>NW_026622764.1:18283332-20783332 GCF_023065955.2 Ursus arctos
GGAAAAAAATTCCTTTGGTAAAGTCAACTCTTCATTTTTATTTATGTTTTCCAAAACTGAAATATATTATTAATTTTTTAAAAGTGAAACATAGCTATTTAAAGCAGGTATAAATTATAAGGATTCCTGGCACCGTATTCAAGAAAACGGAATCATATTTTAGGTAATATCACAGATTTTGAAAACACAATTAGGGACGTTGATATTAATAAATGCATATTTATCTGAATTAACGTTCTATACTTATAATCCTTTATGAGTTAGTTGTCAAGAAAGCTATCCCATTGGAGGGACACCTGTCTTCCTATGGTTCTGAAAGGCAGTCCTTAATACTCAACATGCTCTTAAATGTTGCAATAATATGAACTCATGTTTTAATCAGAAGGTTAAACAGAGTCTTAAGGGTTCTCCAACTTCAATTTTCTTTATTCATTTTCCTTTGGTAGTTGTCTAAAGCCAGAACCCTGAAGGTTATTTTGCTCAGAAATGTTTAAGCCAGACTGCCAAAAACCTTTCCTACAGCTTTTGAAAAACCATTTCTCAGATGTATAGGAATTCTTATTTGTCAAAAATCTGCATGAATCTAAAATTAAACACAACAACAGCAATTCATGTTGGAAAGAATTTATAAAGAAGGAAACCATGGCAACAGAATCATTTATTTTTAACTGCATAACCCTTATCTCTACCTTCACCCCGAAACTAAGCACACTTAAGCCATTGCTTTTTTTCCATGCTTCCTTATTCCCATTGTAATTCTGCAAGAGTCAAAAAATAGCAACAGGAATTGTCATATTTATATTACTAAGTACTGTGTAAGCCATGCTTCTCTTCTATTTACTTGCTCACATTATCCTGCAAATGGCCTTTGAGGAACTTCTGTGGTTGTCAAGGGGAAGCTCAGGTAATGCATCCTATAGGGTCAGTGCCATGTTAACTGGGGCAGGCTCTCTAGTGGGAAGCTTAGGTTTCTGATTTAATTCCCCAAGGATTCCACATCTTATCAGAAGTGAGATGACCATACAGAGCACAAGCAAATGTAACTGCAGCATATTTCAACGTAAGTTAAACTTCCCCTGGCTCCTCTTTGTGCAGAGAATCCAGAAAGCTCTGTTTCTGCTGCGCTACTGCCTTTTACATCACTGCCTGATCTATATCACCATGCCAGGAGAACTCATACAATGTATGTACTTTTCTGAAGCAAAGGATTACAAACTTCTGGCAAAGACTGTTTTGTTAAAATGTCCTAAAAGTACTCAACAGAAATTTTTACATGATTGATATGCTAAAAATCATAAGCATATTTTCCTATGAATAATTTCAAATATAATTCACTTTCAAGACCAGTATAGACTTGAAAATCTAATAGCCTCTTCTGGTAAATACCAACTAATAGGTTAGGGTATTTGAAATGTGTTTTTCCTGATTCCTTTGTCTATTTTGATTTCTGTTAGCTCAGTTAGGGTGAAGAACTTAGGGTGTACAAAATAAAAGTCCATTCCTCATTAGTTTAGATCAAGTCTTCATCCCAAAAGAGCCCTAAGAGAAACAAAGACTTCAGTTTCGAAGACCAAGACTTGGGTAACAGAAAAAGACGCAAGAATATATTTAAAGGCATGAAGGGCATTAACCCAATAAGTCAATTGAATTGCATGGAAAATTGATCTTATATTTTCTGACATAAATGGGAAATCTGATAATTAAAAGGGCTCTGGGTTGCTTATCTATCAGCCACACTCAGAGTTAAATAAGAGACTGCAGGAAGGCTCAGTCTCAGACCGGTTACATCAAGAGAAGAGCAGATGCGTCAGTTTCTTACTGCTCCACTCTAACTTCTTCCTTATACATAAGGAAGTTTCTGTGGCCTGTTTCCCAGAATTCCCCCCATTAGGTTGGTCTGCAGGTCAATTTGCCTGACCTTCTTTCACTGAAGGTTTTCTGGGATACGAGCCAAAAGATTACCTGGCATATTTGCACAAAAGCTTTGGCAAATTCTCACATAGATACTTAAAAGAATGAATATTTAACAATGACAGTAAGTGTCTGGGTTTCTCTGAAGTAAAGGAAAACAAGAAAAACACTGTGTAGATTATTTCTTTGAAACCAGACAAAGCCAAAAGTATATCGTTTTTCAGCTTCAGTACAGAGAAACAAAATCTTTCTCTCTTTGGAAGAATGATGAGGAGAAAAGCAGGAATATCATGCAGTTCCTTTATTTCTACAGCTGGAGTTACTTTATTTTCTGCGATTGCTTCTTTGTTTCCAACATTTCCCATTTTTGGTAGCAGCTGTGAGGATTTATTGAGCAAATATTTATTTTGCCCCTATGAAGTCTAAGTCACTGCCCATGATAAATGGTTAAATGTAGAAGTTGGGCTACAGAAGCACAAAAACATAAGAGGATCCAGGTATAAATAAGGTTTTGACTAGCCATCTCTCGCCATCCATGGGAGACACACAAAAAGAAAAGTCCTTATTCGGCAAGAAAAAAAGTAATAAGAGCACAAAAGTAAAGAAAAAGGACAGAGATTTTCTTTTCCTACATTTTGTGGAATACTGCTAAATGACTATCCCTGAAAAAACCAAATTGGGACACTATAATTCAATGAACAGATAAGAAAAAAGAAAATACTATCCTTTATGAGCCTGTGGTCAGCTTTGTTATAGTCAAGGTTTAGCAATTTGGATGCCTTTGTATTGAAAGACTTGCTAAGAAGTTGTTAAGTCTAACAATTTTTATTCTTTGGATATGACATTGGAAATTTATTAAACAAGTAGGTAAGCAAGTGGCAGGGGAATTTTGAAATATCTGAATGAATTGCTTATGGGAACCTGGGGTGTGCCTATTCTTAGGAAGAGACAAGTATTTAAATTCTTTTCCAATGTTGGCAAACACTGTTAGAAAAAGAATGCTGATGTTAGCGCAGGGAAAATTGAAGACTTGTACTCCAACATTTCGTTTGTAGCCAACCTCTTCTTAAGCGGCTGTGTTCAAGTGTCTGATGTATAACAGGATAACAATGATAAATACGTGAGGCAAACAAGGCAAAGGGAAAAGCAGAGCAGAACACAACTGAGATTAAGCCAGAGCGGGGGCAGGAATGCAAAAGGTGTGAGTGTTATGAGGTGCTGCCCCTTTGCCAGGAGAGGGCCAATGATTTGCCCCCAAGCTTTCTGGCCACCATCCTAAATGGGAAACAAGAGGTTACATGATTCACATTGTCCATGAGCTAAATCTAGTGCAGTCATTCAGAAAAAGCGTAATTATTCCTGGTACTTAGACTTGAGAGAAATTCTCCCTCCCTTGGGTCCTCATAAAAAAGCCAGTGAGTCATCTGGTGAAGCTCCTGGAGAGTGTCCTCACAGGGAGCGGGGGCATTTCATGGAGGAGCTGTCTCCTATCAGGCCCCTGGGGTCTGGCATCCACTCACTACTTAGTCACTTAATCTCTCAGTGACCAAGATGTTTCAACTGGAAAACAAGGGCCTGAGTGATTTCTTGGGCTCCATCTAGCAGTAAAATTCTGTTTCTTGGATTCTAATCATCATAGTTGGCCCTGAAAAAGTTCTGCTTGCTACATTTTTCATCCTAGAATAGTTTTGAATAGTTTTGATTTAAGACTACACATATGTGTTTGTGTGTATGCATTCAAACTTTTTACTCATTGGTCTACTATACTAGACAAGGTCCAGGAAGGAAAGAAGATCCACACCAGTAATATGAAAAGAGAATATTTAATGTGAAGAATTATTAACTGGTAGCAGGTGAATAGCCAGCCACTAAGAGGGGATAAAAGAGAATTCAAAGAATACCCTAGGGCTGAGAAACAGTACTGAGTGAAGAAATGCACTTGGAGTGGGGCATCCTCTGCAATGCTGAGATTTAGACTTCATTGGAGAGGGTGTAGCTGGACCCACTGGTTGGCAGAGAAGTTCACTATATTGTCTAGGCCAACTCTTGTCACAGCCAGTTGGCAGGGGATGGTGTGTAGGGAACTCAAGCAGGGTTCAGCATTCAGAAAACCTTCCACTGGTGTCCCAACAAAACTGGTGGAGGATGTGTGCCCCTGTCCCCTACATCCCTCCCCGTCACCTCTAGTAGCTGAGCTCTAGGAGCAAGAAGAGAGGAAGCAACCAAATCAAAAGAAGTCTCTTTCTTTGGTACTCTCTCTCCTTGGACACCCTCAACTGACAAAGCTTAACATGGTGCCAGCTGGCAAAGGAGAAATCTGCACTGATTCCAACTCCAGTATCACAAAGAAGGGCAATACAAGGTGAATTTGGAGATTAGAGGCAAGAAATTGATCATTGGCACTACCTTTCCCTAAGTCATTACATTCTTAAATGTGTAATGTGCGTATACACATGTTCATTATGCATTTTATGCTATAGTACATAAAGTGATATTATAGTGCTCCAAGTGTTGGGATAAGAAACAGTGGCAGTGGAATCTAGGGCATTAGTAATTTCTCCAGCAATCGGAGGGACAGTTGACAAGGAAAGTTTGTCAAGCATACTGTATTGCTATAATAACTTTCTAATATTCCGGGCATACAAGTTTGTGATTTAGAGCATCACAACAACACTCAGTAAGCCAATAATCATCTAGAAAAAAAGGCCATATTTTGGGTAAATGCTAATTCATTTATTCAATCAGCCAACAGATATTTGACAAATATTTATTATATGCTAACTGCTAGGGATACAGAGCAAGATAAGAATTAAAAAGCTCCGAAGGATTTATAGTGATAAGTGCTGTGAAGAAGATGCATAAGTGCTATGAAAATAAATTATAGGGAGACTACACCCACTCAGGAAGATTGCACAGAATTCTCTGGAAGGCAACTGAGGGCGAGCTGAGAGGAGGAGTTAGTTGCCTAAGGGAAAGGTTTGGTGGGAAAAAAAAAAAAGGCAGGGCCAGGCATATCATGTGCAAAGACCCTTCGATGGTATATATTCAAGGAACTGAAAGATCTGTGTGTCTGAAGCCTAGGGATCATAGGACAGGATCACTGAGGGAGATGGATTCTCTAGCTAACTGCCTTTGACTTCATCTGCACTGTTGGCTCTTCTGGGTCTCCAGCCTACTGGTGCATACTACAGATTTGGATTTACTAGCCTCCATAATTATGTGAGCCAACTCCTTGTAATAAATATACTTTTTAAAAAAAATTTATTTATTTGAGAGAGAGAGAGAAAGAGCATGAGCGGGGTGGGGGAGGGGCAGAGGGAGAAGCAGACTCCTTACTGAGCAGGGAGCCTGATGCGGGGCTCGATCCCAGGACCCCGGAATCATGACCTGAGCAGAAGGCAGATGCTTAACCAACTGAGCCACCCAGGAGCCCCAGTAAATATCTTTCTATATATATCACAGAACCTATTGGTTCTATTTCTTTGCAGAACTCTGGCTAATACTAGGATTTTGGTAGGTAGGAAAACACCGTGTGGACACTTCTTAAGGATTTAATCAGTGTCAATGATTCTCAAATGGGGGGAATTTGGGGGACATTTAGCAATATCTGGAGACATTTTTGGTTGCCATCACTTGGGGAAGGTGATATTGGCATCTAGGGAGTAGAGATCAGGTTAAGCCTTCTCCAATGAATAAACACAGTCCCCCGGAACAACAAAAATTATCCAAAGAATAATAATCAATCCAATTGTAGCAATGTTGAAAGATCGTGCTGTATCTGAATGGATAGCTGCTGAAATCTTTTAAGCTGGACTGGGGTGGGGGGTTGGAGTGGGGTGGTAGGAGGAAAGACCAGTGAGGCTGATCTTTTGCATTTAAAAAAAAATGTCTTGGTCTGGAGAAAGCCCACAGTAGATACACATTGTGATCAAAGGGATTTAAGAAATACTGCTGTCACTGGTAGCCTTAAAAAAACCCTTAAGTAAAATTCATTTGTTTATAATCTCTCATAGTATTATTATTATTTTTAAATCATAGCTATAAAAATTCTGGACCCCATTCCTCAGGAAGAAGGAGAAAGTGAGTGACAGCATTATTCAAATGGCTTAACATAGGGGGAAACAATTAAAACATGGATGATGCTCATCCTTTCGTTACCTTATTCAAATGACATGTGGTACAGATTTTTGTGATTTATTTTCTATCAACTAAACTTTCAGACTTAAAACATTTTCAGGTAAGTATGCAACAATTCCCCCAAATTTCCATATGGTTAAGTGTTACTGAAGACTAGCTGTACAGGAAATCATAAATAGTCCAGTGGAAAGGTAATGAAGATTAAATTCTGAGATTTCTAATTTGTTAGCCATAGGACTCTTAGCTGAGATCTGACGGGAAAGGATACTGATCACTGTAGGAAGATTTTGGTATTGCAGCGATAGATGTGAAAATTAGGAAAAAGTAGATTCAGAAAGCATAGTATGTCACAAGACATTCAGATAGCGTATCAATGTACAGTTTGTAGCCCCTCCAATTTACTCTACTTTTAACTCAGAAAGGGTAATATTTTAACATTTGGACACTTTTTATTCAATCCTTTCTGTCTAGAGATCATGAAAAGTACAGATTGCAGATATACTTCTATAAACAGCTTTATGCTAAGATTTTTAGGAGAGATTTTGTTTTCAACTTCCATATATTTTTTAAAATTTATTTATTTATCATTATTATTTTTTTACTTTAAGTAGGTCCCACATCCAAGGTGGGACTTGAACTCATGACCCTGAGATTAAGAGTCACATGCTCTTACCAATTGAGCCAGCCAGGTGCCCCACCACTTTCTTTTGAATAAATTATGATATTGAAAATTTTTGTTGCAAAGGTTTTAACTAGATTTGTTTGAGTATTTGGCAAACTCTCTCCCCCCCCCTTTTTTGGCAAACTTAATTTTCCTTCTAAATTCTGATTGAACCAGGTGTATTGGCCCATCCTGACCTAACTTCATCAAAGTACTAGTTCTCACTGTATTTTCAAATTATCAAACACTTCCTTTGATCCTTAGAAAAAGAGGATCTGTCAGAAAAAAAAAGATGGATTATGAATGAATGCTAAAAGCCAGTGAAAATAGCTAAAAATAAGACTGTGCCCCAAATAAATACGAAAAAACTTCTATTTCAATGCGAAAAGAAAAAAAATAAGAATCTCCATGTTAGCTAGGAATAAATAACCATAAAAGTATTTCTTAAGTGGTAAATCCTAGGATATTATAATTCAAGAGTTTCCATTTATTTTTATCTGGGTGAAAAAACACATCACTTTTTGCTGTGTTGAGCCCTTTTGATGCTTTTATTAGTTTGTACCTTCAAGCCTTCCCCACCCTCCTATTATCTGCTAAAAACAAACAAGCAAGCAAACAAACAAGCTAGAGTATTAGAAAGGAAAACTTCTGAAAACTGAAATTATCTGATTGTTCCCAATCAGGAGTGTGTATTAAATTGATTCTTAACAGTTGATATCACAAAGGCTAAGTAATATTTAGGATCAGAATTGTACGTATTAAGTAACTGAATATTCAATCCAGGGGGCTTCTATATACATTTTTAAAACCGAACTGCCAATGTGGATGGAACGAGAAGGTATTATGCTAAGGAAATAAGTCAGTGAGAGAAAGACAAATACCATATGTTTCACTCGTTTTGGAATTTAGGAAACAAAACATGAACATAGGGAAGGGGAGGGAAAAATAAGATAAGATAAAAACAGAGAAGGGGGCAAACCATAAGAGACTCTTAACTATAGGAAACAAACTAAGGGTTGCTGGAGGGGAGGGGGATGGGGGAGTGGGATAACTGGGGGATGGGCATTAAGGAGGGCACTTAATGTAATGAGCATGGGATAGTATATGCAATTGATGAATCACTAAATTCTACCCTGAAAAGGATGATACACTACATGTTAACTAAATAGGCAACTGATGAATCATTGAACGCTACATCTGAAACTAGATGTACTACTAATAATAAATAAATAATGAAAAAACAAAAACTACGAACAGCCTGGCTTCCTCATCTGTACTTGAATTGGCTCCAATACTACATTTTACTCCCAATGTATACACACACGTTTCACTCACACTCCTGATAAAAGGAATTGCATTTCTTTGGAGATGGAAGTAATCTCGATAGTGGCTAAAAGGAAGTGTCGATGAACAAGCAGCTGCAGGGGTGCTGACTACAATATTTAATGATTGTCCTGCAAAGAATCAGAATCACAATTTATAAAAACA
The DNA here is from genome assembly GCF_023065955.2 of Ursus arctos. NCBI lineage: Eukaryota > Metazoa > Chordata > Mammalia > Carnivora > Ursidae > Ursus > Ursus arctos. The sequence goes on from NW_026622764.1 coordinate 18,291,530, forward strand.
CTGACCTTCCTACCTCTTGCCACATCACATTTTAAGTCAAAGAAAACGAAGATTCTAAAAGAGGAAACATGTGCCCAACTGTTCGTACCACAGTCCCTGAAATCAATCTACTCCACTAGAGGACACTTTAAATGTTAGAGCTTTTGCCTTCATGCTTTTTGTTTTCCTTTGTTTTTTTTTGTTTTTGATACTTATCCTCTCTTTGCCAGATTGTTGGCTGATAAACTATTTTCAAACATTTGTATGACTTCTGTAGCAGGGGGAAGACCTTTTGTTATAGGTAGTAATAAACAAGCAGAACAGATAGTCAGGGTCCTGATTGGCCAAAGGTCAAAGGTCATGACAAGTGATCAGCTCCAGAGGCTTTGAGGTCAAAGGTGCAACTGGAATCCCATAACCTCCACTCTGGCTTTTTACATCACAAAGGAGACCAATGCTTTCCTAACTTCTGTGAAGGAATCTACACCCCTGTTCACAGTTTTCCTTGAAAAATTATTTCAAAATGATTCTGCCCATGATTATTTTCCCCCCCGAAACCAAGTGGCATGAAATAGGGTTTTATATAAATTGAATGTCTCCTTAGCTTTTTATTAGTATTCTATATTGGCAACCTAGAAGAGGAGGAACTAACAGAGATTAATATGTGTTTTTTAAAAGGAAAATAAGCACATTTTTTAAAAGTTCAAAACCGAAAACAAAGAGGTACATTTATCTTTTTGTTATTTTCTTTTTCAATCCCATGTGTATTTACTGAATGTACCTAAAAATTTGTTTTCCTTGAAAGAACAACTAAAAGCAATGGTAATCTCTTATGCTTTCTATTGGGGATAGATCTTCAAAGCTAAGTTCTTAATACAGGTCCAAAACAAGGTTTTGTAACAGGAACCATTCTGGAATTATTATAATGTGGTTTTTATTTTTATTTTTTCTAATTTGAAACAAATATAAAACATTAATGATGCCAGGGCCACTGTTCAGGTCAGGATGTCTGGCAGATCTCACGATGTATTAGTAGCTGCAGCAATATCCATACCATGTGAACTGGAGGAAAAATGCAGAACCTTACTTTTCAACTCCATTGGTTTCTAACTCTCATGAGCACTTAATTCCTCATAGAGAAGGAAATAGTCACGCTGTAGAATCCTGTGGCCCATGAAGGGTAATTGGATAACATCTTTTGAAAGATTTACAAGGCTGCCAAGGATTTTGCCAGCTTTAAACCTGATTGATTCAGTGTGAAAAGATCTGAACAATTCTGACCTAAAAGTTTAAAGACAGACCCTTCCTGTGAAAGTATAATTTAGAGCCTGTAATAAAATTGTATTGGAAAACACTACATTGAAGAACACAGCTATAAATTGCAAAACTTAGCATTATGTTAAAGGACTTTTTTTTTCCTTCACGTCCTCTGAAAGAACCCTAATTGTTCACCAGATACTTTAATAATGAAGTGTTTTTTGTTTTTGCTTTTTTTTTTTTCTTCCTGGAAGAAGTCCCTAAAGAAAGACAAAACTAGCCAACTACTTTGCCTCCCTAACCAAGAAGTCAAAATTCTTGGTCATACATACACACGGAGTTATACAACTTTTTTCTCATTAGGTAATAAAATAAAGAAAAGCAAATTTCTGTTTAACAAAGAGTAGACTAAACAGACTTGCTCCATATTTTAATTTTTCAAAGTGCTGGTTCTTATCATATATTAATTTCCATTTTGATAAAATATATACACTCATAATTAGTGCAGTATTTTGTGGGTAGGCTCAAATGCCTGTGATGACTCAGACAGATTAATGATTAAACATCTTCCAGCTAATTACTCCAGGTCATTAATTATTTATCTAAGTCTATAATTCTATCATCTATTTTAGCCTATCTCTTCTATTGCCCATCTTGGAAGAAGCAAGTTTGGGGAAACTAAAGCACAAAAATTTCAAGTAAACAACATTAAGTTGAATATATACATCTTTTCTGCTTTTCCTTAGAATCAGGGAAAAATTGAGACTATGGTATTTGGACAAAAGCCCATTTATCTTTAAACAATACCTCCTTTGTGACATGTTCACTAACTTTGTGATTCCTCCTCAAATTCCAGTTTAAAGGATTAGGGAAAAATGCCATGTGCCCACTTACCTGTGATGTGGGAGATACGCCATTTGCCTTTTGATTCTTTGAATCATATGAACTTGTCTTAGATGTTTAAAATAGGAATCTCAATTTACGGGTATTTTTGTCACTATATACATATTTACAAGTGACCAGAAATGACTGCTTTTTATATAGATCTGTGAGAACTCTAACTTGTCAACAAATTGAAAGTCTACTTTCCCACATCCTTTCAAAAGACAAAACAAAAGTAGAACTGTAGCACTAAGAAAGAAGTTTCAATTAAGAAATGTGTAAAGGAGGAACCCTCTTCCATGTAAACTAGTTTATATTGAGAAAGGCATTCCGGAAAGCAAGGAGGGGACAATGTGCTAGGCTCTCACATTTCTTTCCTGAAGAATTAGGTAGTGAGTTGGGGCAGACTTTCACCCCTTCCAACTCTAACTAGAGTTAAGTGTCTAGGAGGTAATTCAACCAGCCACCTGAAAATCCTCCCTGTCTTGTGAATTAGAACAGTTCCACCCTTATTGAAAGCATCAAGAGTCGAAGAAATTCCACTGTATCAACTTCCAGCTGACTATTAGCTATTTCTGCAGGACAACGTTATTAGGTTGGTCTACAGTAGTACTCTAAACTGGCATGGTCCCCAGAAGCTCTTCCTCAGAACGTTAGTCAGTTAAGCTGAAAATTGCTAACTACTGGAAAAATACCCCAGGGTGAATGAAGAGGCATATTAAGAACTGGCAATAAAAATATTTTCTGATATGTTCACATCACATCAAATATCTTTATACAAGTCATCCATTCAACAATAAAGGCTTAGAACAGATAGCCTTTTCCAGAGGCCTGATTTTGAGTTCTGGTGCCACCTAGTGGAAAGGAGGAGGAAGAGAAGATGCAATAGAGGCTTGACTGAATCACCACACAGTAGATCAAGACTATCATCTGATTCATTTCCTTCAAATCACTTAGAATATAAAAAATACCTATCACTTTCCTGATGAGATACTTTTTTTTTTTTAAAGATTTTATTTATTTATTTGACAGAGATAGAGACAGCCAGCGAGAGAGGGAACACAAGCAGGGGGAGTGGGAGAGGAAGAAGCAGGCTCATAGCGGAAGAGCCTGATGTGGGGCTCGATCCCATAATGCCGGGATCACGCCCTGAGCCGAAGGCAGACGCTTAACTGCTGTGCCACCCAGGCGCCCCTGATGAGATACTTTTGAGGGCTTCCCATCAGTTAAGGGATTATGAAACCCCTATTTTTACTCCAGCCCCTTCTTGAACATTTCTAGAGGCAGTGAATTCAACCTGATCTGAGATGGCTCGTTATATTTTCAACCAACTCTGGTAGAAAGTGTTTTCCTACATTGGACCCACAGCTTCAGCTCAAGAGCAGGGTGAGTGGGAGATGGAGGTGCAGGTTCAGTGCTCAGACTCCAGAACAAGTTGAGTTCACATTTCAACTCTGCAACCTTTTAGTTGTGTGACACAAGACACATGACAGGCTCCCTAGGTTTCAGTTTTTTCACCTATAAAACAAAGATGAGAATAATGCCTATTATCATATCAGTGTTGTGAATCAGCCTGTAGGTGTGAAGATGCTTAGAATAGCACGTGACACCATACATGCTTCATAAGTGTTTGATTTATTCTATTTATAGGTTGGGGAAGTCATCAAGATATGAGCCATGGCTACAGTAATGGGAAGAGATGAGAAGAGTATATTGAACAATAAATCTCAATGTGTATACTTGGAATATTCCACCTATAAGATGTTCTACTAGTTCCCTGGGGACATAAATTTGGGAGATGCTGCATGCTATACACAGCTATCTGGTGTACACGGCTATACAGCTATATATAGCTGGACGTAGATATATGTACAAAGATATGTGGTAATTAGCATAGACAAGGCTGTCAATTCCTGACATATTAACAACTTACCTTACTTTGTCTAACTTGGCATTTCCTAAACCTATCTGACCCAAGAATTCTTTTTGATATGACATGTTAATATCTTAATGCACATTTAGGGTTTAAAAGCAGGATCTTCATCTCAAAACCTTTAAGGACAAAGCAAATAATGTAAACCAGGGAAGTAGTTCAGGTAAAATGCAGTATGGAACAGTGTGAATTATGGAAAACCAGAGGACACATATCTCACCTAAATGCATTTCAATTTGGCTTATGAAGAACACTGTAGGCCAGAGAGAACATATCTGCAAGCTGAATCTGGGCCATGTTCAGCAAATCTGATTCCTGTAGAGTGTAACGTGGGGAAGAATGAATTTTTGGAGATAATAAGGAGAACTTAAAAAAAGAGACTGTGAAGGAGAGGTAAAAGATATAAAACCAGGAAAGGGCAGCATCCTGGAAACAAAAAGAGGTAAAACAGAGCGGTCTCTGGGGCCAGAGAGAGGGTGTATTCATTTCTATCGCTACTGTTATAAAATACTACAGTCCTTGTGGCTTAACACAAAATTATGATTTTACAGTTCTGTGGGTCAGAAGTGTGATGTGGGTCTCACTGGGCTAAAATCAAGGTGTTGGCAGGGCTGCACTACTTTTGGAGTCTCTGGGGGAGAATCAGTTGTCTGTCCTTTCCAGCTTTTATTTCTATTTATTTATTTATTTATTTATTTATTTATTTATTTAAAAAGATTTTATTTATTTATTCGACAGAGATAGAGACAGCCAGCGAGAGAGGGAACACAAGCAGGGGGAGTGGGAGAGGAAGAAGCAGGCTCATAGTGGAGGAGCCTGATGTGGGGCTCGATGTGGGGCTCGATGTGGGGCTCGATGTGGGGCTCGATGTGGGGCTCGATGTGGGGCTCGATGTGGGGCTCGATGTGGGGCTCGATCCCACAACGCTGGGATCACACCCTGAGCCGAAGGCAGACGCTTATCCACTGTGCCACCCAGGCGCCCCTGTCCTTTCCAGCTTTTAGAAGCTGCCTACAGTCCTTTGCTTTGGCCCACTCCTCCAGCAAAGATGTGTTGTGTCCAGTCCTTTTTCCATCACATCAGTCTGATCTCCTCTCCTGCCTCCCTCTTCCACTTTTTAAAAAAACTTGTGAATACATGGAACTCACTCCATCTGCAACCGTAATTCTCCTCTGTGGTGTTAACACCACGAATTCACAGGTTCTAGAAATTAGAACATGGACATCTTGGGGGAGCCATTATTTTGTCTATGGCAGAGAGTAAATAGGAAGAATACTGCAGAGAGGCTACTGTGTCTCTGAGAGCAAGGACTGGAGCTTCTTTATGCCCCTGACCTCCAAACTATCCATCCTCTTACTTGATGATAATGGGAGGGAAAGTTCAGAAAGGGGAAGGAAATTGAAACCCACTTGGCAAGAAATTATGCTCATAATTCAGAGTGTGTGGTTCTATGGTGTCTGTACAAATTAGAATACAGATTCTCCTTCAGGAAGAAGGATTAGAAAAAGGGGCCTATTAAAAAGAACAGAGGAACTTTTCCAAGCAGATAAAGTCCCAAAACGTTACCCATCCCCCAAATGGGGGAAGACGGTTTCACAAAGAGCCCCTACTCAAGCTAATGCCATCGGAGACCATGTGGAGGGCTCGGTGGAGAGCCCACACCCTATCAGTCGGGTTCCTCTGGGTGGGGCAGACCCTCACTCACAACAGTGGCAGTGGCGGTGGCGCGGTGGCAGGCAAGAGACAGCCTGTATTCTAGGCTCTCCTGGGAAAGGTTCTCCTCAGCTGCTGTCATGCTCAGAGACATGCTTCTTCCCTGGCCTTTCCCAAACTTTGTAGGATTTTCTCAGAGCATTTTGTACAGAACTCTAGAATAGCTCATAGCACATGTTATCTTGGTTTCTTACATAAATACCCTTCTTCTTGACAGTGAATTCCCTGAATACAAAGGACACTTAAAGCACTTTTTTTCAACCCCAGCAGAGTGTCTATTTATATCATTAGATTTGCTACTGGTGGGGGTATATGAGAGGTTTTTACATCACATAAAGATAAATTTTAAAACATTGCTAACTAAGGATTTGAGTATATATTTGTGTGTGTGTGTGTGTATATATAGATATATATAGTTTCTTGATATTCAAAGTGTGCTTCTTAGCCTCACCTGGGAGCTCATGAGAAATGCGGAAATGGGACCCACCCAGACTTACTGCACTGGAATCTTCATTTTAGTTTTATCCCCAAGTGACTTGCACACATATCAAAGTTTGAGAAATACTGATGAAGAATCAAACCCATGATCTGACAAGTAACACTATGTAGAACGGGGCACATTTTTAAAAAGTGAGTTCATTTAAGCTGCATTTAAAGAAAAATAACACATAGCTGTTGCCTAAATATGGCGAACAGTGAAAGAAAAAAAAAAAAAAAGACCGAAATGTGGAAAATAGTGAACACAAAATGTGACTAAAAAATGTATGCTGAATTAGTTGGATATTTAATTTTCTGTGCCTTTTGGCACCATGTTGTTACACTTATCTAATAGGTTGCTACTTCTTCTCTCCTCTCCATCTCTGCCCTCAATCTTCTTTCCTTTTTCCATCCTATGTCAGTAACCTCAAAGCTTTGCCTTATTCAATATATATATTTATAAATTTGCCTTATATATACACACACATATATAATAGGTATTAGTATAATATCCTGTCTTATTCATGTCTTTACTTGGTCGACAGATATTTACTGAGCACTTGTTTGTGCCATAGTCTAGGTTTTGGTAAACAAGAAATTTATATATATATATATATATATATATATATATATATATATATATATATATATAGTATAATATCCTCTATTAGAGATATTATATTATCCTCATAGATATTATATTATTCCACCATACCTATGATATCTGAAATTCCTGTAGGTGGCTAAAGTAATTCCCCTATTATTGACAACTAACAAACCCCAAAACAGAGAACAAACCCAACCATCCTCAGGTTTGACCTAATCACACAAAGCAAAGAGCACATGCACATGTTACAATGCTTTAGTTGTAAATGAAAGTTTACTTAATCCTATGACAAAGCACTACCTGCACATAAAGCAAAACCAGCTGAGTAATGCAAACCCCAACCACATTCCACAAGTTTTAGGAGTGGAATATACCATATCTTCATTCTTTGGTATGTCTCATCATTAGCAGACAGAGGCTCTTTCAGGCAGTTAAAGGCCAGGGTTCATAAGTAAGTGGTCAAAAAGCCCTATGCTCTGATTAAATGCTAGCTGCTGCTTTGGGGCTGCTACTTGGGGCAAAGCAGTCTTACTCTTGGAATCCTGAGCATTAACTGTTCAACCATAATCTTAATCTAACTCTCATTAAACCAGGAATTTCAGGGGTTAAATGCTTAGCCTACAGAGCTTATTATTCTTTTCAGACTTTCAAAATAGTCATACTTCAGGAAGGTGCTTCTCAAGATTCTATTGAAGATTCTATGAGCAAATCTTTTGTAGTGTAACATTAGGGATATTGTTAGTCTGTGTTTTGGTGGTTTGACACTTCCAAATGCCTAAATGAGGTGATTGATGAATGGTATAGAGTGTGGTTTTAAGATCAAGAGACATGGGACATTTGTACCCATAGAGTATCTTTTAACTTAAAATCTTATTATTTAAAGATGTAGGGCAATTGGCAATCAATACTTTATTCACTAGAGAATTGATTCCATAATCCAATGAAGATCAAGTATGAATTACTGACCATTGAGGCAGTTTTATTATCGAAGACATTCAAATGCTCACTTCTGTGAGTTATTTTGATGTAAAGTCTACAATTTAATGTTTATCAGATTTCTTAAGTGCTTTATTTGTATCTTCTCCTTTAATCCTCACAACTTCCATTTTACAGGAGAGAACTGAGGTGCGGTTGATTTGAATCCAGGCAGTGTGAGGATCAAGTTCAAATTCTTAATCCTTTCATTCCTTCCTTGTCAATAACTTAAACACATTTTTTTAGTTCATGGTGTCTGGGAAGCATGAGTCTATAATATTAGGGAAAAAACTGGCTAGCTTGAAGAAAAAATAAATTGAAATGGAAAGCAATTAATTTCTCTTAATATGAATGAAAGATTACCTAAATATGTGGAGAAGTGATTTCAAGTATCGAACTTTGTAGGGAAAAAAAAAAAAATCCCCTTTTCTGAATAAGCAATTTAGCATTAATCTTCCTGTTTTTTAATCTTTATATTTACATTTTTTTACATTTGTTCTTAAAACTTGCTGTTTTCTACCCAACCGTGGGTATATCATTACATATATGTACATTCTCTCCCTTACTCAGTGTGTATATATAAATATTCGTATGCACACATGCCATTATTTATTCATAAGGTGACTGAGAAACATTGTCTTGTCTCTCTTTACCCCTCTGTAAATCTCTCAGTTCTCCAGTGTTTGGAAAGGAAGTATGATCAGTAGAACGAACCTGCACCTACAACCAAAGAGATCTTTAGTTCAAACCCTTGCTCATGACTAACTGGTTGTTTGTGCCTCAATATCTTCTATCTGTAACATTAGAACCATAGCAGAACCCAACAGACAGGGTTACGAGGAGGATTAAAGGCAACAAGGAATATCAGTAGTACCTTCCCTATGGAGGAGTTTTAGGACTTGAGCCTCCAAGCTTGTTCCTTTTTGTGCTGGTAAAAGATATAGCCTAGTATAGGCTGTGCTGGTTAGATTTCAGCCCTCCCTGCTTCAGTCCATAAAGTAGGACTCAACATAAGCCCCATTTAGGCTAGTCTGTATCAGCCACAAAGTGGCCTCTTGCAAAGACAGCTTTCCCTTCAATGTGTTGTGGCTTTGCGATTGAGAAATAGAGAAAGATTTAGTAAAGGGGTGCCTGGGTAGCTCAGTTGGTTAAGTGTCTGCCTTTGGCTCAGTTCATGATCCCTGGGTCCTGGGATTGAGCCCTGCACTGGTAGGGGGAGAGGGTCCCTACTCAGCAGGGAGTCTGCTTCTCCCTTTGCCTCTCCCCCTTTCCCTCCCTCTGAACCCTCCCTGTGCTCTTGCTCTTGTGTGCATGCCCTCTTTCTCAAATAAATAAATAAAATCTTAAAAAAAAAGATTTAGTAAAATTAAGTTACTGAAAAATCACTTAAGTAATATACACTGGAAGTGATGGCATCATTGTGTATTACTACATGCATTAGAAAAATTTTCAAATGCAATTATTTTTCTCTATGGTTATGGTTATTATGGATGCACTAATTTTTACATGGCCATGGGACTTACATATGGATTGTTCAGATTTCTTTCTTTTGTATCTTTTAGAAAATTAACCATTTTTTTGCCATTATAATATTGTTTAAAGATATCGGAAAAGAGATATTCAAATGTTTCAAATAACTATTCTGCAGACCTAACTTTTCTATATTTAGCATGTATTGGTGTTTTTATAATTTAAAAAACCTTTTATTTTAAAAATCCTTGGTAATATTTTTGAAATAGCTTATTTTATAATACTTTTTGGAATGATTTTAGCCATTGGGTAAAGTCAGCAATTAAAAGAAGGATTTGACACTTCAAAATATAAAATACTTTTTGCATGTGAAAAGTCACACCTCAAACTTTGGCTGTTAAGATTAACAGGGACAGTTATAGCTGAAAGGGTCATTACATACTTATAAAGGAAGTTTCACTAAATACAGTCAGCATTAAGAGGTGTTGATGGGAAGAGTTGAAAATAAAACCTCAAGACAACTTTTTGATTTAAAATTCTATATATTTTTTTCTGTTAATGTCATTTTTGAGGAAACTTCACACTTTATTGCAACATAATAAAGAAATGAGAAAAGCCAAAAAATGGTATTTAGCCCAAAGTAGTGGACAGTCTTTAAAGAGGCACATAAAAAGCCCATGAAGCAGTTTGATGCTTTCATCTTATTCACCCTGTTGATCTATTCAAAGAGACTTGTTCAACACCAATTTGGTTGCAATACATTCTTTTCTTATAGTTTTAATTGAACTACATAAAATTTGTTTTGTCCTGATAAGTAATCCAGATTTTCTTCACTATAACACGGTTAATAGTCCTATAAATATTATACCAGAACATTTTAATTTCTTACAGAAAACATGTCCCCCTTCAGGTCAAAAATATAGGGAAGAGATAGGCAGGAAGATGGTAGAGTAGGAGACCCTAGGCTCCCCTTGTCACACGGATACAACTAGATAACACATCAGTGTAAATAACCCAGAAAATGAACCAAAGACTGGCAGGACAAACTCCACAGCTAAATGTAAAGATGCCACATCCATCACATCGAAGAGTGCAAAAAGGACAGAGACACGGCGGAGAGCTAAACAGGCCCTACGGACTATCCAAAGGAGGGAGAACCTGCACTGGTGGAGAGGGGAGAGAAACAGACTGTTATACCTAGAAGCTCACACGGGGAAGGCAAATCCCCATAATATTTGGCTTTGAAAACCAGAGGTGCTGAATTTTGTCAGTGCTTACAACCAGCAGGACTTAAAACCTCGAATTTTAAAATTCAGTGGGCTCAGCTCTGGGAAAGCTGGGAGGGCAAGAGGAAACTGAGTACCCACCCTTAAAGAGACGGCACAACAAAGAGCCTCTCTGAGATACAGCATAGAAGCAGCAGTTTGAAAAATGCATGGGAGAGAGTTAATTGCTCCTCTCAGAGCATGTCCTGAAGGGACAGAGATCCTTGGGAGACTCTTTCAGGAACAAGAGAGCAGGCAGGTACCATTTCCTTCTCCAGCTCCCCGTATAAACTCGTGGCCACCTATCCAAACCAGCACAGCAAATACTCACTACCTAACTTGCTAACAGCCCTGCCCCACCTGCAATTCAGAGTATCCACCCCCCTCCAGTTAGGCCTGCCCCATCCAGCTTGGCAGGTCCCTTCCCCCAGAGGACTGACACAAGCCTTGCAAAAAACACTGTGCCCCAACCTGCACACACTGTGGATCCTCTCCCTCCAATATGCTCTTGGCCAGAGCCCATCCAAAGTTGCCACAAGGTTGGCAGTGTGCCAAGCAGCCGCAACAGGGGCCAGCACCACTCCAAAGAGACTTGTGCCCCAGGGAGAGGCAAAAATAATCACACAAACCAGTCAGACTGTCACCCCAGCAGTGGGTTGGGGGCAGACATCTGGTCTGACTGTAGGCCCCACCCACCAAAGAAAGCTCAGGGGACAACACAGGGAAAGAGCCCTATAGTTTGGTGCTACTGTATCTTGCAAATGCCTGGTCAGTTCAAGCCCAAAATGGCTCCAGACTGGACCACTACTACCACAGGGACCAAACATGGCCCACAACAGGCAAAGAGAGCTAGGTGATTGTACTGAAGAGAGAAATGGCTCACCTACAACAACAGGGCACACTCAATACCCCTAGGAGACAACCCTGAAGTGCCAAGTTCTGCTGAACAAGGGACACTGCACTGCAAGGAACTACAGAACCTCTGCTTCATAAAGCCACTACTTTCAAGAGCAGGACATGTAGCTGCCTGTCCTAAAACACAGAAAGAGATGCAAAGAGACAAAATGAGAAGATGGAGTAATATATCCCAAATGAAAGTACAGGACAAATCACAGCAAGAGAGCTAAGTAAAATGGAGATAAGTAATATGCCTGATAGAGAATTTAAAGTAAAATCACAAAGATACTCACTGAACTTGAGAGAAGTGGAGGATATCAGTGTGACCCTTAACAAAGAGATAAGAAGAACCAAAGATGAAAAAAACAATAAATGAAATTAAAAATAAACTAGATGGAATAAATAGCAGACTAGAGGAAGCAGAAGAACAAATCAGCAACCTGGAGGACAGAGTAATGGAAAGTAATCAAGGTGAGCCAGGTGGAAAGAAAAAAAATTATGCAAAAGGAAAACAGACTTAGGCAACTCCATGACTCCACCAATGCAATATAATATTCACATTATAGGGAGGCAACTCCATGACTCCACCAATGCAATATAATATTCACATTATAGGGATCCCAGAAGGACATGTGAGAGAAAGGGCAGAGAAGATTTATCTGAAGAAATAATAGCTGAAAATTTCCAGAATCTGGGGAAGGAAACAGAAATCCAGACTCAGGAGACACAGAGAGCTTTCCCAAAAAATCAATCCAAAGCGGCCCACACCAAGACACACAGTAATTAAAATGTTAAAAAGTAGTGATAGAGAATTTTAAAGGCAGCAAGACAAAAGAAAACAGTTATATACAAGAGAAACCCCATAATTCTATCAGCAGATTTCTTTCAGCCCAAACTTTACGGGCCAGAAAGGAGTGGCATGATGTATTCAAGGTGCTGAAAGGAAAACAAACAAACAAACAAACAAACAAACAAAAACGCAGCCAAGAATAGTCTGTGCAGCAAGTCTCTCACTCAGAGAAAAGGACAGAGTCTCCCAGACAAACAAAAGTTAAAGAAATTCATGACCAGTAAACCAGCCCTATGAGAGAAATGTTAAAAGGGACTCTTTCAGTGGAAAAGAAAGACTGTAAGTCAGAGTAAGGAAAGTAGGAAGCACAAAAGCAGTAAAAATAAGTATATATGTAAGAATCAGTCAAGGGATTCACAAAATAAAAACATATAAAGTATGAAACCATATACTTAAAACATGAGGGAGAGAGGTGTAAAGAATGGGTTCTAACTTAATGACCATCAACTTAATATAGACTGCTATATGCAGAAGATGTTATATATAAACCTAATGGTAACCACAAATCAAAAACCAGTAATAGATATGAAAAAAATAAAGAGAAAGGAATCCAAGTATATCAGTAAAGAAAGCCAACTAATCAAGAGAGAGGAGAGCAAAGGAAGAAAGGAATAGAGAAGAACTACAAAAATAACCATAAAACAAGTAACAAAATGGCAATACATGCATACATATCAATAATTACTTTGAATGTAAATGGACTAAATGCTCCAATCAAAAGACATAGGATGATGGAAGGGATAAAAGAACAAGACCCATCAATACATTGCCTACAAGAGACTCTTTTATTTTATTTTTTTAAAAGATTTTATTTATTTATGTAACAGAGAGAGAGAGACAGCCAGCGAGAGAGGGGACACAAGCAGGGGAAGTGGGAGAGGAAGAAGCAGGCTCCCAGTGGAGCAGGGAGCCTGATGAGGGGCTCGCCCTGAGCCGAAGGCAGACGCTTAGTGACTGAGCCACCCAGGCGCCCCAAGACACTCATTTTAGACCTAAAGACACATGCAGATTGAATTTGAAGGGATAGAGAAGTATTTATCATACAAATGGATGTGAAAAGAAAGCTGGGGTAGCAATACTAATATCAGACAAAACAGACTTTAAAACAAAGACTGTTAACAAAGGACACATATAATCATAAAGGGAACAATGCAACAAGGAGATATAACAACTGTAAATATTTATGTACCCAACATGGGAGCACCCAAATACACAAAGCAGTTAATAACAAGCATAAAGGAAGTAATCAATAGTAATACAATAATAGTAGGGGACTTTAACACCCCATTTACATCAGTGGACAGGTTTTTCAAACAGAAAATCAACATGGAAACAGTGGTTTTGAATGACCCATTGGACCAGATGAATTTCACAGATATACTCAGAACATTCCATCCTAAATAGCAGAACACACATTCTTTTCAAGCGCACATGGAACTTTCTCCAGAATAGATCACATATTAGGTCACAAAACAAGCCTCAACAAATTCAAAAAGACTGAAATCATATCATGAATCTTTTCTGCCTACGACACTATAAAACTGGAAATTAACCACAAGAAAAAATCTGGAAAGAGCACAAATACATGGGGGTTAAATGACATGCTACTGAACAATGAATGGGTGAACCAAGAAATCAAAGAGGAAATAAAAAAATACATGGAGACAAATGAAAATGAAAACAATGGTCCTGGGGTGCCTGGGTGGCTCAGTCGGTCAAGCAGCTGCCTTCAGGTCAGGTCATGATCCCAGGGTCCTGGGATCGAATCCCACATCTGCTGCTCAGCGGACAGCCTGCTTCTCCCTCTCCCTCTGCCTGCTGCTCTGCCTACTTGTGCTCTCTCTCTATCTCTCTTGTCAAATAAATAAATAAAATCTTAAAAAAACAACCCCACAATTGTCTAAAACCTTTGGGATGCAGCAAAAGCTGTTCTAAGAGAAAGTATATAGCTAAATACAGGTCTACCTCAAGAAGCAAGAAAAATCTCAAATAAACAACCTAACCTTACACCTAAAGGAGCTAAAAAGAAGAACAAAGAAAACTCAAAACCAGTAGATGAAAGAAAATGATAAAGCAGAGCGGAAATGAATGAAATAGAAACTAAACAAACCCCAAGAAAACAGATTAATGAAACTAGGAGATGATTCTTTGAAAAGATCAACAAAATTGATAAACCTTCAGCCAGGTTCATCCAAAAAAAAAAAAAAAAAAAGAGAGAGAGAGAGAGAGAGGACTCAAACAAAATCAGAAATGAAAGGGGAAATAACAACCGACACCATAGCAATACAAAAGAATGGAAGAGAATATAATGAAAAATTATGTCAACAAATTAGACAACATAGAAGAAATGGACAAAAATCTTAGAAACACATAACCTCCCAAAAATGAATCAGAAAGAAATAGAAAATTCGAGTAGACAGATTACCAGCAGTGACATTGAATCAGCTATCAAAAAAATCCCCAATAAACAAATGTCCAGGGCCAAATGGCTTTACAGATGAAGTCTACCAAACGTTTAAAGAAGAGTTAATACCTATTCTTTTAAAAATATTCCAAAAAAACCCAGAAGAGTAAAGAAAGCTTCCAAATTCATTCTTTTCTTTTATTTTTTTAAAAGATTTTATTTATTTGACAGAGAGACAGCAAGAGAGGGAACACAAGCAGGGGGAGTGGGAGAGGGAGAAGCAGGCTACCCGCCAAGCAGGGAGCCTGATGCAGGGCTCGATGCAGGGCTCGATGCAGGGCTCGATCCCAGGACCCTGGGATCATGACCCCAGCCAAAGGCAGATGCTTAACGACTGAGCCACCCAGGCGCCCCTCCAAATTCATTCTATGACGCCAGCATTACCCTGATACCAAAACCAGATAAGGACAGCACAAAAAAAAAAAAAAAAAAAGAGAGAGAGAGAGAGAAAAGAGAACTATAGGCCAATACCTCTGATGAACATAAATGCAAAAATCCTCAACAAAATTCTGAAAAATCCTAGCCAACTGAATTCAGCAGTATATGAAAAAAAAATATTCACCACGATCAAGCGGGATTTATTCTGGGGATGCAAGGGTGTTCAATATTCACAATCAATCAACATGATATATTGCATCAATAAGAGAAAGGATAAAAACCATGAGATCATTTCAGCAGATGCAGAAAAAGCATTTGACAAAGTACGACATCTATTCATGATAAAAAACCCTCAACAAAGTAGGTTTAGAGGGAGCATACCTCAACATAAATAAAAGCCATTTATGAAAACCCACACCTAACATCATCCTAAATGGGGAAATACTAAGAGCTTTTCTTCTACAGTCAGGAACAAGACAGGGATATCTACTCTCACTACTTTTACTCAACATAGTTCTGGAAGTCTTAGCCACAGCAATCAGGCAACAAACAGAAACAAAAGGCATCCAAATCAACAAGGAAGAAGAAAAACTTTCACCATTTGCAGATGACATGATACTCTATATAGAAAACCTGAAAGACTCCAAAAAACTGCTAGAACTGATAAATGAATTCAGTAAAGTCACAGGATATAAAATCAAGGCACAGAAATCTGTTGAATTTTATGCAACAATAATGAGGCAGCAGAAAGAGAAATTAAAGAATCAATCCCATTGACAATTACAACAAAAATAATAAAATATCTAGGAATAAACTTAACTAAGAGGGTGAAAGACCTATATTCTGAAAACTATGAAATACTGATGAAAGAAACTAAAGATGACACAAACAAATGGAAAGATATTCCATGCTCATGGATTAGAAGAACAAATATCATTAAAATGTCCATACCAAAGCAATCTATCTAATGCAATCTCTATCAAAATACTGACAGCATTTTTCAGACTAGAACAAACAATCCTAAAACGTGTATGAAACCACAAAGGACCCCAGATAGACAAAGCACTCTTGAAAAGGAAAAACAAACCTGGAGGAAGTACAATTCGAGATTTCAAGTTGGACTACACAGCTGTAGTAATCAAAGCAGTATGGTATCGGCACAAAAAGAGACACATAGATCAATAAAACACTGCCCAGAAACAAACCCATGATTATATGGTAAATTGATCTTTGACAAAAAGGGCAACAATATGCAATAGGAAAGACAGTCTCTTCAACAAATGATGCTGTGAAAACTGGATAGCTACATGCAAAAGAATGAAACTGGATTACTTCCTAACACCACATACAAAAATAAACTCAAAATGGATTAAAGACCTATATGTGAGGCCTGAAACCATAAAAGTTCTTAAAGACAGCACAGGCAGTAATTTTTCTGACATTGGCCATAACAACATTTTTCTAGATACGTCTCCTGAGGCAAGGGAAGCAAAAGCATAAATAAACTATTGGGACTACATCACAATATAAAGGTTCTACACAGCAAAGGAAACTATCAACAAAACTAAGAGACATCCTACAGAATGGGAGCTATTTGCAAATAATATATTTGATAAAGGGCTAGTATCCAAAATCTATAAAGAACTTATCAAACTTAACAGCAAAAAAACAAAACAAAACAAAACAAACCCCCAAACACCCCAAATAAGCCAATTAAAAATGGGCAGAAGACATGAACAGACATTTTTTCCAAAGAAGACATAAAGATGGCCAACAGACACATGAAAAGATGTTCAACATCACTCATCATCAGGGAAATGCATATCCAAACTACAATGAGATATCACCTTATACCTGTCAGAATTGCTAAAATCAAAAACACAAGAAACAAGTGTTGATGAGGATATGCAGAAAAAGGAACCCTCATGTACTGTTGGTGGGAATGCAAACTGGTGCAGCCACTATGGAAAACAGTATTGAGGCTCCTCAAAATTGAAAAATAGAACTGTCATATGATGTAGTAATCTCACTACTTTGAATTTACCCCCTCCCAAAAAAACCATGAAAACACTAATTTAAAAGGCTATATGCACCACAATGTTTGTTTTAGCGTTATTTACAATAGCCAAATTATGGAAGCAGATCATGTGTCCATCCATAGGTGAATGGATAAAGAAGAAATGAGATACACACACACACACACACACACACACACACACACACACACACACACACTGGAATATTATTCAGCCATAAAAAAGAATGAAATCTTCTCATTGCAACAACATGGATGGATCTAAAGAGTATAATGCTAAGAGAAATAAGTCACTCAGACAAAGACAAACCATATGATTTCATTCTTATGTGTAATTTAAGAAACAAAACAAAGAGACAAATCAAGAAATAGACTTTTAACTAAAGAGAACAAACTGAGGGTTATCAGAGGGGAGGTGGGTTGGGGGATGGGTAAAATAGGTGATGGGGATTAAAGAGTACACTTATCATTATAAGCACTGAGCAATGTATAGTCATTGAATCACTATATTGTACACCTGAAACTAATTTAACACTGTATGTTAAAAATACTGGAATAAAAAAAAGCATAGGGGAAGCAAGAATTTTGGTCTCCTTATTAAAATGACAGCCTTACAAACCAGGTGATTTGCATGAGAGCATTTTCTTAATTTATTTGTATCTTCTATAAGCATAAGAGGAAATAAACCTGGAGGTTCCAACTCTTAGGCTTTTTCCAAAGAGAAGATAACCTTTCCAGTATAAAGACATACGAAACTCTTCTATCTTCACGTTCTTTAAAACTCATATAATTTCAATAACTATTTTTTCATCTTGCTTTAGAATAGCAATATTTTCATAATTGCATTTGAATCATTGAAAGAAAGTTAAATTTCTTTCAATGTAAATTGAGTGATTACATTCATTTCCTTAGGTTTGTGCTCTGAAGAATCTGGGATTCAATCCTAGTGCAACTGCATTCTAGGTATGAGACATTGGGAAAGTCACTTAATTTTTTCAGTTGATAGAAAGTTAAATGATATCTATATCTCTATATCTCTATCTATCTATCTATCTATCTATCTATCTATCTATCTATCTAATCTATCCTACATCATTATGCCTCACAGAAAGCATTCATTAAATGTAACTCAAGTTACAGACCCATAGTAGTAATTTCGGTGGCCAAAATATCAAATTAACTAAAAATACCCCCATGCTCTGGTATTCTGGACATATCACCATTCTTTGAAATGTCTATAGTCTACTCCAATTTGTGTGAACTAAGAACACCAATAATCTGAATGATGGCAATAATAGAATTATCATGTTAGACTATCAATTACTTGACTTTTATGCATTCATTTGAAATATATTTAAAGAACCTTTGCTATATGCCAGGCAATAGTCTGGGCAGTGGAGTAACAATGGTGAACAGTCCTTGCCTGTATGGGGCTTATGGTCTAGAAGGCAGAGACAGCCAAGTAAATAGGAAACAATTCATTAGGAGAACTTCAAAATGATAAGTACCCTAAAGAAAATCAACCAGGATCATCCGTGGAGCGATTAGGGGTTAGATCTACTTTGGACTAGGAACCAGAGAAGTCCAGAATGAGGAATTAACATCCGAGCTGACAACTAAAGGACAAGAAGAAGGCAGCGAGGCAAAGGACACAGGCCTCAGTGTCTCCAGCTGCAACCTCAAGGAAGCAGCAAATGAAAAGGCCATAAATGGGGGCGCCTGGGTGGCACAGCGGTTAAGCGTCTGCCTTCGGCTCAGGGCGTGATCCCGGCGTTATGGGATTGAGCCCCACATCAGGCTCCTCCGCTATGAGCCTGCTTCTTCCTCTCCCACTCCCCCTGCTTGTGTTCCCTCTCTCGTTGGCTGTCTCTATCTCTGTTGAATAAATAAATAAAAAAATCTTAAAAAAAAAAAAAAAGAAAAGGCCATAAATGAGAAAGAAACTTGCTTATTTGCAGAATAGAAAGCTGATGGGGGTAAATAAAGCACAGTAAGTGAAGGGAGAGTGGGAGGAGAGGTCCAGGTCATGCAAAGCCTTGGTAATGGTAAGAGTTCTGGAGTTTTTAAACGGGTGAAGGAGACATCTGACTTGAAATTTAAAGATCACTGTAGCTGCTATGTGAGCAATGGCTGCTGGGAGAGGACAGTCAAAACAGGACATGAAATAGGAAGTTATTTCAATTCAAAGGACATGATGTGGCTGGGATTGAGGTGATGGCTGTGGAAATGGAAAGACTGGATGTCCTATAACATATGCTCCAAAAGGGCCTATTTAGAAGTAGAGTTGGGAAGACTTCTTGATATGATGAGAGATGAGAAAGGAATCAAGGACAACTGTAAGGCTTTTGGCTTGAGAAACTGGGTAGTTTGTGATGCCATTTACTGAGATGAGGAAATGTAAGGAGGAAGAAGATTATGCAATGAGGCCAGTTTTCAGAGCCACATGGCCAACCTCAAGAGTGGATGTGCTCCATTTCTCCAAATATGATGTGATTACTTGGAAATGGAGAAAATTTGCCACCTTCCTTATCCTTTTAAAATATGATTCACCTTCTAGTCCATACCTAAAACTCTATGCAAAAACTGGAATATTTATGCTTAACCTATGTCCACAACCCCTTATTTGCAATTCTGAGTTCCATTAGCTTGGAACACTAAAGGAATTGTGTAACTCACTTGGTGGCAAAATTTACCTGCTCTTGTCTCATTTGGTGGCCCAATCCAGACTAAATTTACATGAGGCCATTTATAGTCTTTATCCCTATTATAATACATACATTTTAGTGCAAAAATATGAACAAGTTTGATTACAGGGTCCCATGCTAGACCCCACAGGGGTTACATAGGATATGGTATATGTGTGATATCTTTATAAAAGAAGAGTTCTGAAACATTTCTGTCCTAAGATCTTAGAGAAGGTGATTAAGGGTTTGTACTCCTAAACTTTAAACTGGACAGTACTTTGTGTTTTACTACTTCATTAAAAAAACGTTAGATCCCTTTCTGAGAGAAGAAGGGTTTACAAAGTAGACTCTAGCCAAAGGAAGAGAAATTGGGAAGGCAAACTACTGACATTACAACTTTTTAGATCCAAGCATGGAGGGCAATGTAGGGACTCCAACACAATGGATTTGAGGGCAAGAAGGCTGGCATTTTTATGAAAGGAAAAGTCACATAGATGGGTTATATCAATCAACAGTTGTTTCACTCTAATGACCAAAAAATTGTGTCAAAAATCCTAACTGCTCAGGAATTAGCATAATATGGAACAGCCCAAAGACTTAACTTCACTGATTCTAAGCTGCATATTTTCTACCTGTTATCTTTTCTGAAATTGGGATATATCTTAAAATTGATGGAATCTTAAATGGACTCTGACCAGGTGTAAGTGATGATGTGTTATTGCTTGAGCATATTCGACCTTGGTTGTTGTTTCTGCCTGCATTATGGCAAAGCTAAAACCTTCCATATCTCAATCATAAACTACCTAAAGACCTTAATAGGATGGTGTTATGGTTGATTTTCACTGCTATAACAAAAATGCTAGAGGCTGCATGGCTTATACATAGCAGAAATTTATTTCTCACAATTCTGGAAGCTGGGAAATCCAAGAACAAGGTGCACGTAGATTTAGTGTCTGGTTCATAGAATGGCTATCTTATAGCTGGGTTTTCACATGATGGAAGGGTCAAGGGGGCTCTCTGGGGTGTGTTTTAATAGGGGTACCAGTTCCATTCATGAGGGCTCCACCCCCATGACCTTATAGTCTCCCAAAGGTTCCAACCCCAAATACCACCATCACAGTGGGGATGATCTTTCAACATATGAATTTTGAGGACATGCAAACATTTAGTCTATATAGTAGAACGTCTTGATTGCTATCTGAAGTTCTCCAATGTCAGCATCAGTATAGATCAAGAAACATCGACATCAAAACTTACAGAATGTCAGAAGCTTGGAGTAAGACCCCTAAGACAATATTGAGGCATAATTTAGGAGCATCACTAGTGTTCTCAAAGGCATAAAAAGGCAATATTTCATGGAAAACAGAAGTATTAAAGACTATCCCAAAGTTATCCCAAGAAGTAAGATCTTGTGAAGATTTGTAATTCCTTTACCAATTTATTTTTATTTTATTTTCCTTTTTTTATTATATACATATATAAATCTACTTTTTCAACAAATATGAAATAATTCTAAATCATAAGAAAGCACTGTGCCATTTTAATAGGCTGCTTTTTAAAAAATATCTCTACTTGAACGAATGGTGCATCTTGTATAATGTCTTAGATTTGATTAAATACTGTTCTCTTTTGCAGACAGAGGCTACCAGGATGTGGGGGTGAAGACAGTGACTCTGTAAAAGTGAAGATTCCAAATTCAGATTATTATTCTTCAAGTTGACTTTTTTTCTGAGCCCAGGTTCATCTATAACTTTTCCTCTGGCCTTTTTCTGGTACTCTGCTACTAATGCTTAAGTGGAGTATCCACGTCATTAATTTATAGCATTTCCAGCACAGATACCTTTGAGTACAGGTCCAAGACTGGACTTTGGCCACAACCAAGTTAAGTGGATGTTTTCCGAGGATAGCATACACATAGAAACGTTAGGCTTTATTTCTTTTAACTTCTTGCCTAATGCAAAATAAACTTTGCATTTATATTCTTTGAGTCTTATCCAGCCTACAAGGTTTTTCTCTTATCACTCCGTGTTAAAAGAAGAATATGAGACCATTTGTAAAGGTTTTTGATGTGCAAAATTGTATACTTATAAGTTACAACAACTGCATCTTACAGAAGCAATTTTTTCGAATTTTCATCTTTTAGCCACAGAACATTAAGTAGCACAATCCATTTTATATTTATTTTTATTTGAATGTCACAGTAACTAGGACATTAGTTTTCAGATTCTTTTAATTTTACTTAAAAAATCTGAATAAACGGTACTTCATTAATGCCAGTTCAAATATGCTAACATCATTAAGAGAAACAGATCTTAACTTCGAAAAGTTTTAGAAAGTAAGTCTCTTTGTTGATGTTTTCTGCAAGTATTTTTTGATATGGCTATAAGGCATATCTTATAAGTAAACCATCTACAGTCTAACTGTTAAATGCATGAGCTAAAGGCCAGATTGCCTGGGTGTTAATTACAACTCTGTCAGTTTTTAGCTGATTAACCTTAGGCAAGACATTTGTTTTCAAAGTTCCAGAGTGTTCTCATTTATAAAGTAGAGTCTGTTAAAGTTGTATAACTATCTTATACAGTTGTCGTGAGGATCAAGTTGAAATCATACATGTAAGTCACTTAGAACAGTACCTGTTACAGAACTAATATATCACCGTTAACTTTTAAAATCTTTTATATATCTCTCTCCCTAAAGTCATAGTGGTAGTTATTTTTCATGTTTCTTTCCCTGATATCTCTCGAAACTCTAGCCTACTACCTTACCATACTTTCTTCCAGATTACTTGCTTTCTTATTTTTTTCCCCAAATGTAGCTCTGTTCTTTCTTACAGAAACTAATTTAGATTTCGTAGGCATAATTCTCCACCCATTATCTCAGCCCAATAAACATCTGGAGTCCAGTAAAAGTCTTGAGCAGGTAAATAAAGTATCTTTCTAAGAAACACATGTGATTGGTATAGGAGGACTGAGGTTGGGAGGGGGTAGACTGTTATTTCCTATATTTAATTTTGTGCCCATTTCAGTATGTTCCTATGGGAATTTTCTCCATTCTGTTTGTAAAAGTTACATGTATGTATGTATATACCATGAAGTCATTTAGTCTCTCATCCAACGACTGAAAATATATGCTGACAGTTATTTTTTACCAATTAATGGAATGTAATTTAATGGATCAAGTCTGGACTGGAAGGCAGGGTGTTTTATAGATTTCTCGTTGAGCCTACCAAAGTACTTTTCTTTCTTCTTGAGTGTAGTGGGATAATACATTTAGAAATGACCTACAGGTACATTTTGAAGGCTCATGGTCCAAAAGTTATTTTCAATACTTTAAGAACAAATGACAAAAATATATGTGTAGTGTACATTTTAGTAATATATTATGCTTTACATACAATGGTATGCTGGTAAATGTTTAATAGCTGTGCCTGACCTCCCTCCCCTCCCAACCCCCCCAAAAAAAACCTATTACTTCATTTGCTGCATTTGCCAGTTTCCATGGTGTAAATACTTCCACCATGGCTGACTTAAATGTACCAATGTGAGATCACGGAGAAGAACTGGGAAGAGATATTCAGTAGGGTATTCCACAATAAATATGTAACAAATGTAAACAATCTCGAGAGCATAGATATTAGCAAAATGCATTAAAGCAATTAGAAAGTAATGAGTTTGGAGTATTTAGTGCTTTTGTTTTTAATGTAATGTATTTAATTTTAACTTTATATAATTAAATTTTTAGTAATGACTATGTTTAGTAACTGATTTCCAAAATTTCTGAAAATTTAAGAATGGTCTCTTATGAGCCTCTATGAGCTGGCCCTAGCACATTACTTCTGTATATATGATATTTGTTATCGCCTATTATAACATGGGTCAAAAATAGTGGTGCTTCAACTCCTGTGCTGTCCTTTCCTTCCTGTCTTCTTTCCTTCCTTTGGTTCTGGCAGATTTGCTGAACATGTCAAGGACTTAAATAGACAGAAATCAGTTTAGACAAATCATAAAGTTACTTGCTATGGTATTGATATAAAGACTGAAATAAGAAGGTTACATTTCATTAGGATTTTACAATACACACTTTAATTGTATATCATGACATATGTACATATCTATCTACGTATCTAGATACAGATCTACTTTTGTTTCTATGAAAACCATATTGAGTGCTGTGAAAAGACTCAATAAAGGTGAGTCACTAAAAAAAAGGGTCTCTAGGTATGGGCAAGAACTGGGAAAGACTTAGATAAGGAATATCAGCTGACAGTTTTCTATATTCTGATTATGTTGTTAGTATCTTTACATTCTTGGACCATTTTAAAGAAATAAAACTGGAAATTTTAGATAATGAATTTCTGAATGTGGAGAACAGTAACTTGGTAACTTATAATCAAAGCAAAGGAGTATATGTAAAGACAGACAAATGTATACGCATTTATGTTAAAATAATGATTACTCGCTTGCTTTTTTAAAAACCATTAACTTATGAATTACTGTTCCAAATCAAGTGAATAATATGTCTTCAAGTATACATATATTCAGGTATGTATCTCCATATGTTAAATTTGACTGAATTAAGGAATAAGAAAAGCAAAGTTGGAGGTATCACAACTGCATACTTCAAGTTATATTACAAAGCTGTAGTAACTGGAACAGTGTGTTACTGGTACAAAAATACACACATAGGTCAATGGAACAGAATAGAAAACCCAGAAATGAACCTATAATTACATGGCCAATTAATCTTCGACAAAGCAGGAAAGAATATCCAAAGGGAAAAACACAGTCTCTTCAACAAATGGTATTGAGAAAACTGGACAGCAATATGCAAAAGGATGAAACTTGGACCATTCCCTTTCCCCATACACAAAAATAAACTCAAAATGGATTAAAGACCTGAGACCTGAAATGCGAGACCCGAAACCATGAAAGTCCTTAAAGAGAGCACAGGCAGTAATTTCTATGATATGAGCCATAGCAACTTTTTCCTAGATAGGTCTCCTGACACAAGGGAAACAAAAGCACAAATAAACTACTGGGACTACATCAAAATAAAAAGCTTCTGCACAGTGAAGGAAACAATCAACAAAACTAAAAGGCAACCTGCTGAATGGAAGAAAACATTTGCAAATGATATGTCTGATAAAGGGTTAGTACCCAAAATCTATAAAGAAGTTATCAAATTCAACAGCCTAAAATCCTCAAATAATCCAATTTAAAAATGGGCAGATGACACAAATAGACATTTTTCCAAAGAAATAGACATATTTTTCAAAGAAGACATGAAAAGATGTTCATCATCACTCATCATCAAGGAAATGCAAATCAAAACTACAATGAGATATCACCTCACATCTGTCAGAATGGCTAAAATAAAAAACACAAGAAACAAGTGTTGGCGAGGATGCAGAGAAAAAGGAACCCTCATGCACTGTTGGTGGGAATGCAAACTGGTGCAGCCACTCTGGAAAACAGTATGGAGGTTCCTCAAAAAGTTAAAAATAGAACTACCCAATGATCCAGATATTTACCCAAAGGATAGGAAAATACTAATTCAAAGTGATACATGCATGCTGAGGTTTATAGCGGCATTATTTACAATAACCAAATTATGGAAACAGCCCAAATGTCCATCGATTGATGAACAGATAAAGAAGTCACACACACACACACACACACACACACACACACACACACACAGGAATATTATGTACCCATAAAAAAGATTGAAATCTTACCATTTGCAACAATATGCATGGAGCTAGAGAGTATTATACCAAGTGACATAAGTCAGAGAAAGACAAATACCATATGATTTCACTCATATGTGCAATTTAAGAAACATATCAAATAAGCAAAGGAAAACAAAAGAGAGAGGGGCAAACCAAGAAACAGGCTCTTAACTACAGAAAACAAACCTGGTTACCAGAGGGGAGGCAGGTGGGGGGATGGCACTTAAGGAGGGCACTTGTGATGAGCACCAGGTGATGTATGGAATTGTCGAAGCACTAGATTGTACACCTGAAACTAGTATTACACTGTGTTAACTGGACTTTAAATAAAGACTTTAAAAAAAGAGTACATAAAAAGAAATTATTAAAGTTACACATATTAAAATTTAGTTTTGTTAGGCTTATAAATCAATTTCTATCATTGTGATACTAGAGGAATTTAATACTACTTTAAAGAGATCTTTAATAGTTGGTATTATTTGAAGCTTAAAGATTAGTAAATATTTTAAATTAAATTCTCATTTAATATATTTAGGGGCGCCTGGGTGGCTCAGTTGTTGGGTATCTGCCTTCGGCTCAGGGCGTGATCCCGCTGTTACGGGATCGAGCCCCGCATCAGGCTCCTCCACTGTGAGCCTGCTTCTTCCTCTCCCACGCCCCCTGCTTGTGTTCCCTCTCTCTCTGGCTGTCTCTCTGTCAACTAAATAAATAAAAATCTTTAAAAAAATATTCAAATATACTTGTAAAGTAATTTGATTTTCTGACTGACCAACCCAAGTACTCAAGTAATACTTTTACTTATTAAACTTATTGAAATGGCTATTTGTAAGTTCTACTCAGTGTCCAGTTTTTTCATTAGCATTTCACTTATACTTTCCAACTTTGAATCACAAGTTGAAATCAATTATGCAGTGACACGTATTAAATTGGAATCACAAGGCTGTTCTAATAGGACAAATTCCTGTGAACATGACACATCATTGAAACTAAATGCCCAGATATCTTAATACAAAAATATTAACACCATATGTCTGATTCTCTTAGGCCTTTCTGTACTTAGTTTTATACCTTTCCTAGGTTTAATGAATCTTATTCATTAAATAAACAACAGTATTATACCAAACAATTTGGAGGATATCTTCTCAGTTGGTTATGACTGCATAATGACCAGGGACATTTGACAGTGTATCTCTGGGTTCCTCTTCATGACACTGATGAGACATCCTGAGTCCTGTTTAGAGGCATAGCCCTAGTAGCCTTAGAAATCTATTTTCCAGGTTTAATCATGGAAATCTGAAATTCCTACTGATGATGCGATACTATTTTATTAGTCTCTACATTTCATTGGCTCTTAATATTTAATGGCCTCCTTTGCAAATTATGAAGATCTTCAAATTTGGGGGGATCCTGCATTCATTTCATATTCTTTTTACTTCTTTGGGGCCATATAACTTTCTTAAATATAATAATATCTGATTGAATTTTGAATATCTCCCATTATCTATTTGGCCAAATCTTCAAAGATCTTTCTGTCAAAAAAGTATTTGAGCCTTCCTCTTTGTTTAAACAATATCAGAATGGCAGTTCAATGACTTCA
Source organism: Ursus arctos (assembly GCF_023065955.2). Classification (NCBI taxonomy): domain Eukaryota; kingdom Metazoa; phylum Chordata; class Mammalia; order Carnivora; family Ursidae; genus Ursus; species Ursus arctos. The sequence continues at coordinate 18,318,724 of NW_026622764.1, forward strand.
CTGGCAAAAGAATGGAGTGCATTCATGCTGAATGAAATTAATTAGTGTTATTTGTTCAATCCTTTTTCTGATTATGTAAATATGTAAAAAAAGTGTCTTCTGTATAAATAGCACTATGCCTATGAAGTGAGAATATGAAGAGCCCTTGTAAATTTCTTAACTTCTCTAAGTGTAAATACTGCCAGATCGACCAATAACTTCCCTTAAACCCTCAGCCCCCTGGATCCCTTTAGAAAAACTAGTATCACTGATTTCTCGTAACAGTATATGGAACATAAGCATGATGGGCACACAGATCAGAGGTCTTGCAGCAGCAGGCAGTAGTAAAAGCACACTATGCCAACAGGATAGGCTATGACACAGGACCAGGGGTAGGAGGGGCAATATGGGAAGTGAAGGGAGGAGAGACAAGTCAGGGAACAATATACAATGTAGCATTATTTCGATCCCACCTTCATTATCTGTCTGTATTCTGATGGAAATAGATTTGAAAATAACATTCTTTGCTTTTGAGTGCTTGCACCCTGCATATTACCAGAAAATTCACTACACAAATGATAAATCAAATGGCAAAAACAGCTCAGATGCACTCCTAATCTTGAAAATGTCCTTCTGAGGTGAGACTTGATGTGGGCGTAGTCAACTTTTCACAATTTGAGGCAAGGAGGCAAGGGGCCTTGTAAATCTCTTCAAAAAAATCATTTCAAAAACTCTACTGAATTCAGTCCACTAACTTTTTTTTTTAATTTTTATTTTTTTACTTTTGCTTTATCTAGATCTCAAGCAGTTATACTTTTCTTTGTGGCTATCCTTGCCTGCTACATAAGTTGCCCTATATATTGCTCAACCTCTTGAAAATATTTTCCAATTAAAATGGTGCTATTTTCACGGGGACAAGTTATATACCCTAGATCACATTCATCCACACAAATTAAAGTAGAAAATTGAGCATTTTAACTCATACGCTTTTGACCTTTGCTTTCAGTAAATCAGTATTTGGGTCTGAATTATCATGGTTCCAATTATACTTTGGTAAATGGTTTTTCAGGAACAGGCTTCCAGAATTCTCAAGTTAGTAAAGAACTAGCTTTGAGGGATATGCGACTTTTTGTAAACCAGTATCTTCACTTTATAGTTGTGTTTTGTCATTAACACCTGTGTTAACAACATCCACTCATCTGATGGACAGGGCACAGCTACAGGCATTAGTTTATGAAACAGGACATTGATGTAGACTAGAGTATGTTTCCTGTACAAAGAAAGTAAAATGCTAAGTGAACAAGAGTCCATTACTCATGTTAGATGACTAGAAAATTCATGCCACCCAAAGGTCTCATTGATGGGCCTGAAAGAGATGCAGGTCTTAAGACAAAGGCACAAACAAAAGATAAATGGGTGAAGTTGTGCGTGTGTGTGTGTGTGCGCCAGCGTGTGCGCACACGCAGATTATGTTTTATGCTGAAAGTAGCTAAAAGTCAGGTGAAACTCTTAATTATAATTAGATAATACATCGAAAAGCATATGTTTCCATCAATTGGCAAGCTAGTTATTGTCTGGGTAATTTCTCCCTTTCTTCCTTTCCTGACACGTCTTCCTAAGCCAGTATCACTCTTAAACTGCTATTGTCCATTTATTTAACAGTTCAATCGGTGGTTGTACTAATACTTATTCATAACAAAGGCCACTGTTTTCATGGTGCTCTCCTGATCTATATATTCAATGCTTTACATGGGCTTCCAAAGGATCACAAAATTGAGAAAATTTGATAACTGGAAGAAATCTGCATTGCCAAAGTGAAGACTTGAGCAAAACATAAAAACAATTGTTAACAATTAGGAAAAGGAAAGGAAAGAGAGTAGAATACTCTTACCCTAATTCAGATTCCAGGCAAGAGAAATAGTCATTTATAGAATTATCTGGAAAATTACTTTTGTGCTTTAATTCATTCAGATGGTATAAGCTTTGGCCTCATTGCTGGTTCATATTATGTACATATAAATTATGATCAAATCCAATAAATACATCTCTTGGTAAAATGACTTCTTTTTGTGATAGAAAGCCTTGTATTCCATAGTTTTCATCTTTTTTTTTTTTTTTTTAACACATCTTTCCTTTTTGGTTATCACTGAATCCAGTTGTCTGCTGTAGTTTGAATTCATGTGGTGAATGCTTAACTGTGTGGTTTTGCTCAAGTGTAAAATTCATAATGGAGCTGGGTCTGTTGTGTGGCCTCTGAATCACTTCCCACAACTCGAGGAAGTGTCAGAATTATGGCTTCCATTAGCATTTCTTTGTGAGGGATTTGTGCACCAATCAGATCTGCTCCCAGCCTGAATCAGTAGAAGTGAAGTAATACTTTTTGTTGTTCTTGACTTTAGAACAAAGAAGACACACTGTTCTCACCTTGTTGAATCATTTTCAAACCTCCCATTGATTTTAATGTGTCCAGTTTGATGGCCCTGTGCATCTGATTACTTTATTACTAAAGTGGTCAAGAGCTTGGAAAACAAAATAGAGCCACTGAAAGATACTTCACTAGGATGAAATTCATATCCTCAACTTCCAAAGAAAATTTTTTCCATTTCCCAAGAAGCACAAGCTAATGTATTTACTATGATTCATTTACTGCAGTGGAACACTTTCCAGTAGATTCAACCCTGAAGGCAGGTCAATGACATTGATAATAAATGCATTAGAGCAAACCATAAATATCCTTTTGTGTTAAAAACTAGAGCCTTCTTATTTGAATGTTATGTAAGAGAAGTCTGAAATCTCATGAAAAGTATATACAACTGAATAAACTTAACACAACAGGAGTAAGGAATAACATTATACCTAAAAAGACAAAAACAAAAACAAAAAGAATTGTCCACCTGACTTGTTTTACTTAAAAAAAAAATCCTCTTATGTCGTATCCTTTGAAGCAGAGAAATACAGCTCAACAAGTCTACTTACCACAGTTGTGGTGGGTTTTTATTGTTGTTGTTTTTGTTTTAGCTTATTTTTTCCCAGTGAGAGCTATTTCAGTAGGTTTTACTGTTAAATCAGTCCAATGCAGAGCTCTTCTTTACTGAGAAGGAAACATTTTGATTGAAGACCTCTTTCAACCTTGAAAGGGTCAGTTAAATTTTACCCCAGCCAATGGCTTTATTGTCTGTGTTGCCTTGAACTGTGTTTCAAATAATAGGGCCTCTGCTCTACTTTTAAATCTAGTACTTTCCAGGGTGTGCTTCTTCTGTTTCTCCTAAGAGGAAGGGTGCTGAAGGCAATTTTTAAAGTAATCTCAAATCTTCTATTGGAGTAAGAAAAATAAATGCATAAATATAAAACAAACCTGAGGCACATCATTGTTATTTTTACCTCATGAAACACATACTTTTCAGTTCTCTAAGAAAAAAAGTAATCAATTTTGTTAGGAAAAAGCTTGATACCTCATTTGTACTTCTATATAGAATTCAGTTGAGTCAGAGTTCCATGTTTTATAATCAATGAAGAGGATATCAAAGATATGCATTTTAGCTAAATCTGTATTCTCTGCTTCCAAAATGTTTTTCATTGAATATATTAATGCTACCAGTAGCAGCATAAAGATTCTTCTCCCTCCACCCCAGTTAATCTCTCCTGAATGCAATCATCTGAAATTCTACAATTAAAGGCTTTAATTACACCTTTAATATTTTCAATGTCACTATAATTTTCCAAATTTTTGTTGAAAAGAAATTCCTCCAGGAAAGGTAATACTTATCAATCATTTCACTTATGTCAGAATTAACTTTGGATCCATTTCTGAGACTGATGTTGATCAACAAAGGAAATCCATGCCCAGTGGGTAGCAGGTAAGATACAGTATGTGACTTGGGACGCAAAAGACCAACATTCCATTAGTAATTTTAACCAATTGCAGCCAGGAAACTTAAGGCTTATATATGATTGAATGTTTACACAGAAGAAAGGTTTCCTCTTGCCCAGGCTGTAGACTAGGCTTTGGATTTAGAGTCAGATAGCATGATGTTTCTTAATCAAAAGCTATGTTGGCAGCACTAAGGCAGAAACTTCAAATTATTAATACCTGGTATTTTTTTCCAGCCACATATACCCCCGCAGTCAGTTAGCAGTGAATCTCCTATTTCCACTAGAAGACCCAATGATGACTATGCCCTGATTCTAGCTGGAAAGGAGTTCTGCCTAGGATAGAAACACAACAACTTGTAGCAATAGTCATGACATTTCTGATTGCTAGTGGTACTTGGATATTTTCTCTCTGGATGATTTCATACATTGCCATTTCCAAGTTAATACCTCAGCCAAGACATCCTCCTCTCACCTCCAAATTTACATGGACAGACATGCCCATTTGGTCCTCTAATAGGTATCTCCACACGAATGCATGTAAAAGTGGACTACTGATTCATACTTCCATCCAACCTTGGTCCTACCCCCTTTTTGTTGGGTTCCCCATTTGAGTAAATACATTAACTTTCACCAGTTTTTCAAGCCTGGAACCTAAAAGTCAGCTGTGATTCATTAACTTTCACCACTCCCATCTCTGCCATCTAACTCTTCATCAGATGCTACTCAACCAAAGAGCTCTACTTTTCATGGTTTGTGACTGCCCCAATTGAGGATGCCATAATCTCATATTAGAGATGCCTCTACAGCCTTCCAAATGGCTTTCTCACCTCTACTCTGGTTTCCCTTAAAATCTAATTTTCACATGGTAAGAAATAACAAGTGTTGGCAAGGATGTGGTGAAAAGGAGTCCTCTTGCACTGTTGGTGGAATGTAAATTGGTATAACTACTGTGGGAAACAGTATGGTGGTTCCTCAAAAAATTAAAAAATAGAAATACCATATGATCTGTAATTTCACTACTGGGTATTTACCCAAAGAAAACAAACACACTAATTTGAAAAGATACATGCACCCCTATGTTCACTGAAGCATTATTTACAATAGCCAAGATATGGAAGCAACCTGGCCACTGATAGACTAATGGATAAGGAAGATGTGGTATCTATATGTATGTACATGTACGTACACACACACACACACACATGAACATTATGCAGCCACATAAAAAGGATGAGATCTTACCATTTGTAACAACATGAATGGACCTAGAGGGTGTAATGCTATGAAATAAGGCATATAGAGAAAGACAAATACTATATGATTTCACTTATATGTGGAATACAGAAAACAAAACAAATGAATAAACAAACAAAGAGCAGAAACAGATCCATAAATACAGAGAACAAACTGATGGTTGCCAGAGGGGAGGGAGGTGAAGGGGATGGGCAAAATGGGTGAAAGGGAGTTTTCTTTTTTTTTTTGTTTTTGTTTTTAATGTAAATTCTACCCCCAATGTGGGGCTCGAACTCATGACCCTGAAATCAAGAGTCACATACTCTACCAACCGAGCCAGCCGGGAGGCCCCCAGGTTTCTAGTTATGGAATGAATGAGTAAGGAAAATAAAACGTACAGCATAGGGAATATAGGCAATGGTATTGTAATAGTGCATGTTGACAGATGGCAGCCACACTTGTGGTGAGCATAGCATAATATATAAACTTGTCAAATCTCTATGTTGTACACCTGAAACTAATGTAATGTTATGTGTCAACTATACTTTGAAAAAAATCTGTTCTTCATATGGCAACCAGAGAGGTGTTTTTGTTTGTTTTGTTTCCCTTTTAAGTTAAATTAGATCATGCTCTCTGCGGCACATGGAATCAGTGTTAACATTCTCCCATTGCACCTAGAATCAAATCTTTACCTTGGTTTTTAAGATTCTGCATTATTTTGCTACTGTCTCTTTCTCCACCTTCATCTTTTGCCAAATCTTTCTTACTTACTCCTCTAGCCTCACTGGCTTTGTTTCCAGTTCCTTGGACATTCTTCGGACATTCCAAGTTTTCTCTCACCTCAGGAACTTGGTACACGTTTACTCTGTGTGGAATATACATCTTCCCACTTTTTGAATGGCTGTGCTTTCTTTTTCTCACCCTTTAGTTCTCAGAATAAATATCATCAATTCACAGAGGTCCTGGCTGACCACCCAGCCCCTTGCCCATTCTATTACTATCTACCCAAGCATAAAGCTTCTTTCCTTCATCTTTCCACTAGGCAACACACTGCAGGAGGTCAGGGAAGAGCTTCTCTTCATTGTCATCACTCAGTGTTCATCCTAACTCATATTTGGGTACTGAATGAAATGAATGCCCAGTTTCTCCAATTGACCCAACCTTCCTAAAGGCAGTCTGCTTGCCTCTCTCTAATTTTTTTTAGAGCTTCTGCTGTTTTTCATTTTTTTCCCATTTCTTTCTGAACTCTTTCTTCCCCTTTGGCTTCTGTTCATTATCTTGACTTTGTTCTCCAGCTTTGAATCCATGGGTGTTCATCTAATCAATTCATTTAAACTTATTTATGAACTCTTTAAATGAAAGTCAATCTGTTGTACATGGCAGGGCACAGAACTATGAGAAAAACAAAAGCCTACTCTTATGCCATTGGCACATCTTGGGAAATAGGTATGAGGCAGCGAGAAAGGGAGGAAAGGTCAAGTAAACAAACAACAAATACATTTGAATAAAGTAAGGGACACAAGCACATATAATAAATTACAGGGATTTCAAAATGGCTCACCATATTTCTTGTTGCTGATGTATTACATAACCTAAAGCCTGAATTTTCTGACTTCTAGGACCCAACTGCATGCTTTTTTAATGCTCTGGAATTTGTGATGATACTAGAACTGAATATAATAGCCTTTTTGGTTATGTGCATATATTTTTATATATTTATAAACTTACTCAGATATTTTAGCTCATTTGTTCAAATGGCAGTTACTATGATGAAGAAAACAAAAGATCTGGAATAGCTTGTGTTGTAATTACAATAATGAAAAAGTCAACTGATTACAGCATACTATCAAATACACCACAACCAGATTCACCATCTCGAAATGCTGATATCACCCAGAAGATAAACTTTTGACACTCATCCATATCAGCAGCAACAACATAACTTTCTAAGTATTCCACCCACCTTCTTATAAGTAAAATTTCATTAAGGTTTTAGAATCCACAAGTGAGGTAACTGCTCACTTGGACATATAGAAAAGTTAAACTAAACTTTTAGAAATGTTTAGAAAAAGTTAAACCAAAACTACTTAGCATAGTTAATATAATGCTTTTTCTTTTTCCTTCTTTATGAGGAGAGCAGTTCAATATTATAAAAATTCACCCTCACTTCACATTGGTCTCTTTGATTATTCAAATATGAACCCGTAAGAGAACCAGCCAGAAAGTGTTCATGTCTAGCCAACCTTGGATCCAAATTCAATGGGCCAGTAGTTATTAAGAACTAATGGAAGCTGGGGCGCCTGGGTGGCACAGCGGTTAAGCCTCTGCCTTCGGCTCAGGGCGTGATCCCAGCGTTATGGGATCGAGCCCCACATCAGGCTCCTCCGCTATGAGCCTGCTTCTTCCTCTCCCACTCCCCCTGCTTGTGTTCCCTCTCTCTCTGGCTGTCTCTATCTCTGTCGAATAAATAAATAAAATCTTAAAAAAAAAAAAAAAGAACTCATGGAAGCTTAACTGCACAGCAACCTCACTCCAGGAAAAACCAAAATTACACAAAAACAAGGCAGAAAAATCCCCCAAAATAAAATTCTAAGCATTTGAATACTGCAGTATCAAATTTATTTTAATAATAAAATGAAATTTTTTTTTATTTAAATCTATTCAGGTAGAAACAAAGTTTTCTAATCACTAACAAGAAATTAATGGCTAGTGTTTTGTGTCTGGTCAATTTAATGTTGTTAAGGTGAGTAAAGTTTATTTAGCCAGCCATCGAATACATATAAAACACGTAAAAGGGTTTTCAAAGTTGCAAGCTGCCTAAGAATGATGTTTTTGAGATCAATTCTCAAAGTAATTTATCTGCTTAAATATATCGGTATTTTAATTTTCAATTCACACGCTTGGTAGAACAAGCACTCACTTGCCAATGTGAACGGAACTCATATGAGATGGTGTTGACTTAGAGAGGCACGAAGAAGAAATTTTATACTTTATCAAAACAAAATGTTATGAACAAAACCTCACTGAATAAATCCAGCTTCCTGCCACTAAGGAATGTACACTCTTTTCAGTAAGTTGCGAATGAGTGACTTGAATTCAGTCTCTTTTAAAAAAGAACACCATAGACTGCCATCAATACAGTCACCTCTATTTTGATGCATTTTTTCCTTTCTGCTCTATGTTCTTCCACATTGTACAGAGAACATTAATTAATCAGATGGTATTGCAACAAACAAATTCATTTGAGAATAATTACAAAGAAATCTCTCTTTTCTTTCATTTTCTCCTAAAGGTCAGCCTGAGTCCTAGACTGAAGCAAATATAGTCTAGTCCTTATCCAGGAGAAACACTCATCAAATTTTACAGAATTACTTGAAATACAGCTCATCACTCTTCACTGAATATAATCACATTTTGATAAAACTAAACTACCAGAATAAAAGGGTGTTTGGAACTAGTGAACATCAAAGAGAACAAATTATTACCTTCAAAATTTGACCATTTTGAATTTAATGGAACATAATGCAATTGTATTATTGTTGTCTTAAAATGTTATTGAGATATTTCATACATTTAATGAAGAAAATTGAGAGATTTTGTAAATAATAAAGCCAGTCTGCTGAGATTTTAAAGGCGTAAAGTTATGATAATTATCTGAGTTACAGTATTTTCTTACGTAAAATAAGTGTCGATATCATTATTACTTCACTTTCCAGGTTACTTTATCAGCTCGTTGTAATATACTTTAGTTTAGAGTGCACAGCAAAACAAGTATTCTGTTACTACACAACTAATCCTTGTAACAGCTGTGCGTTTACCATCCTCAGCTGCTCCAGTCACAACAATCATCCTTTTAACAGCCTGACACCTGTCTCTTATTATATTTGAGAGCAATTGTTAATTTCCTTAAATTTTCCATCCCTTTTAGTGCCTTTGCCTTGCTTTAGTTCTCTGATGCACATTTACATGGTCTATTATATTAATTCTCTCATTTAATCTTGAAAACCTAAAATTATTAGGAAGTTAATTGTGCAGGGATCAGAGGTTTTTCTCACTTACAGCATAACTCTGTTAAATGACACAGTTTGTTCCAGCTTCTTGCTGACACTGCAAGAGATTGTCTAGAATAAAGAGTTCAATTACTTTCACAGTGCTAATCATATATCATTATGTAGAGGCATGAATCCTTAATTCCCAAGCCAGGGCCCGAAGCAGCACAGCAGCAATAAAGGACACATTCCAAATTCCTCTGTCCACTGCAGCATGCAGGTAATAACCGAAGAATAAAATAATTGTGTCTACTTGGCCATGCTCTTTATTAATTTGAATATTTGATGCCCACAATGAATCATGTTCCATTAATTTTTATTCACCCACACAAGATATTTGTCAGAATTGATTTGAAATGCATTGTGCAAGGCCAAATACCTATTTACACCTTTTTTTTTTAAAGAACTTTTCCTCCACAATTTAGGAAATGTAACTTTTCAAGGTGCAAATAAAAGTTCATAAATAACACTGAGCCAAGTCTCGCAGGCAAGTAATTCCTCAGCTTTAACAAAGCTTGATTGCTCCTTCTCCCCACACAATCTTAGACACGTAGGTTAATGTGTAACCCACACCATTCTCTTGTTCAGTTTCCCCAAGGTCAACAAAGAAATGGAATTGGAGAGAAGAATATTGTTTGTTTCATAGGCAGGAAAATGGCTTATGAAATCTCAGAGCAGGGTGTAACCTCATTAAGATAAATGTAAAAATAACTCACCAATCACAAGTTATGGAAACAGGAAATCAATGCTTGTGTTTTATAACAAAGGCACTCTTAGACTTCTGGTGCTAGAAAAAGCTTCTGTTACCATTTTCTTTCTTCTCCTTCCCTCTCCTCTCTGTTGGCCTGGCAGGAAACTCTCTGGCTCCTTCTGCTCATGTTTCCTCCTGCCAGTTTGTTCTATTACCTGCCCAGCTGTGGCCAGAAGAGGCTGATAAATTTCCCCCCTTTACTCAGATGAGTAAGTTCCAAATGTGCAGAGAGTTATAATCAAGATTGCCCTTTGGAAGAGAAACACGGAGAGCACAGTGCTTACTGTTCAACTTTTTTTTCTCGCTAAAGCTGCTCAGGGTCTTACTACCTGTGTTGTACTTCCTGTTTTCAGGCTACATATAACTGTGAGTATTAGAAATGTTCTATAGTTGCAAACACAACTATTTACTTACAGAAAATAACTCTAAACAGAGTACAAATGTAATCACTTCATCAAGTAGCAAGGTTGGCAAATATAAGTTTCAAATTGTTTCACTGTTTTTATTTGCTTGATTTTCTCCAAAATTGAAAAGAAAAAAAATTCCTTTTTGTTCTCTCTTATTCCCTCCCTACCTCTCTCTCTTCTTTTTTTTTTCTCTCCTCCCCCCTTCCTCCCTTTCTTCATTCCTTCCTTCTTTCTTTTTGGTGAAAGTGTCAGTTTTGTGCCCTTTTGTATTTCATGTGCCCAGCTCCTAACCCTAGACTTTCATCAATATTTAGCTAATATTTTTTTTCTGTGACTTATAAATCACCTGTAAATTTAATATTCAATATTATATTATCTATATTTAAATGTGTTCCATTTTCCAAAAGTTGACCCTATGATATTTAAGATCTCTGTTGTTCAGTCCCTTCCATAGCATAACGCTGAAACTATACAGGTACTCTGCTTCATATCATTGGAAACTAGTACTTTTTGCAAAAATCATTTCTATAGATATAGCACATACTTTTGGGGATTAAGTGGTAATCTTTTGCCTTTATTTGTTACATAATCCACTTTCACTGTGAGGCACAGCTTACAAAAATATCACATCATTTTGTCAATATTTGATAGCATGACAATTTCTCCAGATTTTTTAAAAAAGATTTTATTTATTTATTCATGAGAGACAGAGAGAAAGAAGGACCCTGGGATCATGCCCTGAGCTGAAGGTGGATGCTTAACCAACTGAGCCACCCAGGCACCCATAAGGTTTTGATTATTAGACCACATGACCCAGCTGGGTTGAATGCAATGAGACTGGGAATAGCCTGGGATTGGAGAGTTGCTAATTGTAATTAAACATTAGTTGACTTATGTATACTTGGAATAGGTCAAAGTAGTTATGATTATTTACCCTGGTTACACTTTAAAATGGCACTGAGATCTTTTAAAAAAAATAACCGATATCATACCAATGAAATCTGAGGTTGGCCTGGGAATCTGTATTTTAAAAGGCTTCCCAAGTGGTTCTGATGCAAGTGAAGGTGGGGATCCTTGAGCTTGAGTCTCAGTTACATCAGTGACAGAAAATCAGCCTGGGGCCACTCTAAGCACTTCAACTACTGATCCCTACATACTCCTGACCCTCTCACTATTCTTTTTATTTGCTTTCACATTTGCACATTTATTAAAGTATGAAAAGTTTGGGTTGGATGCATAATCCTGCCAAATCAATATCTGCTCCCATATATTAGCTGGAGTCTGGCTACCCTCTTGATATTTCAGTAGGTGTTTCAAATTAGCCTTCTTAAATATTTTATCTCATCTGAAAAATTGCCATTCTGAAATTTACCATGAAAAACCTATTTACATTTTTATATGCTTTTTTGTCACTAAATTATATGGTTTTACTGTTTGAAATAATGCTTACTTTTGTTTTCTCAAAAATCACCTCCTTCAAACTCAGACATCCCTTTAATTCTAATACAACAGGATTTTATAATAGACATTACGTTCAAGTTTATAATTTTAGAGACTATTTATGGCCACTCATGTATATTGTTGGGCACTGTTCCAGTTTATTTTTTCTGATTTTAAAATCAAATCAATTCCTACATAAAAATGTTAAGTTTGGTAACTTTGAATTTTTTTCATGTAAATATAGTCACACATCAGAACATAGTTCATGTATCTTGATTGTTTAAAAAAGTTACATTAAATATGTTTATTCTTATTTTTTTCTAATTCTCAAGAATCATTTCCTTTGTGTGGCAGTCTCCCACCCTTTTTGTTTTCTAGATTACCTTTGTTTTGTTTTTTTCATCCACCGTACTTTATGAGTGGCCAGTGTCTGGCACATGTAGCACATACTGATTAATTCTTATTGCATAACAAATTGCCCAGAAATTCTATGGCTTAAAACAATAATAGTTCGTAACTGTTCATGCCTCTTTAAAGGTTGGTGGAAGTTCAGCTGACGTAGACTGAGTTTGACTTTGTGGCTTTGGTTTTTACTCTGTGCAGGTCCGTGGGATGCCTGGGGCAGCTCTGTTTCAGGCTCTGGGGACCAGGATGGTCTTTTTCTTGTATCTGTTATCCTTCTCCTGGGACTAGATACCACCTGGGGTATGTTCTTCTCATGAGAATGGCAGAAATTTTAGAGCTCAAGTGGAAACATAGGAGGATATTAAGGTCTTGGCTCAGAAATTGCATAATTCTACCTACATGCCATTGGCCAAAATGGGTTACAAGTGAATCCCAAGTCAAACGATGGAGAAGTCCACTCAGTCTTCCTTCAGGCCACACAAAGGTATGGATGCAAAAAGAGGACTGGAATTGGGATCAGTGAGTCAATATATGAAGCAATATCCCTCCTTCTTATGCTCATAGCTAATATCATTGACCTGTTAAATCACTCTTTCCTACTGAGCTAAGGTTGGCCTCAGAAATCTTCTCAAGTCAGTGTTTTATGAAGCTATGCCAAATTGATTCACTAATAAGTAGAATGCTGTTTTCCTTGTCCATTGTTCATTTTCTTCATGTTTAATTATTTCTTTCTCCTTTATATTATTTTAAAATTAAGACTTGGTCTAGATTGTATGACTGGTATAAAGCATTCAATTTTAAGAAAAAAGTTATGTAACCAAAGTTAATATTTGCCTTCTGTTAGGACAGGCTTGCAGGGAGAGATGACACTTTTCTGCTCTCTTAAGGTTATGTGGGGCCTTTAACCTACGTTCCCAATGAAATATGAGCAGAAATGATCCATGTCTTTTCCAGAATGAATCCTTTCATTTTGAGACTTTTCAGCTTTTTCACCCCTGCCAGTGGTCATGGAAGCAAATACTGATATGGAGGTGAGATGCTGAGCCATTGCATAGGAGACAGATCCCCTGAAGCACCCGCCAGACTCACTGCCAACTTGCTTATGAGGAATAAAACTTTTTTAAGCCCTGAGATTTGGAGCCTTTCTGTTACTCCAGAACTTTACCTATCATGAACAAACTGTGTTTTCCCAAAACTGAAGCTGAAGGTAAATAATGAATGCAATTCACTGCAGCCAATTCAATATCTTAGATGAACAAAAACAGTGTAGTCTTACGGATGTATGAAAGGAAATCAAAGTAGGCAAATGTGAGTGATTTTCAATATTTCTTAGTTCTTTTTCTTATTATTGGTTGCAGTTAAAATTGATGCCCTTTGGAAGAGTTCTCATGCTGATCACTATATCTAGCCAAATAGGAGAAAATAAAAGCATTAGTGACAAAAGGAATGGTGTAAAAATGCCAGGCAAAGGGGGCATCCCTAGCAAGTTTTCCTCTTCTGTCATGCACACCTGACTGAGCTGAAGTTTGAATATGGAGGTATTGATTAGGAAAGTATCTTTGGAAAAGCTGTGTATCCAGCCTTTAAGTCAAGCTTGTCTTGGATTGAAATTTAAGATGCTGTTCTTACAACAATCTGCATTTATTTATCCCTTTGCCTGTCCTTTGATTTTTGACATTTTGGTATCTTGGAAAGTACATAGTTGAGACTTTGATATACTTATGGGTAGAGACAGTAATCTTTTGGCATTTGGCAAAGAAATGTCCTAATTCATAACCTATTCAGGAACATTCCTTAATTTATAGGGGATCCACAGCCCCTTGAGAAAGAATTTGAACACTATATATAGTTGGGATTCATATATATCTATATATTTATATCTATATCTATATATAAACAGACTGACAGACTGCTATACCTGGAGGTAAGGATGGACATGAAGGTTCCTGATGGAGAGTTACCATGAATGAAAAAGGAGTTTGGCAGGTGAGGCCAGAATTAATAGGTAAGGATGAATGTCAGGTGTGGTAAAAGTTCTCCATTCTAAAAGTATATAATGAAGCTGTGCTTTAATACTCCTAAACCCAGAAAGTCAGCAATACTGTGGGCTTTGAGAAGAAAATGGCTGAGATAAAAATAAAAGACTATGTAACTGAGGGCACTGTTCTCCTTAACTAATCACCGCCTCCACCCTCTAGAGACCTTGGGAATCACTTCCTTATTTCCCAAGATAGAAAAAAAAAAAAAAAAAAAACACCAGAAATGTGGAAATCAGCAGGAGCATAAATATGGAACAAAGAATTATACCAGTTTATGGATAGCAAGAATTGACAACTCTAAAACAAAATGGCTTCAGAATAACTGGTAGAAACTCTGATCATACGTGAGATACATCTCATGTCCAGACTCCCAATGGGAGAGCAACTACAGCTGAAAAATGGTAAGGTTGGGGTATATAGAATATATCTGAAACTATCTTTGGATGATGCTTAAATCTGAAATATGTATCTTAATTTATATGAAATATTCATCTTAAACTTCAGTCCAGGATTTGCCTGATGTAAAACAAAGGCTGAATAGACAACTTACTTAAAAATACTTTCCCGGGGCGCCTGGGTGGCACAGCGGTTAAGCGTCTGCCTTCGGCTCAGGGCGTGATCCCGGCGTTATGGGATCGAGCCCCACATCAGGCTCCTCTGGTATGAGCCTGCTTCTTCCTCTCCCACTCCCCCTGCTTGTGTTCCCTCTCTCGCTGGCTGTCTCTATCTCTGTCGAATGAATAAATAAAATCTTTAAAAAAAAAAATACTTTCCCATTCAATACTGCCACATTCCAACCTCAGCTCAGTCAGGTGGGAGTGACAGCAGCAGCAGAACACTTGCTAAGGATGCCCCCTTTGCCTGGTATTTTAAGCCATTCTTTCTCTCCCTTGCTTTTTTTTCTTCTTTTGGGCCAGGTATAGTGATCAGCATGAGAGCTTTTCCAAAAGCCATCAACTTAACCTCCAGAGATAGTTTCAGATATATGCTGATTTAAATATATAGAGATAGATATATGAAGCACAAATTAAGAACTCTTTCTTTTTTTCACCTTTTTTGTTAACATTTTAGTAAAATATACATACATACTGAAGAGGACTAATTATAAATGTAGAAATCAAAAAATTTCCAAAAAGTGAACACATTTGTGACACCAGAACCCAGATCAAGAAAGAGAACATTACCAGCATCCTGGAAGCCTCCCCATCTCCCCTCCAGTCCATAAACCCTCGAGACTGACATAGCTTAGTTTTGCCAGATTTTGAACTTTATATACATGGAATCAAACACTAGACTTTTTTTGTTTGTTTCCAGCCTTTTTAATTCAACATTTTATGTGTAATATTTATTACTGTTGCATTTGGTTGTAGTTTATTAACTTCTTATTGGCCTGTAGTAATCTACAACATGAATATAGCGTAATTTATTTATCTATTCTAGTGATGACGGATTTTACCTCCATCTTGGGTCTGCTAGGACTAGTGCTGCTGTGAACATAGCCTACGTGTTCTGATAAGCATTTGCACAGAATTTTGTTCTTTGTATAACTGGGAATGAAAATGCAGGATCATAAGATATGCATATATACAGCTTATATACACTGTTCTGAACAGTTTTCCAAAACAGTTGTACCAACTTACATTTCCATCAACAGATATGTTTTAGGTAATTGGTGCACAATGGTTTTGACTGGATGCCACACACTGTGAATAAAAAACCACAGCGGTACCAGATGAAGTTATTTGCCATGGGAGAAGCATCACTATTGCCTCTATAAAAGGGGGTGTGGCACCTAAATCTTCCATTTTCTAAGGTGAGTCAATTTTGGATAAATTCTATCTGCCCCTGGTTGTTCTTTGCTTTTAACTCTAGACTTCCAATTTTCCCGCTGAGTAATTTTTCCAATTGTTCATTGGGCTCACCATCCTTGGAGGATGTTTCTGTCCTTTGCAATGAGTAAATGAAGAAAATTCCTTGACATTACTCATTAGCTTTCTTCTTCAGGCATCTTATTATTTTTTTTTGAGCTGCTGCAATATTTATTTATCTATCTATCTATTTATTTGTTTGTTTATTTATTCATTTTTTAAAATAATATTTATTTTGTTATATTAGTCACCATACAGTACATCCCCAGTTCTTGATGCAATGTTCCATGATTCATTACTTGCATATAACACCCAGTGCACCATGCAATATGTGCCCTCCCTAATACCCATCACTGGCCTATCCCAATTCCCCACACCCCTCTCCTCTGAAGCCCTCAGTTTGTTTCCCAGAGTCCACAGTCTCTCATGGTTCATTCTTCCCTTCCTTCTCCTACCTATCTTCCTATTTCTTATGTTCCATAAATGAGTGAAACCATATGATAATTGTCTTTCTCTGCTTGACTTATTTCACTTAGCATAATCTCCTTCAGTCCCGTCCATGTTGCTGCAAATGTTGTATAATCGTTCTTTCTGATGGCTGAGTAATATTCCATTGTATATATGGACCACATCTTCTTAATCCAGTCATCTGTTGAAGGGCATCTCGGCTCCTTCCACGATTTAGCTATTGTGGACAATGCTGCTATGAACATTGGGGTGCATATGGCCCTTCTCTTCACTACGTCTGTATCTTTGGGGTAAATACCCAGTAGTGCAATTGCTGGATCATAAGGTAGGTCAATTTTTAACTTTTTAAGGGACCTCCACACTCTTTTCCAAAGTGGCTGTACCAGCTTGCATTCCCACCAACAATGTAAGAGGGATCCCCTTTCACCACATCCTCTCCAACATTTGTTGTTTCCTGCCTTGTCCATTTTTGCCATTCTAACTGGTATAAGGTGGTATCTCAAGGTGGTTTTGATTTGAATTTCCCTGATGGCTAATATTTTGAACATTTTTTCATGTGTCTGTTAGCCATTTGTATGTCTTCATTGGAAAAGTGTCTGTTCATATCTTCTGCTTAAGAATTCAGAAAATGTCTTAAAGGAGAAACCCTCAAGTCTTCAATTTTGTCATGTTTACCCTATGGACCAATAAAGTCTCTGCTGATTTCTCTGAACCTCACTCCTTTGCCAGGGACAAGAATGAATTCTCATTCTCCTACTTTCCCCATTAAAAGAAAAAAAAAATGAAAATACAGCTGTGGATCAACAAGGCACCACTCCTTCCAAGACTGTCAATTGAAAATAATT
Organism: Ursus arctos; assembly: GCF_023065955.2. Classification (NCBI taxonomy): domain Eukaryota; kingdom Metazoa; phylum Chordata; class Mammalia; order Carnivora; family Ursidae; genus Ursus; species Ursus arctos. The sequence goes on from NW_026622764.1 coordinate 18,336,081, forward strand.
GTGTTCACTGGAACCACTTCATCTGGAGGGTCTTTTCCCTTCAGCATCACAGTACTACGGAACAGTCTGCTTTACTTTTCAGAAGATTTTGGCTTAGCTATTTTGTTTCTTTCCTGTATAGTCTTAGAATTATTCCACATGTCTTTGGAGGAAACAGGCTACATGTTTGAGGCTACTCAACTCTACAGTCTTGTTTTTCCAGTGCGGTGCAACTACTGAACACTCCACTGGTTTTGTTCTCCCGTAGTGGCTCCCTGCCTATGCTAGCCAGATTCTTCCTCTCTTCCCAGTGCTCCAGGAAAAAAAAAAAAAAAAAAAGAATTGCCCCCCAGAAAGAACGACTGCCAATCATCAGCTCACCTCTCCATGGTCCTCCCCTATCTAATTTATTAGTTGCTAGTTTTTATTGCTTCTGCAGTAATATGATGCTTTAAATGAAGGATTTTTGTATTTTATCTGCCTTTTTAAATTGTTCTTTGTGGAACATTAGTATGGAATGAATTAATCTTTCTCTTAGTTTAGATTTTCTAGATTTGGTCTCTGTCTAAACAGTGACAGTTTTCAGAGCATGGAGATTAGTATAAATATGGCACATGTTTGGCCATGAATGAAAAACTGTTATTTATAAAATTATTTTCAGAAATAAAAATAACACTAAGAAACTCTGTGTATAATTCTGAAAATGTGTAAATGTTTTAACAATTTTTTCCCTCATTATTTGTGATAAAATCCTATATGTCTTAGAGAGCATTGTGTGTGTATTACAGCATTTGAAGCTATGTATGTACTATTTTGAGCACAAATAAACCTTGCTATATTGTAATAAGAAGTGATTTCATTGGGTCCATCGATGTAAAAGAACAATTATTTGCTGGTTTCCTTAATGTTGTTTTGCAAACTTTCTCATTTAGTCGTTTTGAACTTGCTCAATTTCTGCCAATGGCAACCTGTTCTTAAGCTTCAATACTTTGTCTTCATTACCCTTAATTTTTTGCCTAATAACAAAGTTTATTAGTTAAGCTAATAGCCATGAATTGTGGTTCATTAATTGAAACTTCAGATTCATTGGTTTTAATAAAAAAGCCCACAGTCACTTCTTAAATCACTTTCAGATGTAATTTCTTTTAATCTTTTTCTTTTTTGTTGCTTTGTTTTTTCTACCTTTGTATGAAAATAATTAATAGAGATTGATTCATTAAAAGTGATGGTTGAATTTGTACCATAGGTAAACTGAAAACCATCAAATCTGGATATTCTTTTTAGGTAACATCATTTTTAAATGCTCTTTTTATAAACAGGATTACAATTTTTGAAAAACATTTTATAATCTTTTTTCCTCAGTTTTTCATATTAAATAGTAAAAAATGTAAGGGACTCCCAATTATTTAATTTTATGAAGACTTTAATGTGGTAATACTTCCTATTTTAATTTATTTCCTTGGTGTTACCATAGTGTTTTGTTTCCAGACAGCTTGTAGTTTTGATTTTAAATCTTTTTGCTATAATAATAATTAAAAATTCCAAATATACAAGAAAAATGTTTTGCATATAACACAAATAATTTAATAGCATGTATATATACACAAACATATATATATATATATATATATATATATATATATGTACTATACACACACACACACTCATTACAAATACAAATAATATTCTATTTAATCCCTAATGGTAAAAATATAACTTCCAATTACCCAATACCTTGTCACTCTTTTGAAAAAGAGTGCTCTTCATTATGTGATCAGCTTTCAAGTTAGAGTGAAAGTTTACTTGATAGTTACAGTGCTTGAACTCTTGTATAGTAAATTAGATTCTACAAAGCTCCCATGTATTTATTGGAGTTTAACAAAACTGCATGATTCTGTACTACTTGGGTACCAGCAGGAAGCAACCCCTGAGAGAAGAAATCACAGCTGGGAGCAATTAAGACTGATTAGTTTGTGGCTGAGAAAATCAAAATGGAAAGAAACTTCTCTTTGGGGGAATTAGGAGCTGCATTCCCAAGCATTTCCAAGTTGAGTACAATTCTCAGAGGAATTTAGAGCTGAGGAAAAATGTGAATTTCAAATATTTGGAGGTTTTCTCAGCTTATTTAATGTCTGCATAGCCACGATGTGTTGATTCTATTGAATATTTGAAAGAAAAATAAGTTCAAGTAAATTGACCAACTTTTCTTCACATGGATTTCCCAACTTTTTTATATGCTCCAAGGTTTCCCTAATATTTTCATTTGACCTTATAGATAGAATATAGATGGTTAATGTAACTTCTTACTATTTATTTATAGAGATTGAGATAGCTGTGAGAAATTGGCTAAGCACATAAATATCAGTTCTTCTGAAAAAAGTGCACATTATTGTGTATGAGATTGGTCTGAATTATCCTTTAGGAACTGTAAAATAGTCCAGTTGAAATTTTAAGCAAGAAATATGCAGAAACCTTATACATAATTCCTGAAAATGCTATCCTGGATAAAGAATTGGTTTCTCAAGAGTTAGATAAGTATGTGCTTAATAAAGCAAGAGAAATTTTTTTAAAATGGCAATAGACTGCATAGCTTATACCAGTTTCTTTTGCTTTCTATTTGAATTATAGATACTCATTAGAAATGCTTCTTTTGAATAGGCTGAATTGGGTAACTAACAAATTATAAATATAAATTAAGTAGAAAGTTGTTTTTCTAGACTTTGTAAGTAATCTATCAGAGATTCATTTATTCTCAATTCTATGTCAGTTGGTGCTGACTTTATTGTTTTATGTGGATAGGTTTGTTAGTATATTGAACCTTCTATAGCAGAAATATGATGACTTAATATTAGGATGTTATAAGCAACAATGATTCTGCTTTTCTTTCTCTTCACAGGTAGAATGGGTTATTTTTATATGTAATAATTTATTTAACATGATGTTCTGTGCCCAGATTTTCACAATCATTCTATTTTCCTCTCACCTTTCTCTCTCTCTCTCTCTCTCTCTCTTTCCTTCTTTCTTCTTTCACTGTTGGGTGTGCTGAAAATATCACATATGTGAAACAAAGTGAAGGCCAATTTTTGAAATATATTTGAAGGACTGATGGTTCAAAGAGCATAAAAAATGTAAGAGAAAGAAATCATAATTATTAACTATAAAAATGTGGCTTGGTGGGACAATAGATTACTGAATCAAAAGTTGTGTTAGGTTTTATTTCTGGATATATAAATATATCTCTGTGTAATCTCAGTTCTCTTAATTCATTTTACTACTTTAACCACTTTACAGAGAGTGACAATACTAATTCTGGATGCTAGATGATTGGATAACTTTAATATTACACAAATACAAAAAGCTTTATTAGATACATATTAATGATAGGAGCACCTGGGTGGCTCAGTTGCTTAAGCGTCTGCCTTTGGCTCAGGTCATAATCCCAGGGTCCTGGGATCAAGCCCTACGTTGGACTCCCTGCTCAGTGGAAAGCCTGCTTCTCCTCCCATTGCCCCTCCGCTTGTGCTCTCTCTCTCAAATAAACAAAATCTTAAAAAAATACATATTAAGGATAATATACTTCATTTTTAGTTTAAGACAATCATTGACTAAATTATAGGACGTCATGGTTCAAAATTCAGCAATCCCTTACCAGAGATTATGTGAAAGGGAACCTGAAGCTGGTTATTACCCAATGATTTTCTATTTCCTAAACCAATAGTTCTCAACTTATCTTTTAAGTCCCATGTATTTTTCTATAAAAGAACCCAAGTTTCAATAAAAGAAACAAAAAATCTCACTTTTTCTATGTTAGAAATGTTATTTGCATGCATTATAATGCTATATACAGTAAGATTTAAAAACAAATCACTGCATTAATGTTGGGAGTATATATTTTTGCTATTAGAGATTTTATATCTGATAACACTATATCTCTTGGACAGTGTAAATCACATTACTGTCATCAGTAGGTTAACAGAACTGCTATGTAGGCTGACAAGACACAGTTAAAAATGGCTAGCAAATTGGGGTAAAGTGGTATGGAATCCTACAGAGAACCACACAAACCATTAGAAAGAAGGCCCAGGAACCAGAGGTAAACAGAATCCTCACTTTTTAAGTTTATCCTGTATTACCCACAGCAGGTTGGGTCAGCAATATATTCCTGCTTGCAACTGGGTATTGGAGTTAAGTTAAAAAGAGTCTTTGGAATATTTAGGAAAGCACCTGTCATGAGTGGTCTTCAAACTGGGACACATATAATCTGGGAATATAAGAAAACTTTCCAAAGGGTAAGAGAGCTCAGGTGTTTTTAAGGGACATTTTTCAGATCTTCTCCTTTCACACGAACTTTTTACTAAAATTAATCTGTGATACTTTCATAATAACCCTTCCTCTATTTTATCAGAATTAAGCATCCCTTCACATCCTAAATCTAAATGGAACTTTAGACCTCTTTGATTTCCCCTGTGGAAGCTCTCATGACTGACAAAGCACAAAAACCCTTAGGGATTTCCACCTTTCCCTCCTCATCCACCTTCTCTTAAGCATATAGCACAGCATTAGAAAGCAGGGTATTTGGGTCAGTATGGGATCATTGTGGGATCTTCTGAACTCAGGTAAATTGGTAGAGTTCCACTCAGGCACTAACAGCCACATTTATTCAAAGGTTTTTCTTTTTTTTGGTTTTATTTCATTTTATTTTGTTTTGGTTTATCCTCTGTCCTATAATGAAAAATGCACTACTTCTGAAGGAGATTCTCATAAAAGCATACTTAAGTAAATATCAGTAAAAAATGATGAGCAAGAAAAATATTTTTGCTATGTACATAAAAATAAGCCATTCCTCTTCCACTATTCTCAACATTCATCCTTGGAGAGTTTTAAAAAAGTTACCTTCAAAAAACCAAAGCAAAATAGATTACTGACATTGACTTTTAAGCTCTGAGATATCTGCAAGAGATACCAAACTTTTTATTATTCATGACTAAAAGTCTTAGGCTATGATTTTGTTATGATTTATTTAAGATAAAAAATGTCATATTATGAAATAATTACTCCAATTATAGCTAACTTTGTTTCACCTTACACAATATTTAATATTTTCTGCCACCTACAGACAGTCTAAAATTATATACTAGCTCAAGGATGTATTCATTTTGATGGTATATGTCTTTGTATTTCATTGATTATTTTTTAAAAAGTTTGATCATGATATATACAGTTAATTTAGTTTCTGATTTTGATACTTGATTATTATCTAACTATTCTACAAAGTTGAATGCAGGACTTCAATACTTACACAGGAATTTTTTAAAAATATATTTTAAAAAATTTTAAGCAGGCTCCATGCTCAACATGGGGCTTGAACTCATGATACTGAGATCAAGAGTTGCATGCTTAAATGACTGAGCTAGCCAGGTGCCCCTGCACATGAACATTTTTTAAAGAATACCATGACTTATCTTCTCCATCTTATAAATAACTTTTTAATTTTAGCTATTTATAACATTTTCATCTATATTGTATCTTATTACAAAGTAAAGAGAAACTGTATATTATCTACTCATTTCCTAAAATTATGTATGTGGGTAGAATATATTTTGATCTCTATCAGGTTAATCTTTTTTTTTAAGTTTATCTATTTGAGAGAGAGAGAGAGATAGAATGTGTGGGGGAGGAGGAAGGGAAGAAGGAGAGGGAGAAACAGATACCCCGCTGAGCAGGGAGCCTGATCCAGGACCCCAATATCATGACATGAGCGGAAGTCAGATGCTTAACCCACTGAGCCACCCAGATGCCCCTCTATCAGTTTAATCTTGATCAGACAAACCTTTAGTAATTGATACTACAAAGTGATTTATTTCTTGTAGAAGGCAAGTCAGATTTGGCCAATTAGGTTATATTGGGGACATTTTTCATAAATGGAGTAATCATAATATGCCAGGTTCAAGGTTTGTGTGGAAACATACTTAACTGATATGATGAAAACTATAAAAAATATATTAGAAAAAGTATACTGAAATGACTATTTTTTTAATTTTTTCCAACCCTTTCTGAGTATGCCAGATATGCTGAAGGTCCCTAAGACCACCACTAGGTTTGATGATGTAGTAGGAAGCTCACAGGACTTCAAATAAAGGTTAAAAAAAAAAAAAAGGTTGCCCCAAGTAAAAGAATTGTAGTCATAATTAATAGTTCCTTTTTAAGTTTTAGTAAGCTTTTCTGGTATACTTAGACACTGAGAAATTAAATTCTAATGTATAAGCAACAAATCTTTTTGAAGATCACATAGTTTCAAATTTTCTGCTTTCAATGCAACTTGACAACAAAATATTTAAGTTGTTAGCTGATAGGTTATTAAAATCATTTTTGATGATATATCATATATAAAAGCCCTTATGTTCATTTGTCATTCATTTGTTCAAACACTTATTCAACAAATATTAAGACCCTATATGCTCCAATTATACTTGCGGTTTGGATAGAAATATTAAATGAGACACCACTCCTACACCAGTGAGTTTGAAGTCTATAGGAGAAACTACTACAACGTAGTAAATAATGAGGCAGTAGCATGTATGATGAATCTGGGTTCGCTCAATCAGAATGGCTTCCTGGAGGAGTTGGTAGAGAATACAAGAGATGCAGCAAGTTCATGTTTGGACCTAACTTTTTAAAGGTATTTATTTTACCTCTAACCTCAATTTCTAAAGGTTAAAATTTCACATGAAATGCCCCTCCACTGTAGAATGGATAAGCAAACTGGTTCACCCACACAAAGGAATATTACTAAAAAACCAAAAGGAATGGACCACTGGTACACCCAGCAACATGAATGAACCTCAAATGTGCTATGCTAAGTGCAAGAGGCCAGATTTGAAAATGTACTTCCATCTATAGCATAGTCTAGAAAAGGCAAATTATGGGAGCAGAGAACAGATCAGTAGCTGCTAGGGGTTTGGGGTAAGAGGGGTTGACTGTAAAAAGCAAGGAGGAATTTCTGGAGGTGATAGCATTCTTCTATATCCTGGTGATGGTTAAGTCTCAGAACTGACCATTAAAAAGGATGATGATTGCTGATTATAATTTATACCTTGATTAAAAAAAAAGAACAGTTCACATGAATTCAGCTATGTTCCCATAGGTGCAGATGTGCATGTGCATACACATACGCCTACTCACAAAACTGGTGACTCATTCCTTGCTCCCTTTCCCTGTGGAAGCTTTCCCAGCAGACCCTCTCAACAGGAGTGCTATTGGATTTTAGGCAGGATAATTGTTCATTGCCTGGGACGGCAGTGTGCTATACAGGATATTTAGCAACTCTGGCACTCACCTGCTAAATGCCAGGAGCATCCACATACCTTTCCCAAAGTCCCCTAGGTGATGTATCTAGCTGAAAGCCACATGCTGGACATGATTTCCCCAAACTCTCACCAAATGAAAAGGAGTGAGTTTAATTCATCATTGAAGAAGAAAGAACTGAAGTGTTTCACTCATCTTTTCTCTTTTTCGGGGGGTGGCCTGCCTACCTGTAGAGAGAGTACATTCTAGTTGGCTCTGTCCCATGAATAGGGGAGTTGACTTTGTTTCTGGCCACATCTTGGGGTTGGAAGGTATGAAAGGTAAATTCACATGAGTGTTAGCACACCAGCCTTGTGTCCTCTAAGCTAGCTTTTAGAAGTAAGAGAGCTGGCACTTCAGTCTCCGTCAGTCTGACTTCTGTGTCTGTCTTATCAGATCTCAGGAAGGAAAGAGAGGAATGTTTTATATAGATCCACTGCCCCAAATTTATATATTTGTTAATTAGTAGAAGTATCCATTGGTTAGTATAAATCCTCCAACCTTTAGTTCCTGTTATGACACACACTTAAGCACACACTGGTTAATAAACCCAGACCCTGAAACTCAAAGTAAGACTACAGCACTGTGAACTTTCTGAAATTCATTCGTAAGTGTGTACGAAAAACCAGTGCCATTTGTTTCTCATAGCACACCAGTTGTTTCTTAGTTCATTCTCCACCTTTGAATGTAACAGGTCAAGGTTACATAGCAGCAGTGTCTGCCCTGGCAACCCAGTGTCAGGCTCTCTAATTGTGTCACCAACTGATCCACACTAACTCCTGCACTGCAATTTGTACTCTGCACACAGTATAAATGAAACCGTCAGTGTTAGGAGGAGACAAGCTTTTCCTTTGAAGCACGGAAACACTTTTTTTTCTAAGCAAGAAAGTATTTTGTGGGATAATGGAAGTGTCATAACATGGAACATTATCAGATCTTTTTGTCGGTGACTTCAAAAGCTAGACGCACTGCCACCTACAACCTGAGGTTGAAAATTCTTGTTTTAAAATAGTATTGATGGCATTCTGAGATGACAAAGGTATACTAGCCTCTGAACAAAACAATTAGTAGGCAATTTATTCCTCCTACCTTATCAGAGAGCCCTTCCAAGCTCTCTCCTATTATAGCTTCCTTGTTCTTTCTCTGCTATAAGCCACAGAATGTTTCTAACTAGTTGCCTAATCTACGAAACGACAGCTAAACTCTCAGTATGCAGTATTTTAATTCTCATTTTGTTCTAAGTGGCTAACTATGATTTAAGTACATCACCTCTTTCTGCTCTTTAATATTTGTATTTTTTTTAGAAGTTTTTTTTTGTTTGTTTGTTTATTTCAGAGAGAGATTGTGAGCTGCAGGAAGAGGGAGAGAGAATCTGAAGCAGACTCCGCAATGAGCGCAGAGCCTGATGTGGAGGCTCAGTCCCACGACTGCAAGATCATGACCTGAGCTGAAACCAAGATTTGGCAGCTTAACTGACTGAGCCACCCAGGTGCCCCAACATCTGGCTTTTAAAAAGGACTTTCAATGGTTTATGCAGTCTTATTGAGTGGGCTTTAAGCACTAGAGCAGAGTTTGTAGGAACGATGTAGGGTTCTCAGAGTCCCTCAGATAACACTGCATAAACAACTTGTTTTGTGAATACCAGCCTCTGGAACAGTTTCTGAACTTCTTACTGTCTTAGAATTTGAATATTTATCAAATGTGAGACTATTTTGGGTAATATTAACTGATCAGGGCTGCTATGTATTATTTTATTTTGGAGGGGCATTTAATTCAACAAATTTTTATTAAGCAGTAGGAATAATAATAATAACAATTACAATGTATTTGGTGTAACTCTGCTAGGCATTCTTCTACATATTTCTGTATATTGACTTAGTTTGATCAATAGCATTGCTGGGAAGTAATTACTATTATTAACATCCCCCTTTGATAGGTGAGAAAACTGAGGCTCAGAGGTGTTAATTACTTTGCCTGAGGTCATGCTTCTGGTGAGCAGTGGATCTGGGTTTGAACTCTCACATTAGCTCAAGTCTCTGTCATCAGGGTTAATGTTGGAGGAGCCTAATAAAGGTTCTGTTTCAAAGATAATTTTGTTTCTGCATATAACAAAAACAACAAACATATGAACTAAATTTCTGCAAAATGGCTCTAATTATAAGGTGATTACATTCTAAGTGGTGTTATTTTGCTTACATGTACAGGTTTTTTTTTTTCAAAGTTAATTATTCCTCCATAATTTCCTCTGACAAACAATGTTAGTTTTGCATGTAGGTAGAAACAAGTTTTACAGAAATAGAATGTGTAGGTTTATCACAGGACAGCATAACATTTCTGCATTTTAATTTGTAAATGATTAAAAATCTCCTATTAACAATGGCCTCATATCTTGGAAAGGAAGCTTTATAAAATAATTAAAAACCTGTATTTAGAATATGTATGCTATTCAAACTGATCAAAACCACAAACAAAATCTGATACTTTTTAAAGTATATTTTTAAGATATTTTTTAACTTTATCATTAAGGTATGTTTGTAAAGAGACCACCATGTACTATATATTCTTACTTTTAAATTATAGTCACTGATGTACATGTAAACTTAGAGAGGCTTTTATAAATATGTCAAAACTAGCCAGGAATAATCCAAAACACAAACCGGAGCCAAATACAATATTCACTGTAATCAGTGTCAGTGCATAGGGAAAACACATTTGTAGATGTTATGTTTGCCTATTAGGTTCTGAAAAATATAGCAATGATCTACCAATGGAAATAATTTAGGTACCTGGATTTATCAGACTACATTTTTGAAAAGTTATTTACATCAGTACTATCTTCTGTAGGTGTATTAAGAATGCAATTATTCTTTCAGTTAATTCATTCTAAACTGACAATCTGCTTAGAAATTAAAGCAGGGAAAATCATCTTTTGACTCTATAAATAAAAAAAAACTATCTCAATACTTTGTTTCTTTCGTTGACTTGAATATATATTTTACATTTTGGTTATAAAACATGACTTTGTATATTAAACATTCTCCTCACAGTAGTCGGTTTGCTGGTGACACATGACTCTTTTCCTGAAGGGGGGCTGATGACAATGCGAACCTTCTGGGAGGAAAGAGAGGGTAGCCCACACTCCTCTGTCCCTCACTTTTAAGTAAGGCTGATAATAAAAAGGGAAATCTTCCTAATGCCTTTATAAATAATTAACCTCCGTCAACTTTGGTAATTAAATTAAGCAAACAAACTTGCTGACAAAATTACAAAAATCAATTGAAAAAAAATCAAAAGATGGTGAAATATAAAATTTGCATCTCTCTCAGAATCTTGAAGAATATTTATGTAATTTTTTTTAAAGTAGGCTCTATGCCTAGCATGGAGCCTAACATGGGGCTCAAACTCAACCCTGAGATCAAGACCAGAGCTGAGATCAAGAGTTGGACACTTAGCCAACTGAGCCACCCAGGTGCCCCAAATATTTATGTAATTTTAAAAGTGGATAGATGGGGGCACCTGGGTGGCTGAGTCAATTAAGCATCTGCCTTCAGCTCAGGTAATGATCTCAGGGTCCCGGGATCCAGCCCCTCAGGGGTAGGGATCTCTGCTCAACAGGGAGCCTGCTGCTTTCCCTGCTTGTGTGGTCTATCAAATAAATAAAATCTTTAAAAATATTAAAAAAATAAAAGTGGATAGATAGTATCAGCAATGGACATGCACTTAGCTAGAACTCTGGAGACGTGGGTCTAGGTCCCTGCCCTTCCATGAACCAGCTGAACAGTTCTGTGAAAAACCACTTTCTCTCTTAGGACTTGGTGCTGTTATTTATCAAAATAAAGCCTGAAATAAGAGAAACGTGAACTTTGCCTTGTTGGTCTCTTCTCCCTTAATACACTGATTTTATAAAGATGCCTGTTGTCCCCTGGAGAGGATTAAGATGATTCAGGTCTGGAGGCCCTGGAGTCTGGAAAAAAAGGACCAGGAGACCTTTCCAAGAGTAACTAGTTCGCTGAGCACCTACAACTGTCTTCCCAGCCCTGTGGATCTTTTGAAAAGCCAGCAAATGCTTTATCCTTACTCTTTATAGTGATACATCCTCAGGTAAGGGATAACATGATCTCATCAAAGCTCACGCTTTTAGAATTTAATATCTCAACATTAAAAAGATGTCATAAAAAGTGAATCAATTCCCTCCTGTGCATTGCTTTTTAGAAAATTCTATCAATCCTAGTAATTATTATTTTGCATCACTATTGATTAAAAAAATGTACATGATATAGATTTCTTTCAAACACATGTCTGTTGGCCTGTAATAGTTATAAAGGAATTCTTATTTTTTGTATCATTTTATATTTTTGAAATTTTATTTTCTGACACATGTCATGTAGTTCCTGATTTAGACTGGGTTGCGCTGAAGCAGACCCTGAAGTGAGAATTTATGTGAAAGTGGTTTATTAGGAAATGTATCCAGGAAAAAACACGTAGATGAGTGGGAACCTAGAACAAGAGACAGAGGAGAGGGGAGGGGAAGGTAGGAATCTAAGCAAATTTATAATGTCAAGATAAATTCCATTGCTCTATCCAGCAGGATATATTTGTGTATATATCCAGCAGGCTTGGTCACACTTCAGATTTGTCCCTTATGTAGGATGAGGTAGCCGAAGTATTTATACCACCATACCACAGATCACTAATTAGTAGCTGTTGGGTAGAGGTGGAGGTATGTAAATTTCTAGGCACTTCCATCTGGCCACTGGAGGGTGGTCCTCCAACAAAGAGAATAGGTACAGGTTTAAGGAATGAAATTGAAAGAAACTAGCAAAAAGAGGTAGGACAAAGGAACAGAGAGCTGACAAGGTCTATTGTAAAATCATCTGCACTCCACAAGCAGCCATAAAGCTGATAAAATATTATCTAATGAAGTAGTTTCCTATAAAGAGTAGAGGGGTAGATCTTGTTAATCTGTTTTACAGAGAAGTGTTTGTATCTGGGTGGGTCCTGCAGGAAACAAACGGCACACCACATTCAGCAATTTGAGGAGTTCAATAAAAGAGCTATTTACAGAAGTGAGGGCAGTGAGCAGGGAAGCCCTGGCGATGAATGCAGTACTGGCGGTGGCGTCTATTTCCATCCCTAGGCTTGAAGGCATGAGGTGAAGGAGCATAGAAATGCAGCAGGAAGAAAAGCTCTGTTCTGCCTTAGGTGGCGGGAAGTCCTGCCCACAGAACCCCTACTCTGGTCCCACTATCCTTGCTCCTTTCCCGGGCTCCCGTCAGCCAAACGAAGAGACCAAGCACTTGGGACGCTCTTGCTTTGGTTCTAGTTGGAACTCACAGAACTGAACAGAGTTGAGATGGGGCAGAGGAAACAAAAATGACAAATGGAAGATTTGAACAGTGAAAGATGAGTTGTTAAATTAATTTAAAGCAATTTAAAGTTAAATCGCCTAAGCCCACACTAACAGCATTCCAATCACTTTTTATTCCAGCAAGATAATCTAAAAAATTTCTTCAGGATATTTAGGATAAAAATCTATTCATCAAACTTGAAATTCTCTTTCTATCCCTTACCAGACTGCCCTACTTACCTTTCTAGAGTTATTAAAAGAGAAATAACCTAATCCTCGGGAGTTCTTTCACACTACCTGGAAATTAGGCCTTTTCTCAGGGCCTTAAGATTTGGTCTTTGACTCTACTTTATGTTTATCTTTTAATGCTTGAGTGTCTCTGGACTTCTTCTCAACATAAAAATTTTCTCTGGTAATGTACATTTCTTTCTTTTTCCCCCTCAAATTGAAAATAGCTTTATTTCTTATAATTACATAATATATGCTTATTATAAATAATGCAAACTACCAGTTAAAAAAATAGCAAAAATTTACCTTCAGTCCACAAACCAGGGATTAATAATTGTTAATACATTGCCATATATCCATGCAATATTTTTAGTTCACTTACACACATACATATACATGAAAACACATACATAGAAACTTATTTATAAAAGTGAGATTATTTACAAAATTATCTGGATTCTTTCTTTAATAATTCACAGGAATTCTTCCATATTTAGATATATCTGCATAATTTTATCATAGTGTAGATTTTTTTTTTAAATTGTTTACTTATTTGAGAGAGAGAAAAGAGAGGGACAGAGTATGAATGGGGGAGGGGCAGAAGAACAGGGAGAGGGACAAACAGACTCACCACTGAGTGGGGAGCCTAGCAAGGGGCTCAATCGCAGGACCCTAAGATCATGACCTGAGCAGAAGTCAGATGCTTAACTGAGCCACAAAGGCACCCCTAGATATTTTTTATATGAATGTGAGGCAATTTATACTGTTAATGAAATCCACAATTTAGAACATGTAATTTCTATTTTTTTTGACATTCTTTGCTATTATAAATATTGTGACTGTGGTCTACTTAAACATATATGTTTTTGTGTTTATCCCTGATTTTCTTAGGCTAACTTTCTAGATTTAAATCTTTTGCTGGAAATTTTTTTGAAGATTTTATTTATTTATTTAGACAGTGCATGTGAGTTGGGGGGGAGCAGTGGAGGGAGAGAGAGAGACAGAATCTCAGCGTGGAGCCCACCTGGGGCTTGATATCACAACCATGAGATCAGAACCCCGAAATCACGAACTGAGCTGAAATCAAGAGTTCAGATGCTTAATCGATTGAGCCACCCAGGTGCCCCTGAAAATTTTTATTAAAGGAATTTATTCCATTTTCTACAACTGACATTCTTTTGAGAATGCCAGTTCTAGGTGATATTTTCAATTGGGCCTAAATTTTATTATATCTACTGAACTATTCATTACTATAACAGGAATACTTAACACTGTACATTTATTGATCTTTTCTGGTGGAAATAAATAGAAACTTCTTGAAGCTAGTGCAAGTAAAAAGGGAACATGCATTTTGATGTTGCTGAGGTGTTTCACACAATTCAAGGTCTGAGTTACAGCCAGACCTTAAAAACAGATTGAGTTGAGGGGCACCTGGGTAGCTCAGTCGGTTAGGCATCTGCCTTTGGCTCAGGTCATGATCTCAGGGTCTTGGGACTGAGCCCCGCATAAGGTTCCCTGCTCAGTGGGGAGTCTGCTTCTCCCTCTTCTCTCTGCCCCTCCCCCTTCTCTCTGCCCCTCCCCCCTGCTCATGTTCACTCTGTCTCAAATAGATAAATAAATAAATAAAATATTAAAAAAAAAAAAAAGAACAGATTGAGTTGAACAGAGGGCAAAAGATACCTGGGAAATCTTTTGTGTACATGTGCTTATTTTTCCTATGTCTGTTTGTAAATCTGATTAAAACCAGTTTTCCTCAGTTTCCCATTCCTTGTATAAGTCATTATTTGTTCCATGGAAAATAATGTGGATAAGTTCATGGTCCAATTCCTAATTTCCTTAGGAAATGGGGATAATTGATCAGATCAGTTTGGGTTTGGATGCGCACTCCTGACCTCTCTTAATCCCTGGGGTATGAGTGGGACATAGGTACGTTGTACAAACACGGCAATTTGAAGCCCCATTGCTATAACCATGTGGGTTGTGGGAGTATGATAGACAGTTTCAAGGCAAAGGATGGGCGGCCAAGCCAAAAATCAAAAGTAATAACTGTAGACTTCAAAACCAACTTTAAATAATGCATAGAACACCCAGGGAGAAGATCAATAAGAAAACAGGACTTGAACATCACTGTGAACCAACTACGTATAAGAGATGTGTATAGAATGTTCTATCCCATGATGGTAGAATCCACATTCTTCTTGAGTACACATGGAACAATGTCCAGGATAGGACATATGGCAAGCCATATAATAAATATCAATACATTTAAAAGGATCGAAATCATACAAAGTATGTTCTTTGACTACAATGAAATGAAATTAGATATAAACCAACAAGAAAGAAACCTGGAAAATTCACAATGTGGAAATTAAACAATACAATCCTAAATAACCTTTGGGTCAAAGAAGAAATCACAAGAGAAATTAGAAAAAACTTTGAAATAAATAAAGATACACATATAAAATGTGTGGCATGTAGCTAAAGCAGTGCTTAGAGGGAAATTTATAGCTGTAGATGCCTATATAAAAATTCATGATCTACATGGAAGCATATTACCTGTGCCCAACGCATCCTCCAGAGTTCTTGATAAGACGTATAAACTTACAGAAATTTGAAAAAAAAAAAGTATTGCATATGATAAATTAAAGGTGAGAAAGTAGGTCATTCAAGGCAAAGTTTCTAATAACTGCATTTCTGGTGAGTTAAGATGGCTAAAGATGCACATTATTGAAAAACGCAACTTATATTCTGACCTTTAAATCACAACAGGAGACAGAACTTGGGCAAGCATTTTGGCTATTTTTATTTACCAAATTTTATGACAGTATATAATATTAACCTTACAGTCAGTGGGTCACCCTCCATTATATAGAAATAAACCCTGAGTTTAAAATGTTTTCCAACTTCATTATTAACAAAAGGATAAGTGCTAATTTGTATTCTCTGCTTGACACAATGTCACTTTGGTTTTGTAGTTTTCCAACTGTATTATAAGAAAAAGGCCTTCATGTTTCATTTGGTTGGAAAAAAATCATATTTTTAAAAAAATGTCTATTATGTGTCAGGAATTGTGTAAGCACTTCTGTACACATTTCCTCCTGTCTTTGTCTCATTATCTTTCCTGAGACATGCATTATCATCATCGCTTCAGAGATTAAGAAACTGAGGCTATGGGGCGCCTGGGTGGCACAGTGGTTAGGCGTCTGCCTTCGGCTCAGGGCGTGATCCCAGCGTTATGGGATCGAGCCCCACATCAGGCTCCTCCGCTATGAGCCTGCTTCTTCCTCTCCCACTCCCCCTGCTTGTGCTCCCTCTCTCTCTGGCTGTCTCTATCTCTGTCGAATAAATAAATAAAATCTAAAAAAAAAAAAAGAAAGAAACTGAGGCTATGATAAATTAAATGATTCACTCAAAGTTGTGACCTATAAATTAGGAAGTCAGTTGTAAACAGGTCTGACACATGCCTGAGCTTATACTTTTCCCATCACTCCAGGTTATCTGCCATCTGCCACCTCCATTGATGCATTTTGCTGGGAGAATTCTGTCTAGAGTTCTTTTAGCCTGCACTTTTCCTGTAAATTATGTCAATGACAGCACATTAAGAAAAAACGCCAAATTGCTCTTTTTATTACTTCAATTGCTATAGAAATTTTGTATCCTACGCTCACCTTACCAAATTGCTCATTAAAGGATCAATTTGACTGAATTTGAGGAATAAAAGTAATGATGGTTCCTCATATTTTATTTTGTCTATTTATATGTGCCTGCTTGAACCTCAACAAGATTTGAAACACTTAATTCACGTTTGTGAAGACTTTAAAGTACATCAGGTGATTTTACATATATTGTGTTATCCTGAATTTGATTTGGCTCGATTCTTCTAGTCTGAACTTATTCTCAACGTGTAACCATCCACACTTCCAACCTTATTAGCATCTTGCTTTTTCTTTTCCATTTTTAGATCATGTAAATTCTTCATTGTCATTACATGGGTCAAAGTTTAGTTCTGCAATTTGACTTATAAATATGTGTATATAAAAAACAAAGCACATCTTTTTTGTATGTTTTTAGACAGTTGATGTTCCTCTGAAAAGTGCCACATGTGATTACACACTATTGATTGGTGAAACCAATACATTCTTTCTATCCATTTTATAAATTTCAGGACTTTTACTGGTTAATGGTGAATGCCTTATTTGAGTGCATGGCGAAACTGTCTTGCTACATGAGCTACATTTAAAACCCCCCGCAAAACCCTATAGATTAAAAAAGAGATTCAAATGAGCCAGATAATAACACTGATTTAAGAGCAAAGGTAACCTTTTTCAGTCTTCAATATCCAATGGCATATAGGAAACTGTCAGACTTTGCGACCTTTTCTTTCTCCTCCCTTCTCTGTCTCCTTTGGTTCAAGATAAATTTCAATTACATAAACCTTATTTCCTGTTGCTAATCACCTACTCCAGTCAATACTCTTTAAATAGTCATTAATGCTGGGATGAGATCTCTGTCATGTCTGAAACTAAGAGAAAATTTGGAGCAGCCCATTAACAGAACAGGAAATTCCCTAATATCCTCAGGATATGTATAGAAACCCATTACGATTAAATACAAGAGGAACTAACATCCTGGGGATATTTATTAAATAAACTTGCCTAAATACATCTGACAAATACATTATCTTTCCCAAAAAGTCTAATTACCAAGATCCATTTATCTAATTAAGTGACCCTCAAATACCTTAATTTTTCTTTTGAAACTCCTCTATGATAATGAATTCACTAATAGTGAAACCAGCTTGCTAAAATGGATACCAAGATAATCAACTCATTTGTGCATCTTTGTATTTTTTTTTTAATTTTTATTTACTTATTTGACAGAGAGAGAGACAGCCAGCGAGAGAGGGAACACAGTCAGGGGGAGTGGGAGAGGAAGAAGCAGGGTCATAGCGGAGGAGCCTAATGTGGGGCTCGATCCCAGGACTCTGGGATCACGTCCCGAGCAGAAGGCAGATGCTTAACGACTGAGCCACCCAGGTGCCCCGCATCTTTGTATTTCTTATGTTAGATAAAAGTATTCAGAGAAAAAAAGCCATGATTCTACCCTTCACCACTAAATAAAGTAACTTTTTCTAAATATTTTTTCAAGGAAAATGAAAAACATCATTTACTTCATTGTTATTTGTGGCAGTGGCAATAAATGAAGAAAATAAATATTAAACATGAATTGTATTTGTAAAGGAAAAAATTTCAATTTTTCCTTAATGGAGTTAAAAACAACAACATACCATTATTCCAGATAATCAAACAATAATTATCTCATAAAAGGAAGAGGGCAAGCATTAAAAAACCTATCCATAAAATAAAGGATTGCTATAATACAACTTGCTCTGCATTGAAATTCAGCAAAATGGAGGCCCATTCAAGTAGCGTTAGCTATCAAACTACTACCAAACCTACCTTTTGATATCAGGGTATTCTCCATTTAATATCTCATTAATTTCTTTTCTATACAAACCCCCTCTTTCTCTCTAATCCAGGCTGATCTGTACACATAATTTTCTTCCAAACATTCTTCTCCCTTTCTTTGACACCATTTGCTTATGACATGTCCCTGTGTCTCCCCAGCTTCTCCTTGTGCTGTCTAAGGAGACAGTTCTAAAGAACTTGTCTCACAAGAGACAGTTCTAAAGAATAAGAAGACCAAAGATTTTGAAATTTGGAATATGTGGGTTTGGATTCAACCTCTGCTTCTTACTAGTAGTGCAACAATGAGAAACATTAAAAACAACACAGCAGGCCCCAAATGGAACTGCTTATGCTAAGCCCCATGTCACCAAACTGAGACTAACAGTTTCAGCTCTCCCCAAAATGGAAACTTAAATCAGTCAACCAGGTATCACCTAATCAACACTAGTTAGGTCATTTGTCTAAGAGACCCCTGCCATCCCTTAAAGGAAAGTAACCTTGTAATAACCAAACCACTTTTTTTTGCTGAGTATAATTTCTTTATTCCTGCTCCCAACTGCCTATAAAAGTCTTTCATTTTACATAGCTCCTTGGAGCTACTTTCTGTTAGACTGGATGCTCCCCAATTAATGAATCACTGAATAAGGCCAATAATAAAATTTACTCAGTTGAATTTTGTTTTTTAAAAGAAGGAAGCTTTGAAGTTCAGTTTTGTCATTTATAAACTGGTAATGTATCATTTATCTCATGGGATTGATCTGAAGGTTTAATGATATAACTGAAGTTGAAAAAAAAAGGTCTATGACATGGGAAGTTCTCCATAAATCCTACTTCTTGCAAAGGATTTTGTAGCAATCACAGCCATAGTGATCTCTCCTTTAGACATCCTACGCCAAGCCCTCCATCAATTTGGTGCTTTTCACAGATCTTGTATAGTTAGTTACCTTTTAAAGTTCACTGAAAACCAGTTACTGAACACTTGCTAAGAGTCATACTTGGTGTTAGATGCTGGTAAAGATAGAAAAAATATCCACAAGAATATTATGACCTATGCTGAATGAGGGTCTAGTAATCTGGGCTCTGCATTGTTGAAAAAAACCAACTACATCTTACCCCATATTAATTAAATTTAATTAAGCAATTGAAAAGGGCAGCTCTGAGGAGGTAGCTTTAATGGGAGATAAGACTGTGGCCCCAAGATTTTGTCCTGTTATACATTTCTGTCAGTAAGTAGCAAAGAGCAGATTACAGAGATTGCCTTATTCTGAAGCCTATTCTTTCAAACTCTAAAAGAACCACAATTAAATTGAGAGAAGAGGGAGACTGGAAGGGCAAGAGGCTAGTACATAAAAGTCTTTGGGTTCAAACCTCCTTAAAATCTTGCAAATGGGGACTAGAAGAAGAAATTTACCATAAGAAAAAAGACCTATGATCCTGACTTAGAAAACCTATGACTATCTTAGCTCCTCAGGGACCCAAACCTCAAGCAGCAAGAAATGGGTTGCAGAAGTGTAGCCCCTAGAAAGGGCATACTTTCCTTTCTTTACCACTATTGATGTGAGCACAAAGAATAAGAACAAAAGAATCCTGGAAGTAATATTAGGGGTACAGGAATCAGGGGCTGCCAGATAGGCTTTCCCAGGTCAGGAACTACACTCCTTTCAGGGTAGGTGTCTTCCCAGCTTCTGTCTAGCAGGAGTAGATAATTCCTATGGACCAGAGATTACCGTACATTTCCTCTCTTCCTTCCTTCTCTCCTCCCCACCCCTTCCCTCCTCCTTTCCTTTTCTTTTCTTTCTTACTGTTTTTCTGTGCATTTTCTATTCTTACCTCTTTTGGAGGAAAGTTCTTATTTATTTATTTTAAAACTACTGTTATCTTGCTCCTATGACATCAATGGCATTGAGTTTGTGAGCATGTGTGTGTGTATAGTGATGGGGTACACATTATCTTTCTTTTACTTCATAGTTACTTGATCAGGAGAATGGTGAAGACTATTTCTTAGAGATCCTGGACTTTGATGTAGGTATAGTAACTGGCTGGAATTTTGTAGTTGTTTTCCTTGGGCAAGAGGTGAATGTATTCCTCTTAAATAAGGTGCATATAAGATATTTCGATGGTCAAGGAACAAGTTGTGGCAAAAACTGATAATTGTTCCCTGATATGCATTCTTCCCACTTCGATTTTTTATTTATTCATTTATTTTTATTAATATTATTTTTGCAATGGAAACTTGATTTTTATATTTCCCAGCTTCCTTTAAAGCTAGTAGAAGTCACGTGTGCATTTAGGTTATACTCTTAAAAGGAAAAGACTCACTCGCTTCTCTGGGTTTTATTTCCCTGTTGGCTAGAATGTGAACAGTGGTGGCGAACCATCTTAGGCTATGTGCATGAGGGAAAAACTCTTATTTTGATGACGCCAAAGAAGAAAACTAGGTTCCCAACAGTCCTGGACTTACATATCAACACTGAACAACTTTACCTCTGGACAGCTATTTGAGAGGGAGAATGGAGGGTGGGGGAAGGAGGGAGAGAAGAGATGTATCTTTTAAAACTCTTGTTGCATTTGGTATATAAAATCATGGGTTGGGTTACTTCACTCAGGTCAATTGATTCTCAATGGGAGATGATGTAGCCCCCTGGGGACATTTGGCAAGATCTGACGACATTTTTCGTTGTCTAGAGAGTGGATGCTACTGTCACCAGGTGGGTAGAGGATGCTGCTGCTAAACGTCCTAGAATGCACAAGAGAGCTCCCACAGCTAAGAATGAACTGATCCAAAATGTCAACAGTGCTGAGTTTAAGAGAACCTGACTTAGGGAAAGGGGTGATAAAGTTAAAAAGAGGTCCAAAGACTGAAATAAACAATTGCTTTGCCTAGAGCACAGAGCAATGGCAGAAAGGAAACTGGAAAATCAGGCAAATCCAAATTGTTAAGGTTCTTGTAAGCCATGTGAAGAAGTTTAGACATTATACCGGGGGCAATCAGAAATCAGGACTGAAATAGGAACTTAACATGATAGGATTTACATTTTAACGAAATAAGTTTGGCTGCAGTGTGTAGAGTGAACTGGAATGAGTGGTCTGGAGGGCAGTTAGCTCATAAAGAGACAGTGTCTCTGGCAAGTGTAATGCAGTAGGAAAGGAGAAAGCAGCAGATTCAGGAGGCTTTGGAGGGAGGAGCAAAGTATTTGACATGTTGAAGACAGAGAGGGCTCGGGACTTTCTAGCTTGGACCAGAGGCACAGAGATGGCACTTGCTGACAAAAGGGTCACTTTTTTGCCTCGTGTATTATTTGCAGTGGGGAGGAGATATCAATTATGAGTCAAGGGACTTAATGAAATCATTGAAATCATCACAAGATTTCCTTCAGGTATTTGGAATTGGAGACAGAGGTCTTGTTTCTCTCATTTAGTGGAACAAGCAAATGGAAATCATCTCTGAAGAACAGTCAGGAACTAGGGTCCTGGTGAATAAGCCCTGGTAAGCCTTTTTAGGGAAGGTGATAATTTTCTTTTTTGTAGTAAGTACACTCTGTTGTGTTGAGGGATAATGTCAAACTGGAATATTTGATTTATGTGCTCTTCTTTCCCATCTTTGTAATTAAAATAGAAGTAAGAAGTACCACCAATGTTTGAAGGTGCTTGTACCTGACTACGTATTTATAAAAAAAATTTATATAAAATTTATATATTAAATAGATAGAGATCAGCTCACTCAAGAAATCCAACATATCAGACCTAGATCCAAGATACATACCGAAAATTTATAAATACTAAATTCATTAGGTATATATATATATATATATATATATATATATATATAAATCTTTTCTGTAAGAATGGAAATACAGTCTATAATAAATTTTCAAGCCTTATTAGGATCTCTCAGAACAGTCATTAATTCTTAAGACATTAATTTATTATTCCTAAGACTATAAAAGAAAAACTGAATAAAACAGGATTTTAAAAACTCATTAAACAATTTGTATTTTACTAAATCAAAATTTAAAGCCACTTTAAAATTATTTAAATGATTTGGTATTAAATACAAAAGAAATCAGAACCTAAACGTTGTGATTGTGAAGCCTAAATAATGAAATTATAATATTTCAATGTGAATTTAATATTACACAATTAGTTAATAAAAAACTTATTCCAGAATATGTAAAAATATTTTTCTACTGGTTCTTTGACATGCTTCTATATTACTAGTTTCCTAAAAGGCAGGTAAAAAAATAAAACCAAAAAACTCTAGAATGGATTATTGCTGAAAATGCATATATGTACTTTAGCATTTCAAGAGCTTAAAATACTTTTTTCCTTTGGCTAATATTATGAATTACATTTTCACAAATATAGTGCCTCTAGAAATATGAAACGCTTAGGCTCTACACATATGCATATTTTATCATCATTTAATATCTGCTATTGAGTTTACTTGAATACGTTCTTGTTACAAATATATACTTTAATATAGCGTCTTGTTTAAAATGGTTTATCCAATAGCATATTGGAATTCATAGAAGTTCTTTTCAGTAGAAATGAAAACACCAAAACTTATTTGCTCCCTCTGCTGGAGAGATGGTTGTTAAAGAGACAATATCATTTTGAACTCTGGAAAGCAATGTGTATGTTTTATTTCTTACCCTCAAGAAGTGTCTCATTATGTAAATGTGATGGCATCTTGAGAGGCAGAAATAAGGCATATTTAGTAAGGTACATTCTGTTTTAAAGACTAAAATAAGATGAGCTTTTGAAAAATGTTAACTTAAGAATGAAGATTTAAATGTTTGTTTCTAAAGCTTACTTTAGCGTTTATTGTATGGGTTCACCTCCCAGAATTACCTGTCTATTTATATAGATGGAATGCCTGTTTTGTCTTCCTTTATAGATGATGTGGGCTTTTGAGTATTATATTTTTATAACGTCGATACCCAAGCAAATGAAACAACAGATCTCTCATGATTTTTAGCCTTTAGAATTTTTTGACTTGGATTTTTCTCTTCTTCTTGTTCCTCATGTAATCTTTGACCACATGTTCTGGTGCAATTATTTATGAAAGTGTACTAGCAACTCTGACAGTATATCAGCTTATAAATATAACAACAATTATGATTTTTAACATTTTTAGCATTAAGAGTTAGGAATTCCACTAAATGCTTTATGTGAATGATCTTATTTAGTGATTTTTCAAATATATGAGGGCTGGTATTAAAACTAGCCTCATTCTACAGATGAAGAAGCTGAAGTCTAATAAATAACTAGTCTAAGTTCAGATTCTTAAGTGGCCAACCCAGGATTTTAAACCAGGCTGGCTGTCTCCAGACTCAAGCCTACTCACTTAACTAACCATTGTGAGGAGGTTTGAACGATGTTATAGTAGAATGTCACATGCAAATTGTATGGCTGTTTTTCTTTTTCTTTTTTTTTATTCTTCCTATCTATCTATCTATCTATCTATCTATCTATCTATCTATCTATCTATCTGAGTCGGGGGTGCAGAGGCAGAGAATCTCAAGCAGACTCTTGCACTGAGCACAGAGCCTGACTCGGGGTTCAATCTGACAATCCCAATATCATGACCTGAGCCGAAACAAAGAGTCAGACCCTTAAACTGCGTGAGTAAAAAACTTCCATATGTTACTGCAAAGCTGCCATTTCTTCCTGCCAGACATTGTATTAATGCAAGTTGCCCATGAAATGTAAGTTTGCAGGAGACTTAGTGTTCTTTCAGACTGGTGCAGTGAAAACAAGCGGATGAGGCTTTATGGGGAAATAAATGCATGACACACTGGATGCCCTGGTTAAGAAGTTTGCATTTATGTGCTGATTCTCTGGGTCAAAAGGTCAAAGTTTCCACAGGTTTTTTTTTTTTGTTTTTTTTTTTTAATCATTAAAATGGATACGCTTCTTGTAGGGAAGTCATAATCATAAATTTGAAAAGATTTGCATGATGTGCTGAGCCTTACAACGTGGAATAATATGCTCTATAAATACTCAGTAAAAAACCTATCAGCCCCAAAGCCGAGTTGATGTGTAGCTATACTCCT
The DNA here is from genome assembly GCF_023065955.2 of Ursus arctos. NCBI lineage: Eukaryota > Metazoa > Chordata > Mammalia > Carnivora > Ursidae > Ursus > Ursus arctos. The sequence continues at coordinate 18,360,503 of NW_026622764.1, forward strand.
GTGCATCACATATGGTAATGAAATAGAAAATTACCTGGAAAAAAATCTTTTACCCTATTAGAAGATTCAATTCAATGCCCTGAAGCTGAAGAACTTTGAATTAGAGTGTTAACACCTTATTTAATGGTTTGAATACTGACTTCTTACCAATTTAAAGGAAATGTAATAATGCATCTGCTGCTTTTTGATGATATAGTCAAACTGTAATACAGGACAACTGAGTCAATTGCTACTTGAATGAGTCAATATTTAAGAAATATCTTTGTTGATGAGTACTGATTAATTGACTGACTTGAGAAATTATGTATCTGATTATGAACAACTCATGGTCCTGCTATATTGAGTAAAAATACTGATGTGGAAATTTTTATTATAACCACTCAACACATAGTTTAAGATATAGGAATTATGATAGTTAAATTGATTAGTTAAGCATAAACCACTTCAGATCTATAGTTTTAAAATTAGCTGGCTAACAATAAGTTGTCCACTGAATTTGGTACTCCATAGACACATCCTTAAAAACATAAAACCAATTCCCCAACCAGAAAATAGTAATTCTATTTCTAATACCAAAAAAATCTCCAACACAGTTTGATAACATTGCACATAAACAAAAGCTCTTTAGGAGAAATTGTACTAGTGTTATTGAAAATCCTTCAACTGACTCAATAGACATCAGATCTATCTGTCACATCACCTCAGGAAACTAAACATAGAAAAGAAGAGAAAAATAGTTCCTGCCACATTATTGCAAAGAGGGCTGCATTAATAGACATGTGAGGCATGCCCAAAGCCATTGAGAAAAATGTATGTAGGGGCATATTAGGAGTTTCATAATAGAGCTTGCTGTTAGAAGCAAAACAATCTGTATTGATGTTAATATGAATCTATTTTTATTTGCTAGTAAGGCCTGAGAAAATACAAGTGTACTTGTACTCATTATGTGGCATATGACAAACGAGGTCCAAGGAGGTTGTAACTTTTCAATAATATCACCACTTTTACTGGGGAAAATAAACTGTAAATACTATTTTAGAAAAAAAAATCCTAATATAGTAAATATCACAGTTGAAAAAGGTACAGAGTTGCAGATGTTAGATCAATTCAAAGAGTCTATGTTTGTGAACAAGGAATGGACCAGGAGCTGATTAAATAAGTTATGGTATATCCATACAATGGAATTCCATGAAGCTGTTAAAAAGAATGTGGCAGGGACATTCAAAAACACTACAGATAAAATGGAATTCTAAAATATGTTCACATAAGGCTTAAGAAGGCAGGAAAAAGAGGTGTGCCTGGGTGGCACAGTCACAGTCTCCAACTCTTGGTTTCAGCTCAGGTCATGATCTCAGGGTTGTGAGACTGAACTCCACGTTAGGCACTGTGCTCAGTGCAGAGTCTGCTTAAGACTCTCTCCCTCTGTCCCTCCCCTAGGCTCTTTCTCTCTAAAATAAATAAATCTTTAAAAATAAAAAGAAGGCAGGAAAAAGAAAAACAAAACAAAAAAAAGAAAACAAAACTTCAGACTTTAGCCCTAACAAATAAGTATTTTCATTAACTATGAATAGTCTAGATACACTAATCAAAGAGCAGTTTGACAGAGTGAATAAAAACTATTAAAGCATATTCTGCCTATAAGAAATTCACTTCACATATAATGACATAGGTAGAAAGTTAAGAAAATGGAAAAATATGTGTCATGCCAACTTTAATCAAAAGAAAACAGGAGTGGCTATGTTAATATCAGATAAAATAGACTTGAGAGCTAAGAAAATGACCAGACCAAAAAGAAATTTGCATAATGATAAAAAGGTCAATCCACCAAGAAGGCACAGCAATGGTATGTGTGTATGCACCAAATAACAAGCTGCATATAGTAAAAATCTTCTGTTTGATAGCAATGCTTTTTGTACAATTGAACAGATTAGCTATTTAGAATACCTTAATGATCATTAGTTCTCTCTAATACCAATTATATGTTTTCTTTGGACTTCTAATGTTTTCAATATTGACATTTTTCCATTACAGAACAATTTTACCAAGACTTCTCTGGTATAGAGTCACTACTTGGGCTAGATAGAAAACTATAAGTAATAAAATTTTTAAGAGGTTTAAATTATTAGCATACATAAGGGAAAGTATATAGTATATTTTGAAAAGCTAAATGCAAGGGAGTAAGACTTTTCTTTCTAACACCTTTGCTCAGTATATACATTAGCTATATACCAATAACACTATGTAACAAACTATCCCAACACTTGATGACTTAAAATAGCAATCAATTATTTGCAAAGATCTGTAGTTCAGTAGACTTGGCTGATTTAGACTGGTTCAGGTGACCAGATCTTCTTCAGGCTGGGCCAGCTTGAGCAATTTTGCTTCTAATTACAGATCTGTAGGTATCTGAGGTAGCTCTCTTCATGTGTCTTTCATCCTCCTTAGACGAACTGGACTAACTACATGCACTAACTAGCGCATGTCCTTCACATGGAAATGATGGAGGCATAACAGAACATAAAAAAAGATGGGAGGTATCTTAAGGTCTAATCTTGGAATGGTACACAGCCCTGCCTGCTCATATGCCATTAGGCAAAACAAGTAACATGGCCAAGCCCAAATGTGAGGGGTAGGTAAATATAACCTACTTTTAGAGGAACTGCATATTCTCCAATCAAAGGGTGTAGATGAGGGGAAGAGTAAATAACTGGGTATGACTGTTACCAGTGCTATCAACTGGTATACAACACACACACACACACACACACACACACACACACACACACACACAGCTGACTGATGTCTTCCTACTGAGTTTGGATGGATTTTTGGCTTGTTTTTAAAAGTATATGTTACTTCACATGACCTTGAAATAGATATATATCTAGACATGGATATAGATGTAGTTCTAGACATATCTTTTAGGTAAACTCCAACGTGAGGCCTGAACTTATGATCCGAGGATCAAGAATTGAATGCTCTACTGATTAAGCCAGCCAGGCACCCTATATCTTATTTGTAAGTCAAAATCATGAAGGATAATGTCATTGAACTCCTATACTATTTTTGTTTGCTGCACACCTCAGAGAGACGGGCATAATTGGGAAAGGGTGAGCAGAGGCAGAAGCTATGCCATCTGGTACTAAATGAAATTTTATACTATATTCCTGGAATTTCTCTTGTCTACTTGATGAATGAATGTGTATATTCCTTCCTTTTTTTTCTTTGTCTTTTGAGGCTATTATAAAATGTTTACACTAGAAGAATCCAGATATTTCAAGAATGATCCAATCCAAAAAGATTCAATCTGTGCTCTTTATAATGCTTGGATTATAAAGTAGGAGGGCAGTTATTTGAGGAACCATCCCCCTACTTAATAAAAAAAAAATATTTTAGCTGTTTTTGTCTACTGACCTCTCATGTAATGTTTCATGACATAAAATGGTTAAAGCATTTTTGATCTTACTAAAATCACCACCTTTTTTTTACAGATGAGGAAACAGGCTCTGAGATGTGAAGTGTCTTACTTCTACAAGGTATCATGACATAAAAGATTAAAAAAAAAAAAAAAAAAGGCCAGACGAGTTTCCTGGCTTCAAGACTATATTAGTTTTGCTGCATAACAAATTGACACAGACTTAGTGGCTTAAAGAAACACCCACTAACTCAAGGTGTCTATGGGGCAGAAGTCCAGGAATGGTTTTGCTGGTCCTCTGCAAGGCTGCATTCTCCTCTGGAGGCTCAACTGGAGAAAGGTCTGCTCCAAAACTTGCTCAGGTTATGGCAAAATTCATTTCTTTATGGCAGTAGGATCCAAGTCAGCTTGTTTCTTCAAAGCCAGAGACCAACAGAGACCCTAGCAAGACAGGTGCTACACTCTTTTTTTTTTTTTTTTTTAAGATTTATTTATTTATTTTAGAGAGAAAGAACAAGCACGAGTGTGAGGGGCAGAGGGAGAGGAGAAAGAATCTCAAGAAGACTCTGCTCTGAGGGTGGAGACTGAGATGGGGCTTCATCTCACGACCTTGAGATCACAACCTGAGATGAAATCAAGAGTCAGACACTTAACCGACTGTGCCACCCAGGCACTCCCACAAGCTACACTCTTATATAATTGTGTGTATTTCATCACCTCTCCCACATGCCACTGGTCAGAAGCAAGTCACAGTTTCTGCCTGTACTCAGGGAAGATTATACGAAGGTATAAAGACCTGATGGTGAAATCATGGAGGCCATCTTAAAATCTGTCCACCAGAAGTCCAACAGTGTATCACTTGTCAAAATATCAGTAGGTAAGAAGGTAATGGTTTTTTAAATATGTCTATAAAATTTCTGATATTCTTCCCTTCAACTCCACTCTCCCTTGAAATTGAACTTAACTTAGTGATTCATTTCTAACCAACACAATATGGTGGAAGTAATGGTGTATGACTTCTGAGACAAAAGGCATTGTGATATTCTCTTTGCTCTCTTTCTTGGATCACTCTGAGGGAAACCAGCTGTGGTGTCAGGAGGACATTAAAGCAGTCCATGTGGCAAAAGTCAGCAAAGGTTTCTCCCAACATTTGTGTGAGTGTTGACTTTCTGCTAATAGTCATGTAAGTCAACCATCTTAGAAGACGGTTCTTGAGCTCCAGTCAAACCATTAGCTTTCTACAGCTCCAGCCAATACCACCTCATGAGAAAAGCTGAGCCAGATCATTCGGCTAAGCCACTCCCTAATTCTTGACCCACCAAAACTGTAAGAATTATGAATTTTATCACTTTAAGTTATGAAATTTGAGGGTAATTTGTTATTCAATAATAAATAACTAATATAAACACAAAGTGCTTTATTGCCTGCTTTAACATTCATCGAAGAACCTCCCATTCATCAAAGAAATCCCTACTGTAGGTTACAGGAAACTGTTTATTATAGATAGTGTTTTACATTTTTGAAAATCCTTTAAAGTTTTTGTTTTATTTTTCCCCCTAAAATGACACCAACCCAAGTTAGAAATGTCCACTTTTGTTAGCATCTAAGAATTCTTTGTAGGAAAACAATATGTCCATGCCATGTCCTAAAGCTTTGATTAGAAGCATCATTTCCCCTGAAAGTGTTGTGCTTTACTTAACATTTAAATCTCAGAGCTGACTTGAACCTTTTCTACCCCATATTCTAAAGGGTATATACTACACATTTTCTGCAGAGAAATGTTCCAAAGATAAAATAAGAAAGATGAGAACACTTGTTCTTGGACTGTTTAAGGTGACTAAAACCTCACTACCAATGCAAAAGAATTTGCTCAAAGGTTTTACTCAGAGAAAACAGTCAAGATTAAATCTTCATAGGGAACTATAACCCTAACAACCTTCAAAGAAGTGAGGTTCCACTGACAGCGAACCTGTGGACTGTCCTTCCCCCCAGCTGTGAGCACAGGAGCAATGCAACAGAAAAGTTCAACAAATTGGATTGATTTTCTTAATGGGACTGAAATAATCTGGTCTAAGAGAAAAAAAAAAACTTTGTTAGGGCTGAAGTTAAAGGGCAATTCTTTGTGGTTATCAAAATAATGGCTTTACAATTGGATGTTAGCACCATGAGCAATTATTCTTCACTTCTTTACTACTCTCATTGTTCTTGCTTTCCTTTTTATCTTCCATGCAATCCACTTTTATAGTTAAGAGCTGATTAAGCCATGATAGAATATTTTCACTTTTCCACTTCAAAAATTATCCTAGAATACTCTTTTCCCAAACACACCTATTTCACAAATAGCCTTATTATTTTTTCCTTTGGTATTAGTATTTTAGTGGTCAAATTGAAGTCAACTAATGCATATTCCATGGTGGAAGAACCAAAATGTCTATTAGTTTAATTTAATCCATATTAGACTGTGATACTTGTGCCTCAAATGGGTAAAATTAACAAGGCCTGGATTTAATTTATCAAGTATACTGAAGTAGGTAAATATCAGCATGGAGCCCAATGCATCAGAGTTGGAAGTACAATGAGATCAGTAGGTAAGCCCTCCATAAAATTACTTGGGGCGTAGAAGAATCCAGACATAGCAATTACACTTAGCAAGAAGAAGCAGTTCTAGAGAGTGTAAAGCAATTAGTCAGATTTACAATCTCAAAGGAGAGAAGGGAAAATTACTTAAGTTAAACTAAGAAGCATCCTAAATCATCATTACACTGTATTGATCTCAGTTGAAAGTGACTGGCTAGAAATGCTTGGTTTATCTTTACCATTAAATATTTCTATAGTGTTTGACTAGCACCAAGAATATACACCTGGCATTGGAACTATAGTAAATTATAAGCACATAGGCTTTTGCAATGTATACATGTCTTTTTGAAGAAGACTCTCAGAACATTTAGGACAGTTAATGTTGATCCATATGCAAGTTGTATTTTTTAACATTCCTGCCAAAACACCAAAGTAAAGGGTAGGCAAATACATTTAAAGAGGATGAAGAAGAAGTGTACATGGCAATGGTTTTAATTGACAAATAGGTTTTATTATTTTAACTGTTTAGTCTTATATCAAAACATGTCATTGTTCATTTATTCATTGAATGGTCCTGAATATTTCTGACCAAGTTTATTTTTCAGAAAGATTCAATGTCCCTGAAAAAAATATAAAAGAGATTTTGAAATATGCATGGCTATGCTGAAATATCTATGATACAGTCAGTAGAACAACTAAAAAATATCTTCTACTGATTCGTATGAATATACTCTTAAAATGTTAAACTGTTCATATTGGAGGCATCTGACCCATCCAATTAAAATTTTGGACTGGGGAGAGGAACATAAAATCATTCCTATTTGCCAGTAAAACCTACCCTTCAATTTGTCTTAGCACTACCTGGAAAATTATGTACTCAAATGTCATCTGCCTATTTTTAGCAGAGGGCTAAAAATGAGAGAGTCATTTTCCGCAATGAGAGCAGCTGGCCAATCATTAACTCTACCAATTGTTTATTAAGTACATTTCTTGAAGAGAAAAAAAAAAAGAAAAAGAGAGAAATTAGATGGTCTAATGATAGTATTATTGCTAGGCAGATGGGGTGGGGTGTGTGTGTATGTGTTTGCTCACATGCACTTTTATTCTTTAACATCTTAGTTATCAGAATTAGTCAAGTATATACACAGTATGGCCAGAATGACCAATGCTATAGACTACCTGAATTTCTCTTTCAAGAATTAACCACTGAAATCTTTCTGTAAAAGAAAAAAGGAGGTACAAAGACTGTGCCAGAAGCTGTGATAGTAGCTTTGTACATACCAATTAATTTAATCCTGAGCAACTCCTAAATTATAATGTTGAGCTTCCTATTTACTAGGACAATAAATCCTTCTAACACTGATGCTTTGGGAAAACTAGAGTAAAAGAAATGGCAGTGTTTATCAGCCCTAACATAGGCCAAGGAACCACCTGCTCTAAAAGGCCTACAATACAAGCGTAGGGAAGGATTTAAAAACAAACAGAAACATTTAAACAAAAAAAATTAATTAAAAAAATAAAAACAAACAGAAAAGCTCTGGTCCCTATAAAACCTCTCTCTTCTTTTAACCATTTCCCTTAATGCAACAGTTGGTAAGGAAAGCCTAGGTTTGAAAAACTTCCAAGACTTCGTTCTTTGTATGGCTAAAGGTAGACACTAGGGTTTCCAACTTTTTTTTTTTTTTTGATGTAAAGTTCCATGATTCATTAGTTGTGTATAACACCCAGTGCACCATGCAATACATGCCCTCCTTACTACCCATTACCAGCCTATCCCATTCCCCCACCCCCTCCCCTCTGAAGCCCTCAGTTTGTTTCTCAGAGTCCATAGTCTCTCATGCTTCATTCCCCCTTCTGCATACCCCCCCTTTCTTTATCCCTTTCTTCTCCTACCGATCTTCTTACTTATGTTCCATAGATGAGTGAAACCATATGATAATTGTCTTTCTCTGCTTGACTTATTTCACTTAGCATTATCTCCATCCAGGTTTCCATCTTTTTTGTTTGCTACTTTTGTTTCGTATTTGGGAAACAATTTAATGAGTCCTTGTTTATGCATAGAAAAGGTATCAGGAACAATAAAAAATGTAGAGCCATCTTTCTTACGCATATTGATATAAAAATCCTCAAAGTTAACCAATAGCATCCAGCAGCACTTGAAAAAATAATGCGTCATTACCAAGTAAACTTTTAGGGAAATCTAAAAATAGTTCAATTTTAGGCAGCTTTTAACATAATAGGAACATTACCAAATGTGAACTCAAAAGATCATTGTCCATGAATGTTGAAATAGCTTTATATAAATCTCAACACTCATTTTTCATGGTGTGCTGAATATATTGCATTTGCCCCTCTAGATCATTCTTTACCCTACTCTATGCCCCCAGGAACCTGTCCTGTATGGACTCCATCAAAGGACTGTTATAATCTCTGGAGTCTAGCTGGGCTCAGCCAATGATAATGCCTGCCTTCCAGAAGTAGATCACAGAATAAGAGAGTGAGGTCAAAATATTTTCTGTTTCCTCTCTGAACTATTGCTTCCAGCTATCCCTAAAAAAAAAAAAAAGTCACTTCCCTCAAGGTAGCTTTTATTTTATTTTATTTTTATTTTATTTATTTAAAGATTTTATTTATTCACTTGACAGAGAGAGAGAGAGACAGCGAGAGAGGGAACACAAGCAGGGGGAGTGGGAGAGGGAGAAACACGCTTCCCACTGAGCAGGGAGCCCAATGCTGCTCGATCCCAGGACCCTGGGATCATGACCTGAGCTGAAGGTAGATGCTTAATGACTGAGCCACCCAGGTGCCCCTCAAGGTGGCTTCTGTACATGATTCTCTCCCTCTGAATTCTGGTAAATGCTTCAATCTCCTGTCCCTTCTATCTTTAGGGTAATCCCAGATTTAATGAAATATCCTTTGAGGTTCCTCAATAATCCAGCCTTAGCTTAATAAATAGTCCCTTTGTTAAAACCAAATTATCCTAATTTCGATGAGCCATCTGTTTTCCTTCTGTGATTGGTTCAGATAGGAAACTTCCTTAGTATGATCAAACATCGTGTTACATTAGTAAAGTATATAAAGATAGAATATATCTGGTCTTTGTCCAAAGTTCCTAGCGCAAAGCTATAAAAACACTTGGAACTACCTGAGTGATACAAATATCTTTGTTATGGTAATGGGTGACTCTTGGTAGGCCCCTACATAGCTTCAGGATGGGGTCTGGTCCTTAAAAGATCAAGCACATGTTTTGAGAGTTGGGGACTTTGAGTTAGCCTGACCTCTAGAGAGCCGAGTGGGGCTGGAGACTGAGTACAGTTACATGGCTGATGATTTAATCAATCATGACTAAATTATAAAACCACAATTAGAAGCTTAATGGAAGACACTGATGTGCCTAGAAGGTGACATGTCCTGACTCCATGCAAAGATGGCATGGGAACTCTGCATCATTCCATTTCAGAACACACCCTATGTATCTTTTATAGTAAAACTGTCATCATTAAGTATAGCACTTTCACAAGTTCTGTGAGTCATTCTAGTACATTATCAAATATGAGGGGATTATGGGAACCCTCAAATTTGTAGTCAGTTTGTTGGAAGTCTAGGCTGCTTGACAATCCCCCAAAATACAGCTGGCATCTGAAGGAAGGGCAGTCTTGAGGCAGATTAAGCCCTAAACCTGTGGAGTCTGATATTAACTCTAGGCAGTTCAGTGTCAAAATTGCATTGCAGTATATTCAGTTGGGAATGAAACAGAACAAATGTATCCCAAATCAGGAGGCAGCATCATGTTTTAAATGCTGAAACTTCAAACACATTCCCATTAAAATTGAACTTCTACTATCATATTAGTATTTCTCAGTTTTAGTAATACAGTTAAGTAAGACTATGAATTTTCACAGAGGAAAACACTGGTTTTGGTGAATCTTACAACTTCCGATGTATTTCATACTTACTATTCTTTCAAATTCTTTGATTTGGATTTTGATCTCTTCTTTGGTCCAAGAGTTAATATTTCTCTTTTAATTTCCAGGTGTTTTGTTTTTATTTTTATTACTTTAAAAAATATTGTAACTATATCACATTTTAAATAGAGAGCTTGTTTGGTACTATATCTGCTTCTAGGAATTATTAAGCTTTTCTTTTCAGATCAATATTTAGTTTTCTTTTATGAAATGTTCACAGATATGTGAAAATAAGAGCTTCTGATTTGCTAATGTTGAAAGCATTTTATATTTATCAGATAAAGTTTATTAATTTTGCCCTTAAACCCTTAGTAATTTTTTATTTACTTGATTTATTCTTGCCTTTGAGAACTGAGACAAAGTCTCCATTAATATTGTGTTTCTATTACTTTTCACTGTTATTTCCTGGAGTTTTGCATTATGAATATTGTTGATATGTTATTTGGTGCATAGAAGTTGATTGAAGATTTATTGTATTTTGTATTTTTTATTATTACAGAACATTTTTTCTCTGTCTTAGGTAATAATTTTGCATTGATTAAATTTTCTCAATATTAACAGCTCCTGATGTTGATTACTTTTTTGAAAATATTTCTCCTTATTCTTTCTGTTTCTTTGTACTTGCCTTGCATTTCTTGGCTCATCTTAGTTTTTTACATTCAACTCTTTTGAATCATCCTGCTTTAGATGCATGCTTTGTATATAGCATATTCTTATAGTTTTGGAATCTAATATGTAATTCTTTTGGGGTTTTTTTTCATGTTTTTTTGGATGAGATCTGTTTTTTTTTGTGTGTGTATGTACCTATGTGTCTTTTTATTATGACAATGTACAAGGTTTATGGTCATTGTTCTTCTTGTAGTTAATTAACTTTGTGACTTTTATCTTTAAACCTTTCTTTAATGACATGTCTTTTTTAATATAGAATTTATTGCTTCCTGAGAGACCAGAAATTAGAACACTTCTCTTCTGTATTTGTCATCCATTGCTATAATGCTGCATAACAAACCATTTCAAAATTCGCTATTTCATTAAGTATGTCAGTGATTTAGGATGAGCTTGGCTGAATAGTTATTTTCGTTTTGTTTGGATTCACTCAGTTGAACAATTGGTCACAGATCAGTTGGTCTAGGATAGTCTCTGTTGGGATGACTGAGGCAATTCAGCTCTGTTTCACCTGTTTTGTTTTCTAGCAAACTAGCCCAGACATATTTTTATTCTGAAAGTAGAGGAACGAAAGAGAGCAAGAAAAAACTCACAAGACTTCTTTTAGCTTAGATTTGGAATTAATATACTGTTACTTCTGCTATAGTATTGACCAAAGTAAGGTGTAGGCTAGTCCAGATTTAAGGAGTGTGAAAATAGTTTCTGTGTTTTTAGTGAGGGAATAATCAACATCATTTGGTGAAGGATGTGAATACAGAGAGAATTGAAGAACTGCACCGATTAGTGTAATCAATTTAATAATAGCCCTAATAGCTATTTATTCATATTCCTCACATGTGCAAAGTATACTTTTCTTCATCTAAAGTTATGCACCTCTATTTACTCCAAATTCACTTTCAAATTGGTCATTGGCATCCTCCCTGCCACCCCTGAATTAACCTCTTCTACTACTTCCTAATGTACAGCTAAATGCAAGTGCACTTAAACCAAACTAACTAAATGCAACAAAATATTTTACCTGGTGATCACTTTTGCCAAATCCAAGTTTCTTTCATTAGGTATATTTTCCATGTTACCACAAGAGGCAGTATTACCAATTGTTTTGCCGGTACAGAATATGGGTTGCCATTTCTCCAGCTTTCTAGAACAGTTTCTTTTCCATTTTTCAACCTCCTCTAACAGTTTCTACATCATCTTCCTAGCCTCTGACCCCAACTTCATCTCACATGCTACATATTTTACATTTTTATTATGGCAACTCCAACTAAAAAGTATGAGGTCTGCCACTTCTGGCTAGCTTGAATCCTACCCTGTGTCTGTTAATTTTCAATAAAGGCATCAGAAAATTGCTGAGCCAGTGTTCAACCTAAGTGATTTCTTACAATTAATTCAAATCTGACACTCAGTATTGTTTTTTTAAAAATTAAATGTATTTATCTTTAGTACAATTTTTTTCTGGTAAAGATTTATTTTTTTAGGGCAAATTTAGGTTGACAAAAAGAATGAGAGGAAGATGCAGAAATTTCCCATATACCCCTTGCCCCCATTCTTACATAGCCTCCCTCATTATCAACATTTTCCACTAAATTGGTACATTTGTTACATCTGATGAACCTATATTGAAAAATGTAATTACTTAAAGTCCATAATTTATCTTAGGGTTCACTCTAGCTATTGTGTATTTTATGGGTTGGGACAAATGTATGATGATATATATCTATCATTATAGTATCATATAGGGTGTTTTCATTGCACTAAAAATCCTCTGTGCTCTGCTGATTTATCTTTCGCCCAGCCCCAAACCCTGGAAACCACTGTTTTTTGTTGTTGTTGTTGTTTTTTTTTTTTTTTTTACTGGCTCCTAGTTTTGCCTTTTCCAGAATGCTCATATAGTTGGAATCATAAAATACATAGCCATTTCATATCAGCTTCTTTCACTTAGTAATATACATTTAAGCCTCCTTCATGTCTTTTCATGACTTGATAGTCACATATAAACTTTAGAATGAGTTTGTTGATATTCACAAAGTAAACTGCTGGAATTCTGACTGGGATTGCTTTGAATCTATAAATTAAATTGGGAAGAGATCTTGACAATATTAAGTCTTCCTATCATGAACATAGAATATGTCTTTAGTTGTTCTTTGACTTCATTCCTTAGAATTTTGTACTTTTACTCATATAGACCTTACACATATTTTGTTAGATTTATAACTAAGTATTTCACTTTTTGGGTGGCTCAGTCATTAAGCGTCTGCCTTTGTCTCAAGGCATGATCCCAGGGTCCTGGGATTGAGCCCTGCATCGGGTTCCGTGCTCTGCTGGGAAGCCTGCTTCTTCCTCTCCCACTCCCCCTGCTTGTGTTCCCTCTCTCGCTGGCTGTCTCTCTCTCTGTCAAATAAATAAATAAAATCTTAAAAAAAAAAGTATTTCACTTTTTTTGTTAGTAATATAAATGGTATTTAAAAAATTAATTGGTGTGTAGTTGCCATACAATATTATATTAGTTTCAGGTATACAACACAGTGATTTGATGCTATATACAGTACAAAATGCTCACCATGTTAAGTGTAATTACGATCTGTCAATGTGAATGTGTTTTTAATTTCAAATTCCACTTGTTCATTCCTGATACCTGGAGAAGTGATTTGTACATTAATCTTATATTCTACAAACTTGGTATAATTTCTTATTAGTTCCAGGAGTTTTTTTGTTAATTCTTTCAGATTTTCTACATATACAATCATGTCACCTGTGAATAAAACCAGTTTTTTACATTGTTGAATTAGATATGCTAAGATTTTGTTGAGGATTTTTGCATCTATGCTCATGAGAGATATTGGTCTGTCATTATCTGGTTTTGGTCTTAGGGTAATGCTGGCCTCATAAAATGAGTTAGGAAGCATAATCTCTGCTTCTATCCTCTGCAAGAGATTATACAAAGTTGATATACTTTCTTCTTTAAGTGTTTCATAAAGTTCACTATTGAACCCTTCTGGACATGATGCTTTCCGTTTGAGGAAGTATTTATTAAATTTCTTTAATAGATATAGACCTATTTAGATTGTCTATTTCTTCTTGTGCAAGTTTTGGAAGATTGTGCCTTTCAAGGAATTGGTATATTTCATCTAAGTTATCAAATTTGTGGGCAAGTTATCAAATCTGTTAACACTATTATCTTCTTAATGTTCATGGGATCTGTACTGATGTCACCTCTTTCATCTTTCATATTAATAATCTGTGCTTTTTTTTTTTCTTAGCTAGCCTGGCCAGAGGGTTGTCAATTTTAGTGATATTTTCAAAGAATCAGCTTTTGATTTCATTGATTTTTCTACTGATTTCCTGTTTTCAATTTTATTGATTTCTGCTCTAATTCTTATTATTTCTTCTCTTCACTTAGTTTGGATTTAATTAGTCCCTACTTTTCTAATTTCTTAAGGTGTTCAATATTGGTTTTAAAGCTTCCAATGCAGAGATAGATAGAAGTCCATATCCTAATTATATGAAGTCTTAGGACTGGGGCAGAAATGATGAAAGAAGTAATGGGTAATGCTTAATCCTTTGGTTTTAGGAATCTGACACTTTCTTCACTTGTTCAACTCAGACAGACATTTTTGATAAAGGGAAATTACTACATGCTTTCTAACTACTGTCCCTGAGGGAAGATTCCTGGTATTTAGCTTGTTCTTGCCTGGAGGTTGCTTCTATGCAATTACGGCAGTTGGAGGTGTAAATTATCTGACCTGCTAGGGACTGCTGCTGAGTGTCTTGTGTAATCAAAAGAGACTCAACAAGATTGAGAATAGCAAACTGATTTTATAATTTCATTGAATATTTCAAACCCTTTAAGTTGTGTTGCTGAAAATTGTCAGAATTGTTACTTAGCTAATGTGTTAATCTTTTAATTTATTGTATATTTGTGTAAATATTTTATATTATCGATTGCCTTGTTTTTGTTAATACTGTAATTGGCCTCTGAAAAGCCTCTTCTTGAGGTCTTGAATCTGTAGTAGATACGTCAAGCAGTTAAACCTATTCAGTAATGAAGTGTTGAGATGGATATATAGTCAAGATAATGTAGTAAATAAAGACCATGGATGGTCTTTTCAATGTATAAATTCTGACACCACAAATTATTATCTGTGTAGCATTTAATAAACTTTTTAAACCTCAGTTTCCTCATCTTTGAAAGGAATTGTTACAAATACTGTATAAACTCTTTTGTAGGGTGAAATGAAATGTTTATAAAATCCAAAGCACTGAGCTAGCTCCACAGCAAATGCTCAAGAGATGTTGGCTTCTTCCCTTTCCTCAAATTTCTACATTTATTCTAAGATCTGAGTTTTATTAGTAGATATTTAAAGACTACTCTTTAATCTAATATGCTTCATATATTATTAGGTTCTTTTTATATGAAGTATCAATTATGAAAACTTTTTATTATGCTTAGCCTATATGAGAAGCTAAGAAATAATTTTCTTGATGTAAATATAGGTAGAAATAAATGTATTTTTAAACCCCTCACTATAAGTCAAATTTATTCTCAAACAGCTATTAGTTGTTATTTTTTAATTTGAGAAATATATTTACAGGATTCCTACCTTTATGGGATGAACAAATTGTTATGAATTCACTCAGATATAATGCTTCCCAAATTGTGGAATTTAGGCTTTTTTGTGTTTGTTGTCAGTATCAAGTCTCTCTTTTTGCTACTAGCAAAATGGTCTAGATTATTCTCTCTAAATATGTGTCATTACTGCTGGCAAGGAAAACAGTGGTGAGTACTTTTCAAGAATCATATCCTCCAGAATTGATGTGCTAATAACCAAGGTCGGTCATTGGGAAAAAGGCAAAACTTGTCTCAGTTTGTTTCTTCATGGTTCATTTTGCACTTTATTTATTTTTGGTAGTAAATCTTTCCTTTTTTTTTTCCTAACAGCTTCATTTTGCTTTATTCTTACTTTCATTGTGAGGTAAACATGTTTATTCTAAACAATAAATCTACTAGGCAATGCATACAAGGAGATATTCCTTTTCCATGCAAATTTGGGGTTTTTTTTGGAAAAATATAACTCATTCTGGTATTTTGGCCATGTAGGCCAAAAACGACATTGTTTTCTCTTCTAGAATGGAAACAGATGCACATATTTTCTATAGTAAATTTTCATACTGAGTTCACTGAAATAAACTGCTTTATATTTCTGTTTAGCACTTTAGAATTTCAAAACAGCTTATATATTTTATCTTCTTAATAACTGTGTAAGATAGACAAGCTAGATAGCTTTGTTGCTATTGTACAGATAAATAAACAACAAATCGAAGATTCTAAATGATATATCAAGAATCTAGTAGCTGGAGGATGGGCTGGAAACCGAAACTTGATTTTCTGCTATCCCACCATGCCTCTCTACTTACAACTCAAATAAACATAAACTGACTGTTTATGGCAGATAAGTTTGGGATATGTGGTTATTTGTATTAATTCTGACACGTCAAATTATCAGACTGTTTGATTTTTTCCTACCAATAATTGTAGTGAATTGTGTGAGAAGTAAGCTTATAATTCTAGCTTTTGTCACACAGTAATTGATAACTGTTAACCTAGATCCAGGTACATCTGCTTAGAATTATTTATCTGGTGAGTGAATTTGTCCTGGGCTATGCTGACCAGTGTCAGGCAATGCCAAATGACTAGACATGAATGCACTGGAATTCTGCAATTAGAGTCTGTTATAAACAAACAAACAAAAAAAGTTGAAATGTTCCCTGACCTCTTCATAAATTATTCTAGTCCCAAGAATCTAAGTCAAAATCCAGAAGAAATATTTTTCTCAAATAAAAGCATGTGGATCCAAGTCACTTCTTATCCAACCTTCATAGTATATATCAGCAAAAAAGGAACTGCAATTCATTGAACAACTAACTGCATATGCTTGTTCCAAGTCTGTCAAATCTACAAAGTCCATATTATTGGCCCATTTTACAGATGAAAAAATTGAGGCTTAGAGAGACTAATTATTAATTGCTGATAATGATAGAGCTCAAATCTGAATAAAGGGCTCCCAAATCAAAGTTCATATTTTTTCTACTTTCCCACAAACCCTCTCTCAAAAAATCAAAGTTCTACACTTCCTGTAATCTCAAATATTTGTACAAATTTTATTCTAAACAGATAATCAATTCTTAAGTAAATAGGCAACATTTTTATTTGTCTGACTAACCAGAAGAGTTTAAGAAAATAGTGAGACAGACTGTAGAATTAGAATATGTTCATTAAATTAAAGTACTGGAACTATACCAAAATAAAAGCTTTTGCATAGCAAAAGAAATCATCAACAAAATAAAAAGGCAACCTACTGAATGGGAGAAAATATTTGCAATGATATGTCTAATAAGGGATTAACATCCAAAATATATGAAGAACTTATACAACTCAACACAAAAAACCAAATAATCCAATTTAAAAATGGGCAGAGGACCTGTATAAATATTTTTCCAAAGAGGACATACGGATGGCCAACAGAAATATGAAAAAGCATTCAACATCACTAGTCATCAGGGAAATGCAAATTAAAACCACAATGAGATATCACTTTACAACTACTAGAATGGCTAAAATCAGAAACACAAGAAACAACAAGTGTTGGCGAGAATGTGGAGAAAAGGAACCCTCATGCCCTGTTGGTGGGAATTGAAACGGGGGCAGACACTGTGGAAAACAAGTATGAAGGCTCTTCAAAAAATTAGAAATAGAATTACCATATGATCCAGTAAATCCACTACTGGGTATTTACCAAAGAAAACAAAAAGACTAATTCGAAAAGAGATATTCACTCCCTTGTTTATTGCAGCCTTATTTATAATAGCTAAGATATGGAAGCAGCCCAAGTGTCCATCAATAGATGAATGGATAAAGAAGATGTGATATATATATAAAATGAAATATTACTTGCCATAAGAAAGAATGAAATCTTGCCATTTGCAACAACATGGATGGACCTAGAGTTAGTGAAGATTTGCCAGCATAAAAATTTAGAAGCCACTAGCCTGTGTAGCTACATGTAAAATAGACAGATTTAATATTCAAAAGATTTGTGTGTTCTACTTACAAATTTAAATTTTAATTACCCGGGCTCATGATAAAAAGGCTCCTTAATACTATATTTTTAAAAACTACACAGATTTATTTTCCCAGGAAAAAATCTTTATGATTAATTACATGCAACATCCCTAAGAGATCCTCAGTACTTTGCTTTAGCAAAGTTTCTGGTAAAAAAAAAAATGTGTGTGTGTGTATATATATATATATATATATACACACACATATATGTGTGTATATATATATATATATACACACATATATGTAATAACTCATTAAGGATTCATTTTGAATATTGTTTTGCATTTTAAATACTGTTTGGTAAATTCTATTTTTGACAGCAGTGAAATGATTTAGTTTGGAGTGGGCTCTTGGTCACGCTGAAGGACTGTAATAAATCAGTTCTATGAAAAAAAAATTGAGCGTACGTCACTATATTAGCTCTAGGCCATTCAAAAGCCACCAAGCCTTTGTTTTACCTCAAAAGGGAATGTTTAATTCATTAGAACAGGTAGAAAAAACATGTTTATGCTTTTTCTTGGTATTTTACTTGAAGATTAATCTTTTGTTCACCACTGGATCTGTACAAAACAAATTTATTTGAAAGGAATTAACTGTCACACAGTGTGTGGGTCTTGGTTTTCTTAAAGTGAATAGGAAATGTCCGGGGCCTAAACAATATTTCAGTTTGAGGGTAATGTGTTTTCTGGTTTCTACCCTGTCAGATTCTCACCCTGGTCTCCAGGGAGGCGAGGAGAGATTGCCTATTTGACATATTTTGCCTAGAGCAAGTCCTGAAACTAGGATTTATATTATTCATTTGATTGACTGCTGATTTCCATAGATTTGCCATGGGTGAGAATACAACCCATTTCCTTAAAAAACTTAACACCCTTTCTTTTACAAATGAAGTTGTATTTTGTATGAAATAATGAGGGAAAAAAAGAATTAGGGAATGTTTAAAACAGGTTTGTTTAGTTTTTTTTTTTGTATGTTAAACTAGGTAAAATCAGACTTTTAAATACTTTTAATTTTTTTAACTTTTATTTTAAGAGGTATAGGAAAATTTAGAACTCTGAACATTCCTTTTTGGCCACAGATTTAAAAAAAAACATGTATAGAGAAAAATAAGTTATAAATCCTGAGATCTTTTGTTTTTTCAATATCTGCATTACAAAAGAATAATATAAAGTATAGTCTGATGAAGTAAGTGAAATACTACTTATCTCTTCTGCCTCCAGATGTTAGTTTTCACTGATAAAAATCACCTTAAGTTGTTGACTGTTCTTACAGAGATGCATTATCCATGAACTCAGTTAATAAAGATTAATGACGATATTAAAATTTTCAGAGATTAATGAAAATTCATAATCATATTTTGCTATATGGAGAAGTTTTAAAAATTGGGAATAACCCATAATTATATTCCAGCATAAAATCATATTATTTATATATAATTATATTGCAGACATAAAATTTTTGTTCTAGTTTTTGTTCTTCAAGTCCAGGAAAAAGACAGTAGAAAAGTTCTATGAGATCAAGAAAAAGTTCCCACTCGAGAATTAGGTGACAAAGACAAAATAAGTACCCCAAACCATGATTTATCTGTGGTACAGATGAGAATTAACTTTACATCATTCATTCTCTAATGTCTAATCACTATTCTAAAATTTTTCTATAATGATTACAACTATAATTAGTCTTTACAATGAGAAAAGTCCCCATGATAATCTCTCCAAACACCTCCCAAATCAGTGTCTTGAACTGAATTCCCCATATCTGTTAATATCATTAATAGATGAACCAGGCTTGATATACTGCAATATCTCTTAAACCATTTCTCATATCTCTATCTTCCATAAAATGCCAATTTATGAATATTACACATTCATAATGCATTCTTAATCTACCTTGTTTTTCCCAAATTCCATTGCCAGTGCCTACATGAAACAGGTAAGTTAACTCAGACTTTTCTAATAGGGAAAATATATTTCTTCCACCTTTTAGAACTTAAATATCTCACTTCCACCACACCCAAACACCCAAATATCAACTCACTCACACTTTAAGAATTAAACCTTTCCTGATGTAGAGCAAAAATAAATAGTTATTTGCTGAATTGGTTTTAATGGACCATCAGAGTCAACTGAGAAATAATTAGTGGAAAGGATTTTTTGCATAGCACTTAGAAAGGAGAAAGAAAAAGTGTATGAAGAAGCAAGAAGGAAGGAAAAACATTTGAGTGAGGAAGTCATGTCATTGTCTAAAAAGGAGATTAGAGGATAAGGGAGGAGAAAGAAAAGACTAGGGATTTTCGAGAAGGGAGAGGGCCAATATTTGCCTGTTGGGTTGACTTGGAAGAGGACCACTCTGAGGGGCATTGCTGATATGCCCAGGTACAAGATCTCGCCTCCCATACTGTGCCTCTCTTTGCCTCATCCAGGTTTTATGCTAGTGTTTTTCCTGGATGGGGTTCTCCTTTCATCCAGCCACTAAACTATCCAGTAGGAGTGATGCTACTCTGTGTCACTGATTTTGTTTGGTCTTTATCTCATAACACTAACACCATTAAGGTTAATAAAGGGCTGAGTTTCCTGCCCAGTCTCTAACTTCCATATATGCTTGGGGAGTAGCTGAACTTAATCAACTCTAGAGACACCCACAGCTCGATGATGCTTAATGATACATTGAGACATGTAGTTCTTAGAGATAGCTTTGCTCATCTCTGATTTATCATCTTTTTCTTTTCCCATTGTTAAAGGATAAATTTATATATATATATATATATATACACATATATATGTATATTATATATATATATATATTATTGCCAAAGTTTGACTCTCTTAAAAAATATAAAATGAACACATGTCAATGATTTAACTCATGAATTTAGGATGTACCCAGTTAGATGTTACAACCAGTTCAAAAGATGATTGAAAGAGCATAGACACATAGGCCATGAAATGATTTTACAGATTGAAGTAAATCTGATTCTCTTCCATAAGGATAGGGGAAGTGGGGTTAGGGAGGAGAAATGAAACATCCCTCCATCAGACAGAATTTATTTGCATGCTAACAGGCAAGAGTTATTTGAAGTGCTATCAGTTATCTACAACTTGCAGAGCTGTCAAATAGCTCAAAAGACCATGAAAAATGCCAATCCCTTAGGTTCAGAAACTGGAAGGATGGATGTTCTTTAGATCAGAGGTTAGTAAACTTCTTCTATGAGGACCAGATATTAGGCTTTATGGGCCACACACACTCTTTGTCATTTATTCATCCTATTTTTGTTTTGTTTCATTTTATAACCTATAAAAACTACTCACAGCTCAAATGCAGTACAAAAATAGGCTGCTGTCCCGAATTGGCCCATGGGTCCTAGTCATCCAGTAACTTTTTTGGTCCATTTCAGTCTTTCACAATTTTTTTCTGACAGCATTTGGAATCATCCTTCATTTTGTTGCAAAATAATTCTTTTTTTTTTAATGATTTTTTATTATATTATGTTAGTCACCATACAGTACATTGCCGGTTTCCGATGTAAAGCTCGATGATTCATTAGTTGCGTTTAACACCCAGTGCACCATGCAATACATGCCCTCCTTACTACCCATCACCGGTCTATCCCATTGCCTACACCCCCTTCCCCTCTGAGGCCCTCAGTTTGTTTCTCATAGTCCATAGTCTCTCATGTTTCATTCCCCCTTCTGATTACCCCCCCTTTCTTTATCCCTTTCTTCCCCTACCGATCATCCTAGTTCTTATGTTCCATAGATGAGAGAAATCATATGATAGTTGTCTTTCTCTGCTTGGCTTATTTCACTTAGCATTATCTCCTCCAGTGCCGTCCACGTTGCAGCAAATGTTGAGAATTCGTTCTTTCTGATAGCTGAGTAATATTCCATTGTATATATGGACCACAACTTCTTAATCCAGTCATCTGTTGAAGGGCATCTCGGCTCCTTCCACGATTTAGCTATTGTGGACATTGCTGCTATGAACATTGGGGTGCATATGGCCCTTCTCTTCACTATGTCTGTATCTTTGGGGTAAACACCCAGTAGTGCAATGGCTGGATCATAGGGTAGCTCAATTTTTAACTTTTTAAGGGACCTCCACACTGTTTTCCAGAGTGGCTGTACCAACTTGCATTCCCACCAACAATGTAGGAGGGATCCCCTTTCTCCACATCCTCTCCAACAATTGTTGTTTCTTGCCTTGTCTATTTTTGCCATTCTAACTGGCGTAAAGTGGTATCTCAGTGTGGTTTTGATTTGAATTTCCCTGATGGCTAATGATTTTGAACATTTTTTCATGTGTCTGTTAGCCATTTGTATGTCTTCATTGGAAAAGTGTCTGTTCATATCTTCTGCCCATTTTTTTATTTATTTGTTTCTCGTGTATTGAGTTTGAGAAGTTCTTTGTAGATCTTGGATACCAGTCCTTTATCTGTAGTGTCCTTTGCAAATATATTCTCCCATTCCGTGGGCTGCCTCTTAGTTTTTTTGACTGTTTCCTTGGCTGCGCAGAAGCTTTTTATCTTGAGGAAGTCCCATAAGTTCATTTTATCTTTTGTTTCTCTTGCCTTTGGGGATGTGTCATGAAAAAGGTTGCTTTGGCCGATGTTGTAGAGGTTGCTGCCTCTAGAATTTTGATGGATTCCTGTCTCACATCGAGGTCTTTCATCCATTTGGAGTTTATTTTTGTGTATGGTGTGAGAGAGTGGTCAAGTTTCATTCTTTTGCATGTAGCTGTCCAATTTTCCCAGCACCATTTATTGAAGAGACTGTCTTTTTTCCAGCGGATGTTTTTTCCTGCTTTATCAAATATTAGTTGCCCAAAGAGCCGAGGGTCCATTTCTGGGTTCTCTATTCTGTTCCATTGGTCTATGTGTCTGTTTTTGTGCCAGTATCATGCTGTCTTTGTGATCACAGCTTTGTAGTACAGCTCAAAATCCGGCATTGTGATGCCCCCAGCTTTGTTTTTCCTTTTCAATAGTTCCTTGGAGATTCAGGGCCTTTTCTGTTTCCATACAAATTTAAGGACTATTTGTTCCAGTTCTTTGAAAAATGTCCTCGGTATTTTGATCGGGATAGCATTGAAAGTGTGGATTGCTCTGGGTAGCATGGACATTTTAACTATGTTAATTCTTCCAATCCATGAGCATGGAATATTTTTCCATCTTTTTATGTCTTCCTCAATGTCTTTCAAGAGTGATTTATAGTTTCTAGAATATAGGTCCTTTAAGTCTCTGGTTAAGTTAATTCCAAGGTAACGTATGGTTTTTGGTGCTATTGTAAATGGGATGGATTCCCTAATTTCTCTTTCTTCAGTCTTGTTATTCGTGTATAGAAATGCAACTGATTTCTGAGCATTGATTTGGTATCCCGCCACATTACTGAATTGCTCTATAACTTCTAATAGTTTGGGAGGGGATTCTTTTGGGTTTTCCATATAGGGTATCATGTCATCTGTGAAGAGAGACATTTTGACTTCTTCTCTGCCGATTTGGATACCTTTGATCCCTTTTTGTTGTCTGATTGCTGTTGCAAGGACTTCTAGTACTATGTTGAATAATAGTGGCGAGAGTGGGCATCCTTGTCGTGTTCCTGATCTTAAGGGAAAGGCTTCCAGCTTTTCCCCATTGAGAATAATATTTGCTGTAGGCTTTTCATAGATGGCTTTTATGAGATTGAGAAATGTACCCTCTATTCCTATACTCTGAAGGGTTTTAATCAGGAAAGGATGCTGTATTTTGTCAAATGCTTTTTCTGCATCAATTGAGAGGATCATATGGTTCCTGAGTCTTTTCTTGTTGATATGATGTATCACGCTGATTGATTTGCGAATGTTGAACTACTCTTGCATCCCAGGTATGAATCCCACTTGGTCATGATGGATAATCCTTTTAATGTACTGTTGGATTCTATTAGCAAGGATCTTGTTGAGGATTTTGGCGTCCATATTCATTAGGGAAATCAGTCTGTAATTCTCCTTTTGATGGGGTCTTTGCCTGGTTTGGGGATCAAGGTAATATTGGCCTCATAGAATGAGTTTGGTAGCTTTCCTTCTGTTTCTATTATTTGAAATAGCTTTAGGAGAATAGGTATTATTTCTTCTTTGAATGTTTGGAAGAATTCTCCAGGAAAACCATCCGGGCCTGGAGTTTTGTTATTTGGAAGGTTGTTTATCACTGACTCAATCTCTTCATAATAAATTGGCCTGTTTAAGAAATCAATTTCTTCCGGTTTCAATCTTGGTAGTTTATAGGTTTCCAGGAAGGCCTCCATCTCTTCCAGATTGCTTAGTTTTTTGGCATATAGCTGTTGATAATAGTTTCTAATAATCCTTCCAATTTCATTGGTGTTGGTCGTGACCTCTCCTTTTTCATTCATAATTTTAATAATTTGGGTCCTTTCTCTTTTCTCTTGGATAAGTCTTGCCAGTGGTCTGTCAATTTTATTGATTCTCTCAAAGAACCAGCTTCTAGTCCTGTTGATCTGCTCTACTGTACTTCTGGTTTCTAATTCATTGATTTCTGCTCTCATCTTGGTCAACTGCTTCCTCGTGAGTGGATTAGGCCCGTCCCTCTGTTGCTGTTCCAGCTTCTTGAGGTGAGAATATAAAAACTGCATTTTAGATTTTTCTATTCTTTTGAGTGTGGCTTGGATGGCTATGTATTTCCCCCTTAGGACTGCCTTTGCAGTATCCCATAGGTTTTGGACCATTGTGTTTTCATTCTCGTTGGTCTCCGTAAATTGTTTAAATTGATTTTTGATTTCCTGGTTTATCGAGTCATTCCTGAGCAGGATGGTTCTTATTAGTCTCCAAGTGTTTGAGTTTCTTCCAAATTTTTCCTTGTGGTTGAGTTCCAATTTCAGAGCGTTGTGGTCTGAGAATATGCAGGGGATAATTTCAATCTTTTGGTATCGGTTGAGACCTGTTTTGTGTCCCAGAACATGGTCTATTCTTGAGAATGTTCCATGGGCATTAGAATAGAATGAGTATTCTTTGGTTCTGGGGTGTAGTGTTCTATATATATCTATGAGGTCCAACTCGTCGAGTATGGCATTCAAAGCCTTTGATTCTTTGCTTAGTTTTTGCCAGGGTGTTCTGTCTATTTCTGATAGTGGAGTGTTGAGGTCCCCTACTATTAATGTATTTTTATCTATATGTCTCTTTATTGTGGTTAAGAGTTGGCTTGTGTATCTTGCTGCTCCCCTGTTGGGGGCATATATATTTATAATTGTCATATCCACTTGTTGAATACTTCCTTTAAGAATAATATAGTGCCCTTCTGCGTCTCTAACTATAGTCTCTAGTTTAAAATCCAATCTATCTGATATGAGAATTGCTACCCCAGCTTTCTTTTGAGGTCCATTTGTGTGAAAGATGGTACTCCATCCCCTTACTCTCAGTCTGAATGCATCTTTGGGTTCGAAATGAGTCTCTTATAGACAGCAAATGGATGGGTCATTTCTTTTTATCCAATCTGCAACCCTGTGGCGTTATGGGAGCGTTTAAACCATTTACATTGACACTAAGAACTGAGAGATAGAATTTTAATGATGCCATGTTGCCAGTAAAGTCTTTGTTTGTATCGGTTGTGACTTTCTGTTCTGTATCACTCTTGGGGCCTTTTTACCTTTATAGAACCCCCCTTAATATCTCCTGTTGTTGCAAAATAATTCTTTTAAGATACTAATCTGGTTGAAGATTCCTTCTTCTCAAAGATTTCAGTAGGTCCTTGCAGAATTAATTAAATACAAACTTCCCAGACCTGGCATTCAGGACTCCAATCACACATTTGCTGCAGATTTATTCCCCCGGATCTTTCCATGTATCAACCACTTATTCTTACTTAAATATGCCCCATTTTCTCACTTCTGTAAACTGTCTCATGTTTAAACCGTTACACAAAATTCTTCCCCTTTTGAAATCCTACCTTCCTTACAAGGTCGATTTCAAAAGCTGTTGGTTCAGTAATGTCCTCCTCGAACCTTTATCCAGGGAGAATATTCTTGTTTGAGCCCTCCTAACATTAGCATCATTATTTATATCCTTCACACTAATCTTCCTAATATGAATTCATCTTTACCTATATTATTTCCTGTCTCTGTTTGTGCTGCTATAGCAGAACTACCTTAGAATATGTGGCTTATAAATAACACAAATTTATTTTATACAGTGCTGAAGGCTGAAAAGTACAAAATCAAGGCACCAGGCAGATTTGGTGTCTGGTAAGATCCCATTTCCTTGTTCACAGACAGCTGACTTTTCACTATAATGTCACATAGTGGAAAGGGCAAAGGAACTTCGTGTGGTCTCTTTTATAGGGGCACTAATCCCATTACAAAGGTTCTGCCCTCATGACCTCACCACCTCCCAAAGGCCCACCTCCAAATACTATGATACTGAGGATTAGGTTTCAACATATGAATTTTAGGGGGATACTTTCAGGCTGTAGTATATCCCATTCAATAGTAAATTTTTTCTTATTTACCTAATCTAAGCCTTTCAAAGATTAGGTGCTCAGTAAACTTTTGTTGTATTCCATCACTTGTTTCTTCTCTTGTTCTTGCGTAATTTTCAATTTGCTGAGATAAGACTTTTTATTGACTTAGTGAAATAACTTAACAGTGTTTATTCCCTTTATACCATTAGCCAGTCTGGTATCTATGGGAAATCACTTAACATTCTTACTTTAGGTTACCTAATGCTGCATACCAAATTTCCCTAAAGCTTATTAGCTTAGAATTAAAAACACATCTATGATTTAAATGTTTTCCATGCATGAAACCTGTGTGTGACTTCGCTGGGTTCTTTGGTTCACAGTCCCTCATAGTACTTCAAACAAGATGATTCCAGAGCTGAGTCACCTCAAAGTTCAAATGGGGAAAGATCCCCTACAAAGTTTACTCACGTGCTTTTGGCAGAATTCAGTTTCCCATGGATGTTGGACTGGGGGCCTCATTTTCTTACTGGCTGTTGGTCAGAGGCATACTTCCATTCCTTGTGGCTTCTCCATAGGCCAACTCACAATATGGTGGCTGCTTCATTAAAGTAAGTCAATAAGAAGAGCCAAGGGGAGAAAGAGAGGGAGAGAGAGAGAGAGAAAGAAGTCAAGTTTTTAATAACTTAATCTCAGAAGCGACATTCCATTACTTCTGTTGTATGCTATTTGAGGGGCATATCTCTAGGTCCAGCCCATAGTCAAAAGGAGAGAATTACCCAAGGGTATGAATACCAGGAGGTGGGATCATTGGGGGCCATTTGGAGTCAGCCTGCTACAATTCTCTGAACTTCAGTTTTCAAACCACTCAGAAGATGGTAATAATGTTGAATCTACCAAATTCAGAGAACTGCAAGATTAAAATGCTATTATAAATTAAAAATGCTGAGGAATATTAACAGTGGTCTCTAAATGTAAGAAGACCATGGGAAACTTTCTGTTAAACAAAGAAGAAATTGTCAGATTGATCATATTTAAGGAAAAAATCAGAATTAATCTCCAGCAAAAATTACTGTTTACTGAAAATGATTAAGTCTGACTATACATTTTCTCCTCTATTATCTAAGCATCCAGCTTTTGGGAATCCACACTTTCTTCTTGTCTCATTACAATGCTGCACATTTAAAACAGACATACTTGCATCTTAAAACAGACTTTAGAAAGAGAAAGTAATCTTATGACAAAGGAAAGGTTCTCAGATATCCATGTAAGTCTCTAATTTTGGAAGATCTCTTTCCTAGAAATCTTGAAAGTAAATGTTTACTCTGCCATACATATTAGAGCTCTGAGAAGTTATCTTTAAAATGTCTAGTTAACTGGTTTAAAACCATTGTTTGCACTCTTACTGCTGCAAAAATTATTGCAACTGCAGTATATCATTGTTCCAGTAGATGGCAAAAGCATACTATGCACCAAATTGAAGTAAGTTTAAAAACGTATATTGAAGGCATGAACAAATGGTCTCAGCCTGTTTTAAAAATCTGCCTTTGTTGGGCTTGGAACACCATGAATGTAAAGGGAATTGCAGCATTCCATCACAGACACCTCTGATTCAGACAGGGTTTGCTGAAATTCTACAGAATAAAACACACACACACACACACACACACACACACACACACAACATAGTTCATAGAAATGAGTGATCTCATGCAGAATTAAGTTACGCTTGTGTGTTAATCTTGTAGTCAATTCCATCAGGCTTTTTTTCTTTTTTTCTTTTTGGTTTTATTTTAATAAAACAGAGTGGATATAATATGGAAATGATTTTAATTAAAAGAAAGGCATATGGCATTTTGTAATTATAAACTATGAAGATCAGTTGTTTAGATAGTGGTGTTCTGCAATGGGAGTTAAAAGACACAGAAAGACATAAGACATTTACATTCAATTGCTGTTTTTCAGTTACATGATACCAGCATTTCCCAAAGAATGTACATATTACTGCACATATTGTGATTTAGAAAGCACGTATGCTTACAATTTCACGGCTATTCTTGCCTATTTACGTTCTTGCTAATTTGACACTACTGTAATTTAAACCAAGAATATTATGCATGATGTGATTGCAACTGCTGAGAAATAAGGATGGTGACATTCATATTCATGCAACATAAACATAAATTAGGCAAAATTCATGTTTTTTTCCTTGGCATTGATGTTACACGGAAAGGATGCACACAACAAATTTCAGCAAGGTAAATCTCAATTTTCTTTTTGTTTTCATTACATAAAATGAAATGCAGTCCCACTAAAAAAGAAAAAAATCCTACATACATGTTGATGATAATGCCCAGTGCTCCATTGCTTTATTTGTCCTTTTGGCCTCAGCAGACCATTATGTCCAGCTCTTCCTGTGAGGCACCCTATACTTGGTAGGGGGCTCCTCTTGGGGAAAAGCCACATCTAGCCCGCATAGGTATGAGGAAGTTTGCTGGTGATGCTTTGCAGTGGGCAGATGGGTAGGATTTTAGTTGGAGCTAGCTCAGGTTGTCAAATCTGAGAGCTGAAGCAGTACCATAAAGGGAAATGAATACTGGGGTTCATTTCTGGAAAATTAGAGCAAGACTGGATGAGCTGAGAGATTGATTTGGACAGTTCAGGAATTAGTTTTTGAATAGAGGCTGTATGCCTGGGTACTTTTTCAGTGTAGTGTTTTGGAAGTCTTTCTGTTTAAAGGTACTAACTAAAAGAGCATTACTCGATGCCGTTAGGGATTGTCAATCTACAAAGTCCTCTCTGACTGTTTCTTGAGTTTTACTGAAAACTGAGACCCAATTAGATTGTAAATGGGATTTGGATTACTTTTTGCTTAATATGTTATCTTACATATGTTTATAGTAAGGCTTTGTTGGCATTTTTCTATCCATTGTAGACATCTTTCAGGACAACTCATATGACTGGGCATTTTATTATCTTAAAGTACTTGGTTTTGAAATAACATTTGAGAGAATTTATTGTGTCTTCTGCATTAATTAAGACAAATCTATTTTAGCACTAGTCTTTGTAGTATCTCATTGTTTACCTTTCTTTCTCCAGAAGAAGCTGATTTCCCTTATAGATTTTAACCTATGACTTTTATTTATCCAGTTTTTAATTCCATTGAGATTTTTAAGTATCCATGAAAATAGTTTTATAAAGATTTTCTTAATAACAAAGTATGCATACCCATCCATTCCTTTTTTAAATGCATATTTTCCTTTATTCTAGATATTGTATTAAATCAATTTCACAAATGCATAATTGTATATCACAACACTAATTAGCTTAAAATAATATAACTTGAGAATGAGAATCTTAAAAAAGTCAACAAAAGGAAAAATCAGGTTTGAAGACCTGATGACCTGGTAGTGAAAACGGTATTAGAGAACTTACCTATACGGCATTCACATCTGACATTATTAGAAAAGACGGCTGTATCATTAATTTTGATTTACCAAATTTGATATGGAAGAAAGTGCTAAGGTCTGTATACACGTCAATTTCAATGAAATATTTATAATTTGTTTTCTTTGTTGAAGATAGCATTTTGGCACAGAAGCTCTCTGATGCCTGTTTCTGTGTCTTGGCCTCAATCTGACTGTGAATACTTTTTTATGTTGTTTTTTAGAGCTTCTGACAACAGGGTTCTAATACTGGTTCTTACCTCCATGTCCTTTTTTTTTTTTTTTTTTGTTTCTCTAATGACATAATCACTTGGATATTTGACTTTTAGAAAGCTTTGGGTGATTTTTTTTTTAACTTACATATATTCCACTTCTTTCCAATTCTCAGGGTTTTATGGTCTTGGCTCTGCTTTATGTCAAAATATATGCTGTAACCCATCTTACTTATGCCTTAGCTTCCTCCTATCTCAGAAATATAAATACTACCGACCTGTAATTCCAAAACATGGTGTTATAGTTTTTTTACCTTTATTTTTTTAAGATTATTTCCTTATTATTTGAGAGAGAGAGAGATGGGGGGGACAGAGGGAGACAGAGAGAATCTCAAGCAGACTCCCCACTGAGTGCAGAGCCAGACGGAGGGTTCAATCCCATAATCCTGAGATCATGACCTGAGTTGAAATCAAGAGTTAGACGCTTAACCAACTGAACCACCCCATGCCCCTACATTCAATTGTTTCTAAAGGATTTATTGAAAAGCCATCCATTATTTCTCTGTTACTCATTTTAGCTTCTTTTTAAATTTCTGAATGCCAAGCTCCTCTTTAATTATTTTAACAGAATTTTATTCAATAATGTTATGAATATTTACTGAATATCTACACTGTGAATATAATAGTAAACAAAGTTGATAAAATCCATATCTTCATCAAACCTCTAAGGTAAAAGAGAAGACACATTAAACACACAGTAAAAAGTAAGCTGAGACATCTATGACAGGAGAACCTAGTCTCAAGGAAGGACCAAACGAGGCAACTCTTCCAATTACTAGGGAAGCATAACAAATTAACTTCACATTTAGTGCATCAAACAAGCCCTACTATGCTCATAGATTCAGTGAGTCAAGCACTCAAATAGGACACAGTGTGATGACTGGTCTCACCCCTTTAATATCTGAAGACTCAGCTGGAGAACTTAGAGCATAGAAGCTGGAATCATCTAAAGAACATTCATTTGCATGTGTGGTGCTCAATGCTGACTGTTGGCTAAGATCTTAGTTGGTATAGCTGGCCAGAACACCTAAATACAGCCTCTACATGTGCTTGGGCTTCATCACAGCATTATGAATGAGTTCCAAAGGCAAGGGTTCCAAGAAAGAGCCCGGCAGAAGCTGCATCTCTTTTATGACTTAGCCCTAGAAGTCACATAGCGCCACTGCTGCCACACTGGTTGGATAAGTCACAAGCCAGCCGAATTTGAAGAGGAGGGGAAATAGACTCCAGCTCTTGATGAACAAGGGACAAGATTCTGAGAAAGCATATAAGATGACAATATTGCTGTGCTATATGGCCATTTTTGGAAAAATACACAACCTGACACAGTGTCTTTGAGAAAGTGATATTTAAGCTGAAGCTGACTGAAAGAAAATGCATATGAAAAGGCATATAGTCAGAGGAAGCAGTGTGAGTAAAGATCAGAGGATGGAGCAACCATTTGGCTTAACTGAGAAAATGAGAGCTAGTTTGGCTAGATCACATAGAGTGCAGAGAGGAATGGCAGGAGATAAAACTGGAGAGGTAAGGCCTTCCAGGCCTTAGTAAAGAGTTGAGGCTTTAAGCAAGGCCTTATAGATCATGGTAAAAATATGCAAATCTCATTGTAAACCAATAGGGCACCATGGACAGGTTACAATTGGGAGCGATATCACTGGATCTGTAGTTATAGATATCTAGTCAGGTTGCCAGATTCAAGTGTGGGCAGCGGGGCCATTTAAGTGATGATTGTGGTGATCAGACGAACATGGCTAACTTGAACTAGGGTGGTAGTGGTGGAGATAGAGTCAGGTAGATAGATTTGAAATATAATTAGTTGGAATGAGCAAGATTTGGGAAATGGTTTGGCTATAAAAGGTACGAAGGTAATCAGATTTTGGATTGAAATGATATGTGGAAAGACTTGAGTACCAGGAATGGGTTTTGGGAGAGACAATTAAAAGTTAAGTCGTAGGGATATTGAAGTGTTTTGAAAGCTACGTTGAGATGTCCAATGGTAAGTGGGTTGTATGGGCCTGGAGCACAGGAGGGATGAAGTATACATTTGTGAATCATCAGCATCTAGATGGTACCACATCCATGGACTGAATCAGAAGAGGGTATCAATAATACGGAAGGCAGTTTCACAAATTAGGTTACTTAAAGAATAAGCAGAATTTCATAACGCAGAAAAAGAAAAGTGGCTTGGAAAAAGGAATTTGACTTTTCCTACTTTTTTTTTTTTTGCACTTTTGTTACATTTTAAACTCATTCAGGGCAGGAGTCATTTCATTACAGGATGGACTGAGATATCATTAGCGGTACAGTAGGTAGGAGTTTGGAAATAGTTTAGCTATAAAAGATCCCTTTTGCTGGGACCATTTTTGATAGCACAAGAGAAATTCATAGACATGATGCTGGAAAATATTTGAATTCATCAATAGTGAAAAATAATATTTGCAACTGGAAAGGAAGGCATTGTTTTACATAGGTTTTATTTTATGTGTTGTGAAATAAGAAAGATGCTCTCCAGATAGTAAAAAAGTGAAACTGGTATTTCGAGTGAGGGTAAATAAGAGGAATGTTATACATATTTGTGAGACTGTATTCTGAAATTACGCTCAATGAAACTGTGTAGATCAAATAATTTTCTATACTAGGGAATATTTCTATATTCTGTAATATTAGAAGGGTGGTTTTGAGAAGAGTGCATCCAGGCCTTTGAAGCCCCTTTCTATCCCTTTGAGTATTAATAGTTGAGAAGATAGGAAGAGTTAAAGCAGTGTTTAGTATTTATAGTGGTTGTTGTGCTTGGCCACATTTAACCAATGAGCTGGTGGAGCTGGTGTGAGCATCTTCACTTAAATCTAAAATAAACAAATGGCTATCTAGGTGTCTCTAGAAGTATCTTTCTTACTTCTTAGTGAGTTAAGAACATCACCAATAAAGTTATACTTCTACTAATAGGTGTTGTTTTCTAACTCTTGGCTTACTGCTTTCAAGTAGCTGATTGTCTTAAAGAGACGGGAATAATTATGAATAAACTTGTTAGTAAAATGCTTTGAATCCCAAGAATCTCAGAATGTTGTATTTTCTCAGCAAAGAGTGACTGAACAGTTTGATAATAAGCATTATCTAATGTGAATGAGTTTAATACTTTCCAACCTGTATCAGAGTAGGGAAGTTCTGAAGAGGGAACTTATTACTCAAGTATTTATTGATAAATTTCAGTAGTAGGCAATTGTAAATGGAGAGTTGACTTTCTACAGGGTTCATACAATTGTTCCTTCATTTGATATATAGTAAATATCTACTACATGCTACTGATGGGCTCTTGAGGTCTAAGAAATGAACACAGTAGTTTTCATTAAGGAGTACACAGTGAAAGAAAGGAGAAAGTCTAGAAAATGCCCTAATGCAGTTTACGGTATTATGCAATAAAATAATTGTTATCTAAATCAGAAGCTTTTCCTGATGCCCCTAGTCTAAAAGGAAGTCTAATTGAATTCTGCACAAGACAATACCTATTACTATCTCTAGCATTTTTTTTTTAATATTGAAAATATCCCAGAAGGGAGTAATATGGTTCCATAGTATAGACAGGTCAATACCTACTTTCCTGTATGAGATCTAGGGCAATGGGACATTGTATGTAATGCGTGTGCTGAAAGTAGCACAAGATCAATTTCCCCATAGACCTAATTTTCCTTGCTGGATTCTACACTGTGCCACGTATTGTGCTTAGTGCCTGAATGTGATTTATCATCAGTGGTTCTCAAAACCATTAGTATATGAATCACCAGAAGGACTCCTTCAAGCAGAGTCCTGAGTTCTGGACAGGGACCTGAGAATTCATTTCGAACCATTTCCTAGCTAATGCTGATGCTGATGCTGCTGGTCCTAGAACTACACTTTGAAAATTACTGTATTAGATTTATCCTTGTCCTCAATGAGTCTACAGTTACAGTGAGGGAGACAGGTAAGTAAGCAGATACTAAAAATACAGGGTTCTAAGTGCAAAGGGATACCTGAGCTGAGATTGCTTAGAATCATCAACAGTCAGATTCATGTCAAAAGGTAACTTAATGATTTGTCATTAAGGCAAAGTGAAGTTAACATTTGATGTGATAATTAAGATACTGTGTCCCCAAAGCCCAACAGTATAAACCTTTTTCTCGAGGAAGAAAAAGTGACAATGCCTCCTTGATTGCTTGTCTGTGCTGATTGGTTTCACCAGTTAAGTGCTTCCCTTTACAATTCACCTTGTCTTTGTAGATTTAACCTCACATCATTTGGGAACTGTATTTCTCTCCAATGTCATCAGATAAATACTGGCTGTGTTTGTGTTTCTCGACAGCCATATAAAAGTGCATTTATAAGTTTGGGTTTCATCATTCATGTATAGTTGAAAATATAATGAATTATGTCAGAGCCTAAATAGAAGTCCTTTCCTTTTTTGGGGCCAAGGTTTATCTTTGGCTCAATTTAAGCACTATCAGTTGAGAGATTATTTTATACAATGAAAAGAATAGAAAAACCCTAAACTTTTGAAAATAGATTTTGTTAGTACAAAGTAACTGAATAGTCTGTAATCGTTTTACTTGTGAATTGTCAGAGGGGAAAAAAAGTTATTTCTTTCAAATTTCACTTCAGTGAGAGATTAAAGAGCAGTTTCAAAAAGTGTAGGTGTTTCCCTCAGGTGTCAGATATTTACAATTCTCCCAAAGTAGAGAACAATGCTTGCTAACTATACTTTGGAGACTAATGAATGCTGCTTCTGCCTCCTCTCCTATCTTCTGAACTGCTTTAATATGAGTTACTTGTTCCCTAACCTCTTCTCCTCCTACCTCCTGCCCCTTTGCTTTCTGCCACACCCTTCCATAGGAAAAAGAGGAGTTTCTTACCAGTTAGTATCTCAGGACTATTTACAAGGTCTAATCCGGTATCCTTCTCATCTTACTTTCCTCTTCTACACCCCACGTTTTGACCTACTTTTCCAGATAATATCACTTAATCTTCCCTGTGATTTTGTTCTCTTCTCTAGGACCCTGTGGAACAGAACATAGGATTCCTAACTCTGATTTCTTTTTTTTAAAAGCACTTAACTCCATTTTTATTTGTAAACAATTTACTTGTAATAATTATAAGAAAACATATGTAAATTAATGAATTTGACAAATGAAGAGGATGTTATAAAGTCACAAGATGGCTTAGTGTGTCCTCTTTGTAGCCACGCCAATTTTGTAGCTATACCAATTTTGTAATTTGAACCAGATTTGCTTTTTAAATGTCTTTTCCCTGAATCCTGGATCCATTTGACTCCCTGACTCCCTAAATCCCTGATTCTTCAAGGAATCTTTAACAGATATTTTCCCCACAGGACAAAATACCAAGCCTTTTGCCCTCATTGTGGAGTCACCTTCACTCTTGGACCTTTCCCCTTTCTCCTAATGACAACCCTACGTGCCTTTACATAAGTGTGCACAATTAGTTTTTCATTCCTACACTCAGCAGGGTCACCTTGAACTAGAGCAAATCTCTTCCTTACTAAAACTTTATTTATGGTCATAAGGAATACCTACATTAACCTTATATTCTGCATCCTAGCACCCCAAAATTTTCTTTCGGTGGTCTGACTTAAATCCCTTCGGGTTACAGTAAATAAATGAATTAGTTAAGTACCCAGTGTACCCTACAGATAATATTCTAGCCCTTCCAGCCTTTCCCCTCCCTGCTTTCTCAAACATTAAGCAAATTTATACCATTGAGAATCTCTATCTTGCTACTGTATCCTAGGTACCAATTTCTATTCTAGACAGGGATCACTGATTGCAAGGAACTGAAACCTGTTGAAGATCCCTTAAACAAAAAGAGAAGTGTATTACAAAGGTTTGGATAAATAGAGTCAGACAGTCTTTTGGGGACTGTCATGGGAAACAAGGCTTCTGTCTGGAACCTGATTTGTTCTTTCAGTATCCTTTGGGCAAAATGGTCTCCTTTAGGGTTTTATTTAAAGTGTGGTCTGTTTTGCTCTCCACAATCTTAACTTGGCTTCTGTTCTTTCACTTGGCTCCCCAGAGCTCACTGACTCCATATCTCCACGTCTCTTTGATTACGTTCAAGAGATGGACAGGAATTCCTGATCCATCTGTTGTCATTCATGGTGGGGCTGCATAAGAAAATCTGTTACACTTTCACCTATTTAAAAAATTTTTCACATTTATATATATATATATATAGAGAGAGAGAGAGAGAGAGGGAGAGAGAGAGACAGCAAGAGAGGGAACACAAGCAGTGGGAGTAAGAGAGGAAGAAGCAGGCTTCCCAGCGGAGCAGGGAGCCCGATGAGGGGCTCGATCCCAGGACTCTGAGATCATGCCCTGAGCCGAAGGCAGACGCTTAACGACTGAGCCACCCAGGTGCCCCTATTTTTTAATTTTTTTTTTTTTCGTCAGAGCCATCCCTACCAAACGGTTAGATTAGGTTAAGCCATTTTTAGAACAAATTAAACTAAAATGCTGCATGTAGGTATTATAGGAAAATAAACTGTTCTAAAACTATCTCAAAAGTATAATCATGAGGGGCACCTAGGTGGCATAGTCAGTTAAGCTACCAACTCTTGGTTTCGGCTCAGGTCATGATCTCAGGGTCGTGATCTCAGGGTTGCGAGATTGAGCCCCGCATCAGGCTCAGAACTCAGCAGCAGAGTTTGCTTAAGTCTCTCTCTCCCTCTGCCTCTCCCCCCGCTCGTGTGCCTGTGCTCTCTCTCAAATAAATCTTAAAATAAAAAAAAGGAGAACCTTGATACAATAAGTAAATATACATGTTTAATCCACAGCAAAAAGTACTTTGACAACTGCAGTTTCTCTTTTTGTATCTAGAATGAATTCAAGTACTCAACTGAAGAGATCTATTAATAAAAAATGACAGAGGGTATCTGGCCAACCAAAATAATAACCAATGACTATCAACAAACTTGCAGAAGGGAGAAAACAAACTTTGTAGTAGCTGTTTTTTTTTTTAAGATTTTATTTATTTATTTGACAGTGAGTGAGAGAGAGCACAAGTAGGGGGAGTAGGCAGAGGGAGAAACAGGGTCCCTGCTGAACAGCGAGCCCAATGCGGGGCTCCACCCCAGAACCATGGGATTAGGACCTGAACTGAGGGCAGACACTTAACGACCGAGGCACCCAGGAGCCCCAAGTAGCTGCTTTTTAAAGCAAGCTTGAACTACAACTTGATTTGTGAAAAAGTCCTGCAAATGCTGTTTTCTGAGGTTGTGAAGGTGGAGGCCTCATGATGAGATTAATGCCTTCATAAAAAAAGATACCAGAGAGCCCACCAGTTCTCTCTTTCCATGCGTGTGTACAAAGAAGCATTTATGTGAGAAGGCAGTGAGAAGACAGCCATGTACAGCCAAGTAGAGAGCTCTCATCAGGTCCTGATTTGGCTAGCACTTTGACTTGGACTTTCTAGACTCCAGGACTGTGAGAAATTAATTTCTGTCATTTAAGCCACCCAGTTAGTGGAATTTTGCTATGGCAGCCTGAGCTGATTAAGATACTATCCATTTTATCTTTGGCAGCTCTTACCTTGCAGGGAATGCTCAAGTTAACAGCATTTGTGTATTCAACTGAAATAATTTGCAGAACAACAATCTATCCCTTAATCCAAATAGATATGAATAAAAAACAGCATATAACAAGAAATACTTGATTTACTGTAGAGAGAAGAGCAAGGGAACCTTGTGGTATCTCGTGGGATAAGCTTGAATATAAAGAAAGTGAAGTCAGCCAGGAATTTATTCCCTAAAGCCTAGTTATCTGGTTCTAAGGTCATGATCTATACATAGTAACCTTTGCTAAGGCTTGTTAATTCAAAGGTTTGGGGATAAGTCTTTCATATAAGATGTAGGTTTCAGACTTGTACTTGTTATACTAAGGTCGGGATTGGCAAACATTTTCTGTAAAGGACCATACAGACTCTTTGGCAATCAATAAGCTCTACCCCAGCTGCAGCCACAGACAATATGCAAATGAACCCTCAGCAGGGTCCATTTAATGTTCCAATTAAATTTTCTTTAAAAACAAGTCACAGTCCATAGGTACGGTTTAGCTTGCTGGCTATAGTTTGCTGACCTACTGCCTCTTCTTCCCTTCCCCCTTAAGCCATCATGTATCAATGTTAGGGTCTTAGGAAAGGGATGCATTCCTGGCTAAAACCTAAACTTTTTCATTGCCCTTTCACAAGGAAATGTAATACCTGATCAATTACCTCACCAAACAGTTCCAGTCTATCCCATCTGACAGTAGGATGTGCTTTTCCTGTGGAAGTGCTTGTTTCTTTCTTTCCAAATCCCTCAGAATATGGGGTCTGTCCACTGGGATAATTTCCACTATTACTATTCACAGTTTGAATAGAGATAGTTTGTTATAGCCACATTTGAATGCTTATATTTAATTATGTTTTCCCTCAATTATTTGAATTGAACTAATATTCTTCCTCCAAATTCAGGAATCAATTGTACATTGGATTTTTACTTTGTGGTGAACATTGTGAAAATAAATATGATACTGCTCCTATTTTCTATGGATGCCTCATTATCAAGAATCTTCAGTGAAAGAGATATTTCTTATGACTGATTTCCCAATGACAAAAGCTCACTGTTTTAAGCACCAAGACTTTGGTTTATTAAAACCATTTTGAATTAAAGTTTGAAAAAATTACACACTTTCTTGTTATTTTAAATAGTCTACTGACCAGAACTGTACCCTTTTAATGCTTTAGAATTATGAAATGAATCAATTTTAATACAGTGAACTGTAATTCAGTTATACTCTTAGGAGATGGTGAGCTATATAAGGCATTTTCTTTTTTACTAAATGACTCAAGAGAGCTATGCTTTTGAGCATGGCATGAGTTCTGCCACTCAAATCATTTGTCCCCCAGCCCAGCTCCCCATGGCATTGTGGCCAACTCTGAATATATGGAAAGTTATTATGTGTGAAAAATAAACAAACCCCATGAATCTATATACATTAATGAATATGTCCCAAGGAACTCAAGGAAGCAGTTTTATCACATAATTATCTGAGTGTGGTAAGATGGGGAGTGAAAGACCTCTTCCTCCTTCAGAAAAAATCTTTTGGCAGTCATCCATACCTCTTTGGTGGAAATCCACAATGCCAGCACCAGCTACAGTTAGAGTGGCTTCGAAGGCCTCTATCTCAGTCTACATGCCAGTGCCAGAACCAGCTCTACATCTCTGCGTTTAGTGCAGAGTGTCTTGAACCAGTGGGAGACTGAGTGCAACATAACACTTGCACCATATTTCTTCTTAAGCAAGAAGAATGTAATGTGACAATAGTAGTAGCGGCAAATGCTATCACGAAGTTTCTGGGATTTGGAGGGCTTTGCAGAAGAAATTATCACAGGGAACTGAAACCACAGGAGGTGAGTAAACAGAATCACTAGCATGGCATAAAAGTATACCGAGGTAATGTGAGACAGATTTGGCTGAATCTTCTGGGAAAGTGTGCTGGACGTCCCAGTTCCCAGGTACTACAATGAGAGATATACTGTTAATGCGTGAAATTGTGACTTTATTTTTACTTCCTAATTGGTGTTTCACTTGTGTTCAATGTTTTCCAGCACCAGTTTCCAAATCTGCAGAAAGGGATCAACGAGTTTGCTCTATGTGTTTTTAAACAAGATTAAATGACGATTTACAAATGACTAGTAGAGTACATGTATAATTCTCGATGCATGTCATGTGTAATCCAAGTATCTGCCTTCTGTATTTGTTCCTTTCTTGAAGGTCCTTGTCCTTTAGTTACAAAAGGGAACTGGAACTTCTTCCTGAGTGTATTTCCAGAGCTGCCTATTGGATTGCTAATTCTCAGTGTGGTGGGTTCTTTCTCATTGTGGAGCTTCCAGCCCCTCCAAGGGCTGCTCCACACTCAGTGCTCTAGATACAGGAAATCGCATTCTCCCTTCAGAGGACAAATCGAAGGCAGACATATGTAGGCCACGTTTGCCTTTCCCACCTTGTCCTTTTGATCATCTTCCCACCATTACCACTAAGGTTAGACAGATGGATAGGATTTTTTTTCCTGTTGAGTTGAAGTTATTAAAGTGGCATTACAACCATTAAAGAAAATTGAAAAAAAAAAACATGTTAAAGTAATTAAACAGAGGCTATCAGACTGATGTGCTGTAATGCCATGGCAACCTATGAAAACAAAAAAAAAATCTAAATCTGTAAATGCCTCGAAATTATGAAATAGAAACCAAAGAACAACCAATCACAAACAACGAAATAGACTTGAACTATATAGCCAGTCAATAATTTCCTTGCTTTTCCTTCCTTTACCTTTCATCTATAAATCTCTCCCTTGCTGTTGGTGAAGAGCTCTTAAACACTTGCGGTTTGGCACTGCCTGGTTTGAATTGATTCCTAATCAAATAAACTCTCAAAAATTTTAACATGCCTCAGTTTACCTTTTAACAACCATAGCAATTATAAAAATATAAAATGAATGCAAGTCAAAATTTATTTTTTAATCTCACTCATTAATTAAAGAAGACTCCAGTAAGATGTTATATTTGAAAGGAAAATTTAAAGTGCCACACATACCCATGTTAATCATGAATACTGAAATGGATTTATAAATAGATGCAAAACTTTTTTTTTTTTTTTAAATGGGAGTGTAGAAGTGGTAGTGGGCCAGTAGAATAATCAACTGTCCTTCCTCAAGACAGAAGTTACTTGCATATATGGACAAGAGTCATTCTCACTGGTATCAGTAATCTAGTTATCTACACTTTA
Organism: Ursus arctos; assembly: GCF_023065955.2. NCBI lineage: Eukaryota > Metazoa > Chordata > Mammalia > Carnivora > Ursidae > Ursus > Ursus arctos. Next base: position 18,401,205 of record NW_026622764.1, read on the forward strand.
CAGAGTTGTAAATTGCTTTTTTTCTTTTGTATTTGTATGTGATTGTATACATCTTATGTACTATATATCCATGTACAAGAGGCAGATATCTTCTCTGAGAAGTGCAAGACTTACTCTTTCATGAATGCTCTCTAAGAATAGTGAAATCAATAATTTGTATATGCATTCATGTATATATATATATGTGTATGTGTGTTCATATATTTTTTTTTTTCAAAAAGCAAACCATCATCTTTGTCCATTGTTAACTTAATGGTAAGAATGGGGGCCACCAAGCAACAGTGGAGCACCAGAAGGTCCTGGAGGCACTTGAAAAGGATTACAGGGAGTGGGATATAGCTCTGGTGTGGAATATCACTCTGCAGGGACAGGATATGGTCCTGGTGATCCCCAGACTCCTGATGGAACAGTGCCCAGGGGAACAGGTGGTGCTGCCCCTGGTGCTTGCGGAGGAGGAGGAAAAGGATATGGCCCTGAAGATGGGTATGGCGTATTAGGGGTAGGGTTCTGCCCTCCCATTCCTGGTGCCCAGGGTCCAGAAGACATGGCTCACCATGGACCTAAAGGACTAGCTGCAGCTGGATCTGTGGGTATACCGTATGGTCTCAAAAGCACTGGCAGGGACAAATTTGGTGCAGGATGCAGCCCTGTGAGACCAGAGACCAGCACAGTTGGGCCTGGATAAGGACCAGCAGGTACATGGACACAAATTCTAGAAACTGCATATTTTCTGTCAACCTTATTTCCAAGTTTTGTTTAATAGTCTGTAGAAGAACAGCTTGAGATCACACTCAGTGTGCTTCTTACCCATTAGGTGGCCAAAGTAGCGGGAGCCGCAGACCGGTCTTCAGCGGCGGGCTGCATGCTCCAGTCCTCCGCAGGGAACCACTGACGGGACATGGAGGGCACCCGCGCTGTTTCAGACCCGTCTGTGACCTCGGGTTGAACAGCAGTAAACCTGGGAGCTAGAGCTGTCCATTCACCCTGAAAGTCCTTCTTAGTCACAGCTTTTTCAGCTGCCGCTGGCTTTTTCTTTTCAATCTCCTCAGGATGTTTTCAGAAGTCGAGACCAGCCGGAACCTGCGCGGATGCTCATGGGAGACCGCGCTGCGCAGGCGCACAACTTCCCTGCGGCATCTAGCAGCGAGGTCGGTGAGAGGGCTTCCTAGTTGCAGAGGAGGGCTCCGAGCAAATAACGCAGAGGACAGTACCTGTTAGGCAGATTAACAAAACACGCCTCTATGAAAGGCACAACAGCATCATGTCATCAGGTAATCCTGAAAAGAATAAAACGCACACTGCCATTGAAAACACTGGTAATCATTTCGTTGTATGTAAGTCTTTCATAATTTATATCTAAACAAAGAAATGAAATAGTTAAAACTGTACATGAAATATGATTTTTTCCAGATTAGAAAGCAAAATTACCTAAGCAATCATAGGCAAATTCTTAATTTTTATTCTGAATCGTCTTTTCCTCCTTTTCCTATTTTAATCTATCAAAGATCTTACTACTTTTTTTTTTAAATGTAGATCCCTACCCACCCTTCATGGTGGTCAAGATTTAACCAGTGAATTTACTGAAGGATCCAGCCCCTCTTCCCATTAACTATTTCTCCAGGCAGTCATTCAAACTGGATTAATTTCATGAGCCTTTAGCCAAATCATTGATGCTGGCTGTAAACATCCCGAGGTCTCCAGAGCAGACCTGGGAGAGAGGCCCCTGTGACCTGCGCAGTCTAGTCAATCAGGTCGTTGCTGCTCTGTAACCACCTTCATCAACTTCAACCTGTCAGTTTCTGTTCTCACATTTTCAAAGAGTAAAGATCAGAATTGTTGGACATATTCACACATACGTGCCAAGAATAAAACTAATTAACATAGACAGTAGGCTCAATCTATATTAAGGAGAAAAACAAATGTTTTCCAAACTGCTTCATAATTTTTCAAGGCACTAGCCTTTTCCTAGAGTCAGTCAGTTACCTTATCATGTGTGATGATGTTTAGCACTTTCCGTAACTGTTGTGGGTACTCTTTTAAGCATTCTGAGAATTAGAAAGGAACCACATACTTCTTGAGGGCTGTCTCCTTAGTTTCAAAACTGAAAATTTGAAGTAATTGTTCTAGTAAGGACTCAATTAAGTTCTTAGCCAAGGGCCATTATTATACTCGGTGTCTCTCAGGGAAGACGGGAAGAAGAAAGGTTAATGCTTTCATTTGCAAATGTTTGTTCACTTGCCTTTTACTGATTTAGTTTGGGAGAATAAATAATACCTCTTGTTGGAGCTGTTTGTAAAATTGAAGTATGTAGACGCCAAAAGAAGTTCTAAGATAGGGGTTGGCAATGTTTTTCTGTAAAGAGTCAGGTAGTAAATATTTTAGGCTCTGGAATCATATGTTCTCTCTTGTAACTACTCAACCCGACCATTGTAGCATGAAACTGGTCATAGACTACATGTAAATAAATAGCCAATAAAATTTTATTTACAACAACAGGTGGTGGGCTAGATTTTGCCCATAGGCAATAGTTTTCTAACCTTCGAGTTTCTTTTGTTGTTTGGTTTTAGTCAATGAAGTGGTTGGGTTTAGTATTTGTAATGAAATATGGTTATTTAGGCTATTCAGAGGAATTTTTTCCTTCTGTTTCAGGTAAGACATGTTAGTATGTCAATATTATTTGGAAAAATGAGGATTTTTAATTAGAGAAAGACACAAAACAATTATGAAATAATATGACAACATTGAATTAAACCCATAAATTTTTCACCACAGAGTATTACAACATCTTTCTTTTTAAAGATTTTATTTCTTTATTTGAGATAGAGAGAGAGTAAGGGAGACAGCATGAGTGAGGGGCAGAGGGAGAGGGAGAAGCAAGCTCCCTGCTGAGCAAGAAGCCTGATGCAGGGCTCAATCCCAAGACCCTGGGACCATGACCTGAGCTGAAGGCAGATGCTTAACTGATTAAGCCACCCAAGTGCCCCTACAACATCAGCATCTTTGCCTTTAATGGATTTTATCTATATTGTATGGCTCTGCCTGTGTTCATTTTACTTCTCATGTATCACATTTTAATCTAGAGCTATTGGTGTTTTAGAAATAAAGCTTTCACTGAAAAGATGTAGTCTAAAAGTTTTTGTGACCATTGGGCAAATGTTGAGACAGGTGTGTGTGTGTGTGTGTGTGTGTGTGTGTGTGTGTGTGAATTTTTGTTATTTTCAAATTCCCTGTCTTGGGTTTCATCAACGCATGAGGCTGATTCTACCTGCTACTCTCTTTCTGATGCTGAAAAGTCTCAGAACCACTGTGTCCTGAGCTTAAAGGGAAGTCTGAGCCCTAAGTCTAGTATCAGATTAAAAGTCTTCCTTTAACCTGACTCCAGAAGACTTTTAAAAGATTCCTGCAGACACCATGGCATATGAGAAAATTAAAATGTAATGGAAAGGCATGAAATAAATAAGAGCACTTTCTTATCATCTTTGAGGAATCTGTTAGAAAATTCAAAGAGGGGCGCCTGGGTGGCACAGCGGTTAAGCGTCTGCCTTCGGCTTAGGGCGTGATCCCGGTGTTATGGGATCGAGCCCCACATCAGGCTCCTCCGCTAGGAGCCTGCTTCTTCCTCTCCCACTCCCCCTGCTTGTGTTCCCTCTCTCGCTGGCTGTCTCTCTCTCTGTCAAATAAATAAATAAAATCTTAAAAAAAAAAAAAAAAAGAAAATTCAAAGAAACTTCAAGTGAATCTGAACCTGTATAATACCTACCCCAAAGAGTTTCCCAAGTTTGGTCACTCCTCAAATGTCCTTTAGATACGAAATGAAAATGAGTTCTCCACAGAGAATTATAAAGCTCCCACCGTATTTGATCAATGTATGTGGGTTAACACCTGCACTTATGAATATCTGAGGCCAGAGTGATAGGAATTCCAAATTCCACCCAACGCTCAAGATTTTCTTCTACAAAGAAGTCTTCTCTCACAATTGCAGTGCACATGAATATTTTCTTACTTTGGAATTTAAACACGTTTATTGTTTTTGTTTTTTACTTTGCTACCTGTTTACATCTTATCATTTACAGGTGTCTCCTCTTTTTTCCCCTTAAAGATTGAAGTATCTTCAGACTTAATCCTAGATCTTTTTCTTTTCTCTAAATGTATCTCTTGCTGATTTCTTCCAACCCCATGATTTTAAATACCATCTATAATCTGAACCCCCCCCAAATTTTTATCACTAGTCCCAATTCCTTAGTTGAACTTCAGACTTATATATCTCCCTAAAATTTCCACTCTAATGTCTAACATTGCTCCCCAATGTCTCCACCTAATAAATTCAAAATAGAACTCTTGGTTCTGCTCCCCCTATTTTCTCCCCACTCAATATTTTTCATCTTAAGTACCTGCCATTCACCCACTTACAAAGGCCAAGATCTAGGAGTCATTCTGATCTTTTTCCCTCACCACTTACATTTAATCCATCACACATCCTACAAATTCAAACCTTAGACTAGATCTCAAATATGGCCACTTCTCATAACTTCTACTTCTACCATCCTAATCTAAGCCACCCTCACCCATCACGAGGACTTTAGCAATGCCTTCCTCACTGATCCTCTGGCTTCCACCATGCCCCTTTACAGTCCAGTATCCATACAGATGCAAGGGTGCTTTTTAAAAAGGCACATCAGATCATACAAATCTCCCAATAAAAAGCATCCAAAGACCTCCCATTTTATGTAGGATAGTATCTCGAGTCTTTGTGTGGTCCAGAAGGCCTTGCTTACATCTCTGATGTTTCCTACCACTCTTCTCTTCACTCATCAAACGTAGTCATACTGTCATCTTTTTGCTTTTTGGTTATGCCACTCCTGTTCTTTCCTCCAAACCTTTATCTTTGTTGCTCCTCTGTCTAGAATTGCCTATCGCAGTATTTTTATGGTTGGTCCATCATCATCATTCATGTCTTTGCTTCAGCGTTTTCTTCTTTCTTATCTAAGAGATACACTGCATTGACTACTTTGCCTTTTAGCTGTTCTCCATTCCTGATTTTCTTCATAGCACTTAAAACTTTCCAAATTTATACCATTTATTTGTTTACCCATTTGTTGTTAGTCTTCTCTTTTAGAATGTAGGTTTTATGGGGGCAGGGACTTGTATGATTTCTTACTACTAGGGTACAGAATGCCTAATATATACTATGTACTCAATATGTATTTATTGGATAAATGAATGATGTTTTATACTTAGTTGCCTGTTCCACTTAGATGTGTTTACTTTCATTAAAATTTTCTTAAAATTACATTGAAAGCAGTATTTCATTTTAATTTGGATTCCTTTATTTGTGAGAATAAACATAGGTTTATATGTTTATTGACAATTTGTATTTATTCTTCTGGGAAAAAACTTTTTCCAATTATCTTATTTCCTCTCACAAAGGAAAGATCCTAGTAATCATGATAATATAATAGAAAGTAGTTTATTTAAATTAAATTAACAGTAGTTAATTTAAATAAAGTTGGTACAGCCATTTCCCTCACCAATCTTTATTCATGACAATAATTTTTTTAAATAATTCAATTGCTTTATAAAGAAAGCTTATAAGAAAGCAAAATGTCCTCTGAAGGATTAACTTTTTTTTTCTTCTAGCAATTTGCAAATCTTGGTATTTTCCCTGAACACATTATTTTCTTGCCAACTTCTAAGTAGATGTTAACTTTACATGGTAATAATCTATTCTTATATGACAACATAATTATTCACATAAATTGAAGTAGTGTAAATAGAAATATGACACTAATTAGAACAAACTGGACTTTTAAAAATAAACACGGCAAAACACAATCTGAATATGGTATATTTGATTTAAACTTTTTTAATGGTCACCAATGTTAATTCTAATACTCCAAATGAATATCTCAAATTCTTCATGCATTTCCCAATGGACAGCTCATATTACTAAAGGTAATGGAATCATGCTGCACAATATTTCTACATTCCATACCTACTCCAGAGACCTCTTTAATATATAAATTGTCTTTAAAGAAACATTTATGTTTTACGTAGGACAGAACTATGATTTACTCTATATTTTACCTTGATATTTTATTTTATTTTAGAAATTTACTTCTCTGTGTAAGGTGCCACCTTAGACATGCCACCTGTCTCCCTGGTCAGTGAGTTTCACTCACTTTCTTGGTGTCCTTGGATTTGCCCCAAGAATGTGGAAAGAGGATGAACAACAGGGTGGGGAGGTCAAATAAAAACAGGCAGGAGTCCATGTACCTTAACATAAATGCAATGTGGATTTCTGGTCTTTTTCATGATGATACAACATATCATTATCAATGTGCAGATCCAGCCAAAGATGACCTCATTCACTGAAGGGCCAAGGAAGGATGTGAGCAGAATTCAAACTTGAGAGTACTACAGAACTCTGCTATTCCTTTAAAGAAACCGACCCTCATCTGGAATAAAGTAGGATGGCAGATTTGAGTGCATTTCCTTTTATCTACCTTGTGGCTCAGGGCTCTCAGAACTTATTTCCAGCAATCAAAAGTTTAGAATTGATATTCACTGTTTTCTCATGGCATTATAAAAAATAGAATTCACATTAATGTTATTTACACGATTTGGATCTTCCTTTCTTCCTCCTTTCTTTTCTTGCTTTATCTCTATTTTCATAGCTTTATCTCTATTTTCATAACTAATGTATATTACCTGTTTTTCTATGGAAAGGGAGATGGCCATTTAAAAAATTTATATATATGTTTTAGAGATTTTATTTATTTATTTGACAGAGAGAGAGACAGCCAGCAAGAGAGGGAACACAAGCAGGGGGAGTGGGAGAGGAAGAAGCAGGCTCCCAGCGGAGCAGGGAACCCGATGCAGGGCTCGATCCCAGGACTTAGGGACCACACCCTGAGCTAAAGGCAGATGTTTAACGACTGACCCACCCAGGTGCCCCCAAAAATAAATATATATTTTTATATTCTAGGCAAGTAGATCAATTTCCTATGTAATAGAACGATTTTTTTTGACATTTGAAAAATTTGTATTTTTTTAAAATCAGTTCACTTATGTGTAAATCAGGATTCTTCTTACTTTACATGACTTAAAATCACTACTGCTAACAGGTAAAATATATAAACTATTGACTGGCAATACTCTAAGAAGGACATTCTTAGACAAAGAGATGTTTGAAATTAGAGATCCGAATGCTGCCAGGAATCTGCCTCTTTCCATATCTCATCTAGTGCCTGAAGAACTTATTCTTGCTGGTTAAGTCACACTCACTTAACCAGACAATGCCAAACTTTACAGTCTCATCATCAACAGCCCCTCTACCTGTTCCCATTAGAGAAATAATAGGAAAAACTACTTGTTTGAACCATGCTGGGCCACATGGCCTTCTCTACATCAATCACCGTGGCTTCTTGAGTCTGTGACTAGACACACTCATCTGCCCTTACCAATCCTCCCTGGATGGAGACAAAGAAAAGCAGATCCCCCGAAGTGGGCCCTACTATCTGATGTAGTTTAAGCAATGATACAGATCAGAAACGCTTTTGCTGGGGGTCTGTGCCCTAAAAAACCATACGCTGCTTTAACATATCAGAAATAATACAAATGTAGAATACTGCAAATAAATCTGTCAAAGTGGTATAGTGGCAAAAGGGGAGTCCTGGACTTTTCCACTTAAGAGCTCTGTTGCTTTTGGCAAGTCACTGAAGTGCTTTGATCCTCTATGTCTCTATCTGAAGTGAGCATAAATCAATACATTAAGGTTCTGTTGTAAAGATCGGAAACTAGAAAACACGTCTGTATACACCTCCAGGATCTAGGATTCAGTCAGCACTCAGATGGTGGTCACCACTGTTGCTGTTTGTTGTTGCTGCAGGATTTTGCCATGAAAGCACTTTTCCTGAGCTGTCTTTTAGCAACACGGACTCCATCTGAACACTCTGCTGAGGCTATGAAAGTTCTTTTTCCCATCCTATAGCACACACACACACATGATCTACAATTTGCAAAACACACATTTCTCCTGCTTCTTATGTTTTTATCTCCTTTCCCCCTTTAGAGTCTTACTTTCTGTTTCCTTTTTTTTCCTACTCGCATCTCTGTTTTAAGTTTTTCCTTTTTCCATCTACCCTCCATCTCTGTTCGGCGCTGACTCCCTGCCTGCCCACAGACTTTGGTGCCCCTTCAAACTTGTGGGCACAGTTCAAATGAAAATTAAGCTTCCATTGCCATGACCAGATCACGAATACCAAAAGTTCAATCCTGGCAATCTATTTCTCTGTGATGTGAGAGGAAAATGGTGGTTAATCATACAGAAAACAATTGTCTACTGAATTTGACTGCTTCCTTCGAGAGTCACATGGACAGGTTGCTATAGATGGAGTTTAGAGCAAGTAGTTTCAAAGGAAAGACATAACTGCATTCTGTGAGAGGAAGCCTTTGTGAAAGGGGAGTGGATTCAACATCAAATTCTCCAGGGGTGTGTGTGTGTGTGTGTGTGTGTGTGTGTGTGTGTGGTGACAAACCAAATCCCATGTGTCTCTCATATTCGGATGACATTAGCATATATCTAAAGCATCTTTCCTTTCAATAAGCAGTATGTGTTCTGGAAATGCCAACTCATATTAAAATATAATTAGGAAAGTAATCCTCTTCTCGTAATAATAGTGTGTTTTAAATTCAATATACATATTTTGGTACTTGCACCATGTTTCCAGTCATTAGTCTATATAAGCCATTCTATATTCTGGTCATACACATTGGTGGACAGGGTCAGTATAGAACATGAACTCAATATACTAGTATTCACTTGAGATATCATACTCATATCTGTAGGACTAAATATAGCTTTTCACTACCATGGAACTTCACTATAATTTCAGCTCATCAACAAAAACGTGTCACTCTCAGTTTCAAAATACACTTACCTCTGACTGACTCTTCAACATCCTCTTGATTTTGTACCTTATTTTATGCAGTTCTGAGGTCTTTTCTTTGTATATTCTAAGTGTGTTGTTATTTTCAATATGAACACCCTCCTTACTAAAAGGGATTTACGTAATTCTCTTAGAGTGACTTAAGTACTTTTTTGATGCTGATGGTGTTAGAATAAAAATGCCCCATGTTATGTAATTGAGTGTGTTTGACAGTGATTTATGCGTTTGTAACACCTTAAGACTTTGCCATTAACAGGTGTCATCCATGTCAAAACATAAAAAGATAATTACTTTATGGAAAGAGATGTTACCCAAGTAATTCCTTAGACGTTTATGCTACTTCCAGTAGAACTGAGATTTCATGCCATTGCCAATGAGAGCATCTCTTACAGTCATCAGTGCATAATCTTAATCTTAATGAGGTCCCAATCACATTTGGCTGTCATAGGTTTTTAAATATATCCTAAGTCTATTACTTGGTTCCATTAATTAGTATGTATATTTTCAGGATCCTAAAATAGATATCATATTAAGTGGAAAATTTAGAGATGTGTTCTTGACATCCTGTTTGGTTTTTATACTATTCATAGGATACAGAGGCTTAAGTATTAGTGGAACAGCCTTCTTTATTACAGGCATTTCGTAATTTTGTAAGAAGGCCCTATTAACATCTTATTTTTTCTTTAATGGCCTTAATGAAAATAAAAAAAAAATTGTCTTAAAGACTTAATATACCCATTTTGGATAAAGGCTGGTTAGAGGTAAAGAGATTGCTACAGCCATTAATGAATTCTACCAATTCTCTGAGTTATGTGTTACAACTGAGAACCAGCTTTGCTATGAACTGAATCGTGATGTGTTAAAATTCATGTGTTAAAGCTTTAAGCCCAGATGTGATGATATTTGGAGATGGGGAAGTAATTAGGTCATGAGGTGAGCTTTCGCAGTCTCTCTGTTTCTGTCTCTCCACCATGAGAGGACACAATAAAGAGTCAGGAAGAGAGACCTCACCGGGAATGGAATCAGCCAGCACCTTGATCTTGGACTTGCAGTCTCCAGAACGGAGAAATAAACATTTGTTGTTTAAACCACCTTGTCTGTGGTATTTATTTATTTATTTTTATAGCAACCCAAGTAACTAATACAAGCTTTATAATCTGCATCAATAGTAATATGCTAATGGAATTAGCATATTACTACTATTAGCTATTAGCTATTTGGTAGGCAGTGATAAAGAGAATTGTTGCTATTTGATTTTGCAGGGAAGATGCCCTGGAAAATAAAAGCAGCTCACCTTGAATGGTTCATAGTTTAAAAGTCTGACTCACAGTCTTTATGCTCCAGTGACATATTTCACTTTCAAATTTGGCTGAGCATAAAGCCTATGAGTGACAAATATGTGGTGGAGACATGTCACTACAGAGGTCATGTCTCAATGGTATTTTTCAAGAGCTAGTAAGTGTAATAGAGGTTTGTACATTTTCTGAAGCATTCAAGTGACTATAATAATTTTTCTACTGTTCCATCTGAGTCATATAACATGTTGCAAATATTAAAATCAGCTTATCTTTATTTAAAACAAAAGTCAGTGTTTCTGTGACGTGCTTTCAAATGGCTGTCAGATATTAACTTTGTACTGTATATTTTGACATTTATAAATAGCACTCTAAATAAATCATGGCTCTCAAATAGTGTTCCATTAAGTCTCCTATCAAAGTTTTATATAACTATGCAGCTAATGAAGAAACAAAAAATTATTGCAACAATTTTGAAGAGATATTTTTTGATGATAGTGATAATTCTTCCTACAAAAATATTTTTGGTTAAAACTCTACATAATACTTAATAAGTTTCCAGAACGTACAATCCAAAAATAGCAACAGTTGCAGCCTCCTGGATATCCGTTTCTGTATATTGGGCAATCTATATTTTATCCAAAATTGTATTTTCTATGTCAATACTATGAGGCAATGTATCTGAGTAGGACAAACAACAACAAGTAAAAACAGCTCCCTGAATAGTGCAAATTTGTATTCATTGTAGAATCGGAAATATTTCATTATCCCAATTTACAGGGTTATGGATTTAGAGACTGAAATAGAAAAGTCTTATAAATGTAGTTAAGTCTATTAGAGAGGATGAACTCAGGAATATATTTAATGAAATAAATTAAAGCACTTCATAAACTGTAAAATGCTGAATAAACCCCTCCAACAATAAACAGCTCAAATCTTCTCCCTCCTAGTTCAGGGATCCTTCTATTACGACAAGCAAAATAAGGCAGAGCATCCTGTAAAACATGTTTCCCTGTGCTGGAAACTTAAATAGGAGGGCAGGTCCCGGGGTTGATTCCTTTCCAGCCCTGGATGCTTCCTAGTTTTAGCAATCATTTGAGAATCCTAATAGAATTCCACCACAAATAAAGCTCTATGAAGCATTCCTAAACAGCAAAACTCAGAATGCACACTTAAGTTTAGATGATTAAAGTTAAGATTTTGTGCTTCAATTCAAGGACTTAGTTGGACATAAGGCTCACTTTTCAAGTGACTAAAATTAGGGTGATATTGTAATAACGGTAGCCTGAAGTGCGGATGCCAGCTACATAAACTCGCTTTAAAGATACAAATACCTCTTGTTCATGGGTCTTATTTGACCTGAATAAAGGTGGTCCATGATATAGTGTTAATTTCTCTGGGAATAATCAATACTTTTAATACATAAACACTTTATTGCCAATTGCTGCTTCTATCCTTGTGCTTCAAGTATTAAAACAAAATGTTCTCTTACTGAGGAGAAATTAAACTGAGAATAAAGATAAAAGGCTTTAATATAAGCAGTATCCAATAAAAACATAGGTTATTTAAGTTGGTTTACTGCAACTTGAAGACTGTTTTCTAATAAAACTTATGCTCTGAATATTAAGAGAATAAGCCAGTTCACAAGCACACACGCATACACAAAACCTTACAGAAAGTTTTCCCTCCATAAAACTGAAGAATGGAACACATACAACAGGGAAAAAGAAAAGAAAAGATTTATTTGCAACTTGAATCCTGGTGCTGAGGAATATTGGTTTATTTAGAAGAGGCAGTTGGACAGTTTTGTGAGGAATGAGGGGAAAGTTTTCAATCCCTTGGAGGGCTTAAAATAGACTCTCCGGTTTTTCTTTTTCTTGAGTTGGGTTGTTAGTAATATTAATACAATGTTTTATCAGCTATGCTGTTTCTGTTCTCAGATGGAAACTGGAGAGATTGAGAGACTGACAATGAGAAATTCATGAAGAGATTGATGGCTAAGAAGAAAAGAGACTTTTCATGAGGCAAGAGGGGAAGCATAGGGAAAGCAAGAGGAAGAAGGAAAGGAATTTACAGGAAGCAAACATTTGCTGTGTTGGAATTAACTAAATTATGCACAACATGTATCAAACAAAGTGAAGGAAGCCATGCCTGAGCATAGATTTCTGAGAGAAATCTGGAGAATCTGGTCATGAACTCTCATAACCAACCAGCAGGTGGGGCCAAAGGCCCAAAAGAATTGATAATTGTCAGAGTGCAGGGAAGACCATTTAGGGTGAAAAAGCCCTGAGGAGAGGGGTGGAAGTCGGTAATCATCCTTATTACCCTGGAAGAGGCTGTTTTCCCGCTCACAGAGTATAAAGTTGATGGGCCAATCCTCATCACCTTTTTTCATCTAATTTTTCATCTAATTTGTCATCTGTGGTCATGTTGTAAAACATTAGATTCATGAAAATGGACATTGCTATTAGTCTTATCATGAAGGATTAAAAATTGTAAAAGATACATAATACTTTATATTGTCATTAAGATTTCAAGGCCTTGAAGCAGATAAAAACATGATTGCGTCACTGCCTTTCATATTTTTTTTGAAATATTTATTTATTTATTTGAGAGAGCGAAAGTGAGAGAGATCACAGAGGCAGAGGGAGAAGCAGACTCGCCGCTGAGCAGGGAGCCAGATGCAGGGCTCGATCCCAGGACCCTGAGTTCATGACCCAAGCCTAAGGCAGACGTCCAACCATGTGAGCCACCCAGGCTCCCTGACTGTCTTTCATATTTGAAATGGTTTTTGGCATCGACAGCCCATGTGTCAGAAAAATGGTTAGTCACCATTATTCTCCTTGCAAAAAATTTCAGGTACATCCCTCATTAAAAACAAACTATGGAAACTAGCTGTTCAAAGGTATAATTAATGTATTTTTAAACCATGTTCTAAAATATTTTGGGATATACTAAAAGAGCTCTTGATTAGATGAAAATAATTTTGTACTTTATCAATAAAAAATAATTATGTGCTTTTTTATATTTATAAGTAGCACAGGAAGTTAATGCCAACTCTTCTCTAGATTATTATTCAATGTTGCCATTTTTTGACATTAAGTACCTTGATTAACCCCAAAATAGTTTTCTTTAGAGGTGATCTCAAATATGTGTTAACATTACCATATAAATGATGATAGTTAAATTTATTATTAGTAAATGGAAGTCCTACTATTGCACACACTTACCACTTCTCTTGCAATCTGATCTATTTTAAATGTATTCTTTAACATAATTATATAAAGACAAATTTAATCTTAATATGTCAGAAAGTATTATCATCTTGCAAGCAGTACTCCAAGGTTAATAATGTCTGGGAATATAAAGTGTTTTTGACTGTAAGATTAGTCTTCTTATTTGAAAAAGGCTTTAAATTTCATTTCAAAGGAGATTTCACGCCCCATGAAATTTAAACTATGACATTTAGAAAACATTCACTTTATTATAATGCACTGAAAAATTATAGTGCAAATGCTTCTTGTTCCTATCCATCAAAACTGTTGTTAGAAATGTAAAGGGAGTATTTTCTTAGGTAAAAATTATGAGATATGCTGAGAAAAAAAAGAATGCCTCCTACTGTTCATCCTGAAGTCAGGTAATTACTGCTTCAATTATGTTACAGAATGCTTTAAAATTAGGTCTTGCAGTTGTTTTCCGCAGAATTTATGTTTAGATAACCTTTTGTTCATTGAGTTTTCCACTTATCCAAAAGTTTACGAAGTGCTCCATACTCTTAAAAATAAGTTTTGAGGAAATCCTTTTATGTACTCTTAATAATACTTCTATGTCACAAACTAATACTGAGATTATAAGACACGAAAATGTCACACTTTTAAATAGTAATGTGAAGATTTCATTTGTCATCACACGGTAATTTTGGATGTCCCTGCCAGAGCTCAACTTTGATTTAAGTTACTTCTTCTCAATGTTTTTCTTTTCAAAACAAAGTATTTTTGAACAACATCAAAAAAGCCTAAGAAACACATATTAGATTTCCTACAAAATTTTGGATCATAATACTTTTATTCCTTGTCTTACTTGATAATCCTTTTATTCTTGAGATTTAGAGCATATTCACCATGACCTAAAATCACACTTCAATATCCATTTTGATTTAAAAATTAATTGAAACTGACCTAATCGCTCGATATTTCTAAGAAATTCCTAAGTGATAAAAGTCACACTTTGAGTAGTAATGGCAGACAGTAAACACTCAATAAACACTAAGTCCAATGAGTACATGGATGATGTTAATAAAAGGCAGAAATGATGTGAATTATACCTATTTTAGTGTCAACTAATAATGACTAAATCATATTCTCACAAAGATGTTTGTCTGCATGTCACATCTAAAATGTCATTCTCTTAAATAAGGACAGCTCATTTTAGAAACAAAGAGAAACAAATGGCAGAAAAGAGGAAGTATATACCTTCTTTCCTGTCTAAAATGAGAAATAGGGGCCCCTGGGTAGCTCAGCATCTGCCTTCACTTCGGGTCATGATCCCAGGGTCCTGGGATCGAGCCCCACGTTGGGCTCCCTGCTCACCGGCAAGCCTGCTTCTCCCTCTCCTCCTGCTGTCTGTCTGTCTGTCTGTCTGTCTGTCTCTCTCTCTCTCTCGCTCTCCCTCAAATAAATAAAATCTTTGAAAAAAAATGAGAAATAACTCAGGAGAAAGCTAAGAGATCAGCCAATTTGTCCATGGTCAAAAGTGTTTGCTAATCTTCGACACTCCAAACTGATCTATCCACAGGTTTTCAGGAAGAATTGAACAACAATAAGACCCCTTACCCCATACCTAGGAGCCTACAAAAATGTTGATTTTGTGCTCAGCTGGTCAGGGGTGAAAACAGGTCCCTATGAACTAATCACAATTAGATGGTTCTTACTAGTTGTCCAGCACAAATTCGCATCAGCTGGGTAGTTCAAAAACCCTGGAGTGGAGTCATGAAGTTATTTTGAAAAAGACCCATACTTGCAGTTTCCATAAATTTTTGGTAAAAGCAAATAGAAATTTTATCTGAAAAATACCACTTTTGTTCTAGGTGTCAAAGATCCCTCACAAATAATTTTTTGAAGCACATTAAGCAACACCAGTCAAAAATAAACATACATACATAGAAAGAGGTAGAGGGAGAGAACTGGCAGAAGAGAAACTGAAAACTGAAATGTACCCCCAAACACTTAATATATTGGAAATATACCAACCATGGATTAGGAAACAACTACTCTTTTTAGGTTGAAAGAAGTAAAAGACAAACTTGAATACAGTTGAAGAGAACACAGAAATATTAAAAACTGACCAAGGAGATTATAAAAGCATGAACAGTAACTTCTAGAAATAGAAATTACAATAACAAACATTGAAGACTCAATAAATGGGCTTAACAACTGATTACAGACAGCTGAAAGAGAATTAGGTAGAAGAAAGATCAGAAGAAATTACTCAGAGCATACTTTGCAGAGAGAGAAGTTAAGTGGATGGTAGGTTTTCTTGAATCATGAAGGAAAAAGTTTCACGAAGATGTGAAGAACAATAAAGGTGGATTGATTAATGTATTTCATCTTTCCATGTTTTCCCTCCAATAGTTTGAAAGTTATGTACTTCATTCCTTTTATCAGTTTACTTATAAATCATAACATGCATCTTGAATTTTTCTAATGGTAATCAACAATCCTCCTGGGTAATAGAAGGACTTTACTCTTATTCTCATCCCAGTGTATGCACTGGTGTTGTCGTGTGTTTTAATTCTTACTATTTTAATCCAATATGCTATCATTATTGATCTTCCTTCCAAAAGAAGAAAAGGATAGGACCGAGAAAGAAACATTTAAGACGCAGAGCAATTAGCTTAAAATAAGCTGGTAGACTTAAACACAAATAAATCAGTAAGTATATTAAATGTCAATTGTCTAATTGACCCAATTTAGACAGAAAGTTTGTTAAGTAAAATCACCTGAATGAAAAACATTGTGCA
Source organism: Ursus arctos (assembly GCF_023065955.2). NCBI lineage: Eukaryota > Metazoa > Chordata > Mammalia > Carnivora > Ursidae > Ursus > Ursus arctos. The sequence goes on from NW_026622764.1 coordinate 18,417,467, forward strand.
AGATACATCTACACTATAAGGCTATAGAAAAATTCAGAAGGGTGAAAAAGGCAACCATGAAAATAAAATCTAAAATAAAGCAAGAAAATCTATTTGAATGTCACACAAAATAGAATTTAAGATCCACGGCATTACCAGAGATAAAAATGGTCACTTTATAGTCCTAACAGTTTCAATTTCTTAGGAATATAAAATGATTTTAAATTTGTATGTATGTATCTAAAAATAAAAATTATGTTAATGGGGGTTTTGTATACACATAGGCATGTATATTTTCATTGTAAAAAACCAATTTAGAAATTTTTCCTTAATTGTTTAAGATTTTTCTAAAGAAGTTAAAGAAGTTGTTTCTTCCAAAAAACAAAGACAAATCCAGGTAATGACATTTAATTTCCAATGATACATTTATTGGAATTCTGCCTTTTCTACCACACTAGATTAAATAAATTTGTCAAAAGTAAAAAAAAAAAGTAAAAAATATGTTTTATAAATATATGTGTATTTATAGTTTATAAATATAATATTTTATATTTTATAAATATATATATAGTTACACAAAGAAAATACAGAAAGGAAAGGGACACTGAGAAATCCACAATCATAGTAGTGGAATTTAACAGATAGCTTCAGAAATTGGTAGAAGGTAAACAAAATCAGTTAAGAATATAGAAGATTTATAGGATGAGATGAACAAATCACAAATTCGACCATTAATGCATATGAATAGAATACCACAACACAAAAATATAAAATATACCTTTTCAGACACACATAGGACCTTTACCAAAGTTAACCATACAGAACTTGATCATAATGCAAGTTTTCAAATGTTTGAAGGACTGTTATCATGATCCCTATATGATTAACCTAGAATTCAATTAGCAATCAATAATGAAATTAAGTAGAATATTTCCATATCTTTGGAAATTAAGAGATTAACTAAAAAATCATGTGTTAAGAAATATATCATTACAGGTACAGAAAATTAAAAAAAAAGAAATTTATAAGGAAAATACTACTAAGTCTTAAACTATTAGAAAACAGGTAAGACATTAGAAGAGAAGTTGAAAATTAATGAGCTACACACCAATTGCATAAGTTTTCAGAAGAAATCCAAAACAAACCCAAAGAAAAGAGGAACCTAATAATGTAGATAAGAGCAGAGCTTAATATTGGAGCAATAAATACTAGGAAGCTTTAATAAAGCCAACTGGTTGTTCTTTGAAAATTAATTAAAAAAAAAAAAGCAAAATTTGAGCAATGATACTGGCCAATAAAGTATAAGGCACAAATGATACTAGAATGAAAAAGGAGACCTAATTCCAGATGTTACTGAGATTTTATAAAGGTAATGTGAAGAATTTATGAACAACCGTTACATCAACACATGGGAACACTTAGAGAAAATGTGCAAGTTCTTAGAAAAGACACAACTGAGCAAATCTAAGAAAGAGGGAGCCTGAACTAGCTAGCCAAAAATCTTTCCACAAAGAGAATTCCGGACTCTCTAGACTTTCATGTGTTATTATTATGGAAAAAGACACTAATGGAGAAACAGAATAAATATGATAAACAGCAAATTAAGACACTTAAAAACAGTTCCCGTGCTTACAGATGGTATAATCAGATTGCTGTGAAGTTCCAGGGCCTTGGGCTGTAAGGAAGCAGATGCTCCCTGTCGTATTCACGACCATCTCACCGAAGCATGAACATCTCCATTCTCTGCATCTTAATCCTCAATCGTTCTTCTTTGTCACGGCATTAAAGAACTAAATGTCAGGCCATATGCATATTGGCACGTTTGCCTCTCTTTGAACCTTTCTAAGATACAAAGGATGAAAAAAATATACTGATGTGTCATACTTAGTATTCAAGCCTGGCACTGTGTGGACATTTGGACTACAAAAGGAATAAAATCAGCAGATTAGAAGGAACGTTGGGTTTTTCTCATCTTTGAATTTTAAAACCACGTGAACGATCATGGTGAATCAACTTTATTTTTAGCGTGTCTGCCTTAACAAGTTTGATCTTATGAAGAAAAGGGAACGGGGTTCTTCGGAACTTAGAAGTAAGTATATTGGACACCTTTCTATAGATCTTACTTTTTTTAAAGTTTTTATTTAAATTCCAGTTAGTTAACATACAGTGTAATAATATTAGTTTCAGGTGTACAATGTAGTGATTCAACACTTGCATACATCACCCTGTGCTCCTCATGACAAGTACATTCCTTAATCCCCAACAACTGTTTAACCCATCCTCCAGCCCCCTCCCCTCTGGTAACCATCAGTTTACTCTCTAATAGTTAAGAGTCTGTTTCTTCGTTTGCCTCTCTTTCTCTTTTCCCCCCTTTGCTCATTTGTTTTATTTCTTAAGTTCTATGGATCTTACTTTTTAAAATACGCAGAAGTTAGCATATGTTCCATAAGCTTTCAATTTCTATTTTCTTTACCTTGAACTTAAATGTAATCTAAACATTTTATTGAACTTGAACTACTTAAGCCTATCATTACTTGATCCTGTTTCACGACAACATGTAATAATAATAAAAAATACTGGTCCTCAATTCTAATATGTATCAAGAATCAGCTGTAGGGCTTGTTAGAACACAAATTGCTGGTCCCACCCTGACTGGAGTGGGGCCTAAGAATTTGCTTTTATAACAGGTTCCCAGCTGATGCTGTTGCTACTGGCTGAGGACCATATTTAGAGAACCACTGTTACAGAAAGGGAGCTCTAAACCACTATGCTGTATTTCCTCCCTGCAGCATCTTATTTAATGCACTCAACAACTCGCAGATACATACTAGCATTATCTCCTTTTCTAGATAAGAAAATTGAGAATGAAAAAGATTAAGTATGTTACTGAATTTCAAACTGTTAGAAGAGTCAAAATTCAAACCCATGTCTACCTGCCTCCTTCCAATTTCTTTTGGTGTGTGTGTGTGTGTTTTAAAAATAGTTTAATGCATTTTTGTTGAATCCATAACCGTTCATAGAAGTCTACCTAGTGATTTCTTAGCACATTAAAAAACTCCAGAGTCCAAAACTTTAACCACTATTTCCAGTATAAGTTAAAAACAACCATGAGCAATTTATGCATTCTTAGCAATCACTTAAAGAAAAATTAACCAAGAACTTTTGTCTTTATTTCCATTAAGTTTGGATATGGACATACATAGCATATACTTTATTAAACTAAATGTTTTTGATTCAAAATTAATAATTGATTAGTGATGCTGGAAGAAAATTTTCTCTCCAAATATAATATTCACTAATGACAGTTACAAAGAACTTACTAAACTAAAAGAATTACCAAATTAATTAAGAAATTCGCTGTAGGGAAAAGGACATCATGCAATCATGGAGTTTGAGGAGCTATCAACCTAAATTCTTGCATATTTCTCTCTCCTGGAATACTTGGACCCTAGTTCTTATTTTTTGGATATCCCGAAGGGACGAATTCCCAGGATCAAAGGCTTCCACATTGACCACTGCTGTTGCCTATTTGTCAATTTTTTGAAGTGCAGCATTACTTTTAGATCAAAGCCGTCTTGAGGGTCTTCTTCTTGCTTAAGAGGTGAAGATGGTATGATGGGAGAGAATTTTAAAATCCAAGGGGTGTCCCATTTGGACAAATGTAACTCCAGTAGAGACCAGGAAAAGAAGAAAAAGCTGCGTCTTACAGTTCACAGTTGTAATGTTTATCTTGGTATTTGAGGAAGTCAGCAAATAACTTGGGCATGAATAGTACATAGTTTGCTTAAATGTATTAATTCATATCCTGAGGCACTTGCTTTGTAAACTTTGCCAAAATGTTGCTGCCTTACCTTTATTGTTAAAGCGTAGAATGCTCCAGGAGTTAAGCCCTGGCTTAGCTTTGGGCTAGAGCAATGTGCTTGCCTGGCTTCTTCCATTCTCTTTTCTCTTTGAAGCATCTTTAAAATTGAGATTATTTCAGGGAGAAGCAAACATTACACTGTACTATTAATATGTGAGTGTTATTTAAGATATTTCTTGGAATATTTTTCTTTCTTATGTGTGGTTTTAAAAGGGTTTTGGTTTTCTTAACTGACTTGATAGACCTACAGGCTCAATTTAAAATCATGTAATTAATTTTTTTATTTGGGAATATTATAATTCACCTTAACAGCTCTTAAATCTAGGTGAATTCACTTTATTTGTTGAGGATGGAAAGTGGATTAGGGGCCTCCTTGGTGAAGAAGTACTTCTTAGAGCTCCATGGAAAAACACAGCTTTTCCCCTTCCCTCGTATTAACTGACCAGAAGCCTATTTTACAAGCGACACAAAGGTTTTACCATGCCATTTCTGGCACCATCATTAATAGGATCCTGAGGCTTATTCTCACAGCAGAAAGAAAATACTTTATTTTTCCCTGAGTTTTCTAAGAATTCTTTCTTTCTAAGAAAGAATTACAATTCAGAGCAGGAATATATACTCCTTGGCTTTGAGAAGTTCCAAGAAGTTCCTTTCCTTGATTGTTTTTTTCCTGATAAATTTTTTCCCAATCTATTAGAAAACCCACCCAATGTCTCTACCACCACAAATGCTTTGAGGGTTAATAACCATGAATGGATAAATTGTCCCATGGTTCCCTTGCTTTTGATGACCAAATAGACTGTCATTGGAATTTTTTTTCTCAATTTTGAGCTCATGTCTCATTTTAATGCCTATTTTAATAATAAAGCTGGTGCTCATTTTCTATAATGTGAAAAGTTTCCTTACTTTTATCTCATTGCTGAAATTTCTTTCTTTTCTAAACATTTTTTATTTTTTCTATTGCTATATTCTCTATTCTATTTCTATTTTCTAATTCTATTCTATATTTTCTATTCTTTCTGTTCTCTTTCAGTTCCTATGTCATCAAGCTATAAGCATTTACTCTTTTCAATCTTTCTTCATAAAGTGGTCTTTCTAGTTCTATTGGCCTTTTTTTAGTCATTCTATTAGTCATTCTTAAATTCTCACATAAAATGCTGATTACAAGACTATATACCCTCAATGCATTTCTTTTTTCTTTTCTTTCTTTCTTTCTTTCTTTCTTTCTTTCTTTCTTTCTTTCTTTCTTTCTTCCTTCCTTCCTTCCTTCCTTCCTTCCTTCCTTCCTTCCTTCCTTTCTTTCTTTTTTTAAGCAGGGTCCATGCCCAGCGTGGAGCCCAACGTGGAGCTTGAACTCACAACTGTGAGATCAAGACCTGAGCAGACATCAAGAGTGGGATTCTCAACTGACTGAGGCACAGAAACGCCCCAACCTCAATGCATTTCTGATGCATGGTATATTTCTGACAAGACTAAGTATATCTCTGCACATTTTATTAAAAAAGAAGCTCTCGTGGGACTCAGTTCTACTTGTTTTCAAGCATCAACCTGGCACCAACAAATGTGGAATAATGTGCTTAGATTACAAAATTCAACTGAACCTCTGAGAACTGTGTGGCTGCTTGGTTAATGTCTATCCTCTGACAAAACTGTAAACAACATGAAGGAAGGAATGATGTCTAATTTCCTGTTTGCACAGTAATACATACATTAAAATGGAAATTAATGATTGAGTTTTTATTTGGAAACTCTACAGTATTATGGCTTAAAACAAAAAAATCAATATTTCTATAATTGTTATTCTTGAATTATTTTAACAGTCAGCTAACAGAAGTGCTTGAGTCAAAATAATTGAATCACCTGCCCCAGCCCTGATATTACAATACTGTTTTATCTGTAGGAAAAAAAAAGTCAGTCTTTAGGCTAAAATAATTTAGATGTTGACTAGAATGTGCTAATATTTTTGAAATTTTGTCAGATTGTACTAGTCAGCTGCCACTACAGAATGCCATACACTGGGGAGCTTAAACAAACAGAAGTTTCTCACAGTTCTGGAGGCTACAAGTCTTAAATCAAGGTGGTGGCAAATTTGGTTTGGTTTCTGGCAAGAGCTCTTTTCCTGCCTTACAGACAGCAGCTTTCTTGCTGTGTTGTCATGTGACCTTTCCTCTGGGTGTGCACAGAGAGGGAGAGACATTAAACATATCTCTCCTTCCTATAAGGATATCAGCCCTATTGGATTAGGATCCTACTCTTATGGCCTCATTTAACCTTGATTAGCTCCCTGAAGTCCCTATCTCCAAATACAGTCACCTTGGAGGTTAGTGCTTCAACATCTGAATTTTAGAGGGATACAATTCAGGCCATAGCAAAATTTAATTTCCACCTCAAGTAATACTCATGCTTTATGGTGCTCCGTTTATTGATGCTGAAGCATACGTGCTTGGGATAGGAATGGGGAAGGGGTGAGGTGGTAATACAGCAAAGAATGATGAAGGCGTTGCTTAGTTTAAACTTTCAAAATCACCATGTTTTAAGGTGTTTTTGACACCAACAAGCAGTTCTCTGATTTTCCAGATACCTACTGCTATCCAGGTATTCAACTCAGTTCTGCCAATAACAACCTGGAGTTAGCACCAACCCCGCAGTTCAAAGAATGAGGTTCACAAGACTGCCTCCACTTCAGTGGCCAGTCACCAGTCTTGCACCACCTTCTGACAACTAGCTAAACCTCAGGGGTTCCTACAACCCCCTCCTCGGTTTCCACAATTTGGTAGAAATGCACACAGAACTCAGGAACAAACTTTACTTACACATTCTGGTCTATTATCAAGAGTACAATGCAAGAACAACTAAATTAAAGAGATGTGCAGTCCAAGGTATGGGGGAGTAGGTGTGTGGCACTTCCCTTCTCTGGGTGAGCCATCCCCCCTCTTGGCACCTTGATGTGTTTACCAACCTGGGAGCTCTCTGAAGAATCTCATTATTGAGTTTTTATAGAGGTCAATCTCTAGTCCCCTTCACCCCACAGGAGGTCAGGGGTGGAGCTAATGAAGGTTCCAACTTGCTAATCACTTAGTCTTTCTTAGGACCATTTCCCCATCCCAAGGCCAAAGAGGGGCCCTACCTAAGTCACCTCATTATTATAAAGTCAGATGTGATCCAAGGGGGCTGGTTATGAATTAAAAAGGCACTCCTTTTGCTCAGGAAAGTTCAAAGGTTTTTGGAGGTCTGTACCAGGAACGGAGGACAAAGACCAAATATATTCTTCATTATACCACACCATTTTTAAAGCGGATAGCAGAAAGAGTCGTGAAAGTCAGACTTTCATTTGTAAGGATCAGACTTGAGAGAAAAAGACTCTCCAAATTCCAAAGTCCATTCTATAAATACCAAGATCCAGAATCTAGAGGACTCAAGAGCTTTAGGATATATGCAGGAAATCAATGTAAAAGCAGTTTTTCGGAATGGAATGAGGTAATGGTTTAACCAGTTGGCTCCAAGGGGAAGAAATGGAGAAGAGAGAATAAATTAAAAATAGATGAGTGCTTTTCAGAAGGCCCTGGCCTTGGACTCTCCTGAAATTGAATCTCTGGGGAGCTGGGCACTGTCAGTTCTTGCAAAAATTTTGAAGATTCCATGAGCAGAAAAGAACTGTATTCCAATTTCTACCTAGACTCCTGGGAGTGATTATTCTTACAAAATTTCCTAAGCTATGATAGAGATTTGGAAAAATTTTTCTTCCCAATTCTACATGGCATTTCATTATTGCAATTAAAATTAATTACATGCTTTTCCAATTTCTAAATATTTCTTTATTAAATATATTAGAGAGGGCCTGGAATATGGTACATCTTCTGGGCTTTTACAGTTTTCTCATGCCTCCAGAAACACTGTATGGTAGTCCCCCTGATCCCCAGGTTGGCTTTTTGTGGTTTTAGTTACCCAAGATCAACCATGGTCTGGAGGCAGATGATTCTCCTTCTGACATATCGTCAAGAGGTCAGTGGTAGCCTAACACTATGTCACAGTGCCTACATCATTCACCTCACTTCATCTCATCAAGTAGGCATTTTATTCTTTCACATCATCATACGAAGATGGGTGAGTACAGTAAAATAAGGTGTTTTGAGAGAGAGAAAGAGGCCATATTCACATGGTTTTTATTATAGTAATATAATTTTACATAAAATTAATCTCTTATGTAGCTGTTAATCTCTTACTGTAGCTAATTTATAAATTAAACTTTATCATAAGCATTTATATATAGGAAAAAACATCGTATATGTAGGATTCAGTATTATCTGTGGTTTCAGTCACCCATTGGGGGACTTAGAATGTATCACCCATGGATAAGGGGAGATTACCAAATTTTGGGCCATTTCTCTGAACAGTAGGCTGCTAATTTCCTGGTAATAGTTACTAGAGATAAAAAGATAATTAACTGAGAAGAGACAGACTGTCTTTCTAGAATGATTTTGGAAACCTGGAACCTTTACCCATGACAGAATTATCATAGTGAATGTCTAATTTTAAACAAATTAATTGTCAGAAGATGTCTTATCATAATCAGTGGAACTTCACAGATGTGAGGTGATTCTCTCACTGTTGTGAGCTGTAGTCAAACACATCACTATTTGGAACCATCGTCTAACAAAATGGAAGCCACAGAAAATGCCTTCTGACTAGTTTTTAAAATATTGAATCAAGGAAGGAAAATCCATGCAGTAGAGAATTACGTTTTTCTGGTAATCTGGAATCAACCTCTCTTACCATATGCATAGCCCTTCTGTATGTATATTGCCCATACTTCTTGAAGTTTTGAAAGACCAAAGAAAGCTTAAGTACCATTGCTCTAAATAGATTTTATAGAGGGGCACCTGGGTAGCTCAGTCAGTTAAACAGATTCTACAGAAATTTTGTAACATCCCTTAGAGGACTACAAATTGGAAAATGTCTGAAAAATGTTGATCAGAAGCAAATAATGGGGGCGCCTGGGTGGCACAGCGGTTAAGCGTCTGCCTTCGGCTCAGGGCGTGATCCTGGCGTTGTGGGATCGAGCCCCACATCAGGCTCCTCTGCTAGGAGCCTGCTTCTTCCTCTCCCACTCCCCCTGCTTGTGTTCCCTCTCTCGCTGGCTGTCTCTCTCTGTCAAATAAATAAATAAAATCTTAAAAAAAAAAAAGAAGCAAATAATGAAGCCTTATTAAAACTGTGCTTTTCTGGTTACATAAAAATGAATCTTCTCTCTCAAATATCAGAAACAGATTTTATACTTTGATCATGAGTGTTGTCTGTGTTATTTTAAATGATAATATCAATTGGTGATTCCTCCTTCATTCTTTAATTAGAATAGAATAGTTGGATTTTAGATTTTAAAAGGTATCTATAGTGATAGAAAATAACAATCTTTATTGAAGCTTTCAAAATGAGGCAAAATGACCATATCAGTGTTGAATTCACACAGTAGAATTACTTTTGGGTAAAAATCACTCATAATGAGATCATTGTGATAACTAAAACTGTTATGAGGTCTGAGATGGAATTTCCATATTCAGAATTCCTTAACATAATAGGATTACAGTGACATTTCAGGGTACTTTTGCACGTATCGGGTATTTTCTGCATGGACTTCTCCCCTGCCCAGGCTTGTGATAAGCCTGGGATAGAGCCAAAGTGTTTTCCTTTAAAAAGAAGTATCAGGAGTGGATATTTGTTATCACATTTGTTCTGTCTTGCCAACTCTACTGAGCGTGCCAACCAAGCTGATTACACACCAATTTAGGTTTTTGGCAGATTTTTCTGCCATTTGAGTAAGGGTAAAGGTAATGTTCTCAGTAGAAAACACCTTGCCTAATATGTCTGAAGAACTCGAAGGTAATCTCATGGCGTTTGGATGTAGAGGCTGGGAGATGAAATCTTGCTTAGGACAGTTCACTGCAAGTAGTAATTGCCATCAGTGTAGCTAACTACAGCTATGGTTCAATTTCTTTTCGCTTGTATGTAATTAAGTGGAGGCCCTAAAGTATCTGATAATAAGGGAAAAAATTACACATGTCATAGATCTTTATATGTTATCAGGGCTTTACTGTCAGATATGAGTGAATACTAAAACATTCTCTCAGAAAGATGATGGTCATTACAGATGGGGAATATGAAATTCAATCTACTTCAATTTTCATGTTACTAATGAGTGGAGGAAAGAAAGTTTGCAGGAACATACTTTTCAGGGAAGTGGCTAAATAATTTAGCACACCCTCAACATTTTCTCTATATTAAGTAAAATGCCTAAACTCTCAGGGAATACTTTTCAATTTGTTAAATTCTCTCTAAAGGACAGAAAGAAGCATATTATAAACATTTTAATGCTGAATCACAATAAAAAGAAAGGTGTTTAAGAAGCGGTCACAATTTTTGAATCGAAATGGAAGAGAAAATGAATTAACTTCCTTAATAAATCTAAATGGCACACAATGATAATGTTAATATCAGCAAAAATATAATACTTATTATAGGCCAGGTAGTGGTCTAAGCATTACACATATATTAACTCATACAATCCTTCCAACAACATCGTGAAGTCATTAGGGTTATTATCCCCATTTTACAGAGATGAGAAAATAAGGCATTGAGGTGTTAGGTTACCCAAGACACAATCCGGGAAGTGGTTAAACTTGGATTCCAATCCATGTAGCCTACCCACTAGAGCCTGTTGCTGACACAGTATAATAGATGACCACTAAAGGAATAATCTAGCACTTCTGTCATCCTTTCCCCACTATAGGCACTGCTAATGCAATTTCCTCTCACAAAAACTGTATGGTGTAGGTACTATTAGCATCCATGTTTCTGAAAGAAAGGCTCTGAGACCCAGAGGGGTTTAAGTGGCTGGTTAACATCACAGCTAGTTAATAATGGAGTTGTGATTCTTACTCAGAAAATCTGGCTTAGAATCTGCTATTAATTATTCTGCTATTTACCTGTCTAAAATTTTTAAGTAGGCAAGTAAGTTGGTGATTATGTCCCAGAAAATAATAACCAAAATTTAGTGGTTCGTGAAGTTGCTCCTTTTTAATTTTACATCATTTATGAGGCTTGAACCAATGTGAAAACCGTACGCTATGCAAGGAGCATACAGGGACTGGTGGATAAATGTCCACTTTGCTATGGGGGAGTTTCTGGGTTGGCCCACTCGGATGATCAACTTTACTGGGCTATTAAATTTTTTTCTTCTATTTTTAATATAGATATAGGCATAATTCATTGGTGATTAAAATCTCCAAATTATTAAGACATACTATAGTAGAGTGATTATGAACATCAGTCCTAGAGTCAAACTGCCTGGGTTTGAATTTTCCGCTGAATAGCTGTGTGATTTCGAGCAAGCCACTTAACTACCTTAAGCCTCACTTTACTCACCTGTAAAATTGGAATAATGGCAGTCACTGGATCATAGGGCCGCTGTGAGGACTAAATGAGTATTTCTATGTAAAATAATTAGAATACTGCTTTGCATATTGTAACTGCTGTATATGCCTGGTAGTTGAACTGTCCAACTCACCAGATATAATCCCACCTGAGGGCATTTGCACAGGATCCAGAGAACTACCTGGACCACTCTTTCCCACAGACAAGTGCCGGACTCATTCCTCATGCCTCATTTCCTTTAGGCTTTTAATCCAATGCTATCTTTTGTGTCAGCTTTCACTGGACACACTCTCTAACATTGTAATGCCTTTCCCAGCTTCCCTGTATTCTATCCCTTTTCCTTGCTTTATTTTTTCTTATCATTTATGTATCACTCTGTGTTTTCTGAATGCTTTATGGTTTACCATTTGTCCTATTTAGAGTCTGTCTCTCCTCACTAGAACGTAAGCGCCACGAGAGCAGAGATTTCTTTCTGTTTTCCTCTCGATTGTGTCCCCTACACCTAGAAAAGTACTAGCATATAGTAGGTGCTTTAATCAATATTCACTCCACGTATCTATGCATGCACACACGAGCGAATATTTCCTTTCAATGTAAAGGGGTATCATCTGTCATGTGAGGTTTTGGGTTACCTCTCACTTTGTATTAAGAACGATGCAGGCACTTGAGTTATTACAGAACTATAAAACTGCTGCTAGCCTTGGTGTGAATTAGAAAATATGCTGCTTTCTCCAGGATGTAGCCCTGAGCTAGGGCATGTGACCTGGCTGGGGAAACAGGATAGATTTCAGGCTGTCACCTTTGTACCTGCTAGAAGTGTGAATTTTTTTTTTTTATTGAGAGGATCAACGGAGACATTAATATGATAAATTGAAATTTTTTTTAAAAACAAACTAAAAGTTGGGTAGTAAATATCTACCTAAGTATCTACCTATCTATTCATCTAATCAACAAATGCCTATCAAACATAGGGTTCTAGTTTTTCCTTCATCTATTCTGATGAGGCTGATATTATTTTTTTTTGACAGCAGTGTTTCATTTAAACCATTTACATTTATTTTAAAATATTATAAAGATATTTTTAACAGAGATCACCACATTCAAAATCAATGAAAATTTGCTTGAAACTTTCCTTTTAAATGCAAGGAAATTTTTGTCAAGGGGAATCAGATTTGTCTTTTCAGTGTTTTAATTCAAAATTGCCTGACTATAAGCCAGTTTTGACATTTTTACTTTATATTTAGAATCACCAGAGAAAAATTGGACACCTCTATACTAGGATGAAATCTTTCCAACCCAGAAAAGTTTAAGAATGATGTTTTCTGTCCTCAGCCTAGAAATATAAGGTAGGACCTGATTCTGTTTTGAAATTTGCATACATTAGCATACGTACATTATATGAGTAAAGTATCCCATATATTTTTGTCTCTCCATTTTTTTCTCTACCAGTGTTCTACATAAAGTTATATTTTTCTTCTCCCTGTTCATTTACATGTAATTCCTTGACCTAGAGAATTTTTTCTCCACAGTTTGCAAAAAAAACCCCATAAATTCCCATAAAACAGAGAATGTACAAATCGCACTTGTGTGCCAGTGGACTCTAGGAGCTTTTTCTCCATTCTTGGCTGAGGGCCTACATGACTTGTAAAAATAGCTGACGGCCATAATCCAGCGCCTTCTATAGTCTCTGCGGGCCCTGTCTTTCTGTGTCTATTCTCCTCGATATTTCTCGGATTTGACCTAATTTCTCTCCCGTTGCCTTAGACCTAGACTCTCTCCCTGCAGTCACTGCAGTTGTACATTTTTCTGGTTTTCAGCATCAGTTTCTTTCCTAGACTCTTTCTCTTGGGTGAACATGGGTGTTGCAAATTGCAGTTTAGGAGTCCGCCCCACCTGACCTAGGCCTATCTGGACCTTAGAATTTCAACCCAGTCTGAAGTTTAAATATTTGGAGACATGTGCACCTGCTCTTTGAGGGAGTCAGAGAACTTTCAAATAATTGAGGCGTTAACAATATTCAGTTTCCTAATCTTAATCGATTCTCTTAATTTATTGTGATGTCTCTAATTTCTCATAACAAGGTTTTGTAGATTACCTATAAAGATCTTGAACATATTTCATTAGATTTATTACAAGCTATGTAATAATTTTGTTGGAATTATAAATGGGATTAAAAACCATTATTGTTTTTTATTTTTTAATTTAAATTCAATTAATTAACATATAACATATTATTTCTTTCAGGGGTACAGGTCTATGATTCATCAGTCTTATATAATACCCAGTGCTCATTACACACATGCCCTCCCCAGTGTCCATCACCCAGTTACCCCATCCCTCCAGCCCTCTCCCCTCCAGCAGCCCTCAGTCTGTTTCCTATGATTAGGAGTCTCTAATGTTTTGTCTCCTTCTCTGGTTTCGTCTTGTTTCATTTCTTCCTCTCTTCCCCTATGATCCTCTGCCTTGTTTCTTAAAATCCACATATCAGTGAAATCATATGATAATTGTCTTTCTCTGATTGACTTAGTGAAATATGTCATTATTGTTTTCTAATAGTTGCTACACCATACACAAAAATTAATTCATGGTGGATAGAAGACCTAAGTATGAAAGGAAAAGTCATAAAGCTTCCAGAAGATAATATAGAATAATATTTTTATTATCCCAGGCTAAGGAGAGTTTTTTTTTAAATGAAACAGAAAAATTGTAAACCACAAAGAAAAATCAATAAATCTGTCTATATTAAAATTACCTCTTTAGTGTTAAAAGCACACACACACACACACACACACACACACACACACACACACACAGAGTGAAAAGACAAGTGAATGCCACCCATGGAGCCACTCTGTGTGCAGCTACGTGGAACGGAATGGATTCTGTCCCTGTTTGCAGTCACCTCGAAGGAAGGGGTGGGCAAGGGGAGGAGAGGATCAGTCATTCTCACAGCTGGTAACTGAATTGTCACAGAACCAAGTTCCTAACCTGTACTAAATAAAAGCACGCTGCTGCCCATTCAAATGTAGCATTACTGAATAAAAGATTTGAAACATGAAATAAGTAATGATGTTAAGTGTGGGAAAAAAACAAATATTCAAAGAGAGGATACCAATTAAGAGTGGAAGGTTGAGTACGTATAAACAAATAAGAATAAGAAAGGCAAATAAGGCATGGGAAGCAGAGGGAACGCCATATGCGTAGGTGTGTCAGAGATGCGAGGTTGTGGGCTATGGTATAAGGTGTTTTGGGGAGAATGCTGAAAGAAGAGTGTACTAGGAGGTATCACAATAGCCATTTAGGCCTAATTTAAGTTTTAGGTTGTTGGCTAGAATTACTCATCCATAATAAATCTACGCCCAAATTTATGAAGATTGAATGAGAGACAAAAACCTGGTAGTCCTTTTTGAAATGAAGTATGAAGTCCCAAAGTTTACATATAATTTGCTTTGAGACATTTGAATTATGATCACATTAAGATTATATACATAATCTTGATTGTCCTGATTATACACTGATTTCACTTGCATTCTGTTTTCCTGAGGGACAGACTTGCAGTCAGTGGTCAGGTCATTACATTCATCTCTTAGAAGGCCCACGGGAGTGGGCGACTCTTGTCAGTATCATTTACCAGCAGTAGAGTGAGATTGAGATCCTCCCAAGAAGACTGTAAGAAAGATGAGGCTTGGTAGGGTGGTTGAGACCCGATTTTGAAGGTTTTGGAAAGACACGTGAACTAAAGCATTTGAACTGCATTGGAGAGTTATTTTTGGCTCAGATCTGTGCTGCTGGGAGAAATGAGGCAGCAATGTGAGAACAAGAGATCGGAGCCTAGGAGACCAGTTCCAAGGAGGTTGCAAAGTGATGATGGCCTGAATTCAGGTCATGTCATGAGGATGGATGAAAATAGTAAGAAACTGCAGAAGCAGAGAGGCGGAATGTGGCAAGTACACAGAAGTGGGAAATTAGGGGGGCGGAGGAATTAAAAAATGATTCTCTGGGGGCCACCTGATAGGTAGGTTGATAGCACTGAATACGGTAGAGCTCACAAAGTATTTGGGAAAAATACTGAATTCAGCTTTGGATAATTTTGTATTCAAGGTATTTCTGGGACACCTGTGTGGCTAGGCTTAATGATGATAATTAAGTATAGCATTTATCAAGTACTTACTTGTAGCCAGGCCCATGCATTTTTCTCAATTTAAGATGATGAAGGTGAGGTTTATTGAGGATGTAATCCGGCCTGTGTGTGGTGGCTGGAAGCTGAGCATAGACGCTGTGACTCCAAAGCCTGGATATACATCCTTAGCCACTGCACCATACAACCCCCCGGGGCTTAGAAGGGATGTCAGGGATAGAGATGGGGATTTGAGAGCTATTAGTTTATAAGTGATCCCTGCGGTTGTGCAAGGAGATGAGTTTTCCTAGGGAGAGATTATAGAGGGAGAAGGCTGGCGGAACATATCTATACAACTTAAGCAGAATAAAGTGATTATAGACATTTAATGTCATGCAATGTTGTAAGACTGCTTTACATTGATTTCCTGTTGCAAGCAAATGGCTTTCTAAGTGTAGTGCTGTCCCTTTGTTCAATGCAGTTCATCTCTCATTTATTCTTTGGAAATGAAGCCAATTTAACAATATGTATGACTAATTCTTTTCTTAAGAAATAGAGATGAAGAGGTGGCCCTCTGCACTGCCTTCTGACGGCAGGTTAAAATGAAAGGATTGGGGTGAGATGAACTGTCTCTATTTCCCTGCAAGGCTTTGATTATTTGCTTCTTTATTTCACTTGGTATAGCTAGATTTATTCACTATTGATCAGGATGATTGATCAGGAAAGAAAAACTGTAGGAAATTATTGCATAAAAAAGAGAAAAAAAAACAGGTTTTTGATGTTACTCTACAGGCTACTTTAGAATGATTATTTTAATGCAAAATCAAGAAATAAAAATGCTTCTGTCTTTCATAATGCTCCTCATCCTATTTTTCAAATATCTTTCAGGAAATTCTTTTCCAGTCATTTCACTTACTTAAAATAGAAGGGACAATAGATTTTAAAGGATCCAGAGGTCTCTAATATATATTGTCACTACCCCTAGGTACCAGTACATTCCCTAGTATGAATAATCTGCCACTGGGCATTATTTTTTAGAAGGTCAAGACTATTTTTGGTCCCTCAGAATGAAGAAAAACCCTCATTAAAATGAAAACAACTCTGGAAGGAGTAACACATGGGTTTACCTCCTCAACCTCTATTACATGGCAGAGTTACTACCTCAGGGGCTTCAAACAATAGTAGGGCCAGGACCTCACTTCTAGAAGATACTGATTTAACTGGATTGAGGTGGAATTTGAATATTGGCATTTTTTTTTTCTTGGCTTAAAAGAGAAATAAGTGGTCTCATAGTTTTGGATGCCAAAGTCCAAAAGGAAGGTGTTGGCAGAGCAGAACTGCCTCCGGTGGCTCTAAGGGAGAAGCAATCCTTGTGTGTTCAAGGTCTTGTTGGCTACCACAGATATTCCTTGGCTGGGGCTATACAACTCCAGTCCCTGCCTATGGGTTTGCTTGGCTTTTTCCTCCATATGCTTACTCTCCCCCTGCCTTTCTCTTGTATGACACCTTTCGTTGGATTTAGGGTCCACTCAGATAATCCAAGATGTCTTCTCAAGATCCTTAATATCTGCAAAGACCTTTTTTTTCACATTCACAGGTACTATGGACCAAATCGTGTCCTCCCAAAATTCGTACACTGAAGCTCTAACCTCTAATGTGACGGTATTTAGAGATGGGCTTATTGGGAGTTAATTAGGCTTATGTGAAGTAATGAGGGTGGAGACCTTCCAATGGGTTTAGTATCCTAATCAGAAGAGACACCGAAGAGCTCTCTCTGTTTCTGTCTCTCTGTTGCTCCCCCTCCCATGTGAAGACAAAACAAGAAGGCAGCCATCTTTAAGCCAGGGAGAGGGTTCTTACTGGGAACTGAATTTCCTGGCACGTTCATTACAGACTTCTAGGTTGCAGGACAGTGAGAAATTAAATGACTGTTGTCTGAGCCACCCTGTCTGTGGTGATTTGTTTTGGCAGCCCGAGCTGACCAAGACAACAGGTTGCAGGGGTGAGGAGGTAGACACATCCTTTGTGGGGGGAGCCACTATTGCATCCACAGCAAATGGATGTGCCTGAAGCTCTTTGGTATCACCTGCAGTTGCTATTACCTGAAGCCTGAGCCAGGCTCGTAGAAAAACACTTCAGCAGACTCTTTTTCTTTCCTCCTACAATTCTTGGACATTGGTAGTTTTTTATACTCCTCATGGGATTCCATTTCACAGCTGAGCTAACACACATGACTTTCGAATCACATTTTCATAAATCAGAGATCCCACTCAGTATCCAGCTTTATGAAATAATTTCAGAGATACAGGTGCTCAGGAGATGCAAATGGAGCAAAGAGAGGTGTGGGACTTATGGGTGGAGCCTCAGGTCCTACCTTGCCTTAATGGATATGTGCCTTTTACCCAAATAATAGATGATACTCCTATGCGAGGTTTGCAGGAATCCCCTCCCAAGGTGGGATATTCAAACTATTAAGCAGATCAGTTTCATATGTGATATAGCACATGTAACATTATCTGTGGCTTATAGATCCTAGGTTTTGTTTTGTTCTTGTTTTTTACTATAGGCATTTGTTAACCAGGGACAACCTACTAAGGCCATTTCAGAGAAACAGGGTGTTTCTCCTATTAAATATTATTGGTCTATTTATCTGGCAGTCCAATTGACGTGAGGATTAAACAATGTCACCTGCTTTCTTTTCATCCCCCCAGTGTGCCCCTTCCCTCATTCATCACCCTGCCCTGCCATGGATCAGAGGTTGGCTGCTTTAATTTTTTGCTCACAACAACCAAGGTTGAGATCCAGTGATTTAGTGGGAATAGATAGCTTGCTGGGAAGGAGCTAGATACTAGCAGAAATGGAGGCAGAAAAAACGTTACTATGAGAAACATTGCCTGTTATCAGTCTTGTTTCGGGCTGTCATTCATGTAACAGACATTCACTGATCACCCATTATGTGCTAGCCACTGGGATATTGGGGTAAAAAAAACAGGCAGAGTCCCTAATGGGCAGACAACTAATTAAGCAAGCATATAAGAAAATTAACTGTAATAAAAGCTATAGAGGAATTAAGAGGGCAATGAAAGAAGCAAACCGGAGGAATTCTTCTCTGATGCAGTGAAGGGAGGCCCCTCCAGGGAGGTGATGCTTGAGCTGAGAAGTGGAGCAAGAGAATGAGCCTATGACCGGAAGGGCTGAGAGGAGTGTTTTCCTGGCAGAGAAGGAAAAGGGATTGGTGTGTTCTTTCAGCAACAGAAAGGAGGCCAGTGTGACTAGAACATGGCGACCATAGAGAGAGAAGGAGATGGGGGCAGCATCCAGACCATGCGGAGACTTTTCAGCCAGGGATCTAGATTTAGATTTTGTTCTCATAGCAATGGGAAGCTGCAGAGGGTTATGAGGGGGTATTGGGGTGGGGGAGTGAAAGCAGTTCTGGATCATTTCTCTTTAATAACCCCAAATATTAACTGGGTGCTTATCCTTTGACCAGAGGGCACTTAACAGACATGATTTTGGGGAAACCAACAGCTCCTTAACCAGTGGCTGTATTTGCTACCAAAAACTTTGTTGACCAGGAAAACACTAATTCCTGGGGTGCCTGGGTGGCTCAGTTGGTTAAACATCTGCCTTTGGCTGGGGTCATGATCCCAGGGTCCTGGGATTGAGCCCCACATGGAGCTCCCTGCTCAGTGGGAAGCCTGCTTCTCCCTCTCCCTCTGCTGCTCCCCCTGCTTGTGTGCTTCCTCACTCTTTCTCTCTGTCAAATAAATAAACAAACAAACAAACAAATAAATAAATAAATAAAATCTTTAAAAAACAGACAGCAATACTCCGAAAATTAAAAAAAAAAGGAAAAGACTAATTCCTTCAAGGGGGGAGGTCTAGAGATGCTTCTGCATGTGGTAGGGCAGGAGCTTACATGCCAATTTGTAAAAGTGGCATAAATCACAGGGATAGGAATGCTTTGTGTTAGTGCTGGGTTAGAATTTTCTGCATGAAGCCTGAAAATGGGAAAATATTCTGACCTATGTCTTATAACTTAGAATCACATTAAAACTAACTACACAAAGAATGAAATGCATACAGGGATTGATCTATCCATCATGTCATACGTAATGCAATACTTTGGTTAAGTTCTTTGTTGTAGTAGAAGCAGGAAAAAAAAAAGATACAGTAGACAAGCCAAAATAATTTACATAAAACACAATGGAAAGTGGCTGAGAAGAGGACAATTTTGGAAAATGATCTCTCCAGGAATGCTGCCAAGGTAAGTGGCAGTAGATATTGATTATATAGACCTGTCATAGATTGGTTTAACCAGTCATTCTGAAAATTGAATTGGATTTTTCTTCCTGAAATGATGTTTTTGAAGCTGTGCCAAATGCAATCTCTCTTCCCACCCATTCTGGTTTGTGTCCGCTTTTCAGACTTAATAATGCTCAGACATTTATAATGTTGGTCACAGGAAAGTCTTTCTGTATGCCCAGAGCAAACAGATTATGTTACATCATTTTACATGACAATTTCCCTCACTTTAAAAATATTACAAATTCTGCAATAGTGGGTGTATAGTATTCAAGGCAGTGCGGGAATAAGTGAAGCATGGAGAAGGAGGAAAAGCAACAAAGCATGTGAGCTGTATAAATAAGGTGAATGTATAATCTCTTCTCCAAACCTGGAAACTTTGAAGAATAAAAGGGGTGCTATAATTACACTGGTACAACAGGCTTAACACGGAAATGTCCTGGGCAAACCGGTATGTGTGTTTACCCCGTGGATAAGAGGAGATGTAAGAATCCAGGTGAAAGCAAAATGTTGGTGACAGGTAGGTACTTATTTTAGAGACAAAAGTCAAAATGAGGCTTCAGAATAGTAGGTGTGAAATGGTAGTTTGTGGAATGGGGTACACTGAAACTTGGAGGCCAATAAGAAAGGCTGGTAACAATACACTTGGAGATCAAATTGACCCAGCATATTGAAGGAGACTAAGAAGGTGATCAAGTCTAAGCTTCAACTCTATGCAGAAATCCCAAATCTATAAGTTAAAGATGGATGAAGTCATAACAATTGTCCTGTTAAAAGGGAAAAGTAATAAATAGAAACAATTTTACTAAGAAGTAAATGACTACCATGAAGCCACAGATACAACCTGGTCTGGTTCAGCGTTCTTATGGATGACATACTATTCAGGCAGACCTGGGAAGGTGGAAAGGTATTAGCAAAACAAACATATAGAGTTGATGGATATCCCAAATACAGGTGATGGTAAGATGCAAAACATATATAAACATAATAATCTGGCCCAAATAGTACATGGATAGGAGTTTCAGAAAATAATAAGTTTGAAGGATAGGCTGTCACCACCTCCTAGCAAGGCCCTGAGATTCAAAATTCTCCACCTGTGAATTGGGGAACTTCTCACTAAAAATTATACTTGCTAACAATGCAAACAGAAGTTTGGAGATTCATCAGCTGAATCTGGAAGTTAAGATCTTGATAGTGCTAATCTGGTCCAGAATGCAAAATTCTTACCATTATAATCAGCTTTATTACATTAATTTTCTTCCACTTCTTGTAAGCCCAATGTTCAACCATAAGTTGGTTAGGGTGGCCCTATCATTTGTGTTATGAACAAGATTGAGTCACTTTCCCGTCACATCTCCCACAGGAATGTTAGTGTTTGTCAAGTTCCTGGCTTGAAGTCCAAATTTCTCTCAGGCCATTTTTCTCCCAGAGCCTGCTGGTCCTCTCAGCTCTGCAGTGGCTCAGGTAGGAAACTCAGCCTCTTTCCCTGTGTTTGTTCCCTAAAATGGTTTCCACAAAGGATCTTGATTTAGAGTCTGTTGAAAGCAGAGTCACAGATGGGCAAGGCCTTGGCAGTGTATTTGGGAGGTGTTCCCAGGCAGCAAGAGTGAGGGGGTAAAGGAGGCAAGGCAGGGAAGAAAGAAAAGCCCACGTGAGGTGTGCTGTTGGTGTTGCTGTTGGAGGGGTGAGGGCGCCATCGCCCCAGAGCCTCCTGAGAAGCATGCAGAACGCCTCCCAGAGCGGTTCATCGCCATGACAGCAGTCTGAGCAGGTGTCTGCGTCTCCTGCCCCCAGCGGCTGGAGCTTGGCGTGGCTGCGCTCACTTAGCTGCATTCTGGGCTGGGCTGTGTCAGGAAGAACGAGAGTCTGCAGCATATGAGAAGGCTCTGGGGGAGAATGCCCCAAGACGGGGGGGGGAGGGGAGTACAAGCATGCAGGATGGTTCTGGTTGGTATGTTTAGGCTTGCTGAAACGGTCTCCACAGATGTGCGTGAAACTGGAGGAGGTCTGATGAAGGATAAAGAAAGCCACAGGCATGTACCCACAGGGTTCTTTTACAAAATGAGTCTGTCCTGGTTGTAGAGAAAGTTCACATTGCAGAAAAATTAATGTTAATTATTACATTAACATTACATATTAATTATATAGAATACATATAACATATATAATTATATTATATAATAATATTGTATTTTAAAAGGCTTTCTACTATTCCACATTTCTTACGGTGCATTTTATTTTGTAGGCTCCAGACACTTTAAAAACTGATCTTCCCAACCTGCTGCCTCATCCATCCCTTAAATCACTTCCCATCTCATGTTTCTCTCTCTTTCAGGCAGCTCCCACTGGGGCTTTACTATGAAATTAAATGTCTTGATTAAATTAAATGTCAGCTAGAACAATTCAGCGTCTACCTCTAAGGAGAATCTGGACTAACACTTGCCTCTCCCCAAATGTATCGGTGTTTTTGTTGAAGACATAGTCATCTACTGTTGGTGTCACCCAGGAGCACCAGAGAACTGGCCAAAATTGTCAAGGTCTTTATCCCATTCCCTCTCAGCCCCAGGGAGGTTGAACGGAACAGTTTAGAGATTTATTTTCCCTTTACTATGAATGATGTCTCCTACGCCCAGCCTGACAACTTCCTAAAGGCAAAAAAGGGAAAATATGCAGTTTTGACTTTAAATAGTTTCTTCCCCACCCCCCAAAGCTCAGAGAAGTTAAGTAACTTCGAACTCATGTAGATAATAAGTGCCAGGGTTGGAGTTCAGATCTGCTTATGTTTGTCTGACAACAAAGCTCCATACCAAATACGTCACTATTATACCGTATCACCTTTTTTTTTTTTTTTTTTAAGATTTTATTTAGTTATTTGACAGAGACAGCCAGCGAGGGAGGGAACACAAGCAGGGAGAGTAGGAGAGGAAGAAGCAGGCTCCCAGCAGGGGAGCCTGACGCGGGGCTCGATCCCATAACGCCAGGATCACGCCCGAGCCAAAGGCAGACGCTTAACCACGGAGCCACCCAGGCGCCCCCCCGTATTGCCTTCTTAAAAATAACGTCATGCTTACATTTAATGCTTCCATTTGCAATTAATTAGTAGCTTTTTCTCCCCTAGCTAGGACCGGCTGGGAAGCCTTTCATCAAAAAACAGAAAATTAGAATTCTCAAATAAAGCCAGTCTAGCTAATTGTCAAATTCAATACTTTGAGACGGAGGAAAACTTTGCTTTTCATAGTTGATTTATCTATTGCTTTTACATCACCTCAGTATTAAATTCAGCTTCATTTTGCTTTTTCGTGCATTTGGACAAATGGGATAAAGACCAGTACGTTTCCTAAACTACAAAGGACTCAGATCAAGGGTCTATCATTTAGGTCAAGTATGTGTAGCATCAAAAATAACGTGGGAGGGGGCGCCTGGGTAGCGCAGTCGTTAAGCGTCTGCCTTCGGCTCAGGGCGTGATCCCGGCGTTGATCCCGGTGTTCCGAGATAGAGTCCCACATCGGGCTCCTCCGCTGGGAGCCTGCTTCTTCCTCTCCCACTCCCCTGCTATGTTCCTTCTCTCGCTGGCTGTCTCTCTGTCGAATAAATAAATAAAATCTTAAAAAAAAAAATAACGTGGGAAGGAAAGGATTAACATGATGTGTGGGTCTTTAGCATAATTTGTCTTGAACTTCCTTTAATAAAGCTCAGGATAACATTTTTCTAGCTTCCCTTCCCCAATTGATTTTATGTATCGAACCTCACAGTTGTGTCTATGCATACGTGTGTAATCACATATTTCTACATAAAAGGAGTCTTGTACTGACCGAGTTTAAATTTCTTTGGATATGTTTTCTGTTATCAAAATACAGTTTCCAGGACCAAAAAAACCATATAAAATTTTAAACTATTTAGAAAATTTTATGTTTTGTTTTTGTGTTAAAGCATGTTAGCATATAAGTTCACAGATGAGAAGGAAAAAATAATAAAATACGTAACATGGAATACTGAGTTATAGCCAAAACATAGATGTAGTAAGGAAAAGAAAACATATTATTATTATATAATTAAGAGTTTCAGAACTGTCTTAACTCTTGTTTTTCCTATAGCACCTATGCGTTTATTACAGAACTTAAAGGGAAAGGTATTGGTTACACATATAGTTAATGTGAAGCTTGCTACCTTTTGGCTGTGTTTGTTCATATAACGTGTGTCTTTGATAATTAGTAAACTTAGCTAGTAAACCTAGCTCTATGAATGAGCAAGCACCTTTCCACTTGTGTGTGTGTGTGTGTGTGTGTAATTCCTGAGAGAATTCTTCAAAATGCTCCAAATGAGAGTCCTTGAAATTAAGTTGAGAAGGAAAAAACCCTTGCTTTTAGAGATTAACTATATCCAGGCTCTGACTTTCTAAAGTCACCATTTATTTTCTCCAAGCAAAGTAATTGTTATTGACGCTGAAGTGTCAATGGAAAAAAAATAGGTTTGGTCTCCTAGAAATACAGTTTAATAATTGCTATTCCTGTAATTATAGGAACAACAGTACACTTAGTTTTTCCTCCAAAAAGGTTAAGGACACTGTTACATTATCACAAGTGGTACTTTAAAACTGCACAAAATGATACATGTTCATTTGAAGGCATCTTATCAATGACTATTGATTCACCCCTGAAACTGGATTTAATAATGACTGCTTTGCTAAGTACATGCCACAGGAAAGTCCTGGATCCAGCAATCTTCAAATGAATAGGTTGTACCTGCACTGACACCTTTTCTTAAGACTATTCTGCAAGACTTTCAGCTTATCAAAATAATGTTTATTTAAATTGGTGCAAGATAAATCGTGTTGCATTCTCTCTAACATTCATAGTTGGCATAGCTTTGAACTTCTACCATTATGATGATGAACATTAGTTTAACGAACATTGGCTTTTTCTTAGATTTTAGGGTGGAATGCGTATTTTTGATCTGTGGGAAAGTGTATGTTTGCTTTTCAAATTATGCAGTTAAGAAATTAATCTAGTAGTTAAAAAAATTTAAACATTTGGAGTAAATGTATAATCTCACTGATGTACTTTGTGTCTTTTTATCTTTAATGTTTTATATTAACTGTATACAACTTTTTATTAACTGATTTTTGTCTTGTTTTTGAGAGCGAGAGAGAGAGAGCGCACATGTGCACATATGAGCAGAGTTGGGGGGGTAGAGGGAGAGGGTGAGAGAGAATCTTAAGCAGGCTCCATGCTCAGCAGGGCGTCCCATGTGGGGCTTGATCTCACAAAGCTAAGATCATGACCTGGGCTGAAATCAAGAGTCAATCGCTTAACTGACTGAGCCACCCAGGCACCCATTAACCAATATTTTCTACACAAAGCATTTATTTTAGGAATAATACCAAAATAGTAGAGCAAGTAAAAATTATCTAGTATAAATTCTCTAGGTCCTGTTTTTGTTAAAATGACTGAAATAGATAGTACTGTACAGTTTGTACTATTTCCCTAATACATTTGGGCTTTTCTGCTTTGGGGTAGAGCTGACAACCAAACAGGGAAGGTTTTAAGTTGAACAGTGTCAAGAACTGTGAAGACTTTGAGATTTTAGCTTACTTCCAGGCTAGGAAGGTAAACTGCCGTAGTTTAATGGATGCTGGCAGAAGCCACAAGACTGTGACAGAGACAAAACACTTTGTTATTCCCAGCAGAGTAGTAGTGCAAGTATCACCCTTTACTACAATTCTCCACATGTCCAGTTTACTCCAGTCTTTCTGATCCTACAGGGTGACACAGAGAGGGCCAGGTATTACTGGCATACATACTGGGTCATGTTACAGGAGAGGACCCCTGAGTTTGGAACTGGAATCTATTCTTTTTTTTTTTTTTTTTTAATTTTGTTTTTTGTGTTTTGGGTTTTTTTTGAGTGAGAGAGAAAGAGAGAACAAGCACAAGTGGGGGTGGGGGCTGGGGAAGGAGGGGCAGAGAGAGAATTTTAAGAACACTCCACATCCAGTGCAGCATAGAGCCCACTGCAGCATGGAGCCTGACGTGGGGCTCAATCTCACAACCCTAAGATCATGACCTGAGTGGAAAGCAATCAAATTAACCAACTGAGCCACCCAGACACCCTGGAACTTGCATCTATTCTTATGGGCAGTAAGCAAACCCACCCTTTGCTGCAGAGAGACCCTACATCTTCCAAGGCTATTCACTATGCAAACATACTTCAGAGGATAGTTTGTGACCAAAGGACGGTAGTGATCTTCCTGCAGGATGTGTAGAAACCTGAGATACCTCTGGAGAACTGTCTCTCAGGAAACTGGTTTATATATGAATTTCTGGAACCCAATTAATGGTGTTGATAGTTCTGTGAGTAGTAGAATCCTATGAAAGTATGAATCAAGTTGAGAAACAAATGTATCAATCTTTCAGTTAGTTAGAATTTTCATTGGTAGATTATCTACTGGGAGGGCATTTGTACTCTACCGTCTACATCTTG
Organism: Ursus arctos; assembly: GCF_023065955.2. Classification (NCBI taxonomy): domain Eukaryota; kingdom Metazoa; phylum Chordata; class Mammalia; order Carnivora; family Ursidae; genus Ursus; species Ursus arctos. The sequence continues at coordinate 18,443,635 of NW_026622764.1, forward strand.
TTAGTATGAATTATCAAGAATTATCGCAGCCACTTCAGCCACTTTGAGTTAAATTGGGCTTTAATTTATATACTTAACCCATGATTGATGGTTAAAAACATGATTCAGAGCTGCAATAAATGATTCTTAACATATGTTTCCTTCAGGTGACTATGTCTGTTAAATTGTTGCCATATTATCTAAAATCTCCTTCCAGATACCACCAGAATCTATTTAATTCTTGGTTTTACATTTAGGATTAATTAATTAAGCATACGTTATTTCAGCTAATTCAGTGGTGTTTCATAGTTTTAAAAAAATGAACCAGTTGGAGGATAGAATTAGGAAGCATCCAACTATTGATTGATTTTTAATTTGTTATTTCACACATTGTCACTCAAATTTCCTCATTTTCTAAAATTATTTTATGCCCTGTGAGTTTCTATATAATGTTTACTTCTTTCACAAGACTAAAATAGAGATTTCCTTGGCTTTCATGTCATACTAATATTCGTAAGCTACTTTGAGAGAGAATTTATAACCCCCAAATCTTCCCATTTTAAATGTACAGTTTGATGACTTTTACTAAATTTATACAGTTGTGCAACCCTCACTACAATCTAGTTTTAGAACATGTCTGTCATTTCCCCCAAATTTCTTCCTGCCCATTTGCCAGTCCTGACTCCCATCCCTCACCCCTGACAACCACTGATTTAATTTATATTTCTATGGTTTTTACATTTTCTAAGGGTCTCTTATAAATGACACTATATATGTGCGTGTATATGTATACATATATACACATATACATATATATGTATGTATATGTATACACGTTTGTATACATGTGTATATATATTTTTTATGTCTGGCATCTTTAATTTAGCATATTTTTTTAGATTCTTCCATACAGTTGCATATATCAGGACATTTTCCTTTTTATTTCTGAGTACTATTCCAAAGTATGGATGACTACCATTTGTTTACTCATTGAGCAGTTCACGTATATTTTTGTTGCTACTATATTTTGGCTATTATGAATAAAGATGCTATGAACATTTGTTTATGTCTTTGTGCAAATATTTTCATTTCTTGCAGGCCATATGGTAGGTATATGTTTAACTTTTTAACAGGCTACTAAAAACTGTTTTGCAAAGTGATTACACTATTGAGCATTCTTCTTCTCAGCAATGCACAAGAGTTACAATTTTCCCATACATTTGCCAACACTGGATATTGTCAGTCTTTCTGATTTTAATTATTATACTGGACGTGTGTAGTGGTATCTCTCTGTATTGTTATTTGCATTTTCTAATTACTAGTAGTATTATATTTCTTTTCATGTGCATATTTCCTTTATATACCTTCTTTGGTGAAATGTCTATTCAGGTCTTTTGACATTGTCTAAATCAGATTGTCGTCTTATTATTGAGTTGTAGGAATTCTTCATATATTCTGGATAACATCCTTTATCAGACATATGTTTTGCACATATTTTCTCCTAGTCTGTGCCTTGTCTTCAGGTTCTTAACATTAACTTTTGAAGAGCAAAAGTTATCCATTTTGAGGGGTCCAATTCAACAATTTTCATTTTATGTTTCATTTTCATTTTTGGGATCAGAATATTTAAAGCCCGTTAGCTACAATCACTTACATTCACCTCTGTCACTGGATCTAGGACACTTCAAGCTTCCTTCTCCTATAGTGGGGACGTGGGCATTCATAACATTTGCCTTGGTGACTATTTCCCCCAGCTTCCACGGCTAACAAGCACTCCCCTGACTGACACAATGTTTATATTGTTAACTATGTAGAATTCTATTCCTGCATCCTTGATCCATCTTCCTCTTTCCACTGACTCCAAAAGAGCAAACTATTATTTTAATTTCCACATAGTTGGTGGAGCCACCTCAGAGCTCCTAAGAAACTACAATTTTAAATATTGGTTACATTATCGCTAAGTAAGGACACATTTTCTTGGTCTTAGCTACCTATTTCTCAAAGAAAGCTATATTACTAAGATTCATTGAAATGTACTTCAACAAAAGACCTGCTTAGAGGCTAAATTTATTTGATGTCATGATTAATTAAAATATTGTTAATTGGACAAAGTGATATCATCCAACTGCAACAGATAGTAATTCAATATTTCATGCTTAATGTTTTAATAAAAGTGGTATTTAATCTGTAAGAATCACTAGCTTTTCTATTTAAAAAAATTATTTAAAGCCTAACTCACAGTTGACATTTTGCTTTTATTGCAGGAATAATGGTAATGAGAAAGATTAAATGCATGTTAGCAAACTGATACACTTAAGAACACTATGCCATTTGCTTTAGAGGATTTGTTGTTCAAATTTTCTAAGTCTTTAATGATTGACACATGTGTACATTGCAAAGAAAAGCAAATAGCCTCTGAGGCTCAAGGATAGTTCTACAGAGTATTAAGTGCATCAAAAAGCGTGAAAGTTAATAACTCTTATCTCCTAATACAGAAATGTGAATGAAGTGTTTTTTAATGCCCCACTTATCTACCAAAGGGCCTTTCTATTCTTGTCAAGTTTTCTTCCCCTATGAATAACAACTAGAAAATTATTATAATTCTACATTATTTCTCTGTAATTACTTAGCTTTTAACATTTGGCTACAAGCATTTTAATGAACTTTCAACCTCACATACATTCTCTTCATCTTTCACCCTCACAAAAATATATAGACAGCAGAGAGAATAAATTACAAGGGGAAGAGATGCAAATCCTAAATTTAACAATATTTTATAAATAGAAAACAAACAAAAATGTTCTTTAAAAATAATAATTTAAAATTTAATTCTTTTTCTAAAATCTACAATAGAAATGAGAACTTGTGGCTAAAGCTGATATTTTCACATATACATAGAATTAAATATGTTTAATCTGTTTTCTAGACTGCTGTCTATTTTTAAAATAGTACTATTTATTATGTTAATTTCTTGTTTTAAACATGTCAGTGCTTACCTACTCACTGCTAGACAAAAATCTAAGTTTACCCTCTATATGTAGTCTTTAATTATTTACCCTGTTTTTGTTTTTGTTTTTTTCTTATTTACTACACATCATCTCCTGACCAGCTACCTATGGTTGATTTTTATTTTTATAATTCAACAAAGATTTGTTGATAATCTGCAGTGTAGTACATTCTGGGCCCAGGAGATAACAAAATCACCAATGTTTACTTCAAGTCCTTCAAAGATTCAAAGATCTCACAGTCTACTGAGAATACATCCTTGTTCTCATCTTTCTCCTCATAAACCATCATGATATTCTTCTTTCGTGTTCATAGTACAGATGCTGTGCATTGGGCTTCATAGATATGAACTCACTAAAACTTTACTGTAAATTATAAGTTAAGCATACTTAGCTCTACTTTAAAGAGGAAGAAACTGAAGCTCAGAAGAGTTAAACAATTTGATTAAAGCTACCCAACTAATAACTGTGTCAGTCATATCTCTGGAATTCAAACCGATAGCTATTTTTGCAATTTTCTCTATATGGCTTCTCCTATAACAAATTTCAGTACCCTACCGGAAATGTCACAAGAGTATAGGAAATTATGAAAAGATGAATCCTGCCCATGGTGGTGAAGGGGTTATGTTTTGCTTTATAGAAGAGGAATCAATTCAGCTGAATTCTGAAAGATGCCTGTGAAAGATGCCTTTTCAAGTGGACACAGAGTGGGAGACAGAATATGTCAGTCATTTGCACAGTTACAAACATGAAAGCACAGCACTAGAGGAACAGGGAAGGGGTGTGACAAAACCACAAATAACACGGTACAGGCTCTAATTTTCCGTGGTGTGTGTTTGTGTCGGTGTCCTTCAGTACCTCCATATGAAACATGGTGTGTGATTTACCAGTATGAAATTTTTCTGAGATTTCAGCAGTCAGTTCTCTAGAAAAGCATTTAATTAAACAATCTTTTCAAATAAAAAAAATGTTGGTGACATAATCAGATGTCATAACAACACAACATTATTTTATTAAAGTCTTCTGATACAATACAGAAATTGTTTCTTTATTAGAGCAGTTATTAAAATTGATATCTTAAACCCAAAGACAACATTGAACATTTAGGGTTCTGCTTTTTTTTCTTGTTAGTAGTCTGTGTCTTACCTCCAGGAAATGCTGTTGCCTAACTACCAAGAATTACACTTTTCAAACTAGTTTCTATGTACTCCTTCCATTCTCTGTACTGACAATTGCTATCGGTTTGTTTCTTAATGATTTCAATTTTCCCTAATAGCTCTTTCATTCTCATATATGTTTCAAATCTCTTCTGAATGTATGGTTCAATACCTAAATTTCCCAGATTCTTAAATCTTTTGACCCAAATACTATTGTTACTATACGTTAGATGGTTCATCCATACACTTTCTTTTTATACTTGAAGTGAAGGGGTCACAGCTTATTTTATATAGCCAGTGTCAATGTGGAGGAAACAATTCCTTCCATAGTCTATATTGGAGTGCAAAAAAAAAAAAAAAATGTTTGACAGGTCCAGGAGTTGAATATCAAGGGAGGAGAAAAACCACATTACTCTAAAAACGATTGATCATCTAGAAGAGATCATTTAATTTAGAAATCATTGCATAATAAAAGAGAAACTAAAGGATTTTGTTATTGATTCATAGGCACTTAATATTTATTTCCTTTTTTCCCCCTTATAAAATATTAGGCTGGTTATTTCTAATGTAATCATTGTGATAACTGTACAATTGAGTAGTAGGATAGACATAAGACATATTTTGTAATATCACTTGTTAATATTCCTAGAGATTTCAGAAAAAAGATTTTTAAAAAATCTTGTTTTGGTATTTTAAAAAACACATTAATTTACTAGTAGAATAAAAAAAAAAAAATGGAGATCTTACTTGACTTAAGAGAAGCCCTGCTAATGGGCTGCTCCAGGGCAGAAGAGGACCCAGGAATTGGAAGTTTGAAGTTGGAGGCTCTACTTAGATTCATGACAAAATGACCAAATTCATTTAATCATTCTTAAGTGTAGCCCTAAAGTGGTTTTAATAAAGATATTCCATAACCTAATATAAAAAATTGTCCAAGTGTTCTTATCAAGGCTAAAATTAGGAAATTTTTTCTTGTACTGTAACCAAAACCCACTTTTCTGATTAATATTCATGAGTCATAGTCCTTAATTTAGAGACCAGAATGAGAATGCTGACTATAAGAATCCTTTGCTGCCCCCTCCCAAAGCATTTTATATTTGTCTCTATCTGTGGTTTCAGTGTTTCCAACTGTATTCCTTTCTTTAAATCATTTCACTGGGACATGTTTCTCGATTTTAATTTTTTTCTTTTAGTGTTTTCCACTATAGATATCGTCAATTTTTATTATTTAAATATTAACTTAGTTTTCTGGTTGGCAGTAGTAATGCATAGTTAGGGTGTTTTCCTATTCTTATGTTGGACTTCAGAAATGAAAACCTGAATACTGGAGACCCAGTATTATCTGCCAGGACTAAATCACTTGTTTGGAAGGGATGAAGAGACCCGTCACTCATAAATATTCTTTATGTTCATGACATTTTTAAGGTGTAGTTTTGAAAGTGGTTATTTAAAACTAAAAAGTCAACTTAGAGCAACGTATTTTCAACTTCGTCAATTGTTATTTATTGAATGTCCACTGACCCAGTGGCTTGTGATTAGTACATTTTATAGGCTATCACGGGAAGATTTACCAGTCAACTTCAGATTCCTTGGTTTAGATGATTAAAACTTCCACTGTGACTTTTGAATGTCTAACTCCATTGTTATATCTGGGGAGAATTTTATTCGAAATAATGTTGAAATAGGCAATGTTGAAGGGCCTATTTTTGTTTTTGTTTTTTTAGAAGACTGATGATAGCAGATGATTTCGAATGAGAAGAGTCTTTACTTGGTATTTTTGAAATTCTTGTAATATAAAAAAAGTGCAATAAAATGGCAATAAATGCAGAACTATTTTAATATCATTTTAAATTTTTGAACCTGCAAACCACAGTGATTTTTTAACTGGACACTTAAATGATTATCATCTCCAGGAAGCTTTCAGACATGAGGAACTATCTCAAACTTAAGTTTTTAAAGCTCCTCTTTCTAGGAAGTGCTAAGTGGTTGAGGTCCACTGGTCTGCATCACATAATGTTTCTGTGAGACAGTAAGCCATTTGCAGTAATGGGGTGGGTAAGCAAACGCATCATCATAATCAAAGCACAAATCTATGTGAGGATGTGACTGATGGTGGAATAAAGCAGATATTTTTCTCTAGAAAAATTAAAAATAGGAGTAATTATAGTTACATGGAAACTTTAAGTTAAGCTTTGCCAAAAAATCTACCTCTGATCCTTCAAAATCCAGGTGAATTAGGCAATTTACGAGGCATTTATAACTCACGAGACACTTTCAAATTTCCTAATTCCAAAATTTAGGTCTTGCTGCTCTTTTCAATCCATGTTTTTAAAGGAAGATAGCAAAATAACCTCTTTTCTCTGAATTTCTTAAATTCTGTACCTGTCCTTTATTCTTTCTCTTTACTTAGGTTTGAACTAAGAATGAGCCTCTGACTTTGAGATCCCGTCTAAAATAGAAATGAAGATCATGAAAGGCTACATTTGGCCAAGGTGGATAGATCGGAGAAATATGACAGCGCATCATGTCTGGTGACGTTTGTAACCATCTCCCTCTGAGGGACATTTTCTTGCTATTCATCAGCTGAAAGGCTAACGGTGAGCTTCTATGTAAGAACGCCTGAGGCAAGTCTATGGAGAAGGTGTTGGAGGGATGAGAGGTAGCTTCCGGATGTGAACATATATTGAGAGCCAAACACAAAGAAGACAGGAGTGGAACCAAATAGAAAAGGAAGGAAGAAATTGCCTTTAAATAATATGTTTTCAGTCCTTGTAGTTTTTATGGAACAAAGTTGTGGGTGTTCTGGAAAAATGGAATCAAACTAATGGTTTCATGACCTATGACCAGAATAAGATTAAAGAGTACACAGGGAATGACTGGGGAAAGAGTGAATGGGCTTGTTTGGCAAATACCCTTCTTTAGTGAGAGATTTGAAACATTTATTAATACAGACTACACATGTGAAAGCAAAGGAAAATAACACTTTGAAGTTAAGTTATCCCTGGCCCTACATTATAAAATGAGTTACAGATCGAAACTAAAGCTGTGCCTAGGTTTAACGTAAACTGTGTTTGTTAGAAGCAAGCATTCACATGTCATTTCTGAATTTTGATTAAATTCATGTCAGGAGATTATGAGTAGTCTCTTGAATCTAAAGACCCTTTCACAGTTAGAAAGATTTACTACTTCTGAGGGCAACATAACGGTAACAAGTTGGTAACGCTATTGATGGCAGTCGATGTGTGCTGGGAAAATAAACATCAATCTACTAAGTAGGATGACAGCATGAGGTACCAGAAGACTGGAACAATAGTCTTAACAGTAAGAAAATGCAATTTCCCCTGCTGTGTTTTATGCCTGGTTTTATATGACTACTGCATTATACAAATTAATATTTAATGCAGTTCAACATCATGCTTGTCAAACAACAGTGCAGGATATAAACCGTTGCAAAATCATTTTCTGTGTTTGACAGAGGGTAATATCATACTTTTTTCTGTTTTCAGTGCAGCTGTTTCAAGCTCTGGAGTTGTCTCACCAACAAGGAGTCCCCTTATTGCAAGCAAATTGTTATGTAAATCGAACTGACCCAGTGAAAGTGAAAGAAAAGCAGATTTTGTTTTTATGTGTTTTGAGAAATAATACTATGGATTATGTGAGACTATTCTGTATATGAAAGGATTGAGATAACCTACTGAAATTAAAGCATTGACTTTCATCCTGGACTCTTACTCAAATTTGCATTGAGAAATATGACTTCAGAGGATGGAGGGGGAATGAAAGACTTTCCTGGGTTTGTCTTCTCTCCTTTGATATGCTTGTGGCTTGGTCAGGGGACAGGAAGGTGGGCAGATCAGGGAAAGAATGTAGTAAGCTCTTTTGACCTAAAGGGGAAAGACAATGACCTTGGACTCATGGGCTACTGTGTCATGATTTACAATAGCCTGCGACCATATCCTGCTCCCCTTAAGAGGCAGATGGCAGTCCCACCTCTTGTTAGGCTCACGGGGGAAACTGAGACACCTTTCTGTATTTTTTTCAATTGAAGTTAAATTAGTTATTTTTCTTATACTGGAGATGGGTTGGTTCTCAGTGAAACTTATTTGATATACGTGAGAGGGACATGAGTATATCACTGAGTATGGCCAGTCTTGGGCCAAGTAAGGAAGCCAACAAAATTTGTCACTCTCATTCATTTCTTTCTATAGTGCTGCTCACATTTTCAGCCCCCTTTCAGTGTCCATTGTCAATCCTCTGGCATATCCTACCCAGACTAGTTGCCAGAGTTTTTTGTTTGCTTGTTTGTTTGTTTGTTTGTTTTGGTTTTGCCACTGATAGGAATTTATTATACAGAAATTTATATAAGGGGCATTGAATAACACACTGGACACCATGATGCAGTGCATGAAAAATGATTTATGTAACTACAGAATATCTACATGGGTAGTATCAGCAAAATAGAGATGTATATATAAACACACCCATGCAAGTATACTTATGAACTGCATGCATCATTAGCACTATTTCTAAATTTTTGACACCATGGGTAGGCTACATATTTTTCTCATCCATTGACATAATTCACCTATTAATACAACATCAGTTTTATTGGTAGCAAATTCTTTTTTTTTTTTTTTAAGATTTTATTTATTTATTTGACAGAGAGAGACAGCGAAAGAGGGAACACAAGCAAGGGGAGTGTGAGAGGAAGAGGCAGGCTTCCCGCCGAGCAGGGAGCCTGATGCGGGGCTCAATCCCAGGACCCTGGGATCATGACCTGAGCTGAAGGCAGACACTTAACAGCTGAGCCACCCAGGCACCCCTGGTAGCAGTTCTAAATTACTCACATTAATGACTGAGAGTTTTTACCATGAATGAGTGTTGTATTTCTAACCAGACCAGTTTTCATGTGGAAGTACATATCCAGTACTTTTTTCTTTCCCACTAAAATACCCATTTCTTCAATGACCTTACTCAATATTAAAGGAATATTACTGTGAAAATTTTAATCTCATTTACTCTATTTTTGAAGACATTGGTCATAATTAACACATGCCTAGTCTTTTTAGACACTAAGTATAGTGAGGGAGGAAACATTTTGGTCAAGAGGGGTCTTCCCAATAGCGTCATGATTATCACACCTAAGGTGATGATGTAACCATAGCAAGTAAGGGTTTTTGTCTTTATATGTGGTAACTCCATTCTCCAAGTTTCTCAAGCAGGAATTCTTGGACTCCTCTCTTTCCTCACGCCTCACATTCAATCATTGGCAAATTGTGTAATTTCTAACTTCGTGTCTTGAATCTGTCACTTGTCACCACCTCCAGAGTCCATGATCTAATTTCATTTTACTCATAAACACATAGTGGGTTTTTTTTTAATGTGCATAGAATTTTCAAGGAATGTACCTACTGTGTAAATTGAAGAAACGTTAAACTTGGTGTTGTTTGGAACAGGATTTTTTTTACCATGTCAGAAAATGACATTGACCATGCTGTTTTTGGTCTGTGAGCTGCTGGTATGAAACAGCCGTATTGGCTGGTCCTCTTAGCTTCCCATTTACAGTAGGCAGACACATGGGTGTCGGAATCTGGCCAGTAGATATTTCTGGCCAGTAGTTTTCTAATGTATTCCTGTAGGAAAAGACATTTATTAAAACATGGTTTTAAAAATAAATTATTTTGCATTTACTGCTCTTTGGTATGATAAATAGGGCTTCTGAATTTTTTAGTTATTCTAAATTTTTATTTATGTTGGTAATCAGTTATATAGATACTTTAGATTTATTTAAAATAGTAAAGAAGGTTTTCTTTTTAATTTAAAAAACACACTGGGTTTGATAGGGTTGAAGTAATTCTCCTAACTTGTCTCTTCGTTGCTTCCCTCCCCTGCCCCCCAGCAGCCAGTTATCCTATTTACAGTGGAGTACACGCCTGTCACCTCTCCTCACACAGTTCTCAAATGGCTTTCCATTTCACTTTGAATAAAATGCCAAAGGAAGAGCTGTATGCTTTCCCTGATAACTTCTCTGCTTCACCTCCTACCTTCCGCCTCCTGCAACACTCCCAACTCATTCCACTCTAGCAAGTGCTGACCTCCTTGCCGTTTTGCTCACACATCTAGCAAACACTGACCTGAGAATCTTTTCATTTTGCAAGAAATCCCCTTCATCCCCATGGCTTGATGGCAGTGCTGAACTTCATTTAGATTTCTGCTCAAATGTCTTCCCTTTCTATTAAAAAAAACAGTGTTTGACTCCTTGTCTTCATGATCTTTTCCCTCACCTTGTTTTTATGTTTGCATTGTGTTCCTTAGCCCCCAGTATATTACATAGCTACATATTTTTATTGTTTCTTCTTTTCAGGAGAATATAAAATGTATGTGAGCAGAGACATGGTCTGTTTTGTTCCCTATTTATCTGTGATGCCTAGAATGGTGCTGGGACGTAATGGTCACTCAATTACATTGAATGAATGAGTGTCTTTATTTTTAAATTTCAAGTTTGAGTCCTGGGCGCACCATTTATTAAGTACAAGATCATGGGCAATTCAGCTTTAAGTCTGAATTTCCATGTCTCACTGAAGATGTCTAATTCACAGGATTCCTATAAAAGTTAAGAAAGATAACTTATATAAAAACCTTATTATAGTGCATAGAATATATAAACATTCAAATTAAGCATTTACCTATCTATCTATGTATTTACCCATTTACCTACTTGCCTATCTGTCTGTATATCCCATTTATTCATTCAATTATGCATTTACTTACTCACATACTCTCTCTCCCAGATCTCCCACTTATTCTGATAATTCAGAGTTGTGAGATTAGTCCCAAACTCCATGCCTTCAGTCATGCAACTTTTGAGATTTGTGTATCTTATGGATATGCATAAAATATAAAAATTATTCTCCCCAAGAAGACAGAAATTTTGATAATCTGTTAGGTATGATGGAAAAACTGATATTAAAAAACCTCTGTGGGTATACATAGTATTTTATTAGTATTATTACTATATTCTAGGAAATGCTTTCACCTAAGTAGATCTATTTTACTGTATCTCAAATTTTCTCCTATGTCTGCAAGTATTATGGAATTTAATTCATGGAAATGTGTTAAAGTTAATTACCAGATAGGGAGGAATTGACCATGATGTTGCTACAGATTTATAATAGGTACTTTTATAAAATTATTCATATAACTAGGGAAGTTGAATTTCGGTAGAAACAATAATTAATATCCCATTTATAACAAATTTAATTAAAGGATTTCGGTCCATTAGAGACATGGAAATCAATCACGCAAGTGTTTTCTTCTGTACTTTCACTCTCTCTCCTTCGTTTTTCTGTAGCCCATCCAAGGATTTTGGCCTTATTTCAGTCGTTAAGGTAAATAGTCATTCGTGAGTCTGCTTATTAGTTATATGCAGCCAAACTCCTGGTTACTAAGTAACCAATATTTTACTCTTCCTACTGGAGTTTGGGGGGGAAAGTATGCCCTTTCTGAATATACAGTAATTAAAGATTAAACAGAAAAATGTGATAAGTATTTCATACATAAACTAATTGTTTAGAAGTGATTTCAAAATCAACTGCAATATTGTTTGAAATAGCAAAAAAAAAAAAAAAAAAACCCTAGAAACAATTCAGTTCACAAGGAAATTGGTGAAAGGGAAAAATGACATAGCTAAATACATGCAATATTTTGTAAATTAAAACATACACATTTATCTAGAACAATGTATATCAAATTGTTAAGTGATTTTTCTTCAGAATTAGGGTTTAGAAGGAATTTCACCTACTATGTATTTCAACTGGATAGAGTTTGATCATCATCTAAGAATAATAAACAATAATAAGGTAATACAGGTTAAAATTCTCTGATATATCTAGATAAACTTTCTGGGAAAAATTATTTCTGGTATAAGTATATTTTTCTATAACGTAGGAGTCAAAAGAGCTTAAATATTCAGTTCAATGTTTCTGGAAAGCATATAATGTGTAACTCACATGAATAGTGTACTTGAACAAGTTACTTAACCTTTCTAAGCCAGTTTCCTCACTTGTAAAATGCAGATAATAAGAATAACTACCTCAAAGACAGTAAAATTGAATGGGAGAATTACTTCCCACACTAAATGCCATGACAGAGGGAACTACTGGCCTGGCTTATAAATCAGAACAAGAAAGCCCTTCCAGAAGAATACAGGACAGAGGAAATACCGACTATTACTGATCGCCTTTGTCTCCCCACCAAAGCTTCATGTCCATTTCTTCTTTCACATATTCAAATAGAAATTACTATTCTATAGCACCTTCTATTGGGCCCTTTTTCTAAGCCTACTGGGAAAGAATATTTTATCTTTGAAAGCTAAAGGAATTGTCTAATTTTTCTGCAAGAATTTAAGAAAGGTTAAATACTGTAGTTCTAGCTCATGCCACCAGAACTTGGTCCCAAATGTGTGACAGAGGAAGTGTGCCTAATATCGGATCATAAAACAGATATTGAACTGAGTCCATATGTAGGTAACTCAAATCTCCACAGACACTGAGTTATGTGAGTAACAAAGAACAGTCATATGAAAATTAATGCCTTTAACGTTGCCGGGTCATCGCCTTCCACCTCAATAAAAGTAGGACCTTAGCTGGTATCCTTTCCTAAAACTTCCATTTATTTATGAAAGTCTCTGGGGTTTTCCATATACTTACGACCAGCACTTGATGTTCTACTGTCAAACAACCTGCTGATATTTTCCGCCTATGTAGTGACTTGGGGCAAACATCTTGCTGTGGCTCTTGTACAAAGATGCTCCATGAGGCTTCAGGTTTCTCCTAGGGTCCTGCCTCATGATGCTACCCATGATGTAAAACATTTGAGTTTCCAAATGCTTTATTTCTTGTTGTATTAGAACCAATATCAGTAGCAGTACAGAAAATATCTCTTTCCCCAAATATGAGACTGAAGTTGTCTGAAGACTCAAAGCTTTATGAAGTATTTGTTCCTTGAATGATGCATATTTCCCCAACTGCCCTTTTCATTTCAGTTCCTATCCTTTCTCCAAATGAATCAAATCTCCTTCCTGTCTGGGCACAGAGACATGATTATTATTATTATTATTGTTGTTGTTGTTGTTGTTGTTGTTGTTGTTGTTTTTAGGCTGGGAAGGGCAGAGGGAGAGAGAGAATTTCAGGCTAGCTCCACACCCAGCATGGAGCCCGATTTGGGACTTGATCTCACAACCCTGAGATCATGACCTGAGCCGAAATCAAGAGTCAGACACTTAACCACCAGAGCCACCCAGGTGCCCCATATTGTCTTTTTTTTTTTTTCCTCATCTACTTCCAGGTTTTTCAGAACTACAATTCTAGGTTCTTCGGAAAAACTTGGTTCTTCTAGGTTCTTCAAGAGAACTTTTTCTATTGGGTAGGGACATTGTTCCATTAATTCGGGAGATAAAAGCAGATTCTTAAGATTAAAGCATAAGATTCATCCGGGGCCCAGGATATCTGTGGTTATGAGGGAAAGAGAGCTAGCATTTTTGAGGTCCTGTTGCATGTTTCATCTTGTTTCATGTTTATTATAGCCCTGTGAATTAGCTTGTATCCTGATTTTGTGTGTTGGCTAAATTCTCAATCTATTCTCTCTCTGCATCTTTATCTTTATGGCAAGAGCTAGAAGTCTTGGAACTTTATTCCCTAGACTGACTTTCCTGTGGCCAGGATTTGGGTGTGGTATTGGTTTAACCATTGAGATTTACTTCCATAAGTTTTGAAAGATGAAAGGACACAGAGGGGGCTTTTTCCTCCTTCAGTGGTGGTAGCAGACTTGGATGTTGCAGTAGCAGAACTCAGTGTTGTACTGCCTGGTCCCCAGACATGGGGCTGTGGACAGCTGGAAAACTGGCAGCTATGTCAGGGGACTGTCTCATCTCTGGGAAACAGGAGCTATGTTCTGATCTTTCACCACTCTAGTAGTATAACTTGAAATCTAATAGCAGCCCTATGGATTTTGTTTATCCAACTCATCTAATGTGTTTGCAAGCATCAAATACTTTATATCTTTCAATATGGAAATACTTAGAGGAATTTCTGTTGCCCTCCATTGAACCCTAAAAAAATTGCTTTATTTTCATGCTATTACATATGATAAAGTGATCAAATAAGTAAATCATAGAGACACATTCACTGACTGAATTTTTTTAAAGTTATAATATCATGTTTTATTTTAAAGATTTTATTTATTTATTTGACAGAGAGAGAGACAGCCAGCAAGAGAGGGAACACAAGCAGGGGGAGTGGGAGAGGAAGAAGCAGGCTCCCAGTGGAGGAGTCTGATGCGGGGCTTGATCCCAGGGATCTGGGATCACACCCTGAGCTGAAGGCAGACACTTAACGACTGAGCCACCCAGGCACCCCTGAAGTTAAAATATCATGTTGCCTGCCCAAACCACCTACCAGTGACTGGAAAATATCAGACATTCAAGAAATGATAGTTTTAATATGAGAAAATTCTTCTCTACTTGCATGAAAAATTACACTATTAGTCTTACTTTTTTTTATTCCTATGTTTCATGTATACTAGAAGTGAGGCTTTTTTTTTTTTTTTTGTGACACAGTTTATAAGAATTTTTTAAAACAACTCCTTATTTCTTCCTACTTTCATACCCTGGCAACTACTGTTCTATTCTCTGTTTCTGTGCAGTGGAGCATTTTAGATACCTCATAAGAGTGGAATCATGAAGTATTTGTCTTTCTATTGCTGACTTATTTCACTTAGTGTAATGTTTTCCAGGTTCATCCATGTTGTTACAATGGTAGGACTTCCTTTTTTTTAAAGGCTGAATAATATTTCATTATATGTATATACCACATTTTCTTTATCCATTGCTGTGTTGATGGACATTTGGGTTGTTTCCATATCTTTGCTATTATAAACAATGATGCAATGAACAGGGAAGTGCAGATATCTCTTTGAGATCCTGACTTCAAGTTTTTGGATATATACCCAGGAGTAAAATTGCTGGATCATATGGTGGTTCTATTTTTAAGTTTTTGAAGAACCTTCATACTGTTTTCCATAGTGGCTACACTTATTTCTACCAGTCACACACAAGGGTTTCCTTTTCTCCACATCCTCACCAACACATGTTATTTCTTGTTTTCTTAATGACAGCCATGTTAACAGGTGTGAGGAAATAGCTCATTGATTTGCATTTCCCTCATGATCAGTGATGTTGAGCATCTTTTCATATGCTTGCTGTTTATCTTCTTTTGAGAAATTCTATCCTAGTCCTTTGCCTATTTTGGAATAGGGTTAACTAACTTTTTGCTATTATATTGTAGGAGTTCCTTGCATGTTTTGGAAATGAATCCCTTATCAGATACATGGTTTTCAAATATTTTTCTCCTAGTCCATAGGTTGCCTTTTCACTTAATTGTTTTCTTTGCTTCTAATTTTTAGCTTGGTTTATAGGAAGCATTTTTGTTGAATCTATCTCATTTGTCTGTCTACAAAGAAATTAAATTTAGTCTTTCATGAACATGTATACTGTGCATTCATTAAGCTAATATTAGTTACTGAGGTTTTTATCTGTTAGTAGATAGCATTAACCTCACTAATTTACATTCATTATTTTTTCAACATAATTGTGCTATTCTATTATTCTTTCCTCTCGAGGTGGATCACATTTTCCTGTCCCTTTCCTACACCGAATAAATTTAGATCATACCCTGAACATTTTCATGTTATGTCATGGAAGCTCTGGATTCTGTTATAGTCTTCCAAAGAGTATTAATTTTGTTTAGCAATTAAATTTAGACAAAAACTATCTCTTGGGCAGTAGTTCAGCTTTCTGCTCAGTTATTTTTTCCTTATCTGGACTGCTTTGAGTCCACAATGTGGAGGCATAGTTCAAGGGTCAGCCAGCAATTTTTACACACAACTGTGGCTCCTCATCTCTCTCTCTCTCTCTCTCTCTTCCAAGGTTTTCCTATCACTTTACAGAATTCTGCACTCTGCTTTTTTTCAGGCTAGAAAAATGGGCACTTTCTATGGGGACTTTAGCCACCATGCACAGTGTCAACTACAAGACAGTGTTAACTCAGTGCTTGTCTCATGCTGTTTTCTTCTTCAATAGTGGACTCCCTTGCAGAATCTGCTGGGTTTTCTTCACTCTCCAAGGTCTTTAGATAATGGTTTGTTGTATTTTGTCAGAAGCTTATGGTTGTTATCTGTGGAAAGGCTGGTCTGATAGAAGCTTAGTCAGTCATATCAGATGTGCAACTTGTTTCATTTTTCTCAAACAACAGAAGTTTATTTATTGTTTACATGAAGTCTGAAATAGCACCCATCCATGTGGTTACTCAGTGTCTCAGTTCCTTCCCCCTCTTATGATTCTGTTCTTCTTAGGAGCAATAAATAGAGAAAGAGCGTGGAGCACCATACAGAGGAATCTTCCACCTTCAGGCTGGGAAGTAGGACACATCATTTCCACTCACATTCTATTGAAGAGAAGTCAGTCACATGGCCACATATAATTTCAATGGAGTCTAAAGAATGTAGACCAGCTCTGGTCCAGGAAGAAGAAGAAATAAGTTTTCTAATCAGCTAGCAGCCTCTGACACATGGAGTTTTAATCATTACTGTTTTTAGCAAAATTATTACAAATTATATCTTCTGAGGAAAATTTAATAAGTTCATGATATCCTTCCTCAATATTCATTAACAATTCCCTGAATTGAAAATAATACCTTCTCATTATCTTCATCTCATGACATTATCTGAAATATACTTCTGCAGAAATATTATTCATGTTGGGATATGGCTGCTATATACATCTATGAGCTCATTTAAAAACATTATTGAACACCTCCTATATCTAAGATTTACGAGAAACAGTCATGATTGCAGAATAGCTCTTTATGGTCATTAACTCAGGAAAAGAAGAATATCAGTTAGTTCTGCCAAATTACTATCATAGTGCAATTTACTTTGTATATTTTATACTTCAATATATAAGGCCATGATTCATTTCTAACAGACAAGAAAAGTATCTTTCACTCACTTCCTTTTATGAATGTGAAGAACATTAATGTGACAAATAAGATGGACTAAGAAGAAAGAGGTCACTAACCTATTATGAATCAAAAGAACAAGTCCCATATTGGAATATGATGCTAGGGATTAAAAAAATAAGACTGCAAAAACTCATTTATATCTATCTTTTGAAAATGAAGGAACAGGAGTCTCTACTTCAGCAGCTTTATTTTCGGAGACAGATTCAGGTTTTTTGGGGGGAGGGTAATAGACACAGTAGATTGTTTCCTATAATATCTCCTGCTCTCATCTTCTCAAATTGATGTGTTTTTGTTTCTATTAGAGAAATGGAGAACTAGTGGTGTTGTTTCCGGATATTTACACCATCAGTACCCTGAAGTAAGTCTGAGATGTGCCAGCAGGTGAGCAGAGGTCAACAAGACTGTCATTTTCTCTCTAAAGAAAGGAAGAAACTATACTTGCCTATATTATGGTCTTCCTTTCTTTGTAGTAGTTTGCTAACCCTGTGAGCACAGCAGTTGGGAAAACTAGGAAGGGAGTGGTAATTGTTGTACATCTTTCTCTCTTTTCATTCTTTTTTTCTAGACTATGATCTCCCAATTTATTTCAAGGAAAATTGGCTCTCACAAAGGTGAGGAAGAAAACATATGGGTCTACGTGAATTCTATTTGGTATTTTGAGCACAAAAAAGGAAGGCTGTTGGAAATTTCCAAGACACATGGAGCTAATTGCCACATAATATTTATAACTATGCAATAAAGTGATCATATTTTCAATCAATTTAGAATGTGGGATAAACATCTAGGATAAGGTATCAGGAAGAAGAATGATGATAAGCTTTTCTTATCACACTTTCTGACAACCCAGAACAGTTGTGACTTATATACGGACTTACACACTCTCTTGGCTTTTGGGATTCCATGCTTACAAGGATGGTGGCCACCTTTCCCCCAAATTTCATAGATCCACACTCTATTCATATTGTTACATTGTTATTTGCTGTACTGTGTGGTAACTCACAGCAAGCCCACTTCAGATAGTCTTTTCTATCAGTTAGTCATAGCGACCCTTAAAACAACTCCTACTTTACCTACCCCACCATGCAAGGGCACTGTCTTTTTGAAGCAAAGTCTGGAACAGAATTTTCCTGGGGTTTCTGGCTGATGACTTGAAATGATGGAGATCAGGCATGACACTGATAAAGCACAATGTTCATTTCTAAAGGAGGCAGGGGACATACTAGTGTAAGTAAAATTAATCAAGCAGGTCTTTAATTACATAACTAAGGTACTTTCTGAATAACCATATGCTGTCTCATATTAGTTATGAAATATATGGCAATTCCTAGAGAAGCCTATGGCAGGATTTGGGGATGTTTCCATTTCTTTGTGTGCAATAGAATCAAATACCTGCCAGATAGAAGAAAATACTGTTCATTGTTTTCCACCTAATTATCCACTGAATCTGCAATTATTAGTTGTGTCTTTTTGTATTTGTTGGCTATATGTTAAATATACATATTATTTCAGAAAAGTATACATTTTAACTACTGTAATCGTATATATTCTTGTAATGTATACTGACGTCAGACTCTGGAGTAGTGCCTAGAGGATTGCATGTAATACGTATTTCTAAGTTCTTTCATTTTCATCCTATGACACAAGACAAAGATATTTGCAGACTCTTGGAAATGGTGACAATTCTGATATACACACGTGATTTAGTGAATATGACACTGAAAAACCAGAAAGGACATTTATTGGAATTCAGATTCCAATGTTCATTTTCTTTCCTTATGACATTTTCATTTCTTAAATGATTCTTTTCAAAATGAAGGACTTCTTTTCATTAAGTTTAATGTGTATTGTGTTAAAAGACAGAAGGAGAATAGGACTATTTTTCTTTCAAGTTTTATATTTAAAATCATAAGAATCTTTTTTCATAGAAAGAAATTAAATAATAGTTATTCCCCAATTTAAAGCTGGCCAATTACTTTGCCTTCACCATGCTCACAGGCTGCCAAGAGAACAATACATTGGTACTACGCTATCTTGAACCTTTTGCTGACCTAGTAAAGAAAAAGAATTGCACTGAGGAACTGTTTCAAGACAGTGAATAAAATGCTTTCATTTACAAGTAGAGTTTGATGTAGGAGGATTTCTGTTCCTCAGAAATTGAGAGGAAGGACAAATGTGTGTCTAAAAAAACATAGCAGAAGCAAACAAATCAGCAAACACATAGCTTGGAGTGTTTCTAGAAATCACGCATCCAAAGTGTGGTTGAACTACAGAGGTCTTTCTACGGTGCTGTCACAGAGCTGAGTGGTCAGGGCTGCAGTTTCCTAAGAATTTTCCTTCCTTTTTCTCTCAACCACACTACTACTTTCTCTACACCAACATCCCTGCCTGTCCATCTAGCCCCAGACCAGGAAGGCCTGTATGCAGTTACTGTCACGAGTGGCTGTCATCAGCGCTAGTCCACAAATAGTGAAGATGTTCCTTCTTGTTCTGTCACAGGACTGTACTTCGTTTCCCCTCGGAGTCATCTGTGTTGCTTTGGTTCGTGAAATGCTAGTGGAGATAATGTGCTTTTCTGGGTAGAATATTTAAGAGTCACAGTGCAATTTATCACGTATCTATTCCCCCTCCTCTTTTCCACATAGTAGCTACTCTGTCAGCCTGAATCTCAGAGAGAGGACATGGAGCAAAACCTCTAGACAACTTTTTAAAAGATGCAGTGTGAGATAGAGACAGATAGGGAGATAAACAGACAGATAAAAACTGTTATGAGGTACCAACATTTTGGAGTCATCAGTACACCCTAACATACCCTGCCCGATATATCACCAATGCAGAGACTGAGGTGTTTTATGCATCTCCATCTGAAATTCAGAATACATTTTCCCAGAATAATGTTTAGTGTTCAACCTTCCTTTTGTCCCCCAATATTAGCTAACCCTAGGAGAGATAGTCTTTTCCTAACCAGAAAGGTTTAAGATGTCAAAAAATCATGATATATAGAAAACTGAATATACATATAGCACACAGGGATAAACCAATTGCAATGCCAATGAGGCAGAGATACATATACTTTCTGCAGGAGGCCCTGAAAAACTATATAGCATTAGGTGGGGATATATAATCCATATAGAGAGAGAAAGGGAGCAAATATTTGGGGACAAGAATATAATCTATCAACAGATAACAGACAATTCACAAAAGCATAAGAATGATGAGCAACATACACATATTCATCCCAAGCAATAAAAAATGCATTTTAGTAATATAATGGTAATTCCTGGTCCAGATGGGAAAACTTCTTGTATTAATTTTTCTGTTCATCATTTGACCTTAATTATAGGGATTTTTTCTCCCAGCATTCCATCTTGATCAGAATTTAAAAATATAATACAATAACATTTTTAAAAATTACTACAAGGATATTCATGACAGGATGACTTTTAAAAGCACCCCACTGGATATCTTCTCAATATCCCATGGAATTTTGGGGAATTATTAAAATAAATTATAGCTCCCCACATTAAAAAATACTATAGTGCCATTAAAAATTACATTCTGAAATTCCATTATGGTATAACTAAGTCAGTTGAAGCTCTCAGGCCATTTTGTGAAGTCATACACCTCAATGAATTGACATACCCATTATATTATCTGTGATTATTTCTAATTATTTGAATAATAGACTTCTCCTTTGAACCAGTTTTCAGTTTTATAATTATTTCACAAGTAACAGACTTTGCATGTAATTGAAATAAATTTTAAAAAATGGACCGAATACAAGCATGTAATTTTTAGTAGACATTGCCTATACAGGGCACAACATTTTGTCTCTGTGTTCAAATCTAAAGGAAAGACAAGTTAAAAACAGTTATCAAAGCTGGCTACTCTGGATAACCTCTTCTAAGGCTTTGTCAAGTGAAGCATTTTTAGACATTTCAGACACACACACACTGTGCACCATTCACTTGCTCTCTGTCAGAGCTTTCTGTGTCCTATAATTTTAAACTCTAAAAATACTCAGTGGTGAAATATTGATTTCCTCTCTAATTTCTGCTCAGACTTTAGCTGGATGCCTGGTAAGGATTCTACTCTGAGAAGATCAGTACTTGACCTTGCACTTTGTTCTTTAGTGAAGAAACATATTGTATTTTTATACTCTCACCTCAGGTAGTCTATGTCTTTTTCTTGGTATTTGTGTTGTTATACTACATAACATAAGAGAGAATCAATATTTTACTGTAAGATCAGCTAATGATAAAATATCCAAAGTGTGTATAGGTTTTCTATAAAGGCATATACATATTAACAATAAGGCAGTAATTATATTTATTAGTTATTTATTTGCAAGGAAATTGCCATGGATTAAACTAAGCAATGTTTATAAACCTCTAAAATTTCATCTGAATATTAGTTGTAATAAGTAATTATATTATAGTCTCCCTGAAAGCAGAAAGATTTATTGACTCATTTTTTGGATTCATACCTAGTATTTAGTGTATAGATGGTGAGTCATAGAAGATAATGGAAAGATCTGGTAGCAAACACAAGCATGTGTCAGAATTTAGTATATAATTCAATCTTTTATCCACTTATTTTCTCAACAAATATTTAATTATGAAATATTTACTATTAATTATTTAATAATTATTAATTTATTAAATATTTTAGCGGAAGACAATGAGATAAAGTCAATACTTTTAATCAATGGAAAGCAATGATCAATGAATAAATGATGCTGGCACCATTTGGATAAACCAAACCCAATGCCAATGAGAAAAAGATGCATATGCTTTCTGGAGAAGGCTCTGGAAAGTCATATGGCACTGGGTGACACAAATTAGGGCACAGTAAATTCCTAATGGATTAAAGCTTTAAAAGTGTTTGCAGAATAACTATATTCTAACAAATTTGACTACAGATCAGATTACATAAAATAAATTCTCATTTTATTTGGAAACCTTTCAAGATAGCATGAAAACTACTTTTCAATTACAAGAAAGATAAAAAATACCAGTTTCATAGCATGAAGTCCTAGGATTACAAATACCAACCACATGATACCTGCTTGAGTTTATATTCCACTGGTACTTTCCTTTGTGATCACTGAATGTTTAGCTCTTTGCAGTTATAGCTCGGCAATCAATAAATATGAAAGACACATCCATCCCACTTATTTCTGCCAAAAACATGCTGAATATTCTTCTGGATCAAGATATTGCTCTGATACCTGAATTTGTTTGATGACACATTTGTAACTAAAATTTTCATGATTTCTTTTTTGATCTGAGTTTTTATGATGTATATTAGAGATGGGTTGAAATTTGACACATATTAGTTGATTACTATGTCTCATGGGGGTTCAGAGAAAAATAGGGAAATTTGATGTCTAAGGAAGTGTTTAACTTTTAAAATTCATTACACATGAAACGTGACAATAGCAAATTCCCTATTTCATAAATTATTGAATTTAAAATTATATTGATTTATTTTTAAGTAATATTTTCAATTCCTATTTTTTTAGTGAGTTTATGGATTTTATTTAAGTAAAATTCAAAACATTAATGGATAGAAAATTAGAAGTTTCTAAGGACTTTATAATATAATATTACATAGCATTACAGTGATGGATTCATTTTTAAAGTGGTGTAAATATTAGTTTAACTTAGCTAGTCTTTCAAAGAAATAGGTGCTCAAATAATTAAAATTGAATGTAAGATGCAAAAAAGTGGAAATGCCCCAAACACTACGTTTAGTTTTTAATCATTAAATGATGGGAAATGTGGAGAAATAAGCACGATTATTTGTAGAGTAAAATTTAGGAGTGCTAAAAACTCATTGTTTTCTAAAGGAAATATATTAAAGGTTTTTAGATTTTCATACAACTTTTTTGAAAAGACTATTATGAAAATCTGTTTTTTTTTTTAATTCAGTCTACGGAATGTTATTTGCTTTCATGGAAAAAGAAAATCATCCTTGCTCTATTTGTAGATATTTTACACATTTCAGTATAAATTATTTAGAAAATATCTAAGCCCAAGTATTTCTTCTACTGAACATTTTCTCAATATTGTCTTTTAAAAGTTATAGATTTTAAACAATAACAATCCAAGGATTGCAATGACTTCTATGGCTACAGCAATTATTTTTCCCTTCTTGAGGGGGAGGAGATACACATTACCAGAATTAGGAAGTTTCCTTTTATTACTGTATTGTAAAAACAAAACAAAATGAAACATTTTCATGAATCAACTTTGAATTTTATCAAATAAATTTTTTCTTATATTTGTTGTAACATTTTCTTTTTTCCAATTAATATAGAGAATGACATTGATTTTCCAACATTATATCAAACTTCCATTCCCAAAATAAATTCTACTGCAGCATCAATACTTTCTATTCCAATGGATTCAGTTTACTATAATGTTGGGTATAAATTTTGCTTCTATAACCATAGGACTTTGGCATATGATTTCCTTTCTTAGAAAGGCCATGTCATGTTTTGATATTGGGTTTGAGCTGGTTTTATAAAACATATTGAATCTTCTTCAAAAGGAGTTTGTCATGGAAAAAAATATTAAAATATTCTAAGAATATAGGGGATCCTGGCTGGCTCAGTCAGTAGAGTATCTGACTTCTGATCTTGGGGTTGTGAGTTTGAGCCCCATGTTGGGTGTAGAGATTACTTAAAAAATATTTGAAGAATATAAAAATTTAAAAATATATTAGCTAGTCCTATTTTTATTCTTGTGTCAGTTTTTAAATTTGTGTTTTCAAGAAATTTGTACATTTGATATCATTGTTCAACTTTATTGACGTGAATTTGTTTGCAATATACTTTTATTACCTTTTTAATACCTGTAGGATTTGTAGTGTATCCCCTTTTCATTTGTTGTTGATTGTTAGTAATTATTCTGTCTTTTTTCTTGATAGGTATTTGTGGGAGTATATTAATTGTATTAGTCATTTAAAAAAACCAACTTTCAGCTTTGCTGGATTTTTCTATTATGTGTTTCTTTTCAATTCCATTGATATTTGCTATTATTATTTTCTTCCTTTTACTTTATCTTATTTTGGTTTTATTTTTAAATAGCTTTATTGAAATACAATTCAAATATGAAACACTTTGCACATTTTTATTATTTATTTATTTGGTGTTAATCTCTTATTTTATTTTTCTTACTTAAGTACAGATGACACACCATGTAAACCAGCTTCAAGTGTACAACATAAAGAATCAATAATTCTATATATTAAGCAATGTTAACCATGATAAGTATGGTTGCCATCTGTCACACACAATGGAATATTACTCAGATATAAGAAAGAAATCTCTCCATTTGCAACAACATGGATGGACCTGGAGGGTATTATGCTAAGTGAAATAAACCAGACAGAGAAAGACAAGTACCATATAATTTCACTCATCTGTGGAATCCAAAAAACAAAACAAACACACAACAACAATAACAAAGAGAGAAACACACTCATAAATATATAGAGAACAAACTGTTGGGGGTGTGGAGGGATGGGTGAAATAGGTAAAGAATATTAAGAGGTACTTTATCTTATTTTAATTTACTCTTCTTTTTCTAGCTTCTTGAAATGCATAGATCATGGGTTTCCTGCTTTAGTATATGCATTTACTGTTGTAAATTTTGTTCTAAGCACTATTTCATCCGTATCTCAAATATCTTAATATGTTGTGTTTTCATTACCATTATAGTTCAAAATAATTTCTAATTTCCATTTTGGGCTACTTAGAAGTATGTCACTTAATTTCCAAATATATGAGATTTTTAAAATTATAATTCTATTAATGGTTCCTATTTGTGCTGTTCAAATTCATATCTTTCTGATTTGTTTTTGGGTTTTTTTTTTGCATTTTTCTATCAGCCTAAGAGATGTATGCTAACATTTCTAAATAAGAATGCAAATGTACTATTAATACTATTTCTATCCATTTTTTGCTTCATTTATTTTTAGCCTGTGTGAATGCATTTATAGCAATTTGCAGTTGTGATATCTTCCTGCTGAACTGTCTTAACATTATGAAATATTCCTCTTAAAATATAATTTTTATGTAGAAAGTCTATTTACATTCTGAAGTGTCACTGCTGAAATATAATTATAGATCTTTATGTTGTGTATAGGCTCTGATTATGTATAGCACAGAGCAGAGTACATACTGAATTTTATTTTCTTTAAAGATATTTATTTATTTTACAGAGAGAGAGAGAGAGAGATTGAGCACTGGAGTGTGGTGGGGAGGGCAGAGAGAAAGGGAGAGGGAGAATCCCAAGCAGACTCTCTGCAGAGTGTGGATTGCAACTTGGGGTTCAATCTTACCACCCTGAGATCATGACCTGGAAGCTGAAATCAAGAGTCCAATGGTCAACAGACTGAGCCACCAAGGCTCTCCACATACTGAGTTTTAAATAATATATTGTTCTCATTTTTTTTCTCCCAGTCATGGCTTTCACTGTGCCTATATATCATGCTTTGATAGGCCAATACTTATCATTGAAAAGTCTGGAAAAGGCCTTGATAACCTAGGTTGGGTAACAGTGAAAGGTTTATTTTTATTCTAAGGTAGAAGTGGAAATAGATTGACATAAATAGAGGCTTCAAGGGAAAATAGGTGAAAAGCTCCAACCTTTCTCTGTTCCATTAACAGGGGGTTTGGGATGTGTAGTTAACTCTATGGATAACGGTGGGAGTAGAGTAAGGAGCTGGAGTCCGCAGAAGTAGAATTAAGGGTAGATCACCGAATTGCTGAGTCAAGGATCTGCTTAAGAGATCAGGAGCGAATTTTTAGGAAGTTCTGGGACAGGATCACTCCCTTTCCCTTGATCACTTACGCAGTTCAATTTAGCAAACATACTTGGGGCTAACCACGTTCTAATATTTCTGGGTGCTTAAGTCCAAAGACAAGTAAGATATAGTTGCAGTTCTTGAGACAATTGTCATCGAATGGATGAAAGAAACACAAACTAGTCTTTCGAAGAGAAATAAAAAAGAATGTGGAGTCAGACAACTGCCAGACACAAGGAAGTACCTGTGACATAGCCAAACTTGTAATACAGCTGATAGCATGAGAAGGGAGGTAACAAGCAGGGAGTAAATGGAGGGGAGAATAGTAAAAGTTTAATTAAAATCTTGTTTACTGGATCTTAAAAAAATTGGAGATGTTTGCTAAATGTTTAATTTTCATTTGCAATCCAGAATATTAGTACAACTTTGTGTATTACATTTTGAGGATACCATGTTTACATAACATATTAAGGATTTTTGTAATTTTTAGTATATACATTAAGGCCTTATAAAATGTTCATCTGTCTCCTTAAAAATCAGTAATCTAGTATATTGTAGCAGGCACTTACTTATTTGCTCAAAGTTACATGTAGATAAAATTCTTTGATTTTTCCTTCTTCATCGGTAATATTTTGATAAAAGAAGGTGTACAGCAAGCAATCTTATTTATATGAAGGAAACTAGAGCTTTTAGATTTCTAATGCTAATGGAGGAAAATTTGACTGAGTGAAACATATTGAAAATTCAACCCTGACAGCTGGAAAAGATAAATGAAATCCAATTTTGCTTTTTGAGTCACTGTTTTAAGTTTCTACCTGGGGTTAAGATAGGCCTTGAAGGCATCACCTCCTATAGATCAACTGTCTTGCTCCTAGATGCTTCTGTACATACTGGGCAAACTCATCCCAGCACAGATGATTTATAGGTGATAATATTTTTTGTCTATGGTGTAACTGTCGCTAGATTATTCCAGCAATATATAGAAGCAATGAATTGAGAAACAAATACGTATATGAATGATTTTATAAATCCTAGAGGTTAATAATAGTTTAGTTCCACTGGGAGCACTACAAAATTGAAAGCCCTAAATATAACTTGAACAACTGCTCAGAAATCTGACTTTTAAAAATTGTTGTAAGAGCAGAGAACTGGAATGGGAATCACATGATGATACATATGCCAAAAGAATAAGAAAACGACGTAATTTTTTTCTTCTGGATTGAATACCATAGAGTTTGGAGTCTTGGATTCTTATATAAATGCATGCTACTCATTCTAATGCCTAAATATTAAGTAGAAACTCTATTTATGGTCTCCATTGAATTAAACATGGTAATAGACAGACCTTGCATTTCAACATATGGATGATAATCTATATTAATTGAACACATTCCTACTAAGTGCCAGGTACTAAGGAAAATTAATAGATAAGGAATACACAGGATCTGCTCTTAAGGAATTTTATTCTAGTACAAGACAGAAAGCAGACACTCATGAAAAGATGGAACATATCCAAGTAGTAAATTACAGACCTTCAATAAGTAATAAAATCATGTTAAGGCACTCAGAGAGCAGAGTATTTCCAGCTCTGTTAGTCAGGGGGCTTTTAATGGAGGTCACAAAAGCAATTATATTTTAACAGTCTCTTGAAGAATGAGTAAGATTTGAATAGATATAAATTACTGAGAAACTGTTCCACAGAGGAGTATTAGTAAACACGTAAATAGGAAAACACAATTAAGTTGACTGGGTAGGCTACAGATGACGATTCATGAAAGACAGTTATGAGAAAAACTGTTAGGGGAGGTTGGGACCCTGTTTGTAATGGGTGTTGAAACCTGTGCCAAGAATGTAGGCTCTAATAATCATCAATGAGTCTTCTTTTATAATCAGCAGGGGAGTTGTATGATTGAAGCAGAGCTCTAATAGTTCTAGAAAGATTGCAGAGCATTGCAGTGAAGCAAAAAGGCCATAAAGATGCTGTAAAGTGTCTAGGTACCACATCTCAAGATTAGGCAAGGGATTTTTAGTTAGATCTACTTGTATTAAAAAATGAATAAAATCTGGGGAGTTATTAGATATTGTAGGTCTTAGGAATAATACAAAGAAAAATAATGACTCCATGAATGAAAATATGCAGATCTGGAGAAAGAAATGGAATGGGCAATACAAATGGGAATTACCACTACATTGTTTCTTGTAAAGACAGAAAATGTGGAGCTACATCATTGGTGAAGAAAAATATCTGTGTCTTTCTGTATCTATATATAGTGTATCTATGAAGTTTGAAGCCAAAGGGGTGGATAGGCTTCTTATGGAGATGATAAAGGTGAGAAGAGTCATATAGCAAAGGCTGTGCTTAGGATATGCCCACAGTTCATCCTATAAAGAATCCAGTAAAGGACAAGGCAATGAATTTTCAGACAATTAAAAGGATTAAGGGAAATGGACTCTGATGGAAACCATTAAAATTTTAAAAGGAGAAGCTGGTAGTTATATGAGGTACAACAGAGGGATGGAAAAGAGTAAGGACTGGTGTCAGTCATTCCAAATGTTCAACTGTGAGGTACCTGGGGGATTTCAAGAGTACAGTTTTCAGAAAGTGAGCAATTTGTATGATTCATGTATAATTCAGGCATGACAGGTTATCAATTTTGGGGTTTTTTTCCATTCAATCATTCACAACATACGTGTAGAGCACCTCCCATGAATTCTAGGTATTGGGAATACAGTGGTGAACAAAACAAATTCCCTTTCTCTTGGTTCTTACATTCTAATGGGGAAAACTGTCAATAAACAAATATGTATCAAGTGGTCAAGAAGAAAAATAGGAAAAAGTGGGGACAGCTAGGGCATTCATAGTCCTCAACTTAAAAGGGGCTGCTTTTTCTTCACTCATCTATCAGTGTTCTATCTTTGAGTCAGACTCATGAAAGACCACAGGCTTCTTTCATGAATTTATTAAATTTCAAAATGCCATCGGAGAATGGATAGAGTCACTCCCTGGTCTTTCCCTTCCTCAAAGAACACACCCCTTAGGATGTATAGAGGTCTATTCATATAGTCACATGAAAGGAATAGACCTTTCTGCAAAAAATTAACAGGTTTGTAGATGCTGTGGGTAGGTAAATAAAACTAACTGAGAGAATACAGTGGCAGTCCCAAGATATCTTTCTCTGTGTGTCTCTCTTAAACATATCTGGAAAAAGACAAAGTTATTTCAAGAAAATGTGTTAAGGTCCATATTATAATAACATGCATATGTTTCCTACCAACACGGCTTGAGCATATTTTCATCTAAACTCAGAGAAATGAATATGAAACCTTCTATAATAATGTTTGGTTTCATGTTGGAAGAGTTCTAGCTTTCAGTGTGCACAAATGAGAAATGCCTAGGCAAGTTCTGATTTAACACTTTTGCAAGGTCAGGTTGTTTAATTGAATAAGGAAAGCAGGTTTCAAGCAGGGCAGAAATCAATGCTGAGCACTGGGGAAAAGGCTCTTTCCCTACCTTGATTCCCCTTGCACTATTTTTTCTTAAAATGAAAGTATCTGTGAACACAGGAAATTTCACTCTTTCCCAAACAAAAAGTAATTAAAATTGCCTTACGTGCCTATTTAGTGTAGGATATGTGATGATATATTCTGCCTTTATTTAAAACCACCATTGGCATTAAATGCTGCCTTACCTTAAAAGTAATATAGCAGAATGACTTTTATTACAGATGGTAATTTATGAAAAGTGGAGCCAATGGAATTGATGTCAAGCTTTTCCCACAAGCTTTATTTACTTTCTTATTGCTCACTATTGACCAAGGTTTGTTACGGCACTAGTCACTATCTCAGCTGGCATTCTGCCTGTTTGTGTTCTTAAAAGTGGTTTTGTTTTTTTATTCTCATACAGCACTGGAACTAATTACAGCTGCTCACTTTTCTATTTCAACCCTCAATGCTCTCCGTTTTCTCTGGATTTTGCTTTCACTCACAGGCACAATATTTTTTCCATTTTGTGTCTGACCCTCTTTCATATACATGGCCAGGACAGGAGCACCCTAGGCCACGGGGAATGAAAAGGCTTTTAGAACGAATTTTCATTTTGTGTGCAATGCCCACGGCGTTCTCTGAGTGTGTGATGTGCTATCGTCAGGTTTTGATTATGCAATTGAAATGCAGAAAATTTAAAAGCTCAGCTTTATTGGCCTTATCAGCAGTTTGCACTCTCCCCCAAACTCTGTTAGAACAATTACTTGATCACCTTTGGTCAAAGACTACCAAAAGAAAAGGAACCTCATAGATGACGCTTAGAGAGGAACTGAGGTTTAATGGAGGGTTTGAAATTTTATACTATATTTTTATACCAATTTTATGAGTTTTTTGTGTTAAGAATGGTCTTATTAGAATAGGATTGAAATTTTTAAAAAGTGCCCCAGTGTATCTTATCTCTCAGTTTGCTGGCAAGGACCTGGGAGGATAGAGGTTTATAAAAAAAAAATATTCTACATAGAAGGAAATGCAGTGAAAAAATGGCTATTCATATTTCTTCACCTCACTCATCTTCCACTTGAAGTCATTCTAAACTGGAATGGACCTCGAATTAGTGTAAAGAGCAAAACAATCTGGCCTACCTCAGGCAGGACCTAGAAATCTTTGTATCTGCAGGTACGTCTGCGTGCCCATAATCCTAGTCAAGGGAAGACTTCAATAAAATGCAGAATCAGAGGGTGTGCCTCGTTGGCTCAATCAGTGAAACAAACGAATCTTGATTTTGGCTCAGGTGGTGATTTCAGGGTCATGAGATCAAGCCCCATATCAGACTCCGTGCTCAGTGGGGAGTCTGTTTGAAACTCTCTCTCTCCCTCCCCCCCCAAATAAATAAATAAATACATACATACATACATAAATCTTTTTTAAAAAATGCAGAATCAGAGAAACTTCAACCAGGTTTTACCAGTCTGGGACCTGCATCCTTGAGAGTAGACTAGAACTACAAAATGAGTTGTGTAGTAGGAAATATGACTTGCGATAATTCCTCTTTCTCCATTGATTCAGATATTGCTCAGGGCTTATAGAAGCTGATATAAGAAAAAAGACTTGACTATAAGAAACGAAGGGATGGTTTTATTTTTTTTTTTAATTTTTGAGGTTTTGATATTCACATTAAAATGATTTTGTGAGCATTTCAGAAATGAGAGTAAATGCTGAATTCCAGGATTAAACTAGCTTATATTTGTATGATATCAGGTCCAACCTTAGACCTTAAAATAACCTATCTCACATTTGTATTGGATAGATTAGGCACCCTTGGGAATGAGAGTGATCAAGCTAACTTGCAGGACATGTGAATATGAATCGTTGTATTAGTTTAGCAATGTTGACCTCGCTATATTACATTCTACTCATGAAAATGAGATCCGTATGCGACAATGTACTAGCACCAGAGAAACCTGGGAAAGAAAATGGACTTCAGATTCCTTACAGAATCAGAGATCAAAAGATCTGTTCCATTAAACTTTAAACCAGAGAAATTCATCTGTCTGCCCCAGTGCCTAGTGTCAATCAATGATTCAGCTTTAGCTGGATTATGGTTAAGCCTGAATGGTCATGCAAGAGAGAATTTCAGACAACCAGTCTCCAAAGAGATTGCTATTCTAAGACTCAACATGAAAGAAAAATATGCTTAGGTTTTGCTATAGAGCAAAGAAATTTTCACCTTTAAAGATATAGTAAAAGTACCTGTATTCCATATTTGTCATACTCACATGTGAAAATAGAATAATCATTAGCAGTTTGATACATATAGATATTTTGTTTCTTAATTTGCTTAATAAAATTTAAGCCAAGATTCTCATAGTCTGTGGTGTTCAGCACACTGGTGAGAATCTAAAGTCTCATTGTGTATCTATAGTTTATGTAATTGTAACCAGTTTATTGAGGAAGAATTTCTACTCATTGGGATATACAGAGAAAACAGAGCTTTCTTTTTCCCTTGGTAACTATTCCCTACCTTTGCTTTCTTGAATCCCTCCTTTCTACTGATTAGTCAATTTCTTACCAAGAACTTAGTCAAATCCTATAATTCTTTAGTTATATCAGTTGTTAGAAAAGTCTCATTTTTGTTACTAAAACCCAGTCCTATTCATTATGAAAGTTCAATACCATATCAGTTTCATTTTTATGGTTCACGTTATAAAATGCAGATTCATATATGTTTAATGGCATCAATTGAGTAGCTGATCATGTGGTGTAAGTTGAAAAATACAGATAAAATAAGATTTGAATTTTAAAATGTTTTAACTTTAATCTTAACATGAAACCAATGAACTAGATTAAGTCCACATACATCCCATTGGTTAGTTGGAATTTGGTTTTTCACTTTTCTATCAGAAGAGAAATTTAATTTAGAGGATACACTCTCAAGAGGAGAACTTTCAAGATTTGTGACTCCTGTGGTCATAATTACATATGAAATCTTTGCAACATGATTAAAATTTCTTTCTTTAAGCAGGGTGTGGGAGGGTTTAGATTGGTGCCTTTTTGGGGAAAAAAAAAGAATTTTGTAATAAATGGGAATGACATCAATCTTTAAGGTATGATTCAATTTTATTATAAGCACTTGGTATATTAAAATATTAAGCTGGATAGTATTTGAAAACCTAGGTAACTGTCTTTTCACTTATTTGCAAGCAGAAGCAATAATTATTTTCTAACAGAATGCTGGTCAAATATTAAAGTTTTTCTATGAATTGCAAAAACAGCCATGAGTTGCAAAACATGTTGACCTACGTTCTGGATCGCAGGTTAGAAAAGGAAAATAGATGAAGGATAACCAGAGATCCTGGTGAGATTGAAGTGCCATCTGTGTGTCTCCCCAGCTTCTGTCATCATGGCACTTGGGCATGACAGGGAAATATGCATGTGCACATCCGCAGGGCGGCTTTGAAGCTCAGAGTCCTGCTGACCTCAAAGACCTGAGAACTTGAAGTGGTTCCATGGATTTCCCTTTCCAGTCTTTGGCTCAGCTTCTAACATCACTCATTCACAAACAGTAATCAAATGATCGTTTTCACTTTGGTGCTTATAACAAAATGGCCCTCTCCACTTCATAGCCTCCACTCAAAGACAAAAAGGGCTAAATGGCAAAGTAGAAATATAGCTCCTGTTCATTGCTTTTTTGCATATAAGGAATGAAATGGTGACTGACGTTTAAAGTTAATGCCTTTTATTAAATAACAGTCCTTCCTTGAGCAGTGGGATAATTTGAAAGGAAATCTGTGTTCGTTAAAGAACACCGCCTCCTTTTCTTCTAAACGCTCTCATGCTCTCATCTAAAGGAAAAGATGGCGCTTGGCAGCCTTGCCATCTTCATGGGATTCAGCATCCTCATTATTTTTACTTTAATGGAAGAAACTCTGATAACTAATCCATAAATAAATGCTTATTAAAACAGCTCATTTATCAGTGCCTCTTTATAATCAGCTCAATTGGGTTATAATTTAGGGTATAACGCCTGAAGCATGTTAATATAGTTATGTGAGCGCAATAATTAGAAATGACTGGTGTTTGCATTTTGACCTTCCTTCTAAAGATTTCACACCACCTTCCAAACAGCACACTAATGAAAGTAGATGTGGAGTTTATCTGAGCACTGTATCACAAGAAAAAGCTGCAATTTGACATAGTAGTAGGCTGGAATAAGAAACAGATACAAAACATAATTACCTAATTATAATTTGTTTTTGTGGAATACCTGTTTTGAAAAAGAGATGCAGCAAATTTTGTCCCTCTAATATATGAGTTAATAAACTTTCTTAAGAACTCATTCTGCATGTACATTCATAGTTTTTTTTTAAAAAATGGAAACAAATAAGTTCTTGTGCACAGGAGAGGAGCACCCTGTCCACTGGGAATAGAGTGGATAAAGACCTGTTTAGCAAGACAGCTTACTGAGCCTCACTGACCCAAACTTTTTCAGCTTATTCCAGAATCCTATTTTCTCAGGATTGTCTGCATTTCTCCAAAAATTGCTTTTTTTTTTTAGTTCATTTCCTAATGGCTATTTTTTAAATGCCTACAATTTTCACAGCAGTGGGCTACTTTTACTAAACTGTTCGAAGTATTTGATGTGAATGATTGTTGTGAGAATTCTATAAAAGCATTACCTACACAATGCCTAGCCCATAGCTCTTAATATCTTTTTGGCTCCTCTCTCCATCTTGAGACACTGAGATAGAGTTTAACACATTTAACTGAATACCTCACATGTTGAAGATGCTCTGGAAAATTCTATGGGGAACACAAAGATGAATAAAGCCCTGTCAAGTTTGTGGGGAAGGTGGATGTGGAAAAATCTTCCTTAGTGAGAGATACTATGTCTTTCTTTGGTGCAACCTCAGTTCCTAGCACGGTGCCTGCACAACACGTGATGCTCAAGATATTAAGTCAATGATTTCAATTAGGAAGAAATAAATAAGTAGAATCATAAGTAATGCATTACAAACTCTAAAATGTTTTACTATTGAAGATATTGAAGAGGTGGCATTTGTTTTAGGGTCTGAAAATACTGCTAAATTATAGTAAAGGGAAATGGCATTTCTTTCTGACCTGATAATCTAGTGGTAAGCATTTGCATAACAAATGCAGGTAAATAATACTCAATTGACAATATATGAATTGTTAGTAATCCCAGATCAAGATACTAATATTTCACTTATATCATTTTAAATGCCTTAATGCTATAAGTTTGGCATGAAATGGGAAAGTCATTTACGAAAATATTAGACACCTGTGTAACACAAAATCTGGGCTCTAGAGGGAGAAACAGAGAATGGATTCTAACCACACATGCCAACATCAACAAATCTATTGGCTAGAAAATAATAAAAGCTAACTTTAAAATGCCAGTATATATAATTTGGAAATATATCTCAAATTTGTACAAACATGCTTGAATAAAAAATAAAATAAAAGCAAAATCCTCGGGATTTCAATGGTAGTGGGTAGTGAGAAAGGAAATCTAAGATGTTCCTTGCCTTTAGGATTTTTTTCTCCACCATATGGATAGCTACTCTGTGTTTATGTATTGTGTGCGTGTGCATTTTGTAAACATATAGGCATATATATACATATATATACATATATATACATATATATATATATATATATATAGTATGTGTGTGTGTGTGTGTGCATGTGCGTGTGCGTGCGTGTGTGTATTTTCAATCTGAAACTTACCCTCAAGAGACTAAAAGGCCCCAGGAAGAGGCTAGGAAGCTTTTACTCACCTCCCATTAGAAAACTGACCTCATAAGGGATCTACATAGTACCCAACTCCATTCTCTTTTTCTAGGCAGCCCCCAGTTTTTTCTGCTAAAACCCATGGTATATTTGGCACACTAACTCAGACTTTGGGAAATGTACCACTGTGGATTATTGTGTTCTTTGTATTTCCCTGGATGAGTAAAATTAATACCTGTGAGATAGGAATGGACTTTTTTTCCTAAGATTTATTTATATGAGGGCGGAGGGCCAGAGAGAGAGCAAGAGAGAGAATTCCAAGCAGACTCCTAGTTAAGTGGGGATCCAGACGCAGGGCTCAATCTCACAACCTTGAGATCATGACCTGAGCCCAAAATCAAGAGTCAGAGGCTCAACTGAGCCACCCAGGTGCCCAGGAATGGCCTTTTCCTTAAAAAGGTGAAAGGTTTGCAAAATGAAATGTTGAGAAAGAACCATTCTTTTTAATTATTATTGTTGTTATTTATTTCTTTATTGAGAGAGAGTGTGTGTGTATGCGTACACATGTGTGGTGGGGGAGGGGTAGAAGGAGAAAGAGAGAATCTTAAGCAAGCTCCACCACACCCAGCACAGAACCCTATGTGGGGCTTGATGTCCCCACCATGGGATTATGACCTGAGCCAAAATGAAGAACCAGACGCTTAACTAACTGAGACACCCAGATGCCCCCAAAAGAACCACTCTCTTTGAGGAGAAGGAAGAGAGACAGCAAGACGAACCTTGAAACAAGGAAGCAAGAATGAAAACCAGATCACATGAGGTTTATATATGATTGGTACAATTAAGAAAATCCAAAAACTTCTCTTTGTACATGGAGAGCTGTACTATTTTACTCCATCTTAAATTTGTTTTGCCCTATGCTGTAATTCCCTCTTGCTCCAGTCTCCAGTGAAGTCTCACTACATTCACAATCGTTCTGCGTTAGGGCAGTAAAAGAAGGATGAGCTTTCTTGCATCTCTCTTTGCAGAGGCCACTGTAGTTGTATTTAAGGAGGAGTGAGGTGCCAGAATCCTAGAGAAGGGGCCTCAGTGAGGCCAGCAGAGGTTCAGGGCATATATGAGAGTGATGAGTAGTGGCCATAACAGAGCGGAGAACAAAGCTCCATTTTGCACTCTTTCAGCAGAGGACATGACAAGACCCCCTTCAAATATGCTATGAGCCTTTAAAAGACATGTCAGGCAATTGGACTTTAATATACTGTAGGTATTTATTATCAGTGTCTCTCACCCCTAAAGCAGAAGAGTTAATGCACTTTCTCAGGGATTCCACCTAGAAAATGAAAAGTTTGGGATTTATAGAAAATTTATTTTCAATATTCATTTATCAGAGGGGCAGAGAAACAGAACCACTCTGAGAAATATGAAATAATTTGTTATAGGAATAGAGCATAAGCAGTTGTGGGTATTTGTCAGTCTATTGAGGGCTACTGTTTCTGCCTGTAGGGTTCTGAAGTTGACAGAACTGGGAGCTGGGAAGGAAAGATGAATGGGAAATGGGAAAGCAACAGCAAACTGGACCCATGAGGATGTCTCTCATTGCCTCTGTTCTCAGTGAAGCAGGTGCCTACAATAAGGCACTGCATTCTCACCTGCTCCAGCTGCTGGAGAAGCTGAAAGAGGAGTTCTGGCAGCAGCTAGAGGAGTTTGGGATCTGACTGCTACTGCAACAATGGGTCACCCAGTGGATCAGCAACAACGTATGTGAGCTGTAATAGCTCCCAAACTCACACTCGCCTTTCCAGGATAAACACGGGTGCTGCTACCATGCCATCTTTCAACTGATTCTCGTATGAATTATGAGAATTCTGTTTATAGTTAATTCTAATCTGGAACCTTCCATATTTGTCTTTATGGAAAACAAATGTAGGAAATGTAGTTCCAGCTCACCTAACTTAACAACACAATACAAAATATTTCATTTAATTTTTTCAATTTTAATGTAATTATACTTTGAACTATGGACCTTGGATTGATAATAAAATTTCAGGAAGCTATGGCATCTTATCTCAAGGTTTTGAATAAATCTTAGCACTTCATTAGGATTATTATATTCTACATAGTAACATTATATAGCATTTATAAAAAAATGCAGTAATTCTGCATATATTTGTCTTTATAAAAGTTGGAACTGTAGTATCTTTCCAAATATCATTATTGAACATGTTCTGTACCAAGTAAGGAGATCTCAATGATAATTGCAATTAAAATTTTGATGTCCGGAGTGGGAAGCTCAGTTAACCAAAACATTAGGAAAAAAAAAAAAAAGATGCCTTACCAGGACTATGTATTAGACTTTATATTATATTTAAAGGAGTTTTCTGAGTTTAAGTATTAATTACAATATCAAATACAATAAGCAGCCACCGTCCAAACACAATGCCTGACACATAGTAAGGACACCACTAAAAACAGAAGCCAAAATGCTGATATAGATGAAGAGGAAGGAGACTGGGTTACGATAGTGGATGTAAGGACACATGGTGATGAATAAAGGAAACCTATCAACCACTGTTTTCAAGGCATTCATGTAGTGAAGTTCTTACAGAAAACCAGAAAAAAATAGCTTATTAATTGACAATTCTAATAACTCACTCATCTTGCATACCCTCAAAGATGTGATTTATTCTCTGAATGTCTCTCATAATCTCCAACCCATAAGTAACTCCTGTGTGAGATTCTCATACCTTTCCATTAGCTCACCTACCGTGTGTCACTGGCCTCTATATAGAATTAAGGGATAATCTGCTTTTAGGGTCACATAGCAAAAAGCATGGCATTTCTGGATAGAAAGAACCATCTTTATTCAGGAAAGACCTGGAAAAATGGCAGGTTTTTTGGTCTTATGGACTGTATGGTATATAGGCCAGTACTATCTGGATGAGCTCTATGTAACTCTTGCCATGAGTGATCCTAAAGAGGAACTTTTTCAAAACAGTGAGAAAGGCAAGGGATTTTAAGGATATGATACAGAGCTGTTTTGTTTTGAAAGTGTGAAAAAAATGTAATGCATAATTTCTGATGAATTTTATTTTTATTTTTTAAAAGATTTTAAGTAATCTCTACTCCTAACATGGGGCTTGAACTTACAACCTTGACATCAAGTGTCGCATGCTCTACCAACTGAGCCAGCCAAGTGCCCCTAATGGATCTGATTTTTAAACTACAAAATATTACTTTCCTCTCTATTCCTCAAAGAGGTATACACCTCTATTATAGCTTTTCTCCTAGTTCTAGGCACATAGTTGAATTGCGTTCCCTCACCCTCCTCCCCACCCCCACCCCCACATGCATAAGTTATGCATGGCCATTGACCTGATGTGGCCAATGAAATGTGAGCAGAAGTGAAGTGTGTCAGTTTCTGGTAGGAAGATTTAATCGTAGGCACTTGGCTTTAAACTCATTTTCCCAGGTGGTGATCAAGGTAGCAAGCACTGAGATGGAGCCTTTATGAGCCTGCGCTTTAAGTGACTTCAATGAGTTGCACCTTATGCTGTTCCATTTGGAGACTTAGCATGAGTGAAATATAAACATTTGTGTTACGCCGCTAAAAATTGGGTGGTGTTTGTTACTGCAGCCTGACCCAGCCCAGCCTGTCTGACAAAGATGGTGACGTGTAGTACTTATATACTGAAAAAGAACCATCCCAGAATGCACAGTCCAAAGTCATTCAGTCTGTTGACTTAAAATTTTACAGTGAGGAAGAGGCCACAGATCCACAGATGGTGGGTGGGCCAAACTCCTTGGGTGGCTGGTATTGGGAGAACAAGTGTTAAGCCTAGGGAGAATGTGTGGGCAGCCATCTGTCTTTGGCCAGGTGAACACGCTAATGTTCCAGGTCTTTAGGCAAAAGCAGGAAAAAGATGACAGCTTTCTGCTCAACAGATAATCTCAAGATGCCAAACTCTTTTTGCTCTATGCCTTATTTTTCTAAGAAGCCTCCAGATCTCTAGTACTCAATCATCAACAGACAAATATATGTAAGCATAAATTTATTTTTATCTTATTTCTTGCAATAAATAATTTGAAACACTTGATTAGCCTGGCCATGCATATATTTGTTGAAATATTTGCACTGTAAAAACAATGACACTAAACATTTAATACGCTCATTTCACACTAAAAAAAAAAAAAAAATTTTTTTTGAGTACCCTAAAACTGCTCAGTACAAACATGGATATTATATACATTTTAAATATGCTTATTCTCCTTATTGTTCACAATATCATTTTTAAAAATTAATTGAACAGAAACAGTGACTAGTATACTTCATAATTATTGCTGAGAGCTGAAATGTGTGTTAATCCCATGATAACACAGTCTTGAGGATAATGTCTTTTTAGGTTTTTCAGACTGAAATGAATGTGTTATATATAAAGTAGTATGATACAGTCAGTAGTCATGGTCCATGATCACTTTACCACCCACTTATTTAATATTACCTGGATTATTGTTTTTCCCCATTTTATATTCTTGGCTCCTTTGTCATAGATTAATTGACCATATAAGCATGGGTTTATTTCTGGGCTCTCTATTCTGTTCTACTGGATCTACGTGTCTATTTTTATGCCAGTACCATACTGTTTTGATCACTACAGCTTTATGGTATATTTTGGAATTTGGAGTTATGATACCTCCAGCTTTGTTCTTTTTTCTCAAGATTGCTTTGGCTGTTTGAGGTCTTTTGTGGTTCCATATAAATTTTAGAATTATTTGTTCTAGTTTTGTGAAAAATGTTGTTGGTATTTTGATAGGGATGGCACTGAATCTATAGATTTCTTTGGCTACTATAGTCTCTTCAATAAATGGTTTTGGAAGAACTGGATAGTCACATACAAAAGAATGAAACTAGATTACTTTCTGATACCACACACAAAAATAAACTCAAAATGGATGAAAGACCTGAATGTGAGACCTGAAACCATAAAAATCCTAGAAGAGAGCACAAGGAGTAACACCTCTGACATCAGCCACAACATTTTTTAAGACATGTCTCCTAAGGCAAGGAAAATAAAAGCAAAAATAAACTATTAGGACTACACCAAAATAAAAAGTTTTTGTACAGTGAAGAAAACCATCAATAGAACAAAAAGACAACCAACTGAATGAGAAAATTTATTTGAAAATGATATATCCAATAAGGGATTAATATCCTCAAAATATATAAAGAATTTAAACAGCTTGAACCCCCCCAAAACCGAATAATCCAATTAAAAAATGGACAGAAGGCCTGAATAAACATTTCTCCAAAGAAGATATACGATGTTTCTGTAGTGTAGGGGTTATCATGTTCTCCTTGCAAAGAAGACATACCGATGGCCAAGAGACACATGGAAAGATGTTCAACATCACTTATCATCAGGGAAATGAAAATCAAAACCACAATGAGATATCACCTCACACCTATAAGAATGGTTAAAATAAAAAAAGACAAGAAATTACAAGCTTTGGCAAGCCACTGTGGAAAATAGGATGGAGGATCCTCAAAAAATTAAACATAGAAATATCATACAGTCTAATGATTTCACTCCTGGGTATCTACCCAAAGAAAATGAAAACACTAATTCAAAAAGATATATGCATCCTATGTTTTACTGCAGCATTATTTAGGACAGCCAAGATAAGGAAGCAACCTCAGTGTTCACTGATAGATAAATAGATGAGGAAGATGTAGTACATACACACAGAGAAACAGGAATATTACACAGTCATAAAAAAGGAGAAGATCATGCCATTTTCGACAACTAGATGGACCTAGAGGATATTATGCTAAGTAGAATAAGTCAGACTGAGGAAGACAAATATCATATGCTCTAACTTATATGTGGAATCTAAAAAACAAAGCAAATTAATAAACAAATAGAATCAGATGTATAAATATAGAGAAGTGATGGTTGCCATAGGGGAGGGGAGTGGGGGGATAGGCAAAATGGGTGAAGGGGAATGAGAGATACAGTTTCCAGTTATGAAATGACTAAGCCACAGGAATAAAGTGTACAGCATCAGGAATATAGTCAATGATGTTGTAATACATTTTATGGTGACAGATGGTCACGACCCTTGTGGTGAGCATAGCATAACGTATAGA
The DNA here is from genome assembly GCF_023065955.2 of Ursus arctos. Classification (NCBI taxonomy): domain Eukaryota; kingdom Metazoa; phylum Chordata; class Mammalia; order Carnivora; family Ursidae; genus Ursus; species Ursus arctos. The sequence goes on from NW_026622764.1 coordinate 18,485,042, forward strand.
GAAGTTGAATCACTGTGTTGTATACCTGAGACTAATGTAACATTGTGTGTCAACTATACTCAAATAAAAAATAAATTCAAAATTTAAGAGAAAATAATAAAATTATCTGAATTATCTTTAAGTTTGATTAGGAAAGAAAGGTTTTTCAATTTCTCAAAGGATGCTCTAGGAATCTTGTATCATTTATTCTAATACTTATGTCAAAGTCTAAATATTATGAGCACATTATGCGTCAGATGGTACTCATGCAAAGACACGTAGTAAAAAGCACAAATAGCACCTATTTTAATGTACTTTAACAGTCTATATTAAGATCTATATTAAGTAAATACATAAATAATTTGTTATGATCTGCTAAGTGCTACAAAGAGGGACTTTAAGCTATTATAAAAGAGAATAATGGAAAGACATGATCTTCTCTGGAGTTCAGGGAAGTTTTTCTATAAGGATAAAATCTAAACTAAGACAAAAACATGAAAAATGGATAGGAAACAGGCAGAGGAACAGGGAAAGATTCTTCCAGATAGTGGAATCAGCTAGCTAGGTAAACAGAAAGTGTTGTGACTCATTCAAGGAATAAAATAAATGTATAAGAAAAAGAGCAGGGGTAACAGAAGCAGACTAGAGCACACTGGTTTGGAAAAAGACCTTTGTGTGATACTGATATATACAAATATAGCTATAGATATTTACCTGTATTTATTTGTATATATTATATGTATATGCATAATATATATAATATAGTATTTTACATATTTTATATATATATAATCATGAGAGAATGAACTTTTTGCCTAGGGACAGCATTTGGAATGAGGGAAAAGAACCTTCAGAACTTAGAACTGAGACCTGGGAAATTCCTACATTTCAGATTAAAAGAGGATGACAAAATGATGAGGGAGGAACTGTCAGTAAATCAGGAGGAACACAAAGAAAGTATGGTATTACAGGAAGCAAGGAAAGAGTCTTTTAAGAGAATGGAGTGGTGGCTAGCTCCCATCTCAAGCTGATTGTTTCTCAAAGAGACCCTGTGTCTTGAGATCTTCTGCTGTGTGTGTGGGGGGGGTTGTTTTTGTTTTTTTAAGTAGACTCCACACTCAGCACAGAGCTCGATGTGGGGTTTGAACTCAGGATCCTGAGCTTAAGACCTGAGCTGAAACCAAGAGTTGGACGATTAACTGACTGAGCCACCCAGGCACCCCAGAGATCTTCTGATTTTATAAAAACACAGAAATCTAGATTATTAAATCCCTCAATTTTTCAATCAAGACTTGACTGTTGAAATTGTACAAACTCTGTCAATGGGCTGGAAATGATGCCATTTACAAACTCTGTGTTACACCAAGATTTGTAACCAATACAGATAGCTATTTGGTTTAATCAGACATCTAGAAAATTAGCAAAACATTTGGTCGTAATTCTTAATTTATCAGGCATTGGAACGTTGTATAGCCAGAAACAGGAATATACTGAAAAGAGGAAAAAAGTTTTGTAACTAGAAGTATTCAGTTCAATTGACAACTTGTGCTCTGAGGGCCTAATCTATATATGAGAGCATCAAATGTAGTTATAATCTTAAAATCAGGGAAAGATTTGGGGCATGAGCAAGAATAAACCCTATTACATGTTATTTTACTGCTTAATCTACTGTATGCATATGAAGAAATCCTCTTTTGTCATCTCTGATTCTAACTTCACCAGACATACCGCTGAGTACAGAAAATTTGTTAACATCTTTGGTAAGATAACTGTTACTCCTCAGTGTGGTGGCCAGCACCATTTGCTTAGCCTGCCTCTCTATAAGGATGTACTACTCCAGGGAAGACTGTATCAATCTACTTTCAGATTCAAGGCTGTATTGTCAACGGTGCCTGCTCGGACTGTGCAGTGGTCTCAACTGAAGCATGGTTCCTTCTCTGGAAGTCCCAAGTATTCTTTCTTTTACTTGACACTAGACTGGTGGCTTAGTGTATACACTGGCTCTTTCCTCTTTCCTCCCTGCAAATCCCTGAAATGTACATAAAATCCCAAGAGAAGCCTGACAATGTAAACTCACATTAGACTTTGGAGGAAGTTGACAAGGGAAAAATTCAAGTAGGAAAGCTGTTCAAGTTCAAAATAATGTCTCCTCTTCTAAATCTAGATTTTATAATAATACTTTTTGATGTTTCTAACAGCCACAAACAGACCGCTCATTAATTAGGGCTCTAGAAATTGTAACCTTTTGGGGGATTTAAAATTACTTGACATGTACTGGTATCACAGGAGATAGTGATGATAAACGAACTTGACTGAATATTTGATCCTTTTGTTATATTAATTTACCCCCTGAAATAATAAACTATAATTTGATGAACACATCTTTTACTTTTTAATATTTATTTCCTAATATTTATGGAAACTGTAATAATTATGGTTATCAGCCTTCATTTCCATGAAATATGAGTTTTCAAACAAGTTTTGACATTAAAATAAGATTTCTAATGTTTTTATTTCAATTATTTCCACATCTATGAAATTCAAAATAACTTCATTAAAGTGAAAGGTAAATAAATTGAATTTGCTGACAAGTCTAAAATGTAGTGATGTATAGAGTGGAGTCAGTAAAGAACAGATCATTTTTCATGCATCATGTATAATTAAACAGATGTTACATTATTTTGTCATTGAATATAAAATATAACCCTTATTCTTACAAAATAAAATGTCTAATAACATTGGGATGTGACTGGAACCTCTATGACCTAGTGATGGTCAGTGTTGTTTTGACCATTAAAAGGGCGTCCTATTTATTTCCTCCCGAATCCTTCCTGGTTGGATATATTTTTTCTGAAAACTTTGGTTTGGGGAAAGAAAGGAAACTCCTGATAAGCAGTGATGTTATGAAGTAACTTCATTATGGATATACTTACCTAAATACAATCTGGCTGAGTATAGACTACCGACCCACAAACAAAACCCTCAGCTCTTTTAAACATGGAATCTCTATCAGGCAGGGTCCCACCTAGAGGAATTTAATTCAGTGGGTCATCCAGCAGTAGCATTTTAGGAAGCCATTACCTCCTACAGGGTTGAAGGGGCAGAGGGGGAAGATAGTGTCACTCCTGGAGCCCAGAACCATTGAAAAGGGGCTGCACAGTACAAGCTGCAGTGGTAGAGGAAGAATGAGAACCCAGGTATCTCTCTCCTCCCACTGCCCTGCTGCTCCCTACTAGTGGTAAACTCAACAGAAGTCAACAAACAAGCAAGGGATGGGGGAGGGGAGGGGAATGCTGTCAGCAGAACTCTGAGCAGCAGAGAGAAGGGTCACCAAAGGATCTGAGTGGGAGGATGCAAATGGAGCAAACTCAGCATGGATCTAAATCAAGAGAGGCTGAGCAAGTCTCCGGGATACGCTTGCACGGCGCGTTTAGGATTAGGCTTAGGAAGCGCGTCGGGACCTCCGACATTGCAAGTAACTCTGGCTGAAGAGGGAACGTTCTGAAACTGATGGTGCCTAATGGCCTCAAATATGGTCGTGCCAAGCATGATAGTGGCCCCTGTAAGCCCTTTGTCTCATTTCCGATTGACAACAACCACCTCTGGGAGAAGTCAATACCAGTGTTTATGGATTAAAAAGAAAACAAAATACCTGATTTTTGAGAGGTTAAACCACTGGTAAGCAGAGAGACTGATATTCAGCCTGCATTCTTTCCTTTAGTCCATGTTTCCTCTTGACATTCGAAAGCATGTGCTTAACTCAAAGGAAAATGGGTAGCAAAGCCCTCATCTTCTTCCTGGTGGTAGCAGCGACCACTTCTGTCAGCAGGATGATCACAGGGCCTTTTACTTCAGACCTTCCAACTCTGTTGCTTTTTCAGATCTGGCTTCAACCCAGGCCTAGTGGCCACTTTTACCATCTGGTCGACTTCATTTCTATTTTATTCTGGCTCCAGTCCTTAGACTCTAGTCAATTACTTCCCGCCAAAAAAAAAAAATCTTCTTGGGTTAGGAAGAAATAGGGAATCAAAGGTGAAGAAAATGAAGGAAAAAATTGGAAGCAAGGAAAGAGAAGGACAGAAACCAAAAGAGCTGCCACTTGTTCTGAAGTGGGCGAATGGCATCCAGGCTGCCAGGGTGACTGTGCTGCTTCTTGGAAGCTCTGGGCACACGGCAAACCACGCAGGGAGCACATGTCTGTTCTAGTTCCTTGCTCTGAGTTTAAATCTCAAAAAGAACTGGAAGGAAACGGAGCAGGAACAAACTGAGGTCCAACTGGGAAGCATTCATCCTTCAGACATCTCTTTGTGGACCCAAGAGCCTAAATGTTTGTTCCTCAGCTGGGTATCTTTCTGAGAAAGTGGGGAACATCTTGCAGGACCTTACTTGTTAAATAAGTTAAAGTTATAAAAAAGGTACTTTTCTATTCAGAATGCTCCTGAGATATGGACACTTTGTTTTATAATCGAATCTATTAACTTTACCTTTTTGCCTTTGCATATGGAGGAACGATGGCCTCTCCTCTACGATGCCCCACCCTCTCTCTTTTCTGTAGGAACAAAAGATGATTCCCTTAAAGCTAAGGGAGGTTAATTTTCAGGATCTTTCACTTGTCTGGGCTCCTTCCAGAACCTTATGTCTAATTTGGTATTGTAATTTTGTATTTCTTTTTCCTCAAAAGAGTCCCTCAAATTTTTTAAGGTTCAGGCTCTGCAAAGCCCGGTTGCTGGGGGTGGGGTTGGGTTTGGGATTAAGCCTCAGACAAGGACATGCTGGGGCAGACAACAGTCCTTTCAGCACCATTTGGTGGATTCTCCACTCCTTGGTGGAAATACTGTCAGAATTGTCACTTTTGACTTCACTCCATGACTCATCTAAAAAAAGAGTAATCAGTGACAAGTTCCTATGTGATAAATTGCCTCCAAGATCTTTTTCACAACACTCAGGCCAAGTAAACCTGAGAGGTTTAATGCATGCATGAATTAAGTACTGCAAGCCTTCAAGGAAGCTTTCAAACCAATGAACTCTAAACGGTGTGGAAAGGAAAATGCACAGTGAGCGATCCTAGCTGACGCATTATTGCTCTTTAAAAATATTACTCATCAGTATCTTTGGAGTAATACTTCTTTCACTTTATTTTTCCTATGGTTCTGCTTTGTTTTGAGGCCACATCTATAAGCAGAAACATGCATTAGAGAGGTAGCAAGCAATGTAGAGCTGCAGTCTGCAAACTTTTTCTGAAATCCTTTCAGCTTGGCACTTCATACCATCTGCATTGTAACTTCTCAACTCAGGCTGTAGCAGGAAAACAGCCACAGACGACATTTAAATGGATGAACGTGGTTGTGTTCCAATAAAACTTGAGTTTTGCACACTATCATTTGAATTACATATAATTTTTACATGTCACGAAACATTCTTCTTTTGTATTCCAAAAATCATTGAAAAATATAAAATCATTCTTAGCTTACAGTCCATCCAAAAGCAAGGCAGGCTGGATTTGGTCTGGGAATTATCATTTGCAAATTCCCGTTGTACAGTAATAGTGAAGAGAGGATGAGTTTGAGAGTATTTAGACTTGATTTTCAATCTTGATTCTGTTGTTATTAAGTAAATGAATTTATGCATCAGTTCACCACTCCCCAGGGACTTAGTGTTCTCATCTATAAAATAGGGTTGTGATACTTATTCAGAGGGCTGTTGGTAGGATTACATGAGGATTACATTTCTTTATTTCAAAGAAACTAACCTGGTCTCCAGAGAGTAAAAGTTAATATATTTGCACTCCCCTCTGTTTACTTTTCTTTTTATCTTTTGGCATTTTGGGGGCAGGGGGGTATACTATTTGAGGTATAATTGACATATAACATTATATTAGTTTCAGGTGTACGACATATGAATTAAATATACTGACTCAGTATTTGTATACATTGTAAAAGGACCACCACAATAAGTCTTGCTAATGTCCATCACCTTACATAATTACAGTTTTTTCTCTGTGATAGGAATTTTTGAGGTTTACTCTCTTAGCAACTTTCAAATAGGTCATAAAGTATTATTAACTATAGTTACTATACTGTACATTACATTTGCCTATTTTCGTGATTGTTTATTTGACTGACTAGTGTAAGTGTGTTAAACAGATATTTTTATAGCCATAAAAATGGAAAAAAATGTTTTGAAGTTAAACACTAAAGAAAAATTTTCAAATAAATTAATGGGACAATGGGACAAAAATCTCATTTGTGTTCAAAACCAAATTTGCATTGTCACTATTTTAATGCTGCTCTTTGGAGTCATATAGTTTTCTTTGCATTATGAACATTTTTATTTTTGAATGAAAATATTTTTATTTTTTGAATTTGATATAATTAGTGTTATGATAATTTGGTGCTTCCTCTGTGAAGTCTTACTGTATCTGCTCCAATGGACATACCTTGTGTAGTTTACAGCCAAGACAATGATGACAAAAGACAATGCTATGTGCCACTCAAATAATGTATGTTTCTATATCAAAGTGCATATCAGTGATAGAATCCTACTACTAAACACTGAAACATACATTGTTGACCAAGGTCACAAAGATCCCTGGGAAAAAATGGATTATTTCTAGACAATCTGCATTTAATTAAATCCCCATATGACTTTTTCATTAAGCCCAAATCCTAGGACAGTAGCCCTAAACAGAGGAAGAAGTAATAAACTTTAGAATCATCCATGGAATTTTTTCAAAATATACATATCCTGAGTTTTCACCACTCATTTTACCCATGTATTTCTTCGAAATACAAAGAACTCTGGGGTTGGGACAAGCATTCGTTTATTTGTATTTTTAAAAAAGGAAAGCTCCTCAGGTATTGCTGGCACCCCTACAAACACACCCACACCCACACTCCCCCCCCCCCCACACACATGCACACACACACAAAGGAACAGCACTTGTGAAGGTCAGTGGCAGTACTTTTCTATCTATTTGGATTCCTTCTAGTCAAGAAGCTATTTTGCTTCAAAACCTACTCTGGATGTGGAGGATTATTACCAGGGAGTTACTTGCAGTTTTCTCCAGGGCAGCAGTCTGAATTTTGATAATTTTTTTCTGCAGCCTTTGATGCCAGAAACAGTTATTGAGCATTCACTGTAGGCAAGACACTGCCACACACTGCGAGGGATAAAAAAAAGATGAATGCTCCTTCTCATCTTTAAGGAGGTACGATATAATAGAGCAGATATGACAGCTACACACCTAAGTACATATCACAACACTACGTGAGAGGTATGCAAAAGAAATACAATGTCTGGGGCGCCTGGGTGGTTTAGTCGGTTAAGCGTCTGCCTTTGGCTTGGTTCATGATCCCAGGGTCCTGGGATGGAGCCCCACACTGAGCTCCCTGCTCAGTGGGGAGCCTGCTTCTCCCTCTGCCTCTGCTACTCCCCCTGGTTGTGCTCGCTCTGTCAAATAAAAAATCCTTAAAAAAAAAAAAAAGAAAAAGAAAAGAAATACAGTGTCCTATTGGAAATTAGAAGATTGTGAGATCATTTATGACTTCAGGGATTGAGAAAGCCCTCAGTTATCATCGGACTTGCTATTTTCAAATGTTGCCAATGTCTAGGAAAATAAGTGGGAATTTCCTTATAATGCAACATTATTCATATATTTAAGAGTTGGTTCATGGTATTGAAATGTTAGGTACATCTTGTTGAAAAACAATTTGAATCATGCTCTTATGAGAAGCATCCATAAACAGTTTGTTGCATTTGCAGATGACAGGCTTCCTAAAATACTTCCTGACATTATACAAGAGCATATAGCTATGAAATACAAAGTTTAATGTAACAAGTCATAATTCCAATGAAAGTTCCTCAAAGAGATAAAGCCACATCCATTATATTCAGTTTTATTTCTCCCCAAATGAAGTATTCCATCATGGTACATTATAGCCTTTCTGACTCTATCATTAAACAGAAAAGAAATAAAATATTTAACTTTGCTTTTACAAAATCTACCTATATCTATAATGTGCAAAACAAAAGAAGTTATTTCCAGAATGTTTACAAGGCATGTGGACACAAATGGATTCTTTGCAATAGTTTTTGTTAAACTCTATGCCCCTTAGGCAACAATGGCCTGGATTATAAATACTGCATATGAAAACTACATTATTTTATCAACAGTGGTTATATTACGAGAGGTGGACACCAAATGGGGATTTTCAATTTAATGTTGTATTTATTTATCAATTTCTTACTTTTAGTTTCTATCCTCTAATTCTTTAGCAAGGAATTTTGGTCATTTGTTAAAGTCTAGTTTGTTTGATTACACATGAAAATTCGATAAGGTTTAGTTCAATTTAGTCAAGAGCAGCTCATAAAATATTTAATTCATAATAAAATGAATTGGTCTCTCTCCAGATCCTCATTGCAAATTTCACTGGAGGGCCTTGAGTCATAGAGATATAATGAGTCGAAATCTAAATTAGCATTGGGAAATGCTTCAGTAGGGCCAGGATTTTTAAAAGGTAAATATTTAACCAATGTATATCGAACTTGATCTCAACAACTACTTGAATTTTAAGGGATAAGTAGGGCAAATGAAAAAGCAAATTGCAAGGTATTTTTTTTTCTTATTTTGTAACCTTACATTTTTCCTATAACCATAATGTTGTTTTCTATTTAATTAAAAGAGACACAATTTATGAGATGATAGAGACAATTACTCTCAAACATGTATTTTTTAAGTTAAAAAATAATTCTTCAAGTAAACAAATTTGTGTTATCTTAATTGGTCCCCTTCTCTCACAGTTAAGAGGGTATCTTCATCTGGACCCTTCTCTCATAGTTTAGAAGGGCACATACATGAAACCATCACCCAGAGCATTACAGTGACTTGAGAACCATCACCGTATTTGACAAGAATGAGACAATAAAATGGAAATTCCAGAAAGGGGATACATTTAAACTTTAATATTAATATTGTGGTTATATTGCCATTAGTAATTTGAGTAAAGATGGATTTTATGGACTATGTTTATTAAACTTAGAGGGATGGGAAATTTTATTTGTTGTACAAGTCAATGGGTTTTGGATAATAGAAAACTGTAACATTATATAGGTAATGGTCACGTCTATAGTACTTACTGTCACTTTCCTAGCATTGATTATTTGTATAAAAATTATCATTTTAAATCTTTCCTAATCTTACATCTGCAGCATATTTATATAGGAAGTGAATTTATTACTATTCCTAAGTTCTTTTAATAATTCATTCACCCACCCACTTATTTATTTCACGAAAGCTTTAGACTGTTTTATACAATGTTATGGTAGTGCCAAGTGAAATTTCAGCCTATTGAAAACTAAGTGTTTAGAGTATAAAATCTGGTCCCTATTAGGAAACCTGAACTGTAAAGCCAAGGTATTGAAAATGTGTAATTCTGTCTTTCTTGGTATACGACCTACCCATAATGATCTGAGAAAGGTTTCTGTAGTGCAAGATTAAAAAACAAAAACCGAAACATTAAATTAAAAGTCATCACCATCCATGAAACACACTACGTACATATGCCTTGGCAGTAGCTGAACTAAGGTCCTCACACTCCCATTCTTCAAGCTCTGGCTAATCCACAATCATGACAAGAGGGTGATTCTAGTATTAACCACCAATGTCATCAGACCTGTAGACCAGAAACATGAATGTATATCTGTCCTTATCCTATTGGCTTCTTTTTTGCTTTTGTAATCCCCCAACAGTTTGTACCCTTGTGCCTAAGTCAGAAAGTTCGTTCGTTCGTTCTTTCTTTCTTTCTTTCTTTCTTTCTTTCTTTCTTTCTTCCTTCCTTCCTTCCTTCCTTCCTTCCTTTCTTTTCTTTCTTTCTTTCTTTTCTTTCTTTTTTCTTTCTTTCTTTCAGCAAAAATTCAGTCCTTATAGAACAGGCTTTCTGCCTTTTATGTATAGACACACACACACATATTTAGATCTGTTTTATTTATGTCTATTTCTGTTCCTAACTGCTATTAAACAACTCACATAATGCAGAAACTACAGGAAGTAAATTCTCAAGTGACTTTCTTCAAGTGCCCTAGAATGCCTGCAAATATCTACGAAAGCTTATGCAGTTCCCTTGAGCAATTAAAAAAAAAAAAAAAAACACCCTCATGTTAGATGGGAAAAAGTGATATCTTCCTGGCTAAGTAACTCTCTTCCATTACTCAAGCACTTTTTCTTTCTTTTATGGCTGTTCCCTGCCTCTCTGCAGTTATAACCGATGGGGAGAAAATTCTGTTTCCAACCTTCTGGCTAGAGGGTTGTTGTTTAACTCTTTCCTACCCACTAGTACGGAGTTACATACGACCACAAGAGCAAGTAATTCTACATGAGCAGGTAGCAAATCAGGAAAAAATTAGGTGAACCATCGATCTGCGGCCCCAAATTTTTTTTTTTTAGTATAAGTCGGTCACATAACATATATAGTATCTTCTGAATGCATAAATTGAGCAATAGAACTATAATTATTTACTCAGTTCTGTGTCAATTTGTCCTATTACCATTTGGAAAGGTCTGACCTAAGGACATTGATTTATAGAAGCTTTGAGGGACTGGAGAAAATATCAGATTACTTGTTTTAATAGCACCACTGTAACTACTATCACCACTGTCACTACTTATTTTAATAATTACTCCCTTAAAACATTTACATAAGCTCTTATTTAATCCTCACGATAGCTCTGGCAGAACAACAGAGTGATGCTATTATTACCCTACTTTTTACAGATGAAGTAGCTGAAGCCCAGAGAAGCTAATTTGGACAATGTCAGACAATCACAGCGTTGGAGGCCGGTTTCCAACTGGGATAGTCTGGCTTTCAAAGTCCACGCCTTCCCACTCCACTCTATGTTTATTTTGTATTCACTCAACCTTCAGTGAAAGCACATGTATTAACGACCATCACAAATACACACACGGTTGTAAAAATGAGTAAGAAGTATCTCCGGGCACCTTGTGTATAATAACAGGTATAAAAGAGAGTGAGTGCAGCAAAAATTAGTTTGGTAAAAATGTGCATGGGATTCAATAGAAACATAAAGAACAGAGAGCTTATTTAATATCTGTGTGAGAGTAAAAATCCGAAAAGCCTTCACAGAGGGCAAGGATTTGTGAACTGTCTTAAAAGTACATTAGTGTTTCTCAGCAGGAGAGAAGAATGGTCCAAAATGGAGCTGCCACTTGAGTAAAGGTGTAACAAAATGGAAGCCAAAGAACTCAAAAGAGGTTTCTCATGGCTGTATAGTGCAGTGTAGGGGCTGTGGGGAGGAAGAAGTGGCTCTAGAGAGTGATGAAGGAGTCTTGGAGGACTATGCAGAGCATATCCAAACGTCTGAATTTGTTCTTGTGGAAACTAGATGCTCACCAAGCGTTTTAAGCCAAAAAGACCAGGATTCGAATGTTGGGCTCAACAATACGTTTATGCGCAAGACCCTGGGTCTCGATAAGCCTCCGTTCTCTCATTTTTGAAGTGCTGGTTATTGATACTTAACTCATTGTCTGTTGTGAGCAGTCAGACAATGATATGCAACGTACACCTGATCCCTTTCCCCTTGTTGGGAGAGAAAAGACAAGCAAAAAAAAGAGCATGTCTGTTTGTGGGTATGGAGCACTGGCGGTTTTAGCGGCTGCGAGGGTGGCGGGATATGACAGTTGATAGGGCTGTCTACAGTGTTTGGTTTTCCTACCCCTTAGCGGTTATGGCAAGAATATACTTCCTCACCCTCCTAGAACTCGAACACAGCCATAGACACGTTTGTCTCGTGAGATGTTTGTGGAAGCAATGTGTGTAGTTTCAGATGGGTGCGTTTCATTACCAGGAGGAGACCCTGCGGCACTCCTCCCCCCTCCCAACACACACAGCTGTGATGTTCAGGGAGGCTTCTATGGAGGTAGAACTTTGGTATCCTGCTGGGTCCTCTAGTGGTTCTCAGCTCTCCTACCAATCATCCCACTACCAACTCCTGCTGGGACGGTATTATGTTACAGAAAGCAGCTGCTGAGATAAGCCACTGAGAATTTGAAAGTTGTTACCAAAGCATAACCTACCTCATTCCAGCTAATAATATGTGGGTCAAACAGAGTCCAGGCTGCTGGTGGGGTTTCATGGAATTGAAACTGGAGTAGACAGTCTCTCGCGTGGGGCTATGGGTAAAGTGGGGCTCATGATCACTGAAAGATGGGTGGGAACTTGAGATTCAATAACCCCAAAACTCAAGGGACCAATTCAAAATTGGGAACCCTTGCTGCAAAAGAAAAGTCACTATAATAGTAAGTTAGGAGTCAATCTGAGTAACCTGAGCCAACCACTGGCCATGTGTGTGGTCCCCCCCCCCCCACTATGGCCGATCCATTTGTCTGAGGACCATCCAATTGTAATAATCTCATCTTAAAATGCAGGGATGGGGCCAGCATGGTGTCTGGCATTTAACTTAAGCTCAACAAATGTTACTTGCCTTATTCATCTTCACTTCCCTTCTTCCTTTAGAAGATCCTGTGTTTGCTATTTATTTACCAAATCACTGGGATCGTTTGACCTGAATACCCTCAAAAATGCTACCTATACAATGATTTAATTCTGCAATTTAGTATGCCTATAACTAAATATGTCAATTTAAGCATAAATATGCTCAGAATTATTCTCTTGTCTCCATTCATTATTCAGTAGTGAATTAGACATGACCTTATAATTTTTAGATTAGAATAATAAATGCACCGAACATTTTCTTCATCCTATAAAGTTTTATTCCTTTGTTGTTGCACTTATAAGGATATCTACAGAATGCTTTTAATCAAAGTATTTTATTTGGTGACTAAATGGAGGCAGATAGTTTGTTAAGGTAAAGATAAGGTTGAGCTATCTTAACAATTGGTCTTGATGACTATCCAGTCAGTGGACTGTTGCACCAGGAAAAGGCTGTGCATCTGATTAAAATGTGTGGCTGTGGCAGTTTTTGTAATATATACTCACAGTTAGGGAACTCCTAGGAGACTATAGAATCAAAGATTATGGAATAACGTCAAGTACGTGGGGATGGCCAATGAAAAGGGAATCACAAGGCATGACAGGTACAGAAACATGAAAGTGTGCAGCAGAAAGGGTTGAAACCTGTAGCTTTGTCATGGTCACGTATCCAGTGAACAAGATAAAATGCAACTCACCGGTAACTGGCACCAAAGTCTCATTTCTTTGACTTTCCATTTTTTTGTGTGTGGAAAGGGGCTGACAAGATCAACATTTCTAAGTGTCACTCTACCGAATGCTCTACTAGGGCTGAAAAGATGAATTGGACATAACAGGAGTTCACAGAGCTTAAGCATGACAGTTGCATTAATATATAAGATTGCCCTAGCACTGAATTTTAGATAGAAAGGAAAGGTTGAACTGAGTACTAACGGTTCCAGTGTAAATTAAGTTAGTGGGAAGCAATCATAACATCACAGCGTTAGTAGCAACTAATGTTCCCCTAATCCAATCTTTTAGCCAATCAAGAATTTTTGTACAAGGAGTTAAGATGGCGGAGGAGTAGGAGACACCGTTTTCAGCCGGTCCTCCGAGTCGAGCTGGATAGGTACCAGACCAGCCTAAACTACCACGGAACCAGCCTGAGACGCAGGAAGACGCATCTGGATCTCTACAAATGAACATCTCCAGCGCTGAGTATTGAGGTACGAAGCGGGGAGCCGTGAAACTGTGCACAGATATCGGAAGATAAACGGAAGGGGGAGGGAGCCGCCGCGTTTGGGCACCGGGAAGCGGTAGCCACTTGCACGGGAGAGCGGGCGGGGCTCACGGACGGCACCCGCAAAACAGCAGACTGAGACCGTGAGCCGGGTGCGCGCGTGCCACCAGGCATCTCGCGGAACACCGGAATCCCGGTGCGCTCACTGGATCCAGACTGAGACCGGGAGATCCGGGAGCGCGCGCGGGGCGGCTGGCGGCTGGCGGCATTAGAAACACAAAGGACAGAGACGCGGCGGCCCTGGAAGTGAGGGCTGGGACGCCGGGTGTGGGGTGCACATCCCGGGACGCTGCAGGGTTGAGCAGCACCAACAGTAACAGAGTTAAAGTGGCCAGAACATTAGTAGAGAACGGGCCGCAATCCCTCTGTTCTGTGACAGAGGCTGAAATTTGGCCGCTGCTGCTCTGACTCTCAGAAGAGGCACAGCAAACCGCCAGGGAAAGCCGCCAGAGAACAAAAGCCTGGAAATACCGGCTCAGGGAGTGCCCATCCCCATCCCCCCTCGCAGGGGACACGGAGACTCTACCCAAACAGGGTTGCCTGAGTATCGGCGCGGCAGGCCCCTCCCCCAGAACACAGAAGGCAGGCTGAAAAATCAAGAAGCCCACAACCAGGCGCCTGGGTGGCGCAGTCATTGAGCGCCTGCCTTCGGCTTAGGGCGTGATCCCGGCGTTCCGGAAAGGAGTCCCTCATCGGGCTCCTCCGCTGGGAGCCTGCTTCTTCCTCTCCCACTCCCCTGCTTCTGTTCCCTCTCTCGCTGGTTGGCTGCCACATAAATAAATAAATAAAATCTTTAAAGAAGAAGCCCACATCCCTAAGCTCCCTATAAAACAAGGGGCACGGCCTGGGACCCAGTCAATAATTTGGGCTCTGGAAACCCCGCAACCTCTCTTCATCAGAATGACAAGAAGGAGAAGCCCCCCCCAGCAAAGAAAAGACAGTGATTCTGTGGCCTCTGCCACAGAAATAATGGATATGGATGTAACCAAATTATCAGAAATGGAATTCAGAGTAACGATGGTCAAAATGATGAGTAGAATTGAAAAAACTATTAACGAAAAGGTTACTGAGAATATAGAATCCCTAAGGACAGAAATGAGAGCGAATCTGACAGAAATTAAAAATTCTAGGAGCCAAATGCAGGCAAAACTAGAGGCTCTGACGGCCAGGGTCGCAGAAGCAGAGGAACGGGTTAGTGAATTGGAGGATGGGTTAATAGAGGAAAAAATGAAAATAGAAGATGGTCTTAAAAAAATCCACGCCCACGAATGTAGGTTACGGGAGATTACTGACTCAATGAAACGATCCAATGTTAGAATCATCGGCATCCCCGAGGGGGTGGAGAAAAACAGAGGTCTAGAAGAGATATTTGAACAAATTGTAGCTGAAAACTTCCCTAATCTAGCAAGGGAAACAAACATTCGTGTCCAAGAGGCAGAGAGGACCCCTCCCAAGCTCAACCATGACAAACCTACGCCACGTCACGTCATAGTGCAATTCGCAAATATTAGATGCAAGGATACAGTATTGAAAGCGGCCAGGGCAAAGAAATTTCTCACGTACCAAGGCAAAAGCATCAGAATTACGTCAGACCTGTCTACACAGACCTGGAATGAGAGAAAGGGTTGGGGGAGCATATTTAAAGCTCTTTCAGAGAAAAACATGCAGCCAAGGATCCTTTATCCAGCAAGGCTGTCATTCAGAATTGATGGAGAAATAAAGACATTTCAGAATCGCCAGTCACTAACCAATTTCGTAACCACGAAACCAGCCCTACAGGAGATATTACGGGGGGTTCTATAAAGGTAAAAAGGCCCCAAGAGTGATACAGAACAGAAAGTCACAGCCAATACAAACAAAGACTTTACTGGCAACATGGCAACATTAAAATCATATCTCTCAGTAATCAGTCTTAATGTAAATGGTTTGAACCATCGCATAAAACACCACAGGGTTGCAGATTGGATAAAAAGAAATGACCCATCCATTTGTTGTCTACAAGAGACTCATTTCAAACCCAAAGATGCATTCAGACTGAGAGTAAGGGGATGGAGTACCATCTTTCACGCAAATGGACCTCAAAAGAAAGCTGGGGTAGCAATTCTCATATCAGATAAATTGGATTTTAAACTACAGACTATAGTTAGAGATGCAGAAGGGCACTATATTATTCTTAAGGGAAGTATTCAACAAGTGGATATGACAATTATAAATATATATGCCCCCAACAGGGGAGCAGCAAGATACACAAGCCAACTCTTAACCAGAATAAAGAGACATATAAATAAAAATACATTAATAGTAGGGGACCTCAACACTCCACTATCAGAAATAGACAGAACACCCTGGCAAAAACTAAGCAAAGAATCAAAGGCTTTGAATGCCATACTCGACGAGTTGGACCTCATAGATATATATAGAACACTACACCCCAGAACCAAAGAATACTCATTCTATTCTAATGCCCATGGAACATTCTCAAGAATAGACCATGTTCTGGGACACAAAACAGGTCTCAACCGATACCAAAAGATTGAAATTATCCCCTGCATATTCTCAGACCACAACGCTCTGAAATTGGAAGTCAACCACAAGGAAAAATTTGGAAGAAACTCAAACACTTGGAGATAAGAACCATACTGCTCAGGAATGACTCGATAAATCAGGAAATCAAAAATCAAATTAAACAATTTATGGAGACCAATGAGAATGAAAATACAACAGTCCAAAACCTATGGGATACTGCAAAGGCAGTCCTAAGGGGGAAATACATAGCCATCCAAGCCTCACTCAAAAGAATAGAAAAATCTAAAATGCAGTTTTTATATTCTCACCTCAAGAAGCTGGAACAGCAACAGAGGGACAGGCCTAATCCACACACGAGGAAGCAGTTGACCAAAATTAGAGCTGAAATCAATCAAGCAGAAACCAGAAGTACAGTAGAGCAGATCAACAGGACTAGAAGCTGGTTCTTTGAGAGAATCAATAAAATTGACAGACCCCTGGCAAGACTTATCCAAAAGAACAGAGAAAGGACCCAGATTATTAAAATTATGAACGAAAAAGGAGAGGTCACGACGAGCACCATTGAAATTGGAAGGATTATTAGAAATTTTTATCAACAGCTATATGCCAATAAACTAAGCAATCTGGAAGAGATGGAATCCTTCCTGGAAACCTATAAACTACCAAGATTGAAACTGGAAGAAATTGATTCCTTAAACAGACCAATTAATTATGAAGAAATTGAGTCAGTGATAAACAACCTTCCAAATAACAAAACTCCAGGCCCAGACGGTTTTCCTGGGAAATTCTACCAAACATTCAAAGAAGAAATAATACCTATTCTCCTAAAGCTATTTCAAAAAATAGAAACAGAAGGAAAGCTACCAAACTCATTTTATGAGGCCAATATTACCTTGATCCCCAAACCAGGCAAAGACCCCATCAAAAAGGAGAATTACAGACCGATTTCCCTAATGAATATGGACGCCAAAATCCTCAACAAGATACTTGCTAATAGAATCCAACAGTACATTAAAAGGATTATCCATCACGATCAAGTGGGATTCATACCTGGGATGCAAGCGTGGTTCAATATTCGCAAATCAATCAGCGTGATACATCATATCAACAAGAAAAGACTCAGGAACCATATGATCCTCTCAATCGATGCCGAAAAAGCATTTGACAAAATACAGCATCCTTTCCTGATTAAAACCCTTCAGAGTGTAGGAATAGAAGGTACATTTCTCAATCTCATAAAAGCCATCTATGAAAAGCCTACTGCAAATATTATTCTCAATGGGGAAAAGCTGGAAGCCTTTCCCTTAAGATCAGGAACTCGACAAGGATGCCCACTCTCGCCACTATTATTCAACATAGTACTAGAAGTCCTTGCAACAGCAATCAGACGACAAAAAGGGATCAAAGGTATTCAAATTGGCAAAGAAGAAGTCAAAATGTCTCTCTTTGCAGATGACATGATACTCTATATGGAAAACCCAAAAGAAGCCACTCCCAAACTATTAGAAGTTATAGAGCAATTCAGTAACGTGGCAGGATACAAAATAAATGCTCAGAAATCAGTTGCATTTCTATACACGAATAACGAGACCGAAGAAAGAGAAATTAGGGAATCCATCCCATTTACAATAGCACCAAAAACCATACGTTACCTTGGAATTAACTTAACCAGAGACGTAAATGACCTATATTCTAGGAACTATAAATCACTCTTAAAAGACATTGAGGAAGACATAAAAAGATGGAAAGATATTCCATGCTCATGGATCGGAAGAATTAACATAGTTAAAATGTCCATGCTACCCAGAGCAATCTACACTTTCAATGCTATCCCGATCAAAATACCAAGGACATTTTTCAAAGAACTGGAACAAACAGTCCTTAAATTTGTATGGAAACAGAAAAGGCCCCGAATCTCCAAGGAACTGTTGAAAAGGAAAAACAAAGCTGGGGGCATCACAATGCCAGATTTCGAGCTGTACTACAAAGCTGTGATCACAAAGACAGCATGGTACTGGCACAAAAACAGACACATAGACCAATGGAACAGAATAGAGAGCCCAGAAATGGACCCTCGGCTCTTTGGGCAACTAATATTTGATAAAGCAGGAAAAAACATCTGGTGGGAAAAAGACAGTCTCTTCAATAAATGGTGCTGGGAAAATTGGACAGCTACATGCAAGAGAATGAAACTTGACCACTATCTCACACCATACACAAAAATAAACTCCAAATGGATGAAAGACCTCGATGTGAGACAGGAATCCATCAAAATTCTAGAGGAGAACATAGGCAACAACCTCTACGACATCGGCCAAAGCAACCTTTTTCATGACACATCCCCAAAGGCAAGAGAAACAAAAGATAAAATGAATTTATGGGACTTCATCAAGATTAAAAGTTTCTGCACATCCAAGGAAACAGTCAGAAAAACTAAGAGGCAGCCCACGGAATGGGAGAAGATATTTGCAAATGACACTACAGATAAAGGACTGGTATCCAAGATCTACAAAGAACTTCTCAAACTCAATACACGAGAAACAAATAAACAAATCAAAAAATGGGCAGAAGATATGAACAGACACTTTTCCAATGAAGACATACAAATGGCTAACAGACACATGAAAAAATGTTCAAAATCATTAGCCATCAAGGAAATTCAAATCAAAACCACACTGAGATACCACCTTACGCCAGTTAGAATGGCAAAAATAGACAAGGCAAGAAACAACAATTGTTGGAGAGGATGTGGAGAAAGGGGATCCCTCCTACATTGTTGGTGGGAATGCAAGTTGGTACAGCCACTCTGGAAAACAGTGTGGAGGTCCCTTAAAAAGTTAAAAATTGAGCTACCCTATGATCCAGCCATTGCACTACTGGGTATTTACCCCAAAGATACAGACGTAGTGAAGAGAAGGGCCATATGCACCCCAATGTTCATAGCAGCAATGTCCACAATAGCTAAATTGTGGAAGGAGCCGAGATGCCCTTCAACAGATGACTGGATTAAGAAGTTGTGGTCCATATATACAATGGAATATTACTCAGCTATCAGAAAGAACGAGTTCTCAACATTTGCTACAGCATGGACAGCACTGGAGGAGATAATGCTAAGTGAAATAAGTCAAGCAGAGAAAGACAACTATCATATGATTTCTCTCATCTATGGAACATAAGAACTAGGATGATCGGTAGGGGAAGAAAGGGATAAAGAAAGGGGGGGTAATCAGAAGGGGGAATGAAACATGAGAGACTATGGACTATGAGAAACAAACTGAGGACTTCAGAGGGGAGGGGGGTGGGGGAATGGGATAGACCGGTGATGGGTAGTAAGGAGGGCACGTATTGCATGGTGCACTGGGTGTTATACACAACTAATGAATCATCGAGCCTTACATCGGAAACCGGGGATGTACTGTATGGTGACTAACATAATATAATAAAAAATCATTTAAAAAAAAAAAAAAGAATTTTTGTACAAGGTCAAACAGCCTTCATTTGAACATTTCCAAATGCTGACTTGAGAATAAATCATATCCAAGCTTTGTGATATGTTTACCAGGCAATTTATTGCATGAGCAATAAAGTATAGATCTTTCTCAACTTACAATGAGGTCACATCTCATAGTAAGTTGAAAATATAGTCAAAATATAGTAAAAAATGCATTTAATACTCCTACCTTACCGAACATCAGGGTTTAGCCCAGCCTACCTTAAATATGCTCAGAGCACTTCCATTAACCTAGAGTTGGGCAGAATCCTCTAACACAAAGCCTATTTTATAATAAAGTTGACTATCTCCTGTAATTTATGGAATATTGCACTGAAAATGAAACACAGAATGGTTGTGTGGGTGCAGAATGGTTGCCAATTATTGGTTGTTATCCTCGGGGTCACATGACTGACTGGGAGCTTTGGCTCAATACCACCGCCCAGAATCATGGGAGAGCTGCATATCACTACTCCATGAAAAGGGCAAAATTCAAAAACCAAAGTATGGTTTCTACTGAATGAGTATCACTTTGGCACTATCAAAAAGTCAAAAAATCCTAAGTCAGTGACTGTCTGGAATGTCTAAAAATGTAAGGGTCTGTAAGAATTTTAGTAAAACTTTAAAGTTCGGTCTGAATTTATGTTGCATCATTGATCTCAAAGCAGTTAAAAGGTTTGTATAAAAGACAGGAGCCACCTTAAATTGCGTAGATTCAGGAATATTATTTAGAGGACAGATTATTTAATAGTGTCACGCATAAGGTTGATTCTAATCTATAAATAATATAATAAACGTACTTATTAAAATGTCTCTTGAAGAAGTGGCTTTTAGAAGACTAAATACTTATTTTGAACGTGATTAAAATGTGGCTTTTTATTTTTAATTCCAAACTCCTCACACTGGCATTGACCTCACAGTCAGTTTACAATGCACTTGAAGGATAATAAGGATCATTACTGGATAGTTATATCTTGTTGATATCTGAGCTCTTTCTAAAGAAACACATTTATTGTCAAAGTATAAAGCTTGGCCACCATTGACAATATTAAAAAGAAAATGCTTCTAGTTCAGAGGTAAGATGAAAGAGAACCTAATAAAGTGCTTTGAGCAATGACAGCATCACTGAAATAAATGGACATCTTTCCAAGGAAATTCTGTGTAGCTGACAATGTTCATTTGTTCAAGGAAGCAGTGTAGTGGGCACAAAATAGAGAGCTTCCTTACATTTCATTCTCTTTCATGGCTGTTTCTTTTCTTGCCAGGTCCTTAAATATGGGTGTCTTCTCAGGTTCTGCCATTCACCTGCTTTTCTTTTTCATTTGATGTCTCTTGTATCATTTAAGCCCTGTCACTGGCTACAATTAGAACTGTTAAAACTACCTAAAGTAGGCTGCCACACCACATTTTTCTTTTGATTTTGTAACAAATTCTAGGCTCTCATTGGACCTCTCCTTCCAAAAGCATCTCAAGTTCAACCTGAATGAAATAAAACTCATCTTGTATTCTTACAAGATCTTCCAACTGCTTTTGTGCCAGCTCAGTGAAGAGAACCACCATTTGGTCAGTCATCCAAGCTAAGTGCATATGCTTACCCTAGATACCTCCTTCTCTCTCATTCCCTGCATCAGTGGGCCATCAAATCCTCTCCTAGAATATTTCTTCAATATTTCCCCCTCTCTATTCCCACTGCCGCTTCTTTCTCAGGAGCTGATTGTTTCTGCTTGGAATGTAACAGGCTTTCAAAAGGTCTCATTGGCTCTTGCTTCTTTCCTACAACCCATTTTCCAATACCATTGCTAGAGCACTTTTTCTAAAATGAAAATCATATGATGTCATCTGTCCCATTACTCCAGAACAAAATGCCAATGCATTTCCTTGCACTTCTGCAGAAAACCTAGATTTCCTTTCCTCTGTTGGAAACGCCCTTCCTCTCCGTCCACTGTCTGCGGCTGTGTACAGGAGGAGCGAGGAGCCATGCATGGCGGGCGGGCTTTTCTCTGATTTTTGTTGCCGGCTTTCAAGAGACTCACGTCACTGCCACTTCCTGTAAGATGCTTACCTTGAGTAACAGGATGAGTTAGTGTTACATGACCTTTGATGTCTGAGACTTGCCTTTTTTTTTTTCTTCTTCCTGGTAAACGGGGATTTTCTTGAGGGCAAAGGTTTTTGTTTTTTTTCCTTTTTCCATCTAACTCTCTCTCTCTCTAGGACCTGGCAAAAAGCCTTCAGGTCCTCCCTGACTACATGAATAAATAAAGCTTTCCTATATTCTAGGAACTGTAAAATTGAAAAGATGAAAGACAGATACTTTTTAAAAGGGTTGTTTATAGCCTACTGTGAGTGGTCTAATTACATGTGTATTTCAATAGAAGAAGATGCAGGAGAAATGAAAATTACACTGTGATGATATAGTCTATTATTTTAAATACAGAGCAGATTAAACAGTTTAAATAATCTAATAGGTAGCGTAATTATGAGACCATTTAAAAATCATAGATGGATTTAGGGACCCTGTTAATATTTTAAGTACAAAATTGGAAAAAAACATAGGGGAAATCTACATTTCATTGTTTTTGAAGTTGAAAGATAAGCATGGTTTATATGTGAGTATAGCATAGCTCCTTATCATTACTAACTAGTGTTTATAATAATATATATAGAGATATACACACACATATATATTTTTTTGTTTTGTTTTGTTTTTTAGAGAGAGAATGAGGGGGGAGGGGCAGAGGGAGAGGAAGAGACAGAATCCTAAGCAGGCTCCATGCTCAGTGTGGAGCTGGACACGGGGCTCAATCTCACCACCCTGAGACCATGAACTGAGCCAAAATCAAAAGTCAAATGTTTAACTGACTGAACCACCAAGGTGCCCCTATAATAAAATATATTTTAAGAGCATATTTATTACCACAGATCATGGAGACCTGCAAAAGCGAAAATATAATGGAAACTAATCTATATTAATAGAGAAAAATTCCAGATTCACTATCAGCTATTCCTTATGTGTCCTCATAATAGCAACAAGATTAACTAAAATCTGAAAACACGGCATAAGGAAAAAGATTTAGTTTGACTCTAAGTTTTGTGGATTTCAAATATGCCTATAAGATACATCTATTAATGTATGTATATAGGTATTTTAATAGTTTTTCTCCTAAGTTTAGATAATTTTAAAAAATTTCATTGAATTCAGAATAAAACCCATACAAACTAATCATCTTATTTAGCATGCCCATAAAATTTACCAAAAAACCCCACCAAATATCTTCAAGAGTATTCTATATTGTTCAGATAAACATTTTTACATTGTAACTTTTACATTTTTATGTTAAATTATGAAAACCATGGTGAATTGATAAACCTGGGAAACGTTGAGCCTCAGACCTTCCAGACATATGAAAGTAATACTAAGATCATATCTCTGGGGGTGCCTGGGTGGCTCGGTTGGTTAAATATCTGCCTTGGGCTCAGGTCATGATCTCAGGGTCCTGAGATTGAGCCCCGCATTGGGTTCTCTGCTCAGCGGGGAATCTGCTTCTCCCTCTCCCTCTGTGCTCTCTCTCTCTCTCTGAAGGAAATAAATAAAATCTTAAAAAAAAAAAAGATCATATTCTCTGACACATGAATTTTCATGGGTATGTCTCTATGTAGTATCAGTAGTGAAATTGGGGGAGATACGGGCTTTAATTGAAAATTTAAAATTCTCATTACATTAGATACATAGAAAATATTATAAATAGAGAATAGTATGAAATCATAGACAAATTAAAAGGCTTCACAGAAATATTATGCTTCCCAGCCGCCTTGAGCTCCATTCCCCAAGTCCTAGAGGTAAGTGCCTACCCTTCTCTGTCATTATGGACACTTATGTGAAAAAATGTGAGACAGTTGGCAAACAGCTTAAGTTGACTCGTACATTGCAAATCCATCTGAGGTCAGTTCTCAATTTTTCATGAGAATAAAAGTGTAGAATTCTTCTTTGCCTAGGTGATTTCAGGTGGAAGAAACTGATGTTAACTCCACTTCCATTTTGCCCCACAGAGATCCTTGTTATATTTATATACCCTCGGGTACCTTGTTTACAAGTAAAAATATAACAGCACTCACAATAACATTTATTCCGAGTGACAATCACCTTTTTAAAAATCGGTACTTCATCATCATCACCTTAATAGTGTGATACTTCATAACTTCTTCTTCCTAATATTTCAAAACCTGAACTTCTGTATTTCCTGAATTTCTATTTTTTTCTTCTTGCACCATGTAACTACCACTACTGATAATGCTGATATCGATTTGAAATTTGATTTTATAACATGACAATACCTTCAACTAACTAAATCAGTATTATACCTTGTTCATAATATAACTAAAAACAATAAATAACTTCAATTAAAAAATACATATATAATTTATGCACTTATTTGCAAGGATGAGTTGAACTGTGGAACTAAACACACTATACACTTTTATAATTCCTAAAATGTGAATTTCTTATATATATGCTTATAGGTACATGTATACATACATACACGTCTATAATATTATGTATTATATTTATAAAGTGTTTTAAAATATTCAATTATGTTTTATTTTATACAT
The DNA here is from genome assembly GCF_023065955.2 of Ursus arctos. Classification (NCBI taxonomy): domain Eukaryota; kingdom Metazoa; phylum Chordata; class Mammalia; order Carnivora; family Ursidae; genus Ursus; species Ursus arctos. The sequence continues at coordinate 18,509,427 of NW_026622764.1, forward strand.
TATCATAGATAAGAAAATAGAATTGGCAATAATCATATTTCAATGTTCAGCAGAAAATCTTTAAGACCAATTGATTTAATAATGTAAATATTCTCCTAAAAATACATATCAAGCATAAAACAATACATTTAAATCAATTCTGCTTATTAATATATTTTTCAGTGTATTAAAAAACGATATCAGAAATGACAATATTCTCTCCACATTGATCCCTACATAAAGATAGAAGTTACTTTTATAAAACACACAGCAAATCCTCTTTTTTTTTTTTTTTTTGTAACAGCAAATCATCTTGATGTCTTTCTTCTGAGCTGGTTAGCTGCAGACATCTATGAACTATTATATCTACACTATATATATATCTGAGTTTGCACTCTCATGTCTATTTGTAGAAAGAACCTAAAACCACATCTGTGTAATTTTAATGCTAAGAGAAATGAAGATAACCAATAGAAAGACAAATGATGGGAGAAGGTGGGTTAGAATACAGGTAAATCTGCATTCTAATCTTGCCCTGTGCCACTTATTTGGTAGGGTGTTGTGAGGCCAACCATGAAAGCCCTCTGGGCCTCATTGGGCTTATTTATAAGATAGGGCTATTAAAAACCTACCTTACAATACAGTGTAAAACACTGATGAAAGAAATTGAAAATGACACAAACAAATGGAAAGATATTCCATGGTCATGGATTGGAAGAATTAATATTGTCAAAATGTCCATAATACCCAAAGCAATCTACAGATTCAACGCAATCTCTATCAAAATACCGACAGCATTTTTCACAGAACTAGAACAAATAATAATAGAATTTGTATGGAACCACAAAGACTCTGAATAGCCAAAGCGATCTGGAATAAAAAGAACAAAGCTGGAGCTGTCACAATATCAGATTCCAAGACACACTACAAAGCTGTAGTAATGAAAAGAGTATGGTACTGGCCCCAAAATAGACACATAGGTCAATGGAACATAATAGAGAACCCAGAAATAAATCCATACTTATCTGGTCAATGAATCCACAATAAAGGAGACAAGAATACACAGTGCAGAAAAGATAGTTCCTTCAATAAATGGATTTGGGAAAACTGGGCAAGTATATACAAAAGAATAAATCTAGATCACTTTCTTACATCCTACACAAAAATAAACTCAAAATGGATTAAAGACCTAAATGTGAGATCTAAAACCATAAAAATCCTAGAAGAGAGCACAAGCAGTGATGTCTCTGACATCAGCCATAGCAACATTTTTCTAAATGTCTCCTGAGACAAGAGAAACAAAAGCAAAAACCAACTACTGTGGAATGGGAGAAGATATTTGCAAATGGTATATCTGATAAGGAGTTAATATTCAAAATATATAAAGAACTTCTACAATTCAACATCAAAAAACACACATAATCCAATTAGAAATGGGCATAGGCCCTGAATAGATACTTTTCCAAAGAAGGCATACAAATGGCCAACAGACACATGAAAAGAGGCTCAACATTACTAATTATTGGAAAAATGCAAATCAAAATCAGAAGGAGAAATCACTTTACATTTTACACTTGTCCAGATGGCTAAAATAAAAAAGACAAGAACTCACAAGTGTTGGGAATTATGTTAATGAAGAAAAAGGAACCCTCACACACTGTTGGTGGGACTGTAAATTGGTACAGCCACTGTGGAAAACAGTACAGCATTTCCTCAAAAGACTAAAAATAGAACTACTATATGATCAGAAGTACTGTTCCTAGGGATTTACCCCCAAACCCTGAAAGCAGTAATTTGAAAAGATATCTGTACCCTTATGTTCATGTAGCATTATTTACAATAAACAAGACATGGAAGTTACTCAAATTTTTATCAGCAGATGAATGAAGAAGATGTGGAATATTCCACATCTTCTTTATTCATATATATATATATATATATATATATATATATATATTTTAGACTAGATATATAGAATATTAGTCAGCCATAAAAAAGGCTGACTAATATTCTTTATTCATATATATAAATATATATATATATATATTTTAGACTAGATATATAGAATAGAATAGAATATTAGTCAGCCATAAAAAAGGAATGAGGTCTGGCCATTTGTGGCAACATGGAATATTATGGAGAATATTATGCTAAGTGAAATAAGTTAGAGGAAGACAAATACCATATGGTTTTACTTAGATGTAGTACCTAAAAAAAACAAAACAAATGAATAAACAAACAAAAAGCAGAAACAGACCTGTAAACACAGAGGACAAACTGATGGTAGCCAAAGGGGAGGGAATGGAGGGAACAGACAAAATGGGTGAAAGGGAATGGCAGATACAGGCTTCCAGTTATGAATTCATTCCAGGAATAACTTAAGTCACAGGGATAAAGGGTCAGCATAGGAAACATAGTCGATGGTATTGTAATAGCATTGTGTGGTGACAGATGACAGTTACACAGTGAGCACAGCATAAGGTGAAGGCGAAAGATTTATGTGATCTAAAGGGAAACCAGAGTAGGGGTACAGCATAAGGTACAGACTTGTCTTATCACTAAGATGTACACCTGAAACTAATGTAACATTGTGTGTCACCTATACTTCAGTTTAAAAACCAAACAACAAAACCCTTAAGTTAGAAGTTATTACCTGGACTCAGAGAGATTAATGGAATTAAAGCTAAAAATTGTATTGGGGTCATAACTATAGGAACTCAGCAAAGTATGATTATTGTTTTAATAATCATGTACTGCCTAAAATTTTTGAATAGCTTTACTCATGATTCCTTTTTTACCAATGGACAATGCAACAATTACTTTGCTGTGTCTCAATTGTAGAAAATTTAAGAACCTGTCATTTTGTCTTTTTATGATGATTCTAAAACTACTTTAAGTTGAGACAAAAACAGCAACAAAAAACAACAGATGACGTATATATGAAAATTTCTTCCCTATTGTGCCTTACATGATCTCAGTGTTTGCTGGAAATTACTCCCTATAAACTATGCTGACCGTAAATGGGAATGGCAAAATTGAGTAATTTGTAAGAAGAAGTTAAATTTAGAAGACTCTGAAGTGCTCTTTAATAATTCTAACTATAATACAATTTTGTAAGGTAATTTTATTTTTATTATTTTTTGTTTAAAGTTGTTATTTAAATTCTAGTTAGTTAACATATAGTGTAATATTGGTTTCATGAGTAGAATTTAGTGATTCATCACTCACATATAATACCCACTGCTCATCACAAGTGCCCTCCTTAATGCCCATCATCCATTTGGCCCATCCCCCCCCACCTCCCCTCTATCAACTTTCACTTTATTCTCTATAGCTAAGTCTTTCAGGGTTTTCCTACCCCCTTTCCCCCATTCACCTATGTTCATCTTTGTTTTTTAAATTCCACATATGAGTGAAATCATATGGTATTTGTCTTTCTCTGACTTGTTTCACTTAGCATATTACATTCTAGTTCCATCTGTGTCATTGCAAATGGCAAAATTTCATTCTTTTTGATGGTTGAGTAACATTCCATTATATATGTGTGTGTGTATACACATACATATAGATAGATAGATAGACAGATAATATATAATATATAACTTCTTCTTTATCTATTAATCATATTCATTACTTGATGGGCATTTGGGCTCTTTCCATAATTTGTCTATTGTTGATAATGATGCTATAAACATTACGTACCATATGTCCCTTTAATTTTTTTTTTTTAAGATTGATTGATTGATTGATTGATTTGAAGGTGGAGGTGGAGCAGGACAGGGAGAGAATCTCAAGCAGACTCTCTGCTGAACTTGGAGACCAACATGGGGCTTGATCTCCAGACCCTGAGATTATGACCTGAGCTAAAACAAAGACTCAGAAGCTCAAAAGACTGAGTCACCCAGGCACCCCTCAAATCAGTATTTTCATGTCCTTTGGGTAAATACCTGGTAGTGCAATTGCTCGGTCATCGTTTAGCTCTAGTTTTAACTTTTTGAGGAACCTCCATACTGTTTTCCAGAGTGGCTGGACAAGTTTGCATTCCCACCAACAGTGTAAGAGAGTTCCCCTTTCTCTACATCCTTGCCAACATCTGTTGTTTCCTGTGTTGTTAATTTTAGGCATTCTGACAGGTGCAAGGTTACATCTTGTAGTTTTGATTTGTATTTCCCTCATGATGAGTGATGTTGAGCATCTTTTCATGTGTCTATTGGACATCTGGATGTCTTCTGAATGATAAAAATGTCTATTCATGTCTTTTGCCCATTTCTTAACTGGATTATTTGGTTTTTTGGGTGTTGAGTTTGATAATTTCTTTACAAATTGGATACTAACCTTTTATCAGCTATGTCATTTGCAAATATCTTCTCCTCTTCCATAGGCTGTCATTTAGTTTTGTTAATTTTTTCCTTTGTTGTGAAGAAGCCTTTTATCTTGATGAAGCCCCAGTAATTCATTTTTGCTTTTGTTTCCCTTGCCTCTGGAGATGTGTCTAGTAACAAGTTGCTACGGCCAAGGTCAAAGAAGTTGCTGCCTCTGTTCTCCTGTAGGATTTTGATGGTTTCCTGTCTCACATTTAGGTCTTTCATCCATTTCAAGGTGATTTTTTTTTTTAAGATTTTTATTTATTTGAGAGAGAGTGAGAGCAAAGAGATCACAGAGGGAGAGAGAGAAGCAGAGTCACCACTGAGCAGGGAGCCCAATGCGGGGCTTGATCCCAGGACCCTGAGATCATGACCTGAGCTGAAGGCAGATGCTTAACTGACTGAGCTACCCAGGTGCCCCATTTTGAGGTGATTTTTGTGTATGGTGTAAGAAAGTGGTCTAGTTTCATTCTTCTGCTTGTTGCTGTCCAGTTTTCCCAACACCATTTGTTGAAGAGACTATCTTTTTTCCGTTGGATTTTCTTTTTTGCTTTGTTGAAGATTACTTAACCATATAGTTGTGGGTCCATTTCTGGGTTCTCTATTCTGTTCCATTGATCTATGTGTCTGTTTTTGTGGTGGTAACATACTGTCTTCATGATTACAGCTTTGTAATGTAGCTTGAAGTCCAGAATTATTGTGCATCCAGCTTTGCTTTTCTTTTTCAAGACTGCTTTGGGTATTTGGGATCTTTTGTGGTTCTGTACAAAGTTTAGGACTGTTTGTTCTAGTCTGTGAAAAATGCTGGGGGTATTTTGATAAGGACTGCATTGAATGTGTAGATTGCTTTGGGTAGTATGTAAACATTTAACAATATTTGTTCTTCCAATCCAGGAGCTGACCGTAAAAATAAATTTCCATTTCTTTGTGTTCTCTTCAATTTCTTTCATAAGTGTTCTATAGTTTTTCAGAGTATAGATCTTTTACCTTTTTGGTCAGGTTTATTCCTAGGTATCTTTCAGTTTTGGGTGGTGAGATAATTTCTATTTCCCCTTTGATTTTTTTTTTAATTGTGTTTAAAAAAATTTTTTGTGTGTTTTGATCTATAAATATTTATCATATTCTTCAGCACATCCTCACAAGGACATTCAATCCAGTTTCACTTTGGGAGTAAATAGATGCCAGCATAAACAGTTCTAAGAAAGTCAGTCATATGTCTGTATACACATATATGTTAGGATATATATGTAATATATAAAATATGCATATTACATGTGTAATATGTACGGATATATATCCTAAATCCTGCTGTTGAAGCCCATCATACTTGACCATTTTAAGAGTTTTAATGTCAGAAGTAGAGATTTTGATTAAAAAAAATAAATAAATGAAGGACGCCTGGGTGGTTCAGTTGGTTAAGCATCTACCTTCAGCTCAGGTCATGATCCCAGGATCCTGGGATCAAGTCCTGAGCAAGGAGTCTGCTTCTCCCTCTGCCTGCCACTCCCTCTGCTTGTGTGTGCTCGCTCTCTCTCTCTCTGACAAATAAATAATTAAAAATAAACAAATAAACGAAATACCAAAAGTAAAGACATTAAAAATCCCTATTAAAATTGCCATACAATAAATAGTAAAGGGATCTTAGTTTTCACAATTAATTTTTTCTTTTATTTAATTTTTGTACATACTCTGGATCTAAACCAAAAAATTACTGAAAATTTGCTTTACTAATGCATAAGAAACTAATTATCAAGAAGCACGCTCTGATGGAATTAGACGGGGGGGGGGGGGGTGGTAAAAACAAGAAACAAAGGGCATTGTGGAATCCCGTTCAGGAGAAAAACAGTAGGAAATGTGTTCTGCATTACTGATGGCATGGATATTTGTTTTTACATGCTTGTGTTTTAAATTGTCCTTGTGAAAATTGATGGTGTTGGCTTCAAATATAAAAGCTGGTGGAAAAGAGTACACTTTAAATTTTACTCACTGATGTTACAAGTTATTGGATGCTATTAGGACCTCTTTTAGAAAGATTTATGATAATAAGTATTCATCACAAAGCACATCATTCCAGAGAACAAAAAGCGATGCTGCATTCATTTTGTATGATTAATGATTCACATGTAATGAGGAAAAAAACGCTCAGGACTAAGCTACAATTGTAAATGGAAATGAACTTTATAAAGAGATTTTTCTTGTTAATGTCAACAAAAGAATGAAATCCTGCCTATGCACGATATTTGCAAGTATTTACATCAGCTAACAACAAACATTATATCAAGTAATAAGACAATCTGTTAATTTGTATCATAATTAAAAATTTACATTCCCTAATATCTCAGAACTCTGAGCATGTTTAATAAAATTTAGGTGGTGTATTTATTTTGTAACCCAGGTATGATATTAATGAACAAGCTGATTCAAGCCTAATTTGCATAGTAAATGAATATAATTAAAATCAGTCTTTCATTAAAAGCTCACAAGAAATATTTAATCTGTAGATATTTTCAGGAAGGCAAGTAGCAGAGATTATTTTCAATTCTAGAACGTTCCACAAGATCAGTTGTTCAAGGAAACAAATTAGGCATATTGTTTGGTTATTTCCTTGCCACTGGGCTTTGGCGGCATAATCATATATTTCGGGGGAGTGTGATCTAAGCTTCATTATGGTGTTAAAGCCCTGTAAACATAAAATGACAGATGTTTGCTTTTATTGCTGGTGTAGCTATTTCTTTTCCTTTTTGACCCATGTGAATGGATTTGCTAATTTGAACTGTACCCTCCTGGTGGGGAAGCATAGTTTGCAACCAAATATATATATATATATTGCATTTAGATTCTTTGTATGTTAGATTCATTGTATGTTAGAGTCCCTTAAAAAAAAAAATCAACCTAATTTTCTTTCTAAAGTTTTTTTTAACCCTGCATGTATTATAGTAAACTTATTTTTGCTCATAGAACAAAATAAGATATTTTATTTCATTTGAGATATTGGTGAAATAAATTCATCAGAACAAACAAAAAAAACCTGTACTTTTTACAAATAAAATCTTTTTTTTTTTTTTTTAAACTTCTGATACATCAGCTCTCGTTGCTTTTCCCTTCTCTGAATGTAGTTGAATTGGTTTCAGTATGCTGTTTAACTGGGATGGGTTAAAACAGGGTCATTGATTGCCTGTTCTCTGATTAAATTTTAAAAGCTATGTTCCTTTGGGTCTCACAATAAAATCTATATCCTGCAGTTATCCAATGTTTCATTCTGAATACAAGTTTTCCTTTTCCTTTTTTTTTTTTTTCTGTTTTTACTTTTCGTGGCTCTATTCTCAAATGGTTTGCCTCCTTTCCCTTGAAACCCTTCATATTGACTCCTAGTACACTTATGACTCTGTATGGATGAAATACCTTGGAGTATTCAATAAAGTTTCATTGATTGTCTACCTCCAAACTCTTTTCCTGTAACATTCTGATCCTTGATCTCTCTTGATCCGTTCCCTTAAACTGACCTGCAACATGCGTTCAATTTCTTTTCCTGCAACCTGAGATACTAAGTTTACTGGAACAGACACGTCTCCCCGTGCAGCAGGAAGTGTTACATCCTGGTTACGTCCACATTAGAACTCAAACTGAAACAAATGCAACTAATTACACCCCAGTTAACTCACACTCTCTACCCTTTCAAGCAAGGGTGTGAGGTTTCTTCCTCCTTTACCATGTGGGGTATTGATTCCAATTTCTTTACACAGACTCACAGATGCTGAGTAGTCTAATGCTTAAAATGTAAGCTTTCAAGTCACACTGCTGGGTTCAAATTCCAGTTTTTTGATCTATGAGCTGTGTAAACTCGGGTTGTGTTGCCCACAATGGAGACTACTGAAATACTTCAGGCATCTTGCTCTGCAGGAAGCAATCCTATAAAAATTAGAGCATGGAGAGTGTTTGCTTCTTAGGGTAGGCAGCTTCCCCTCCAGAAGGAAGTGGAGGGAAAGGCTGACCCCACAAGCCTAGTTTTCCAAATTCAGTGGTCAGATAAATTACTCTTACCCCAGGAAGGTACAAGTGCAGGGATGGGGCAAGAAGCATCCAGCATTACTCTAGAAGTCCCCACATGGGGAAACATGGAACCAGGGCAAAGAGTGTTTCCACACAAATTAAACATGATGGATACACAAACTGTTTTTTCTTCCACTCCTCCTTGCAACCTACCCAACTATTAATGATATTTCAACCAGCCTCCAAATCCTTTTCTCAGTCTTTTTAGCATCTTAAATATTTTTATTGGTGCAGTCTTATTGTGATAAAAATATCTATCATAACCCCAAATGTAGAAATAGCCATTATACAAAGACTCTAAAAATATGAATAAAAAATTTATAACCTTCCTCATTTGGGAGTCATCCACATAAGGACAAATATCAGGATAAAAATCAGGACATGTTTGAAGAAATGTTTTGCTCAAATTGAATTTTAATGGTTGTTGGGTTTGGAGGCATACTTCCTTTTTTTGCTTCCCTATTCTGTTTCACCATCATCCCATTTCTTCAACTTCTTTCCTCTTCCTCCCTCTCCTCTCCTCTCCACTTCCTCTTTTTCTTTTGGTAGCAACTTATTGAGATATAACTTACATACCATGCAATTAATCAATTGAAGTGTAAAATTCAATGGTCTTAAGTATTTTCACAGAGTTGTGCTCATTTCTTTCCTCCCCAGTTTTCACTGCACCATCAGTAACCATGACCATTTTCCTGCATACGGCACAATTCCCCCGTGCAGCTCTCACCACGTCACACTCCTTTGCCTAAATCAACCTAGGTTCAACACAACTCTCCTCCTGTTCACTTCCATCCTTGTGCAATTATGTGGCTGCAGGAAACCCACCACAAATTTGTTGGCTTCCCTTAGAACCCATAATTACTAACTTCTAATGAGCCCATGACACTGACTAGCAAGGATAATTTCTACTTCTCTAGAATACTCATAAGCATCAAGATGATTACTTTATATTTATTCCTCTCTCTTCAAATCTCCAATATCTCTTTCCCATGCAGCTGATGATCTTCTATTTCAGTGAGCTAAAATGAAGCCACTAGAACTTCACTGTATCCCCACCACTGCAGAACCGCCTATCTGCATTGACAATGTACCTTGACTTCCCTCCTATTCCAGGGACTGAACTCTGAGTTTCTAACTCCCACTCAGATGTACCACATACTTTCCTGTCTCACTTACTTAAAAGCATCGCTCTAGCCATTTTCTTCTGTGCCTTATATATTGTCCAATTTCCCCCATCTACTTCGTTATTGTCAGCATATAAACAAGCTATTTCTCCAACTGTTTTTTTAAAAAAAGCAAAATCAGAAATAAAACATTCTTAATGTCTTAATGATTTTTTTATAATTATAAAAGTAATGCCTGAATGCATTCTTATTGCAAATTATTGAAACAAAGTAAAAGATACTGCATATATTTACCCCAAACCTATTATCACTCCCTGTCCCCCATCCTTGCCCCTCTGCCCCCATCTCTTAATATTAATCTTCCTCTGATAATATACCCCTTTGCTTTGCTTCCATTTACAAACCTCCTTGAAAAAGTTTTCTGTACTAGCAGTCCTTACTTCTCTTTTCATTTCTTTTGTGCTTACTCCAATGATGGCTTTTATCTCCATCCTTACCCAAAATGGCTCTTGTCGATGTTACTAATGACCTTAGCGTTACTAATTCCAGTGGTGAAGTCCCAATTCTAACCTTACTTGACCTATTAGTAGCATTTGACATTAACTGACCACTTCTTTCTTGATATGATTCCTTCTCATGGCTACCCAAATATCAAACTCACCTCACACTACAATTGTGGTATTTTCAAGTCTCCTGGAGTTTCTATCAATTTCTGCTTCACATATTTTGAAGTCTGCATGATTTATTATTTATGCCCTGATTGTCAATTGCCAGACATGGATCAGTGAATCATTTTTGTATTACTTGCATGATGTTTTAAAATGATTGTGCTGCCTATCATTCTCACTCATTTATCACTTCCTGCATCAATTGCATTATCTACTTAGTAAAAACACACACACACACACACACACACACACACACACACACACACACAAAACCCTGCTGTATATTTGAGTTGCTGAATTTTGACATACCATTTATGAATCTTTTAGTCATTGGGACATTTCTAACTTAATTTTAAAAATAACTTCATTTTACCCTGACTTACCACTTTTTCATTGAATTTGATTTAGGATTTTTAAAAATATTTTATTTATTTATTTGATAGAGAGAGAGAGAGAGAGAGCACAAGAAGGGGGAGCAGCAGGCAGAGAGAGAGGGAGCAGGGAGCCCGATGCAGGACTCAATCCCAGAACTCTGGGATCATGACCTGAGCCGAAGGCAGATGCTTAAAGGGCTAAGCCACCCAGGAACCCCTGATTTAGGATTTAAAAAATATTTACATACCTGGTTGACTTTGCTAGGATTTGCTAGATACTTCTCTTTTTTTCCCTTCATTTCTCTATTTGCCAACTTTTGGTATATTTTCATTTAATTGAATCTGAACTCTCTTTTAAACAAGATTTACTACCTTGAAGTGTAGAGATGTAGATATTTTAAATTTATTGTAATCACTGTTACATTGGAAAAAGCCATACCAATTTACTTTCTTATGAATCATGTTTCTGCACTGAATTTCCTTTCCTGATTTTTCCTGTATTTTAATTTTTTTATTTAAGTGTTATAAGAAGGAAATATATATCACATATATTTAGACACATTAGTGTCTACTTAAAAAAATTTATATTTATTTTGCTATCAATATCTAGATAGAATTTCTACAATAAAAAAGCCCCACATTTCCATTTCTCTTCCTTCCCTATCCCTCTCCCCTTAAAACTGAACAGATTTTGATTATGAGTTATTCCTGTTTTATTTCACTTGTATTTACTTAGCATACATTTTAACGACTTCTTGGTGCATTGATTTTTTAAAACCAGGTCTTCCTCTTTCTTGAAATCAGTTTTGATAGAGGTGGAATGTATTTTTAAGTTTTCTTTCATAGAGAGTTTACGGATGGGAGTCACTCTGAATTTCTACATATTTGAAAATTCCTTCTGTTCTCTACCAAAAATGGTAATTTGGATGGTTATAGAATTCTATGCTCATGTTCCTTTACAGTTTTAAAGATATTCCTTCTCTTTCTCTAGTTAATTGATGCTGAATGAGAAGATCATGCCTCCATATCTGATCCTTATTTATCTCTGTCATACAAAATATTCACTATGGTATGTTTAGGTTTGGTTCATTTTCTTTATGGTTTTGGTACCCATTCAATGAAAATACTCATACATCTTCCATCTGGAGCTCACCCCCTCCCCCTCCCCTTATGTTTTTTAATTGTAGCACCCAAGCACCTTCTCTTTCTATTGCTTCCATCTTTGACTTCACTTAGATAGCTGTTTGAGATTCTGGTGGTATCCTTCTTGTCTCTCATCTTTCATATTTTTTTTTAAGATTTATATATTTATTTGAGAGAGAGAGAGAGCAGGGGAGAGGGGCAAAGGGAGAGGGAGTAAGAGTCTCAAGCAGACTCCTGTGCTGAGCACAGAGCCCGACTCAGGGCTCCATCTCATGACCTTGAGATCATGATCTGAGCCGAAACCAAGAGTTAGTCACATAACTGACTGAGCCACACAGGCACCCCCTCCTTTTTTTCACTTCACTTTATCTAAAGTGTTTCATGTTTCTTATTAATTATTATTTGACAAGCCCATTAACCTATTTATATTTGTAAGTTCTTAATACATAAGACTGGTGATGAGGGGAGAGGAGTGAAATATGCTGTCAAAAATGGTGAACCTGTAGTTGTCTTTTAAGAGGTATCCTTCTGGAAGAAGGTTCTTTCTCCTTTGATGTCCTACTACACAGCCCTGTGTTTTAGGCTCCAGTGCCAATACTGGCTTGTGGGCCAGCTTGATGGCTGTACTCAGTTTAGTAGAACAGGAAGAGAAGAGAGATATTCTTTTCCAGCTTCCTTATTTTCTCAATTAATTCTGAATGACTGGTATCCTGAAGGACTCCTCTGATTGTGATGTTGGAGCACACCGAGGTATCCTTCTATAATACTATGGCTGGGTGAGAGCTCTCTGGGTCTTGCCTGTTTCTCAGTTCTATCCTGTCTGCTTTCTCTAAGAATTGCTCCGTATTTTTCTTAGAAATTTTTGGCACTATATTTGCTATCCAGCATTATTATACATTAATTTTGTTTCCCGTCATTTCAACTGAGTTTAGGCAGAAGACAAAAAAATAGATGCATGTGCTCAGTTGTGTTGTGACCCAATCCTTTCTACTGACTGCATTTTTTAAATATAAGTATTTATTTTTTTGTCTGTAGGGTGCTAGGAACTATTCTAGGTGCTGCGGAAACTACAGGGAATGGAACAAAAACAAAATTTGTGATCTGATGGAGGCTATGTAAGGCTTTGACAATATGCACTAGGGGACTGTGCTTTTTTTTTTTCCAACTGCCATATTTAATATGCACTATTTTACTTTGTATTTTAAATATTCTTCACTTTTAATACGTTTTCTTCTTTTTGACCCTTTTTAACATTATTTTATTAGACTTGAGTTGTTCTGGCTTGCAGCATAATATTGCTCTTTTGCTATTAATGTTTTCCTGGTTTTCTTTTTTCCTGTTGCACACTAAATTCTGATTCTGACTTTGCATTTTCTTTAACAGCCACTTTCCTTGTTTTCCACTTTATCATTCCCTCTTTCAATTTTATTATGTTACTTCATATCTCCTGGTAATGGATTATCTGTTAACACATTTTCTTCAAAGTGTTAACTTACTGCTTTAATTTTATGTTTACTGCATTATGGTTTCAACATGAAAAAGTAGAACTAATTTCTTTAAAATTTTTCATATCTTGGAGATTTTTATTCTTCATTTTCATATTTAATACTTATAAATCACATTTTAGATGGAGAAGTGAGTAACTGAACTTTATCTTTTCTTGTTCGGACCCTCTTTATAGTTCACTGCTTTTTCAGAGACAGCCAATAGTTTGGTGCTTATTTTCATGAATTTATAACACATATTATAAGGTTCCATTCTTGTTTGCAACAAGTTTGAAATAAACTTTGATTTATAATTCACACCAGTGCTGCGGCTTCTGAAAAGTGTACTTCATATCCCTTTGGGTCTACTCCGGTTTCCAAGTTTGCTGATGGGCTCGTGTTGTCATCCATCACTTCCATTCTAAGCGAACTGTACAAGAATACCCACATAAGGCAATCCAAAATTTTCCCTCAGAGTTCTCAAAGTTCTCAATTTGAGATCAGAGAAGGAAACAGAGATGATAGAATCTTGTGAATAAAGATGGGAGAGAAAATGTTTCCATTTTGCAGAAACAATGGTTCTTTAGACCTCTATTCTTACTGGTATGAAACTATGAAACCAGAGTTTTTGGAAAAACAATTTGAAAGTCTACCGAGTACCATATACTGTGATCCACATACTCCAACACACTCTTTACCTTCCATGTTTATCAGCAGCTCCCCCACTTGATCACATAATTGGATACTCAGAGAATGGGACGTATTATATACTGAAAGAAGTCAATTTAAAATTTCTATGGGGAAATTAGGTATTTAATGGAAAGTGAGATAAAGATATTTTTTTTGAACTTTTATGAGGTGAGTCAGACAGCCACCATGAAATAGCAGACAGAATGTTTCCTTGCATCTCAGTTGGTTGTGTTTTTAGAAGAGAAAAGGAAGGCCAAATTCCATATTATAAGAGAAAGAAACTTCACAAAAGATCATTAACCAGCTTTCTTATGTAGGTGAAATAGGGTATTATGCAGAAACCTGTAGATCCAGCATTTAAGTTATATTTCTTATTACACTTGATATTTCCTACTACATGTACTTTGCTCCTGTGAAATGAAAAAGATCTCTACCATTGTTAATTGCAATCATTTAGGGAATAGACTACTCTCTGTTCCTTTATCATATCCCAATATTTTTGAAATCTGCACTTTTGTTTATACTGCTACCTTGCCAGAATTTTCATTACTCCATTACATGTGTTACGTGCAAAATCAGTGTTACAACCTCTCTCAAGTGCCTGTCTTTCTTGCAGTCTCCTTTGAGTCTCTGGATATGAGATAGAGAGACAGTCAGACAGACAGGCTCTAACTCAGCACCCTGAATGTAGGCCAGATGTTGAACTATAAACTACAGCTCTTTTATGTAGGTTTAAAGCCAAAACCAACTACATCTACATAGATTACTTTCTATATTAAATCAGTCTTTTTTTTTTTTTTTTTTTTACCATTTCACTGATTTCATCAACATGATTTTATTATTCTAGGAAGCTCCATTTCAGGAAGATGGAGGTTGCGAGTAACTCCATTTCTATGAAGAAAAGCACTTAGACGAACATCAAACTGCTGAACTCTTTAAACATAACATCAACAGATTGCTTATTCTCCAAACTTTTAAACCAAGCCTTGCCATGTCCACCAATACTAAGCTAGGATATTATGACACTTACCCCATTCTAATAAAGCCCACCCCCCTCACTCTCTTCCTACCACACATCTTGAAAGACCTGCCTTAAACCAGATTCTAAAACCTTATGAACATCCTGGCTTCACCTTTCTCTTTCTGAAAGCTAAGATTTTGGCATAGTAGTACCCACTCTTACTGTTAATGCACTAGCTTTATCTGACTAACAGGTTGTTTGAGTGATATTTTAGGGGAGCCAGCATTCAACAAGTGTCATTTACCTGGTGTTCCCACTTTGGGGTACTAGAATGTTGAATTTATAAGGAGAACATAAAAATATTTGAGAAAGAATGAACTACACTGTAGTTCTTCCCCATTCTGTAATTCTCCCAATTCATCTTCAGTAAGAAAAATGAAACTTTTAGCCACATGTATCTAAGGAAAATTCTACGTTGGTTAGTGTCTGTTTAAATCTTCTTTAGCAGTACTGATTTTACAGCATTCATTTGTTTATGTATTTCCTTCCCTTTTCTGCTCACACTCAACACCATGCATTTAAATGATGGCTTCCTTATTTTAGCTCTTATTTTTTTTTAAAAGATTTTATTTATTTATTTGACAGAGACAGAGACAGCCAGTGAGAGAGGGAACACAAGCAGGGGGAGTGGGAGAGGAAGAAGCAGGCTCATAGTGGAGGAGCCTGATGTGGGGCTCAATCCTGTAACGCCGGGATCACGCCCTGAGTTGAAGGCAGACGCTTAACCGCTGTGCCACCCAGGCACCCCTTTTAGCTCTTATTTCTGATAGCAGTGTCTTCCTCAATAAATTTGCTTCAAGTATTCCTCAAAGTACAAAGTCTTTATCAACAGTGTTTCTGAGGAGATTTGCTTTTGTCCAATACACAGTGTCTCCTTGGAGTTCCCTGCTCTGCTTTCCATATTTTCATTTTATTTCATCTATTACCTCTGTGTTATGATGGTGAAGTTGGTAAAGTATAGAAGAGGAGAATTTATCTCTAAAAGCCACTCTCTTTTTAGGAGGAGAAGACAGCTTTCAGATAAAAATCTATCCTTGCAGGGGAAAATGTATTTTGTTAAGACACCTGTGTCTAGTATTTATGCACATTCCTCTTGGATGGGAAAGCTAAGGCTCTTTAGGCTCTACTGGTGAAGTTTTATTTTGTAGTTAGTTAGTCTCTTTTGGTAGCAGGGAATCCAAGATGAGAAGAGAGGGGGTTCCTTCAATCTTCCTCACTGAAATAAAACAGTTGTTTTGCCCAGAGGGTATTACTAAGGTGCTTAAGAAATTGTGTTGCCAGTTAATCATTAGCTAGAATCAGATGCTAAAGACAATACATTAACTCCACATTCTAGACACACACTTTGTACAGTTTCCCATCTGATGTTATTAGAAGTGGAACAAAACAATTACAGGGAATTAGTTAAATAAAGATAGGAAACTACATGGCAAGTTGCAGAATTGACAAAACAGCTAAACTCTATTAGGCCCATGCTGATGAATTAACTAGTCTCAAATAGACCTCCTAATAGAAGTCTAAATTAGCTAAAAGCAATAAAAAATGTAATCAGTTACTTGGCAAGGATCTTGAGAATGCAGGCTGCCCAGAAAATGGAAAATATAAATGACAGTATTAGTGAAAGTATTATTCTTTACATAAAAATGGTTAATCATTTCTAAGGCCCATTTGTATTTTTGGTACATTTATAGAAAAAAAATCAATAAACATAGTATTAAAGAGTCAACAAAATTACAAATCATACATAAATATTCATGTAATTAAGTTTTTAAAATTGTTTTTCTAGTTAAGCTGTATGGTAAGTAATTACTCTGAAGTCAAGAGATGAAATTGAGTAAGCAATGACATCAATGTGTTTATCTATACATGGTTCTTAACCCATTTTGTGGGTGTCAACACTGTTTGCGTCTTATGCTTTTCGGGAAAGCAAAGAGTGCCTGACAGTTTGGGACACTGGGTGGACACGTATGTCACTGACCAGTAAGAAACATAAAGAATTTAGCTGAAGAAAAAAATAATTCGATTTTAGATTTGAGGGATGGCTCTGATTTCCAGGTCAAGATTAGACATTAACATAAATAAAATCCTAGAATTTAAGAGTAAATTTTTTGCTGGAGATATTTTTGAGGGAGAATGATCAGCCTGTGATTATAGAGAAATCTGGAGTAGATATGGCCTTCCTATTACAGTGTGTAGAATGAGGATAGGCAGCAACTGGGGTAAAGGAAAAACAACATGACTGATCTTGAAGAAGGGAAACAGGAGAAGACTTCGTATTTCTTTCTTTGTTCCTTTTTTTTGTTTTGTTTTGTTTTTTTTTTAGACTTTGTATTTCTGAGAAGGGAATGTGTTACAAATCTGTAACAGATACTATAAAAATTAATGCACTGGTATTAGTAAGTCATTCTGGTGAAAATTAATGATTAGAGAGTTTGGTTCTGCTGATTTCATAAGTTTTAATCTTGCTTTGACACCGACTAGTGTATACTTTTAATTATAGAGAAGAAAAGATGCCCTTTGCCCTTGCCCTCTGCCCTGAATCCAACCAAGCTGATCCCCAATAGTTAGTTATTCTGAAGTTGACGGGGCCAGGTTCATAAAAGAAGGGCCTTGACATTTTGGAGAGTTCAGTGTTGAGGATCTGCCTGTGGATATGATTGGATTGTCAGCACAGTTCTCAGAACACAGGAGGGACTCAACAAATATCTGCTCTGGGTGAAACGAATCCTCCCAGATTTGCATTTTCAGTCCCCTTCTCCTGCCTGTGCCTTTTTCATGCACTGTTTTCCTGGGTGGATGAGAGGGAGGGACAAGGCAGAGGCTCAGGTGACTTAATACTCAGGGTTTTGTTAATGAATAAATCACTGCTGTCATAATATTCCTTCAGCTCATAACTTTCTGAAAATTGTCCAGCGATTTGGGTGACTGTAAGGTTTCCCAAAATCTTCAGAAATAGTGCTCTTTCAGGACAATGGAAACACGAGAATTCCAGGTTCAACCAACACTTGAGTCCTGATATTCCATTTTTAATGTAAAAATGTGGAAGAGATAAAATGCTGATGTTTAATTCTCTGCCTCCATATTTCATGTTTTGTTAAGCTTACCTCCTTTTAACTAAGAATCTTCTTTATGATTTGTTCCAATCCGCTGTGCTGGGCAAAAATCTAAATGACTTTTAAAGTTCACGATATGAAACTTGTTCAGTTTTGCACTGGTTTTGTAAGTTTTGTCACTCGTCATGTTACCTGTAGTTATAAATTGGAAATAACGGATTTGCAGCCAAATTTTCCATGCATTAATGAAATCCCATGAAGCCTTAGACATTTTAGACTAACTTGGTTTTGAACTAATAAATATTTTATGGTTCCTCTGGGTTTATTTTTCAGGCAGTACATACCAGAACTCAGCTTAAATTGTTTATTTCCTCATAGATTTTGTCTTCATTTGTAATCTCACCCAAGAATGGGTGTTCAATAAATATTTAATAAATATTTTTTTTAAAGATTTTTATTTATTTATTTGACAGAGATAGAGACAGCCAGCGAGAGAGGGAACACAGCAGGGGGAGTGGGAGAGGAAGAAGCAGGCTCATAGTGGAGGAGCCTGATGTGGGGCTCGATCCCAGGACTCTGGGATCACGCCCTGAGCCGAAGCAGACGCTTAACCGCTGTGCCACCCAGGCGCCCCTTTAATAAATATTTTTAAATGAAAAAACAAACTATCCAGTAAAGTGTTTTCAGACACCATGTTTTGACTGTATATAACTGATGCCTACATTATGCTAATAGCAAAGTGTAACATTTCTTTCCACTTCACCCGTGCCTTCTTCACATTTATAGGTATTTCAAACTGAAAGCAATGGTAGTTTGAAAGTCTTAGCAAAGAGATTGAAAACACACACACACACACACCCCAAAGATTCGGTGACTTCTTTGGGACCATGTGTTGAATACCACTTGTCTAGTTTCTACCTGAACAGGCGAAAAGCCACAAATAATAACATCAACATATATTTAATACAAATCTACTCAATGCTTCTTATTAGTTTAAGCTTCGAAAGATGTACAAAAGGAGACTTGGTGACTCTGAAGAAGGAGCCCTCTTATTAACATGAGGACGGGTCTGAGGGGAGGCAGATGCGGTGCTGGCTGTTACGTAAGTTCTGATGCAGGAGTCCATTGACCACAATCTAACATAATGTTACAAACACATGGATTCCTAGGCTTCGCCCGAGAGATGCTGCATGAGTATTCATTTAACAGATGTTGTGGGGTACTTGTCTCGGATGCAAAACTTCAGGGGCACCAAAAAAACTGGAGCAGTAAGAGAAGCAATATTTTTGAAATATATAAATTACTGCAAAATGTAAAAAGGGATGAACTATCAAACTTTTAAATAAAGAAGCGATCAGTATTATTGATCTTTCCTTTTGCCTCAGGCTATTACATGGCTCAGCAGGGGAATGTGTCTTAAAACCAAAGGAAAATTGTGACATTCTCCCCTGAATCGGCCATGCATGCCCTAGGGCGAATGTTTCCCTCAGTGGCCTCCTCCCTCCCAGGGGTTCTGCACTTCCGGGCTGCTGCTTTGCTACAGCCTCTAAGGCCTGAGCTCTCAGCCTAGCCGTTGAGATCACTCAGGAGGCAGGAAGGGGCTGGCTGACGACTATCATGTTTGGAATAACGACTTCAGGACCTTATCTCAAGAGGGCTTACAAATGTGGCACTACTGGCACGTGTCTGTATTTACATTCATCATTGCTGTAGAAGAGCTGCAAATCTGAGGAACTTCAGATCTGGATGCAACAGAAACAAATAATTGCATAACAAATATGTTTATCTCTTTCGAGATTTTTAGCTCCGTCCAATCTGCAATTCAGCTTCAGCTATGCCCAGGCAGTACAGCCTCCTGTTTTAGTACCTTTAATGCCCCTTAAAGTGAATGGTGATAAGTTAATTGAGGGTTTCCTTTGACATATATTGAGCAATAACATATTGTTGAAATAACATATTTGTCAAACATTTTGATAGGAGAAAAATCATTTGCATGCTTTGGATAATTACAATATTTTTGGAAGGGTAAAAAAAATTAAAAATGAAATGTGTGCTATTTCTCATGTAGATTTTATTTTTAAGACAGTAAATATGTATTATTGCTTACCATCCACCTGGCATGTATATATAACATGGGAAGAGCACAATGACAAATTGTCATAATTTCAATGTTTATTTATGTCTAAAATAAAATGTACTCGATCATAAAATGAACAATATACTACAGGAATCACTTTGCAGACCAAGAGAGAGACCCTGGATATTATGAACGCCCTTCTTGGAGAATTACTAATAGAAGGTAAGCTGGAATGGAATGCCCTTGCATGTCTTCCGGTCAGCAACATGTTGACAATTTGATCAAAGGGAGGTGGTAATAGGTGTATTTTATTCATTGTTACTCCAATCAGAAGAAGGCATGAGTTCTACAGAAAGGAAGATAGAGAAAAATCAATTCTGTTTAGCATGGTAAAGGTAATCGGTCCTGTCCTCGGTCATTTTTCCTACTGGTTCTATTTCCCAAACTATGTGTGATACAGCATAATGATACCCCTCATAAATGCAATCAGCCCTGAATAAGAATTGTATAAACCCATGTCTTGTGACAGCTCATGACCTTTTTTCCTCCAGGAAAAAAGGGTCTCAACACATGAAATCAAGTTCGCTGAAAGAAGAAGTTTGGTTATCTGGGTTCTTCCTAGTTGACTACTAACAGGCTATTAGAAAACCATGGGGAGAGTGAGGCAGGCAAATCCGGGAAACGAAGGGTGGGAGGGTGAAGCAAAGCATGAAGATTAAACACTGAGTGTTGAGAAGGCCAAGGGAAGAGATCAAGCCAACAATTGTAATTCAGTCTATGGATGGACATTTGCTGTGGGGAGCGAAGAGCATCTCACTCATAGTTCCATGGCACATCACTTAACTGCAGCTTGGCACAGAAAATGATCATCAGCGCTCCTGTTCATCACAAGGACAGTGTACTAAATAATTCTATTAAAGGATGTAAGGATAGGTATTTTTTAAATCCCTTATCAAAACCGTATATATATGTATGTGTGTGTATGTGTACATATACATATACTTTATATGTGTACATATATTGATACTTAAATAAGTGAAATAATTACTTGGAAAATTAACTTATGATATAATTTCATTGCATTATGATACCACATTTTGAGTAGTCTTCTTACCAAATATTAGGAATTGTGCGTGTCTCCTAGAGGCAATAATAAAATCTGATTCTTTGCCTCTGTCTTCTCAAAACAACAAAGTGGTTATAGACAAAATAGACTAGACTTGATTATAGAATACCTTGGTATGAGACTGAGCTCCATAGTTTACTTACTTAGGGATTATGAAGAGAAGTCACTTAAACTTTTAGGCTGATGTCTACTGAGAAAAATAGTCTGTCCTGACAAATTTGGGGTATGTAGATTAGAATGGAAAATAACGTTGTCAAAATTTGTCAGTGTATAGATTAATATATGCCACTTAGAATATATATCATTTTAAAAAGCCTGAACATGAAAAAAAAATGAGTAATTCACAATGAAAACCATCAGACTCTTACTGGGTCATTAGTGTGAATTTTCGACAATGAGCTTTACAACGTTTTTGAAGACATGATTTTTATAACTGTTTTCTCAGTATAAGTGAGTTTAAACAATGAAATCTGTCCAAATCCATTTACACTTTGATATGGAAATTTGATGTCATTTTTCAGTACTATCTTAAAGAAAGGTTTTTGTAAAGATACATGTTAATATTGTCAAAGACACTCTAAGCCCAAGTTTAAAAGGAATTTATACTTATCTAACATAATGCTAACTATTCTTCTCAACTGTGCATCTTGTATTACAGATTTCAGTGGTAATACACTTTTTAAAAAAAGCACATTTGAGAATCCTTTGAAATTTATCACCTATCATCCTAAGAAAAACAATTGTATATGGATATTCACACATTTTTGCATATAGGTTTAGAGGATTCATTGACATCTGGAAGTCAATTCAAGAATTCCAAGTTAAACACACTGCTATACACTTGAACTCTGAACAACATGGAGGTTAGGGAAGTTAACCCCCCATACAGTTGAAAATCTACATATAATTTTTGTCTCTCCCCAAATTTAACTACAAATGGCCTATTGTTTACCAGAAGACTTACTGATTACATAAACAGTTGATTAGCACATATTTTGTATGTTATATATATTATTTATTGTATATTACAATAAAGAAAACTAGAGAAAAGAAGCTGCTATTAAGAAAATCTTAAGAGTTGAATCACTGGAAAATAATTGTATACCAGAAAACAATATAATACTGTATGTTAACTGTACTGGAGTTAATATAAAAATTTAATTTAAAAAAGGAAATAATAAGTCAAATATATTTATAGTACTGTGTTTATTGAAAAAAAAAATCCACATATAAGTGGACCTATACATGTTCAAGGGTCACCTGTATTCCTTTGTAGGAAATGAATTCAACTGAGTTAAAATAGTTTTTTCATTCAAAATCTGAGTTTTTCCCTGAATTTTGACAAATAGCAAACAGTGAAATATTCCTAAGAATTTAGAGGTAAGGATTACACTCTGAGATATCCTGCTTCTTCACTTTAGATATTTTAAGACTTTCCCTAAATTAAGAAAACCAGCTGCTATCTAAGGATAAGATGAAATATTTATAATGTGTAGCAAATTATTTTTTTTTAAGATTTTATTTATTTCTTTGATAGAGAGAGAGAGACAGCCAGTGAGAGAGGGAACACAGGCAGGGGGGAGTGGGAGAGGAGGAAGCAGGCTCCCAGGAGAGAAGCCTGATGTGGGGCTCGATCCCAAGACTCCGGGATCATGCCCTGAGCAGAAGGCAGCCGCTTAACGACTGAGCCACCCAGGCGCCCCTAATGTGTAGCAAATTATTATGAAAACGGAAATTAAATTGAGAGTGGGCCAAATAAATCTTTTATAGGATTTACTTACAATCTTTGGAAAGTTTTTTTGGGGGGTGGGGGTAAAATTTATAATGGTTGATATTGTTCTAAATAAAATACTTGCTATCATTAAATCTGAATAGAAAATGATACAAAAGGAAACCTTTTTCAAGGGTTAAGAGCGATGTTGAATTTTTGCCCAAAGCTCAATTATCGTGAAAAGAAAAGCCAAACTGCTGAACAAATGAATCATTATGGAAAGAAAATAAAGAGGAGAAATGTGTAGAAGATGGGTGGATGAGAATAATGTAGCTAAGGTGAAAGAAGAGAAAAGGTAAGAGCATTAACTTAGGACCAGTAGAATTAAATGAATATATGTTTCATTGTGTCAAAAATGAAGACCCAGAGTGTCACAGCTCATTTCAAAATAATCTGTTTTGGAAAAAAAATCTATTTGAGATGATTTCTAGTTCATTTGGTAACTCCAAGGAGTCTGTGAACACCTCGTATCCTGTTCGCTGGGTGTAGCTGCCGATCACAGAAGTGAAACTATGGGATTGTGGCTGCATGAGTGGAAAACTCCTATAAGTGTGAATTGACAGCCTGTGTCATTTGAGGCTGTTTGTAGAAAATGGGCAGCAGAGATTTCCTAAACTCAGGAAAAGCTTCACCCTTCTATCCTGGGGTGTGATGACTTTAAGTAAATGCATATGTAATTTGGGACAAGCAGGTATTCATTCTTTCCTGTTATCCGTTCCCCCACTCTAGTCCTATTGGAAGGCTGTCCATCAGGCCTTTCAGGTCATGAGCTTGAGTTTTCCAGCTTTCTGCTATAGTGGAGAGTGGGGAAGGGAGTGGAGGGGCAGTGAGCCCCACCTCAACATCGTGGGGTGTGCCTTGAAATAAAGCTGAGAGATGTAAACTGCTGGAGTAGAAGCTGGAATTGACTCTGTTCCTTTCTCAAAGGTGAACAAATAGCAAGAAGCCCAATCGGGGTTGTAAACACCCAGTGTTTTTGCTCATGAGCATGCACTGTCTTGGCATGAGAGTGGGCTAGCATCCCAAGAGGCAGTGAGGAAGGGAGCGCCATGGTGGAAGTCCAGCTTTACTGGGATCCAAGATTATTCACATTGCTGAACCAGAGCCACTTTGGGGGATGGTGATTTTTTTTCACAAAGAGAAACCATTTGTCTAGGCAAATTTAAACACTATTCATGAGTTGACGTCTTGCATTGCATCACCTCTATCAGCCTGACTTGAGAAAATGCTTTGGCATGTGAGTCAGAGTTGAAACTATGAAGATTTATTATGTATTATCCTAAGTGTTTTCAAAGACTTTGAAGCAGGAAAGTAGTATGATCAGATTTTCATTGCAGAAAGCTCACCCTGACAGCACTGTATAACCGAACAAAACTTAAAGCAGTCAGAAGGCTAAGAATCAGGTATGAAGCTCGCATGGCCTCAGCCAAGGCATTAGGAGAGGGGCTGGGGAGGAGTCAGTAGATGGGTGAGGACCCGAGGAAATGGGATTGAGCCAGAATTTAACCGCAGATTGCGTATTGTGGATCATGAAGACAGAAGCCTAAGAAGAACTGTCAAGGTTCTGAACAGAGTGACTATTTAAATTATGGTTTTTCTAACAAAGATAGTATTTCAAGGAAAAGTAGGTTATAAAAAGTAGTTTTGAAAATTTAAAGTTTGAAGTACATGAGAGCCTAATTGGAGACACTCAGTATGATTTGAGTTCAGCTAAGAGAACTGTTAGACATAAATTTGAGATTCAACACCTCATTATCTTTTGCTGAGATATTTAGAATAGTGACTATCACCTGGGGTAGGTTGGGGGGGGTGCATTTAGAATCATCTGGAGGGAGGAAGTTCCAAGCTGCATGCACCTTTCTTTCTCCTTCAAGATCATAATAAGTCCTAAATAGAATGCCCTTCCCTCCTACCAATTTCTTTGAGACTCTTGCTGTGGTGAATTGCTATTTATGATAGAAGTCTGAAGCACCTATCAAGTAGCTGGAGGCATGAAAGATTAATAGACACTGAAACTAGAAACTATGAAAAATTCAACTTACCACATTGACTGTGTCCTGAATGAGTTTGAAAATCTTTCATTGTTATCCATAATGATAAAAAGGTAAATGAAACTTGACTACACTATTGAGTAGTTATAGTCTCTGAGGAAAGTCGGACAGGTGGCTAAAATTTTAACATACTACAATGAAAGCAGAGATAAAGATATTCACGTGGTGTTATGGGAGAGCAGAGTGCAAACCGTGTTGGGGGAGGGGGTAACAGCAGTAGACTTCACAGGAAAAGAGGACTCCAGACCTAAGTTTTGAAGGATAGGGGTAGTTACTTGGGTGAAGCAGAAGATGGAATTTCTCAAATAGTGTGTCATCATGCATAACTTAAGATTGCTTTTGACTGCAAGTAATGGAAAACCCAAGCAACAATGGTGCCAGCAGTAGAGCCTTTTAATTTTCTTTTATTAACATGGTGGGTGGATATGGAGTATAAACAATTTGGAAAAATACATGACAAACTTGAAAATCCCAGACATAGCTTTATATAAGCGTATTTTATAGAAATATGGAAGCAAACAAGAAGGAGAGCTAAAGAAGAGGAAAATGACACCAAGGAATAGGATTTAGGGGGGAGTTGAGTGGTAATGTACAAGATGGATATTTTTCTATATAAACCTTGCAATACTATTTTTTAAAACTCGGTAAAGATATTAATATGATAAAAATAAATTATTGAAGTAATATTTTGACTATTGCTGTTGATATGTTTATTATGGTCTTGACTTACTGAGTTTGAACTTTCAGCTGTATCTCTTAACAGGATTACACAATTTTGAAACTCAGGATCTGAAGTGTGGTGTTTGAAAATGAAAAAATCCTCAGAAGAACGAGAGAAGACATGACTAGGGAGAAAAAGTGAAATGAGTAGATAAAGGAATTTCATGTATGAGAAAGTGATCAATAGACCAAATAAAAGCATAAAACTTTATATTTGTCAAATGTTCAATAATTAGTGAATTTGATGAAAGAAGTTGTTTATAATTTAATGAACTTATTAGACTGAGAAATATCATAAATGCACTTAAATAATCAAATACAAATAATATTTTTTAAAATATACAAATCAACTCTTTACCTCTCTTTCTCCCTCTTTTTTTTTCTCTAAGGGTATCAAATTATATTTCACTACCTTGAAGAGGTTTGAGATTAATAAGAAGAAATGTGAAGAGGGAGAAGAAGGTAAGTTTTTGATGCTTTTTTCAGTCCATATAAAGATAACTTAGCCATCCTCCCTTAAACCAAACGTGTATGTATCAACAGTAAGCTTAGAAATTTGAATTTTAGTTTGCATTTAAGCGATAGAGTTGATAGAATTGAATATATGATATAGAGGAATTCTCATATCCTACATCTCTAAATTTTTTAGCAGAATGAAGCAAGGTCTCCTTCCGTAGTTTCAGGAGGAATCTTAATGGAGTAGAGACCCCCAAAGGACAGGGAAGAGCAATGTTTGTTTTGGCTCTGACGACCAAATCATGGTCGAAACCCATCCTGTTTAACTGTGCAAGGTGTATTGTGGCATTGATGGAGGCTGATGTTTAAGTGGAAAAGCCAGAAATAACACCACCACTTCCCCGTGGACTTTCATTGATATGTGATCGATACAGAAGTTCTTACACACAAGGGAGCAAAAAGTAGCTGAGATGAGAGATTTCATGCCTCTCGTGAAGCTGCCATTTTGAGGGATGAGGTGACTCTGAATATGGAGTCAAATAAGATGCAATATAGGGGTCTTAACTGAGGCAACACATGGAGCTTGAGTCCAAGAATCAGAAATGTGTAGTAGTTGCAAATATAGATATGGAGCCAGTGGGGCAGGGAAAATAACTGTAATTCCAGAAGCTATGATAACAGACTACCAGTATTAACACAACACCCATGTCTCTCACCAGCCTCTGAATTCATCACCAGGAGACCATGCCAGGTATACGGGACAAGCAAAGACCAGAGACTAGCAATCTATGAACTGTGAACTATTTTTCTCTTGAATCAAGCTGCCACCTTAAGAACTAGGGTAAGGTTGAGAGAAACCACCCTGATAGACAGTTGATTTTCAAATGGCCTGGATAGTAATACAAAATTCATACAAAAGAGATTCATTTGAATAATCATCTTAAACAATAACTACACGTATCTTATCTCCTTTGAAGCTTGGTGGCCTAGGCTGAAGTTAGTTCAAATATACTTTTTAAAAGCTTTTTTTTTTTCTATTACCAGTTTTAGTTGTAGTTCATGTACATTGATTCTGCTACAATGTGTTTTGTAGGAGCTCAGCAAATGTAGGAATAACAGGAGAAATGATTTCTGTTTTCATTTATATATTATCTCCCATTCTCTTTTGTGCACTTCTTTCAGGATTCAATTTACCTTTTAAATTTTAAGGTGTCTTTAGGCCCAATACTCCTAGCTATAAGTTGTGGGATTAAATTGAAATGTTATTAGTATTAACTACATGGGCCTTTGAAAAGTCAAGGAAGTGGGGTGGGTTCCAAGTATCAACTTGTGAAGGTCAAGTGGTTATGAAGGAATCAGGAGCTTTCCAGATGACTCTGCCATCATCTTAGGACCTACCAGCTCCTCCGTTTCTGAATTCTTATCTTTCTACTGGAAAAGACGCTTTACCTCATCGATATACTCCCCTGCCTTATTCTAGCCCTTAGGATGAAGCCTGCCTCTAGTCAAGAAGGATTTAAAATGCTAAATCAGGTAACTCAAGAGCAAGTCAGTTTTCCTACTAGATGAACTCCTACCCCAAATCTGTCCACATTTTAATATAATTTTCCTCTTTGTTCATACCAAGTCTCTCTCTTTCTCCCTCTCCCTGTTATTTCTAGTGTCCAAGTCCTGTTGTTGACATGTGACTAGTAGCAGAGACTGTCTGAAGCTGGATTTCTGTTTTGCTCTTAGATGTCTTCCTTCTAAGAATTGGTTAATGCTTCCTAAACACTGGTTCCATAGCTGGGACATAACATCGTGACAGATTTATCATTTGCTCTGCTGAGTTTCAGAGTACTGCCTGTAGAGGCACCTCCATTACATTGTGTTGAATAGTCAGGAGGCCAAATGTTTACTTGCCTTACCATCTGTTGTCTGTATTCTTCCTACTGAGTTGGACTTCGCTTCATGGGGTGTAGTCAACTCTTTCTACCTACAGCCAGTTTATAGTTCCAAGTGCTTACCTCTTCCTGTCTAGCCCGCACCACATGCTTTTGGATGAAATGATTATTCTTTGGGGGGAAATCTGTGGATCAATCAGGATACATTTGGCTATGTATCATGGAAAATATCTTTCCAGCTGGCACAAACAATATAGAAATTTATTAGTTTCTAAAACCTGAAGTACAATAGTGAAATAGGATGACTTCAGGGTTGGGATCAACTAAAGGCTCCATAGCCATACATGCAATTATGGAGACGTGGCTATGGCACAGTGAGAAGATACAGGGACAATTTTAAGACATCTTTCCTTCTGGTTTTAGAGATTGGTCTCAGAGGGAGAATTGCCCTAATGAAATGTATTCTGAGGTCTGATTTAATTTAAAAACCAGCTTTTATATGAGACTAAGTGAATTCGTCTGAAAGTTTCAACTCTTCTAATTTGGACAATTAAAGTGATAAAATTCATATTGGTGTTTATAAGGTAGACCTATAATTTAGTTGCATTTGGGGAGTAAAATATATCAGGGTTAGGCCAAAAGTGTACATGTTTATGACATTGTGTCTTTGATCTTATATCATTTTTTTATTTCAATATGCTTCCTCTTCCCAAAAATGGTGGAGGGGGACTGAAATGTATTATTTAGCTAATACTCTGTGGAGATTAATGTACTTTGAGAGGAAATGTGCGTCCAGTCATGGTATCAGAGGTTAGCCTAGGGAACAACATTAAGTCTGTGATTTCTGACCTCTGTGAATCAGCTTCCCAGGAATGTGTGTGGGGGCTGGGTGGGTGTGGTTTTTTATCCATAAACTATTGGATTTCAAGTTTTATAGCTTTGATTTTAGAATGTTTAAATTGAACTGTGGTTGAGATAAACTTCTTAGATTGTGATTATACAATGCTAAACAATCAGTTGGGTAAAAACAATACTATTATGTTTCTAAAATTAGCATCGTAAGAGCTTTACCCTCTCTCCTCCTTCCCCAATGCCTCACCCCCAGTAGCTCTTTAGTAAATGTTCAAATATTTTTTAACTGCTTACCTTATTTGCTTCTTCTTTCCCTCCCTCCTTTTCCATCTCCTTCCTTCATTTTTCATTTCTCAACTTTTAAAAAACAGAGCTGATGGTTTTCATAGCTTATAGACATACTCACTAGAGTATTTTCTGCCTTTGCTACACTTTTGTATAAACCAGGACATGTAAAGACTCAGCTGAAGAATTTATAACCAATTGGTAAATTATAATATTTATGCTGTGCCTAAACCTGTGTTGATACACTATTTTTTTAACACAATAACTAAGCATGAATTATTCTCATAAGGAGGATTTTTATGTACGTGTATATGCTATAGTAGTCCCAATTTGAAAAATCACACTCTAAAAACTACTCCTGAATTAATCTGCATATTCTTTCCAAGATAACTTGAGATTTGGATTTAGGAGATTTGGGTTGGTTAATCTCTTTTACATTCAGTTTTCTTGTATGTAAACCAGCTTTCAGGATAATTGTGTCAGTATGGCTGTAAACTATTAATTTTTGTCACTACTTATTATTTTTCCACAGGATAAACTATTAAAAAGATTGGTAAATATAAAAATATTTATATTCCCATTCAATTAAATCTCTCGAATACACTAAGACTACTGATACTCCCTATGACACCTACTATCTCAGTCTACTCTAACAAAACACCGAATATGGGGGGGGAGGGGCTTTGACAACAGACATTTATTTCTCACAGCTCTGAAAGCTGTGGGAAGTCCAATATCTGGTGCCAGCATTGACCCCATCTTCCTGACCTCATCTGAGCCTAATTAACTCTGAAGACCCACCTCCTAATACTATCACATTGGGTGTGAGAACTTTAACATATGAATTGGGGGGTGGGGCACAAACATTTAGTCCATAACACCCATCAACAAGCTCTCAATAATGTTTAACTATTGAATTGCAAGGACAAGGATCATTTCTTTTGCACCAGAGTGCCTGCTATATTTTAGACATACATATATCAAATGAGTTGTTGAATGGAACATATCCTATAAAATAGGGACTTGAAAGTTCCTTACATTCTAAGAATAAACAGTATAAGAATGAACTATATCAAGATTACCTGGTTTTTAGACAATATAATATGGCTCCTCCCTTTCATCAGTGTACATGAGGGTTGGAGACAGTCATTTCTAGAATTTACACATACATGTATAAAGAGCATTTAATGATGTTTATGATGACACCTATTTGTACCCAGTAAGGGACCTACTTAGATGGGTTTTAGAACATAAAGAAACCAACATTAGTACTAACATAAGCACATTTTGTATTCCTAATCTTCACATGGCTTGTGAAATGGTACTCTAAAGGATAACTGGTAGAAAATTAAAGACTCAAGTATCTTTTCTTGAATAATATTTATTCCGAAAGGTCTTTGAAAAAGGAGTATTTTTGCTTCAGATTTTTATCTACAAAATTCTCTATGTAGGTATATTACTTTTGATTTGGTATTATTAGATTAATCTGTATCAACTGACTCTTTCCAAACAGGGCTTTCTAGGGTGAGTTTATATTTGGTGTAATTTTATCCTTGCCTTATTCAATTTTCTAAAAGTACTGGCATTAAAAATATATTAATACTTAAGATATCATCAATATCTGATTTCTTGTGTCCTCTGATGCTGTGTATTCCTATCAATATGCCCATCCCCCATGTCCTCATAGTTATTTAGATTAAGTTTTAAATCACTGTCGTTTTTTAGCCTAGATATTTTTTAAAATAATTGAAAGAATGGAAATTTGTTTCTATTTTTTTGTTTCATCACAAAGCTACTCATTAGGGTCTGGAAGCAAGGGCAGAGGAACTTTCTGTAAACTGAAAAATCTTGAATAGTTTAATGTGCAAAAACTATTCTCACATATGTATAATTGTTTTTGATCTTTAAATTGCTATAGATTGTTTGGACATTATGATCAGTAACTCTACACAAACAATGGGATGTAGTAAAAAGTGTGTTGGACTTGAATGCTTACAACTTCCCTTACATCTCAGGTCTGACTGTTACCTGCATTAAGACTTCATATAATTTTATCTATGCAGAGTTTCCCCAATGTAATACCAGAATGGAAATACATGTTTTGTTCGATTAATGAGTGCCTCAGTGGAAATAATGAGAAACCCTAGAATCAAAGTATCCACTAACATAAGAAAGGTTTAAACTGAAGGAGACCAGACACAAATGCACAGATAAATCAAGTATATCTGTTCACGTAAAGGATGAAGAAAGAAGGTAGCCAGTTACAGGAGATTGCAGGGAAATCCAGACTATTTTTACTGATAGACAGACGTTTAAGTTTCCAAGCATCCTACAAAATTTCAGAAGTGGACACACAATTAAAAATCATTTGAGTGAAGGAGAGGGTTACATGGGATCTTTTGAAGGCTCCAAGTCCTCCTTTCCCATCCAGACTTACATAAACATGGCTGAAGACAGTCATTGCACCTACTAGGGGCTGCCTAATCGTAGGCAGGTGCACTTCATCAATCTTGGTGTAATACAATCTACCCTATGAATAAAGAACACAGCCGAGCCCAGTGCACTGCACTCAGGAACAACTGGTCCTCATTTATCACCTCGGCATCACCAGTACTGCCTTAAACTTAGAACTGAAGGATTGAGAAGAGAGTTCATTACCAAGATGTCCGCACTCTACAGTCACTTTGGTTAGATACAGATTCTATTTGGCAAGTCATTATGTTTCCTTTCTACTTTCTGTGTATGTGTTTGTAACCCATCTAAAGAATTTGACATTCATATTTCATTGCAAACATCATATTCTCTGTGCCAGGGGGTCAGATACCCAAATCAGACAACAGTGGTTGGAAGTGGTAAAAAAAGATGAGGGACAACTGTGTTTGATATCCTGTAACCTAATATTACAAGAAGACGGTTTCCAATGACTTATAGTTTAATAGAATTAAAACACAGATCTCTTGGAACCTCCATAATTAGATAGCCATATTGTACCTTGTAGCTTATAGTCGACTCCCTCAACCTGAGTCAAAGGTGATTAGAAGATCGATGAAAACACAAAGGGTTGTATAGTGCAGATATGGCTGAAAGATGAAAGTAATTAACACTAACCAGGAAACACCACCCAAATTACAGCTTCGCATGTACAATAATGTTTTTCAAATCCCAGATGGAATCCAGGTTACGATCAAGAATATTATCCCAATAACCACTCCTAGTTTATTTGGGAGAGACTGAGAAATTGTGCTTTTGGAAATTATGAAAGGCGATACTTTTATTCCATCCAAACGAAATCATTCTCTCTTGTCTCCATTCCCCATCACAACAAGGCTTAACAATATGTCAACAAAATCTCACCCATTGACTGAACTAGCAATTTTGAGGTCAAATCAGCTATAACGAGGACATGTTATTCTAGCTCCATACTTAAGAGGCGCTCAGGTTTTAAACAACTTATTATTGATAGTTTCAGCCTGCTGAGTTCCAGTGGGTTCTAAATTTTTCCTCCAGACCTTTCCCTTGAGTAACTACAGACTCTAATCAATCATTTTGAGCCCTGCTAACCATGGCCAGGCCCTTGCACAAATATACTTTTACTTGAGTTGCTTGAGACAAAAATACATTTACATATTAAAATTTCATGAATTCCTCCATCGCTTCCTGTTTCATTTCATCTCAATCTAGACAGTTTCAAATTTTTTTCTTAATTTTTCTTTTACATAGTCTTAGTCAAGCAGAATACGGCTAAGCAAGGCATACACGTACCCAGATCTGGAATGATGAGTTCACTAATGAGCAAGGGTTAGAAGAGGAGAATTTTTAATGCCTCACACTCCATTTCAACACTTTTACCAGTACATTCATAATAGTACTGACAGTAATTTATAGTATTTGTTGAATTCCTACTGTCAATATACCAGATACTATAAATGATTCTTTATATTTTCTTTAAATTCTCATAAAAACCCTGAGTTATGGGCTAAACTTATCCCTGTTTTCCTTCCTCCCTTCATTTCTTCTATCTCCTTCCTTCCCTGCTTATTTTTGTAATTTCAGATGAAAAAAGTTGCCAATCTAGACATAGCTTGTAGGTACATCTGAGCTCTCTATACAACTATGCTTGATGGAGATCGAAAGGCTGAGGGATACTAAAGGAGGGATCATGGGGGAAGGAAAGTGGACACTACTGGAAAGTTTCCAGACGTTCCTGCAGGTGGCTTTAGGGGCTAAAATAATAGATCCACTAAAGACTGAGATTGATATATAAAGGAATAACTCTGAAAAAAAAATTCATATGGCTTTTATATCTTATTTTCAAGGAAATAATTTTTAATTAAATTAAAATGAGACAATTATTATTTCCCCATATGGCAATTATATCTTGTAGATTATTGCATTAATTTTAACAAAGTGCTCCATTTTGATTCACTATCAAGTTTAAGGGTGTACTAATGGCTAACAAAGCCAGAAATCGGGTTTGTTTTTTCCCTTTGAATAATCAAATAAGGGGAGTTAACTAAGTTATAATCATGAAAAGGTATAATGCAGTAATGGTAATAAAAATGATGTATTTTTCAGCAGAGAAAACTTACTAAAATATTATAGGAAAATGAATTTAGTAGAGAGAACATAACTGCCTCCTGATAACTGAATCCTTTATCTTGTGGAATGCCCAAAACATTGCCACATAATTTTAATGTCCACCGTTTGACTGTTTCAAAAATCCTAAAAAAATTACTGATCAAAACACTACAGTCAGCCATCTGTATAGCCTGAGCCCTTAAAAACCTCTTAAACTGGCAAGAGACCCACATTAATCAATTTGTGATTTATACTGAACTTATAATTGATTTTCATTTGAAATCATAAATATAGAATAGTTCCCATTAAAATAGACTCACACTCTCAGCGTTGCAATAATGCGCTATTCTTCTGACAGTGCAGAGCTGCCGTTCAAGTGCATAAACGGAAGAGCTGGGTTCAAGCAGCAGACACATGCAGAATCAGATTTGCAACCGGCTCTCAAAACAAAGACCGAAGATGAAGAGAGACAAATGGCAGTACTCTTGCATCCTGAACAAATATTTTTAAGTACAGGTCTGAAGACGATGTCCTCAAATGCTTATTTTTATAATTTAGGCACTATTTGTAATGTAATTCTCCCTTAGCCTTGCCACTTCTCTTTTAACAGGCATCTGGAGCTAGCGTGGAGATACATCTGAAACATTCTTACCGTTCTGGACTGAAGCACTTCCCCCCCAACAGATACTTTTTCCACCTTAAATGTCATTTGTAAGCAACCCAATGCACATGTGATGGGTGAGCAGGTAGTGATACCAAATACTCAGACAGAATGTGAGGGCACTGCAGCAGAAAGAGCTTGATACGGATGCAAATAATAGGAAATTTCACATATTATCAAAATGATGAGATTGAACCATACAAAAAAAGAAAGAAGACAAGGTTCATTAGTAAATAGTATAGGCAAGAATGTTTTGTTAAAAGGAGATGGTCAAATGTATGAACGAACCATGCGTAGTTTCATTTCAAATTTCATTTCTAATTACTTTTTGACAGAATAAAAGATGTTTTGAATACAGATGTGATGATGGGGTCTCTTAGTATTCCAATAGATTCTTTTTCTTCAGAATGTTTGGCAATGGAAATATCTGAGCCACTATTTGAGCCTGTGAAATCCAGCAGATGGTTCAGGTTGACACGGGTTTTGAGAGCCCAGTCTCCCTACCCACCCTGGTTATCCTTGGTTCTGAAAGTCGTGGGAGTTGAAGATCCTCCCCTCAACTACCCTCTGCAAATCCTATCCCTTCCCTCTGAAGATCCCTGGAAGCACTTATGACTAGGCACTCAGTCTCCCTACTCTCCAGAGTGAACCCCTGATTCTCTCCTATGTTGACAGAGTCTTCATTTCCATGCTGGTTCGTACCTGAGGCTCCCCCGTGTCCTGGGAACAAAGTCTGAATCCAACACAAGAGGCCCTCTGTTATGCCCCCTACCACTGAATGCTCTGGGAGAGTTCATCCGATGTTAAGGAGAACAATGGGATGTTTGTTTCACAGGTATATGAGTGTATGTGCGTGTGTGTGTGTATGTGTGTGTGTGTGTGTGTGCGCGCGCACGCAATAGAGAGGCTCTCTTAGTAATACCTTTTCCTGTATTCCTGAGAAAATACATGGACTAACAGCTTTTTCCATTGCCTGGAACCAGTTACTTAACTAGGAATTAAACATTTCTGTGGGGACATGTACACTGCGTCCCAAGAAAATAAAAAGTGTTAAATTCAAATTCTGGTGTTTTACTACATCTACATATCAGCCTATACATACCACGAATAGATTACCAAATATAAAAGAATTAGAACATATTAAATATACTTAACATGTAAATGGATATCTGAAAATTTTCATTTTTAATAATCTTCAGGATTATCATTAAAATTTCATGCTTCAGCATGATAGATGCAGAAAGGATAGATTTCTTCAAAACTATAGCTGCTGAAAATTGTGTATGTGCTCAAATTAATTTTACACTCTAGCTTGTTTTATTCTCATTTATCTGTTTTAAAATAGATCTGAGTCATCTGAGTAGTTCACATATTTCAATTTTGGATAAACATGCTTTGAGGTAGCTCATTAAAGAAAACAAAACAAAAAGTTATGTACCCAAAACATGCTGTTTCAATTGAACATAAAACCTATCTCTAAGCTCCTTGTCAGACTAGGAAAAGCAGGAAATGTTCTGTTAAAATGTGATGATGCTTCCATCAGGAGAAAAAAATAAAAAAGAGAGAAAAGAAAAGAACCATATTAGGGGAGATAATAGTTTCCCTGGTATCCAAACTGCAGAGCACATACTCAAGTGGACAGTGCAGCAAGCCAAGCCCACACTGGCTGTGATCACTTCTGCCAAGTCCTTGTAATAATGGAGCATGTGACTGCGCAGGTCCCCAGGTTGGCTCTCTGTGTGCAGCCACAGTGTGACTGGTCAAGTGTGATCCCTCGTCATTGCTACCTCATTTGTGGTCCAAGAAGCAAGGGGAAACTGGAAACAAAGTTAGAAATTGTACCTGATATCTAAGTCTTTGATCCAGGTGATAGGGCTTGCTAAAGCTTGGAGTTCTGGGTGACCTGGTTGGAAGTAAGGAATTCTGACAAGCTCCTTCTTGGAAGAGGGGATGTGGTGGGCCCTCTCCCTGGACTGACAGCGTCCCATTGCCACCAACTGTGTCTACTGTGAGTAACTGGGAGTCCCCAGGAGCCCACGTTACTGAGCCTGCCAGGCTTAGCTGTGAATTCATCCTTTTCGTTCATCCCAAAACACTACAACATCTATTGGGCTTATACGTGAGCGAGCTCATATCCCCCAGGCCTCCACCCGGGTCCTGTGTGAGACCAGTTCAGACCCTGTAACTGGGCAGAGTAAATGGCATAACACATAATATCAGAAGCAATGATTTTATGTTAATTGGAGCAAGAGGACACATGTAACTTCTTCTTGTAAGACTGTTAATAGGTGTTAGATGACAAAAATAAATTTATAGACAAGTCCTTTTAGGACACATTGAATTTACAAGTTGAAACATATTTCTTTACTGAAACACACAGGACTTTGGATGTGCTATTATATGTTATAACTTCTCAAACATTTTTAGGATCTTCCCTCACAGCTACCCTCTGTCCCCATGGTGTAAAGGCTTATCTTTTTATTCCTGGTTGAAATTCCATTTATATGTGACTTAGTTTTACTAACTTAATGTGAACTATATATATAAGTAATGTGACACCCTTTTTAGCAGGTTTGCAAAATATTCTTCTCTGATGGCTTAGACCTGAACAAATGTGTTGTGAAGGTGATCACTGACTACACCACATTTCCTCCTATGGGTTCTGAGCCGACAGAGTAAGAATGGGATCCCATCAAATGCATATACAGATTTGATATTATCCCTTGATTGCCCAAATGTTTCCTAAGACTTACCCCCGAGTCTAGGCCTTGGGATGACCCAGACAACATCATGAGGATCTGCAGAAAGACAGCTGCTAGTTTAGATCATTCCACCCCTGGTAGGGAAAGGGAACTTGTGGGTGCAGGTGGAAAGGCAGGGAAACTTATAGAGCTTTCTCCCAGGCCCACCCACACAAAGCTTCTCAACTATGGTTTAACCAATTACATCAGAATATCTTTAGGGTAGGATCAACTGGGCACTTTTGAAGCACTTCTGAGGTGGTCATATTTACAAGCAGGCAGAGGGGAGGTGCTCCAAAAATAAAGTCTTTCCTACCAACACCCTCTAACTTTGAAATGGGAGATTTCTATTTTAAGGACAAATATGGAAATACTGGGGGAGAAGAAACTTTTTCCTGTTAAACAGATGAGATGATCACTCTTTAATTATATTTGGGCTTCATTCTATACTGTATTAGAAAGAAGTCCTGAATGCGTTTTCAGCCAGAATTCTATGCTATTAACCAGTGCTGGCCTGCGACAAGCCCAGAGGAGTGCGTGGGTGAGACTATTTATTTTCAAGAAAGAACACTTCATATGCCGGAAAAGTGGCCACATGGAGTTGAAAAGACGCTTGGATGGAGAAGCCTTTGAGTCCCAGAGCTAATTTGGACTAGTTGTTGTGCAGAGCTGATCTCTCATACCTCTTGGGTCTAAACCTCCACAACTCCGATTCGGTTCAGGACCCTCTTGGTTAGGCTTCAGTTCCCATCTCCCCTCCAGCCTCACCTTTCTCTCTCCTTTCAAGATGTGCCTTGCAATTTCCTCTACCCAGGATTAACTGTTGTGTATTCTTATAGTCTGGATTTCTATCTCTATCCTTTCCCTTGGTGCATTTAAACTTAACTCTTATATGTGTCACCCATAAAGTGCTCTACTCTCTTTCAGCTGCAATTTTATAAACAAGCAGTCAATATTGGGTCTTAATAGTTTGTACAGTCCCTTTCTTGACCTTTCATTCAGTTGAAATCGGAACAATTTCTTTATCCAAATGAATGAAGAGTAAACTTTCAGTTTTCAGCGCCAGATTAAGATGGAATAACATTTTGGAAAATATGTTCTTTTCCAGACATTAATAAATATATACTCATGTGTAAAATCACCTGGGTCTTGAAATAATGGTGATCCTTCCATAATTGATTTAGTGTTAGGACTTTTTCTCCGTAAATGTCTCTTTCAATGTACTGCATTTCAGCAACACAGATATCTCGATGTTGCCTCAAATCAGGTTCCCTTATTGCTACTTGTGACTTTTATTTTTCATGGTTAGTTAACAAACATAAATAGTTTCAAAAAAGATAAAAACATGATTTTATGTATTTTACAAAAATCTGTATAACATTTAATCTAGGTATAACATCCAGTGTTCAACAGGAAATACACATTTAAATCCAGGAACTGAAATTCACTGTATCTCAGAATGTGTTGGGACCTCAGAAGCCACATAATTCATGACAGAAACAAATTGTCTTCTGTGATGTGTGAGCAATTCAATTTATTCAGTCAATAAAGAATAATACAGAGATGAAGCCAGAGGTATATCTCCTCTCAATTAACTGTTTTCTGGTTATTGGTTTTAGATTGTTTTCTAACAATTTGATGTTTCTAATAAATTGTATGCTATTGTGTTCAATTGTGCCCCTTCTACTCCATACTGCTGACAGATCTTTCTAAAAAGCAAATCGCATCATGTTACTCGGCTAATTAAAATCTTTATGCTGGTTCTCATTGTCTAAAACATTGATTTTCAACACTGGCTATACATCAGGCCTGGAAAACCTTGGGAAATGGTGCTCAGGCCCCTTCTAAACCTATTACATATGAATCTTTAAGGGTAGGGCTGGCCATAGTCATTTTTAAAATTAGGATCCTTGGATGATTCCAAACACAGTCATTCTTGAGAACAGCAGGCTAAATATTCCAGTTTGACTTCTGCAGCATGGCATATCTGTAGGATTCTTATAGCATGGACTACCTCTCTAGTTTCCTAATTCTCTTCCCAACTGCACTTTGTTACCCAAAACACATGGACACTCATGCAGACGCACACATATCTGTGCTCAGCAGACATGCGTTTGTAGAACAGTTTAAGACTTACAGCAAAATTGAGGGGAAAGTGAAGAGATTTCCCATATATCCCCTACACCCACACATGCATAGCCTCCCCCACTAGAGTTATCAACATCCCCCAGTAGAAATGGTGCATCTGTTACAATTAATGAACTTACACTGACACATCGTTATTACCCAAAGATCATACTTTCCACTATAATTCACTCCTGATGTTGTATAATCCATGGTTTGGGACAAATATATCATCATATGGATCAATCATTATGGTATCATACGGAGTATTTCCACTGTCCTAAAAAATCTTGTGCACTCTACCTATTCATCCCTCCACTCCCTGCCAAGCCCTGGCAACCACTGATCTTTTATGGTCTCTATAGTCTTTCCTTTTCCAGAATGTTGTAGAGTTTCAGATTAGTTTCTTTCCCTCTCAACTGCTTTAAAACTCCCGGAAGTTTCATAAATGAATCAGATTAGAGTTAAAAGCTAGCTGAATGTGGTCAACCTAAGATCTGGATCACCCTGCCACTCCAAGGACACTTCAAAAAGACACTGGTTTGCTCAGGTATCTTGGTCGTGTGGGGAAGGGCTGCACCTCACCTACTCCTCCCTCCTGCTGCGTAGTGAACCACAGGGCTCTCATGGAACAGGTGTGCACTGACCACACCACCCACACCCACACTAAAGGCAGACCACTAAGGTCTGAGGACCAGGAAGGAAGTGAAGACCAGCCTTCATGTCTGGCATCTACCATGCCACTAGAATTCTGCTAGTCCTGGTTATTTGCTGCGTTTCACAGGTCAGTTGGGATGAAATCCTCCAAGACTCATATGCCACTTTGTTCCAGAGCTAGCATAGGGTTCTGTTACTAATGACCTAAAGTTAATTGATAAATAAATGATAACAGTAATCACAGCTACCATATATTGAATACTTCTTGTATATCAGGAACTGAATTCCATGCTTTTTATATCCTATCTTTGTATTTTAATTCTTAAAAAAAAACAACTATGGTTGAATAGTATGATCTACATTATACTGATGAGAAAGCTAATGATGAACATCATCATCGTTATCATTGCAACTAACATTTATTGAGTTTTCCCTTGGCCAGTCACTGTACTAAGTGTCTTAGCTATAATAACTCATTTAATTTTTATTATTACCGCGTGAATTATAGATTACAGCAAATGACAATATTGGGACAGAGAGAAGTAACTTGTCCAAAGTCACTCAGTTACTAACTGTCAGTATCTGGATTTTAACATAAGCACTTTGACTTCAGAGCAATGGTCTTAATTATGATGCAGTACACTGTTATTGAAACACTGGCCTCTGACTTCAACTCTCTTATTATTATCCAATATTTAATGATATATTATGATTACATGACTTACAAAAACTATTCCTCTTCTAAAATCGTAAGCCGTATTTATTAGTCTCTCTTGTAACGCACAATCGAGAGTGCAGATATTTAACAGAAACATGGAGAAAGAAGCATATTTAGGATATAAGAAATAGGAAAAAAATTAAATTTTACTATGACTAGAGAAATAAAAATATATTTCATTAATTAAACACATTTGCAAAGAGTACATTATATTAGCCCCCGAGAGAATGTTACTCATTTGCACACTGGTGCAAGGCCATTGGCCTGTATTTAGAGGATATTTTAAGAACCTATGTCTATGAATCTTTGTGCTTCCTTTGCATGTGGCTGCTGATGAGATAGCTGTTTATGTTTCACAATGTCTTCTTAATTGGAACCATTGGGGAAATGTCTCTCTCATCTCATTTTCATTAAAAGTTGTGCTTCCCCTGAGAAAATGATTTGCTTTAATTTCATGAACCTTGTGAATCATGTAACATGTTTTGATTACCCCTTCATCCTGGCTGCTAAAAATCACAGAGACAAATTTATAACATACCTAAAACAAATGTTTAGGGAATCATAGCCCACATTTGGTATACTAACTTCAGGAAAAAGTACATTTTGCATTCCTACATTTATTTCATCATCAATGCTAAAATATCTTTGTCAAGCCAAGATTATGGTAATATTATCATAGTGTCCATACCAGTAGAGAAATCTACTCCATTCCCATTTGCCTTGATTCAAAAAAAAAAAAAAAAAAAAAAAGCCCTGGAAAAAATATGATCTATTTTTGGACATTCAGTGCATGGAGGACCTAAAATGGAAATAACCAAAATGTGAGGGTTCTTGAATTTGCAGAATATAGAAAAAGGAAATGCAATTTTGTCTGGAAGGGCTAAATGTGGAAGTACAACACAACTATATTCAAATAGCAAAAGCTGTGATCTTCACTAGATGTTAGTGACTAAGTGCACAGGTTCTGAAGCCAGACTTCGTGGGTTCAATCCTGTCTCTTTTTATTAAAAGAACAAAGTGAGGGGCGCCTGGGTGGCTCAGTCGTTAAGCATCTGCCTTCGGCTCAGGGCGTGATCCTGGCATTCTGGGATCGAGCCCCACATCAGGCTCCTCCACTGGGAGCCTGCTTCTCCCTCTCCCACTCCCCCGGCTTGTGTTCCCTGTCTCGCTGGCTGTCTCTCTCTCTCTCTGTCAAATAAATAAAATCTTAAAAAAAGAAAAAACGAACAAACAAAAAAAAGAACAAAGTGAGCTACTTAACATCACATGTCTGTTTCCTCATCTATATAATAGACTAGTTCTTACCGTATAGGAATTGTTACAATGATTGAATTTATTTACATAAACTTTTTAACTGTGCCTGTTGTATTATAAGCACTGTAAGTGTTAGATATTATTGTCTGCTGGATTTTCCACAAGTGCTGATATTATCAAGAATGATATTAAGAGTAGGCATAGAAAGAAGCGAGCAGGGGCGCCTGGGTGGCTCAGCTGGTGAAGTGCCAGGCTCTTGACTTTGGCTCAGGTCAACGATCTCAAGGTCGTGAGATGGAGCCCTGCGACAGGCTCTGTGCTCAGAGGGGAGTCTGCTTCTTTCCTTCTGCCCCTCCCTCCAGTTGCATGAGGGCTCCCTCTAAAATAAATAAATCTTAAAAGGGAGGGTGGGAGGGAGGAGGGAAGATGGAAGGAGGGAAGGAAGGAGAGAGCGAGCAAAAGTTAACGTCTTCAGCGAACGAAGAAAAATAACTGGGAGGTCAGTCTATGATCACCCAGTGAGGAGTAGCAGGAAAGTCCTTCAAGACAAAGTGAGCTTTGAAAGACACAGGAGAAAAACAAAAAGAAAACCAGAATGGAAGTTTCAATAGGATCAAGCAGGACAATACTCCCACTTCTAGATTCTGGGGTAACAGGTATGATAAAAGCCAGGTCTCTACCTGTGAGGGCTGCAGGGGAACAGGAACCGTCCCAGAAGCTAGTTCTCAGTGAAGAAGGTGATGGGAAAAGCTAAATAAATTTGAGGATTCTGGGTATATGCTATTGCCTCTCTATCAGAAGTTAGTTTCAAACTAGTTTTCTTGTACTCCTTCCATTCTCTGTGCTAACAATTGTTATGGGTGTTTCTTAACTATTTCAATTCTTCCTAAATAATATCTTTTCCATTTCCATATCATTACAAGCCTCTTCTGAATAATGACTAGATGCCCTCCTGCCACATCTGTGTTAGATGCTTCATATACGTGCTTCCTTTTTACACCTGAAATGGAAACCACTGCTTATTGTGTAAAGTGTCAATGTGAAGGAAGTAATTTCTTCCATAGTCTATACTGGAATGCCAAAGAGGGAACCATTGACATTATCCATTAGATTTCATCCATCTGAAGAGAACAATCATCATGAAGTAGTAGGCTAAGATATTTTATTACTGATTGGTAGGCATTGAACACCTATGTTCTTTTTCCCCTTCATACAATAGGAAGCTGAGAAGAAAACATACATTCACATGGATTGTATTTGGTGTTTGAGGCTGAAAAACAATCAGAGATGTTGGAAAAATCCAAGATATCGGGAGTCAGTCATTACTAAATATTTTCCATTTCATTGAAATGATTATTAAATGTGTCCCGAAAACTTGTAATAACTCGGAGGTTCCAGAACTCAATTTGGGGTATTAGCACAAAACTCACCTGAGAATACTTCAGGGATACACCATTCTCATGGAAGTCAGGTGTGAGTTAAAGTACGAAGATGATAGAAAAGCCAAACAAATTTGAGGATTATAGAGTTTGTTGGTCATTCCATGGTAATTTCAGAGTGTACAATGGAAAGGTTTTTGTAGATCTCAGATTAAAGGATACATAGAAGAGTAAGGTGGTAAAGTAGGTGCTCTGGGAGTTTTGGGTTTCTGGAAGTTAGATATGAACAGCCACAGGGCATGATGGGATTGGTCTTGAAAATTGTTTAAAGAAAGGTAGTCTATCGATTTAAGCTAAAATTAGTGATCGCCTGGCTGCATGAAATGGGGCTTCTGAACAGCTACTCCCCTCAAGGACCCTGAATGATTGATGGACATGGAAGGACAATCTAACAGGGAACACCTGGTAAGGTAAAGACACCTCTGATTATTCACATGAATTTCCCAAGCAGCCAGAGAAGGAGGGACAATGGCAGAGAAAGATGCTAAGTGATAATTCTTTAGAAGACTGTTTTCACTCCTGTTAATGTTGTTTAAATGAGAGACGGTATATATTAAGTGGATTTATCCAGTAATGGGCCAGAGGAGTATGGAATAAGTGGATATATTGCTGTAAAGTTGCCCACAGATGGAACATATGCCTTGCTCTAAGTTTGCTGTCAGCTGGAAAGAAAGGAAGAGGTTATGAAAAGACTTAAGAAGTCAAGTAACAAAGGGTAATATCCTAAGAATAGCACAGGCCATGGGTCTGAGGTGTGACGGAGTTTGCCCACTAGAGAGGTTGAAAGCTCAAAGTAGCTAGAATACAAAATTGCCAAGTGGCAGACAGAGGAACTGGAGATGTAAGTAGACCATTTAAGGAGTGGTTTTGAGCCACAGACGCATTTTAAGCAGGGGGTTAAAGGAATATTTGCTTTGCAGGGGACCAGAGGTGTAAGTTGAACAGTTGTAAGTCTGCAGCAATAGTACTGATCAGAGGAATTTGCAGTAATTGTGGAATTCAGTTACCACCTGAGATTCTCCTGTCCACAGAATCCAAATTTCTGTAGGAAGTCCATACAGCCCCTTAATGTTGTTTGATTCTCCAGGACTTATGTTCTGATGATTATTTTTTAACTTGATTTTCATCTACTGCGATGCTTGGCCTGTCACAGTTCACTTCCAATTGCTGAACCCCCCTCTGCCTCAAACTGCACTAGCCATAGATTGCGGTGCATTTTCCGTGCTTTCTTCAATACAACACTCACACATGACATTTTTGACTGACCTTCTACGGAGGCTTTTTTGGTGATGGGAAGGGCAGCCTAACACACAGTAAAAGGAAACCAAAATTGAAATTAGACATCACGGTGCCTAAAAACACTTCACGACTCACCCTAACAGCCAGGAATTCATCCTGAGGGGCATTTCCCTGTCTGATTCTCGCCCTTCAATATCTCATATTATCTTCCAGCAACTTAGACTGCTTCCACAACCCCGAATTTAGATGAATTCACATGCAGAACACGTTAGCTGTCACTCTGTCACTGTTATACCATCTCATGGAAGTATTTTACTTTAAACAAAAAAGCAACTCGCACCAGAGGAAAAATTATGACAGTATTTCATGCAGAAGGGATTG
Source organism: Ursus arctos (assembly GCF_023065955.2). Classification (NCBI taxonomy): domain Eukaryota; kingdom Metazoa; phylum Chordata; class Mammalia; order Carnivora; family Ursidae; genus Ursus; species Ursus arctos. The sequence goes on from NW_026622764.1 coordinate 18,554,390, forward strand.
CAGGCATTTGTGGTTTAAAACAACATGTTTTCATGCCTTAAAAAAAAACAGACAGCTACTGCCACTTACTGAGAAAAGAAAACACCAGAGGAAGTTTCTAATAGAGATCAGGAGTTGTATTCAAACGGAATCAATCAAATTGAGTTTATCCTCACCTGCTAACATCTGGGCAATCTGCCAACGCAATAAAAATTCAATAAACTTATCAATTATTACCACAGCATGCAGACCTCTTTTTCTAAAAGTGTGCATGAAGATTGCTTATGGTATTAAGCATGTGAAAAATTAATTAATAACTACAACTGTTACTTTTGTTATAATTTACTGTTATTGATTTTTATTCTTTGGTCTAAATATAGTGCTATGGGAGAAATGAGGATAGACAGGGAAAAATAAAACTAGACTTAAAAAGTTTTTAAGATCTGTAGCTGAGATGATAGAGGAGCTTAGCCTAAAGGAAGTGCATTTGTTTCTCTGTCTCTGTCCATAAATCTAGTTGGACTTTTCTGTTACTTCATTCTGAACTTTCAGAATCACTGAGATAACAATATATTTTTATGTATCTTAAAGCAGCTTGCCAGGTGGAAGTATTAACAGGTATATTTTTAAATAACAGGTACCCATTGTTAAACACACTGGCTTCACCAATAAATTCACCTACCTCTGTTCAAATTCACTATCTTGGAGAGAAACGTATTTCATTTCCAATGCCAACCATACTTTTGAGTTCTTGAATGAGCCATTGATTCTGGAATAAATCCTTGGGGGTAGCTTTGTTGGAGAAACCATTTAGGGATAGGACAGTCTGTTTTTTGCCAAGTCCAGGATTCATTCAAGCAGTGCTGGCTTTAGGAATTCCTTTGCATCATACTGAGTAGGTACATAGAAATATATATGACAAAATAATTTGTAATCCATTTCTGATGGGATTCACCAGAAAATAAATTATTTCTCTTCAGTCACTATTGAATTTATCTCACAAATACCGATGAAATCATTGATTTAACTGGTTATTTATTGTACATGGCATTAGAGTCAGTCCACAAGGGGGCTCCCTTGCTTTAATTTTTAGATTTCCTGTAAAATGGATTATGATGCTTTGGAAGATTTTTTCTACCTTTGCAAAAGAATATAATAAACCAATTTTAAGTGCACCAGAAACTCTGAAATGTATTAATGGGTCACATTAACCTGAAAGAAAGAAATGCAGCCTCCACACTCTCTGGGGCATCTGATTTGTCTTAGTAAAAACTTTTTTTTCAACAAATGTCATGTTGTTAGTCAACTATGACAAAATTGTGCTTCTCTAAGTTGTGCAAAGCCAACTGTGTCAATGCTACACAAATTCTACGAGACAGATAACATAACTGCCATGGTTAGTTCCGTGAGACCCCCAGGATTTCCATATGACAAAATGTTATGTCAAATGGACAGACACACAGCATATGTCATTTTTGTAATGTGAGTCTTCAAAAAAAAAAAAAAAAAAGAGGGCTTGTCTTTTCTGTAATATAGGATTTGGTGATCCTTGAAAATATCTATTTGACTATGCATTTCTTAGGTTCTTTTTTGTGAATCCCACTGTTCATTCAAGAGATTGCTAGAGCGTGGACTTCATCGCAAACATTGTTTTAAAAACTAGATGGATTTTATAAATGAAGTACTGATGCCTCCGAGCAGCTGATGGTTTCCTAGTAGGAGTGAAATAGTGCAATTGTGTGGCACTGTGACGGAGGTGCTGGGTGTGGGGAGGTTCGTAGCGTGATAAGATAAAAAGAAAGACTATGGAATTATGTTAGGTTTACAAATACATGAAATACTGCATAATTCAACATTAAGGAAATATTTGTTGCTTATTTGTCTTATACCAGTCACTGCTGAATATATTTTTTTGTGCATCCTTTTATATAATCTTCATACTAAACCATGCCATGGCCTCCATTTCCATCTGTTTGAGCTCTATTCCCCTACAGGCAACAATGGAGGCCTAAACAATCCAGTGATGCCAAGTTTGGCCTCTAGGTGGCAAACAAGTCTTTTTTGTTACTAAGCAGATGTCCCCAATCCTGTTCCATCCCCTCTTTTCTAAGGAAGAGTAAAATTCCTCAGGCTTTCAAGTTTCATAAAATTCTGTGAGTAGCAACACAAATATTAATTCAAAAGAGGAATAAAACACGTGACTTGACGTTTTATGTTACCAAGAACAACTCTAAAATAACTGAAATATTTTTATACAGAGGGGAAGGGACTAGGAGGAGATGACATGGAAATTGGAATGTTGGAATGAATATGAGCTGACTCTGGAAGGTAAGCTATAAAAGATCAAGGATCTTTATGTCTTCGTTTGCCCACTTCTATATTCCTTGCACCTAATATACAGTAAACATTGAAAAGTTATTTGGTTGATAATCTGCCTCACCAACTTTTTCTGTTAAGACTCCAAGAGGAAATATTTTTGAGTTTGTTGGCCATACTGGGTTTGACACAACTATTCAATTCTGTTGTCATAATATGAGAGCAGCCATATCCAATTAAAAAAAAAGAAAAAGAATGAACATGGCTATATTCCAGATAAATTTACAAAAAAAAAAACCCACAAAAACAACAACAACAAAAAAACCAGGTGCCCAGCCCATGGTCTAGGTCCTTTGGCCCCTGCTACACATCTTCTTTCTTGTTCCTTGGATACTCAAGAGTTTAGAAAGTTATACTTCATGGTTCATGACAAACCAGATACTCTGGTTTTAGTGCCTTAAAATTTACAATGGGATCTTTTTGCTTATATATTAACAGAGGTGATATATTTATTACCAGGGCCTAATTTTGTCTCTTCTGAAGGCAGTGGTCTTTTGTGAGCACCTCTAACTGTACTGGACCAGTCTCTCCAATCCCCACTTTATCACGTTGCTAATAGCTTTGGAAATAAATAATAGTTACCTGTCCCACAGCAGACTAAAGCAGAGGTCTTTACTATCTGATGGTTTTCAGTTTAAGTGTTTGCCCTATAATACTTCCATTATAATAATCACTTGAAAAAAATATACAGTAAAAAACCTCTGCCTTGAAACTCTTCTCAATTTATATAGCACAGCAAGAAATAATCAGCCAGGGATTACACAATTCTTAAAGAACTAAGTTTAGTAGCCAGAATTGTGCAAATCCTGTTACTTTCATTCTCTACTCCTCCATCCCTACATCCTCCCCATCAGATCTTTGCTATGATAAGTGTCAATGAAGAAAAGATATACCAACCAACCTAATGAACTGAGATATCCTTGAAAAGAGAACAAGGATGCACCTACCACATGTATTTCTAATTAATCTTTGGCATAAGGTGGTGGTAAATTTAATGCGTCAACTTGACTAGGTCATGGGGTATCCAAATATTTGCTCAAACATAATTCTGGGTGCATCTGTGAGGGTGTTTTGGGATGAGATTAACATTTAAATCAGTAGGCTGAGTAAAAAAGGTTATTCTCCCCAGTGTGGGTGGGCTTCATCCAATCAGTTAAAAACCTAATGAAACAAAAAGACAGACCCTCCACTGAGTAAGAGAGACTTCTTCCTGCCTAATGTTCTTTGAACCGGGAGGTGGTCTTTCTTCTTGCCTTTGGACTGGAACTGAAATATAGGTTCTTCCTGGATCTGGAGCTTACTGAAACTTTTGATTGGAATGACACCATTCTCTCTCTCAGTCCTTAAGCCTTCGAACACAAACTGAAGTTAAACCACTGACTCTCTTGGGTCTCCAGCTTGGTGACTCAACCCACAAATCTTGGGACTTGCTAACCTCCATAATCATTTGAGCTAATTACTTATAATAAATCTCTACATAAATATTCAACATATTAACTATATAATATACACATACCCCATTGGTTCTCTGGAGAACCCTAATATATACACACATATGTATGGTTTCATTGGTACCCAGCTCCCTGCTTTCACAGTCCAGATACTCTCCTAATACTCTCTGTGTTTTCATCTGTGAACACTGACTACAGAGCCTTTCTCTGCTTTGGGAATTCAATGAACCCTTCACTTTTTTTCTTGGCTGTCTGCTGCAGATGGAATCTTGGTATTCTTATTTCTACAATGAATGTTTCTACTATTAAAGTTGAGTATAGGAAGGGAGCCTGCCTCTTCTACAGCTGGGTATATACCAGGGGACGATGATGTGCTTAATATCCCAAATGGGAACATCGTTGTGTTTTCCTAGTACACTCTGGTGAAGCTGAATTACAATTATATCTTTTCAAATTTTTTAGGCTTTCATAGACAATAAACTCATGAAAACATTTTTTAAAAACATAAAGACATTCAGTCTTCCACATAATTCTCAAATAACTCTCAAAACATGATATTGATGCAATTTAGAAACCAAGAAATGCCATCGTTCTTTTTGGTTTGTTGCCTAATTTCTTAAGGTTTGGATTGATTTTTTATAAGTCTCTGGCTTGTGGATATACGCTGATTTGTTTAATTTATGTAATGGATAAAAAAGCAGACATCAAAATGCACTGACTTTACTGATGAGGTTGAAGAAACAAGGCATTTGGTTTACATAAAGTTCTATTGAAATGTCTGGAACCAAAGCAGCAGTCTGTATTTCAAGGCTGTTTAGAAAACAAGACATAAATCTTTACTTGATAAGAGGAACAAATCAATAGAAAACAAAACACATTTATATGTTCCTGATAGCACTACAGATGGGGACTAGAGCGCTTAGGTTAACCTATTGTTCAAGAAGAGCCATTCAACTCTGTTGTGCACAGAGAATATAATTCAGGAATTTTGATACTTTTTGAAGTAAGGGCTTCTATTTTTTAAGTACCTCTAACCCCTCTTGTATGAGTTGAAAATCTGATAAGTTTTCTTATTTTTAAGCTGTTAGATTTCCCTGCAAAGTACAGAAATAAACAGAAAAAGAACACAGTGTCTCTTACAACTGAAGAAAATCTACTTTGACATTCACAGTTGCTAGACAAAGTCATTGTTTTTTGTCTTGTTTTGCTTTTTGAAGAGTTGGAAAATATGGAATCGTATTAAAGGAGGAAAATAATTGTGATCTCATATATATTGAATATTAAATCAAATTAACAGGCAAAGGTACAGTTGTGGCCCCAGAGATTATACAATGAAGCAAATTTCTGTCAGATCTTGAACTTGATTTATATCTGTTAGTAATGAAAATAATGAAGAATTATATTTGTGTTATATTCTCTTAACCCTGTCTAATGAAGAGGGTGGGTTTTTTTTTTTTTCTTTTTTAAATGGTTCTACTGAAAAATCCTAGTGATTCACTACTTGAAACAGAATCTACCATTGTGAAAAATGAATTCCTCACTGTTACCTTTTTTGTTCTATGCTTTCAGTGGACTTAAGTCTGTGCTTCAGAAAGTGACATGCATAAAAGCAGAGAGAGGCATGGATCCTGGATTCCTCTTCTAAGACTGAGTAAAGCTCAGCCTTGCCACGTCAGGCTTCATCGACCCATCTTAAAATGGATTTTGGACATCCCATTTAGAGATGGATTTTGGACACCCCTGTGTTCTTTCACACATTTTAATAAAAAATATATGTATTTCTGGTCACACATCACACGCTTGCTGCTTCTGCTCTGACACTGGTAGATGGCGCACTAAAGGATATTTAGAAGTATTCAAAACAGCTGAATGGTGTGGCCACGGGTCACACAGATGTTGAGGAGTTTCCCCTGTGCATCTGAAGCAGCGAATGTGATTAAACTATAAAGTAAGACTTCTAATCTTGTGCCACAAGAAAGGAAGGAAGGAATGAAGAAACAGGCCAAGAAAGAAAAAGGAAGAAATCTTTTAATTCAAATTTTGCTAAATTTAAAACTTTTTGATTTCTGCCTTGGTCTTGTACCCTTTCACTTTCCTCCATTTACACTAATATTCAAACTGGTTCCAATCAAATGAGTTTATTGGTGTGCAAATTCTAATTTGTTTGAGCAAGTATAAGTAAACATTCCTCTGAGAATAAGGTGTATGTGTGTGGTACTGGGACAAGAGATGAATTCATGAGAAAATCACTTCTTATAAGACAAAACTTACAAAACTATCAAAATAGTAGGTCCACAAGCCCCTGGCCTTGATCCAACTCTTAAAACGTCCTCTCCAGAAATGTGAAAGGTGATTGAGAGATTGTCTACATGGACCAGACTGAATGCACTTAGAGGGGTATCTGAATTATCTCCAACATACCAACTTTGTAAGATTATTCTAAGAACATTACTTATGTAATGGCTTTTTTCACAAGGGTGAAAAATGTTTTTTATTTAATTTTTAACCTATCTTTATAATTAATTGCTTATAATAGTTGATTTAATTAATAAGATGATACGAATCCCTATTTAATAGGTTAAATATAGAAGAGTAGGAGAACAAATAGGCCCAAGATCCACCACTTGGTGGTAAGAAATATACATTCATGAGTCCTCTCGTACATATTAACTGCTACATTATACTAGTGTATATAGATACACACCCAGGGTTCATAAATACTATTAGAGAATGCAGGTTTCCTCATCCCCACTAATGTTCTTTCCCACAGCATACTATACATATCTACATAATTCTTCACATAGAGTCAACGAAGAGTTGACAGTCATTTAATAACCTCAAAACAAAAGCCAAGTTGATGGATAGATAAGGTGTCACAGAGGATCTGGGGCATTTTTGATGATACCACTTATTTTTTTCCTTAGATTTTACCTTCCTTTTCTCCCCCTTGCCCCCCACCATGGGTTTCCTTTTTGAGATGTGCTCCTTCTCCATTTTTTTAGTTCTATCAATCCTTCAGGATTAGCATTCTAGGATACTGGATGCTTTCACAATCTGACAATGGTCATGTTTTTGCTATTAAATTTATTATGTAATATTATAATTAACCTTATGTTGAATTTGTCTCCTGAAATTGGCCAAGTACTTTTTAAGGGAAATTACTACATCTTAGATATTTGTGGGCTCCTTTGAATCACATAGTGGTTCAATAGAAGACCAAAGAATGTGTGAGTGAATTTATAGTTATTTAAAAACCTAAACCTGTTAACTGTACCAATTCCATTTGCTTACTCCATTTCTCAGAGCAAGCATAAATGATCAAGAGTTGTTTTATATTTAGATTGAAATCATGGATTCTACTTTATAATGTTGGCATCAAGGGATCCCAGAAAATAATTTTTTGCCCATTCTGATACCCATGAGACTTTCAATTAATGATTTTAATAAAACTGAAATTAGCAACTGGTAAATAATTAGTTGATTGAGAAATTCCTAACTTCGCATTTCTTGATAGTTTAAATTATTGATCTTATTTGCTATGGTGCTGGCATTTGACCAAGTATCCTGCCAAGTTAGTAATTAAAATACAAATTGGTTTTATGAATCAAAGTGCTTCCTTTCTAGATAAATAAATCCTCTGAGACACGCGATTGATATCGTACACACTTGTAATGTCAAACAAGAAAAGGTTAGTTGCAATTGTAGACAGAAAACCATTAGTGGGGTTCTGGTTTGTATTGACAGAATCACTCTAAACAGAGATAGCGAGTCTAAACACTATCATTCACTGTAATAAAATTTGCCAGAAAATCTGCACTATGAAGCATTTGGTTGATAATAATCCCCTTTAAAATGCAGATAACTCTGTCTCATAGGTGTCTGTGTTTATTTGTAAATCTATAATTTCAAACTCAGAAAAACAAACATCTCCCATGATGATTATGATCCCTTTCTATCCTTGACAGGCTTATTTCAAGCATAGACCATTCCTGGGGAATGAACTACATTACAAGCATTCAAAATCCTGAGCATCGTGTGTAGGGTGATATTGCCTCAAATGTTTATCTTTACAAACTCAGTACACATGTTCACTTAGAACTGGGGGTTTTCTTCACCCCACCCCCACCGGTTAGACAGTGGAAAGAGGCATGCGTGCCTTAGAGGGTGAAACCAGTTCCTAGATGGGGGGCACTAGAGAATTATATTTTCAAAGGGGCTTGGAGTAGGTATTCTTAGAGTCTGAGGATGTGAGGAAAAGGAACAAGCTTAAATATAAGAACTGATGTGGTAAAACCACCTTACGGGTGTTATTGTTTTATTTCCCCTTACATTTCTCTTCATCCTAGCTGAGAACAGAATGAGAAGAAGGGGGTTTTATAGTAGTAGAGGGGGTCCTCCCCTCATTTTCAAGCATATCCTTACCGAGGTTGATGTGATTATGAGTCTTGTGAGATGAGCTCCACTTGTGATCTAGATATTTTCCCTCAGCATATCATTTAGATCTTCCTTTTTCCCTGTGGATTTTCGGAAAATCAAAGGGACATTCCATCTACCTTTCTATCTAAATAATAAGAGATTTAGACCCCTTCTTCTAGCCATAGTCTCCTCTGTATTCCAGCATAAAATGGAAGTCAGGAAGCCGGAGCTGTAAATGCGAGATGGTGTGCAGGGCTGGGGTCCCTAGCCAGTGGTTCTCCATCTCTCTCTGTTATTTAATCCTTTGTCATGTAGGTAGGACTAGGGGGCTCTAATAAAAGTAACCACTGCACATAGTTCATTAATTTAGTTCATGTACATTTAAAAACTACTTCTAAAATTTGTTCAATGTGAGAGAAAGTGATGGGGTTCAATATTCACTGACTTCAGAAAACAAGAGGGATCTTCTGCACACATAATAAGTAGATTTTGTGCTATGAAAGGAAGAAAGAGAAAAAAAGAGGGGGAGGGAAGGCAATGAGGAGAAACAGGGAGCAGCAGTACACATTACAAGGTGATCACAGCACGGTGCTGAAGGAATCCAAACAGGACCAGGAGGGAGACAAATGCTTATAGGACAAAGATCTGTTTCCCTCTGCCAGTTTAAACGTATCCTTCTAGCTACATAAATGCTATCATTTAATAATGGAATTTGATTTAAAAAAAAAAGAGGGAGAGGCAGGCAGACATTGACTGGATCTGTGGTGCAGCAAAGATAGCTAAGTGATTTGAACTGAGGGTTGGTGGATAGCAGGTAAGAAATCATTCCCGTACACACCCAGAGAGCAAGAACAGTTCATGGAAACTCAGGCTGTAGATGCCATTCTTAGGTAACATACATACAGATGAATGGGGTCGAGATGACTTGTATTATCTGAATCAGAAAGAGTTTTCAATGGGGCAAAACAATCTTATTTTTTCTAATTTTATAAGCTGTATTTGCCATTAAAAATCTTTATTATATATAATAACAAAAATGTGTGTTCCTCAGAAATCCTGTCAAAGCCATGATTATATTTTCTCAAAAGAAAAAATTTTTTAAACTCACATAAGGTCATATTGAAACCACCAGGGTCTCAAGCCAACAGAACCATTACACGTGAGGAAGGGGCAAACTTCTCTGGTTCTTCCAAAAAGGAGGTTTGGGAGGAGGGAAGGATGTAGGAGGTGGAAAGGGAAAAATTCTTGCCCAGTATGTGATGATGACACCCTCACTTCTTTCAAAATTTTAGTAAATGTATACTCACAAAATGTTATAGGCAAGTTATTCTGTTGTGGGAAGGATATGAAAGACTTGGTCTTCATGTTCAGCTTGATGCAGGAGACTTGTGTCAGTAAGTCTGGAACAGGAATCCACAGAAAAACAAGGCAAGAAGAAATTGTATAGAATTTGAAAACTTCCAGAGCTATGTGGAGGGGGTAATCTGGACTAGTATACGATGTGACATTTGGAGTTAAATCCAAATTTAATCGATCTTCAGGGGGCTCTCAGCTAACAGGTGGTTTATAGAACATTTAGTCACTTTTTGGGGTGGGGGATCCAAATATATGTGTGTATAGATACACACTTATTTGAAGTTGAGATCTCACTATATATATAAATGTCTTTTCATTTTTTGAGGCTATTTGTTCTAAAAAAACTAAAAATGTGTAAGTAAACATAATTTTATAGTATTTCATAAAAGGAACATTCCATATTTTATTTTAAATTTTCCTGTTTAGATTTTTTTCACCTTACTTTGGAATTACATTTAATGCTATAATAAACCACTACATACTTAAATAGTTTTTAATGTGATTGACTTCTCTGGAGAAATTCCCAGAAGTTTTACAACATTTTTAAACTGTTGATACTTATTGACAGATTGCTTTCCAAAACTTACCACTTCCTATTCTCCCCAGAAATTAGAAAATTTCCTTTTTATCACCTTTCATTGGAATGGAACACTCACTATCAATTTATGATAGTTGCTAATTTGAAAGCTGAAAAGGTTCTACTTTTATTTTTCTTAAATTTTATTTACTTGAGAGAGAGAAAGAGTGAGACAGGGGTGAGGTACAGAGGTACAAGCGGACTCCCCACTGAGCAGGAAGCCCGATGCGGGGTTTGATCTCAGGACTCTGGGACCATGGCCTGAGCTAAAGGAAGACGTTTAAAAGGTTCTATTTTTAATTTTAAACCTGAGTACTAATAAACTAACAGTATGAGTTTGTTAATTTTTTGGAGGGTCTTGGTTTTCTAACAGAGTTGTATTATCTTTGTGTAAGGATATGAATGAATATTAAAGGTTTCAGACATATTACCTGGCAATATAATAACATGATTTTTGAAAAGGTTTCTTTAAAATCTGAATGAATTAACTATACACCCCTTGGAAGAGTTCCTAGAGGTTTAGAAAAAGCTGCTGCGTACATTAGCTTTTTACTATTATTAGTACTTCACTTGCAAATTCATCAATTATAAAAGATAATTTATAAATTCTAACAGGTGAAGATATCTTAGCAACTATGGAAAAAATGGTGATAGATATTTTTATTATTGGATAACTTACTCTAATTATAAAACATGTTTTAAAGAAACAAGTATAACCACTGTGGCTCAAGTGGGTGGGGGTGTGAGGTGCCACCAACTCAGCTTTTCCCTGTCCAGAGTAATCCATCTTCAAGACAGCTCTTAAGAACTTCCAGTGTCATTGAACATCAAATACTGTTTGATCAAATCCCTTATTTAAAAATAAGATTCAATCACCCCAAGAAACAAATTAACAGTCCTTGATCATACAAGTTAAAAGAGGCACATCTTTTATATTTTTTCTTTGCAGTTGATACAGAATAAAAGAAAAATCGATCTAGTATATTCTCCAAGAGTACTGAGTAAAACAGCCCTTATTTCAAAACATTTTGAAAAACAAAAAAATCAGAATTATTTGCCTGGTTATTGTTTTGTGATACCAGTAATGAAACGTGTGTTAACTTTCTAGAAACAGCTATATTTCAGCTGCCTGAAAATTCTGAATAGAATCATACATTTAATTCTAATTGCATAAATGTAAGTAAAGTACCAACTCAGCAGTGATTCATATTTAAAACACACAAATCTTTCACAGAAGCATAAATTATATGAATTTACATGGCACGCATACAAAAAAAAGACATTTAAATATCAGAAAAAAAAATCTCAAAGGCACATCAATAAGAATATTTTTCTTTTCCTAAGGGATTAATGAACAAGCACTTATACTTTATTATTTTATGGCCTAACTTCATTATTTTCATTACCTACTTGAAGACTTAGTTGAGAAATTATAGTGCTTTTACTTATTCTTCTCTTACCAAACCCAGTGTGTCAATAACATTTATTTCCACATTTTCTATGGAAAAAGGATAGTTTAGGTGATAAGCATCTGTTTTAGGGTTGCATGCAATATACAAGAAACTAAATGCTAATACTCACAAGTTTAATACGCTTTCTTTTTGCTTCTCTTCTGGTTGCTTTGTGGGATTATTATATAGGTTATACTTTTTGAGCTCCTGGAAACCCAAGGAGTACTTTATTCTTTCCTTTGGATTTGGGAGTTTACTACATGCACATAACAACGTGCAGTCCATCTTTATGCAAATAGCTTAAAAGGCAATGTGCCTGAAGGGCTGTTTTATGGCATTATTTCGTTTTATATCTTTGCAATCAGCACCATACAGTTAACAGGGCCATGCAAATTCATGAGAGATTTTTCTACTGAAACCCAAACAAGGTCACCTGCTTTTGAAGATCAGAGTGAGATAAAAGTGACACCGTTTCTATAACAGTACTAAAACAATGTGCACAGCACCTTTCTTTAAAAACTATCGATTCCATTTTTGAAAGTATATCATTGATTTTTTCCCCCGAATCTGGATTTCTTATGCTAATTCTAATGAAGGAATTTTGGACGAGCTCTGGTACCAGCTCTTTGTATTTATTTCCTTTTCTAGAACCCTCTCTAAAACATTTAAAAAGTTTCAAAACTTGTTTTGCTTTCTGTGGCTACAGTGAACTTTTTCAGGTACATTTACACATGGAGGTAAATGGGCGTCTTATATGTTTTTATGTGTCCTTAGGATGCATTCTATAATATATACTACAGAATAGGCTCTACTATTTTAAAATATCAACTGGTAAATATAATAATGAGATTTCTTTTTCTGAGGAGGGAGGGTGATGCCTTTATCACCTTTTACACTTTATACATAGTTTCATTTTTTATTAAAAATGAGAGTATTCAAAATGAAGCTCACATTCACTTGTTTTTTTTTTCTTTTTGTTTTGCAGGAAATATGCTTGTAGCGCTAACCTAAAGTATGTCTTACTAAATCCTCTCTTTTAAAAATACCATACAGTTTATTTACATTTTTAATGAGAAGGAGAAAAAAATAGGATCTTGATACCTAGGCTATATAAACAAGATAAAACCAAAATCAGGTCCCTGGCCATGCACTTAATGATTTAAGAAAACCCAGACCAAAGGTTCCAACACATCTTTCATTGGATAACCTACAAAACGGAGAACCAAGGTCATTATTTTTACATGCCCTGAAATACAGACTGACACCTTTCATTAACTATTTGTCACACTGTCCACTCATCTTCTATGATTGTATCTACTCTTAAGAACACAATGTCAATTCAAATGGCATTTTTTTAGCATAGTTGACAGACAATGTTACATCAGTTTTAGGTGTACAACTTACTGATTTGACAAATCTATACATTATGCTATTTTCACTACAAGTATAGCTACCATCTGTCCCCTTACATAGCTATTACAATATCACTGTTACTTTTTATACCAAAATTTGTGTATAACCATAGAATACTCTGACTAGCCAAAGCAATCCTGAGAAAGAAGAACAAAGCTGGAGGTATCATAAGACTAGATTTCAAGATACACTACAAAGCTGTAGTCATCAAAACGGTATGGTACTGGCACAAAAACAGACACATAGATCGATGGAACAGAATAGAGACCTCAAAAATAAATCCACAATTATACAGTCAATTAGTCTTACGACCAAGGAGGCAAGAATTTACAATGAGGAAAAGACGGTCTTTTCAATAAGTAGTGCTGGGAAAATTAGACAGCTACATGCAAAAGAATGAAACAGGACTACTTTCTAACACCACATACGGAAACTCAAAATGGATTAAACAAGGGGAAAAAGAGCAAAAATAAACTATTGGGACTACATCAACATAAAGAAACTTTTGTACAATCAAGGAAACCATCAACAAAATAAAAAGACAACCTATGGAATGGGAGCAGATATTTGCAAATGATATATCAGATAAGGAGCTAGTATCCAAAATATATAAAGAATTTATAGAACTCAACACCAAAGAAACAATCTGATTTAAAAATGGGCAGAGACCTGAATAAACATTTTTCCAAAAAAAGACATACAGACAATGAACAGACCCATGAAAGGATGTTCAACATCACTCATCATCAGGGAAATGCAAATCAAAACTAGAATGAGGTACCACCTTACACCTATCAGATGGCTAAAACCAAAAACACAACAAACAATAAATATGGGTGAGGAGATGGAGAAAAAGGAACCCTTGTGCACTGTTGGTGGGAATGCAAACTGGTGCAGCCACTGTGGAAAACACTACAGATGTTCCTCAAAAAATTAAAAATAGAAACACCATATAATCCAATAATTCTATTATTTACTCAGAGAAAACAAAAACACTAATTTGCATCCTTATGCTTATTGCAACATTAATACTTAGAATAACCAAGACAGGAAATCAACCTACATGTCCACCAATAGATGAATAGATAAGGAAAATGTGGTGTGTGTCTATATATATAAACGGAATATTACACAGCTGTAAAAAGCGATGAGTGTGTCATTTGAGACAACATGGATGGACCTAGAGGGCATTTTAGTACGTGAAATAAGCCAGACTGAGAAAGACAAATGATACCATATGATTTATTCATTAATGGAATACAAAAAAAATAAATAAACAAAAAGCAGAATCTGACCTATAAATACAGAGGAGTGATGGTTGCTGAAGGGGTCAGGAGTGGGGTTTGGGCAAAATGGGAGAAGGGGAAAGGGAGACACAGGCCTCCAGTTATGGAGTAAGTCACAGGAATGAAGGCTCCAACCACTTTTGAAAGAGACTCCTGTGGGGATAGCTATTTAGCAGAGAACATAAAGGAGCTTACTCAGAGATTAATCCCAAGCCTTCCTCCTTACCAGCCTGGACTTTCTACATACTGGAGTTCTTTTCTATTACCCCACTGTGTAGTATTTCTAACAGGACCTATTCTCAGCATTTTATGGATTATTAGTTTACCCTTAAGCCCCCTGATGCCTCAGGACTAGGATTTTCCCCCACGTTACTGAGGGAAACTGAAGCAGAGAGTAGGTAAGTTTGTAGTTGCCAAAGCCCACAAAGCTAGCACGTGGCGGAGCTGAAATCCAAAGCTAGGGGGCGCCTGGGTGGCACAGCGGTTAAGCGTCTGCCTTCGGCTCAGGGCGTGATCCCGGCGTTATGGGATCAAGCCCCACATCAGGCTCCTCTGCTATGAGCCTGCTTCTTCCTCTCCCACTCCCCCTGCTTGTGTTCCCTCTCTCGCTGGCTGTCTCTATCTCTGTCAAATAAATAAATAAAATCTTAAAAAAAAAAAAAAGAAAAAAAAAAAGAAATCCAAAGCTAGGCAGGGCCTTCGTCTGCCAGCAACCAAATTCAAGAGCACCGGCCCCTCAAGTTTTCTTAAGAAAACAAAATATGGAGTAGGGAGAATAGAAGAGGCACCCTGAAATTTCTTAGTTGTTTTGTTTTTGTTTTTGTTTTTTTACCAATTCTGGATACGTGCAGAAATTCTTGTCACGCTGACAGAGCTATAGCGGGAGAGCTAGAGAGGCACTGGCGTGAGTCTCAGGAACGCTGGCATGGAGCCTCTGCTTAACCTCTTAATAATTGCAAGAAAAAGCTGGGGTGCGGCACTTCATGACTGAGCCTCAGTTGATGGAATGAGGATAAAGACACCACTTTAACCCATCTACATCACAGGAGGTTATGAGGCAATAAACATGTGAATGGAGGGCACAGTATACAAACAGGGGATTACAGGTGAGAAAAATTTCTCTTAAAATTTTTTTGAAAAGTTTAAACAATTATAGAATCATACAGATTGAAAGACAGGTGTACTCATCGCCAATAATTAACTATGTTTATATTTTGTCATTTTTAGAAAACTGGAAACACTAAAGAGTAGCCCCCCCCCCCCCCCGCTACCTTCCCTTTCAGAGACACAACCACCACGATTAATTTGGTGTTTTCCATCAGACCATGTTTGCAGACTTTAACTGAAAAATGTGTGTACCTTTGTTTCATTGCTTTATGTTTCACAAATTTACATAAACGCTGTCAGTTTATATGAAGCAATTTTTACACCACGATATTTTTGAACTCTTCCCTGTACGTTTCTATATCTGATGCAAGTGTATGAACATATCACAAATATTTATCCATTCTCCTACTGGTGGATACTTTGTATCCAAATTTGGCTATGCTTTAATAAGCAGCTTTGCATAGAACTCCAATTATGCCCATGGAAAAATTTCTCTTTACATGTGTCCTAGATCAGAGGCACGTCACGATTTAAGGCACGGTGCCCTAATGTGATAAGTACACCTCATTTTAAGAAGTGTTTCATGTTTATTCTGTTTCCTGCACTGAATCATTTGCAAGCATCACATCTCTGAAAGTGCACAATGAAACAAATGTTTTGGATTACAGTTCCTTGGTTTAATGGTGTCTTGAACCATCTTCTCTAGATATGAAAAAAGAAAGTATATAAAATCTTCTGTCATCTGGCCTCTGGAATTCATTTTCAAAAATGCAGATGTGACCATCAAATGCTTCAGTTTAATGCTTCTCAATTCAATTGATAACAAATGACTGCCAAATACAAACAGAATTCTTACCAAGCTCTGAAGAACCCTCAATGATCTCATACCCAATTTTCCCCTTTAATCTCTTGATCGGTGCCCCTGACCTAGCTTTGTCTATACCAAATCTCTTACAGAGATTCCCGATCTGTACCTTCGAGTCTAATACATTCACACTTTGGTAACGTTGTTTCCCCTATCATCCCGGAGAAGGCAATCCTTTCACGCTTGGCAAACATGGTCAATACCTGTTTGCTGAAACTCTCTGTGACTACTTGCTCTTTTACTCTGCATTCTGTCTGGTCCCTAATTTAATACCAATTGGTTTCAGGATCAGAACAGAAAAAAGAAAAAAAAAAAGATGAAAGAAGTTTACTATATTCCCATCGGTGATTTTCCTAATATGTGAAGGACTCAAAGCAGGCATTATAAGCACACACAGACAGAGAACAGTTGCATGAGGAAATCTTGCACTATTTCTCCTACCTCCTAGGCCACTCCATGAACAGGCTAGGCTCCGTTGCAAGAGACAAAGCTGAAGTGGCAAGGGACTGGCAGGGAGCTATGCCTTCTTGCCTTAACCATCACTTGCATTACCCTTGCCAGGAAGCCCCACCAGGCCGATGTGCCAAGCCACATTCCTCCTGGGGCAGCTGCAACTTCAGGGGTTCACAATAAATAATCCTAAAAAGCAGGTGCTGTGAATTTAGTGTATCATAATTCACTATGTTTCAGAGAGTAGTGTTGCAAGAAGATAAAACCAGTGTTTTAAAACCCAGCTGTCTCTCTTCAACTTTGAGGGAAGTGTTTGGGTTGAATTGGGTCTTCCCCAAATTCCTATACTGTAGCCCTAACCCATAGCACCTCAAAATATGGCTGTATTTGGAAATAAGACCTTTAAAGAGGTGACTGAGTGAAAATGACACCGTTAGGGTGGGCTCTAATGCAATTTGATTGATGTCTTTATACAAGGAAATTGGATCCATAAGAGACAAAGCAGGGCTGTAGGAGCACAAAGAGAAGATCACGTGAGGACACAGGGAGAAAGTGGCTGCCTGCTCGCCGAGGAGAGAGGCCTCAGAGGACACCGAGGCTGCACAGACCTTCATCTTAGATTTCGAGCCTCCAGAACAGTGAGAAAACCCATTTCTGTTGTTGAAGCACCGAGTCGTGGTATTTGTTATGGCAGCCCTAGAAAACTAACCCAAGTGAGTTGGAATGCCATCTGCAACTTGGACGATGTAGTTCACACGTGCATTAGGAAGTCTGTTTCGGCAGATGGTGAACCTAGTGATTTGTCCTTGATCGGTCAATATAAAGCCTACCCCGGTGTTTCCTGTCACTTAGCACCCTTTTGAATCTAAGTTTTTCATGTATCTGTTCATGATCTGGGACCCCGGCTAACCCCCACTCTCCCCACATACAATCACTTCACTAGAATGCAAGCCGCCGGAGGGCAGAAATATGTATGTTGTACACACTGACCAATGACCAGTATCTAGAACACTGCCCGGCCCAGAGCAGCTGTTAAGAACTCTTTGTTGTCTGAAAGGAAGACCCATTTTAAGATTAGGTCACGTTCATATTTCTATACAGAGAAAAAGCAAGGTGGGACATAAATACATACTTTGTAGACGGTTTTTATTGAGTAAAGGCAAGATTTCACAGGACTTCTCCAGAAAGCCTAGTCATGGCAAAATTTCCATCCTTTCAAAGTCAGTGTTTCCTTCTTGTTAAAAAGTAATTTTGTGTTTTCTTTTAAATTTCACAAACCATTGTAAAATGCTTCAGGCATGGTTCTCAAAGTGTTATAAATACTGAGAAGTTTAGCTTTCATAAGAATCCTTAGTGGATTTTTTTTTTTAAGATTTTGTCCAGGAAAGATAGCGGTGCTTGCAAGAGCACCAGCAGGGGAAGTGGCAGGCAGAGAGAGAAGCAGACTCCCCGCTGAGCAGGGAGCCCAACGCGGGGGCGGGGGGGGGGGGGGGGGAGCTATATCCCAGGACCCTAGGATCATGACCTGAGCCCAAGGCAGCTGCTTAACTGATTGAGCCACCCAGGCGACCCAAGAATCTTTCGTGGATTTTTAAAAGCAAATTGTGATCTCCTAAAAAGTGGGAGATGGTGGGAGAGACGGGCCTGCTTTAAGCTTCTGCCTGCTCAGTAGTAATTCCAGCATGGATTTGGAAATCAACAGAGCCCTTAAAACACAGATTAGCAGCAAACCACAGGAGAGGTAGGAGCCATCATTGCAGACCTGATCTGGTACATGGGGAATGTACAATTCAGAAATAATACATAATTTTTAAAAAATCATTCCATCAGTGGCGTTTTTAATGGCCATTTCCACTGGGTTCAACAATATGGTCATTTTATTTTTATTTTGTATTTGTTTTAATTTTTTTGGTCATTTTTTAAACACATCAGCTTATGGTATCGTGTCAAAAACTGTGAAGGATCTGAACATTTACCCAGCTTATAAACTAACAAATTAGTCTGTACCATTTTATAGATGGTGGCAGAAGACAGGAGATTCCTATGTCAGAGACAATAGACTTTATTACTCACGGCCCCGCAAGAAGCATGAGCTTCATGTTTGCATTGGCTCCCTTCCCCCTACAAGTCCATGGGGGCAAGGAAGGAGCCCAGGCAGATGCCGCACACACAGCGGGTTTGTGCCGCAGCTGAGGGACTGTGAGGTTAAGCAATCCCCAGTCTCCTAGAGGGAAATTCAGGCAAACGTGCCCAGCTTTCGATCTGGAGGGAGACATCTTTATTATCTTGGACACCAAACAAATCTGCCTTTTGTCCCAAAAGGAGATATTTCCTCTATCTTCCACGGCTGTCCCTATATATACTTGAAAAGATAGTGCAGAAAGAAAAGCTGCCATGAGAAGTGCAGAGATATATACAACCCGTGAAGCATTGTCTCCCAATTTCTCTTTATACATTCATGAGACACTGAGAGGCTGCTATCCTGCACCTGGAATCCCCATTCTCTTTTTTAAAAAATGTTCTCTGTGCTTTTTAAAAAATCATATTATTTGTACAGTTTCTCCTGAACCTCACTGTGAATGCCAGTTTGATTTGCTATGCGAAATGATTCATTCAACAAACATTTACTGAGCACTTTCTTCGTGCCAGACACTGTACTAGCAACTGGAGATGCAACAGTGAATAAGACAGACAAAATGCCTCCTCTCCTGAAAGGTCAAGTAATTAAATGATTTTAGAGATTGTTCAATACTATTAAGAAATACACAGAGCTATGTGATAGCTAATGATTTGGCAATTGGTAATGTCAGATGAGAGGTATCAGCAAAATGCCCTCTGAGGAGGTGATTTGGAAGCAGATACATGACAGATGAAAAGAGGCTGGCAGAGATTAGGGATGAAGAACATTCCAAGAAGAGAGAAGCGTTAGTACAAAGAACTTGGAATGAAAGAGGTAGGCTGCTTGCTGAATGGAAAGAAGGCACTTATGTAAAAATTGTAGGGAGGTACAAGTGATAGGAAATGAGATCAGAGGTAGACAGAGCCCCAAACATGTAGCCTTTCCTTGTAAGTCATAGTGAATATTTTCGTTTTTATTCTAAGTGTTATGGGTACAATTTGTCTAAGTAAAATCTAAAGGCACCAAGGTAGGCTGGTTTGGTCTAGGTAGGCTGGTAGCTGTGAAAATGGAGGAAAGTAGGTTACCTTGGAAGTTTCAAAACGAGAGCCAATGAAATGATTTTATGTCTCTCCTGGTTTGTATGCTCAGGTTTAATTTTATATTCAAGCTTATTCTATATTCAGTTTTAACTCTGATGCCTGTTAATGCCAAAATCTCTACAAACATAAATCAGATTTTTAGTTATTTCATGCAATGCAATTGGTCATAGCATCTCAAACATAAGGAAATAAATCAGGGGTATTGGAAGAGTCTTGCTAGGAAAAGAATATTGTTTGATAGAATAAAATAATTATCAAATAATAATTAACAGTCTAATATTAGTAAAGGATTGAACATGATTTAGCATTTCTTCTTAGTAGCACTTTTTGGGTTTCACAACAAAATGATTACTATACATGTTTAGGACAGAGCCAGAAGTCTTATTTAGACCACCGAAGCTGTAAAATTTTAAAATATTTCTTAAATCTTCTTGGACGTCAGGCTCTTAACTGAGGAAACAAATTTTGTCTTGTAAAATTGCTGTGATATGCTCAGGCTAAAATGTGAGAACAAGATTAACAAATGAGGAAACAAACTATAAAAATATACTCCTCCCAAACATGGAATTGATAAGGAAACCTTGGATTCTTATTAAAGATGACCTTAAAGTATTTAATTTATTCTGTAACAATTTGCTGTATTTTTCCTCCATCTTGAATTAAAAACACAGACATATATGTTCAGAGAAAAAGAAAGCTAAAGCATTTGAACTGAAAACAAATTGTTTCATTATCTAATTTGGTTCAGTCTCTAAAAGTATGACTTTTACCAGAAAAAAAGATGATTGCATGAACTTTAAGGATTAATCATTCTAATGAATCAATATGGTCCTAAGTGGCTGAAACATGCAAAATACAAGTTGTGAAGTCATCATTTGTTATGTCATCCAACAGATTTTATCTTGACACACTTTTAAATTGTTTAAGATTTAATTATAATTTCAAAAATGTAATCATAATTTAGACTTATACTCTCCAAATTTTTTTTAAATTTAGTGTATTCTTCTAATATATGGTATATGGGTCTAGATGTAGAATAAGCAGACATTTATAAATGATGATTTTGAAAAGTTTTCAGTTGTTTAATACAGATACTTAAAAAGGCAAGAGTTAATTTGGTCAATTGAAGCCACCAGCTACTGTCAATGAAAAATGTATTTTTAATGTTTAAAAAAAGAAGAAAGTTTTTCATCACAATTTCAATTGTGTCTAATATTATTACCCATATAAACACGTAAAAGAAATCTATTCGCATACTTCACACTTTATCGATATTGCAGGGTTAAACCGATCTTGTACTCTTTGAGCATTAGAGAATAGACATTACATACATTTTGGTTTGCTTTTAAGAAAGTAAATGTTTCATGGAAAGAACTTCTAAATCTAAATATAATTTATAATTGAGTGCAAAAAGAGCTACAGTGGTGCCGTTTTTACATATGTTAAAGAAGCTGAGAAACCTGATAAGCCAACTGTCCATGCCATACTGTACAGGTGCGATTCCTTTATTCTTGATGCAGGGGGTTTACCCTCCATTTGGTTCTTTGTCTTATGGGCTTTTGCTTAACAGTATCTTCTGTACCATCTGTGCATTTGTTGGGTAGCTATTCTCTCTTCCAAGCCTTTTCTCTTTTACATTGTTTTAAGATGTTTGTTATATCCTCAAGGTTTTTCTTTAGCCTTCCCCCTGCAGAGCATTATCCAAAGTGGTGTATGACATGCAATTACTATTAGCCTCCATGTAAGCTTTGTCCCACAGGCTTACTTTGGATTAATCATCATATGTTGCTTGCAAATTGGCAGATTTTAATAGCTCGTTTTCTATGGTTCTGTCTCCCTATTTAGCATTAAGTATGACTCATGAGTGACATCACTGAACCTGCTTATAAAGACTTTGTTGCAATGTGTTCTGAGGAACACACTATGAACACTACACAAACTGCTCTGTTTCTGTCTTTAACTTTGTCCTTTTTATTGCCCTTCCTTCCCTGTTCTTTTTGTATCATAACCTTTCACCACCTACATGGTTTTTCATGTCAAAGACCACCTCTCTCTTTCACATTTTTCCACCACTGAATCATTGGTGTTTGTTTTGACCTCCAACGGCTTCTAACAAATTCCATTCTATCCCCTCTTTTATCTAAAATGAACCTTATTTTGCACCACATTCAACTGAATTGCATTTTCTTGGCTTAGTCTATAGAATTCCAACTTGCTAATTGTTTTATATATCTTTCTACAAAACAGTGTTGGGGAACAGATGGCTACAACTGCCCAGGATCTGCAGCCAGAACCACTAGTCAACTACCAACAATCTTTGGCACCTACACTAATTTCTTGTTATTAGATCCCTGAGAACAGGTTGATAGAGTTAGGATAATTCCTCTCTTATAGTCTTGACTGTGTTTTCTAAAATAAAACATAGCCACAATGTCCATAGTAATGGTTACAATTTTAACGCCATTATGACCATTTCCACTGGGAGAGCTGTCAACATGAATCTTTGATAAGAACATGGAGATTTTTACCATTATTTTCCTAATCATAGATAATTACTGTAGCAAATAAATGTTCACAGGGAATTGCAACCCAGGTTACATCAGACTTCCTTTGGTTTTCTGTGATATGCTTCCAGCAGAATAAATTACTTTCCACAGTCATTGTGATGTAGCAAAATCTCTACAGATGTACCCCCTTTATATTATTGTTATCAGATTCTGTTTTTCAATTGTCTATATTGAGAGCCAAACAAAATAAATTCCCCTTATCAACAAACATTTATTGAGTGCCTGTCTTAAGAAATGTAATGGCACATTATCTGCTATCATTAAAAAATAAAAATGTCCACTGTTCTCCTAAAACCTTTCTTTAAGGATTAATTCCTTTATATTGATGCAAAATCTGTTATCTTGCATCCTACTTCATGTGGCATATTTAAACCCTAGCTGGGATATTCTTAAAATCAGTGTTCTTCAATTTGGGACATATTATCCATGTGGATTTTCTTCTAGAGTGAAAATGTGATTGTGATAAAATTTACCAGATATATTCAAACAATGTGGGGCTGCATGGTTGTTTTTTTTTTGTTTTTTTTTTTTTTTTTGTTTGTTTTTTTTTGAGAGAGAGAGAAAGAGAAAGCATGAGTTGGTAGGGGGAGGGCCAGAAGGGAGAAGGAGTGAGAGAATCTTAAGTAGGCTCCATGCTGGGCATGGGGGTGGGACTTATATCTCAGGCCCCTGAGATCATGATCTGAGCTGAAATCAAGAGTTGGATGCTTTGTGTATTGAACCACCCAGGCACCCCCAGGGAGCATATTTACACTACATCTCACCAGAACAAAGCACACCTGATTAGCAAGTGATCACATTCTGAAGTCTCCATGAGTTTTCTTAAGTATTTCATTGCTGTGCCCTAACACCACTAACGCTTTAGTTGCTCACTGGTTTCTCCTTGGCATAACCTCCATCACAATATGCTCTCAGAAATTACTATATCTTAATCCTAAACCACCATCTCTTGAGCAATAACCATTTTGGCTCTGCTTGAAGAAATTATGTGCCTTACATGAAGGCTGGTGAGAACAACTAGGTTCTTCCTACCTCCATCATGAAGTTGGCATTATTCTCTCCATTACAGGTGGGTCTCTATTCTAGGAAGTAGATGTAATAGACTTTTTTTTTTTTTTTTTTTGTCTAAATGGAATCCCTTTTTTCTTTTGTTAAAAGCACCCATCTTGCACATTTCATGGTTTGGTTTGGGAGAACTGCAAATTAGAGAACTTAGCACCATGGTCAGATCTGGACAATCAGATTATCCCATTCTCCAACAAAGAGTGATTAATCCAAGCAGTGTGCATGTGAATTCTTCTCGATGTTGACATGGAAACCGAGAGGAAAAAAACAAATTTTTCACCTTTGGTCACAATAAAATATGTTTGCCTAATATACATTCTTTGACACTTGAAGATTCAACCACAATAGGTAAAAACAAAGGCCATATATAAAACTGGCTTTGTGAAAAATAAGCATATGAGAGATGATGCATACTTTATCTCAGTGGCATTGAACTCAGTAGTAAAGTCAAGGTTCTTTGATCTGTGATCTCCCTACTATCTTTCCCAGTTTCAGGAATATCCCCCCTTTTAATTTTTCATTAAGGTATTTTGAGTTGCTGGTCTATAAAATTGCATGTAGAAATTATTAACACAGTAAATAAGGTGATCCTATTTTAAGGTAAATACTAACAATTATAATAGCTAATACATATTCCAAATTTACTGTATATCTGAGACTCTTCCAACTGTTTTATACATATTAGTAGCTTTAACTCTCTCAACAACTCTGTAAAGTATTTAAGGCACAGAGAAGTTGAATTAATTGCCCAAGGCTTTGAGGTAAGATTCACAATCTATTTCCAGGTGGTCTGACTCCAAAACTAACTTTAAATGTGTTTATATACTGAAAAGGAGAGATGAGATTCATAGAAGCTCTGAAGGTATCACTTTTGGCATTATAAGACCTACAAGTTGTTGTGTACTTGCTTACTTGCTTACAGGTTGGGATTTTAATACTTTACTGGCATTGTTGAAGAATGACAAAAATTGTATATATTTAAGGTGTACAACTTTCACCATAACCCTGTGGTGTAGAGGTGATTAGCAAATGAGGGAACTAACTCTTGAATATTATGTAGCTTATTCAATTTACAACTAGTGAGAGAAGGGGATGGGATCTAAATAACCACCTGAATCCGAGAGTTGGGCTCTTCGCTCTGCTTGACTGAACAGAGACATGTAAATGTTAGGACCTGAGACTTACTTTGTGTCGGGGGTCTTTTTCAATAAATAACCCACATTGGGAGAGAAAAGTAAACTCTTTGTATAGAATGGCGCTTATAGCAGATCAGATTTAACTCTAAATTCCACTTGATCTTACAAGGTAGAAATAAATATAAGCTGCTAGGCAAATAAGTAGAGGAAGAAATGTTTGGGACAGGTTATAGAGAAGAGAGGACAATGGATGTGGGCAAAGGAATAAGCAAGCGGATATTTAAGACAGATTAGAACAGCTTGAGCAAGGCAGAGCAAAAAAGAGCAAGAAACGGAGTCATTCATGGTGGATGGGGGGGACTGTGAAGACATCCGAAAACTTGTCTGGGGCCAGGCTGTTAGGTGCTGTTGGATTCAATAAATCAAGTGCAGTCGGCAGTGGAGAGTTACCATAGGCTATTGTAAAAAGGAGCAGTGTGATTGGTTCATTTTCCAACTATTTATTGAACATCCAAAACGAGCAAAATATTGCTTGAGCGCTGTAGGAATCCATGAAATCAAGGTGTATCCCAATGTTATCATGAGGGTAGACAATAGTCACACAAACACACAAGATCACAAGACATGGTGAAATGGGTCCCACACAGATGTACAAAGTTGCAGAGCACTATGCAGAGTGCTCTTGACAGCCCCCAAACACATTCAGAGAGCAACGTAATTGGGGAGGGGGCTTCAGATGGATTTTAAAGGAAGTAAAAAAGTATGAGAGCAGAAACACATGAGATATAATCAGCTATAAGCTATCTCCTTTCGGCTTTTAATGTTGTTTTCATGATTATCTCCACATTGGAGTATACGTCCCATCAAATCATCCTAATGAATACCTGCTGACAACTATGCGGAGTATATAAAGAATAGGTGGAAATTTGGAAGAATCACACAAATTACCAGTTATCATTCTGAGTTTAAAAAATGAAATTAAAATAACGTGCATTGAATATTATTGTCTTGTCCATATGTCTGTACATTTTATAGTCTAATTTTCATTGGAACCGTGTAACATGCATAATAAGCGCATGGTAACTTCTCAATAAATATTTGTGGAGTGAATGGACTTGGCACATATTTTTTCTCTAAACAACGTGTTTGGAATCATTAATGCCCATGCCAACGTAAATGTTTACTATATTTAAATTTATTTCCCTTTATCTCATGCTGTACCCAGAATTGATTGCTTTTCAGCTTATAAGTGAAAGGTCACCACATATAAGTAGAGGAAAATGAAATTGGTGACTTATAAACACATTTATTTAAATGGAATCAGGGCAGCAAAATCTAATTCTGTATATAGTATTGTGAATTATTCATGTTTTTTATAGAAGTGGGCCACATGCATTTGATGACATTTCGTAAATTCTAACATTTTTATTATGCTGAGTCCTATTGTGCTGCAGATTTACAACTTTACAGGTGTCCTAAAAAACAAATACTAAGACATTACCCCCTCAGTACACCTTGTTTTAATTATAATTTATTTACAAATAGCTTAATTAGTTGAAGCATTTTGAATTACTCAGAAAACCAAATAGCTGAACTATTTTTGGTTTTTGGCTTAGTAGGAACAAAGAGTGGTTGTAAAGACTAAAATGCTAAGAGAAAATGGAACAGAGCTGACTTGTGATTGCTGATAATTGACCTTTTCTCCTAATATACAGAGGTGCTAGTTCCCATATGTACCTATTAATTTTAAATGAAAAGCAGAATGTGACCAAAGAAAAACAGAGTCATTGTAACTTAACTATTCAAAAGAAAACCTCTGTTTGCCTTGATCTAAATTGAATATTCATCCCTGTGATTCTGGGGCAATACCTTTTTCTGGCGACTTTCACCTTCCTTCCTCAATTAGCGGTAATACTTGGACAAAGGGAAATTTAAGAGCAGAGTGAGATGCTTCCTAAAGGTAAAGGAGAAGTATCTGAACTCCAAATGTCCACACATCCAAGTATCCATGCAACAGTGACCAAAATATATCAGTTATGTTAGTTTAAAAACTGGAGCAATTTAATGTCAGCTAAGAAACTCGAAACTCAAGGTCTTCCCTTCTCAGTGAGGCTTTATCCATGTGTGTAGGCTGAACCGGTGATCAATAAGTATATTGTGCAGTATATGTGCAGTCCATTCAATATGTAAGCATTCTTTTGTTCTTTTGTGTATAAAAACAGAGGCATTTTTATAAGAATGTAGTTTAGAAAAAGAGCACAAACCTGGAGATTTTGATTCAATCAAGTCAGGTTTTTCTATCACAGACCTAACTTCTCTCAACCTCAAATTTTTAATCCATAAAAAGAGAGCGTAATTGCCATACTCACAGGGTGGCTGTGAATTAATAGATGTGAAACCACTTTAAAAAATATTTTTGTAAGATATGCAAATCCAAGGTGTTAAGAGATTGTTGTATAAAAATGAAAGATTGGCCTACAATCCACAGAAATGATAAATTTTAATGTGAGTTTTATGTAAATGATCTTTAGATGCTTAGCAGGCAGAGGTATAATCTTTCTGACCCATTAATGCCTTTCTTCATGCCAGCCTAAAATAAATTTAATAAGGCTTATATAATTAAAAAATGTAACCTTGACTTTGTGTTACCTTTCTTTCTTGAACTTTAAGGTTATCATACTACATGCCTTTATAGGATAGAGCCAAGTGATGTTATTTTGAAATAACCAAGCTATCAGACGCATTTTCTAAGAAGTGGAAGTATTGGCAGCTCTCATTTCAATAGTTTAATCTACTTGTTAAAGAAGAAAATAGCCTTATGAATCTTGGGTTAATAGAAAAGGAAGCCATCTAAATTCAAGCAGAAAGTCTACTGAATAAAGCTTTATCTTATTAAAAAAACAAAAGGAAAAGAATGAGGATTGACCATAGTCTCCGTTAAGATTTAAAATAATTGTAGCTATAAAGAAAAGTAGTATTTTTATGGTATCATAATCTCTTTTTCAATGAATACTCAAACTGGTGAAGTGATCCAAAAGCAACTGAATAGGCTCACAGAATTCAAGTTGCTAATGAGTTTTCTTGCAGCTTTAGTTAATAATCTCAAAATGTCAATATTTACAAATAATTTTACAAAGGTGTAAAATATCTTTATGAAGTCCAAATTCTGTTGATGTTTCAAATGGCATTCTAACTAGACGATTTTGTAACAGTTATTTTTATGGCACTAATCTAAAGAACTCTGAACCTGGGTCAATTTGCTCAGTAGTTGTCATTTTATGGACACATCAACATGTTCCTTCAAGTAAGTGAATCCCTTACCAAGGATTCTCCCTCAAGGTTTACAGAAAGTTTATGTACTTTTTCAGATCACATATATGTTGAAAAGTTGGTCGACATTTTAGCCCCACTCCACAATAAACCCCATATGTACATCGCCATTTCAGTGTTCACAAACCCATAAAGTGAGTTTATGGGTGCTTTAAAGATGTGGGGGGCAAACCTTTCTGTGAAAAGCTAGATAGTACTCTTGGCTTTGTGGGCCATATGGTATTAGCTGCTCTATTCAACTCTGCTACTATAGCACGAAAGCAGCCATAGACAATAAGCAAACACATGAGCATGACTCCGTTTCAATAAAAATAGTTTTACAGAAGTAGGCAGTGTGCCATATTTGGCCACAGGCCATAGTTCACTAACTCCCGTGATGGGCAACCACTGACACTAGATGAACGACTCTTAGAATACAACACAGTTGTAACAGTTACGACTTCAACCATCTGGTATTTGGAAACCAGTGCTTCCAGAATTAGTATAGCTCCCTTTTCAGCTCCTCACACTATAGGATGTTCCTCAATATTTCATTCTCTATATCATTATTTTTACCTAAAACTGTGGTCATCCAGATCAGGGACTACAATCCTGCTATAGCTGAATGTGTCCCCTGAAATTCATGTTTAAGCTCTAACCCCCAGTATGATGATGTTTGTAGGTGGGATCTTTGGAAGGTCATGAGGGTGAGGTCCTTCAAGATGGGATTAGTGACCTTATACGAGGAGACAGCAGAGAGCTTGCTCTCACTCTCTCTCTTGTGGGAACGCAGTGAGAAGATGACTATCAGCAAGTCAGAAAGAGCCATCACCAGAACCCGTCAATCAGCACCCTGATCCCAGACTTCCCTCCTCCAGAACTGTGAGAAAATAAACTTCTGTTGTTTAAGCTACCCAGTCTGTGGTATTTTATTTGAAAGCCTAAGCAGCCTAAGACAATTCCCCAGTCTTTGTTGCTACAGAGCATGGCCCAGGATCTTGAGGACAAGGGTTACCACCTTTGGGATGGCAGAACGGTGATGTGGAAGAATGGTTTTCCTGATGATTTTGTAGAACAGAGACCAAGCCATTCCAGGACCAAAAAAAACCCAGTACAATTTATGTGAGAAAAATAAACCTCTATCTGTTCAATTACCAGATGACTTTCTAGTTACTTTGGGATTTTTCTTACATATAAGCAAACCTCCTTTTAACTAGTAAAGGGGATGGGGGTGAGTTCACTATACACTCTTGAGTTTATGGAGTTGTGGTTATTTGGTATAATCTCTCCAGGCCATTTCTTGAGTATTTGTTGTCAATATTCACTTGTGGGGCTCAACACTATGGATGCATTCACGGTTGTCATTCATCTCGGGATGGTGATGAAAAGCATAGCTCAGGGCCAATGTGATCAGCGTGCTCGATCATGTCTGACCACTTGGGTGACATTTGACAGATTTTGGTAGGGCTACATACCTCTTGTAATAAGCTTGTCAGAGAATATAACCAATACTGCCCTTGTCCTCTCTGCTACCCATTTTGTTCTTTCCTTTTTTTTTTTTTTTAAGATTTTATTTATTTATTGGACAGGGAGAGAGAGAGAGAGAGCGAGAGAGAGCACAAGCAGGGGAAGCAGCTGGCAGAGGAAGAAGCAGGCCCCCACTGAGCAAGGGAGCCTGACATGGGGCTCGATCACAGGACCCCGGGATCATGACCTCAGCTGAAGGTGGACACTTAACCAACTGAGCCACCCAGGTGCCGTTGTTCCTTCCTCTTTTGCAATCACTTCTACTCACCTTCTTGGCATGATGCATGGTCTCAGGCCAGCACCATATGGAGCAGTCTGGGGTCTCACAAGCTTTCATTAATATCTAGGAACTAGGAAGAAGGACCAGTTGAGCTATTCTACTACTTAGGAAGTACCTTCTCTACTTAAATCACTGCTCTCTTCTGTTTGTCTAGATCATTCCATGTCCCTCCCTGGTACCATGCCTTGCTTACTAAAGCTGAAACGCAAGAGCTGTACTTGAGCTATTTTAGAAAAAAGATGACTTTGAAGTTGAAAGATTGTTGCCATTTCTCTTGGATCTACTATTCCCTTAGATGGGCCAGAGTGGTACAATATCATGGAGTCCCTGGTAGCAACAACTAAAATAAAAACAAACAAAACAAAACAAAACAAAATTAAAAAAAAAAAAAACCAGAAGACCTAGATTTAATGTCAAACTATCCAAAAAATTCTCATGTCCACTCTTTTATGTTAGTGGTTGTCTTTTAAGTCCCAGTGAAATTAAGATCCTCTTCCATTTTGGTTATTGTCAGTTGTTAACTGGGCTGTTTTTGGTTAGAAAAATGTCCATGGGTTAAGAATATTTTCATATACTTGCTCCTTTAAAGCCCATCAATCTTTTAATTACTTCCTCTGCCTAAAGATAAAATAAGAGGTGAAATTCCAATTGTAAGAGCGCACTCTTAATATCAATGGTGGTGAAATGAATTTTTTTAAAAGTATGGAATACGTCACCAATTTGCATGTCATCCTTATGAAGGGGCCATGCTGATCTTCTCTGTATCACTCCAATTTTAGCATATGTGCTGTTGAAGTGAGCATGAAATGGGTTTCTTAATCAGCAGCAATAGGAGCAGGGATCTCAAATGCCAAGAATAGATAATGAGTAGCCCAGCAACTCATACTTAAGGGATTCTTCATGACAATACACTACTCGTTTTTAGTCCTACTGAACTATCCAGGAACAGATACAAATTTATAATTTCCATATAAGATGGTCTATCAGAGGCTCTGGTTCTTATTTGGCTAGAATACTTGTGTCTTATACATCTCCCATCCGTCTAGAATTTACTTCCATATAGTCTACAGTTCCTTACCATCAGTACAATTGCAGGTACAGTCTAAGCAAGGGCTGGGAAAGACCAAAGAGAATTACCCTGAATAGTCATGAGAATGTTCTTTAACCAAAAATCGTTAACTTCAAACATGTACCCTTAAAAGCCCATTCCTCATTTATCATGGTAGGTTCACAGAAGCAGTCAGCCTTCAGATAGTAAGGGGTAGCCAGGAGCCAAAACTCTAAACCACAGTTCAACCTTCCATTGTCATTTCCTAAAAATATACAGGCCATCAGATACCAAGAATTCTTATAGGCAATTTCAGTTTTCATTCTTACCATTGTCTCCACTTACTCTTATATTAAATCACATCAACGTGACAAACCCTTGAGGTATGCCCAATGAACTAGGTTAGGCTCAAACGGTTGATCTGGGCTTAGGACTAACAAGGAATCATTGGATCCAATTGAAGTTATTTCCCCTTAGTTTTACCACGAAATAAGCAATATAATACGCACTTGGTCAAGGCAACCCTCCCTATACTTCTCAGGTTCCTCCCCATGGTGCTCCTCAAGTTTGGAGGTCTTGGTACTCAGTGGAGAGTGAGGAATCACCCTGATGGAGAAAGCCCAGAGACTTGGACTTGCCGGTTTTTTGTTTTGTTTTTTTTCCACATAGGCCCAACTTTACTCTATGGACCATCGTTTTACAACAGTAACCATTTCTCGCTATGCTACACGTATATACATGATTCATTTCTCCTCCATCGGAAGACACAAGATAGTTTGGCAAGTCTGGCCATGGCCTATCTTAAAGACTACATGAAATTATATATAAAATTATGGGTATATCATTACATCTTTGCTTTTCTGGAGAGAAATGCCATTCCTTTCATCTAAGTGGTCTGTGACCCAAAATTTAACAAAACAGGGGCGCCTGGGTGGCTTACTCAGCTGAGTGTCTGACTTCAGCTTAGGTCATGACCTCGGGGTTCTCTCTCAGTGGGGAGTCTGCTTGTTCCTCTTCCCCTGCCCCACCTCCCTGCTCATGCTCTCTCCCCCCAAACAAAATCTTTAAAAACAACCAAACAAGAAAATCCCTCGGTTACAGAAGATGCCATTCAAACAAAGCAACAAGTGATATCGTAACTACAACGTAAGACAAAACAAAATACCAAATGCTTTATCTTAGGAAAATAGTCTAACATAATTCTAATTTAGGAGGATGTAGATTCACCCATGTTAGTGAATTTCTAATCAGAAAATTAGATTTTAGTTGCTTAACTGAGTTAAATTCCAGCAAGTATTTCTGAGACACGCCGTTGGACACTAACATCAGGTGTGAGATGCAGAAGGTGCATCAGGTACTGTTTTTTCCCTCATAAATGTGACTTTTATTGTATCTCTCATAACCACATGCTGCAATTTTAGAATCACCACTAATTCCACAAAACGAGTTTTCAAATTTACTGAAGACATAATAGTTATTCATTAAGCAAATATTTATTGAGTATTTACTGAAAGCTAGGTCTATTCCCCACCCCCACCCCTGGGGAAATTCAGTAGTAAGCAGGACAAGTCTCTGTTTTTATGGAAGGCAGCATCTCTCTTTTTTTTAATATTTTATTTATTTATTTGAGAGAGTGCATGAGCAGGAGGAGGGGCAGAGGGAGAATCGGACTCCCCAATGCAGAAGCCTGCCCCCCTCAACATGGGTTTTGATCCCAGGACCCTGGGATTATGACCTGAGCAGAAGGCATATGCTTAAACGACTGGGCCACCCAGGTTCCCCAGGAGGCAGGCTCTTAAGGTAAAAGATTAGAGACAGAAAATGTTCAAAGATAAACAAATAAATGAAAGAGGTTATTTTGGGCTATTAAGAAAATACAGCAGAGTAATGTGAACTAAAGGAGTAAAATGGGGAAGTTTCTCCTGTTGGTGAGGTAGTCAGAAAATACCACACTAGGTCAATATATCTACATATAAAATAGTGGCTGGCATAGGGTTAAAAGATATTTTCCGTCCTCAAGAAAAACAACATCGAAAAAAATACATGAAAATAAAATTGCATAATGAAATTTCATAAATGGCATGATTGGAAATATGGACAAGGAAACAAATTTTACCAGTGCAAGAGGCCCATTTGTCTGTTTGTCTGTATTAGCTTTTTGAAATGAGTTTTGGAAATAAACAGATAAAATGTGCAATATAATATTCAGAATGCTGTTGTAATATAATTAAGCTTATTATTTGTCATTATTTCAACTTGTTTATAATTAATTCAGTTACAAATTGCCTCTTATGAATGTACTTAGCTAAATTTAGTTGCAGATAGATTCATTCATTTCAGAAAGACTAAAGGTCATGAAAAAAATAATTATTCAGAAACAGGAAGCAAGATCAGTTTAATGGTATCATATAATTAGATACAGTTTGGGCTTGGAGAACATGATAAATGTTGAAAAAAACAAGAGGCGGGTACTTGGTTGGAATAGTTATTGATGGGCTAGAACATGAGAAGCATGTTCAAATTCAAATCATAGAGTTGGTTCAATTCTACCTAAAAATATTTCTTGAACACACATAGATGAGGAATTATTTAAAACTTAAGGGTAATCATGACACTACATTTTTACTCTAAAACATTCAGCATAATGTTAATAGCATAGACTCTGGGATCAGGCTCCCCAGGTTGGAATCCAAGTTCTATGACCTACAAATGTTCTGTACCTCAGTTTCTTTATCCTTAAAATATTTTTTGATAATTTTTAAATGTTATAGGAGATAAATGAACAAAGAACAATTATGAAAACTAATAAACAATTATTAGCTAGCTTTAATGTAAATAAGCACAATACTAGCTCTTGAGAGAGATGGAAGGTTCTGTGAAATTCAAGAAAATGGGGAGGCTGTTCTTCAAAAAAATGGATCAGAAAAGGCTTTTAATGAGCTGGGATTGAGCTGTGCCTATGCATAAGTAGCATCCTAACATGTAGAAATGAAGGGGAAAACGCAAGATCAAAAAGAGGGAGATGGAAAAGGAAGGCTCTTTTAGGGGCAGTCAGGTAAATTCATTTTTCTGGAGTGATGGTACTCGGCTTGAAAAAGTGGGAGTTTAATTTATTCACTCTTGAATTGATTCATTTATTAAACCAGTTTTTTTTTCCAACTCTGTGTGAGCTATGAGAATATAGAAAGAGGAAGAAAATAATGCGGGATGGAAAGATGCTTTGGATACAGATTGTAGGTTGTCTGCAGTACCTGAGATTCAGTATTATTCATTCTCTAGATGAAAGAGGGCTCTAATCCACATGACACTGGGGATGAGAATATTAAGCAGGAACATAATGAGAAAAAGTTGTCTAAGATGTTTAATTCCACAAAAAGTGCCATCCCAGGAGGGCATGAAGAAGCTCTTCTAGCATTGTTACCCTCACAGTGTACGTAACATATTAGAATGGTTAAAGGAAAAGATGATTAAACACTTACTGAAATTTCGTACAAAACCTACTATCACCAACCAATATCTGTGTTTGTTACGCATTTCTAAAAAGGATTTGTAAGAGATGAAACATTCCCTGATAAGAATAAATGTAAAAGTGAGCTTACTGCAGGCAGACTTACCGAAGCTTGCAAAGAAATGATTCCAAGGAAGACAGGTTAGCTTCCAAGGAAGACATGCACAGGCTTAGAAAGTCTAGACTTACAACATTGTGTTCAGATAACTAGAATGTCAATGAATACATTATTACATAATACGATCTATGTATTCAAAAAGTATTCCCTACAAATATAAGACACTTACATTGGGGGAAAAAGGGCTAACATATCTTTTCACATAAATCAATGACACCTTTATTCCAACAGCAACTACAGCTATGTTCAAATGTTCAAGAGTATAAAAGAATAACTATTTGCATGTTATCTTAGAAGTATTTGATTTGGAATACTGTATTTAAAAAAAAAAGCTTAACTGCAAAGAAATAAAAATCCAGCTTGAATAGGAACTGAAATAAAATGGCTGGAAAGATTTTTAAGAACTTGAATGTTTAAACATGACTGTTTCTAACGAGAACATTTTCTAGAGATTTCTTTAAAGCATCAGCATTATTTTAAGAAACACTTGTAAGGCCTCCAATTCATCCCCAGAAAGCTGATGTGCTAAACGAACAACTGAGGCCAATTTAGTTCTACAGGGACATAAAAAGTACTTCTCCGAGAAAGCTGGTTATTCCTAATAAAATATAAAAGATCTGCTAGGGGGAAAGATTAGTGAGACAATAAAAATAAGAGAAGACAAGTTATAAATACAAAATGGCAAAAGAAGAAATAAATGTCAACATGTAAAAAATACTCTCCCTCAAGCAACAATGTATTTTCAAATATATTCAAGGAAACAGCACATATACTCATTTTTCCCTTTATAAATGATAGTGAAACAGGGAGAATAGTTTAGGAACTCATAGATTTGACATGTATTTGGCATCCATGTATAAAGAGCAGTGTTTGGTTTCTGATAGGGAATCTCGTTTTAAGTTTTGATTCACAGTTTATGGGAATAGGGACCATTTTAGCTTGGTTCAGTAGTTAGAAAAAGAAAATAACCTTTTGTCTTACATTCAGCTCTTGCAAGAATCCAGATCTTACCAGGAAAAAAAAATAAACAAATATATATGTAAAAGTAGGAAATAATTGGCCAAATACAGGTATTTCAAGTATTTAAACAAAGTGTCTGCATTTCTTATTCACTGTTACCTTACAAAATTTACCTTAAAGCAAACTTATTCAGAGCAGAATAAAACTACTAAAATATTAAAATCACCAAAGACTCAATTTATAAAATAAAAAATAGACATAAATTTTGCTATCAAGATGCTATGCAGTGAATCATTTGATGGAATGATTATTGCTATCTTGCCCATGAGACCTCAGATACTAAGACAACCATCCGTCAATTTACATAATATGGTGAGTGCTGAGAAAGGGATGTTTGCACCCCACGCCACTATTATTTTTTTAAACAAGAGCATATTCATCAGTAGACATATTTTAAGTTGTTAAAGCAAAGCACTATTCTATTGGCCAATTTTAGACATGATATTGATCAAGTCTTAATGCAGAATACCTCATATCCCCTCTTTGTCTTTTTAAAATAAGGGGCATTTAATATCTTGCCTCAAATATGGGACCATATTCCTTTCACTGCCCCATTTGAAATCATTGACACTAACGTAGCATAATTGGTGGGTATGTATATGTATCACATCTCAATACCAAAAAAACACACTACGGTCAATTACTTTTTTAAACCACTAAATAAAATGAAGTAGAAGGCAACATATGGGAAAGGCAAATGTGAAAGGCAATACTAAACCAACTGGTGGTTGGTGGTTCTAGCCACAAGTTTGGAGCCCTCTGAAATTAAATGATGGTTCTCTATGTTCACTTATCGCCAAACTGGGAATGTTCTTCAATTAACCAAAACCTATAAAACTTTACACTCAGTATAACAAGAAAAAGGGACTCATGTGCTCATCCCTCTTTCTCTTGCTCTTGTTCTCATTCTTGTATCATCTCTTTACCATATATTTATCAGCACTTAATCATGTATACCAAGCATGTTCATAACATCACATGTGACTTAAGGTCCCTTCTACATAGGGTCACATAATTCTATGATAGACCCTATAAATAAGGTTCAAAATGGAGTAAATAATTTTGAATTTACATTTTCTGAATCATTCTTTGCATTTTAGGTTAAATATACAACTTGTTTCAAGCAAATGGTACCTGCATATTTTTTCCTAGTGGTGCTCTGAACTCACTTCTACTTAGGAACATGTAGGTAATGACAGTACTCAGGAAACATATGATTTCCTTTTTAAAAATAGGAATCTAAGCTATTCAATAAAGATGAGGATAATGACGTTGTTTATGAGTAAGCTCTTATTTATAAAAAGTGGACCTAATGCAGCATAATCTATAGCTTTCTCTTAAGTTTCAAAATTAAGCACTGCTCTTCAGACAATGTTCAGCAAGTTTCACGTCTCTCAAAAAACTTTATAATAGGAACTTAGTAGTAGAGTGTTATAGTTTTACCCTCAGTTGATGACTTAAAGCACAAGTAATCTAAATTGTTGGTTGTGGTTGGATCTACTTGCTTTAGAAAACGTATAAGCATAAATCTTGTCTGGATGTAGGCATTCTACTTCCCCAAGGAGGGGACCTTAGTAGGCATGGGGGACACTGCATAAAAATTTGCATATTTATCTATAATGTGTTCTAGGACTACTGAAGTTTTATTTCTATCTTTTCTCCCAGAAAAGTAAAAACAGTTCTGGGAAACTTGAACTGGTATGTTGATATAAAAGGTGAAATATTTATATGATCTGAAGAGAAACCAGAGGATTAAGGTCTTGACATTTGGGGCAGATAGTACATGGCAAGTATGTAGACCAAGATATTTTAATCACAAGCTGAAAGATAGAGCCTGTAAAAAAAAAATCTTAAAGCAGAACATGCAGAATTGTTAACTGTAACTTGAGAAAGCAACATATTTTTATTATGCAATGAGTTTTTAATCACCTATTATTTAGAAAATACTATTTAAAATTTGTTACAAATAATTGAGAAAAAAGAATTATGAAAGCTAGAATTAAACAAGGAACAAGGCCAAACTATTCCATATATATTGAATTTATAGCATCTGAATTCCATTTGTTAAAAGATTTTATTTGAGAGAGTGTGTGAGTGCATACATGAGTGGAGGGGCGGGGCAGAGGGAGAGACAGAATCCCAAGCAGACTCCCCGCTGATTGTGGCCACCATGAGGGGTACAATCTCATGACCCATGAGTTTATGACCTGAGGTAAAATCACGACTTGGCCTTTTAACCGAGACACCCAGGTGCCCCTACACATTTTTTTAAGCATGCATGTATTATGTATAAAAGCACCTTATATTCTTCATGACTTAATTTGCTTTATATTTAAAGTACATCTCTTTTAGATAGCAGAGTTGAGTTTTGCTTTTTCATACTGTACTTATTTGTGAGAGCTGCCAAAATGAAATACCACAGATCGAGTAACTTAACAGAAATTTATTTTCTCATGATTCTGGAGGCTAGAATTTCAAGATCAAGGTATTGTCAGGTTTGGTTTCTTCTGAGTGCTCTCACTTTGGCTTGAGATGCCTGCCTTCTCACTATATCCTCACATGACCTACCCACACTGTGTGTACTTGCGTCCTATTATAACTTTATATTTAAATAGTTTATATCTTTGGAATTTATTAATAAAGGAAAATCAAGTATTTTTTCTGTCACTTCATTCCTTCTTTCTGATATCATTTGTCTTCGGCCTAAAATGCTTGTTAGAATTTCTTATAGCACAGGGATTTATCTTGCTATGGATTCACCATGTTTCTTAATTTACATTAATTATTCAATAAATTTGGGAAATTTCCAGCTAGCATTTTTCTAATGTTTCATATGCCATTCTCTATTTTTAAGATTCTGAATCTGCACATGTTAAAATGACTGATATTATCTCACGTTTCACTGTTTTAAACTTTCCTCCTGCTTAGATGTATTGACTTTATCCTTTGTTTGATCTTCAAATTTAATTCCGCTGGTCTTTAGTTTACTGATATTTTTCTCTGCAATCTCCCATTGGCTGTTAAGGATTCATTTTTTAAAATTTAGACATTTTATTATTTATGAATATAGAAGATATACTTCAAGTTTTTATAGATACTTTCCAATAATGTATTTCATTAAAATATATTTCCATTATGTATCATGAACTAAACGATCTTGACATTTGATACTGTATGTAAAGCCATTACTTTAATGAATTTACAGATTTACTTAATGGTGAAGCTGAAGAATAACACTGGACTTTCAGCTAATTTTCTTTTTGATCAAAAGGGACAGAGTTAAATTAGCATTAAACAACTAAAAGCAAAAATATTTAATAGTGTAAATCTATTAATAAAAAACTAATGAAAAATTATGTCTGATTCTGATACTAACTGGCATCAGTCAGCATAATTTGATCTTAAATTTTATTTCTTTTTAACATACATTAGCAAAGTAGGAAATTTGATAAAAACAATCAGTTTTCAATGTTAATTTCTCATGAACGGGCAGCTTCTTTTCTCCATGTGTTTTTTTGACGAATCAGTTAGACATTGAGTTCATTGAGCTCATGTTCAATTCAACCTTCTTCTTCTACCACAAGTAACTCAAGGACTAGATGCTAACAATGATGTTGTTGTAAACAAGCAGTTAGTCAGGCTGTCCTCCCGTCACTTACCATTTAAGTTTATTGCACATGATATATATTATGACAAATATTTGAAAAGCAGATGGAAAATAGGGTATTTTTTAAATAAAAATGATTTTAAGAGCAGTTAATTATAAATGACATATTATATTTTTAAAAATGCGAATTTAATACATATTGGTTTATAGAGAATTTTTTTAATGTTTCATACTTCCAATAAACTGAAATGCAGTAAAAATGATTCTTCTTAAGGTCAGTGGTACACATTGCAAGTACACTGAATTAGTAGCTATAGGGCTCAGGATATTAGCATGAATTAAAATTCCGACTATTCTTACATATGAAAAAACATTTTCGCATTGCCTTCTCTCTTACCTAATGGTATGTTTCACTTAAAATGACAACATTTTACAATGGAAAGAAAACTTAATTAAAGTTCTAAGCCACTCCTTTTTAGAAATGAGATAACTTCTATGCGTGGATGTGTACCCCACAAAATTCAAAAGCTGAAAACCTAATGCCCAAGGTCACAGTATTAGGGGGTTAGGTCTTTATGAGGCAATTAGGTCATGAGGACTGAATCCTATGAATGGGACCAGTGCCCTTATAAAAGGGACCCCAGAGAGCTAGCTTGTCCCTTCTTCCACAATGAGAGGACACAGTGAAAACTGGCAATCTGCACTGGAAAAGGGCCTTCAGCAGAACTTGACCATGCTGGGATCCTGATTTAGGACTTCCAGCCTGCAGAACTGTGAGAAATTTCTGTTGTTTCTAAACCATCCAGTCTGTGGTATCGTGTTCTAGTGGCCTGAGTGCTGCTAACCTAAGACGCTAACCTAATGATGCTCTGAAACCTGCCTGTGGCCACAGATGGGAAGCATCCGACAGGAGACTGGAATTGGGTCTGTGTAGACCTAGTTCCAGAATACCTCACCTTTCTAACTTATAGCAGACTTTTAAGAGAAATTCTTTGCATTTTCCTAGTGAGGCGTATTAAACTTTTCCATGCAACTTAACAACAGTGTTATACATAGAGAAGCAATGGCCAGTGT
This sequence comes from Ursus arctos, assembly GCF_023065955.2. Taxonomy (NCBI): domain Eukaryota; kingdom Metazoa; phylum Chordata; class Mammalia; order Carnivora; family Ursidae; genus Ursus; species Ursus arctos. Next base: position 18,594,595 of record NW_026622764.1, read on the forward strand.
TCAAACAGAATCTGGCAAATGCTTGGTAAAAATAAACTTAAATTTCCCTTTAAAACCTAAGATAAAACCTGCATGTGTATGTGAACGTATTTTCTTGAAACAGTAAATATTCATATAGGTTAAGAAATATAACAGTTATTTTTTACAGAACATTAAGGTGATAGTTCTTAAAGACTGTTTTTAAGTTTTATGCCATGTACTCTTAAATAAAAGATTATATCCATAATATCATATTTTTAGGAAGAGAACTTTGTTTCAATGACTGTCATTAGATAGAATAAGGTTTGCTTCCTCCTAAACTGAAAGTAGCAAATGTGAAAAGCAAAAAACAAAGATGCACAGATGTTGTAAGCAATCTCTAAGCTGGCCCCCAATGGTCCTGGCCTTCTGGTATTCTTACCCTTGTGTAATTGCCTCCAGTTGAGTGTGTGGACTACACTTACTAACTTCTAACAAGGAGAATGCAGAAGTGATGGGATATCACTTCCAAGATTAGGTCCTAAAAGACTTGTCTTCTGTCCTCAGGGCTTCCTGTCTCTCATCTACAGCAGCCATGTTGTGAGGTCACTGAGGTAGGCTATAGAGAGACCTAAAGTGGTAAGGACCCAAGGCCTCCCAGTAGCCATGGATGTGAGCTTAGAGGAGTATTATTCTGCCACAGATTAGTCTCCAGTTGCTTGATGTCCAGGCCAACAGCTTACCCGAAAATTCATGAGACACTCTGAGCCCCAGCACCCAGCTAAGTTGTGCCCACATTCCTCATACACAGAAACGATGACGTGATAAGTTTGTTGTTTCAAACCTTGAGATCAGGGGGTAACTTTTTACATAGTTGTGCATAGCTACCACAATACAGTTGAACAGAAGCAAAAACCAAAACTCAAGGGTATCGTCATTATTTTCTTTCCCATTCCCAAAATATTGCTTTTGAGAAATAGCTTTTAGCTAAAGGTCAAAATCAATCTTAGCTTTCCTTTTAAAGACTAACTTGGTGTTTGCTTCCCAGAAGAGTATTTATGTTTCCATAAACTTTAAGGCCACACTAGGTTTCATGTATGTTAAATAACAAAATCACTCTGCAAATTACACTGCTTTTTACTTCTTCTAATCACCTGGGATAATGGAAGAGAAATTGTTTGCCAGTTGAGTTCCCCCGAAGTAACATGCCACAGCTAATCAGTGTTCGCGCTCTGTAGTTACAGAGAGACTGTTAGCAAGGGGTTCCGCTTTATGATGCTGTGGGGCCGCCATTATTCACTCCTGGTTTAACACCATGTAGAGGTGGCAATAGGAAATCTAATGAAGAAACCAGCAAGCCTGGAGTAGTAATTTCAGGAGAAATCATGCATGGTTGTTTGAATAGGGTTGAGTAAGAAGTGACATTTTGCGTTATTGACTGTTGTATAGGTGCTTTACCCTCTCATCCTTTGTACGTTTATGCCACTGTGATTCCTTCTGTTTTAGTAAGCATCAGAGCATATTATCACCAGAGCCCTATCTTTGTGCCAGACTTCTCTGCAGCTGTTCCAGTAATAATTTTTTTACTAAACAACAATCTCTAAAAAAGGCTCGGAGAAGCTGTTCTACTCTTAGTCTGGCTCTGTTTTAAATTTTTTATTGTTTTCCTACAAAATCAGATTGCCTAGCTTAAAATACTTAGGAATTTTTTTCTTCTTCTAAACTTGCCTATCTGTTTTCTCGCTAATTGAAGTAGAACATTTTACATATTTTATTAGGGTCGTGATATAAACATAAAGTCAAATGTTCCTCTTTTATGAAAGGTAAGCTCAGGCTTGTCAACAGAATTGAAGCAACGCTATTATAAGCACATAAAATCTGGACTGGGTAATTTATAACATCTTGTCCTGTTAAAAAAAATCTATATGCTTGAACTTCAAAGGTAATCTAAGTTTACTTTCTTTAAACAAACTTAAAATATTGAATGTTTTGGCCTAGATTTTAAAACTTTTTGAAGTTCACAGAAAGAAAAAGAACTACCACATTGATCGATTACCTTTACTATCGGATACAAATAGCAATATTTCTATTACTTTCCTGTATCTTTTAACAAACACTTATGGAAGATAGGAATGTTCTGTTTTATCAAACTAAAGAGGATATTTCTATGTCAAGGATTTAAAACAGTGAGTCACTGGTGTAAATGTTGAAGAGAAGTGCTTAATCACCACCTGAAATTTAACTTTACCATTTTTAAAACTGTGATTCATCATTCTTGGTTGAAAATCTATAGCTAAGGTAACTATTGTTTATTTCCCTGAGTACTCCAGTTCAATGCTAACATAGATTTTTTTTTTTAATGAGCAATTTTTTGAAGCAAATTTAACCACGTATCACAAACCAGATTAAAACAAGTCAGCTTTCTCAAATATCTAAAAGCAAAATTATTGTAATTCTTTAGGATATTATGTACATCTGAAGCATAACTTCTGTAATTGTGTTGAAACTTTAGACTCCATTGCCCCATGGCAAGGACATAAAGCAGTTCATTTAGCTGATAGGTCTCTGAGAGACCAATTGAAGCTACTCAGTTCAAATGGGAGAAAAGAATTCAATCCAGGTGCCTTATTGAGTGATTTCTTAGCTTAATCAAGAGGGCTGCAAAATGAGCCTGGTGATATTTCATCTGAGATATAATTGTTAAAGAAATAGACTCATGGGTGAAGGTGAAAGGTGCACGGACAGAATAATTTCCTTATTCTCCCATTTAAACATGTATTTCTCATTGTGGCCCATCTCTATCAATAACCGTAACTTGTAAACATTCCCGATGACTCTTAACAGTGATGCTAAATGGAGTCTATCGCATAATGTATCGGTGCCCAAATTTCAGTAGCCTTCTGACTTACAGAAATAAACATTTTGATTTCCAACTCTCAGAGTTTCTGCCTTTTGAATGCTATAAAGTCCAAAGTCTGTTTTTCTACTGGGTTTCCCTTCCTAAAAAATTTCAACACGTTATTGAACAATGCTTGCATGCTCCACAAAACTGTCCAAGTGATGGCTGACCTCCTTTAGAACTGTTCCTGCAGAGCCCTGTGGGCCCCTGAAATCAACTGCATGCTCCTTCTGTAGGCGTATATCCTCTCCAAGCTCTAGGCCATTTCGTCCCTCAACTTCACCAGATCATGTGAAGTCCAGACTGGGATCACAAAAGACACAGCATGCATGGCAATAAGAGAGACATGATGAGACTATGGTACACACTAGTTGTAAGTGGTTACTTCTTCCAGGCTGTTCCTTGATTTGCAACTTCAGCCTTGAACCCAACACATCCCAGATACGGCAAATAAGTCTTCCTTTACTCACTACATTGTGTTAGCAGTGCAGGAGGGAGAGAATGGTGGCTCCAACACGTGTGTATTTCTGTGTTTCTCTAATGGAGAACTAGAAAGATCTGGGATGTGTTTTTAAGTGAATACTGGATTTATTGATGGATCGGATGTGGAGGTGGTGGCAGATGAGGTTAGCACACAACACTTTGATGGAATGGATGTGAGAAATCAAGAAAAGCTCTTTTCCCAGTTTTGAACATCTGGAAACCCTCTCTCCCCCACAGTCAGTGCACAGCTATTCCAGTTTTTCCCTAAAACTGTACAGGCTTATTAAGGGCTGGAAGGAAATGCACCATTCATTACCCACCATTTCACGGTTATCTTATTCCCTTAAAAGCCCAAATGGTTAAACCATAATAATTCTTGTTTAAATGGACAGGTTGTAATTTGCTTCCTTAGATTAATAAAGTTGCCTAAGTAGAGAGATTTTAACATATAAAAAGTCAATAGCTGGATGCTTGTTTAAATGGACATATAAAAAGCACAATATAGGAAGCACAGTGAATCAGCCATGAAAACCCATCAATATTTAATCTGTTACTACATTTTGTAAAATGGCTGGACAGATTTTCATTGAATTTATTTATTTATTTATGTTTTTATTTTTCCTTGAATTTAGAGGGCGGGGACATTAAAATGTCTTTTGGTGCCCTTAGATTCCCTCAAAGACAGAGGCAGACATTCTTCAGCAAAGCTAACACTGTGGGATAGGAGAGACCATGGTGACACACATTGCTCAGTGAGATGTCTCTCTCTCAACGAGGACTGCCTCAGAGGTCTTCCTGACCATAATTTGTAAGCCACCACCCCTCACTCTAGCCTCTCAACCTCCTTTATCTTCTTCACAGCTCTTATCACTATCTGGCCAAGTTATGTGCTGACTTCTTTACTTTTTATTGCCTGCCTCTTTTCCCCAGGTCCAGAATGGAGGGTAGGTTTTGCTATGTTTTGCTTACCATTGTATCTCCAGCACAGACTAGCAACTTATACACAGGGAGCAAGCACCTCAGATCTCTTGTGAAAGACGTATATGGACGAATAAATGCTCCGTGTTTGATTCTGGCTGCGGTCACTAGCAAAATTTGTCATTTAGCTTCTATTCCTGCCTTAGCCTTTTAAAGACAAAACAGGGAAATGTCAACTTCATTGTCATTTCGGACATCCCTGACCTAGTAGGTGATCAATGATTATGTTAGCACATAGACTACCATCATATCCCATCAGTAACACAACATCAGGAATAGAGACATGGAATGAACAACAAAATATTTACTTAAAAAAAAAACCAGTAAGAATTAGAGATGCAACTTACAGTAAAAAAAAAAAAAAGTCACCTTATATGTTTCATGTTTTAAAATTCTGCCAGTTTAAAAGCATATTCTGAGGAAAATAGTACAATATTCAATGAGGGATGTGATGGTCATTAACTGTAATAAAGCAATTAAAAACTTTCAAGTATTTTAACAATTAGCAAAATAGATTACAGCTGATAATATGGTATTAACTTTGTATGGTGACAGATGGTAACTAGACTTATTGATGGGATCATCTTGTAATGTATAGAAATATCAAATCTCTATGATGTACACCAGAGATAGAATATTGTATGTCAATTATACTTCAACAAAAAAAGAGACTAAATTACCTAAGCAATTTGTTATGGATAATTTCAGTAATCTCACTTCACCCTTTTATGCAAACTTGTATTTATAAAAAGTTCAGAGATTATACTAGACACGAAATTAAAAATAACAATTTAACTAAAGTCATTTACTTCCACATAGACCATATTTGTTTCAAGAAAAATCCTACTGAAAATTCTTCACATATTTGAGAATAAAGTTAAAACAGTAACTTTGCCACTTCAAAGTTCCCAGGGGAGGAAAATCTCCAAAATCACTTATGACATCTATAATAAATCATCTCTCATCTGGTCTGAAAATGAATATAAAAATACAAAAAAATGAAGTGTTCAAGTAAATGAGGTACCAAAAACATATTTTGTTTCCACAAATCAGACTTCATAATAACAGGCTTTCAAAAATGCATTAAGTGTAAAATATGCTTAACAACAACAAAAGTAAACTTGTTCTAAAACAAGGCAATTCCTTAGAGTATTGACTTTATGGAGGCTAAAGCTTTAATCAAATTTGCTGAAATAATTGTGTTGGAACACCAAATATTTTGACTAATTAAAAACAAGCTGCTTTTGAGAACTACCCAAGGTACAAACGAGAGAAACAACTTTTCTTTAAAAAAAAATCTTGTTGCAAAGCATTTTTCTTCTAAACAATTTATTCTGTAAAATAGAGTTAGTGTAAAATATAGCTATCTAGTGAGCCAGTTGCAAATAAGCATGGATTGGGATGTGTAACTATGAAAAGAATAGACAGCAAGAGTGAGCTAGTGGCTGGCAAAGTGAAGAATTTCATTCCTGCATTATGTATCTTCAAACTTGTAAAATTTTACTAAAATTTCAAATAGTAAGTGTGCTGATCATTTTAAATTCTTTATCACACATGTTCTTTCTTTAAGGTGTATGTTAAGGAATGTATTGATTGATTTTAAGAGACCAACATTTATCTTCCAAAAAATGTCTATTGGGTAAACCACTGTTATGTGATACAAAATACAAAAAGGACTTTCACGCTCGAGCTCTCGGTTCTTAACACAATGCAGATGCTCTGAATTTTATACTGAACTTTGGTAACGTGGCCTCCCACCAGGACACCTCTAGAGGGATTCCTGGTGAGGAGGAGCACATGGAATTTATTTATTTAACAATGCTTTATGATTCTTTATTGCAGCAAAAGTCATGCCAGCTCGACTACAACCCTGACTGTCCTTTTCAAAGCATTAGCTTGACCCATGTTATTGTCACAATAAGAAAATCTTTGATACTGAGTTGTTTTATATAAATGTACTACGAAATGGCCTTTGAAAATGGCACAGATTCTTTGATAAGAGCAAGGGTTTCAAAAAGTGCAGATCTTGACTCATTTTCATACAGACTGTGATGCATGGTGAGCATAAACATTTTAAGAGTAGGAAATTTGCATGAGAAAACACTGAAATTAGCATTTTATCAAGTAAATAAATTTTGCTTAGCTTTCTCTTGGTCACGCTTCTCTTTTCCTGTTTCTTCTTCCAAGTTTTTATTTAAATTCAAGTTAGTGAATATATACTAGTGTACTATTAGTTTCAGGAATAGAATTTAGTGATTCATCACTTACACATAACCAATACTCATCACAAATGCCCTCCTTAAAGCCCATCACCCCCATTTAGCCTATCCTCCTACCCACCTCTCCCCTAGCAATGCTCAATTTGTTCTTTGTAGTTAAGAGTTTCTTATGGTTTGCCTCCCTGTTTTCATTTTTCCTTCCCTTCCCGTGTTCATCTGTTTTGTTTCTTAAACTCCACATGAGTGAAATCATATGGTATTTGTCTTTCCCTGACTGATTTGTTTCACTTAGAATACACTCCAGCTCCATCCACAACATTGCAAACAGCAAGGTTTCGTTCTTTTTGATGGGTTAGTAATATTTCAGTGTGTGTGTGTGTGTGTGTGTGTGTGTGTGTTGTCATACATACGCGCACACACACCCCACCTCTTCTCTATCCATTCATCTGTTGATGGACATCTGAGCTCTTTCCATAATTTGGCTATTGTTGATTGTGCTGCTATAAACATTGGGGCACATTTGCCCGTTTGAATCAGTATTTTTGTATCCTTTGGATAAATACCTAGTAGTGCAATTGCTGGGTTGTAGGGTAGCTCTATTTTTAACTTTTTGAGAAACCTCCATACTGTTTTCCAGGGTGGCTGCACCAGTTTGCACTCCCACCAATAGTGTGAGAGAGTTTCCCTTTCTCCCTGCATCCTCACCAACATCTATTGTATCCTGTGTTGTTAATTTTAGTCATTCTGACAGGTGTGAGGTGACGGTAGCTCATTGTGGTTTTGTTTTGTATTTCCCTGATGCCGAGTGATGTTGAGCATTTTTTCATGTGCCTGTTAGCCATTTGCGTTTCTTCTTTGGAGAAATGTCTGTTCATGTCTTCTACCCATTTCTTAACTAGATTATCTGTTTTTTGGGTGTTGAGTTTGATAAGTTCATTACAGATTTTGGATACTAGCCCTTTATCACATACGTCATTTGCAAATATCTTCTCCCATTCCATAGACTGCCATTTAGTTTTGTTGATTGTTTCTTTTGCTGTGCAGAAGCTTTTTATCTTGAGGAAGTCCCAATAGTTCATTTTTGCTTTTGTTTCTCTTGCCTCTGGTGATGTGGCTGGTAAAATGTTCCTGCAGCCGAGTTCAAAGAGGTTGCTGCCTGTGTTCTCCTCTAGGATTTTGATGGTTTCCTGTCTCACGTTAGGTCTTTCATCCATTTTGAGGTGATTTTTGTGTACGGTATAAGAGAGTGGTCCAGTTTCATTCTTCTGCATACGGATGTCCGATTTTCTCAACACCCGTTTGTTGAAGAGACTGTCTTTTTTCCATTGGATATTCTTTCCTGCTTTGTCCAAGATTAGTTCACTGTAGAGTTAAGGGTCCATTTCTGGGCTCTGTATTCTGTTCCACTGATCTATGTGTCTGTTTTTGTGCCATTACTATACTGTCTTGATGACTCAGCTTTGTAATACAGTTTGAAGTCTGGAATTGTGATGCCCCCAGGTGTTTTTTTTTTTTTTTTTTTTTTAACATTACTTTGGCTATTTGGGGTCCTTTCTGGTTCCACACGAATTTTAGAATTGCTTGTCCTAGCTCTGTGAATAATGCTAGTGTTATTCTGAAAGGGATTTCATTGAATGTGTAGATTGCTTTGGGTAGTACAGACATTTTAACAATATTTGTTCTTCCAATCCATGAGCATCGAATGTTTTTCCATTTATGTCTTCTTCAGTTTCTTTCATAAATGTTAGAATGTTGGTTAGGTCTATTCCTAAGTATCCTATGGTTTGTTCTGCAATTGTAAATGGCACTGATTCCTTGATTTCTCTATTGTTTCATTATTGGTGTATAGAAATACAACAGATCTCTGTACGTTGACTTCATATCCTATGACTTTGCTGAATTCATACATCAGTTCTAGCAATTTTTTGGTGGAATCTTATGGGTTTTCTTTTTTTTATTTTTTTAATGATTTTTTTATTATATCATGTTAGTCACCATACAGTACATCCCCGGTTTCCGATATAAAGTTCGTTGATTCATTAGTTGCGTATAACACCCAGTGCACCATGCAATACGTGCCCTCCTTACTACCCATCACTGGTCTATCCCATTTCCCCACCTCCCTCCCCTCTGAGGCCCTCAGTTTGTTTCTCATAGTCCATAGTCTCTCATGTTTCATTCCCCCTTCTGATTACCTCCCCTTTCTTTATCCCTTTCTTCCCCTACCAATCATCCTAGTTCTTATGTTCCACAGATGAGAGAAATCATATGATATTTGTTTCTCTGCTTGACTTATTTCACTTAGCGTTATCTCCTCCAGTGCTGTCCATGTTGTAGCAAATGTTGAGAATTCGTTCTTTCTGATAGCTGAGTCATATTCCATTGTATATATGGACCACAACTTCTTAATCCAGTCATCTGTTGAAGGGCATCTCGGCTCCTTCCACGATTTAGCTATTGTGGACATTGCTGCTATGAACACTGGGGTGCATATGGCCCTTCTCTTCACTACGTCTGTATCTTTGGGGTAAACACCCAGTAATGCAATGGCTGGATCATAGGGTAGCTCAATTTTTAACTTTTTAAGGGACCTCCATACTGTTTTCCAGAGTGGCTGTACCAACTTGCATTCCCACCAACAATGTAGGAGGGATCCCCTTTCTCCACATCCTCTCCAACAATTGTTGTTTCTTGCCTTGTCTATTTTTGCCATTCTAACTGGCATAAGGTGGTATCTCAGTGTGGTTTTGACTTGAATTTCCTTGATGGCTAATGATTTTGAACATTTTTTCATGTGTCTGTTAGCCATTTGTATGTCTTAATTGGAAAAGTGTCTTCTGCCCATTTTTTGATTTGTTTGTTTCTAGTGTATTGAGTTTGAGAAGTTCTTTGTAGATCTTGGATACCAGTCTTTTATCTGTAGTGTCATTTGCAAATATATTCTCCCATTCCGTGGGCTGCCTTAGTTTTTTTGACTGTTTCCTTGGCTGTGCAGAAGCTTTTTACATAGAGTATCATGTCACCTGGGACGAGTAAAAGTTTGACTTCTTCCTTGCTGATTTGGATGCCTTTTCTTTCTTTTTGTTGTCTGATTGTTGAGGCTAGGACTTCTAGGACTATGCTGAGCAACAGTGGTGATAGTAGATATCCCTGTCATGTTCCTGACCTTAGGGGAAAGGCTCTTAGTTTTTCCCCATTCTGGATGATATTAGCTGTAGATCTTTCATGTATGGCCTTTATAAATGTTGAGGTATTTTCCTTCTATCCTTACTTTCTTGAGGGTTTTTATCAAGAAAGGATGCTGCATTTTGTCAAATGCTTTTTCTGCATCTGTTGAGAGGATCATATGATTCTTATCCTTTCTTTTATTAATGTGGTGTATCACATTAATTGATTTGTGGATATTGAACCACCCCCGCAGCCCAGAAATAAATCCCACTTGATCATACTGAATAATTCTTTTAATGCACTATTGGATTCGATTTGCTAGTATCTTGTTGAGAACTTTTGCATCCATGTTCATCAGAGATATTGGACTGCAATTCTCCTTTTTAGCAGGGTCTTTGTCTAGTTTTGGATTCAAGATAATGCTGGCCTCATAGGAGTTTGGAAATTTTCCTTTTGTTTCTATTCTTTTGGAACAGTTTCAGGAGAATATGTATTAACTCTTCTTTAAATGTTTGGTAGAACTCACCCAGGAAGCCATCCAGCCCTGGACTCTTATTTGTTGGGAGATTTTTGATTACTGATTCAATTTCTTTGCTGGTTATAGGTCTGTTCAAATTGTCTTCCTGTTTCAGTTTTGGTAGACTGTATATTTCTAGGAATTTATCCACTTCCTCCAGGTAAACCAATGGCATATAATTACTCATAGTATTCTCTCACAATTTGTATTTCCGTGGTGTTGGTTGTGATCTCTCCTCTTTCATTTGTGATTTTATTTATTTGGGTTCTTTCTCTTCTTTTTGATAGGTCTGGCTAAGGGTTTATCAATTTTGTTAATTCTTTCAAAGAACCAGCTCTTAGTTTTATTGGTCTGTTCTCCTCTTTTTTTGATTCCTATATCATTTATTTTTGCTCTAATCTTTATTATTTCCCTTCTTCTGCTGATTTTAGGCTTTATTTGCTATTCTTTTTCCAACTCCACTAAGTATAAGTTTAGGTTGTGTATATAAGACTTTGCTTGCTTCTTGAGGCAGACCTGTATTGTTATACACTTCCCCCTTAGGACTGCCTTTGCTGCATCCCAAAGGATTTGAACTATCATATTTTTATTTTCATTTTCTTCCATGTACTGTTTTTTCTTCTTTAATTTCCTGGTTAACTCATTCATTGTTTAGTGGGGTGTTCTTTAACCTCCATGTATTTGTGGTCTTTCCAAATTTTCTCTTGTGGTTAACTTCAAGTTTCATAACATTGTGGTCTCAAGATATGCATGGTATGATCTCTGTCTTTTTGTACCAGTTGAGTCCTGATTTGCGACCCAGTATGTAATCTATCCTGGGGAATGTTCCATGTACATGCAAAAAGAATGTGTATTCTGCTGCTTTAGGATGAAATGCTCTGAATGTATCTGTTAGGTCCCTCTGGTCCAGTGTATCATTTAAAGCCATTGTTTCCTTGTTGATCTTCTGGTTGTATGATCTGGCCATTGCTGTGAGTGGGTGTTAAAGTCCCCTGCTGTTATTGTGTTATTATCAATGAGTTTAAGCTTGTTATTGATTTATATATTTGGCTGCTACCAAGTTGGGGGCATAAATACTTACAATTGTTAGATCTTGTTGGATAGACCCCTTTATTATGATATAGTACCACCCTTCTTCATCTCTTATTACAATCTTTGGTTTAAAATCTAGTTTGCCTGATATAAGTATGGCTACTCTAGCTTTCTTTTGATGTCCATTAGCATGATAGGTGGTTCTCCACCCCTTCATTTTCAATCTGGATGTGTCTTTGGGTTTCTTGTAAGCAGCATATTAATGGGTCTTGTTTTTTTGTTTTATTTTGTTTTTTGTGTTTTGTTATCTATTCTGATATCCTATGTCTTTTGATTGGAGCATTTAGTCCACTTACAGTTAGAGTAATTATTGATAGATATGAATTTAGTGCCATTGTATTACCTATAAAGTCACTGTGCCTGTAGATTGTCTTTGTTCCTTTCTACTCTTTGTTGCTTCTACTCTCTTTCCCACTCAAAGAGTCCCCTTTAATATTTCTTGCAGAGCTGGTTTAGTGTTCATGAACTCCTTTAGATTTTGCTTGTCTTGGAAACTATCTCTCCTTCTATTCTAAATGCTAGCTTTGCTGCATAAAATATTCTTGGCTGCATATTTTTCCCATTCAGCACACTGAATGTATCATGCCAATCTCTTCTGGCCTGCCAAGTTACTGTGGACAGATCTACTGCTAACCTTATGTACCTACCCTTCTAGGTTAAGGACCTTTTGTCCCTAGCTGCTTTCAGCAGTTCTCTGTGCCCCTTAGAATTGAATGCCCGTTTCCTTCCCCCAGATTAAGGAAGTTTTCATCTAAAATTTGTTCAAATATACCCTCTGCCCCTTTTCTCCATTCTTCTTCTTCTGGGCTCCTATGATATGGATATTATTGTGCTTTCTGGAGTTGCTGAGTTCCCTAAGTTTACATTTGTGATCTAATAGTTTTCTCACCCTATACTTTTCAGTTCATTATTTTCTCTAATTTTATCTTCTATATCACTGATTCATTCCTCTGCTTCTTCCATCCTCATTATGATTACATCCAGTTTTGCATCTCAGTTATAGCATTTATTTTGGCCTGACTAGTTTTTAGGTCTTTTATCTCTGCAGCCAGGGTTTCTTCTTTCAAGCCCAACTAGTATTCTTAGGACTGTTTGAAATTCTTGTTCAGATATATTGCTTATATCTGTTTTGAGTAAATCCCTGGCAGTGGTTTCTTCTTGATTTTTCTTTTGGGAAGAATTCATCCATCTTGTCATTTTGTCTAGGTTTCTGTCTTTTGTGTGTTATGAAAGTTTGCTGTGGTTCCTGCTCATAGTCCTCCACAGAGCTCTTCCTTGCTTGCAGTAGAAAGTGTCTGGACCTTTAACTAGTTGTACTTTGATTTGTTAAAATAAGCCTGGGGGGAGGGGCGCGGGAAGGGGAGACTGATCTGAGAAAAGGAAAAGGAACAAAAAAACCCCAAACAAAAAACTGTAAGCCTGATTCCAAAGAAAAAGAAAAAAAAAATTTAAAAACCCTCCTCCTATTTCCACCAGAACTAAAGCTGACGTTTTGGAGCACTTGATGATGAGGGGCCCTATGCTGGTCTTCTGGAGGAGAGGCCTGCCACACTGGCTCACAGACCTGCCATAGTAAATTATACCTGGGAGAGGGGGGCATGTAAGCAGCTCCAGCCTCCCCTGGGGACACAGTGTTGGTCACTGAAGTCCAACCATGCTGGTGAGTGGGAGGGAAATGGCATCACTCTGCTCTCTTATCCCCCAAGAGGGGAGCACGTGCCTGCCACTATTCAGGAAGTCCTCACAGAAAATTGAATGATCTCCCCTCTTGTGTCTCAGGCTTCTGTCAGATCCCTGTCCTCACCCCATCTGTTCCTGGGGCTATTGGCATGCTTGGTGCCACAGTTCTGTATTTTATCTCTGGCACATGTCTGGGATCCAAAACTCCAAATCTTAAAGGAGCCAGCGTGTTGTGGACCTGCTCCCCTCCTCCAGACAGCCTCACTGCACTACGTCTGGTGCCACCTCATCCCAGGAAAGTAGTCACATGGCCACAGAAGTGCTTGGAGTTTATGGTGAAGCACAGCAAAAAAGCAACAACCAGGTTATCTTCCCTCTGTACACACCCCTGCCCCCCGACAATGAACAGCTGCTGGATGGCGACTACCGGGTCTTTTGTCTTTGGAGTGGCAATGTACCCTCTTTCAAGTATACTCCAAGAAGGGGAATGTTCTCACCCAGTGCAACTCAGGGGATCCCTACACCACACTGTCCACTCCCGGGTCTCTGCCATCCTCCTCCCCAGGACCACCGCCACTCCCACCTGGCTCATCTCAGGACAATGGAGTGGACTTACAAAACCTCAGAATTTAAGTTCCACTGCTTGCAAAAACTTGCAATGATGGTTTGGGGGAAGTGCTTTTCTTGAACGAACCTGATACACTGCTCTCTCCCCCTCTCCTTTCTCTCCTATCTCCCCAGAAAGGGCTCCCTTCCCTCTGTGGCACCATGGCTTTTTTTCTCCCATTCACATCTCCATACCTCATACCTGCCATATTCTCTACCTCAATTTTTTCAGATTTTTCTCTAATCCTCACATCTATTTCTTAGGTGTTCAAAATGGTTTGCTGTTAATCCAGCTGTGTTCCAGGGAAAAGGCAAGCCCAGGGTTCCCCCACTACTCTGCCATCTTAACTCCCTCCATGCTTCTCTACAACCTGACCAATGGATTTCTTCATGTATCATTGACTTCCAGCAAAATGGAGATGATCTTGTTTAAAATTAGAATTATTGTTTGAAAGCATTTAGTGAGGTAATAATGTTTTTTGCTGGCTTTGGTTTAATGGAAGATATGGGTACATTCAATAGTATTTATATGTTTTATACAGAACTACATTAAAAATACCTAGAAATTATGTAAATGTAAATATCTTTATTTCTGTATTTTCTATGGAAATATAGTGATGTACCATATGTTGGCTAATTGAATTTAAATTTAAAAATTGTAAAAAAAAAAAAAAAGGAGATATATTAGAGAGCATTTATAAGTTATATTAAAACCCATAATATTGTTTTTGTAGAATAACACTTTATATATTGAAATTTAAAAAAAAATCTCAATCCACTGTGTGAAATTAAAAAAATCTTACAGTATTGGCTGTATCTATTAACATATTTGTGCCCCCTCAATTTTAGATGTTTTTGAAAAACATCTAAATAAGAGTCTTAAATTTTGCCCCTTATTACAAATCAAAATCATGTAGAAAGTTAAACATACTTTTGAAAATTACTTATGTTTTTGGCAGAGCATGACTCAGCCATCATTTTCACCTACAAATGTGAAAGAAGTTTTCTCTACGACAAAAAAATGTTTAAAATTTTCTCTGAAAGTTGTATCAGACTGGGTTTGGTTGAGAAAACAAAAACACTACAGTTATTATGGGATAAGGAGTTTCATGTAGGAGTCCACATTTCGCCCCACGGAGAAGGCGCTGAATGGAGTTCTGCAGATTAGGAAGGGGGCAGCCGGCAATCAGACACTACACGCACTACCTTGCTTCACCAGCAGGAGGTGCTGGAGCAGAGGTAGGTAGGCAGGCCCACAGCGCGGGGAAGCCTGCCAACTGCACGCAGGAAGCCCTCTGGCAACACGCCGCAGCAGTGAGGGGGTGAGACTCTGGAAATCCTGGCTTCTGCTTCACTTCCACCTTGCAAATCTCTCACAGCTTCCTCTCCTCTGCAAATAGCCCTGAGCAGCAGAGGAAAGGAATTCTGAGAAATGGAGTTGGCAGTTACTGAAGAAGTTACTGATGGTGGCAAGGTGATCACCACCAATGCAGTGTCAAAAATACACTCATGGTGCATTTACAGTACATCAAAATGGAAGGAAAAGTGTTAAATTCCCACACTATCTAGACTTTGCGCAGAAGAGGAAAGGCCTGGAAAGGGAGTGGCTATAGCACAGAGTCCTGTGGAAAGGGACAAGACTTGAGCCAGGTGCTTATGAAAGCTTTAAGTCAAAGTGGACACACATCGCAGGATTCCAGAGAAACTGGAAAAATGTCTCAAGTCCTTTCAAATGCAGGCCTGCTAGACAAATACTTCACCTCAACCCTTTCAATTTAAATGTTTTTGTTCTTCCCTTAAAATAAAAGGGAATAATATTGAAGCAGGAGTTGTCTCTATCATTACAATCAGTCCAGAATCTGAGAGGAGGTTTCCACTTAGGAAAAGAGAAATCATGCAAACGCAGAGGCTCACTGATTGAAGAGCAGAGAACAGGGATGGACGGCCACGTGTATCTAGTTCTTCTACTTGGCAATCACGTTTGCATGAGTCCTAGGGGTTTTTCAACTGTTCTGACTTTCAGAAGCCCTTTCCTCTTCATGATTTTGGTATAAACTATTTCCAGACTAACCATATGGTAGCATTAGTGCTCTGCCTTGTTGTAGGCAATGTATATGTATACAAAAAAAGCATCATGATTAAAAAAAAGTGGTAGTGAAAACAGTATCTGCCAGCAAGGAAAAACACTCTTGTGTTTTTAAAGAACAGTAATGGGTTGTGGTCCTGCAGAAAGAGATCAGCTTTTAAACTTCCTCCAGCGTCAACTTAAGCCTAATAACCTACTTATGAGGCCATAATAGTGTAGTGTCTTCAAATTAGGTGGAAGGTTTGTGGAAACTTTTAGCAATGCATCTCACTGATACTAAAATTGTATTATCCATTACAAAATAATCATACCTAGAGGAGCGATGGAGGACACAGTTAATTGAACTGTATTTCTAAGTAGTGCACATTTATGGAACATTTACCTTCTCAGAACCCTGGAAAATGCATGTATCTAAAAACAATTCTCCTAGTCATAAGGAGAAGTGGGGGAAAAAAAAACACAACAAAATAGGATCTGTTCCATATATAATTAATGCATTTACATAATTGAGTCATCCAATCCCAAAATTTCATTTCTCCTTGAAACTCAGTCCAGAAAAAAAAAGGGGGGGTGAGAGGCAGATATAAACAGGTCTTCCACCTGGGTCTATTTCATTTTACTGAAAAGAAAGTATTTGTTTCTGTAATTGCTTTACTGCTCCCAGATAATGTTGTATCACTGGTGAGTAATTTGAGTTCGGTGAAAAGTTAAGAATTTTTTTTTAATGTTAATTACATTTGGGTTTTTGTAGTCACTGTCCTCAGGTTGAAAAAAATCTCTGAGGTGTCCATTTTGACTTGTGGCTGTCTTTAGTGCTCCGCAAGACTTATGATATTGTCTCTTCAAAAAATTCAGGGACAGAAAACTCCAGCACAAAATTTGAAACTGTGAAGCTCATGTTACTTAGCAGGGTATATGGTCGAAAGCTCCCAAAATCAAAGTTAGAAAGCAGATGTGCTAATTTCAGGTATGATTGTGAGCATTTAACTACTTTGAGCCTTCTCGTCCTTATTTGGTAATTTTTAGATCGACAAGAGATCCTTTTTTGGGGCAACATTTTATAATTCTGTCACTTTGTGTTATTTGCAGAACCGACACTGTTTGTGTGAGAAGGACTTTCAGAAGACTGTGCTCCTAAGCAGAGAAGAAGGTAAATCAGATGTCCCCATTCCCGACGGGGTCCTGAAGAATAAGAGAAATTCTCCTAGAGGTGTTTAAGGGAGAGATTCCTAAGGATTTACAAAAAGGAATCCGACTATCTCCCCCCTGGGAACAGAGGAAGCGGTATAGTGCCTACAGAGAACAGAAACACAGATGTTTACTAATCGATTAGCTTTTGGTGATGTTCCTCCCCACATCTGGAGACTACTAAGAAAAATCTAGTAGTGGTTAAGACCTCTGGAAGCCTGACTTTCCAGCTTTGCCATCCCCGCCAAAAATCCCACTAACCGAGCAAGCGCAGATTACTCAACCTGTTTCCTCATCTATATGCCAGCGGACAGTTCTCCACGATGCTTCCACATGCTTGTGACAGATCTTGCCCTGGCCTAACTTTCCAGAGGTTTGGGTACCAAACAGTCTTGAAAGATAAAGATAGGGTCTCCCTGTGGGTCACATGGCAGCTTTCTTTTCTGATTTGGATCAGAGAAGATATATATAGATCTCTCCAACTCCGAAGTTGGGCAAGTTGGCTAGCAGACTCCTTTATAGGTCAGGGTTTTAACTAAGTTATTGTTTATGATTTATGACACAAACAGACTGGGTACCCAGCATCCACCTGGCCCGCCAGGGCATCTCCCACTATGGGAATTGGGGAGACCAGGGGAACTGATATGAAGTTCATGGTGCTGCTGCACCATTAGCGATGAAGTCCTTTGTCTCTAAGGTGCATGTTTTCTGTCAGCATCTATCTAACTTTATCAGGGTAACCAATTGGCTAGAAATAAGGTACAATCCCAACCCTTCACAGTTCCTGATACTATAAAAGGAGGTAACATGACACTTCATCTCATCAGATTGTTAGGAAGTTTATGTCAGTAACTAACATTTTAAAAACCTCTAAAAGGTAACTTGTACAGAGTCCAGAAGCAAAAAAACCTTAATAAAGGATATAATTTTATTTCTCACAAGTATCTTCTCTCACATGACTCACATGTACATATCCTTATATTCAAAGGGAATTCAAGAATACATGTAAGTTTAAAATGTAGCTGGCACATCTGTATTTTCATTACTCCAATATTTAAGGCTCTATTTTGAAATCGATGGACTTGTATTGGAAATCCTTCACCATTTACCAGTTCTGTGGGCTTAAGGAATTTATTTAACCGCCGTAAGAGCCCAACAGTAAGTTTAATTTTTTATAGCTGAACCTAATTTCTTTTACAAGATCCATTCCATGGATGTTAAAAAAAAAAAAAAAAAAAAGAAAGAAAGAAAGAAAAAGGAAACAAAATCCCCAACCTTTCATGAATTCTCTCTTGCATCTGAGCACTGGAGAGCGCGCAATGCCTTGCTAAGGGTCCTGCACAGAGACGGTCTCCAGCCATACGCCGCATGCAGACTGAGCTCTACGTTATCCGGCAGTGGATCCAGGTTTTGTATGTACTGAAATGTGTGCATCTGGTGGTGGGCAGGGGAGGATTTAATGAAACCATAAAATTCAGACACTGAATTAGGTACAAAAACAAGCATTTACTTAGAATGAGAAAACACATAGCAATTTACAACTGTAACAATGCTCATCGCCACTGTGACTATCAACCTCCAGAGAAATTACTCACACTTTCATCCTGTTTCCTATACTTTGACTACATCTTAAGTCCCTTTTCCAATGACTAGAATTTTTTAATTATTGGTACTAAATAATTCGATTACCTCTTGATCAAGTTTTATTATTAATAACTGGGTTCATAATATATGATTTCACATGAAGACAAACTCATTGTTTATAGTTCTACTAGAGAGATATGACCTACAAATAAAGGGGCTTGGGTAAATTCTATATGGTGTGATTCTTACATTATCTTCATGTATGACATTAATAATTATACTTTCCTGGTAGTTACAACTTCCTGACAGACAGGACTTGAAAACGTTCACAGATTATCTTCTGGTTTTCAAGATGGGAATGGAGGTAAACCAAAGGGACACAGGAGCCAATTGAAAGAGCTCTCAATGGTCAAACCTAGAATAATTTGAGCAAAAATAATAAAGTAATATCAGATTAAAGCCACAGCATATATGTGTGTGTGTGTGTGTGTGTGTGTGTGTGTGTATATATATAAACAATATGAGTCCATACCTGAATGAATGAATGAATGAATGAATGAATGAATAAATGAGGGAGATAATCCAAATCTTCCAGACAGAACTCCAAATAATTATGTAGATATCCTACCCTTAAGGACGTGGAACACAGCCCTTCACTCCTAGAGTGGGGGATACATAGTGACTTCCTTACAAAGGATACAGTTTAGAAAAGGGGAGGAGTGATTTCACAGAGGAGAAACCTGATGAAGCTTACCTCAGATCCCTGAGAAACATCAATAATGAGAAGCCATCTTGATAGCCATTACCCAGACATGAAGTGATGACAACGACTACACAGAGGTAACTCTGTGGTCCTCCTGGGTCATCAAACCCATAACCCCGAACTAATCATAACGAAATCATCAGACAAAATCCAATTGAGGGGCATTCTACAAAATGCCCAACTAGCACACCTCAAAACTGTTGAGATCATGAAAAAACAAGGAAAATAGAAATAGTCACAGCCAAGCAGAGTCTAAGAGACATACTAAACGTAATCTGGTATCCCAGATGGGATTTTGGAATAGAAAAAGTACATAAGACAAAAGCTAAGGAAGTATCAGTAACATATGGGCTTTGATTAATCACAATATTTTAGTAATGAGTCATTAATTATAAGAAATGTTACCATACTAATATATAAAGCAGATCAAGTAAGCTAAGTGTGGAATATAAGGAAACCCTCTGTACTATCTTCACAATTTTTCTACAAATCTGAAGCTGTTTTAAAAATAAAGTATATTAAAGGGGAAAAAATCTTCTGGCTTTGAACATGTCAAATCTTGTTCTCACCCACTACCCATATATTTCTTGTGTTAGGTAACCTCTAGTACTATGCACTTAAGTTACTATATCAGCTGAGAAAGTGCAATGGGCAATAAGAATATCTCTGGAAGCCATCCATTTACAGAATGCTAGCAATAATCTATTTGAGAATCACCTAATATCCCAATAAATTCAAACTATATGTATTGCCAGCTCTGTTTTTCCTTCAACAGATCCCCAAAATGCCTGCCACGACTCTAATGCCACCCGGAATAAATGAAGTGCACTAGAGTCGCTATCGAAAGGCACAGTGCTCTTAACAGAATGCAGTTAAAAATACATTCTTTCCATGACTTTTTAAAAGGAGAGGATAGGTCCAGCATCTGCAAATACTAGAATATCATATAGGAAATTAAAAGTCTTTCAAAGACAACTATGCTTTCTGACTAGACAATTTTTTTTTTTTTAAGTTAACTGTCAAGACGCTGGAGAGTGAACAAAACGATTCAGAAACCAGAGGTTATATGTTCCTTGAAAGAAGAGAAAGAGACTGGATAAAACTAGATCTGTCCAGCTTTTTTTCTGCTAAACCATGCCCATGAAATAGATTCTCCAACAGTGAAGTCCCAATGGGCTGAAGTCAGAGGCCACAGTTGAAGGTCAAAAACAGCTGGAAAGTGAGGGGGGGGGATGCTATTTAAAATGAATCATAAATGGAAGTTCCCAAAACCTGCATTCAAGTCTCCGCAGCCTCTTGGCTATTTCTTGAACTACACACACCTTGCGTGAGACCCCAAGCTGCTCAGAAAAAGCGATAGCTGGAAGGCTGAGAGAACAAAGTATCAACAGGCACTGAGTACTAAGGAGACTAAGGTAGAGTTTAATTTCTGCCAAGTTAAAAGTCTTTTTGAAGAAATTATAAAGGGATTCTAAGATTTATATGAAAATGAATACACTGAGGATAGCCAAAACAAGCTAGAAAAAAAAATTGAATAGGAAGAGCTTTTGCCTCTTGAGTGTGGAATAGAATACTTGGGGGCACAAGAGAACTTTCTGGTGTTCAGAAAGAAATCGTTATCAGACTTATGTATCTTGATGTGATTGATGATTACATGAGGGTACACATTTTTCAAGATTCACTGAACACATTTTAAATCTGTACACTTTTGCAATTTAACCTTCCATTAGAGTATTTGAAAATAATAAGGTAATTTCAATACATTTCATGTCTTTAGAGGAACTCCTACAAGTTAGGAGCCGTGAGACTTAAGCTTCAGCAGCTGCATGAGAAACCCTGTCCCGGTGGTGATCCCACTGTGTCCTCCAGTTTCTGTCCATGCAGTCACTGGGGCACACATTTCCTGTCTGGGCAGCTTTTTTGGTTATTTCTGCAATTTCCACCTTTTCTCCTCCCCACCTGAGAGGCCCTGCGAAGATTAGGCTGGTTTTGCACTCTTCTAGAGCTCTAAGAAATTCAACAGAGTTTCAACATGCTCCATCTCTGTGTTTTCTATGGATCAGGAAAAATCATACTACTTGCAATGCTGAAGACACATGAAAATGGTATGAGGTCAACAAGTTACATTTGGCCATCTACCTAGATGTACCATGCTAACATTTCTTCTACTCTGGTTTGATGGTGAGCTTAGAGGAACTCTCTCAGCTCTTGCAATTTCTCCAGTGTCTAACTGCATTACAAAGGCACAGGTGCACTAGACCTTTGGACCTCCAACTTACACTTTCTTAAATCATCTCCTCTTTAGTTGGGCTCATAAAAATCAGAACATCACAGGGCATTAGAACTTCCCCAGTCTCTCAGGTCTTTCCTTGGGGTTAAAGCTTAGACTTCTGAAGCCTCATTCTACTTCTTAATTTCTATGTAACCTGGAAAAGATACCTTATTTCAGGTGTGTGTAAGGTTTTTATAAAACCACAGATACAGCTTTATAAAAATATGATGATCATAGCATGTATCTCTGAAATGAAATACTTCGTTTTTTTTTTAAAGATTTATTTTAGAGACAGAGTTAGCATGAGCAGGGGGGAGGGGCAAAGGGAGAAGAGAATCTCCAGCAGACTCCTTGCTGAACGCAGAGCCCGATGCAGCTAGATCCCAGAACCCTGAGATCTTGACCTGAGCCGGAATCAAGAGTCAGATGCTTAACCAACTGAGCCACCCAAGAGCCCCTAATGTAAAATATTTTAAAAACTTGATATTGTAGAGTAAGAAATCAAAACAAAATTAACTACTATTATTAGTTACTCAAACTATAGTTTTGAAAGAAATGAAGTTTTTTTTGGGGGGGGGGGGCACCTGGGTAGCACAGTCATTAAATGTCTGCCTTCGGCTCAGGGTGTGATCCCGGCATTCTAGGATGGAGTCCCACATGGGGCTCCTCCGCTGGGAGCCTGCTTCTTCCTCTCCCACTCCCCTGCTGTGTTCCCTCTCTCGCTGGCTGGCTCTCTTTCAAATAAATAAATAAAATCTTAAAAAAAAAAAAAAAGAAATGAAGTTTTTTTACTAGCATTATAAAATTCTGTGGTGACTGAGGCATTGTTCATAAAATATCCTAACTATGGATGAATGAGAAACAAAAAATACACAGGGGAAAAAACAATAGTTTCAAATATAAAAATATTACCCTGATTTACTGCTTCAGGCCACTGTCTCCTATGTAGAGAAAAGGACATCCTCATAAAGTTATTGGAAGGATTACATAGGAAAATAACGTATTCAAATTTCCTAGCACAATGCCTGATATACAGTAAGCACTCAATAACATTAAGTGAACTGACTTGTACGATCATTTTTTCTCATGAACCCAGAGAGGAAGTACACATATTGGAAAACATTTATCAAGAATAAAATGTAACAAGGGCTCATAGTTACTTCTAAATGTCTGACCTGAGAAATTAAACCATTTAATAAGAATACTGAGTCCTTACCTTTCTAACTTAATAACTTACACTAACATACTACAGTCTTTTTCAAAAAGTCCTATTATACTAATTATCTGAAAGAGTCCTCAAAACCTGTGAGATAGGTATTATCTCTTTAATGAGAGGTTACAAGTCCTGTGGAGGTGACATACAGCCAGTGTCACAGCTGGAACGAAAAGCCATGAATCTTGATTCAAAGTCTTTGGGCTCTTCTACCAATGCAGAAGTTTTCATATGCAAAGAGAGAGCAAGCTCTTTCTGGCCCTTCCCAACTAGTCCCAATTAGGACTTCCCAGAGATCTCTCTCTTATCCAAGTTTTCTCTGGCTTGTTCTTCCATGCATGTTGTTGCCCCTTATTTTCCTAATTAGTTTTGAAACAGAATGATCTTGTTCATTTTTTTCACTAGGTAGGTCTGAGCTACCCAGAGACTAAAAGAAAGGTGACAATACGTTGTGAGGATGGGAGGTATAAGCCTTTAAGAAAGAGAAATAAATGGAATTTAAATGGGTATGTCAGTTCAGAAATGGGCAGGAAAGAACCAAAAAAATAGTTCTCATTTATCTTCCTTTTAATCAAAGCCTGCATTTGAGAAGATGAGGTACATCCTTCAAGACAGAAGGCTACAGGCTCTGTAATCGCTAGATATTAATCTATGGTAGAACAGACTCTACTGCCCACGTCTTTCCTACAATGGGGGAAATTCATCTTTTAAAGACATATCTTTAGCTTACCTTCTAGATAGATAAAATTCTATATCTAGTAACTCTGATATTTATCAGATCTCATATTTTCCAGTGGTCATGTGTTCCTTTGTATACAAATATTGTAAATTAACCAAGATATCGATCAAGAATGAAAATCTGTGAAAATAGAAAGCCTGTGAACCAGGATGAAAATAGAGTACATAGTAATGTAAGAAATATTTTCTGTATCAGTGTTGATATAGGAGAAGTTAAGATGGGTTTTCTACCACTGCTACAATGAAGATTTGATCAACTCATGATATTGCAATTTGGGGTGAATTTTAGTTAAATTCAAGTACTCATTAGGATACACTATAATTATTTATACAGAAGCACATTGTTTGGTTTGGTATATCCTATTGAATCACGTACTTGTGAAATCAAATACAGAAGTGAGTTATTGTTCTTTAACAACATCATAAGCATTCATAATTAAAGAGTCATGTAGCATCATATACTAAAGTCCTGGCACTGAAATACAAATTTATGTATTTCTAACACGTTTGTCAGAGGGGGTAATGTGAAGTGTCTGGTCTTGCTGTGACAGGAAAAATTGCATCCCAAGTCAGGTATTAACGATTCCATGCCTCAGTCAACAGTCAAATACCAGGGAGAGGAGGTATAAATTCTATTCTAAAACAATTTATTCATTGGTTAGTATTGTTTAAAGAAAAAAAAAAAGATAGAAACCTATGTCCCAGAGCCTTAATAAAAAGAACTCACTAGGTGAAGATATAATTCATAATAGGTCTAAGTAATTGTAATGACTGGTGGGAGTAACCTAGGAGATACACAAAATGTGAAATGTGTTACCTGCTCTCTGGGAATAAAATTAAATTGTCAGTCATGAGTGTCAGTTTCAAGAGGCTTCCAACTGGCATAGGACTTCACAATCAGTACTTACTGTTCCTTTACCAAATTGGGAAAGAACTCTTCGGATTAATCTTTTGGTTCCTTCCTGGTTGGGCCTGGGTCCTGACTGGCAATCACTAAAGCATAATGGGGTCTCACTGGCATTTTGGAGTGAAGAGCTGGTACCTGTTTTTGGAACCCAAGTCCCAGTCATATGCTTATTTTCCTGGCTTCCAGACTTTGGCTGCTAGCAATTCTGCATCACCTCACAGGGAATAGGGAGAAGCTGAAGGCTACCTGAGGACATGATATGCATCATCATTCTGGAGCCCCTCATGTCTCCTGCTGCCTCACCTCCTAGATCAGGCGCAGAGGAGAGGTCTTCTCTAGTGGGAAAATCTCCATAGTTTTCCCTAAGCCTGCCTTTTGATAGGTCCTTAGGAATTCAGAAAAACATGATTTTCTTCACAAAGCCTGGCAATTCAAGAACGTTCCTGATGAACACTCAAAAACCCCATTTTGGATGCCAGAGGTTAGAATTGAATAAATGCTTTGTTCCAACAATCCTTATGCCCTGTCTCTCCTTCAGCCTGTTCATTCACCTCTTCTTCCCTTCTCTCCACAGATCAGTGTCTCAAGAAACCATGGAGAACTGTATATAAAACTACACAGGGAAGGAATATACTAATATTTTTATATTACCTTTCTTACATATATGTAGATGATTCCTTATTAAATGCCTTTGCTATCAATATTGGTTTGAATTTTACTACTTTTGTACTTATTATTAAGAAAAACTTTGTCCGTATTGTAGTGACCTTTGTAATATTTTTAAAAAGTTATATTGAATTACAGTAAGTTTGTGTGAGCTAGATTGAACTTACCCTTACCAACCTTATCTTGGCCAACAGAGAAAGAGGTATTGAGAAAGGTACCCTTTGTTGTATTTACATAAGAATGAGTAGAACATTGGCTTCCTCCCCAGGTTCATTATTCACATTTTTGTCTATTCCTGACTCTGACAAGTTTTAAGACTGGTGTTTTTGTGATTTTGTTATCAGCTTTTATGAGCTCTTTATACATTAAAAATCTTTGTCCTATTTATTACAACTCATTATTTTCCTTTAGTTTTAGACTGTACTTGATGTGTTGCTTATTGTAATTTCCATAATCCTTTTAGACTAAGTTCTGCAAGTAAATGAACCATAGTTGCTATATTCTTTAGTTTATCTCAAGTGCTTTAAAACGATGGCTATATTTGTTAATAAATAATATCGTTGAATCAGTAAATGTTTGAACACTTTCAAGTCCCAGGAAGCTTTGACTGTATTAATCTAATTCCTACAGCAGCCTATGGAAAGCTAAAAGAAGTAAAACAAGAAAAAAATAAAGATTCAATTTTTGCTACTATGTAGAGTGATTTTGCTTAAATGTTTCTTTTCAACTGTAAGAGCAATTTACATTTTTCATGTAAGTTACTGGAAATTTAAAAGGAACCTGAAAAAGACTGAATAGTTTCAAAATCCAAACAATTGATTTTTAAAAACTCTCCTTTTCTCTGTGGATGTAATTTGCATTATGTTTACGTTTTTATGTACATATGAACATACTGAATGTATAAACTATTTTCCTTTTTAAAACCAAGTATATCACTGATTTGGAAATGGATGTGAGTAACCTCATAATATATGTGAGAAGGATTGTTTCATCTGAGTTTATCTTGTTTACAAATTTGTTTTGACAACTCTTTCCCCAAGCTCTGTAACCTACCTACCTTTCTTTTTCTTTCTTCTTTCTTTCGGTTTATTCATTTATTTGAGAGAGAGAGAGAGAATGCACACAAACAGGCTTGGGGGGGAGGGCAGAAGGGGAAGGAGAGAAAGAATCTCCAGCAGACTCACCACTGAGTGTGGAGCACAACTCCAGCTGCCTGGCTTGATCCCACTACTCTGAGATCATGACCTAAGCAGAAATCAAGAGTTGGATGCTTAACCAACTGAGCCACCCAGGTGTCCCATGTAATCTCTGAATTCTTAATTTCTGTATTAGGTTTAGACAGTGGTGTTAAAAAACTAAGATGTATTAAAAATCTTAATAACTTATTTGAGCAAAACTCCATTCAAATCAGGCAGCTCCAAACCCGAATGGCTAAAGAGCACTCCATGACAGGAGCCTGGGGGAGAGGCTTTGACACAGAAAAGGCAGAAGCAAAGTAAGGAAATTATTGACTGGCTATATAGCTTAAAGCATCACTGGCTGTTTGTGAATAGTTGTCCTTAGGTTTCAATTTTGTAAACTTAAGGCACTAAGGAGCTTAGAATTTCGTTTATGTAGGCCACCATGGCATCAGGGCCACCTCAGTATAATTAAATTTTTCTTTAAAAAATATGTAGGTATTCAACTGATGGCAGTTGTAATTCTAGTACCAACAGATTAATTGATTATGGCAAGTAGCAAATGAATGTTAGTATATATATTGGCAAAGCAATATAAACACCAGCCTACACTTGAAAAATGAGCTCTTCAGTCTGTAGTCATACATATGGATTCCCAGACCCCTTTCAATGTCCTGAAGCCTCAATGTCATCTCCCACTTGAACCTCCTGTGGCTCTCACACATTCTGAACCTGTTTGAAGAGGATAAATGCATCTGTCACCCACAAAATGTATAATCCCATTAAATAAATGTCACTTAAAAAACGGTTGATTTGTCTGTTTTTCCTCAAAGCATAATTTCCTCATCCCCAAAGCAGACATTTTGAAAGTTACTTCCTAAATAGGTCTATCTTTCAAGATTAAAAAAAAAAAAAAAAAAAAAAGGCATTCCTTTACAGCAAAACCCAATGATAATTTGCAGAATTACGGGCTGGCTTCTTCACCACAGATCTAGGTAGGCTACTCTGGCATATGTTACTTTGGAGAGGAAAGTTGGCATTTATAAAAACAAAAAAGCATTTTGCTTTTTCATCAAAGAGACACTTCAATATCTTAAGTGCTCATTTGCAATCTCATAAAATGTTTTCTTTCCCTTTAAATGTCAAGGTGATGTCTCAGGATTAATATAAAGTCATTCTTTACATTTAAGTGACTTTAGAAGGAGGGACACCAACAATTATAAGTAGGTTTTCCTAAAGCTAAAGCTAAAACACCTTTACCTTAAGAACTTAAATTCTTATGTAAGTGGTAATAAAGAGTATTTTCTGCTCTAAATATTTTAAGATGTACAATGAACACTAATGTACCAAGAAGGCAAAAACATTCACACACTAACAAATTTAATTGCATATCCAGCAGAGAAGCAGCTATATTTAAGTGTAACTATCATTACTCAAATAATCACATCTATTTTAACTGCTAAAACTACACCAGCAATAATAGATCTTATATTTTATCATTCACATTTCCAAATTACAGTATTACCAGAGTTATTTTGCTCAGAAAAACCTGAGGAAGTATGCAGATTAAGTATTACTGTCTTCATGGAAATTCCCAAGCAGAGAGAATGACAGGGCTCAGCCAAAAATCACATAATTAATGATTAAGATAAATCGATAATCAAGAGAAAGATAAATCAATAATCGAAATAATTTCATTCCCTGCCAAGTTTTTATTCAACTAGAGTACTCCCTATTGGTAATAATATAAAGCACTGGTAATATTTAATATTTATAAAGTCTTACTTCTGTAGTTTTATGTAAAAAAGGTGAAAAAAAATAGATGGTGAACACTGCTGCCAGGAAAATATCTTATCAATATTAATAAAAATTATAATACTCTGCTGGACAGGCGATGTGCCCTGTAAGGCTCTGGGCAACTCTGCTCTTATGGCTTCAGTGTCAGGCTGACCTGAGGTGGTGGCCCTAATGATATCTGCATCAAGTTCACGGCCATTCTCCCCTTTTCTTGAAGAACAGCACAAGTTCCCAACCAAATAACTTTACCATTTTGTCCTATAGAACCAAAGAAATCCAGCAGCCTTCCTACTTCATCCGATTTGGCTGTGTTCTCTTTAGTCCCAGCTGGCAGTATTCTTGCTGGTTTAATCCCATCTCTATTCCTGGCTTCCATTAGATGGCTGATTGGGTCCATGGTTTATACCCACCGTAATTTCCTTATTAACACAGGCAGTCAGTCACACTCTTGAGTATTCTCTTTGGAACAGGCTTTTTTTTTTTTTTTTTTTTTTTTTTGGCAAATAGGCTAAAATTTTTAAAATCTCTAAATTCCAGTTCCTTCTTATTGCTTAACAAATCCTTCAATTTATTTCTCTCATCTTGCATTTTATTGCAAGCAGTCAGGAGGAAATAAGCTGCTCTTTCAACACGTGGCTTAGAAATCTCCTTGGCTAGAGGTGGCTGCGTGGCTCAGTCACTTCAGTGTCCGACTCTTGATTTCAGCTCAAGTCGAGATCTCGTGGTCCTGGGATCGAGCTCGGCATTGGGCTACCCACTCAGTGAGGAGTCTGCTTGTCTTCCTTTCCCTCTGCTTTTCCACCTCTGCTCACATGCACTCTGTCTGAAATAAATCAATCTTTTAAAAAAGAAAAGAAAGCTCCTCAGCTAGGGTTCCAGTTCAAGATGGTAACATCCTCCTTGGAACACACCAAATTGCACCTACGAATGGAACAATTCCTCCTGAAGAATAACTGAGAGTAGACTGAAGACCTACTGAACAACTGAAGGCAGAGAGAAGGCAGAGAGAGATGGAGACATGGTAACAAAGCGAACTCCCACCCCCCAGTGCCAGGAAAGGCAGAGGGGAGGGATAGTCCTGAGGGACCAGAAAGGTTCTCTCTGTCCTTGGGCACAGGAAAAAAAAAAAAAAAAACAAAACAAAAAAACCACCACAGTTTAGAAGAGCAACTAGCATATAAGAGAGAACACTAGAACCCCACTGAGTTGCTGCTGGGAGAGCTCTTCTGGTGAGAGGGGCTAGAGATTGAAACAATTTACATTCCCACTCCACCTTAAAAACCAACAGCTAGAGCAGGGTCTGGACACCCAAACAGGCAGGTCTGGTGATCTGAGTGCATTTGCAACCTCAGTGAGCCCAGGGTCCATAAGGCCATACTACTCCTAGTCTTGGGGCACAGATAAGAAGTCAGGGTTTAAAAGGGGGGGAACACTCTTTCCTCCTCCACCTTAAAAGCCCTGACTGAAGACTAGCTCACAATAAGCTTGCAAAGGGGAGCCAAGGGTTTACAAACCTATTCCTGCCACCCTATGATGCTGGGGCACAGAGAACAAGTCAAAGTTGTGTGTTATTTCTTTTAAATTTTCTTTTTTTTACTTTAAAAAATTTTTGGTTTTTTTCTCTTTTCTTTTTTTCATTTTAAAAAACTTTTTCCTTTCTTCTATTATTTCCATTTCTTCATTTCATTTTTTTCTTTTTCCTTTTTTATTATTTTTTTTCTTTATTCTTTCTGTAAATAGCCACAGTTTAAAAGAGTAACCAGCATATACAGCCACAGCTCCTCCAGCCAGCCAGCAAAAGTCAACAAGCACACAGCCTGCTTAGGAGGGAGAGTGCACGTGCACATGAGCAGAGGGAGGGGCAGAGGGAGAGGGAGAGAGAAATTCAAGCAGACTCTGTGCTGAGCACAGAGCCTGAAAGGGGGCTCAATATCATGACCCTGTCATGACCGGAGCTGAAACCAAGAGTTGGACGCATAACTGACTAAGCCGCCCAGGCATCCCAGAAGCTCTCTTTATCTCTGAGTATGTTTGCTGTACGCTTTTCATTTATAGTCTTACTGTGTTGAGATATGTTTTCTCTAACTTCATTTTGTTGAGTTTTTATCATGAGTAGATGTTGAATCTTGTCAAATGCTTCTTCTGCATCTATTGAAACGACATGATTTCTATCCTTCCTTTTTTTGATATGGTGTATGACATTGATTTTGTGACTATTAAACCATCTTGCATCTTGGTAATCACATCTGATCATGGTGAATGTTCTTTTTAGTCTGGTATTACAATGCAGTTTGCTAATATTTTGTTGAGGATTTTTGCATCTATGTTCGTCAGGGATATTGGCCTGTGGTTTTCTCTTTTTGTGGTTTCTTTTTCTGGTTTTGGTATCAGGGTAACGTTGGCCTCCTAGAATGTATTTGGAAGCTCTCCTTCCTCTTCAATTTTTTTGGAATAGTTTGAGGAGGATAGGCATTAACTTTCCTTTAAATGTCTGGTAGAATTCACCTGTGGATCCATTTCATCCTGGACTTTTATTTTTTGGTAGTTTTATTTTGTTTTTGTTTTAGTACCAATTCAGTTTCATAACTTGTAACCAGTTTGTTCAGATTCTCTATTTCTTCCTGCTTCAGTTTTGGAAGACTGTGGTTTCTAGGAATTTATCCATTTCTTCTAGGTTGTCCAGTTTGTTGTCATAATTTTTTATAGTATTCTCTTAAAATCTTTTGTGTTTCTGTGGTGTCAGATGTTACTTTTCCTCTCGTTTCTGATTTATCTAGGTCATTTTTTTTTTAAAGTGAATCTGGCTAAGGATTTGTTTTGTTTCGTTTTGTTTCCAAAGAACCAGCTCTTGGTTTCATTTTTTTCTATTGTGTCTGTATCTCATTTATTTCTGCTCTCTTATTTCCATTCCTCTATTTACCTTGGGTTTTGTTCTTTTTCTAGTGCCTTTGGACATAAAGTTAGATCGAGTTTTTCTTGTTTATTGAGGTAGGACTGTATTACTGTATACTTCCCTCTTAGAACTGCTTTTTCTATATCCCAGAGATTTTGGACAGTTGTGTTTTCATTTTTGTTTGTCTCCATGTATTTTTTGATTTCTTCTCTGATTGCTTCATTGACCCATTTGTTATTTATCATGTCGTTTAGTCTCCACATTTGTGTTTTTTCCAGATTTTTTCCTTTGGATTTCTAATTTCATGCCATGGTGAAAGGAAAAGGTAGATGGTATGATTTCAGTCTTCTTAAATTTATTGAGGCTTGTTTTATGACCTAATATGTGATCTCTTCTGGAGAATGTTCCACAGGCACTTAGAAAGTGTATATTCTGTTATTCTGAGATGGAATGTTCTGTATATACCGTTATATACATCTGGTCCAATGTGTCATTCAAAGATACTGTTTCCTTATTGATTTTCTGTCTGGATGATCTATCCATCGATGTAAGTGGAGTGTTAAAGTCCCCTATTATTATTGTAGTACCATTAATTTCTCTCTTTATGTCTATTAATATTTGCTTTGTGTATTTAGGCTCTCCAGTGTTGGCTGCAGAGGTCTTTACAAATATATCTTCTTGTTGGATTGATCCCTTTATCGTTATATAATGCCCATCTTTGTCTCTTGTTATAGTCTCTTCAAAGGGTATTTTGTCTGATAGAAGTATTGCTACTCTGGCTTTATTTTCCACTTCCGTTTGCACGATGAGTGTTTTTCCATCCCTTTACAAGTTCTTTGCCACTTATAACCACCACCACCTTTTCTCCATTGACCAGTAACATGTTCCTCATTTCTATCTGAGACTTCATTGGAATGGTCTTTACCACCCATATTTCTAGTAACATTCTGTACATGATTACTTACATACTCTCTAAAACGGAGCTTCTCTATAGCTCCTTTTCCTTTCTGAGCCCTCACCAGGATCACTTTTACCAGTCCATAGTCTTTTTCTAATATGCTTGTCAGAAATCTTCCAGCCTCTAACCATAACAGTTTTAAAGCCACTTACGAGGTTTGCTTATGTGGCTCAATTGATTGTCTGACTCTTGGTTTTAGCTCAGGTCATGAGCTCAGGGTTGTGAGATGGAGCCCTGGGTTAGGCTTTGTGCTCAGCACAGAGTCTGCTTAAGATTCTCTCTCTCCCTCTACCCCTCCAGCTGCCCTCCCTCTCTCAAATAAATATACCTTTTTAAAAAAGCCACTTGTGTGTATTTTGCAAAGTATACACTCTTAGAGATTGTTTCATTATACATCTGAAAGGGAATCCTACAAGCCATTCAATGGCAGATAACCACCCTTATTAGAAGCAGGTTAGTAATTTTTTTAACCTTGGGTATTCATTTATTCAACAAATATTTACTGAGAGCAGACAACAGGTCAAGAAATTTATCAGGACTGGGGATTTTTAAAGTTAGTAATTTTTATTTTTTAAAGTAATTTTTAAAAATTTAAAATCTTATGTGATAAAAGTAGCCTATTTTTGTTTTCTTAATATTACATTCCCCAATATTTTACTTTTATACAGTGGATTTAGAACTTAATAACTATTTTAATATGATGTTATTATAATGCAGTATTAAGATTATTATTTGTAATCCACCAACTCATTTGTCCCCTACTGGAGATTTTCAAAGGGAATAAAAAAGAATTTAAAGACAAACCAGATATTAATATTACACAATTCATACATTTCATGAGTGAATTATAGTAACATACAGAATGAATGAATAAAAAGGTGCCTTGCTTGGAACAATTTATTCTGCTCTACGTCTAATCTTTCCATATATGCTCACATTCAAAGATATAAAATTTTGAATGTCATTTTATAATTCATTTAAAACACTGTTTCCTATCTTTAAAGTTATTTGAGCATGAGAATTCCTTTTGAGAAAGTATCACTAAAAAAAGTGTTGCAAGGAAATGAAGAGAGAAAAAATGATAAACTTTAGGTATATCAAAAATGTTTAGTACACTGGAGTGTCATTTTGGAAAAATATGTGCAGCATAATCAGAGCAATAAAGGTATGTAAAACAATACGTCTAAGGTTCAGACCTGGCATACTGAATGCATGTGCAATGCGAGTTAGATAAAAGCAATTATGACCTGTCTTCATGAAATGAAGAAGTAGCTTATAAAATTTTTAAAAAATGGGTTGAAATTCATGAGTTAAATGTGTACTTTATTTCAAAACTGAGTATTTTAAGAAATAAAGGAGCAATTTCAGGGGAACAAAATGCATTTTGAGATTAATATTAAAGTGATCTGCAATTAAAGGACATGATGAAAGAAAGAATTGGTACATTTCATTGATAATGGCTGCCATAGAAAAGTCAATCACATCTGCTTATGGTTATATATTTCTTAAAGTGTCATTAGTGACATCTAAAAATGTTTTTATTAAGGGTTTGTATCTGATTTGATCTGGAGCAAAAATTAACTTAGCATCTACGTTATTAAGTGTTGAAAACACTTGAGTAAAGTTATTATTTCATAATAATGGAAGGAAGTGGAGTTACTGAAATAATTATACCTCAAACTTTTATGTACAAAATATGTATTTCCACTCTTTTTAGGAAAACACAGAGCTCTATTACACTAGAAACTGTGCATTTATTCTGTGTTTTCCCCCACTATTGCCATTTATGTCATCCCAATAAAAACATTTGCAATTTATTTAATGGACAGTAACTAATAAGTCCATTTCTTATGTTAAATTTATTCAGAGGACTATCCCTAAAAGAATGATAAACTATCTTATGCACAATTCTCTTGGTGGCCATGGTTTTTGTTTTTTCTTAACACCAGACATTGCCCTTTATCACTTTGGTTACAGCTGACTAATCC
The DNA here is from genome assembly GCF_023065955.2 of Ursus arctos. Taxonomy (NCBI): domain Eukaryota; kingdom Metazoa; phylum Chordata; class Mammalia; order Carnivora; family Ursidae; genus Ursus; species Ursus arctos. The sequence goes on from NW_026622764.1 coordinate 18,628,426, forward strand.
AGAGCAAATACTTCACCCAGGGCCAATGAATCTGCAGCCTAGTCAGGGGTTGTTGAAATAAAAGATCAATTAAAAAACTCAATGAAATATGAACTAATTAAATCTGAGAAAGTTCGTTATATGAGAATATCAGATGAATGGTCACGACCAAGGGTTAGAATTAAAAAAAAACAACAACAAAAAACCACAATGGAAAATGCTCAAAGTTAATGAAGAAAAGGACTTAACTCTCAGCAGATAAACGTTGGTAGAGAGAGGTATGTCATAACACTTAGCTATGCCATGGGGGAGAACACTGATGCCACATGGGAGCACAGTCCTACTGGTTTTGGATGACTTCCACATCTTTTCTATATATGTGTCTTCACGATAACATTCTTTGGGCTTATTTCCCTTAAAAAAAAAAATAGTGCTGCTGCAGATCGAAAGAACTCAGAGCAACCTGAAAGCCATGTGGTGTGTGTGGGGGGGGGGGGGTGGAGGATGGAGTCTTCCAACAAAAATTCTCTAGAGAATTGCTCAAAGAATTCCTTTCATATACAGGTCAGCACATTGGGCTCCAAAAGTTATTTAATATAAATGTACACATAGAATCATTGATTGCCAACTTCTTAGGTGAAGACTCCTTACAGTTAGTGGAATTATCCTCATCATTTCCAACAAGAGCACCCATTTTTGCATGGCTACAGCCTGGAAAGAACCTAGTATGTTGACTTTGATACATACTATGAAAAAAATAGGCATTAATCTACATTTGTGTATTAAATAAAAATATCTTAATGAGACAAATTATAAAGGTAACTGGTGGACACAAAAGGACAAACTTGAATATTGATTGTCCTCATCTTTAGAACAGTGCCCACATTAAACTGTTTTCAAAGGCCCTTCATCCACTGCCCCCCACACCAGCCTCAGGTTCTGAATATTAGATGTAGGAACTAAAAACCTTGTTGTCACATTTATGCATTATTAAATGATATCATTTAATTCATTTTCACCAGCTTAATTGTTAAAAATGTTCATTATGCAGAAATCTTAGTTTACTGAGTAAAGCTATTATGCTTATTCCAATATAGTTAGTAATCTGGTGCATTTTAATTTTTCTTTTGAGATAGTCAATGCTGAATAAAATTGAAATCCCTTATTATCTACAATTCAAAAAAAACTTTTTTTTTAAGTAAAAGGGCATCTGTCGTGACTGGATCCACTTAAAAGGGAGTGTCTCTCTAACCCAGATCCCCAGAGTGACCAAAGTTGAGAATGAGTTAATATTTCATTTTTAAATTACTTTTTTCTGTTTAGATTTTAAATTTCTGAGTGACTTATGCTAGTCTATATTCACCACTATTCTGTCGGAATAAAAGAGCAATGGTTAGGTGTTAAAAATCACATGGGAAATTAAAGAAAAGGTCCTCAAAGAAAACATTTTTTTACATAAAGAAGAACAATATTTATCCTAAGAACTGTTTTTTAGACATCATCTTTGTCCCTGGAAGAATTTTAAGTGAAAAAGAAAGATCAATTATACCTTTTGCTATTCTCTTGAGCCCTGAGACAGGATTAGCTAACGGGGAATCTTGGGGCCAACTTGAATATAAGGTTCCCAAGGGAGAAAAGCAGGTCAGAGTCAACCTGCAGCAGTTTTTCTGCTGCATTAGCTGCCTGAGAGGCTGTCAGATTGTTCCGGGTCTTTTGAGGGTTAAGACCCTGGCAATTTTTCCTCTGAATATGACCACCCTATGTCTGACACTTAGGATGCTATAGCGCTTTTTGGACTACAGAATTTTCAAACGCATTGTGATAATAGGTAATGATTTTATAGTTCCCATTTTGCTCCAGCTCGGAATCAGAAAGATCTGTGGGTGGCATTTTCAAAGAAATTTAACAAAGCATTACTGCTGTAGTACTTAGTGCTGATTCCATTGTTTACGAGGTTGCTAGTATGCCTGCTCTCAATTATTCAAGTCACTGGGTAACTATGAAGGAGTAAAGGTACTTTTATTTTAACCAATTGTTTCAATTCCCTCTTTCAACTCCTCTAAAATGTCAGCAGCACTCCCTGGAAAGGTATTTGAACTAGTTTCCTTTTATGCCTCCTGGTGCACTTTAAAATTGCTCCTGTGTAAATCAGCAAGTTTTCATGTTATGAAAGCAAATGGATGGGGTTTTTTTTGTTGTTTTTGTTTTTTGGGGGGTTTTTTGGTGTTATATTGCATTACCGCTTTTCATTCATTCATTTCATGAATTACTGAAAATCTCCTATTATAAGGTACTAAAGAAACAGGTCCACAAGACAGAGACAGACCACATCCTTATGGTATTCATGATTTGGTTTGAAGGACAGACACTGAACAAGTAATCACAGAGCTGTGAAATGTTAGAAAAAGGGAACTTATAGCTAAGTGACCTATCCTAGTTTTGAAGTTAGAAAAAGTTGCCAAGTGGAAGCAATTTTTGGTTGAGTTCTAAGTGTTAAGTAAAGAGTTGATTTGTGAAGTAGGGATAAGGAATTTTTTTCTTCTTAATAGGAGAAAGTTCCACTTTTCCACCTTTCAGTTAACACCTATTAATCTAGCAAAGTAGCACTAAATCTAGATGAGAAATAATGAGGATCTAAAGTTGGGGAGAGAAAAGGAACATATTCAATTGTATTAAGATTTGATAAACTGGATGTCAGTACGAATGTGAAGGTGTGAAGGTCAGGGAGAGAGTAAAGTTAAGGAGGCCCCGCATTCAGGCTGGGTTGCCAGGTAGGTGATTGTAGCCTTTATGAAGACTAAGAACACTGGCACAGAAGTAGGTGTGGAGAGAGCTCATGAATCTAGTTTTACATGTGTTCAATTTAAGGGGTTCTAGAGATAAACTGGTAAGTGGGCAATTAAACACGCATTGTCCCAGAAAAGAGGCTAGAGATACATCTAAGTTTCTTAAATTAAAAATATCCCCAAGTGAATTCATCATCGCAACAAAATATTGATGTGGGAAACAAAGGCAAAAGAAAAATCAAATTTCTTTACTACTTACAGCCCTTGAAACAGGCGGAGTGACCTTCCACTGGGAGCTCAGCAGCCTCAATGCTGACACTTTGCTAAGGGCAAAAGGCAATCTTAGCCCAAGCCCCGAGGATCCTCTAAGTCTCCTTTAATATAGAAAAAGTCCTTTGGAAACTTCCTTTACCTCAACTCCCCAAGATTTCTGTTGGCCATCATCCCCCAAGCCTATGGCTCACTGATATACATTTGAAGGGTCTCATGACTGAGTTTTTACTAAACAGCAATAAATGACCATTTCCTAACAATAGCTAGCACCCCCCAAGGTCCTGGAAACCTTGTTTTCAAAATATCTTGGAGGCTTGTTCTGTCCCTAACCTCCTCCCAACTTGAAAGTATATAATGGGCCACTCCTCACAGTGGTGCAGCTCTTTCTGTCCACAGTTCCCATCCCTTGCTTTAATAAAACCACCTTTTTGCACCAAAGACATCTCAAGAATTCTTTCTTGGCTCCCACAACCCCTACATCTTTTCTACATCAATAGGATCCAGATTCCCCTGTATCCTTATGATCCCAAGTCTAAGATTCATCTTGTCAAAGCCAGAAGTGTGAGAATCACATTTACTCCTCACATTTTTTTTTTCATTGTTCATGACTCTTCGATTACTCTGTTGGTTCAATTACACTTTATAAGTTTCTTCAGCTTCACCTTGTTCCATTCCTCACTTCCCCCAAGTGCTCTCTTCCCTGGAGAACTGCAGGAACCTGCTAATTCAAATGCTTCCCTCAGTGGTGGCATTAAAATGAACATTTATGGGGACTCCTGGGTGGCTCAGGCAGTTAAGCATCTGCCTTTGGCTCAGGTCATGATCCCCAAGTCCTGGGATTGAGCCGCACATCGGGATCTCTGCTTGGCCCGGAGCCTGCCTTCTCCCTCTCTCTGTGCTGCTCTCCGTTTGTGTTCTCTAGCTGTCAAATAAATAAAATCTTAAAAAAACAAAAGTGAGCATTTATGTTATGTTATGTTTCTCCCTTTCTCCTCTTCCTAGTGTTAGAGTTTCTCACAGGTGGTCTTAAGCGTCTTGGTTTTACTGTGGAGTGCTTTCTCATTTTTCCGTATCTTTCCCCCTAAATATATGGGTATAAATTCCTTTCAATTCTTTCATTTGCCACCTGTTTTGCTTAAAGTCTAGCCAATATAAGATTATAAAGCATGACTTTGATTATGGAAGTAACAAGAATAAGATGATGGAGAACAGCATGGCCTCTAGAAAGACTGCATTCAGGCTTCAGCCCCATTATGTATTAGCTTGGTGACTTTGACTGATTTACCTAAGCTGTCTGTGCTTGTCTTTATATGTAAAATAGGGACTATTCATAGTATTGCTCCGAGAATTGAACTAGTTAATGTAACTGACATATGAAAAAACACTACGTGAACAATTAAAAAAATTACTTCTGAATACTCATAAAAGGGGAAATGCATAGGATATTAACTAAATTAACCCAATTATTATTGGAATCAGATATATTCAGTACCTGTTGTGTGAAAGGTACTTCCTCAATATTGGCTACATAGGAACAAATAAAAATCTGTTTTCCATCATGACACTTAGCACCCAGAGGAAACAATATACATTACACATCTGCGAGGAGAGAGGTATGTACCAACAGCTGATCACCACATGGCCATAGCATATTTAATATTCTTGACATAAGATTTATCTTTTCTCCTTAAACTTACTTTCCTTTGTTTCTTGTTTTCAAAAATGGAAAATATCTACTCATTTGCTCCATTCAGAACTGGGCATTGTCTCCTCCTTGCCCTCACTTCTATTCATGTATTTAACAAGTATTTATTTATTGGGTGCATTCTTCAGTGATATATCACTGAACACAATAGACACAATCACCATCCCATCAGAACTATGCTATTATAGCTTACACTTCCTGGTTAATTTCCTCAAGGAGGTAGTGGTCCTGGTGAGCAGTAATCAGAAACATCTGAAGTTTTTAGTTGCATTAAATAGTTAAGTCATTCAAGAAAACAATGTAAGGGCCACTAGAAGGCCACCAGTGACTCCAATGAGAAGGAAAGACGAATTTAGACTTAGAGGTGGTCACCTTGGTCAAGAACGATCATTTAAGCTTTTTATATTAGGAATGGGGTTTGAGAGATGGTGAGCCCTATACAGGTAAGGAGGAAGTAGGGCATTCCAGAGAAATTGTCAAATTTATTATCTACTCATTGAAGCTGATTATTTTCCTTTCATTTCTGATCAAATGCCTGACTGTCGAGACCCCATCTCAGCCTCACAGTGGAGGTCTAGGTACTGGAAGTAGCAAATGGCAATGAAGATGACTCGAAAATTACTAAATTATCAGCAACTACCTAGACAGCCCATAGGGGATCCTAAAACCCACCCTACCCCAGACCCAGCTTTTATGATATGCTTATGATTTATCCATATTAGTGCCTGGTGAACTGGGGAGACCCCATGCCCTGAGGCCCCCATCCAGCCTGTCCCAAAGATGTCAACCAAAGTCTCTCGGTCTCATCCCAAGAAAGAATTCAAGTACAGACACAATACAGTGGACAAGGGACACAAGTGAGAAAGTTTATTAAAGCAAAAGCACGCTTTCGAAATGTGAGAATGGTCAAGGTCAGGAGACAAGTTGCACCCTGGGGAGTTTGCGTTTCTTTTATTGATAGCTGTTCATAAGTGGGTAGAATATTCACTACTTGGGGCGGGGATTTCTTGGAAGCAGAGTTTTGTGCCTTTTCTTCCTTATTTAGCCAGGGGTTTCCCATCATAACACCTGCCATTTTGGGCCTCTCCGGTTTGATCTGGCTTCTTGTGGTTTTTGGAACACTGCCAGGACAGGCCTCTGCCTTTCCCCGTAGCTGACCATGCCTTCCTCTTTGCTGGCCTCCAGGTATTCTGTTAGAATCTAACGAACTGCCTCTAACAACGTTATCTACACTCGGTTCCATACAATTATTAAAGATTTTTTTTGGTAGCAAAACGGATCCAAGATCACTTTCAGAGTACTAGGAGAAATGAAGCTTAAGGGAGTGCATCTTGGAAGCAAAACTGGCAGGGGAACATCCGAGACCCAAAAGAAAAATAGGTTTAGAGACACACGTCTACAGCTTGCTTTACCTGTCTTTTCCTGAAACCCAAGTTGGCCTTACCTATTTACCCCAGGTTGATCTCCACGGATTCTCCTTCCTGTCCCCATCTATAGATCTGTCTATTCCCCTACCCAACTGACAAACGCCTTAGCACAGGCTCTGCCAGTAAACTTGTTTTGTGAGATCTCAGTCATTGTCTAAATTCAGCCTGCTCTATGACCCTGGCTCTCCAGACAAATTCTGGGTTCCCCATTAACATAATTCCCTGATCTGACACACAGTCATTTAAAGAAAGGAACATATCTTAATTAAAACATATGATTAGCTTTGTCGATTTAAATGAAAACGACTCTAATTTAGACATAGGCATAGAATTTTAAAGTTAGAAGGGGCTTAGAGATCACCTAGTAAATGAATGGTTTTGGTAATTGTCTTCCCCCGCTGTGTGCATTACCATCTGTATCGCATTCAGTGCTGTCAAATACATATTTTAAAAGAGACAATATGACCTTAGGAATACGGAAAGTTTCTAATTGTTGTACTTCCTAACAATCTCGCCCAAGTCCTCTGACCTTAGAGTTCATGACATAATTATTTATTAGGCGAGGGACAGAATTATTTATGGCTTAGAGTAGATAATAAAAGGGATTACCACCCAGGCAGTTTCTTCCTTAAACTCAGTTTTCCTAATCTCTTTCCCTATGGCAACAGAGCAATTACTTTCCAGCATGTGGATTCCTTTGTACTTTTAAATATAGATAAATGTAATCATGCTAAAAACTTGCGAGTTAGCTAGTGCTCCCGAATTTAAATCCCCAACTGCAGAAAGCATTGATTCGCAGCTTCATTTTCTACAAAACCCGGTTACAATTGTACGGAAAGGACCAGATGGCCTTCAACTAAATCCTTAAGTATCATAGTTGTGATAAGGTCTAATATGCCTGAATCTTAATTTAAAGATCATTTGCAGAAAATGAACTAAGTTTACTGGGTTTTTTTCTTCTTAGAAATTTTAGGTAAAGGTTGGTATACAAAAAAAAAGTTTATAAACAAAAGGATGTTGGCTCAAGATGGGGGAGTCAGTAAAGGATAGAGTGAAGCGGAATCTCGAATTCTCAAGGACTCAAATGCATCACATGTCAAAATCAAATTATACCAGAGAGTGTATTAAAATATTAAAATTAGTATTATAGAAGTTACCAAATGACTTCAAAGAATTTAAATCTGTATCCATTAAAAAAGAGACAAGCCCAAAATAAAGTCACTTGAGATAAGTCCCACTTCAGCAAACCAAATCGTAATACCTACTTTGAGTTTCACAGCTTCTCCCAGAAGTCAATCTGGAATTATCTGACGAGCATAGTGAGGAAATCCATGTCAAATACCTTCTCTGGGGGTGCGTAGGTGGCACAGTTGGTTAAGTGGCCAGCTCTTGGTCTCGTCTCACATCGTGATCTCAGGGTCCTGAGATGGAGCCTCGCATTGGGCTCTGCACTCAGCATGGAGTCTGCTTGAGATTCTCTCTCCCTCTCCCTCTGTCCCTCCAACGCTCTCTCCCTAAAATAAATACATCTTAAAAAGAAGACCCCTTCTTTCTCCCATAGCAAAGTGTCCTTGCCTGAAACAATCCACTCTTTGATAGAAACTTCCTTTTCCCGCCTTGTTCTACCTGTGAAAGTCTTTTCACATAGCTCTTCAGAGCTCTTTTCTACCTGCTAGATGGGATGCTGCCAGATTCATGAATCACTGAGTAATGCCAGTAAGATCTTTAAATTTTACACAGTTGCCAATTTTTTTAAGTTTCTTGTGAAATGAACCTCAATTATTAGAACACCTGAATTGAAAAATTTCTATAAGCCTGGGTGTGAATTTGTCCTAAATGACTCAATTCTACCAAAAATGGAAAGTCCATCTAAAACATTGTGAAACTAGTTTTTCAGTTCCCAAGTGGCTTTCAAAACACTGAATGTATTATAACTAGGATACCTTACATAAAAGAAACATGTGGTGGCTTAGATTCAGGGCCATTGTTTATGAAAATAAACCCTGGGTTTGTTATCTCTTGGGTTAGAAAGATTGAAGAGCAAATAGCTAAAGTATCTGAAGATTTTCTTCCTTTTCAAGAATAATATTAAAATATCATTAGAAACTATAATAAATTTTAATTGTATCACTGTAATGATAAAGTACAGGTCAAAGTTGTATAATGGCATATCTTCTGAGGATTAAAAGGGATAAAACAACACAATGTCTTCCCCAAAATGCAGCCTTATCATCAGTCATGTTCAATGATGGTCAACGTGATATTTTGAGAAAATTCAATTTCTGCTTGGTTCTAAAATTAAAAACCAGTAACTATGGCATAGGTGATTGACTCGAAAACATACATTAGTTATTGCCTAAATCTGAAAATGTTGTTTCTTATATTGAACTAATGCTGTCTTTAAATACAACAGTGAAAAGTACTTTGAATTGAATTTTCATTTATTAACTGAACATCTTGAGACCTTATATATAATTGATGCAGGTATTAATTTGGGTTGTATGGTGCAGAAAAGGTAGAAACAAGACTTAAAAAAGCAGATTTTAGACAGATCCTGAAAAGTCCTAAGTGTGTTGATAAGGTCATATTTTAATCATTTAGTCAATGCTAATCCAGAGGTAATATTTTTAAGCAAAAGGGCAATATAATTAGATTCATCAATGAAAGAAAATCCAAATAGGGAGGAAGGACTAATTGGGGCAAGATGGGAAAAGGAAAGGAACTTAGTTCTAATCTACATGAAAAACATTATAGGACCAGATCAAAATTAACATTAGGATGGAGAGGAAAATAAAGATTAAAAAAAAAATGATTAGAAACTAGAATTGTTTAGAACTTACTACTAATTTGATGGATGGTAAGAGAAAAAAGAAGAATCTAGAATAACAGTCACATTTTTGAGTTGGGTAACTAGTGATTGTTTCATTTTCTCAGAGAATAGGGGAAAAAAAACACATTTGAGAAGGGAAGATTTTGAGTTCTGAATATGTAAAGCTTGAAATGAGTGTGTGAAAATGACAAGCAGGTGGAGTTGAGAATTCTTGTTACTTACATGGTTAAATAATGAGTGTGGTTGTGGTTGCCCAGGGAACAGACAGGAAGACAACTCAAGGTGAGAGTCTCAGAAGAGTTGCCTTTAGGTGGAGAACCAAAGTTCAGGAGGATGAGTGAGAAAATACAGAGCAAAAAGAGAGAAAATCAACAAAGACTTATCCAAGCAGTCAAGTTTTAGTAGTGTTTTATAAAAGAGTGAAATAGTAATTAGTGTCAAAACTAAATGCCAAGGGGAAAAAGGAATGAAAAGATGCCATTTCATTCGTGAATACCACTAAGTATCCTTAATCCATAAACGTTGTTAGGTAAGAGATGAAATATGCCTAGAAATATTATAAAATTGAAAGCTAATCTCCAGAACTAGAATTATATAGACCAGAGGGCTTCAAACTTTGAAGATACTTAACAAAAATAGAGCCCGCTGCTCATGTAAGTAAAACCATTAATAAGTATATACATTCACTATTCTAATAGAGGCATATTTCAAATAGTGTGAAATTTTTTAAATGATTGAATAAAGTGGAAATAACTAAAATATTTAAAATAACTATTTCAGCTGATAAAATGTTATGAACATGTTGGTGCTCAGTAAAAAAATGTGGAGGGAGTAAAAAATACAGTTTTGAACAATCCTCTGTGATGGTGTGAAAATGTTAAATTGGTTAGAAGAAATTTGCCAAAGTCAATCAGAAAGTTTTGCTTCCTTCAAAGATTAGCTCAACGTTCATGAGCATCTTCTCTAACATAAAGCTTCTAGCTAATAAAAGAAAGCAGTTTATTTTTAAAGGGAGGAGGCTTCGTGCTGTGTATTATTCATATTATTTTGATCAAAACGTCTGCTGTTTATCACTGAAGGGGAAAGAAATTATTCTAAAGTGAATTCCTATCCTAGGAGGGGAAAAATCCCATTACAATTATCTCCTACTCTCCAGCACCCCCTCATGTCCTAAGGACAAAGAAATAAAAATCATTTCAAAAGCTTTGAAGCAAGCTCATGATCCTGATGATACAGTAAGACAGGAGTACTGTAAATTCTCTGAACACCAACCACTTCCAGATAGCATTTGAATAATTTCATTTAAGCAATTTACCCTTAGGATTACTTTACATAGATTTAAAAAAACCTTTTCAGGAAATATGTATTCTTAAAGGCCAGATTTTCATTTGCAATGTGCAGAGTCCACCTGGGAAGCATACCATGTCACTAAAAAGTAGTTCTCACCTGAAAAGGTTACTATTACCTTTATTCTTTACTATTAAGAGTAATCCTTACTAGTTGATAGTAGGGCTACGCCATCACATTTTTCTTTTACCAGGTAATACATAGGTATGGAGAAAGGTATTGCTTTTTCCTATATGACGTTTTTTTATTTTCTCAAAATGGTTATCAGGTATTTATTTCATTGTTAGATTCTCAGTTGGATAACAAACCTGTCAGGTAATTTCAGGTCAGAAAATACGAATTTTAAAAATAAGATTTAGATGGACTGTTAGGGTCTTGATTCAAAGATGTAAACATATAATTTACTAGGAGGGAAATGACAGGAATAAAACTGAGCAGTAAAATTTGCCTAATGTTAATCCAAAATGATGGTAATTCAAAATGATTGCATCACGGCCTTGACTCATTGGTTCTGTTAATCAGCCTCATCTTGAAAAGTGAAATAAACTTAGCTCTATCTTATAGGGATTTCAGGACTCAAGGTTAATTAATTACTGATTACAACATATTCTGAAGAAACAAACACTCATTAAGTATCAAGCTGAGGGCAAGGTTGTATCTTCACCCCTCACTAGTGAGCTCCGTGTGAGCTTGAACAAATCATACAAAGGCTTGGGGCACTTCAGTTTCGTCATCTTGACAGGATCAGTTCTAAATTGCCTTGGATGGCATTATAGGTCCTTGTGCACTTTCCTTGACTAATTAGACTTCCTTTGCACCCCCTCTTCCCACCCCTCCCCCCATTATTCATTTTACGCTTCAAGAATACTCAATTACATGTAGTTTCCAAAAAATGTTCTATTTCTCATGCCTCCATATGAGCTGCTCTTTCTGTGCAGAATGCTTCCATCCCAGGAGTTGGCCTGAACTAGCTCCCTTCACTTTCAGCCTACTGTGCAATGCTCCTTCCAGAAGATGAGGTGATCTCTGAGGACTGGGGTCTCTGGCAATGTCCACACCAAGCTTACTCATTCTCTTAAATAAGCCATGCACATCTGCCTGGTTTACCATTAAATAGTATGCTCCTCAAGAAGCCTGAAGTTTATCAAGGATAGGACCTCAAGGATATGAACCTAAGTTAACATCTTTATTGAATATACTTACATAATGGATTTACTGATTGTATTTTAAAAAAGTTATAAAATCAATTTACCATTGTATACAAAATATTTGATATCAAAGAGCATTCTAAAAATGTTTACTGAGTAATAACTGTGTACTAAGACAATTGGTAAGTATTGAAAATACAAAACTAAATTATACAAAGTCCTTGTCCTAGAGGCGCTTGGTAACAAAGAAGCAGGCAGGACTACAAATAGACAAATAGAACAATCTGGTGATTTCTATTGAGAGACAGCTTTGTATATTGAGGTCAGATAGTGGTGAGACTAACCCTGCCTAGAAGAGAAAGATCAAGCAGGTGAAATTTGAGCTGGTCTGCTAAAGTACTGGTAAGGAGAGAAAGGAAGAAAGACTATTTTAAAAGGAGTGAATGGGGACATGCAAAGATAGTCAAACTATTTTTAAAGAACAATGAGAACAGGGTGGTGGGATAGGAAATGCACATATCGGGCAAATGGAATGGTAGAAGTCTAAAGCTGTAAACATTTTAAGCATGGGTAGGGTCAAGAATTATTTTTTTATGGAAAAGAGTGATGTGATCCAACTTGTATTACTGGGAGAGGACACATCTCAGAAGCTAGGGAAAAATATAGATGGGAATGGGGAGACAACAGGGACAGGGAAGGGAGATAACAAGAGGTGACCAAGAAGTCCTTAACATTCCCCTGAGCATGACTAACATTAGTAGATTTCTTCCTAACTCTATGCCCCTCACTTCCCTTTTTTTAGAATATTTGCTTTAGAAAATCTGCAATTATAAATTACCTACCCCATTGAGATGTACATATTCTCCCACCCTCTTTCCAGTTTTACAACTCAAGAATATCTTTCTCAAAGACTTGAAAGACACAGTTTCCAAACACAATCATCAACAAAGGGAGGGTCCTTACCTCTCAGTCTTAATGGGAGGGTGAGAGGCCAACTTCAATCAGCACCAGTTACCAAACACAAGGGGCCTGATCACACTGACCAACCGTCCCCACTCATGTGCTCCAGTACCTCCCCACTAGCTCATCCTTACTCCACCCTACCCCACTTAAAAGTCTCCCACCTTTTTTTTTTTCAGTAGAGATCAATCTTTCTTCTCTATTGCAAGAGAATTGATCCTTAATGCAATAGTCTTAAATAAAGTCTTTCTTGAAGTTTTAAACAAGTGTGTGGTACAATTATTCTTTTATACCTGAAGGAAAGCACTAACTTCTGAAAAGTGCGTGGATGAGAAGTCACATTTCTGAGATGTGATCCTTAGGGGAAAAGTTGAGGATAATCCTGAAATATGTAGGTAAGTAGACAATCATACCAAGCGTCTGAACTAAAAGAGAAGACTGGAGTATACTTTTTTCCCCCCAGAAGTTCAGTTTAAGACTTGCTACATATCAGACTTCTATAGTATGTACTAATGGTGGCCATTGGGACAATGGCCTGCAACAAGAGAAAAAAACATGTCTGGTTATATAGAAACCAATGGTTACAAATTCATTACACACACTTTTGAAGTAGATGTGGATTGAATACAGTTATAACCAAAGTTTTAACGGAAACAACACTGAATCTGGTGTTTACAAATATATATTTGAATTCTGGTTCTCAAGTTTAATTACTAGGTGATCCTGAACAAGCCTTTTAAATTTCCTAAGCATCTGTTTTATGTCTATCTGTAGACAATGCTAAGAATAAAATCTATCAGCAGTGGTGGTTATCAGAGTTATTCAACCTTTATTTCTGGTTCTCCTATCTTCTAGGGAAAAACATAGGTTATATTTCCTGATATCCCTATGGTTAAACCGGTTCTAGTCAATGAGTTGTGAGAAATGATGAATGTCACATATGAAGCCCAGTTTGTTTTTTTCTAGTTTTGAGATATAATTAACACATAAGATCTGTATTTGTTTAGGGCATACAACACAATGATTTCATGTATGTATGTATTATGAAATGATAAGTTAATATCCACCACCTCACATAGTTACTCTTTTCTTGTCATGATAATTTTTAAGATCTACTCTCAGAAACTTGTGAATATTTAATATTTGAAGTATTTAGTAGTGGGTGCAAGACTACCTTTCCCCACTTCTCTTTTCCCTCCGACATGTATTTGAGATGTTCACTGCTCCCTCAGACTGGGCCCAGAGACACTACAACCAGGAGAACTCTCTCCTCCTCCAGGATATTCTAGCTTGAGCAAGAAATAAGCCTTTTTTCTTCTGACTCTGGAAGTTTTTTGTGATGTTAGTTATCTCAGAATAACCTTGTCTATCCTAAATGGTATAGTATTCAATTGTGAAACGTAAGTGGAAAAAATAGGACCGTATTTACCACAAATCACTATATAAATAAGTTTACACTCTTCATTATTGTCAAGTTGAAAAATTTCCATTTAAAGTTTAATAGGAGAATGCCAGAAATATTTTCCAATCTGAAATATAGGCAGCCAAAAAAAGTGGTAAGATAGTTTAAAAATTATTTTTAGTATATATAATAAAAATTTGTCTTAGAGATAATTATTGCTACAGTTTTAACTACACCATTTGTAGTATTACCCTTAAGTTCTGAATCTTAATTTCATACCAAAGTTATAACTGTCCATTATACATGCATTGATTTTTTTTTTTTTGAGAGGGAGAGCAGAGAAGAAAAGAGAAAATCTCAAGCAGTTTCCAGTGCTCAGTGCAGAGCCCATCCCATAACCCTGAGATCATGACCCGAGCTGAAATTAAGAGTTGGATGCTTAATTGACAGCCACCCAGGCACTCCTTATACATGCATTCTTAACCCTATTATTTTTATTAACAGAGAAAAAGGTCCCACAATGTCTTGTTAACAAAATCCATCAAAAGTAATTTCTGGGCATACCTACAATTTTAATGGTGGATAATTGCCATAAAATTGATTTTATTGATGTCTAATTTACAGTTCATTGTGAGCTTTTAAAGATTAGAATGTTTATAGCAGCAATGTCCACAATAGCCAACCTATGGGAAGAGCCGAGATATCCATCAATAGATGAATGGATAAAGAAGATGCGGTTCATATATACAATGGAATATTACTCAGCCATCAGAAAGGATGAATACTTACCATTTACATTGACATGGATGGAACTGGAGGTATTACGCTGAGTGAAATAAGTCAATCAGAAAAAGACAATTATCACATGGTTTCACTCATATGTGGAATATAAGAAACAACACAGAGGATCATAGGGGAAAGGAGGGAAAACTGAACGGAAAGTCATCAGAGAGGAAGACAAACAATGAGAGACTCCGAACTATAGGAAACAAACTGAGGGTTGCGGGAGGGGAGGTGGGGGGGTGGTAATTGGGTGATGGGCATTAAGGAGGGCACATGATGTGATGAGCACTGAGTGTTGTATGCAACTGAATTATTCAACTCTGCATCTGAAACTAATGATACGTTGGCTAATTGATTTTCAATTAAAAATATAAAAAATAAAGACTAAAATAGAGTTGACATAAAATGATCTATTTAAGATGAACTAAAACCAACTTCTGATGACTAATGCATAAATAACCAACTTAATGCTGGGTTATAGTTTGCTAAGAAGATATTAGCTTAAGTTTTGGGTCAAAAAAAAAAAGAATAGATTTCCAGAATATCAGGGTCTAAGAAATAGTTCTATGTGCAGATCAATTAGTATCCAAATTGGAAGAACTTTCAAGACCATTGGAAGAGACTTGCATATAACAAGTCTTCAGGAGAGAGAAACTAATGATGGAGTGAACACCTTGCAATTCAGGGGCCTTGTCTGTTAAGTATTTGAATTTCATCCCTCAAAAAGCCAAAGGATGAGTAGTCACTGCCACTGCCTTATGATTTTTTTTTTTTTTTTTTGCCTTATGATTTTTATAACGCGTGGATCCCTTTATTTTCATTAACTTTCAGGGTCATCATGTTTTGAAATTAGGAGGGAGCAAAAGGACTCACTCCTCCTGCCAAGTAACAAATTAGCATCTTACATTGTTTATTAACTGCATCCAATTGCAAATGTCACCAAATAGCTATTAAACAGCAAGTCCTATGCACAACACTCAATGGTGCATGACACCTCTGATTAGCTGCAGTTTTTTCTGAAAGGGTGATTATTCTTAGAAGGAATATTTCATTACCCTTAATCTGAGTCCAGTTTACGCAACCATAACCTGAAGCTTCATAAGGTATGTGATCAAACCTCAGTATAAATCTATCAATGCTGTGGGTTATCTTAATGAACCATCTGTATGATTGAAACGTACTATTCTAAGTTATATGTCAGAGCTTATTAAAACTCTCATCAATTGCATTGTTGAAATTTTAAAAAGGTTCTACTATTTTAATGCATGATTTGTATTACCCTTCACTTGAAACAAAGCGGTGTTCTCTGCAGTTTCCAAGCAACACATCTTTTTCAATTACTATTTAGCATCGAATTCTGTCCCTAGATTCCTAATGTACTTCCCTTCCTCACTGTGTGTATATTCAGAGTCTTGGAGAAGAATGAAACTATTCCATTACTTTGACCAAATCTGCTGTATGTCACGGGTAAACCTTTTGTAAACAAGATAAATGCATTAGGACATTCAAAACCGAATCACATCAGTTGAACTTAATTTCAGCAGAGAAAGAGTTCAATTTAGTTAAAACTCTATTCAAAAAGAATTTTTACTGATTAGCGTTTTCATCTTATTTAGTAAGGAAATAGAGGAAAAATTCTGAACTCAGCAATATTCACTCTTACCTTGTAAACTAAGATTACAATTACAGAGCAGAAATAAAGTTTGACTAAAACAGGTTTATAAACATGATAATGAAACACACGTGTTTATCATGTGCTTGGCCTTGATTTAAGCCTTTGACACATATTAGCTTTATAATGCTCAAATTAACGCTTAGATAAATTAGCTACTAGCATTAGTCTCACTTTATAGATGAGGAAGCTAAGACAAGGGGAGTTTATATATCTCCAAGGCCAAAAATTAATAAATGGCAAAGGCAGTATTTGAATCAAGATGGCCTGACTTGGAATAATTAAGTAATTGATGCTCCAAAATAGTCATAACTGATCGTCTACTTAAAGTTAAATCCAATAACCTTCCAAAAGAAATTATCGGAGAGTTTCAACACATCCAAAATTAGTTCTGAGTTTCATACATGTTGTACAGCAATTATTTCATTCAAAAAGCAATTATAATTTCACAGTAAACCTTAATGAAGGAAGTATTACTAGAGGTAAAAGGAGACATTTCATTCCCTGTGCACTGAGTTGGTACCAAACCCACTGTTCCAAGGGCCATTCTTAGCCTATTTCTCTAGAAGGTCCACTGCTGTTTCATGTTGCCAGGTTAAGTTCCCCTGAAAAAAATAGTAAGGATATGGAAGAGGGTTTACAAAGTGGCTATTGTTGCACACAAGAGATTTTCTGTCGACTGACTATTGGGGATAGAGCCTCTTTCTGAGTGTTTCTCTGTAAACCTGTATGTTATTGGTATTTTCCAGGCCAGTGAGAAAAATCAAGTTCAATAAAAATTCATCAGTTCATCATGTAGCTTGTTTTACTTATTTGCTTTAACAGATATGGTTTGGTTTTCCCATACACAGACAGTGATTTAAAAACTTAGCTTTCTAGCAAGTGTCGGTAACACATTTTGATTAAGTGACACTACCCAGAAGACAAAAATTGGCTTCTGAAAAAGATGTTTTAATGCTTGGTAGGTTTTCTTGGGTAGTGGGCAGAATTTATACATAATGAGAATATGCTAGGGATTTAACAGTTTTGATATAATTATCCAGTACAATAATGTAAACTGCTTAGCAACATACCTTTAGCAGCCAAAAATGAAAAAGAAAAAAAAAGTTTACCATAGATAAGTAAAAATAACCCTGGGTAGTTAGATATTTTATGTGCACTGCTGTTGGGGTATGTATTCTATGCTCTACTGTTTCAAAGTAAAAAGTAAATGGTGCAATTCTCACTTTTTACCTTTGGCGCCTTAAAGCCAAGTGTATGGAGGAGCTCAAGTTCACCACTAACTGTAAATGGACAAAATATACCACTCCATTTGTTCTTTGCTAAGTAGTTTGGGATCACCTACTAAATGCTTATTATCTCATTATAATGAACAGAACTCAAAAGAAAGAAAAATTTATGTGATTGGGAACACCTTGCCACACGTCTTGAAACAATGGCCATGTCTACTTCTTAAAGGAAAAGTTATTTATTTATTTATTTACTTATTTACTTATTTATTTATTTATTTTTGGGATCTTTTTATTTTTTATTTATGATTTCTCTCATCTATGGAACATAAGAACCAGGAAGATCGGTAGGGGAAGAAAGGGATAAAGAAAGGGGGGGGGTAATCAGAAGGCGGAATGAAGCATGAGAGACTATGGACTCTGAGAAACAAACTGAGGGCTTCAGAGGGGAGGGGGGTGGGGGAATGGGATAGACTGCTGATGGTTAGTAAGGAGGGCACGTATTGCATGGTGCACTGGGTGTTATACGCAACTAATGAATCATCGAACTTTACATCAGAAACCAGGGATGTACTGTATGGTGACTAACATAATAAAAAACATAAAAATGAAAGAAAAGAAAGAAAAGAAAAGAAAAGAAAGAAAGAAAGAAGGAAGGAAGGAAGGAAGGAAGGAAGGAAGGAAGGAAGGAAGGAAGGAAGGAAAGAAAGAAAGAAAGAAAGAAAGAAAGAAAGAAAGAAAGAAAGAAAGAAAGAAAGAAAGAAAGAAAAAGTTATTTAAATCATCTTTTCATTTTGGTTCTCCACTTTTTGCCAACCTCAGGGCCTGGTACAGAGTGCTAGAAGAACACCTGACAGAACTGTGTTGAATAAAGAATTCCTACTGTGTACTGGTCTAGCCAGCCCTGCATGAGCCTACATGGTAGCATGAAGAGGATCAGAACCACTACAGTCAGCATCACTACTGCTCAGACACGAGGCAGTACTAGTCAAACCTTGCATGATTCTTTCCGGCCAATGAGAAGAAAAGACTAGTGACTATGCGCGTGGGATGGGGAGGGAGGGGAGAGTAAGAATAGGAGCACTAGCAACAATCTTTATGAAAATTGTTTACTTTACTTCCAGCTTTGCCACCTTCAATCCATAATCTCTGTCATTGCCAGAGAGATGTTTCTGAAACACAAATTTCATCAGTATTCTCTTCCCCACATAAATTTTTCATTTCCTTCCACACTCCAACATTTTAAGCATCATCTCTCATCACCAACCCATGTTGTTTATGGTCCAGACATACTAAAGATGATGTCTTTGCAAGAAGAACCAAAACAAAAACATTAGAAAACTCAGAAACATTAAATATATAAAACTATGACCATTAATAGCTTTCAGAATGTACTCTTCTATTCATCCATACTACTTTCATCCCTTCTTTGTTCCCTTCTCGGGAACTGTATATGCCAAATGTGCCTGGCCTCTCCTCGTATCTTTAAACTTTGTGTGCACCCTTCCAATTATCATTTAAACCATAATCTAGTACTTTCCATAACGCTTTCTTCTAAAGCCCATGTTCCTCTTTGTAACCACTATTCTCTTCCCTATACTCCACAATTCAACTTCCGCAACTCAGCGTATTTATAGGTCAATAAAATCAATGTGACTGCTCCTGTGCAAGTTACCAATGACTTCACACATGCAAAACTAGGAATTGGATTCTGTTGACTGCTCCCTCCACTGAGAGACAGTTCAGCTCCTAAGTTACTCCACTTTTCATAGTTTACTTGTAACCCCGATTCTTCCTTCTTTGTACCTGCCCTGGTTTCTCCATTTCTGCTAAAACTTTAAATAGAAGAGTTCCTTAGGGCTTTGTCCTATCCTCTCTTCTCTTTTACAACTATATTATCCTTGTAAGGAATCACATCTCCTCCCATGGAATAAAAAGCAATCTATATATTGAAGGGTAGCAGATGTACTACCCCAAATATGACACTTTGGCAATTTGACTATTTTGAGACGCAGTTACCTAAAAACAGCAAATGATGGTAGAGGTTTTCTCCAAACTCCCTTTCCTCAAGATGAATTCTCCAAACGGAACTCAATTGTCGTAGGTTCACTTCCTGAGAGTGAGTTTTTCAACCAAGGGAAATTGACTCATCAACGTACACTAGAAGTCAACACTACACCCAGACAAGCTTTGTCACAAATTATCACAAACTATCATACCTCCCTCCCATCTATTCTAAGGGTCTGTTCATTCTAAAACTCATGGACTCACTCCTAAAAGGCCTTCAACACTCCTATCTTTTTCCTGTTAAGATGATATTTAAACCTGAATCTTAAAGACACCATTTTGAGGTATTCATTCTCTCCTGGGTATCTTCCCACCTATACATGATATAAACATGTTAATAAACTCCTGTTTTTCTCTGGCTAATTTGTATCTATTCCTGAGGACTCAGCCAAAAACTCAGAAGACAAAAATTTTTTCTTCCCCTACAATACCAACAAACTCCAAATTTAACTACAGGTGAGACCTCATTATTAAGTCCTATGCACACATATCTGACTGCCTATTCAGCTTCTCCACTTGGATAACTTTCAGGCATCTTACAAACTGTCCAAATTGAATATGCGAACATCTCCCTTCCCCCCACATCCATCCTTCCTCCAATGTCTCCTTTCTCCACTGATAGCCTCATTACTTGCTGTTATCCTCAAGATCCTTCATACCTGATCCCCTCCTCTAGCCGATCAGTGAGTCCCACTTTTTATCTGACTGTACCTCAAATCTGTTTACTTCTCTCCCCTTTGCTCTGTAATTCATTACAACCAGGCCAAACTAACACTGTTATCCATACGACTGCAGTGGCCTCTGAGTTTGTCTTCCTACGTCTTCTCTTACTTTGTTCTAACTTTACCATTGTTTACAGAGAACCTAGAATAATCTTGAAAAAAAAATCAAACTTGCACATCTGATTAAGCCAATTCTCTCCTCAATATGCTTTGCCTTCCTTACGGTCCTAGATTAGCTTTTAAAATCTTTAACCTAACTGACAAAAACCCACTGTATTCACCACCACCTAGTTCATCAGTTTCAATTTAATGAACTCTTGCAACTCTGTTTTAGCTACCTCAGTCTCCATGTCTTTATTTAAAATAAATTCTCATCTCTCCCCTCAGAACACTGCATGCATATATATATATAATCTCCATCCCTCTGTCAAGAAGCTTTCCCCATTCCTTCTAGCCTTGAAAATCTTACATCACCTTTCAGATCATCTGAGATTACATCTTACAATTCTAAAAATCTCTGCGCCTGACTCTCTAGGTTATGGGGGGGGGGGGGTCGTCCCTGTTATAATGTTTTATTTTTTCTTCATGTAATATTTAGCAAGTGCATTGAAACAATTTATGTGATTGTCTGTTGTATGTATGCATAACCTACCAGCTGTGAATTCCACAAAGCCAAGAACCTTGTCTTTATTTTTCATCACCCTTTGCCAAATAGATACTAAATAAAAATATATGAAATGGATTGGATAAATTATACAACCACATTATGGAGGCATTTTTCTTTAGTTATTCCTTACCTTTAGCAGAAATCAGAGATTGGTGCATCAAATATCCTATAAGAGGTTGTTCTGAACTTTGAGGATTAGCAAGAGATATTTTCAATTTTATCCTGAGAATCCTATATGTCATATGTTAGATCTCTCATACTATTTGAACTTTAGAGATTTAAATGAATCATCTGAAGTTTTTCTATTACTAGTATCAAGGCCAAATAGGCATTCACATGTTTTATTAAAATGCAGGAGGTAACCTATAAAAAATAGGGTAAAAAATTCTCAATACTCTTAATCATTTGACTTTATGTTTCCCCCTTCAGCCTACTTGTAGAATAATTAATGCAAAAGAGGTCATCTTAAGAATTTTTACTTTCAAAAAAAAGTTCATAATGTATTCAAATAAATCATTCCAGAAAATTTCAGATTACTTCATTTGGTATTTGCTCACAAGTTGCAGATGTTATATCCTATTTATATTCATGTCCCACCAAGAAAATTTAAAATGTAAAATAGCAGTTGGTCCCTTTGAAAACCTAAATTATATAAAATTGAAATAGCACATTTTAAAAATATAGGATTGGAATTTCATAATTAAAAATACTATTGTCAAGAAGAGAACACAATTTTTTAAAACAATTTTATTTGAGCGAGAGAGAGAGAGCGTGTATATGCTGAGAGGGGGGAGGGGGGTGGAGAAGCAGACTCCCCGCTAAGCAGGGAGTCTGGTGTGTGGCTCCATCCCAGGACCACAGGATCATGACCTGAGCTGAAGGCAGACACTTAACCAACTTAGCCCCCCAGACACCCCAAGAATACTATCTTCGTGCAGATTTCTATTAATGTAATACTTATCTTACACAATTCAGTTTATATCACAATAACTAGGAAGTCAGGAATATAAACCTCTTTCATAGTGTTTGTACATATTTAATCTTTATCTTCATTCGAAATTTTAATAAACTAAGTTACAATCATCGACACTATTAAAATTTCAGTTAAACATGAAAACTGAACACACAGCAAGGAGCAGGAAGACCTGGAGTATCAGTCTTACACTGTTGCAAAACCACTCTGAAATTATTAAGCTCACAGATATACAACATTCAGGTACAGAAACTCAATGCATCAAAACCATATACAGTGAGTCACAGTGCTCTTGACTTACATAGCAATATGCCTGTTTGAAGATATTTATCAACTACAATTTTATTAAAATTGTGGACTGAATGGCAACTTGTACTAAAAGTTTATCTTTCTACTGAGAGGTGTGATACGACAGAGCTGGAATGGAGTGTAGACATTAGAAGTCAGTGTTTGAAAAGATGTTTTACCCACATAACTTATTCGCCTAATCATTCTATTCCTTCAGAGATAGTATAGAATTAACAAATGCAATATTCTTCTAGGTGTGAAGTATTTTGCTCTATTCATACAGCAAATGTAACACCACCATTTGATTTCAGTTAGAGATTGTTTAAGCACTGCTTAAATTTTTACAACACAGTTAAGCAATTTAAAATGGAAAGGTATGATTATAATCAAAATCTTTTTAAAAACATGAATTCTTACCAATTTGTAGTGGAGCATCATATAAATGACTTTTTTTTTTCCTGATTTCATTCCAGTGTTTCTTCTCATGGGCACCTAACCTCCATATGACACAATGCAGACAGAACCAGTGAGGCTTGGGGGAATGACAAGTACTTAAATGTGAATCCTACTTTCTAGAGTTTGAGGTCTCTCCACCTGACAAATCACTTAACATCTCTGGGATAATTATATCTACCTTCAAGCAAGATTATGAAGACTGGAAATAATATAAATTGACCACCCATATTTGGTTCATACTAGACAAAACTGTGGATGTTTTTAGTAGATGGTCAAAAAGAATCCTATATATGTCCTATGAGAAAATATCTTCCATCTCTATAAGATGGCAGAGAATTATTCGAGAACAAGAACAGAAACATTTGGCAGAATTATGGAAGAACAGAGAATCTTCTTTACACTGGAAAGCAGTGTAAAATAGAATTAGTTTAAATAGTACCAATTTTGTGCTGGGTGCTTTACATATTCCATATCATAATTCTACAAAAATCCCATAAAGTAGATTTTTTAAACTCCAGATCTTCCAAGAGGGTACCATGGCTCCAAGAGCTTAACACACTTTTCTTGTTGACTCCAAAGCCCATGTTCTTGCTGTCTCAGGCTGGGCTCTAGAATCTCTATAAATGCCGTCCATGATTCAGGAAATACATGCGGTGGGAAAAGCCTAGACCTGCCTTTTAGTGAAGGGCAGAGAATAGGTCTACAGGTGCATGGAATTGAGGGCACTAAGACTTCCTGTCCAGATCTTTATTGGGACAAAAGACGGCAGATGGTATTCTGGTAATACCCTAATTCTTGACATAGATGGCTGCTGGTGTACAAGTACAGTCACTTCCAGAAAATATATCGATATGTATAATTTGTGTATTTTATGTATACCCACACATATATTTGTATTTATACACTTATATGTGTTTTTATATATATTTACTTCAATATAAACAAAAAATCAATGCCCAGTGTGCACTTGCAACAAAGGAATCTGGACCTAACGTAAGGGAATAAGAGAGCTCGCTGAATTAAATGGCATTTAAGCTTTGACCTGAAAAAAGAATCTAACCAGAGTTACACGGCAACAGAAAAACTAAAATGTGTACAAAAATGGTACAGGGGTCAAGGAAGCATTCAAAAATGGAGGACGACATTGGGAGACCAGCCAGAGTATTATTGGAATAATCTGAGCAGAGCAAGCTGCTTCTAATAGGTACAGTTTGTGAGTGTAATGAGAACATTTACTAAAAAAAAATATGAAGTTAATAACTGTACAAGAAAGCAAATGTTAAAATCTCACACCTTAAGTTAATATTAGTCATAACCCAACTTTCTGGACGAATACAAGTTATTCATCATGATTAGAGTACTTTAAGGGAGGTCCTGCTGTGAGAAAAGTTTAATTGGTTGTTTTCTATATTCTGTGAAATGCACTTTTAAGAACTTGATCCTTGGCAGCAAAATTGGCATTTTGCAATGTGTGTGGAGCCTGTATTATAATGAGACATAGGGACCTTTTCAGGGATGGAGCAAACCAGCCTATTGGACATTTATATTCAGCTTTCTAAAAATTAAATAAGAACATAATTTCCCAGGTTAGCTCAAGAGCTTCTGGTTGCCTATGATGAAGAACTAGTTGGGAGAAAGACCAAGGAATGTCGTTAAAGTCTGGACTACTCTGCTCATTTACAAAATTTACTCTTATTAAAGTAGTTGTTCTTAAAGTGTCATCCAACAACCAGCAGCCTCAGTAACACCTGGGAGCCCATTAGAAGCGAAAATTCTTGGGCCCCACCCCGGATCTACTAAATCAAAAACCTGGAGTGAATCCAGCACTGTGTTTTATAAGCCAAGTTCTTCCAAAGAACATTGAATTCAGAGAACCAGTACATAAAACTTCCCATTTTATCACTAATCATCAAGGAAATGCAAATCTAATTCATAGGAATATGTCACCTTACATGTGTCAGAATGACTGGAATCAAAAAAAGAAGTGTTGGTGAGGATGTGGAGAAAAAGGAACCCTCCTGCACTGTTGGTGGGATTATAACCTGGCGCAGCCACTGAGAAAAGCAGTATAGGGATTTCTTAAAAAAAATAATTAAAAATAGAATTACCATATGATCCAGGAATTCCACTAGTGGGTGTTCACCCAAAGAAAATGAAAACACTGGGGCACCTGGGTGGCTCAGTCAGTTAAGCAGCCAATCTTGATTTTGGCTCAGGTCATGGTCTCAGGGTCATAGGATCAAGCCCCACATTGGACTCTACACTTAGCGAGGAGTCTGCATGAAGATTTCTCTCCCTTTCCCTCTGCCTCTCACCCCCTTTACAAATAAATCTGAAAAAAAAAAAAAAAAAGAAAATGAAAACACTCAATTCAAAAAGTTATTTGCAGCCCAATGTTCATTGTGGCTTTATAATGGCTAAGATATGGAAGCAACTTAAGTGTCCATCCATAAATGAGTGGATAAAGATGTGGAATATATACAATGGAATACTACTCAGCCATAAAGAATGAAATCTTGCCATTTCCAACAGCATGGATGAGCTAGAGGATATTATGCTAAGATGAAATAAGTCAAAGAAAAACAAATACCATGATTTCACTTACATGGGGAATCTAAAACTTAAACAAAACAAACGAGATGTTAAAAAAAAAAGATTCAAATTAAGAACTGATGGTTGCCAGAAGGGAGGTGGGTGGGGGATGGGTGAAATAAAGGGGATTGAGAAGAACAAACTTCCAGTTATAAATCATGAAGACAGAAAGTACAGCATAGGGAATTAGTCAATTAGTAATGTTGTATGGTGACTACACTTATTGTAGTGAACACTAAGTAGTGTATAGGATTGTTGAATCAACACACTCTATACCTAGGGGCACCTGGGTGACTCAGTTGATTAAGCATCTGCCTTCGGCTCAGGTCATGATCCCAGAGTTCTGGGATCAAGCCCTGCATTGAGCTCCTTGCTCAGCAGGAAGTCTGCTTCTCCCTCTCTCCCTGCTTGTGTTATCAATTTTTTAAAAATCTTAAAAATATGGGGCACCTGGGTGGCACAGCGGTTAAGCATCTGCCTTCGGCTCAGGGCGTGATCCCGGCGTTATGGGATTGAGCCCCACATCAGGCTCCTCCGCTATGAGCCTGCTTCTTCCTCTCCCACTCCCCCTGCTTGTGTTCCCTCTCTCGCTGGCTGTCTCTATCTCTGTCAAATAAATAAATAAAATCTTAAAATATATATATATTCTACTCCTAAAATGAACATTGTATGTTAGTTTTTTTAAAATTCCACTTTAGGGGTACCTGGGTGGCTCAGTCGTTAAGCATCTGCCTTCGGCTCAGGTCACAATCCCAGGGTCCTGGGATCGAGCCCCACATCAGGCTCCCTGCTCAGCAGAGAGCCTGCTCCTCTCTCTCTCCCTCTGCTGGTCTCCCTGCTTGTATGCTCAAATGTATCTAGTCCCATCTTAGTCTGATTTTTGAACATGCTATCAACATACCTCACCACCTGTATAGTACATCCTTTCTCCTAACACCATGCACAGCAATAATCATGTTCCCTTTATCCCATTCCAGGATTACCTCCTCTGAATTCTTCAACACTTGGCTATCTGTATCTTGCTTCCACTCCAGAGACAACTTCTCTTTGGTAATTGCAGTGAGCTCCTCCTTGTTAAGTGTCAAATCATGGTCTTAAATTGCATGACTCTTTATGGTCTATGTCCTACTAGAATTTAATCTCTGTTAGAAAGGTGATTTTTCTGTTTTGTTCACTATTCTATTCACAGCATCTGGAAGAGTATCTAGCACAATGACTTGCTCAACAAAATTTTTTGAATGACAATGAAAATAACTTGTTTTCAATTCCTCAGCCTACACATCTTTGGGGTACTCTACAAGGTTAACCAACTCCATGAACACAAATATTCAAAACCATCAAATCTCCACCATTGATTTCAAAAGTACTTCAGTTTCTGGCTTTCTTCATATGCTTCTCAGTCTTTTTAATTCTCCTTTGCGGGAGATTCTTCTCTTTGTTTTGCAACCTCGTCCATTCACAGAGAGGCAAAAAATGATAGTAATTAAAGAAGGCAAATTTTGAAATCTGATCCAATGCGAATTACACTCTATAACCCTTGCTTTTCTCATCTGTAAACTGGTGCCCTGATGTTATTTATCCTGAACTATTTTCAGTACTAGATGAAACTGTAAATTATAGCAACTGACTCTTACTATGTTTAGTTGTTGATCATCTGCAAATGATGGAAATCATGAACCTCCAACTTTTAACTGTTTCAGATCTACATTTGCAACTTCTTGATGGACAACAGATTTTTTTAACTTTCTGTTCAACTTGTGAAGATCACACTGATTAGTTTTCCTCTTCGGATGACTTGGAATCCTTTGGCTCAATGCTCCCTTCTCATCTTCAATATCCAATCAATAAGCTGTAATTTTTTTAAGTGACCTAATAATCCTTTCATATCCATTTTTTTTTCATTTCCAGTGTTACATCAATGGTACACGCTGTGTAGACAAGCTCATTACAGCAGTCAGCAAATGCTGTGTGCAATATCTCCAGAGTCTATTATTCCACATTCTGTAGCCAGAGTGCTGCTTTAAAACACAAATATATTAAGACTATCCATTGCCTTCTCATTGTTCTTAGCAAAAATGAAGTAATTACTACTCTGGGTTACTAATCTCAAACTGGTTTAGCTCACTCCCAGCCCTCTAATGTACAGAGAATGTTCCTCCCTAAGGCATGCTAGATATCTTGTGGGCACATGCTCTAAGATGGCCATAAAGGGAGCCAAAAATGGTTATGTACATCCCATGGCATGGATAAAAATCAGATGGACCCATATGTGGTCCTGATCAGTGATCCTGAGTTATTGAGAAGCCCTCATGCAAATGAATGTTTTGCAAGCCCAATTTACTTATTTCCTTCTGGGTCCTCTAGTTTTTCTCATTATGCTGTTCAGGTTTCCCAATCATTATAACAAGTCCTGCCTCCTACATCTCTCCCATCCCCCTCCCCCTGGCCCCCATCAATTCTAGGGTCCCTGGGTCCACATCATCTTTTTTCTTTCCACTGGGAGGACAGGAAGACAAGAACAACCAGAAACATTTTTTTGACATCTCCCCAAAATAAAAATATGAATTTTTTTCTTTTCCTCTCAAAGACAGAAAGGGCTTTAACCTCAAATATTCCCAGGTTGTGAGGAAAAACATTTGTCCTAGATTGTTCTTAAAAGCATTCAAGAAAAGCAAGTAAAACCAATGCAGAGATGGTAGAATATCCAAATCCTATTGTATTAAAAGAGAAATTCTTAACATGGTCTATGGCATCCTTCCCAGTCCAGCCCTTAGTGGGGTCTTCAGTCTCCCCCGACACCATGAACACTCTTTGCTGTCTTCTGAAGTCACAATTGGCCTTAAACCAGTTTCTCACACTTGCCCAGCCCGTCCTGCCACTGGAATAGCACAGGCTGTTCCTACAGTTTGAAATACCCTCCCTTTCCTCCCCTACTTCAGTGAACCCTCACTGTTCTTCTCAGCTGCAGTCACTTCCCTCATCTCCTTGACAAGGTAAAATACTTCACTGTTTAACACTTGAATAGCACTATATTCTTAAGTGCAAGATTTATAGTAAGCACTCCATAAAAGTTAACGAAACTAAAATTAGTAAATACTTTAATAAATTATTTTTGCAGGGTCTATGGTCTAAGTTTGCAATTCGTTTATGTGCTTCTCCCTGCCCCCCCCCCCCAGCTATTAGTGATCTGCTGCCAAGAATGAGCTCTTCATTTTTTACTCTAACAAACTCCATGACTCAAATTTCTTCCCTAGACAGTTTCATATTTCCTGCTGAATCTGATGTTAAATTCTCAAATGTCAAATATGGTTAAGTTCCTTTTCTGCTCAAAATCCTTCATTGGTTCTTCATGTGCATAAGGAATAGGTACAAGTATCTTAACATGGTGAAGCACTTGCTAGTCTGAACTCCCTTTGTCATATTTACCTACTTACGGTATCTCCAGCAAAGTAGCTTCGGTGTTAACTACATCAACATATCTGCTTTACCACAGATACATACTCCAAGTTCCTACGGGTTAAAGACTATGTACAACAAAAGCTGAAAAACCCATCGGACTTGATAGGGGGCAGAATTAAAAAATTAAACAGACTAGGAAGACCTTATTTCCTTTCGTGTCTCAGTGAGAATTTCCCTCCCAGATACACACGTTTGATTACCCCATGTTTGCCTCCCTGTGTATTTTTTTCTCTTAATGTCTGTTTTCATTATTTTTTAAGTAATGTGGCTTTACTGGAAAACATGTTGTAAATAAGTGCTACAAGATGTATTACTGATCATTATAGTAACATATAAGCCAGTCAGAAAAAGGAAAGTTTATTATTGTATGCATCAAAATAACATTAAAAAGGAGAACTGGATGGTCCACTGGTATGTTCAAAGCACCGTAACCACATCATTTGGACATGATCAAGAACTCGCTCTTTGAAAGCATAGAGATGTGTGGCCTTGGCAGGTCCTGAGCAAAGGGGGCAAGGAAGAGGTCTTCTGTCAGGAAAGGACCTGTGAAGGCAGAAGGTTTGCCACAGTGGAAGTGACAGATAAGCCTGTGGGTGAGGCTCCATGGGAAGCAATGCCCAAAGTCATCAAGTATGTGGGAGACACCAATGACAAGGGAATCAGGATGGGGAGGACAGTTCCCATTTCCTTTGCTGTGTTTCCCAGTGAAGATGGCTCCATACAGAAGAAATTAAAAGTCTGGTTCCAGATTCCAAACCAGTTTCAGAGCAACCCACCATTTCCTACTGATGACAGCATGGAGGTGGAGGACAGGGAAAGCATCAGTGTCTCTTCCCTGCAGTTTGCTGGTTATGTCAAGGAAGTGGACTATGTAGCTCATGCCGCCCAGCTGTGGACCACGTTGGAGGGCAGAGCCACCTGACGGAGTGATTTCTACTTCTACACCACCTATAACCCTCCCATGAAGCCCTACGAAAGTCACAGTGAGGTCTGGCTGGTGAAAGCATGAATGACTCACTGAAGCCAGAACTTCCTGAATATGTGCTTCTGTGTCTACTTCCTCAGGGGAGAAGAAGGGAGCAAAGCTTGTAACCGAATCTGCAGCTTAACCAACTTTCCTTCAAAGCCAGTTACTGCCCATTTTCTGAAATAAACATATTCCATCTATGCTCTTTTTCTCAGGGTGGAAAATACTACAGCCAAGATAGGCAGCATCCCTCTAACGGACTTAGGAAGTTCTGTGGGGGACCAGAAAAAAACCCAGCAACATTTTCCCAGCTATGTGGGTCACTAAAAATGGATTTAAAAAAATGACTGAAACTGTATCTTTGTCATCGAGAGAAAAACGTGATTTGCACATGATCGTTTATCTGTGATTCATATAAGACCTTTGTCTAAAAGAAACTGAAAATCATAGGGACAACTGGATATGACAGGGTAGCAAAAAGAACTTCTGCAATATTTAACTGAACACTGACCATGTATATGCAATGCTGTTAAGACCTAAACGAAGGAGGTGAAGGTGATTAAATAGAAACTACTGTCCTCAACCAGCTTAGTTTTTCTTGAGGGGAACAGGCAGGCACAGGATTGCATTTAACACAAGGCACATAGTTTAAAGTGCCAAAGTTCTATAAAAACTGAGCACTTTGGCAATGCCCGAAAAGGAAAAAAAAAGATTAATTTTTACTGAGATGACTAGATCTGACTTGATGATTTACGTGACATTTGACCTGAGTCGAAGACAGTGGAAGGTTTGATTAGCCAGAAATAGGGAAAGAGGTCATTCCAGGCTAAGGAGAAGTTGGAGGTGGAGCACAGAGGTACACAGGACATGAGCTGAGGCTCACATAAGTCTTCTGTAAGAAAAGGATTCATATATGAGATGAGGTTCAAAGGACAGATTGGGGTCAGACTGTGAAGTCCGAATTTCATGCGAAGAAATTTTTATGGCCACAGCAAGGGGCAACAGGAAAAAGCACTTTTTGTTTTGTTATTGTTTGAAAATGACCAGGATTTATTTTTTAGCTATTCTAGCTCTAGGGCACTGGGAAACACAAAAAGTATCTTACCCCCATCTCCTATACAATAAAATTATACCTATTAACCTATGGGTTGGTTTGTTTCGTTTTTTTAAATCATTTACTCTGTGCCAGACTCTTCTGGAGCTGGTGATGTAGCAGTGAAGAAAAAAAGAAATCCACACTTACATGAAGATTAAATTGTGGAGGCAAAAAGCCATTAAGAAAGAAACTCACCCATGGTATGTAATGTGGAGATAAATTCCACAATGGAACTACAGCCGAGTAGGATGGTAGAGTGACAGAGGCCACTATTTTAAGTAGTTAGGGTAGGCCTCACTGAAGAGGAGACTGTTGGTCAGGTTCTCACATACATGGTTTGTGGGGTTCAAAGTCCAGGCAGACAAGACAGCAAGGGCAACTTAGCTGAGGACAAAATGTGCAGCAGGGTAGTGGTTGAATTTCAGCTCTTTGGAAGGTTACAGGCCACAGTATTTTCATATGGATCAAATGTGAGATGTGAAAACGTAGTCTGGGATGACTAATGGTTTTTTGGTGTGAACATCCAAAGAAATGAAGGTGTCCTTCACTGAAAGCGTACTTTACCGAAAGGCATCAGAACACAGCAGGAGGAAGAGAATCAGGACTTTTGTTCAAGATGCTCTTTAGATCTACAAATGGAGATTTCAAGTGGCCAACTGTTACACACACCTTTAATTCAAGGTAAGGTTGAGGTTGGAGACACACATTAGGAAGCATCAATGAGTGCACAGATGGTATGTGAGCTTGGGAGGGCACGAGAGCAGTCCCAGAGAAAGAGAGAACAGAGAGCAAGTCGGGGTACAGAACCTCCAAGTTTTCTCATACATTAGTGTTGAGAAAATGAGCATCCAACATTAGCACCTGAGGAGCTATGGTTAATGAGGAATAAAATCGAGTATTCTAGAAGAAAGGTAGAGATAGTACATCAAGAAGAAAGAAATGATCAATTATGTCATGGGCAAACAACTCAGGTAAGATGAAAACTCAGATTGAACAAAATGGAGTTCTTGGTGAAAGCAACTGGAGCAGTTTGAAGAAGAGTGGTGATTTGGTAGGCTTAAAATATTCCCTACCAAAAGTTCCTCATCCTGTAGGATCTTATTAAAAGACCCAAAATATTTAACAAAAAACTAAACTTTACAAACATTAAAAAAACTTTTTAAAAACA
Organism: Ursus arctos; assembly: GCF_023065955.2. Taxonomy (NCBI): domain Eukaryota; kingdom Metazoa; phylum Chordata; class Mammalia; order Carnivora; family Ursidae; genus Ursus; species Ursus arctos. Next base: position 18,660,422 of record NW_026622764.1, read on the forward strand.
CAGCTGGGGGCGCCTGGGTGGCTCAGTTGTTAAGCGTCTGCCTTTGGCTCAGGTCATGATCCCGGGGTTCTGGGATTGAGTCCCGTATTGGGCTCCCTGCTCACCGGGAAGCCTGCTTCTCCCTCTCCCACTCCCCCTTCTTGTGTTCCCTCTCTCGCTGTGTCTCCCTCTGTCAAATAAATAAAATCTTTAAAAAATAATAATAAAAAAGAAAAACACAGCTGAAGAGTATAAAGGAAATTTTTGAAGGCCAAAATAAAAAGGGAATACCATTTCCATGACATGCTGTCATGTAGCAAACCTTATACCAAGACCAAAATGGTTTTTATTTGTGAAGAACATTATTTGTAACCACCAAAAAGGGAGAGGAACAACAAAATCTAGGCCATACAATTGCCTGGAGCTGAATTAGAGACCCTAACATGAAGCTGGGAATCTTACAGACCTAAATCATCAGTGAGAGGGTGATGTAAAAACAAAGAAACAAACGAAAAACCACAGAAAGGGTGAAAAAAAAATACTCATTGGTCACAGACTTGAATCTGTTGGAAGAGAAAATATATATACCAAGTTTTTTAGACCACAAGTCACGGTTCACACATTTTGATGCCTGAATACATTCTTTAGGGTTTCTGTCCTCAGTCTTACTAGATATTTTAATAAATCCTCAATTGGAAATGTCATCAGATATCCAGAAGCAAATGCAAATTCTTTCTACAGGAATGATGACCATCTGTGGCCACAAAAGAGTTCTCAGATTTCCAAATACAAAAAAGTAAATGAAACAGATGAGGGAAAGGGACCCCATAAATGAAAATCAGGAAAAAAATGAACAGAATGAGAGTAAAAATGCTATTCTATAGGATGTTTAGAACAACATTCTCACAATAAGGCAAATTTTCTCTTGGGCTTCAGACTAAGTATTTTATTTCGGCCTATATTCCAGTTTGCTAATTTTTTCTTAAGCTACATGAAGTCTTCCTTTACCTCTTAGATTGAGTACTCAAGTTCAGTTATTACATTTTGCAGCTTTATAAGTATAACCCATTTGATTTTTAACACTTTTTAATTCTGTAAAATTCTGAAAATGTTTTGTTTTCTCTAACTTCTTTAACATTTTAATGAATTATTAAAAGTCAGTGTCTTAGTAAACCCATCTTGATCTTTATGTATCTTTGTTATGTTTTTATATTGGGCTTTTGTTATCCATTTTTTACCTGGGATATTCCAGGTAAACTTTGATTGAATTCCAGATGTGTAAAATATAGAAATTTTGAAGACCTGAGTCATCTTCTCTAGAGGGAATTTCGTTTTGCTTTTAATATGTATCTAGGGGAGGGGGCAGATCTCCTTAATCTGAGTACTGTTTAAGTTCATCTTTAGTTGGGCTTCTCTATTTCTTATTCACTCTTTTCCTCAACTAAATGCACGGAGTATTTACCAAGGCCTCTCTTCTTACTCATGCAATCCAGTTTTGTACTCCATTCCTGTAAGATGTGCAGATTTTTCAGCTACTAAAATCTCTTAGTTTCCATTAGACACCCAGCTTCTTAGCCTTATGACTCCTGATTAACACCTTGAAGGTAGGTCTAGAATATTAGGTTCACTGCTTTGAAACACTCTGAATATCATACTATATGTTAACTAGATTTTAAAAACTTAAAGAAAAAAAGAACACTCTGCCTTGTTAGCATTTGAATTCCTTCGTACAGATTCCTTTAAAATATTTTTCTAATTTTTGTGGTTTTCTTCCCTTTACTAGGAGATCTGAAATAAATCAGGCTGCTATTTCCACAAACAGAAACTCCAAAGATACAGTTTTACCTCTAGGAAGACAATTGGGAATGTAATTGTGAAAGATTACAGAGGACTTCAGACATGCCACTGATGCTCTGGTCTATGGCATTCATTGTATTATTTTTATGTCTGATACAAACATACAACATTACATAGTCTGTAATGAGGATCCTGTATCTTAACAGGGAAAAACAGGTGGAGAATTAAAGAAATGGGAATCAGCAAGTACAGAAAAGTTTTTGGTTTTATTTCAAAGGGGAAGCTGAGAATTTGGACATTATTTGAAAGGAATAATGGAATACAAAGAAAGGGTCTACAATCCAGAATGCCTCCATGCTGACGTGGGGTGGTATGAAGATCGGATTCATCACCTGAAACACAAAGCATGGATACTCATGTAACAGGAGTACATATCTAAGTTTCCTTCTGACCTTTTTATCATTTAAAAGTGCCAGTTGTGGGGAGAAGAGATGGGCTGTCAGGAGAGCAGTGGAAAAAGTCAAGATGGGGTCTTGAAAGAGATAAACACGAGGTAAGAGGTGAGAGAAAGTGAGGAGTTTTTAACAACTCTTGGATTTCTAAACTCTGTAACTGGGAGGAAAGCAAGATAGCCTTGCATGCACTAGAGAAACCAACATCAGTTTACTATAGTAACACCTAGTTACAGAGTCCAAGGAAAGCAATAGTCTGCTTGGGAAATTACTTAGACATGGTTTGTAACTTGGTAGGACATGCATTATCCCAATGCTAAGGCAATAAGGTAGTTTTAATAGGGGTGAGCTGCTAGGTAAGCTTACGCTCTACTTGAATTCAATAGAACACAGTCCTGAGCTCTATAAGGGTCAGATAAAAGCAAAATAATTCTCTTGTTGCCATACTTAAATGTCCTAATTTCTTTCTCTTAAGGAGTACAATTATCCGAAATTAGCGTTCAGTTGAGAGAACAGAATCTCAGAGCAAGATAGATGAAATTCCCATAATCCACAGGGATGTTCTCTCACTGGGATTGCTGGTTTGCATTAACTTGGTTAGTTTGGATTCCAAGAGCATTACAGCTTTGCTTGAGATGGGGAGTATTTGTTAATTATGCTATGCTGTTCTGAATAGTCCCCTATGTACAAAACCAGGGCCACTGTCACTCAGAGAGAAGGTTAAATAGTTATAAAAATATAAGAAATTATGGGAGGATAAATTATTTATTTTTATTTCACCTGACATTAAAACTTATTATCAACTATCAATACTAATATTTTCCCAAAGGGAAGAAAACTTAATGATAAGAATGTTTTTAAGAAAAATTACCTTACTATAAATGTGCCATATCCCATTTGTGTTTCACTGTATTCTAGAGCTATCAGTCTTATGAAGCAATAAATTTCTGTTGTATACTCCATAAGCTCCTGTGATAACATTTTATATTGCTTGTCTGCTGCCTGAAGGAGGAGGGTAAAATATTATTTCGAGGTGCATTTTGCATCCAAGGAGACTAGACCTGTTTATTGCAATAGTCCCATTTTTTACTCTAGGGCAGTGGTTATTAGATATGAAAGAAAATGAGAAGGATTGGTTTCTCTTCCCCAAGGAAAGGAGGAGGGAAGAGATGGGAGGGAAGGAAAAAATGGGAGGGGAAGAAAAACCAGGGAAATTTTGGAAGGTAGATACTAAGTGGGTGATTGTCTACTGAGGCAATCTGTCCCTTGGGAGGTGATTGGCTGAAATGTTTTAAAATCAACAAGCAATATTAAATATTTGTTCTGTGAAAATGCTGTAATTCTACTATTGCTCCGTAGGAGGTAGTTTGTTTTGTTCATGTGGTCCATGAGGAGGTGAGTAGGTGTCATGTTTGATGTTTTGGATTCAATGGTGTTTTCTCAAAATTCATATACTGACGACCCTACCCCTGGTACCTCATAAAGTAACCTGATTTAGAAATAGGTATGGTTAAGATGTGGTCATCTTGGAGTAGGGTGAGCCTCTAATCCAATATGACTGGTGTCTTTAGAGTGTCATGTGAAGAGACACATACAGAGAGAAGACAATATGAAGATATAGGAAGAATCCCAGCTAAAAAAACACCCACGCCTGCCAGAAGCTAGGAGACATGGAACAGATTTTCTCCAGAAGCTCTCTAAAGGAACCAATCCTCACACAATTTGAGTTTGGACTGAGTTTCAGTCTCTAGAACCGTGACACAATGAATTCCTTGTTAAACCACCCAGTTTGTGGTATTAGGTTATTGCAACCCTAGCAAACTTTTTTTTTTTTTTTTAGCCTGGTGAAAAGAGAAACAGCATGAAAATGATCTGTTCCTCAGAGACAGAACCACCTGGTGTGTAAGTTTGGGCCTTCTGAGAAATCGATGCCAAGTGGAATTTGATGTGTACGATTTTATTGGGGGAAAGGCCTGTGAAAGATAAAGGGAGGATAAGGAGAGGTAGCTACAATGCCAATCTGACTCCTGTGAAAACAGAGGAAGAAGAAAGAAGGATTGGACAAGGAGTCTGACTTGAGCAGAAGAAGAAAGAAGGACTGAGACAAGGAGTCTCAGACTGGAGCAGATTTTTTTTAAGATTTGAGAGAGAGTGTGTGTGAGTAAGAGAGCGAGCAAGAGAGCATAGGGGAGGGGTAGAGGGAGAAGGACAGAATGTCCTAAGCAGAGTCCATGCTGAGCACAGAGCCTGACATGGGGCTCAATCTCACAACCCTGAGATCATGATTTGAGCTGAAACCAAGAGTCGGACGCTTAACCAACTGCGCCACCCAGGCACCCTGATCATATTTCTAAGCAAGATTAAGAGAGGCTAACAGGGAATCTTCTACCTTAAGATCCCTGTCATAGGAGTCCCATGCCTTAGAGTCATAAGCTTTCATACTAGCCCTGCTGGGCTTGCTCACTGAGCGCAGTGTGACCTCAATACAAATGCAGCAGGGGTTAGAAAAGGGTGGCAGCTGGGCTGTCCTTTAACTATGTTCGCCACAGCATGACATCTGAGCAACGCAGTTCTATGGTTGCCACACTGGCAACATGAAGATGCCTTAGGAGAGGGATTTATTTCTTGAGGGTCAGCTGCAAGTTATCCATTTAAGGTTGGCAAACAATGGCCCATGGACCAAACCCAGCTTCTCTTTTTGTATGACCTTTGGACTAAATGATTTTTAAAGAGTAAGGAAAGAAGAGTAAGGAAAAAAGGAAATGAAAAAGAAGAGGAAGGGAAAATCCAAGAGACTGTAGGAGGCCTATAATGCCTAAGATATTAAATATCTGGTTCTTTAAAAAAAATGGAAAAAAAAAGAAAAAATTAGCTGACCATTATTTTAGAAATTATCTACAGCCATAAGTACTGGGGTTCCACACGTCAGGGTGGTCTGTTTCAGATAGTTCTCCCTAGACCACCTCTGCTTATAGAATAAGCCAAGCTGAGCATGATGCAGTGAGGTGGAGTGGGTAGGTGATACAGTCTTTAGGAAGGGATATGGAATTGTTCAGCACAAAATATCTATCTTCGGGCAGTCACATACAGTATTTATTAGTTCCAGCTTCACTTCTGTTTTCTCCTTTCCAGATAAACAGAATTTTCATGTTCTGTATGATAGGTGTGGCCAGTTCACAGCCACTGACCTGCGGAGAAGTGGGTGATGGCGGCCAGTGGTCCATCAACTGACCTAACCCGCTGGGTGTCAACCTATGCTAAATTCAAGCCAGTTCATCCTTATGGTCCTTTCGGATCTCACAAAAAAATTAACGTATGCTATTTAAAATTTGAAAGTTGGCTGATGAAATAATCCTTGAAGCTATATGCAAGAGCAATGTTTTTATAATTTTTAAATCTTATAGGTAAATCTTAAATCAACCATTTTAAAGTCAGTAGCAAAAGAACAGATATGTGGTTTTTATTGTGAGTGAAATGTAAGAGAAGGTTTTTGAGAAAAGAAACATTAGAAGAATTGCTCAAGTTGCCATATTGTGAATACACTATATAAGGGAATATAGAAAGTCCAGAAATAGACGTAAGTGGATATATGCAGCCTATGTATAAGTCACTAAACCCAGTTATTAATTATCAACCATCACTTTCTCACCCTGTCATTTTTAGGCTCAGTTGATTTACCTTTTCCTTGTACTCTTTCTTCACTTGGTTTCCAGGATGGGGAAAGAATTACTTAATAAATGTTATAGGAATAATTGGCTAACCATTACAGAAAATCTTACTCATTTTTTTATATAAAAATAAACCCCAGGTAGAACTTGACTAATACATAAAATATCCTTAGGAATTAAGAGCTTTTTAAGTGAAATGGGAAAAAAATGTTACAAAGAAAAGAGAGTTCAGAAATTAAATTTATAGGTGCCATTATTAATAATCATTCATCAAATATTTCACATCTGTTATGTTTCAGGAAGTGAATTAGTCACTTAGTATATATCTGTAAATATAGCAAACCACAAAACAGACCAATTATGAAATTTATTTCCATGGAGAGGTCATAAAATAAGCCTAATTACGAACAACTATTTACCATTTTAGATAAGAACACAGGGATCATGAGAGCTGGGGTGGGAGGAGGAGCTCTGCAGAATTAGGAACTGAGGTCTGGGTATACCTGATTGAAAGGGTGAAATATAAGGAAAGACCAAAGAAATTTATCCTAGTAGATAGATATCGGGAGAGGAGTATCTTGGGTAAAGAAAATAGTAGGGCCACGTGTGAAGTACTGTAGGAAAGTCAGGCTGATCCATGTGCCTGGTGCAGTGAGTAGGGAGGGAATCCTTGGAGAGAAGGTCAGTGAGGTAAGTGGTCTGGATAGTGATTGGCCTTGATGGCCTTGTACGGAATTGTGATTTTTCCAAGTGAAATTCAGAGCAGGTGTTAGGTATTTACACAATGAAAAGATATCACACAACTTGTATTTTAGAAAAATTACTCCGTAAATCTATTATGCATAGTGGAATCATGAAATGTTTGTCTGTATGTGACTGACTTATTTCACTTTGTATGATGTCTTTTAGGTCCATCCACATTCTTGCAACTATCAGGATTCCTCTTTAAGGCTGAATAATATTCCATTATATCTATATTTTCTTTACCATTTGCCCATAGACAGATATTTAGACTGCTTTCACATCTTGGCTGTTATAAATAATGCTGTAATAAACAAACGATTGCAGACAGCTCTTTGAGACCCTGATTTCCATTCTCTTCCAAACTTTTAAGAGTTTTGTTACAAAGGGGACCCAAGAAATGAAGAGGCAGGGGAAGTAGGGTCCCGATAAAGCTCATTAAAGATGGGTCAAATAGCCTATTCTATGGGAAGGATCTGGTAGAGAGTAAAAATACATACATACATACATACATACATAATATATATATATATATATATATATATACACACACACACACACGCACGTGCGTGCACACACACACACACACACATACACTCAAAAAGAGCATGAAGTGATGTTCTTAAGTAGGTGCCACATGATGGGATCTGGTGCTCCTGAAGGAGAGCTGAATGTACACAAATTGGTTAAGATCATCTGATAACAGATGGGGGAGAAATGGGGCAAATGCTGTTGGATAGGGCAGTTTTGTTGGTAGAAACCTGTGAAGTTCTCTGCTGATGGCTTTCTTTCAGTGAAGTAGGAAGGGGACTGCTGTAAGGACTGAATTAAGTTATCTAACATAAAGCACACAGAAGAGTTCCTAATGTGTATCTGTATTTTATTGACATAGAAAGTACTATATTAGGAAAAAGGGTTACAAATAGTATGGAGGATATAACCCCATTTTCAATGTCTAGAAGGGGTTTTTGAGAATGAACATGAAATTCCTAACAGAAGGGACCCTGTGCTGAGTTTGAGACCATGAGTTGGTGGAAGAAGACAAAGAACACTTTAGGGGCCCCTGGGTGGTTCAGTTGGTTAAGCATCTGCCTTCGGCTCAGGTTGTGATCCCGGGGTCCTGGGATCCAGCCCCACAGGGAGCCTGCTTCCCCCTCTCCTCCCACCTCCTAGGCTTGAACACTGTCCCTCAAATAAAAATCTTTGAAACAACAACGACGAACACTTTAAAATTCAAATGCAAGATCATTAAATGTGTAAATCAAAGGTCAGAAAAAGTGTCAAACTGAACAACACCCCAGAAGCAACGATAGGAGAGGATATTTGGAGGAACCCCAAAAAGTGTATCTATGTTTTTTGGCCTTTATGTTACCTTTAAAGATAAGAGTTTGAAGGTGAAGTATTATAGAGGCTTTAAAAGGCAAACATCTCTTTCATTTCTCATATAGTTTTGTATTTTGTACTGATTATTGTATTGGTTGTCGCAGACCTGAATGTCCAACTCTCAAGTTCAAATGTATTTTATTATGTATGCTGAGAAACAAGCACCAGATGATTTGCAATGATCCCACAGAGCTCCTATTTAATGTGCTTTAATAAACCTTTACAAATTTCTAATTGAGTTCATGACTTGTCCAGAGATTAAGTACAGGGTGTTTTTTTAAAGTTTGAAATAATTTCATAACTTGAAAGATGTAGTTTATAAAGGAAATTTTTTATAATTAAAAAGTTAATTGAAATCAAAAGAATTCTGAGTTAGAAGAAAGACTTTTAAAGTACTATAAAAAAGTTAAAAAGGAGTATTTTTAAGACATTTATTCTTTGTAAAATACACTGTTCTGCAAACACTGTCACTATTTTCACTTTGGACAAATCTTCACCCACATCTTATGTAAAAAAGAATTTGCTTTTCAAGGTTTCAGTTCTCCTTCATATTGCTTTTGAATATGTTATTTTACATGTTTTGCTTTGATTAGCTATTGAAGATTCCTAATTGCTTTCTGATACTCTATAAATCAATGTGACTTTGAAAAATAGTGATTATATAAAGAGCTTTACTTTGAAATATACTCTTCAATCTCCCCTGCATTTTTTATGTACACCTTGTGACCATGGGTAAGTCACTTCGTCAATTCCTCATTTGAAAATGTTGTTTCAGACTATCCAGTAGGTACCTTACAACTGTAAAGCAGAATGATTCTATGCGTATTTCTTAAGTATTCCTGAACTTTTCTAAGCTTCTGAAACTTAGCAAGAACAAGAGCTGGGTATTTTCTACTTCATGCTAAGTTTCCACCTTGCCAGATAATGTTTAAAAAATTAGGTAAGACTTTGGGCCATGCTGGGTTCCCAGTCAATGGTCAAGTATTAATTCTTCAAGGAGTAAATATACTAAACAGTTTTTCTCCCCCTCCTAAAATAATTATTGAAGAATTATTTACACAATGAAATTGATATATCCATACAACTTTCTGGAAGATTAAGAGGAGTGGAATGCAAAGAAATTTTAATAAATCTGTTAAAACATTTTCAACCAATATGGTCACTTGTAAATGTGGTAAGATTTATATATATCTCTCCCTCTCTCTCTCTCTATATATATATATATGAGAGAGGGAGAGATATATATAAAGAGGGAGATATATATATAAATATATATATATAGAGAGAGAGAGATAAAATATGGGTGTGAAATCAACCATACTATGATTATGTCATCAAGGAAAATTTGTGGAGTTGATGCTATTTGTATCCAAATGACATAATTCACCCTTATAGAAACAAACAAAAAAAAGTTGTGAAAAATGTAGGTTTCAGAAACAGATTTGATCTTGAACCATCATCTGCCACTTAGTAACTCTGGGGCTTTTGAGTATCAATTAACATGTCTGAATTTTTATTTCCTTATTTAACAAAAGGAATACCAACCACCTAGGGTTAATGTAAGGATTAAATAAATATACAAACTACTTATGATAAATGGTTAGTATGTGTTGTTTCAGGATAACCTAGATACATCTCTGATTGCAAATAAGCCACTCTTTCAAAGTGTTCTTCCACGAAAAGCAAAAGATTTACCCTTCAGAAGTGGCTAGATTTACTTTCGTTAACATTCCTTTTCTGTACTGTTTGAATTTTTTTTTCTTCTTTTCCCTTCCTTTCCTTCATTTTCCCTTTAACCATTCTGCATTTTTGGAGATAGTCTCTGTATCAGGGTTCTCCAGTGAAGCAGAACGAATTGGGGTATATATGTGTATACACATGTGTATTTATACATATATATGCATATATATGTGTATATGTATATGTGTATATGTAAAGTATGTGCGTGTATATGTATTTGAGATTTTATCTAGAACTGGCTCATGCAATTATAGAGGCTGGCAACTCCAAAATTTGCAGGGTGGGGAAAAGACAGGAGCCCCAGGAAGAGCTGATGTTGCAGTTTTTGCCTGAAGGTCATTTGCTGACAGAATTCCCTTGGGAGGCCAAGCTTTTGTTCCATCAAGGCCTTCAACGGATTGGTGGAGGTCTACCCACGTTATGAAGGTTGATCTGCTTTATTCAAAATCCACCAATTTAAATGTTAATCTCATCAAAAAAACTCCCAGAAACATACAGAATACGTTCGACCACATATCTGGTCACCACGGCCCAACAAAACTGACACATAAATTAACCATCCCACTCTCTAAATTTGTATTCTTTGGGGAACGCTTCAACTGAATTCACTGAACTCACCCTGGAGACACATGAACAGGAACCCAAGCCTCAGCTTTCAGGTGGTGCCTAATTGGATATGTTAAAAAACAAAGCAAATATGGGGGGAGGGGTGTCAATCTTTTCTGAATGCACAGGATCCATTGAGCTGTGAAGACCTAGGACAGTAGTTCATCACCATCTATAATATAATGGCTTTATACTCTGTTCATCACTGAGAACATTTGTAAAAAATATGAAGTTGCCATCTATTTGTTCGTAGTAATTATAAAATGACTAACCACTATGGAAGTTATATGCATTGTAAACATTTATATTGAATTTCATTATCCATATTATATAACCTAGAATGACTAGTCAAAAGATTAGGAAAGGGAGTAAACACTAGTGATTTGTAGGATTAGCTTCGTGGCTTGAGAAGCTCTGGGTAACTGGAATTCAATTTGTTATACCAGAATATCAAAAGAAATGCCTTTATAATAAGCCTAATACAGAAACAGAATTACTGTGTTAACAGAAAGAAAACTCTTTTGAAGGAAATATTATTTAAGTGTCTAGCTCCAGAAATTATAACTCGTGATTTATTTTCTAGGTAGGGATTTCACATTAAATTCACTTATATACTAACACTACGGCCTTGCATAAATCCCAAGCTGCTGGGCCCGCATCGATCACCCAATCACTTTGCTAAGCAGTTACTGTGGCTGCAGGAGTGACACCGGAGAGGTTTTGATCCACTTAAATTGGAGAGTAGATTCTAGTTCCCAGCTTTGGTTTGGATGGGCTCCAAACAGGAAAGAACTCTGAAATTGTTCTCATCATTTCAAGCTAAAGAAAATGCCAATGCTGATGGAGGGAATTAGCAAGCAAAGAAAAGGGATGCAAAACAACACCGAACAATTTAGAGAGAGAACTGGCTACATCTCACCAGCCTTGCATCTAATAACAAAAGACTCACAACTCTCGGCAAAGAATTTAAAGGACTTGGAATAACAAAAGCGTACATTCCAGGGCAGTCCACACTATGGGAGACAAGAGCAATGTGGGGCCCAGGAACAGGCTGAAGAGCAGGGTTTATCACCTCAGCCACAATAATGAAGGGTTACCAATATGGGCTGAACTGTGTCCCATCCCCGCCCCCCTCTCAACTCACATGTTGAAGTCATAACCCCTAGTACCTCTGAATGTGACTATATTTGCAGATAGGGTCTTTTTTTTTTTTTAGATTTTTTTTTTTATTTATTTGACAGAGAGAGACAGCCAGTAAGAGAGGGAACACAAGCAGGGGGAGTGGGAGAGGAAGAAGCAGGCTCCCAGCAGAGGAGCCTGATGTGGGGCTCGATCCTAGAACGCTGGGATCATGCCCTGAGCCGAAGGCAGACGCTTAACGACTGAGCCACCGAGGCACCACCCAGATAGGGTCTTTAAAGGCAGGTAAAGGGAGGTCATATAGAAGTGGGCCCTGGTAGGATTGGTGTCCTTATAAGAAGAGGAGGATTAAGACACAGACGTGTATACATGTGAAGACAGAATGAGGGGTGGTGACCTACAAGCCGTGGATAGAAGCCGCAGATGAAATCAACCCAATCAATACCTGGGCTTCTAGCAACCAGAACTGTTAAAAAAAAAAAAAAAAAAAAAAAAAAAAAAAAAAAAAAGGCTTTCTGTTGTTCAAGCCACCCACTCTGTGGTATTTTGTCATGACAGTCCTAGTAAACTACTACAGTTATACTATTAACTACTTGGTCAGAACAACTCACTGGATACATGGCACAAATCAAATACTTTAGGACACATCTTCTGTTAGTGCCTACAATTCATTAAAAACTGTTCTCATTAGGGACTCCTTGGGTGGCTCAGTCGGTTAGGCGGCCAGCTCTTGATGCTGGCTTAAGTCATGATTTCATGGGTCCTGAGATTGAGCCCTGTGTCAGGCTCCACTCTCAGTGGGAGTGAGCTTGAGATTCTCTCCCTCTGCCCTGTCCCCACTCGCTCTCTCTCTAAATAAGTCTTTAAAAAAAAAAAAAAAAGTTCTCATTAAGGGCACTTGGGTGGCTCAGTCAATCGAATGTCTGGCTCTAGATTTCAGCTCAGGTTGTGATCTCAGGGTCTTGAGATTGGGCCTTGTGCAGGGCTAGCACTCATCGAGGGTGGGGTGAGGTGGGGTCTGCTCGAAGATTTCTCTCTCCCTCTGCCCCTCCCCCCCAAATATTTAAAAAAAATAGTTCTTGTTACAAAACGTAGGTTCTTATATTTTCATTTTATTTTTATTAACAGACAAATAACATGAGTCTTTAAATAACAGTTTTCACATGTAGATTTTGAATTGCATAGTCAATTGTGTTTGCATCAAGATTTTAAGGTCTAGAATGAAATAAACCAAGTGATATGGATCCACTGGAGGCTCCTATTTAGGTATACCATTCCCTGTTTTTATACATGTAGTTTAAATATAAGAAACACCCATATTAAAAAATGAAATTTGAGTTGGAGAAGAATCTAGAGAATTTCACTGATAAAATGGCATGCAAGGGGAAATATATTGTTACCAACTGAAAACATGTTCTAAGAATGGATTAATATTTACAATCCTTATGTCAGTATACCTTTATAGGCTCTGTAACCAGAGCATGACTTAGGCATACATCTGTCCATTCATTTTACTTGTGCATTCTAAACATGTCATTTCGGACCGACTTTGAAATAGGCAAAGGGCCTCGTTCCAATAGGACCATTTTGCTGGAATAAGCAAATGCGTACAGAGTGAAGCATAGACCTTAACATTCTTTTTCTGTTAGGAATACAGTTCTGAGGACAACATTTAAAAATTTATCTAAAGGGGAGCCTCGGTGGCTCAGATGGTTAGGTGTCTGCCTTCAACTCAGGTCATGATCTCTGGGTCATTGGATAAAGGCCCCCTGGCTCATCAGGCTCCTGGCTCGGCAGGAGTCTGTTTTCTCCCTCTGCACCCCCCCCCCCCACGCTCATGCTCTACCTCTGTCCCTCTCTCTCTCCAATGAATAAAATCTAAAATCTAATCCACACACACAAATACTGAACTATTATTTTATCATTCTACACATTTTTTTTCAACAGCAAAGTATCTGTAGTGACTAAAGCTGTGCTTTCACATTAACCATTCTTTAGGTCAAGAGAAAGTTCAACAGATCTTGACAAATACGAGCCAAATTAATATTATTTAACACTTACGTGACAGACCCAAGGCTAGATTCTAGGGTGGGGAGTTCTTTGGGCCATTTTGCACTTTCTAATTTGTACAAGCTTTCCTTACTAATTCAGCAATTGTGTGACTGGATACATTTTTGAAAGAAAATCTTCTATCAGCAAGATAGAAGCAAAATTCTTTTGTAGATGATTCCCAGTGCAGAAACAGATACTGAATTAACACATCTGTGTCAATGAAACATGTGGGATCATGAAATAAAAATATATAGCTCACTCTTGACCCTGCCCTAAGTGTTTATAAAAGAAAATTACCACTGGTTCCCAAGCATACCTCTTCCACAGCTTGTGTCTTGTAAGTATGTCTATACTTTTATTACTAAACTTTTACATAAACTTTTGCATATGAATCCTTATACATTTTTAAATAATCATGTATAGACCTAGATTTTTTTTTTAAACATTCTTGAGAGCATTGACAAATTTTTATCTCACATGCACTGCTGATTGTTTCAGTACCACAGTTATAAAATGTATTTTGAACCTAAAGGGGAGCTTTATTTTATTTTAAAGATTTTATTTATTTATTTGACAGAGGGAGAAAGACAGCCAGCGAGAGAGGGAACGCAAGCAGGGGGAGTGGGAGAGGAAGAAGCAGGCTCCCAGCGGAGAAGCCCAATGTGGGGCTCAATTCCAGAATGCTGGGATCACGCCCTGAGCCGAAGGTAGACACTTAACAACTGAGCCACCCAGGCGCCCATAAAGGGGGGCTTTATTTAAAGTTTATTTGAAAGTTTTCAGTCACTGACATTATAGAGGAGATATTCTATTGAAGCTGAGCTCATTGCCTGGGATACAAATTGCCAAAGGAATTATTTCAAGGTAATCTGCCATTCTGGAATTTGAGTTACTGATCTGTCTATATAGAAATCAAATTTAATTTTATTTGCAGGTTTACAGAAACATACTTTAAGACATATGTGTAGACAGAAATGTAGGTATTTTACATTCTACTGCTCTATCTAGAATATTTATAAAATATTTCAAACATCCAAAGTAGAAATATTGTATTAATACAGTACACCAAGGAGAGTCATGAATTCAATATTTTAGCTTCAAAAAATAATCAAAAACAACTTAAGCCACAAAACTTCCTATAATAGATTGCTTGTATTGGCCATTTATGATAACATAAATGCTACTTCAAAAACAGCTATATTTAAACAATGGCATTTCTTTTACTGCTGTCATATTATGTCACCCAAATTTCTCTGTTTCATAAAAGCCGGTCATAATTTCATATCTCAGAACTACATCCTTACAAAGGTTTAAGATTTTTTTCAAAATTTTGCTTAAGTTTTAATCACTGATCTAAATTCACATAAAACTGTTGAATGTTTGAGTATAGAATTATCAGTCCATAGACTAAGCTTTTTTTTTTTTTTTACTGAAAGATCTGGTTCAATAAATTCATATATCCTTTATACAAAAGAATTAAGATGAAGGTTAACTAAAAGTTGATTGGATGACACCTACCAAACATTCAAACAAGTAGTAATACCAATCTTCTTAAACTCTTTGGAAAAGGGAACCACTTCCCAACTTTTTTTTTTTTTTTTTTTTTTTTTAAAAACAAGTCCAGCATTACCCTCATAATAAAACCAGACAAGGACACAAGAAAAAATTACAGGCCAATATCCCTGATGAATATCGATGTAAAATCCTCAACAAAGTATTAGCAAACTGAATTCAACAATACATTAAAAGGATTATATACCATGATTAAGGGGACTTATTCCAGGGATACAATCATGATACATTATCTGCCCATCAAAATAACATAGTGCATTAACAAAATGAAGGATAAAAGTCATGACAATAGATGCAGACATTTGACAAAATTCAACATCCATTTCTGCTACAAACACTCAACATAGTGGGTATAGAGGGAATGTACCTCAATAATAAAGTTTATATATGACAAGATTACAGCCAACACTATATTCAGCATTCAGCTTTAAGATCAGAAAAAAGACAAAGATGCCCACAATCCCCACTTTTATTCAGTATAGTATTAGAGGTCCTAGCCAGAGCATCAGGCAAGAAAAAACGCATCCAAGTTGGAAAGGAAGAAAATTGTCGCTATTTGCAGATGACATGATGTTGCAGAGAAAACCCTAAGGACTCTACCCAAAAACTGTTAGAAATAATCAATGAATTCAATAAAGTTTTAGGATACAAAATCAATATACAAAATCAATATACAATATGCTGAATTTCTGTACACTAATAGCACACTATCAGAAAGAGAAAGAAAACAATTCCATTTACAAATGCATCAAAAAGAATAAAATACCTAGGAATAAATTTAACCAAGGAGGTGAAAGACTGAAAACTCTAAAACATTAATGAAATAAAGATAACACAAGTAAATGGAAAATATTCCAAGCTCATGAAATGGAAGAATAATGTTAAAATGTTCATAATTTCTAAAGCAATCCAAGGATTTCATGGAATCCATATCAAAATTTGAGTATTTTTCAGAAATAAAACAAGCAGTCCTAAAATTTGTATGGAACCGCAAAAGACCCCAAGTAGCCAAAGCAATCTTCAGAAAGAAGAACAAAGCTGAAGTCATCATGCTTCTTGATTTCAAACTATACTACAAAGTTACAATAATCAAAATAGTATGGTAGTGATCAATGAAACAGAATAGAGAGCCCAGATAAAAACCCAAGCATAAAGCTCCAATTAATTTATGACAAAGTAGCCAAGAATATACAATGGAGAAAGGACAATATCTGAAATCAATGGCATTGAGAAGACTGGACACCTACATGTAAAAGAATGCAACTTCACTCCATTCTTAAACTATACACAAAAATCAACTCAAAATGGATTAGAGCCTTGAAAGTTAAGACCTGAAAATTCCCAGAAGAAAACACTGGCCATAAACTCTTTGATGTCAGTCTGGGCAATGATTTTGTGGATCTGACACCGAAGGCACTAAAAGCTAAAACAAGTGCAACTACATCAAGTTAAAATGTTTCTGCACAGCAACAGAAGCCATCAACAAAATGAGAAGGCGTTTATGAATGGAAAAAACATTTGCAAGTCCTACATAAGGGACTAATATCCAAAATATATAAAGAACCCATAGAACTCAATAATAAAAGCTTCGATTAAAAAATTGGCAGAAGATCTGAATAGACATTTTCCCCAAGACAACATACAAATGACCAACAGTTAAAAGAAAAGGTATTCAACATCACTTATTAGAGAAACGCAAATAAAAACCACAAGGAGGTATCACCTCACACCTACTAGAATGGCTATTACCAAAAAAAGACAAGAAATAATCAATGCTAGCTAGGATGTGGGGAAAATAACCCTTATGCACCGTTGGTGGGAATGTAAATTTGTACAACCACTGTGGAAAACAATATGAGTGTTCCTCAAAAATCTAAAAATAGAACTACATATTCCAGCAATTCCACTTCTGGGTATTTATCCAAAGAAAATGAAAATACTAATTAAAGATATATGCACTCCATGTTTATTACAGCATTATTTACAATAGCCTAGATATGTAAACAGCTTAAGCATCCACTAATGGATAAAAGGATAAAGAAAATGTGATACACACACACACACACACACACACAATTATTCAGCCATGAAAAGGAAATCTATTTGTTCCAACATGGGTGGACCTTGAGGTCATTATGCTAAATGAAATAAGTCAGAAAATGACAAACACCATATGATATCACATATGTGTAAAATCTTTAAAAAGAGTCCCCCCCCCCCAACACACACGCACCTCATAGATACAGAGAACAGATTAGTGGTTGCCAGAGGTGGAGTTAGGTGAATTGAACGTAAAGGATGAAAATGTACAAATTTTAAGAAAAAAGAGGTAAGAAGTATATAAAAGGGTCTCCTGGAAGTGTTTCCCTTTGAGAATACAGAGCCATGGAGGCAAGACATTCCCCAAGTGAGTTACTAGAAGTGATGGTAAGTGAGGCCTATTACTATTTCCACTTCTTGGTTTTGGGACCTATGTTGTCTATCTGTTGGGGGCTTAACCTCAAATGATTGTTGATTTAGGAAGTATACACTAATTCCTGGAAGAAGATGTCTGTCTTCCCAGGGTAACCTCTCCAAACTGTCACTAAGCTATGTCATCAACTGATCCACCATTCCAGCAGGTCAGCAGCTTCTAGCTAGTGTGGTACATGACAGGACCAGTGGATATCATGTTCATGGACCAATTGCTGAGATGGATTTCTTGGTCTGATTAAAGGTTGCATGTGATCCATTGGTATTATATCAGCAATTGACAACTACTGTAATAGTGGCACTTGCTGAAGGTTTGCAGGAAGGAAAAGCAAAATGTATAGCCATTTTACAAATTTTCTAATCAAAATTAATTCTGAGTTAAAAGCAGTCCACTGTGTTGCCTTGCCACCAACTGGCTGGTGGACCTATTACTTCAAGGATGATGCATGTAACAAAGATGATGCATGTTACAAGGGCCCAGTGCTGGTGTGTCTGTCCAGCAGATTGAACATTTGGTGAAAGCAGTAGATAGATTTGGTGAATAAGAACCACAACAATGTGACTCTATTCACATTGTGCAGGGACTCCATTGCACAATAAAGGAGTCCAGAAGACTTAGATGGTTAGTGTCTGTTCTATGAGGAATGCCCTCTGATAGGCATTAGCATGAAATACATTGAAATTTCCACTATGCTCTCCCAAAGGTCCATCCAGATTCCTCTACCCAAGAACTTCTTGCCCCCAATCTTCTAATCTTCCGGACCAAATCATTGGTTTCTTCTCCTTAATATTCATACATTCTAAATGTCACTTCTCTAGACAATCAGGTATACTGCCAAAAGTTCTGCCCAGCAGGGATATTTTCCATCAGTGGTATCTTTCAAGGACACCCTTGAGTGGGACTGTACCACAACTACATTTTATCTCCATTTATTCCCACATACTGAACCAACTCACAATTGTTTAAATTCACATTTGGATCAAGATTGTTTTCCTTCTCCTCCTTGACATAAGAGATCCCTCCCCATTAGGTAAATGGATAGGCCCACATATCACTGCTTTGGCTCAGTAGTTCAGGGACTACTGAAGAACAGTGTGACTTCAGCCACTGTCTTCTTGCTTAGTCATCGGCTAGAAATATGTTTACTTAGGGATCACTCACTGAATAGTTATTGATTTATGTACTTCATGTGTCTATTATACTTCAATTAGAATTTTAAAGAACAGGAAGACCAAGTAGAGGAACTAGAAGAAGAGAGAGTTTTCCACTCCTAATAAAGGATTTAAATGAAAAGTATTTACAAATTGGTGTACAGAAGAAATTTTAAAAGGCCTGAATAATTTTCAGTGTTTTAGGAATCAAGAGAAGTTCTCAAATACTTCAAGACTGAAGAGGAATAACAGGTCAGCTCCATAGAAGGATAAGATATGTATTTTTTAATCAACTTTGGACTGAGAAGATAAAAGCAGAATAACCTCAAATTTTTAAGGGAAAATGATATTCAACCTAGACTTCTACACTGAGGCAAACTATGCAATTATAGATGCAAAATAAATACATTTTCATAAATGAGAGCATCTTAAACAATTATACTTGTGCACTGTTTCAGACTTACTCAATATAGAGGTAAAACACAAATGAGAACAGAGGCAGTGGATGACTGTTGAGATCAAGGAAACGAAACCCTGGAATAATGGTTGTGTAGCGGGCTTTGTGTCCTACATCATTTGGGCTATTACAGGGAATACCATAGACTGAGTGGCTTATAAACAAAAATTTGTTCCCCACAGTTCTGGAGTCTTGGAAGTGCAAAATCAAGGTACCAGCAGATTCAGAGTCTGGTGAGAGCCCACTTTCCGATTTATTGATAGCCATCTTTTCATTGTAACCTCGTGTGGCAGAATGAGCAAGGGGCTCTCTGGGGTCTCTCTTAAAAGGGGACTAATCCCACATATGAGGGTGGACCTGATCAACTTCCAAAGACCCAACTTCCATTTACCATTACATTGGGGGAATAAGTTTCAACATATGAATTTGTGTGGGGTGGGTTCATTCTATAGCACTTGTAAAGTAGTTATATTAGGACTGAAACATCAGGGGCTCCGGAGTGGTTATGTGAAAAAGACATTGGCTAGTGAACAAGCTACTGAATGCAAAAGAAAAAAAAAGATGGAAGATAATCATATATACAATGAAATATCTTCTTCATCACAAGGTAAAATAATTGAAAATGAGAAAACGCAGGAAAACCAAACAAATGGCAACAAAAAACCAAATGCAAGTAATGAAAAGTCAAGGTGTACATATGAACCAAAATAAAATGTGTCATTATTTGGAACAATTAATGGAATATAAGAAAATACAGTTTGTCCTTGATATTAGAAACATTTTCGTAGTGTCATTCTTGTCCTGACACTGGACCTTAGAGAAGCTAATAAAGAGTGAAGTGTTTTAACCTCTTCTGTGTATTTTGCAATGAAAAATATTTAGTCAGATTCATGGAAATTCTTGTTTTCAACCTTCACAAATTATCTGTGGGCCAAGAACTAAATAACTGCTTTTAAAAAAAAAGTATTTACCCTGATAAAAATATAGAGAACTATAAATGTTGAAAAATGAAGTGGGCAGTAGCAATGAGACGTGGAGCTCTTACCAAGTAATTAAGAGAAAATGAGGGGGAGGGGTCCAAAACAGTGGCATAGGAAGACCCTAAACTCACCTTCGCCATGGACACACTGAATGTACACTCACATATAGAGCCATTCCTTCTGAAGAAGGACTGACTGAACAGCTTCTCCACAACAAAGGGTAGAGGGACCACAAAGAACAGCAGGTCAGACAGGAGACATGGTAATGACAGGTACTCCACCCTCAGTATGGACAACTACAGTAGAGAAGCACAGCACAGACAGACCAGAAGAGGTCTTCCCACCCTGGGGCACAGGGGAAAAAAGCTCTGGTTTAACGGGCATCCAAATTAGAAATGAACTAACTCTAGAGTGGCTGGCAAATTCTCCAGGATTGGAGGTGCTAGGAAGTGGCATTGTTTAAATTTACCTAGGCATCCAAGCAACCATCCCCAACCATTTCCCCAGTCAGGCTCCTCCTCTCCCATGCCCACTCAAATTCTGGCCATGCCCAAGGCGGTTCCAGTATGGCACACACCAGGACATTCCCAAACAGTGCTCATTACACCCTCAGCTGTTTCACACCAAGGCAGCACAGACACAAAGTGCCCTGGGATACTTGCACCCACTTCAGCTCCAGATGACTAGCCAGGACAACCCTGCAGAGAGCATCCTAGGATATCCTGGCTCATACCTGCTTCAGCTCCAAGTGTCCTGCCAGGGCTTCCATGTACAGAGTACCCTAAGATATCCCCAGTCCATACTGTCTCAGCTCCAACCATCCTGCTATGGTACCCCCCTTGTTCAGAGCACCCCAGAACCCCTCCAGCCTGTGCCCACTTCAGTTTCAGCCATTCTGCCAGGGATCAACCCCAAGAAGAGGATATAGCAATTGTAAATATATGCACACAACATAGGAGTACTTAAATATATAAAGCAAGTATTAAAGACATAAAGGGAGAAATTGACAGTAATACAATAATGGTAGATTTTAATACCCCACTTGCATCAATGGATAGATTATTCAGACAGTAAATCAGTAAGGAAGCAATGGCTTTGAATGAAACATTAGCCCAGATGGACTTAAAATACATATACAGAACATTCCATTCAGAAACAACAGGATACATTCTTTAAGTGCATAAGGAACATTCTCCAAGGCAAATCACATGCTAGGCCACAAAACCAGTTTCGATAAATTTACAACAGAAATGTATCAGGTATCTTTTCCAACCACAACAGTATAAAACTAGATGCTGCAAGGAAAAAAAACTGGAAAAAAAAGGCAAAACATGCAACTAAATAATCAATGGATTACAGAAATCAAACAGGAGATTAAAAAAATACAAGGAGAAAAATGAAAATAGATACAATGATCTAACATCTTTGGGACACAGGGAAAAGTTCTAAGATGAAAGTTTATGGTGACACAGGCATACTTCAAGCACAAAAATTTCAAATAAACAATCTGACCTTACCCCTAAAGGAACTAGAAAAAGAACAAAGACCAGAGCTAATAGAAGGAAATTATAAAGATCAAAGCAGGAATAAATGAAATAGGGACTAAAAAGAAACCCCCAAACACAAAAAAGTAATGAAACCAAGAGCTGGTTCTTTGAAAGATAATCAAAATTGATAGACCTTTTACTAGACTCAACAAGAAGAAAAGAGGACTCAAAATCAGAAATAAGAGAACACCACAGAAATACATAGGATTTTAATAGACTACTACAAAAAGTTATATACCAACAAATTGGACATCTTAGAAGAAATGGATAAATTCTTAGAAACATACGATCTTCCAAGACTGGATTAGGAAGAAATAGAAAATCTAAACAGACCAATTACTAGCAATAAAATTGAATCACTAATTTAAAAACTCCCAGTATCAGATGGCTTCACAGTGACTACTGTCAAACATTTAAAAAATAAAACATTAAAATATTTAAATTCCTGATGAATTTAGATGCAAAAAATCTTTAACAAGATATTAGCAAACCAAATTCAACAATACATTAGAAGGATCATTCACCATAATCAAGTGGGATTTATTCTGGGGATAAAGGATGGCTCAATATCTATAAATCAATATACCACATTAACAAAATAAAGGATAAAACCATATGATCATCTCAATAGATGCAGAAAAAGCATCTGTAAAACCCAACATCAATTAATGATAAAAACTTTCCACCAAGTGGGTTTAGAGGAAACATACTTCAACATACTAAAGGTCATAGATACAAATGCTAGTATCAGCTAACATCATACTCAATGGTGAAAAACTGAAAGCTCTTCTAAGATCACAAACAAGACAAAGATGTCCACTCTCACCACTTTTATTCCACATAGTACTGGAAGTCTTAACTGCAGCAGTCAGACAATAAAGAAAAGGCATCGAAATAAGCAAGGAAGAAAACTTCCACTATTTGCAGACGACACAATACTATATATATAGGAAACCCTAAAGACTCCACCAGGAAAGTATTAGAATAAATGAATTCAGTAAAGTTTCAGGATACAAAAATCAATATATAGAAATCCATTGCATTTCTATAAACTAATAATAAAGTAGAAAAAAGAAATTAAGAAAACAATCTCATTTACAAATGCATCAGAAAGAATAAAGTGCCTAAGAGTAAATTTAACCAAGGAGATGAAAAAGCTGTGCACTGAAAATTATGACAATGGTGAAAGAAATTGAATAGGACACAAATGGAAAGATGGGGGCGCCTGGGTGGCACAGCAGTTAAGCGTCTGCCTTCAGCTCAGGGCATGATCCCGGCGTTATGGGATCGAGCCCCACATCAGGCTCCTCCGCTAAAAGCCTGCTTCTTCCTCTCCCACTCCCCCTGCTTGTGTTCCCTCTCTCACTGGCTGTCTCTATCTCTGTCAAATAAATAAATAAAATCTTTAAAAAAAAAAAAGACACAAATGGAAAGATATATCATTCTCATGGATTATGAGAATACAGTTAAAACGGCCATATTACCCAAAACAACCTACTGATTCAATGCAATCCCTATCAAAATACCAATAATATTTTTCACTAATCTAGAATAATCCTAAGATTTGTATGGAAATACAGAAAGTTCGAGTAGCTGAAATGAACTTAAAAATGTAACTGGAGTTGTTGCAATACTAGATTTCAAGATATGCTGCAAATTTATAGTAACCAAAATGGTATGGTACCAGCACAAAAACAGACACATTGATCAGCGGAACAGGCTAGAGAGCCCAGAAATAAACCCACACTGATATGCTCAATTAATCTATGACAAAGGAGGCAAGAATATATAATGGGGGAAAAGTCTCTCTTCAGTAAATGCTGTTGGGATAATGAACAGCTATATGCAAAAGAATAAAACTGGACTCTTTTTTTTATACCATACACAAAATTAAACTCAAAGTGGATTAAAGATCTGAAACCATTAGGTTTCCTCAAAAAAAAATACAGGCTGTAATCTTTTGGACAACAGCCTTGGTAACATTTTTCTAAATATGTATCCTTAGGTAAGGGAAACAAAAGCAAAAATTATTGGGACTACAGCAAATTGGAAAGCTTTTGCACAGTGAAGTAAAGCATCAAGATGATGAAAAGGAACCTCCTAAATTGGAGAAGATATTCACAAATGATACATCTAACAAAGATTACCCAAAAATATGAGCTATTACACAAACTCCCCAAATAGAATAAAAAATGGGCAAAGGATCTGATTAGACATTTTTCAAAGACAACATGCAGATTGCCAACAGACACACGAAGAAGATGTTCGTCACTAATCATCAGGAAATACAAGGCAAAACTGCAATGAGATATTATCTCATACCAGTCAGAGGGCTACCATCCAAGAAACATGAAACAGCAAGTGTTGGCAAGGACGTGGAGAAAAGGGAGCACTTGTGTACTATTGGTAGGAATGTAAATTAGTGCAACCACTGTGGAAAACAGTATGGAGGTTCCTCAGAAAGCTAACAGAACTTCCATATCATCTAGTAATTCTGCTGGGTATTTATTCAAAATAGAAATGCTAATTCAAAAAGATATATGTACCCTTATGTCTACTGTTTTGTTTTTTTTTTTTTTTTTTGTAACCAAGATATAGAAGCTACCATAGTGTCCATGGATACATGAATGGATAAAGATGTGATAAGTACTCACACACACACATATTACTCAGATATAAAAAAGAATAAAATCTTGTCATTCATGACAACATGCAAAGATATAGAGGGTATTATCCTAAGGCAAGTCAGGAAAAGGTAAATATCATATGATTTCACTTAAATGTGGAATCTAAAAAGCAAAACAATGAAAAAAAGACTCATAATTACAGAGGAAACTGGTGGTTGCCAGAGGAGAGTGGGGTGCGGGATGAATGACATTGGTGAAGTGGATTAAGAGGTACTTCTAGTTATAAATCATGGAGATGAAAAGTATATCACAGGGAATAGAGTCAACAATATTCCAATGTTATATGGTGACAGATGGTAACTAAGCACGGTGAGCATTTGGGTAATGTATAGATTGTTGAATCACTACATTGCATACCTAAAATATAACATGGTCAACTAAACTTCAATTAAATAAAAAGAATGTCTAAAGGAGATTAAACTAGAAATAGAGAGTATGTTATTTTCATTTACAAACTAATCAACTGAAACACTAAAAGTGATTAAGATTTTGGTTGAGTGGGCACGAGGCAAGAGGAAAAGTGTCAAAGAGTTACACCCTCAACTTTCATAGCAGGAGTCAAAGATAATATTATGAAAGAGCTCTATATATGTATCTTTTTGAAATATGGGCACTACCATCAGAATAACCAATAATATATTGTTAAATGAAATTGCCTCTGCGTACTCAAAGTTTTAAATTTTGAATATAAATTTTTTTATTTTATTTTACACATTTAAAGATAATTTTAAAATTATAATTTTAAGTTTTTTATCTTGTCTTTAATTTGAAACATTTAATAATACTTCAAATCATCGTATCTTTTTCTGTGTGAGTTTTTTTCTCTGAAATTACCAATTTTCACTCTTACAGTAGTAACAAGGTCATGTTACTTGTTATGATCAGCCAAGGACATAATCTCAAACTCCTTCAATTCCCTCTCCAAATTAGCTAATCATCTTCACGCTTTAGGAAAAATTCGCCATCCTTCTCCCTGGTAGTTTTATGAATGATTTTGGCTCAATTAGCACCTCTATCCTCACTTATCCCCCTTTGGGGGGTAGAGGAGAATTAAGCAAAGTCAAAAGTTAAGACCTCTGAGTTTGCCAATTCTTGTTTCAAACAAATGATTATGATTTGATTCTCTGCTTCTAGCTGCTGTGATGGCTCTTTTTACTAAATTTAATCAGTCAGACCTATCAATTAGCACACTTTGATGTGGAAAAGGGAAACTAAGAGGCATCATCTGGGATCCACTCAAGGTAAACACCTATTCATTTTATGTTGCTTCTTCCCCACAGTCTGAGCTGGCTTTCCATAAAGCATTAAATGACCTCCCTTTCTTCTCTATGTTTTACCAGTCAAGAATGATTTCTCAATAAATTTCCAGTAAATAAGTTGCAGTTCAGAGGAAACCAGACATAAATTATAGTTATAAGTGGAAAATACATGCAGTTTACCAAATGAGTGCCTGGCATATCCAAATGGTAAGAGAACACAGCTTACCAAAATTGTTGCTTTCCTTTATGTAACAGGAGACATTATATTGGCATACTGCTTCAAAGATACATTGACATTCTTTCTATGAAAGGACGTTTTTTAAACACAGATTTTACTTAAAACTTTTATATATCATTTGTTTTGCTCACTGCAGAGTAATTCTTGGGGTCAAACACAGTGTGTTACTGATCAATGGCATTTTCAACTAATGTTGTAAAGTGCATTTCTGACACATTTCCAGTTGTTTCCATTTCATATAATAGCATCATGCACATTCAGCATAAGAACAGATTGCTCATTAAACGGGCTATCAATCTTTGGTTGGGTACATTTAAGAAATGTTTAGGAAATTGCATCCATAATGATGTAATTTTTCAACTGTTGCCTTTTCTCTTTCTTGTAGTGTTACTGGTATTGAAACTGGCTGAGTGTTTGCATTGTCCAGATAGTATTCATAAGAGAGGATCCCTCAAATGAAAGAAATCACACCTATGATGCAGGACTCAATGAGAGATTTCAACTTTTACTATTAATGTGCATTTTATCAAAATTCCATTAAGGTGTTACAATGCAATATTAAATAGTCAAACTGATTAGAGCTAAAAATTTCATTGAGAAATGGCCAATAGACCTTACACTATGTAGTTCCAGGTATTCATTTATTGAGCTTAATTCATTTCATAGTGTAATGGTTAAGAGAAATGACTTGTGTCAGGGTGCCTGGGTTCGAATATGGCTCTGTGATTTACTAACAGTGCGGACACTCAGTTTGTATCATCTGTGATAAGGGGACGAACATTTACCTAGGTCACAGTTTGTAATATTAGAAGAGTAATATGTAACACGATGTAAACTATGCAGAATAGCACATAATTACATAAGTGTACGTGCTTATTCTTTCTTCATTCACATGTTTATCCAACAAACGGTTACTGGGCATCCACCATTCAATGATTTCTAAAAATATCAGATATTTCAAGAATCTCAGACACATTTGAGGACATTATACATTTCAGAAATAACCAAGTATTTATGAAGTGACAATTACGTATAAAAACAGTTGTTTCAGGTATGTAAAGATGTGTAAGATGTAGCGCTAAACAGAAAACACTGCTGCTTATAAGTTAATAGATATAGCAAATGTGAAAAGCAGTTAAGGCAAAAAAGGCCTTTAAATAAGGTGATAGTTGATTCTGTGTCCCATTTCACCATTTCTCCAATGATTTGTCCACTGCGTCTTTAGTTAAGATTCCCATAAGCAACGCAGAAAAAAATTGGATAAATTCCTAGAAACATAAAACCTACTAAGAATAAATCACGAAGAAACAGAAAACCTGAACAGACCAACGACTAATGAGGAGATTGAATAGATAATAGAAAACATCCCAAAAGTCCAAGACCAGATGGCTTCACCAGTGAATGCTACCACACATTTTTAAAAGAATACGAATCTTAAATGCTCTTAAAAAATAGAAGAGGAAACACTTCCAAACTCCTTTCACAAACTTCTTTCACAAGACCAATATTAGCCTGATATCAAAATCCAACAAGAACAGCACAAGAAAATCACAGGCTAGTATCCATAACGAACATGCAAAAATCTTCAACAAATTATCATCAAACTGAATTCAACCACAGATTATAAGGATCACACACCATAAGTGGGATTAATTCCAGGGATGAAAGGACAATCCAACATCCACAAAATCAAATTGATATACATTTTTAAAAATGGATTAAAAAGGATATCATCTCAATAGATGCAAAAAATCATGTGATTAAATTCAACATCCATTTATGATAAAACTCTCAACAAAGTGTGTATATAGTGGGAATGTACCTCAACGTAATAAAGCTCATACATGACAAGCCAACAGCTACTATCATAGTTAACCATGAAAAGCTGGCAGCTTTTTCTCTAAGATCAGGAACAAGAAAAGAATGCATACTCTTATCCCCTTTTATTCGACATAGCACTAGAAGTCCTAGCCAGAGCAGTGAGACAAGAAAAAGAAATGCAAGGAATCCAAATTGGGAAGGAAGTATTGCCACTATTTGCGAAAGAGTTACAGGCATACCCCTTTTTATTGCACTTCACGCTAATGTGCTTCATAGACACTGCATTTTTTATACATTGAAGGTTTGTGGCACTCCTGCAGAAGTCTGGCAGCACTATTTTTCCAATAACATTTTCTGAATTTGGGTCTGTCACATTTTGGTAATTCTCACAGCATTTAAAATTTTTCATTATATTTGTGATGGTGAGCAACAATCAGTGATCTTTGACATTACTATAGTTTGGAGGCACCACAAAGTGCCCCACCTAAGGTGCAGAACTTGGTCAAATGTACGTATTCTGACTGCTCCATCAATTGGCAGTTCCATCTCTCTCCCTCTCCTATGCCCCGAGACACAATAGTTTTGAAATTAGGTCAGTTAATAACCCTACAATGGCCTCTAAATGCTCAACTGAGAGGAAGAGTTGCAGGTACCTCCCTTAGATCAAAAGTTAGAAATAAGTTTAGTAAGGAAGACATGTTGAAAATTCAGATTGGCACAAGAGGCCTAACTTTCAGTCTAATAGTTGGCCAACTTGTGCATAAAAAGGAAAAGTTCTCGAAAGAAATTAAAAGTGTTACTCCAGTGAACACATGAATGATACGGTGAAACAGCATCATTGCTGATATGGAGAAAGTTTTAGTGGTCTGGTTAGAAGTTAAAGTCAGCTACAACATTCCCTTAAGCCAAAGCCTAATCCAGAGAAAGGCCATGACTCTCCAAGTCTACAAAAGCAGAGAGAGATGAGGAAGCTGCAGAAGAAAAGTTTGAAACTAATAGAGGTTGGTTCTTGAGTTTTAGGAAAAGAAGTCCTCTCCATAACAAAAACGCAATGTGAAGCAGCAAGTGCTATGTAGAAGCTGCAGTAAGTTATCCAGAAGATCTAGTTAAGATAAGCAATGAAGGAGGCTAAACAGCAGTTTTTCAATGTAGATGAGACATCCTTCTGTTGGAAGATGGCATCTAGGACTTTCAAAGCTCCAAAGGACAGACTGACTGTTAGGAGCTAATGCAGCTGGTGACTTTAAGCTGAAGTCAGTGTTGCTTATTTGCCATTCTGAAAATCCTATAGCCATTAAAAAATTATCCTAGTTCTACTTTGCCAATGCCTTATAAATAGAACAAAGCCTGTATGACAGCACATTTCTTTACAACATGGTTTACTGAATATTTTAAGCTCACTGTTAAGATCCACTGCTTAGTTAAAAGACTTCGTTCAAAATATTACTGCTCATTGACAATGCACCCGGTCACCCAAGGGCTCCGATGGAGACAAACAATGCAATTAATGTTGTTTTCATGCCTAACACAACATCCACCCCGCAGCCCATGGATCAAGGAGTAATTGACTTTTCAAGTCTTATTTACGAATTACATTGTGTTAGGCTAGAGCTGTCATAGGTAGTGATTCCTCTGATGGATCTGAGCAAAGTCAATTGAAAAACCTGGACAGG
Organism: Ursus arctos; assembly: GCF_023065955.2. Classification (NCBI taxonomy): domain Eukaryota; kingdom Metazoa; phylum Chordata; class Mammalia; order Carnivora; family Ursidae; genus Ursus; species Ursus arctos. The sequence goes on from NW_026622764.1 coordinate 18,689,838, forward strand.
AGTCACCATTCTAAATGTCATTAAGTACATTTGTGATTTATGGGGAAGGTCAAAATATTAATATCAATGAAAGTTTGGAAGAAGTTGATTCCAATCTTTGTGGATGACTCAGAGGTGTTCAAGACTTCTGCATAGGCAGTAACAGCAGATGTGGTACAAACAGCAAAAGAAGTAGAAGTGGAGCTTCTGAAGATGTGACTGGATTGCTGCAATCTCATGATAAAACAGATGAGTCGCTGCTCCTTATAGATGAGCAAGGGAAGTGGTTTCGTTTTTGTGTTTTTTTTTTTAAGATTTTATTTATTTATTTATTTGACAGAGAGACAGCAAGAGAGGGAACACAAGCAGGGGGAGTGGAAGAGGTTGAAGCAGGCTTCCCAGCAGAGCAGGGAGTCAGATGTGGGGCTCAATCCCAGGACCCTGGGATCATGACCTGAGCTGAAGGCAGACGCTTAACGACTGAGCCACCCAGGCACCCCAAGGAAGTGCTTTCTTAAAATGAAATTTACTCCTGGTGAAGATGCTAGAAAGACTTGAAATGACAACAAAGGCTTCAGATTATATAAATGTAGTTGATAAAACAATGCCAGGGTTTGAGAGGATTCACTCCAATTCTGAAAGAAGTTCTACTGTAAGCAGAATGCCATCAAACAGCATCGCATCCTACAGAGTTGTTCATAAAAGAGTCAATGTGGCAAATATTATTGTCTTATTTTAAGAAGTTGCCACAGCCACCCAGCCTTCAGCAACTACCACACTGATCAGTCAGCAGCCATCAGCACGGAGGCAAGACCCCCCCCGCCAAGCAAAAAAAGATTACAACTCACTGAAAGTTTCTTTCATGGCTAGCATTTTTAACAATAAAGTATTTTTTAAATTAGGGTATGTACATTGTGTTTTTAGACATAATGCTATTGCACACCTAACAGACTACAGTATAAACTTTTGATGCACTTTATTGTTGTGGTCTGGAACTGAACCTATTAGCTAGGAAGTAGGAAGCAGTTACTCAGACCAGAGGGCTAAAATCTATCAGCAGGAGGGAGAAGGGGAAGGGACAAAAATAGAGAAAGAGGGTATCTGTTTTGCAAAACAAGTAGCTCTCACCAAGGAGATGTATGGTCAGGTGTTCTGCAGATACCTCTTTGTATGAGCCAGCTTGAGCCTGATTGGAGATGAGGACCCAAGTGGCTGTAAGCTTACTTTCAGCTTGTTATAGTAAGATCTCTTCTTAGGGATAGGATTTTTCCACCATTGTTTGAACATACGATGTATGCACTAGCATGCTGTTATGCTATGAATGCGGAGCTGAGCCAAAGTGCCTCACAGAAAATGTACATGTTCTTTACTAGATCAAGCTCCCTACCCCTGTCCACCTTACATACTGAATAAAAGCTTCCTGCACTAACCCCAAAGAGAGAGAGTGCTTTAAGAACTATCTCCCTGACTCACTTGCTGCAAGTAATACAAACCATTTGCTCAAACCAAAAGACTGGGACTGATCTATTGGTTGACACACTCCAAGTAACGAGCCCTTTGCGTTCACTAACAAACTCACAATATCTGAGATATTAGAGAAAAAATTCTAAAGACTCCACCAAAATTGTTAGAACTCATCAACAGGGGTGCCTGGGTGGCTCAGTTGTTAAGTGTCTGCCTTTGGCTCAGGGCGTGATCCCAGGGTCCTGGGACTGAGCCCCCGCATCGGGCTCCCTGCTCTGCTGGGAGCCTAGTTCTTCCTCTCCCACTCCCCCTGCTTGTGTTCCTCTCTCGCTGGCTATCTCTCTCTCTGTCAAATAAATAAATAAAATCTAAAAAAAAAAAAAATCAACAAATTTTGTAAAGTTGCAGGATACAAACTCAATACATAGATCTGTTCCATCTGTACATTAATAATGCACTATCAGAGAAATTAAGACAATCTTGTATTCAATTGTATTTCCCAAAATAAAATAAACAGGAATAAATTTAACCAAGTAGGTGAAAGACCTATACACTAAATTTCTAAAGCGTTAAGGATATTGGAGACACAAAGAAATGGAAAGCTATATCCATGCTTCGGAGTTGAAAGTATATTGTTAAAATGTCCATACCACCCAAACCAATCTATAGATTCAATGCAATTCTTATCAAAATCCCAACAGAATTTTTCACAGAAATAGAACAATTCTAAATTTTGTATGGAACCACAAAATCCCAAAATAGCCAAAATAATTTTAAGAAAAAAGTTGGAGTTATCACAGTGTCTGAATTCAAATATTACAAAGCAATAGTAACCAAAACAGTATATTGCTATAAAAACAGACTCATTGATCAGTGGAACAGTGTCCAAAAATAAAACTGCACATATGGCCAATTAATTTATGGCAAAGGAGTAAAAAATATACAATGGGAAAAGGACAGATCCTTAAAAGGTGTTGGGAAAACCATACAACCACACGCAGAAGAATGAAACTAGAGCACTATCTTATACCACATGCAAAAATAAAATAAAGACTTGAGCAGTAATCCTGAAACCATAAAACTTTAAAAAGACATAAAGCAGTAAGCTCCTTAATGTCAGTGGTGATGGTGATTTTTTGGATTTGAGAGTAAAACAAAAACACGCGGGACTACGTCAAACCAACACTTCTGCACAGCAAAAACAAAAACTCAACAAAATGAAAAGGAAACCCACCAAATGAGGAAAATGTTTGCAAGCCATATGTGATAAAGGATTGATATCCCAAATGTTGAAAAGCTCCTACAACTCAAAATGTGATTAAAAACAGTTTCTGAATAGACATTTATCCAAAGACAACACTCGGATGGCCAGCAGCCACATGAACAGTAGCTCCACATCAGTCAGGGAAATGCAAATGGAAACCACAAGGAGGTATCACCTCATACTTGTTAGAATGGCCATTACCAAAAAGACAGGTGTTCGCAAAGCAGTGGAGAAAAAGGAACCCCTGTGGCACGGTTGGTGGCAACGTAAACCGGTGCAGCCATTATGGAAAAAAGTATGGCATTTCCTCAAAAATTAAAAACAAAACCACCATATGATCTAGCATGCTCACCTCTGGGTATTTTTCTGGGAAACACTAACTTGAAAAGACATCTGTACTGCTATGTTCACTGCAGTATTATTGATAATAGCCTAGACATGGAAGTAACTTAAGAGTCTATTAATAAAGAAAATGTATATATATGAGTATCATTCAGCCATAAAAGAAGGAAGTCTTGTCATCTGTACCAACATAGACCTTGAGGGCGTTACATTAAGTAAAATAAGTCAGAGAAAGACAAATATCAGTGATGAGGAGAGGGTGAAATAGTTGAAGGGGATCAAAAGCTACAAACCTCCTGTCTTAAATGTCCTAAGGCTGCACTACACAGCACGGTGATTATCATTAATACTGTATTTGAGGTTTGCTAAGGGTAAATCCTGACAGTTTTCACCGCAAAGAAAAAAACTATAATTTTGTATGGTGACCAGTGTTAACTAGACTTATTGTACCAATCATTCCATAATATATACAAACATGGAATCATTGTATTGTACATCTGAAACTAATATCTGTCAACTATATCTCAAATCCCCATTTAAAACACAGGTGTACTTTATTGTGATTCAAGATACAATAGAATGGAAAATACTGATATTTTATAAATAATTCGTTTTCTGTAATTCAACACTTAAAAATGCTAAATGTAAAACAATTTTTAATTAAAAAAACAAAAATGTTGAATGTTTATTATTGTGAAGAACAATTTATTCCCAGATACTTATTCTTTCTCCAAATGTAGGAACTACTAAAATGAACTCAGAGACTTCCAAGAAATAATCATTGTTGTTGACTTTTGTTACATTGCCTTCCCTAAAAATGCCCTTGTGTGTCATCAGTAGATCCTCAGCCTTTCCTGAAGTACTTCCTCCTTCTTTGCCCAGCCAACAAGTGCACTCACTTCTCTCACCATTCTAGCGAACCTCATCTCTTCTCGCCTAACGGCTCACCTACGCCCAGGCTCACCTGCCTTAGGCAAAGTCTCCTGATCAACTCATGAGCCTCAGGACTAGTTGGGGTGTCATGTCCGGGACACTCAGATAACAAACATATCAGTAACAGCATAACAGTTATGTGTGAAGAACTTCAAGAAAATAGTGTTAGTCAAGAGATGCCATATTAACTATATAGTCCTAAACACTTAAGTTGAAAAATACTTGAGAATTTCAAATAATCGCAGCCATTTGAGGCAGATATATTTGAGTAAACGAGCTGTGAGCCTGGCCTCCACTGTCACTTTCAGGTGGATACCTGCTCTGGCTATGCTGAAGGCCACTACGTTTCAGCCAGACCACTCTTAAGGCCAAAAAAAGGCGTGTACAGCAAGCCCTACATTCTATTTGAACACCTGGGGACATTGCTTTAAACATTGCTCGTCCTGCTCATGCAGACACCCATTCTTCTCATCCAGATTCTACGCAAGAGACGGTTTCATGATGTTAAACCTCAAAGCCTTTTAAAAACATCTTCACCTGAAAGAATTTCTAGCTTTAGAATCCTATAGTTATTTCAGGACCTCCGGTCTCTACACCCACTAAAATGCCTTTATTGCCTTGTCTGCATTATTCTCAGGTAACTTGGATCACTTCTGTTGTTTCACTTCTCAACTAGACCACGGGATGGGTTTTGGAAGACTCTGCTTTGGAACCAGAAACATGCCTTGTGCTTGCAGAGTGACCTTCAGCCAGTTATTCAGGATCTTTGAGTCTCAGTGTCCTCTTATTTAAGAGAATGAGGACATCTATCTTTACATTTAGAAGGCCTAGTATGGCCCAGATTTTAAGAGCTCAATATTTATCTCGTTTTTTGAGATCGATGACCATGTCTTATATTCCTTTTATTCTCCATAGGTAGTGTCTTGCCATTACTTTGAAACTCAAACATGTGGAATTGATTTTAAGGAAAAGGAAATGTGACTCACGAAAGCATGGCAAAGGAATGGAGCATTGTGATCTATCACGTGAAGCCACGTCTCATTGCTATTGATTGCAGGGAAGAAGCAGCACGGACCACTAGATTGTCCTGATGCCCATCAATCAGAAATGGGCTGAATGGACTAGATCAAAAACATTAGGCAGCCAATGAGGAAAAAGGCAGAACATTAAACAAATTTAGGTTTTGCCAGCAGTATTTCTAGCCTAGCAACCAGAGGACAAATTACAACTATTCTCACTGGTGAAAGGACTTTAAGTCATGTAGTTGTCTTTTAAGCCTCATTTATTCATAAGAGTTGCACAATCAATGATAATACCATTGTAGGAAGAGAAATGTAGATCTTCAAAAGCTCAAATATATTCAGATGTGAACTACAGTGCGGCTTTGCCTTATGCAAAATAGATCTCTTGATTCAGATCATGCGTTTCACTCCCACTTTAGATTATATATTTGTGTGCTCAAGATGCTCGACTGGAAGGAGACATTTGGGATGCTGGAGACATTGAGAACGGATATAATTAGGATGTGAAGCAAAATTATTTTGATTTGGGGTTCAGTTCTTCTAAGCAGGAAGAATTATCCTGGAGGCAAACTGGAGATTTTCTCCTCCACTTTACCCATATTGCCAGGGAAAAATCAATTGTGTGACAATTAAAAGTGGAGCCCACTGCTGATCAATGGCAGATATTGACAAGTTGGGATTAGACCTCCAACTGCAGGAGTTTTTCTCCTCCCTTTTCCAGCACTGATGGCTGTAGAATTTGATTTCAATATTTGGAGTAAAGAAAATTGTATGTTCAGTTGGAAAATAAACATGAACTCTTATATTTTAAGGTGATTTTTTTTTAAACATCTATAGCCCAAGATCATAGCACACATTGTAACAACCTCACATTCTTCTCACCTGCCCCTGAGGCCAAGCAGAATATGCTCTCTAGGGAAGATTCTATTTTCAAAAGTAAAACTAAGTTATTATATGCATCATACATTTCTCTAAAGCACATGTTCGTCCTTAAGATCATTTTGATGAGGCTGCCAAAAAGGTCCATGTGATTGCAGACTGGTGAACGTTGAGGCACAAATGATGGTGGATGAACCAGGAGACTACTGGGGCTCTGTGATTTCACGGCTGGAGAAGGGTGAAACGACCATCATTCATAGGGTTAAGACTGGCGAAACCACCGATGTTCTCTAAGCTATACATGACTGCAAGAATCTCTTTGTTCAGCAAAACTGCTGTGCGCAGCCAGGGGTGGTTAAAATCCATTACACTGAGATTCTGGAATCCCAGGTTCTATTTCTTGCTGGTTCTCTAACTAGCAATGTGACCTCAGCCAGCTCAATTAACCTCGCTGTATTCCTTTCCTTGCATATAAAACAGGCAGAACAATACCTGCCTTTTCTAACTTTCAGGATTGTTTTCCAACTCGATGGAGATAAAACACGAACAAGTGTTTTGCAACGTATCGTGCAGCATACAAATGGAAGTTAATAATCATTGCCAACTCTGTTTATGACTCTTTCTCTCAAAGGCTGTCCTTGCTCAAAATGAGTCATTCCTGTTACTGCAATTACTCCAAGCTGATTACATGTTCATTTTTATCCCCCGGCATCTACAGCCACACCACATCCACTGTAGTCCTTCCACCTGTGTCTAATGTTTCTTTTGGTATACTACTTTATGTCTGCCTAAACGTACCTGTCGTCCATGGGTTGTTTGGGGACATAGATATTGCCCGTTAAATAGGTTTTCTCAGCTTAGTGCAAGTTAGAAATGATGTGTCTATATTTGACAATGCACTATGTTTCCAGATCTTGTTCTTAACATTATGTTAAGAACATTTATGGTATAAATGTACTGAGTTCTACAAAGTTCATAGGTGATATTAATGAAACTGTTTAAGAACTTGGTTATGGTTGCCGTAAGGATTCCAGGTCTCAGAAACTTTAACACTATTGTAACTGGTAAGTCCATATTTTATGATCAGAAGCTTGATATCTTAGGATTACCTTAACCTACTTGGTGCCTGGCAAACCCGGCCAAGAAACCTACCTCACTGTTCATTATGCTAGACTTTTGTGCCTCAAACCCTCTCCAGCTTCATTTCCATATTTGACTACCGCTCTTGAATATGTTACATTAGCTATGGAATAGCAGGGTTGTCAGAACTTACATACCTTCCAACATTAAGCATCTACAACATTCACAGGGAAATGATGGGATACTGCCAATGATACACATAGCAGGTCATTGACACAGATGGTCAAGCTCTTCTTCTCAAGTCCATTTCTAAAGCTTTTGAGGATGCAGTACACCTCAAAAGGTCCTGCTCCAAAAATATCTGGCTCCAACTTCAGTGGCAGGTCATGAATGATGGCAGCAGATGCTGAGTGGGTCTAGGACACAGCAGATCCTAGGAAGTCAGATAGGTGAAGCATATGAACCTGCCATTGGTCATTCACTAGTTTCATTTCTTACCCTAACTGTAAGCTTGACTTCAGATTATAATTACCCACCCCATCTCAAAGCTTACCCACAGGTGGCTCCGAGAAATCCTTAGAAACTAGAGGTGGGGAGGGGAGCGGCCTGTTAGCAGGACTACAAATGTATAACTGAGTTCATGCTGGCTTCTCTGTGAGAGCGCAGTGGTTTTAGATCAACACGTCTATATCCTTTGGTAAAGCATTTTCACCTTTCCCACCTCACCTGCCAAACCCTGGAAAATATAAGAACAGTGAGTTTATCTTGTGCTAAGATTATCATGGTCCAAATTGCTGAAAAGGAATTTCTACTAGCTCAGGTCTCATAGTTCATTATCCAATATAGGCTGTGAGAAAAGACATTCACAAAAAAAGACTTCAGCAAGTCTTCAAACTCATTTGAGGATAGTAAGGCTATTACTATGATATATCTTGCAATGTGAAGTCTGCCTGAGAAATGATCTTAGGACTCTAAATACCGGAACTATTAAAAAACCCAAGGAGCCATATTTTCGGTGACTGAGAACTTCAACATAAAAGCACCCCCTCTGGAATTAGTTTCACACAGCCACGTTTGGATGGCACTAGAGCCAACTGCCGTAAGACCATCTCTAGACATTATGGAATACTGTGCTTATGAGTCTGAAGGCCAAGTTCCAAGGTTCTTGGAGACCAGAGTATTGATTGTATTAACAGATGGAAATTTTCTTAGAAATTGCACCACCGTGCTCCTATGAGTCTACAAATATTTTTGATATTTCACTTATACTCGATTTGATACTACTTACATAGATTTGATTGATATCGTAAAGAAAGAAGATAGTTTGTCTAAACTTAGAGATATCCAAAGTACTCTTCGGAACAAAAGGTCCCTTCCTGTCAACTGGGAGAAGAGACTTCTATTTCAAAACTCATAGGGAAATCAGAAAATTTGTTTTTTCATCTCTGGCATGTGGGCATTCTGCATTTTCTTGTCCCCCCACCCAGCCTTCATTATTAGATCTACTCCATTCTACTCCATTTCTCAAGCTGAGTCAAGAAAATGGGGCAGAGCATATCCATCCTTCCTTGGCTACCCTTTTTTTTTTTTTTTTTTTAAGATTTTATTTATTATTTATGTGACAGAGAGACAGCCAGTGAGAGAGGAAACACAGCAGGGGAGTGGGAAAGGAAGAAGCAGGCTCCCAGCGGAGGAGTCCGATGTGGGACTCGATCCCGAAACGCCCGGATCATGCCCTGAGCCGAAGGCAGACGCCTAACGACTGCGCTACCCAGGCGCCCCCCTTGGCTACCCTTTTGTACCCACCACCAGAGACCAATTATACCTTTATACTGAGAAGTAGATTAACAAATTTTGAAAGAAAAAAAAAGTATATGTGTCCACTTGGCTAGATCATGTTACCCAGTATTTGGTCAAACATTACTGTATGTGTTTCTGTAAAGGTAATTTTAGGTGAGATTAACAACGATACCAGTTGACTTTAAGTAAAGCAGTTTACTCTTCCTAATACGGGTGGGCATCATCTAATTGTAGGCATTCATAGACTGACCTCCTTGGAAAAAGAGGAATTCTGCCAGCAGATGGCTTTTGGACTTAAACTGAAAAATTGGCTCTTTCCTCAGTTTCCAGCCTGCTGGCCTACCACGCAGATTTGGACTTACCAGCCACAATACTTATGTGAGCCATTTCCTTAAATCCGTACATATGCATATATACAATCTTATTGGTTCTTTCTGTGGAGAACTTTAATACATCCAAGTAATTTCAGAATTATCCACACAAAAAGATGGTCTATAGTTTTCATGTAACTAGGCTCTCTTTCCCTGCATAAGTCAAGTGAAGATTTAGTCCTTCATAAGGAGTGCATTCTCCCACAAACTTCTCCAGTTTTAACTTGATTCTGCCACCTCAGTTTACCTTCCTTACTGAAGACAGGACTTTAATAGTTATAGTTGGGCTTAGATGGCCAGTAACTCTTTGGTAAAAATTCTATACCTTCCACCAAAGGGGAATTTATTTCTTGGGCCCCTCCTGGCTTATGATTGCAAATGTCTTAACTCCTTTTTACAAGGCTCCAGAAAGATACTGAGTTCCAAGCCATGAGCAAGTTTGAAAGTGGGTCATTTAATTCTAATCCATTCTTCTCAGTAGTAAGGGCTCTGAACATGCCAGTCCTTTTACTAAATGACCTTTTCTGAAAACATCTTTCCAAATACTTCTTTGTCAAAAGGATACAGCCTGTTTCTATATTGAGAAGACTATAGAATAGGAGCTGGATAACCCTTTACAATGAATAGATCCCCAGTGCACAGTTCAGGATACACGTATACACAGGACAGTTTTCAATGGTCATCTTTTTATTGCCATGGGGAATGGAGCATGTTTTAGTTTTAATTTAACCTCCCTCTGATGAAAACCAGGGTAAGTTTTGTCCATTCTTCTTACGATAAACCTTTCTTCCATCTTGGCTTACCCTTACCTGTTCCATCAGAAGGATTCTAGTAATAAGCATTCCTTATTAAAGGTAACCATTAAGTAGCAAATTATTCTCCTCCTTCTGTATTTATATAGGTAATCATTGGGATATCAGGAAAGGAATGCTATTGCTATTATTACTGATCCCTAATCCTAACACAAAGCTGTGTTATGGGACTACATTGTGTAATGTCCAGTCCAGACACTGCCAAGGTACCCATGTTTAGAACTTGCATTTTCTGAGCCATGCTCTCAAGTTGTTGGTGGCCTCCGCCCCTGCCACTGTTTCTCAGCCATCTCTACTGCAGGGTCTAAGGAGTTGCAGAGATTTGGTATGATCAGAAGTAATCATTGCTCACACACTTCCCCTCCTCTATACCGTTTACCCTTGATTGTTAAGTTACTTTATACCCTGGAGTGAAAAACTAGGGTGACACTTTTACTTCTGTGTTCTCTTGCATGTAATCATTTAATAATTCCTGTTTAGTTCTCATTCCTGCTAGCTCTCCAGGATTTCTTCCTATCTCTACTGTATCCCTTGGTTTTTAATTAAAAACTTTAGAGCAGTTTCACAGCAAGACTGGGTCACAGCAAAATTGAATGGGAAAAGTTCTCCCATATCTCTTGTCCCTAGACACCCACAACCTTCCTCACTATTGATATTCTGTACCACAGTGGGACATTAATTACAATCAATGAATCTATATTGGCACATTACCAAACTGCACCGTTTACATTAGGGTTCACTTAGTATTTTACATTCAGTGGATTTTGGCAAGTGTGTAATGATATGTATCCATCATTATAGAATCATATACAAGTTTCACTACCCTAAAACTCCTGCACTCTATTATTAACCCCTCTCCCTCAGCCCCTGGCAACTATTCATCTTTTTACTGCCTCCAGTTTTGCTTTTTCTTTTCATTCAGGATATGCATGCCAGTTTTAATAGAGCTCCACATTTCCTATTAAATCTCCCTTCCTGGGCACCTGGGTGGCTCAGTCATTAAGCATCTGCCTTCGGCTCAGGGTGTGATCCCGGGGTCCTGGGATTGAGCCCCACGTCAGGCTCTCCCACTGGGAGCCTGCTTCTTCCTCTCCCACTCCCCATGCTTGTGTTCCCTCTCTCGCTGGCTGGCTGTTGAATGAATAAACAAAATCTTAAAATCAATCAATCTCCCTTCCTATTATAACTTTTCCATAAAGAAGGTTGATCTTTCTGATACACAACTTGATCATACCAGAGTCATGTTTAAATTACTTCTCATTGTCTCTAGTCTCAAGTCCCTACTAGTGATCTAAAGCTCTTTGATATCTGGCCTCTGCCTACCTCCCTTCATTTCACACAATTTACCAATTGCATATTATATTCTTGTAGTCCTGACGTACTTATAGTTCACAGAATGAACTGTGTTCTGTCTTGTCTATGTATACTATTTTCTCATTTCTAATACAGTTGTCCTTCCCACTACCTGGATGTATTAGACTTGTTCAAGTCCCAAAATAGATCTTTCTCTTAAAGAAAGTGAAGATAACACTGAACTCTTACATAGCATCCTGCATTCTTTCTTCCTCATGGTACAAAAACACTATTGCAAAATAAAAAAATTAATTTGAGAGAAAACACAAGAGAGGAAGGCGGGTGGAGGAAGGAGAGTATCAGACTCCGCACTGAGCAAGGAGCCCAGCTTGGGGCTCAATCCCAGGACCCTGGGATCATGACCTGAGCCAAAGGCAGAGGCTTAACCGACTAAGCCACCCAGGCATTCCCAAAATACCTGCTTTCTAACTGGCTTCCTGCATTAGGGAATAAAATCCTTGAAGGCAGGATTTGTACTTTGTTATTTAAGTACCTACCTAGCTTTCATTATTTTCATATATGCCTATTTCTCTTTGGTCTTAGTGAAATTCAAAGCAGTATTCAAACTGTGGGAGTCATTTATCTACAGGACTAATGTAAATAAAGTGTCAAACATTGTTAGGTAAAATGTTCCAGACCAGGACATGATTTCCTTCCAAATATATTATTTCTTAGAAAACAAAGAGGGCTTTTCAGTAAATATAGAGGTAACTGGTTTACATTATATTGTAACATGTATTGTAACATTTACATATATGGTAACTGTTTTACATTATATCGTAACATATAGCAGCCAGTTGAGGGTAGTACTCCATGCTCTTTAAATCCCATGGGTCCTGATCTTAGTACTTTTACTTACAGAAACACACACAATTGTAGAATGAATGGATGTAGCTTGTAAAAAGATAAAATACATACATTGAACATCTAGTAAATATTCAGTAAGGAAACTGCAAAGATCTAATAGCTAAGGGGATGCTTGAAAGCTCGGTCAACCCTTCTCATTCGTATTGAAAGCTACTTGGTTTTATTGCAATACTTTACAATAACTGAGTCTCAAAATATCAAAAACATGTGATTATCACTCAATTTTTTCCAGTGAAGAGAGCTGGAAAGTTGAATTAGTCTTTTTCATCATTAACACAGTGAAGTCTTCCATATCTTCTCTCTTCTCTCCACTCTTCATTTCCTTTTCCATTTAGGTTCCTTCGGTAACAAGTTTAACATATGTCCATAGACAGACATACATTTGTATTGTTTTACATACCTGGTCTTGTATCACAGAGTTCTTCCTCTTCCTAACATGTACTAAGATTTTTGTTAAGCTTAGTGTGTGTCTTGTACGTCAAATTGAGGAAACACTTTTCATAGAATTCTTGCAGCTCCTTCACCTCCCTGGATGACCACATCATTCCAATCCCCATCGCCATAACCAGTACGGTCCTTCCATTCTTTCAGGTGTGGGTTGCTGGGTTGGAGGGAACACAAGCTCTCCCTTTCGTGAAGCAATAGCAGACTGCAATCGGAATGGCTACTTTGGTTCATATTCCTATCAGAAGGAAATACAGCTTCCTATTTTCCCATGTGCTTTCCAACATTTTGTAAACACGAACTGTTCTTAACATACTTTAAAAACCTTTTTGAATGTTCTATGGCATGTGTCTGTGACAGCCTAATTCCTCAGATCTTTTTGTTTTTCTGTACTTTTTCTCTCGCCTTCATGTTTTAACATTTAATATATCATAATTTTGTCTTCACTTTCTAAATATATACAATAATCTTCCTTAGGATAGAAACTACATATTTTTTTGTCTACAGCACTTAATGACACATTCAAAAGTTCTGTTTTATAATCTTTGTTCAATTGCTCATCAGCTTTGAAATAAGTGAACAGAAATTCAGTATTTTACTAATGGCTAAATGGAGAAGTTTTATTTTTTTTTCCAGGTTTATACTGCAGACTATCATCCTTAAAATTCATGGTCTTTCCATCGAAGTTACTCCTTCCCATCAATTTATAGGATTTTAAGGTATACACATGCACAGTGTGCGTTATGTTCTTGGAGGGCATACTAATATTGTGTTCAAAGATTCCTGTGCATTTTTTATTTTCTTTTTGACTTTCACTTCCTGATCTAGTCTTTGCCCCTCTAATCTTGTGAGGACTGGGATAAAAAACAACAGAAATGTGTGGTTTCTTGTTCCTTTTGGTCATTCTTAAAATAGTGGGTTTGTGTGTAATGATATGTATTCTTTTCCAAGGTAACCATAGAAACAAGATCGGTAGTGTACAAGGAGCTTTAGAATGGAGATGATTGAAACAACAAATAGATCTCCCACATTAGGGAGAACACTTTTTTCCTCCTTCCCATGAGTTAGGAAGGTAGGTTTTATCTACAGGATCTATAGAGTATTTTTTTTAACCATATTAAAATGTTTAAAACCTAATGAGAATAGGAAACTTGATTATGTCAGCTAGTATCAAACCACCCTAAGGTATCAGTAACTTCAGGTTAGTGGTTATAAAAGTTGAGGTTTTAAGAAATAGAAGTTTAATATTTAAAATAACAAATGAATTACTTTTCCAAAAGTAGTTGCTAGAAATCACTGATTTGTCACAATTCACATCAGTAGCTGATTAGTCCAAAAATAATACTTGTAAAGCTCAGCCCTAGCCATCAGGCTGCCCTGCCATTGATCTGTACCAAACATTTGCTTTGCTATATGATGAGGTTATCCAGCATTTACCAAAGGAGGCTCCACTGAAAACTTTTACTATTAGTTAATTCTCATTAACTAGGCAACATTGAGAATATGGCTTATTTTTGCTAATGACCAAGGTGTAGGCTTGGGTATTTGACAAAGAGCTCAGAGCACTTGGTGTGCCAGTGTGACAGAGTCATGTCACCTGTCCTTCCAATAAGGATACAGCTTGTCAGAGGTTGACATACTCACGTGTGGCACAGGGGGCAGAAGGTAAAACATCTGCCAAGCCAAATGCAAGTGCAACATGCGGCTTTCCTAGCCTGTGAACATGTGTTCAGACAACATTTCAAGTAATGTAGCACACTAGGAAATGTGAAGGAGGAAGACGTAGAAATGAAGGAAAGCAGAAGGCAATAAACAGTGTCATCAACCACAGGTAGCCACTGTCATATTAGTGTCTTTGCATCCGTAGAGAGGAGGACAGACCAATGCGTCCTTAAGCAGGTACCATGCACATTTTGACCCACAAGGTGTATATATGTAGTGTTGTTGTAACTTTTGATTTTCAACATGCTGGCATTTAAATGCAGTTGTAGTAAACATTTTGTAGATTTAATCTAGATTGAAATATTGGCCAATTACTGGAAATTTAATGTTTCTAATGTTAAAATCATGCTGTGATGAAAAATTTAGGGGATATGTTTAGATATATGTAATTATTCCTTAGGAAGTTACGAGGATAAGTAGTTACATTTAAAAATATTTGATAAATTCAGTCAAGATTTTGACTGAAATAGTCTGCTCGGCTTAGGTTTGGGCATCTCAGTAGCTATCAGAGAAAATTTTAAACTTGAAACACTTTAGCAACCAATGTAAGTAAATCATGATCAGCTGAAAATAGGTGTCCTCAGTATTGATGGGAGCACTGAGGCACAGAATAGTCCTTTCCTTAGTGACAGAGCCAGGAAGTGGTGGGGCCAAAGTGAAGACCCAGGTGATCTGAGCCACATGGTTTTCTTTTTTCTGCACGTGCAAAGTACTATAAATGCATGTATGTACATTATGCACAATTCTAAACATGTTCTGTAATTCACACTACGTTATAAAGATTTCCCTCCACACATATACCACGTACACTTTACTACATAGGGTATAACCTAAAGACCTTATTCCAAGTTTCTTAGTAATTTGAGAGGAAGTTGCAGATCAATATTTGCATTTTTGTTGACAAAGGCATATTACCCCATTGCATAAATTGTTTTCTCTCCCCATGCTCTTCTTAATGGATATTTAGACCAATTTCAATCTTGCTGTTACAAACAATGCTGCAATTCCATATTTATGGACATGTGTGGTGAAGATTTTAAAGCATTAAAAAATTTAACTGTTTATTATACGTCAGTTTGTGGTCATCATTACACAAGGTATACTTACATTAAAAACCACATTGCATACGTTAAATCTACACAATGTTTTTTCATTTACATCTCAAAGCTAGAATAAAAACAATATTTAAAAAAGGTGGTGGAGAGGCAAGTACATCTGAATGTCTCATAATTGTCCTTAAGCATGTAAGGTAAAATGAGAACCATCAGAATTATTAAGCATTGAAATTACGCTGATACTTTGGAGCCCCGAGTCCAGATAGAGAAGTCAACGGAGGTGGTGCACATTCTGTTTTCTCTCATCTTACAAATTCTCTCAGTGCAGGAGATGCTCTTCAGCTCTTATTGATCTTTCCATAGACTTTCGCCCTAAGAGACCACAAATA
Organism: Ursus arctos; assembly: GCF_023065955.2. Classification (NCBI taxonomy): domain Eukaryota; kingdom Metazoa; phylum Chordata; class Mammalia; order Carnivora; family Ursidae; genus Ursus; species Ursus arctos. The sequence continues at coordinate 18,705,614 of NW_026622764.1, forward strand.
CCTAACCTGTTTGGTGTCACGAGAGACAAGAAAATGATGCCAATAAAAACCTTAAAACCCCCCAGGGGGTGAGGGCTTCAGGGTCAACAGCAACAACCTCCTTGTAGGACAGATCAATTTGAGGGACCAAAATGTTTTTGTTTTTAACTTGTACCTTCCTGATTTGATAATTTTAGATATTCTTGATATACAAACCTGCCATACTCACCACACGTGCACGCAGAATGTCTATACACACATACATGTTACATATGTACGCATACATTTTTCTATTTTGAAAACTTGCTAAAATAGAAAAAAGTATGCCTTTCTAGTTTTTTAAATGACTTTAAAATGGTCTCAATTGATTCCATCCTGTAAGTTTTTATAGGAACACTTCATTATCAAGTATTTTTTATTTGAACTTAATCCTCCCAAAAGTTATTGGCCTTATAATAACAACTGTAATGTGTCAGGCTAATCCCTCCACTGAAGTGTGTTGTGTGTGCAAACCCATTACAGTTGCCCCTGCCGTGTAGTCTCCACTGAACCTTCATTTCACATTTTATGGTCCTATTAGGCAATCATCTGTTTTTAAACTTCTTTGCGCCCACACTTCATGGCACCTTTGTGACCCATGCATTTGTAAATTCACACCACCAAATATGCTCTCTAAGGAAAGTCTTAACTTGAAATTATGTACAATTCCTATTTAGCCAAATGTCCTTGTTAGTTCCTACATAATTTTACAAATTGTCAACTCAAACCCCTGAGCTCTGTTTCAATGTGCAGGTTTTAAAATTTATCAGCAAAATGGTATCTCTCCATCCTTGTTTACTGCAGTGAATGTGATTTCAAGGTCCCTGGTGGACATTTGTCAAAAGCTGACATCTGAGAAGTAAGGATACAGTCGACCTTGTTTCTACGCATCAGTGTTTACTAAGTGTTAACAGCAACAATTTAGAAAAACAAAGATATAAGGGACTGACCCTCACCTACTGAATCAGAGACTCAGGGATCACTTAAAAAAAAAAAAGTGTCACTTTTTTATAAGCATTTCATGTAATTCTTATGCATATTAAGTTTTCAAAGTTCCTACCTTGGGTAATTCAAATTCTGTCCTTAGATCAAATCAGATGATGAGAAAGCTGCCCACAGGGATTGCTCTCTCTCTCTTTAGCCTTCCTGTACTTCGGCTGTGCTGAATACAGATAATTGACAAGGTATCATCTGTTTCTATTGACAGGGGATAGAAACATTGCCTTATAACATTGCCTTTTATTCACTATAATTAACCTGGGGATATTAAAGATAGATAGCATTTACTCTTTATGTGGTTCCTGAGAAAATATTTCTCTTAAGCTCCCATAAGGTTTAAGAGGCCTCGAATAGCTTTTCTACACATTTTAGATTTGAGCTATATTTCATCATTCATTCCACAAAAAAACTTCTAAATATATATTGTGGCAAGGTGATAGATAAGGTGAAATTTAAGATACTTACAACTGTTACAAACTAACAACTGATTCTATCCTGCCTTCTCCCCTGTATGACCCACATCCACATTGGAGAAAAAGAAGGGGGATTCATGATGAAAGTTCTCAATTTTTTTTTTTATACTGAGGGAAAGCAAACTTTTAGGAGCCTCAATCTATTTCGCCCTACAATGAAACAATAAGCATTATGTTGGAAACCAGGATGGGACATTGTATTTCCATAGTTCTCTGTCCTTCCCTGCCTTTCCAAGATGCTACCTAGACACTGATTACAGCAGTGGTTTTCTGTCACTTTAACCACCACCAGTGTGGTTACTTAAGAAGTTGGGTTTTCAAGGACATACAGATCATATCTGGTGTCTTTATCTACAAACATCTACATGTACAACAGGCAATATGCACACTCTTGCACACATGCATCGTCATGGATACATGGTTTCTAGGCTTCTTCTGCAAATGTGCAGCGCGCACTTTTAAAGTGTAAGCCGTAAGTCAGATCTCATTCTTTGTGAGAAGATAAATGCCAATCGTGTGATGACACGAGGGCTGAATCAAAGACTTAAACAGCACACCATTTTCACACTTAAAACTCAAGTAATCTTTTAAGGGAATTTTGAGTTTCCCCACAGTGTATCAAAGTTTCATTATGGTTAAGAACTAAGATCCACTCTTTGTATAATCTGTTTCATCTCACTAGAATTTGCTGAGTTTCTCTTAGGCACATTTCTTGATAGTCTATAAATGCTGACCCCTTTCTCATTTCTTAAAAATCATAGATTTTCCACCTTATGAGAATTTTCAATGTTTTCCCCTAGGTTTATAAAAGGAAATTGTGAGGTTTACCTAATATCTTGAAACAAAATTTGACCATGATCATTCCATGGCAACAGTGTTAGGAAAGAAATTTCTTTACTTTCCATGTGTGATGGTCTTTGTTTTTCACATAGATGCACAGAAAAAATTTTAAAAATAGAAATTTCTAAGCATGAGAGCTTGCACATTTTCCTAAGGTACAAGGGCTCATGGGACTACCAAAGAATACCCTCAGATGATTTTATTTATCCTTTCCTGAGACACAACCAAAAAAATTTAGCCCCAAGATTCACATAGATCCCAGAGCTATAACATTAAGTATTGCTTCTCTGTAGACCCCTTGTTAAATATTGACACTCAAGAAGAGTAGAATACCCAACTCTCACAGAGTACATTTGGAATGTTTGCCTTGCATAGGAAAATACTTCTACCCTTATGAACTCAGATTCTTTGAGGTATCATTTGCATTATCTTTCAAATTACATACAACTTGTGCAGATAGAAGCATTTTGTACTATAAAACTGAAATAATACATAAACACCTTAGTGTTGCATACTAGAGAATAAGTCGTTTTCAGCTAACCTGGCCTTCACAGGCCCTTTTCTTATAAGCACTCCTTTAACAATTTGCTTATACCTATAACATGTGATAGGGATGCAATATTCTAGGCTAGATTGAGTGTATTTTAGTCTAGAGATTATAACAGATTCTAAAGTCCTTGTAAAAGACTTTATCTGCCTTTGTGGACCCCTGCATGATAACTTGGACTGTTTAGTTTAGGATTTTCCCATTTCAAACACCAAATGAGTGTTTATTAGCAGGGTAATAGAAAACTCCAATCATTTACCCAGGGCTCCTTCTACCAGTTAGCTACTGAGCATCTTTAATATGCCCCACGTTGTGCTGGTGGCTGAGAGGAGTAGTGCACAATTCCTGCTGTGTTGAAGTCCTTTGAAGTCTAGGATGCTGTGGTTAGGACTGCTGTAAGCTTCCCAACTATTCATGATCCCTATTTGCTTAGGAAGAGAACCCCGATTTTATTCAGGACAACAATGTCTTGAAGTAAAATACTGTATTTCTCATCACTGATTGTAGCTAGGAATGGCCAATTTGATTTAAACAGAAGAGTCATGGGTTTAGGAATCCAGGGAATGTCTTGAAGTGGTCCTGACCAGGAAGGCATCATCTTGCCCTTGCTATAATCCTCTTACACGAATGCGGGGTACAGAAATAGGTTACATTATCCATTGTGTTACCTTCACGATGAAAGCCATGTTCTAAGAACAACTGAACAGATAACGTCTAGTGATTTGGGGATACATTGTATAAGCACTGGATTATTGGGCTTCAGTGAAAAAATAATTTTTTTTAATAAAGATTTTATTTATTTATTTGACAGAGAAACAGCCAGCGAGAGAGAGAACACAAGCAGGGGGAGTGGGAGAGGAAGGAGGAGGCTCCCAGCGGAGGAGCCTGATGTGGGGCTCGATCCCAGAACGCCGGGATCACGCCCTGAGCCAAAGGCAGACGCTTAACGACTGAGCCACCCAGGCACCCCAAAAAATAAACTCTTAATTTGTCTAAGATACCATAGCAGATTTTTGTGAGTTTTATTTCCTCACACTATTGTAGTTTCCTTTCCTCTCTCTCTGTGGGCCACGCCAGGCAACAGACTGCTTCATCAGCAGCTTGACAAAAATGACCCACGTCTGGGGACGAAACCATTTAATCACTCCCAGTTCCTGGGCAGTGATCAAATTGATCAACTGATCGAGTCACCTTCGCTCTCCTGGCAGATAGGAAGGCTCTCACCTGGTCCCAAAGCACTCCTGTCTTTCCCGGGAGGCCCCATAACTGTGGCTTAGACTATGCTTCTGGCAAGTTAACACGAACACTTGGAGACAGAAGAGCCCTTTGTGTAGAGGTAGTTTTTATTCACAGCTTTCATGGGGAGCTTGCTGCACATATTTATAAGTAATCCCATCTGTACCTTTTGACCGTAAAAGAGGTGTCAAGCTTAAAAAAAAATAAATTAAAAAATGTGGCTATGGAAGAAAAAAAGAACCAGAACCCTGGTGCAGTCAGTGGGAACATAAATTGGTACAGCTGCTGTGGGAAGCAGCATGGAGGGGCCTCCCAAAGTTAAAAAGAACTACTCGTGATCCAGCAATTCCACTTCTGGGTATATTGCCTGAAGAAAACAAAAACACTAGCTTGAAAGTGTATATGCAGCACCACGTTCATTGCAGTATTTAAATTAGCCAAGATATGAAAACAACCTGTGTCTGTTGACGGATGAGTAGAGAAAATGTGATACATACACGCAATGGATTTTTCTTCAACCTTAAGTAATGAAATCTTGCCATTTGTGACCCCATGGACGGACATCAAAGGCAATATTACTAAGCAAAATAAGTCAGAAAGACACAAGTACCACAGGATCTCATATGTGGAGTCTACAAATAAAAAAGCTCATAGATCTAAAAACAGATCACAAGTTGCCAGAGGCAGGAGGTTGGGGATGGAAGAAATGGGTGAAGGTCCAAAGTACGAACTTCCCATTATAAAGTCAGTCCTAGAAATGTAATGTATAGCACATACAATGAATAGTATATTGCCTCTTTGAAAGTTGCTCAGATTACATCTTAATTTGTCACAAGAAAGAAATTTTGTAAATAACGTACATTGATGGATGTTCTGTCTAGGTTTAGGCAGGTAAGTGTTAGTAGGAAAAACTTCCTGGGCTTCTGAATCAATGTTTTCTTGCTTTTCAAATTAGGAGTCCTATTTCATTGCTTTATTTTGTACGTCAAAGAATGAAAAATAACCAATACGGAGACAGTTGCACTCATTTAGCAATTATGTTTGGCAAGGCAATTGCCAAGGGATATTGTCGGAAAAGATACTGTACCTTCACACGCAACTACATGCAAGTATAGTATTATAGTACATAAATATGCTTGTTACCACTGGAAAACATTTAAGTCTTTTCTATGTATCTAAGCACAGTTGTCATTTTTAGAGCATTTTTAGAAACATCTCTATTGTAAGTGTTCTTATACAAATTCTCTACATGCATATATAGTGGTCGATCTTTAAGCTCCTTGTGTGGTACATTGAAAATGTTATGTCAGTGAATGGAAGTTATACAGACTGTGCAATACATGTAGAGGGAAGAACATTTGCAATAAAGATGCTTCTAAGAACGCTACTTGCTTACTCTCTTGAGAGCAGTGTTAAATTGGGCATTCATTCTTCACCGAGGAACTGATCTTTTAACCATGAGTGCTTGCAAATAGTGCTAGCCAGGTTCCAAGGTCTCTTGTGTCATCATTTATTGAATCTATGCAAAGCTCCTGGTCAGTTTTCTTTTACAGGCTAACATCTCTTAAACAACACTCCCTGTAGAGTTTGGTTTAAATGTTTGAGTATAACCGTAAGTATTGCCATTGTTGTGGTTCTCATTGTTGCTGCTGGAGCAAGTTCTGCTAGCGTTGTTACACTAGCTCATTTGCTTTTTTCCTCTATTTGTTCGTGATACTCGTCTCCCAATTAGTGGCAACCCACTTTAAGAAAATAACTTTTTAATATGTTTAAGCTTTAAATACACTATGGCGCATCAATGAAGGTCAAGAAAAGAGATCAAAATTCATGCCCTTATTTTGGTAATCTAGGTTCAATATTTTCTATATATATATAACAACTGTGGCTAAGCAAGTGAAAGGTTGGTGAAATTTTACGGGAGATTTTTAAAATAAATGTATGTGTAATTTAATTTATGTCATAGCTTATGTGGTTCATATAACATTTTTGGCATTTTTAAAATTTAGTATGTTATGCCCATTGAGTTGAACTTAAGATAAATTTATAACATTTTGTATTTGCCATAGTGCTTAATAGTTTTAAAGTCTAAAAAAAAAAAAAATCGATCAAGGAAGGAATTTTTTTTTTTCCTACAGAGTTAAAAAAAAAAAACTTTGGCTTCCTTCTAGAAGCTGCTATTCATATTGACCTATCATCTTAGGCAGACAGAAATCTTCTGGGGCGTGAGGAACTGAGGATGACCAACCTCTCTGGAAAAACTCCCTTCTTCGTGGTCTTTTGCTTCCTTTTAAATTTTTGTTTATATGCTTGAGTGGTTTATATGCCCACTTCCCTCTTTTTACAGTAGTATGATACAGAGCATAATAAATGAAGTCATAGCTAATATTTCAAAGGTGGATATGAAGTTTTTCCAATAGTACAGATAAGAGGAATTTTCAGGTATATTAATTTGGCTTTTTACAATTATACGTAACTTCAGTGTGGGTCCATGAAGACCTACTACCATTCGAACATTTTGAAATCTGTTTCATATTGAGTAATTTCCTATCAGTAAATTACCTTATTTTTCTATTAGACACATATTGACATTAATTTCCTATTGCCAAGAATTTTATTGGCTAAAATATGGAATTTTGAGAGTTTGCATCCAAATAAATCGAATTTATTACTTGTAGCCTAAAGCATGATTTCTTATGAAGTAGGCGTTAGAGCAGTGATTCTCAGCTGGGGCAGTTTTTCTCACTAAGGGACATTTGACAAGATCTGGATGCTTTTTTATTGCATACTTGTGCACGTGTGTCTGGAAGTGCTGACATCTAGTCCATAGAGGCCAGTGATGCTGCTAAATGTCCTCTGACGTACAGGTAAACTCTCTACGAAGTTGGTCCCAAATGTTAATTGTGCTGAGGTTGAGAAATCCTGTATTACTGTGATTGGATATTAAATTAAGTTTTTAATTCTTAACTCAAATATTTTCTAAGATAAAAATATTTAAGGCCTTTTTTGTGGCATGAAAAATACCAGTCAAGAGTGCAGATCTAAATTTTCTACTAACTAAATTCATATAAAAGTATAACACAAGGATAAATCACTTAAACAGCATACTCTAAAGAGCAGACTTCTTGGACTTGGACTTGGTATTAAGGGAAAAGGAATTCCCTTCCCTAATGAGAGAGAAAAAACATCCCCCCCCAGCCACCCCAAACAAACAAACAAAAAACCCCACAAAAACAAAAACACAGAAACCAACCTAAATATAAAAGACATTACGTTATTTCTCTCTGTGGCCCAGGGATCGTTTCATAAAGCTGTTATTTGTTACAACCTATTTTGATTAAACATATCTTGACCTATCTTGGAGTAAAATTTCATTAGTTTACAAAACACACACCCTAAAATTGATAAAGCTTGAGAAGAAAGGTTTAAAATTATCATGTGGCAATAACCCTGACAAGGAGTTAAAGTATCTGTTCAGTCTTTCTTCAAAGAACTTACGAGTTAACTGATTATTGTTTAATAGAAAATGTTAAGCCCAGGGAAAGAAAACGGAAGGCAAAACTACTTTTAGTGATTTTGAGTTACTTTTGAGTTTACATATGTGAAATTCAAGAGTCCATGTTTTGAATCATTAATATCAAGTAAAAGAAAGTTATAGGCTGTATCTTCTGTCAAAAAATAACACAAGAATAATTGCTGTGAAAGTGATGAATTGACACCAAGCCATGGGAATATTTTTATAGCAAATGAATAGATTTCCAAGAGCTTCTGGTATTTGCTCATTATCCACATCTTCCCAAAATTCAATCAAGAACTATTATGGAACACACACAGTAACTGTCACTCTATTAGCTATAATATTTATATCTTCATCACAATTATATGGCCAGCTTCACAGTATTGTAAACTTTAGTAGTTCAGAAGGAAGAATCCCAAATGTTAACTGATAAGATGTAATCAAAAAGTACTCTCATGGCTGTTAATTATGTCTTTTTCTAAAAGGAACATGATCCAAATGTGATGTTTTTGCCAGAGAATATAAGTGAGTTTTCCGGTGCCAGTATAAAACTCCATCAAATACTTCTCTGAAGTAACTGGATTAATATGCTTCCTTCAAAGGAAGAAATGCAGTTACTTCTACACTATCATAGGATATTTTATTCTATTTCTTGGTGGTTTTTTTTGTTAACACAACAGAAAAGAGTTTTACATTGCAATTTAATAGTCAATTTGTGTCTCTCCATTGCTGGACCATATTAGCAAAGTAAACTATGTTTCAATGCTATTTGTCCAAACAGCCTAATTGAAGAAAGTAAGTTTCAATTGAGAATCTAGACTGCAACCGTATGTAGCCAACAGAAAGTGATCTGAGAAGCATAGCAAAGTTTGAAATTACATCCAATTGTAAAGAAATGCTCCTTCCTCTTGGCATTATAATCTGCTTAACCAGCGGTTTTTATTCTGAAAGCAAGGGAATGATTTATCAAATGCAATCTTTCTGAAGTCTCAGTGTATCTACTGAGTGATTACAGATGCTGTAATACAAACAGGGTCCTAGAGATACACCAGATCAATCTTCCCCAACCTGTCTTCCTTCCAACAGATACACAAAGGATGTCTGGAAAGGTTTCAGAGAACTGGTGTATTGGCCTCATAAGAGTTTATAAGATAAATACAGAGCTATATAGTACACCTAGAGAGCAGTTGTTTGTGGTCTTTGTCTTCTATTTCTTACATTTCCTTTTTAAACTGATGTAATCATATCAAATTGTAATATTTGGGATCACTATACTACTTCTGTATTCTGTAGTCTTTATTAATACTTAGAACTTTAGTCTGAATTGGTGAATATGTACTCTAGGAGGGTGTTACAGGATCTGTTTGTGTTCTTAATCTTAGGATTTCTAGATATTTTTATAGCATTCTTTAAAACCTTGGTTTTACTATAAACATATGTATTCATATATGAATACACATAATGAATATACACAGATGGGAGTACACTTAATGGAAAATCAGTCTTTGGGTGTGAAGGTTTATGTCAGCATTCCCAATACTAAGTTCAAGTTACACATGAAGTACCCCCAGCCTACCTTCTAATCTTATCTCTATACTCTTCTGGATAAATTCCCTGCATCTCTCAACACATGCCACACTTTCAAACTTCTGTGATTTCCCTAAAGCTGTTCCCTCAACTTGATTTGTCTTCATGTCCATCTCTTCCTGCCAACTTTTCCTACCCAGTTTGCAAAGCTTTACCTCACATCATATGTAATTCCTTTGAGGAAGTTGAAAGAGTCTCAGAACTATGATAAAAATAAACATCTTAGCACAAGAATCTTGTGCAAGTTACATTTCGCTGTGATTAGCCAAATGGGCTTTCAGCAATGAGTACTGGAAAACAGCAGGGGACGTTAGTGTGTGCTAATAGCAGCTTCTGGAATCTCCCATGTTCCTCGCTAGACACACACTTCATTGGCCATGGAATTCTGCCTTTCCCAGATGAGCTCCTGCCGACTTGAATAATCTGAGTGCATACATACCAAGATTTTTCATGAAGTTTTGAATTAGGACTTATTAAGGCAAATCATCTAGACCTGACACACAGGTTTGGGTTCAGTTTCTTACCACATCACTGGTCATGGTCAAAAGTAAAACTAAGGATACATGATGAACATACCATTCTTTTCCTGTTTTCTAGCCTTACACTGTAGTTCTCTAATGCTCCTTTCAAGCTGGAAATACTTAGGATATAATGTATATTTTGTCAACCTTGTCTTACACATAAAAATCAAGTAGAAAAAACTATTGTTCACATTTAATATAAAAGGTTATGTTATGTTATATATTATAGCAAGAATTATACAATTTTAACTCAAAAGCAGGAAAGTAGAGAATATTTCATTTTTAAAGATGTTTCCCTTTATAATACCCTGGTTCTAATACGTTACTATATTATATATGGCACAGTACCGGAGATCAGAAATGCTATTTTTAAGAGGGAAATTCTGAAATTATTCTTACTAAAGACTTTATGATTGTAGATTTCACTATTGAGCTTCTCACATTTCAGTGTGTACTAGAATATAGTCTCTACATAATTACAGGCTTTGTATTTTTGGTATGACTTTCCTAGTCTTCTGTATATCTAATGAGCTACCGTTATTTTCTGAATAGATCTAGCTCTTTAGAAAGAGGGAAACCCCTCAAACTCTAAACACTAATATTCTGCAATAACAAAAGAAAGGCAAACTTTGATTGCCTAAGTTACACCTTTTTTCCCCCATACTTGGTTAGTGAAAAAGAATGAATTATGGAGTAAGTCTGGAGGCTTTTAATTTCTGTACAGTAATTTAAACTAACAAAAAGGTTTAAGTTGGGAAGAATGAATAACTTGAGATTTATAATTGGCATTTTATTTATATATTTTAAAAGATCATAAAGTACTTAAGTTAATTTAGTCTCTTGAATAGGCATAAGTATATTTAATATTATTTGTTTTATTTAATATTATTTGTGTTTTAGGTTACCAGGTTTTACTTTAAATCTCAGGTGCAGAGAATTGATTGAACCTTCAGTCCATGTCACATTATCTAAGATGATCTATAAAGGGTTCCTCTTGCACCCCAATGCTACTTTATGCTACCTCACATGCATCTACTCGTAAAATTCACATATAGTTCATCTAAGATTTAGGTACATTTATTTACGCTATAAATCTTGTTTTCTTAATACTTTTATTCGGTAAATATGGATACATCTTAAAAACACATTTATTCACATCTGGCATATTCCATCTCATTATTCCATAATAGTCTGAAATATGTACCTATTGTCTTCAATCTCTAGTGATGAAAACATAAATGGGTCCAGGCTACCCAAGTGCCCCTGCAGTGAAGATCCTTATATGTGATCTTTCACTCCTTATGAGTGTGACCCCTGCAGTCACACTGGAAGAAGGATAGCTGAGCCCCAAGGTCTACACATTCTTAATTTCAATAATTACTGGCAGATTGTTCTGCAGAAAAGATGTTGCAATAGAAACTCCCACCATCGGTGACATTTCTCCAGATTTATCATTTGCTATTATCGGACTTTTAAATTTTGTCTATTTGACAGGTGTGATGTAGTTTATATTGTGTGACTTTTCACTTTGCTAATTTCAGCCTTTTGGGTTTTTTTATATGCATATTAACTCCCTCCATTTTGGATTTCCTGTCCTTTTCTTTTAGATGTACAGTAATTCTTCTACTTCTAATATTAAAGACTATTAGATGTTGTAATTATCCCTCATTTCCATATATCTTATAAATACGTTGAGGCATTCTCATGACAGGAATTCCTAGTTTTCTTATGACATTTAACAATTTTCTTCACCTGGGGTGATATGCGACAGAAAAAGATCATGGCTGACTTATCTATATGATGCTATTATCTGCTTTCTTCAGACATTTCAGCATTCCTTGACATTAGCTCCTAGACTCTTTCCAGAATCACTACAGTATACTTTATCCCATCAAAGTGTCACACTGGCCATTTACCAGGGAAATTGGGGGCGGGGGTGGTCATAAAACAAAAGCATCTCTGTTTTGCAAGTATTTCTCATTTTTTATCTGCAATTTGGAAACTTGTATTTGCCTCCTATAATCACCAGGGTTACCTTCTAATGAGGGAGCCAAAAACCCACCAATAATTTGAGGTCTTTATAGAAACTACCACAGATTCATATGCATTTTTTTTAACCCAACCACTGTCAAGGATACATACAAGCAGTAAGTCCAAATAATGAAATTTTACTGTAAAATAAAAGCCCTTGTCATTTTCTTTTATTCTCAGTTAAATGTAATAAATTCCAAAGCTCCAAGACCTAATTAACCAATTACTTGTCCTCTGTTATGTGTGAAGCTGAGTCACTCATAAGTAGTCTTAAATACAAACTGAAATGAATTTTCCGTAGATATCTACAACTTATTTTAGTTAGAACACCTTTGTGTACTGAAAACTGGGACTATAATATGACTTAAAGGGATAGTACAGAAAAGCATTATTTAAAATAAGATGTAGAGATCTCTGTAACATAATTGATATTCAGTAAGTTAGAATATTTCATTTCATAGTTTTCCATTGGTACTTAAGTCAAAAACATGTACGTAATTATTTGAATCACACTAAAATTTTCTTTAAAGACATTGGTTTTACAGAATTTGTGCTTTGACTTCTATCTGCTACCTAGAGACATCCAATTTACGCTTATTAAATGTTTAAGAGTTCATATGTCTAAAGTAGTACATTTTAATGAAAAATAGGTTTGTTAGAGAAATCACAGAAAATCTAAAGGATTTTTAAGAATTACTTAGAAAGTTATAACTTGCTTTTTAAAGTAGGACAAGAAGCTATTTAAATAGGATGGGAGGCCTTAGGGTGCAGTGAACATTTTAATTGCATATTTAATTAGAAATACGCTAGAGAGGTAGTGTTTAGTTTAGCTGAAGCTCATGGGCCTTGGCAAAACATTTTTTTTTCTAACTAATATTTTCTTTTACCTTTTTAGAAATTAGATGGAGCTGAATAGAATTTAATTTTGTTGCTATTCGTTATGAAAGGATTAGAACCTTTTATTTTCTTATGGAAAATAAGTTGACAGTTTTATTTTAAAGGCTTTTTCTCTTTTAATTATCCTTGAAACTTAGTACCTGAACATTTGACAGTTCAGGAAAGATTAAAATAGCATCTTGACTGTATAAAATATAATGTCTTTTATAGGTTTTTACTACTTAACCCAGAGCTTCAGTATCTGGGTGGTATCGCCACGAAGAGTTGAGAAGGTATGAAGCCTTTAAGGTAAAACTAACTGGACTGAATGGCTTTATGTGAAGGAGCTGTATTATTAGCAAGGCCTAATTAAAGATTCCTAGGTTTATCATATTGTACTGGACAGAAGTTTTTCCTATGATACGTTTAAGCCTGTTTTCTGCACTGTTTAATGCCACCTATTTCAATGGAGAACAGAAGCCGAGTGAGTCCATCTCTGCAGTTTTTACTGTCATAGCATTTTCCATTCTGGGCAACGTTGAAAGCGTAAAACTACTCAAGGGGCTCTAGACTGTACCCAGTTGTACTTTTTTTTTTATATATTTTATTTATTTATTTGACAGAGAGAGACAGCCAGCGAGAGAGGGAACACAAGCAGGGGGAGTGGGAGAGGAAGAAGCAGGCTCGCAGAGAAGGAGCCTGATGTGGGACTCGATCCCAGAATGCTGGGATCATGCCCTGAGTCAAAGGCAGACGCCCAACGACTGCGCTACCCAGGCACCCCCCAGTTGTACATTCTTTATGTTATCCTGAGAGTTCCTCATTTACTGGAGGCACCTGTGTCAACTCTTATCATTATGATCTTTCAGGGGGTGTTATCTTTTCAAATGCATTGCTCCTTGTCATGAGCTACTGATAGGCAGCTGGGTGGTTGAGAAGATACACTTTCCTTCCATGATTATTGGCATTCCTCTGTCTCCAGGAAGTAAGTGTGCTCCTGGAGCATAAACCAAGCTACGTGGTACTGGGAAGCGTCAGAAAGGAAATTCAAGAGGTAGAATGCATAGCAATGGCAGAACTTAAAGAATTTGGCTCAATTTCAGTGGATTAAATAATGGGTTTCTGGGTTGTTGAGGATGTGTTATGGCAGGGGGTGTTAATTATGTTGAATGGTGTGTTAGGTTTCCACTTGCACAGACCGAGCAGCTTAACACACCTATTGTTATCTCATAATTCTGTAGGTGAGAAGTCCAAGTATGGTGTGTGTCTGGGTTCACTGCCTATGGTCTCCAAAAACCAAAAATCAAGATATTGACTGCACTGCACTCTCTCTAGAGCTAGGGGTCCTTTTCCAAGCTCAGGTGGTTTTAGCAGAGTTCTATTCAAGCATGTAGGACTAAAGTTGCCTTCCTTGCCACGTGGCCCCCTTCCCTTTTAAAGACAGCAATAAATATGTCCGTTATGCCCTTTTCCTTTGCCCAAATCTCTCACTTCAGAATCTGTCTTCACAGAGAACCCAGTCCCTTTTAAGAACTCAACTGATTGGGTGAGGCCCAAGATACTGCTTAAAAGTCAGTTGTGACATAACTTCCCAATCACCGGAGTAAAACTCAGTCCTGGAGATTATACAGGGCATGCACAGTAGGGGCAGCAATGCTGAAAGCCATTTTAGTATTTTCACTACTAAAGGAAGGTTCATTGTATGACATTTTAATAAGCTATACTACTATCTATATTCAATGAAAGCACTTAAAATGCATGCGTACATGTAAAGGGATGAGAATAAGGAACTCAGAGACTTAGAATTTCAAAGGTAATGTTTTCTCAAGGCCCATGAGCTTCAGCTAAACTCTACTGATCTAGCATTTTTCTAAAATACAATTAAAACAATTTGACACTTATTACTAAGTTATAATTGTCAACACATGGTACTTAAACACAACCTAGTATCAGACTTATGAAGACAAGGAGTTTCAGTGTAGGAGGCCAGTGGCACTGTAGATGAGTAAGGAAAATGAGACTCAGTAATCGTAGCAGAACTCTTAGTTCAAAACAAGCAAACGAGCATGTATTAACCCCCTCTGGCATGCCTAAAACTCTGCTAACACTATAAAAGATACAAAAAGCCCAAGTCGTGACCTTTTTTCCTTAATATTGACTGGAATAAACCATCTCTCCACAAAAGTCACAAGTGCCTAATTATGCAGTACTCAGTGTAAATGCAGTGCAAAAGTAGAAAAAAATTAAGAGTTGAAATAATTTTGTTTCAGAGGCATTAAGTAATAAAGAGTGTGATCTGGGCTTTGAAGGATGACTGATACATAAACACATGCAGTGGAAGAAGGACAGTGTTAGAGGTTTTAGCCTCAACACAGAAGTGGGTTTTTCTGAAACTGATCGGACAGAGGATATATCTTGTGGACAAGTGTGTTTGAACAGAATGAGCGGGGATGGTTTGTCACGTGCTTTGAAGATCCTAAGAGGCATCATACACCAGAGAGCAGCCAGAGTGTGACATGATGAAAGTGGTGTTTCATAAGGATAATTTGGGGGTGTTGTGGACTTTATAGAAGCCTGTGGAAATGCCAAGGGCAGGAAAACTAGAAGGCCATCTCCACAGTGCAAGTTGAAAGCTCTTTACACGGGTAGTAACTGTGGAAACAGAGGAAATTGAAATATCACCAAGACTTGCTCCCAGAAGAAACAACTGGAACTGGGGACATCTAGTCTTTAACCAAGTTGGGACATGTTATCAACATCTTCCTGGTTGTCAGCCTGGTTGGTCAGAAGAAGGTTAGCACCATAAAAGAACTAGCTAGCTCCCACTGTAATTCAGTTTTGAAGACCAAGAGCCTAGTTATAAGCAGGCATGTTGAGCTTGAAAGGATGGCTCTTTATTCAAACATACACGCTCCACCCTAAGTTTCAAACAGCACCAGAAATAGCCAAGTTCATGATTAGAGGTAAAGATTTTTAAGTAATTAGAGATAGAAGCCATAGGGACGAAAAACTTCATGGTGAACCTAAGTGAAAGGAGACACCATTAAAGATTTAAGGAAAAGATTTTGTGAGGCCATTTCTGTTATGAAGAGCAAGAAGCATCAAAAACCATGAGTGCAAAGGGAACAGGCAAATGGAAATCAAGAGGTAAGACCCAAGGGAGAGAAAGTAGTCCATTACCAGATGCTGAGATAAGATGGGGAGAACCACGAAAAACCATTTGTTTCAGTTTTTTGAAAAAAGAGAAACTTTCATGTAATAAACATGTATGAGAGCCTTACTATCTAGTACTGATTGGGCCCGCAGATGCTCAAGAACAAAATTTAACAAAGATTTTTCAAGAAATCCTAGAAGTGGTAGGGTCTTGAGGTAATAACTGAGAATATATACCTACCACATGGTCTTTTTTTCAGTTTATTTCAACAAAACAACCCCAAGTTGCAAGCTTATTTACTACACCTGTGTGTGCATGAAGCTTGCTCATTCTAAGATTCTCGGTCCATTTTTTTTTCTTAATACCACACCAAACATGCAGACCTGTGTTAGGCTTTTAGTGACCATGAATAACTAAGCAAATAATTTTTCTCCCATAGGTTTACATCCCTTTTGATGCCAGAAATTTTATTTGAGTACCATAAGCTACATACACCAAGAAATGCAAAGATCATTTTTAAAGGAAGGGAAACCATAGGCCAGCTAAAGTCACACCAACAAACCAAATCTTCAGGCTATTCGAACACAAGTGTCAAATTTGTCCTAAGTCTGTGTGCAAATCCCTAGGATTTATAATACTTACAGCAATGATTAATATATTTATGGAGCAATTAGAAGATGCTATTTACTGTTCAAAGTCCTTTACGTGTATCTTTATTGAATCCTTGCAGTGACATTAGAAAGCAGCAACTATTGTCATTTTTATTTTACAGATAAAGAAATTGAGGCAGATTACTCAAGTTCACACAGGTAGAAGACCTAAGATTTAAGCATTTTGTTACTATAACTGATGAGTATTAGCCAAAAGAAATTAGGGAGCTTTGTCTTCAAAGAGACTGCTTCTTTTGATGTTCACAGAATGCTTAGAATGAATTTGTAAACATTAAGAAATTAGAGAATTTAATAATTCAGTCCTTCCTTTCACCTATCCCCAGGGGGAGGGGGATTACCTAGTCCAGCATTGCCAAGAGACAGAATGGACATAATCAATTGCTCCTATTCACTA
This sequence comes from Ursus arctos, assembly GCF_023065955.2. NCBI lineage: Eukaryota > Metazoa > Chordata > Mammalia > Carnivora > Ursidae > Ursus > Ursus arctos. The sequence continues at coordinate 18,722,475 of NW_026622764.1, forward strand.
CCATAGGTTTCCCTCACTCCCTACCTCCAAAGGGTAAGGCCTAGAGGATTATCAAGGTCCTTCTGAGGAAGATTTATCTGTCTAAATTAGAGTATGATAGCTACAGAAATTCTACCACAGAAGAGCTGGCCTTCTGGGCTGTATCACACGCACTCACACACACACAAACGCACGCACACTCTCACACCACCTTTTCCCATTTCTCAAAGCAACCATCCACCATGAGGGAAACTTAAACTTGGCTAAGAACAACTTCCGCACACAAAGCCTAGCTCTAACTGAAGGGTGAAGATAGCTCCCATATTTAAGTTTTCACTTTAAAGCAAAGAGGGATGGGAGGAAGCACCGAAAACAGGTCTATTCTAGCTCCAGCAGCTTATACTGGAGTTTTTGTTGTCCCACATAATATCAAGTGTGCTTTTCTAAAACAGAATTGGATCCATTTTTTCCCAAAAATTTAAAAACCGTCTTGTTACCATTTTCCCCTGAGGTTATCATAGATCAAATAGAGAGATGAAAGTCACACTTCATTCGTACTATCACCTAAGCATTGCAAGGAATGTACATAGAAGATGAAATACTGGCGGGACAGGCCTGTAAGATTCTGAAAATACAGTACTGCCAGATGATGAATGTCTGAAACAAATTTCTTATGATTTTGACTGTTCTCACTTGTATAGTTTGTATTATCATTGGAAAGTTTTTCTCTCCCTATTCTTTCAATCCTAATTCCAGCTGAAAGAGTAGCTATTTTCATTTCAAGGTTTAGAGCTTCAAAAACATCGTTTCTTATTTGAAGGCAAGACGGTTTTATATTCAAAAATCTGTAATTTAGGCTTCCAACAGACTCCAGGCAATAAACATGCTATTCTTTTCTCTGAACTCTTTGCCCCACATTTGGCTTTCGAAAATTAAGTTTGCCAGTGATGTAGACAGCTACAATGAACTTTAAAGTAGTACTTTTTCCAGGCAACTTTGAATGCCTAAGAGAAAAATCAGAACCCTACTTCTGTCAACTCACTGGGTTTCCGAAAAGTGTCAGGTACTGTGTCATTCTAAATCTAAACCATTACCGTCCTTCTAATAGGCTTTTGTCCTTTGACCCATTGCAGTCAGTTATGCAGTGAAAAACATCATCGGTACTGTCTCAGAGACACCAATCTAAGAAAGGCACTGCTAAACTGTTCTTATTCTTACACGCTTTAAGTGTAGATGAAAGCCCTTGGGCCATTCTCACTCCCCTCACTGCACAGGGACTTCGCTCACTCAGATTAAGCCTAAAATGGTGCTTTCCTTCAGGCTATTATTAAGGGATTCTATAACTTGAATAAACAATGACAAAATGTAGCACCTCCAAAACTGGAATGCATTTATTTTACGGAGGAAGTTAAAATAAGTCATGAGATGGTATTAAACAGCATTCTGGAAAGGCCACCAGGGGTTTCTGTTGGAAGGATAAGGACTATTGAATGACTATTGTCTGCATTTGCTCACTATATTCTTTCAATGAACAGGTTAGTATTTCTAAAACTGAAGTGTTACTTTATTGGAGAAAGTCAAAATATGTTATAATTTAGAGTTTCTGCTTTAGTATTGAATGTTAAGTATCTTAGAAGAAATGTACATCAAGTACTATGCACATACAAGCAGCTAACATTTGGCCTGAGGTCCTTTAACTCGGCTTTCATAATTGGGATGCCACTATTGTAATGTTTGCACCGTTATCAGACAACAGCTGTGCTGATAAAATCTGCTGAATCAAGGTCGTGATACCTAACTGAAATGACTAGTTACTAAGCTAGCAGAAACGGTTCCTAGTTTAAATCAAACTGATCCGTTGCCCCTGGTTTACAAAGCAAAACAATCTATGACCCCAGGCCCCACCCCAAGTAGTTTATGTTACTGTAGTTAGGCTAGTGTGTGGTGTGGGAAGTTCTGTGTGGAAACAGTTACAGTCAGCAGAGTTTTCTGACTGTTCTATGAAGAATGGAGCCTGGATTAAGGCAATGCTTAGATTCTGAATTCAAAGAAAACATTTTCTCTCTTCAGAATATCAACGTAGGATGACAAGTAAATCTTAAGCAATTTTTCAATCCAACTTATTTTTGAGAGACAACAAAAAGCCCACTTCCAAAGTAACAGGCTTTGGAGAGTAATACTGACAGCATTTGAAGAGACAGTTTTCAGAAGGATTGCAGCGGATGAGACAAAAAATGACGTTAAGTGAAGCTCATACCTTAAGTTTCTGTTGATGTTACCTGTCCAACAGAAACTCCGACTTGTCTAAAGATTAGTTGTCTATTAAATTGAATTCCAGGATCTAGGAGGTACTTTTTAAAGCCAAGTAAACTTCAAGGCTTTTATCCTGTTTTTACCAGTTTGGTTAAAACTAAAAATTAATAGAGCTGACATTCATCACCTTTATGTTTTACAACAGAACAGAAATACTTGAAATTCTTGATGCCAACAGCCGTGTAACATTCGTGTTACCTTGGCAATGTTCATGTATTTGCAATGATGGTAAAGAATGACTGGTTAGTTATGTATGGAGGAAGAAAGTCTCTGGCTCGAAGACCTTTCCAGCAGAAGAGAGTTGGCATCATTATTTCTGAAATATGACCTTCCCCAGCAGCATTTCTAATTATACTCCCAAATTAGAACGAATACACTCTGAAAACCAGACTCATCATTGTGACTTACACTCTCAGTTCTGTTGGAAAGCGAACACTCACTGCAGCAAAAATGGTGTTAAGAATGGTGGCTTGAAAAAAGGCAGCCTTTTGAATATACCAATTCCCCTTGTTAGTAAATAACAGTGGCAGTAATTATGGGCCATAGAGATCCACATTCTCCAGCATGCTTTGAGAGAAATCCATCATCGTCAGCACTCTGGCCTTGGTAATGTTCTCCTTAGCATCAAGAGAGGGAGTCTGAACAAAAGTCATCTGTGGAACCAGAGCATATGTTTAATAAATTTCAAGCAGCTTCTCCAACAAGCTCCTTTAGAAAGGAAAATAAAGGACATCAACGAATTATTTATGTCTATTTTATAAATTGGCAGTCCTCGGCAAGGTACATTTGAAAGGATAAGAACCACTACCAGAATAACATCACAAACTGGCTTTTAGAGCTTTGGGATTTATAAAATCTTTCAGTATTGTCCCCTAGAATTTTGTAGTCCTTTTTTTCTTCTTTTATTCTACTTTTTAAACCTCCATTAGTTCCAAGCTTCTTTTTTGCTATTTTTTTGGTATTTCACTAACTTTCATATGTGTTTACCCAGGTAATTTACATCATGAAGAAAAACTGGTGTCACAATAACACAGAAAACAAAGGAAAAGGAGTAATCTAAGATTTTCCTTGGAAGTTCTCAGTGTTCTCATGAATTGTGTGTCTGGGCCTCATTTCAGAGGTCCCTGATACACAGCCATGACCTCAGACTATGCCGGTATTCAGAGCATTTTCAAAACGTTGATAGTTGTTATAACCTCTCCTTTTTCAGAGTGATAGTGGCAGATAGGGAATTTCCTTTATTTCATTCCCTTTAAAAGCACAGTGACATATAAACCCAGGATAAGATACTCAGCTGTTTGAGAATGACGCCAAATAGTTAGCATTACTTAGCATGCACTATGTACTCATGTTCATTCATGAAATCTTCACAACTCTGTGGTAGGTATCATGGCTATTGCCATTTTTCACATGAGAGAATGGAGGCACTGACAAGGTAAAAGAATTTGCCAAAGGTTACACAGCTAGTGAGTGGTTAAACAGTTCAGCCATCTACACCTATACCTTGAACTGCCTCCAAGCTACCCTTGGTTGCCTCTAAATAACTCCCTTGATTTCGGCCAAAATAGTCTTCCTGCTCTTACTTTAGAACAAATACCCAAAAGCCTTTTAATCATAATTGGAAAACACATTCATTCTGAATGTCATACTTGAGCTACTTGAGGTCAGAACCCTTGTTCTTGTTTGAGATTCTCTGGTATGAGGCAGGCACTCTACTGGACACAGGGGGATGGTGGTCAACTCAAGAAATCTCGTCCTTGCCCTCAAAGGGTCTGGTCTCAAGGACGGTACATTAGATTCTCAGCTTTAGCTATCATGTATCAGCATCATCTGGGAAACTCATTTCTGAGAGCCAGACACACCCCCCAAAATAATGACATCTGATTATCTAGGAATAGAATTAGTAACTAGAATAGGCTTTTTTTTTTTTTTTTCTTAAAGACCCCTGACAATTTCATGTGCAGCCAAGACTAAGAACTCTCATCTTCCACTCTATTGGTCAGACAGATGATACAGTCACAGCAAAAACAATTACAAAACTCAGTATGAAGTATGAAAAAGTGTGATGGTACATTATAATAGGTTTGGGATGGATGTCAAAGAGATTTCTCTAGAGAAGCATCCATTAAGCTAATGCTAAAATAAAGAACTGAATGTAGTGAGATGAAGTCACCCTTGGGAGCGTTCCTGGAAGAGGGGAACATGTGGTTGCCCAGGCTTTAGCGTGTTCCAAGAATGGACAAGGGCATTATTGCCCGAGTGTGATGCAGTGGGTATCAAGCCATATGAAGTGAGTCTGAATATCGTCTGGTAAAATAAGGTGAAGAAGATCCTTGGCTTTGATGGCCCTCTCCTGTATTTTTAATTCTCCTTCTTAAAAACTCTGTAGATAGCGTGCAGAAAAACAAAACTGAAAAGGTAGTTGCGATCTCAAACGAGCTTACTCCATTTCCCTCGTAAAATAGTCCTCTTGATGGGACATTTCACAGACTCTGCTTTGTAGGAAGCACAGAAGAGGTAGCACAGCGGATCCTAGAAGATGACACAAGAGACGCTTGGGTGCAGCCTGAGGGGCTGTGTGCAAACAGTAGAGGGCTGCTATCAAACAGCCTCTGTGGACTTCTGTCTCTGTTCTAGTTTCGGTCTTAAGAATGATTTCTATATAAAAACCCCTTCTCAGTAATAGCCATCAACCTGAATCCTTGGTTGTGTTATTGTCATCATTGCCCTCTACCCTTCAAAAATACCGTTGTCCACTAAAATATTGTTATGCCTCCCTGGAGTTGACCTCCAACCAGGTGACTGGGGCAGCCTTGCATTACTTTGGTCACCAAGTCATGCACTAAGTATTCTCAGCCTCCTGTCTTACCATGTAACAGAAGACACCATTCCTCCCTTATTAGCAGCAGGAACATATTGCAGAAAATTACTGGCATCTTGTCTGAGTCTTAAATCTATGGCAGGCAGTCACAAGTCTCCTTGATGTATGTAATCATTTCAAAGTCAGATGCCATTTTATTTTAAAATTTAGAAATTACCTAAACATTCCTCGCAATCTCAAAATATACATATGTGTAAGATACATATCTGTAATATATAGGTGAAAATTCAGTTTATGAAGAAATTTGATGCAAACTACTACATTTTAAGTTAAACAGAAAGGAACCAAGCATCAATTCAAGAAAGAAAATGTAGAATTGGCACAAAGTTCTGTGAACCGCCCAGAAACTTCATGTACCAGTTTATTCAAAACTGGAGGCCAAATGGGTTGGGAGGCATCATCTTTGGGGCTCTCACCTGCCCTGGCTCCCCTGCAGCCAGCATTTCTCAATGACCAGAATTTACAGTATTTCCAGGTGGAACTCTGTTGAACATGAAGCCCATGAACACTGGTGTGGCACAGGAGGACTGGATTCTGAGCATTTGGGGAAGACATATGTATGAGAGTTCTGGTGAGAGGCTTTGAGGACATAATCCTTCTTGGCTTGTAGGCTTTTGCCTGCTAACTAATCTTCCCCTTTCTCAAATTCTGCCTCCTTTCTCACTCATCTAAAATGCATGTTCCTTCTGTTGGGAAGGAGTTTTAGATCATGGACAGCTGTACCTCTCAGGAGTTTCAAAGGTCACAAGACATGGGATGGCTCTTCTAAGTTGAATCATAAGAAATAACCGCTTATTTTAGGTCAAAGAAAGGCCAAGTAACAGTTCCATAAGCTTCAAACTGTTATTAGTAAAGTAAGAATGAGGTTTAGTTTTCCAAGTTCTGGGGTCCTGTTCACCAATATTCAAAACATGGGATTCAGAATAGTTCTCTATGGATAGAGAAAGTGTTTAGGCCCTCAGATTATAGTGTGTACTTGGGAGCTTGAGGTCAGAAAGCCAGAATTAACTTGACCCCCAAACCCACTTCCATTTTATTCATACATCAACATTCATACATCAGCTGATGGCTCCTGATCTAATCAGGGTAGGAACCTAAGAAATTCAGGAAGCACCTGAGGCAGGAAGACAAAGGGCTAAAAATCATGAAGTACACGTAAATTGACGGGTGTCCTTTATGTTCCTCCTGATGGCCTCAGGAGCTCTTGTCAGCTCAATGTTCCCACATTAGGACACATGACAAAAGTCTATTTTTCTATACTCATGAACAGTCTTAAAGAAAAATGAACCTGCTTGTTTATATAATCAGTTCTTTTAGAATACTTTGTTTAGAATTAAGATTCATATGTGCTTCAACTTTCGGTGACCCTTTCAAACTGATCTGGTCTTCATTTTAGTGATAAGACCGATTACATTAGCTAAAATTGTAGAGAAAAGTCATATTGGATTCTAACCTGCATGATCTAAATATTTCTAGAACCTTGCCTGGAAACAAGAGTCATTTGATATATACTTTTTAGTATTGGTTTGTCATGTAGAATATTAAATAATTTATGCTTAAACCCTAGGCAAGTGATTCAGAGGTACTAAGCTAATTTTCTCTCCCAAATATGCATGAAGTAGACTCCCCACTCCCACTTATAATACCTGCTAAAACAGAAGTGCAAGTTAATACTTCAAGTAGGTATTTTAAAGATATTTTAACTATAACCAAAGGAATAGGCCTCATTTTCTCATTTTATGCTCTTCATAAAGAGGAAACTTTGGATTTTGTTTTGAACTTTAAACATTTTAAGTCCAGAATCCTTTAGCTTATTTCAATAGTTAGCAGATATAAGCTAGTTGAAAAAAGTGACCTTTTAGAGAATTTTAATAGTTAGAATAGTTTGTGATGTCCCAGAGAAAATACAAACCCATTCTTTAACAATGTGAATTTGCTATTCTAACATTCAGCAAAAATTTCAACTTGGGGATATAGACATATTATGTTCTCCAGAAAAAAAGTTTATCCTAATGATCAGCAGTATTACAATTTACAGTAATAGTATATATGTAGATCTTGTACAGAAAATATGGTTAAAATTTGATATTTCAATTGAAAAATAAGGTATTTCAAGGAAGTAAAGCAAAAATATCAATTATAAAAAATGTCATGCCTGGATTGTGGAATAGTATGATGTTTTATTATTTCTTCCTTGTTGTGGTGCTATTTTCTAATTATTTGAGTTTATAAAAAATAGGTGATTAGGGACTTTAGTCCCATTTATTTTCAGTCTTAGAAATGATAATAAAAATTTAATCTAGCCAACTTGAATTGCTAATTTTAAGACAATGCTTTCTCAATTATATAAGTTGTTGACAGATTTGTGTTTTAGTTCAGAAACCATTCTGTCACACGCTGACAAAATTTGTAAAGGTCATGAAAGATATGTACCTACATGTAACAGGAAAATATTGGATGAGAACAAAAAAATTCATAATGCAAACATTTAAGAATTATTTCCTGTTATAGGTTTTTTGGCTGATTATCCATTATCTACACAAATGAATGAAAATAAATTGTCCAGGAAAGAAATCAGGTGGGCAGGGGGAATGTACATCGTGCTCTTATTTTAAAATTACATTTAATTTTGATACCAAGTTAGCAGGTCATGTTTTGAAAATACTTCAATATCCAAATTCCTATACAAAGATCACAGGGTTTTAATAGGTTATGCCTGACACTGAGAGAATAATGTGTAATTTAGTACATAAATATAAATGATATTGAAGTTTGAGCAATGTCCCATATCATTGACTAGCCTGGTTATTGAGGACACTTGGTAAATTCTATTTGAATTTTACTAAAACTCTTAAAATATTTATATTTTCAATTGTATTTAATGCAAATAAATTTCTGGAACACATACCCAACTGTCATAAAACCCATGGATATATTATGGTATAGTAATTTAGAGACTTCCTGCTACATGAACCAGTAGCAACTGGGACTGTAGTAAAAATGCAGAATCTGAGGTGCCACCTGAGGCCTGTAGATTTGTACATGCATTAAAGCTTGAGAAGCACAGACATCATAACTCAGCAGTGAAAGGCTGAAAACTTTTTCTTTAAGATCAGGAACAAGACAAGAGTACCCACTCTCACCATTCCTATTCAGCATGGTACTGGAACTCCAAGTCAGGGCAATCAGACAAGAAAAAGAAAAGGCAACAGAATTGGACAGAAAAATTTGTTCATATGACATTCTATAGACAAAATTCTGAGGAGTCCATCAAAAAAACTTAGATGCAATCAATGAATTCAGTAAATCTGCAGGATATAAAATGGATATTGAAAAAGCAATAATATTTTTAGATACTAATATCTGAAAAAGAAAGGATCCCATTTACAACAGTATCAAATAGTGAAATGAGGAATAAGTTTAACCAAAAAGGTGAAAAATCCCTATCCTGAGAACTATAAGACACTCATGAAAAAAGTCAAAGACAATACACATAAATGGAAATGTATCCCACATTCATGGATTGGAAGAATGTTGTTAAAATATTAAAATATCCATGGTATCCAAAGCCATCTATATAGTCAATGCAATCTCTGTCAAGATTCTAATGGCATGAAAACAAACCAGAACAACGATCTTAAAGTTTATATGGAACTAAGAAGATCCCAAATAGCCAAAGTTATCCTAAGAAAGAACTTGGAGATATCACACTTCCTGGTTTCAAGCTATGTATATATTACATACATATACATATATCCAGTATGGTACTGGTATGAAAACTGATACATAGGACACTGGTATAAGACAGTGTGTACTGGTATATAAACAGACACATAGACCAATGCAATATAATAGAAAGGCCAGAAATAAAGCCATGCACATATAGTCACTACCTGGGGAGTCAAGGCTCAGTGGAGGAAAAAAAAGTCTCTTCGATAAATTGTCCTGGTAAAACTGGTACTCACATTGAAGCCTGAGACTTGACCTCTATCTTATACCACTCACAAACATTTAAATCTTTAATCCATTTTGAGTTAATTTAAGACCAAAACTACTAGATGAATATACAGGAAGACAGATTCTTGATATGGGTCTTGGCAATGGATTTTTGTATAGGACATCTAAGGCGTAAGTAACAAAATCAAAAACAAGTGGGATGGGGCACCTGGGTGGCTCAGATGGTTAAGTTTCTGCCTTTGGCTCAGGTCATGATCCCCAGGGTCCTGGGATCAAGTTCCGCATCGGGTTCCCTGCTCACTGGGGAGCCTGCTTCTCTCTCTCTCCCCCTCTGCCTCTCCCCCAGCTTGTGCATGCGTGCTCTCTCAAAATAACATCTTTAAAATAAAAATTAAAAAAAAAGTAGGACAACATTAAACTAAAAAGCTTCTGCACAGCAAAGAAAATGATCAACCTATGGAATGGAAAAACATCTGTAAACCATGTATCTGATAAGTAGTTAATATCCAAAATATGTATAGAAGGCATACAACTTAATAGCAAAAAAATAATCCAATTAAAAATGAGTAGAGGATCTGAATAGACATTTTTGCAAGTAAGATATACAAATGGCCAACAGGTTCATGAAAAGGTATTAACCGTCACTAGTCAGGAGAAATGCAAATCCCAATCAAAGGGACATAGCCATTCTAACAGGTGGGACATGCTGCCAAAATGTGGAGAATCCCACTGTTAGTGGGATTGTAATTTGATATAGTCACTATGGAAAACCGTATGGAGATGTCTCAAAAATAGAGCTGCCGTATGAGCTAGTAATTCTACTTCTGGGAATATATCCAAAAAATGAACACTATTTCAAAGAGATATCTGCACCCCCATCTTCATAGCATTATTTACAATAGCTGAGACCTAGGAAACTGCCCCATCAATGGATGAATAAAGATGGGATACAAAATGGGTACTCATTCAGCCATAAAAAAGGAAATCCTGCCATTTCCAACAACACAAATAGACCTTGAGGGAATTATACTTAGTGAAGTCAGACAAATACTGTATGATCTCACTTATATGTGGAATTTTAAAAAAAAACAAACTCATAGAAAAATATCAGATTTGTTATCAGAGTTTAGGAGCAGGTAAGTGGACGAAGATGGTCAAAAGGCACAAGCTTCCAGTTATAAGTATTAGAGATGTACAACATGAGAGCTATCACACTGATGTATATTTGAAAGTTGTTGAATAGATTCTAAGAGTTGTTATCACAAGGAAAAAAAATCTTATCTGGGAGAGGAATGTTAAGCATATCATGGTAATCATTTCATAATAGAAGTCAAATCATTATAGTGATACCTTAAACCTATATAGTGCTATTTGTAAATTACAGGTCAGGAAAACTTGAAAAAAAAAATCTTGAGAAGCACTGGCTTAGAGCTTGGACTCTCAGGTTTGAACCGAACTTCTAAATCCTGATTTCATCCCTTGTAAAATAAGACTAAGGATACCTTCTACCATTTTGCCTATTCCATTTTGGAGATTAAACAAGATGTATATTGGGGCGCCTGGGTGGCACAGCGGTTAAGCGTCTGCCTTGGGCTCAGGGCGTGATCCCGGCGATCTGGGATCGAGCCCCACGTCAGGCTCCTCCGCTGTGAGCCTGCTTCTTCCTCTCCCACTCCCCCTGCTTGTGTTCCCTCTCTCGCTGGCTGTCTCTGTCTCTGTCGAATAAATAAATAAAATCTTTAAAAAAAAAAAAAAAAAGATGTATACAATCTGTATACAATTGATTAGCATGATGACTAGCTTAAAGTTAACATTCAATAAGAAGTATTAGTTGGTAGGCCACATAGCATAACAGAATCATAGGCCTGTAAGTCAAGTGTTTTGTTTTGTTTTTTAAGATTTTATTTATTTATTTGACAGAGCCAGCCAGCCAGCAAGAGAGAGAACACAAGCAGGGGGAGTGGGAGAGGAAGAAGCAGGCTCCTAGCGGAGGAGCCTGATGTGGGGCTCGATCTCAGAATTCTGGAATCAAGCCCTGAGCCGAAGGCAGACACTTAACGACTGCGCCACCCAGGTGCCCCTCAAGTGTGTTTTAATTTGTTGAGTTCGTAAATACTAACAGCAACAACAACAACAAAAAAAAACCTTCAGCAGATAACATACATGTTTTAGGCATGAGTTGAGCAATGACCAGTCACAGCTGAAATAAGCATTCTACTTTCTCTTAGTAAAAACAAAACACATTTGAATATGTTCCTCTATATATTTTTAAGTCTCTTCAGAAACTTAAGACTAATATAAACTACTCTCAGCCTCTGCTCTAATAACTTATATTTCTAAACATTTTGTCTTGTATTTTCTATGATTTCAGTAAATCATTTCAATACTGTGAAATGTACAGTTTTAACCAATATAAGAAATACCTTGCATTATCATGTTCTGTAGGACTTTAGGCGAGATAGGGAAAAGAAAATGCATGAGTTCATTCATTCACACACTTCTTGAACGTTTGCTATGTTTCAAGCACTTGTCTAAGCAGTGTAGCTACAAAACTGAATAAAAGAAATGGAGTTATCTGCCCACATAGTGGCTACATTCTAGTGGGTGGGTTGCTATGCTGCTATCCTGTATCATACAGCAACGTACAGTCATGCATATATTCTTGCGTGAGTACCTACACGATAGGCCTATTCCTTCCTCATATCTGAGATTGTAAAATTTAATTTTGGGTGGTGAAATTGGAAATGGACCATGCATCTTGGCTAAACTGATAGTATAAAATACAAGCCATAAGTTATGAAGTCTTTTGTTATTTTCCTTCACTTATGCCTTCCTTTACGGACAGCAATCTGACAGAAGAGGTAGTCTAGGATATTTAGCATGTGAGTATGTCTAAAAATCAAACCCACATTTAATGTTGTAATTCTTGTCTCCACCACTTTGTACCTTTTTACCCTTGAGTAATTTGGTTAGTATTTATGCCTTAGTTTTATTATAAAAAAATAAATAAAGGAATAGTACTGATTATCCAAGCTTTGAGAATACTGAATGAGGTAATACATGTTTAGTACTTATAGTGTCTAATATTTTGATACTAGATACGTATTGCTTATAATTATTATAATGCATAATAACAGTATTCTGTTGGCCAGTATTCTTTAATTTTCACAATTTCATCATACACTGATTTATGCTTTTAGTTCTACAAAATGATCGTTCTTTGGACGTGAACTCCATCTAATGAATAACCTGTACGTTCAGCAACATAATTTTTCATACATGTACACACTTAACTTCACATCTTTACACACCCCCTTTTTCAGGGGGCCAGTTTCTAGCTGAAAACTCAAGGTGGGGGGGATTGTTTGGATTTTTTAAGAATGTGATTTGCATAGTCTCAAGCAAAAGGTGAGTGCCTTATTTCTTCCTTCAGAGATGACTTTAAATTTGATGTATTATAAAGACAAGATTATAATATAGCAAAAAACGTACAAGGAAAATGCTGCCAACATGTTTTTGTTAGCATGCTTAAATTTCACTATCCCTCTATATCTGGACTTCAAGGACTACTTGTTAAATCATGAATTAAAAAGTGAAAACTTAGATAGTGAGAGGGAAATTAACTTACAAAGCAATAGGACACGCCATTGCAGAATCATTTAAGTGGTCTAGGTAGAAAACACTAGCGTTTCATAGGAGACCCACTATGGGATAAAGAGGTTGTCAGAGTGCTTTGAGGACACTACTGGGGATAGATCAGTGATCTTAGACATGGGGCCTAAACCATGAGAGGGCACTTGCACTCAGGATCACTGCTTGGCATCAACTACTTGGAAGGGGTCAAGAAAAGAGGGTGACGTTCTTATATATAATCTTCCCAGTTACCTATGATATAGTAGGGGTCATTTCCTTTCACAGATGAGAACACAGAGGAGATAAAACTTAAGATACCAGTGTAACAGAACGATAGAATTTCAGCTTCTTTACCTCAGATCAAAAGCTAAAGTCCAGGTTTCATTTTACTTCACGTTACCCTCACAAAGACAACTAGAGATAATTCTGAGAAAGTTGGATGGGGTCATAGTACAGGTCATCCTGAATGCCCTGTAAGAATTTACATTTTACCCTCTAAGTAATGTGGAGTCACTGAAGGTATACAAATCTGGAAGTATCAAATAAATTGCCTTTATTAAGTACCAAAGGTCAAAAGAGAAAAGGATTATTTTCCAAGCTTCCTATTCTTTATTTGGGTGACACAAAGGCTTTTTCACAGGTTTTCCTGAAACTAAATATCTAACTTAGTTCTTGAGGCATTTATTATCCTCTGGTTTGAATCCTGATTAAACTACTAACTGGTATGACCTTGGGTAAATTGCCTCAGTGCACTTTAAAATGTGGAGAATACTTATTTTAAGAGTGTCCAGCGGAGAGGAGATAAGCTAGTATGTGCAGAGCGCTTGACATATTCATGTGTTGTTTCGTACCATGTAGTGTAGGTTTTGCTATTTTTGTCAATGTTATAATATTTAGTACAACTATCCTGTTACATTTCAAAAAAGGATATCAAACACCAGGGGAAAAAATGTAATAGTGGAAGGAGAAATTCTGGCATAAAGGGTAAGGAATTCCGGTAATAGCCAGTAACGAATAAATGCCTACAACAGCTTACCTCTACTGTTGGGATTGCCATAACCTGTACAGCTACCATAAAAATAATGAGCTTAATGTTCTTAATGGGAGACACGTGAATTATTCAACAGTCCTCTTTAAATCACTATTTTTAGCATTGGCAAGTACTGCTATTACACGGTTTGTGTTCAGATAGTAGTCAACAAAATTTTAACAAAATGTAACAGATGGTGGGGCACCTGGGTGGCTCAGTAGGTTAAACTTCTGCCTTCAGCTCACCTTGTGATCCTGGGGTCCTGGGATGGAGCCCGCATGGGGCTCCCTGCTCAGCAGGGAGTCTGACTCTCCCTTCTCCCTCTGCCCCGCCCTCCCCGCGCCCCTCCCTCCTGTTCTCTCTCAAATAAAATCTTAAAAAAAAAAAAAAAGTAACATGTTTTTGGTTAAGTCATGCAGTCAAGAAAGCTGGAGCTCTTCCACATCTTATGCAAATCTCAATTTATATATTACATTTTCAAAATTAACAGAAATATACCCTTAAACAGTACATGTCATTTCTGATTTTATAAAGGTCATTTTGATAATGATGACAAAAATACGTTCAGTGCGTTTTGGAAGCATGGAGTAGGGAGACCCAAATGCAAGTCCAGTCAGGGAAGACTCATTATCGACAAACTGGCAGCTACCAATGCAGAAGTGGGACGTAGAAAAAATATGTATGTACACAGATACAGCGGGATCACTAGCGAAAGCCTCCAAGTATGGTTTTAACAGTAACCTATACGTTCAGGGTTTTAATGTGACTGGGACAAACCATTAAGTTTATAATGAGCTCTATCTTTTTCACTAGAGTTAGTACCTTAGATGTGCTTATTTAAAATTGAGTAGTGATGTGTAATGGAAGACCTCTATATTTGTTTTGACATAATACCTAAAATAAGAACACTGGACGTTGTAGATTTGAAGGAATGGAAAATGAGAAACAAAACAAAGGGGAGAGTTCTAAGGACAGATGAGCCAGTTGCCAAACTTTCAGGAAGTTTAAGAGGGTTTGGGAAACATCATTATTTACATACCAACATCCATTCCTCATTACTGGCAAACAGATCAACCCCAATTTTGTTCAGGTGGCAATATATTCAGGAGAGGTAGGTTTCTCTAGCACTCCAGGGAAGGAGTCAGTCAGTCAAAACTGATCAAAACATTAGTGTTTAAACTAATTACTTCCAGTAATTGGTTAAGGAGTGGGTATATTACCCTGTCCAGATCAATGAAACTCAAGGGCAATTCTGCTGGAAGCATAGGGTGATGTGGCTTCCAAAATAAATAAATAAATAATAAAGATTCTCCCTGGTAAGGAGAGACATGCAAAGAAACCAGATCTTCTTCCCTTAGATGGTGTCATAAAAGGACAAGGTACCTAAAGATGCTATAGTCCTCATGTGACCAAGAGCTTAGAGGAAAAAAAGATTTGGCCATGAGCCTGGCTAAAATGGAGCCCCAAGATTCACCATTGCTGGGCTGTCCCACTTTCACCAAGGTTGTATAAGGTCAGCTATATCCAAAGGAGTGAAAAGTTTATGAAAGACCTCTCATGCCATATTAAGTTTAAACTTTCTACTATAACCATATGGGAATCAATTTAAATACGTGAAATGATATGGTCAGGGTTGCACTGTAGGACAGGGCAAATGGGGACTGCAAAGGATTAGAGAGGGACAAGACTTGTGTCAAGAAAAACAGCAAAGACAGAACTTATAAAACTCAACGACCCCCCAAAAATAATCCAATTTTAAAAATGGACAGAAGGCACTAACAGATGTATCTCTGAAGAGGACATCCAGATGGTCAACAGACACATGAAAAGGTGATTATTTGTCAGGGAAAATGGAAATCAGAACTACAATATCACTTCACACGTGGCAGAATGGCTAAAATTAACACCACAAGAAACAGGTGTTGGTGAAGCTGTGGAGAAAAAGGAATCCTTGTGCACGGATGGTGGGAATGCCAACTGGTGTGGCCACTATAGAAAACAGTATGGAGCTTCCTCAAAAAGTTAATAGAACTACTCTACAATCCAGCAATTGCACTACTGGATATTTGCCCAAAGAATACAAAAACACTAGTTCAAAGGGATACATGCACCCTGATCTTTATAGCTGCATTATTTACAATAGTCAAGATATGGAAGCAGTCTGAGTAGTCATTGATTGAATGGATACAGATATGATAGACACACACACACACACACACACACACACACACACACAGCATTATTCAGCCATGAAAAGGAATAAAATCTTGCCATTTGCAACACGGATGGAGCTGGAGAATATAAGCCAAGCAAAATAAGTTAGAGAAAGAAATACCATACGTTTTCAGTCATAAATTCAGTGGAATTTAAGACATAAATGAGCAAAGGGAAAAAAGTACAAACAAGAAACAGACTCAGTTATGGAGAACTGATGGTTACCAAAGGGGTGGTGAAGGGGATGGGTCAAGTAGGTGATGGGAATTAAGGAGGGCACTTGCAATGAGCACCAGGTGATATACAACAGTGATTCAATATTTCCATACACCTGAAATTAATGTATGGCTTAACTGGAATTAAAATTAAAACTCAAAAAAAACCAGCAAATAGTTATTGTAGTCAAATATCAAGACAAGGTAAGAGATGGGTGGGAAAAGGAAATTTCATAAAATGTGTTAATAATAGCATGCAAAAGCAATTTGTTATTACAAATAAAGATGGAGTTAAAAATAACTCATATTTAAGTACTTTCATTTTCAGGAAGTGCTTGAGATTACCATCCCTAAAAAAATTCATTTTTATCTAGGATACACATATTATTGTAATCAAAATTAAGAAGTCACTGTTTAAAATGTATTTTTACCAATAAATCACAGCATGCTATATTGAATAAACAGAAACACACCCAATTAAAATTGTGTGGAATAGGTTTGTTACTTTGTCATTATATGTAGACTAAAAGGAAAGTTGTTTTCTTGGATTTACCTGAAATGGAACAGGATTTTTAAAGAATTGACTTTGAATTAGATAAAGCATCTGGAGTTACACTCTGATAATATTTAGAATTCATACCAATGGAATACCATTAAAATATTGAACAATACCAAGATAATTGTGTTTACTTCAAAGTGTTCTCATTTTAATATGTGAAAATTACACTTTCATACATTTTTTATACTTTCTTTAGCGTGCAATAAAGAGTTCCATTTAGATGCTAAGAAAATCATACTTTTCAGGGCTAATAAAAAAGTTGGATCTTGGATGCCTAAACCAGTAGAAGTTTTAGTTAATGTTTACAAATAAGTGTTGCTCATTTAAGATATTTTAGATCATTTAAAATACAGCATTAGAAGCTTATTAGAACTTATTTAATACACATCAACTTGGGGAATTTACAGGAGGTGGAGAGAACTCAGTGGTATACTTGCAATCAGAAGGATCCTGAATATAGAGAAACAACCATCAGGCAACAAAATATTTAAGAACTTGATAAGAGCATCTTCTATTAAGCTGATTTTCTTATATCAGTTTAATAAAATGTTTTGTTAACTGATATCCAATTAAGGTTTATCCCCATTTGTCTCCCAGTTGGGTATCTATCAAACCACACTCTGGAAGAACATATCACTTTATTGGATTATGTAAGCACTCCAATTTGTGGTTGCATGTGCACATTTGTATATTTGCATGTGTCAGAAACTGTTCTGTACCTAGGACTGTGGTAGCAATGAAGAGTAATGAACAAGGTGGACCTGGACTCTAAGCTCTCAGGCCAGGGGCCAAGAGGGAATACGGATACTAAACAAAGTTAGGGTTACAAATAAGATGGGGATATACGAAGTTAAGTTTTTCAGAGGATGCGTTTCTCTGGGATCAGTCTTTTCTGATAAAGTTTAAGGATTAGTGGAACAAATCAGAAAACTCTGTATGAGAGTGTTGGAGATGGAATAGGATGCTGCATGTCAAGAACATAGTACTGTCATGTATGTGGTATCTTTGAGGAACAATTTGAGTCTGGTTATCATTTAGATCGAAGAGAATTCTGGAGAGCTGGAGAAGGAGGAATGAGCCAATTCAGGAATGCTAAGTCCATTGTGAGCAGTGTTCATGGAGTTTTGTCTTGTTTTAAGGGCACTAAAAACCCTTTGAATGATTTACATGTAGGAACAGACACACTTTTATATTTTGAACACTGTTAGTTGAGATGTAGAGCATAGACTGGAAAGGAGTAAGATTGGGTAAGGAAGCAGACATTAGCTAAGAGCTGCTGTAGAAGTTTAGGAAGACGGTGACCTAGACGGCCTCACTGATCATATTGAGTAACTGATTACCATCTGAGAGACAGAATCTTGGTGCCTGTGTTTCTACCTGGGCTTTATCATTTTCTACATGCGAATAGGCAAATGGCCTTCTTTATCTGAATAATGAAGATGAAAATACTGCCTCATTAGTTTGCTGTTAATCTTGAAGGTGATCAGTGTAAAGAATTCAGGGTTAGTCCCAAACAATGTAGTAAGTACTTTAAAATATCAGCATTTTCTACATGTCATTGATTAGATTTTGGAAGGGAAGGCAAGAGCCATATATAGGACTTAGGTTTCTGGATCAGGCACTATATAGGATATTTTGTTATACCAGAATGGGAAGCATTTGAGAAGAGACCCTTCGTGGGGGGAAGGTCAGTGACATTCAAAAATGGTGAACTTTGATACATCGGATCTTCAGTGGAACATCAACCAATATGTAGGACACAGCAATTTACAACCCAGAGTAGAAATCAGCAACAGTAGGCCTTTATCAGCATACATTTCCCATATAAAGGGCAAGGGGTTAAACATGCACATTAGATCAGACCTGGAAACAAACCCCAACTCTGTTAACCTCTTAGCTGTCCTGGGGAAAATCTTTGAGGTGTAGTTCTCCTATTTTCAAAAAATGATTAGAGTAGCTTCAAATTATATGCAGTATTTGAAGCTATAGGCACCAATTAGTCAGAGGTAATGAGCTTCCAGGGATTTTGCCCATTTGTCCTTGACCCAGCAGCTTCTGCCACCACTGATCACTGCATGGACACCAGCCAGTTACCTGCAAGCAGAGCCAAACAATGTTTTGCCTTATGCATCAATCATGCAGCTTTGCTTCCTGCCCCAGGAAAGAAGGTATATTGAGGTTTTGATAGAGCAAGACTCGCTTATATGTACAACTAGAAAGTGCAAGGGAATTCTGTTTTTCCTTCTTCCTTCTCCAGATAACTCTACCCTGGAAAGTAGTGGTCTTCCCAGAAGACAGTCCGTTGGTATCATACAGACAGTCTTAGATAGCAATCAGTGGCCAATTAAGTAACAACCTATTAGATTTGTTTCCCTGTCTGCCTCACTCACCATTTTATGTGCTTGCTTTCTGCAATTCACGTAACATGAAACTTTTCCTCAGGCTTATGTTTCCTGGGACATCTAGGCATGGCATTTTTCCCGTGTGACCCTAGCACAGGGTAATGCCACTAGATGACTCACTAATGGAAACAGGGGATGTCCTTGTTGGTGTTAAGTGGGCAGGGATAACTGAATTGCCATCATAATCGCTAAGACTTCTACTAGTGGTAGTTCTAGTTCAAAATGGTGACCCTGGAGGATCCTGAAATCACTTCCTCCCATGGGCACACAAACCTACAGCTATATGGGGAACAAGTTTCTTCTGAAAGAAATTCAATAACTGAGGTACTCTTACAAACTAGGCAAATGAAGGGGGAAAAAGAACAAACACATCGAAGTCAGTAGGAGCTGCTGACACCCAGTCCCACAATAAACCCCACCCCTGGCATGGCAGGCCACCATTGGGAGGGCACTCATAACCCCAGGCTTCTCCCTAAGGAGAGAAAATTTGAACCCCACATCAGGCACCCCAACTTATAAGACTTATACCTGACAAATGAGACCCCCAAAACATCTAGCTTTGAAAGCAAACAGGGTTTGCATCCATGAGACCCACAAAGCTATAGCAAACTGAAAAATGTTCCAGAAGGACTTGTGTGTAGAGGCAACCACAGAAAGCACCTACTCTTTTTGTGACACTTAATTGCTCATCTTAAAGACCTGGCCTGAGGAGCAGGCATCTAACTTAATGCTTCTAGGGAACCTAATCCTCCCCAGAGACCTCAGAGGGCAGGCACTATCATCAATTTTCCTCGGCCTTGCTCTAGGTCACCAGTATGTTCTGAGAAAGAGCTAATGTACACGTGATACTCCAGTTTTTTGTTTTTGTTTTTTTAAAGATTTTATTTATTTGACAGAGACAGCCAGCGAGAGAGGGAACACAAGCAGGGGGAGTGTGAGAGGAAGAAGCAGGCTCCCAGTGGAGGAGCCTGATGTGGGGCTCGATTCCAGAACGCCGGGATCACGCCCTGAGCCGAAGGCAGACGCTTAAGGACTGAGCCACCCAGGGGCCCCGATACTGCAGTTTTTGCAGCTGCCACCTGATGGACACAACTTGATCACCCAACTCCGTTGGCCAAGTGGGGCTTACATCTGTGGGCCCCACAGGACTGCAGCAAATGGAGGAATAGTTCTTAACTGGCTACCCATCCTCAGGGCACAGCACAGACAGCAGACTGAAATACACACCCAGGCTTTCCATGAAGAAGGCTTACTAGCTTAACTTTTAGAGCTGTGGTCTGATCGTCAGACTTCCTATTAAATACATCTCAACAGTGACTAACCTATCCAGGGATCAGACACCACCAGGTGCCACCTTTCCAGTCTCCCTCTGCCCTATCACAGGCTGGTGTTTGAGAAATGAGCGTGCATACACATCAGGCACTCTGGTTTCTGTGGCTGCTGCCCAGAGGAGCCATCTCCTGACAGTCTGGCTCCGGTGTCCATCACAAGCAGGGCTTGGGTTTGCAGGTTCAATGGGACAGTGGCAAACAGGCAGTTCTTAACTGGCTATCAAACCAGGATTTCGAGCACAGGCAGCAAACACGCACCATCAAGCAGTCTTCCCCTGAAAAAGGTATATTTGCATACTTTAAGAGCAAACTCTCACTGCCTGAGAGTGTCTGGAGCTCAGATGGAGGTCCTCCCCTTTGGGACACTGACCAGTATTGGCACACCTTCACCTACTGGGAGACACGAAGATTAAAGTAGACTTTTTAGACAGTGAAGAAGGCTTGAGAGCCAACCAAGAGCTAGGGCAGAGTTAACCAATAAGGTCCATCCCCTGCACGTGGCCACTCCTTCAAGACAGCAAGACGTGGCTATTTTACATCTGATACATAGAAACTCACAGTCCAGCTACATGAAGAAAGAGGACTATGCTCCAAATGAAAACAACATAAAACCAAAGAAAAAGACCTTAATGAAATGGAGAGAAGTGATTTACCTGATAGAGTTGAGAATAACCATCAGATGATCATGAAACTCAGGTAGAAAATGATTAACAAGTATCAAATAGACAGAATACACTGAACTGAATACATTCGATAAATTAAACTAGATGCGGCAGGGAGGAAAAAGGATCAACGAACACTCAAACACAGGGCAGAGAGCCTAAAGGATCAATGGGACAGCATCAAGCAGAACATTTGTATTATAGAGGTCCCAGAGGGAGAAGACAAAAGGGCAGAAAATTTCAAGAAATAATTTCTGAAATCTTCCCTTAATCTGGAGAAACAGACATCCAGATCCAGTTAGGCCAGAAGGTTCCCAGTAAGATGAACCCAGAGAGACCCACACAAAGATGCATTATCATTCAAGTGTCAAAACGGTAAAGACAAGGAATCATAAAAGCAGTAAGAAAAAACTCTTGTTACATACAAAAGCAACCCCAGAAGTTTATTGGATATTTCAGGGAAACTGGCAGGCCCAGAAGAGAATGGTACAATGTATTCAAAATGCTGACAGAAATGGCCAACCAAGAATTCCCAGCAAACTTGTCCTAGAGACCATCTCCCAGAAGTTAAAGGAGTTTGCCACTAGACTAGCCTTATAAGAAAGGTTAGAGGAACTTTGCTGAGCTGAGAAAAACACTGATTAGAACAAAAATTATAATCCTTACTGGTAAAGATATAGTAAAATTTGGAATAATCTAATGTTGTAAATGCAGTGGGTAGTCACAAAGCTAGCATGAAAGTTAGAAGAGAATAGTAAAAATAACTACTGCTGTGATAATTGGTTAATGAATTCACAAGATAAAAATATGAATTGTGACATCAAAAATATCAAATATGGGAAGAAAAGTCTGCAAAATTATAGATCTTTATAATGCATTCAAACTTAAGCTGTAATCAACTTAAAATACACTGTTATATACAAGTTGTTTTACATAAGCCTCATGGTAACCACAAAGCAAAGCCTATAGTGGATACATGAATGATAAAGGACTAAGAAATACTGTAAGATTTCACATGCGGAATGAAAAAAAAAAAAGCTCATAGACACAAAACAGATTAGTGGTTGCTGGAGGTTGGGGGTGAAGGTAGGGGAGAAAAAAAAAAAGTACAACCTTTGTTATAAAACTAGCCCTAGGGAGGTAATGTAGAGTATGGCGACTATAGTTATTACTGTATTGTATGATCACAGAAGTTACTAAGAGTAGATCTGGAAATCATCCCAAGAAAATAAAGGACGAGTGGCGAGGGATGTTAACTAGACTTAAGGTCATGTAATAATATGTACAAATATCAAATCATTATGTTGTACACCTGAAAGTAATACAATATTATCTCTCAATTGTAACTCAATTAAAACAAAATCACAATACCTTCCTTCTTGTGTGCTAAAACATGCCACAACCAAGAAAACAAAACCACACAGCTATGTTTAGGTAGTGGCATGATTGTATCAAAAGGATCAGGTAGCTTTTCTGCCCATGGACGCCATGAGTAAGCATCATTAAAGTCTCCCCACCCACCACTGTCATGTCTAAGAGCGTCCTAAGGAGCCTGAGCAATTGTGGAAAGTTTGAGCTTTGAAAAACCAGTGAGAGTCTGAGGAGCCATTGTGAGCAATGGGGAACACTCACAGACTGTGTGGTAATGAGAGCACCAAACACCAAACGTACGCTTTGGATAGGTCACATATGCCACCGTGGAGGAAGTGGATGTAGCCAAGAATGCAAGGCCACACAAAGTGGATAGAAGAGTTATGGAACCAAAGAGGGCTGTCTCAACTGAAGATTCTCCAAGACCTGGTGCTCACTTCACTGTGAAAAAGATTTGTGTTGGCGGCATTAACAACAACACTGAAGATCATCTAGGAGATTATTTCCAACGCTATGAGAAAATTGAAGTGATTGAAACCATGACTGACCGAGGCAGTGACGAGGAGAGGGATTTTGCTCTTCTAACATTTGATGACCATGCCTCCATAGACAGACTGTCCTTCAGAAACACCACACTGTGAATGGCTGCAACTGTGAAGTAAGGAAAGCCCTACCTAAGAGATGGATAGTGCTTCATCCAAAGAGGTCAAAGTGGTTCTGGAAACTTCAGTGGTGGTCATGAAGGTGGTTTTGGTGGGAATGACAACTTTGATCATGGACGCAACTTTAGTGGGCAAGGTGGCTGTGGTGGCAGTCGAGGTGGTGGTGGATATGGTGGCAGTGGGGATGGCTAGAACAGATTTGGTAATGATGGAAGCAATCTTGGAGGTGGCAGAAGCTATAATGATTTTGGTAATTTCAACAATCTTCAAATTTTGGACCAATGGAACGAGGAAATTCTGAAGGCAGAAGCTCTGGCCCTTAAGTGGTGGAGACTAACACTTCACCAAACCACAAAAGCAAGGTGCGATGGTGGTTCCAGAAGCAGCAGCTGTAGCCATGGCAGTGGCAGAAGGTTTTCATTACTGCCAGGACACAAAGCCGAGTGGGAGAGGAGAGCCAGAGAAGTGACAGGGAAGGTTACAACAGATTTGTGAACTCAGCCAAGCACAGTGGTCGCAGGGCACAGCTGTTACAAAGACACCATATTCTAGACGACACTGTCTGCGCAAAATACTCGAGGACTGTATTTGCTACTAATTTTCTAACAGGTTATTTTAGTTTCTGTTCCATGGAAAGTGTAAAGCATTCCAAATAAATGGTTTTAATGTAGATTTTGTGGGCAACTATTGGTTGCTAAATGTAATGGTCTCATTGTAACGCCAAATAAGTGTGTCTTTAAAAAAAAAAAGAAAAAAAAGAGGACCAGGTACAGTCTATATTTTGATGGTTACTTTCTGACCTACACTCTTTGAATATACTAAGTATACAACTAATTCTAAACCTACCACGGAAACCCTCTTGTCAAGAGCATGAGCCAGTTATGCACTTAATGATATGACTTGAAACTTTTTTAATTTGCAATTCTGAGCACTGTTTTAAGTTAGTTAATATAAAAAAACTAATGTCCAAACTAGGTAAGGACCCTCAATTTTGGAAATTCAGTATTAATAATAACCATGTTTGGTTTTGGGGTTTTTTTTTAGGCGAAAAAGAAAAGACTAGATATTTCTATACGGATAATACTGTCATCGTGTTAGGCTTCCGGGAAGCTTTGTTACAGGTCTTTAATTTTATGCAATAAGCTTAGTTTTAAAAAGGAAACTAGATGCATCAAGAGCCCTTCATTTCACATTTAGGCGCTGTTAACCAAAATAGTTCAGCATTCCCAATTAGTTTTGTTATGAAAATTTTAAAGGTTCTGTAAGATCTAATTTTAACAAAATTGAGGTTTTCTAAATTTGTTACTCAAGTTTACAAAATGATTATGTAGAATAAAATTGTCTTTTAAATATCTATTCATTTATTCATAGTTTTATCAATACTTCCTTTCTTTAGTATCCTTACTCCAAAAGTAACCCTACACATAAATGGTCAATTACTCTACAATAAAAAAGGCAAGAATATACTATGAGGAAATGTCCCTTAAATGGCGTTGGGAAAACTGCACAGCTACCTGCAAAATAATGGGATGATCACTTACACCATACACAAAAATAAACTCAAAATGTATTAGCAATCTAAATGTGAGACCTGAAACCATAAGACGAAAAAAAAAAAAAAAAAAAAGAAAGAAAGAAAGAAAAGAAAAGAAACACAGGCAGTAATCTTAGACCTAGGCCTTAGCAACATTTTTCTAGAAGTCTCCTCAGGCAAGGGAAACGAGCAAAAATAAATTGTGACTACACCAAAATGAAAAGCTTTAACACAGCAAAGGAAACCAACCAAATGAAAAGGCAACTTTCTGAAGGAAGATATTTGTACATGATTTATCTAATAAGGGGTTAAATACCTAATATATACGAAGAATCTATAAAACTTAATGCCAAAATAAGTCTGATTAAAAGATGGGCAGAGGACTTGAATAGACATTTTTCTAAAGACATACAGATGGCTACTAGCACATGAAAAGATGCTTCCCCCATCACTAATGCTTCACAGTTGCAAATCAAAACCACAATGAAGTATCTAACCCCTTGGTCAGAATGGTATTAAGTATGAAGTATCAAAAAGACAAGAACCAGTGTTGTCGAGGATGTAGAAAAAGGAACCCTCATGTACTGCTGGTGGGAATGTAAATTGATGCAACCACTAGAAAATGAGGAGTGTCTTCAAAAAAGGTAATAGAAATACCATATGATGTGATAATTCCACTAGTGTGTATTTACCCCAAGAAAACAAAACCACCAATTTGAAAAGTTGTATGCACCTCTATGCTTACTGCAGTATTTATAATAGTCAAATTATGGAAGCAACCCAAGTGTCCACACAAATGAATAAATATGTGAAATATATACAATGGTATAATAGACACAAAGAATGAGATCTTGCCATTGGTGACAACATGAATGGAGCTAGATATTATGCTAAGTGAAATATGTCAAAGACAAATACCATAGGATTTCATTTATATGTGAAATCTAAAACAAAATAAAGAGAACTGGTGGTTGCTGGGGGATGGGAGGGGGGATTGAGGTGATGGGCAAAATAGGTGAAGTAGATCAAGAAGTTAAACTTTGTTAAAAGTCACAGATGACGAGTACAGCATAGGAAATATGGTCAATATTGTAACAGTGTATGGTGACTGACCCATGGTGACTACGCACACCATAGTGGGCATTGAATAATCTATAGAACTGTTGAATCACATTCCTGAAATGTATACTGCAGGTCAATTTCAGTGAAAATATTAAAGATAAATATTTAAAATACATTTAAAAGCCACACTGCTTACAGTTATAGACATTTATACAAATATCAAAATACCAAATCACACCACTATCACAAACACATAATCTAGAAGCTGTCTTAATTTTGTATTTATAGTTTTATAGGCAGATAAAACATAAAATAGATCATGTTTTATAATATTAAAGCCAAAGAAATAGTAAATGTTACACTTCATACATGCTGTAAGTTTGATATTAAAGTCACTGCTCTAATTACTGTATTAAGCTGATGTGAATTTCTTTGAACACGTTCATTCTACTTACATTCCAAAATTTTGTAGCATTTTCTTGACCATCCGAAGAGCTGATTTTCATTGTAGACTCATTCCGTTACAGAAACAAGAATAGAATACTCCTTTTCCCAAAACAACTTTGGGCAGAAGCCAAATCACCAAGACAAAACTTAAAGTGTTTTGTCTGGGTCCAAGAGTAGGTATTGGATATAAATTTTAGCATTTGTTATTAAGTGCCATTAGTCCGTATTCCCCCAAAACTATTCCTTATAATGACTATTTCTACAACTTCCTCTTTTATTTGGCAAGACAATGATTAGGGTCAATTGAATCAGAGTTAAGACCACTATCCCTCTATAAGAAATCTGCAGGAATCAGTCACTCATGAACTCTTCTCTCTGATGCTCTCAGCTGGGCTTCTTATTATCTGAATAGGTTTTAACACCTTGGATATGTTTTGAATTATAGTATCCATGTTGGCACATATGGGGCCTGAGAATGGGAAAAAGCCTTGGGTCTCTGTCCTTGGATATTGGACCTGATGGAAGGATTAAGACACTTCTATCTATTACTTATTACTGTTAGACTACCCAAAAGCTTATGGCTTTAAGCAATCACCAACCTGCCCCCTCCCCAATTCTGTGGGTTGGCTGGGAAATTCCTCTTCTGGTTCACTTAGCCTTCCTTTGAGACTGTATCTAAATTGACAGGTCAGCTGTCTCTCACACCTGCCTACTAGTAAGTGTAGGATGTTGCTTAGGGCATCTTCCTTCACATCTTCATATAAGTCTCTCATTCTCCCAGAGCCTAGACCACTTTTTTTACATGGTGATCTTAAAGTAGTGGTTCAAGAGGCCAAGGTGAGAAGCTGCAAAGCCTCTTAAAGCCTGCTTTTCAAATTCACAAAAGGTCACTTCTGCCATATTCTAAATTGGTCAAAGCAGTACATGAGGACAGTCCACATTCAAGGTTAGAGAAACAGACTTCACCTTTTGAAGAGAACTGCAAAATGACCCCACTTTTAGATTTACAACCACAGTCCTCTGGGCTGACACAACATTGAGGACTATTGTTCATTTTAGAAAAAGAGGCTTCTGGCTCCAAATGTACCTAGCTGTAGAGCCAGGTACAAGAATGAAAAGTAGAGGGGAGATAAGCTTGAGTTCTGAATGTCCTCTTGGCTGGACGTCTTTGTTCAATGTACAACCTGTACAACTGTATTTGATGGCTTAGCACGTCCCCTTAATTCTGGAAAGTCTTGATGGATCATATTAAGTATTTTCATGAGGATAACTAGAGAACAAGATAACTATAGTAAAGCATCTGGGGACAACAGATGATAAACTAGCTTTATTTTGTGCTAATCAAGTATTTGGAATAATATTGTTTATATTTTCAGGTGTCAAGTTTTCTTTACATAAAGATCAATGGAAAAGGCATTCAAATATACCAATAATTGAAATAACTGAAAGATTTTATAAAACACTCAAGTGGCTATGTAACATAGGATTTCAACATGAGGTTTTATCAGTAGGCAAAGTCATTAAACCAATCTATATAGTACACAGATTACTAAGAAATGCAAAGCAAATATATGTTTAGTACTCATAGTACTTGATGTATAATAGGTGTTAAATTAGTACTTGAGGATTGAAGAATTAGTGTGGGATTCCTCAGCAACATTGATTTTGATTCAGCACTTTATTACATGTGGTAAGCTTTATAAAGACTGATGAGGATTTGGGGAAGGTAGTTTCCCAACACCATCATATGAATATTTCAAAAAATAATTGCTATGGAGAACGCCCACCTTTATATATGCCAAAAGATTCTCTGGAAGAATGATCAAGAACCTGATACAGTTGTTAAACTTACACACAGAGGGAACTGTGTGGGCAATAAGGGGGAAATAATTTTCACATATACCTTTTGGAAACTTGAGATTTGTACCATAAACATATTACATAAACATATTTATTGAAGTAGTACTGAGATTCTATGATTGGGATTACAACTGCACTGTATTTTTTTTCCAAAGCATTTTAGCTCTTCATTTTCCAATTTACACCTATCCAGCACAAAAGCAAGCCACCTGACCTCTTCGAATGTTTCTTTTACTCAAGAAAATTGGCCAATACACAAGACGACAGGAACTTGAAATTCCTCCCTCCTCCCTCCTCCAGCTAATGGTGGAAGGTTTCTGCTGACTCATTGCATCCTAATTAACTCCATCTTAGAAGTTTTGGCCTAGGTAGAAACACCGTGGGTAGTCATGGGATAATATATTTCTATGCATAAAGCTAATTGGCATGTGTGTGATTTTACTCCCTGACCCTGGCCTCATTAGAGCGGATCTCTAACCACCTTAGTGGGTTGATTACTGCTTATCAAGTGGAGTTCTGCCTTTTAATGCAGAGAGGTAAGGTAAAGAATGTAACAGTTGTTGACTTTCATACGGGGAAAAAATGGCAGTAAGAATAGGTTTTCCCAGTATAAAAATATTTCCAAGAAAGCTCAGATATTGACAGATCTCTAAAAAGCTACAAAGAAAGATAGGAAAAACCCAGTTTCCTCTACTTAGTGCCCATGCCAACAATAAATTAAGATCCAGCTGGAGAGGTTTGAATTCCTACTTTTTCTGGATACCTTGTCAATCAAGATTTATTCTTTGATTTTCGTCAGCTGGCTCAGTATCTTCTTACTGATTAAACAGATGTTATAGACTGACAATAGGGATGAAAAGTCAAGCTAACAAATTACATACTCTGCTTGTGAATGTTGATAACCACATATCACCATCCTTCTGAAATACACGAAGTATCTTTGCTAAGGCCGAACCAGCACACACGTGTACCACAAGTTCAGAATATCAGCCATGTTTATACAGCCAGTATAACGATCAGAGAATTCAGAAAGACTACCTTTCCCATATTTGCACAGAGTCCAAACCCACTCTATGAAATGACAGCTATATAATGTAGAGCAGGAAAGAAAAATAATCACAATGATGGTATTGGGGATATTTTGTCTAGTCCTTTTTCTGGCTGGATGTATAGATGCAGTGGTAGCAATGGGTAGTGGTGGGGACAGGGCTCGTAGAAGCAATTCTGGTAGGAGTATTATTTTGGCAGAGCTCACTTAGTTTCCACTCAATAGTCAGCATTTTATTTTTGCTACAGGGTGCTAAACACTTGAGGCAGAAGCTAGCTGTGGATGAGTTAGCTACATTTGTTACTGCGCAGCTTACTATGTAGTCATTTACTGTAATGGGAAATTCTTGGGAGTGCTGGATCTCTAGGTTGATCAGACATCAAAATCCTATGCCCAGTGGCAATGAAATAAAGGCAGGACAAGCATCAGCCGAGAGCCTCCCAGCGTACAGTGGCAATTCCAAGACAACCCTGGGTTTGAGTCCCTGTGCAGCCATTCAGCCAGTGTGTAACTTGAAGCCCTTTTTTCTCTAAGCCTTAGTTATATAAGTAACAGTATATGCTTTGAAGGATTGCTGGGCTGATTGAGAAAACATGTAAAATGCTTACATTAGTATCTGGTTCAGCGGCTATCAGTCTTTTCTATCGTATTGCATGGTAATCAACTATTCTAAAGGTTAGAGTGAATATGGTATTTCGTACTTTAATAACCTGTGAGGGTTACACTATATAACACTATATAACATTCTAGGTATTGCAAAACGGAAGTGTGTGAAGTTGATGGTTTTAGTTTCCATTTCTCTAATTGCTTGTGAGATTGAGCATTTTTTCTTAGCTATTTAAGTTTCTATTAGCATGAATCAACTGTGTATCACTTATGTTTTTCTATGGTTTTCCTACAACCTATTGATTACAGAACACCCTGACAGGTTTTAAGTATCAAGTCCTTACTTTCAAGTATCAAAAATATTTTCTCATTATAGATTTTATAGCATGCTTGATTGAAAAATAAAACTTTAATCAAATACATTTATTTACCTTTATTATATGTACTTAGCATTATTTTAAGAGCTACCTCTCATCTTTCCAGTTATTTTTAAAGATTTTTATTTATTCTAGAGCTAGAGCTCGAGCACGTGTGCAAGAACGGTAAGGAGCAGAGGAAGAGGGACAGAGCCTGACACAGGGCTCGATCCCACAGCCCTGAGATCACAACCCGAGCTAAAATCAAAAGTGGGGGGGGGCGCCTGGGTGGCACAGCGGTTAAAGCGTCTGCCTTTGGCTCAGGGTGTGATCCCGGAGCTCTGGGATCGAGCCCCACATCAGGCTTCTCCACTATGAGCCTGCTTCTTCCTCTCCCACTCCCCCTGCTTGTGTTCCCTCTCTTGCTGGCTGTCTCTATCTCTGTCGAATAAATAAATAAAATCTTTAAAAAAAAAAAAATCAAAAGTGGGGTGGTTTAAGCCACCCAGGCACCCCCGGTTTCTACTTCTTTAGGTCATGAATTCACAGGAGTTTCATTTGTCTATTAGAGACTTCCTCCCATTGATGGAGCCAATTTTCTCCTTCCACGAGTCCTTCCTTGCCCTATACGGATTAATACCACCTCTATCATACTAATTTCCATATATACACTTCTGTTCCAGGTTCTTTCCAGCTGCTCTGTTCCTTCCTGTGGTTATGTCACACTGTTACTGCTTAACTATTCATGTCATATCTGGCAGGACAAGTCCCTTCTATTCTTTCTGGATATTTGCATTTTTAAATTTTACGTTCAGTGTGAGGATTTAAAATACTTGCTAAAGTTTAGCACAGGATTGGATAAAATTTATAAACAGTAAAAATTCACATCTTAAAAGAATGTTAATGCACAGTATTAAGTGTTATAAGAGTTTTAAATGTTAAACAAACATTGTGTCTTCTTTGGTTAACTTTAATATAGTAATGAGTGGTATTTTAAGCTCTATTTTCTAATACTAGTTGTATATAAAAACTATGATGACTAACCGTTTTCCTGTACTAGGTTGTTTGAAAACATTTTCGTGTTCGATCTATTGGATTTTCTGTGCAAGGATGAGGATCACTTAAAATGCTGAAGTCCCATTTTTTTTAAGTATATACTCCTGAGACCACTCCAGGATAAAGTTCTTTTAATGTACTTAGATAATTAGTATTTCATTTAGTTTTCATACCTATAATTAGGACTATAACCTTACTTTACACCATTCTTATCCAGTATTAGAATTAAGATCACTGTAATCAACTGAAATTAGTATCAGTGGCTTAGTTTGGGTTCCCCAAAAAGTAGAGCCTAAGAACAGGGTTTACTTAGTGTATTTGGCAAGAGATCCAGGATCGGAAAGAAAGCCAAAGAAGTGTTTCAAAACTACTGCTGTGGGAAACGGGGACCAATTCTGCTCTAGGCCCCCAGAAACCTGTGTGTAGAACAGCCCGGTGGAGTGCCTGTCAGGCCACCTCTTTCAACTCTGGGTGCATTAGGTTGCCAACAATACTTAGGCTGCATTTGTGTGTGGATCAGCCAGCACTTGACGCCTTGGCAAAAGTCAAAAGCCAGCAAAAAGATGGTTAGTGCAGGAGGTGGTGGGAGGGTCAAAGATTGAGAGAAATGGTTTAACATCTGCTGACATCAGATGGGGCTGAGGGAACAGACATGGGGTGCCAATGTGGGGTTTACTACAGTCCATTTTTCTAAGCAGATCCACTTGTGTTCTTTGTTATCACAAGAGTCTTTGATTATTAAGGCTGACTTCAAACAGTCAAAATGCAAGCCAGGTTGTAAGCTGCAGTCAATACTTCTGCAATAACTAAAGGCTATTAATTTGTATTGACCTTTCTCTTCAACCCATTTTAGGCTTCTTAGCCATTACTAGCATTTCTGCCAGTCTAGGTAACTGGAGATCAGACTGGAGTGGTATTGGCCTTTGATCTTATCAGTGCATGGTTCCTATAATTGTCCATTTATTATCACCAGGCATGGAAGCACTAGGAGATGCCCCAGAGTTTCCTTATGAATATAAACTTACAAAATGAAACCTATTACCGGATAATGTATGAAGTGTACGTAGTTGTAACACTTTTCCAATAGGATTCCCTTTAACGTAGCATGAGAACATTATGAAGTTTGTTTAGAGTTTAATGGCTGCTATTTGTATGAAATCTAACTTACTAGTTTCAGCGTTTGTATGTTAAAACATTCATAAGTTATAAGTGTTTTTGTATTTCCTTTATATATTTTGTTGTATAAGTCAGAGAATGGGTATTTCTAATACATATCATCTGTCAGACACTTATCCTTCCACATTTTAAGAGAAATGAAGTTGAAAAGGAAAATTGGTACACAGGGTGAGTTTTTGTGAGCTCATTTCCTCATGGAAACTTGATGGATAGAACCCAGCTCTCTTGGCAATGGGGGGTGGGAACAGCACTCCATTCGGCAAGCTATGAAGATCTTCAGTCAGGCTTAGACTTGGCACCAATAGAACTGTTGAACATCGCTGCACGGCCCTGGCATGAAGGTTAATTTTACTCTTTTATTACTTTCCACGGATTTTCATGGGGGGAAAAAATACCTTAGAATGACAAGAATTTTACAGTGGTTTTTCTCAAGTCCAGAAGTTATTTCCTGTTGCCTCTTAATTTCAGATTTTATGGGTGAAAAGAAACATCACCCAAGAAGTACTGATTAAAAAAACAACAAAAACAAAAACCTGTTTTAAGTGCTCTAGTTCACATCCTTTTAAACTCAGTAAGGTCATGCCTCGGAAATTCAGGTAACACAAGGACTCGAAGTTTCTAACTATTTCTACTTATTTTTATTGAAGCACTTCAGAATTTCAGAAGCACAAAGACCCAGAATTAGTTCTAAATTTCGATCTAGATTTCAATAGCATGAAAAATGCCTCTTTACATGTTTTAGCCACTAGTAATTTAAGACCCATCTCTTGGTCTTTAGGAGATCTTGGTCTCTTTCAGTAAATATTGTCAGTTGTAAAATAAGGTATTTAAGAGTTCTTTCCCAGTATTTCAAGAATTGTTACAGCCAAGAGTTCTACGATGTGCCAATTTCACGAAGTTAGATATTGAAACAGGAAAGTTGTAATCATGTACCATATTTTCTAGGTATTAGAACAGTGCTATTCAGTATTACAAAAATCTAATGACAATTGATGCTCCAGATATCATAAGGGGGCATAAAAACTTACTTTCCTTAGATTTGCAAAAATTTAAGCACTTTAGATCAGATATTATACTAAGACCTCAGTGTAAAAACTCAGTGGCAGTTTACCCCAGTTTGAAGGTTGCTTTGAGTTTGATTCTATTGAGGATCTAGACGAATAAGATCAGTATTTTACATTCTCAGATCTTTTAGAACCAGTACACGTTTTAAGGGTCAACAAATTACATAAAGAGTGCAAGAGATTTGAAGGTTACACATTTTCTAGAAGAGCTTCTGAATATCAAGGTAGGAGAAAGATTTGCAACAGTTCACAAAGGAAATGCATTTAGAATTCTCCTTATAGATTACCAGCTATCCCTTAAAGCTGTAAGGGTTTGAGTGATTTATTTGTCACAATTACATTCAACTACTTTTGTGCTTTTGACTTGTCAGTATTTTGAGGAAGCTTGATATAGAATAATTTAAGTATAGTCAACTATGCAGTTACAACTCAATTATGCTTGCATTTCTCTATATGGAAAAACCTCTAACAAGTTCTACTTAACATAAATAATGCTACTTTCATTGAGGCTACTAGAACCATCCAGAAAATCCATGGTATACAGAAGTCTATAGTGATCCGTAAATCATTGCTTCACTGACAGTTCAGGAAAGCATGTTGAACTTTTAGGAGGTCAACAATCGCAACTTCTCCCAGGTTTGGAAAGAATAATCGAGGATAGTATATAGAGGCCAAAAGATACTGTCAGTTTTCTTAAAGTTAGAATAAGTGATATAGTCCTATCTGTGCATGAACGATTGAACTTGAGAGTTAGATTCAACTATCCAGTACTAAGGTGGTTGTGAAATGGGACCTACCTCTTCATATCAGGAAATACCACATTGCTCTTAGGAAAGGGACCAGTGAGCAGCTTAGATTTTTCTCAGAATGGTTGTGGGTGAGAGTACATTAACTCCATCTACCCGAAGGCACTACATAACCACCTCCTTTCCTTATTTTCCACCTCAAATTAGGTGGTCACGTTGTTCAATCTAATGAAAATCAGATTTTATAGGAGGTTAAGGGACATCAAGATATTCCAATAAAATGTCTAAATGTATGAAGACCTCCAAAGGAAAACAGATGTGTTCTAAGGAACTTTCCATTGTCTTATTCCCAGGAACAAAGTCCAAACATTAAGTGCCCTTGAAAATAATTCTAAACATTGGAATATATCACTTCTATCCTTGTATATTAGGATTCGGAAAAAAAAAAAAAGTCTTCCTTCTTATTCTCTAGAAGTTTCAGCTGCAGATGTTCTTATGGTTTAGAGCAGATTGAAACTATTTTAAACCCTAGTGTAGACTATCTTTTACAGTAAAAGGACTAACTACACTAATATCAGGAAGCTAGATGAACACCATGGAGCCTCATTTTAGAGTCCAAATGGTGAATAGGAATTACTACACTGGTTTCATATTCATCTAGTTTAGAGAAATACCAAACTTCTAATGGCACTGTCTCAGGCTAATGTAGGTTTCCATAATACCCAGCACACCGCTCCATCCAAGCCCACTGTAGGAAAAAGTCCTGTTTTGAACCTCATTGGAACGCTTGTCAGCCTAGGCCTTCACACAGAATGAGCTCACAGAAAAGAGTCTTTGCACAGAGGTGTTCCAGCATTACTGTGTCCCGGGGTGCAGAGTTTGGGGTGAGTAGCACTGAAGTAAGGTTTCCTTCTCGAAATGTTTATAAGCTGGTAGAGGGAAACATTCTGCAGGAGTAAGATACTACCGCTTTCTCAACCCATTATGCCTAAAAGAACATCTTTTGATGTTGCTTAAACGTTTTGCTCCGGCTCCTCAGGAAGTCATTGGTCTAGTAACGACAGCCTTCACAAGATCCTGAGGCTCAGCTCTCCTAGCTCTGGGCTGCAGAGCCTCCCACCACCGCATCTTGGCTATGGCAGCCCAGGCCAGAGCTTCTCCCAAAGTGTGCCTTGCGATCACCTGAGAGAGTCAATTGAGCACCTCGAGACTAACACCAGCCATTTTTAGTTGGATTGGTTTGGTGCCGCGAGTACTTAGACTTCCCCAGGTGATTCAAACATGCACTCAAGTCTGAAAGCCACAGGTTTGGTCTTTTAAATCCTGCCCTGGGTGGTGTTCCTTGCTTGATACTGATTTCACCTGGAAAATACTGACCGGATTCCCGAAATGGAGTTGCTGGTACTTAAGTCTGACTCGCTCCTCCATTTTTGAATTCCACACATTTTCAGGCATATTTGCCCAGACAGGAAATGCCTATACACCCACTTGTGAGACCGGCAGCACACTGAAACTACCAATTGCGTTTTCCCACTCAGACTCCATCTCCAGCCAAGTAAATCCAAGGTTTATTACGAACTCCTTTCCTGGGACTCAAAGAACTTGAGCGGCCAGCTGAGCTGGTGCTTCTCTTTGGGTCTCAAACTAGTAGTTCACGCCTCAAGAACTCCCTGGCATTGTGTATCCGACACCATCTTGGCTGTCTAGCCATAACGAGTTGTTTTCTATTTCTTGCCTAAAAGGCCTACAGACTGTTCTGGCCTCTCAACAAGCGGTTTTCAATTTCGCCTGCACATTAGTGTCACCTGGAGCTCTTAAATAGGTCCACGCCTGTTCCACGTCAGCCACAGAGGTCAGAAGCTCTGGAGGAGCGGAACCACGGTTTCTTAATCTTCTCCACACTCCTCCCCACCCACGCCCCCATGAAAGCCAGTAAAATAAAGCCTTATTTTAAATGGAGTCCAGAAGCTCTGAGAAGGGAGCTCATACACATACCACCCGCGGCAACTTGCATAACAAGCTGGGAGAAGGAAGAGAATTCTTACCTTAACAGAGGAGGACACTTCTCATGCAGAAGTTTATCTTGCTGGGGGGGGGGGGGGGGGACGACCTCCCCCAGCCCCAACAACTACGCGCAAGTGACATTTTGCAGCCAGCGAGAAACCGCCACGACCTCGAACTCCTGCGGTTCTCCGAAGAATTCCTGTTCAAAACCACCCTCCCTGATTTCCTCATAGAACCCGTAAGAGCTGACCTTCCTCCCGGTCCTTCCGATAAGCCTGTGGTTTTGCCCGGGCTGGCAGGTCCCAAGTTGAAATTCTCTATCCCTAAAATACTTCCGTGTTTGGCGCGTAACATGGCTACTTTTAAGGTCTTCATCCCCCACCCCAAATCTGTGACTCAGCCTTCTGGGCTTACTAAAGCCTTGGGGCCGCTGTCCTAGCCCAGCCCAGGCCCTCCTGCGGCAGGTCCTGAAAATCCCCCCGCTGGCAAAACCAAAACCCCACTAGCTTTAGCCCACCTACTAAGTTCAACTATTGCACACAACAGGCTTAAAGACTTTGTGACGTAGTTTCCCACTGTTGGCTGTAACAAGTTACTAATAAGTTAGTGCCTTAAAACAAATGAAATTTATTCACTTACGGTTCTGGAGGTCAGAAGTCCGAAGTAGGGCTCCCTGGGCTAGAATCAATGCGTTGGCAGGGCGCGTTCTTTCCGGAGGCTCAAGGGGAGAGCCCCTCCCCTCCCCCAGCTTCCAGAGGCTGCTTACACTCCTCCGTGTGGGGGAAGCACCCCGATCCCGAAACGAGACCGTCTCACTCCGACGTCTGCCTCCTTCAATTTATAGGGACGCTTGTGATTACTTACATTGGGCACACAGGTAATCCAGGCTCCTCTCCCCATCTAAAAGTCAGCTGATCAGCCACCTAATTCCATTTGCAACCTTAATTCCTCTATGCAGTGCAATATAACGTACACTCAGGTTCTGGGGATTAGGATGTGTTAGCTTTGGGGGTGGAGACACCTGTTTCCCTGTACCACACCGAGGCTTCAGAATTACAAACACCTGTGCTACTATAAAACTGTATGTCTGGCTTCAAATCAAATGCCCTCTACCGAATACCAAGTCCGCAATACCATGCCTCTCAGGTCCCCCAAATGCCTTATCACTCCATGTATTTCACTTCCTAGTATTTGCTCCATTTCTCTCAGTTCTGGGTATGTGTCTGTTCACATGCACTATTGGTAATATATTCCCAACTGCAAGTTCTGCTCTCCTCCTCCAAAAGTCTTAGCAAAATGAAAGAAAGTATTTTAAGTTCAATATGGTGTTCAGGATACCGGGAAGTTTTAATATCTTTCATCCCTGTTCAAAGAGCTTTTGTTTAATTTCTTAGAATAATATCAGATGACTCCAAAACAGTAAAACATTATATTCCAAATATAATATCCTTGGGATAATACTACAAAGGTGTATTTTTTATTCATGGTACATGTGAATGAGAGGGAACTCTGCTTCCCATAGTCATTCTAGGACCCGGGCTGATGGATACCCTGGTAGCTCACATGACATTTGGTTAGCACTCTGCACACATGGCAATTCTAGAACCTAAATCCTATAAATATTCAGTTCTTCCATGTGATTAAACCCCCAAGTTATTTAAAAGCTAGGAGTTATCCTTTCTTTCCCACATATAATTCATATTTATTAAAAGTCTTGGCAGTCTTACATACCGGTTACTCCAAATTCAACCACTTCATACCACGTCCACCAACACCAATCTTCTCAGGGAATTTGGGAGTATACATTATATACACAGTGAAATCCTCTTTTTTAATAATTTTAAATGTCTTAAATGGCATATGTCTTTTCCAATGTGTGTGTGTGTGTGTGTGTGTGTAGTGTATATACAAATAATACATACAAAACACTTCCTGGTTATATAGCTAAAGTTATTTAATAACATTTATTCATATATGGGTACATAGTATACTTTATAAAGCAACATATTGCTGGTATAGAGAATCCACATAAAATGCAATATTACATTTTAAAATAGTATTTTAAACTAAGCGCCACGCTGAAAAAATATAGATGGAATTAGCAAATAAATAAATAAAATTGAACAAAAATTCACTTTATTACATCAGTTAGTAGGAAATATTGCATTTATATCTGACTGACAGTATAATCAGGTTCACTCTTCTGTAGAACCAGAAGCAGTTCAAACAATGGAAGCACTCGTTCTCATTGATAGCTCAATTTATAAATAAGCAATGTTTCTCAATAATAAAATTTTCTGATGAAAATTCGTCTTACATGGTTTTTTAGACTGCATCAAAATAGGAGATAAAAAATTTTATAATATGCAAAAGATAATTACCTATTCAGTTTGGGGAGTATTAAATTAATCATTACATATAAATGTTCTAGGAAAAAAATGCAGGCCTATAGTATGTACAAATCTTAATATTGTAATTAGTGATATTATAGCAGTTTTCATAGACTGGTAGTGAGAGAAAACTGGTGGCAGTGTGTTCCCATACATGGCTGGAAAGAAAAACTCTTAAAAGACTTGGAAGTCACCCACAATGAAAAAAATTTCATAATGTTAATGAGTCTTGCATGGCTAGAATACTCTCTAGCACCAACTTACTTCAGCTCTCAACATATGTAGAAGTATGGTCCACCTTTTCACAACCCTTATTTGGAAGAAGGGATGAGCAATGTCCAAAGAAGAAAGTACTGGATTATGTCAATTCTTGAGATTTTAAGGAGTGTTAAAACCCTGTTCCCCAAAATGTGGTTCTCTCCTATATCTGCCAATCAGACTTTTTCAAAGAAGAAATATGACGTGGGGGAACAAAGGCAGAAGGAAATGTAGATAAAATTGTCCTTATAACCTGCAGCCCACTGACAAGGACTTAAGGCAGGCAGAGTATAACAGTCCCCCAGGACCCACCCCCCCACCCCCGCTGTCTTAAGGTTAATGCCTTGCTAGGGGGAAAAACACCTTGACTTGACAATAGCCAGGCCTCCAGGGTCCTGTAAGTCTTCTTTAGCATATGAAAATCCTTTTGGAAACTTCCTCCTGTCTTTACCTCCCTCAACTCCATAGTATCTCCTCAGTTGCTCCTCGAAGTCATGGGTCAGCAGCTCTTTCTGCCCATGGGTCCTGTCCTCATGTTTTAATAAAACCACCTTTCAGCACTGAAGACACATCAAGAATTTTTTCTTGGCTCTCGACTTCGAACCCCACCAGATCACGTCAGAATATATTATGATGACTGAAATTCAGGTGATAAAATCTGAGTGGATAAAATTCAATTATGTTACATTTAATTCAGTTTACATTAACTCAGCTCTTATTTATCTACTGCTGTTTACTAGACATTTATAAAGATGAAGCGCATCACCTGCTCTTGAATCCCGCTGTGGGGAAAAGAGGTGTATTTATGCACAATTTAGAAAACTAGATTGTCATGCATGCCCCAACAATGGCGTGAAAAGGTATTTTTACCAGGAAATTACTAATAAGACAAGTTACCATTGAGTTCATCCCTAAACAGGAAACAAAATGTTGACTATATAGAGAATAGAAGAAAAAATTCCAAAGAGGGGAAAAACAGGAAGAAAGGTTTCAAGTTTCAAATAAGAATGTAAGTAACTGGACTTCTCTTCCTGTCAGCTAAGATAACAACTGTGGCCCAATCAAAGAGTGAAAACAGATCTTAGGATTCGTCTCCAGCTATATCTTATCTCCTAGAACACATTTATTATCTAATTCTGTAAGATAAATGGTAATGACTTGTTATGATGACTTTTCTTTTATTCGTGCATTTATCAACCCCAAATTTTCGATTCAGAGGATGCTTTTATAGCACTGATCAATCAAAGGCTATTGCTCAAGCGGCTTTGGCCTCTTCAACCATAATGTTACTTGTTCAATTTGTTTTTATCAGATTGATTACAGAAAAGCTTAGCTGTTTTTGTGTCTGAAAATAGAGCAGAGACTGGCTAGCTCAGAAACTTGTTTAAATCTGATAAATTACTTAAAGGACCCTGTTGGGTTCGTTTTCCGAGACGCATTTTTATGTTTATTTTACACTCATTTGTTGGACGGCTTTTAGGTTGTTTTCAATTACTCTCCATAGTAACGCTAAACATCATTGCCATTTTATACATGTTTCTCCTTCTACTTTAATTTTTTTTCCCTTAAAAGTTTTCCTTAGGAAAGAAGTACAATCATGTCAAATTGTGTAAATAGTTCTAATATCCATGGTACACACTGCCAAATTGCTTTCCAAAAAAACTGTGCTAATTTCCACTCCCAGTATAAAGGTAATTATGCCTCTTTCTCTGTCCCCTTGTCTCAGTCGGAAGTGTTGTACAGGGTCAGATAACCCCTCCCCAAACTCAGACCAAAGTGTCAGAAAGCTAATACAGAAAGTGAGTATTTTTAATTCTAATTTACAGATGAATTGAAATATATAGGACAAGTATAACTATGTCCAGAGGAACTAAGAGTAAAATTAGATATAGGAGAACCTTTTTTGGGGCACCTGGATGGCTCAGTTGTCTAAGCATCTGCCTTTGGCTCAGGACATGATTTCAGGGTCCTGGGATCAAACGCCGGTCAGGCTCTCTGCTCAGTGGGCAGTCTGCTTCTCCCTCTCCCTCTACCCTCCACCCTGCTTGTGCTCTCTCTCTCTCTCTCAAATAAATAAATAAAATCTTCAAAAAAAAAAAAAAAGAATTAACTTTTTTTTTGTAGTTTCACAACAACTGCATAGCAGGATAAGTTACCAAGAACTCCCCACCCAGTACAAACAGCTAGGACCCCTAGACAAAAATGGAAGAACAAAAACAAAGTTAAATTCAAACTTGATCTTGGAAGAAAGGACGATTCCATTTTTTGGAAACTCCAGAGCTGCTACCACAGCAGCTTTGGATAGAGAGAGGGAAAAGTAGGAATTTTTCTCAGAAATGGGCCTATGTTCTAGGTCTTTAGACAGACCTGGAGGCAGGAATTTCAGGTGCAGATGATTTATTCAAGAATGCTCTTCAGAAAAGCCTGTAAAGAGCAAAGGAAAGCAAGGTGGGAAAAGGAAAAGCCCTGCCATAACCCATAAGGACGACTCTGGAATATAAAGCGTATCACAGAATACTCCATCCCTTGGGGCAAGGGTTTACGCTTTTATAGTCTGACCCCACTGGTGCATTAGCTGTGGCCTGGGGCATGGCAATCAGGTACGCTCGGATCAGAGGGCTCCCTGAACCCAAGGCAATTTGTTAAGGAAAGGTAGCAGTGGTAAGTCTTCATCATTCCACGCTTCCAGCAGCTGTGGGATTGATAGCCTGGATGGATAAAAGGTATCGTGGGGAACTGGAGCGTTCACTACAAGAACCTAAGGTTGGAGCTGTCTCTTTGGAAAGCTCATTGTCTCATAAAAGAAAGCAAAATATTCTACTGTTGACTCAGAAAATAATGAAGCTTGTTTCATGCTGTGACTGGTTGGAAAACAGAAAAAAAGGTCTTTCATGAAAAATACAAATTTCAAGCCTCCTCTTTGCATAGATATGAGCAACAAATCTAAATTACTCACATGTTAAGGTAAATGACAAGCCCAGAAATTAATATAAAAACTGAGGCTGGTTCTGTAATACCCTTGAAAAGCCCAGCAGGCACGAACACCGTTTCTTCTTGATTTTTCCAGTCGCCCAAACACATGGTTGGACTATGACTGAGGCGACATTGCAAATGAGCTCTCCAAGACGGATCAAGTCCACATGAAGCAACAACTCCTGTGTGAGATGGGTCAGTAGAGACCGTTCTAACAAGAATTAGAAGTGAAATATTAGCTAGAAACAGTGAAGAGCA
Organism: Ursus arctos; assembly: GCF_023065955.2. Taxonomy (NCBI): domain Eukaryota; kingdom Metazoa; phylum Chordata; class Mammalia; order Carnivora; family Ursidae; genus Ursus; species Ursus arctos. Next base: position 18,764,522 of record NW_026622764.1, read on the forward strand.
AGCACATTCCCCGCCATAAAGAATCTCTGAGGGGCACCTGGGTGGCTCAGATGGTTGAGCATCTGCCTTCGGCTCAGGTCATGATCCCAGGGCGCTGGGATCGAGCCCCGCATCGAGCTCCCTCCTTGGCAGGAGCCTGCTTCAACCTCTCCCTCTACTGTTGCCCCTGCTTGTGCTCTCTCACACTCTGTAAATAAATAAATAGAATCTTAAAAAAAAAAAATCTTTGAAATATTTGCTTTTGCAAACCCCTCCCACTATTTTTTAAAAATAACTGTTAATTGATTATTGAATTTCCTATCTACTGTGTGTGTATTTGTGTGTGTGTATATATATATATATATACACGTAGGAGTATATACAAGTTTATATGTGCAGACCTTGAACGCATCACCTTGTGTCAATTTGCCTGCTTTTCAGAGTCCAGAGCTCTAGTGCAACCCAGACTTTGATCAAAGTGAAGGCAACTGTGTCTGGCTCTGGGGAACAGCTAATCTGTTTTCTGCGTCATAATGAAAAGAGAAGAATCTGATGTCCTCAGTTCTAGAGCCTTCTCAGAATTCTGGAATGTAAATTGCCAGTTCAAATTTGTTCATCCTTAGCTGAGATTCCATCTTTCCTTTTCTCTACTGTTGCCATTCTCTACTGTTTGCTCGTGTGTTAGCTGTGTTCAAAATTATGACATCACTCTGTCTGCAGTTCCTTTGCTTGTTCTTTCCCTTCAGTTGTGTGTGTGTGTGTGTGTGTGTATGCACGCATGTGTGTGTGTTTACTCCTTTATTGTGATATTTGTGGAGTTTTAAGAGATTAGAGATTAAAACATGTACTTAATGTGTCGAATTGAAGTGGAATTCATTCTTTTTATTTTCTGGATCAATATTACCAGAGGGCTGTTATTAATCATAACAAATCACTAGATTTTGTTTGTTTGGGCTCTCCTCTAAGTCACCTGTATTTCCCAGTTCATTAACCTGTGATTTTAATTTTATTGTTTCTATCCTTCCACTTGTAGTGTCCTTATCCTACTTTTGTCTCTCTTCTTATATTGAAATACTAGCTCATGAATTTTGCCCTTTCTTCCAGTTATAAATGTAATGGTTTAAGGCTAGAAATTTCTAAGCTCTGTGTATATATGTATATATCCCACAGTTTTTGGTAACAATATTTCTACTACTGTTCAGTTCTAAAGAACTTCTCATTTCTGATACAATTTCCTTGGTAACTAATAGAATATTAAAATATGTTTTCATCCACTTAGGTAGTTATATATGAATGTATTGCTTTTTTTAGAATCCCTGATTTGCATTGTACTTAAAGGTTTGCGGAGCATATGAAACCAGTTTTTTCACATTTGTTAAAATTTACTTTGTGCTTTTCAGTTGGTCGATATTGAAAAATATTTAAGGGATGTTTAAAAATGTATACTTTGGGGGCAACTGGGTGGCTCAGTCAGTTAAGCATCTGCCTTCAGCTCAGGTCAGGACCCCAGGGTCCTGAGATCGCTCCACATCGGGCTCCCTGCTCAGTGGAGAGCCTGCTTCTTCCTCTCCTTCTGCTGGTCCCCCTGCTTGTGTTCTCTCACTCAAATAAATAAATAAAATCTTTTTAAAAATAAAAATGTATATTTCTAATGTGTAAGTGTAAAATTTTTGTTTATCTATTAGGTAAGATGATACTTCTTAATGTTATTTTTCAACATTTTGAAATCATTACTCTTTTTTAGGTGGCCAGCCTAACAATTATCAGTAGAGGCATGTTGTAACTTTCCCTAACTCTGAATTAGGATTTGTAAAATTATCCTTGTAATTTTGACAATTATTATATATTTTAAAACTGTTTACTACATCATACAAGATCATATTTTTCTGTCTTCTTTGAGAATTGTTCCTGTTAACATTGTCTTCAGCAGTGTTTGGGATTTTCTATATAAGCAATCATGCTATTTGAAAATAGAAGCTGTTTATTTTTTGTTTCTGGTATTTTGGCTGTTACCTGTTTTATTTATTTATTTATTTATTTATTTATTTATTTATTTATTTATTTTTGCTTTATCATACTGGCCAAGTATTTCAGTCAGATATTCAGTAAGTGCAGTAACAGTGAACATTTTTGCCTTGGTCATAATCTCATGGGCAAAGCATTCATTCTTTTACTGTTAAATGGACGACTGTATTAGCTCTAGTTTTTCTGTACTTGCTCCTAACCAGTTCTAGGAACTTCCCATCCATTCTTATCCAACTGAGAGTTTGTAACATGAGTGAATGTTCCATTTCATTAAAAGTGTTTTTCTGCAAATAATGATATTGTCAAATATCCCCTCCACCTAGAGTTAGCTGATGTGTGGAATTATATTGAAGGGTTTTTAAACATTGAGCCAGGCTTGTATTTTCTAGATAAACCCCACTTGGCATTGATGTATTATCATTTTCACATATTGTTGGGTCCTGTCTGTTAATATTTTGAAGAGTTTTGCCTCTTCATTTATGAAGGATAGTGTGGTTTTCTTATGTTTTGTCCACTTTTGGTATTTGGGTGATACTGGCCTCATAAAGTGAATTAGGAAGCATTCTCTGCTTTTCTATATTCTTGAACAGTGTGGGTAGAGTCAGTATTATTTCTTCCTTAAGTTTTTGGTATAACTTACAAGTAAAGCTCTCTGGATCTGGAGTTTTCTTTGATTGAAGGTTTTTAACTATGAATAGAATTTCATTAATAGATATGGGATTATTCACGTTATCTCTTCTTGAGGAATATTTAATAGTTTGTACATTTCAAAGTATTTGTCAATTCATCTAAGTTGTCAGTTTTATGGGTATAAACTATTTTGCAATATTCCATTATCGTCTTTTGAATGTCAGTCTTCAGTGATGATATCACTTTCATTTCAGAAACTTGTTATCTGTGTTTTCTCACTTTTTTTCTTCATCACTATAGCTGGAAGTTAATCTGTTATACTGAGCTATGTTTTCACCAAATTTGAAATGAAATAAAGTCTCGATTTATTCATATCCTTCAACAATAAGGCCAGATTGGCAGGTGGTTGTGGAAGCCTTAGGTGGTTCCCTTGGTCTTTAATTATGAATCTGAAGCTTGAAAGTGTTAATGTGCTATAGTGGATAATTACATCTTAAAAGAGCACTGTTTTTCCATTTTAATGCCTGATGATTTCAGTTGGTAAGAGAGTGAAGTAATCCTGGAAAATACTAATGGCTGTGGAGAACCTGCATTAATTCCAATGAGATTGTTTGTATTCTCCAATCATTTCTGATGAGCCAAGAGAAAATGTAAAATATCTACATTTATTACAAACAATTTAGCTTACTGATTATTGTGATTTGCATTCTATTTACATATTTGCTTTTCAGAGCTAAATTGATACCAATATAAACTGTACAAGAATTTCTGGTAATTAAGTTACAAATAATTAGTACATCTCCTATTACCCTATGTGTTAGTATGTATCTCCCCTTTAGGCTGGGAAGACAGCATTTTACTGCATTTAGCTTACAATACTTAATCCTCATCAGGACTCTTGATGAGGCTGAGGCTATGGTGGGGAAAAAAATCACCATGTCTTTGGTACTCAGAGGAGAGCAGACATATCTGGTCAGAAAACGGCTTCATATGCTATGGCAATGTTTCTGTACTGTACTGTATTTTAGAATCAAAATCATTGTGTTTACTTCATTGAAGTTACAAATTCAATGACTCGCTAGGTCTGCCCTTAAAAGTTTAGTACTTTATCAAAGCTATAATCCTAGAGATGTGAGGACTCTTTAGGGGACCAGTCCAGCCCAGTCCACCCACTTCTCCAAGCAACACTTAACATCCTCAGGTTTCGTGTGGGCCACATCCCCGGACCTTGTCACAGAGCCTGTGCTTATTAAATGTTATTTTGAATCTAATGGAGGGATTAGCCACATCTGAAGGCTTCTTCTAATAAGATTACTGTCACACATATTTGATTTTGAACCTGGATATCATAAAATGCATCATTCTTTACACTGTACTGAAATTTGTCTCTCCATAACCTTGACCCTTCTGTGCTATTTATGCCCCCTAAAGATGAGCACGGTTACTCTAATCCCTTCTCAAATCACCCCCATGCCAAATCTATCCAAAGACAGTTACCAAATAACTCCTTTTTTTAACTCCCTGATTCCTCAGATTTTTCTCCAGATATAACGCTTTCAAGAACCCTCATTATTTGAATTCTTTTTCAGTTATATTAGGATTTATGATTATTATATATATATGTATATGTATATAATACAATAGCCCCTCCCAAAGTAAAAAGGTTAAGTTTCTGAAAACTCCTCTGAAAGTTTATTAAGAATATGTATGACTATGTTATAAAATGAAAAGGAAAGGTAGGGCTTAAGCAACAAAAAATAAGCTTTTATCCAACCCAGAAGAAGAGCTTTATTCCAGCAATTGTATTTTGCAGCTCATTATCCAGAGTTATTTATTTCCTAAAACTACAGTGGATGTTTCTCTGAAGCTGCTTTTCCAAGAATAGTGTCTGTTACGGACAGATTCGTATCCCTGAAAAATAGATATGTTGAAGTCTGAACCCTGGTACCTGTGAATTTGACCTTTCTTAGAAACAGGGTCTTCACAGGCATACTTGAATTAATATGAGGTCATTGGTAGGGGAGATAATTCAATATAACTGGTATTTTTATAAGAGGGAAATTTGGATACAGACACACAGGTAGACCACCATGTAAAGACAGAGGCAGAGATTGGAGTAAAGAAGAATCCATCAGCCAAGAAACACCTGGGGATAATAAAAGCTGGAAGAAACAAGGAAAGATACACTCCCAGAGGCTTTGGATGAAGTAGGACCATGATGACACCTTGATTTGAGACATCTAGGCTTCACAGCTATAAGAGATTAAATTTCTATTTTAAGGGGTGCCTGGGTGGTTCAGCCGGTTAGGCGTCTGACTCTTGATCTCAGCTCAGGTCTTGATCTCAGGGCTGAGTTCAAGCCCTATGTTGGGGCCCACATTGGGCTCCATGCTGGGTGTGGAGCCTACTTAAAATAAATTAAATAAATAAATAAATAAATAAGTAAATTTCTGTTTAAAACCACCTCCTGTGGTCATTTGTTACGGCACATTGCTATGGTAATCTAAAACAGGGTCAAGATATTCATTAGCAAAACAACTCAATTGCTACAGTAATTTGGGTTCGTGTCTTCAAATTAGATTTATGACACTGCACTCTGATTTCATCATCTTTTAGAGGTCATTGGTTCAGGACATTTTCTAACTGGGGGCTTTTATATTTCCGAAGTTGGCTATAAATGGCTAGTGTCAAAGCCAGAGCAAGACAAACCTTCACAGCAGAAAGCTGGGTAGTGGAACACAGAGCTGAGACCCAAGAGGCAATGTCTTTCTAGGTTTCCATCTCGTTGGTCTGATGTACTAGGAATATGACCATGGTTGAAGGTAGCCTTCCATTGTTTGAGGCTAACAGTATCTCTTCAGTTTTCTAGGTTTTATTTGTTTACTAATAATACTGAATAGGTAAGGAAAAAAAGAGGGACATTGCATGAAATAATGATATTTTAACAAAATAAGAAATAATGCTCTGGCAGTGAGCTATAGGATAAATGAGAGTAAAGAGACAGTGGAATCAGGGAAACAAACCCTTGGATTGTCGTTGCAATACTCTGATGGTATAAAATGTGAACCAGAATCTATAGGAAAGAAGATATAGGCTATCTGATTGCTAGAGAACACAAATTTAGTACTGGAGGATCCATGAACTATTTTCGACATATTAAGAAAAAGAGTGAGAGTTGCTTCACATTTATCCATAATAAGACTGAAGCACTGTTTTAAAATTTTCAGGTTTATTTGGTTTTATCTTAAATGAGATGAACTTAGTTTTTAAACCTTGAATAACTAATGGGAAAAATAAAATGTCTTAATACCTATTCATTTTTAACGAGCAAAACAGTATGTTAGGGGAAAATTACATAAAGGGTTTTTAATGATGGCAGCTCAGGGTCATTGCCTTAGGGCTGGTTCATTCTCCACAGCACTTGCTCCTCGGTGGCCTGATAGCCTGCTGTCTGCTCAATCAGCAATCTCAATTAGAGGAAGAAACAGAACCAAGGTTATTTCTTCTTGCTTCAGAATTGAGAACAATTTTATTTTCAGAGAAATACAGAACCACTACTCTAAATTCTCTGAGGATATGTGCATCTAAGAGTTAAAAGAATTCCAAAAGTGATGTACTCTATTTATTGCCAAAATATGAAGCTAATTTATATTCATTTATACTGAAAGTAGGACACACTTGACAGCCATTAATCCATACAGTAATTAACATTAGCTTTGCAAGCTGAAGATAATATAAAAAGCTTATGCTGTGATATAAAATGTTTCAATGGATCATAATTAACACACAACTTGAGTTTCTGATTAATCATTTTTCTTAGATTGTTTTATAGGTTATGCCTAATTAATGAAAATGAATATAAAATTTTTGTACTGCACACTGGAAGTCCAAAAAAAGAATTATTATAATTTCACTTTGCTATTATTCTTCACGTATTGATTAAAATTTGGGTGGTTTCATATGAGATTACTATTACCACAAAGTCTTATTTCATTAAAAAAAACCCAGCGTCTTTTTTTCTTTCTTTCTAGAACTCTAAAGAACATAATAAGAGTGCTACTCTAGAAGAATTAAATTCTTAAATCATACTTAATAACAACTAAATATGTGCAGGACTGTCACTGACTAGTTTTTTATAGAAAAGTATTTAAATTTTTATATTCTCTATCAAAATCTATGCCAACCTCTTAGGAAAACATTAAAAATGTTGATGTTGAAAATCATGTCATAACATACTAATCAAAATCCTTAAATAAGTGTTTTTTTTCAAATGAAAGATATGTGGTAATTTACTACTAAAATTGCTGTAGTACATTTCTTGTATCCAGAATGACCCCTTTAAAACACCTAATACAACCTAATTATTTTATTTGAAATATTATGAATGCTAACCAAATTTCTTTTGAATATTAACATGCTTTTGTAAAATGGCTGAAATAATGAAGATATTGTCTGTGAAAAAGTAACTCCAATCCTTTTACTTGTGCTTCCATGGATGATAGATAATAAGCCAAGGTCTGGATTCCTTTCCTACGTGGGACAGATAATATTATTCTATTTCATGAGTACAAATTACATTCCTGGTCTATTTAGTCATATTCAATGAATACCACTTTTTCAAAGAATTTATATAAAGTCATAAGTTATTATTACTGCAGAACAACTCAAAACCCTACAAAACACCACTGATTAGCAATGAATTTGAGGTATTACAAATTCTTATCTTTTTATCCTTTTAATCAAATTAATTTTCAAAGATTTCAATTATCTATTCATAGCTCTCTGATTACCATTCAACCTAGATATTAATTTATACACTAAAATCAGTAAACCCCTTCAGGACTCACATGAACATCTGCAGGGCAAAAGTCTGCAATGCATTTTAGCTTGGAGTCAAAGGCTACTGCTGAAAGAACATTATATGCCTTTGGTTTGAATTTATATTATACCTAGATTTTAAACAACCATAACAGTCTCATTCTTTCTAAAATAACCTTGTGTAAGCAAAAAAAAATCTGTATATCAATTTACTGGTAAAATTTCTGTGATGGCATTCTTCATATTATATCAGCACATGCCAGGATTTATTGACCATTTCAGTGCAACCCAGTCGGTGAAAACAAAAAATCATAAATGTACGAAGAACCCCAGCATGCCTTCACCATCAGTGAGGGTTTTGTTTCTGGAAAGCATCACTGAAAGATGAGAGTAAGCGAACTCATCCCAGGGGAATGTAGGTGAATATGGAGCTTTCCCGTCCAGAAGGTGGGGACATCAACACAAGTTGTGCCCTCGGGCAGAGTGTATCCCCTCAAGAAACTCTCTTCCTTTTTCACATCACAACCTCAGTTACTGCATTTGGTTCTCTGGTTCTTTTAACTTCCCTTCTCTACCTGAAATCTCTGCCTCTCTTCCATTTCCAGCACCTCCCGGATCTTGACAGTCTTCACAATTACATTGTGGGAAATAAGCTAAGCCTGTTCCTTTCCCCATTGGCTTTGACCTTGGATATACCTATACCAGAGGGGTATGCTGGATTTCCCAAAGGGTGCATGGACTCGGACACCTAAGATACCCAGTTTCCACATGACCTCCTTCCCACTGGTTTTCTCTCTCACCTCACCCTCCCCAGTTGCTCTCTCTCACGCTACTCTACAAAAGAAGTACAGACCTCTCGGCCACCCTGAGGCTTCCTATGCTCCATTTTTATGTGCGTAAAAATCCCCAAGGCACCTAATAAAGGGGTAAATCCAAATCTTTTCGATTTCAGTAAGACCCATTTTCCATCTTTTGAGAGAGAATAAATTTTCTCTCTCCTTGAGTGGAAAATAAAAGAGAACCGGTGGTCTTAGGGCTTGTATTGATAAAAATATTTAAGTTGAAAAATGTATTCAGTCTTTTCAAGATAGAGAGCAATTCTAATTTGGCTTCTTGGCTAGGAAATGAGGACTGGGTTTGCCAATTAGCCTAGATGGTGGATATATTTTATATTAATTGAGCTAATCCTGCAGCTCCAAAGTTTTCCTGAAAATATATTTAAAGCATGTGATAAAATATATACCTTTAAAAAATATATAAACTTAGAAAATGGGTATTGAGATTAAAAACAGTTTGATTTTCCAAATTATCTAAATATTTTTAAAAAAATTCTCAGAGGAAACTTAACAGGTATAGTATACTTCCAAGAAACTAAAAACATGATTGACTTTAATAATTGGGGAAGAAATCTTTTTACATTTCTTTGCTTCCACAAAACTAAAAGGAGCGGCAAATGGAATTGTCAGAAAATAAATTAATAAAAATTAACTCGTAAAGATCAATCACTGTTTGATTTCTAGCTTATAACTCCAAAGGCATTGAAATCCTGTAATGAAATATTATAATGAAACACCTTCTATCCTCATTTACATAAACTTGTTTTCTCAGGGCTGACATCTAAAAAATATATTGCTATAAAATTTATTATGCACTTGGGTGTCATTCTAGCAATAAGTATTAAGGTTTTTCCTGTCCTTAAGAAAAACATTTCCAGTGATGAGTCGTTAGCAAAATTTATAGTATTTTATGTTGTTTTTTATTAATCTACTATTAATAATTGAAATGAAAACCCAATTTACATAACATCTTTTAGAACTTGGAGGCTTCTAACCATAGAAATAAAAATTGCATTTCAAGTGTAATGTGGACTATGATGAAGCGTTATTCATTTCCGGGATGCATGATATGGGGATTAGTGAAAGATGCTGGCATAAAATTCTGTTTTGGAAATCAAGTGTTGGCACAGATTTTAAACAAAAAGGAGACATCAAAAAATTGCCACCTGTTAAAGAAGAGCTTGTTCAAGTATTCTTTTAAATGGATGATTATTATTATCAGATATCACTGTGTCGTTACACTGCATCGTATACAGGTAAAATCTAAACGTAGTCTTTATATGTTAGAGAGAATGTAATATGTTGGGAATTCTAGACTTTCCAAGTATTTAAACTCATGATTAAACTTGTTAGATGGTAGCCTAAATTGTGCACCAGTGTGCATACTTTTTCTAAATTGTTTTGGTCACTATTAAGTAAATTGCTTGCCTGCTACTGTAGGATCCCACCTGTTTCCTCCGTGAGTGAGAGATATGGAGGAAGAACAGTAGATGTTCTGGGTGGCCCAGCTACCCTCCTTCTGAACCTTGATCCCTTTCTTATCCCTTGTCTCCCTCATTCCCCTCTCCTTCTTGTGTTTTTTTTTGTTTTGTTTTTGCCCCAGCCTACCTTATTTTTAAAAAAAAATTAAAATCAGACACATGGAATTGCAAATCATTTTCCAACAAGCAGCTATCACAGGGTTACAGGCAAGTTTTTTTTTTTTTATTTAAAGATTTTATTTATTTATGTGACAGAGAGACAGCGAGAGAGGGAACACAAGCAGGGGGAGTGGGAGAGGAAGAAGCAGGCTCATAGCGGAGGAGCCTGATGTGGGACTCGATCCTGGTACGCCGGGATCACGCCCTGAGCCGAAGGCAGACGCTTTAACGACTGCGCTACCCAGGCCCCCCGGGTTACAGGCAAGTTTTATAACCCCCGCAAAGATCTAGTATAATTTTTGAAACTTACTTTGATGTAGAGTAACCGTCTCCTTCCTAACTTTAAGTCAAACTATAAGACCATTTTTAATTTAGCCCCAAGAAATGTCATAAAAACGACCAAGGCACCTCTTTTCCTTTCTTTAATTTTTACCATTCTTGTCTTTAAAAAAAAAGTTTTATTGAGATATAGTTGATATAAAGCATTATATTATTTTCCATTGTACAAGACAATGATTTGATACATTGCAAAAGTATCACTACAGTGAGTCTAGTTAGCATTTATCACTACATGTAGTTACAACTTTTTTTCTTTTGATAACTTTTAAGATCTATTCTCAGCAATTTTCAAATATACCATAGAGTATTGCTAACTGCAGTCACTATGCTGTACATTACATCCCCAGGACTTATTTATTTTACAACTGGAAGTTTGTACACTTTGACACCCCCCCCCATTTTGCCCACTCCCACCCCTGCTTCTGGCAACTACCAATCTGTTCTCTGAATCTATGAGTTTGGTTATTGTTGTTTTTAAAGATTTCACGTAACTGAGATCACATGGCATTTGTCTTTTTCTGTCTGACTTATTTTAGACTTAACTGCAAAAGAACAGTGAAGGTTTACTTTCTTTCTCTTTCCCTTTGTCTCTCTCCTCTTCTCTCTTCCCTGCCTCCCCCTTTATAAATGGGACTCAGCATGGAGAATGCATATAGAGCCTACATTCTAAACAAGAATGAATTTCTTATTACAATTCAATGCCAGGTGATTAGCCACTTATTAGCCCGGATTTCTTTAATTATTAACAAAATTAAAATGTACAGTACAGAGTTATTTCCTGGGGTTCTACTTTATGGTGAAAATGTGGGCTTTGTGTGGGGTTTGTTAGATAAATGTAATTATGATGCTGGATTCTGTCCTTAGGCATTTCCTAAACTCTTTAGAAGAAAAGCTTAATATTAAAATAAAAGCATAAAGGAAGTAATTATTTGTTCTCAAGGCAGATTTGTGTCTGTACCTTTGTACTTTATTAGAAGAGATTAGCTTGCCAAGGAGACAGTTTGTATGATTATTATATTTCAAATTTGCCCTCCTTAACCTCGGTTGCTATATGCAAAGGAGGTGTTGGTAATGAAATAGTAGATAGGACCCTTCATATTTATAAGTATTGCTTATTATGTAAATTTTGGGCTAATTTAAGAACCATATTAGGATAATTCATCTTAATAGAGCCACTTAATAAGAACATCTTAATAGCGCATTGGCCTGGTTTATAAGTAAGATTTAAACTTTAAACTCTGTCTGATGGTTTTACATTGATTTTCTTCCATGTTATGAGTAAGTAGAAGTGGAATGATATTTTCATTGTAAAATTTTACAAGATATTTACATTTTCATTTAAAAAGTAAAAATTTAAAAACGAGTGTAGTTAAATTGTTTTGCAAATAATTATTCTCAACATATGCAACTGAACATTTTTTTGGAGGTTATTTTATTTTGTGTTTTCATACTATCAGTTGATTATATTCAATTGAAAAAACAAACCAAAACTCAAACAGATCATGCTGAATACTTTAGCTCTCTCTTGCTTCAAAGGGAAAAAAAAAAACATAAACAGCTTTTTTTTTTAAGATTTTATTTATTTATTGACAGAGACAGACAGCGAGAGGGAACACAAACAAGGGGAGTGGGAGAGGAAGAAGCGGGCTTCCCACCAAGCAGGGAGCCCGATGCGGGGCTCGATCCCAGGATCCTGGCATCATGACCTGAGCCGAAGGCAGACGCTTAACGGCTGAGCCACCCAGGTGCCCCAAGTAAACAGCTTTTACACTGTTGCACTACGCAATGGATTTTCTTATCTTCGAGTTCCTTGCAAATATCAATGGTGTAATTATTAGTATTAATGTTCGCCAAGCGTATGGCTTAGCACTTTATAGACATTTGGTCATTTAATCCAAATAATACACCATGACTTTGGTTCTCACGTAGCAAATTTAAGTACATTGTTCGACATCGTACCACATGTTAACAGGCATATCTAAGATGTCAACAAATGCTCTGAATGCTCTGAAGAGTAAACTACACTTACAAGTTTCCACTATAAAAAAAACAATTTGGGGTTCAAAGGTCAGAATTGGAGGTCATGTATTCATAAACACAACAATTTAAAGATGTACTGTTTGTGATCTCCTGATATGCTTCAACAAGAATTCAGATTCGGTGCTTTAGCGCAGACATCTTCCTCTTTTTCTTTCTGTCTTATATTCCATTGGGTAATTTCTTTAAATTATGGGTGACTGAAGAAATATACAGAAAATTCTTCAATAAAATTGATAATCGGTCCCTTATCACTGACTTTTTTGTATGGTAAATGCAAATGGCCATGATCTTTTCCCCCCTTCAGATCAATCTAGGAGAATGTTAAGCAAAAGAACACTCTTACAGCCATTTTACCCCTACGCACCCAATAATTACAATGTTGCAGTTTATGTACAGAAATCGATTCCACTCAAGTCAATATAATTTAATTTGAATAAAATGAATATCCTTTCATTTGGATATTTTATCATTTAATAGAATAGAATAGAATGGAATGGAATGGAATAGAATAGAATAGAATAGAATAGGCAGACCAGACAGTATTTTTAATAAGCAAAATAGGATAAAATTTTTAACCACCATGTGGAAAAAGCCAGCCAAAACTTTCATGTTCGCTTCATTTTCCTTCAGATGCACTGACAAGTAGAATTCATATATCACCTGTACTCTGTTCAGAGGGCCACTAGCAATGTCTCTGTGCGACAGAGCTACGGGTGTTATTTAATGACTGAGGGCAAATGAGAAATTGTTACTGTAGTCTGCTGAGGTTAACATGCCAGGAAGCGTGAGACAGAGTGTTCTATTTAATTACATTTCTAGTGCAGAATTGGGCTTAAGTTGAAATCCAATTACAAGTTTCTTTCTGTTTAGGGAAAACAAAAGACATATTTTTCTCTTTTTTTTAGTGGAACTCTAGGGAAGAAGGTTCCTAAACAAAAGGAGGATTATCCAGGAGATTAATAGATGTTATTAATTTCCCTTTAACATAGGCTGACAAAAAATGGCCCAAAGATCTTTACCAAAGCTACTTAACAGAAACAATTTTAGTTGATCTTATTAAAAGGAAAATATCATAGTTAATTTGAGGCATGATTTCATTTTTCCATCATCAGCATGTACCAATTTACAATCTCTTGAGGATTTGGGGGCACTATTTATATTTTATTTATTTATTTATTCATTTGTTTACTTGTGTACTTATGAGTAGGAGATCATATAGTTTCTCAATTACTATTGAGAATTACCTTGTGAAGATGTAGAAAAGAAAAAGCGTTGACGATACAAGAGAAAAAAGAGAGAAAAGGTAATAGTTTCAGGTATAAAATCCTTGAAGAGGCCAGAATGAGTGGAATCCAGTAGAGCAGAAAATAGGTTAGCCCGCTGGTAGATCTAAGAGGCGAAGGAAAGACTGAAGGGTTGGGGTGATATTTGAACTTGGTCTCATAAAATTATCCCGCTCACTGGTTCACATTTGAATGAATAATAAAATATTATGGTCAAGAATGATTAATTATTCCATAAAAGGACATGTTTTTAAACATATTTGCTTGGATGGCTCTCTGGTTAGGATTCTTCACAATACTGAAAAGTTGAATCACAGAGGAAAAGGTATCATTGCTGTTAATAGCAAGAAATGCCTGTTTTACTAGGTAAATTTTCACTCACATTAAAAACTAAATTACTTAATTTTACAATCTATATTATAGGCTTTTATATGTTATTTTAAAATGTTAAATAGTTTTAATTCAAGTATGTATTGTTTTATATATTTTAATGTTAATTAATATATCCAGACACCATGAATCCGAAACTCTTTACGTATTCCTCAAATACACTATGTTAATCCGATCTCTTTTTTGCTTTTGTTACGTGTATTTGAGTGTATTTCTTCTAACAGTGCTACTAAGCCCTGCCTTTCTTTTTATGGCTTCTCGGTTATTTTGTCAACATCCCTGACAGTGGTTAACCCACAAGTAATAGCATTAAAGCTGTACCAAAAATCACCGTCAAAACACTGTTACAGCCCTGAGTGTTCAAGGTTTCAGTTGTTCATGCTGATTCATTGCCCCATTGCAGAGACAGGTTATACTTACTTGACTGCTATGTTCAAAATTTAAGTGACCAGCTGTTTTTCATAGTTACTAAAAGGAAGAAAATAGCTAAACTTATTATAATACAAAACTTTCCATTAGAATGATTTTGTAAAAATTCTTAGAGAAGGATGAATAAACAGAACTTTGAAGCCTTCATTCATCAAATCAGTTAGGTCTGTGAGAGTTTTTATCCTCTCAACTCTGTCTTGTCGTCAATACTAGAACATCTCCTATGAGTCAGCCCACCATCTACAGCAGGGGAATCTGGAATGCTTTCCCTGGAGAGAGCTTCTGTAAGTCCCTAACAGTCTTGATAGCTATAAACAATGTAATTTCAATGCTGAAGTGTATTCCTAGGTTTACTCAGGACTGGGGAGTTGCTTGGAACCAGAACTTTCAGTGCTAAAACCAGATAGTCCCTAGCCAACTGGGATGGGTGGTCAATGGATGAAATAATTGTGAGTGTTAAGTGTTTTAAAGGTGTCTTGGTGGTAATAATGTCAATAATTGATACATTTGAATTTTATTAGTGTAATAAAGTGTATTTACAATATGGAGAAGACATACTTCCCTCTGTACTGCTGGGCGTAACCTCTGGTAAGGTTTTGGGGTTTTGGCTAATACAGAAAAAAAATCCATCTGATTGAGGAGAACCGGCCCTTTTGAAATAGGGCGCTCAAAATCCTAGAAGCTTATATTTCTTGCATTGTGTCCCTCTTCCAGTGAAACTCTCCTTTCTCACCCAAGACTCCTGAACTTTCGTAGTTATCATTTCCTCGCTTTTCTTCATAGTTTACTACCTATGATTGCCTCCCTTAGCAAGAGAGTTGTTTTGTCTGTTTGTGAACTTTATAGAAATGGAATGTAGTTATTCTTTTTTGTTTTTTACATCTTGCATATTTTATATATTTTTTTTCATTAAAAAAATGTACTCATTCATTTGTTATACAGAGACATTCGCTTTCTTTCCAGTTCAGGTCCCTTATGAACGCTATGAATGTCCTTGTACATGCATTCTGGTACATATGCACATGGTTTCCTTTAGACTATACACCCAAGAGCAAACATACTAAGTCATCATGTTTGCACATGTTTAAATTGACCAGTAAATGCCTATTTTCCAAAGTCTTTTCGCCATTCACACTTTGGCCATCAGTTAATGCAGACTCTCTTTGCTCTACGACTTTGCAGACACTTACTTCATCGTCTCAGACTTCTTAATTCTTGCCAGCTGGTGGTATCCCATTTTGGCTGACGTTTTTCCTCTCTCTGATTACCACTGAAGATGAGCAGAAGGAATCTTACCTTATCCACTCCTATTTACCCTTCACTGCCTCTGGATCAATGACTTAGTGTCAGTTCTCAGAATAGCCCTAGCAGGAAAAAAAAAAATCTCACTTAGCGAGGAAATATTTTCTTCACTAAATGAACTGTAGGATCTGGCTAACATGTTTGGTAGAATAAAAAGGCAGCATGAAGAGACCATTTTGAGGGTGTTGTACTAGAAGGGTGAGGATGTAAAAATGTAGGGCTGACAAGTCTTCAGTGACTTGGGATTTAGCCCTGGAAAGAAATCGAAGCTGGTCCCCATACTCTCTTGTGGTGCCTTCTTGAATGAGGTCCCGATGTCAAACTCACTTAGCAGGAAGTCAGAGGCTCAGAGAAGTAGAAATGTAATGAAACCATAAAACCAGAGATATACTGGACAAATATATTCCACCAGAGGCTCCAAAGAAAACTCCCTTCTCTATGCAATAAGCGAAATACTACATGGTGAGCTTTGCTTTTCTTCTCTATCGACACTGTAGCTTTAGGGGATTTTGCTGTGGAGCGACAAGGCACTAGATGCTTTGCATCTGACAATGAGCTGGACTTACATACTGAGCTGTAGATTCGTATATTCCGCTGCTCGTTTGTCATGACTT
This sequence comes from Ursus arctos, assembly GCF_023065955.2. Classification (NCBI taxonomy): domain Eukaryota; kingdom Metazoa; phylum Chordata; class Mammalia; order Carnivora; family Ursidae; genus Ursus; species Ursus arctos. Next base: position 18,780,847 of record NW_026622764.1, read on the forward strand.
CATAGAGTTACAGCCATTAATCTCAATTAAATATGGTAAAAGACAGCAGTTGGGTTATCTCTCACAGTCTGTTCCCCTGTTAAATGGCACCACCAGGCACCAATTCCTCTGACCCAAACATAGAAGATACAGTATCAACTGTATCTCAAACTTTCTCTCAAACTCTATATCTAATTCTTCGGTATGTTCTACCAGCACTGTTTCCAAAATATTTAAAAATCAATATTTCATCCTTATCTACCTCCCTATAGCCTTGATCTAAGGTCACGCAGTTTCCTGCCTCTATTACAATAATGGTTCCCTCAATTATCTCTTTGCTTCCACTTTTTCTATTTCCTCCTATAGCTCTCCGTAATGTTTTTAAAGTATTACTGGGTCACATCACACCTCTATTCTAAAGTGCAAAGGATTGTCATTAATTGCAGAATAAAAAAAAATTCTGATCGTCATCTTCGAGAGCCTATATTATTCACCCCTATCACTTTGACTTCTTTCTCTTCGTGATACTCTTTTTTTCTCCCCCCCCAATTTGCTCTAAAGTGTCTGGTCATCTTCCTGGGCTCTAAACACTGTTAGCTGGTTTGTATCTCAGGTCTCTAATTCTTCCTGTTCTTTCTACTTGGGACACCATTTCTCATATCTGAACTTGGTTGCCTCTTTTTCAACCAGATGCAAAGCCTGATTTCAATTTCCTGAAGCTCTCTCCTGCAAATTTTACCACATACAGTATGCTTCTGAGTACCAGTCACTTTTCATCATATTACATTACCTTGCTTCTGTAGAGTTCTTTTCAATATCTGAAATTGCCTTCATCATTTATTTTTTTATTACCCGCATGCTACAGTTAGAATGCAAGCTTCTGATGGCAGGAACCCTGCCTGTCTTGTATCCCGCTCTACTGGGTGGGATAGCAGCGCTTGTTACAGATCCGGTACTCAGTGGTGACTGGGTTCTCTAATACAGGCTGCCAAGTGGAGTGTCCAGTGGAGTTATTATTCCTCTAGTTGTGGAGATTATACTTCCCATGTAGAGTATCATTGTCAAGTGTGTGTGAGAGGGCACACATATGTTCTGAAAAGGGCTTCTGATGCCGTGCAGGTTTGTCATTTCTCAGCCTCCTTTTTTAAGTAGTCTCTATACTCAACGTGGGGCTCAAACTCACAACACCAAGATCAAGAGTGGCGTGTTCTCCTAACTGAACCACCAGGTGCCCCTGTTTCTCAGCCTCTTTTAGTGAAATTTCCACATGAATGACTCCTTTCCAGAGAGATGCATTTGGTAATTCTTTAAACTTATGTGGAATCCAATCACCTTGACCCCAGCTGATGGGGTAGGGGTGGACATCTCCAATGGAAGATAAGCTGTAGTCTGATTTGTGCCATATGATGTGACCTGGCTCAAAACCTCAAAAACTTATGTGTAAATTCATTCTGGGTGATGCCTAGGAGAAATGACTGTCCTTTCTCTTATGGAGCTTAAGGGTGAGACTTATCAAGGTGGTGACCAGTTGCCAAAGGGATCAACTGAAAGTAAGCAAAAACTTTTAGAATGAAACTTAAAATATTATGTGAATCTTCTTGGCTAAGACAGATATGAAATAGAAAGAGTATGAAATAATAAGTTCATAATATAAAATAAGAAATAATATTTTTAAGTAGAAGAAAATATTGTTGGACAAACGTAAAAGTTGATTCTTCAAAAGAAATTCATCTTACGTTGTGATTCGTGTCTATGGTCACTTTAGAAAAAAAGATAAACTATCTTAGAGACATGAGTTGCACATTAACTAACATATCAAACCAACACTTTATCAAATCTGGTTAGTAACTTTTTTCTTATTTCTATTATATGAGTAGCTCTCATGTAAAGTGCTTTGTAAGGAAGACAGTTTCACTAAATTCAACAAATAATTAAATTACACTCTAAAGGTTGAGATTTAATTATATGTGATTGATCATACATTTTCTCAGCTTTACACAAATAAATTTTAGCATTTATCTGGTCAATGTTGAATTCGTTTAATCTCTAAAGTAAATTAACTCTGCATCCCAGAGGCCCCATTTCCAAATGGGATCACATCAAGGCTTCAGCATATGAATTTGGTGAGTACACAAACATTCAGTCCATAACAACTTTTTCCTGGATGCCACCATAAGTGGTCGTGGTCTGTCCAAATCTATAAGGATCCTTTTTCTCCATTCTTCAATGTACCAACAGAGTACATGTTATAGTAAAAAAAATAATATGCGTGGGGCACCTAGGTGGCTTGGTTGGTTGAGCATCCGACTCTTGACTTTGGTTCATGTCATGATCTCAGTGTCATGGGATCAAGCCCCACATCAGGCTCCATGCTCCACACACAGTCTGCTTGGGATTCGCTCTCTCACTCTCCCTTTGCCCCTCCTTCTGCTTGTGCTCTCTCTAAATAAATAAATAAAATCTTCAAAAAAAATTTTTAAGTATGCCACTTCCTAATATTACATTTAATTGGATTCCTATTATTCTTATGTTAAAAATAGACCCTAAAATAACCAACAAATCTATTGTGGTAGAAATTAAAAGCACAGACTTAAAATTAGTTTTAAAATACCTTCATAAAATCTTCTATCATATGCCAAAATACATCACAGGAAAGAAGGATGATAATTCTCACATACTACAGGCTCAGATCACATTCCATTTTCTTTCTACAACTGGAGTCTATCTTCACCTCCTTCTGATACTCAAGATGATCTGAATGAGTACTGATGAAGTCTTTGGAAACCCTTACAACGTTTGGGCAGATGGAAACTTTCTATTAATACATATTGCGTTTTATTATGAAGGTATTGATTTCTTCTTCCTTTCTTCCCTTTATAGTTATACCTTCCACAAATGTATATATTATTATATTAAAGTACTTTCCAGAAATAATTGTAACTGCAGTTGCCATTGTTAAGACATTTGAAAGAACACACTACTACAGTGGGAAATTAGCTTAGTGTTTTCCAGGTCTCTACCATAAATCCCAAGAATAGTTGGTGCACACATTCATACAAGTCTCTCAAGCTTTCATCATGGTCTTCAATTTGTTGTGGGTTATTATATAGGGTAATCACTTTCCTCTCTGAGCTAAAGCCTCCATAAGGTAATAAATTCTTCTACAGTCAGCTGACAAATCTGATTTTGTATTCATTTCATATAAAATTTGTTTAATTACCTAAATATACTTTTCAAATTAAATTTACAATACTATCATTGTAAAAAACCAAAATCTTTTATGCATTACAAGCATATACATTTTCAAATATGCAAAACTTCCTTCTTAATGCAATAATATTAATACTATGGACTTGATTCTCATAAATATTTCTCTGCTTAGTCCAAAATCTTCTTAGGCTTAAAAAATGCTTATCCATTAAAGAAGTTTATTACCATCCCAATTAATGTAGCGTACTTACTACAGGAGATTTAGGCTAGATGTAGTAACGGGATAGGACACTCTAAACCATAGTTTTAATTTCATTACTCCAGGAAGTATGCAATCACTTAGAATACATGTTGGATTTAAGTTACACCTATTCCTTAATCATCTGTCTACTTATAGAAATTTGCAGCTCCACTCCAATTAATAAATTAAGTTATATAAACTTCTTTCTCTTAACTCTGAAGACTTTAAAACTTAATAGAATCCCTAACTAAATATATATTTAACTTAAAGACTTTTAGCCCTGATGAGCTGTTTCATTTTTTTTTCATATTATTGGTCTTGTGGAATACTTAAAGATTATTAAAATGGTATTCAATTGATTTTCAGATATTTTGCATGGCTCTATTTGACAAATATGATTATTAAACTGATATCCTTCCTTGAGTCAGAGAAAAACCTTCCAACTTTTGTTTATAATGTTAATTAATTTCTATATACTCTATTGATAAAATAAGTGTGCAGATAATACCACATAGGTAAGAGGGCTCAAAATAATCATATTTTTTCCTATACTAATCTTCTTACAAAATGTTTTATGTTAACTTATCCTGGTTGATTATTATGGACTTTACATAGATTCAATGTATCTTAATTAAATATAGCCATTATTTTCCTTTTGATACTCAAATTTTCACAACTTCTTTTGGTTGGCTTCTTTGTGCTTTGGCATGACTCTATAATTACTTGGAAATGTTCTTTTCTTCTGACTCAACATTATGTAAAAAATTTTAAACAGGAATTTTTTAAAATTCATTAATGTTGTTTAATTAAACATTAAAATATTAATGACTCTGTTTGCACACTCCTGCTCCAGTCATGGAATCCATCAATTCTACAGAAATCCCTGTTTACTTTCAACTGAAAATTAGTATTAGAGAACAGGATCTAAGTATAGGCTGACTTGATTGGAGTACATTTCAATGACAGATCTAGAGAGGACTTTTAGGTGATAGATAATTTTGATAAAATATGTACAATTCAATCCAACTTTGAACTGCTCCTTCATTTTTTTCTTTCCATATTTTTTCTACTTCCTATCTTACACTAGGTAACTTCATTCCTAATGAAAACGGCAAACTTTGTTGTTTATGTGAGAAAGAAATAGGGGATAACAATTTAATACTAATGTGAGTAAAGACAGTACTGAATAAAACTCTAGGGTCTATTTTTTTTTTTTTTTGCACCTGGATATGTATGCACAATTAATTTTTTTCTAAGATCTCTCATTAATCATCATTTTCTGTGACTCTATAATTGCTTATCTGATAGACCATTTCGTCAACTATTCTAATTTTCTTTCCACTTGAGGACATTGTTATTACAATATTTGACAATTCTAAGTCCTAGCTTGGTGGAGACTCTAAGACAATGGTATTTTCTAAGTGATCATATTCAGCATCTGGAAGAGAAACAAGAACCCACCTACTAGTCTACTTCAAGATGGTAAGTTAATTCCAGCATGTTAATCCCCAAAGTTCTGTGTAAGAACTTCATTTTGGGGTGCTAGATGGCTCAGTTGGTTAAGCGTCTACCTTCAGCTCGAGAGTCATGATCTCGAGGTCCTGGGACAGAGCTCCACGTTGGGCTCCCTGCTAGCAGAGAGTCTGCTTCTCCCTGTCCATCTGCCTCTCCCCCCACTTGAGCTCTCTCTCTTTTTCTCAAATAAATAAATAAAATCTTAAAAAAATAATTTCATTTTCAACTGTTTATCTGCATTATGACTTATTACAGAGTTAGAAATATATGTAAGTTGTAACTTGATAAAGCTAGTCTATAATTAGACAAAATTTTTGCATATTACTATTTAATATTTACTAGTATATGACATTTATATTCCCATATTTTGAATTAAATTTTAATTTGATCAAATTCTATTCTGAATTAAAGCTTTTTAATTTATCTTGCTTTCTTTTCTGATCTTCAAGATTGTATTCCTTTATATCATACACTATATTCTCTTGTCAGTGTAACATGCTGTATTGTTATAGTAATCTCAAGATTTATCTTGCATTAGCACATGTGATTACCCTAATAGTATTAGCTTATCTAGTATTAATTTAAGTCTTAATTTTACTGCGCAAGTAAAACGATCAAGTAGTAGCTTGCTACCCTGTATTATTATCTGACAAAAACATGTAAATACAGGCTTTTGTATTTCTGTATTAAATCCTTTTTAGCCCATGGGTGAAAATCATACTTTATTTTATACAGTTGTTTGTAATATTTTTATTTTGTGTATACAGACAACTTTAGTGTAGTACTCCAATTTCTAAGAGCTGTTTGAATAATATAAACACAATTCTTCAATCCTATATTTCAAACCCCCATGGGTGTTTAAAATAAGCAGATCATATGAAAATAAATATTATTATAATATCAATAATTATCAGAAAAATCACATATTCCATATTAATCTTATCTAAAAAGTTCAAATCAAATCTTTTGTCTTCATATATTTTTCTTATTACCTAGATTTTACAAAAGTGAACAACAGTTTTAACAGTGCTAGCATATTTTGATTTAATATGTTTTTGAAACTGAGTGATTTATAATTCAATCACATTATTTATTTAGCTTTGGTGTAGGATTTCAACAACTTTTGTGGACTTAAATATATGGTTGTTCAAACTCTTAATAACCTCACAGAACTTCATTTAAAACATCAAAATCAGCATGAACTTTCTTCCCCTTCCCCCCCGGCTTTTTTTCTGAGAATGAGAGAGTGTGTGTGCATGTGCATACGCAGGAGAGGCAGGGCGAGCTAGCAGCAGAGGGAGAGGGTGAGACTATCTTAAGCAGATTCTACTCCCAGGGTGGAGCCTGACATGGGTCTCATCTCATGACCTTGAGATCATGACCTGAGCCAAAATCAAGAGTCAGATGCTAAACTGACTGAGCTACTGAGGTGTCCAAATCATTATGAACTTTAAAGTAGAACATTAAATTTCCCAATTTTATTCAACAATATTTTATTGACTTTTGAAAATATAAAGGGTACTGGGTAAGAAATTACCCAGTTTACAATTAATACTTTATAAAAGAAACAAAATTCATATATGACTCTTTTAAGAAGATTGGATGCCATTTGTTCAAAGCCAATCACTTAAAACCAGGACTTTAAGGCCCTAACCTTAACAACAAATCTGTTTCTTTCCATGGCCAGTAGCTTGTTTTAATTTCTGGATGTTTAAGTTTCTCTCTATATAGTTTAATTCACAAAGTACTTTTGGACTTTGTAAACCCTGCCTTTCCACTAAAAATCCTCCAATATTATCAAGCTATGTTTTGAGCAAAATATTCTAACAGAATTCTTCACATTATGCCAAGTGTCATGTGTTCATTTTGTTGTTGGTAGTGGTGATGGAGGGTACTGGCCTTTGTTGCTGTTTTAAACCTCTCTGAGAGTATTTTCTCGGAGAAACTTAAGATTTCAGAGACTCTCCTAGGTTTCTTTGAGGAATATAATTATGGGTTTGGTTTGGTCTTTCTTTTATATGCCTCATTTTTCCAAAGATATCTTAGCTCCATCTGGAATTCTAACTATTTCTATCAGGTATTCCAGGATATTATGGCCTGAGGATATCAAAGAAAATGATCAGTTTCGGGCATTTATGGTATGAAAAGATGTTCAACTTCATTTGTAATTAGTGAAAGGTAAACCAAGACCACAAGGAGACACCAATTTACAATTTAAAAGTCAGACAACACCAAAGATCTGAGGAGTGATTCAAAGGGAACACTGCTTACATACAGCTATCAGGAATTTGAATGGGTACCACTGCTGTGGGAAATGCGTTTGTAGTTGTTTGTAAATTGGACCATTTTCACACCTTATCGCACAACAGTTTAATCTCTAGATTCATAGCTACATGGCACAATTGAAAAAAATGAACAGACGTAGGTGTGGCTGGAGATTAGTAAGAGGAGGGGGTTGAACTTTGCCAGAAGGAAGTCTCCCATCATTAATACCAATATGTAAGTTTGCTTTTAAAGCAGCAGCAAGTCTGAGTTGACACTGAACACGAAGTCAATATTATGTATCTCCGAATATCCTGTTAAGTATAATTAATGAACCACAGCAGAGTGTACGTAGGGGTCAATGACAACTAGAGGACCAACAAAGAAGGCAAGGACTCAGTTATATCACATTTAGGTTTGGAAATGATGGTACAAAGAGTCAGGAATTCATTTTTACAGGTACTAGGCAGTAAGATGACATTCATCTTTATGAAAAACTTTTGAAGAACTAAAATTAGATCCTCATAAATGCATGGGGACACCAAAAACAAAAATGGAAAAGGACAAGTGTCCGTCGATACCAATAGACACCCTATTTATGCATGGAAGGGAATTGAGGGAGCAAAGAGACTGCATTTGACAGTTCCTGATGTATAGAGGAATTCTCCTTTGACTGAACATTATCAATTTCTCTGTTACCTACATAAAGAGGCAAACCATTACTTGCAATCATTATTTTTAAATTGTTTATTTACAGAGAACAAATTAAGTTGTATTCCAAAAGTCAGACAAAGTTGAGGATGAAATGCTTTACCAGGCAATCTATTTGACTATTAAATTGTAGTAATCTGCAGCCCAGAGATTGATGCCTTGTAATCACCGAAGAATGACTGAACATTAAACTGCCTAGTGCCATAAATCAGTTTTTATGTTACAGGTCTCATTCAGGTGTGTTTTTAATCTAAACTTAGAGACTGAGTTTAATAGTGTGTGAAGAAAAGCAAAGACAAACCCTTTTTCACAGGGGCATATTATATTTCCTTTGTGCAATATGAAAGTGATGTTTTTACTTTATACCTCAAGAATGTGGTTTCTCTCAAGGTGAATTAAAATTAACATTGAAAAACAAATTTATTGTCTTTATTCAACTAAGACCAAGAGAAATAATATATGTTGAAATTTTAGGAAAAGAAAATGGCTTAAACTTCTTAATTGACCATTTAATATTTCTTTGTATCTCAGAATTGGATTAGCAGTTTCAAACCTCATTCATAGGTTTTTAGAAAAACACTAAATAATAAGCTTTTAAGACTTTTAGCAGTAACACTGAATACCAGAGTAAATGGAACAATATCAAAGTTTTGAAAAAAAATTAGAAGCTTAGCATTCCATTCATACCTGGTCAAACAAATGAATGCAAAATGCCATAAAAATTTTAGCTAAGCAGAATACATATATTTTTTTTCTAAAATGCATATATATTATTTGTATATTTTATAATATATATTTATAAAGAAATATATGAATATGAACATGAAAACAGAGAAAGTGAAATGAACTAGAAGAAATTAAAAGAGCATTATACAGTCCAGTTGTTCTTAAATCTGGCTGTTCATTAGAATAACATAGGGAGTTTTGAAGAAGGAAAAAAACAATACCACAACCATTTGTATTTTTTAAACACTTCTAAAATAATCCTACTGTGCAGCTGAGTTTTAAAAGGTGACTGAAATTTGGTAGTTTTAGTGATATATGTAGAATTCTATCTGATTCTCTGTGGACTAATCACGATATATGGAATGAAAGTGAGTAAGTTACTTAATCACAATAGTAAAAGAAGATGTTTATTCATTTTCATGATCAATAGCCAGATCAAAAAGAAAAGATAATTATGATTGCAAACATAATGCAACTATGATATTTTAAAAATATCTTATTCATTTATTTGAGAGAGAGAGAGAGCATGAGGGAGAGGCAGAGAGAAGAGCCGACCCTGCTGAACAGGGAGCCCAATGTGGGAATTGAGCCCAGGACCCTGGGATCATGACCTAAGCCAAAGGCAGCCACTTGACTGAGATGTCCAAGCGCCCCTGATTAACCTAACAATGGAAAGATAATGACTTAAATTTTAGGGGCACGGTGAGTGACCCAGTGGGTGAAAGTATCTGTATGTATATGTTTTTATTGTTCATAACTGTAGTTCACTCAACACTGTTTGAATTTATTAAATCACGTAGTAAGAAATGAACATTTGCAAAGATTTAAAACTTTTGAGTTATAAAAATATTTACTAAAGGAACTAAAATTAATAGCAAACCAAGCAGAATGGGAAGGGAGAGAAATTTATTTTAACAAGTAAAGAGCATAATGAAGGCTGTCACCAGTGATATTAAATTTCAAAAACAGTATTTATAAGCAATCCATGCCAAACTATATTACTAATGCATAAGTAAGAAGAGGAGAAAAAAATCCCTAGCTATGCTATAAAGCAATGAACAACTGGAGTCTTAAGGTAATCCTTCAAAATTTTATAAGTAATACTAGAAATAAATTCAAAAGATAATTGTGGTACATTTTTTTGATACTAGTCAAGGTAGAATAATAGACCTGACGTATCTTCCTGACTGAAACAATTAAAAAAACTTAGTAAGTAAAGATGGAATGGTTTTCATGCATTAGATATCAGTCAGTGCAAGACTGTGAAACCTGAGAAGGGGAAACACAGAAAATGAGTTATGTGATAGACAATGCTTTTTCCCTAAGAAGAGTAAGCCTACCTCCTGCTAATTTAGGAGAAAGAATCTGGCCTCTCCCTGAATTGAGAGATGAGGCTGGGAATCTGGGGAGAGCAAGGTGACAAGAATTTGTAGAACAGATGACTGTAGAAGACAAGTCCACCCAAAGAAGGAACTGTGGTAACTACAGGTATTCCTTCAAGTCTTTAGCTGCGTACTGATCAGTGGATATATGTGAGGAAACGAGCCAAGGCTCGGATAGGAAAAACCTAATGAATTTAAGGTAACAAGCCCCACAGTTTACATATGACCAGGAATAGATTTGTTCTCCCTAGCCAGAATAAAAAACCCTCCTGATTCATTGGTTAGAATACTCAGAAGGGCATTGCCTTGGAAGTGGGGAAAAATTGGACCTGGAATGAAGGCTGTTTTTATACGGCCTAACAAAACTTAAATGCAAGCCTTGAGGGGATCAAACTGTTACCAAATAATTTAGATGTATCCCAGAACAATACTCAGGAATATTTATGGGGACACAAAAATATATACTACCACCAATTTAAAATCATAAGGCCAAGTATCCATCAAAAAGTATCAGGCATGCAAAGAGGCAAAATTATATATATTTGTTTGTAATAAGTATATATTATATATTAAATAAATATATATAATATATGTAAAAATAAATGTTTATATATTTATAATAAAATATAAATAAAATGATACATGTAAAATTCATATACATTTTGAATTATCTATCATATCTAAATTATCTCAATTATACATACATATATCTGAATTATTTATCTATATGAATTACAGATCAAAGTTCAAGACATAAAAATTCATTATATAAGATAAAAAAATACATGAACTAAACATTAGGCAGCACAGAAGAAACAGTCAGCAAACTTGAAGGCTAACAATAGACACCATCCAAAGTTAAATGCAGAAAAAATAATAGAAACAAAATGATTAGAAAAACAATTATCTGTGGAGCAAATTCAGGTAGCTTAATGTACATACTACTGAAGCTCCTAAAGGAAAGGAGGGAAGAAAAATATATATATATATATATTTTTAAAGATTTTATTTATTTGACAGAGACAGCCAGCGAGAGAGGGAACACAAGCAGGGGGAGTGGGAGAGGGAGAAGCAGGCTCCTAGCAGAGGGGCCTGATGTGGGGCTCGATTCCAGGACTCTGGGATCACGCCCTGGGCGGAAGGCAGACGCTTAACGACTGCACCACCCAGGCGCCCCAGGAGAAAAAAATATTTGAAAAAAATAATGGCCAAAATTTTTGCTGACCTCTGCTCAATAGATTCATGTTAAGAAGAGAGTTAGTTATGTAGGAATAGCTGACATTTATCAAGAGCTTAAACTGTGTCAAAACTCTGCTACAAGGGCGCCTGGGTGGCTCAGTCGGTTAAGCGGCTGACTCTTGGTTTCTGCTCAGGTCATGATCTCGTGGTGGTGAGATTGGGCCCTACATCGGGCTCTGTGCTCAGTGTGGAGTCTGCTTTAGATTCTCTCTCCCTCTCTACAGCTCGTGCTCTCTCTCTCTCTCTCAAATAAACAAAATCTAAAATAATCAAAAACAAAAAAACTCTCCTATACACTAGAAATTAACCACGTTTAATAATTTACCCCCCATTAAATATGCACTGTTATTTTTTCCCATTTACAGATGAAGACATTATAGCTCCGAAACAGTAAGAGACTTGCTCAAGATTATAATGAATGCATGTGCGGAAGAGGCAAAATTCAAAAACAAGTTGGTTTGACCTCCAGTTGCAGAATCACAACCATTATGCTAAGAAGCCTCATATTTTAATTAAATTTAATTTAAAATTAATGTGAAATATGGAAATATGATATTTGTATTCAGTAAGTGAAACTGAAAGCTACTGATTTAAATCTTTTTTGGAGGCAGAAAATGAAGTGAGTCTTTTAGCTACAACCTTAACCACTTCTTAGTGAGCCACCTGACATTGCTTTGACATTACTATTACACAGACCAAAGCCCCAAAGCAGGATTTCAACAGTCTTTTTAACCACAAACCTCCTACTTCTCTTCCTCATCACCCTTTCCCTAGAGCTGCCAAAGTAATAGATAGAATGTAAGAGAGAAAAAAGCCTTTGAGGAAAGTAAATTGTTTTAAAGTTTATCTTTTAAAATATTTATTTAAAATTTATATTCACATTAATTATAAAAGGTGTTTATTTGACATTAAAATTTATTGAAAACATTAAGAGGAAGAAAGGAGATGGCAGGTACTATAAGTAATCTGGAGATTGGAAAAAAAAATCAGAGAAATTTTAGAGAAGAAATACAAAGTTTTGGAGGCAGCTGCCCGGGAAGGAAAAAAATTATGGGAACTCTCATTATACTGTGGAAGTCTCCACAGCGTCCTCAAGACTTTTTTTTTTTTTTTTTTTTTTTTTGTAAAATGTCTACATATTCCAAAAACTTCTGGGAATTGGATTAATGTGAACATTACATCGTATAAAGTGGAACCTCAGGTCAAGTAAAACAAGGTTGGTTTTTCTCTGGGTTACTTACATTGGTGGCAAACATTCCATGCTGTCCGTTACGTTTTTACCTCTTCCGATTGCTTAACATGGAAGGCACATTCAACACCAGGAGACTTTTTGAGGGAAAATATGAGTTTTGTCACTTTATCTTATCATGTCACCCTTACATTTCTCACACTGAGCTGGTGTCTGCTTTTGTGGAAACTTTCCCACAAAGCTTGACTTTTTTTCCCCAAGATAATCCCTTTTAGACTTCTTGAAAGACCCTCATTATGCATAGGCCCCACATTCTGTTATTAGCTATGAAATATGAATCCATTTCTGTGACAATCCTATGGCTAAGCTGCCAGCCTGCGTGATGGCTTCTATTTACAAGAATAATACATAACCTTAAACCTTCTCATTAAGAGCCAAACTTCACATTTTTTTTAAGATAGAGTATCTTATAAGCTTAAGGAGTTACTAGCTTGTGGGGAAAAATGAGGTTCAGTTTTTCATTTTTTAAACAGTGAACTTAAAATATTTTCTTTCTATACTTGGGATCCTGCAGATGATAGCAGTGCTATAGAGAAGTGACTTATTTTTATCCATTTATTTATTTTTTTACATTCAGTGGACACACAAATCACCTGGAAATTTTGCTACAATGAAAGTCTGTAGATCTCTGGTGGGGTCTGATAGTATAGATTCCTACCAGGCTCCTAAGTGATATCCGTGAGGCTGGCCTGCAGGTCATATTCTGAGTGGCAAAGAGCTACAGAGTAGCGGAAAAGCGGTAGAAGGAAGCTGGGTCTCAATATATCCACATAGAGCAAAATTATTTCACTGTCCTGGATTGACTCACCTGAGAATTGTTGAGTGAAAGAGAAATCATTTTAACATATCTCTAAACCACTGCTTTTCCTCCCATTCTATTCCTACTAGTTATAGCTACTAGCATCGACCTTAACTAATACATGAAGCTTCTATCCTTAAGTTTGTTCACAATCCAAGATGGCAGCTAAAAGGCTAATCATTGTCTCTATGTTCTATATTGTCAGCAGGAGACAGGAAGGCAAAGGAGGTGTCTTTTTGTTCCAAGGAGACTTCCTGGAAGTCCCACACAATGCTTTGGTTTGCATCTTATTCTCCAGAGCTTAGTCACATGCACCTACTTTCCTGAAAGGAAGGCTGAGAAATATAGTTTTGATTTTGATCAACTATGGTTTTATTATAAATAGGACGATCACAGAATCGATTGTACAATTAGAATATATTGATAGTGAAATATGTGCTCTTGAGACTGATCCTGAAACAAGAGCTTTAGCACCACTCTGCTTCGGCAAACTGGACTAGATTTACATCTTTTCTATAAAGTAGAAAAGAAAGAATATGGAAATAGAAAACTAGTAGTTGCCCTCATATAGTTTTCCCCAAGAATTGTGTGGAGAGCAAATGTGAGAGGTTTGAAATAAAACATACAAATCACACACTTTAAAGTAGCTTTCCTTAAAATGCTGGCTTAACTCCTAGGGGGTTTCATGATACATTTCATTTATAAAGTCCCCTTTCAAGTGCAGAGCTCCTTCTGAATGATCAAAGATTAAGCATAGAGTAGGACAGACCCTTAGAGAAACTATGCTTTTTACAACTGAGCAATGGTGTTATGGAAAGCTGGGGCTCTTTCCAGGAAGTGCTACTTATTCGTGGTGAGGGAGCAATACTTAGATGCTGCCGAAATGACAAGAATCAGAGCCTGATACATGAGAGAGGCTAGAGATGTGTTAAAAGCCCAGCCTATGAGATCATTTGAGTCCTTTAAGGAAATAGCCCTATGATGATGACTGAGTCAAAATGTCCAAATATTCACGAGCATGAGGAATCCAGGGAGCTCTAAAGCAGTAAAACATGAGTATCTATCAGAAGGCTTAGAAACAGATGTCTATATACATCATGGGACTGGAGCCTTTGGTGTAGGGGCCTCTGACCAAAGGGCTTTGGACACACAAATAGACCAGCTTGATACCGTTTCAGGCTGCGCTTACTTTCATGGAAACCTTTATTCTGAACTTACCCTGACACGATGTGACCATTCTCCAGTTTTCTTTTGTTTTGGGGTTTTTTTTTGTTGTTGTTTTCGTTTTTGTTTGTTTGTTTGTTTGTTCTGGTTATTTAAACTAGCGGGGCACATGGAGGAGAAAGCCTAGCTTTCACTCTAGAGGAGGTAACCCACAATTTGGAAGAAGGCCTCCTGCTAGTTCCAGGACAGCCCCTGACAGGCAGTGTGGGAGAGGAGCAAAGGCAGAGGCCACATGTCTTACAGGCATGCCAGCTGCATTGTGGGACCTTGGGTATGGGTGCGCTTACTCAGGCTTCCCAGTGCTAACTGAAAAGGTCAGAAAAACAGAGTACGGGCATCCCTTGTTTTACTGGGCTACGCTTTATTATGCTCCGTAGAGGTTGCATTTTTTACAAATTGAAGGGTTGTGACAATCCTGTCTCCAGCAAGTTTCTCGGTGCCATTTTTCCAACAGCATTTGGTCACCTTATGTCTCTATGTCACATTTTGGTAATTCTTGCGTTATTTCAAACCTTTCCCCTATGATACATTTTGTTACGGTGATCTGCGATCAGTGATTACAACTCGCTGAAAGCTTAGTTGAGGGTTAGCGTTTTTTAGCAATAAAGTATTTTTAAATTAAGGTATGTACGTTGTTTTCTTAGACATAATGCTAGTGCAAACTTAGTAGACTACAGTAGAGTGTAAACATAACTTTTATAGGCACTGAGAAACCAAAAAGCTCGTTTAACTCTCTTTATTGCAATATTTGCTTTGCTGCAGTGGTCTGGAACCAAGCCGGTAATAGCTCCCAGGTCTGCCTGTAAACCAAAAAGCAGGTGCCCATGTAACCTCTTAACATTGTGATTTCCCCAAAGCAAAAAATGGAAACTGTGATAAGAAATCATCTCTGGTATCTTAAAGGGCTGAAGGCACTAAAAATGTGCTGCAAATAGAAAATATTCTGAAGATGGAAGTCTTTCCTCTGTCTTTCTGTAACAATTTCATTTCAGGTCACTCTGCCAGTTTACGGTCTTCTCCAAACAGGCAGGGCTCTGAGTGGAGTTGGCAATGGAGACAAAGACAGAAGGATTTTGAAGACTAGCCATCCCAGATAATGCATTACATGTTATCACTATGTTCAAATGATTCTAGGCAAACACATGGCCTATATCACTTTATAAAATGGTTGTCCCTTATGACTTGTTTGCCTAAACTTACTCATAAATGCTTTATGTAATCACCAGACAAGTATTACCTGGTGAGCTAAAAAGCGAGATTTGGGTTCATTTGAAAGTAAGTGTCACTTTTATATTTTGATCAGATGCAAGAGAGCTGTAGGAATGCAGAGAATAGAACAGATTCGAACTTCAGGCAGCATGCCTATACCACATCTCAAATCAGAATTCCCAGGAACTATTGACATGGTGTGGTGAAAGATGTTTAGAGGTCATTTGCAGTAGAGTCTAAGAGATATTCAATGACAAAAATGTTATAAATTAATTTAGTTACTCTCCATTATTGGACAAGTGTTTCAGGTTTATTATAGAGCAGATCTCAGCAATATGAGTATTGATTCCCTCTCATAAAAAGACCCCTTTGCATGCCATTCAAATGAGTTTTTACAAAAGGAACAGAAAATTTGGTACCAGAGAAGGGAGGAGTAAAATATGTTGCTAAGGAGGATGTAGCTATAACATTGACTTTCTCTTCACTCCAGGCTGGCAGTAGAGTCAATTACCTCTGTTGGGATGAGCAAAAAAAATGTGGATAGAGGCATAATGGACAGATTTTGAGGTGGGGATAGATTAAGGGAAAAAATAAAACAACAGAATATTCTGGCCCAAAGATTTAGGACATTCTCCAAAGACAAATAAATTTTGCCAAATTACAAAGCAAATAGAACTCGCTAATAGGGTGCTATCCTAATTAGTAACCTGGAGTTCATCTCACTAATGGAGAACTATATTAATGCATAACTGCAAAAACTGAGGAAATAATTGATGTTTCCCAATGGATAGCAATGCCTGGATTTGAGAGCATTGCATAATCAATTTAATCTTATTAAAAATGGCTCTAAAACTGATCTGGATCCAATTTATCTGGTCCCAGATGGCATAAGAAGTCAAACTTAAATTTGAGACTCTTTTCTGCAGTATTGGCTTACATAAATGCTATTTAAAAGTTCCTGGAATTAGAATATATGGACAACTTGTCCTTAGAATCCTATAGTCGGAATACAGGAAACATTATGTTACCATTAAAGCATTTCCCCTTGACTCAGGCTTAACTAACCAGGAACAAAATGTCATCGTAGTTGCTTATTTCCTTGGGAAACAGAGAACGCACATCACATTTTACACATTTCTAATGCCACCAGAAATAGTGTCACTGACATTTCAGCTTGTTCATTGGAAATTAGAAAGGAAAGAAAAGGAATGAAAAGAAAAGAAACGTAATCTCATCTACCCCTTGATCTCTTCTTGCAGATGGATGTGTACAGGAAATGAGATGAAGCATTGAGGGCATTGTAGGGGAAAATTCTAGGAATTCAGCCAGTGGAGTGTGCTGAATTGAACAAGTTCTAGAACCTTCAGTTGGGAGAAGGCTTGGTGATACCTCATTGTTTAGAACTTAGAGATTTTACAAAATGGTTTACGATAATTTTAGGGAACAGATGATGCGATAGAAAGTGGTGTCCACGCACGTGCTTTTTTGTTGTTGTTGTTGTTGTTTATCATATTCATCATCTTTATTCAAAGGTTTATCAGGAATTCTTCTCGTGTAGATATTGATGCATTTTTTTCAATATTCAGTTAATTACGCTATGTAAAAGAAATTACAGAGGAAGGAAATTACATGTGTCTGTATGTGTATAAATGATCATACAAATATATATATAAATTTACTAAATTCTACCTATCTAGCTTTAAAAAACACAATACTCTAACTTTTTAAAGAAGGGTATACTTGTCGATATTCTCATATGTAACTTTTATTTCAAGGGCATTTTATTGTACACCTGCTTTACTATTTAATGTCATAATTGAAAATATACAACAAAGCAGTATACTTTTTCTAAAAAGATTTATTTATTTATTTAAGAGAGAGAGCGCGTGTGCACTCACGTATGAGTGGAGGGTGGGGCAGAGTGAGAGAATCTTCAAGAGGACTCTCTGCTGAGCTTGGAGCCTGACACTGGGGCTCAATCCCCTGATCCATGAGATCATCACCTGAACCGAAACCGAGAGTCTTTCGCTTAACTGACTGAGCCACCCAGGTGCCCCAGCAATGTACTTCCTTTACATATGAACAACATAGAACATTTCAGTGCACTAGGGAAATGACACCTTTGTAAGATAAAATAATTTAAAATTAGAAGCCTCAGTGTTTAATATTTATGTGATTGTGGTAGAAATTTGGTTTTCAAAATCTCCTTTTGCAAAATTATCCTATTCCATTTTAAACTGGCATGACAAAGCAAATAAAATCTAACAAGTTCAAAGCTTCCGAGCTAGATTATTAATATTTAGAGTCTAAAGTAAAGGAAGGAGCAGGGAAAATAATAAATTAGGAATAACCCAGGTATATACAGTCTTTCAATATAGTGTGAACTGATGTCTTCAAGAATTACTGTTGAGGTGGAAAGGAATGTACATTGGTGCTTGCTGCCATAGAATCATGCCTACCTGCTCATAATTGCCTAAGAATCCTGTTCCATCCTGTTTCTTACTTATCTTCTAGAAACCAACTTGGAAAGATCTCTTTCAGCTGCGATAATTGAGCAGTTTTCTACAGCTCTAAAATTCTGCATTAAAAGCTAAAACAATCTTCTTGTCAAAAAGAGAACAAAATGTGACTTCTAAGTAACACGGCTTATTTTAGAGACCTCTGCTCTGAAATAAACCTGCTGGGATCCTTTGACATCCATTGGAGAAAAACCTGTTTATTTGCTCTACTTCATTTCTATCCAAAAAAGATTAAAAATTAAAGTATAAAGTTCAAGTGCTTTACTAGAAGTAGGAGTGGAGTATAGGTTAGTAAGGTGGAGTAGTAAAGAGTTCAATCGCCAATAATTGTGGAAGTCTTACGGGGGGATGCAAACAATTTTGATAGAATTTCTTTTCAGTGCGAATTATTTCATCCACATGTAAATAATGACTGTAGGAAAATGTTGCGTCAATGGGAAGTCAATGCATGACAAACAACAGTTATTAGATTACATTACTAACTTTCCGTAGTGGCCTACAGTCAATGAAGTGAAATGAAAGCAACATAGATCTTAACAGAGGTCCCTTGTCCCTTCTGCTAAAGGATGAAGTATAATTGACTACAGTGCCTTAAATATCTGGCTAAAAATGTAGTGTATAGAAGTTTTATCCACCTAATGCCTAACAAGCAGAAACTTGGTAGCATCTTTATCTTGACTAAAGTATTTGATTTTGCTTGTATTCTCTACATTCATTTATAAGTTGTTTTTATTTGGTGTTGAAAGGACTGTTGAAAGTGTCGTTTATTTTAGTCACACAGATCATACCGGCTGCAAAGCGCGAGTAAGGTGATCTTGAAATAACAAAGATGCTAAGTTAGTGTATCTGCTAATAAGCAATTTCATAATCTGCAGTTCCAGGATAAGGACAAGCACAAAGCCCCATTTCTCATGAACGTCAAAATGTTTTGACTTTCTCAGGTCATCTGGAATTACATTATAGAAAGGAAATAATGATCCTGTTGTTTCGAGTCTAGAAAGACATGGTCGGCAAAGCTGGCCATACCTAGACCCTGCCTTATGGAAGCAGACCCGAAAAATTCACAATTTTTCCTTGTAAGTTGAAGTGAGTTTTTGAAATACTTGATTACCAATTTATGGTTAGTTTTCTCCAGTAAAACGGGTGTTGCTTTAGCAGACTTATCAATATCTAAGACTGTGGCGATATAAGCCTGTTGGACTTGCAGCCGCTGCCTCTACCATAACCATGTTACATGCTTCTTATGAAAATAAGAAAAGAGAAAAACAGTGTTAACTTCTCTAATCGTTTTAGGAAGACATTGATTTAAGGGGATTGTGTACTGCTTTCCCTAAATTACTTAAAATACACTAGGGGCATTGACACTAAAGACCGTTATTTCTAGCAGACATAATCTGCTTTTGGACTAGATACTATTAATCAGGATCTCTCTGTTTTATTTAGTTTTCTTTGTTAGTGTTCAATGATGTTTTATAATTTTCTCCACAAAATTCATGCAAGTCTTTTGTTACATTTAAGCCTGGGGACTTTTTTAATGGTATTTTAATATTATGTACTTTTTATGCATTTTAATATGTATATAATATTGGCAGATGTTGTATAGACAAAGAATTGAGTTTCATACATGATTTTTTTTTTAAATCAAAGAACTTGCATAATTATTAATTAGATACCTTGGGATTTTTCCTGTTGCCAAGCATCACCTACATATAAAATTTTTTGTTTCTTTCTTTCTAATTTACATATCTTTGATTTCCCTATTTTGCCTTACTCAGCTGCCTCAGCTGGATGCAGTACAAAGTCAAGTGTTTATCTCGTACTTGACTTTACAGGGATTACTTTCAAATTTTAACCATTAATAATATTTGCTTTATATTTTTATAGATACAATTTATAAGGTTAAAGAACTTTCTTTTCTATTATGATAATAGATTTTAAAATATAAATTAGTATGTTTATCAAATTCTCTTCCTACATTAATTGAATTATGGAATGTCATTTTCCCAGTCATTTAATATATTGAATCACATTGATTGATTTTCCAATACAAAATAAAGTTTTCCTTTTTTGAATAAATATGATTTTCTCAACATGAAACAGTACCATTTACAGTAACTTCAAAAAAATGAAATAATGAGGTATAAATTTAGCAAAATTATGTGCAAGATCTATATGCTGAAAACACTGTTACAAGAAATCAAAGTGTTCATGAATTAGAAGACTCAGTGTCATTCAGATGTCCCAGTTCTCCCCAATTGATTTACAAATTGAACCCAAATCCAGTCAAAATACAAGCAGTAATCTTTGTAGATATAGACAAGCTTATTCTGAAATTTACATGGGAATGTAGGAGAATTAAAGTAACAAATAGTTTTGAAGAAAAACAAAGTTTAAAGAGTCAGGCTAACACATTTTGAGATTTACTATAAAGATGCAGTAATCCAGACAATATGGTATTAGTGAAAGGATAGACACATAAATCAATGGAACATAATAGAGAGTCCAGAAATAAACCCACAGAAATAGGATCAATTGATTTCTAAAAGCTGCAAATAGGATGCAATGGAGAAAAAGTCTTTTCTAGAAATAGTGCTGGAATAATTAGATGTCCACATTAAAAAAAAAAAAAAGAAGAAGAATCTTGACCTATACCTTACAATGTTTTATTAAAATTAATTCAAAATGGATCAATAGAATAAATATTGTCTGGGTGGAAGAGCTTCCTCTGCCTTATGGTCCTTCTAGCTGGATTTAGAATCAAATTGTCGTGAGACAGATTAACAGGAGAAAATCAAATTTAATAAGTTTATGTATGGGGAATCCACAAAGGCATGAAATTCCAAAGACAATGAGGCAACAGGAAGCTTGTGTGAGCTAAGGAGAGGGATGGGGTCCTGAGGATACAAAGGAGAGAAAGCTCATTAGCAAGAAGGTGAAAGGAGATGTTTGGAAAAATAAGGTTGGCCTGTTATGCAGGTAAGTTCCTTAGGAATAAAAAGGACAGTCTCTCTTTTTTTTTTTTCTTTTTTTAAAGATTTTATTTATTTATTTGACAGAGAGAGAGACAGCCAGTGAGAGAGGGAACACAAGCAGAGGGAGTGGGAGAGGAAGAAGCAGGCTCCCAGCGGAGGAGCCTGATGTGGGGCTCGATTCCAGAACACCAGGACCACGCCCTGAGCCAAAGGCAGACGCTTAACGACTGACCCACCCAGGTGCCCCGGATTTTGATTACTTTTAACTCAAAATCTTTACGTCAAAGTGGCCCATCTTGAGGTGGCCTGCTCTGGGCCCCTACAATATAAAATATATGACTATAAAACTCTTAGAAGGTAACACGAGAGAATCTTTATGACCTTGGGTTAGACAAAGAGTTTTTTATCATACCAAATCCATGATTTAAAAAAGAAAGAAATTAATAAATTGTAATTCATCAAAAGTAAACACTGTCACTTTGTGAAAGACACTGTTAAGGAAATGAAAAGATAAACCACAGAGTGGGGAGGAGATAGTTTCCATTTAAACATCCAAAAAAGTCTTGTTTCTAGATGTATAAAGCACTCTCTAAACTCACCAATAAGAAAAAAACAAATGCATTTAGAAGAGGGCAAGAGATTTAAAAATGCATTTCACCAAAGAATAAATCCATATGAAAAGATGCCAATCAGTAATATTAATAAATTAATAAACAACACTTTTTCCCTTCTTTTTTCTCTCATTCATTTTTTTCTCTTTCATTCCTTCCTTCTTTCTCTGTAATTTTCATTCCTGTTTTGATCATTCTTGACAGAAAAATGATTTAATAATACATTTTGAATTAATTAAAAACCTTCCAATAGGAAGAGCTATGCAGGGAATGAATTTTAAATAGTGATATTTATTCAAATAAAAAGAACTACCTTTTCATGGGGCACCTGGGTGGCTTAGTCATTAAGCGTCTGCCTTCGGCTCAGGGCCTGATCCCAGAGTCCTGGGATCGAGCCCTGCATCTGGCTCCCTGCGCTGCAGGGAGCCTGCTTCTTCCTCTCCCACTCGCCCTGCTTGTGTTCCCTCTCTCCCGGGCTGTCTCTTTCTGTCAAACAAATAAATAAAATCTTAAAACAAACAAACAAACTACCTTTTCAAAGCCAAGTCTGTGTTTATCTAAAAACTGATAAGAGATTAACATATGTTACTGATCTTTCCTTCTTCTTTGACACTTTGCTCTACTACTCCTTGTCTCTCATTTCATCTCATTTTATGAGAAGTTATCTCGTCCAATTTATCTTGGCTTATGTTTCATCCCTTCTCAACAAGAGGTGTCTGATGTGGGAAACAAAGGCAGAAGAAAAATTATTAAATATCCTTCCTACGAGAGAGCCCATTGACAAGTCCTTGAACCCCGCAGAGTGACATTCCTCTAGGGACTCAACCACCTCAGTGTTAATACTTTGCTAAGGGCAAAAGGCAATCCTAGCCTGACACCCTCCCCCCCATAAGTCTACTTCAATGTATAAAATTCCTTTGGAAACTTCCTTTATCTCTAAACCCCCCAAGATATGTGTTGGCAACCATTCCCCAAGCATATGGCCCACTGATAGACATCGGAAGGGTCTCATGACTAAGGTTTTATTAGATGGTAATAAATGATCTTTTCCCAACAATAGCTAGACCTCTCAGGGCCCTGGAAACCTTGCTTCCAAAATTCCTTAGAGACTTAGGATATCCCTAACCCCCTCCCAACTTGAGAGTATATAATGGGCCACTCCTCATGACCCTGGTACAGCCCTTTCTGCCCATGGGTCCTGTCCCTGTGCTTTAATAAAATCACCTTTTTGCCCCAAAGTTGTCTCAAAAATTCTTTCTTGGTTGTTGGCTTTGAACCCCATCGTCTCTCCTACATCAGCATCCTCTGTCCCAAATGTACTAAAAGTTGTTTGTTCTTTATATAAAAATAAAAACATACAAAATAAACCAAATTCCGTTCTGATTCTTCTTACACTATAATATTATCTCACTGGTGATATACATATATATTATCTTACTCCTTATCACTAATTTTCTCATGAATATTTTCAAAGAAATTTTAATTGTTTTAATCACCCTTTTAATCCTTGGTTCTTTTTTTTATTTTTTATTTTAGAGCAGGAGAGAGAGAGAGAGGACACACACACATGGGGGGCATTAGTGGGGGGAGGGGCAGAGAGAGGCAGAGAAGCTGACTCCCCACTTAGCAGGGAGCCCTACATGGGGCTTGATCTCAGAACCCTGCGATCATGACCTGAGCAGAAACCAAGAGTCAGAGGCTTAACCAACTGAGCCACCCAGGTGCCCTGAATCCTCAGTTCTCTTACTTTCAACCTCCTGTCTCCTCCTTCCACACAGACCTGGTTTTTTATATAGGCCCTTTTCTTTCCGGCTCTTTGGACTTCAAAATGTTATTTAAATTTCTACGTCTTGATTTTTTTCATCTGTAAGTGATCATAATACTACTTTCTTAAAATAGAGTTTATTGAGCTAATGTATATATGTTTTTGGTTACACGGTACAAGTTTGACATGGGTTAAGTGTTCAATCCAATTATTATTTTAATGATGATAAATATTAATGTTATTATATGTACTTTTAAGTAACATTCAATTAGATAAAATTCAAAGTGATTCTAAACACATGTTTCTTTGCCCCCATTTCTCTTAATTCTCCAGGGCTTTGCTAGACTCTACCCTCAGGCAAAAATATCTTTTGCTTTGAAGTTCATTTTATTTGATTATGCCCCCTGGATTTATAAGTGTGGCCTATTAATGTTTAGATTATTTCTTTTCATTTATTAAGGTCTTTCTATAAGAGCTTCTCTTTCTTCTCCAAACTCTTTCCAGAATTCCTAACATCTGCAGAATGCACAAAGACTAACCCATCCTCAACCCTGGATTCCTCTTTAAAACAATGTGGCAAAAGGGAAGGAGTGAGGGGATGGGCAAAATGGGTGAAAGGGAGTGGGAGGTACAGATTTCCAGTTATGGAATGAATAAATCATGGGGATGAAAGATGCAGCACAGGGAATACAGTCAATGATATTGTAATAACTGTGGTGACAGATGGTAGCTACTCTCTGGTGAGCATAGCATAATGTATAGACTTGTCAAATTGCTATGTTGTACACCTGAAACTAATATAACACTGTGTGTCAACTATACCTAAATAAAAAATACATTAGGGGTGCCTAGGTGGCCCAGTCAGTTGAGCGTCTGACTCTTTGTTTCATCTTGGGTCATGATCTCCATGTTGTGGGATCCAGCCCCGAGTCAGGCTCTGAGCTCAGCGTGGAGTCCACCTGAGTTTCTCTCTCCCTCTCCCTCTGCTCCTCCTGGTCTCTGTCTCTCTAAAATAAATAAATAAAATATTTTAAAAATGCAGGTACACCTGGGTGACTCAGTGGGTTAAGTGTCTGCCTTCTGCTCAGGTCATGATCTCAGGGTCCCAGGATTGAGCCCTGTGTCAGGTTCTCTGCTCAACAGGGAGTCTGCTTCTCCCTCTCCCTCTGTGCTCTCTCTCTCACTCTCACTCTAGCTCTCTCTCAAGTAAATAAATAAAATTTTAAAAAAGCATTAAAGCCCATAAATTAGTAAATAAAATGATGTGGCAAGTGATCAACCCCAGTCAACCTCAGCAACTCATTAGTAATACTATACATCAAAATAGTGTCCCATACTGTAATGATATTCCTCATTACCTAATACTGCCACCAGGTTTTGTTTTTTTTTTTTTTAATCTTTCTCTTAAGCAAATCTGACCATGTCTTGATCTCTCCTTTTCCTTTCTATATATCCTATATATCCACTTTCTTCTCTGTATGGGTTAATGCCCCTGCTTCATGACTCTAATAATTTTTTCTAGCAGGACACTCAATGTGCTCCTCTTTTTCCATTTCCTCTATCTTCTTCAAAACCCATGAACTTTATTTATTAAGGCCTTTCCATTGAAAAATCTCTTATTATCTTTAAACCCGCATTTCTTAAATGTTTTTCAAATATTTTAACAATTTTCAAATATTTCTCATTGAAAAATCTCTTATTATCTTTAAACCCACATTTCTTAAATGTTTTTCAAATATTTTAACAATTTTCAAATATTTCTCAACCAACTCTACAAAGGGTTTTGGTCATGCTTGGCTTGTTTGCTTGCTTTTAAACAACACCTATAAAATTTTCAGATTATCTCCTTTTTTAAGATTTATTTGTTTATTTTTTAATATTTATTTTTTTGAGAGAGTGTGGGGTAGAGGAGTCTCAAGCAAATTCCATGTGGATCACGAACAGGGAGGAGCAGAGGGAGAAGGAGGGAGAGAATCTTAAGTAGACTCCACAGCCAGTGCAGAGCCAGACATGGGGCTTGATCTCACAACCCTGAGACCACGACAGGAGCCAAAGCAAGAGTGGGCCGAATAACCAACTATGCCACCAGGTGCCCCTCAGATTGAGTTCTGAACGGAGTTTGAAAACATATCCCCAGTCAGTGTTTAGTTTTAATCATTACAAGTCAATTAAATTTGCACTACACTTCTCCCCCTTTCAAACATTCTTTGATTGGATAACCCGGACTCCTACTATGGAGAAATAATCAAGGCTATAGGTCATGAATTCCCTTAACTACCTACTTTCTCCACCAATAAATTTCCTCTTTCCTCTTTCCCTTCAATTTAAGTGGAATTGATGTATCTCTTCTAATCCGCACAGAACTCTTTTACCTCAGCCCATGGCTTCACCCTCTCCTATAGTTTCTGAGTGGTCCTAGCTCTACCACCTCTTTCTCTTTTTGACACTAACTTCTTTTCTCCTGAATCTTTGTTGCAAATATATAATAATACTTACACTTCTTCCATCACAAAAACTACACAGACTAACAAAATCATCAAACCACCAAACTCTCCATTGAGAGTTAAATTCTAGACAATGATATATCTCTCCTTCTAACTTTACAAGTAAAGTTTCTAGAAATATTGCTTTATGCTCACCGACTTTTACTTTCTCACTTTTTGTATATTCATCCATCTGGCTCCAACATTTATTTTACTCTGAAACTGCTCTTATATAGGCCAACAGGCCAGATGGTCCTGAAAACATGTACTATGAGCTGGTAACGCTGAGAAAAATCTAGCCGAGATTTTTTTTTTTTTTACAATTTTAAGAGAGGTGTGAAGACTATCAGAATCAGAAACACTATATAAGATCACTTTCTATTTTATAGGCAAGGCTCTAGCAACATTCAGACTCTTCAATATGGGTCAATCTCATGTGCTTAATAGCTACTCCATACCATTTTCTGTTTTTGTTTTTGTACATCTGGCTACATGGTCGAAAACTTGTTTTATCTTACTTCAGTGAAAGGCAGGTAGAGACAGAATTAAAATATAGTATTAGTTAAAATAATCATCAAAGTTATACAATGATCATAATTCCTTGATCTGAAGTTTTAAGAAAATTATGATAAATGATCTTGCAACATAAGGAGATATGGTGATTTGTGGAAAGCCATGCTGATATCACTCCGAAGAGCACTTAACTGAAGCAGGTCTAATTTTGATGATAGGATATAGATGTACGTATGTATGTAACTCTTTTTATGTAAATTTGGAAAATATTTTAAGGCTAAGTATATGAGTATTTAGAAATAAGACATTCATACTTTTCTAAAAGTAGAATAAATTGTTACCAAATTTCTTGAAGGACATTTGTTTTTGTTTTGTTTTGCTTTTTTTTTTTTTTTTTAAAGATTTTATTATTTGTTTGAGGGAGAGAGAGAGTACAAGCCAGGGAAAGGGGCAGAGGAAGAGGGAGAAATGGACTCCCTGATGAGCAGGGAGCCCAACATGGGGCTCGATCCCAGGACCCCCACAATCATGACCTGAGCCAAAGGCAGACACTCAAACAACTGATTCACCCAGGTGTCACTTGAAGGTTATTTGTTAATAACTGTCAAACATCTTACTATTTAACTTTGGTTTTAATAGAAAAATACTATTTTGGGAGGTGTTTAATTCTGTATAATAGTGAAAATTGAAAACAATCTAAAATCCATGAGTAGGTGGTATGCTAAGTAAATGTACATATGTATAATGACATAATTGGAGACCATTAAAGATTCTATAGTACCAAAGTATATACTGCTTAGATAATATGTCACCTACAGAATATATAAGTGAAGTACAGTTTACAAAATAGTATGTATCATAGGATTCCAATTTTATAAATTAAACATAATATCTGGCTTATACATCAGAGAGAAGTCAAATAATTTGCAGTTGTTGATCTTGCCTAATTCTTGGTGGTGGGATTATGAATAATTTTTGCTTTTTGCAAAGCTAAATATCCTAATTCTAAAATATAACACAATATATTAATACAAGGCAATTACCTGAGGAGATACTGAAATTGTTACTTGCATTCAATCACTTACAATTTAATGAAGAGGTGAATTCTACATATGACCATATCTCAGAAGAAAATCTATCAAACTATCTATTATATTTCACAGGTGGTGATACATAAATTATGCTAGGGGCCGTAACAGATTGCCAGTCCAGATGTTATTCAAACACTGTGATTAGCCTCATGCCTTTAAAGTCATTGGGTCAAAAATGTGCACATTTCAGCACACATGTCTATTTAAAGTAATTTGGACATTTGAACTATTTTTTCTTAAAAATCTGTGCATATTTTCTGTTCCTATGTAAGGGTTTGATGTATTTGTCACTGTTCTTGACACATTATACATATTCTCATAAGTTTTATCATCTAGATATAATTTAAGCAACATGTACTCGTATTAAAATATTATCTCCATTTTTAGGGTTCATGTAAGATGATCAAATTCCATTATTCAAAAATTAAATGAAATCTCCTGGAGATAGATGATAGTTTTCGGAAAAATAAAAGGAAATTATTGTGTGTGGAATTCATTACTCAAACATTATATATTCTTCTAAATATGCATGACTTGTTTAAGGAAAATTGTGTCAGGAATGCCTTGTATTTTGTTTACTATAGAAAGTTTTCATAATTTCCCATAAACTTCCCTATTACCTGGGAGAACCAGAATGCCATTTGCAAAAGGAGAGATACAAAAATATGTTTCTTTCAGTTCTTCAACAACAATTTATCCTTAGCTTTCTTCAGAAATTTCCATCTATTTTGTCTTTATGTTTACAGAAGTTGGTTTTTTTTTTACATTTACATGCTGTGATATTTATTGCTTTAATTTTGTAATGATGAAAACAAAGGAAAGGGAGCCTACAATATGTGCGTAATTCTCCTAAACTAAACAGATTCCCCTAAGCTCCCTTATTATATGGCCCATATAAGCACAATTTCTTCCATATCTATCTCCAGCACATCACATAAGTTAACTCAATAAAGCTCTTCTGGAGTCTGTTGTTACAATATAAATATCTCCCTAATGTAGAATTGGAAAGATATGATTTAGATAAACTCAGATTAAAGAAAATTCAAATAAAAGCATATCCTCCTCACCATAAAATTTATAGATACTATAATTTGATCAGTATAGTCAATTTCATTAAATTAGACTCATTTTTATATTTTGGAAATATGGTACTTATCTAATTGCTTTGACTTAACCATTTCAACTCATTGGCTGTGTTGATACTTGATACAGCAATTCTTAACTGTAAATGCTGGGGACCGCAGTCAAAATCTTTCTCAAGTTTGAACTAATATTTTGATGCTGATATTTATGATCTCAGTAGAGAAGTATCAGGAATGTAATGAAAATGTGTACAATCCTAATGTTTCTACCATTTTGTTGTAGCTATGATTCTGATTGATACATTGCATCTATTACTGTGTTTATCCTTTGTTATGAAATTCTTTCCAACAGTGCTCACAAAAATACCAGGTCATAAATTTTAGCCCATGTAATTTTCGTCTAAGAAGTCAGGCTTGTAAATTAAAATTGAAAGAAAACAGGGGATTTAATTAAAGTCAGAGAAGGTTGGATAGTATGTTTTACTTGTTTTAGGTCATGTTTTCTTTAGTACATATGTGTATTTTATTTATTTTTGAAAGATTTATTTATTTATTTGAGAGAGAGATCTAGAAACAGAGAGAGAGAGCAAGTGGGGGCAAAGGGAGAGAGAAACTCAAGCACACTCTATGGTGAATGCAGAGCCCCATGTGGAACTTGATCTTATGACCCTAAGATCATGACCTGAGCTGAAACCAAGAGTTGGAGACTTACCTGACTAAGCCACCTAGGCACCCCAGTATGTATATTTTTAAAGGGACATTCAGTTTCATAGAATTACATACTTTTAAGTGTCAAAGAAACATTAATCTATTTAAGTTAAATAGATCTCTTTTCTAGTTGAAAATATATAGAACTGACTGGTATAATCAATATTATCCAGTTTATTTTGTTATTTTAATAAATTCCTTTCTATAATATTAAAGTGAATCTATAATATTGGTAGAAATCCAAATTCTGGGTACATGAGGAAATTATCAGTCTTTAAGCAGGAAAATATATCTAAGAGTTAAGAGAAACCAATTGTTTTTAGCTAAAATACTTAGCCTACTCAATATTTCAACGATCAAGTATGAAAAGAAAGTGAGCAATGCAATGCTATGGAGCTTGTCAAAACAATTTAAGACCCTTGTTACTTTTACATTTGACCCTCCACTTTAAACTCCAAGATGACACTTGATTTTGAACGATCAAAAATAGATAGATTCACAGAACAGAACAAGTACACATTGAAATGCTCTGCTAATTTAGAAGTGAAAGAAAATTAATTGAAATGATCCAACACTTTACAATAAAGTTCAGTGCCTTTAATGGGAAGACTTGCAAACAGTTCTGTGTTAACAACTTGTCTTGTTTCTACAATTAATTGCCTTCAGCTGTATAAACAATAGAGTATGATCAAGTAACATGAAGGCTTTGGACAGATCAATAATAAAGGCATCCTAATTTATCCTTCCTTCACCACCATCACCATAAGATTAATAAGTTTCAAAGGAGCCAATTGAGTGAAGTCTTTAGCCTAAAACTGCTGCTAAAACATCATCCAAATACAAAGCACAAACAGCTCATCAGAATTGCTAAACCAATCAGGCAAAAGTAACAAAGAAATTAGCAGTAGAGGGAGGGGGCATTTGAAAATACACATTTCTTATGCATCTGCTATAAAATGCTATAATCTGAAGAGACTGAACTGTCTTTTTCATATGCAAGACTCAAGGAAGGAAAAAAAAATAGAGAAATTAATGACTTGGTGGCCAAAAGATTTTGTTGTGCAAAGAACCATATTGGTTTACTTTCATTTTATCTTTTTCTTACATAGTTCCTGTTGTCTGTGATAGTAAGAACCAGAGCTATATAAAAAGTTTGATGATGCAAATGCTACATTAAGAAAACAACTCAATTAAATATGCACTGAATATAAATTTATGAAAAGCTCTGTAAATAAAACCTTTCTGATAAATTATGGCTTTGGGTATGTCTGCATAAAAAAAAATCACTGTGCTAGAGGTTAGGAGACATTTATTCTAGTCCTATATTTGCCTAAGAAGAGTTTTCTGATCTTAAACAATTTGTGCAATATATCTCTTATGGTTATTTACTCTAATTATATGATACTACCCATAATCTTGTCAGAGAACAGGAAGGAAAGCAAGCCAGTGGCTCATTGTTCCAGCATGTCCCAAAGGGCCCAAATTAGATCAACTGTTAGATCTCCTGCAAATATTTGGTGATTTAAAAGTAGTGTGCATGTATATCTATGCATACATAGAAATTTAATTTTTTATTTTAATATATATATTTCATTTTGTACAATATAAATCTCTCAGGTTATTCCAGACTAAAGAAATGATGTATATGATCAGAATGGACATTGTTTCTGAAAATTTTAGAATATACTAAATTACTAACTTTAGCCTTGTTTTGTTATGAGAATGTTTTCAGTGGTGATTGATATTTTAAATCATTCTAAAACACAAATTCCCTTTTATAAAAAATGATTCTTTATTGAATTTTGTATTCCAAATTTGGGCTTAGAATGCAAAGATTCTAAAAATAATATATACGCAAAAAGTAATTAAAAATTTGGAGGTTGAATTTGAAATCCAGTGTTTTAAAAAACATAACTGGAGATTATAATTTATTTCTAATATTGCTTAGCTCTCTTGCATTTATTAAAATTATTTTTATATAATTTAGTAGACTAAATCCTGAGTTTATATAATTTACTGAATGATCTCTAACTCAAATATCATCTCCTTATTATCTATTATTAAACAACTAAACATTAATGAAATTAATGAAGAAAATTGAATTTATCACTCAGAATTGAATTATTCATTACAGATATTTACATAAAGATAAATATATTGATAAATTGATTCCAAATGAAAAACCTCAAACTTGAAGAAGGAACATTCAGGGAGATTTAGAGCAAACTGAAAATGAATAATAGGATGTGCTAAAAGGTATTACTGTAGTCATCTTAAGGGCGTTACCTAGAGACAAATTTATACTAAAATACATGAAGGTTCTTCTATACTCCATTTGCTCAGGTAGTAGACAAGCCACTCTATCCGAAATACTTTTAAAATGCCATTTTTGTATAATTAAATGACTTTTTAAACATGTCAGTCCTAGCCAAAATGATCAAATGAGGAAAGATCAACTTTGACACCTTTGTATTTCTCCCTATACCATCTTATAACGTTGGATGAATGGGAACAGAGGTACTGGGGAGGTTGCTGGTATGCAAAGCAATGTCTGACTGTGACTGAATTGACAGGACAATTCTGTGGACCAGAAATTCAATTGAGTCATTCAAAGCAATTCCCTTCCTTCCTTTCCATATGGCTTATACCTTATAATGATCCACACCTTTCAGCCTCCAACTGGGGACCATTACTTCCCTTGTACATATCACTCTCTGTCCCCATTGTCTTCCTTTCTGTTCTTTGAAACATTTACTAGGAATCCTATTCACCTGAGAGGCAGTGCCAATGCTGAGATTTTTAGTGCCCTGAAAGCAACAACAGATATATTACTTCTTCAAAACAGTTTCTGAAAAGCTTTCTACCTGTTTATAGGCCCTATATGCCATTTTTTCACAATGCAAAATAAATACAATAAATTCAGTTAAATCACATTTAACGTAGTCTCCAAATAGAAAACAAGCAAGACAAACCTACCAACATAGTTTGTTATTCGATTGGTTCCACTTATCAAAAACAGTATCAGTTTCGTACTGATATGGAAAATAATTCTTTTGATTACAAAATGTAAATGAATTGGACAGGGTAGTATTACTACAAAAACACTTTGAAATTCAACTCAGGTAAGTATTTTGAAAAACACTTGAAAAATGTTTTTGAAAAATAGTTATTTGAAAAAAAAGAAAAACAGTGATTTGAAAAATTGTAAAATTGCGCATCATTTATATATATAAAAATATCTATATTACTTTGATCTTAATTAGATGTACCGTAATGTAATAATGGATAGACCGTGATATAAGAAATGAATTCAGTGAACTCTTCATATCTTTCAGAGTTTTTAATACAATTATTTTACCAGAAACAAAACTTGAATTATTTAAAAAATAATACCTGAACATTTAGTTCATGGATCCTTTATTATGTGATTCTCAATGTATGGCTAACACCCAAATGCATAACAGAGAAGTCTTAATCTATATTTCTACTTATATTAATGATACCTGAATATCCCTTGGTGCTTAAGTAGGGTGCCACACCAGATTACTGAAAGTCTAACTCAACTAATTTGGGCAGGTCTAAGAAATGGGATAATTAAGAGGAGGACTGAATGTGGTACAGAACAGATACAGAAGCATTCCTTAGAAGCAGCTCTTCTTGAGAAGATAGAAGAAGCTTTTCAGCATGAAAAACATTGTCTGACAAGTTAACCTTTAACTATATGGATAAGTGGAAGTACTTATGATGAAAATGAGATAAAATAGCAGGGAGAGAAAGGAAAATGGAATTAACAGAAGCTGACCAACTTACTGACCAACTTCACCAGGTTTATTAGGCTTATGGCAAGACACTGGCCCTTGCCTCATTTGGAGGCATTTTGACCATTTCGGTCTCTCCTCCTGGTTGTCCGTCTGTGCCGTAATCTCTCTCCCCTCCGTAGACACTCCTTAGAGTCATAGTACATCCTTTCAGCCTCAAGCCACATTTCTAGATAAATATAGCTTGTATGTTTGTGATTATATTACATATTGCCTCTTTATAAGCCCCTTCTCTTCTTCATTTCTTTTCTATTTAAGACTTGGGCGGGGGGCGGGGGAATGGGATAGGCTGGTGATGGGTAGTAAGGAGTGCAGTATTGCATGGTGCACAGTGTTATACGCAACTAATGAATCATAGAACTTTACATCAAGAACCAGGGATGTACTGTATGGTGACTAACATAATATAATAAAAAATATTATTATATAAAAAAAAAAAGACAATTCAATGCTTTTAACCCCTTCTCCCTTCCCCATTTTTAAAAAAGAGGGGGCTCATAAATGTTGAGTTTGACTGTAAAGTCTTTTTAAAAGAAATTTTTAATTTGAAAAAGAATTTGAACATCAGACATATGCTCATAAGAAGTCTGTACAACCAGTTTCTCTTTAAATTTCCATGGGCTAGTAATTCTAGGTGACCTTCCATGCAGGTTGGCAGCGTCTGGAGCTTTGCTCACCTGTTGCCTCAGTCTCTACCACTCCCTATTACTTACCTTCTTGGCTGCTCTGTTCATTTTCTTTGTTAACTGCTCCCTGGAAGTGTTTGATATTGTATTCTTGTAATTAGCCGTGAAGCACAGTGTTAAGGAGCTATAAATGGACTCTTGAGTTAATATTCAATAAATAGGTACCTCTCTTGGAAGACTGGCAGAAACCAACCAGTTGTTCACCAATATCTGTATTTTCATTTCTTTGACAGACTTCTAGTCTACATTTCCGAGAACCTTTGCAGTTAGGTAGGGCCATGTGATTGAGTCCTCACCAGTGGTATGCAAAAGGAAGCGATGAAGCCTAACCTAAGCTTGGCCTCTAATATCTCCCTGACCTTTCTCAAGCTCTCTCTTTCTTTATGTGACTGTAAACAATTAAGTGGAGGTTTCTGAGACCTTAAACATGGCACAGCTTCGAGATGGAAGGGGCCAGCATCCTTGATTGACAACGTGGAAGAGTGACTATTGCCTACCTACATTGTAATATGGTATGAGACAGGCACAAAACTTTACTGCGAGAAGCCGTGGGGAATTGTAGGATATTTGTAAGATAAGATAGATTATCCTGATTAGTACAACTGCACCACATGGAAATTCTAATTTAAAACAATTGCTATAGTGTTAGAC
The DNA here is from genome assembly GCF_023065955.2 of Ursus arctos. Lineage (NCBI taxonomy): Eukaryota > Metazoa > Chordata > Mammalia > Carnivora > Ursidae > Ursus > Ursus arctos. The sequence continues at coordinate 18,815,492 of NW_026622764.1, forward strand.
AACTGAGTTTTTTCTTACAATTTTCTTAATCACAAATTAATGGCATGAGTATTTTTAAGAGATTTCCTTGTCTCTTAGAAACATTATTCTTCTTGGGGCACCTGGGTGGCTCATTTGGTTAAGTGTATGCCTTGGGCTCAGGTCATGATCTCAGAGTCCTGGGATGGAGCCCCCCACCTGGCTCACTGCTTGGCAGGGAGCCTGCTTCTCCCTCTCCCCCTCCCTCTACTCATACTCTCTCTCACTCTCTCTCTCTCTCTCTCAAATGAATAAATAAAATCTTTTTAAAAAATGAATTAAAAAATAAAAAATAAATAAAAATATAATTATAAAAAGTACAAAGGTAAATACATATATGTCAGCAAAATTTTAAAAGTAACTATTTTATATTGATTAAACAAAAATCAGCAAATCAGAAAACTTATTTTTGTCACATATTTACATATTTTAATCACTTTCCCAGCCATATAAGTCTTTAATACCCAGTGATTTGTACATTTCTGAAGAATGTATCTTTTCAATATTTGAAGGATTAGCATTTAAAATTTTTTAAATAATTTAATCATGACCTTCATCACAATTAATTTGTATGCTTAACTAATTAAAAATATTTGACACAGTCAATTGACTTTTAAGCTTAGACCACAATATTTTTAATTGGGAGAAACTGTGGAAAAAATCCTTGTAAGAAAAGAATAGTATCAATTTTTTTTCACTATTCAAACTTGAAAATACTATAGCCCAAATATTTAATAGCTACTCTCCTTTGCCTGTGAGTTCCAGAGTGTCTTTTTTTTTGGATAAATATTTATATGAGAAAAAAAGCCATTCTATTAGTTCTTTCTTATTTCAAGCTTTGTTTTAAGTAACTGTAATATCCTAAAAGGTTAAAAGGATTAGATTTTAGTTCTCCATTCACTGAATATTTTAATAAAATTTCTACCTGATTTCAAATAAATTTTAACTAAAATACAAAGTGCTGCTTTAAAAAAATGTCTAAAACCACACTGGGTTCTTGAAGGTGATTTCTGAAAGTTTTTCCAAACATCAGACATTTCTTAAATACAACTGATAATGGGCACTAGAAGAAAAAGACATAATATTATGCAGAAATTCAAGAGCTGTATAATGAAAAATTTTTAGTTCAGTTATATTCAGTCTTTGTGTGTGTGTCTGCCTATGTGTATATGTATGTGTGTATGTAGTATATGTTAAATTTTGATAGTTACAGCTTCTATTTCCATTGTTGGGTTATGACAATTTGTTTGAATATAATAGTAAATTATGCCCATGCCTTGAAACCTATTTCAAGTATACTTTTTACTCCATATGTTTTTAAATTTATTAAGGAGCATTTTTTAAAAATATGATACTCTGCCCCACCAAAATTTATCATTAATATTGACTTTATGGTAGCATTAACTAATGTTTGATGTTTAATCTTTGACAAGATGAACTTCTAATAGCGTCACTCTGATTTCATAAATTGGATGAAAATATGCGATTATAGCAAGTATTAAGTAACTTCTTATTTGAAGTATCTGATGGCATTGATATAAAACTGGAATAATTTCATTACCTATGAAGGGTTTTCTGATAACAAAGCTAGTGTATTGACTATTTTTCATGATGTATAAGAAAAACTGAAGATGAAAATAGAACAAAAATAATTAAGTAAGCAATCTTTGAGTAAAAATTTGTTTTTTACATAGTGATATGTAAACACTCTTTCATGTCAGCTTTAAGTTTATAAAGATAATAATAGAACTTGACCAAAATAATAGAGGTAGACAACAGAACTCTAACCAGGTGACAATTTCAAATACAGTTCTATTGTATGAATCATCATTCTTTACCATAGAACCTTCAGTTGCTAAATCCTTATATTTGAACACATACTTCTTCACACATCAACCAGCTTTATTAATTCTTCCTCAGCAGACTTGACATCTTAGACTTCCTGTACTGAATCTTGTCACCATGGTGGGCAGTAAGTATTGGCCAACATTCTGTGCAGTTACTTGATCAATAACAACTTTCTTGAACAATAAAAACATGTAACTCAATTTTCCATTGAATGTATATATTTTCTAGTTTATTGCTACTGGAATTTTTTTAATAATGCAAAACAGCCCAACAAAAGCATGACCAAACAATAGAGTTGTAGCTTCAAACCATAAATCACAAAAATAATCAGTATGACAAAAGCATCCATACCATATTCTATTGTATTTCTACATAATATGTATATTTAAAATATAATTAATGTATGATTTCTCCTTACTCCTGGTGGCTTTTGGTATCTCATAAACATCATCAGGTGCCATGCATGGCACAGCTAACTATTTATCGAATGGTCAGCAAGGACAGCCCAGTGAGAGAACGTACTTCATGTTATTAGTTAGAATGCTATCTTTAAAGAAGTTAGTTCCCTTGGGTCTTGGAAAGATTAGGAAATGAGAACTGGGGTGTTAGTTGTCTTTCAGATTTAAATGCATGTTAGACCTCAGTTCACTACCCATGAGTCTCTACCACCCCAGGGGCAAAGGCAGAAGATGAAAGCACAAAGTGAAAATATGCTATACCCATCCTAGGTGAATGTAACTATTGATAATAATTTTTAATAACAACGACAAATCAGGAACAAATGCTAAATAAACCAGATGGGTCTCAGGGACAGTAGGTGTCAACTGGATATATCCCAGGAAAACCAACATCTGGTCACCCATGATATTGAGGCTTCGTTACCACAAAACCACACTTGAAATTGTCACCTGGGTAGAGTTCTGTTGTCTATCCCTATAATTTTGATCGAGTTCCATTATTACCTTTATAAACTGAAAGCTGATATGAACCTTAAAGTTCCAGGAAAGAAAAATCTCAGTCTGGTAGCTACCAATAGTGTGTGTCAGCATCTGGATGGATTGCCAATCACGATAAACAACCTAATAATCTCATTTTCAATCCAGTTACATTTGTGCACGTTGAGTCTCATAAATTTAATCTGAAATTACAATTATATAATATTCTTTTTATTCAACAGTCAGAAGTTTTAAAAAACGCCGAATGTATTACAAAGTAAGAAAACACATGGGATTAAAGAATACTTGGGTATTCAGTTGCTTGCTCAGTGAGGGATTTGTGAAAATGGAAGACTCTAAACAGTAACACAAAGGTCCCTTTGCCATTAACATCTGTGACAGCCACGGTTATTAATAGTATAACCATTTTTTCACGGCAGGAATGGTTTCAACTCCCATTTTATATTACAACAAATAATTTGGGAAATGATTAATGAGATTTTTAATTATAGACTGAGTTTATCTTAAAACAATCTGTGGCACTACAGCTGGAAGGATCAAGCTTTAATTACATCCAGGAGAAACTCCACAGTGAGTCGAAACACGTCCGTTTTAGGGTGCCCAGACCTCCTCCATGACTGGTTCACCTTCACACTTGGCTGCTTAGCTCTGTTTTTTAGCACATGGTGCTAATGAGGCCACGGTCATGTTTTCACTCCCCATATGTGCCAGTTAGCTTCTCTCTGTTCCAGGGCTACAGATTGTTTTCCTAAACTTGTGCTGCCAACTCAAAGATTTCTCCACTCATTCACCAGGGAGATCTGGCCAAAAAGCATGGAAGATTCATCATAAAATTAAAGCTCCTGCTGATTGCTTGGAGATGGGGGTAAGAAGGCTTCCTTGGAAAAAATCAGTGTCGTCACATTCTTCAAAATGGCATGTTAATTCAGAGGCTTCCTCTGACTTGATTCCTGTTAGTTTTACTTTAAAAGATAATTACTTAAGGGAGGCAGCACAGAATAAAAGGACATGAGACTAGGATTTTAAAACCTAGATTTTGTTTGATCGCTTTGCCAAAGTAGGTGTATGACCTTGAACTGTTACCTAATTAACCTACGCTCATTATCCTTATCTAGAAAGCCTGAATATTGCCTCAGATAATTGTCCACCAGGCGAGCTCTAAGTGTTTGTAAGTCCATGACTCAAAATGTCAGGAACTGGAAGCTTATTGGACATGAAGCTGGAGGCAAGAAGGGGGACCTGATGCATCTCAAAAACTCAAACTGAGTCTCAGGCAGATGGTTATTAGTTGTCAGTTGTCAGGATCTCTCATTGAGCAAAAATGGGCTCCCATTGACTTACAGGTGCTTCTGTTTTGTAGTGTTGGTTTCACAGTTTGTTGCTTACAGGAAGTGTGCAACATCAGCCTTCAGCCAGGGGGAGAAATACATGAGATCGGTCTCAATGAATTTACTCACTAACTCTCTTTCTTTTGTTTATCTCAGCAGACTTCCGCCGTAGGCTTGGAATGAATACATTCTTCCTTGTCAAGTCCTGGTAATTATTTTTCACCATAAATAAGCACAGAGCCCTTTTCAGCTATGCATCACCGAATAACTGTCAGAAGACAAGTGTCATGACAAGAAATGCCCCTCCTTAAAATGATTTATTTATTTCTACCCAAAGACACCTTGTTGAGGGGAGAGGTTGACATGAAGTCTTTCTGTTTCGCATTAAAGAAAAAAAAATGTTCTTGTTTACTAATCAAAAGACTATATTTAACATAAGTGCCTATCATAAAGACTTAGTGTTTGTTTTAACAAATATAGGCTGAATACAAATTCTAACTAAAGCAATCTTGTTGAGGAAAAAAATTATTACACCTAAAAAGCAACAGTACCCACTTTTAGTTTAGTCATAGTAACTATGACTGGGGTGGGGTGAACTGGGAATGCTTTTATTTGTGAATGAATGAATTTCCATGGTTTAGTGTTTGTGAGACATAACTTTAAGTATTATTCCATAGACACTTAGCAGTGTATGTACATAATACAAATATTTGCTTTCATTCACTCACACACACAGACACACACACATATTAATGGTCATTTATCCTAACCTTTCATTTCATTCCATTGATTCTTGCTTCTGGTTATATGTAAGGGATGGACAAGAAGCTTTGTCTTTCTGATTCTGCAACTTTTGTTACTCTCTCTATTTCAACCTGGTTCTGTGTGTGGAATGGAAATAATTAGCATTACTCTATTACTAGAAATTTTACATGGATCTAGTATATTCATTTTTTATAAATTTGTGGAGAATGTGGTGAAATAATTAAATCTTTGATGAGGAAGACAGCTCATGTCCAATTGGGGAAACATATAGACCAGACCACCTCAGTATATTTCCTGCCTTTGAAAATCACTGTAAATGATATTGTGCTAGTAAAATAACTTCATATTGATAGGAAAGAGACAAATGCATTAAATAATTTTAATTGAGCATTTTTTTGGCATTTTTATTTTGATATGGGGACTAGAGGTCATTAAGTATCTGTTTATATTCTTTTTAAAAAAGATTTTATTTATTTGAGAGAGAGAGCAAGCGAGAGAAAGAGAATGTGTGCTCGCACAAGTGGGGGGGAGGGGCAAAAGCAGAGGAAGAAGCAAGGTTGGACTGGATCCCAGGACCTGCAGGTCATCACCTTAGCCAAAGGTAGACGATTAACCGACTTAGCTACCCAGGTGCCCTTGTTTATATCCTTTATACAGAGTTGAACTGGGTAGGAGGAGACTAATACGTTTTGTGGTAGTATTACTGATGGTTTATTAGCAATATTACTACACACAGATTTTGGAAGAAAATAGATTTCGGAGAAAGTGTAAATTCTATGTTGTCAAGACAATCACATAGAAAAGAATGTTAGTATTTCTCCTGTGTCAAAACTCCTCAGTTCTCTCTTCATGATGTCACATATTGGATAAGAAAATGTTTATGAGCAATATCTCAAATCAGAATCAAAAATTTTATGTTAAAACACTGAAAGCACTGTGTTTAAAATTAAGAGGCAGAGAAGAATGCCAAAAATCACCTTGTTATTATTGTTCTGGAACTAAGGGAAGAAGCTATTAGAGCCAAGAAAGAAGCAAGAGATATAAATTTGAAAAAAAGGCAAAGCAAAATTTATTATTCTCAGTTGACCTGATTTAGTGCATAGAAAATCTTAAAGAATCACATAAGTTTTTTTGAGTCAAAAATCAAATTAAGTAAGAGAGCAGGTTAAATTAGTAATCGAGAATCAAGAACTTTTAATATGCAAACTATCACAAGATAAATAGTATTTTGGAAGAAAATATTCTATTTCAATAGCAAATAAAAATACTATAAAGACAGCAGTACTTCCTTAATCTATCTGCTCAAAACAATAATAAATAAATCACAGAAGTTATGTTTTTTTATAAATGGACAAAATGTGTTAACTTCCTTGTGGAAAACGAATTCGTTTACTATGAAAATCTGAAAAGTACAAATGATGAAGTAACTAGATTCTTGGATAACAGATTATATGGTGAAGCAATAATATATAAAATTTTAGATAATTTATGGATTTTATTCTTTTATTTCTTTTTTAAACAACAATCTGGTTGGCAATAAAACATGTTTACATTATAAGACACTTTCATGTTTTGGGTATTAAACCTCTGACTATTAAACAAAGTTTGTTATTTTCAAATCTTTATGTTACCAGTACATCAAAATCAGAGCATGAAGGGCATAAAGTTGCTTTTGGTCATGTTTAGGGACTGTTTAACTGCTTTTTCTTTAGCTGGTAACCCATCACGAAATTAAGAACCAGGTTTAAATAACTACAAAGCCAATTCTAAAATTATATCAATATGTTCTATTTTGGAAATTGAGCACATATTCTGTTGAAAAGTTAGTGGAGATTTAATTGATTTGCCACATTTCTTAAATAAAGCAGATGCTCGTTAACTATTTTGTGTTTTGTTTTCTTGTTCTATAAAATGGCAGTTGTGCAGAAGAATTGGAAGAACACATTTGAAAAGGCCTCTGTATTGACACGCATCACTGCTCTTCTACCACGCATGCTCCTTAGTCATCATAAAGCAGGTGGCACCAATGGTAGAAGATAAAGAAATATCAAGCACTAACCGTCCCTCATGAATGCCCAACAGTTTACCTTGTTCTTGATATCTGGAAAAAATAACTCAAACTCAATCTTTAATAACAGTGTAAGCAATCATATGTGCTTCAAAAAACTGCAGTAGAAGGAATGTACTTTAAAGTTAATTCAGTTAACCAGCAGTTTGATGGTTTTAAATCCAAAATTAGAGAAATGGAAGAAAGGGTAAAACTACTGGAAAAACACAGTAGGGAATGTAAGTAGAGTGTGAAAACTGCTGTGGAACAGATTGCTGTTATAATTAGAGACAACATTTCACTCTCCTTTAAATACGAGTCCCTGGAAATTGCTCTAAGAGAGGGAGACACAGCTGTTTCAGTGTACAGCTGGTGGGAATCACAAAGACCATAGTCAGACATTTAAACCGGTTGAAAAATAAACCAGCTAAATAACAGTAACACCTGGCTAGACCTTAGATGCAAATATATATTGTTCTTAATAAATTACAGTAAACCCACCTGAGAGTGTTGATGGTGAAGAAGAAGATACCTGGTACAAAATATATTGCATGTGGATAATGATTTCTGTAAGTCTTCATGATAGAAGTGAAAAGTCTAAATCTTAAAGAATGAGATATTTGAAGATTATAAGTTCAATAGGGTCAATTATAGCTTTAACATTAAATTGTGTCTCTTATATAAATTTTGAGAAGAAGCAACCAAATATTCGGTGATTAATCAAGATTCTTCTCCCTGTGCGGTTAAAAGAAAATGCATGACCAGGAAGGACATTCCACATGCTCAAGTTCTGGGCTCCCAGCCCTCTGCATGTTCTCTGGAGGGTCACACATGCTCTACCCTCTCTCTTATTTGGTCTTGGTACTTCAATGCTAGGCAAATAATAAAGAATATATACTCTTTTGGCTTAGAGTTGACCCAAATCTCAGAAATAACAGAATTCCTCATTTTGTCCTCTCATTTTTTAAATTTTATCAAATAATGACACATGCGTTAGAGTTTTCTTCCATCTCCTTCTTCCCTTCTTCCTCCTCCTCTTTCTTCTTCTTCCTCTCCTCCTCCTTTCCTCCTTCCTCTCCTTCTCCCCCTTCTTCTTTGTTTTCACAAAATACACGGAACAGTTCCTACCAGTATGTTAGCTGTACGATCGTACATGCAGACCTATTCTCTAGATTTTCTTAGAGAGGCTGTTACGATATTCGTCAAAAACACATTATCCTGTGAGTGTGAGGATTGTCCGGGAGGTGTTAAGTGACTGTGAACTGGCCTCTAGGCATCCACAGGCTGTCTGTGTTTGCCTCTCCCCAAAGCAACCCGGGAAGCCTGGTCTACTTGGCTCTACAATGCAGACAATTTTCACTTTTCTTGCCTTTGCTTCATTCTGCTAGGGAAGAAAGGAGTGTGAAGAAGAACAATCTCTCTGATGAGAATCCAGATACTCAAATAACTTTTCTTCTGTCTCCCTTCTCTCTGATTGCTGTTCCATGGAACGTTTGCACTTCAGCAGCATGAGGAAAGGAGCAGATCTTTTCTTCTAAGTTAGGGACGTGCTATGTTTTACTGGATATGGTTTAATCAGCTATTGTTGATAGATGTATTCTACACAAGTAAGGCATGTAGTAATCCTAATCCCATCTTCCCTTCCCTAATACTTGCATATTAAGGAAATACTTGTCATATCTCAATTTCATGTGTTAACAGTTACTTGTTTGTAAGAGTGTCTTGACTACCTCTCTTGATCAATAAAATGATTCTATTTTTTATTTTGAAAACTATGGAACAGGCACAAAAGAATGAATGAAGCCAAGTTACTAATAAAAACAGATGTGTAATATAGTATGAAAACAATATTAGGTCAACAAACACAGTGACTTAGATAGTTTTTAAAAACAAAAGGCGTTGCTCTAACTTAGGAACTTTTATTCATGTATAAGAATAGAATTTTAGTGCAATTTCGTAGTTGAACACTGAAGCCCCAGGTGATACGATATTATACTCTTTAATAACTCCCCATAGTGCTTCAAATTTATTGATCACATTCAAAATAACTTACCTAATGGCTGTATTTCCCACAAGAAGGATTTCTGCATGAAAGCAGAGAAAATATCTATCTCTAGTGCTCTGGACATGACCTGCACATACTAAATACTAATTAAACACTTCCTGATTTACTAATTATTCATTCATTCACTCATTAACTCCACGGATTTTATTAAGTACCTGCCATTGTGGAACTTACATACTACAGTAAGAGATCAGACAATAAAACAAGTAAATCATCCATTTTGTGAAAGGAGAGAAATGTTACAGGTAAAAGGAAAATAGAACAAGTTAAGAAGGATTAAGGATGCTGGCATAGGGAGTAGGGTAAAATAGGCTTCATAAAGAGACTGTGATTAGAACAAATACTGAAGGAAGTGAGCTAGAGTTCCACTCGAATTTCTAAATGAAGACTCCTCTAGGCAGAGGAAAAGCAGGAAAGCATCTAATATATTCAAGGAACAGAAATTACTTTTGTTGAGGTATTATTAAGAATTCAGATGTACTTTACATTCTCTCCTCTTCCTATAGAGTCTCTGTATTTGTGGGGGTTTTTAGGATGGCCTTACAGATTACCCATGGATTATTTTCGCAGTTACGATGACAGGAATCCAAATACTATCTTTTGACACCACAGATCTGTTTTCCAACAGAGACATTCATTCCTTCCATCTGAAACGACCATGGAGAAAATAGAGTTGAGGTGTAATAGAGCTTAAAATCAACTTTATTAAATTGAATTTCTCCAGAATTGAGAAGATATCTCACTTTTTCTATAGCCTTCAGGTAAACACTTCCAAAGTGGTATTTTAATAACCATTTAAGCACACAAGGACAGCTGTTCAGGTGGTCTCAGAGAGGATGAAAAATTGCATATGTCATCTGCCAGAGCAGATACTAAATTACCTTGGCCTACAGAAACTTTTTATTTGCCTAGAAGGTATTTATTTTCCCACTTGAGGTGCTGGAAAAACAATAGTCTAAACTTCCTATGACAGAAAATATATCAGTGAAAACTCCACATCACTTTATTCTTTTATTATATACTGTTACTAGTGGCCTAAACTTTCTGTGATAGAACATCAATGAAAATAGCATTGCTTTCATCTTTTACTACATCCTGTTACTATGTTTCTAGGCTTCTTGAGAGCATATGCCAAGGATTTGATCATTTTCTTAATATGCATTTCTTTAGAATTTCACATCACCTGTTCAGTCAAAAGAACACATAGCTCACAGAGATTTAAATTACGTATTTTCTTCTTAAAGTTTGCTTTATTCATATATCACATGCTACTTTCCTAAGTCCTTTTTTTCTTGGAGTCATTTCAATATAATTGCTCTATTGAGCTTTGTTAATGCACTGAGAAACAATTAATTGAAAATATTATTTCAGTATTACATCTAACATTGAATGTCTATGAGAATACCTTGGAAAATTTGTGGTGATTTATACCAACAGAGGAAAAAGTATGAATGCAAGATAATTATCTTTGTTACTTATTAAAGTGCTTTTCAGCGTTACATCTAATTCTTCATATAAAGCAAATTTTTATTTTATATAAAAATGTTGACTCATATAGTGATTGTTTGAATTAAGAATAAGGACCAAGCACCTCACACCCATTAGGACGGTTACCATCAAATAGCAAGCGTTGGTGAAGGTGGGGAGACGCTGGAATACTGATGCACAGCCGGTAGGAATGTAAAATGGTACAGCTGCTGTGGAAAACAGTACGAAACTTTCTCTAAAATGAAAAATAGGCTTACCATTTGATCTAGCAATTGCACTTCTAAGTATTTACCTAAAATAATTGAAAGCAGGTTCTCAAAGAGATACTGGTCTGCTCATATATGTAACAGCATTATTCACAAGAGCTACAACGTAGAAGCAGCTCAAGTGTCCCTTGATGGATGAATGGATAAGCAAAATGTATATATACACAATCTGTATACACACAATGGAATATTATTCCACTTTGAGAAGGTAGGAAATTCTGACAAATGCTATAACACAGATGAGGCTTACGGACATCATGCTAAGTGAAAAAAGCCAGTCACAAAAACAACTACTGCGTGATTCCACTTACATGAGGTACATAGAATAGTCAAAATTATATAGACAAAAAATAGAGTGGGGGTTACCTGGGGCTGGGGGAAAGGGAGACCACAGTTATTGTTTAATGGGTACAGAGTTTCAGTTTTAGAAGATGGAAAGAGTTCTCAGAGTTGGATGGTGGTGATGGTAGCACAACATTATGAATGCATTGAATATCATTAAATTGTACATTTCACATGATAAGCACATTGCAGGCAAATTTTAAAAAGTAAAAGACCAGGACCTTGACGTCCTTACCCTGACACTTCTGTCTGTTTTATTTTGCCATCATTGTTGTGCCTGTTTCTTAGGTGGTTTTATCCATACTTAATTTCTGTTGAGTTTCACATTAACATTGTATGAACATACTTCATTATAAATGGTTGCTGAATATCCTGCTAATGAATGTTTTGTAGTTCCCTTTTGTAAGGAGACTTCTTTTTTTTTTTCCTGGTGATTTGATAAAGCTTCAGTGAATTGCTGTGTGTAACAGGATCATTTCCTTAGATATGCAGATGTGAAAAAATTGAATCAAGGAATATAAACTTAAGGTAATTGTATAAATTGTATGACAAAATACTGTTTTAGTCTCTGTTGCTCTGAGAAAATGGAATGCTAGTTACCATACACTTTCACCTCCACTGGTTGTTTTCATTACGTATCCTTTGTGCCTACTGAGTTGTAAATACACATCACAGTCATTATCAAATAAGATGTGAAATCCTTTCCCATGCTTATTTACTAATTATTCCTTTTTTGTTTTGTCTTTTTCTCACTTTTTTTTGTTTTCAACAATGTATTTGAATCAGCTGACAATGTAATAAAAAAATTATCTATAAAAATGGTTAAAATGGTAAATTTTGTTATATGTATTTTACCATATCAAAAACAATTGAAAAAAACAAATCAATACAAAAGAATATAATTCCAAGATATAAATTTTGATTAAGTTGTAAATACGTGGAGCAATATTAACCATATCAATGTCACCAACTGACAAGAATAAGATGCCATTTCTGCTCCCCAAAATCTTAGCATCACATTGAAGAATTAGGATCCACACATAACAAGAAAAATGATGATGTTCATAGTGTGACTATATGTGTGTGTGTTTAATTTTGACCAAATTTCCTTATGGAAGTAAACATTATGATTATATTTGATAAGTAATCTGATAATAAGAAAAAATATTATAGTTGTAAGCACTTCAGACCATTTCACATATTATTCTGGCTTTTCCATTTTTAATGGTTAAAAAAGGTATTGTATAAAATGTATATTCCTAAATTGTGTCTAATAAACAGAAGTTCACTGGGGAGGAAAAAGTAGGTATGGCCAAAGTCTCATTTGGAATTTATACGATACATATTCAAGGTAATGGAATGTTTTCTTGCGATGACTTTTATTCAATGAGCGTGTTGAAGGAGGTCATTGAGAGGACGTGACCTCAGGTTGACCTGCGAGCCCATCCGGGCAATTGGAAGCTCCTCGGCCCCTCCCTTTGGAATGCATGTTCTGCCAACCATTCCTGAGGTGGGAGCAGTTTCAGGGATGCAGCCTCGAGAGAGTTATGTGTTGTTGAGGCCCTCTGGACAGGTATCTATGGCAGAATCCGGTTAAGGGCTCTATATAAACCTTTAAGATGCGGGCGGCAGCCACGGAGATCTACTCGTCTGGCGGCTGCCTCGGACAAGCCTCATAAGTAAGTTCCCCTGTTCAGCCAGCCACCTCCCAGTCCGGAGTGGCTGTCTGTCTACGCGGTCGTCCCCCTTGCCGTCTGTGTGTGCCCGGCCAGGGTCAGCTTTCAGCTGAAGAGCTCCCAGGGCTGCGAAGCAACAGAGCCTGGGCAAAATACGTCTCCACCAGGCTAGTACATGCACTTTTTAACTAGAGGACCCACAACAGTATAACAAGTTGAACAGTTTAAAAATACGTGATCATATTTGTTCATTATCATATACAACCTAAGAACAGATGAGTTGTATAAGTTAACCGTACAAATCCCGTTTGACTTCTTTTTTAGTAGAAAATACGTGCCGGCTTTGTGTTTCCCTCCTCCCATAGAGGCTACATTTCAGGAATGAGGGTGGCCTTGTACAGAGCTGATCCAAACACCAGCGCAGGGATCCATTTCTTCCCCAATATTCATAGATAAATTTCGAGATTTCCAGAGTTAGTCAGGTGATACATACAGAACTAATGCTATTTTAAAAGTTCACATATTGGTTATACAAAATGTTAAAATCTTTTCTTTTTCCCCCAAAAGGAATGAATAAGCAAGTTGAATCATGACCAATAATTCTGGTGAGCTGCTTTAAGTTGAATGTAGACTAAATGGACATGGAAAAGCATTTTTCATATCCTATATTTGTTAAATGAATGATATTGCTTTATTTTGCCTTGGAAAAATACATTTATGTGTCCATATAATTGATAAAATAAATTGACTTTGATGCATGCTCAAAATGTTTTATTAAGTAGAAATATTATTTTACTAATATATCTAACACTGAATATCTATACATTTTTAATTTGGGAAGTTTGTAGCAATTTGTAGCAATGTAGGAAAAAGAATAAATGTAAACATATACCTCATTTCACATATCTGTTTCTTCATCTCAATTTTTAACTTCTGTATAATTCAGTACATATCTGCAGTAGGCATATCGGCTAGAATTACTATTAAGGCTACATGAACGGGTAATTTGACTTCATCAACTAGAAATTTCTTCCTGTCACACAAGTAGTATAAAGGAGGACTGTTCAGACAAGATATGGCAGCTTCATTATGTCCTCAGTGACCCAACCTTCTTGAACCTTCTATCCCATCTTCCTTAGTGTGTGGCATTCATCCTCATTTTTGTAAATGGCTTCTGCATCTCTAGCTATCATACTCATGTCCCAGAGTTCAAGAGAGAGGAAAGATGAAAGGTGATAATCAGGTGTGCATGGATTCTATAGGTCTGCCAACTCTGACAAGTTAAAAGCAAGAGATAAAGGTCTTATTATATGGAAAAAATATGATAAATATTTTTAATTTTCTTTAAGCATAAGAGATTGGAATTAGGAGTCAAATCATGGACAGCAATCGGGAAAGTTAGACACCTTTTTAGTAGAACTATGAACAGGGTTATAACACAAGAGATAAAAGACTTGCTCAGGCATTTGTTATTATCTAGAATCAGGAAGGAGGCCAAGAAGAAAGCAACAATTAAAGCAAAAAGAATGGATGTCAGGGTTTAAAGTGCATAGAAATGTAGATTTCAGGAAATCAACATCCAGATTGTGGCTGGTTACAGAGATTGCATCGAAAGAAAACATGAAATAGGAAGACATTCTTTATACTCCATATACCTTTTAATTTCTCTTGGTGAGAAAACTAGACTAAATATGAGTGATTCACTACTATTACGAGGAAGTGATAGCAATTTGTTGCCAATACGAGGTTTACCGTAAACATTTTTTATCTTGGCTGGAGTAAATGTGGGCCTTTTAGAATTATATCTATCCCAAATACTACAAAGCATTCTAGTGCACTTTTTAAGAAAACAGAGACTTGCTGATGAAGTCCTATGATGAGAGATTTCACCTCTGTAAACACAGTAGGGGGATATATATTGGTTCCACTAGTCTATTGAGCCTCCTGCTGTTTCAACCCAACTGTGGCAAGGCTTTTATGGATTAGTATAGACCAGAATGTTTGGCTGGAGAAAAATTAACTGGCAAAAACAAAACATCCCAAGAGGTTCTAAACAGGAAACTGAATTTTGAAGTGACTCTCAGTCTCTCTGTCCCTCTCTCTCCATATATACGTGTGTGTGTATTTCTATTTTTAATAGGAATAATTAAACCCTTATTGCAATTAAATAGCTTACAGAAAGTGCTAGCAAAGTATCTGTTCCATAATAAGCACTTGCTCAAAAGCATCACATATGAAAAAAATAGATCATTTTCCTGGAAGAGCAAAATACATTTATACGTAGAATTGTTTCTTAAGAGTTTAGTTAGAAGGTGCCATTTGGAAATCACTGATTTCCAAAATTTAGGGCCTCAAAACCCTTTTGTAAAAACCGTTTTATGGAGATTTCCAACGTCAAAAAATGTAAAAAGAACTATTCTAAATAAAACAGAAGTCTGGAACCCTGCTTCCTCTGCCCCTCAATCCAGTGCCTTTGAGACAGGGCCAAGTCTAGGTTGTCTTAGGAATCCTCAAACATATTAAATCTGGTAGAACAGGCCATGCAGAAATTTATGCTTCTAGTTTTAAAATAATATTTCAAATTTGGAATATTCCCGTCTTTCTATATTGTTGATTGTTCAATATTGTAAATTATGAACCATAGCTACTTCTTGTTCTTTTTTAAAAAGTAGTTTTATTGAAATCTCCCATTGTAATATATTTCAGAAGACGTTAAGCTGGTGAGAACCAAGGTATTAAATTAGGCTACTGGTCTGTACTCCCTTGTTCTAATGTCTTATGATGGGCCACTCCTAGCACATTTTTTTTTTTTTTTTTGGTACAGTTCTTTCCATTCTCCTCATATACTCACCTGGGGATTAAAATGTCATTCTTCAATTATTTTCATTTGGATTCTCATTCAGCATTTTAAATCAAGAGCAAGTGGCACACACACATAAAATTGGATTATTTGGAATTTATGTCCGTGGCAGTATCAGGTACCAGAGTGTGAAAGTAACCTTCCAAAAAAGTAGTGACTTCTTTAGATCATAATTCCTCTGGGACCTAACCTTCCTTCTTATATATTTTCCAAACTTGCCTTAATGTTCTTCTTATTGATTTTATAAACTGAAAAATAACTTTCCATAGATTCCATTTCTAAAATAATAACAAAAGTCAGAACTGGTTTCTAAGAACCTAATTTGTTCCTTAACCTTTATGGATGTATATACATATACACGTAAACTCATATATACACACTTACATAATCACACAACAATTTAAGTATTGGGTTATTGAGATGACTTGCTATGATACTGTTCTCTTTATTTTATTTCACTGATTTTATCAGATTCTCAATACATGATTTTGGTTAATGATACTAATTTAACTTTAATAGTAGATTTCATAAATTTCTAAAGTTGGCACATCACATACATCTTTAATTTTGGTAATTGAATAATTGCATTAAATCATGACGCTTCTAATGTATACATTTAGTTTCTACTTCATACTACTTAATGTACAAATGCTCCAAATTCTTAGCCTAAGCCAGCATGTATTTTGAAATATTTTTGAAGAGTAATGCCTTTAAAGTGTATTCCCATAAAACTTAAAATATGAAACTTGTCTATTTTTTTTTTAAGCAGTTTTAAGTTAAAAGCAAAATCAAATGGAAAGCAGGGAGTTCCTACATATCTCCTGCCCTGATACACTCACCAGCATGGTACATTTGCTACAGTTGATACACCAACATTAACATATCATTATCACCCCAAGTCCATAGTTTACCTTAGACTCCAATCTTGGTGTTGCATGTTCTATGTTTTTTGAGAAATATATTATGACATGTATCCACTATTATAGAGAACACTATCATAGTGCCGTACAAGATAGTTTCACTGCTCTAAAAATACCCTATTCTCTACCTATTCATTTCTCCCTGCATACAAACCCTCTGATAACCACTAGCATATTTACTGTCTCCATAGTTTTGCCTTTTCTAGAATGTCATGTAGTTGGAATGATACAATACGTAGGTTTTTCTGATTGCTTTCTTTCACTTAGTCCTATGCATTTAAGTTTCCTCTATGACTTTTTGTAACTCAATAGCTCATTTCTCTACCACTGAGTAGTATTACATTGTACAGATGTATCAGAGTTGATTTTTCCATTTACCTACTGAAGGACATCTTAGTTTCTTCTAAGTTTTGACAATTAGGAATAAATTGCCATGGATATATGTGTGCAGGTTTTTATATAGACGTAAGTTTTCAACTCATTTGGCTAATAGCAAGGAGCACAATTGCTGACTTGGATGGTAAGAGTTTGTTTAGTTTTATAAGAACCTATGAAGCTGATCTTTCAAAGAGGCTGTAGTATTTTGCATTCCCACCAGCAGTGAATGAGAGTTCCTGCTGCTCCAGCTCTTAGCCAGCATTTGGTGTTGTCAGCATTATAGATTTTAGCCATTCCAAAATCGTTGTCTATTTTGAATTATGTTGTTTTTCAGATGTCTTGCTATTATTTTCCCGTTATTTTGGTTTGTTCTCCATAAAAGAAATGTCTTGTCAGTAATACCTAATCAAAAGTATATGACAAAAATCCCATTTTTCATGAACATATCAAAATATTCCAGTGATTTGCCCAAGCTATTTCCCAGTGGTTATTTCTTATGAATGGTCTTAATGTCCTTATTGCTTCTTTCCCTGAAGAGAGCAATAACTGTGGTTTTTTTCCTTTATATTATGTTCAATTAGATAATCATCTTTATTGAAAATAGTTTCCCAATCTTTCTTTGGGGAATCAGATTTTACCTTATGCAAGCAAGATAATTTCTTGCTTAGCATATACCTATTTTCTTACTGTGGCAGACACTATTGGTTGCTTTCTTGTCCTTCCTTCCTCCTCACCAACTGACTCCTGATTTTGCCTAGGTGCCAAAATGTCCAGCCCCAGGGAAGTGTCTGCGCAAGTCACAGCAGTCTGTTTCCATTTTGCCTCTGGTTGGAGCCCTGGAACTCATGCTACTCAGTTCTACTCCAGCAGAGCGGTAAGGTGCATTCCATAAGGCCTTTAAAAAGTATTTTGTTTCTTGGTAAAAATAGAGATAGAAGTTCCTTTGGCTGCCTTCTTCTAGAAGAATATGTTCAGTGGAGCTATGGCAGCTACCTTGGGAAGAAATAAGTAACATGTTGAAAATGCAGGATGGAAAGATGATAAGAACTTGTTTTTTTATGTGATTTTTGACTTATGGAATCACTCACAGTACCACCTGTGTCCAGATCACTTGCTTTGTGAGATACTTATCTTAATTTTAAAGCAGTAATCTAGTATTCTGTTACTTGCAGCCAAATGGATCTTAATTGAAACTCCCCTCTTGATGGAAGACTTAGTGCAAATGGCCTTGCCCATATTTCTGAAATATTATCAATATTATTTACATCACAAAAAGATGTCAGCTGACTTTCTTGCAGTCCAACTAAGGCCTAAACCTCTCAAGTACAGGGTGTTACTTAATTACACATTTTGCTTCCTCTTAAAATTCATATTTATAAGAAATTCAAAGCATCTTTTTGTTTGTACTTTGCATTTGTCTTCACCTGATGTCAAGCCACTTTAAACAGAAAAAAAACCCAAGATATTCATTGTATGTCATCTGTTAAATTATACCCCACAAATCTAGAAAATATGAAGACAAAAGTTCGTAATAGCTCTGGGTAAAATTTCTAATATGTATTGTTTTTTCTTCTTCCTTTTGTATCTTACAATACTTATTTTATTTTAGTCTTCAAGTAGAGCCAAATGGGTTACACAGCCCCTTCTTGAAGATCAGCAAGCCCCACCCACCCCACCACTAAACAACTCTGACAGAAAACACACATTTTAGTAACAAAGTTCTTTCTTTTTTTGAGATTAAGATCAGTAGTAAATGGATAAGCCACTCTCTTTGAGAAAAACTCTCATATTCTTCCATTTGCCCTTGGAATAAAATTCAAAGTCATTACCACTGGGGGTAATACTGCTAACCATCTCCCTAGCTGTATCTTTATAAAATCTCCCCACAGAGTCTCATAGTTGCTGAAATTCTCCAAAATATTTCCAAACTCAGACCCCAAGACTTTACAAACCTAGGCCCTGGGATTGTCTTCTCCCAGAGAGCTTCACTTCTCATCATTCCGCTTTCCCTGCAAATGTTACCAACTCAGAGAGATCTTTTCTGTTCACTCTACTGAAGGTTCTGTTTCCCATCTACTCAACACAAGGTGGCTTTTGTTCATTATTTCATATTGCTTTTCTTATTCTGAATACGTATTTTAACCTATGTTCCTACTTCATTATTGCCAACCCTTTCTTCCCACCACTGACACAAGGTATGACCCATGAGAGTATCTTGTAAATTTCACTCTCACTCATCATAATGCTTGGCAAACAAGTGTTTTGAAAATAGCCTTTTGAATAAATACATGAATAAATGAATAACGATTCATAATAATGATATACATGAAAATGATTTTAGACTCCCTTTCCTTTTTTCATTCTCAGTAGCTTAAACTTCAGCCCGCTCAGCAAGTTGGTTCATTTTTCCTTTCTCTCTGAACACTACCGCTTCCCCAAGTTCCTTTCCAGCTCTCTTTACTCTGCTAAGACATTTTGTAATGATTTGAGTATCTTCTACCCATGGCCTTGACATTGAAATTTCTATCTTCTGAAAATAACAAAATTTTCATAAACAAATGCGACCTACTTCTTAGAAGTGCTCTGATATCTGGTATCTTGTTAAATTAATATTTCTCTGCCACACCAGATAAGAGAACCAGTGTCCTTCTGGTAACATTTACCCAGAGAAAAAGAGTTTTTATTTTCATCCATCCTGTTGAACTCTGATTGAACTATTTGTGAACATTCTAAAACTATTTTTAAAGTTTGATAGTCTAATTATCTGATTGTCTAATTATCAGATTTCTCATCTTCATAATAAATTCAAATAAATTCATAATGAAATTTTATAACACTGAATGGTCTTTTTCTGGAAAAATCTATTTATTCCTCTTTAATAACCATAACAAACAAAATCAATTTATTAGTATCGGAGAGTTTGTAGGTATTATTGAGCGTAATTGAATTCAGGAAATGTGACAAACATAAAAATAACATAAAAGCTTAGGGTCATTCTCACCTGGAAAAAAAGTATGGTGAAAATTTTCATATTCAAATATTTTCTTGTTTACATAAATCTATTATATGCGTGGATATCCACAATCACAAAATTATACATCCATTTAACATAATTCTATATTACTCTTTTCCCCTAATACTTTGTTTCAAATATTCAAACTGATATGGGACCTTATCTAAAATGGCTGTATGATTAATTGTATTGATACCAATATAGGTGTCAGACCAATTTATATTAAAATGTTATTTCTGGGGGTATCTGGGTGGCTCAGTTAGTTAAGTGTCTGACTCTTGATTTCTGTTCAGGGCATGATCTCAGGGGCCTGAGATCCAGCCCTACATTGGCTCTGTGCTCAGCAGGGCGTCTGCTTGAGATTCTCTCCTCCTTCTTCCTCTTCATCTACTCCTCCCTCTGCTTGTGCACTCTCTCCCTCTCTCAAATAAATAAATAAATCTTTTAAAATGTTATTTCTGTCAAATATTAATCTATTAATGCATACATTTAATATTAAAATAGACCTATAAATTTAGATTGGGACAGAAACCTTTTTCTTTTTTTTCTTAAAAGATTTTGTTTATTTTTTTGAGAGAGAGAGAGAGAGAGAGAGAGAATGAGCTGGGGAGAAGAGCAGAGGGACAAGCAGACTCCCTGCTGAGCAGGGAGCCTGATTCGGGGCTGGATCCCAGACCCTGAGACCATGACCTGAGCCAAAGTCAAATGCTTAACCAACTGAGCCAC
The DNA here is from genome assembly GCF_023065955.2 of Ursus arctos. Classification (NCBI taxonomy): domain Eukaryota; kingdom Metazoa; phylum Chordata; class Mammalia; order Carnivora; family Ursidae; genus Ursus; species Ursus arctos. Next base: position 18,836,188 of record NW_026622764.1, read on the forward strand.
CCAGGCACCACCAGAAACCTTTTTCTTAGTTATTCACCAAGATCAGCTCTACTTATATTAAGGCACATTTACATAATGCTCTCCTTTCATAGAAAATACCTTTAGAATTCATTGAAAGCAAATTGTACTTGAAAGCAAATTGTAACCACTTACAATGTCTTGAGAATATAAGATATATATTGCATGTTGAATAAAAGATTAATATTGTAAAGAGATATGCTTTGGTGTTTATCAGCAGAGCATGATTTTCTCTTCTGCCCTTTTCCTCCCCATCCCACTCTGCATAGGGGGTTTAGGAATATACAAGGCATTCTTGGAAGTTCTGGTGATTGAGGTTGGTGTGGTCATTTAGTTTTGAGCTGGCAGAACTGGTAAACACTCTGAGTTGCACATGACATTCTGCACAAAAGTAGTGATCTTTTTAAAAATGTCAGAACTAACCCCATTTGAAATGAGACGTAGATATATAATATCTATATGGAATTAAGATTAAGATTTCTGAATTTGTAATGTCAAATGATACCAAGCCTTGAAAAAAACAATAGTATCAGAATCTTCTACTTTTAGTTAAAAGATAATTTCTCTAAAAATATATTAAATTTGTCATCTTGGGTTCTCTTCTTGTCTAATGTAACCACATATTCTCAAGACATGAAAAATTCATTTAACCCTTTCCAATTTTTTTTTTTTTACCTCTATTTATGTTTTACATGTTTTTGTTTTGGCCAGAAATTCCAAACAAAAATGCTAAATAAAAAAGTTATAGTGGCCATCATTTTTTGGTTGTTGTTGCTTCTGGTAATAGTTGAAAAAACTAGAAATTCCTTATAATACTTTGTTATTTTAATAAAATTTTAAATTTCCTACTGTTTCGATTAGACTTTATCTTATAACCTTTTAAAATTATCAAGTCATTCTGAAATATTCATAGTTTTAAAATTGTTTTATATAAAATAATTAAAATAGTGTATGTCCAATGTTAAATTTCTCAGTTGTGTAAAAATTCAAATGATACATATGACTACAGAGATATTATGTTTTAGATTTTTAATAAAAACTTTTAATGCTTCTTTTTAAGATTTAACAAGGAATATAAGATCATTCCTTCAAATAAAGACGAACTACCATTATATATATATATTATTTTATATTCTTTTATTTATTATTCTTATAAATCTTTAATTCGATCCAATTTTTTCTGGTAGAGTCTTCAGTCATCTAATACTTTAGTAAGTAAAATCAGTGCTGTTCTTCATAGATCTTTCCCTCCTTTTGTTACAGCTGCTGGTGATTTGTTGTTCTATGTACTCATTCCATATTGCCTTCTTTCTCAAACTGTTTCAAGTTTATCATCCAGTTCCATCTGGTCAGTATAATCATGTTAACCATATACCATCTGTTAACTCTGCTCATACTCTGTTAATACCACTGAAGGAAGACAAGGACTCCCACTGGAGTTCCCTAACCTCTGACCTTAGCTACGCTTCAGGCTGGACAGCCAACAGGCTGCACAGGCCAAACACCATACTCTAGATGCACTTTCTTTCACTGGCCTCAAGTTTGCTTTCAACTTCAAGGTAACAGTCTTTCTACCTAAACCTCAATTCTTCATCCTCATATTTACATTGTTGTTTAAATTTCGATGGTCCATTTCCAGCCCGTGGAGCTATATTACCTAACCTCTCTAAAAATCTGGTCGAATGAAGAAAAACTACAGATTACTGGCAAGATTTAGAGGAATGTTAAATAAAGTAATTAAAGGCCTTAGCAGTCTGTCTGGTAAATCAGCAGTGCTCAGTAAATGTTAGCAATTATCATTATTTATCATAATCACCAAACCTTCCCCAAATTATTTTACTTTACATAAATGACTACTGTGATGGTATTAGAAAATCCTTCATTATTAAAATATTATTAAAATGTTGATATTAGAAATTACATGAAATGTACTATGAAGTACATTCTAGTCACTTAAAATTAAACTTGTTCATGAAATAGTCTATTACACATTAAATTCAGAACTATAGAATTTAAGAGATATAAATAAAGGACTTAAGATTTTCCTATTTTGGGGCACCTTGGTGGCATAGTCAGTTAAGCATTCAGATCTTGTTTCGGCTCAGGTCATGATCTCAGGGTCATGAGATCAAGCCCCACCTTGGGTTCTGCGCTCAGTAGGGAGTCTGCTTGAAGATTCTCTTCCTCTGTCCCTCTCCACCGCCCCCCCACCACTCACATGCTCTCTCTCTAAAATAAATAAATAAATCTTTTTAAAAGAGAGATTTTCCTTATTTTAAGATCGTCAATCAATGGAAAAGCCAGAAAGAATGTGATTTTGCAAGGACCTTTCATCAAAACCTCATTAAAACAATTAATGTTAGAGGAAGATAGATTTGGTCCATGTTAAAAATCAATTTCTATGTTTAATAATTCACCGAGCTTATCACAAACTATAGAATATCAAACAGGCCCTTATTTCAGTTATCATTTCTGATGTTATTTTAATGTACATTTTAAGAGTGTAATTTCAACTGAGGATTCAATATCATTGGTTTATTCATTTTAATTATATTAGAAAAACAGAGTGCTTAATATATGCTACCATTAAGCTAAGTAATTATTTTGTAAATAATACCAAACTTGAGATTCATATAACCCTATCAAATAAGTACTCCTAGTAGTCCCACTTTTTTAAAGATTTTTTTTAAAGATGAATTTGCTCTTTCAGACAAACATTGGTCCCAATTCTTGCATGCAAATTTGCTCATATTTCATTGTTTCCCAGTCAAACTGTGTTTATCTGGCTGATCACGCCCTCACTTCCAGGCATAATCAGGTAAAATGAGATGAAATCAAGTATATGAGTTTATAACCAGTTTTTTATCATTTACCAGGACTGTAGTCTAGGAAGACTACAACCCTAGAAAATGACTGTATAAATATATGTGTGCAAGGTGCTTGTCGAAAGACTCTTTGCCAGGTTCCATATCTCTTTCATTATTAAGTGGCATACTAAAAGAAACCTCATGTATATGTAATAATTGCACAAATAAATTCAAGAATTGGTTGGCTACAGTGCACTACGGAGTAATTTGGTGAAGCTCTGATTTTGTAGTGTAATAGCATGTATTATAGTAACTGTAAACATACCATAATCCTTTTATCCAATTTCCTACTAAACTTTTAAGTATTTAAAGTTGCCCAGTAACACATTTTGTGGTATGACTCACGTATATTCCTCAATCAGACTTTGGTTTCTCTTTCTTAAATTTTGTAGTATCCTTTTCTATTGATTTCCTGTAGCAAAAAGTGTTTGCTCAGCTTTTGAAATATGCAAGAGATTAAGGTTGCTCTTTCACTGATTACCATTTTATTGCAGGATTTATGAAACATGTATGTCCTTGTTATATACATGCCAAACCATAGCTTGTGAAATACCTAAGCTTTAGATTTACATTTTAAAGAGGATTGCAAGCTTTCCGTTAGAGTAAAGGTAACTGTTTGATGCTTTTATGGAAAACAGTGTTTAAATTCTATTCAATCTGCAAGGTCAACTCTAGATCTAGCATTTTTATTACACAGAGTTAGGATTCAGAGTGTTTATATTTGGAAGCTTTTATTTAACTATTGATTTTATGCTTATCTTTTTCTATCTCATATAGACTGATAATGCAGAAGTAATGCAAATAGGTACAAAAGAGTATTCAGCAAAATTTTTGGAAATAGGTATAATGGAAAAGCTCTGTTACCATCTAGATACATGAATTACATTGGGTACATGCAGGACTAAGACACTTGGTAGGGATGGAAGCAGCCACAGGCCATTTCCTTCCTAGGAAGGACTTGTCGTTTTCTTTATTGAATTTAGATCATTTAGATCTCTTAATGTCCTTGGCACTATGATAAAATCTGATTTTCTAATTTACCCAATTTGTTCTCATGCTTAAGATGGAACAATGGCCTTTTCAAATTCATTCATTACTAATACAAACCCCTATAATCTTCAGGCCTTATACTACGTGTTGGGAATATAAATATGAAAGTTGTTTTCCCCTTCTTATTTAGAGGACTATTGGCTACACATGTATCTGTAATCAATAGAAGCATCACAGTAGAGATTTCTCACGTAGCACATATGTAGCAGGTAAGAGGGAATCCGGTTCTATTTAGAAAAAGAAGAAATAGCAAGCTAGGGGTGAATAAGAGTTTCAGGGTTCCTCAGCTGGTTCTGGGACTGGTGAAGAGGGCTCTCCCTTACATGTTTCCATGTGTGTACCACACTGTCTGAATCTATTCACTTGTTGATGGATACTTGAGTTATTTCTGGTTTTGGGTAATAACAAATGAAGTTCTTGTGAACATTCATGCACAAGTCAATGTATAAACACATCCTTTCATTTCTCTTGGGTAAACGCATAAGAGTGCATTTTCTTTTTTTTTTTTTTTAAAGATTTTATTTATTTATGTGACAGAGAGACAGCCAGCGAGAGAGGGAACACAGCAGGGGGAGTGGGAGAGGAAGAAGCAGGCTCACAGCGGAAGAGCCCGATGTGGGACTCGATCCCGGATCGCCAGGATCACGCCCTGAGCTGAAGGCAGACGCTTTAACGACTGCGCCACCCAGGCGCCCCAAGAGTGCATTTTCTGGCTCATGCTGTCCATGTATGTTTCCCTTTTTAAGAAATTTCCCAACCGTGTTCCAAAATAGTCATACCATTTTATGTTCCCACAAATAGTGTGTGAGAGTTCCATTTGTTCCATATGTTTGTCAAGACTTGGTAGTCACTCTTTTTGCTTTTAGCCATTCTAAGAGTGTGCAACAGTATCATATTGTGATTCTAATTTGCATTTCTCTAATGATTAATGATGTTGGGTATTTTTTCATACACCTATTTCAGGTCAAATAGTTCGCTCATTTTAAAAATTGGATTGTTAGTTTTTGTATTTGAGTTTTGAAAATGTTTTATTCTGGATACAAGTATTTTATCAGATATGGTATTTATAAATACTTTTTGATACAACCCATATCTTGTATTTTTCCTCCTAGTGGTCTGTTTCAAAGAGCAGAAGTTTTACATTTTGATAAAGCAAATTTATCATTTTTTTTTTGCTAGATTGTGGCTTTGGTATTGTATTTAAGAAATTGTTGCCTAATCCGAGGTTAAAAAGATTTTCTCTTATCTTTTATTCTAGAAGTTCTATAGTTTCAGGTTTTGCCTTTGTGTCTATGATTCATTTTGAGTTACTATTTTAATATGGTGTGAAGTAAGAACAATAGTCTTTAAAAAATATATGAATATCCAGTTTTTCCAGTACAATTTCTGCAAGATCTATACTTTCTCCCTTGAACTGCTTTTGCTCCTTTATCAAAAATCAGTTGTCCATGTAAGTCAGTGTGTTTTCACAGTGCTTTATTCTGTTCCATTTTCTTTTTTCTTTTTCTTTTTTTTTTAAAGATTTTATTTATTTATTTGACAGAGAGAGAGACAGCCAGTGAGAGAGGGAACACAAGCAGGGGGAGTGGGAGAGGAAGAAGCAGCCTCCTAGTGGAGGAGCCTGATGTGGGGCTCGATTCCAGAACGCCGGGATCACACCCTGAGCCAAAAGCAGATGCTTAACGACTGCGCCACCCAGGCGCCCCTCTGTTCCATTTTCTATTTGCCTATTTTTAAAATGAAATTTGAAATCAGGTACTGTTAGTCCTTCAACTTTGTTCTTTTTAAAGATTATTTTGGCTCTTTTGGGTCCTTTGCATTTTCATATGAATTTTAAAGTCAGCTTATCAATATCTGAAAAATTATAGTTGGAATACTGATAAGGATTCTGATCCATCTATAATAAATTTACGTAGTATTGCCATTTTAACAGTAGTAATTTTTCTGAGTCATGGACACTGGATGTTTTCCATTTATTTATAGCTGCTTGAATTTCTCTGACCAGTGTTTTGTACTTTTCACATTTTGTCAAATTTATCCTTAAGTACCAACTATTTTATACTTTGATGCTATGGCAAATATTATTTCAGTCTCAATTTTCAATTGTTAATTGTTATTGTATAAAATACAATTTTTTTTGTACATTACTCTTTTATTTGGCAACCTTGCTGAACTCACTTGTTAGTTCTAGTAGGCCCTTATGTAGATATCATTGACTTTTCTATATAGATGGGCATGCTGTCTGCAATTAAAGACAATTATGTTTCTTCCTTTACATTCTGGATGCCTTCTATTTCTGTGTCTTTTAGCTTGTTAATTTGGTGAATTGCATTGATTGCTTTTCAAATGTGAAACTACACTTGCATCCATGGGATAAACCACACTAGGTCATGGAGTATTCAGATCGATAGATTGATTGATTAGTAGATAGAGTCAATTTGCTAAAATTTTATTTCAAATTTTGGCTCCTGGGTTCATGAGGGGTATTTGTACTGGTTTTTGTTTTGTTTTGTTTTGTTCGTAGTGTCTTTGTCTCATTTTGATATTAGGCTCTTGCTAACCCAATAGAACGAGTTAAGAATTCTTCACTTTGTTTCAATTTTTTGAAGAATTTTTTTATAATTAGTATTATTTCTTCCTTAAATAATATGTTCACTCTACTAGTAAAGCCATCTGAATCGGGAGCATTCCTTGGGGTAAGTATTTTAACAAGAAATTTAATTTCTTAGTATCATCTCTCATTCCTGATACCTAAATCTTTTGTTCTTTCTCTCTCTCCCCCCGCCCCCATCTATCTGGGTAGAGTTTTATCAATTTCATTGATCTTCTCAAAGGATCAGCTCTTGGTTTCATTGATTTCTCTATTTTCCTATTTTTCTAGTTTATGGATTTCCACTCAGATCTTTATTCTTTCCCTTCTTCTTCTTTGAATTTTATATTTCCTTCTTCCCTAGTTTCTTATGGTGGTTGCTGAGGTAAATGACTTAACAAGGCATTTCTGCTTTTATAGTGTGGGAAGGTAGCACTATAAATTAATTATCCTCTAAGTATCCCTATTGCTTCATCAGCATCCCACATATTTTAAAATATTTTGTTTTCATTTTCACTCACTTAAAATACTTTATAACTTCTGTTTTTATTTATTCTTTGGACCATGTGTTATTTGGAAGTGTGTTATTTAGCTACCTAATATTTTGTGATTTTATAGAAATCTGTTACTGATTTCTAACTTAATTACATTATGATTAGAGAGAATACTGTTAAAATGATGTTTGTTATGGCCCAGATTAAGATCTATCTCAATAAATATCCCACTTATACTAGAAAAATATGTGAATTTCACTTTTTGATAGGTATAGGATTCTTTACATATCACTGTAGTAAAGTTAGTCAATATATTCTTACTGATTTTATGTGTTCTTGTTCTGTCAATTATTGTAATTGTATTGAAGTCTCGACTTGTAATTGTGGCATTGGCTAATTCTCATCACAGTTCTATCAGTTGCAACTTCATGTATTTGGATTTGGTTAATAGATAATGTGATATTTAGGTTTGTTATGTCCTTTTGATAAGTTGACCACTTTATCACTATGGTAATATACTTTTTTGCTCAGACATATTTTGTCTGATACTCGTATAGCCAACCTAGCTGTCTTTTGTTTGGTGTTAGCATGATATAATTTTTTATTCACTTACTTTAAACTAATTTGTGTCTATATTCAATGTACATTTATTTTAGTAGCAAATAGTTGGGTCTTGCTTTTTACATTTTGACATTTAATTGGTGTTTTCCATACTGGAAAACAACTTGGCAGTATCAGCCATTTTTATACTTCATGGTTCAAAAATCCAAACAGAATTCCCATGAATTTCCTAAACAAGCCAGAAGTGAAATTTTTAATGCATTACTGCCTGATGGTAAGAAATAGGGGGCAGCCTAGGGGCCCATTATTGAGAAATGGTTGAGTATAGGAGGATACAAACTATGAAATACTTTGAAGTGTTCAAAAGCCAAAAAATCTACTGTGATAAGCAATGTGGTTAGATCTTTAAACAATGTTGAGTAAAAAGTATCACATAGAAATATATCTATATCAAAATGCCATTTATGTAAATGTATGTTCAAAATACATACCAAGGTATATATTTAAGAATTTATTAAAAACTCAAGGTTACATACTAAGCACTTAGGATAGAGGGGAATATAAGAAGGGAATATGCAAAAGAGAAAACAAATAGATGCGTGAATAATGCGTAACTAAAAGTGAAATTAAATGATAATTTACTCCTAGGGTCCAAAAATTAATTAAAATCAATTAATTAATTAGTTAAAGAATTTATTTATTTGAGAGAGAGGAAGAGAGAGCATGAGCCAGGGAAGGGCCAGAAGGGGAGGAAAACGGAAAGGGAGAGAATCTTAAGCAGAGTCTGTTGCTGAGTGAGGAGCCCAAAGCAGTGCTCAATCCCATGACCCTGAGATCACGACCTGAGCTGAAACCAAGAGTCAGACACTTAATTGACTGAGCCACACAGGCACCCCTAAAAATTAATTAAAATTTAAAATGAAAACTGAAATAATTGTAATATTTTATCACAATTATTTCATTTGCCATTAAGGAAACCAACCTTTGAACCAGGTGTTTGTAAGACAGGAGGTATACTTGTGAAGTTATTGATTATTTAATGACCTCTAGAGTATGCTCGTATTAGTTAGCGTGGAAATCAGCTTAGTATCAATTACAGATATATATTTAAGTGCTCTATGTTTCTGTTAATTCATGCATGCCATTGCAATTATCAAGAAATGTTAAGCAGAGATCAGGCAATTACTGACCCAATCAATATTACAGTCAGACTTTACAATTAACTAGAGTTAGAGGATGAGCTTAAATTTTAGTTACATCTAGACAGTTTCTAACATAGCCTTCTTAATCATCCACACCCAATATCTCTGGGAAAAAAAAAAACAAACTTAAGAGGATGGCAGTAAAACTAGACTCAAATGCAGTGTGTTCCCTGAGTTTTAATCAAACTTCCACTAACCATGTGTTTGATGGATCTGGACTTTAAAAACCAATCATTTATACAATATTGTGTGTCAAGTAAATTTCAGTTAAAACCCTATCACCACCGCCAACAACCAAGGCCCTGTCTGAGGACTGCCTGAGCCGCAGCGTGCACACAGAACTCTTCAGGGGACACTGTTCACCTCGCTGTCTCCTAGACTTGTATATTTATTATGACAGTTTTTGGCAAATGGAGTCAACTCTCTAAAGAATACCGTGATTATTTTAATGCTCCCATAAGTGACATTCAGGCCAGCCTCGGTCCTGAGAGCAGCATCACCAGTTTAAATGAGGGATTGATGTCATTTTCAATCACACCTACTACCTCCCTCAATTCAAGTTATCGTCCTCTTTTACTTAGTTCTCGAAAAGCAGAAAGACCTTTTTCTCTCTCTCCTGGGTAATCTAGTACTTAGGACAGTACGTGTATATCTGTTTTTATACTTTAAAGGACAGGATCTGCCCTGGCATGAGTGGTCTTTACTTCATCCAGCAGAATGTCAAGTGTGAGCTCCCTCATTTGTAATTTCTCAGATATAGCCAAATTTAGATAAACAAACCCAATAGACCTCACCCATAACCAAAAGTAAACAAATGGGTAAATAAATAAATAACCTTTAGTTTAGTACACTTAGTATACAGTTTTCATTGAGCTTTATGAATTTTATATCTTGCTTGTCCCAAGACCTCCAGCACAGTGTCCTGGTGTGTGTGCATGTGTGTGTACTTATATTATATCGTTATATCCAGCGTACACTGAGTCTTCCCACTGGTTTTGCCAAAGGTACTCATTATCTAATTTTCTTTCACTCTAGAGGAGCAGTTAGGCTTTATTTTGAAATAAATAATCCCAAAAGGGGATCCCAAAGACCATAGTCAGGTTTGATGATTTTCTGGAAGGACTCACAGAATTCAGAAGAGCTGTTACACTTATGATTATGGTTTATTACAGTGAAAGGATCCAGATTACCATTAGGGAAGGAAAAAGATGCTTACACTGAGTCTAGGAGAGCCAAGGATGATCTTCCATTTGTCCTCCCTCAATAAAGTCACTGGGATAGCACTTTACCAGCAATAATGTGTCACAACACATGTGATGTGTTGCCAATCATGGAGGCTCACTTGAACCTTGGCCTCCAGGGTGTTTATTGGAGGTCAGTTACTTGGGCATGTAGCTCCCCAAAGTCAAGCTGATACCTGTGATCCAAAGCTACAGGAATACCAAAAAAAAAAAAAAAAAAAGACACTCACCATAAATTATGTTGTTATTATAAACTATCTGGCATGCTCCAAGATTTCAAATATACGAAGATACTTTTATCAGACAGGATGTTCCAAGGGTTCAGAGATTATCTCCCAGGAGCTGGTGAAGGTTCGTTCTGAAGACTTTGGAATGCAAACAGTTTTAGCAACCTAGGCCTGCTGACTTAATTCTTGCACAGTAATATTAGAAGATACAGGGATATGAAATAGTGAGCAACTCTTTCTCATTTTTGCTTAGTGGCATCTTTATAAAAGGACTGAGGCAGTAGCAATTGGTAAAATGGCCTGACAAGGAAATGTTCTTTAAAACTACTATTTTTACTTAAATTGAACATGTACTTAGGAGGACAAGAAGAGCTGCAGTTAATCTCACCATAACCAAACTGACTCTTGATAGTTCTATTTCTCTAATAACTTCTGAAGAAAATTTCCAGTGGGAGATTTCCAGAAGAATGGACAACTGTTAAGTGTGGTTCTTGTTTTCCCATTGACACACTTAGTCTGGAATCTTACACCAGCTAATGGTCTGCATGGCATCCTTTTCTCACTGAGTGCATACTCTGGGAACCATAACTGTATTTTCTGGATCTACTCTCATTCCCTGGCATTCCTCCATTTGCAATTTGGATATAATGGTGTAGTGTGCTTGGCTCAATTTGATGGCAAGCTTTCAAGTGAGGCTGCTGATTATTACACCACAGTTCAACAACTCCGAGTGATAGTGCACAAAAACATAACCTTTCCATTATGCCTATAGCATTTGGCAGGGCACACAAAGTGCAGATAGACCATTAGCAGAGAGAACCCATTATCATTCATAGTTGATCCTGAGCACTCAGAACCCAGCATGTGGTACAAAACACGGCTCTCCTCTTTCCATCTGCCACTTTTCAGTCTACTCACAACCTCCTTTAAGTGAGTTCCTGGAATCTCCTTATTTCTTGAACTCCCCATTTTGCTTTTACCTCTCTCTCTGGGTTCTGTATGGAATTCCAGCTTCGTCCTGCTTATGGCCAATATAGTTGATGTCATTGAGCTAGCTTTGCTCCTTATGTCTGAAATCAGAGATATCAGGTGATCCTACATGGCCTAGATTAGAAAGACACATTTAACTATGAACACTATAAAGGACCATTATATTTAAGAAATTGCAGGGAAAGAAACTTCTCTTCAGCTAATATGAATATCGCTTTGCTCTCATGTCCTAAATTCGATGTATTTTTATGTTCAAAATTCTAGAGACCAGATTAGGGATTGTAAATACTTTTTTATATCACAATTTGAATAGGATATTCTCAACATGTTCTTTGCTTTTATCTAATGGAACCATTAGTATTAACTGAAAACTTATTAGAAATGCAAATTCTCAGGGCACCTGGGTGGCTCAGTTGGTAAGCATCCAACTCTTGATTTTGGCTCAGGTCATGATCTCAGGGTCCTGAGATTGAGCCACATGTCAACTCTGCGCTCAGTGCAGAGTCTACTTGGGATGTTCTCCCTCCCTCTCCCTTCACTCCTCTTCCTGCTCGTGTATGCACTCTCTGAATAAATAAATAAATAAATAAAATCTTAAAAAAAAAGAAAATAAAATAAACACAAATTCTCAGGCCCATATAGACATACTGACTCAGAAACCCTGGAGGTGGTTCCCAGAAATTTGTGTTTTAATAAATCCTTCAGGTACTTCTGAGAACACTCAAGTTTGGGAAGCACTGTCTTAGAAAATGGGAAACAAGTATTAGTTTAGGAATTGGGAATTAAAGATTAATGCTATTAGTATAGTTTATGCTTGAGATAAAAGAAACACAAATCATGGAGGTAAATTATGGTTCGGGTGGGGAATATATCTAGGAAGAATGGGTGATAGATACATATAATATTGTCCTAGTCATTCCATTCTAAACAGAAATGTTTGCTGCTTTTGCCAAAATTTCTTCCTTGTGTCAAATAAAGCAGTTCATCCATGAGTGATAATTTTTGATTTGAGAGGGCTCCCTTTGCCTTCCGTGGATCTGATCATTAAGAAGCTCTTTCTCCTCATTTTTCCAAATGAAAATTATGTGTAAATATGCCAATGGAATTATGTCCCTGCCTCAGATGGAACAGATTAGACTGCCTAGAGGGATGGAATCTAGTCAAGGTCAAGCTTGTTTCTGACATATAGGAGTTGTGTAGAGATGCAGAAGGAGGATAAATTGCATATGTTCTTAAAGGATTATCTAGATCACTTATGATGTTTCCCACAAAAGGACACAAAATGAATGGTGGTACAGACCAAAAGAAGGTAATTCTTTTTGTAGGAAGGTCAATATCCACCCATCCATCAGAGATTTATCAATCCAGAAGATAGACAGCTTTGTCATCAGATTGCTTACCGTTGGCCCAGGAGACTAAGATCATGCAGGTAGGCATCAGTATGGCTTCTACTTTTTGTTTAGTTCCCAGGTCTAAGAGAAATTTATTTGTTTGAAGCTTTCAAGTATGATAAAAAAATGGAAAACAATCTAGAAATTACTCAATTCAGTCTTACAACCATTCTAATACATATGCATATTTTTCCTCCCTGTTCAAATTACAAGAAACAACTCAGGACTCAAAATCAAGAAACCATGTATAGGCACAACAGTGTATTTTTCAATAAGTATGCTTCTAGTCTTGAAAAGTATCAGAGGGCCAGCTAAAGTTGCTATTACATATTATACAAGATCTACACGTGTCCTGTGTATCAACTTGGCTATCTCATTGTCACTATATGGGGTCGGCAGAACAAACATCTCACCAAAGATCATGTCTTAATCTCTGGAATTTGTAAATATTGTACCTTGTGTGGAAAAGAGGGAATAGCAAATGTGATTAAGGTTATGGTATGGAGATTATTCTGGATTATCTGTGGAAACCCAATCTAATCATGAATTCTTAAAAGCAAAGAAACTTTCCTGGTGGTGGTCAGAGAGAGGTATGACTGGAAGAAGTTCAGAGAGATGTGGCATAAGAACAATGTGTCTCCCTATTTCTAGTTCTGAGATGTGGGGGCTACATCCAAAGACTGGAGAGAGTTTTCTAGGACCTGAGAATGGCCTTTAGCTGATGGCCAGCTGGAAAATGGGGATCTCTGTCCTTCAACTGCAGGAAACTAAATTCTGCCAACAGAAGAATGAGCAGAGAAACAGATTCTTTCTACAGCTTGCAGGAAGGAGCACAGTCCTGCTGACACTTTAATTTTTAAACCATTTTTTAAAAAGATTTTTATTCATTTATTTGACAGAGAGAGAAAGAGAGCACAAGCGGGGGGAGCGGCAGGCAGAGGGAGAGGGAGAAGCAGACTCCCTGTTGAGCAGGGAGCCCGATGCAGGCCTCGATCCCAGGACCCTGGGAACATGACTCGATCTGAAGGTAGATGCCCAACCGACTGAGCCACCCAGATGCCCCTGCTGATGGTTTGATTTTATACTATGGAGACCCATACCAGACTTGCGACCTACAACAACTGTAAGATGATAAAATTGTATAGCTTTAACTCAGGTTTGTGGTAATTTGTTATGGCAGCAGTAGAAAACTGATACCCTTCATACTTAATGTTTCAGAAATTTATCTTTAGCATCCCCCTAAACTGGATCCTCCTCCAAGTTTTCCTATCTCCGTGAATGGAGTCATCATTCATTGATGCGCATGCCCTGCCATCTATTTTAGGCATATTCATCTAAAGGACAAATACCTCTGTCAGCGTTATCTTTCTAAGAATGACGAGGGGAAATGGGCATCGGCAGATCACTGGCAGTGTCTGCCACGTGCAGAACATGTGAGAAAGCCCATTGCCGAGATATGTGTGCCCAGGACACAGGTACAAATGGAGGCTTATGTGCCACATGTCTGCATATTTAGAGTGTTAGACATCAGTGTAACAAATTCCTAATACGCTCTATCTTCTGACTTGTCAGATATACCTTCTTAAAGTCCAGGTAGACAAGATTTGAATTTAGTATTCTCAAACTCCTGGTGGTTTTATGTCTGTCAATAGCAGTGCAAGGAGAGTTGGCACTCAATCAGACCTTAAAGCGTGGGACTCAGAGAAGGGCCCCCTCGGCCAAGTTGCAAAAGATGAGCAAAAAAGTAAAAATGTTCGGTCCTCATCGTTCTTATGCTTTAGTTGGCAGACAAGGAATAAACAGGAAACATAATATGTAGTGAGTTGTAGATTGTGACCATATTCAATTTCACTAAACATCATCAAATTTTTATGAAAGTGGTTATATTAGTTTTCTATTGCTGTGTAACAAATCACGACAAACTTGGTAACTTAAAACAAGATATGTTTATTATCTCACAGGTTCTACATTCAGAAATTTGGGCATGGCTTAATTGGATCTTCTCGTTAGGGTCTCCCAAGGTCTCCATCAAGGTGTTGGCTGAGCTGAGTTTTCATTCTGGTGAGTCAACTGAGGAAAAATCTAATTTCAAGCTTCTTGTTGGCAGAATTCATTTTCTCGCACGTGTATGGTAGGGAATCTGTTTTTTCCCCACCTGGCTGTTATTCAGAAGTTCTTCTATTGTTCTAGAGATCACCCGCATTTCCTAGGAGCTGCCATCAGTTCCTATCATGAGGGCTTCTCCAACATGACTGCTTACTTCAATAAAACTACACAGAGTGCTTGGAATCTTTGACCTCAGAGAAGGCCAAGCTACTAGGGACAGTCAGTTCACTAAGGCAGGCTAATTCAGGATAGTCTCTTGTCATTAACTCAAAAACAACCAATTAGAAATCTTAGTATCGGCAATACTTCTAGGCCTCTCCATATTCTATAGGATAGAAGGAAGTTACAGGTCTCGCTCATACTCAAGGAATTATATGGAGGAGAAATACCAGGGGACAGGGATCACTGGAGCGACTTTGGGTCTGTATGACACATGGAGTATATGATGTATTTTAGATTGTTGAATATTCTTTTTATTTTTTGATGTTGTTGAATATTCTTGACAACGCTTGGTATTGTCCGTTGTTTTATTCATCCGTGGGGGTATGAATTGCTTTATCTTAGTGGTTTCATTTGGCTTTTCTCTAATTATTAGTCATATTGACTTTTCATTTTTTAATTTTATGTTCCTCATTAGGATTTCCTTTTCATTGTATTCATTGTTTATCTTTTTTGCTCTTATTCTCTCAGATTTTTAATAACTATTTGCCTTTTGGGATGCAGGCAATATACAATTATATGACGTTAAAATTCCTCCCACTCCAATTTCTGTTGTGACTTTGTTTTTTAACATTTAAGTAACTAATCTTTTTATGTTTTGTGATTTTTGCAATGTTTTAAAGAAATGTCTCGTACAAATTCATAAAGGAACTTCTCTCTTTCTTTTCAAATATTTATATTAAAAATTATTTAATTGACATGGAATTTTTTGTGTGTGATAGTAGGAATTTGTATTTATGTTTTCCCATGTGTATGCCAATTACTAGATCTATCTATAGAAGTATCATCCTTGCCTACTTTTTATCTTTCCATTCCATCAATGTCAAGATTACAACCTTGTCTGGTATTTTCTTTTTGTCATTGGACAATTTTCACCAATTCCACAATATGTCATTCTATAATAAGCCTTGATATTTAATGGAACTTAATATGTGGAATTTCCATTTTTTCTTCTTCAAAGTTGACATTTTTGGTTTTGGCTTTTTCTTTTTAATACACATTTTGATATTAATTTGTTTTCTTAAATCAAAGGTTTTAAAAATAAGGCGGGAATTTTGATTGGAAATGCATTGTCTTTATAGATTGATGTCAGTATAATTGACTTTATCATATTGTATCTTTCTATAGACAAACATGAGATATCCATTCATTTATTCATTCATTTTTCCACAAACGTAAGATACCTATTCATTTATTAGGTTTTCCTTTTTTCTTTTTAAGATTTTATTTATTTATCAGAGAGAGAGAGAGAGAGTGAATGAGTGAGAGAGAGCACAAGCAGGGAGAGGGGCAGAGGGATAAGCAGACTCCCCACTGACCAGGGAGTCTAACAGAGGGCTCGATCCCAGAGTCCTGGGATCATGACCAGAGCCAAAGGCAGATGCTTAACTGACTGAGCCACTCAGGCGCCCCTAAAGTATATTTAAAGATTTTATTTATTTCTTTATTTTAGAGAGAGAGAGCATGAGAGGTGGATAGAGGGGCAGAGAGAGAGGGAGAAGGAGAAAGAATCTCAAGCAGACTCCCAGCAGAGTTTGGAGCCCAGAGTGGGACTGGATCTCACCATCCTGAGTCCATGACCCAAGCCAAGACCAAGGGTCATATGCTCAACCACCTGAGCCACAGAGGCACCCCTAAAATGTATTGGGAAGTATATTTTTCTTTTTCGTTTCCAAACATAGGGTTTGTGTTTAAGAATTATTGATTTCTAATTTACTTTCAGAATAATTTATGGTTGAAGGAATTGAGGAAAGAAAGGTTACAGGTCCAAGGTCAAAGCAAATAGGTGGTAGAATGGAAAACCATACGTGTCTGAATTTTTCTAATTACCCATGCTGCACCCCATTTCACTGCCTTTCTTCGTCTGTTTGTGAATTTTGAGTGTATCAAATCATTTAGTATATATGGCAATAAAGTATACTTATACATTCAGCTATAAAATGACTTAAACAGCTTAACTGGAAAAATATGTCAACATAACTTATAATTGACTTTTAGGACACATGAGGCATCTGAACTTATTAGAGTGGCAAAGAGGTGTATCATTACATATCATAAAAGCAATTACTGAATCCATATTACCAAATAGGTTAATTACAGTGGCCAGATACGTGTATATTATTTTGAGTCCATTAGAATCTTTCAGAGAGATATTAGCAAAAAAAATCTGTAAATTTAATATCAAATTTCCATTGCAAGTGCTGGGAAAACTCCTGAAACGTTCCATAGACTTATTCTACTATAGTAATTCAAATGATCTGAATTGATTGAAATGGAAAATTATTGACTTAAACTATTTCAGGAGAAACCAGCTGTTGAAGTCAGCTGTTCTGATATAAATAAACAAGTTAAACCATAACAGCAGAATCTTAGAAATTTGGAAACTTAATCATGCCATCTGGAAATAAATAGACTAATCAGAGAATGCAGATTTAGAGAAAATAAAATTATAAATAACTTAAAACACAATAACAAAAATACATTTTCTTTACCCTAAATCCCATTTGCTTACAACTTAATGGATGACTGTATCCTTTTTATATCTATTGCACTGTACTATTACATTTCTATTAGTACAAATAGTTAATTTTTTTAAGGAGACAGATGGTAATTTTCTACGCTTTATTTTCCATGCATAAACTAAGTTGCATTTCATTATGTGAGTCGGTTTTATTGCCTATAAGTCAATTCACTGAAATAAAAAATGCTTAGAAATTTTCAATATGGAGATCAGAATACTGGTGTGTGTTTGTGTGTGTGTTTCTGTGTATGTGTGTGGAGAGAGAAAGACAAACAGAGACAGAGACAGAGAGACAGAGAGTATCTTAATTCCTCTGAAAGATTTTTTAAAATCTCCTTGATCTTTAAGTTCAACAACACTCCTAAGTGGGAAAATGTCCAAGAAATAATGAAGACAGTTGTATCTACAGCAATAAACAAGCATTAAATAAAACTGAGCATAGGCCTTCAAACTTCTATCTTTGTGAATGCATGTAATGTAACTTGCTAAGAATTGATTGTCCTGGTCACCTGACTGATAGCAGCAGCTACTGCTGCACTGTCCAAACTTCCTACACCCAGTTACACTCTACACTTGGGGCAGAATTGCATGTTGTAAGATAAATGATTATAGAATCATTTCAGAAGTTGTGTGATTTCCTGTTTCATAAACTTAATTTTGTACGCCATTCACATTTCAGTAACCTATTATTTTCCATTACACAATTGGAAGAACTTTCTAGTGGTAAAAATGTAGGAGCCATATGGATGAGTCTTCTAAATTTCCCCTACAGGGTTCATTTCTTTTCATCAGTCATCAACATCCCCTTACATTAATAATAACAAAATTAAATATAACATGTTACATAATGAATGGCTACAGTGAACATGATTTCAGTCAGTTGAAGAGAATTAAGAATGCCTTAATTTGTGACAGTCTCATGAATATTGATTACACACAAAATGACTGGAAATATACATGAGCTAATGATTACATAAAAATTTTGAAATTTCAAATTGCAGTCTGTAATTCATGATAAATTTTTCAATTTACAAGGTAGAGAAAGACAAAGAAAAATGGAAGAGAAATATAGAAGACAGAATGAGTCTGACTCAAATCTCTAACTCTTTGATCAGAAATAGAACTGCTACAAACAGAGAGATTTTCTGCTCTAAATTAAACCAATAATGACAGTTCTCTCTAGTCATTTTGTCTCTTTTCCATGAGTTCTCATAATTCAACTTTGATAATATTAAATTACAGAGCTAATATTTTTTTCAAAGAATATCATCACTATTATAATATTTCAATGCAAGGGGAAAATGACATTATTTTCATTTGAGGAGTGTGGAAAATATGGCTTATACATGTGACTTCTTCCAGACACACCTTTTAGGTCTGGTGATACCCAGTTTAGTATTATCAATATTGTTGTACATCTAACTGTAATATTTTAACCATCTTTGAAAGCAATAGGCATAAAATACATTTTCCTGCAGAAAGGATCCATATCTGAAAAATTTACACATGTTGTAACATTGAAGTACTTTGCTAAATTTAATTCAAGTAAATATTGCTTTAGTAGGCACCAAATTGATTTATTTCTGTCTCCTGGCCAAGGGAAATTATACATATTTTAGCAAAATCATCCAAAATGAGTTGGGGAGGAAAAATCCTTGATCAAGATCATCAAAGTACTGTTTGTTCTCTGGGAAAGTTATCCAAGGTTAGCCTACAATTATATAAGGTGTGGAATCCTCTTCTCTAGTCATTTTTCTTGATGTTATTGTTCTGGGGTGGTTTAGGTTCAACTGTTGGGCTGGATTACTGGAAACCTGTTCTCACAACAGTTATGGTCTGATATCATGAGCACTGTATTAGCTGTTTTTCTTTTTATTTTACAATTCAGAAAAGGCAAAAGATGATACTAAATATATCAAAATAATGGCATAACAACATAAGTACTTAAATTACTCCTTGTCATGAGGAGAGAAGCTGAGAAAATATAAGAAACTAGCTATGTGAAAGGGTTTGCTTAATTGCTTGATTATTTATGAACAATAATAGGATTTTTGTTTATAAAAGTGAGCTGCACAAAAATTTAACTTTTAGTTCATTATTCTTTGAATATTTACAAGATCACATACATTGTGCCAAGGGATCTGTGTGGTTACCTGAATTCCATCCTCACAATGACCATCAGAGTGTGAATGTCATAGAAGAGGAAAGAGGTTTGTCAGAGGAAGTACACTGACAAAGTCCCCTGGGCACATTCTGGCTCAGGTGTTCCAGGCACCAAACCCAAGATGTCCACCACAACTTTAGAATTTACCCCAGGAAAGCAGCTTTGCATTGCTCTGAATGGTTGATTTTTTTTTTCTCTTTAAGAAAATAGACTTCAGTTTTAGGAGAGTTAGTTGGTCCTCTATATCAAAAGCAAACGAGAGTGGAATAACTATCAATTACTTCCCAAGAGGCACATGGAGAATTTAACTTTAGTACTGTGGCCTTCAGGGCAAAGAAGTGCCTTGGGCCACAACAATATTTCCCTGTAGGAGGTCAGTAAGCTCCACTCCCCTGCAGGAGGGCTTTGAGGAGAAAGGATCCTTAACACTGGTACTTTTGGTACAGTGACTACTTGAGATTTTACTTCTGATTCTTCTTAGGAAACTTCTTGGGAAATACTTACCCAGAGATAGATGCTTCAGGAAAATAAAGCCTTTACCTATCACTTCAAAGATTGTAAGAAAAACAAAGTCATCATTCCATTTTGAAGAGAGTGACTATGCGTGATAATTCAGGTGCCTGAGAAGAAACAATAGTTTCTTAGATTACCATCAATAAAATGCTTTAATTTAAACCAATTTAGAAGATGAACACTCAGTTCTGAAGTCTGAACTGTTTGTAGATCAAAGGTGGGATTTAAAATCAAGATTTAATTTTTTGATTATTTTATGCTATACATTCAAGGACGTGGAAGGGCAGGAGAATTATTCCAGGAAGCAATTTTCTGAGAAATTAGAATACAGTGATGACTTGCATGCTTGTATAAATTTTGTGAACTCCCCACATAGCTGAAGCTACAGATTGAAATGAACATTTTTTTATAATGTGTGCTTTCTTCAAAGAACTTCCAAAACAATATAGCAAAAAAGCATGAAATTAAAATAGCTTTCCAAAGAAGAGCATACAGTTTGCATCTGCTTCAGATTCTTTTAGCACTTTAATTTTGAAGCTATCCTTATACAATAGTTAATTACAGATGGAAAAATCCAATCAATCAGCCAGCTGCTTTGATTGTACCGTGCCAGGTAACTGCTTTCACTGATTTGTGCCCCACTTAATTTAAAAGACATGTCAACAGATAGAAATGTGATTTTTGTGAGTGCTGGTGTGTGTGTGTGTGTGTGTGTGTGTGTGTGTGTGTGTGTTTTAACTAGACGGAGGACTGAGGTCATTATCACAGCCTAAGACTAAACAATTTGATTAAAAATTTTAAAAATTAGATGTATTAAGTTTTATATTTAAAAGCAACCAATCTCATTGACTTCTCATGATTCTCCTAGTGTAATTAATTAGTTGACTTAATTATTGTTTAGCACTATTGTTAAACAGTTCAGGTGAGTGTCTTTGCAGTTCTGTTGTTTATATAATTTAAGAAAAGGAAGGGGACAATTTACTTATATTCCCACATGATTTCACAAAGGATTTCAGGTACTATATATTAAGCATATATTAACTGAGATAGCAAACATCATAACTATATATCTATCTATATATATCTATATATATACACCATATATATATAAACTGTATATATTTACACATAAATACAAATTGTATAAAACAAATTTTGTAAAACACATTAAACAAAGCAATGAATCGAGACAAAAAAGAGACAAAGGCAATTATGAAGTTGTAAGAGGGGGTGAACACGTGATTGTATCACATTAGTTTCTAAACATTATCACAGCTGAAGCTTTTCACCATTTTATGGTTTTATTTTAGAAAATATAGCTATGTTTTTATGTTCACCTTACAAGCAGCATTTTTTTTGCTCTAAATTCTGAAAGGAACTCCTCACATAGGGCTTTATATAGAGAGGTGTGAACAATTGATTTCCTGTGACTCCTTTTAGATTCATTAGCTGATAAAACCTGATCGGACAATGTTGGAATTGATGGGTTTAATTTTCCTGGTATTCCTCAAAATAAAAACATGTACAACAAATACATAGGGGGAATAGTTGAGGTCTAAACCTGCTCAGTGATTTTCTTGAAACCATCACTCTACCTAAGAGATAAGTAACAAATAGAATGCATATTTTGAAATTCCACTTTCTGCACTTTTCCCCTATTCTATGTGTTGGGCAGTTTAGAATCTTGCAACGAATATATATTCTGGACAGACAGGCTAGAAATGCAATCACAGTCTGACCCCTCGATCGTGTGTACCATTGGCCTCTTTTTGGAGTCTTAGCTTCATCTTAAAAAAAGGATTTAGTAACTCCTATCTCCTAGAGGTTTTTGTATTGATTCAATGAGATAGCTGGCACCAAAAGCCTAGTATGTGCTTGAGTTATTATAAAACACAGAATTCCAAATATTTACTAGATTGAGAGAGATGGATAAAGTTAGATAGATTAAGATATTAAAAGGATTATCTAATATTTAATATACTTTTGAAACTCAATGTTATACATGGATGTTGTAAATGGTTATTATCTTAACAACATGCTTCTTTTGTTTGTATTGCTTCAATGACACACTTGACTTATTGCCATTCAATCATAAGTGCCCTGTTTTTATCACAGAGAGAACAGACGTATGCTCTCCAAGATGCTATAGAGTCATTTTCATTATGGGACAAGTCCACTACCTTATGGAAAGAAAGAAATGAAGGAAGGAAGGGAGGAAAGGAGGGAGGAGGAAGGAAAGGACTGAGGGAGGGAAGGAGGGAGAGAGGAAGGAAGAAATCTTCCCAGGCTGCTCTCAGTATTCTTCTGTCTTCCTGGCCAGATTGTTGAGTGGGACAGACTAGGTTAGCTGTCAGTGTCCAGCAAAGTAAAACAGCCCGTTCTAGTCCAAAGACCTCTCTCAGTAGCCTGGACTAAAATCCAGCAAATACTTCCCGGGCTTGATGTGAAAATGAAGAATACTTGATCATATTCCTTGAATATATTTTCTGTTTATTTGCATAGATGTGGTCTGTGGAAATTAATAAATATGTATGTATATCCAGCATTCATTTTAATGTACATTTTGGTGTAAGTTACCCTTTCTCACATAATAAGTTACCTCATATCAAATGTTTACTATAGCACAGTTTCCATGAATCAGGAATCAAAGATCAGCTTAGGTGGGAAGTCCTTGCTCATGGTCTCCCATGGGCTTGCCGTCAAGCTATCGACCAGGACCAGAGCTAGTCTTTTCAGGGCTTGACTGGGGAAGGACCTGCTTCCCATGTATGTGAATCCTGACAAGCCTCAGTTCTTTGCCATGTGTGCCTCTTCCTACACTCCCAGAGTATCCCTACAAGATGGCAGCAAGCTTCTCCCAGGGCAAGTAATTCAAGAGAAAGTTGAAAAGGGGGGGAAAGGAGGAGAGAGAGAGAAAGAAAGAGAAAAAGAAAATTCAAAGTGCAAAGCTGCAGTCTTTTTAGGATCTAATTCAGAAGAGGCAACCTATCACTTCTCTCACATTTTATTCTCCGGAAATGAGTCATAAAAACCAGTCTACACTTGAGTAGGGGGAATTAAGTTTTACCTCTTGAGGGGAGAAGTATCAAGCATTTGTGGATATAGCTTTAACACTACCACAGTGTGTTTATCTGAAGACTTTATCCATCTGTATATTCTAGACGTTTATTTAAAGCAAATAAAAGTAATGTAGCTGCTATTACTAAAAGCTAAAAAAAAATTAAAATCCATTGCTTTTACATGTAGTACTGCAAAGAATTAAACTGAATCCAGCAAGGTTCCGCTTATATAATGGTTTTCGTACTGACCCATTTATTTGTGCTATCCATCCAGATAATTAAGTTAGTCAATCTGAGTTCTAGAGATAATTTAGAGGTTGTGCTTGTTATCTTCATATATACAGTGTATCCAAGAGTGTCTGACCCATGACTTCTCCTTTCTCACCTCAATTTCTGAGAACATTATTCTTTAAAGGAGTAGATCTTTTCCCTTGGTTTGTGGTACCAAAATTTTCATTAATTATTTGTGTAACTGGACAACTCATAAAAATCCATTCCTGCCTCTAAGCACCTATGATATGCTCATTTTAGAAATGCAGTTCGTACAGGTCTGAGAGATGAGTTTTCCTTTTCTTTCCATCTTGGAGAAACTATTGAGGACTAATATGGATACAGACACTCACAGGAGCCAAATGCACCCCGAGGACCTTCTGCGTTTTGTTCATAACCTTTTTTTTCATGCTTCATGAAGCAGCCTGATGTTTATATTTTTATGCTACCTACCAATGTGTGCAAAAAAGAAAAAAGCTTTCATACTCTTGGCTCTGTTCTCTTTGCAACTTCTTAGATTTTCTTTCTGTGAGTGGTTGTACTCTGCTTGACACAAAAGCCTGGCTAATGCTCTTTTTAATGGTTGAGAAAGGCTGAAAGTATTCACATCAATTTCCTATTGCCACAAAATGATCTGGGTCATGACAATCTACAAGCCAAGTTACTAGACCATTACTAAACTACCATCGCATAAGGATAAGTTAGCAAGTTTGACCTTTTAAGCTAAACTGCAAAATGTTCTTTTGATTAAAGTCTACAATAGTCCCCAGAGATCTCCAGCGCTGAATGTTAGGGATTTAACACAACACTGAGATCTTGGCAGATAAATGTACCTTTACTCATAAGCTTTTCAACTCACACACAGTTTCAAATTCCCCTGCTCTGTAGAATTACCATTCTGCGCTTAGTTCTATTCCAAAGGTGGTTGCACTCATTTCCAAGATGAGGACTCATGACCGGGAAGCCAATTTAACCCAAGCAAGTAAGAGCTTTATTCTTCCCGAGAAAATTAGCTATTTAAGGATAAATACTTTAATTTGTCCTTTCAACCTAGGTTTATGGGTAATTCCTGGCCACTTTTGAATACTTTTCTGATTTCTCCTTTGACTGTTATTCCTCTTGCCTTTTCAGTATTTTTTTTTCATTCTTAATTCCTAATTCACCTCCAGAGAATAATAGCTCGGTAACCTTTTGTCATTGTAATTTTTGCACATTGCTGAACCCAATATTTATTTCTAATCTGGTCTGTGTATTTTTGTACATATTTTCTCTAATGCTAGCTTGAACATAAATCTAAACCATGTATTATCAATAGCAGCTTTATTGTTGATGCACATGAATATTTTCATTTTCACATTTTTATGTTTACTGGCATAGAAAATCTATTAGAGAGCTAGAAAGTACATGGAGGTAACCATTTAATTATTTTGTCTTCCACAAAAATAACATCAAAGTGTGAATAAATGTCATTTCCTCTTTTTAAGTTGGGAAACTCACACTTTAAGTTCCTCTTCAGGATTGAACAACATCAGTTCTTTATAGTTAATGAGAAAACTTTCAGGGGTTCTGGTTGATACTTAGGTAAAATTATATTACGGTTTATTCTCCTGGGTTGTATTCTTTTGCCTGGCTACGTTTGTGTAAATTTATTTATATGAAAGAAAATTGTTTCAATATCACTGTTTTATTAATATACTAAACAGTAATCAGGAAATATTTATTGAATTTGCATTTCATTTTTGCTAATAATGTTTTTGTGCTCTTACAAATCTAGTAGTTTTTTGTGATTTATCCTTCTGCCCAAACTGCCTTTATTATTTTTTATAACTAAGTTTATTTTACCTCAGGAGTCTTCCTGTTTCACTGAAGTTTACAAATTTTTCAAACTCTGCTATTTAAAGGTCAGGAGATCCTCAGGATTTTTTCAGGAGCTACTTCCACAAATGAGAGAAGTAAGTGGGCAGATAAATATACAAATTCCAGGATCATATCTTAACAACAATCTTAGTATTTCTTCTTTAATTTGTGTTGTGTATGGAGAATTGTAAAGTTTTTATTTGCTATAAGGGGTAATATCTAAATATATTTGGTGACCACGGCTCTAAGGCATCATTTGGTTTTCAACATTATTTTTCTACTTCATATTATGTTTCCCCTGTATACTGTTTATTCTCTTGTCCACTGCTAACTTCAGACCTTCATGTTTATCTTGACCCTCCATCTCCTCATATTTCATAAAATATTTTAACTTTGCAATTTAAAAACATGCATATCTTAAAAAAAAAAAACCAAACATGTGCATCTCTCCCTCTCTCTTTCTCTCATCGTCTATCTCTGTTTCAGACAGAATTATGTCAAAAAGGAATGGAATTTACTCACATAATCAGGCTTTGTCATATACATTACCTAAGACCACATTTATCATTTGTAGTGTAAGAATTTACCTTTGATTTGGTTGTTTAATTTATCCTGAGTACCTTGGGGAATATATTTCCTAACTAAACACGAGTGGGAATAGTCTTGCTAATTTCTAAGTTGTGAAAGAAGAGATATCTTTGCAAGATGTGGCCTTGGAAGATCACCTAAACAGGTCATTCTGTACTGAGATGGTTCTATACCTTGGCTGCTGCCCTGAAAACATCACAGAGAAACATTGCTGTCAATTGTGTTTTAAAGTTTATTGAAGAAGTGGCTTCTATAATTATTAAATAATATTGTTTGATAAATCTTACAACACATAGTTGTATTAACTGATTGGTGACTATATTGCATAGCTATATATTGTGTGAATAAATGTTTCTCCTTGTATACTTCTTTGGCCTCCCCACATCTAAAATTTCCTGGGAAATAAATAGATCCTTCAGCATACATGTGAATTTTAGATAGTTTCAGGTATCCATTTTGCCTCTGGTTTAAGCTCTTTCTAAATTTTCACAATATAGCAGAAGTAAGAATTTTTTAAAAAATCATAAAATAAATGTAAATATAATACTTGTGAAAGTCAGTTAGTGTAGTCATTGTGTCATTTTCCTGTGTGGAGTATTATCTTAGGTTAGAAGAGAAGTAGTAAGAAAAATAAGATCGTCTTGTGTTCAGAGAGCTTAATACCACTTTTACAGATAGTATGCACATAGGAAGTTACAACTAAAAATACAACATGATATACCTTAGGCATCATATGAAGAGCACAGAATATTTCTTTTTCAGAGTTTTGAGGAGACTTGAGATCTCCATCACAAACAGATAAGTTTTTATAAAGTCATGTGTATGTATTTGAGATTTCATTTTGACTGAGGGAAAGAGGAGTGAGACTGTGCTGGTGGCCACCTCAACATCTACTTCCCTCCACCCTGTCTCCTTCTTAACAGTTTCCCAAGTCTGTTCCAGTGTGCACCCTCACCCAACAGAGATTAATTCATACTAAAGCCTAAAGCATATGGGTCTTAGTTATTTTAATCAAATCAGGGGATCTCATTTCCTTTGCTGTAAATAGATTTAATCATGACTATGGGATTTAGCTGTGGCCAATAAAATGCCAGGGGACTTCAGGGGATCTGCTAGTGGCTTCCTCGCACTTAACAAATAAAATAATAAAAACAAGGATAGGCAATCTCTTTGCTCTGTTTATCTCCTGAAACTGTTGTAGGCATCTTGTTAAAATAAGAATACTCAGTGAAAGGATAAAAAGCTCTTATTTTAAGAGTAAAGCTTGTATAGTGTAAAAGCTCTTATAGTAAAGGGAAAAGAAGAAAAACCTTGGGTGACTGCAAATATTTTGAGCAACTGAATATTTGAGCAACTCTGAAAGATTCCTTATATTTGGACTATTGATTAAGAAAGTCAACTATTATCCTCATTGGTATCATGTTGAGGCAGACTTCTCCAGTACTTGTATTTAGCAATATAAAATATATCTTATAGTATGGAGAATGGAGAGTATGAACCATGCTAGAGAGATAGAGAGGGTCATGCTCACTTATTCAGAAGCAGTAAGTTTTAAATGGGCTTAGGGAAGGCACTTGGCATTCAAGGTAGTTTAGTATCAGTCATAAAAATCATCCAATAGGTAAACACCGTAAGACCAGCAAGAACCAGTAGAAATGGATAGAACTTACCTATATTCACAAACTACTATTTGCAAGGTGCTGTGCTAAAGATGTTTGACATACTGTTGGCTTGTCATATTGTTAGAGGTAAAATAGAGGACAGTATGGATGTCGGGAGAAAGGAAACCTAATATTAGGGGAGTGATATTACCAAAGGCCTTACAGGCAGTCCTCAAAGAGGTCCATGGCCAAAGCATATTAAATACTGAATTAAAGGATTTGACAATAGGGAAAAGGCATGATAGATGTGATACGTTGGGAATTTAATTATGGCTTGTACTTTGTTCTTGGTCCTTTTTGATGCGCACTTATGTGTTGGTAGAAAATCAGATTTTCAAATGTCAGAAAGGTTCATGACCCAATTCCATTATCTATCAGACAATCACTATATGTAGGGATGGATCTTTCCTTTTAACATTACTTTTCATTTTCTGTCATTCTGAGCAAATATCCAGAAAATACAAATACACACAGTCACATACACTAAAATATCAAAAATACACTGTCACAAGGTTTCTTGCCACATCTAGCAAATATTCTCTTTCCCTCCTAAGTATAGACAGGGGGATGGAAGAGGCATATAGCATCTCTCCATCTTCTTGCAAATCAGGAGAATTTTTCTCTTTTGGGGGGTGAAGCATACATCTGCCATCAAAGCTGAGGTTTGATTAAGCTTTATATATCACATGATCAGTGAAAATATTTCTATATTTGAGAAATTGGTTGACTATCAGACTTAATTTCAAAGTTGTTGGGTTTTTCTTTTTTCTTTTTTTTTTTAAGATTTTTTTTTTTTATTCGACAGAGATAGAGACAGCCAGCGAGAGAGGGAACACAAGCAGGGGGAGTGGGAGAGGAAGAAGCAGGCTCATAGCGGAAGAGCGTGATGTGGGGCTCGATCCCATAATGCCGGGATCATGCCCTGAGCCGAAGGCAGACGCTTAACCACTGTGCCACCCAGGCGCCCCAAAATTGTTGGGTTTTTCTATTTCTATTTTTTGTAAAAGAGAAGAGATCGAGAACTTACTCAGATGCTGCTTTAAACCAGAAGATTTAGGATTTTCTTCCTTTGATAGAGGTGAGGCAAACCTAACTATGTAGCAGTAAAAGAGCTGAGGGAGGAGGAGAGGCTGAAGATGTTGGAAAGATCATTGAAGGAGTGAGGTCAAGAGAGGAAAGACTAGGCCTGAAAAGTAACAAGGACGTGACTGGAATACTGTGGGAGCTGATGAGTTGAAAGAGGTAGATTAAAGGTAGAGAAGATGGTAAATTGGATAGTTCTTGCTTGATGTTCTTACTCTCAGTAAAGTAGAAATTGAAGTACTGTATTTTGATGAAGAAAGATGGAACGTTGGGCTTGGAAAAAAGTAAAAGATTTGTTTTGTGTGAAGTAAACTATGAAATCAACAGAACAAAACACAAAGGTTACAAAAGATGAATGGAGAGACAGATGGAGTTAGTCAGGAACAACATGTCATGGGTCAGGTAAAAAAAAATGCTCATTAATCCTTTCCAGTAAATTAAAAAATGGATTGGAGATGTTGGATGATCTGATGTACTGACAAAATGAAAGGGAAAGGAATGTCATTTATATTTGGAGAAAATGAAACTTTTGCTACTGCCTGGATATAGCATTGATTCTATTTTTATGCCTGTTTATTTTAATAATGGGGACACAGTAGTTTGTCTATGTCTTTTTTTGAGAATGTAATGTGGACTACAAGCAATAGTAAATTTGAGTAGATCTCACAGTTAAGGGAACGATGTGAAAGCAGGTAAGTTTCTCTCCTTGGAACTTTTTATTACCTGCTATTGCTAATTCCCCTTCATCTTATGAGGGCCATGCCCACTTTTAGAGCATTACCACTTTTCTTTCTTTAGTTCTCCATGAATCACGACCTTAGCAGCATTGGTCACTTTTTATTTTATTGTACCTTCATAACATAAAATTTTCAATACTTCAGTTTTCTATAATTTCTAGGTGGAAATAAAAACCACATACACTTAATTATCACACAAGCAACTTTCGGTGATGAAGGAAATGGTACTTTTATGGATTTTAAGTGTTTAATAAACTGGAGATTCCAGAGGGGACTTCATCCATGAAATGCTCTAGAGAGCTATCAAAAACAAAATCTATGGTTACAATTCTAATAAAAGGCAATGAGTGATTTAAAAAATTTTTAATCTATTTGGGAGAAGAAAATGGTATGCTGAATGTCTAATTTGATAACAATAATTCCTTACATTTATATACTGTTGTATACTACTTAAAATATTTAACTTGCAGTCTTATTTGAACCAAACTAGCTTCTTAGAAGGTAGGAAAAACAGTTAATAATTCCAACTTTGTCATTACTTTATCCTGGCACATTTTGACTAAAGAGAACCAAGACCAAAAATATGTATTTCTTTGCCTCCAGTTAGTAACAATGTCTCTACCTCAATTCAGTTCCTTTTCTTCTGTGATGATTTCCACAGGATGAATCACAATGTGTTCAGGATATATTACTCTGTCATAACACACCGATATTCCAGTTTTCTTTTTTTCTAAGAGTTATGCGACTTGAATAGTGATTTGCAAGCTCTAAAAACTGATGAAAAACAAACTGCATTCAATTTTTTACCTTACATAATCCTAACGTGCCTCCCTTTCATCTCTTTAAAGAGAGCGCTACGCTGGAATAAAGCAAGAACCATTAATCACAGTGGCACAGCGAAGGCATAGACCTTTTTTCAGAGAACTTATTTGGGTCATCCCAACTGATCTCTTCTTATCATTAGGAATAGTGATTTCACTTGTGATAACTAATGGACTATTTCTCCTGCACTGTATTCTAAGCAGTGCCCCAGTTCTGCACTATTCTTAGCAATTCAGTTTCTGAAAGGCACACTGACAGCTTGAATGCAAACGTCCTTGCTGGATAAAGTAGACCTGCAACATTATTTGTCTTATTCTGTCCCCAAAACATTTAGATCTGTAACACTTTGCCATTATGAGTTTATTTTCTCTTAATCTAAATGCAGCTGGAATTTTTTCCCTACAAAAGGTATTAAAATGCAAAAACAAAAGACAAAGCAAAATAAACACGCTTATGCCAGATAACCATGTAATTAATTCTATCTGCCGACACACGAGCATTGTATCACCTATACCAATCATTGAGTGAACATCAGTGAAGGGCAATAAGCAAGAGATAAGCTAAAATAAGACAGACCTGGGTCTTAATCCTGTATCAGCTACTATCTCTGGAGCTATGTCTGAACTCAGTGAATGTCAGTTTTCTCAAATAAGAAGGTAAACAACAAAAATACTAATGCTCCTCTAGGATTGTTGCAAGGCTTAAATGTATTGCATATGTTCAGAATGCCTTTATATTTGTGGAATGAAAATACTAGTATAGCTTTTAAAACGTTACTTCAATGATATTCATAAAACCAGGTCATCAATATGATAATTTTCTGTGCCGTACAACAAATCACCGAACTTAGTAGCTTGAGACAATACTCATTTCTTATCTCATACTTTCTGTAGGTCAGAAGTCTGGGCTGTCTAAGCTGAGTTCTCTGCTCAAAAGCTCACAAGGTTGAAATCAAGGTATTGGCTGGGTTCCAGCCTCATCGGGAGGGTTGTCTGGGGAAGGACTTGCTTCTAAGCCCCGTCAGGTGGTTGGCAGAATTCATCTGTAGAGAATTCATCTCCTTATAGAATTCTGGCTTCTTTAAAGACAGAAATGAAAACAGCATGCTTCTGTTATGCTGATTCTCCTAACTAGAGGTAACAACTGGGCCCTCTTTCAAAAGGATCACCTGATTGGTTGGGCCATCCACTGGCAATCTTTCTTGATTAACCAAAGTCAACTGACTAAGTGCTTTGATTACATCTGCAAATTCCTCCATTTTTGCCATGACCCATTGGTGAGAAGCAGTTCATAGGTTCTGCCCTTATTCAAGGAGAGGGAGCTAAACAAAGGTGTGGTTTATTGGGGATCACCTAAATCTGTGTACGCCCCAATGCTTTGAGTAAAAAAATGTGTATATTGTAGGTAGAAAAAACAAAGACCAGACCAGGAAAAGTAAGAATAGAAGGAAGGAGAGGAATAAAGGGCAATTTTTGAATACTTTGTCCCCTGTTAATACTTTGATTCCTTTTATCTTCTTGCACATCAGTGAAGATGGGAGGATACTTGGACCTGCACCTTGAAATGCAGAGGCAGCATTGTAAAAGCTTAAAATACTCTTTCACATTCTTTTTGATATATGGGTTTTAAGAGTTTTATGGAAGGTCCTTTGCTATTTCTGGCAAGTGATCTTAAATCATTTTGAAGTCATATACTGCATAGAGTAGCCTGAGTCAAACACTTGGGGGGAAAAACTTTCAAGAAATTTACATCTGAACTCAAAGAAGTTTTAAGGCATCTGAAAATTTATCTTCTCTTTGTATTGGTGAAAATTTAAGCCTTACAAATTCTTTTGAAGATTAGATTACAGGCAAAATTATGGCACTGGTTAGGTTTCTCCTAGTACATAATAACAATTTGACTGTACTTTATACTTTTAAGATACATTGACTTCTGTTCATTACAGAACCTTTCAGAACTAATAAAAAAATAGAAGAAAAATCAAAACCCAAATGCATTCCAGTTACCCAATGACAAAAACCATGTGTTGGTGTATTTATTTCAAATTATTTTGATGTATATTTTTGTGGTGAAGTTTTATATAAATGTGGTCCTATTAAATATATGATTAAATTTTGTAAGGGCATTTTATTTGCCTTCATCATAGAAACATTTTTATGACATCAAAAAGCATTTATTAAATCTTTATTATACTTGAGTGTACTAGTAGGAGACAGAAAAAGTTAATAATTGGAAATTAGTTTTCTAGAAACACTAAAATATACTTACAATCATAGGACATTTATTATAGATTAACTACCTACTCTTATGTTAGAAATGTTGGATATTTGTAATTGTTTCCTACTGTGAATAATGGAATAGCAAATATTTTTATCGACATCAGATTTTATCTATACTGGTTTTTTTTTTTTTTTTGGATTTAGGATTACTATATGGGAGGTATAATTACTTGGCCAAATGTATATTAGAATATCTTTTTTAAAAATTTTATTTATTTATTTGAGAGAAAGAGAGAGAGAGAGTGCAAGCAGGAGGAGGGGCAGAGGGAGAGGGATGTGCTCAGTGCTGAGCACAGAACCCAAGGCAGGGCTCGATCCCACAATCTTGAGATCATGACCTGAGCTGAAATCAAGGGTCCGACGCTTAAACCATTGAACCACCCAGGTGCTCCTAGAATATCTTTATGGCTTTCTTATGTTTCTCACATTTTTCCAAGGGCACCTGGGTGACTCAGTCAGTTAAGCAGCTGCTTTCGGCTCAGGTCATGATCCCAGAGTCCTGGGGTTGAGCCCTGCCTCAGGTGCCCCATTCAGCTGGGAGTCTGCTTTTCCCTCTCCTTCTGCCCCTCTCCCCTGCTCATGCTCTCTCTCTCAAATAAATAAATAAAATCTTTAAAAAATAATATTTCCAAAGACATGTCCAAGATGCCCATTTAGCTATTTTCTTACTAACTTTCAAGATCCACACCCAAATATGTACTACTTTTGTATTTGTAACACTTCCTTACATTTCTCTTTCCTATCCCTGTCTCTCACAATGAAGCTCATCCTCGTTTCTGAACCTCCACATTGCCCAGAGCTTTCAGTCAGCACCTACTTCTTAGATTTCGTTCCTTGACAGAGTCATGAGTGTTATGATTAAGACATAAAGAGTTAATCCCTTACAGAAAGTTTACCTATAGTCCTGCAATCTTTTTGGTGTCTTCGTAGGTATGCTCAGATTACTCAAAGGATGATAAAAATAAGCAACATTACATTAAAATAATTTTCTTATGTCTAAAAATCAGTGTTGACAAATAATTACAACATTTTGATTGCTCAATATAAAACCAAAGAATATACTTCATACACTTAGGCATACAATTTTTCTTTACCTGGAATGTTTTTCTTCCTTCTTCTAGGACTCTCTAATTCTAGATTATCTTCCTAGATTGTTAAAATGTAACTTTTTCTGTATGTATGACTCACACTGGTTCTAAACATTTATTGCTTGGTATTTCTCCACTGTGATACATTTCTTTGAGTTAAAATGTTGATAATTTAAATAATACTTTTTAAATGGAGACATACTTATTCCTTCAACTAGTGATTTAAAACCTGTTATATGACAGCACCATTTTGATATATGATTTTCCTAGATTCTGTTCTCAAGGAGATCGCAATATAGTGTAAAAAACTAGAACTGTGGGATGTATAGATGAAGAGATTATATATGATAATAGAGATCTGGAAAAAGTACAATGGGAACAACAAAGGAAGAAAAGCACAGATGTGATGCCTTAAAAAAAAAAAAAGTTAAGTTTTGCTGAATCTTCATTGTAGCATTTCAAGATCCCATCAAGAGACCTAAGATATTAAGCAATGAAAAATTTTCCTGTGGAAAAACTTCCAGGAAAGAGACTAGGAGAGCCTAAATTAGAGAGGTGGCAATGAGAGGTAAGGGAACTAACAGATTTAAGAGGTATTTAAAATGTAGAACCAAAATAAAATAATTAACAAATGAGTCTGCTATACACTAATATAGGAAATGCTAAAGGAAGAAAAGAGTAAATATGGAAAATAACATAATCATTAGCACTTGCTAATGATTTAACTGGAGCTCTTGGATAATCAAGAGAAGACTTCAGATGGCCAGTTGGAAAAGAGCCAGTGGTTATGTATAACCTTAAGAATAGATAAGACCCTTCTGAGTGAGTGAAGAATGGTCTAGAACTGTATTGTCCAATATAGTACCTACTAGCCATGTAGTTATATAATAAAACTTAAATAAAGATCCTCAGTTGCTGTATTTCGCTTACTTAGTAACCACATGGGGGTAGTGGTTACCATATTCAATCCAGAAAGTTCTTTACACTGTTAATGTTAGAGAGATGACAGGATAAAATCCTCAGACTTTGGCATTATAAAAGAAAAGAAAAGAGAAGAAAAGAAATACATGTTTTAAATGATAATTATCCTTATATCTCAAAAATGTAAACAACACTTGCTCAGGGTATTTAGGGTACCCCAAAGGCTTTTTGGGCACGATTAAAGAGGTTTGAGGTTTATGAACTGTTTGGATTTGTTAGCATATTTTGGAAGTATAATTATGTTAAGTACTTTGAAGAAACAACTCTTTAAGGTGGCAGATGTAATCAATAAAGTAGGGTTGAGACTGTAATTTGACAGTTTATTTCTACCTCATATATATGAATTATTCAGTGGTTTTTCAGTTGACGGGGAACAAAGACTCAAAACAAATTATGACTGTGGCAGCTCCACCCCACCTAGTTCAGAAACAAATAAATATTTGGCAAATATTGGACAATTTGCTGAATATCATGCTTCGACTACCATACCTTTCACAGGTTTGATTCATCACAAATTTGGCATATTTAGACATATTTCAGCCTATTGTTATTTCATAATAAAGTTGTATTCGGACAACTTAAACTGAGATAATACCTAAGAAGTCTTGTACATCCTGGCCAATGAAATGACATCCTTTCAATTTCTTAAGTTAGAACCTGCTGGGCATCTTCAATTCCTTTGTTTAAGGGAAGATATTTTGTTGAATGCTTACTACCTAGGAAGCACTGTTCTAAGTACTTTGTACTTAGCCTTTGATTCTCAAAAAGAGATTAGACTAAATGCCCCAAGCCTTACAGGTGCTAAACGGCAGGATCAGTATTGAGTACAGGCATCCAGACTCTTGTATACTTACTTTGATCCGCTTTGCTATGGGTCTTTCCAAATGCACCTGGTGGCAGAATCCTTCTTGTACAAGTTGGCATATTCTTCTTGGGCTCATCATCTCCACTATGGCACAAGTTTTGTGAGAAACTTTTGATGTATTGCTTCACCTTTCTTAGTCATTCCAAACAAGGAAATGTTTATGAGTCTATTAGTTTGGGTTGCTTCCATTGACAGATACCAAAAAAAAAAAAGGCCTAAGACTATGCCGTATCACCTTCTAGGGAAATCAGTAATTTAAGATATCTTAGTGAATTTTGCTAAAGATGCTATTATTTTTACCCACCAAACAAGTGAAAGTGAAGGCTGTATATTGCTTTCTTTTTTAAAAAAGATTTTATTTATTTATTTGAGAGAGACAGATGGTGACAGAGATAGTGAGAGAGAGCACAAATGGGGAGGAGAGGGAGAAGCAGGCTCCTGCTGAGCAGGGAGCCCAACGTGGGGCTTAATCCCAGGACCCTGGGATCATGACCTGAGCGGAAGGCAGAGGCTTAACTGACTGAGCCACCCAGGTGCCTCTATATATTGTTTTCTATTCCATGCAAACGATGACACCATTGAACTGTTTGTGAGCTTGAGTGCTTAGATTTAAATTTAAAGTCTAAGTTGTTCATGAAGCATCGGACATAGTCTTGGAGGGCCGGAGTTGGATAGCACCCATTCCCCTGACTCCACCCTTTTCCCATACTGATGTAAGTCTCTCAACTCCATGTGATTCTAAACATTTCCAGTCAGATATAGGGAGGTGGTAGCACACTGAAAAACTGGGATATGAATTCAGTAATAACAAGAGACAGAGAAAAAAATATTGAAAATTTTATGGTCTGGAAGTTACAAATTTTTATATGGTGCTTTGGGCAATGGGTGAACTATATACCACTTTAAATTAGAAGCCCTAATTCACTCTTTATGTGAAGAAGCAGAATCAGAAAAGTGGTCCTTTTACTTCCTGCTGAATCATATAACTAATGCTGGAGACTACAGAAAGCTGACTTGGGGCTGTTGATATTAACTTGCCTTTCATCTCAAGACCTAAAAGAAAGATTCAAGGAGAAAGTGGGCCATCAGAGAAGGACAAGGAGAATTTTAGGTCAACACTGGATCTGCATATAGTGTTCCCTGCTCAAAATAGTTAAAGAGAAAAAAGAAAAAGGAATTCTTATGGATCTCACAGTAAGATTGTTCACCAGCTTATTCCAAGTTGAGAGGACAGTAGTGTTTTGGAAGAATAAACATGGAAACCTTATTTCAAGGCTTCTGCTTTTTGTTAACGAAATGTCATGAAAAGGCTACTGATGAAAATGGAACTGGAAGAGACAAAATACAATTGTACAAAAAAATAGAAATCTGATAGAAAGTTAAAAATACATTTTATGGGGGCGCCTGGGTGGCACAGCAGTTGGGCGTCTGCCTTCGGCTCAGGGCGTGATCCCGGCATTATGGGATCGAGCCCCACGTCAGGCTCCTCTGCTACGAGCTTGCTTCTTCCTCTCCCACTACCCCTGCTTGTGTTCCCTCTCTCACTGGCTGTCTCTATCTCTGTCTAATAAATAAATAAATAAAATCTTTAAAAAAAATACATTTTATGTAAAGAACAAATGACAGTGAAGAAAATGTAATCAGCAATGTGAAGGATAATCTTAAAATGCTGTTCTAGAATGCAGAAAAAGAAAAGGGACTTTAAAATTAGATTAAGATGATTACTCTCCAACAGAAAAACTTGAAAAAGCTATAACCAAAGAGATACTTATGAAGTACCTGAAACAGAAATTATTAACCAATTAGGTAGGCATGGGGATTTTTTTAAAAAATTCAAAAATAAAGGAAAAAACTGCAGGGCCTGACTTCCAAAATAAGTAGAAGAAAGTAATTGTTGTATCACTTACCTAGTATTGAAGAACATGTTAGTGATCTAGTAATTATATTTTCTACCACGTTGTTCATTTCCAGAGATAATTGGGAAAAAAATCAGATATTTTAGACTCTGAAATTATAACTAAATTCTAAAAAACAATATTCAAAACCATTTTCAAGTCCTCTGATATAAGGGCCAAGTAAGATCAAGAATTCACATAGGGCCTTTACAGGCCTATCATCCTGTGTAAAACATAAGCATAAAATAAAATCTTTAAAAAAAATTAAGTATGGTGTTGTGCCTTAATTCAATCTTAAAACAGCACTCCAAAAAATATATGTAATTTGTATTTTAATTGTCCCTTGCATTTCACAACAATGAGCTTTAATACCCCATTTTCACTCCACATGATGTCTTTCTCTGTGACTAATGAGGTACCTTTAGATTTTCCCTGAAAAGTAAAAGTAAATTCTCTAAATTTATGGATATATAATTGTAATAACAACATTGGAATCATGTAAGGCAAATACTATTGAAATACAAATCAATTGTTAATTTGACTTGGACTTGCTTAATGAAATTGAAATTTAACATAGAAGTTATTAGTAACTGGAGAGATGGTTACAAAAATTACATTGTTAAAATTTGTCAAAGATTTAATGCAAATAAGTAGCTGATTTAAAGGTTTTATTCTCATTGGTAGAGTTGAGATCAGTACTTTTAGATTGCTTAATTAATCCACTAATCTATTTTATCTTCTATAGTGCATGCTATATAGTTAACTCTTTTATTCATTTTGCTAAGGTGTCTACCAGGTGACCTGATTGCTATGATTTATTCATTAACTGCAACAAAACACTGCTAATTGCATTATATCCATTATCTTTTGGCTTTACTATTATATGCATACCTAGTTTATGATTATTTTTCTTGCATAATTAACTAAATGAGTTAAGAGTTTAGATTAATTTGAAAAGGCATCATGAATCTATGTAAAAAGAGTGTTGGAGGAGAACCTTCCTAATTATGAGACTTATAACCTTGGGCCAATCACTTAACCTCTTTGAGACTAATTGCCTTTCCACCTATAAAATAGGTTTATGGAGATAGTTCTATTTGATTTACGAATTTTGTCAGTATAGTATATTGGAATATCTATGAAATTAATACGCTGAACTTTATGAACTTAATATACTATTGTTATCATTGCACTGTTGGAAAATTTCTTACTATGCTCTCATAAATGTCAAAGTGAGATTGTAGATCAAAGGCTAGTTCTGTGATTATTGAAAAAGTAGGTAGTGAAACTCTCCTGTTATCATTTGGGAAAGAAGAGACTGAGGTTAGGTATGTTTATACATGTAGTGACTAGGTTAATGATGCATACAGCATATGCAGGGCAAAGGTGGGCAGAAGTTTTCACAGAGCAACATAGCAGCACTACAGACTTTATAGGCCAAGAAGCAATTTTAGGATATTGTATAGATACTTATTAATCATTTAAAATACTTTTTAAAAACACCTTTTTAGTTGGTGGGTGATTGAAACCAAGTGGGAGTAGAGGTGGGGTGGGGGCAGATTTGGTTCATGGGACCATAGTCTGCCAACCCCCGTCATAGAGCAAAATTTTCTACATTTAAAAAATTAGGTCTCCAAAACTTCTTTTGATAATCATACCATTGAGTTTTGTATTTCCACAGACATGATTCTTCCACATTTGCTTGACTGTCATGTGGGGAAAATATTTGTAGTTTTGTATGATGAATACATGTAGAAATAAAGGAGATTGTAATTTTTGTTCACTTTGTAATCCAAAATTTTAATGAAGAAAAAGGTGTATCAAAGAATCAGAATTTCCCTTTGTGAGGACATTCTAATTTAGAAGATTATATCGGAAGAGTTGTAGTTGAGAAAGATTTTCACCTTTAGAACTCTTTCTAGAAGTTATTGACTAAAACAGATAATAAACATTTAATTTAACTGGAAAATAAATCTCAATCTGATAAAAAAAATATTTGCTTATAAATAATAATTTTTTTAAATCTTTCTCCAATGTGGAAAACAAGTCTGTGCTTTACTATTAATAGCCAAGCGTTTTTGTCACCCATGCAGGAGGGGTAATTCAGTCCATCACACACAGTGACTGCTGCTGACATTCTCAGAAGGAACCAGAATGTGGTTTTCTGATGAACTGAAAGGCTAGGAAGATATTTAAGAGAGATTTTGTTCTTCTCTTAAAATTTGAGTTTTTACCTTGACAGATACTTTTAAAATCACCCAAAACAATCTTGTTTGGTATAAAATTGTCTTCCACGCAAACACATTGGAGTTTAAATACTCATTGCATTATTACCATCATGTGGACAATATTGGGTCTTGCCAGGCACACCTCCCCTTCTAGCATAAAACTCTGAACTCAGACAGAACACCATGCATAGGAAAGTGGTATGGGACAGTTTAATTCTATAGGTTGGTAATTACTAGGGATGTGGAATCTGACTTAGGGGTTACTCCTATTGTTTGGACACTGAAGTGGCCTGAATTGAAGAGCTTTGAAACATTAGGGCAATAATATTAATAATACCTAAACAAGTGTGGGGCGCCTGGATGGCTTGGTCAGTTAAGTGTTCCAGGGCTCAGCGTCCTGGGATCCAGCCCCGAGTTGGGCTCCCTGCATCTCCCCACCCCTGCTCATGTTCTCTCTCTCAAATAAATAAATAAGACCTTTTTTTTAAAAAAAAATCTAAACAAATATGACCTTTTAAAAAGTCCTTTAGACTATGAAATATGAAAGACATTGATCTTCTGTGGTCTAGGTACCAGGTGAGACATGATAAATTGCAAAGATTGGGTATAACCCTTAAATTAACTAGTTAATTAAAGAAATGGTTATTAAGTGCTGGTTTATTTCAGATACTGTGCTGGATATGTGAATCCTACAGACACACATCCTTCAGGAGAAATAACATTCTAACAGAGGCTGGGGCTGTTGGTCTTAGCATGTGCATGCAGCCCAATCACTTTGTAAGTAACCATGGATATTAAGAGAATTTGGCATGCTTTTCCTGGTCTTTGACTATTGCAATCTCTGTTTTCTGACTGACCTGTGACTGTGATTCTTGTTCCCATCTTTGGTCCTTTCATGGATTCTCTTGGACTACTAATTTCCCCAGTATACATAGACCCTAAAGTACAACCTACCCCTTCTAACCTAATTTTACTAGTCATCATAGTTTCCTGGTGCTGGTAGAAGAGGTATTAATTCTGTGGTATAAATGGAATTTTCTAAATAGTATTGCTGTTATTATCTTCCTTTTAGAACTGAGGAAAAGAAAACAGATGGAAAATGTATCTTTGAATGGCAAATATTAATACAATACAAACATTAACAATCAGGTTAATAGATCAGTGAGATGTGAACATGAAGGAAACTTATATTTTTAATTACTAAATGTATAATCTCAAGAAAGGAAAAGAAATTAAGCAAAAATAACCAGCTTCTCCATTACTTATAAAGTGGATTGAGGAGCAAGTAAGTCAAAGAGATTATCTCCTCTAGTAACAAGATTGATCCTGATGAAACAATGAAGCAACATTTTTAAGTTTATAGATTTATTTAAGTAATCTCTACACCCGACGTGGGGCTTGAACTCACAACCCTGAGAAAAATTACATGCTCTAAACAAACAAACAAAACAAAACAAAACAAAACAAAACAAAACAAAAGAAAAAAAAAGAGCTGCACACTCTTCCCACTGAGCGAGCCAGGTGCCCTGAGAAGGAGACACTTCTGATAAGAAAGGCAACCTAGAGGAGTAATTCCCATGTGATAAGACTGTATCCATGCACATCTTGCTTATTTGGATAAAATGTGAAGAACATATTTTCTCCATGAAACATTAATTATATGATTCAGAATAATTCATATTCTCAAGATGGCTCATCCTTTTATATTTTTGAAATCACAAATGAAGAAAACTTATATTGTGAATGTTTTCTAACATGGGGCCAGGCATAGAATGGAAATAATAGTAAAAACTAAAAAACTAAAACTAAAAAAGACCATTTTTTTCCATTTTTTTTAGATTACAGGGAAAATGAGATTTACTGCTTTTTTAATGTTGATGAAAATCAGAAAACTGAATCTGGTTAAAAATACAAAATCATCATCAAAAATAAAAAATCATATTGAACCTCTACAGATTGAAGACATTTGTTACAAAGTAGTAGATAACTGAAATAAAAACCAAAATAATTTGCAGTAAAATATAATGAAATTTAAAATAGTTTTCTTTAAATAATTTACACTTAATAATGACCACAAAAATATGCTTCATTTCCTTTTGCTCTCAGGGACCATGATTATTTCTGATAATTCTGACTAAATGAAGTCAGTAAATTAATATAACGTCACAGGGTCGTGTGTGTATGTGTGTGTGCACGGGTGTGTGTATGTGTGTGTGTCTTCTCTCCTTGCTGATATATAGGCTTCATTATGGATTTAATATGTGTTCATATCAATGTGTCCATATATGAGTGTTGGAGATTATTAGAAAAAAACCAAGCGATGCCCCAGGGATAATATTTCTCCTCTAATCTCCCATATCCTTTTCCTAACTATCTCTGCTAGGGGAAAAAAAAAAAAAATATATATATATATATATATATATTTTTTTTTTTTTCTGCATCTTCTTCCTAATCATGGTTCTCTTAAACATGTCCCAACAGTTCAGATAATACCTTTCCTATCCTTTTTCTCTATGAAAGTAACGCATGATATTAATTTCCCTGTACTTAAACTTTAAAAGCATATTCTATTAAATACTTCTACAATTGCTTTTCTGCTTACTATTATATTTGTGAGATTCATCTATAAATATCAGTAGCTGTTTGTTCACTTTCAAAGTGGTGAAAATAGTATGTCTTATTTATCAATTCTTTACTTGAAAGAATGAAAATTGTTTCCAAATTGTTCTATTACAAATAATTCTGTAAAGATTCTTACTATCCATTCCTCCTAGTGTTCATATAAGAAACTTATCCTAGTGTCTATACATAGAACTAGAATCACAGGATTTGATTTATGTACATCTTCAATTAACTGATAATGGCAAATAGTTCTCTCAAGTATTTGTACCCATTTATGCTTGCAACAGCAGCACATGAGTGTTCCTGTTTGTGCATATCTTCACCAGCCATGCGTATTGTCAGATTTGGATTTTTTTGCCATCTGGTGTCTGGAAAATGTATCTTACTGTTTTATTATATTTCCTTGATATATGCATATACAATTGTTTGTATTTTTATATATATAGTACACATACATATACATGTGTGTATGTGTAGTGCATACAGTTAAAATAACGAATTAAGCATCAAGTGAGTGTTTACTTGTGACAGGCATGAAGGAGTGTGACTCTGGAGATAAGTTGCTTGGAGGATGGAGATATATATATAGAGAGAGATATATATGTACACACACGCATATATGTGCAATATTTTTTAAAATTAAGTATATATCTAGGAGTATACATTAGCA
This sequence comes from Ursus arctos, assembly GCF_023065955.2. Lineage (NCBI taxonomy): Eukaryota > Metazoa > Chordata > Mammalia > Carnivora > Ursidae > Ursus > Ursus arctos. The sequence goes on from NW_026622764.1 coordinate 18,879,047, forward strand.
ATACATTATTAAATACAATGTGTTACATTAATTTTATACTTTTTAATAGTCTGAGGTATTTAAAACTTTAATTTTATAAAAGCAACACATGCATCATCGTTGTAACAGATAGCCTTGCCTAGGTCTTACCACATAAATTGTCAAGTCATATTATTTCTTTTCCAGACTCTCTTGCTGCTGTAGAGGGTCACATAGCCATGTTGTGACAGTGTAGTCATAAAAATTTTGCTGAGCGATTCTGGGAGATAGTTTCTTTGTTAATGAAAGAAATGAGCCACGGAAACAGGGGTTTTGCATCCTGGCTGGATTTCCCTACTTTCTGGCTGTGAATATAGTTGTGACACTTAGAGATGTAATAGCCATCTTGCTGGCAAAGGACAAAAAGTCAACACTGTGAGAATTCTAGAGATGTGGTTATATTTCAATCTACTTAACAGCCCCTAGATCACCAATCTCTGATTTTTTGTTGTATATATCATATATTTATTACTGATTTTTTAAAAAAGGTTTTAATTATTTATTTGACAGAGAGAGTGAGAGAGCACAAGCAGGGAGAGGGGGGAGGGAACAGCAGGCTTCCCGCAGAGTAGGGAGCCTGATTCAGGGCTCGATCCGGGACTCTGAGATCATGACCTGAGCTGATGGCAGACGCCCAACTGACTGGGCCACCCAGGTAACCCTATTACTGATTAAAGTCAGTTATTTTTGTTTCTGTTCTTATGATTGAATGCTTTTTAATTTATAAAGATTTAAACATTTTGAAATAGTCAGGATATCCTAAAGAAAATAAATGTTAAATATAATCTCACACCTACATAGTTCTATATACTGCTTGCCAATTTAGGTCATTCCTCTTAGATTTACTGTCATTGCTCTGATCTCTCTCCCATGTCCTATTTTCTTAGAAAGTCATCCTATGTGGAGTCCTCTCTCTTTAGGAAATTCAAATCAATCACATCAGGAGAAACAATATACATTATGATGCTTATGTGAAAATTGGCTCAGACTTGCCTAGGAAATCTAAGAGATTCATGACAACCTTCCACATGTGGGCACACACAGTTCCACATAAATGTCATAGCCCATTAACTAATACTGATGATTCCTAAGATAACTTGGGTTAGATTTCATCTCTGATAAGTTTCTTTCCATGTATATTTGCAGCTGTTCTGATATTAGTAGATTTCCTTACTAGTTGACATGCTTCCTCTCCTCCTAAGGTAGCCCCCTTTACTCTTCTAGCCATTTATACTTATACCTATTAATCTCCCAACATTTCTTATTTGAGGTCTACCCATGTATCAGCCTCAATTTTTAATCAATTTGGAGAACACTCAAAAAAATTACTGTGCATGCCCTGTTGGTCATCAACCATAGTACACAACCTAACAGCTAAAAAGAAGTGTCAACATACTATCATCATGAGCACATTTCAATCTAGCCATCGGTATATATTTTTGTTCAGTTAGCTCTACGGACCTCCTGGTGGCCAGTCGTGATCTGAATGGGCTGTAATTCATTCAGCAGCACTTCCATGACACCTCGCAGCATGCCAGAGGTTAGTAGAGATATATGCTGATGGGCAGCATTTTGATGGAAGACAGGATGTAGATTTCTCCATGTAGTTAAAGGCTTGACCACTTGAACAATACTTATCTTCCTTCAAAGCAAGGCAGTTATCAACCCAATGGACTTCTGTTCCTGTTGATCTCCCTTGCATTAAATTCCATTTATTCTATAAATGCCCGCTGAGATTTTTTTATTTTTACTTATTTTTTAAAATATTTATTTATTTATTTATTTATTTGTGAGGGATATCTAGCAGTGGGGAGGGGTAGGGCAGAGGGAGAAGCAGACTCCCCGCTGAGCAGGAAGCCTGACGTTGGGCTTGATCCCAGGACCCTGGGATCATGACCTGAGCTGAAGGCAGACGCTTAACCAGCAAGCCACCCAGGTGCCCCCCACTGAGATTTTTAAAAGTAATACTTCCAAATTTAGGTTATGTGTTGGCAGAATTACTTATCAATTGGAAGCTCACATTAAATGCCTCTAAACATATAAATTTTTCCTGCCTGTCAAACTCAGAGAAACATATTTTTTTTAAAGATTTTATTTATTTATTTGACAGAGATAGAGACAGCCAGCGAGAGAGGGAACACAAGCAGGGGGAGTGGGAGAGGAAGAAGCAGGCTCATAGCAGAGGAGCCTGATGTGGGGCTCCATCCCAGAACGCCGGGATCACGCCCTGAGCCGAAGGCAGACGCTTAACCGCTGTGCCATCCAGGCGCCCCCAGAGAAACATTTTTTATCAGAGATGTTTGATTATGGGTTGGCGTCTGCCCTGAGAGGTGATCTTGGCTGTGGGTGTTCCATGAAATGCATTTTCTCCTTGCATCCGGGAACTTCAGGAGAATTTACACTAGATTTAAATTCCTAAATTCACTTATTTCATTATTTTTTGCCCACTATATAGACTTTACGTTCCAGATTTTAACCATTTATCATTATTATTTTGGTGATGCTGATGATTGTTTTCTGCACAGTAACCTAGATAGGCATCATATATTCCCTAATTTCAGAAATGCCCCTTTCTAGAATTTTTTTTTTATACTTAATTGTCATGAATTAGCACTGACATTTTCCCATGTACATGCCAGTGTTTGCATTCTCAGCCTGGACTGAAGTGACTCCCTAAGTCACTCAATTATGTATGATATGATGTTTTTAGCCATTCACAGTTCAGTCATTCTCACATTTTATTATTTGATTAGTAGAATTCAGTAAAATAAACAGAAACTACTCTAGCTATTTTAATACAGGACTTAGGTACTTAACGAACTATTTGAAGGACTCTAATCTGGAACATCTTGCTTTCAGGCTGTCACTGGAGCTAAGCCATAGTGCAAAGACCTCTCATATTCATAAGGCTAGAGTATGGACTTCCAGAGTCACTGGCCAGAAATTAGATAGTCACATTAAAATGCTAGAATGATTGTAACTATCTCTTGACACAAGGAACTGGGGAGTGGACATGACATCAGAATGCTGCCATAGGAAACTTTCGTCTCTCTAAGAATGAATGGCTTGCAACAGAGGAATTACAAATACCCCACTTCTGCCTTCCAAATATCTCAAGATTGGTGCTAATTAGCAGGACTTAATTCACATCTGAAACTCTGGTTAGAGAGGGAAATGTAGTGTTCAATAGTCATTAAAAACTGTAAGATGGTTGAATCGCATTGAGACATGCAATCAAAATTATCTACTACAGATAATTATGCTCTTAGTGTTTTTAATATAATAAATAATATATAGCAGCTTTAAAATCATCACTTCTCATGAGATCATTGCCAGACATTTTTTAAAAAGTTTATTTATTTATTTTTAGAAAGAGAGAAAGAGTAGGAGGAGGGCAGAGGGAGAGAATCTCAAGTAGACTCCCTGCTGAGTGTGGAGCCCGATGAGGGCCTCAATCCCATGATCCTGAGATCATGACCCGAGCAGAAATCTTAACTGACTGAGCCACCCAGGTGTCCCTTTACCAGACATTTTTAATTCTCATTTGCATCAGACTTCCTTGGACTTACGCTTTTGGTTTCAGAAAAGTGCACTGACTGCCAGAGTCTTCCATTAGCTCAAATTGAGATGGAATAAGTGTAAATAATAATTGTGTATGGAGGGGTGCCTGGGTGGCACAGCGGTTAAGCGTCTGCCTTCGGCTCAGGGAGTGATCCCGGCGTTCTGGGATCGAGCCCCACATCAGGCTCCTCCGCTATGAGCCTGCTTCTTCCTCTCCCACTCCCCCTGCTTGTGTTCCCTCTCTCACTGGCTGTCTCTATCTCTGTTGAATAAATAAATAAAATCTTTAAAAAAAATAATAATTGTGTATGGAAGGTGTTGAAGGAATGTACTGGATAATATAAAATTAAAGTGGATGGTAAAATTTGAAGATACTAGCCAATTTTTTAATATTACTATCATCTTATTTTTTTTCAAATTGTCAGTGCGAGTAATTATCTCAGAAGACAATTATTTACCCAAAGGTAGGGAGACATGCAAAAATTTCTTCATAGATAGTGAGTTTCTAAATAGATTTTGAATTTCATAGGAGAGACCATTGACTTGAAATTCAAGGTATTATTGATTTGCAAGATAGTACTCATTTTATTGTACAGTTTTATGTCTTATTTCTGGAAATATTTAAGTGGTTCTCTGAAAAGATTGGTAGAATAATTTATGTATGATGGCCTTAGTCAATTTGACTTAACCTACTATCGGTGAGTTTTTAAGTCATTGAGTAAAATTACCATTTTGATTATTGCAAAGTCATAGCTAAAAGCAAATGACCAAGATAATAAAAGTATTGTCAAGCATATTTTGTTGGTTCTTGATCAAAATATTTAATGCTGAAAATACTAGGACTGTGTGTTATTTGTAAGATAAACAAATGATCTAATTTGGATTCAGTTATCCCATAGACATTGCCTCATTTTTTGTCTTGCTATGGGTAGTGAATTTATATAATGTCCCTACAATTATAACCAGTGTAAAAAATTAGAAAATGAAAAGAAAAAAATGCTTGAGACTACAGATTCGCACAAGTGATTGAAAATTTAATGATTCATAATGACTTGGCAAATTCATGAGCAGTAATGTAATCAAAAAGTTATTGCTTACATAATTGCATGTTTAGTTAATTTCCATAATATGCATAAAATCTATTTGCTTTGGACATTCTTGATTTGTTGTCTCAACCAACACAGGATTCTGACTCAGATTTTTTATAAAAAAAGAAAAAGAGTAGTCTCACCAAAGATTAATTTTAAGTAAGTTCAGGGCACCTGGGTGGCTCAGTCAGTTAAGCATCTGACTTAAAAAAAAATTTTTTTAAATTTTTTATAAGATTTTATTTATTTATTTGAGAGAGAGAGAACACAAGCAGGAAGGAGGGACAGAGGGAGAGGGAGAAGCAGAACCCCCCCCCCCCCCCCCCCCCCGCCGCCGAGTAGGGAGTCCAGTGCAGGGCTCAATCCCTGGATCCTGGGATCATGACCTGAGTTGAAGGCAGATGCTTAACAGACTGAGCCACCCAGGCGCCTTATAAGCATCTGACTTGATTTCAGCTGAGGTCGTGATCTCAGGATCGTGGGTTTGAGCCCCGCCTTGGGCTCTGCACTGGGAGTGGAGCCTGCTTCAGAATCTCTCTCTCCCTCCCTCTCTCTCTGTCCCTCCCCACTGACTCTATTTCTCTCTCTAAAAATAATAAAATAAAATAAAATAAAATAAAATAAAATAAAATAAAATAAAATAAAATAATAAAAGTTCAATTACTTTTACATAATGTTCAACAGCATCAGTGTGATTTCCAAAACTTAAGTGTAATTATGTTTGTCTTTCAGGTTTTACAGCATATTCATTTTGGCTTTGCCCACAGTTTTCAAAAATTAGAAGCTTTAATTGTTTTTAATAAATTCATCAGCTCTGTTATACACATTGTTTCTATAAATAATGTTTAAATAAATTTGATCCTCTTTTGTACACTCAGTAGTAAACATGTGCTATTAGGTGTCTGTTCGTCCATGATTTTGAGGGTTTTTGAAGTAGAAAAGTGCACTTATCTTCCTATTCCATACTAGTTTTAAGAGTTCATCACAAATAATCCTAGATTCCCATTATTATATTTTAAGAACATTTTCAATCACATGTCTCAACTCATAATTATGTAACAGTTCTCAGTAGGCCAAGTTTTGGGCTTGTGCAACTGTGTGGATAATGATGTTATTATATGCAGTAGGGAAGGTCTGAGGTTGAGGGAAGGGAACTTTTATGGACATAACAAGTTTGAGATGCTTATTAGACATTCATGCAGAAAGGTCAAATCAGCAGCTCAATGGAAGGGTCAAATATGAATATATAAATCAGAGAATCAATCTACATACAAATGGTATTTGATAGTATGAGTGTCAATGGGCTCAACCTGGAGGATCCTGTCTATAGAAAAAAAAGAAGGCTTAAAACTAAAGCTCAGGTCAATGCCACATTAAGCAATTATGCCAGAGTGGTTTCACACAACCAGGACATAACCAGGAGGAATCTGGAAAGATTTTCAAAAATGAATAAGGGTCAGCCATGTTAAATCCTGCTGTGGAATTGAGTTAGATGAGGACAAATAATTTCCCCTTGGGTTTGACAAAGTGTGAGGTACTGGTGAAATTTAAAGGATCCTTTTAATTCAGGGCAAGTTATATAGTTTGTAGGATCCAGTGCAAAATGAAAATGTGGTTCCTTTAGTTCAAATAGCAGGAAGAAATTGCTGCTAAGGGTACTAAAATATAAAGCTTTTTTTCCCCAATTTTTAAAATTTCTTCCACAGGCTCTCTCTTAACATGTCACAGTGATTTTTGTTGCATTTAATGTTGCATTATGCAGTGTGGAGACAATCGCCAGTAGAGTATGGATCCTTGCAGGCATCAGGGGGTCCATCGTCTGGCTGGCGTATTCACACCTGTGTGTACAGCCGCTGAACTGGACTGACATGCCATGACCAGTAAGGATGAGGAAGTAAAGCCTGGTATGTGTCCTTCTATAAGCTTTCTATTCCAACTCTTGCTTAATTGGTGACCTGCGAAAAGTTTGTAATGTCTGACTGGGACGTGCTTGATACCTGATTAGAAATAGGAGAGAGATTTGATCCTGCCACATGTCCCACTTAATGTATCATGGTGCTGGACAGCTGCTGCCATGTTGTACCCTGAGACAACAGGGGACATGCTTTCTTGATTGACCCTCTTCACACCCAGACTTCTGCTGGGGATGGCAGTGGGCAGCAGTAACTGGAGAGGGGGAGGCTGGGTAGGACCTGGGTGCTAAGGGCAGGGGCAGCAAATGTTCTGTAATACATTGTAGAAAGGCAGGAAGGTGCTAGGAGGGATACGTGTGTTAGCCATGCTCCAAGATAAGCTTATCAAGAATTTCAAGATGGCAACAACAGAGCATTCATTCCCAAGAGCATGTTCCCTCTGAGCATGTGGTGTTATATGATTACCCTGGTCTTAAAACCATGAAGCTGGCTCTGTTTTCTGGGGAAGGTTAGAAACTAACACTTTAAGAAAGTGGACTGGAACATACTTATTATCCCTGTGACATGACCATTCTGTTTTCATCAATGGGTTTTGAATTTTGTTCCTTTATTTAGCCCCTTCAAGTCCAACTGCAAACTCTGTGCTCCCACTGTGGGCAGAAGCTGAAATAGATGCTCAGCAACTTAAGTCTTCCAGATGTCGCTTGCCACTGGGCTCCTTGTGGCCTTAGCCGTGCTGTGTAATTTAATGCCATACAGGAAATTGAGTATTTATAGAAAAACTTGGAAGTTCTTTCCACTGTAACATATCTGCTCTCAGTTTCCTGAGGGTCTTGGTCAGCTTGAACTCCATACCTTGCCTCCCCAGGACAATAAGTTAGTGCCTTTCTGCTTCATTTCAAGTTGCTACCTGATTTGAGCACTCCAGTATGTGTATTACGTTACCCTTCTTTCAAGGGCTAAATCCATTTGCAGTAAGAAATTTTATTTGATCAAAATCTTCAGAGAGTTGGGCTTGATTTATAATATTCTAGATCTGTGGGAAGGTTAGTCCAATGTAAATTAATACACCCTTGTCAGTACTAGGACTTCATTTGATACTTTGGCCAGTAAAATTCAAGAAGAAATCTTCTGCAGAGCCTCTTGAGTGTCTATGTTTATGTTTATAAAAATGGACAGATACTACTGGGTATTGGCCTTTCCATTGTTCTTTTTGCCTAGATTTTGGACAGTGTTCCTGGAGGTGGGGTAATCATTTTGTGACCAGAGAGCTATAAGTAGGAGTTCAAAAAAGCCAATGTACTAAGAATGGTTGAAAAGAATGGCAAAAATAGGTTAAGGTTTTGAGAGCTCTTTTGACACTCTAAATTAGCACTTAAGTTTAGTGCCAGACTTGTTGTTAGATGACAGAAGTGTACTGATATGTTTTAAGCCACAGTTTTTTGCTCTTGTGTCACTTGTAGCCAAGCAATTTCTAATAGATCCAACTATTCTCTGAATTCGTCCTAGAATGTCAAATACTCAGAAGGATTAGGTAAAATAATATGTGGATAATTATACTTGAAATGGTAATTGTCCCATATTTCTTGATAATGTTCTTCTTTTTCTCTGCCTCCATTCCACTACTCCTGTAATCATATAGTCTGGTGACTATGACGTTGTCAAGTTATGGTTCTGAAGTCATAATCTAATTGTTCTTCTGGAGATTCTTGTTAATGTCTGTATTTTTATCTGTATCTATGTCAATATTCATATCTATATATCCTATTATTTCATTTCTCTGGAGAACCTAGACTGATAAAGAAAGATAGATGATAGGTAGGTAGGTAGATAGATTTATTTTAAGGAGTTGGCTAACATGATCATGGGGGCTGGCAAGTCTGAAGTCTTCAGAGCAGAATGGTAAACTGGAATATCTTGTAAGAGTTAATGTTGTAGTCCTAAGTCTAAAGTCAGTCCAAAGACAAAATTCCTTCCTCTTCAAGGGACCTTTTGCTTTTTTCTTAAGATCTACAACTGATTGGATGAGGCCTACCCATACTACAGAGAGTCATCTGCTTTATTCAGACTCTATTAATTTAAATGCTAATCCATACCTTTATGCCAACATCCAGACTGTTGTTTAACCAAACAACTGGACACCATAGTCTAGCCAAGCTGCTAAGTTGGCACATAAAATAAAACATGTATGTGCATGTGTATGCAGGGGTATTTTGGTGAATCTATGGTGTTTACTGACTTGACAGTACAATATCACAAGTTATTATAAGCCATGTGTATTTTGATCTTCACATAATAACTTGTTATTTACATATATATGATAATTGGATATGGGACACAATGTGTTTGTAAGCATTATTTTTACGTGGTAATCTGGCTGAACAATGTTACCCAGATGTAGTTAAATATTATTCTGGATGCTTCCATAGAATGTTTTTAGATGAGATTAACATTTAAAGCAGTGGACTTTGAGTAGAGCAGATTGCCCTCTACAAGGTGTGTGTGCTTCATCCAAAAATTGAAGGCCTTAAGAGAGCATAGACTAACGTCCCTGGAGCAAGAAGGATTTCTGCCTGCAGATGGCCTTTGGACTTGAACTATAGCATGGCTCTTCCCTGGTCTCCAGACTGCTAGCCCACTCTGCAGATTTTGGACATGCCAGCTTCCATAATTGCATGAGCCAATTTCTTTTTTTTTTTTTAAGATTTTATTTATTTATTCGACAGTGATAGAGACAGCCAGCGAGAGAGGGAATACAAGCGGGGGAGTGGGAGAGGAAGAAGCAGGCTCACAGCAGAGGAGCCTGATGTGGGGCTCGATCCCATAACGCCGGGATCACGCCCTGAGCCGAAGGCAGACGCTTAACCGCTGTGCCACCTAGGCGCCCCCACATGAGCCAATTTCTTAAAATAAATTTATATATTTATTTATATGCACCCTATTGGCTGTTTCTCTGGAGAACCCTAAATAATAAAACATTTCTTCCTATTGTGAAGTTATTGATGCATTAATATCTGCTATGTGATGTAGAGAAGTTAGGAAACAAAAAACATACTAATTCAAATAGATTAAAAGTTGTTGATGTTTCCATTATTGTGCTCATTAGTTTATGTCATTACACATAATTCATTAAGTCAGAAGAAAACTTGTTTTTTATGGTTAAAACTTCTTTTTCTTTTTAAAAACATGCACAGTTTCTCTGATTTGCCCACTACTTTTTTTGTCAGTTAATTCAATTAAGTTCTCTTTTTCTCATTTTGTCTTTTACTTCAATTTGACTTATTCTTATTTTTACATTAGAAGCATTACTTCCCCTTTTCTAAACAGAAGCTTTCTTAAAAAAAATTCGTTATTCTTTCTCAAACTCAGTATGGCCTTTATTTATTTATTTATTTTTTAAATAATATTTATTTTGTTATATTAGTCACCATACAGTACATCCCCAGTTCTTGATGCAATGCTCCATGATTCATTACTTGCATATAACACCCAGTGCACCATGCAATACTTGCCCTCCTTAATACTCATCACCAGCCTATCCCAATCCCCCACCCCCCTCCCCTCTGAAGCCCTCAGTCTGTTTCCCATAGTCCACAGTATGGCCTTTAAATCCAGGAAAGAAGAGTCTCTTTCCTAGGTCCCAACATTTAGAAGGTCATGCATCACACAAACACTGTTCAGGCTCAGGATTTTCCTGTAACATCCCTCACAGGTAGGGGTGATATCTTGAAAGCTCCTGTGATGTGCTGTTGTCAATACTAGAATAAACACTGCCTAGAAAAATGGTATGTACTTGAGCAGTGGAAGAACTTACGTAAACACATGGAAATTTATTAAAATGATGAATTTTACTTCCAGATAATAGGAACGCAGTCGATTCTTTCATAACATGGAATTATTTCTTTGCTTTTCTAATCATTCTTCTTATTGCTTCCTTTTGTGTTCTCATACATGATGTTGGAAGTGTTATTTATAGTAACACTATTCACAACAGTTTCAAATCTTGCACAAAACAATTGATGAATCTGAGTGAAGGCTATGTGGGTGGCAACTGTACTATCTTTCATATTTCTGTAGCTTGGGAATTTTTCACACACAAAAAAAGGAAGGCGCTGAGTATTAGGTATGATAAGCTTTTCGTGTAAGAAAGGTAAAATGAGAATATACGTTTGTGTTTTCTTGTGTTTGCATAAAAATTTAGAAGTGGATTAAAGAGAATGTTGATGGATGTGTGGGAAACAGGTGAGAAAAAGTGAAGCAGGAAGACTTCTTTTTGGAAATATATTAATATATCCTTTTGTTTTAAAAACATATTAATGTCTTTCTTATTAAATTATTCAATTAAAAATAAGATTATTGGGGCGCTGAGTGGCTCAGTCAGTTGAGTGTCTGACTCTTGATTTCTGCTTGGGTCATGATCTCAGGGTCATGGGCTCCAGCCCTGCATTGGGCTCCTCACTCAGCTTGAGTCTGTTTGAGATTCTCTCTCTCCTTCCGCCCCTCCCCCCAACTCTCTCTCTCTGTCTCTTTCAAATAAATAAGTAAATAAATAAATAAATCTAAAAACAAATAGACCAATTGCCTGAAAGCAGCCTGACAAATCTCTATGGCTATAAGAGAGTGAGGAAAAGGGAACTGCTTGCATGATTTGGGGGCTAGATAGTCAATGGTGTCTTCTATAATACTGTAGGTTAAATGTAATTGTTTTAGATTTACATGTCTCTAATTTCAAGCAATAACTATAGAGTTATCTAGATGGAGGACCTTTGGTTAATTTTTTCACTTTTATGAACTTCAATGTCTTCATTCATAATATAGAGAATTAACTAATTAGTCAGGTATCTGAGAACAAAAATGAGATGATAAAAGTAAAACATTTAGACTGGTGCCTATTATTTATTCAGTGTTGCATCCAGTTGAGAGTTAACTGTTATCATCGTCACTATAATTTCATTAAAGGCAGTATATTGTGAATTGAGGCCCTTATAGCTCCGTTGGAAATATGAAGCACATTTTAGTGCAAAGAAGGAAAGAAGCCATGGGAATGTTTCAGGAAGCCATTGCTTCTGTCCATGTGCAGGAAAGTGAGAACCAGACTGTCAAGAATGCACATGGAAATCCAAAAGCAGACAAACTAAAATGATTTTATAAAGATACATAATTGGGGCACCTGGGTGGCTCAGTTGGTTAAGCATCCAACTCTTGATTTTGACTCAGGTTATGATCTTAGGGTTGTGAGATCGAGCCCCACATTGGGCTCCATGCTCGGGGGGAGTCTGCTTAGGATTCTCTCCCCAACCCTCGCTCCATTGCCTCTCCCCCAGCATGCTCTCTCTTTCTAAAATAAATAAATAAATAATTTTTAAACAGATGCATAATTGAATATATGTATGGAATGGAGAAAGACAACCTTAAGAATTGAAATCAGATGTAGGAAGATGCAACTAAAATAATGAGAAGAGTTAGAGAAAAAGGAGGGCTTTATCATTCATTTTATTGTCAGCATCTCTGGGTGAATTGTTAATTTTATTTTGGATACTATATTAGTTTTTCATTGCTACTGTAAAATATTGCCAAACTTATTGGTTAAAAATAATGTAGATTTGCCATTTTATTTTTCTGAGTATCAAAAGTCCTAAATGGGTATCACTGGGCTCCAGTGAAAGCATTGGCAAGTCTAGGTTCTTTCCAGAGGTCCTAGGGGAGAATTTGTTTCTTTATTTTTCCAGTTTCTAAGGGCTGTACAGATTCTTTGGCTTATGGCCTCTGCCCTATTCAGAGACAGGAATTGCTAATTAGGTCTATTTTATGTAACATCTCTGATGCTGCTGCTGCCTCCCTCTGACTTATAAGGACTCATGATTACATTGGGTCCATCCAGATAATCAAGGATAATTTCCTTATTTTTACACCTGCTGATTAGCAACCTCAATTCCGTTTCCAACTTTAATTTCGTTTGCCATATAACATAATGGATTCACAGATTCCAGGATTAGGATGTGGATATGTTTGGGGAGTCATTATGCTGCCTAAAAGAGGCATATTATATATAAAGCTCTTCTATTAAATACATCATTAATTTAAACAATTTCTCATGGTGTAAATGATAACTAGAGTCAGGAGGGGAGAAATCATACAGGCAGGGTGTGAGGGATGAAAGTGATAAGTGTTACAATACCCAGACCTCTCTAATAAGCCTCATTGTTTTATATGAAGAAAGAAGGAAGGAAGGAAGGAAGAAAGGAAGGAAGGAAGGAAGGAAGGAAGGAAGGAAGGAAGGAAGGAACGAAGGAAGGAAGGAAGGAAAGAAGGAAGGAAGGAAGGAAGGAAGGAAGAAAGGAAGGAAGGAAGGAAAAAGAAAGAAAGAAAGAAAGAAAGAAAGAAAGAAAGAAAGAAAGAAAGAAAGAAAGAAAGAAAGAAAGAAAAAGAAAGAAGAAAGAAAGAAAGAAGAAAGAAAGAAGAAAAAAAGAAAGAAAGAAAGAAAGAAAGAAAGAAAGAAAGAAAGAAAGAAAAGGAAAGGAAAGGAAAGGAAAGAAATAAAGAAGGAATCAGGTGACTATCTCAGGGATAGATATATTCAATAATTTCCATATAAGTAGAATGTGAAGCTTTACAGCAACTTAAAAAGCAATTAAACATAAGAACATTATGGTCCCATTTCTAAAAAATGTACCTAAGACATAGCAGTACTATTAATAAATAAAATAACCTATAATAAAAAAAATAAAGCATTTCAAACTTATTGGATCTGTAAAACTTTGAAAACATTTTGCAAAATGATTCTATAGAATAAGTTCAAATAATTCCATACTTTATAATGATAGGCATTTAATTTTAGCACTCTTTGTAGAACTATAGACGTTGGAAAGTTAAAAAGTCTCTGTCTACATTCATTAATCATTATTTATTTATTTTAATTTCTAGCTCTACAAAGAGCATCATTTCAAATGCCAAGGCGTAGAACTCTGGGATGGGGAATGTATATGTTTATTTTTTTGTACTATGTGTTTTAATGGCATCATTTAAACTCTAATTATGCATGAAATTATATTGGATTTCTTGCTAAATGCAAAGAATGAAATGTTTTCATGATTCATTCTTTCTTTGGTAAACATTTCTAAAACTGTATTGCTGATACAGCTCATCAACTAAACCTTATGAGAAATGAAATGTATGGGAGGAAAACACTAATTAGGGAGATTTTCTTTCCCAAATATACATGTGGAACTCCTATTAATGTCAATCACAAGGAGATGTCTTTCTGCCGAACACCCCTAGGTAAGAACACTTCTTCCCTTGTCTTTCCAATTATAAACACAACCGCTTTTTAAAAATTGTTAACAAGATGCATTACATTCTAAATCTAAAACTTTGGTTTCCACAAAAAGTATATGATTTAAGCTGAAGTATATTCAAATGATATTTATATTATGAAATGCAGTTTTCAAAAGCAATTCTGAATTAATTTGCTTTATATTGGTTTTATATTCACTAAACAGCATCATTTCTATAACTGAACTTTCCATTGAATATTAGCTAAGATTTACCATTAGTTTCAGGGGAAAGTAGCATACTTGATTCTTTATATGTTATTTTTAAATGATTATGTTTGAACTGAATACAACAATGTAAACTACACAGGTGTTCTCCATAATCTATAAACACTGCGGTGCACTAATTTAATATATAATTTACTAAATATTTAGGGATTTCACCATGCTGTGGTAATGTGTAAAATCATTCTGAATACTACACAATATACGAACACATACTGTTACTCTAGCTCAGGACAAAAAAGAAAAAAGAGAACAAGAAAGAAGCAGTGTGTTCTACCAAAAATACACATAACTCTGCTTCTCAGCTAATCCTTAAAAGGTATGTAAAAAGAAAAAAGAAAAATTATATTAACAAAGATTAATTTCTCCACAGTTAGTAAAAATTACTTCCAATAATTCAGACTGCTTTGTATATTGCATGGTATTTTAGTCAGGGTTCCCCAGAGAAACAAACCTAATATATTATATCCTATCATATAGGCTGAGATCTGTGAAGCTATTCAACATAGTACATAAGAGCATTATGCAGATATTTTATTCTAATTCTTAGGAACTCTTGTTAATGCTTAACAAATTGGGTGTCTTATTTTTCAAAGAACTGGAACAAACAGTCCTTAAATTTGTATGGAAACAGAAAAGGCCCCGAATCTCCAAGGAACTGTTGAAAAGGAAAAACAAAGCTGGGGGCATCACAATGCCGGATTTCGAGCTGTACTACAAAGCTGTGATCACAAAGACAGCATGGTCCTGGCACAAAAACAGACACATAGACCAATGCAACAGAATAGAGACTCCAGAAATGGACCCTCGGCTCTTTGGGCAACTAATATTTGATAAAGCAGGAAAAAAACATCCGGTGGGAAAAAGACAGTCTCTTCAATAAATGGTGTTGGGAAAATTGGACAGCTACATGCAAGAGAATGAAACTTGACCACTATCTCACACCATACACAAAAATAAACTCCAAATGGATGAAAGACCTCGATGTGAGACAGGAGTCCATCAAAATTCTAGAGGAGAACATAGGCAACAACCTCTACGACATCGGCCAAAGCAACCTTTTTCATGACACATCCCCAAAGGCAAGAGAAACAAAAGATAAAATGAATTTATGGGACTTCATCAAGATTAAAAGTTTCTGCACATTCAAGGAAACAGTCAGAAAAACTAAGAGGCAGCCCACGGAATGGGAGAATATATTTGCAAATGACACTACGGATAAAGGACTGGTATCCAAGATCTACAAAGAACTTCTCAAACTCAATACACGAGAAACAAATAAACAAATCAAAAAATGGGCAGAAGATATGAACAGACACTTTTCCAATGAAGACATACAAATGGCTAACAGACACATGAAAATATGTTCAAAATCATTAGCCATCAAGGAAATTCAAATCAAAACCACACTGAGATACCACCTTACGCCAGTTAGAATGGCAAAAATAGACAAGGCAAGAAACAACAATTGTTGGAGAGGATGTGGAGAAAGGGGATCCCTCCTACATTGTTGGTGGGAATGCAAGTTGGTACAGCCACTCTGGAAAACAGTGTGGAGGTCCCTTAAAAAGTTAAAAATTGAGCTACCCTATGATCCAGCCATTGCACTACTGGGTATTTACCCCAAAGATACAGACGTAGTGAAGAGAAGGGCCATATGCACCCCAATGTTCATAGCAGCAATGTCCACAATAGCTAAATTGTGGAAGGAGCCGAGATGCCCTTCAATAGATGACTGGATTAAGAAGTTGTGGTCCATATATACAATGGAATATTACTCAGCTATCAGAAAGAACGAGTTCTCAACATTTGCTACAACATGGACGGCACTGGAGGAGATAATGCTAAGTGAAATAAGTCAAGCAGATAAAGAAAACTATCATATGATTTCTCTCATCTATGGAACATAAGAACTAGGATGATTGGTAGGGGAAGAAAGGGATAAAGAAAGGGGGGGTAATCAGAAGGGGGAATGAAACATGAGAGACTATGGACTATGAGAAACAAACTGAGGTCTTCAGAGAGGAGGGGTTGGGGGAATGGGATAGACCGGTGATGGGTAGTAAGGAGGGCACATATTGCATGGTGCACTGGGTGTTATACACAACTAATGAATCATCGAGCCTTACTTCGGAAACCGGGGATGTACTGTATGGTGACTAACATAATATAATAAAAAATCATTAAAAAAAAAAACAAAAAACAAATTGGGTGTCTTTATAGTAGACCTTTCAAAAAGTTTAAGTGGTTTAAAAAGTGATTGGATGGACTTTTGGTTTTAGTTCCAGTGTGTAAACATCTTGGCAGTTGACGTTCCCGTCTTCACAACAAGAAAAAATTTGGACAAACTGACCTATTAGATAACCGAATTTGCAGGGCAAAATATGACATCAAAATCTGGAGACAGGAAAATCCAGAGATTCATACCAAGATCTGCTTCCCTGGAGCACAAGCCGCTGGAGCAATATATTGGTAGGGACTTGTAAGTGGAAACTTAAACAAGTTGCTGGAGGTTTTGTGTGGACTAGCCTGAGAATTAGACATTTCAGGGACTGCGATCTTAGGAAATATCCTGTACTTTCATGGGTTTTATCTCCAGGAACCCCCTCAGGATCTCATGTTTAAGAGCCAGGAAAGATCCCTGGTGACTCTGGCAGGTTAGGGGAGGAGTAATCTTTCTACAATAGGACCAAAACCTACTCCACAACAAAAGGCTGCCTTCCAGAACCTTGACCTAGAGCTGTGGGGGGAGGGCATTTCTCTCATTTGGTTAAAAGTAAATGGAGAAAGAGTTAATATGTTAACACCAGCTGGAGTAATTTCAGAAAAAAGCTGACTTTAGAACAAGGAAAATTGCCAGAGATTAAAAAGTGTACTATGTAACCATAAGATTGTCAGTACTCCAAGAAGTTATACCAATGCTAACTCTGTATGCACCTAACAACAGAGGATCACAATATAGGAGGCAAAAACTGATAAAACTACAGGAAGAATAGATAAATATGCTATTATATTTGGAGACTTCAATACCTCCTGTAATTGGTAGATCAAGCAGGCCTAAAATCAGTAAGGTTATAGTTAACCTGAACAGCACTATCAGCCAACTTGATCTAACTGAAATTTATACAATATATTATCTAACAACAGCAGAATGTAAATTACTCCCAACCATACAGAGAATATTCACCAAGATAGAACTTATTTTGGCCATAACACCTTAACAAATTTGAAGAGGAAAAATTGTGCAAAATACTTTCTCAGATAACAACAGAATTGTCTAGAAGTCAACAGAAAGATAGATAGAAAACCCCAAAGTATTTGGCAATTAAACAACATGTTGCAAAATAATACATGGGCCAAAGAAAATGTCTGAGAAGAAATTTTAAATATTTTGAACTAAATTAAAATGTAAGGTACAACACTGTACCTGCAAAAGCAGGAATACAGTGCTGGGGAATTTATAATCTTAAATGCATATATTAGAAATGAGAAAGATCTAAAATCATTAACTTCCATGACACAAAGCTAAATCACTTTAGCTTCCATGACAAGAAATTAAAGACAGAAGAGAAACTTAAGCCAAAAACAAGTAGAAGAAAAGAAATAATAAAACTTAGAGCAGAAATCAATAAAAATGAAAACAGGAAAACAATAGAGAAAATCAACAAAACCAAATGCTGTTTGTTTAAAAAGATCAGTAAAACTGATAATCTTCTAGCCAAGCTATCCAACAAAGACACAACTGTCAATATCAGAAAAGAATGACCAGTCATCACTACTGATCCCACAAACAGAAAAGAACAATAATAAAGAAATGTAATGAATAATTCTATGCCCACAATTAAATAATTTAGATAAATTAGATAAAATGGAACATTTCCTTGAAGGACATAAACTACCAAAATCTCATACAAGGATGAATAAATTACCTCGATAGCCCTGTATTTATTAAAGATGTTTAATCAATAATTAACTTAAAAAGAACAGTAACTAACCTTTCAAAAATACTAATCAACTGGTCCATACAATTTCACTCGTGAGTTCATTGAAGAAAGAAATTATATCAATTCTCCACAAAATAGAAGCAGAGAGAACTCTTCCTAATAGACTACATGAGGCCAGCATTTCCTTAACACCAAAACCAGATAAAGACATTAGAAAATTGGAACGTTATAGAGCAATATCTTTCGTGAACATAAACTCAAAGATCCTCAACAAAATATTAGCATATTGAATTAAAAATTTACAAAGGGAAGTATACACAATGAACAAGAGGAATTTTATTCAAACTATACAAAGCTGGTTCAACATTCAAAAATCAATCAATGCAATCAACCACATGCACAGACTAAAGAAGAATCTACTGATCATATCAATGAACACAGACAAAGCATATGGCAAAACCTAACATCCATTCATGACTGAAATGCTCTTCAAACTAGGAAAGAAAGGGAACGTCCTCAATTTGCTACAAACAACTTCAAAACAAAACTATAGCTACTTCATAGGTAATTGTAAGAGATAGACAATTTCTCCTTAGAGCAGAAACAATTCAAATATGTCCCATCTCATCACTCCTACCAAATATCCTACTGGAACTCTTAACTGGTCCAATAGGACAAAAAAAAAAGAAAAGAAAAAAGAAAAAAGAAATGAAGTTGTACAGATTAGAAAAGAAGAAATAAAGTTATTTCTGTTTGCAGGTGACATAATTGCCTATCCAGAAAATCCAAAAGAATAAACAACAACAAAAGCTCTGGAAGTAATAAAGACATTACACAATACAGAGTTAATGTACAAAATCAACTGCTTTCCTATATACCGGCAATAACTAATTAGAATTTGAAAAAAAATACATCATTTATAGTAGCAGCCTGAAAAATGAAACAGGTATTAACCTCACAAGATATGTGTGGGATCTGTATATGAAAATCTGTAAAACACTGATGAAAAATTATCAAAGAAGGTCTAAATAAATCAAGAGATAGTCTTGTTCATCGATTGGAAGACTCAATATTGTTAAGTTGTCAATTATTCCTAAATGGTCAATTATCCCTATATGGGAAAAAAATCTTGGCACAGGCTTTATGTCTTTCACAAATATTAACTCAAAATGGATCATAGGCTTAGATGTAAAACGCACTACTATGAAAATTCTTTAAAAAATAAGAAAAAAATCTGCATTACCTTGAGTTTGGTCATAATTCCAACAACAGAATCCCTGAGGGAAATATCGATAGGTTGGATTTTATTAAAATTTTAAACTTTTACCCTGTAAAATCACTATTAAGAGAATGGAAAAACAAGCCACAAACTGAGAGAACATATTATAAAATAAACATCTAATAAAGGACATGTATCCGTAATATTCAGAAGACCCCAAATAATACTAACACAAGCGTCCTAATTACATTTACTCTCCTAAGATAAGATGCTAATAATTGAGGATACTGGATGTATAGTATATGAGGACACTGTACTATCTACACAATAACTCTGCAAATCTATACCTGTTTCTAATTTTTAAAAGTTTTTTTTTTTTTTTTTTTTTTTTTTTTTTTTACAAAAGACAGTAATTCAAGGGGCTGAAGGACAATTAAGACCAACCATTCTCTCCTAAATTCTCACCCATTATTGTGGCAAAATTGGAACATGCCACATAGCACAGATTGGAGAATGAGGATGGCATCACCCAAGCAGTCAAAGGAAGATGGAGCAAAAAACTATGTCATGATTGAACCACAGTTGCACTTCAAACACTTACATGAGTCTATGCAATGACACATAGCCATAAAATATCATGGCCATAGACATCCGATTGGTGAAGATTCTGGGTCTCTGAAATGAAGATTCTGAAGTTCAGAGTGGGGCAATCAAATTCAGAGCTTATCTCTGAATAAACGTGTTTTGTTTTAAGAAGGCCCCCTATTAACTGTAATATGTAAACACAAAAATAAACCGTGGATTAAGTAGAGAAAGAAAATTAGCCAGGAAGGGTACTTAATAAATATCGATTAAGTAAATCAACAGATACCTCGACTTGTGAATCTAGTTTGACAATACTATCCACAAATTTTTGAGAAAACATTAATGAGAAGAAGTTGAAGTTGGAAGATTTTATATTTTAAATTATTTTCTTTAAGGTAGCACATTTGTAAATGGATAAGGGAACACTAAGCATAAGAAAAAAAAATAGGAGGCTTTTTGCACTCAAGAGAAATGAAGGCGAGTGATGATACTAAAAGCGGGGATGGGTAGGATGGGCAAGGAGAACAGAATGGGCAGCATTTGGTAACAGTAAATAGAGAGAGTACACGCCGAGAAAGATGGTGAAATTAACGAATCGATTTTCTACCCTTAACTGTTTTCTGACAGGACATCCATGTAGAAAGCCATGCTGGTGGATCATAACTCAGATATTTAAATTATGTTATGCTTTGGACTTAATGAGATTGGTCCACAGGGAAATTCGGAGGATCTTTATGTTGTGACACAGTGTTCATTAGCCAGGGTAATAGCTGATTTTAGAGATCATTTGTTTTCTGTGAAAAGGAAAAAATATATATACAATGTGTTTAAGTGGTTGTACTGATGCTCCGTTTTGACAATAATTACTACACAGTTGTGAAGGGAAATTGGTCATTTGCAACTTGTAACGACAAATCTTAATCCTGTAATAACTGCAAATGTACTCCATTACATGTGTAATTGGCAGTAATCTGTAGCCAAGCACTGGTCCAGAAAGACAACAGTTGAGGACAAAATTCTCATTTCCTAGATGCGTAGTGTTCCTTGAAATAAATAGCCTAATAACTCTAGTTATCGAGCTATACATTCTTTTATAACAATATTAATATGCATTTCTTTACAATGTCCACATTTGTATTCAACTATCTGAAAAGACTAGGCAGTTGGCTTAATGAAATTCTTGTTATTTATATTGAGGTGAAGGATATGCCCTGCTTTGTATCTGAGTTTGGTTCTACATCATCTCTTATTGCGCCGATGTTGTGCCTTTCAATCAGTGCCATGTACGAAGGCTTCATGGGTTTTAAACGCATTGCTCACAAAAAAGTGGTCTAGTAACACACAAACTGTTGCATACAGGTCAGTGTTATGACCAACTTCATGAACACTTAAGAAAATTAGTGCAGCAATGAGAAATACTCTCAAACAGGAAAATTAATGAATATTTCCAGCGGCTGCCATTTAGTCATGATTGGTCAGTTCCCTTTCTCTCAAAGCTAGCAAATCTAATATGCCCCAGATACCGTAGCACCAGAAATTTCATTATATATGGTTTTTTTGTTTTCCTTTAAAATGATAGATGCCAAGACACATTTTTATACTTTTATCTGCTTTTAAACTATTTTCACAATGATGAATTTGTATGTAGGCCTGTAAATGTACGTTAGAGAAGGTTAAAATTCCTTTGATTATGATCCTTAATAGGACCCCCTGCCTATTTACCCAGACACAATCACATTTATTATTTTGGTGGATATCTTTTCAGATTTCTTTCTAAAGTTTTAAGCACACACAGATACACACACACATATTTTCTAAAGTTTAAACATGTGGTGTGTATCTAAATAAAGTTTTAGGAAATATTTACAAAGTGTGTGTGTGTCATACTCTGGTAACACCTTTGTAATATACACTCTGGGAATAGAAGTGTTTATGTGCAAAAGAAATCTGTGTAGGAATGTCATTGCTGTATAATTTGTATTGGTTATTTAGCATTTATAATTTGGAAATAACCTTGATGTCTATGATTAAGGGACTGGCTAAAATATTCAAGTATTTATGGACATATCTATGCTATGAACTCATATGTGGAAATTAATATTTAACAATTATTCAATGAAAATAAAATTTGTGTAAATGTACTAACATGAAACACTATATGGATGCAAATTTTACTAAGGGATACCTGTGCATGATTGGATAAAGAGTTTGTATGGAGGCAATGGCTGTACAGTGGGACATGAGGCTAGACCGGAAGCTCTGGTCAAATAATGACATGCTTAGTACTTTTGTTAAGCACTTCTGGACTCTCCTTTCCTGCTATTACATAATAATAAAGATAGAAATTAATATATAATTACAAGGTGAATGGAAGTTTATAAATTAATTTCAAATATATTATATAAATTGAATATCTCAGATATACTGTGAGTTTGGGATGACATGTAATTGATAAGACATTGATATCTATATCTAGCTATCTATAGATAGATATAGATAGCTAGATATAGATAGCTAGATATAGATAAAGATATAGATAAATCTTTAGTATCTTGAATTTAACATCTGGTTTCTGGACCAAGGCAGATCATTATCGTTTCAGCAGTAACCTCATCAGCTCCACATATGATGAAACATTCACAGTTCTGCAAATATGACAGGAGATTTAATAGTTGAGGGCAGGATGTGTTCTCATGATAGTTCAAATGATAGAGTGAAATATGATTAATTAGAACTTGTACTGGAAGTTTTAGGCCAAATAAATAAAGACTTCCAGTTATCTAGTTTAGTGAGTAAAGTGTTATTTGCAGATGACATGATCTGGTTGGAAGAAATTCCAAAGGAACACACACACACCTACTAAAACTAATAACTGAGTAAAGTAAAGTTACAGAAGAAATCATCTTCAGGGATTGGGGAAACCTCATTATTATCAAGATGGCAATTCTCAAATTGATCTATAGATTCAACATACTCTCTATGAAAATTCAACAGTTTTTGTAAATAATTGTCAAGCTCGTCCTAAAACGTATATAGTTATTCCAATAACTTATGATATCCAAAATTATTTGGAAAAATATCAAAGTTGAAGGATCTATATTACCCAATTTCAAAATTTACTATGAAGCTACAGTAACATCATAGTATAGTGTTTCTACAATGATAGGTATGTAGTCAGTGGAACAGAATTGACAATTGAGAAATGATTCCTTACATTTATTTTTTGACAATGGTGCCAAGACAATCTGGTGGAGAAAGGATAGGTGTTTTCTCTTAGATCTTTACCTCGCATACAAAAAAGTAACTCAAAATTGGTCATAGAATTAAGTATACGATCCAAAACTATACAACTTCTAGAAGAAAACAAGATAAAATCTTTGTGACCATGGATAACAATGAGTTCTTAAATACAACACCAGAGTCCAATCCAGGAAAAGAAAAAAAGAAAGATAAATCGTACTACCTTGAAATTAAAACCTTTGTACTTCAAAAGACACCATTAAGAAAACGAAGGTCCAAGAAACAGATTGGGAACAAATATTTGAAGATTGTGTATTTGATAGAGAACTTGTATTAATATATACAGAACTCTTACAACTCTATAATAAAAAATATCCTTATGAATTATTTGACAAAACATCTGTATAGATATATCACTAAGGAAAATATTCAAATGGCTGATATGCACGTAAGAACATGCTCAATATCATTAGTCATTAGGAAAATGCAAATTAAAATCATAACGAGATTCCACTTCCCACCCGCTATGGCTACAATCAAAGAGATGGGCAAAAGCAAGTGTTGGAAACGATGTGGAGAAACAGAAACACCCCTACATTGCTGGTGGGAATGTTAAATGGTACCAAACTTTGAAAAGTAGTTTGTCAGCTTCTTAAAGGGCTAACGATGAATTTAATTTACGGTTAAGCAATTCCACTCTTCTTTTTTAATTAATTAAAAAACCATTTTGAAAAACAATATAGGCAAATATTGTAATTGTCTTCCATACAGAAGAGCTGCCCTTCTCACCACCTTTCTTCCAATTATCGTTATTCAGAATGGATTTTCGCTTTCTGTTGCTGAAACAATTCTGAATTGGCACCTTTATTCATTGATTTTTCCAATTCTAGATAACAGTTAAACCTTTTTACTTATCTTCCCTAAATCTCCGTATTCAATTTGTCGTCCATGCCGTTGTTACATCATTTTTGATCTTTCGTTTCCTTTATCTGCCTTCTGACACAGCACTGTAGAAGTATTCATACTCTAGTCCCTTCTTCCACGTCTCCTATGGTTTTGTGCCTCCTGACTGGCAGCTACACCATGACTTTTACATTATCAAGATGCATCATGTTGATATTCTCGTTGGTAATTCTAGTTACATTTTTATTTTTTGTCATCACTTGATTCTAAAAATTATAAATCTTTAAGCAGAATTTGAGACTATGTAACTTATTTTATTGATTGATTGATCGATTGCTGTAAAATCAAACGTTCTATGATTACATTTCCTCCTCTGCTTTACCTGGGTATTAAAATCAAGGTATCTGTGCCTCTCAGTGAAAATTGTCCATACCATCAAAGTCACATGGATTTTTGTGACCCTCAGCTGCTCAAATTGTGTCCTTAAATAATTTGCTTCATATTTGAAATCTATAATTCTTGTAGATACTTTTTAAAAATTTTTCTTTGGCATATTTTTTTCCTTTTCCCCTTATTAATAAAGAATAGTGAATTTTCACATTATTTATAACTATTCAGCCTTCCAATAATATCAATAAATCAATGCTTCTCCCAAGGAATATTTCTTCTAGAATTCCTTGGACTACAGCTCCAAAACAGAACACTTGTTCTACAGGCTTCTTTTAGCTCTGCCATTCTGAGATGTTCTCCGGGTTTAGAGTCTCTGTTTCCTGAGCCCCAAGACCTCCTCATTCTGAGATTTCTTCATTTATTGCAGGTTCTCCTCAAGCAACTTTCACAGCAAATTGCCTGGGAGGAAAAAAATCTTAGTAATCGAATATTTGAAAGTGTATTTATTTTCTTTCACTTAGTAGAAGTATTTCTGAATATGCAATTCTAGGTTCTAAAAATGTCCCTTCAGATATTTGAAGCACTTGTCTGACATCTTTTAGAGTTTCATGATGCTAATTAGAAGGTGCATGCAATCTGTTCATAGTCTCTTTGAAGGTAATCTCTTTTCTTTCTTCCTCCATGGTATTATGATTTTATCTTATTCTTAAGGCATAGAAATTTTACAAGCATGTGTCTAGAAAGAAGGTTTTTTTTTTTTTTAACTTATCATTAATTTCTTAAGCTCAGGTAAACTTCCTTCTTAGAATTTTCTTTTGTTTTCTTTACTTCATCCCACGAAACATCCACCCAATATTTCTAATCCTGTTTTCAGAAGTTCTGTTAGAATAATACTGGACTTTTAGGAGTGATCTAGCATTTCTCATATTTCTTGCTGCTAGCTCTCTTAAACTCCAAATCTAACTTATTACCCTATTCTCAGCCGATTACCTTGCATGCTATTTCATTGAATACAGCGAAGCAATCAGAAAAAAAAAAAAAATTCCACAAACTGCTACCTCTAGTTCTACCCATTTATTAGCACACACCATTGGCTTCTCTCCTACTATAATGCTTAAGTCTCTGTACTTCTATTCAAAGTCATGACCTTGTGCATTATATCCCCTACCTTCTCTTCAAACACTGTAGTGGTTTTCATTGCTTCCTGCCTTGATTTCCTTCCAAGGCTGGAGCACTTTTTCCTTAGTTGCTGGAAATCTTGATGGCTGACTTGCCTCATTTATGTCCCTGTCCAGAGTTTACCTTCTGATGAAGAGAGCTGTCTTATCCAAAGCTGTGCCCCCTTTCCAGAGCAACCAGCTTCCAGTGACTAGCCAATAAAGGGTACAAAAGTCTGGCTCTCACTTGGATTTAGCATAGATTCAAAAATCCTTTTTGGATTGGTCTTGCCCAGTCCTGCATCTTTTGCTCTCTTATAGACAGGGCTGGCTATGTGATTTTCAGAGCCCAGTGCAATTTAACATTGTAGAGCCCTTTGTTCAAAAATGATTGACAATTTCAAAATGGTGACAGTAGAGCATGAAACTAAGAGTGGGTTCCTTTTGAACATGAGGCTCTGTATAATTGCACACAGGTCACCTTCGTGTGAAGCCCACTCTGCCCACAGGCCTTAATCCTGAGCACACTCTCCAATAAATAAAAAATAAATATGGATAAAAATATATATTTCAGTGTGTGTTTCTCAGAGACACCAATGTGCAATAGGTACATACCTCCAATATTTGTCTTTAATATCTCCTTCCTATCAAAACTGTTCTTTCCTATTTACTGCCTTTTTATTTTTTTAGAGAGGGAAAGAGAGAAGCAGTGGGAGAGGGGCAAAGGGAGAGGGAGAAAGAGAATCTTAAGCAAACTCTACACCCAGCGCAGAGCCTGATGCAGGGCTCAATCTCACAATCCTGAGATCATGACCTGAGGTGAAATTGAGAGTCAGACACTTAACCAACTGAGCCACCCAGATGCCCCTACTGCATTATTTTTATGAGAAAAAAGCTGCCCTTTTTATCAAACTAAAAACAAAGAAAACTCATCAAAGCAGTTGTTATACTTATGTCTATAATTCTCCTATTCTTTATAATTACTTCAGTTAGTTTTTTTTTCTCCACCATTAACCAAAATGGCTCTTCTCAAGGTCACTGATGCTGTGAAAGGTCATCTGGTGTCAACCTTCAGTTTCCATTTTCTTTTGCTTAACAGTAACATATGGCATATTTGATCAATTTCTTCTCCTTGGAAGACTTTACTTTTTCTTATTTCCAGCACCACATTCAAGCTATTTTCTCCTAACTTTTTGGTGCACTTGTTTTTAGCCTCTTTTCACTGTTCTGTATAATGTTCTGTACTTCTAAATGTTTGAGTGGCTCAGGGCTCGGTCTTGGATTTCTTCTTTCATATTTACATCATTCCCTTTGTGAACATCCAATTCTGTGATTGAAGTAACTTTCATAATTTAAAAAAGGGTCCCTAATTTAAACCTCCAGCAGGAACTCTCCTTTTAATTCTTGTTACTACTATACATTAATCATAAATTCTGCTGTTTTTCTGAATAAGGTAGTCATAACATCTAGAAGTAATGATATTTTTTCTTTTCTTTTGATGCTTATAGCTATTTTTTCCCTCAGAACATTGGCCAAAACCATAAATGATATGTTAAATGTTGTAATAGCCGATATCTTTCTCTTATTTCTGATTTTGAAGAGAATGCTTCCAAACTTTCTCCATTAAGTATAATGAATTAGCTTCTGTTTGGTAGAGAATAGTGAAAACTTAAAGAACAGAAATGAAAGGAATTAAAATAGGTTATTAGGAAAATATGTATCAGATATCATAAGTAAAATGAAAATGTAAGAGACCATTGGCCACAATGAGTTGTCAAGAATTGGCTGTAGACCTGATGGAGCATATAACTAATAGGCTTTGCTAATGAAACAGTGGCACAGAGTAAGGGAAAGGGGGGAAGACAAAGATAACTTCAAAGTTCATTGCCTTAAGAACTGTAAGGATGGAACAGTCATTTACTAATATAAGGACTATAGGTTGACCATGTTTGCAATGGGGAATATTAGGGAGCATAGTATTAAAGTTGGTATTTTTGAGATGTTAAGTATTTACCCTTGTGGAAATGATGAGTAAGAAGTGGGACACATCATTTTGGCATCTGTCCCATCTGTTTCTTGGACTGGTTTGAAGCACCTGCAGAGTGAAGGGTTAGAAGTAGAATCTGATAGAAGTATTTTTTTCAAGAGGGAATTCAACCTTAGAGAAGATGAGAAAAGAAGGAAATTAACCCTATTGAAAGGCAAAACAAAGCTGTAGGGGAAAAAATGTGTGGTATTGGCATAAGAAAAGATAACTCAGTAGAACAAGATAGAGTGGGGACAGACAGGGTAACAAGCATATGAAGAGACACACGAACTCATTAGTAATTAATGGCATGAAAATTGTCACTGTACACCTGTTAAACTGTTAATAATTAGAAATCTAGACAATGTTAGGTGCCAAAGGAAGTACATACATATCTTTGACTTTTCCCAGGGAGAGTCTCATACATCCGTAAGAAGAGACCTGAACAAGGAT
The DNA here is from genome assembly GCF_023065955.2 of Ursus arctos. Lineage (NCBI taxonomy): Eukaryota > Metazoa > Chordata > Mammalia > Carnivora > Ursidae > Ursus > Ursus arctos. The sequence goes on from NW_026622764.1 coordinate 18,907,100, forward strand.
GTGGGGAGTAGTAGGCAAGTTGACTGTCCATCAGTGGGATTGTATAGAGGGGGACACTTCCATGTCTCACATAGGCAGTATTCACAAGCCCAACCACCGTTTGACCAAAGCCTTAGCAGTGTCCCTCGATCTTCCCCAGAACGTACAGAGGTAGGCAGTTGTGTGCAATTGCCATAAGGCCCTTGTACATGCCAGAGAAGTACCTTATTTTGCAGAAGGCACAGTCTCTTATGCATCACCCTGGTTCTAATGATGCATAGGGTATGCTCCCTTGCCACTGACCCTTCGGTACATCTGTAGACTATAACATCACCTAACTATGGTCAAGAATTTGATCTTCCATGACCCGGTGACCCACTGCTTATCATCTAGCGTCTGGCCCTTCTACTTTAGTGACATCTGTGGGCCACAAATAACTTACACCCTGTTGATCTTGCTTATGCTGTGTGTGTATTTGGGCTTATTGTGTCCTCTCCTTGCTGAACAAATCTATGGCACGCTTGCAGGCTCTCCAAATGACTGTAGTAGTTAGTTAGGGACTGTTTGATTTCTTGAAAGTGGTGAACCAGTGAAAAATGGTGGATGCATATAAAAAAGTCATACAAAGCAGTTAGAAGCAATTTGTTAGATATATATATAAAAAGCATGAATGGATTTTGAAATGCAGAGTCTCAGGTAAAAATAAGCAAAAAATAAAACGAAATCAAAGCAGAATAATATTTTCTTGAATGAATATATATATATATATATATATATATATATATATATATATATATATTCAGTAGTAATTAAATAAAATAAGAGAGGAACCCAGCATGGCTTCTGATAATAGTGCACATAGCTTTGGAATTTGATTAACTATCCTCTGTATCTAAAATTAACAGAGCCAAAACAAAGTACCAACAATGACAACAACAAAAATTGAACAATTGCTGTCCCTAAGATCAGGGCCTAGAGCATGAAATAAATATGGTTACTAGACAGAAAGTCTTTGCAGTGCTTCCTTTAGGGAAAATAAAATCAATTTCTAGTGTTATACTCAGTAGGCAGGCATTTATCCACAACCCCAAGCATTAAAGTTGTTAGAAATGAGATATTTTAGTTTATGGGTTGAGTTACCCTGTAGGTTAATAGACAGGTTAGTTGACTACTGGGATCTCTGGTGACCAATTATTCTTTGGAGAGAAGATTTTGTGTCTTTTTAAAACCTTGAAATACAATTCTTATGCTATTCTCATCTTCCTTTACCACTGGGTTATTTACCTACATGAGAGCCTACATGGAGGGATTCTAATGTGATTAACCCTTCTAAAAAAGCTATTCTTGGTTAAGTTCAGTCTGAATTTCTGTCTTGGACTATGCTGTATATTAGTTGGAATTTAACAGCTACAGGAGATCAAAAACCCAAATTTAATATGTGTAAGCAGAACCTACTGGTAGCACAACCAGAAGGATTAGAAAAGATTTAATTTATTCATCTAGGGGAAGATTGACATAAAAAGACTTTAAGAAACTTAAGCAATAAAAGTACTGTGTTTTTGTGAAAGAAATGAAAGATTTTCTTTTAAAAGATGAGGTTTAAGTGCTGAGGCTGGCATGCAGAAGTTGTTTCGATTGGTCTGAATTCGAGCAAATAGATTTCAACTCTTAGAATTTTAGTTTCCTCAACTTTGAGAGAAGGATAATAACATAGGAATCACATGGCTGTTCTAAACCTTAAATGAGAAAACACATGTTAAAGATTTTTTTCATGAACTAGAAAAATTTTACAGATTCCATATTTTATATATAATATTTGAAGATACGTTTTACATGTGTGTATATATAGTCTAGCAATGAAATAAAAATAAGCACTTTGAAAGAACAGTGCATTTTTCATAAAACCAAATTCTGATATAGGCTAAATACAGACAAATGTGCAGAGCCCTGGGTGAGTAGTATTTTGTCTTGACGCAGAAAGTACACTTGGGCAAATAAGCAGGAAGTGATTTTCTATTGTGTGAAAGTTTCAGTAAGTGCAGGATTTAATTTTGTTTATCTTCCCTTATAAGATTTCAAAGGACAAAGGATGTATGGGATAAAGTGGTATGGCTCCTGTCAGCACACATAAGCAAGGCTGTTTAAGAAAAAAAAAATTTTTTTTTAATTAAAAAAATAAAAAGGAGTGTCTAGTCATTGAATTGTCGTGTAAAATACAAATGGTATTGGAGCTGCTCTTCTGGATTAAAGACATGCAGTCATTGAAGTTATCTCTAATGGAAACGAAGTCTTCCTTTTCCCTTGTACCACTTCTAAGTGTATAGATCTGTCCTGGTAGTTTATTTCCATTCAATCTGTTTTCTTTCTTTTTTTCACCCTCTTTATACATCCATAGAAAACAAAAGTAAAATCCTCCCTACCCGTCATTTAAACAGATCGATCTAAGAGTCCACTATATATGCCACATAAAGCATTTAAAATGGCAAAAACAAAACAAAACAAAAAAAAACCTTTTGTAGTGTTGGAGTGTGTGTGTGTGTGTGTGTGTGTGTGTGTGTGTACTTAGGCTAAGTGTTTGAAACACACTTTGTGCTTTCCAGATCTCACATGAGCCACTTGAGAAACTCCTGATCCAGTCCTAAGGTCAGAAATGCCAAAAATGTTGGGGGAGGGGAAGCAGAAGATTCCGCAAAGAAAAACAATTTGATGGGTGAGGGGAGATTCCAAATAAGAAAGACCAAGTTCCTTAGCAAAAGCAAGAGGGGCGCCAAGGGGGAGAAACAGTTTTAGAGCCCACTTAATAGGGGAGAACAACGATCCACTTACAAAATATTGACTAGGAACCCCAAATCAGACTACTCAAAATCAAATATATTAATTTAACAGAATTTTGAACCATGGTTTTTTTATGTTTAGATTTTGCCTTTCTCTTTATTCTCATGCTGTGCTATCACAGCTATTAGTATTTACAAACCATAATAAATCCATAAATTACTGAAGTCTGACTTACAGTATAAGAAATATTTTAATTTTAGATGTGTCATCTTTTAGAAGAAGAAGGTGGGGTGGAATGGCATCTGCCTACATTTGTCTCCTGGACTAGCTCTTATTGCCGTCAGAGTGCGAGGGATTAGAGACAGAATCTGATGGAACTGTAGGCACTTCTAGTCACTCTGGGCCACAATGCATCTCTTTAGGAGGATCTGGTGGCCATGGCTGTGGGGAGGAGCTCTCTGCTCCCCAGGAAACCTTGTTCTTGTGCTCTGAATGTTCAAGCCTGCACACCTCCAGATGTGGCATGGTTGTCTAGAATGCTGGCATTCTTGTAAGGAATCGTAGCACAAGTAAAGCTTCTCTAAGGACTTTATCGGTCAACTTGCAGAAGAGGAAGTCTGTCTAGGCAGCAGCCTAGCTTGAAGAACATGTGAGCATTTATTTGAGAGGACTAAAATTGCAAATTCAATTCCCCTGCACTATAATATCAAGCTTTCAAGGTATTTCTTCTGCATTTTTTAACATGTAAGTCATGCCTGAGCGTACGGCAAGTGCTTTTATCTGGGAGCACTTCTGCAGCAGCAAACTTCCCTAATGCTCATAGTGCTAACGTTCCGTGCCCAGCCGGCCATCCTGAAGCCTGCAGACGGCACCGCCACGCCACAGCCAAGATGTTGCTCACAAACTTCTCCTAGTCTTGATGGAAAGATTATTAATTCCATCTCCCCCCACTCCCCCACTGCATACCAATAGTCATTTCATTTGATTGCCATTGTGGCCTTCCGGTCCCCTCACCATGTTATTTACTCGGATCTCAGTTGTTTGTCTGGTCATTCTTTCCACTTTTATATCTTCTAGTAAAGTCATGTTAAATGTCGTTTGCTAAGAGTTCACCTTAGCCTTTATATAGCTGTAGATTTTAAGAATTTTTTAGTATAATTGTCATAGGATTCTGGGGGTAGCTATAAGCTTCTCTCACCAAATATCGGCCAACCCTTGAGTGGAGAGGGGCAGGATATTGTGGTCTCTGCCTAGGTCAGGTTTCATCTTAACTTCCTTTTCTGGTTCTGTATGCTAGGGCAGCACTATTTCTGGATCCTGTGATTGTACAAATGAGAGCAGTTACTTCCCAGTATCAATAGTTTACTGACCATCATGCATTGTCAGTGTAGACATAGAGAAATTTCTGCTCTGGTCAGGGAGAAACAATATATACAATATTCTGAAAAATGTGAAAGCTCTTCTCTCCTTTCTATATATCAAGTTTCACCCAATTGATTCTTACCTCTTAAGTTGTCCCTGAGATGACATCACACTTTCTTCCAGTTTCTTCTATCTCTTTGTTTCAGCTCTTCTTTTATCCATCTTCATTCCTAGTTGCAAAGATAGCCTGTCCTTTGTGCCATTCAAGAGCTTATTCTCTATCGATCTTATGATGATTGCACTGGACTTACAGAGGTTACCTCTTCCAGGTGATACACTTCATTTGAGTTAAAGTAGTAGAGTGACACCAAAACTGCGGATGAGATATTTGGGGGACAGTCTCACAATTTATTACCTATAAGAAAGGCCCCGTGCATAGGAATATTGTGGAGAAGGGAGGGAAGTGATGAAGGGGTAATGTGGAAGCTGTGGAAAGGAAGGAGGGGCAGAAGAAGGGAGACAGGCTGGTTTCTGTGATTGGTAAAGGTGGGTCCCAACAGTAATCAGAGCTTATGTATAGATTTATGTATATAAATGGAGAAGGGACAGGAAGGGTTCTATAGACACTAGCTTTGCCTTTGGCATTCTCCTTCCATTGTATTTTTTTCAGCCTATCTGAGAATTTTGACTAACTGCCTATCGCATACTCAAAAATGAACACTATAAAAAATGAAGTTAGTAAAATTTATGGATAAAGTATATTCAACAGATATTGTAATTCTGCTTGTTCCCAATTCACTCTTAAAAACTATTCAGAAAATTCCTGAATAATATGCATTACATGATAAATTATTTCTCAACAGTGAGATTGCCCACATTATGTGTTTATTGCCTTTTATTTTTATTGTTGAGTTGGATAGGATTCAGATATTCAATTATAAAGATTAAGTTGGAAATGTTAATTTTTAATTTAATAGTCTATGAGGCAGATATTAATATTGGTATAGCTTCTTGTTTTACTTTGTTCAAGATCTGATACATTTAGATTAATGATTTTTAAGACATCAGTCAGCATGCATTTATTTTGTTGAGTTCTGTTATAAAGTTTTTGTTTTTGTTTTCAGACAGGATAGTCTTAGACATTGTATATTCTAATATTATCTATTCATTTAGGGATTTTTATTTGGTTGCAAATATTAATTTTGAAACGAACACAAAATGCATAGTTTTTATTCATGTATATTGTTAATACTAGAACATCAACCTTATAATGTAATAATTATTGAGCAAATCAAAAATCAAAAAGCAAGATGTAGAAATTCATCTTTTAATATTGAATTTACTAAAGTACAATGTATAAATAATCATCCAAATGTGATCTTACCTTTTTTAAAAAAAAAATTCTCTTGGGCTTAATATATTAAACTTACTTTTAATTTCTACAAATTGAAGCTTTAACATCTATAAAATAGCTTTTCCCAAGTAAATCCTGGTTCACCCAGAACAGCTGGAGACTTTAGATAGTCCCAAACAACAAGCTCTAATGGTTATAGTGAACATGAAGCTTCCAGGGATGACGCTTTCAAACACAGCTAGCCAGTCCTAAACTCCCTTACCCTTTCTCACCCTTCCTTCCTGTGGAGATCACAAAAAAGGGGCTTGCCCATAACTTCATTCTGTCTGCATCATGACTGATCACATGCTTTTCTGAGTGGCCCTACATGGCATACTGTGCTCTCCCCGGAGAAACTGTGAGTATAATAAAACGGTAAAACTCTTCATTTTCTCCATCTTGATCTGCATCTGGCCTCACTATCTCTCACTCGAGTAATATGGTTCAAACATTTAAACACAGGATCTACCTATCATTTGGAAAGGCATTTAAATGTCCACATATAAAATAAAATTAAAATTAAATGAATGATATATGGAATTATACTTTTCTGAAAAGATAATGAAAATTGCTTGCCCTTTCTGTGGAGTAAATTAGGAGAATCTAATAAAAAACAAGTGGCGTTCAAAATGATTTTTTCTGCTGGCAATGACCTCTGTGTGTACTACTTCCTGTGGAGCTTATGAGGCATAGTAATAGGAAGGAAAAAAATTGTGATAATTATGAGATTTATTTCTTTACAATTTAAACAATGAGAACAAATTATACTTGCTAAATTCCAGGAAAGAACAAATTAAAAGGGAAGACTGCACTGAGAAAAGCCACAAGGGCATTTTAGGTGGTAGTGCTATTACTTTAATCAAATTGACACTGTATGCTTAGTCTGTCTCCACTGGTAATATATAACTGTGCTGATCCTTGTATTGTAATAAATTTATTGGTATTAAGAAATTATTGAAAATAAAAAATAATTAAAATGGTAAATCTACATCTGTTATTATAACTCAGCTTAGAAAATTGTGAAAGCCTACCATATTAAATTGGATAGTGGCACACAATGGAATATTGTCCAGGACAATTTTTAAGGAACAAGGTGGGATTAACTGGCATGAATATCCTATAATTTTTAATTAATTGACAACTTTGCATAAGAGTTTAAAAAGAATGTCAGTGCACAAATTCTTCTTGTGTCTCAAAATTTTGAGCTACAAGGCAGTAGGTCAGGATTAAGGACTGTATTATTCTAAAGAACCACCTCATGACATCTTGATGAAGACCCCATGTAGATATTAAAGTTGAGAAGATCCTCACGACATCTCATTCCTACTTTTAAAGCCATTTTTGTTTTTTTAAATAATTTCTATTAGAATGCATTTATTTTTAATATATATTACATTTACTTCTCCATATGATCATAACTTACACAGGAAACTAATTCTCTGTGCTCCCTTGTGTTCATATTTGCCTTTGCTTTTAATTTAAGTTATAATTAATATACACTAAAGTTTGTAATTTTTAGTATACAGCTCTGCAAAATTTAACAAGATTTACTGTAGAACCACTGCCGTAATCAAGATATAGAACAGTTCCATCAGTACCAAAAATTCCCCTTTGGCTCTTCGTTGTCAATTTCTTCTGCCTACTCTTAAACCTAGAAATTACTTATCTGCTTTCAGTACTTCTATTTGACCTCATACAGAATGTCATATAATCAGAGTCACACAGTCTGTAGCCTTTGACTCTCACCTTGTAAATTTAGTATTTCATTTGAGATTTATAGTAACCTATATAATGGTCCTCCAAAGATATCTACACTCATTCCTGGAACCTGTGATTATGTGATCTTACATGGCAGAAGAGACTCTATGGTTGGAAGTAATGTTGCTAATCTGTTGACCTTAATTTTGATGAAGTCCAATTTATTATTTTTTTCTGTCATGTACCGTATTTTTAGAGTCATACCAAAGAGATCTTAGCTTAACCCAAAGTCACAAAGATATTGTCCTGTATTCTTCAAACTTTATGGTATGTTACATTTAGGCCTATGATTAATTTCTGAATTAATTTTTAATATGATGCAAGATATGGATGAGGTTTTGTTGTTGTTGTTGTTTTAGTGCGGAATTCTATTAATACCAAAACATTTGGCTGAAAAACAACCTCTCTGGATGAGAGTGATATCACGTCATCCATGGATACAAATACGTAACACTCACATCAGTGTAAATAACCCAGAAAATGACCCAAAGATTAGCAGAACAGACTCTTCACAAATAAATGTAGAGGAGAGGCCACTTCGAAGAGGATAGGAAGGGCAGAGATGCAGCCAGGAGCTAAAGAGCCCCATGGAACTGTCTGCAATAGGAAGGCACCCTGCAGGCATGAAGAAGGGAGAGAAACAGACCATCATACCAGGGATCCCACACAGGGAAGATGGATCCACATAACATTTGGCTTTGAAAAGCAGGGGTGCTGAATTTCTTGAGTTCTTACAATCAATGGGACTTAACACCTGGAACTTTTAACCAGGCTCAGCTCTGGGAGAGACAGAAAGAGGAGAGGAAACTGAGTCCCCACCCTTAAAGAACCAACATAACAAACAGCCCCTTGGAGATACAACATAAAAGCAGCAGTTGAAAAACACCTTGGGTATATGGGAGGTAAATTTGTTTACTAATCTCAGAGCTTGTGCTGGAGGGGCAGGGATCCTTGGGCAACTTCTCCAGGAACAAAGGAGCTGGTGGGCATCATTTCCCTCCCCCACCCTCCATCCTAGACACAGAGACACTTGCAGGAACCAATGTGCCCCTGAAATTCACTACCTAACTTGCTAACAGTGCACTGCACTCCCATGTTCCCCTGAAGACATGCTCCCTCCAGCCAAACCTCTTCAAGTCTCCTCCCACAGCAGACCCACAGAAACCTTGCTAACATTGCCCATGCTGCCCCTGCATTCTCCTATGGTTCTGCCCCCTCCAGTACACTCTTGGTCAGAGCCCAGGCAAAAAGGTGTCACAAGCCTGGCATGTGTAAGCAGCCAGCCTGGCAGGGGCCAGCACCACTCCGAAGTGACTCCTGCCCTGGGGAGAGGGAAAGATAACCAAACACACTAGTCTGACTGTGGCTCCAGCAGTGGGCTGGGGGCAGACATCTGGTTTGACTGTAGGTCCGGCCCACCAAAGAAAGTTTCCCAGGGGATAAAACAGGGAAAGCACCCTACAGCTCAGGGCTACTGCATCTCTGGCAAACACCTGTTGTGACTTGATTCAAACCCAGTGCAGGCCCAGACTAGCCCACTAAAAACACAGGAACAAAACCCTGCCCACAACAGGCAAAGAGAGCCACTGAAGATGACTGGAGTGAAGGTAAATGCAGCTCAGCCACAGCCGCCGGTCACATGCAACACACAGGGGAGACACTCCAGAAGCGCCAGGTTCTGATGAACAGGGGACGTTACACTGCAGTGATATAGCACAACAGGACCTCTTCTTCATAAGGCTGCTACCTTTAAGAACAGGATGTGTAGCCGACTTTCCTAACACATAGAAACGGACACCAAGAGTCAGACAAAATGAGGAGATGGAGGAATATGTCCCAAATGAAAGAACAGGACAATAGCACAGAAGGAGACCTAAATGAAACAGAGATAAGTAATATGTCTGATAAAGAATTTAAGGTAATAGACTTACTGGACTTAAGATACACACTGGACTTATAAATAGGGGAGAACCTCAGTGAGACCCCTAACAAAGAGATAGAAAACATAAAAAAAAAACAAAAAACAAAAAACCCAAAACCAACCAGAGATTAAGATCTCAACAACTAAAATTAATAATACACGAATGGAATAAACAGTAGACTGGAAGAAGCAGAAGAACAGGTCAGCAACCTGGAGGACAGAGTAATGGAAAGCAATCAAGCTGAATAGGAGAGAGGAAAAACAAAAAGAAAAAACAATTAAAAATGAAAATAGACTTGGGGAACTCAGCAACACCATCAAACCTAATAACGCTTACATTACAGGGATTCCAGAAAGAGAAGAGAGACAAAAGAAGGCAGAAAATTTATTTGAAGAAATAATAGCTAAAAACTTCCTGAATCTAGAGAATGAAACAGAAATCCAGATTCAGGAGGCACAGAGAGCCTCCAACAAAATCAACTCAATGTGGTCCACACCAAGACACAAAGTAATTAAAAAAAAGTGATAAAGAATTTTAAAAGCAGCAAGAGAAAACAGTTACATGCAAAGGAAACCCCATAAGGCTGTCAACAGATTTTTTTCAGCTGGAACTTTGAAGGTCAGAAAATAGTGGCATGATATATTCAAAGTGCTGAAAGGAAAAAACCTATAGTCAAAAATACTGTATCTGGCAAGGCTATCATTCATTTTAGGAAGACAGATAAAGAACTTTCCAGACAAAGAACAGTTAAAGAAATTCATGACTACTAAACCAGCCCTACAAGAAATGATAAAGGGGACACTTTGAAAAGGAAAGACCATAAATAGGAGTAAGAAAAGTAAGAAGCGCAAAAACAGGAAAAGTAGGTACATCTATAAAAATCAGTCAAGAAATTCCCAAAATAAAAGAATGTGAAGTATGATACCATATACCTAAAATGTGGGGGGTGGGGTGGGATAGGTGTAAAGAATGGGTTCAAACTTAAGTGATCATCAACTTAACATAGACTGTTATATGCAGAAGATGTCATATACAAACCTAATGGTAAACACAGGTCAAAAACCAGTAATGGATATACAAAAAACAGAGAAAGTAATGCAAGTATATCACCAAAAAAGCCAACAAACCAAGAGACAAGTGAGCAGGAGAAGAAAGGAACAGACAAGAACTACAAAAACAAACAAAACAAGTAACAAAAGGGCAATAAATACATACCTATCAATAATTACTTTGAATGCAGATGGACTAAATGCTCCATTCAAAAGACATAGGGTGATAGAATGCATAAAACAAAACAAAACAAAACAAAATAAAACCCCAAGTCACATCTGTGTGCTGCTTACAAGAGACTCAGTTCAAAATGGATTAAAGACCTAAATGTGAGACCTAAAACCATAAAAATCCTAGGAGAGAGCACAGATAGTAATTTCTCTGACATTGGCCATCGCAATATTTTTCTGGATAGGTCCCCTGAGGCAAGGGTAACAAAAGCAAAAATAAACTACTGAGAATACATCAAAATAAAAAGCTTCTGCACAGCAAAGGAAACAGCCAAGAAAAGTAAAAGAAAGCCTACTGAATGGGAGAAGATTTTTGCAGATGATATATCTGACATATTTGTTAGAATGCAAAGTACATAAATAACTTATAAAACTCAACACCAAAAATACAAATAATTCAATTAAAAATGAGCAGAAGGCATAAACAAACATTACTCCCAGAAGACACAGAGATGGCCAGCTGGCACATGAAATGATGCTCAACATCACTTATCATCAGGGAAATGCAAATCAAAACTACAATGAGATATCACCTCACACCTGTCAGAATGACTAAAATGGAAAACACAAGAAACAACAAGTGTTGGCAATGATGTGGAGAAAAAGGAACGCTTGTGCACTGTTGGTGGGTATGCAAGCTGTTGCAGCCACTGTGGAAAACAGTATGGAGGCTCCTCAAAAAATTAAAAATAGAACTACCATATGATCCAATAATTCCACTACTGGGTATTTACCCAAAGAATATGAAAACACTAATTCAAATAGATATCTGCACCCCAGTGCTTATTGCAGCATTATTTACAGTAGCCAAATTATGGATGCAGCCCAAGTGTCCACTAATAGATGAATGGATAAAGAAAAAGTGGAATATTATTCAGCCCTTAAAAAGAACGGTATCTTGCCATTACATATAGATGGATCTAGACAGTATAATGCTAAGTGAAATGAGTCAGTCAGAGAAAGACAAATACCATATGATTTTACTCATATGTGGAATTTAAGAAACAAAACAAATGAACAAAGGAAAAAAGAGACAAACCAAAAATAGATTCTCTTCTATAGAAAACAAACTGATGGTTACTAGAGGGGGTTTTGGGGTGGGAGGAGGATGGGTGAAATAAGTGAAGGGGATTAAGAGTATACTTGTCATGATGAACACAGAGTAATATCTAGAATTGTTGAATCACTATATTGTGCACCTGAAACTAATGTAACGCTGTATGTTAACTATATTGGAATTAAAAAAAAAAAACCTTCCCTGCATTGAATTGCCTTTGAACTTCTGTCAGAAATTAATTGCTCTTACATATATGGGTGTATTTTGGACTTCCTATTCCATTGATTTATATGTCTACTTTGTTGCCAATATCATGTTGTCTTGATTATTATGGATTTGTAGTGTGTTTTTCAACTTCATTCTTTTCTCAAAATTATTTGACTTAGCTAGTTCTTTTATTTTTTCATATAAATTATTAAACCAACATTTATTTCTGCCAAAATCTTGCAATGATTTTGATTTGAGTTGCTTTGACCTTATACCAATTGGTATCTTTTTTTTTTAATTTGCATCTTTATACATTGTATCTCCCAGTCCTTAAACATGACACATCTTTCCATCTCTTCAAGTCTTCTTTGCTTTGTTTTCCATCAGTGTTTAATAGTTTTCTGCATGCAGTGCTTACATATATTTTTTGATGAATACCTAATATTTCATTTTTTTGGTGCTATTGCAAATGGTTTTATTTTTAAAGTTGAATTTCCTCTTGTCCATTACTAGTATTTAGAGATATAATTGCATTTTTACATTCATATTGTACTGATATTGACCTTGTATCCTACAGCTTTGTTAAACTCACTTATTAGTTCTATTAGTTTTTCTGTAGGTACTTAGAAATTCTGTATGTAGACACTCTTGTGGTTTCCAAATAGAGTCAGTTTTCTTTCTTTCCTTCCAATCTTACATTGTTTATTTCTGTTTCTTGTATTATTGCCTCAGCTCAGTTAGTTTCATTCATGCACTGATAATCACTTTGCTAAAAAGGACCCCCTGAAGATCTCTGGGGCTCTCGTCCTGTGCAAGTCTTTCCTCTCTGGTGCCCTGCCCTGTGGATTATAGTTGTCTTGACCTCATCTAACCCTCAACTCAGGGATACTCTGGCTCTGCCTATGACACTGTTCCCCCTAGGCATTAAGCTAGGGACTTTCATGTTTCCCATCTCTTAAGGATCACTGCTGTGCTGCTTATTTAACTTATTTCCTCAATTTTTTTGTTATTTAAGGGTAGATGGTAAATATAATATCTGTTACTCCATCTTGGGTGAAGCAGAATTTCCCACCTCTTCTTATATTCTTGATATTGAATATGACCAATAAGTTGATAATGGCAATGATAAAAATAATGCATCTTCATATTTGTTACATGCCAGAAACATCAAGGAATTTCTGTGAGGATACATTCAGTACTATACTGAAGGAAAATGATGAAAGCCTAACTCAAAACTCACTTCTATGAGAAAATAGCATGGTGTAGTAATTAAGAGAAAAAAACTTGAAGGACCTGGTTTTAATTTGGGTTCTCTCAAAAGCAGTCCCTGAAGTATAAACCTCGGAGCTAGTAATTTATTTGAGAGTCAATCCCATGAAGTGGAGGAAAGGAGTGGCATGAATCAGACACAGAAGGAAGAAAACCCAAAATGAAACCTTACAGATTAACAATCAAAATCATTCCTTAAGGGATTGGAAACAGGGCATTAATAGATCAACTTCCTTTCCCTATTTGTTAAGAATTGCCCCCAGGAGTGTTAACTGCATTTTGAAGGGCTTAGCATCCTTCCTTAAATTTTAGAGAAAAATTCGAGGCAGAAGAATTGAGAGACACTGTGTAGGGATATGGGGTAGAGTTTCAAAACTCTTTCCTACAGTAACACTCAAATTTTAGTGATTCGGAGGGTTATGACATAGGACATAAAAAGAATTTGCTACAAATCTAAATCTCATCTACAGTTACAAATAATCCAGGGTTAAAGGTCAAATGGAAGATAGGCCACTTGAAACTGCTTTTGGCCTTGCAGATTAATTATTATAGCTACTTGACCTTGTGCTTGGGAGACCGAAAAACAAAGGTGAGGAAACCAACAGAAAAACAGGTTCATTAGACTTTACTATAAATTCTTCAATGACATTGAAAGAGCACTGAGGAGTAGACCAAACAGGACCACGTTTTCTTCCTGGAATGGAACTGGGGTCAAACACAAAACAAGAAACAGAATGATTCCTCAGTGCACAACATTTTGCCAAAAAAAGAGAGCTAGAGAAACATCGAATAACCTATAACTGGCAAAAATCAAGTTCTATTTACATCAACAAATGACAAAAGGCACTGGAGCTGTATTAGATGATTTCAAGCAGTAAAAGTTTTTATCTAATAATTCTATATGACTTAGTTATTTTTCATGTGCTGTGGTATACACACGTACTGTATTTGTGTACTCATGAGCAGTATAAGCTACACACACACACTTACAAATGGCTATTTTAATTTAACTATAAAACATAAATTTCAACACGGAAATGTAAAAGGTGTAATATAAAGCGATAATAATATATTATGGGTCTCAACTTCCACACTATATTAGAAAATACAAATTGGGAAGGATATATAATGAGGAATAAAATAGTGAATTCAAGGTAGTTGACAGAGATGAATAATTAATAAAAATACATAACATATGAATCACAAAAGTAAATATGCAAATGTAAAAACTCAGGAATGAGAAATTAAAAGGATGATGAAATGTATATCACACTGTTCCTGCATTAAAAACAACGCAGGAATGTTTAACATACAAGAGTAGAAGCAGATGAGCAAAATATTATGTGAACATATAGGGATCTTTTTCATTGATATGTTAAATTTCAGCTTAAAAATTGGCAGTCATAACTCATTCTGAACCAAAGAATTTAGCATTAAAACATGGAAATAATAATTGTCAGAAATAAAGGAGAAAATGAAAGAAACAAAACATAATCATAGACTTTAACATGCCAGTCTACCTCTGCAACATGTCAAATAATTAAAAATTAATTATATAATCACAAATAAAAATAGTACCCATGATCAAATAATAATAGACAACTATTTTTCTGTGCTTTCCATGTGCCAAATAATGTTTTGAGTAGGAAAGAAAATCTATCATTTGGCTATAGATTATAATTCTCTCATTATCATATTTTATCAGTTAGGGAATTTATGTCTTCCTTGTATATTCTACACGACAAGATCAACTTTTTTGGGAAGCATCTTTGAGCTTAAATATATTATTAAAGCTGAAAAACACAAGACATTTGTTTGAAGCGTGGGAAACAGTGAAGATAAATGGTATGGTAAGAAGAGTCAGTATTTTGATCGTGAGTCTTCCTAATGTTAAACAAAGGGAAAATATGATTTTTTAAAAAGCTAATATTTTGATGTTTATGAATGGCCAACCTTTTCTATTTATTATGCATTATACATTTAGTCCTCTCAGCAACTGTAAGAGATACGTATAATATTCCTATTTTACAGATGAAGAAACTGATGCACGAAGAGATTAATTTCATATAGCCAATTTCATATAGCTAACAAAGGGCAGCAGTAGACTTTAAACCCAGGCTCAGGACCCTTGGCATACACTCATAACAAATCCACTGGAATTAATACTTATCATTTAAATAATGTGATTTAAGGGGAAAAAAAGTCAAAATAAATTTATGCAAGTGTCAAAACCATAATTTAGCCAATCAATATACAGAAAATCAATTTTTCTGCCATGTTTTTGGAGGAAGTTATTAATTTGGGCTTTTAATTTTAAGAGGTTCGTTGATTTTCAAGGTTGTTTTTCATTAAGTTCATAATAAAATATATTGAGATATTTCTGCTTTCAAAATAATGTGTGTGCTTAGTGACAATTTACTTTTTTAATACTATTAACCAAAATAAGATCTCTTGAATCTCATTGCCCCTTTGAGTGTGGCTGATGCTCTGGTTTCCCAAATATCTACTCCTCTGTAGGAATGAATCACTAACCAACCGTGACCACACTAACTTATTACTCACATATTACTGAAGACCCAATAATTGTGGGTCTGAATTAATACTCCTCCATATCTCTTTCTGGACTAGTTCATGTATTATAAATTTGTTCTACCTAAGATTCATTGAAAACTCTAAAAAGCAGAAGCATAATTTTATTTATTTATTTTTAAAGATTTATATATTTTAGAAAGAAAGAGAGTGCATGTGTGTGAGCAGGGGGAGGGGTAGACAGAGAGGGTGAGAGGAAATTCTCAAGCAGACTCCCCACTGAGTGTGGAACCCGAAGTGGGGCTGGATCCCAGGACCCTGAGATCATGACCTGAGCCAAACATCAAGAGTCGGCTGCTCAACCAACTGACCCACCTAGGTGCCCCAGAAGAAGCATATTTTAAAAACCAGATAGGAGATGGATGTTTACACTCAACAATATTTTCCAAAGTGGTGTCAATTCTGTCTCTGCCCAGGTTTTTAATCAGCATATTGCGGGCAATTTCAAGGAGTGCTAAAGCAGTATGGCCTGCTGAAGACTAATCAAAACTGGGTGTACCTTTCTTCTGGCAATTTAAAGGCTTTTGTATCCCTGTGAAAAAGATCCTGTGATCATATGGACAGCAGTTTCTTTGGTTATTTTAGGATTGTTTGTGCATCTCAATAAGGAGGAATGGTGTCAAGGGTTATACTTTTTGCTGGGTTGAGAATCCTTGAAAGATTACTTCATCCAACCTCAGATATTAGAGCATGATAATTACATCTTTTTATGATGTCTTCTCCAAGAAGACTCACTTGACCCTTTGGAATAATGTAAATAAAACTTCCTTGATCTTTCACAGTTAGACCAAATCCATTTCCCACTCATTCTGTACCATGGCCCCACATTTGACTTTCTTGTGGATTTAATGTCAGTGATGGACTGTTGGTTTTCTTACCTGATTCAAACAACTTTGGCAAAAGTTATATATTGGGAAGAGCTCAGGCTTGTCATCCCAGGAGACAGTCTCAGCTCTTTCAACTAAAATTAATTTGTCTAACAAGTTAATGGTTGTTTGCATTTAGATTGGAGTGATTGCTTGAAATGTGGTTCATAAGTAAAGAAGAATTCCTCTACCTCAGAAAATAATTGAAGAATTCTCATGGTTAAATTTTCTGTTATTTAAAATCTTATTTTGATATCCTATAACCTCACGGAACCAGTAAAAGCATTTTGTCACATTTGGAGTTTTAGAAAGATTTCTTCATACTTAAAAAGTTGTATTCATTTTTTTGTGTTGCCTGCTGACAGTTTTCAAGTCCATCACTCTGCTGGCCCCTTGGGCCCCACAGCTGGGAAAACTGATAAGAAAGCCTGGACACTTCTTTTGGTGCAAGCAAGAAGTTTAAACCATGCAAGCCATGGCCCCATGAGAGGAAATCCTCTCTCTGACTCCACCCAAGAATAAAACCCAACTCCAGTCACCTCTTCTTGCTCTCTCAAATCATTTTCAGACCTACTTGAAAGCCTTTTCCACCCCCTCCAGAAAGCCTTATTAGATAAATAAGGAAGCTTATCTTCATCACTCATGTTCGGCATTATCAGTCTTGACATTTAAACCACATTTTCAGTGGAGTTTTATTCCATCTCTCCATCCCACATCCCTCTCCATCTGGAAGGAAGGACACCTTGGCAAAGTGTCCCACTCTAATACTTGTCTCTAATACTTGCGTCAGGGCTATCCCCCACTATATGTCTGCTTATACAATAGAAATTGGCTTTTACTAAATCTAATTCACTTCATTAAGTAATATCTCCCTAAACTGTTTTTCTTTCTTTTATCAGGGAATATACTACAAAATTCCTGGTAATATTTTGATAATTGTTCAACTTTTTATTCGTATGTAAATCCAGAGACTTGAGTGTAGATCAATAGCCAGAATGAAGGGACTTAGAGAGGGCTAGGAGAAATCATTTTCTGTGATCTATTATCCAACACCAGTTGGTACCTCTGCTCCTCATCACAGCCAAACTCATCAACAATAGCTTGCACTCACTGTCTTTACATCTTTAGTTCTTAATCACTCAGTCTGGCTTTTGCTCATGGTAGTCCCAGATTTTACCCTCACGAACTCCACTGGACTGTGGTAAGTTCCCCACATGTGGATGTGGTTCCTTTTCTGTTCAGTACAATTCTCCCTCTCCCAGCCCATCTTCTTTGCCCTTGTGACTCCTGATTATCCTATGCCTCAGCTTTCTGTGACATTGTCCCCAAAATTCATACTAGAAACCCTTCTTGTTGCTTCCATAGCTTCCTTTACTTCATCTGCTGAAGAACATACCACCTTCTATGGCTATGACCTATTCAATTTTCTGAATCCCACCATATCTGAGTACTTAGAGGCCTGGGCTGTTGTACAATTTCTTCAAAGAGATGTTTTCTTTTCTTTTCTTTTAAAGATTTTATTTATTTATTCAACAGAGATAGAGACAGCCAGCGAGAGAGGGAACACAAGCAGTGGGAGAGGAAGAAGCAGGCTCATAGTGGAAGAGCCTGATGTGGGGCTTGATCCCATAACGCCGGGATCACGCCCTGAGCTGAAGGCAGACGCTCAACCGCTGTGCCACCCGGGCGCCCCTAAAGAGATGTTTTCTGAAACTAGGACAGTGATGGTCGATAAATAAACATTGAATTAGTGAAATATCAAACTTCATGAAACATTAGTCATCAAATTAATTGCTAAAACAAATGGATCTAGAAAGAAAGAATGTGACTAATTAATGTTTGATAATTTCACCATTTATTCATCTTCATCAGCAGAAGTGGCAGTAGAGTCTTCTCCCAGAGCTAGAGAGAAATTCTTGAAATTGGTGGCCTGTCAAAGAGAAGATAGTGATTGGCTTCTGGGATTAAGTTGTCCCTTATTTTTTCAGCATAGGGCAAATAACAGCCTGTCTGCCAGCTTCTTATCCCTGTCCTAAAAGTAAGCATATAAATTGTGTTCCTAATCCCAATGCAATACAAACGTACATCCAATTCTTTCATTCTTGGGAAAAG
The DNA here is from genome assembly GCF_023065955.2 of Ursus arctos. NCBI lineage: Eukaryota > Metazoa > Chordata > Mammalia > Carnivora > Ursidae > Ursus > Ursus arctos. The sequence continues at coordinate 18,925,669 of NW_026622764.1, forward strand.
CTGACACAAAGAGGAAATCCATTCCAGTAATGTTAATGAATTGACTAAGTTCTTCATTCCTAAAAATGAATAGTCATCCTGGGACCATAAAATATTCAAAGAACAATAGTAGCAAGAAACCTAAGTAAACATTTAGAATGACTGAAAGAAGAGAAGAGAAAGGAAATTTTGGAAGAAAAAATGTTTTTAATAATCTCAGGGAGAAAAATATCACTGGCAGAAGGGAAAAGAACAATTTCAGGAGCATTTATTTATGCTTATATCAATTTTGTACTTAGGTAAGATTCAATAAATATTAATCATTAAGAATAAATAAGTTGTCATTGTAAATTGGAGGGAGAGAGAGAGCTATGTATGAGTACAGGAGACAACCTATACCTAGAGAACCTTGGAAAATCCTGCTTCTTATAATGAAGTTGTTGGCTGTTTTCCATATGAGAGTTTTTCTGTCAGCTGGAAAAGGCAGAGCCTATAAACCTGGCATTAGTTTTCCCAAATATGCTACTACAGATTCTGAGTTGTTCCGGTCCCCTAAAATAATGTATGCTACTTGTAACAGAAGAATCGACAAAAGCATGAGATATTCTTCTACAATTATGTGTATGTCTCTGAGAAATAAATCATGCTTGTTGTTTCTTAATATTTCTACTGGAAAGTAGACAAAGTCTAAGTATCATTCTTTTGGAGAGTAGACAAAGCCTAAGTATCATTAACCCAAATAAAAGGGGGGACAATTACACTTTCTTCCGTTGAAAAGCAATCACCTTATGCTAATAATTCAGGTAGTAAATACTTTCAGTCTTCATATACGTGATGAGCAGGAGGTAATTTTGCACGATCTTTGCAAATATCTGTTGACAATGTTGAACTTTATCTGATCTCAAGTCATGAGAAAGTGAGATGGTTAAGCAATGCCTGCACTCATTTGCATTTTAGGAAATGGCTAACCACAAAGGACCAGATGGCTCCCCTCACTCCCTGCACGTTCTGAGATAACACCCACTTCCATTCTTCCAAAGGACTATCCTAAGACTCCTTGATGACTCCCTTATTTACTTACTTCTCTAAAGTCTTGGTGATCCTTTTTTTTTTCTTAGAGATATTCCTCGTGAATGAACATTCTCCCTATTGAATGAAAGCATCTCGTTAACTGTCCTGTGCTTTCTATATATGACATACCAAACTTGTTTCCCTTAATAGGAAGGCCAGCAATTAGATAACTTCCTTTGTTCCTATGATCAGGTCTTGTGTGAAGTAAGGCAATGAAAGATAAGTTCCAACTTTTGATGTAACAAACTTACAACACAGATGGATACTCAGGAAAGTAATACAAAAGGATTAAGTTCCAGACAGAAGAATTCCTTGTTCAGGTAATGCTCTGAAACAAAACTCAACAACTCACAACCTCCCCTATGAGTTCAAGCTAAGGAACTTACGAATCCATTTGTGTGGGACCCGGAATAGGCAACTGAAGTTCCTAAAGCAGTTATCAGCACCACATTAATTACTAGCAATCCATTATAAGAAAAAAAAGATAAAAATCTGAATCTCCATATTGTTTTCCTTTAGGATTAGGGGTGGGAAAATAGAGGGTTAATAGTTTGGTACCTCCTTAAACATAGGCATAGTTTTGTTCATAATGCTTAAATATATAATTATCGTTTCGTTGAGTGTCAAGAATGAAGGCTTGTGGGTGCCTGGGTGGCTCAGTCGATTACGCATCTGCCTTCGGCTCAGGTCATGATCCCAGAGTCCTGGGATCCTGTCCCACATCAGCTTCCTGCCCAGTGGGGAGTTTACTTCTTCGTCTCCCTCTGCCCCCATTTGTGCACTGTCTCTCTCTCTTAAATAAATAAGTAAAATCTTAAAAAAAAAAAAAAAGAATAATGAAGACTTGTGAATTCATTTGGACCTCAAGGGTGTCTAGACAGGATTTTGGTATACATATTTTTAATTTATCCAGCTAACCAAAAATTATAACAAAACATTTTACAAATAAAAAATTAAACATAGGAAAAAATTAGATCAAATAGTTTTTTTAACTTAATATTTTAATTGTATCTGAATGTCTTATGTGTGAACATAATAATCTGAGTATTTAGCAGTTAGATGGTAGGCCTAAATTAAATAAATTAAATAGAAAAAGAGTTCTCAAAGTAAGAAAAAATGTAGTAGATAGTAAGAGAGAAGATAGAAGTTTAAAAGAATCTGAAAACTGTATTCAATCCTAATAATAGAGATTATCTCATGTAATTGAATAAATTATACTTTTGAAAAAGCCTAAAAGCATGAAAATCAAAGAAAATAAAATTACTTCAAACTAAAAATTATTAAGTGTCAAGAGCAATTCAAAAAGATGAATCCATCCTGTATATCTCTAAATAACTTGAATGTTGATTATCTGAAGCATTGTCTCTTTCCATTTCTTCAAAGCAGATAGAATAATTAAACCACTTAGAACTTTTGCTCTCCAGTATGCTTGATTTATAAATTCAGAATTTTTGAAAAAGGAAAAGATGGATAAAGATACATACATTTGCAAATTTACATACTTTCTAGGGATATCTATTGACTTAATTGGTAGTATTTCACTTTGAAACATTTAAACAGCATCCTTCAGCCCTGGTCAGAGAACAATACGCATTGATAGAAACATCATAGCATCAGTAGGAAGCTTGGAAGGACACTGACTTGCTAATGAAGCAGCAATCTCCAACTGCCTAGATAATGCAGTATTATTTAAGAAGGAAGGAGTTCTGTCGAAACTTGCAATATGGACTCCTAGGATGGCTATGACTGTGCAGCTGTGCTCACAAATAGGCACTGTGTCTGCATGTGGCTTATACAAGCAGCCTCATTAAATATCAGTCACACCTGCTTACACAGTTCTTCAAACAGAACCTGTCAGCATCTGGAGAGAAAAGATGTCATACACTACTGATGAAGCAGAGACTATTACTTAAGAATTACTTCATCTAAGAAGATTTTGACTTGCAGAGGATAATGTGCCTCTTCTCTAGCTGATTGCCACAAACCAACTTATCCCCCTTCTCTGTAGGAATGTTAACATTGTGTTCCAAGCAGCACTGCTTAAGAAGTCTCCCTGTACCTAATGAAGCAAGCTAGACCCCCTGTGCATGAAGGCAAGCCAGGGGAAGGACAACTCTCCGGGAGAAGTCAAGGAAGATAAGCAGTTGTCGAAGTAAAAACTGCACTGGGCCAAGTTAAACAGGCGAGGAAGACTATTCAAGACTATTGCAATAGGGGAAAGAGTAGGAAATGGACTCCTTGAATCAGAGGGCTGGAGGGCTTTTTACTAGCTGAGGTAGAGGTAGTGATGGAGTCATAGTTCACCTCAGGCCAGTCATAGGCCTCTGTTTGCTGATTGGCTTTACCCAGAGGAAAAGTAAAGTCTTCTATCTTTATGACCAGAGATAGTTTTACAACTTGGAGCAAGGTCCCCACTGAAGATAGGCTCCTACTTTCTCAAGAAACTGAGAGAAAGGGATGTTACGACATGGGTCATTTCTCCACAAAATTATATCTTTTTTTCTGTCTTTACAGTTTCACCAAATGAATCAGAGCTTACTCCTTTTGCCCGTGTACAGAAATCTTCCCTGCTTCTCTTAGAACTTCTTCCTGCACTTTCATTATAGTTTCTTATAATGTCTGTGCTATGGTCTGAGGGTTTATATCCTCCTAAAATTCATATGTTGGAATCCTGACCCCCAAAAGTGATGGTATTAGTAGCGGGGCCCTTGAAAGAAGTTTAGATTGTGAAGGTGGAGTCCAAATGAATGGGATTAATGTCCTTATAAAAGAGGACCCACAAAGCCCTCTACCACCTTCTACCATGAAAGAATACAAACAAAAGTCTATGACCCAGAGGAGGGCCCTCATGTGACCATGCCATTGCCATGATTTCAGACTTCCAGTCCCTAGAACTATGAGAAATAAATTTCTGTTGTTTGTAATCCACCCAGTGTGTGGTATTTTGTTTTAGCAGTGCAAAGAGACTCAGTCAGTCCGTGGTGATATACAACCTACACTCCCTTAACTCTGACCCCGCTATGATTCTTTCTTACTAATACGATATAAAAACCTGCAGCTCACAAGTGAGCTAGGAAGAAAATACTGCAGAGGTGTGGAAGTTTAGAACACAGCGTGAGACCTAAACTATACGTAGTACTAGCTCTTTAGCAGTTGCTTTAATAAACCAATTTTGTGCTACCTTGATCTACACAGGAAGATCCATTCATCTGTGACGGGGACAGGACATATCTCTCATACTACAGCAGGAAGCACATTGAACTAGGTAAGGAGATACAGGGATTTGAGGATATACTACATCTTAAGTATTACCACATATATACTTTGTTTTGATACTGAGTTCACTTTCATACGAATTTGCTTTAATATTAAGTCAGCAAACCAAAAGAGAAACACTTTATCACATTTTTTTTTTTTTTTGCTCACAAGCCATGCACACACACACACACACACAGAACACACAGTCACTCACACAGGCACATACACATGCAGAAACTTATACTGAATATTTCATCTGTGCCATATCCTGTAAGTGTTTTAATGTCCTATGATTGGTTTCCTTTTTTTTTGAATTCTTGCTTATGTACATCAAAACAAACACATTTAAAGTGTAAATTCTTTGAGTTTTGACAAAAGCAGCATCTTGTAACCTATACTTCTTCCAAGATAAAAAATATTTCCATCACTCAGAAAGTTCCCTCGAGCCCCTTTTCAGTCAATCACTACACTCCTAGAGAGACAACCTCTATGCAAATCTCTATCACCATGGATTAGTGTTGCTTGTTTCAGAAATTCATATAAATGAAATCATGCAGTTTGTGCTTTTACGGGTCTGGCTTTTTACCCTCAATATAATGTTTTTGAGTTTTAACAATGCTTTTCAATTTATTAATAGTTTATATGGATATATTTCCAACTTGTTTGTATAGTCTCCTGTTAATAGTAATTCTCTGTTACGGGTTGTCGCTAGTTTTTAACTATTGTAAATGAAACTGTTATGAATATTTTCATAAAAGCTTGTGGATAAAGCTTTTACATCCCTTGGGTTTATATCTGTGGAAGGAATGATCTAATTGTAGAATAGGTGTATGTTTATAAGAAAGCACACAAAGTTTTCAGCAGTGGTTGTCCTATTGTACAAATCTGCCAAAAATGTGTGAGTTCCTGATGTCCCATATCCTTACCAATATTGGGTGTGTTTAATATTTTTAAGTTTAGCCATTTTGTTGAGTAGTGTTAGGCTTTGATTGTATATTCCCCTAATAACTAATGATGCTGAGAAATTTCATGTGTTTGTCACACATATTTATGTCTTCTTTTTCAATTCTCTGTTCAAATTCTTTGTCTATTTCTTTTTTTTTTCTTTGTCCATTTTCATCGGGTTGTTTTCCTTCTTGTTATATTGACTCATAGGAATGCTCACTATATATTCCGTGTTAAAGTCTTGTCAGAAACATGTATTACAATGACCCTAAGATCATGACCTGAGCTGAAATCGAGTCAGATGCTTAACTGGGTCTGAGCCACCCAGCTGCCCCGTGATAGACGTATTTTATAACTTGGTTGTGGAAGTGTTTACACAAACATATTCATTTATATATAACACACTTGAAAATGATGGATTTTACTGTAGGTAAATTATACCTTCAATGAATCTGACTTCTAAAAATCAATTGATTTTATAAGTGAAGTTGTATTTTTAGACTTTTTTTTTTGGTAACATTGAACTATATTTCTTCCTTATACCACTATCATTTTTTTAATGCTATACCTTGACATTAAATCTTGAAAATAGATATTGTAATTCCACCAAAATTTTTCTGTTTTCAGGATTGGATTAGCTATTCTAGGTCCTTGGATTTTCTATACAAATTTTTGAATAGGTTGTCAAATACCTTTAAGAAAAAACAACTAGGATTTTGATTAGAATTTTGCTGAATTTAGAGATCGAATTAGGAAGAACTGCTGTCTTTAACACATTGAATCTCCCTAACTGTAGTTTACTTTTTCTCAATAGATTCTTTAGAATTTTCCATTATATAATCATGTCATTTGTGAATATAAAATTTTATTTTTTTCTCTGTGACTTTTATATATGATTGACTATAAATATAAAATGAATACTAACTATAAATATTGACTATAAAATAATGGCCAAAGGTATCGTTGTTTTATGTTTAACATTAAGGGAAATAAATGTGTTCATTCTATCACCATTAAATATGATAGGTAGCTTCATTTTTCCATATATTCGTTTTTTGGTGGGGGGGAGCTAAAAGTGTCTTTTTATTTTTTTTAATTTCCCAGTTTTATTGAGAAATAATTGATACACACCACTGTATCAGTTTGATGATGTTGATTTTATTTACATATATTATGAAAGGATTACCACAATAGATTTAGCTAACATTCAGTTTTTGGTATGGATACAATACAAAGAAAAGAAAGAAAAATGAGGAAAAAGTTTTTCTCCTTGTGATGAGAACTCTTAGGGCATTAACTCTTTTAACAACTTTCCTGTATATCATACAGCAGTGTTAGCTACAGTTATCATGTTGTAAATTACATCTCTAGTGCTTATTTATCTTATAACTGGATTTTTGTGCCTTTTGGCCACCTTCTTCTAATTCCCCCTCCTCCCACCCTTTGCCTGAGATAGCCCCAAGTCTGGTCTCTTACTCTCTGAGTTCGTTTGGTGTGTGTATGTGTTATTGTTGTTGTTGTTGCTGTTTGATTATGCATGTGAGATCCTACAATATTTGTCTTTCTCTGTCTGACTTATTTCACTTGGCGTAATGCCTTCAAGGTCCATCCATGCTGTTGCAGACGGTATCATTTCCTCATTTTTTTGTGGCTAAATAATATTTCATTGTCTATCTATGCTACAACTTCTTTATCTATTCATTCATGGAAGGGCACTTAGGTTGTTTCCATGTCTTGGCTATTATAAATAATGCTGCTATGAACATGTGGTGAAGATAATGTTTTTAGGCTGGTGTTGTTTTTCCTTCGGATATATTCCCAGAAGTGGAAATTCCTTTATCAGAATGGAAAATAGTTTTTCTATTCCAATTTGCTCAATTTTTTTTGTTTCTTTTCTCATCGATGGTGTTTGCATCGATTGCAATGATTATTTTTATGCTTAACTCAATTAATATGATGAATTACGTTGTTTTTAAATATTAAATTAACCTTTCATTCCCTAGGTAAAGACTACTTGTTCAAGATGTGTTATTACAATTATGATTATGATTTACTGAATTCAATTTGCCAGTATTTTTCTGAGCACTTCCTTGCATCTGTATCTATAAAAAGTATTCATGTATAATTTTTACTTCTTATTTCCCTGTCTAATTTAGAAGCAGGCTTATACAGTTATTACAAAATTTTAGTAATTCTCTTAAGGAATTGGTCATTTCATTGAATTGTAAAATTAATTTCTATAAAATTTTCAATCCTTTGATTATTTTAAAAACTGTAAGATCTAAAGTGGTACCTCATGTTTCTTTAACAAAAATTTGTAATCTATGCTTTCTCTACCTCTTGATCAGATCAGCTTGGAAATTACTAACTTACAGACTTTTAAAAAGGTTTTATTTATTTATTTGAGAGAAAGAGAAATAGTAGGGGCAGGGGAGGAGCAGAGGGAAGGGAGTGAGAGAGGGAAAGAATCTCAAGCAGGCTATGCACAGAACGCGATGTGGGGCTCAATCTCATGACCCTGAGATCTTGATCTGAGCTGAAACCAAAAGGTGGACGTTTAACTGACTGAGCCACCCAGGTGCCCCAACGTACAGACATTTTTAAAGCAAATTTTTTTTCTTTTATTTTTTCTTTCGTTTTTCCTCTTTTAATTTTCTTGATTTCTATTCTTTACTATTTTATTTCTCCTACTGTAAATTTAATTTGCTCCTATTTTTCTATCTACTTAAGGTGGTACCTTAGATTGATTTTAAATATTCCTTATTATCTAATGTGAATATATACACTGATAATTTTTCCTGTAAGCATTATCTTAACTGCGTTCTAAAAATTCATATTTTTATTACTACCCAGTTTCAAATCTTTTGTTTTTTATTGAAAGCTTTTTGATTTATGATTTATTTAGAATGAGATTATTAGTTTCCACATATTTTCAGATTTTGTAGATTTTTGTTTTGTTTGTAATTCAATTCACAGCTGGATCATTTAGCATACTGTAAACATCAACTGTTATTATATGTTTCAGATATTTACATATCCTTACTGATGCATTGTCTACTTGTTTTACCACTTACTGATAGTTGTTAATATATCCAACTATAACATCAGTTTGTCTGTTTCTTCCTTTGATTCTGTCAAACTTCATGTGTTTTCAAGCTGTCATTAAATATTTAGCAATGCCTTCTTAATGGACTCCTTTTTATCATTGTGAAGTGTTTCTCTCTTTCTCTCTCCGTCCCTTTCTTTTTTTTCTTCTCTCTGTTCTGTGTGTGTGCATATCTATAGATAGATAGATAGATAGATAGATAGATAGATAGATATAGCTGTTCCAGCTTTGTTATTTTTACTGTGACTTTTTTCTCTCATAATATTAACATGTAATATATCTGTTTCTTTAAAAAGCATGGTTACTTTACACCATGTATTTGTTATTTGTTTTATTTTCTAGTCTTACAATCCCTGACTTTTAATTGATGCCTTTAGACAATTTGCATTAATTTAGTATTTGTAATATATGGTTTTTTTGATCATCTAGTTTTTTGCTATTTCTTTGATTGTGTTTTTGTTTTGTTTTACACATTTCCTGCCTTCATAATAAAAACAATTGAGTGCTTTTTCATTAATCTATTTTATTTATTTAATTGGATTTTAGTGATATGTTTTTGTATTTTCAGTTATTAATTTTGCTTTATAGTTACCATTTTTGTTATTCTTCATTATTTCATGCATGTCCCTGTTTTTATCTTGTATTATTTCCTTTGATTTGAGGAAGTTTCTTTCACCCTTATCCCTTTAGCTTTTGTTTTTAGGAATAAAACAAATACATTTTTATTCGTTGTCCATTTTTTAAATGATTTTACTCTTTCTATACTTACAGGTTACAAAGTTTCATTTTCAGTTTTATTTCACCTCACTAAAAAATTACTCCTTTTTTCTGTTCATTTTCCTAGCTTGCATTCATGAGAAGTCTGCTGTTACTCTTCTCTTAGATGACCAGGTTGTATCTTTTTTCTCTGGCTATTTTTATGATTTTATTTTATCTCTATTTTCATCAACTTAATTATGCTATTCCAAGATGGGGTTGCGTTTTTGGTTTTTTTGTACTGATTGGGTTTTTGTTTTTGTTTTTTGTTGTTTTAGCTTCTTGGTTTTGTTGCTTGGTATTTTCATCAAAATTGTAGTCATTATTCTTATTAATTCTCCGTTCCATTCTCAATTTTATCTCCTTATGAAATCTTAGTTAAATACATATTATACTGTTTAATGTAGACAAACGTCACTAAAGTCTCCACGCATTTGTTTTCCTGTCTTTTATCTGTGTTTCAGTTTAGTTTCTATTTGAATTGTTTTCATATTCATTGATCTTTTTCTTCAATGTTCATTCTTACAATAAAGTTGTCTTGTGAACTTTTTCTTTTCCAATATTCTACTTCTAATTTCTAGCATTTTAATTTGATATTCTTCTTTTTTTCTATTGAAATCTATCTTTTCACTCATTATGTTCATTTCCTTTAAATTTCGAGCCCATTTATATCCACTATTATAAAGTCCCTGTTTGATAATTACAACAGCTGGTTTATCTTTTGGGTTTATTGCTATTGACTTACTTTTCTCAGGCTTATGTTTCATATTTTCGCAATTTTTACAAACTGGTAATTTTTGGAATATTGGGTGTTGTGCATACAATGTTATTAAGTCTCTTTGCTGACACCATTCTTTAAATAGTGTTGAATTTTGTTGTGCTGGGTAGTTATTTATTGACTGATGAGCTTGATCTTGTTGAGGTTTGGCTTTAGGATTTGTTAGTTCACATCTTACCTAGCTGTTATTCTGTGGGTAAATCGAGGCTTCATTTGTCTGGTGGTCTTTTCTAAATGTTCAGGAAGTTTTCTCCAGTGTGGTTGGCTGGAACTACAGTATCCTCTAGCACTGAGATTTCTATGTCATCTCTGATGAAATCTTAAGACCCACTTGTTCTTTGACCCCAACTCACAGAATCTTATCACATGCATGTAGGGCTTATCATTTAATCACAATTTCAAGGAAACTCCTTTCCAGCTTTCTGGAATTCCTTATCTATAGAGCTTTCCTCTCTAGCCAGATCCATAGACAACTCTCTGATCTGTATTTCCTCCATGCAGTGGGAACATTGCTTTTTGTTTGGGCTCAATCTTTTTTTGTCATGGTTTGGAAGCTTCACCATTTGGAATATTGCAATGAATATGAAGTTTGCCTTATTTGTTTTTTTACATAAAACATCACATCCCTGATGTGTTCAATACCTTAAAACATTAGTTCATATATATTTTGCTGTTCTCTATTTATGTTAGGTGACAAAGTCAGAAACATGTAGCCATGACCAAAACTCAGTATGTTATCTTTTTTTTAATCTCTATATTGCATCTCCTTTTTATAGCAACTTAAGAAATATTTCTAAGAAAGAAGTTATGTGAGAGGTTTAGTCAATAAACCAGTCTGTCTGATTCCCAAACTCACAAAAACCTTGCTTTCTGTAAGGTTGATTTTAGGGTTTTTTTTTTTTTTAACTACGGTAATGATTTGGAAACTGTTCTCACATATTTTTTTAAAAAATTCCTTTTAGAGTGAAGGAGCTAATATGTTCAGATTCAGCATAAAAGGGGCTACTTAAAGTGCAGTGTGTTATTATGGTAATTATTTTCATAACCTTCTTTCTCTGAATCAAGAACTAAATGAAGGTGCCCCATAAACATAGGCTTGCATTGTGTTTACTTGCTTATGTGTCTGGTCTTGCTGTGGGATTATCCCTTAATTACAAGTTTAGCCTTGGCAGCCAAGATGAATATGAAATCATGTTAAACTCCAATCTGCCATTTCCCTTGTTCTTCTGCCAGTTAGGGTAGTTCTAATTGGGAAATAAATTTAAAATGCCTTCATGCAGATACCTTGTTGGAATAATTGCTGTAAATGCAAAATTTACAAAAAGATAAGTGATGCCAAGCAGCTAAAAGAAAATTAAGTAATTCATGTTATGAGTCTTCAGAATTAGAAATGAGATGGTTTTTTTTTAAGCATTCATTATGGTTTGGTCAAAACAATACACAGATGGCAGTCAGAGTTTGACAAATACCAGTATTTTGAATAATGATCAAAGGCACATATTATATGAACCCACCCTTGAACATGCACAAAAGTTGATGATAATTTTTCTAACCATAAGTACAAAAATATCTGATATCTGCACTTCACAAAGTTACAGTGAAAGTCTATGCTTTCTACTAACTCATTTGCCAGAAGAATTAGATACATCTTAGCATAACACTGAAGACGCTGATGTTATCTGTAACAGTCATTAAACAGTTCACTTGATTATTTGAAATTTAATGTGCATATAATGAGGCTGTAAGCATGAAAATAGAAGTACTAATTTAATGTTATACATAATTATATTATTAAAATAATAAAATGATTTTGCACAGAACCTTAAAATCAATATATTTACCTCAACATTGACCTTGTATGGATGTTACTTGTATTTTATAAGGGTTTTCCTTAAGGAAATCAAGAGGAAAATGAACAAATGCTAAGTCCAGATTTTGTCTTATGCGTCTACACCAAACATCCTCACTTAAGGCTTAACACTTGGCTTCCTGTAATAGTTAGATTGCAGAATGACAGCCAATGTTTAAAAAGTTAAAGAAAATGGTAAACCATTGAATTTTAAATTTTCTCTTACTATGCCTATGGTCAATGAAGTCCAGGAAGATTAAATCCCTTGCCTGACCTCATGTATTTCGTCCATGTGAATCATCCTTGTCTACCAGTTTAGCATGCTTTTCACGCAAACACATTACTGCATTTCCACATAGAGTTCTCAGGTGTATTCTCTTTTTTTCATAAGTGATTCCATTAATCCCCAGTGATTGGCTATGTGTTCTTAGGGATTTCTAGATTGACTTTCTACCTTTGAAATTTATTAGTTCAGAGAAGCAATGTGGTTGATTGATTTTTTCCTACTAAATTTGCTTGATGATTTATTGAATTGTTCGTACTGATTTTTGTTTCTGTATAGCTTAGTAAAAATTATAATGTCCAAATTCAAAATATGACCTGACATTTTCTATAATTTAATTATAATAGGGACAGTTGTAAAACTGTGGTTAGTATATATTTAAAGCATATTATTATTTCGTTAGAAGGATCTTCATAGAATTTACCATTCACTTACTCATTTGGGACATATAGAAAGAAAAATACTGAGATGTGAAGTTATTTGGATATGTTTCAATAGTTATTCATAGTATTGAGTTATTCAAGTTTTCTAATTTTTAATTTAATTTTCAACTATTCTGCATCATTTTTTGTTTTACAATTTTATTTACATCAATCTTGAAGTTTAATCATATCAGTATCAATGCAGTCTACATCACATTTGCCAAAGCAAGATTAGGGGGTGCTGTATGCAATTTTCTCTATTCAGGTGCTCACAGTATATATCATTATATTAATAGTTCTGAAAAGAATTACAGTAAAGAATTTACTCAACAAACATTTATCCCAGTGTCTATGGGCTTAATGTGAATAAGTGGTTGCTTTAACAAGCTTTGCTGTTGAAGGTATAGTCCCAAGCAGCTTCTCTAGATATTGGTGGCCCTTTGGAAAATCTGGAAATACCTCCTGAATGATCCTCAGGCTGGTGACCTCATGTTAATTTACTTCTGCTTGATGAACTTCTTTGACTCACACCGCATCCCTGGCAAGCCCGGTTTCCAATGTTTCCACCCTAAGTTCCGGAGGTATGAGCAAGTTCTCTTTTCCACACAACACAGACAATAGCTAAACAAGAGATGGTCCCTGTCTCTCTTTGCCTGCCTACTCCTCCATACTGTCTTCCCCCAGTGTTTTCTGTATTCACGGCCAGGTAAGCAAACCTCTCTCTTTACAGTCACCTGACAGTTTTGAATTATTCTCTTAAGGTTTTTCCCCTGGATTAAGGAAGGGAGCCTGCTACATTCTTCCTCCATTACTAGGAGAGATGAGTGGAAAGATTGCCCGTATCTATTCAAAAACACACCCTTCCCTCCAGAAAAGACTTAGTTCTTCTCACAGTGGTAAAGTGTAGATGTTTTGTTACTCAGGTTTGTTAAAATGGCACTTCTCAGCAAGTAGAGGGTGCTTGTTGCCCTCAACATATGGTGAGTCTCTGAACTTAAAATGTGGGATATATACCTTTCATTTTTAGTTGTGGTCCTTGACTATCAATTCTGGAAAAATAAGAAAATAAGTTCGTTAGTACTTAATGCCATCTGGTTTGTTTCTCTGTTTTTGTTCTTCTCTTCTTGGCTTTTTAGTATTTTATAATTCTAATGGAGTCTCCACACTCAAAGACACATCATACATCTCAGTTAATTTTTCCCTTTATTAAATGTACAATGTAGCTGTTTTCAATGCCTATTACTCCCTTGGATTTTTCAGATTAATAAAATGATTAATTTACATTTGCAAAGAAGATTAATTAGCAAGATAATATGCAATCGTGAAGCATAGGTTAAATCTAATATATTTTAAGTAGATTAGAAGCAATATATAGTTTGAACTCTCAAAGGAAACAACTCCCGCATGAGTTCCAAGTCAACTACATATATTTTTTTTCCATAATAAAAAAACAGTTGAGCTAAAGCTTCGTCTAGCTAAAAGTAGAGTCAACTTATAAGGGAATAGTCAAATATAATACAAAGCCAGTGTTTTAATACTCATTGAAATAATCACTTCAAAATATCAACATAAAATGTAAATATAATCCAGGTTTACTTCATTCTGTCAAGCAAGTTATTTTTTACGTGTATTTTCACTTTTATTATTTTATTTTTTTAATCTTCTTTTTCATGTTTTTGTGTAAATTCTAGTTAGTTAACATGTAGTATAATATTGGCTTCACGAGTAGAATTTAGTGATTCATCACTTACATATAACACCCAGTACTTCACACAACAAATGCCCTCTTAATACCCATTACCCTTTCAGCCCCGCCCCACCACCGCCCACCTTCCTTCCAGCAACCCTCAGTTTATTCTCTATAGTTAAGAGTCTTTTATGCTTTGCCTGCCCTTCTTTTTCCCCTCTTCTCCTGTGTTCATCTGTTTTGTTTCTAAATTCCACATATGACTAAAATCATATGGTATTTGTCTTTCTCTGACTGACTTGTTTTGCTTAGCATAATACACTCTACCTCCATCCATGTCCTTGCAAATGGCAAGATTTCATTCTTTTTGATGGCTGGGTAATATTCTATTGTATAAATATACCACTTCTTCTTTGTCCATTCAACAGTCGTTGGACATTTGGGCTCTTTCTATAAGCTGGCTGTTATTGATAATGCTGCTATAAACACAGGGTATGTGTGTCCCTTCAAATCAGTGTTTTGTATCTTTGGGGTTAATACCTAGTAGTGCAATTGGTGGGTCATAGGGTATTTCTATTTTTAACTTTTGAGGAACTTCATAGCAAATTACTTTAAAAAAATACATTCAGAATATTTGATCCTTGTTTCAAGTATTCTAAGATAGCCATAGGGCAGATGATTTCCTTTAAAGAAGAGGATTTACAAATTTCATTTTTGTTCATTTCACTAATTGATATGTAAGTTCCAAATTTATTCTACATCTTGAAATACGAAGGAAAAACTTTTTAACCATATTATTTTTTTTTAAAGATTTTATTTATTTATTTGACAGAGACAGCCAGTGAGAGAGGGAACACAAGCAGGGGGAATGGGAGAGGAAGAAGCAGGCTCTTAGCAGAGGAGCCTGATGTGGGGCTCGATCCCAGAACGCCGGGATCACGCCCTGAGCTGAAGGCAGACGCTTAACAACTGCACTACCCAGGCACCCCTAACCATATTATTTGAAAATACTTTATGTTTTGGGAAATTGATAGTAGTATATTTTTCTGAATTCATTTTGCTGCACAACTTTCACATAAAAATGTTTGACTTGTGGATGTGCATTTAATATATATGAGCAGGAATATCATGAAAATGACATTTAGTGTTATGACTTAATGGGAGAAGTCAGCAAACTAAGGCTCTCAGACCAAATCTGGCCCTCAGTTGTTTTTGTAAGTATTTATTGGAACACAGACATATTCATTGCATATCATTAATAACTGTTTTCATGTTACAATAGCTGAGGTGAGTGGTTGTGACAGAGACTATATGTTTACAAACCCTAACATATTTACTGTATGTTCTTTTATGGGAAAAATTTCCCGACCTCTGCTCTATGAGAATATTGTAAGTATCCCCATTTTACATGACAGATATCTGAATCTCAGAGAATTAAACATATGTTCTAGAACACAAAGCTCGTCAATTGAAAACTGTGTTTACTATCCAAGTGAGTTTGACTTCAAAAGACACAAGGGGTTAGTTACGAATGAAAGGAGGTGGGTATTCCAAGCAAATAAAACATGTTATATGATGGCAATGAAGAGCACTAAGAATTGTGAAACCCCATTGTTGTGGGAGGGTGATATGTCTTATAAATGGGAGAGCCTAGGATATGGGACTAGCGTAGAAAGTAGGAGCAGATTATAAATAAAGGGCTCTGTGACTGAGATAAAGCATTTGATCTAGATGCTTTAAATAAATGAGTAACATGGTGATCTTTGTTTTGAAGGATTTCAATCTAGTAACATTATGGGAGAAAAAGTGGAGTCAAGCTACTTTGGAAGTAGTGTGGTTATCAAAGTGATGTTAGTAAGAAGTGATCAGAGCATTATGTAGTGATGGTGTGGTAAGAAAGATCACGGGATGTTGTGTACGAATGAACTGAAGTAAATATGAGAAGTATAGAATGGCCACAGGCATCAGGCTTAAATGAAAAGTTGGATGGCTGTGCCTCATGCTATGATAGAATTTGCAAGTTAAAGAGAACACAAGAGGAATTCAGTTTGGGATGGGAGGAGAGGGTTAATTCCCTTTTGGAAAAGTTGGGTTTAACTGTCCATTGGTTTTTAAGTGAAGTTATTTTGTAGTTACTTGGTAAGAAGTTAGCTATGCACATCTGAGGTTTTGCTGAATGTTTTTAACTGAATATATAGACTGTAGTCTTTTGGTGATGTGGCATTTAAAGCAGGACGGGTACAGAGCCAGGTCCCTTTGGTGAGAAATACTAGATGACCTCTATTTTGAGATCAGGTGCATGTTTTGAATGTGAAGCTTTTAATTCCTGTGTGTGCAATTTAAGTTGTTAATGTCCATGATTTAATGTCTTATTTGTTGTTGATGTCATTCTTAAACCAAGAGTTAAAATCATCTTAACTACTTCATGTTTTTGTAAATATGTAAGACTTAAATTTTAAGCAATCACTCCATGGAGGGGTGATGGGTCACTTAGCCTGAGAAGGGCTGACTGGTGAGAAAGGCATTCCATCCAGTAAGGAGCAAGTAGAAATGGAAGAGTCCCTGATGATCAAGGAGGAGAGGCTGGAAAACTATGAAGAAAATTAGTATATAGAGGAGTTATAACTAAGGGAGTAGAGTATTTCAAAGGGAAAAATATAGTAAAAAATATAAAGTGTATGAAGCCCATTTTTTAAAAAGATTTTATTTATTTATTTGACAGACAGCCAGTGAGAGAGGGAACACAAGCATGGGGGGGTGGGAGAGGAAGAAGCAGGCTCCCAGGGAGGAGCCTGATGTGGGGCTCGATTCCAGGACTCTGGGATCACACCCTGAGCCGAAGACAGATGCTTAATGACTGAGCCACCCAGGCGCCCCTGAAGCCTATTTTTTATACATGTTTAGTTACAAGTCTTCTTCCCAATTCCTAGATCACAATTACTTGGTGAAGGATTCATACCTTAATAGTTTTTTATCTTAAGGAAAGCTGGCACATAATAGGTGCTTGATTGATTTCTCCTTACATTAAAACCTGATAGAAATGATTAACATTTGTCACAAACTTTGACATCAATTTTCTTCTTTGTCATTATCAAACCTAATAAATTAGCTATTTTAAAACAAAGAGTATGCCTTGGATATTCTTATAGTCTTAGAACAAATAGGCCTTCTGTTCATAGTAGATGTTTCATCAAATGCATCGAGTAAACAAATCTACCTCAGAAGTTTTATTATCTGAATTTCATTAATTTTTCTGTCAGAATGGCAGAAAAGTGAATGGTCTGAAAAGTTTTCAAGTCACCCATGTAAATAAAGTTTAGAAAATGAGAAAAAAACATTAATTTTGTCTCTGTATAAACACTACATATGAGATATGAATGAATATTGATATTCTAAATAATATTGATTACAGAAATAGTATTTTATAAATTCATTAATTTTGGTCTTACCCATTGAAAGAAGTGCTACTAATGGGACCTATTTATAAAACAACTTAATTTTATCCTCCACTGTCCTTTTAAGTTTTTTCAAGAGAAGAGATGTTCTTCCTGCTATGGATGACATTTTTGGTCACACTTAGGCAAAATAAGATATTTTAGGTGAGTAGCAAGAAGATTCAACTCATCTAATAATCAAGCTTTATCTCCCAAACACAAGCTATGCCCTGTCTCCCAGCCCTGGCCTATTATTTACTAGAAGTCTGCACTAAGAGAGCGTGTGTATGTGATCTTACCTCTCCTCACTTCCTGGTTAGCCAGTGTGGACGAATAGGGCAAGTTGCTTTGAGATGGACCAAGGTGAGGTGGATCATAGTTGAGGAAGGCAGCAGACTGTTACTGGGACTGGCAGGGTTCTAATGCAGTTTTCTTTTTTCTTTTGAGTTCTGTCATACTTCTTCAGAATTTGGCTCCTGTGGCACTAAGAATCCCTCACTTGGACTTGTAAGCCAAATGCAGCTCTCTCCTGACTGACCACTTAATGATCTTCAGCTGTGAAGAATTCTGTGCACTCTTGATTTTCTCTCAAGTTAGATCTTTTCAGTTCTTAAGATCAGTACCTGAGATAACATGACATTCCGTCTCTTACGGATGGCCGCGGGATGCATCTTCTGTTCACAGGAGACATCCGCTGCCCAGGAGGCCACTTCTTTTTCAACAGTTAACCAGCTCACCCTTCATCTTTTAATTTCTCAGCTCCTAGTCAGAAACTTTTTATAGGTTTGACCTGTGTGTCCTCTCAGCAATTAGTAACCAGTTGCCAACTTGATAATTTAGAAATTTTCATCAAGTCTACCACCTCACTTTGGAATGTGATTTCTATTGCACTTCAATGTATTAGTGAAACTTCTATTGTAGCACTTTATCATAATAATATGAAGTAATAATAGCTATAGATTCTGTCAGAATAGCAAAATCAATATTTCTGAGATATATTTGCAGGGACAGATTCTAATTTAGCAATGGCTAATTAATTAATTCAATTAGTAATGGCTACTTCTGATAACTTACTTTTCAAAAATTAAACTTATTCAAACATTCAAAACAATGTTTGATAAGAAAGATAGAATATGAAAATAGGCAGTAGAGTTGTTGTCCTTTAAAAAATGGATAAATATTCAGGAAAATTCATTTAAATAATCTTTTTATCTTCAATAATGTCTAGGTTTCTTGCTGAAAACCAAGTCCCTGTTATATGACTTGACATTTAATGTTCCCAATAAAATCAGTGTTAACTAGATAAGATACATGTCAGTTTGGGAAGTTCTGACTTGATAATTTTATATCTTAGCTATTTTATAAAAGAAAAAGAATTCCTCTTCTAGGAATAAAGAAAAAAATTACTAAAGTTTGCAAGGAAGCTGTATTCTGAGAAGTCTTAATTCCATTTCTGAAATGTAATTAGAGTCGTTGATCTTCCCTTTCAGTCAATGCTAGTTAAAGCAAGGGAGAAGGTAGAAATTAAAGTATAATCTTCAATGCTTACAATGAGTCCCAGTGCTGCTATTATGCCCTTTGATTGCTGCTATGGTTTGAATATTTTTGTCCCTCCAAAATTCGTATGATGAAATTCTGTACACCCAAAGATTAGAAAGTGGGGCATTTGGGATGTGCTTAATTCATGAGAGTAAAGCCCTCATGAATGGGATTAGTATTCTTATGAAAGAAACCCCATAGAGATCCCTAGCCCTTTCCACTATGTGAGGACACAGCGAGAAGATACTAACTATGAACCAGGAAGAGGGTCTTCACCAGACAGAATCATCTGTTGCCTTGATCTTGGGCTTCCAGCTCCCCGAACTGTAAGCAATAAATTTATATTGTCTATGAGTCATTCAATCTATGGTGTTTTGTTATAACAGCCTGGAAGTACAAGGACAGTTGTTTAGAGGAAAATCCTATGTGGGGACAGTCATAGTACATTTTGGTGTAATCAAAAGAATACTACTGTAATAATACATAATTTAATGTAAATGTATAATGCATGAGCATTTTGACATCATTTTCTAATTTTCTACATGGCAATCATTTTTAACAATAAATGATCCTGATTATAATTATAAAAACAGATTCTCTGAACAGATGCTCTTGTGAACTTTCACTGATATGTTTGGTATTATAATTGCCATGTATTACGCTTGAACTAAAAAGTCATACTTAAAGTTTACATGTATTATAAAAAAGTATATAATATATATGTATAAAAGAAACATAGTGCTGGAGAGCTTTGAAAAACTGCTTCAGAATTTTATAAAGGTAAAGCCAACATCACACCAGGCATTTTATTGCAAAAATGTTATGATTTATCTCATTCCTCAGATGTTTGCATCTGGTGTGATTCTGGTTCAAGTTCAGGTGTGGCAACAGATGGTGTGGAGGGATAAGCTGATTCATTTCCCATAAACATAGCTGCTTCATTCTAACACACTGCTCACTATCCATGCACATGTGTACACACACACACATCAACAACAAAGAGACAAAACTATGTAACAAGGTGAATTGGCACAGCATGAACTGACTATTCATAGCTGTCCTTAACAGTTTGATTGTCATTTTTTAAAAGATTTTATTTATTTATTTATTTGAGAGAGAGAGAGAGAGAGATAGAACACGGGGAGAGGAGGGGTCAGAGGGAGAAGCAGGCTCCCCGCTGAGCAGGGAGCCTGATGTGGGGCTGGATCCCAGGATCCTGAGATCATGATCTAAGCCAAAGACAGATGGTCAATCAACTGAGTCACCCCCAAGTGTCCTATGATTGTTATTTTTTAAAAGGATTTATTTATTTATTTGAGAGAGAGAGAGAATGAGAGAGACAGAGTAGGGGGTGTTAAAGGAGAGAGAGTCTTAACAGACTCTGTGCTGAGCATGGAACCCTACACAGAGCTCGATCTCAGGACTCTGAGATCACAACCTGAGCCTAAACCAAGAGTCTGATGCTTAACTGACTGCACCACACGGCACCCCTGATTGCTTTTCTTTTCTGTCTCCTTCCCCTTTCCCTTCTCATTCCCCTCTTCCACCCTGCACTTCTTCCTTCTCCTCTTTCTCCTAGTCTTCTTTTCCTTTTTTCCTTCTCTCCTTCTAATCTCTTTTGCCTTCTCCTCCCCCTCCTTCTTCCTTATCTTTGGAAGAGACAAAGGCTGAAGTTTGAGTAATTAAAAGCCAAGTTTGGATATTAAGTATTAAATGGAAGGCTGAAATGACAGGATCTGCCTATAAAGAGACATAATCTCCTCTAAAGAGTACTCAGGAGCTAGCTGTGTTTTTGAATTACTAGATTCTCTCCAACTCCCCTCTTCCTTTAGGCCATCAGACACCTTGAAGCTCTAGTACATCAATTCAGGTAATGTCTTTGTGAGTAACACTAAATTAAAGCAACTTCTGGAACCAGAAAGGCCTCCACACTGATATCAAACCATTCTTATGCATACACTACAGCCTCCTTATTGCACACACAGCATCAAAGACCTTGAAAAAAAAGTAATTATTACATTGTATTATTCATAACTATAAATATATAAATTCTTATGTATCCTATATATTTTAAATGTAGTAATATATTATAACATTATATTACACAATAAAATTATTTTAATAAATATTAAGCATAAATAAAACTCTTCCTTAATTTTCACACATGATCTCCTAATCCCTCCATTTTACAAAAACTATTTTGTCCCAAGCACCTTGTTTCAAAACTTGCATAGGTCAACAGTTTAAGACAATAGAAAAAATTAATATGGTAGCTCACCAGTTCCTTTGTAGTGAAATTTTGCTTACCATGTTGCCATACCAGCAACTCTAAAGTTTTGATTAATGATAAAAATCTTATTTCCCTTTTTGACTTTGTATTAATATATTTGCTAGCTTTCAATTTTCCATTTTTCAGGACAATGCCTCAGGCTTTAATACATTATTCAGCTTTATATATTCCAGTATGAAATGTTGCTACCACCATTTTCCTAAATATATAGTTAACTCTCAAATACTCATTCAAATATCAAGACCAGCAAGGTGTGTAGTGCAATGTGGTAGATAATATTAAAATCCTGACTCTAAAAATTTTTCCATTTATATTTAAATATGTACATTTTTTCTGTTTCTGCATATTCACTCCAAACAAATAAATAATAAGTAAAGTAATCCACATTGAAGAACTAATAGAAGATTTACTGCACTCCCTCTAGTGTCCTCTTGCTCTCCTTTACTCAATACCTACGTGAATGTGATTTTGCATAGGAAATAAGCTTCTTTTCTCTTAGTCTAATGCAAAGTTTTCTCTCTTTAAAATGTATTCTAGAGGTAGTTACAAGGAGCTTTTAAGTACAGGAAGTAAACAGCAAATCGAGAAGTCAAGATGTTTTACATCATTTAGTGAGTAACAGATTTTAATAAATTCAGTATTTCAGTAGAATTGCTTTGTCATAATTGAAAATAGACCATATATTCCATTTTCCTAACTGTATAAAATCCCCATAGAAAGTGAGGCAAACTGCAGGGAATGTGCTATCTTGCTTCAAAAGTAAGGTGCACATTGAGTTAAAAGCTAATGAGATTGAATTCTGGAATAGAGAAATAATGGAGCCAAAAAACAATCAAATGTATTATACATTTCACTGTTGTTTTTCCTAAGATAGTTTGCTTCAATTATGAGTCCATTTGGTGCATCTATAAAAGTCCGCCAGCAGGGCTCTCCCTTGCATTATAATTTAGAAACAATTTATTTTTTATTTCCTTGGAAGACAATATAACCCCAGAAAGCCCTACCAAAGCTGGATATATTGAATTTCTAAAGTGAATGACTAATGCTTACAACCTTATACTTGTGCCATTTTTTATCAATTTACTATTAATCTAGTAGTGTTATAAATATACGCTATTTAATATTAAAATCTACCATTGTCTTTCGATTTAAAAAGAAAAATAGACCCAAAAATGTACAGTACAAAAGTTTATAGCATTGATTAAGTGCAAATTGAAGAGAACGTTCATATTTATTTTTAGCTGTTGATCTTTTGAGCAAGTTGTTATTTTCATCATAAAACTAAAAACATGCTAAATTGTCTGTTTTTGCCTTTTTTTCCCCTCTTTTGAAATAAAGTAAAGGCTTACTGGTTTATCTAATCACAGAATGATTAGTCATGTGTTCAGATTACTCCGTAATACCTGGGTAATAAGAACAAATAATGGATTAAGTGAATCATAGAATAAAGTCTGTCATTGAACTCAACATAACCTTGTTACTTGACTGGCTTACATTATCTCATGGAGTCATTCTACTTGCACAAAGCTTAATAGCCTTACATGGGTTCTTGTTGTTTCCGTATTTTTAGAGAGCTTCTCTTTGCTGGGAATTATTTTTTATATTTCATCCTTTGATTCAGTCACTCGGTTGACTCTTTCAATATTATGACTCCATTATTTCGAAGAATGGAAAATATTTATTTGATGTCAATATAGAGTCATTTCTATATTTTTACATAGCTAGTAAATTATAAATTGGTCTCAAAGAGCCCTAGTTGAATGTGCTATTAAGATTAGATGTTGTTATGACCAAACTGATGGATTATTTACCTAAAACTCATTTGAGTACTTGAGGTTCTGAGGGGTATGAATATATCATGATAAAGGAGCCTAAGAGGTTATGGACCTATGGCCAGACATTTATATGGTATCAATATATTTTGGTTAATGAAAGATGTTATCAACACCAGGGGATGTGTGAAGACAAATAATGGTTTTCAGGGTAGATTGATAATGTTATTCAGGATATATATGATTAGAAATGACCCTAGTGCAGGGATTTTTTATACATGGTGACAAATCAATGTGTCTTTGTTTCCATCTGTGTTGTCTCTGGACTGTTTATCAATTCTGCCACCAAGAGCCTGATCACATCTAAGAAAATGAGCCTATGGTAAAAAATTTCTCTTTTATGTGGGTAATACTTTTTTGCACTACAGATTGAGTGTGGTGCTAATAATCAGCTTGAATGTAAAAAATAACCCACTCTCAAATATGCTGAAATTCAGAAAATTGCATTTATATGCAACCTTTTAATTAAAAAAATTAAATATAATACATTTAAATAAATGCACACAAATGATAGATAATAAATGAATTATATATAATAAATAATCATTTTAAATAAACATTTAAAATAATAACGTATGGACCTTCCTTGAAGATTAGGTTTTAAACTTTGACTAAGCAAAATGAATAACTTAACGATGTGTACTTGTAATTTGCTTAGAGTGTTTGGGATAAGTATCCATAGAGCAGTCATGTACTTGGATGGACTTTGCAGTGCTCTTTTCTAGTACATAAAGTGGACCCAGGTATCAGAGAATAGGATGAAAGGTAATGTGTCAATGGACTTTACAGTAGATACGTAGCTAACTCTCCTCTCTTTATCACAATCATTTTAATTTCTGCCCTATAACAATGATATATAACTCAGCAACAATTACCCAACCATTAAATTCTTCTGCTTAAGAATTTTACTGTGATTGGGTTAATGACTGTGGGAAGATAAATGAACAGATTATAAAAAGTGGAAGCAGTTCCAACAAGAAGCTATATCATCTTCAAGAGTTAAAGAATGCTCACGGTACACAAATTTTAGCAGGTAAAGAAATCTTAACATTCATCTAGGAAGATTATTTGTCATCTTTTCAGACATTCCACGCCCGTTCCCTAGAAATGTCTACCTCAGGCTCAGCCAGTATCTAAATTTATACTTTTTGGATCAAATATGTCTCTATTGTTCATACATTATCCCCTAGCCACCTGTTGTTATTTAAATTATATAAATGAGAGACTGTAGACTACTGGAAACAAACTGAGGGTTTCAGAGGGGAGAGGGATGGGGGGATGGGTTAGCCAGGTGATGGGTATTAAGGAGGGCATGTATTGCATGGAGGACTGGGTGTTATATGCAAACAATCATGGAACATTACATCAAAAACTAATGATGTACTGTATGGTGACTAACATAACATAATAAAAAAAATTAAAAATAAATAAATTATGTAAATGAATCAAAGTGAAATACAATTTAGAATTCAGTTCCTTTGTCATACTAGGCTACTTTATTTTTTTTTTAAGATTTATTTATATATTTTAGAGAGAGAGAGGGTGTGTATGGTTGCAAGTGGGGGGAGGGACAGAAAGGGAGAATCTCAAGCAGACTTCCCACTGACCAGGGAGCCTGATGTGGGGCTTCTCTGGACCCATGATATCATGACCCATGAGATCATAACTGAGCCAAAATCAAGAGTCAGACACTTAACCAACTGAGCCCCCCATACTAGGCTACTTTCAAGTGTACAATAGCCACATGTAGCTAGTGCTACCATATTGAATGGTGCTGATATATATGGAGGAATAGTTCTTTTATATGAAATGCTTTCATATTGTTATTTTAGTTCTCCTTCAGCCTCTTTTCCAGCTTAAGCCTCCTGAATTTATTTTAGCTGTGCCTTTTCCCTTCAACTACTAGCCCTTCACTTGTGAATAAAATTCTCATGAACCACTGACAACTTGAAAGCCCCATAAACAGTTGCCCTCTAGAAGTCTGGAATGCTTCTAGTTTTTGTTATTTTAGTCAGTGGAAACATCATTCATACAATTGCTCTAGCCATCATCATCAGTAATATTCTTGATTACCCAGCTCTCCCTCACATTAAGTTCTGTCATTTCTAGTCTCAAAATAAATATGGCAGGTCTATTCTTCCTCTTGTCTACAGGGCCATGGACTAGCCCCCCACCCCCACCCCCACCGCATCTAGTTCAAGCCACCATCATCTCTAGGTCTGAATGAATATGACAGCTTCTTTTTTGATCTGTTTATATTCTTGTCCTCTAAACCATTATTTTGCATATTAGCTATGGTAAACATTAAAGGTAAAAGAGTCACAATTCTCATCATCCTTGTGTCCTATTTAATCCACTGTTTATGACTTTTGAAGCATATCACATTATTCCTTTAATAAAACCTAAGCAATTAACTGGTTGCAAGAAGCATATCATAGAGGTTAAGAAAGAAGGCTGTCTGTAAGCTTGCTTAGTTTAGAATCCTGACTCAGAGACTTACTGGTGATACGGTTTTGAACAATATACTTAACTCTTTGTTTCATCCCCTCATTGTCAAATACAGATAGGAAGAGTTCCTTTCTCACAAGATTGTTGTGAGGGATAAATGAATTGATTTATATGCGGCACTTAGAATAGTACCTGGTATATAGTAATGCTCAGGAAATACTCAATATTATTCTTGCCAGAAGGAAAAAGACACAGCATGATTTGGACTCTACATCCTCGTTTCTTATTCTTTTTTTTTCTTTTTTTAAGATTTATTAATTTATTTTAGAGAGCAAGAGAGCAGGGGGCAGGGACAGGAGGAGAGGGAGAGAGAGAATCCTTAAGCAGAATGCCCGCTGAGCAGGGAGCCTGATGGAGGGCTCGATCTCACAACCCTAAGTCACGACCTGAGCCTAAATCTGGAGTCTTATTCTCACTTATGCTTATTCATTGCATTCTAGACTCAATGCCTACCCTCTGTTTAATTTCTCTAATCTGCTAAGTTTTTTCCTAATTCTAAATTTTCACTCAGAAATGTTCTTCCTTGTTTTTCCCAAGCTGGATTATTCTCAGACTTGTTTGGCTGATTGTCACCTTTTCAGTATACTGTCCCCCAAATCTCTAGGTTTGTATCTTTCAGACTCTACAATTATTTCAATTGATTGCTTTTTAATCATTATAATTTTATTCAATTATCTTTTGTCTATTTTCTTATTAGTGTCTGCTTTTCTCTCTTGTTCATGTCTATTCCTTGATGCCTCTTAGATAAAAGATCACAATAAAAATGCATTGATTTGTTCAATGCAAGCACAAATTAATAACCGTATTTATAAACCCAACATTTTAGGCATACCATGACCAAAACACAAGAGAGTGGTTTGAAAATATTTTTATTCATTCTATAAGTAATTTTGGTATGATAACACTTAAGATAACACTTTCTGAGTATTTATTCATAGTGAGCTTATTCTGAATCAAAATCTTTATATGTATTTTTATGTGCAGCCATATTTTGGATTTGAGGTTCAGTGTCTTCCTTAAAGAAGACTTACTAAAGATTATTTCATGAAAGTCAAGCTATTGATGTAATGCGTAAACTTGGTAATCATATTCAGAATACAATATTTGATATCTGTGTTTAGCTCTTTGTGTAGTAAACTAATTGCCAAGTGAGTGTCAATGCATTGATTCAATAGATAGGCAAGAAATAGCCTTTTAGCTTTCCAAATATGAATATATAGTAAGTGGATAGTATTGGTGTGGAAGTCCTCATTTTCCCACCTTGAATTTATGATATCTTGATTCACAACTTATGTCAGCTTCACATATCTATCCATTTGCAGGCAGAGAGCTAGAATCAGTAGATTTTAGAAATCTTGCAGAATAGCTTGCAGAATAGCTTACAATGAGGCTGCTTACTACATAGGGACAGAAAAATGGGTTCTATCACCCTGGGTTCAGTCAGGTCAAAAAGATGATAAAATCAGAATTAAAGAGTTAGCAACCTATGCCATCTTAACCTCAAGTACCAGTAAAATATCCATATGAATTGTTAGATATGTGACTTCCCTTGTGTGGAGGCTCGAGTAAGCAGTAGATGTGTTCAATTTCACCCTGGTCTTTACAGGGAGTAGAACAGAATGACATTGGAATGTGAGAGTGGCAATTAAAGCTTTTCTTCTTCCATCATTTAAAGTCATTCTTAATTATCTTCCCTAATTCAAAAAAAATATTGTTCCATCCCTCACTATAGTTTACCATTTTCTCTCTGAAATACATTCTTTCAGATACCCCTACAAGAATAAAATGTGTCTTTATACAAGATCATATTTTAAAAGCAAGGATTTACATATAGGTTGAAAATGGTTTAAGATAACCAAGCCTTAGGAAAGACTAAAAATTCTCTACACGAAAAAGTCGGTAAATAAAGACAGAGGGATGTGGAAGGAGACTGAAGGCTGTGGATTCAGACTACAGGTGATTAAGCTAGTTGGTGGAGAGAAGACTACACCAGAGTGATGAACTGAGTGAACCAGATATACCAAGCCACATTCAACTGAATTATTCCACTAATGCAAATGGACCTTGACTTTGGTGGTTGTTTTCTTATAAAAAATAATAATCAGCCATGAAATTATTTTGAACCTCCATTTCATTTTGAACAGCGTAAGTAAGTTTAGGACATTTTTGTGCAATTGTTGATCATGCTCATTGAAAAAAAAAACCCCACATATACCAATTTGTAACTGAAATTATCTGTATCTGTATTTGATTTTTTTTAATGATGCAAGACTTGAATAAATAGTAGAATAAATAAAACTTTAATAGGAAAAGTCAAGTCATTGACGTAAAAAATGACAATTTAAATAATTTCCTTTCTAGGTCAAATATAAATAGTTAAAATGGAGTCATGGACATGAGCTTAATCATTTCAGATATCAAGGCTTAATAATGATCTTTAAATATATGTTATGTGCTGTGGCTATCAAATTAAGTTTACATTAGAATTCACACTGTTGCGGAGGTTATACATAAGCCTCTGTAAAACTTTGATTGTAGTTCTTGTCATTTAATATTTATGACAGCATTTAAGTATCAAACTGAGTAAAGTCATTGAACAGAAAATACCTAAGATTGAAAAAATTAGTATCAAATAGAGTTCATCATGACATACGGATTACAAATAGCTATTATAAAAATATTACTGAATGCTTATAGAATGTTTATATATTCTATTCAATTCATTTTTCCTGGATAATATCAATATTGTTACCTTGCATGGTATCATTTTGTAGCTCAAGAAAGTAATGCTTTAAATTTTTCAGATGAAATAAACTATTGAATTTATTCTTAAGTATTTATTGGAAAGTTTTATAAATAGTTGATTATAAACAGTATAGTAGGTATGAATATGCATAAAACATGTCCCTAACTTCAATGAACTAAGTCTAGTAGGGCAGTGCAGGGACAGAATGAACACCATCTTATACCTCTTGTTCTCATTTAATGTTAAACACATGAGATACTTATTATTATTTCAATCACACCTGAGAAAAATTAATCTCAGAGAAAGTACTTGACTTACTTAAAATTCCTGTTGGAGTGAAAATATGGAAACAGAATTTGAATCCACATGTGCCTGGCTCTGCGGCATATGTTCTTTGTATGATATTACATGGCCGTCCCCAAAGCCAAGGCCTATATCTCTATCAACTAAAAGCATAGGACATATAAATGGATAGTGTAAAATGAGATAAAGGGGCACAAGGAAAAGCTTTCTGTTTTCAGAGAGAGATCAGAGGAAACTTGATGCCATAATGACTGAGGAAGCCTTAAGAGCTGCTGATTGGCAAGATGGGCAATAAAGGATATTCAGAATCTTAATAGGTAGAACTGATAAGAAAGCCATTTCAGGAGGGGTGGAAAGTACATGGGAAAGAAACATGCCTTCCTTAGATATATTCTGGACATTTTCTGTGCAGAACGTTTTAAAAACAGATTTTCTAGAAGGTGGTGCTTTTATGCTTATGTGAAAGTCATTTATCCTCTCTATGGGGGCACTGCCTGGATAATATATAAATAATGCCATAATCAATGGCTGAATTTGTACGACTTGTATTTCACGTAGTTGCTTAATTGCTTGTCAGACGAAGAACTAACACCCGCCTGGTAGGCTTACCTTCTAGTATCTCCACGTTCCTCTTTTTCTTAAGCTTTGGAAGAAAATGGTTTAATTTCTACAGCAATACCTATTAAAGCCAGTTTGTGCAATATTGATAGAGGTAGATAATCTAATTTTCAGGTTTTGGATTTTTAATATCCAGAAGAGTAGATAAATCTGATTAAGTGTGTAATAGTGTGTTGGTTTATTAGAGGTAAAGTAGTAGGCTCATATTAAATAAATTTTCCAGACCTGAAATTCAGTACCAACTTTACAACTTGCTTTTCTCATTTGATAAAATGTCATGGTTATTCTTCTAAGTTAATTTATATAGAGCTTACTCATTTTAAAGTAGAAGTGTAGACTTTTGTATTACAAATGAATGACAATTAATTTAATTATTCTCCAACTGATGGACATTAATATTTATGTCTTTTAAAAAAATCCAAAATAGTGATGTCATAAATATTCTTATTACCATATTCTTATATTTTGGGGTGGGGTTGGGTTGTGATAAAATAAATCTCCAGGAGAAAAATTGTGACTCAAAGCCTGCTTTATATCTTAGGTTTTAAAATCAGGGGCGCCTGGGTGGCTCAGTGGTTAAGTGTCTGACTTCAGCTCACATCATGATCTCAGGGTGCTGGGATCGAGCCACACATCGGGCTCCCTGCTCAGCGAGGAGCCTGCTTCCCTGTCTCCCTCTGCCTGCTGCTCCCCCTACTTGGACTCTCTCTCTCTGTCAAATAGATAAATAAAATAAAAAAAATAAAAAATAAAAACAAGGCCGATATCCTTATAAAAAATAAAGTCATATGATCATCTCAATAGATGCAGAAAAAGCATTTGACAAAATTCAACATCTCATCATGATAAAAACTCAAAAAATTGGGTATTGAGAAACATAAGTGAACATAATAAAGTCCATATAAAGTCCATAATAAAGTACAAAGCTAATATCACCCACAATGTTAAAAAGCTCAGAGCTTTTCCTTTCAGATCAAGGGTATCCACTCTTACCAGTCCTATTTAACATAGTTCTGGAGGTCATAACTGGAGCAAATGGGCAAGAAAAAAATAAAAGGCATCCAAATTAGAAAAGAAGAAATACAATTGTCTATTTGCAGATAACATGATATTACATTAGGAAATTCCTAAACACTCCATCCAAAAACTGTTAAATTAATGTATGAATTCAGTAAATTTTTACGATACAAAATCAACATACATAAATCAATTATGTTTCTAAATTACAACAATGAACTATTAGAAAAAGAAATGAAGAGCAAGTGTTGGCAAGGATGTGGAGAAAAGGGAACCCTTCTCTTGTTGGTGAGAATGTACACTGGCACATCCTCTATGGAGAACAGTATGTGGGTTTCTCAAGAAATTAAAATTGATCCAGCAATCCCAATTCTGGGCATATACCTAAAGATAATGAGATCACTATCTCAAAGAGTTATCTGTACTTCTAGGTTCATTGCAACATCATTCACAATAGCATGTCTGGAAACATCCTATGTCTTTGTTAATGGATTAATGGGTAAAGAAAATCTGATATATGTATTGATAAAGAAAATATATGTATTGTATTGAGTAATATTCAGCCTTAAAAAAATGGAAATCCTGCCAGCTGTGACAACATGGGTAAATCAGGAGGATATTATGCTAAGTAAAATAAGATGACAGAGAAAGACAAGTATGGTAGGGAATCACTTGTATGTGGAATCTTAAAAGAGAAAAATTGAACTAGTGGAAAGAGAGAGTGGAAAAGTAGTTGCCAAGGGCTGCTGTCTGGTGGAAATAGAAAGAGGAATGTAAAACAGTACCAAATTTGAGTTACCAGTTGAATAAGTTCTGAGGCCTAATGTATAACTTAATAAATGTAACTGATGATACTGTATTATATAATTTAAATTTGTGAAATAGAACTTAAGTTTTGTCACAAAGAAAGAGGAAATTAAGTCTCATTTTTAACTCAAAGTAAAATGAATAAGGAAAATAGAAGGTAGAGTATTAATGAAATTGAGATCTGATTATAACCAAGCTAAAAATAATGAGTAATCAGTAAAGAATAAGCAAGGTAAGCACAATAAAAAACTGGCTAAAATACTATTTGATGAGAAATAAAACCTAAAAAGTGTGTTCAAAATATTTTTTAAAAATTTAATGCACAGTTAAACAATATTTGGAGTAAAAACAGCAAGGTTAGTTGAAGGAAAGCAGGTGAGAAGAGCTGAAAGATTTGCTTTGCTGCTTTTCAGCTAGATTTTACTTTCAACTTAGTCTCTTAACACCTGTATGATAAGTAACTTAGCCACTCTGTTAACTTCTTCATGTATAAACTGGATTTATAACATTACCTAACTCTGAGAACTTATGCAAATATTATATCATTTAAATGCTTAGCACTTATCCCATGTAAATACACTAATATGTGTATTCAATAACTGTAAGGTAATATGACATAAATAGAAAATCAAAAAAGAATGTTTTCACCAATAAGTTTAAAATCCTAAGTTAAGTAGACAATTTTCTAGGAAAATATAAATTTTGAGAATTAATTCAAGGTAAATTGGCTACCTGCAGGAAAACACTAAACTTTAAAACAATTAAAGATATTAATTAGAAAAGATATTGATAAAACCACCTAATTTTATAGTATGTTGTTCCAAAATTTAAGAAATAGAAAATTCTTACTTTATATAAAGACATTTTGAAACTAATATTACATTGATTTTGGAATATTCTTTATATATACTAATTTATCTTTGAAAGAGTCATAGGACTCTAGAGTACGTTATTTTAAAATGTCTCCCTTTTTGAAATAATCATTTTCGTATCTTGAACTTCAAAGTATTCAATTAGACTTGACAGCAAAAATAATAGGTTTAATTTGATGCTCATAATAAATGTGTGTTCATAATAAAAATTTAATATAATAGTAAAATAATGCTTAGTCCAAATTAGTTCTATTTTTTAATCTCCAATCATTTCTTTTTTAAGAACAAATATCTGAAACAGAAGAAGCAGCATTCTTTGACAAACAGGATTTGGGTCCTCAAATATGAGGAATTTAAAGGACTAAACTGACTTTTACAAACACTCTGTAGTATACTCCGTGAATTACTCTTAATGCGTCTGTATTTCATATTTGTGATTTTTCTTTCCCCAGTTAGATTGATCAGTTCCTTGAAAGGAGATCATGTTAGATACTACCTTGATTTTATGAGAAAGGCAGATAGAAAATGTTCTGCTAAGTAAACAATGTAGTTTTTAAAGTGTCAGATCGGATTATTAGAACCAGTTTCTCAGTGTAATGACTTCCATGTTTGTAATCACCTTCAAGTAGTTTAAACTCTTTAAAATTCCAAAGTTTTAACATTGAAATTTTCTTCTGAACCAAATTGCCTTCTCTTTTCATTCAAATAAATACCTTTGGGACTACTTCTTTCACTGCTACCTTTGAATGTTGTCTTTGTTCTCATGAGCAATTTTGTTTGCCTTATTTCACAATTTATACTCAATTTTCAGCCTTTTTCAGTGAGATGTTTATTTTTTAACTTCCATGATTATATTCCATCCAGTTTAGAACAGATGATTAACTTACTGATTGTTTTATTACTTTTTTTTCCAAACCTCCACTCAATTATCAGTAAAGAAAAAAGTTTAAAAAGTCCTAAATTTGAAATGAAATAGAAAACAGGGATAGACAGACAAATGATGATAGATGGATGGATAGATAAATGAATCCTCAATTTTTAAATCAAACAAGCTATTATCATGTTTTTAAGAATACGTACAAATTTCCTTTCTCAAGAGAAAGGCTGTTGTTTTTTTCTGAAAATATTCCTCTTTAATGTGCAAACAAATCATCAAGAGACCTGGTTAAAATGCTTTGAATTTTGTTTTATTTTTCTTAGTAAGTGAAACACATGATTATGATGTGGAAGTGTTAGGTTTTGGAATGAACTGTGAGGAAAGAATTCTTGAGATGTCTTCAGTGCAAAAAAGATGGTTTTATTAAAGCACAGGGACGGGACCCATGGGCAGAAGGAGCTGCACCAGAGTCATGATGGGTGACTGATCATGTACTTTCAAGTTCGAAGGGGGTTAGGGATAGCTAAGTCCCTAAAGAATTTGGAAGCGGGATTTCTAGGACCTTGAGGGGGCTAGCTATTGTTAGGAAAATGTCATTAATTACTGTCTAATAAAAAAACCTTAGTTATGAGACCCTTTAGATGTAGATCAGTGGGCCATATGCTTGGAGGATGATTGCTAACATATATCTTGGGGGTTAGAGATAAAGGAAGTTTTCAAAAGAATTTTTATATGTTAAAGGAGACTTACAGGATCCTGGAGGTTGGGATAATGTTTAAGCTAAGATGGCCTTTTGCCCTTAGCAAAGTATCAGCCTCGAGGCGGCTGAGTTCCTAGGTCACTCTGCCTATCTCAAAGACTTGTCAATGGGCTGGAAGGTGTAAGGAAATTTAATTTTTTTCTTTTGCCTTTGCTTCCCATGTCAATTATATGTTCACATGGTAGAGTTTAAAGCTATGTTAATCAAAGTGTGTTTCTTGAGCTATTATCATCATCATCTTCTGGGAATTTAGGAAAATACAGAATCTCCTTTACTTCCATAGAAAAAGTAAGCATTTCAAGCCTTAAATGAATGTCAGTGGACTTGTCATCAATCTGTGCAAAAAGCACTCTATTTTCTTTTTTCCATCTTATATATTCATAATTGTATCAACTTAATTCATACACATTTCATTTTTTTCATAATTACTAAAAATGCTTCTAACTTGCTTATTCTTGACTCTTAATCATTTGCGTCATATTCAGCTTCCATAATCATACCAACTCTTGCCCAAAAAACTTTCAGTGATTATTGCTTACTGAACTAAATCAAGCTCCTTTGTTTTATAGTTAAGATTTGTCATAATATGCCCCTCAGCTTTCCCTTTTAACATTATCTGATCTCTCTTTATTCATATAAATTCTACATTCTTGGTCATCTGACTGGTGTTTGTCCTTCAAACATGCATTATAATTTCCTAGCTTTTAGCTTCAATTTTTATTCCAGGAAAGAATTAAAGGAATGGTCCAATGGTGCAAAAAATTCTAAGAACACAAAAATGGCTTTAAAGTTAAAATTTGAAGTTTGTCTCCTATTCCAGAAATATAGTGTATCTCAAAGTATTGGGATATCTCTCATATGAAAATGATTTTCATACAGTATAAGGAACTGCAAAAAATCAGAAATATATAGAAAGATAATAATGGATAGGGAAGCATTTCACTTTCAACTAGAGTCAAATATCTATATGCAAATTACAGTCCACTTCTATCGTATTTGAAGAAACAATAGCAAGGGGATGACAAATATAATATATATCAGAGTTAAATATTAATTTATAGACATTTCTAAATAGTAAACATATACAATGAATATAGAGGGCAAGAAAACATGGAGAGGAAAATGCGTTTTAAACTATTTAGAGTTATTTCTTCCATGACATATTGTATTCTAACATCCAGTAATTTAGATGAACATTTCTTTCTTTATAAGTGTGAATACGATTTCCTCTACTTTAAGAGATGGGATGAGCTTGTCTAGTAAAATATTCTTTTTTCCCATCTTTCCAACGTTCACACAACTCTCATGCATTGCACGTTGGCGCCCCTTATCTCCTTTTGTGTGCCGGATTCAGATTTTCAGACCTCAGCTAGTGAAAGAATATTTTGAACTATTACATGATGCTGCTGCCTGCTGGCTCTGACAAATCAGTTTTGTCAAAGTCACCAACTTTGCATATCAGTATATGTGTGGTTTTGAATGACTTATTTTATTCTTTTCATATAACTTTATAAAAGAAGTGTAAAATAACAAATAAAAAATTCTAATGTCAGTTTTTAAACAGCCCTGGTTTATTTATCCTTGTCACAGTAGAGCAAAATTGAAATTCATTTGGCATATCTAAAATTGTTAGCCTCAAATGGACAATTTTTGGAATTAAATTAGTTAACTATTAATTCAGCTGTGAAGAAAAATAATGAAATTAAAGAAACGACATTGAATTCTATAAAGAGCATTAAAATAAATGCTAAAGCATTGTTGGTATAATATTGAAGCTTATAGTTTGTTTCTGTATTGCAAAACCTCTGGAAATAGAACCACACTTAGAATATGACTTTTAGTATAGATGACATGCTATGTTTTATTAGTTTCAGGTGTACAACACAGTGATTTACCAATTCTATACATTATTCAATGCTCACCACAATAAATGTAGTTACCATCAGTCACCATCACCATACATTATTACAATATTATTGACTGTATTCCCTATGCTATACTGTTCAACCCAGTGACTTACTTATTTTATAACTGAAAGTTATTACCTCTTAATCTTCTATACCTGTTTCACCCATTCCCGTGCCCCCCACCCCTCTGGTAACTGCCAGTTTGCTCTCTTATTTATGAGTCTTTTCTGTTTTCTGTTTGTTCATTTGTTTTGTTTTTTAGATTCCACTTTAATATTTTGATGTATTCCATTTTTCTGGATTTATGATTTTGTGATTAAACAAAATAGGGAGGATGCTGTCGAAGTCTTGCCTTTGTGGTTAGAATTATTTTCTTTCAGGAGCTCATGTAGCTTTATTAGCATCAGTCCCTATCTTTAGGCCAAGGTTGATAAGACGTCTATGCAGTCATCAGAGTTCACTGTGGTTTTACTCTTATGTCTAAGAAGAACCTACCAGGGCCATTTTAATCCATCTTCTGCTATAGATTGGAAGTGACCATAGCCTTTTGTGTCTGTGGCACCCAAACCTTGGGACAGTTACTCTTAAACTTCATTGCAGTGTAAGAAGTGACAAGGAATATTATTTTCTAACAATTCCAGCAAAAACAAATGCTGCAAATTCTGAGTTTGCATTTAAAGTATTTATCTTTGCTTTCATGATATATTAAACACAGAAGGATAAATACCCAAAAAAGCCCATAATTAAGAATGTCTGTGGGGCGCCTAAGTCTTGATTTCCGCTCAGGTCATGATCTCAGCATGGTGAGATTGAGCCCTGCATGGGTTTCCGTGCTCATTGTGGATTCTGCTTGAGGTTCTTTCTCCTCTGCCTCTGCCCCTTCCCCTCTCGTGGTCTCCCTCTCTAAATAAATAAATAAAATCTTAAAAAAAAAAAAAAGAATATATGGGACTTATGTATAAAAATGAACAAGATAAATTTAAAAATATATTATTTAAGGGACTAAATATTTTCAATAGGATTTCACCTAGGATTGAACTGGTAACTCTCTTCAGAGTGTAGATACTCTGTATATATTTTTCATGTCTATTCATCAATGGCAAAGCAATCTCTTGTGCATTACACTCTGGAGATATATATTTATACACACACACATGTATCTGGAAATACATATATATACATATGAATTCATATTTATATTTATATTTGGAGCTCTTGAATTTTCTAAAAGCTTAGAATATATCATTAGCTTTAAGAATATGTGGAATAGGGGTACTTGGGTGGCTCAGTCCCATAAGCATCCGATTCTTGATTTTGACTCAGCGTCATGAGATCGAGCTCCACGTTGCATTCCATGCTCAGTGGGAGTCTGCTTGAGATTCTCTCTCCCTCTCTCTCTCTGCCCCACCCCCCTGTGTTCACTCTCGTGCTCTTTCTCTTTCTCCAAAATAAGTAAATAAATCTTCAAAAAAAAGAGTATGTGGAAGAAAGATAACATGGATTGTTTAGAGATTATATTATTCCAGATGCTAAAGAAATTTCAGAGAGGATTCAAAATTACTAATTATTTGTATTACTCTATGTAATTTCTCATCTCTCCACTATATACTTCCATAGTCCATGAGGTTATTTTAATAAAATTTTGCTTTTATTGTTTTAAGACTTGAAGAAATTGATTATTTTTAACAATCTGAACATTGCTTTGGTATTTGAGGTAGTCCAAAAGCAATCTCATTAGTAAATATTTCTGCATAGAATATAGCATTTTTCTTACATTTATTTTTATCTTTGAATTTAGGGACATCTAAATACTTTTTACTCGTGTTTTGCAATTGACTAACAATATAGCCAAGCTTTCAATCATGTTTTGCTTTATACTTTCAAAAATCTTTATATAATCTAGTCAGTCATCTGAACATTCTGTTAATATGTAGTCAAAGGCATTTTAATATTGCTGAGCACCCATAAATATATATTTGCAGATGCTGAAAGTTCCTTATGACCTTTGTGAAAATTATAAAAATGATTATAAATGTCTGAACAGCTAGACAAAACAAACAGTACTGGATTTTCCAGGAGTGTGATGTATAAGCCATAGAACATCTGTGCTATGAATGTTTAAATACATATGAAATCTGCCTTCATGCAGCAAACACCTAGTAAAACCAAACACATATGGTGATTTTGTGAACTGTTTTGGTCCTAATGCAAGGAAATTTTGTATTACTGTAATAGAAATCACAACAGACCTACAAGGCCCTGATAGGTGTATAATGGGATTCAGATTAGAATAGTGTATTTGACTTGTTAAGGTCCCTGTGTGGTAATAATTGTGTCGAAAACAAACAAAACATGATCAATATATTTTTAAGTTGATTTCAAGTAGTGTATTCTTAACTCATATAAAGGAATCTTAAATATATATATATTTTTAATAATATCTGAAGTACTCACCTTATTAGGTGAGTTTTTTCTCTTTCTCTGTTTCTTGTAAATCACCTATTTGTTTGCTTTAGCATGTTCAGAAATTAAGAGATAAGCTCCTAGAAAGTAGAGAATTTTTCTATGCCTCTCTTCCCTTTTCTTTTTCTTTTTTTTTTTTTTACATAATTTAGTATTTCTTTGATTAACAGTTACATAGTATGACACACGGATACTTGACCTTAAAATGAGGAAATGGTTTTACATATAAACAATATTGTTAATGAAAGGGAATGATTTTGCTGCTCAAATTTCTATATTTTGCAATGTTCTGTGTAAATATTGCATTAGATTTTCCAGTAGTGCCTGACTCTTTCTTGAGGGAAAGATAGAATTCTGTGAATTGATAATTAAGCATCATTTTTTGGTAAGAGCTATTGGATATAGATATTCCTAAACAGTATCCATATAAGCATTAAAAAAGCTCATACAAATAACAGCCATAGCTAGCAATGATTATTGTGGGATAAAAACACA
Organism: Ursus arctos; assembly: GCF_023065955.2. Classification (NCBI taxonomy): domain Eukaryota; kingdom Metazoa; phylum Chordata; class Mammalia; order Carnivora; family Ursidae; genus Ursus; species Ursus arctos. The sequence goes on from NW_026622764.1 coordinate 18,964,271, forward strand.
AATATTCTGTCCTCTAATTTCTCGAGAGCAAGTTAAAACTAGTGTTAATTCATTAATATATGCCAAGTCCAGTGCTAAACCTATTATACTGTTTATGTCCATAACAGATTTCTGAGAAGCAATTATTATCCCACTTTTCTACATTGCAAAACCGAGCCTTAAAAAGGTAGGTAACTTGATGGAGGTGGCATAGCTGGAAAGTGGTCAGGCGGTGGTGGGACTCAGGTCATCTGACTATAAATGTAAAGTTCTTGCCTATGTTCTACTGAATATTAGCTAATAATACCAATTCTCAGGGACTGCTTTCCTTTTTTCCTTCAACACATTTTCATGCATAGAAAATGTGTTCCATTGTTCTCTGATTTTGAATGGAAACATAAATAACATGGGAGAAATTTTTCACACTATTTCCAATTGTGCTTCTCACGTAGAGACTGACAGAAGGAAGCCATTTTATCACATTATGATCAGTCACACTTGCAAATGCCATTTGAAGTGTCAGAGTGAAAATGTCTGCTCTTTCTGCTGTGTTCTTGGATGACTTATCTATGTCATTTAATTTTAAAAAGCAAATATATTAACCTATACAAACATTTCTGTTTCTATATAAGCATAACAGAAAAAAAATGAATCAACATCTTTCTTTATGTGATATAAATCATATTATCCTCAATTAAAATTTTGAAGTCTGCCATAGTGCAATGAACTTGTGTAATTCAGATCCTTTAATTAAATTTTATTGAGTGTAATGTTGTCTTTATCTGTATAAGTGAAACAAAAGGAAGATCTGGGGTTTGAAGAGTAGGAAAAGGATTCAAAATAGGAACTGTATCTCTATTTAATTTCCTGGTAAAGATATTTGGGCAATTTTTTCCCCACAGAACAGAATTTAAAATATATATACTCATGGGATGCCTGGGTGGCTCAGTCAGTTAAGCATCCAACTCTTGATTTTAGCTCAGGTCATGATCTCAGGGTCCTGAGATCAAGCCCCAGGTTTGGCTCTGTGTTCAGTAGGGAGTCTGCTTGAGATTCTCTCTCTCCCTTTCCCTCCGCCCCTCCCCACCTCAAATATATAAATAAATCCTTTTAAAAATACGTATACTCAAAATATTACAATTATTAGAGATTTATGAGATTTATGATAGGAGGAAAAAAGTCTTTATTACCACAAGTTCATGATCCTCAGGAATCTCATTAAGCTCCTGTAGAAGTTTTAGGAACAAAGAATGGACAACTAGAATGGACACTAGGCCAAATTTCACTAATTCTAACTCTACCTGTGTGTGCATATGCATGTATATATGTGTTTTTCTGCTGAGAGCATAGTGGCTTTGCTGAACTATATTCCTCTTTTTCATTCCAAGTGAAGCATAAAATTATTTGGACTCCTTAATGGTTGTCAATGATATTCTTGTGATGGCCGGAAGTTTGCATTTGTACAGCTAGTTGCCTTTGTCTTGTTTTTCATTTCTTAGGGAAAAAGGGGAAAATAGGACTAGAAACTCTCCAAAATGTATTAGTTATTACCAACAAGGCATTCTACCTTTAACTCACAGTATTTATTCATTCACTGTAATCCAGTCTAACAAATCTACAGAGCGCTTCCTGCGTTCAAAGAAAGGCATGATTGCACCTTTGTTTTTGCCCACCTAAATAATGAACTCAAAGAAATACGTCTGACTGTCACCTTAATATTCTGTAAGTAATTATTTAAAGGTAATGTATTGGATTATTTGATTTTTTTTAGAATATAAAAGATGTCTTGTACTGGCTTACAATTTTATGCTGTTTTCTAGAATTTATATTCATTTTCTTCAACTTCTCAATTGTACTAAATTGGCTCCCTTGACACATTTTAATGATGTTTACCTAGAGAAAAAAAAAACACAAATTGGATATTGGAATAAATTGATTTTTCCAGCTTTAGGGAACCTCATTCCTATTTTAGATCATTTTTACCTCCTAACTGTGGATGGCTTTAGGCTTGGGCCAAATAGGCAACTACCTATTTTGTCTGATCGGAGAGGTGTCTTGGAAAAACCTCAACATTTGATTCACTTAATTCACTTTATACCTACCATTTACACACATTTCTAAATGTTTCTCTTTCAGACCCAAACATATGTCTTCATTTCCTATCATTTTTTTTTTTTTTTTGGATTTAGACATTCAAGATAACAGTTTCCATGTAAATTATGACTGCCAAGTCATTGAGATCATCCTATTTAGATTTCAGGGACCAAGGATAATTAGTCAGAAACTAGCTTACCCTTAGTGGAAAAAGTGTTCCCTAATATCTGTCTAAATAGCCAGGCCCACATGGAAAAGTCAATCATGCCTCTGTAAGAGGTCAGAATATTCAAGGGAAAAGGGAGTTACTGAAAAAATTAATGAAGATATAACAGAAAAAATGAAGACAAGTATATTTGGTAGAGGAATGGATCTGCTGGGCAGAAAATATGAAGATACTAGATCCAGCCCTGGCTTCTAATAGCTGTCACTTTGGCCAATCCATAAAGGCCCTCTGAGATTACTACGTATACAAACTTTTTTGCATATATAAATTTTAATGTCTTTCCCAATTCAGCAATTCTTAACATTTGATTTTCTAAATATATTTCTGCTCCTGTTCCATCCTAAAAAATAATAACAAGGAAGGCAGAGAAGGGAGGAAATTATCCATCATTGATCCTGATTATACTGTAACTACCAGCATTGAATTTTAATAATAAAGATGAAAGAAATCACAACAGATGCTGTGGCAGAAATAAAAGCGAGAAAAAAAAGGAAAAGTTCCCTAACACTCAAACAGAAAACTTATTGCTTTACTCAAGACACCACCAATAGCATCTTCCTTTTAAATGTTGTCATGGGGAGACTCTCATAGGTTTCTACTTTTCTACACAGCTGGGGATGATACAGAAAAGATTTATTTTGACAAAGTTAATTTGGCACATGTGATACCACCTGCTGTCTGTACTATATATTTTTTTGCTTATTGTGAAATGGCTCTGATGTTATCATTGTGTCTACAGGTACAGAAGGAAATAAACCACCCCCCACCACTACTCCCCTGCATTTGCCATCCTCTTTGAAAAACACAGGGCCATAAAAAGATGATTTGCTAAACTGGGATGAAAGATTAGAATGTTATTTTTATTATGATGTTAATAACGTGCTTGCAAGGCGTACACTGCCTGCTATTATTATTCTTTGTTGTGTAGAGCCCAAGAACCCATGATTGGCATTTGGTCCTTTATGAGATGATTCCTCTAATCATTCATTACTGCCTCTTCCACTACTGAAAACTATAGATATATCATAATCAGTGTTGATTAATTTTATGTCACCTTGAGTGGGTTATGAGATGCCCAGGTAGCAGTGTGTTTCTGGAAAAGATCAGCGTTTGAATAAGTAGACTGAGTAAAGAGATCCTCTCTCACTGATGTGGTGGGTGAGTATCAATCAATCTGCTGGGGGATGAATAAAGCAAAAAGGAAGAAGAAAGATGAAATTTCTCTCTTCATGAGCTGGGACTTGTATCTTCTCTTGCCCTTGGATATCTGAGCTCCTGGTTCTGACCCTCAGACTTCTGGATTTAAACCAGGAACCCCTAGTTCTTAAGCCTTTGGACTTGGACTGATTTATACCGTCATGTTTCCTAGTTCCAACCCTGCAGATGGTAGATTATGGGACTTCTTGAGATCCATAACTGCCTAAGCCAATTCCTATAACAAATATCTCTCTCTCAATCTCTCTCTTATATATCTATATCTATATCTATATCTATATCTATATCTATATCTATATCTATATCTATATCTATATATCTATTGCCTATTGGTTCTGTTTCTCTGGAGAAACCTGTCTAATGCAATCAGGTTATTAAGAAGCTCACATTTTAAAGTCATATAATCAACTTCTTGATAATGGGATGTTGAAAATGGATAGTCTAGGGGCACCTGGGTGGCTCTGTCGTTAAGCATCTGCCTTCGGTCAGGGCGTGATCCCAGGGTCCTGGGATTGAGCCCCGCATCGGGATCCCTGCTCTGCTGGGAGCCTGCTTCTTCCTCTCCTACTCTCCCTGCTTGTGTTCCCTCTCTCGCTGGCTGTCTCTCTCTGTCAAATAAATAAAATCTGAAAAAGAAAAAGAAAAAGAAAATGGATAGTCTGTTCTCCAGGAGGGCACAGGACATTATCAGTTACAAACATGAATTCTGCTGTATTGAATTCTATGTTCTGTTCTTGTACTCAGAAACTCTTAAAATTTGCTTTCTATCAAGCTCTAGATTAACATTTGTTATTGTGGGAGTAATATACTTCCTTTAACTTGTCTTAATTCTGTGGTTAGAAGTTTTAAGGAATCACACCGGAAAAGAGAAAGATGATGCCTAGTGCACAACGCAGAGACTCTTTATGATAGGCTGTCCAGTTGCTAAGAAGAGGAGAGATGATCTCCTCCAAACCAAGCAAGATGGACACTCTTTTTTCTTTATTTTCAAGTAATCTCCACATCCAACATGGGGCTCGAACTCATGACCTTAGGATAAAGATTTGCATGCTCTATGAGCCAGCCAGGAGCCCTAAGACAGATACTCTTGACCTTGGACCCACTGAGACCCAAGCTCTGTCCCTGTGAATACCCCTTCACCTGACTCTGCTTATTGCTCTTTGAGAGTCCCAGCCTGTCCCCTAACCCACTCACAGGTTTTTATCTTCCCCCTTTGCTTAATGACTTTTATTTTTACTATTATTGTATTTGGAGGACTTCATAGTTTGTCTATAATTTTTCCCCTCCACAGGGTGACCATAAAAATGTGCCAGTCAGATCCCATGTGGGAAGGGGTGTGGTTGATTGACAGTAACAGCTGTCACGCCTGGGAATCCAACACTGTGTTTCTCTTGGTGTCCCATTTCCCCCAGATTATTGCTAGCCAATGCCTGGGAATGTTCTCAGCGCTGGTGCTGGCCTGTTCCTGTAGTTCATGGACCAGGAACAGTTCTAATAGACGATGTGTGCTGCGGACTCCCCACCATCCCAACAGAAACCTTCATAAAACTATATTGAGACCCCAAAACTGCATAATCCTTTTTCTCTGGCCTGTCACATCACAGCCCAGTCCTGTATTGTGCTCTGCAGGCTTTCTCTGCTGACGCCTGCTTCCTTCTCCACTCTCTCCTTCACAGACCCTTCCTCCAGTAAGTTGCTTGCATTTCTAATCCTGATTTAGCATCTGCTTCTTGGTGAATTCCAAGTGATGGATTTCCTAATCCTAAGAAGCAGTTGATATGGCTCATTGAAAAAGGAAGAAAAACATAAACACATACAAAATCAGGTTTAAAAAAGAAAATGTGAGAAACAGATCTGAAAGTATATGGATCAAGGAGACTCTGGCTAATATGCAGTTGCGTACCAAGTAAATTATTTTAAATGGAAAACATATAAAAAGGGTATTTAAAAAACAAGTTAATTTTCTTTTCTTTTCTTTTCTTTTTTTCTCAAATTTCACTCTGAACTTCCTGGCATCTGGGGAAAAATGAATAAATTACACAAATTATAGCATAAATGTAACTTATGTTGACTATCTGGTTCAAAAGTTTGGCTTCTGCTGTAGCCATTTGTTTGCATCACCACTTACTTCCTTTGGGAAACTGTCCCTTCACAACCTTCTCCCTTTACAGTAGCCACAGTTGTCTGAATAGCAGCTGCCTTCTTGTTCATGAATTTATTCCCTGGCTTCAGTGACAGGCTGATGTATAGAGATACATGTCCACCACTCTGGATATAGTGAGTGGTTCTAGTAGACCTATGACTCAAGACTTGCCAACCAGTGATCTTGCCTAAGATCTTTCAGTTAAGCTTGGCAGGAAAAAGTCCTCTTTGTTCTTTTCCTGGAGCTATGTAGATATGCATGAAGATGCCAAAGGCCTTAGAGAATGATTAAAATAGTAAGATCGATATCTTGAAAACAACAGAGGTGAGAGATTGAGTGTCGATGGTACTAGAATCACTGACTGTAGTAATTTCTAAGGCTGTATTCCATCCCTGTTCTGGCTGTGGTTTGGCTATGTTATCTAATTAATTCAACATTTGGCTTAAGGCATCCCGAGTCGATGTTCTGTTGCTTATAAACCAAAACCCTTACCTAGTGTAGTTGTCTTTCTTATTCCTTGATATTACTTTCTTCATAGCATCTCTCTGACATTGTGTGCATTATATCATAATAAGCACTTGCAGACATTTGACAGGATATGGCTCTTGCACTTCATCTAGTAGAATACAAAATGAATTTATTGTATTGATTTTAACCATTTTATCTTGCATTTTATTTCATGTATTATTTGAACATTTAATAAGCCTCATTTTTAAGAATAATTTTAGATTTACAAAAATGTTACAAGCATTCTAGAGAAAATTCTATATGTGTCACACCTCATTTCTCTCATTGTTAACATTACTTTGGTACATTTGTCACAATTAGTGAACTGATACTGATACATTCTTATTACCTAAAGTCAATGCTTTATTCATATTTCCTCAGCTTTTTCCCTTGATGTCTTTATGTGATCCAGAACCCCATCTAGGTTACCACATTACTTTTAGCAGTCACATCTCCTTAGGTTGGTTCCTCTTTGTTGTGACAATGTCTCAAATTTTCCTGGTTTTTGATGCCCTTGACAATTTTCAGGAATACTAGTCCAACATCTTGTAGAATATCCTCATTTGGAATTGGTCTAATGTTTTTCTCATACTAAGACTATGGTTATGGGTTTTGGGAAAGAAGATCACAGAGTTAAAATGCCATTCTCTTCACATCATATCTGTTTTCATGATATCTGAGTTCTCATAAGTTTTATCCCCCATCTGCTAAATTTGCTTACAACAGGAAAGGAAAATATTACATTACTTCTAAATAATTATTTATTGGCTTCCTTGGAAGAGGACCTCAGTTACTATGTAATATTACTTTTACGCTTTCCACATTTGGCTTTCAAACATATGTTCAGGGGCACTTTCATTGCAAATGAGGGAGAGTCTGCATCTGATTGAGATCATTTTATTTGTTTTCACTTGATACAGTACCAGTGTTTTTGAAACATATTTGCCAGTGAGCATGATAGCAGCTTATCTATCATTTTCATTGTTATCTTCCTACTCAAACTTTTTCCTGTTACTTTAATCAAACTAATTCATCATCTCACTTTCCTTTGATGTTCCTAGAGATTTGTATCTCTATATATAAGCATTACATCTTTTTTGATTGATTTTCCCCCATGTTCAGTGTAAGTGTAATAATCTCTGTTGAGTTTGATCTAGCTAAATTCCATGTCTTAAATTAAATTTTTAGTTGTTTCTAGGAGAATTGAGATTTCGCACTGATCAGTACTGCTGAGAGTGAAATCAAAGTAAAAAAAGTTCTTAAAGAATTGTTATGATACGATATATGCATAGATTTTATTGAGTACTGAAAGAGTATTACATTAAATTTTATTTTATTATTGTGATGGATAGACCAACTTACACCTTTGATGAAGAATAGCCATAAACCAGGATGTATCAATTACATGTGGCAGTTAATCTATATAGATGGGATGGGGGAGTATGTTAATGATGTCTTAAGAACATTGTTGAGACATACTGCCTAAAAGAGCAGGAAAAATGGTAGGGAAGCCATGTAAATTTCAGGTGGTAAGGGTAGGTTGTACATATTTGGGGAACACAGTGTAATATAACAGAGGACCTGACGTGAAAAATGTTCAACATCAAACAATCTGAGACAAGGTAATGGTGTCCCATCAGACAAGTAGAACACGAGATATGTAATTGTAAGTGCAGAAATGCTGTCATTTGCCATTAAATTTGTTTTCCTACAGATAAATACAAGTTAGTATTTGGGAATAAACTTCAATTTCTAGAGAATGAACTGGAGAAAACCAGTTCTGGGAAAAGACTGTTGACCTGGACAGGTGACTAGAATCAGAATGCAGAATCAGGACACCACTGTGGACCAGGGCATGTGGAGGAACTTTATTCAGTATAACTTAGGTGAAGGGACTTGGTCCTAATGCATGTAATAAATTAATAGGGAAATCAGTGTTAGAATTGGGATTCTTCATGCTGGTTCAGAGTGTTGACAATGGCGCTATTGGGTCCAACTACAAAAATTTGTAATTAGCCTCAGGATATGGCTTAGCTAATAAGCTGAACAAGGAATTTTGTTTAAGAATGGTCTCCATTTATAGTACTAAAGTTCAATAATCACTGTAAACTGGATTACCCAATTTCTCTCCATTCTAACAGTAGTGATGAAGAGGGTCCTTTGACTTCTAAACCCTCAGTGAGGAGCAGTTCGGAATGGAATCGAGATCCACTGTAATACAAGGAAAACATATTAAAAATATTTCCAATTAGCAATGGCCAAAACACTAGGAGAAGAATGTAGTAGTGGTTTATTTCCTATAAACAGGATATGTAGTCTGAGTGAAATTTTGTAGTAGTGTTTGAAAATAATGCAAATGATTTCCTGGCTCAGAAAAAACATTCAAAATATAAGTAGATGTTTCTATAAGAATAACAGTCCATTCTTGGATGCTTTTGAGTTATTTCATGTATTATGTAGGCAACTACAATTTTCTTTCTAGACTTTTATGATAGTCATTTCTACTTAATGTTTTTCTACATAATTTAATTTGGTTTAAAAAGATAAATTCATAGAAGTGAAAGTATTATGATAAAAATGTCCCTGAAGAAAATAGTTTTCTTATGCCTTATGCCTATGTATTGTCATATACATAGACAAGGCAATCTATCTATCTATCTATCTATCTATCTATCTATCTATCTATCTATAAAGTTTAAGTGATATGCTGAAGGCCCTATGAGTTCATTTGGAGAAAAGCTAGGTCTGAAAATCTCATGCCTTTCTTTGGTATTGTGCGGTTCAGTTCTCATTGATTCCATTTTTTATTTTCTACCTTGTATTAGCAATATCATAATTCTGAACTGTTTGGAAAGTTTCTGGGTGTCTAAAAATAGCAATGTTCCTTTTAGAGTTATACTTTAATAATTCATAAAGATAATATCTGAAATGATATCAATAGAGACATATAATATTTTCTTCTCCAATTCCTTTATCAGAACAAATACTAAAATATTACCATGCTAAAATATTGCTACCTTAAAGTATTTCCACATTAACAATAACAGTTGAATGTTATTTTTTCCTGTGTTTTAAAACTATTTCAGATAATTTTTTTAAAAGATTTTATTTATTTGACAGAGACAGCCAGCGAGAGAGGGAACACAAGCAGGGGGAATAGAAGAGGGAGAAGCAGCCTCCTAGCAGAGGAGCCTGATGTGGGGCTCGATCCCAGAATGCTGGGATCACGCCCTGAGCCGAAGGCAGATGCTTAACAACTGTGCCACCCAGGTGCCCCCAGATATTTTTTTCATAAACTGAGCATGAGTTAGGGAACGGTCCCTAAGACACTCTCACTTGTCATCAATAGCAAGTTTCAGCAATTTTCTAGAAGAACTCACAGAACTCACTGAAAGCTGTTATATTCATGGTTACAGTTTACTACACTGAAAATGCACAGATGAAAATCAGTCAAGGGAAGAGATGCATGGGACAAAGTGCTAGAGATTACAGATGTACAACATCCAGTCTTATTCTTTCCATTGAGTCATAGACGGCATTAATTCCTCCTAGAAAAATGCATGATGGCATGTTTGAAGGACTGCCAGTCAGGGAAGCTCTTTCAAGTTCAGGGTCTCTACTGAGTTCTGTCAGGTAGCCGTGCGGACTGTGCACATGACTAACCTCTGTCCCCAGTTAATACCTGGATATATATTAGGCAAACTATGAGTCAAATATCAGAGATGACAATTGTGGGCTCTTTCAAGAAGAAGACTAATCACATAAGAGAAAATTCAGATAAAATGTCTTTGTCATATATGCCTTATGAGCTTATACATGATTTCTAAAAATAGTGCAATTGTAATTGAAAAGTATTGCTATGAAATGTCGTCACTGAAGCCAAGGTATAATGGGTTTAAGGTATTGTCTTTCAGCACCAAACTCAGCCTTCTGAGCTGGGATCTCACATATTAGAATCTGCCAACAAGGGATGCTGGAAGGTGGTTGCACAGCAAGAATAGGAAGAAGGGATTTGCTCCTTTCTATCTTCATATGGGGGGCTTTCCTGAGTTTACAATTTCTATGAATATCACCCTAATATAGCCTGTTCACACTTGAATCAAGTAGGCCTTTTTGTAGCAGCAGCTGAATCCACATGCCAGTTTTCCCAAAATGTGCCGTACCAGTTCATGGTAACTGCCTCTTAGAAACCAACAACTAAGCAGGACCCACTTCCACAGGGTGGTCCTCCAAGCTCAGGTCTGTCAGCAGCTGGACAGCTACTCCCTTCTCTGGGTTCTTACTCTCACCTCAGCAGACCTTCTCTTTTAAGTTTTTAAGTTTTTATAATTCCCAAGTCTTTTCTTGGTTTCCCCAGCTCTACGGGTGATAGTTACTTTCTACAGCTGATACCTCCATACTACATTGGAATTTTCTGTTTACCTTTTAAAAACTAACACCCTCATACCTAAGTAAAAATTATTCTATCAAATTCTCTCTGTTCCAGTAACTAGATGGATTCTGCTGTCTGACTGGACCCTAGCTGATATGAGGGGAGCATGTATGGAGGAAATAAGTAGAGACTGAATATAGTTTGATAGAAGTGACTTGGCAATAAAGAGAAGAGAGACAGGCATGGCTTAAAGAATTGATGCAAGGCATATGGAAGATCTGAGGATGTTTGGGGACAGCAGGGAAATGCTAATGGAATGAGAAAGCTTGAGAACTGATGAGATGGAGGGAATGAATGAGGCTGAAGGTCCCAGAGGCAATAGAAGTCATTTAGTTTAATGGATAAAGGAGATGTTATTAGTCTGAAACGGAGGAAAGTGACATCTTTCCTACAAGCAGAAAAAAAAAAATGAACAGGTAAAAAGCAGTTTAATGTTATAGGGAAGTTTTCAAGGGAGAAAAGAAAACACAGGAGTAAAAGAGAAACTGAGAAATTTAATTCTCATTGAAGAAGGTGGTGAACATCTGCCAAAATGAATAAAAGATAGGAATTTGAAGAGTAGTAAATTTGGACTACCGACCATGGCCATCAATAAACACAATTTTAATAGTTGAAATTATATTAGCCAGGACACTTTTGGTTTTAGGTAACAAAGGCCCAACTGGATCAAAAAGAATGGTAAAAAATGAATTTAATGGGTGTGTATCAGAGTAACTTATAAAGTTAAAAGGGAAGGTAGTCAGGTCTTGGCAACTTATGATGCAGGGAAAATCACAAGCCAAGAAGGATTAGAACAGGAACATAACCACCATCCATCTTCATATTCTCTGTGTCATTTATTTATGCTTCTCTCTAGCTATTGACTCCATTTACTCTTTCTCTGTGATAGCCTTGTTCATCCAGCAGGAAACATGGTCACTATGTGGAAAAGAGACCTCTATTCCATTGCAAGAAATCCACATAGAAGATGCCAGGTATCCAGCCTGATTGAGGTATATGACGTTCAGCAATCACTCTGCCTCAGGATGAGTTTGATCAGTGGCCTAGTGTGGGTCAATGGCCCATGATGTGGAAATGTAGGAAAATTGCAATTCCTATTCAAAACATTCATTGATAGTATATTAGTTTCTGCTAATTGTGTAACAATGGCCTACAAGCTTGGTGCTTAAAAAACACAAATTCATTATCGTGCAGTCTCTGTAGGTCAGAAGCCCAGGCACTGCTCAGGGTCTTACAAGACTGAAAGCAAAGTGTCAGCTAAAATGCCAGTTGAGGCTAAATTTGTGCTTGGAGTTCAGGGTCCTCTTCCAATCTCTGTCTGTTTTCCAGAATGTAATTTCTTGCATGTGTTAGAATGATTTCTTGCTAGCTAGTTTCAGCCAGGGGTCGCTCTTCACCTCTACAGAGGCCACCATCAGGTCCTGGCTGTGTGGCTTCCCTCATAGACAGTTCATAATGTGATCGTTTGCTTATTTCCAGAGTAGCAGGAGAATATTTTGATGATGCTTTATCTTCTTTTTAGGAATTCAGTGGATTAAATTAGGCGTGCCTAGGATAATCTCCCATTTGATTATCTCAAACTCAACTCTGTAGGAATCTTGATTAAAAAACCCCTTTTCCATATTCTATAGATTAATCACAGGAGTGATACACTGTAATGTTCATTGGTGCTACCCACACTGTAAGGGAGGACATTCAGAGCATGTACATCGGAGTGGGAATCTTAGGGGTCATCCTAGAATTCTGCCTACCAGAGTCTATTTCCTGGTCCACAATGATTCATGTCCCTGCCACAAAGTAAATTACATTCACCCAGCCCCACCCCCTTCCAACACTCCCAAGAGTTTCATCCCATTATAGCATCAGTTCAAAGCCTAAATTCTCATCACCTAAATCATCTAAATTAGATGTGGATAAGGCTTCTATGTGTGACTCATTAAGTGCCAGCTAGGGCACTTTTCTGATCTACAGCTCAGGGTCCTCATCTAATCTCATTCAGATGCTGGGTAGAATACCATTCTTGATGGTTGCCGGACTGAGATCCCTATTTCCTTGCTGGCTTTTGGCTCCTAGAGACTTCTAGAGGCTTCCTTTAGAAGCTTTGTGTCTGCCTCCATAGGTAGTTTACAACAACAAATCATCGTTTACTTTCTTTCAGGCCCTCAGGGAAACTTTTCAGTGCTACTTCACTTTCTTTCAAAGATCTCACCTGGTTAGATCAGGGCCACCCTCAAAGTCAAATGTTTGGCAAACTAATCATGAAAGTGATATCCTGTCGTATTCATTGCTGTTAACCCCACACTGAAGGAGAGGGAATTATATAGAGTGTGTACATTGGAAATGGGAATTTTTCCTACCACAGGTGGATATAGCAGCAGTTGTTAGCATCCTGCCTTCCAAGGGTGTTACTGTTCCCATTGGTGGGAATCCTGCTATAAAGTCAATATTATTGATATGTATTGTCTATTCTCTACTCAAATCATTTTCAAACAAGCAAATAGCTCTATCCACCTTATTGGACAGTATCAAAAAGTCATTCCCAATCCCTCTCTTTTCCTCATATCCACAATGTAATCAATTAACAGACCCTATCTTCAGCACTTAATCCAACCAGCATCAACTCTCATGACAACAGCAGTAGCAGGAAGTTCTACCTCTTCAACCCTTGACTCCTTATAATCTACCAGCAGTATCTTCTGAAAATGCATTAGATATATCTACAAATATAATCAGATCATTAAAGAAAATTTTTAAAATTTCTAGTGACAGACTATAAACAGAATAAAATTCAAACTATCATGTTCTATAAGTTTCTACATGGTCTGTTCCCTACTTACATTATACCCAATATCATCTCTTATTACTCTCTCCACCCAACTCATTCACCCATTTCTAGCCACAGTTTTCATTTTTGCATTAAGATTATTACACTTTCTTTTTCTTTACATTTGAGACTTATTACCTTGTTAGTATGACTATCTCTTCAGTGCATTCCCTGACCATTTTATCTGAATCGTAATCTCTTTCTTATCCAGCCAACCAATGTTTATCTTGTTTACTTCAAAAAAAAAATTATTCTTGTCTGTGTGCCCTTAACTTCTAGATGTTGTTTCTATTCCTACAGAAGGGCTCAGTTCACTCCTGCACCCTCTTCCCTGGTGTCCTGCCTCATCTTAAGGAGCCAGTGTTTGCTTCCACTCTGCGTCTCAAGACTTCAATCCATATTTAGACTATCCCACTAGCATGAGTTGAACTATCTAATCCTTTGAGGGGAAAGGGGCAACGATGGCAGTGCTACTGTGGTAATACTAAGATAGGCCAGGAAAAAGTAGAAAATGAATTACAATGGAGCATTTTAAGATGCGAACTAAGCCTCAAATAGTTACATGAAAGTTATCTAATTCTCCCTGTAATTTCTATGATTTTGTGACCCAGAATTAATTTATAGCTTATATAACTGGTTGTCATAGTTCATTTAATTTTGGGTCCAATTTTATGTTACATGTATTTAAATGCACATGTTTTATATACACTGCTACAATTGCTTTTAATCTAAGGTAGTTCTACAATTTATATAAATAAAGGCTTAGCCTTAAATTCAGTAAACGTGTTTACTTTTTTTTACGTGTTTACTGACTTTTTAATAAAGCAATGTATTCAAAGGGATTAACCAGAGTAATTTACATTTATTTGAATATATATTGCAAGATAAGTTTTTATTCCAATAGAGAACACTAATAAAATAGTTGATCCCTATTTCATAAAACAAAGATTTTTTTAATGTATTCATGGAGATGCAGTAGGTATGTGTGGGTATGCATGGAGATGTGTGTACGTAAATCTATAAATATAGGTCATAGTGGTTTAAAACAGAATCTGATTTGAAGCCTTGTTTTTGACTACTAGTCACAGAGTTTGCCAGCCGTGTTGCTTTTAGGAAGTGCCTTTTTTTTAGACTTCAGTTTGTCTCATCTGTTAAATGGAAATAATAACATCTAAAACATAGAATTTTGTGAAGATCAGACTTAAGTGATATCCTTTACTAGCACTGGTCACATAGTAAATTTTTAGTAAGCTTATAATCAGGCACATAATTAGAGCAGAATAACAGTTTGGAAGTGATTAGGTTTCTGTTGATGCCAAGCCAGTTATCACACATTGAGTGTTCTGTATGTCAGAAGCTCAACACAGGTTTTTCTGGGCTAAAATATAGTTGGGAAGGTTTTTTTCTAGGGGCTCCAGGGGAGGATCTCTTTCCTTACTTATTTGAGTTATTGGCAGAATTCAATTCCTTCTTTTAATAGGACAGAAGTCCCCATTTCTTTGTCACCTGAGGGCTGCTTTCTGCTCCTAGAAGTTGCCCACATTCCCTGGTTCATGGTCCTTTTCTCCATCTTCAAAACTGCAGCAAGGGTTTAGTCCCTCTCACACTTTGAATCTCTCCTGCCTCTTCTGTGCCATCCCTTGACCCACTCTCCTGCCTTCCTCTCCCACTTGTAAAGGCCTATATGATTACTTTGGGCCCACCTGGATAATTCACAATATTCTGTGTGTTGTAGTGTCTGTAACCTTAATTCCATGTGTGAGGTCCCATTTTTGTTCTGTATATTAATATATTTTCAGGTTCTGGGGATGAGACTGTAGACATCCTCTGCCTGCCATGGACAACATTTTTTAAGAATGCTGTACACCTTTTACATAGAGAATCTGACAAAATATCAGTTTAGACTATTTTCTAACTTTCCGTGTCTCTAATAGTATGTATTCCACTTAGTTTTTAGAATCAAATACACAGAAGCATTACTGGACATTGACTGCATTAACACTAAGCAACGAACAATATGTAATTTAGGAACAGAATACACACACACAGATGTACACACATACAAACACACACATATTCACATCCATCCGTCCATGCCTGAAATTAATATGCAGATCTAAATACAATGTGATTTTAATTTTAATCAGCCTCACCTGGGAATTGATGTTTTTCTTCTTGGGAGTTGTGATCAAGGGAAACTTCACTGTGCTACTCCCATCTGCTGTTTATTGTTCTGTTTTGTTACCTGGTTCTAAATTTTGAAACATTTATTTATCTCAAATCAGTCTTTATCAGGAATCACTTCCTTATTATAGCAAAAAAAATTTTTTTACCAAGCTTTCTCAATCTATTACTGTAATTACAAGAAATTCAAGTGTTAAGTATCAGTTCTTCATCATCTGATCTTCTAGAGCTCTGATTATATCCTTTTCCCCCTATTATCTGCTGCATATTTTCATCCAGTCTGGAAACTTACAGAGGACTATTTCCCTCCTTCAGTTTTGATAAAACTATGTCTGTCACAATTGCCTTTGACCTCAAAGCAATGATTTCATCTTTGTGCTCCAATGCCAGGGCGAGGGGTTGGGGATGTAAAGATTGACCTAGATTTAGGGGAACGAAAACAACGTCTAGACTGAGTCATGCCTGGAAAGTGTTTCCCAAAGTGCAGAAAACATTTATTCTATCTATGCATAATTATTTTGTCCCAGAATCTGACGCCCCTGCTGACTGCAGCCACCTGGGTGTCCCGGCACACTCTCTGTACGGCTGTCCATCATGGCTCTGTATTTTTACGAATATAATCCTGGCCTAGAGAGGCATACTATGTCATATTTAACCCCATTTAGCAGCTTCAATAGCTAATGCTTAGAGATATAAATAAACAACATGAGCCAAATGTTACAGTTTTTAAAAACTGGCTATTCACAATTTACATACTCTATTTTATCACTTAAAGGATAGAGTACATAAATTCAATGAAAGCACTAATTTAACATTTATTCATCTCAGTTTCTTATGGATTTGTTATTAACTCAGTGCTTACTCATTTCCCCTTTCTTTTGTAAATTCTAAAATTGATATAAGTGTTTAAAAATTAAAAGAAAAAAAAGGAACAGTGTTGAAAGACTTCCCTTGAATCTTTTCCTTAAATATGTATCTTGTAAATGATATTTGATGATTTCTGTTCTTATTTCTTCTGGTGGTTACCCCTATAATTGCAAGCAATAAGTTTGTACATTATTTCCTATTTATCAACATAAACTATCTTTTTACTCTCTCTGCTACTCTGAGACAGATGCCTGACTTACACATTTGTTTTTTCCACTTTCCCATTCCTTCCAATCATTGTGAGATTAATTTTTGTTTTGTTTTTCTTTTTTAATCACTTTTAAAAATCCTACTACTGTGTCGAAATGTAATTTTGGTCCATCATATTTAGACAGTATACTTTGAATTCTCTTTATACAAAATGATGAAACTAGTACTGCCTTATCTCTACATTTCCTTCCCACTTCCTCTCTGCTCACCAGCCTCATCATTGTGTGTACAACATTGATATTTATCACATTTGCATCTCATTATATAGCTATACTTTTTCATGCTCTTTGATTGATTCTGAAAAACAAAAGGTCATAAACACTTTCTATTACAGTATAGTAATGCAAATATTACCTCCAGAACAACCATATTATTGGACCTGTAGAGCATGCAAAATCAGCTTACTCTAAAACTTGCTCTTTCTTGGGAGATAAATCCAACAGACAAGATGTATTGGAATCAATCTTTAATACTCTAGTAACTGCATAAAGTCATGTCACCTTTTAGTTTCCTTCATATTGGGACCATAAATTACATAGCCAATTTTTTTTTCCATAAAACTTTTCATTTCTATTGTTGTTGGAAGAATATAAGCCTTTCTTTGCCACATCTCTGAGATCATCAAGTCTCCTCATTTTATTCTACTAATTATTAAACAGGGATTTTAGATTGACTGCACTGCAGATCAGTTGCAAAATGCTATCCAATGATTTGTTGTGAAGATACTCTTGGGTGAGATCCATTGTTTCTTCAACGTAAATTGTGGAAGAGATCTCTATAGGTTTGTTTGGTTGTGTGTTTACTTATTTTTTAAATTGTTTTGTTAATTTGTTGTCTTTTTTTTCTCCCTGGAGAATTAGGCATGAAATCATGAAGGACGAGGGGATGGGCTGAATGTTAACTTTGTAAAGCTGAATGACAGACACCATGTATGTTCTAGAATTAGTCCTCAAACAACAAGCCTAGTTATCCAAGGGAGAAGGGGACCAGGGCATCTGAATAGAACTGTGTTTGTAGGAGAGGACCCCCTGCCCAGTGTCCTGATTGGCATAGAAAGTGAGCCCCTTAGAGGTGTTAGAATCTCTTTATAACTAACTTTCTGAATAAAAAAATGACAACTGTATTAAGGGCCAACATTTAGGAGCTAATATTTAAAATTTTGAGAATAGCTGTAGTCATTTCTGAGTATTTCTCAGAAAACTCTCAGGTTCTGACAATAGTTTTATTTATTGTCAGGGTAACTCTTAAATCTGTTTCATGAGATACAGCTTTTCTCCAAGTTGTCATAGATATATAGCGGAATTTGCAAAAAACTTGTTAAGGGCTGCTAACCACACACTACATCCCCATTTTAAAATATTTCCATTTTTAAAAATGTTTTTGATTTATACCAACTATGGTGCATATCTTCAATTTTCATGGGGATTATTATTCTCTGGTATGAGGTAAATAGTTGTAGATGAGATCCTTTATCATGAAGATTTCGTAAGGCCAGTTGTGGCCCATCCTTCTAATGGTAATGTGTAACTAGATAAAATAATACAGCATTTCCTGCAAAAAAAAATTTTTTGCTTTTCTATTTCTACTTAAAAGTAAGAATATACCTAAAGCTAGTGCCTATTATTTAAAAAGAACTGCCAAAAAATGCTTAAAATTTACTTATGCATGCAAAATGACATTTGAAGTTTACAACGAAGTTTATAGAAATGATGCTTGATTTGGGGACTTTATTGTGTATTTCCTATTGTACTTAAAATTCCTTAATTCTAATTAAAAAAATTAAAAATGTATTTAAAGAGTATAAATCTCTACTAATTTGCTATACTAGGATTAACTTCCTGCAATGTTTAGATTTTTCTAGATTGTATAAATATGTCCCAAAACATACTCTGTTATATTGAACAGAATCTCCTTTCTGAAGTAAAAAATGTGAAACCTATGCTTCCTATTAGCTATATTATATTGAGCAAAGAAAATAGAAACGAACATACAATGTTTATAAGAAATGGTTATTTTTATTAATAGAAATTGAAAAGACATGTATAAAAAATGCCTAGCAGATGATCTGGAAAAGAATTGGTGCTCAATAAACGCCCCTTCTCTTACTTTATGCTACTGTAATGAAGAGAAGAAACGATTTTAATCAGAGCAGTAAAATTTTACACTAGGAGAATAATTTTGTTTCATCCATGCCCAGTTTTTAGCCTCAGGCAAAGTAAACATAACAATAAATCTTTATTTAGTTCATCTAACTGCAAAAGCATGGTATTGTGTACTTAATAGTTCTTAGAAGGAAATGCCTAATGATTTAACAAAATGTGGCACATTTTCTGGGCCAAATCCATAAGTAATAAATTGTGGGAACTTACAGAGTTTGAAATTGCACACAAAAGTTTTCTTGAGATAAGAATAAATTGAAAAGAACAGTGGTAACCTATCATTTATATTCTTCTATTTACAACCTAAGTATTCTATGCTACATTTGGTGGTTACACATTCTTCTTCTACTGATAGTCTTCACTCCACTAGGTTATAATAGTTCTCCAAAACAAACTGAAGTGGGATAATGAGTTTGTTATTTGTACCTTGCAGTTCAATAGCTGTGGAATAAAAATAGTACGCATTTTTTTGTTTGCTTAATGTAGATTTTAAGAATATATATAAATACTTTTGTGAAATTTAAGAAGACCATCTATTTGAATTGCATGGATAAAAATACAATTTAAACGTAAATTTTCTTGAGGTAGATGATCAGTATTTTTTCAAGCATGTAATGAGATTGCACCTTTCTCTTCATTTTATGATTAATACATAAGTTGGTTTTTAAATATTTAAAGTAAATGTACAAATTGCTTGTTTATGAACTAAACAGTTCAGTAGCTCTTTTTAAGTTAAAAATGTTTTTCAAGTAACACATCTAAATGTTTTACAGAACTCAAAATCTAGATCGTGGAAGAAGCCTCATTTGAACTCAAAGAAAAAGAAATTTCAATTTATAAGGCAGATTATTCTTTTCAATTTTATTTCTGAAAAATAGAAAAATAACTTCTTTGAAACAGTATATATTATAGCTCTTTGTCTTCAAAATTGATAGGATATAAGAATTTTAAACATGAAAGTTTTTAAAGTATAATATTGTTATCAGATTTTAAACTGTAATTTTATAAATAGCATACAGTGTGATACTTAGTCTTTAAAGTTTTTTAATATACCATAATTCATGAATATGTAGAAAATAGAATAACAAAAATGAATAGATAAATAAACTACATAATGGCACTAAATTGTTCTTTATTTCCTTTCCTAAAAAAGTACCAGGGACAGATCAAAATGAACCATCGTTTAGTTGCATTTCTTTCTTACAAACATTTCATTAGAGGAATATTTTCTAAATGATGCAACTGGATACATTAAATTGAGTTTTTGCCATTTAGAATTTTATTTGGCTTGTTGAAATACTTTATCCCAATATTACACATATAAAGAATAAAAAGGAAATGAATTTTAGAAAATCTATCAATCATCTATCTTTCTATAGACTTTGAGCTCACTAAGTTTAGCTGTGTAAGCAAGTTACTTTATTCTATAGAAATTGTTTTTGATCTTTTTTTCTCTTTTCATCTGTAAACTGATGAGATTAAATTATTTTCATTGGACAACTGAGATGTTATAGTCTAAAATCATAGACTTCATAATTTATTACTGAGGTATACGCTTCTATAGCTGTAAAGAAAATAGCTATATAAAGGTAGTATGGCTATGGCATTTTATATATTTTCCTACATGTAGTAGTTATAATCTGATAAAGTTAAATGAAAAGATTTTGAGAAATTAAGTCTCATTATTAATTTTCTAGAGGCTTTTTAAATTGTTCATATGCATGCAGGGCCCTCCTCTATTAATATTAATACTTACTTTTTCAGTTTTTTTTGAAGTTTTTATTTATTTAGAGAGAGAGTGTGCAAGCTGGGGGAGGGGCAAAGGGAGAGGGAGAGAGCATCTCAAGCAGACTCTGTGCTGAGAGCAGAGCCCAAGGCAGGGCTCGATGTGGAGCTCAACTCGGGGCTCCATCTCATGACCCTGAGATTATGACCTGAGCCGTAATCAAGAGTCTGACCCTTAACTGACTGAGCAACCCAGGCACCCCAATGCTCATTTTTTATTAGAGTAACAATAGTGATATTTTGCAAAACTTTACAGAAATAGTGCATATTAGCATTCATGTATATATTTTTCTGTAACTCTAGTTATGTCCCAAATTTGGAAGACATGCTATCAAAACTCCCTACATAATATGGAAGTATTCCAATACTTTTCAACACATTTTACTTTGTGATTCATTTAAATTTGTCAAAAATATCAGTTAGTGCAAAGAATTTGAAATGAGTACAAAACCAAATATTATGAAAAGTAAAAACAATGAAATATATTAATGAATATTTCCTTACCTACTGTGATGATAGTAACATCTGCCTTCATTTTGATAGTATTATGTCTATCCATAAGAAATTTATGAAAATTGGATCCAACCAAAAGAAAATCATCTGCTTAGCCTCTTAAATTGTAATACCTCATCATCATCTTGGATCAATAAATAATGAGCTAAACAGCAAGGTGTAGTAAAAGAGGATTGTTAAAAAAAATTAAAATAAAATAGGGGCACCTGGGTGGTGAAGTTGGTTGAGCATCTGACTCTTGGTTTTGGCTCAGGTCCTATTCTCAGGGTGGTGAGATGGAGCCCCACGTCAGGCTCTGCTCTCAGTGCAGAGTCTGCCGGAGATTCTTTCTCCTTCTCCCTCTCCCTCTCCCACTTGTGTGCATGCTCTCTCTCTAAAATAAATAAATATTTTTTAAAAAATTAAAATGAAATAAATACAAGGAAAAACACTATTAAACCTCTACATAATACTCTAGTTTCTATACTTTTTTCACCAAGAGGCACCAAAAAGCTGCTTGCAAATCAGAAATTCTTGGGGCACCTGGGTATCTCAGTGGGTTAAGTGGCTGGTTCTTGATTTCCGCTCAGGTCATAATTTCAGGGTCCTGAGATCAAGCCCTGTGTGGGGCTTTCTGCTCAGCAGGGAGTCTGTTTCAGGATTTCCTCTCTCTCCCTCTGTTCCTCTCTCTCTCTCTTACTCTCTAAGATAAATAAATAAATCTTTTTAAAAAAGCAGAAACTCCCCAACTATAATGGATCATGTATTATTCATTTTGCTAACAAAGGTACATTCATTAGAATCATATAACTAAAAGACTAAAAAAGTAATCATAAATAACTTCAAAAAATAATAGGCCTTGGGGCTCCTGGGTGGCTCAGTCAGTTAAGCGTCTGCCTTTGGCTCAGGTCATGATCCCAGCGTCCTGGGATCAAGCCCCACATCGGGTTCCCTGCTCAGTGGGAAGCCTGCTTCTCCCTCTCCCACTCCCCCTGCTTGTGTTCCCCCTCTCGCTGTGTCTCTCTCTGTTGAATAAATAAAATCTTTAAAAACACACAAAACCCCCCCAAAATAAGAGGCCTTAATTATTGTTGACATTGTACATTATGTTTTCATGTTATAACAGAAGTGTGTTTCTGTAAGAGTTAAAAATGTAAAGACATTAGTTGAAGGGAGGCTATAGAAAAATTATTACCGATTACTGCCTCTGCATGGTGAGATCATGGATGTTTTCATTTTTTTTCTTTTTGTCACTGGGTTTTCTAATATTTCTATAGTCACTATGACAAAGCTGATTATGTGAAAAATAATTTATTTTTAGTTTTGAGTTACCAACTTTCACTCAAAAAATGCTGAATGCTAGTAATTGTACACTACAGAAATCATGTCTCAGTAGAGCTATACGCCTTTAGCTAAGCATCATTTTAGGAAGAAAGTCTTAAGGAAATGAATGAATAAAAGTAAATTGGTGAAAAATAATTTCATACTTTTTGAAGGATATATGGGGACATATTTTCCATTGAAAATTATTAAACCTTCCCCTCCTCCAATCAAAAGGGAATTTATCTCTTTTGTCTATAGGGCAGATAATACTAACAAATTAGGTCTTAAGGCATTGTGGCCACTGGACTTAGCAAAATCAGGATTCAAATCCTATTCCCTTGAATAAGTAAGTTTGAAATCTCAAATCAGTCATTTCATCTCTCTGAAACTCAGATTGTTTTTTTCTATAGAATCTATGCAATGGTAGTAATTATTTTAAAGACACCTTAGCTGTCTTAAGGATTAATTAAAATAATGTATAAGATATAAAGCACCAGTGTGGGATAAATATTTTTGGAAGACATTTCCTTTTCTTCCCTTTGTAGAACAAAAATTTAAAAGGTAATGATACTTATCTCTCCCTACCTGGCCTTTTTCCTTCTCTGCTCGCTTTCACTGACTCTTCTATATGTAAACTGTCTCGATATTTGAAATTGTCATTTTTTGCCTAAATTCTCATGAGTATACTCATTGAATCAAATTATTTTCCCACAGAAAGCTAAGCTATCAACTTCTAACTTTCTCATTAAGGGTGATAAATGTGTAGATCTTGACTTCTGTATTAGAATTATTCATTTGCTTTTAAGATGGTTGGTTTTAAAATGAAATTTATCTGGTTCTAGTAAAAAGACAGTAGGTTTTACTGGAATGGCCCTCTCATAGTAAAGAAATGCCAAACATGATGCAAAAATTACTCTGTGAAGGGTCTGTAGAAGGACCATACACAGGAAAGAACTGAAGGGCATTCGGCTCTTGGATGCCGGGTTGCTTGCGTGATCGTACTGCAAGGTCATTGCAAGAGCGACTTGGTAGCAAGAAGGACAAAAGCCCTTGTTCAGGCCAGAAAACACGGCTAAGGGAAACAACTTCCTTACAATGTATTTGCAATTTTCTTATAAGTTTGAGATTGTTTCAAAATAAAAATATAAAAGATGAAACAGTGAAATAAGTATAAAGACACAGTTTGAAGATTAACTGATGGAGACAGACTTACGTAAAACTAAGCATAGGAAAGCTAGTATGTCTTTATTAGGATATGGCAAATTAGATAAAACTATTTCAGTGATAGAGACATGGTAATAGCTGATGCAAAGGAACATGCTTAATTTTCCTTAGTAAAGGAACTTTTGAAAGGTAGTTTTAGAAATGAATCACTATGCTTACTGAATAAAATTGTATGGTGTATAAATCTAGCCAGAGGCATCAAGCTAAAAGCTTGGCATCAAATTCCATCAGCTATAAAATCATCTTGTTGCAGTTAATACTGTAACGGTAGGGTCCCCATAGTAAATAAATAAATAAGCTCAGGTTTTATTATAGAATTCTATTTTTCTGTGAAACAATAGGGACATAGAGTAAGCATCCCTTTCTGACATGAATCACAGTGATCTAAAACCAATTTTAACTTTAAAAACCTACACAGGAAGTTTTTAAAGTTAAATCCAAAAAGGACACTTTATCTGGTATGGTTCTATATACACAGCACAACAGTGAATGGAGTTTTCCTAAGTTAGGATGAAGTGTTGAGTACTTTTTATATTAGACAAAGAATGGATCTGAAAATCTTACATTCTGATGGCCATGACTGAAGTGGTACAGTTGCTCTATTCATTCCTATTAGTGGTCATATAATTGGAAACGGAATAGAGCATGGGGTGTGACATTCTACTGTGTGCTATAAAGCATGTATTTTTAGACATGTAGCATCTCCCTTTTTTCATATTCAAAATATATGCAAACCTGCCTCCTTTTAAGTTCCATTCTTAAAATATCAAAAAGGAAAATGCTTCTAGACATTATGAATAAGGTCAAAATAACCCAGTATTATTGTTCATTTTTTAAAAAATGGTTTTAAGGAATCAGCAGCTCTAGTATTTTGAACTTGTCTCAGCCTCAGTTTCAGAGAAAGTGGTTGTGAGGAAAAGACAAGGGACATTTCAGACAGGAAGCTCTCTCCTGATTTCCTTATCACCAGAAGCAATTCTCTATTAAAGTTTTTTCTTTTTCTTTTTAATTTTTAAAAGATTTTATTTATTTATTTGAGAGAGAGAGGGGGAAAGCACAGAGGGAGTGGGAGAGGAAACAGCAGACTTCCCTCTGAGCAGAGACACTGATATAGGGCTCAGTCCCAGGACCCTGAGATCATGACCAGAGCCAAAGGCAGATGCTTAACCCACTGAGCCACCCAGGTGCCCCAGAAAGTTTTTCCCATCTTTTTGAGTATAAACCTTGACTTTTGCTCCTTGCATGCACTTCCATTCACCTTCCTCCCCCACTCTCCCACCCCACCCCACCCCAGAGATCACTGCTGAGGCAAGTAGCTACCTGTTGTACACAGTAATTGTATCAAGTTTTATTACAGTGTGGAAAATCTCAAGTCACAATCATAGTTACAGAGGTCAGCTCTCATCAGCTGTATCATTAACTTCTCTATCCGGCTTTCTGCGATATTTGAGTTGCTATCAATTCTCAGTTGCTACCAAACCTAATCCTTAAAAGAGAACTCATCTTCTCATGGTTACATCAATTTATTTTTTTAATGAAATACTTTCAAGTAAGGAGTAGAAATTTCTGAAACGATAGTTTCTAGTAACCCGGGACTATAGCTATAGTCATTCTGTGTGCTACAAAACTAGGAAGCACCTGAACCTGTTTCAATCTTTTGTCCACCTCTCAAGTCCTTCTTCATTTTCTTAAAATTCTCATTGTGATAATCTGTTTCCATGTACATAAGCCTGGCTTTCACCTACATCAAGTGCTTTTTACTATCTCTGACATATTCCATAATATATCTCCATGCATTATGATTTTAAATTGTATTAAATCAGTCATACTAATCAACTATAGAACAAACCCCAAATATTTATTTTTGTAATACAAGAAACATATAAGAATATAAACAATTGGAAGAATTTGCCAAATATCACTGAAAAAAATTCCACAAATCTCTACCCTTGATAGTGTCCTTCACTATCATGACATCATAAGAATATTCTGGGCTTGCTCCATAAAGGTGCCCTCTATGCAGAGCTGGATGAACTCCAGGTAGTTTATATGCCGTAGTTGGCACAGTGTATAGATTTCTGCATTGTTACTTATTTTGACAGTGTGCTGCCATGGAGTTGAGCCAAGGTACAAATCTTGGGCTATACATGTGAAGGGCTGGGACTCTATGCCATTGTGTGTGTGCCTCACAAAAGAAAAAAAAATGCAATAGAGAAGACCAAATATGTTGTAAGCTTTATTCAGGAATTTTTCACAGCAGCCTAGAGATTTGATAGTATGTGAGTCTCCTATTTGAATGACGTGAGGTCAAGTGTAACCTCAGTACAATTCCTAGTGAGATGTATATCATGAATAACAGAGGTTTTCTTTCCTCTCCCTCTCCTCCTCTCCTGGTTGGCTCACTTTGACTGCCTGCCCAACTTCAGCAGCTTGCAGACTGGATGCTACTTCCCACAGCAATCCACCTTAAATGCTCAATTATTAAGCCAGAGAAAGATTGATTTAAAACTCTTAAGAAACATCTCACTTTTTACTATGGTCATCACAGTTTCTGGTCTATAACAAACACATTTTCACTATCCAAAATTGTAATGAGCTTAAAGATGAAATTTTTAAAAAGGACAAAATTGCCAGCCTAATAATAAAGATTACTGGGATCCTTACTGGCAATAAAGATTAGCTTGACAAAAACTAAAGGGTAAAAGTCATGCTAACTGTACATACTTAGGTGTAATTAATGTCAAATTATTTTAAAATATGCTAGGACTTGCACTATAAAAATATGTAATAAATATCTACTTTGAAAAGCATCATGCAAAGTGGCTTTATTTAATCTAACTACTTTTGAAACAACTTCTTTTGACAATGTTTAATCTTATCAAAGTGACAATGCTCATCCCTTCAAAATTGAATTCCATTTCAAAATGTGATTTAAAAAATAGTTACTGAAGTGGCTACCATCATTGAAATCAAGAATTTCAGAATACAGTTTGATTATTATTTTTTTTACATAGGGATATGAACTCTGGGTGCAATGACCTGATTTCTGAAATATTTTCTTTTCAAACACTGTGTGGTAGACTAAAAATCAGATCTAAGTTCTTGTCTAGTGATTAGCCTACAGATAATCAGAATGGGTTTAGTGACCTTGGGCAAATTATCATAACCAAATGTAATCTAAATCCCCAGTATAGAGAGTTTGGATTAAATGAATTGTGACAAGTGACCTTCTTTTTCATATCTATTCTGTCTCAGTCAACTTTAAGTATTTGGCTATCTTGATTAGAAGTATTAAATCCACGCAGTTGGCTGTGGAATAGGGTTCTCGATCTTGTACTGATATTTTGAGTCAAATGATTCTTTGTTTTAGGGACTGTCCTGGACATGGTAGGATGTTTAGCAGAATCCTTGGCCTTTTGTACCAGATTTCGGTAGCAGTGAAAACCAAAATGTATCAATCAAAAATGTACCCAGATATCAAATGCTCCCTGAAGACAAAATCAAACTTGGTTGAGAACCGCTGCTATAGAAGGAAAGGAAGTGGTGTCACATTTAAATAGCTTAAATGTACTAATGTCACCCTTTTTTCTTTAAAGATTATTTATTTATTTATTTGAGAGAAGGAGGGAGAGAGAGAGAGTGAGCATGGGGGGGGGGAGGAGGGTGCAGAGGAAGAGGGACAAATAGACTCCCTGCTGAGCAGGGAGCCCTATGCAGGGCTTGATCCCAGGACCCTGAAGTCATGACCTGAGCCAAAGTCAGGTGCTTAACCCACTGAACCACCCAGGTCCCCGTAATATCACTTTTTTCCCCCAATATATTTGTTCAATCTCTGATACTTCAGTGCCATATTAGTTGACATTTGATAGGAAGTTGGATTTCCACTAATCATTATTTCACTTCAGAAGTAATAAATTATGTGATTCTCTGACATTGAGAAGGAAACGTATACTTACTAATTATTAATATGTCCATACACTGGTTATCAGTTTCAAAATATTTTGCTTAAATGCTTCTATTGATTATTATTTAATGTCTGGGAAGATACTACAGAATAATTTAAAAACTTTTATTTGAACTGCTTATGATGGGATATGATAAAAACTTGGCCTTAGCTTATCAGTCTGTAGTAATCATAAGATTCAAATAGGGAAAAAAAAATTTAAGATTTTTCTTAAGTTTCAAAATTTCTTAAATTCCTTTCATTTACTGGGTTGCATTTCTAGAGCTTAAAGGAAGTCAAAAAAGAGTTTGTATTTTGGGGAAGAACCACTTTTTTTAAACTTATTATTGGCTTTAGATATCAAGATACTGATTATTGAGCACTTTTATTTTTTAGGTAACATTGCTTCTGTTCTTCCATTAATTTCTTAAAATAAGATTGTTCAATTTAAAAATGTTTTTAATAAAAATTATATACATTCATTTTTCAAAAATAGGATTTGGAAAATGTAAGGAGTTTCTTGCACGTCTTCAAAGGATTACCATTAGCCTAAAATATGAATTTTAACTTTCTTGCTGGAATACGAACTCCATTAACGTAGGAACCCAATCTAGAAAACAAATTTGCTGTATAATAATTTAAAGGTGGCCACTGAATGACACCAAATATTAATTTATTGATTTATAATGAAAAAATAAATGAATCAATATATATGTTTGAAAAATAACAAATCCAGGGTGGGGAACATTATTTTCCTTCTATGATTTAAAAAAATCTACTCTTAAAAGGTATAAGACAGCATCTCTGCTTCTTACCAAATAAATCTAATATGACATTTTGGTGAATATTGAGTCAGATTAAAGAGAATTGGACAGTCCTAGTAAATACATACAAGCTGACCATTCATATACTCATTTATTATACAAAATTAACTAAGCATCTAAAATGTGGAAGGCACACTGCCCAGTACTGAGAATATATTGATGAGGAAAAGACTTTTTATGGATCCCAAAATGAATATTGGTTGATTAGGAAACTCTCTAACCCATATACTGCTAATGATTATGGTAAATTCCAAACATCTCAAAAATTAACGACCTTAAATTATGATAATATTGAAGAGGGAAATTGACCAGAGCAGGCCCAGGCCAGGAGGCCCCAGAAGATGGAAAGTTACTAACAATAAGCTAGAGATAACCAGAAGCCCTACTGGGAGCAAGAGATAACCAGCCGTTTCTGCTTCTGGAAACAGGCTTCCTGCCACAGGCTCCCTGCACTACTGTTCCCGCCTAAAGCAGCCGCTGCTCCCCCAGTTCAAACCCACCTACCAGCAGTCAGCATAGCCCTTGGAGCCTGACTGCCTGCAGTCCCCTATAAACGCTCTGTAACCCCATTGCCTGGGGCCCAGAATTTGGAGCAGGAGCTCATCGGGGTCCGCTGGTGTAAAATAAATCCGAGTTCTCCTACTCCTCGAGTGTCATTTTGTCTCTCACCAGTCTGATTCTTATTTTTCCGCAACAATACAAAACATTGCATATTTTTAACTTTTTATTTTGAAATAATTATATAGTCACAGGAAGTTGCAAAGATAGTACAGACAAGTCCTATGTACCATTAACTCACTTTTCCCTTATATAACTATAAACAAAGATTATCCTTGACCAAAATCTTGGAAGGCTCCTCTGAGCTTTCTTCTGGACTAGGCCTCAACCTTAGCCTTTAAAGACTTGAACAAACACTGGCATAGTTTCTAACAGGTAAAGGCATTATCCCTAGGAGGAAGCTAGCCTCCTTGAAAGTGCCTGCCTGGGAAAACTCAAGGTTGCCAAAAGAAATTACTATTTGTTCCAGCCAACACTTGAAGATAGGGCCTTTGTCTCCTCGTCTTGTGGTAGTGGGGGTAGGGGTAGGAGCCTAACTTTGATAAATGCCCACTTAGCAAACCCAGATGGGTTTCTGATAGATCACCCCTCCCCAGCTTTTTGTAGTTTTTTACTTTTCTGACTCTACTGAGCCCCCGTTTATCTCCTTCACTAATTTGTCATTTTTCCTTTAAAACACTGAGTCACCTCTGAAAAAACTGAAGTTCAGTTCAGTTCATGCTGGACTCTTTTCCCCATTGCAATAGTACATAATAATTAAAATCTGTCCTTACCGTGTCTGAATGCATCTTTGACATAGTCAATATCAAACCCAGCATAATGACATTGGTACAATCCACAGGCCTTATTCAGATTTTACCAGTTTTATTGGCACTTTGTGTGTGTGTGTGAATGTTTGTGTTTATGCAATTTAATCACATCTAGAGCCACATAATCACTACCACACAAAAAAAGATACCTAACTTTTCCATTACCATAAGATCCCTCTTGCTGCCTCTATAGAGTTACACCTTTTCCCCATACTTCTTCCCAACACCATCCCTGTAGTTTTGTCATTTAAAGAATGTAGGTAAATATCATTATGCCGTATGTTTTCTTTTGAGATAGGCTTTTATCTTTCAGCATAATTCCCTTGAGATTAATTCAAATTGTTGCACTCATAAATTGTCCATTTTTGAGCATGAAATGGATGCATCACAGTTTGTTGAACCATTAACCTATTGAAAGACATTTGGGGTATTTTTGATTTGGGACTATCACAAATAAAATATCACATGGCTGTTTTTGTATCAACATAAGTTACCTGTTCTCTGGGATATATGGCTGGTGGCGAGATTGCTGAGTCACATGGTAAGAGTATTTTTAATTTCACTGTGGTTGTTTCCTAAGAAACTGAAAAAAAAAAAAATTCCAGAGTGGTTGTGTCTTTTTACATTCTCACCACCAGTTGATGAGAAATAATTTCTCTGTATTTGTGCCAACATTTGGTGACAAATGGCAGTTCATGACGGAGTAATTAACCTCATTCTGTGAGTTAGGTCGTATTAACAGTACATTTACAAAATACTATTAGAGTTGATATTTATATAAATGATAAGTTTAAAATATCAAAATTTGCGAATAGAATATAAAGTGAGATAGAAGAATGTGTTAATCTTCAGATATAATGTGTTGCCATGTATGCTTTTAACATATTTGACAATACACAGACCCATTTTGCAAAATTGCGTTAGAATAAATAAAATTGCTTTATTTGGAAAGTTTATAGTACAATTTAATAGTCTCAAAAAATTGAAGAATACCAAGCTAGGAGCTAATACTAAAGTAAATTACAAATTTGATGGGCTAGGGGAGTTGTAGCGCTATCTAAACAACATAAAGTGAAGTAAGCATTTGGCAATTATTCGTCTTTGAAAATTTAAGAATTCTTTAACTAATAGTCATAAGCAGTCCACAGTACAGTCTCCCCCAGTGATATTTTTCTCTTCTACTCTGAGTTTTGGAAGCTGTCAGGTCCCACTGTTGTTTAAATATTTAATTCAACTCAACATTTTGTGTTTTTAGTTACTATGAAATGCTGAAGAGTAACTGTATATTGGCCTACAGTTTTTCATTAATTTTTATGTGGAAGAAAATTAATGTTTCCATATTATATATTTGTGTGTATATATATATATATATATGATAGCATGTATGTTTTGTGTACACCAACCTGCACGTATATAATACACACACACCCATATGCGTGTATATAAGTGTGCATTTTTCCCCAATAAAATATCCATGATGTATTGGGCAGTTTGTTTTTTCCAGGTATTGTTATATAGCCTGATAGGTATATTATCTCATTAATTATCAAACCATCATATAGTATATTTTAAGGTGAAGATTTAGAGTTGTTAAGTTTGAATTGAGAGGCCACATAATTATCCACTACACTGTATTTTATTAACTTCAATAGGTTGACAGAAAAAAAACCAGATTTGAATAAATTAGTCACTAAGTGAAAACTCAGGCTGAATTGCAGCTCCTATAGAGGCGTTGGCAACTCCTCCCACACCCACCCTATCCCCAAACTCTTACACACATGGAACAATATTCTTTTAGAATCTTAAAGACTGTTTTATGTACTTGAAAGTATTTACACTTGTGGTTTTTATATATTGTTTATTGTTATATATTTTGGTTACTTACAAAAATTCAATGATAAAAATCTACCGTCAAAAATTACTTCTTTGAAGCTTTCTGAATGTCTGTGTATAAATCCAGACTGGATGTACATTACCCAATTCTTTATTTTCCAGTGAATCTATCTTAAAACTCAGTTTTCCCTTATTTCACTCTCCCGACTCTACGAATTATAAATTCTGTATTTACATTTAGTCATCTGTGTGAAAGACTAGTAGGCATTTTGTTTCTTCTATAATGGTGTCTAAGTCAGTCATTATTTTCAATGGTGCTGTTTTTACTATTTACACAAGTAAATGTTGGCATATTATATGTGGAAAATAGTTTGCCAGTTAATTTATCTAGAAGATCATACCCTAAATTGGGATCTCTGGCTTTCACTTAAAAAAGAAGCATTTAAGAAATGTCATAGTTTACATCAAATAGATATTTTAAAGCTCATTAATTTTGCTTCTTCAACATTGTGGGAAGCCTAAGTAATGCAGTAGCAGTTTATTTTAATGTGAGAAAGGAAGAAATCAAGAAACATATTGAATGCATTAATAATACTGTATTGTATACTTGAAATTTATTGAGAGTTCATCTTAAGTGTGCTCAGCACACACACACCCACCCCTATGTGAAGTGACAGACATGTTAATTAGGTTGATTGTGGTAATCAGTTCACAATGGATACATATATGTAAACATCACATTGTACCCCTTAAACATATACAATTTATTTATTGACTATACCTCAACAAGCTGGGGAAAACCCCCATGTTCTATGACAAGCCCTTACAGGGACTTCCCAGGTTCCTGGGTCCACTCGCTTGTATGCGAGACTGAGGATACAGTTTGCTTTCTTAGGCGGCATTTTTCCGCCATGACACGGTGGGTTGTTACTTTGCCTCGGTTGGCGGTTTGCATATACACCGACCAATTATTCGTTTTTTGTTTTTTGGTTTTTTTTTTTTTACTTTATATAAAGTTTTCGTGTGCAGTTCTCAAGTCTGTAAGAGATGACAACAAATTTTGGGTGCCTGTGAGAACACTGGGCCCCACGACGCGTCACTAGGCTGAGTGGCCCCGCCAGCCTGGGTCTGGAGCACGGACTCTCCTCAGAGGCTGTGAGGCTGGAAGCCGCCGCGGAGGAGGGGCGGGGCCGGAGCCGCCAGGTGGCGCGCAGCTGGCGGAGCGCGGGAGCCACGTCGAGTCCTTGGCCCAGCTGGCCCAGCACGAGGCCTGGCCGGGTCTCAGTCTCTCAGGCTTACGCTTCACGCACGGCCTACCAGCCTGCTTGTCCCGGGAGTGTCTCAGCTCCGCCTCAGAGCCAAGCTGTGTCCGCCACAGCCGGCGGAGTCTGTGGTGGCGGATGCTGAAGAGCCGTGGGGTGAGATCATAGGTGGCCGCCAGCAGGCGAAGCCCGGGAAGAGCAGCACCCATTGGCCGCTCGGGCGTGCTGCTATTCAGGGTTCAGGTCCAGAAAGCTGACCCTGCCGGTGCCTGGGCAGGAGCCTTCCATTCTCAGTGAGGAGCCGGTCCAGCAAGGGCTTGAAGTAGTTCCTCATGGCTGCCTGGCTCTCTTCTCTCCGAGACGACATGCCAGAGTGACGGACTCCGCTCCGACGACATGTGATATATGAGACTCCACTTTGCTAGCGGACCACTCTAGAAGATCTTTGCTGTCTTAGTGAAGCAGGTGGCCATGTTGGGAAGGACCATGAGCCCGAGAACTGGGGACAGTCTTAAGGAACTACAGGAAGCTGGTGGCCTCCAGGAGCTGAGAATGACCCTAGTCAGTAGCCAGCAAGAAGCCGGGGCCCTCAGTCCACCGACTGCGAGGAAGTAATTCTGCCAGCAGCCTCTGTCCGTGAGCCTGGGGTGGACCCTCTCCAGTCAAGCCACAGTCGGGGGACACCTTGATTACAGCTTTGTGAGACCCTAAGCAGAGGACAACAGGTAAGCCCTGCCCAGACTACTGACCCCCAGGAATGGTAAGATAATATGCGTCTGCCTTTTTAAGTTGCTAAATTTTTGGTAATTTTTATGCCACAATAGAAAACTAATATATATGACTTCAGGCTAGAAATGAAAGATAACTTTCTAAAGTATTTTGCAGCTAATATGCTTAATAACAGGTTTCAGTGAAGGAAAAGTAATCAACGGCTTAGTTTCTATCAAATTACTCTCCAATAAGAGAATCATGGAAAATAAACCTGGGAGAGATGACACATCTTCAGCCCCACAAGGAGAATAAACTGGAAGCAGATTTTAATAGCTAATTGACAAATAATGATTATTTATCCTGGTAAGGAGTTAGTTTAAGAGGCAAGAGAAATTTCTAAATTTCAAGGGAAATTACAAGAGCTATTGGGTAGCCTGTTAGGAATTTTAATGGTAATTATCAGTTCAAATGCCCATTATGGCCATAAGGTAATATAAAGAAATGAGGGGTGGCCAGAGTAAATGGTTATGCAGTCATATGGTGCTAACTAGGGGTGTGTGCCCTACTGAAAAAGGTAGCTTCTGCCTAGTCCATGGCCAGCAGTTGCTATTTGGAATTGAGTCAGCTCTGGACTGGGTTTTTCATCTTTTTAGGAGATTTCAGAGGCATGTGCTTGTAAATATCAAATAAAATATATATTTTTAAAACTATTTAAAAATATTTATCTGGAGGACAGTTGTTTGTGGCTCCTGGTTTGCCACAAGTTTGCTTTACAGAATAGTCGATGGAATACCGGGGAATAGCCAAAGGAAAGTGAGTCAACTAGAAAAGGAATGAATCGTTTTCCTTAAGCTGAGAATAGTGGATCAAAGATACAAGTTTGGAGAAGGTATAATCACCGAGATGACATAATCAAATGTGGAGGAATGATGTTGGATCAATGATTTTTACAGTAAAACTCAGAGAAATACAGGCTGTCCTTTACCCATTTGGGAAGGACAGGAGGAAAGTAAAAACTATAAGAAGGCATTAGCACTTATATCAACTGTATTTAATTATTTTAATCATCTATATATGTATGCTACCTGCTCTGTCATGTAATACACTGTTAAAGACGGAAAAGCCTATTTACAGTCAACTGTTATTAACTCTGTGGCCTTAGGTTTGTTTGCTGTGAGTAGACAGAATTGACCCTAGAGATAAAACAACATCTACCAACTTGAAACCAGCGAAATAATTGCTTATTAAGGAGAGGGATTTATATACAAAATCAATACATATAGGAATACTGGACAAATGTGTGTGGAGGGTGGGTAAGGTGAAATCATCTGTGAATATACTCCCTGGCAGATTGCTTTGAAATTTTGATATCCACATTCTTCCTTCCAGAGTGTATTGCCACCATCTCTGCAAACATTTTTGCTGCCCTTAATTTATTACTATACGAGAGTCATTTTGAATATGTCAATGTAATACAGGCGTAGGACTTTTGACTTTGATCACAGTGCAGATTTGACTACAAGCATCTGGGATACAGCACTGTAATCTCTTGGAGACAATTTGTTGTCATATATGACCAGATTGTGCACTAATTTAAGTGTGGATGATGTGTAAAGTAAGTTTCTGTTTGTTGGGTCTCATTACTAGCCACTATTTTAAGACTTTAATGTTTGCTTCTAAGTGTCACCTCTGTAAAATGAGATTTGGATTTAAGCCAGCTGGAAGTTATTCAGCAATAGATTTCAGATAGGCAAAGAACAGCTGGAATACTGTTCCTGCTACTTGGGGTGCCAGGGAAGATGTATGGTTGGGTGTCATACAAGTATAGGAGGTGTTCAATGGCAGATGCCTATTTGTTTTTTAAATAACATGATATAGCCGAATAATGCTAGTATGTCAAACCTGAACTTTACCCTCAAAAGTAGAAAGAGTATTCTAATGATGTCTAGTTAACTATAGCCTGAATTTTAAGTTTTTAATTAAAAAACACAATACATTAAAAATTATAGAAATCTTAAGTGTGGAGTTTATTTTTCCCAAGTAAACGTGTCTATGTAATTAACACGTGATCAAGAATCCCAGGACATCAGTGGCAGCCCTCAGGGCCTGTCCCAGTCCTATTCACACTCATGTCCAAAGGTGATTACCTAATCACTATCCTAATTTCTAGCACATGGGTTAGTTTTTACTGTTTTTGAAACTTACGTAATTGAAATTTTACAGTATTTACTTTTGTCTGGCTTCTTTCAGGCAATATTATGTGTGTGTGATTCAACCACATTACTGTATAGAACACGTTTTGTTTTCTTTTTTTCGTTTATATTATTATATAATACCACAATATATCCTCATACCAAAGTGTATGTGTTCTGTTGCAGGAGAGTTGCTTGTATCGACTTTGGGGCTATAACAAATAATGCTTCTATAAACATACATATATATCATTTTGTCACATTTATATTCATATATGATTTATACATGCCAGGGGGTAGAACTGCTGGTTCTAGAAGATACAAATCATCTAATTTATTAAATACTGCTGTAAAAATGAGTAAAGGAGACTTGGTTTAAAATGGAATCAGGAAGCCATGAAGGTAGAGGTCTTAGGCAGGTAACATTTGTTTCAACTTACATGACCAGCAGGAAGAAGGAAGGTTTCTACATGCCTCAGTAACAGCAAACTGCCCACCACTTGCAGCCAGTGAGAAGCTGCCATAACCTTAAACTTCTATTCTCCTCCAATGAACTTACGTTCAAAACAACCCTCCATACTTTCCTCTGAGAACCTAATAAAATCTAGCCTCCCCTTTGTCTCTTTGGATTTGCCTATGGTTTGCCATAGTTTGTTGTCCCAAATTCCAGTTCCTCTGCTATTCCTAAATAAACTTACCTTTGTTTAGTTAAATTGCCATTCATTTTATTTAAGGTCGACACTGCTAAATAGTTTTTCATAATATGATTTTATAAATACAGAATCCCACCAGGTTTGGCATAAGTAGTACCATTATCTCCATAACATATGATTTGTTAGGCTTCTTAATTTTAGTAATTTCTGTTGCTGTTGTTTATCATTGGGATTTAAATTGAATTTTCGGGATGGTTAATGAGTTTGATTAGCTTTTTCAAGTCTCAGGGCTATCTATTTACATATTCTTTTTTTCTCACGTGCCAATCTCACATTGCCTTTGTTGCTGATTCTATAGCTTCTTGGATTTCAAAATGTTTGGATTTCCACATGAACTTTAGAATCTACATGCCAGACTCCAAAACAAAACAAAACAAAATTCTGAGATCTTGAGAATGCCTTTAATCTATAGAGAAATTTTGGGAGAATTGACACTTAATAAACATTCAGTATTCCAATATGACCATGGATAGTGAAAGCACTTAGGCTTCATTCATTTTCAGTATTTTGTAGTTTTCTGAACTGAGTGTTTGAACAGTGTTCACTAGGTTTATTTCTAGGTATTGAAGTAAATGGTTTCATTTATTAATTTTATTTTTAATTATGTTTAATGATATTTTGAGCTACATTTGAATTTGGTGTATTGATACTTCATTTAGCACATTTCAGAAATTCAGTTATTGATACTAATTGTTTTGGGCAAATTAGTTTGAAATTTTTATATATACTATCTTGAGTCTGCAAAAATGACATTTTTATATCTTCTTCTTTAATCTTTGTGTTCTCCATTTCTTAGTCTTGCATTATTGCATTCTATGAGTTAGTTTTGAATAGAAGTTGTGAGAATGGACATTTATGTTTCCTTTTCAGTCTTAGGGAAAAAGAACTTTACCACTGAGTATATTGAATGCTGACATTTTTTTATAGTTACCTGTGGTAAGCAGAATTCTAAAATGGTCCTATGATATCTGGCCCATACACTTCTCCCCTTTTGTTTTAAAGAGTCCTAACTTAGTTTTAGTCTAGTTTCCTAACAGATTTTATCACTAATGAGTGTTAAATTTTATCAAATTAGTTTTCTGTATCTATTGAGATAATCTTTTGTTTTGTTTTCTGTTTATGTGGTGAATTAAATTATGTTGACTCTTGCATTTTCTTGGAATAAACTTCACTTGGTCCTGGCACTTACATTATTCTTTCTATATATAGCTTGATTTAGTTTGCTAATTTATTGGGTAGGATCTTTTTATTTGTGATTATGATAGAGGTCCCTGCTGATTGTCATTGTCTTGCTCTCCTGGTCAGATTTTGGATTCAAGAATTTGCTGACCTCATAAAACCAAGTGGGAAAATGAAATGTGTGTATAATTTGGAAGAGAAGACATCTGGGATTTGATAATTCAGAAATATTTAGTTATAACTATAGTTTATAGTTTAGTAGATATAGGACTATTCAGTTTTTCTGTTATTTAATCTGGTTGGAATGTTTGTTAATTTTTGTCTCCATAGTCCATAATCTGTGACAGCCAAAATTTGTGCTCAGCTTCTTACCCATTATCAGCTACTTTCTGCTGGATTTTCCAGCTCCCACTTAAATTTGGCAAATGCTTTGAAAGAATTCCTTTCACATTTTCTCTTGAGCTCTAAATGAAAAAAAAATCCTGCCCTATGTTAAAAAGTGTATTCATTACAAAGGGTTTTTCAGTAGCAAATTTAGTTGGAATTGTATATTTTTATCCTGAACTTGTGTTGGCTTGAACCAGTTTTGGCTGATGTTAAATTGTGGGGAGTAGAGTAATTTTATATCTCACCCCCTACTCTGGTTTTGTTCCTTAGTCCTGGGAGAAGAGTGACTACCTGGACACATCCTTCATGGTTAACTTTGCTACATAGGCATTTCTAAACTTTCTTACTCAAAATTTGTTTTTTCATAAGAGCTTTGCTCTTGTTAGTCAAGGGAACCATGAATTCCAGCTGTGTGTAGTGACAACAGAAGATCAAATAAATATTGAATAAATCCTGGCAGATGCCAACATGTATATATGCCAAGGAACAAGGGTTAGACATTCACTCTTCTTTAGTGCCTTAGCACTATGGAAGATCCCAGGATTATGTGGAACCCCTGGGGAGAGAAAGGTTAGGCTAAATTGACCTATGAGCTCCTAAATTCATTGAGATTAAATTTCCACCAACTGACAATTTAAAGGATTAAATTGAATTATAGAAAAGATTTTAAAAGTTATATTTTTGGACACTTGAGTTAGAAGTAGTGATTTGTAGCCACACTACACAGTACACACACACTTGTTTTTCTTATAAATATTGAATATAGTTTTTATATCATTTGTGTTTTTTTCATGTAAATCATCATGTTCCCATTTCCATTTTAGTACATATACATCTACAACATTCTTTTAAAATGCTTCTAAGTATTTTATAACATAGATACAATATATTTTATCTAACAATCTCCCTAGTGATGGGTATTAGGAGCATTTTCTATTTTTATCACCACAAACAATATTGTGAGATGCTTACTAACTGCTCCTTTTATTTCTGTAGGAAAAGTGGATTACTGATCAAAGGGAGTATGCATTCATGAGTATCAGATAGTCTACTAGATTCAATAAACAAGCGATGATTGTTTTCCAAATTTTATTGAGAACATTCATTTTTACTAATTTTTCTGTAGTTAAAAATTACCTGTATGAAATCTAAACCAAGTTATATATGGAGAAAATTATTTTTAATTTTAGGTCAAATAAGGGGGACTGTTTATATTTTTACATACTGTGCTGTGTTTTAATTTTTTGGTCATTTTATTCTTGAGTTCTAAAGTTAAGGCTACTAATAACCCATCAATAGAGTTCCCTAATGATAGATTTCTATTTACAATAGTCTTTCTTTCCTCCAGGTCAATTTGCTAATTACATATCTATTTTTTTTTATTTAAATTTTTAGCAGCCTAAATAACACTTTCTAAAGAGATTAACTGTGAACACTTTGAACAATACCTTCTTAGCACAAGCATTTAATTTGACTGTAGTAAAAACTCACATTCTAAAGGAATACCTATAATGGGCAACTATCTGATGTTTCAAATGCTTCTTCCTGCATCAGTGTGAATATCAAGACTATGATAAACTCAAACATAACTAAATATTTGTAAGATGATGAAGTATTTTACCCAGAGTATTTCTACTTGTTATCAACTTGACAAGTAAATATTAGACCTAAAATGAACATCTGTTCATGGTAAAGTGGCTAATAAAAATGCCTGCAGTCAGAATGGAGGAAATATTTTCACATTTCTTCCAGCATTTTAATGAAAAGTTTATATGAAATATAGCGATTTTCATGAGGATATTTGCATGCAGTATTGTAAATGCTTGATTTGAAATATTTTACTAAAATTTTTATCTTTTTTGCTGCATTCATTCATAATGCAATTAAGCAATATGAGAATGGTATTTTTGAGATTTACTTGTAATATGAATGGAAACAATATTTCAAAAGATAATATATTTTTTGTTTGTTTCAATTCTGTTGAAGGATCACTTACAATAACTATAGTCACTACAGCAGATAAAGAATGACTGTGTTAGGATGAAATGGAGGCCAGGTCTCCTTTGATCTCAGCAAATGCAACTCACCAACTGTTATAAGAAATAAACCTGCTGTCATGCAACAAGTTATGAGAATAAGAGTGTATAATAGTGATTAACAGTAAACATAGGAAGTAAAAACAAAAGTTCTGACTGCTATACCAACCAGTTTTATGTGTTGGTGACAAATTAATTTCTGTATCAGTAAGCAAGTGGAGTAGGTCATATTCTTTTTTTTTTTTTTAAGATTTTATTTATTCGAGAGCGAGAGATTGAGTGGGGGTAGGGGCAGAAGGAAAGGGAGAAGCAGACTCCGCACTGAGCAGGGATTCCCAGGACCTTGAGATCAACACCTGAGCCTAAGGCAGATGCTTAACTGACTGAGCCACGCAGTTTGTCCCAGAATAGTTCATATCCTATGGGTGTCACATTCTCTTAGCTTACATGGTTGTTGTGTAAAATTTTATGTATGATTTATAAAATATTTAATACTTGGATTGAAGGCTGAATTTGGAGAAAACATGGGGACTATTTAAGGTTGAGTCTGCAGAGGTCCTGATTAAGGTACCTGAGTAGAATTCCAGCTAGGACTATAGGCTAAAGTGTTTCTCCTGTTAGTAGAGTACTGCCTCTTTTCTAGAATAGCCCAGATTGAAAGGAAAATAGAGTGAAGAAAATCTTTGTTATTTTCTGAAGGGAAGAAAAATGTTTAAAATATGTAAGTTGGACAATGAAGTAAAGAAGGGAATCAAAATTAAACCTAAGGACAGAAAGTGCCAACACTCAGTTTATAAACGTTAAAAGCAGAACTTCTTGGTTCATTATCACCAGAAAAGGACAGATAGTACAGGCAGTAAACCAGAATATGCAAGTAAAAGGGTCACAATGAACTCTTTTCTATGGAAATGGCCACCACAAAATGTTTAGCTCATAGATGGAAGATTCTGAAAAAAATTAGCAAGTCAAGACTAAAGACCTGAAGAGAACAAAAACCTGAAGTTATCCTTTTACTTTTTTTCTTTTTTCTTTCTTCAATTTTACGTCATTATCTCTTCACCTTTACAAAAATTACTTTGCTATTCTCTCTGATTTAGAACACTAAGTATGTATGGATAGAACCATTAGGACTTGGGAATGCTTAAAGCCTCGAGACTCACAAAATAAATGTATAAAAATTAAACTTTTAAAAAAGTAATGGTGAAGGGGAAAATTACTCAGAGCAGGCCCAGGCCAGGAGGCCCCAGAAGATGGAAAGTTACTAACAATAAGCTAGAGATAACCAGAAGCCCTACTGGGAGCAGAAGATAGCTAGCCGTTTCTGCTTCTGGAAACAGGCTTCCTGCCACAGGCTCCCTGCACTACTGTTCCTGCCTAAAGCAGCCCCCACTCCCCCAGTTTAAACCCACCTACCAGCAGTCAGCATCCCCTATAAAAGCCCTATAACCCCATTGCCTGGGGCCCAGAATTTGGAGCAGGAGCTCATCTGGGTCCGCCGATGTAAAATAAATCCGAGTTCTCCCCCCTCTCTGACTGTCACTTGGTCTCTCGCCTGTCTGATTTTTATTTTCTCGTCTGACTTTTATTTTTCCGCAACAGTGAGGTATCTGACCTATTTTCTGAACTTTCTTAAATAGAGAAAAGAAGTTAGCCAAGTGAACAAGGTTGAGACCTTGAAAAGAAAAACACTTTAATGTTGTCCCCCTCAATTCCTATGCAGCATCAAGAGAATGTGAAAGACAAAATGCCCTGCATGATTAAGACGATCATTTTATTCAGCCTTATTGCATAGGAAGAATGGTCTTTAATGAGGAAGGCCTCAAAGAAAAGAAAGGAGGCTGGGGTGTTATAGAGACAGATAAACAAAGGAGTTATCTTCAAATCTTATGGGAGTCCATGGACAGTAAGTTATATGGAGAAGGGTGGTTCTTTTGAGGCTAGCTCTTTTTGGAACACAAAAGTGTGGGAGGGGTTATTCTTAACCATCACTAATCTCTGAGAGCATACAGCCCAAGTTAAATTCAACATTCACCACTTTATATGACCACTAAATCTCTATTTAACTGCAAAAGTACCTTTAACTGAGCTGTCTATTGTTTTGTTCAATATCTACTGAATAAGGTCCCAAGTGATAAATTCCTTTTAAAAGTCATTTCTAAGAAATAATACTAATTATCCTGAGGAATTGATTTTTGTCTTTTATTACACAATAAAAATTGTGTAAAACCATTATCTTTCTTTTTTTTTTTAAGATTTTATTTATTTGACAGAGAGAGAGGCAGCGAGAAAGGGAACACAAGCAGGGGGAGTGGGAGAGGGAGAATCAGGCTTCCCACTGAGCAGGGAGCCCTATGCGGGGCTCCATCCCAGAATGCTGGGATCATGACCTGAGCCAAAGGCAGACACTTAATGACTGAACCACCCAGGCACCCCAAAACCATTATCATTTTATCTATACCTAAACTGAGAGCTAAACTGTCTGCTCAATTACAGTGACTATATATATATATATATATATATATATATATCATATATATATGACTCATATATATGATGTTATATGTAGTTCCTCATTATTTACATAGTGTTATTTATAAACATTCTGTATTAGCAGTTTTATTGTTTGAACATATTTTAAACATCACTCAAGATCTTTTTGGAAAGAAGCAACATAGAAGCAAATACACTTAATGAAAACAAGGACTAGTCAACGTCTTTTGTTGTTTCTTTAAAGCCTAGCTCATATTTGTTGAAATAGTTTATGAACTCTAAAGAATTTTGAATTGAGTCTATAAAGATCATAGTAGCAGAACAAGGATTATGTAACTGATGTTGAAAATGGTTATATAGGAATTATCAGACTGAATAGGTATTTGGTAAAGGAATCACAAGATGAATTGTTAAGTATTAACAGAGAATAATTACAAAAGCCATCTCATTTCAGTGATATGCAAAATCAGTGCTTAGGTCAAAATTCCTCAGAAATGTTTGTGAGGTCTCCTTTTGCATGTTGTCTTAGTCTGGGTTCTCATTACTTGACGAAGGGAGAGGGAATGTTAAATGTTAGAACTTGAAAATGACTCAAAGGCAACTTACTCAAGTAATTGAAATTCCTTCTAAAATTCTAGTACAGTGCCTTACACTTTTACACTTGTTCAGATGTCAGCAACAAGCAAATATACATTGAGATGGGAAAGGTAACTGATAGTTGATTGCCTGCTTACTGTATACCAAGTAGCATTTATATACATTATCTCATTATCTCTGTGAGATCACATTGCTCTTTACAGTGTTACTCAAATTGTGGCCTGAATTATTTTTGTAAACTGGTAGAAAATGCATATTCTCAGACCACATCCTAGATTAAACAAAACAAAACAAAACAAAAAACAAAACCAAAAAGCTAAATAAAACAAAAACTGGAATCTCTGGAATATGTGGCTTAACAAGTTATCCAGGTGATTTGAGAAACACTGGTTTTTATTATTGTACTGTTAAGGAAAAAGGTCAGAAGTACTAAGCAACTGGCCCAGTTCTGTGTAGCTAGTGAGTTGCAGAATGGGAGTGGTTACTGAAATCAGTAAACTTCCTCTTTTCATCAGAAACTCCTGTATCTTTGATTCACTAATTCATAAATTATTTCTGTGACCAGCCTGTCTGCTGAATCCCTTTTCACCTGTCCTTTAACCTTATCAGCCCCATTAACGTACGGATCTCTCTATTTTCTCCTTATTGAACAACAGTTCCAACGTCACTTCGTTCTCTAAAACGTTGAGACCCACGGTGAGTCATTTCAACTGTTTTCTTTCCGTATTCCTTATGTTATAT
Organism: Ursus arctos; assembly: GCF_023065955.2. Classification (NCBI taxonomy): domain Eukaryota; kingdom Metazoa; phylum Chordata; class Mammalia; order Carnivora; family Ursidae; genus Ursus; species Ursus arctos. Next base: position 19,008,270 of record NW_026622764.1, read on the forward strand.
CTCTTTGGTGGAATTCCTAAAGCATATGTATCTGGATATCAGCTGCTATTATGATGGTACCCAGGCAGGTTGGCAGTGGTGGGAGTAATTAATATACCTTGCCGCGTAGGATCCATAATCATCACGAACCTCAACTGGATCTCAGCAATGTCACATTATTCATATTTTTCCTTGTTGGCTTGCTATCATAGTTTTCACAGTATCTGTTTTAATTTTCTGTACTTGTCTCAAACTGTGCTGACTCTACCTCCTTAATCTCAAGACGTGACTTTGTCTTCTGTTTCTCAGATTAAATAGAAGCAATTATGTAGTAATTCCTCTAAGTCGGCATAGCTAAATATATCAACCTAAATAAATAAATAATGCCTCATCTCAGTAATCTCGTTTGTGAAGGTTGTCTTAGGTCAGCTCTAGTCTACTGTACTCTTTACCCTCTTCCACACTAAAGGAAATGCCTTATTTCAACCTTTGTGCTACCACAATATTTGGCACTTGGCACATTTTGATACTATATAAATGCTTCACTGGAATTATTTTGATTAAAAGTCTGTTTCCTTTAGTAATCTGTAAGATTTCAGAAGATAAGAAACTTATATTTCTTTTCTTTGAAACTCAGTTTGCTAACACTACCACAAAGCAATTAAAGAATGAGTAATATAATGGTGCAAATAAACCAATTTCTCTTACTTTTTAAAAAGAACTATCTAGATCTACCTTTTGTTGGAGAATAAAAGTCTCCTTTATACGGTGACATACTAGTAGAAAAATAAAAGTTAACCTAAATTTTTTGAGGTCTTAAAAGTAATTTCAATCTTTAAAAATAAAAATGATGAAAGAAGAACATATATGGAGTTCAAGGTTGTAATTGGTGCCAAACCATGACCAACAGCTTTTGGCTTAAAATGGATATAGTAAATATTTCGATCACTATGGAATAGAAGACATCAAAGGAGATTTTATCTGGAAATACTATTTTCTAAACAGTACAGTCAAATGATTTATTTTTCTTTTTCAACAAAGTAGTATCAAATTGCAGTGTAATAACACAGCATAGAGACATCCCTGATGGTGAATTTCACCAAGGTTGTGGAGTCAGAGCTGTTAAGAGCTAGTTGATGGTTTTGCCTCATCCTAACCCATTTCTCTTAAAGGTTGTGGAAAGAGTGAAAAGTATAAACAGATTTTACAGAAAATGAAATATTTTCTGAGGCAGAATGGCAGAGCATATTTGTGTTTTATTAAAAAAAAAGAGAGAGAGAAAGAAAGAAAGAAACAAACTAGACTTTCTAACAAGTTGGCTTTTCACCATAGGTCTGACCACTGTCCTGCACGATGCACAGTTTGACTGATTTTGTTCTCTTTGGCCTTTTCTTTGTTATTTTTGCTATATAATCAAGATCTTCATACTTGCTAGCTTTCAGCAGGAGTATAGGTTTTGTGTACTTAGAAATTTATCAGACTGGTCAAAGATGAAATAAATACTATTTCAAATTATGTTGGCATTTTGTGGGGTACATTGTATAAAACGGTGTTGTAAGATTTCAGTATTTTGGGGGAAATTTTAGATAAAATTAAGCAGCCTCTTAAAAAAATTTTTTTAGACTACTTGATATGATGTGCTTTCTTTCCAAAGGAGGAAAGAGCACAACTCCATTTTTCAGTCCTGTTTGATGATGTGACTCGTCTTAAGAAACAATTCCAGACAAACATTTTATAGAATGTAATAAGAAATAATAGTCTACCCATATAATTTTGTTTTGAAACAGAGGAAACTATATCATTTTTTAGTATATAATACTGCTGATTTCCTCATTGTTTCATCTTGTATAATTTTTGTTTTGAGAAATACAACTAGAAGGATAAATATGATGTATAGCACTTTACATGCACATACTTTTTTTTCCCATTGTTCACTTAGTTATTACTAATTTTAGCGAGGCTAATTTTTCTATAGATTTGCCCAAAGACTTCTGGAGTTGCTTTTCATGTGATCCGAGCAATGAACTCACAATTGTTTGGTGATCAAATACAAATTTCGTTTTGCTGAACATTAGGAAAATGTATTTGAATTTCTTTTTAATGTAGATAGAAGATAGAAAAAAATGAAGTAAGAGTACAGATAATAGTAATAGCTTTTATTTGTTGAGTGTTTATTCTGTGTTATTGGCCATGTTAAGTGAATCACTTATATGATATTATTTATTCTTGATAAGAGCCCCGGGCTAAGATGCCACCATTACCTCCATGTCATAGATGAGGAGACTTGAAATTCTATAGATTAGGTGATTTTACTGTGGCTTCCTAGTAAGCAAGAGAGCAGAACTGGGACTGATATGAATTTGACCCTGGCCCACATTCCCTGGTGAACAGTGGCTGGTTTGCTTCACGTCAGCCCTGCTCAGAGTCAAGAGTGATTGATTTAGGACCTCAGTAGTGAGTTAGGGTTTAGAGAGGTTCAAGTCTAGTGGAAAACCATTGAAGAGATGAGAGAAGATGCCTGTTGCCCAGTTCACTGCCACCATTATTGATGTGAGGAAAGGAAGCTCCCCTCAGTTGCCAGTTTGCTTCCATGTCCTGTCCATGAGGAATTCTTGTTATGTGGAGTGGAGCTAGAGTAGAGATAAGATGAACACAGACTCCCCATTCTATGAGATTTAGGGTAGCTTTTTAATAGCCTCAGCTCTCAGGCTGTTGGGATAGTGCCAGAACTATGAACATTCTAATTTTTCCGTCTCCTCTTCAGGGCTACCCTAGTACACTCACAGAGACTTAAGGAGTACTTCTTCCAATCCTAAGAGTGAAGGGATAATGGTATGGCAGATATCCCAAGCAGTTCCAGGAGTTTGATTATGGTTTTGACATGTGAACAAATCCTAAGAAAAAATCGGGCCAACATTCAAAATACTTTGTACACACTCTCCAACAAAAATATGCCAATTATCTAACCATCCCAGAAGAGAAGTTGGTTTCTGTACAGATTGTTTCTGTTTGTAATATTTTCCTAGAAGTTTAGGCTTTAAAAAAACTATAATGTCTCATTAGTTATGAATACTAAACATCCTCAAATTTGAAACTTAAAATGTTATCTTCTGAAACCAGTATTTCTCCAATCTCCATTCTCTCTCTTTTAATTTGTTCACTGTCAAAATTCTTAAAATAGTACTGTTGCCTCCACTACCTTTTCTTCCAGTATCAACCTACTCGTTGTTATTCTTCCCACCAACTTGCTGAAACTACTGTCTTTGAGAGCTCAAGTTACCAACGACCTACTAATTAACAAATTCAATGGTCTCTTCTAAGTCCTTACTCAACTAGACCTCTCCACGGCAATCAAAATCACAGACCACTTGTTCCTTCTTGAAAAGCTCTTATAACTGGAAGAAGAAAATGACTATTTCTTCCCCATAGAGAGATTTGGGAGAAAAATGGCCCTTGGCTAAGAATTTAATCAAGTACTTATAAGAAGTAATTTCAAAGGCTCCACCTGGTCTTAGTGTAGCAAAGGTAGCAGGCTGTAGGAGATATATGGGTCAACATTAGCTCATTTATTATTCCAGGTAGACCTGAAATAGCGCATTTAAAAAGGTGGGGGGGTGGGAAGATGAAGGAAAGGGAGCATGATGGCACTGCATAATAATGAGACCATGCTAACTCCATTACAGTTATGTGAACTTGTGAGTTAGGAGGCAAGTGGAAAATTGTTTATTTTTTTCTGATCAGATTTGGCACTGTTGTAGAAGTCTATTATGCATGCATATGGGTGCATATGGAAGAGAGAGATACACAGAGATTTTCAATATATTACAATTGGAAAATTGGAAGAACAGAATGTTTGTGATGACTTCTGACCTTTGGGAAACAACTGAAGGGTACAATAAAGTCCTCAGGGCCCCTCCTGGGTTGTGTGAAGGAACTCTGATAAATAGGCAATTCTTGAGAATTCCATTAAGGCCCACATGTTATTCTAGCCTGAATATGACTAAGGTAGTGACATTTAAGCTGAGATGAGATCAATCTCTATAGATTGACTGTAGAAGGAGAAAATTTTGTTAAAACCAGTCTAAAAAACAATGGGTACATTAATAAAGATGCTAAGTATATTTAATTTAGGTGTTTGTCTCTTTTCTCTTTCAATTTTTGAACTCTTGGAATGCGAAGATTTTGCCTTAGTCCTCTTTTAACATCATTGCCTCTTCCAGGGAGGTCTGGTATTGTTTATATGGTTAGTATTCAATAAACATTTTAGAATTGAATTGTTGAACTAAACATACATGTATATGCAGTGAATTAGTCATTCACCAAATTTTATATTTACTTAGATAAATTTAATTATGTAAATTGAAAGAAATGTGAAAAGTAGATAGTACGGAATTCATCAATATTAAACATATAAAAGTTAACAAAAATCATGTAGTAACCTGGTAAGGAGATAATGAAATAGTGTAAGTAGCTATCTTTTTTTAGTAGCTATTTTTTTATTCCATTTATTTAACTAAAACAAAAACAAGAACAAGTCACTCACTTCTCCAAACCCTCATCTTCTACCTCTGTCAACCACTACTCTTTTCTCTATATCTATGGCCATGGCTATTTATTTATTTAGTTAGTTAGTTATAGACTGTACTTATGAGAGAGTTCATTAGATTCTATCTGTCTCTCTGATTTATTTCACTTAGCATAATGCCTTCAGCGTATATCCATGTTGTCACAAATGATAAAATTTCATTCTGTTTTTATGGCTGAATAATATTCCGTTGTATATGTATATACCACATCTTCTTTATCTATTCATCCATCAGTGAACACTTACATTATTTCCATATGTTGACTATTGTAAGTAATGCTCTAGTGAACATGGGGGTGCAGATGTCTTTTTGAGTTAGTGTTTTTATTTTCTTTAGATAATTACCCAGAAGTAGATTTGCTGGATCATATGGTAGTTTTATTTTTAAATTTTTGAGAAATGTCCATACTGTTTTTCATAGTGGCTGCACCAATTTATATTTTCCTCAACAGTGCACAAGTGTTCTTTTTTCTCCACATCCTCACCAACACTTATTTCTAGTCTTTTTGATAATAGTCATTCTAACAGGTGTGGGGTGATATCTCATGGTGGTTGTTATTTGCATTTCCCTGATATTAATGACATAGAGTATCTTTTCATGTACTTATTGGCCATCTGTAAGTCTTCTTTGGAGAAATCTATTTAGATCTTCTGCCCATTTTTTAATCAGACAGTTTGGAATTTTTTTGCCATTGGGTTGTAATAAGTAGCTATTTTTGATGGTGTTGGTGGTAGTAGATGGAAAAAGTAGGACCTAAGCTAATGTTTATTACAAGTACCTGTAAAATGTCAGACACTTTATATACACCATCATATGAAATATAAATAAATGATCTGAGATATAGGTATGTTAATTTCAGTATACCACTGAAGAATCCAAAATTTGAAAATGTTGAATAAGTAGCTCAGGGAAGACAAGTAAGTTTCAACTTTCTTGCAACTACCTATCAATTTATTCTGGCTGCAGAGAAATGGCGAAAAGAAACCCTTGGCTATATCTCTATTCAATAAGAAAGAATCCTCATGGATTAGCAATATTTGCTTTAATCTCAGAAGGGAGATGAGGCTGTTCATTGCCAAGTATTATTATCATTGCACAAATCCAAAGTCTGAATGGAAAAATGAAAGTATGTGGATGTGTTTATTTGTGAGTGTGGGGAGAGAGTTGAAAGAGAGGGATGGTTGGGATTTGAGCTCAGATACGTCTTATTCTCAAATATAATGCTATTTCCATGACACGCTTAATTTAACTTTAAAATCTGAAAAAAAATCAATACATGTTTTTGATGAATGTATTATTAATGCCAGATGCCACTGAAAGAAGAGACTTAAGAAACAGTTTAAATTAAAAGTCTCTTAAATAAATAATACCAATTAAAATGTATTAACAGTAGAACAGAAATTGGAAAGGAGTCACTCCTCTGCTTTCTCCATTCTCAAGACATAGTTTACCATTTTCATATCTAAAGGTCTTTGTAAGCTTGAGGATAATATGTATAAACATTTTGACATAGTACCACTACATAGCCAAGAAAATAAAATATCTGTTCCTGAGTTCAGATGGTCTTTCCCTTTCAGGCAGTTGTCATACCTAAGTTTCCCCAAAAGGAAAAAAAAAAAGTATTTGATTCCTTTAAAATTTCCATCTATAAGCAAAGGTTTTACAAAATAAAATGTATTTACTACAAAGTTACCAAGTTAAGTTGGGCCTAAAAATTACCAAATAACTAAAAGATGAAATTAAATACAAATGAATTGAGGAAAGCAGGGCAATGTATATTCCCCAAATTATAGTATCTTTTGGTTTTAAGCCAACAATGCCTTTGATGCTCTGATTCTGTCTTCCAAAGACTAGACATTTGTGCTAGTGATTTGCCAAACTGGAAATGGACATTTTAGACCACTTGTAGTTACTTAAGTGAATTTATAAAAATGTAAAAGGCCAACTAGTCTTTTTCTTCAGGGTGAACCTTCAGAATGTGAGCAGTAGGGTGGTTCTTTTTTACTTGCCTACCACATCCATTTTTGGTTTTCTTATCCACTTGAGCATCAGGGGTCGATCCCTATGGAAAGTATTACCAGAAACCCCATGCTGGCTGGATTAGGTTTAAGAACCTAATCTCACCAACATGAGATTAGAGGGCAGGAGTAAAGAGAGATTCTCTATTCTCCTTTGCTTTGGGATGCATTTTTGTCTACAGCTGCTTCTCTTCACAATGAGGAGCTGGATAGTCCTTACTCACTAGTTCAAGTATCACTGAGGAATTTACAAATATTTCTGTCTTTTTTTCCTTCAAGTGTACAGATAGTAATGGCTCCCTAACATTACTAGTGTCTGGATGCCTCACTAAACCTTATTTGCTCCATTAGTCCTGCCTACAAGTCCTCAGCAATCTCTTCATATTAGCCATATGGAACAAATTTTATTTCCTTCCAGGAGTCACCAATCCAAATTGTGTCCTTGTTTTTCGTAGTGTTTTTCTTCTTTATGCTTATAAATGTGTTTGTTTTATTTTATTTTATTATTTTTTAAAGGCTTTATTTATTTATTCGACAGAGATAGAGACAGCCAGCGAGAGAGGGAACACAAGCAGGGGGAGTGGGAGAGGAAGAAGCAGGCTCATAGCAGAGGAGCCTGATGTGGGGCTCGATCCCATAACGCCAGGATCACGCCCTGAGCTGAAGGCAGACACTTAACCGCTGTGCCACCCAGGCGCCCCTAAATGTGTTTGTTTTAATGCTGGGTTTGCATCTCTAGTCCATACGATATCCTTGGTTGTCAAGGACACTCTGTCTAGTTTGTGCGTCATATCCTCCTTCTTCCTTCTTCCACTTTAAAAGTGGTTTTCTATAGAAATTATTTTAATCTTACTTGTTTTATTAATACACCACAGGGTTAAAGTGAGTGACTATAGCTGATAATTGATAAAGTACTCCCTCCCAGGTAATACTCTCATATTTCTACTGAGTAGTGGCGATGTGCTGGGAAGAGGCCTGCAGTTTAAGGAAGATCAGTACCTGAGCTAAGCTCTGGCCTTAATTATTTCATATTGCAAAGATCTTGTAAATGCCTATTCTTTTATGTCAAGTATAGGCACTTATTGATCCAAGACATCAAAAATGATTAATCACATTAATTCAGAGTATACTTTGAATGGATAATACATAGCAGAATAAGGATGTTGTGAAGATAAAGCAAATAGTTTCTAATCAGTAAAGAACATTTTTAGGAAGTCCTGAAGACTCAACAATAACAACAGAAACTGTTAGAACTAATAAATGAATCAGTAAAGTTGCAGGATACAAAATCAACATATAAAAACTTGGCATCTTTATATACAAACAATGAAGAATCTGAAAAGGCAAATAAAAATTATATTCACAGTAGCAACAAAAATAATAAAATACATAGAAATAGAATTATTGAAAGTGAAAGAGTTGTAACTGAAAATTATAGACATTGATGAAAGAATTAAAAAGACATAAGTAAATGGAAGACACCCCAAGTTCATGGATTGGAAGAATTGATATTGTTAAAACATCTGTGCCACATAAAACTATCTACAGATTCAGTGCAATCTCTATCAAAATCTCAATGGCATTCTTTACAGAAATAGAGAAAACAATCCTAAATTCATATGGAACCACAAACAACTCCTGTAGCCAAAGCAATCTTGAGCAAGGAGAACAAAGCAGGAGGATTACACACTTCCTGATTTCAAAGTATATTACAAAGGTAAGTGATAAAAACAGTATGGTACTGAGAAAACAGAACAGTCATAGAGACCAGTGGAACAGAATAGAGAGCCCGGAAATAAATCTATACATTTACTTTCAACTGATCTTCAAGAAGTGTGTCAAGAACACGCAATGGGGAAAGGATAATCTCTTCAACTTATGGTGCTGGAGAATTGAATATTCATGTACAAAAGAATGAAATCAGATCCCTCTCTAACATGTAAAAAACATCAACTCAAAATGGATTAAAGACTTTAATGCAAGACCTGAAATCATAACACTACTAGGGGCTTTTTGACATTGGTCTGGGCAACAAGTTTTTGGTTATGACCCCCAAAAACACAGGCAAGAAAAGCAAAAAATAGATGGGACTGTATCAAACTAAAACATTTATGCACAGCAAGAAAAAAAATCAAGAGTGAAAAGCAGCTTATGGAATGAGAGAAAATGTTTTCAAGCCATACATTTGATAAGGGCATTATATCCAAAACATATAAGGAACTCACACAACTCAATAGCAAGATGAAAAACAACTAACTGCGTTAAAAAATGAGTAATGGACCTGAATAGGTATTTCTCAAAAGAAGACATACAGAGCCAACAGGTATATGAAAAGATGCCCACTATTACTAATCATCAGGGAAATGCAAATCAAAATAATGATGAGATATTACTGCACACAAGTTAGAATGGCTGTTATCAAAAAGACAAGCGATAACAAGTGTTAGTAAGAACGTGGAGGAAAGGGAATCCTTGTACACAATTGGTAAGAATGTGGATAGCCATTATGAAAAACAGTATGGAAGTTCCTCAAAAAATTTAAATAGAAGTACCATGTGATTGGGTAGTTCCAGTTCTTGGTTTATACCCAAAGGAAATGAAATCTGTATCTCATATATCTGCACTCCCATGTTCAGTATTATTCACAATAGCCAAGATGTGGACACAACTAGATGTTTGATGATAGATGAATTTATAAAGAAAACATGGTAGACAAATATGTACACAATGGAATATTATTCAGTCTTAAAAATGAAGGAAATTTTGCCTTTTACAGCAACATGGATGAACCTGGAGGACATTATGTTCAGTAAAATAAGCCAAATACTGTATGATCTCACTCATATGGGCTCTTAAATAGTCAAATTTGTAGAAGTAGAGGCTAAAAAGGTGGTTACCAAGTTCTGGGGGAGGGAGAGATGGGGTCAAATGGTATTGTGTTTTATTTATGCAAGATGAATATGTTTTGGAGATCTAATATATGGGGACTTGAACTATAGTTAGTAATACTGTATTGTATACTTCACATTTGCTAAAAGGGTAGATCTTAAGTGCCCTTGCCACAGAGGGCAAAAATAAGTATATGAGATGATAGATGTTAGTTTTTGATATTCATTTCACTGTATATATGTGTATCAAAACATGAGATGCACACCTAGATATATACAATTTTTGTGTGTGTAAAGAACAATAAAGTAGGGAAAAAAGAGCATTTAATTTTGTTTTATTCTCTTCCTTCTGTGTTAGGCTTTAATTTTTTAAAATATCTTTTTATTACAATGCAGTGTTTTTTTTTTAATTTTGAGAGTGTTGACTAATACAGATTATACTACAGTGTCTATTACTTAGTTTTTACCTAGAATGTGTGAAATTGAATTAAATTTTCTACAACTTGTTTTCAGTTGAAGAACATATGTTCTAAATCCTTTCTAACATGAAATTCTAAGGACCAACTGTTTACTTATAGCACTACTAAATATATTGATAGATTGATGCCATAAGCTCAAATGGTATTCCCTTTAGATTATACAATAAACCTTGTTAATATCTTTGGAATTACCCAGGAATTTTGAGGAATATTGAAAGGTTCATCCATTTCAAATTTATCCTCAATGCAATCTAATGTTTAATCAAATTTTCAATATTTATTCAAAACTTTGAATCATACATAATACATCTGTTTTGAAGGGCAGTGACTATATTTGGAAAATAAAGGATAACTTGCACAATGTTTTCATTTGACTTTTAAGAGTTGATAATAGCTTTTATATTCACATTACCTAATTTCTATGATAATTTTATACATTGGGTGGACATATTGCATTTTCAAATAACTCAAAATATCTTTGGAAGCAAGGAAATAAATTCATATAAATCATAATGAGTTCGTATAAGATGATGTTGTCTTATTAATACCGAAGAAAGTTTCATACTTCCTCAAACATAATTGAAGTATCTGACCATTAGAACAATAAACTATTTTTGTTAATTTTATTGATATTTGCTCAAATATCAATGTGTAATTTTGCTGTGTCAGACAGTATTTTGTTTTATCATAAGATGCCATTGTTTTTGAATCAGTGAATTCTTTTTTAGAAGGAAAGTAAAATTAATAACATTTTTACCTAGATTTTGTATTTCTTTGCTCCTCTCATCTATAAAGTTTGACAGTGAAATAGTTAAGTAAACACAAAGTTTCTAAGAAGAAGCACTGAAGTGCATATGATCTAACATAATGTGCTTCACAGAAACTAGAAATTGGATTAATACTGCTTGCTCATGCTTGAAGCACAGAAAATTGCTCAAAGGCAGATGGATGGAGAGTGAAAATCTAAAAATAAAATTCCCAGTGGAAATGAGGATTTTCACAGTTCAGATTGGTTTCTTCTAGGATATAAGTCTTAGGACACAGAAGAAAACCTTACAAGCAGGGCATTTAAAAATATTATGAGGTGTATATATGTATATGTGTGTGTGTATATATATATTTATATGTGTGTTTATGTGTATAATTATATATGCATATTTAAAATTGTATGTGTCAGGAGAGAGAGAGGAAGGAAGGAAGGAGAGCGGTACAGAAATCTGAAATTTCATAAATTTGAAAACAACAGAATTAACAAAATTAAATCTGCTCTTTATCTGTAGCAAAGTGTTATTATTTATTCATCTTACTTATGATTCTTTTGTAGGTTTCTATTAGTAGACTTTCAAAATTTAACTGATTATTATTTTAATTAAAAAACACAATGAATCTTGGCATCCTTTTTATTGTTCCATTTTAAGAAAATCTAGATGGTGATATATTCTCCTTATGGTTTATAGTTATTAACTTCTGAAAGGCTCAGGTGTCTAACTGATGTAATTACAATATTTACAGGTAAATCACCTCAAGTGTATATAATGTGGTGTTATCATAATTATGGAAAAAGGAATTATGAATGAAAATTTATCTAAAAATACTGCATTGTGCATAGCATTGAAAAAATTCCTAACCAGAAAATATGTTAAGTAATCAGATTTAATACATTTATCTTAGCATAAGGGGAAAAAAAAGTCTATTTTATTGCACTTCACTTTATTCCACTTCTCAGATATTGTGCTTTTTATAAATTATGTGTTGAGTAAGTCTATCAGTGCTGTTTTTCTAACAGAATATGCTCATTTCATGTGTTTGTGTCATGTTTTGTTAATTCTTGGAGTATTTCGAACTTTTTCATCATATTTTTCATGGTAATCTGTGATCAGTGGTCTCTGACATTACTATCGTAATTGTTTTTGGGACACCACGAACTGTCCCCATATAACACAGCAAACTTAATCAATAAATGGACTGTTTGGACTGTTCCACTGATAAACAATTCTTCCAACTCTTTCCCTCTCCTCAGGCCTCCCAATTCCCTAAGACACACAATATTGAAATTAAGACCTATTAATAACCTTATAAAGGCCTCCAAGTATTCAAGTGAAAGGAATAGTTACATGTCTCTCACTTTAAATCAAAAGCTAGAAATGATTAAATTTACTGAAGAAGGCATGTCAAACAAAAGCTGAGATAAGCTGAAAGCTAGGCCACTTGAGCCAGTTAGCCTAGTTGTGAATCAAAAGATAGTTCTTGAAGGAAATATAAAGTGCCACTCCATTGTACACATGAATGATAAGTAAGTGAAATAACCTTATTGCTGATACGGAGAAAGTTTCAGTGGTCTGGGGAGGAGAGCAAACCAGCCATAATATTCCCTTAGGCCAAAGCCAAATCCAGAGCAAGGCCCTAACTCTCTTCAGTTCTGTGAAGGCTGAGAGAGATGAGGAAGCTACAGAAGAAAAATTTGAAGCTAGTAGAGGTTGGTTCATGAGTTTTAAGAAAAGAAGCCATTTCCATAATATAAAAGTGCAAGGTGAATCAGCAAGTACTAATGTAGAAGCCACAGCAGGTTATCCAGAAAATGTAGCAAAGATAACTAATTAAAGTGGCTACACTAAACAACAGGTTTTTAGTGTAAATAAAATAGCCTTCTGTTGGAAGAATATGTCATCCAGGACTTTCATAGCTGGAGAGAAGATGACGCCTGGCTTAAAAACTTCAAAGGACAGGCTGACTTTCTTATTGGGAACTATGTTGTTGTTTCCTTTAAGTTGAAGCCGGTGCTCATTGACCATTTCAAAACTCCTAGGGCCCTTAGAAATTATGCTAAGTCTACCCTGCCTGTGCACTATACAGGGAATAACAAAACCTGGATGACAGCACATCTGTTTACAGTGTGGTTTACTGAATATTTTAAGCCCACTGTTGAAATCTGCTCAGAAAACAGATTCCTTTCAAAATATTACTGTTCACTGACAATGCATCTGGTCACCTAAGAGCTCTGATGAAGATGTACAATGAGATTATTGTTGTTTTCATGCCCACTAACATAATATCTGTTCTGCAGCTTATAGGTGAAGGATTAATTTTGACTTTCAAGTCTTATTATTTAAGAAATACATTTTATAAGGCTGTAACTGCCATAGATAGTGATTCCTCTGATGGATCTATTGAAAACTTTATGGAAAGGATTCACTGTTCTAGGTGACATTATGAAAATATGTGATTCACGGGAAGCAAACATCAACATTAATAGGAGTTTGGAAGAAGTTGATTCCAGACCTCAAGGATGACTTAGTGAGATTCAAGATTTCAGTGGAGGAAGTCACCACAGATATGGAATTAACAAGAGAACTAGAGTTGGAAGTGGAGCCTGAAGATGTGAATGAATTTCTACAATCTCATGATAAAACTAGTGGATGAGAAGTTGCTTATGGATAAGCAAAGAAAGTGCTTTCTTGAGATGGAATCTACTACTGGTGAAGATGCTGGGAAGATTGTTGAAATGACAATCTAGGATTTAGAATAATACATAAATTTAGTTGATAAAGCAGTGGCAGGGTTTGAGAGGACTGACTTCAGTTTTGAAAGAGGTTCTATTGTGGTTAAAATACTATCAAACAGCATCACATGCTGCAGAGAACTTATTCATGAAAGCAAAAGTCAGTCAATGTGGAAAACTTCCTTGTCTTTTTTTAAACAGGTTTTATTTATTTATTTATTTATTTGAGAGTGAGCGAGAGAGCATGAGTGGGTAGGAGGGGGAGAGAGAAAGGGAGAAGCAGACTCCTTGCTGAGCAGAGAGCCTGATGTGGGGCTCGATCCCAGGTTCCTGAGATTGTGACCTGAGCTGAAGGCAGACACTTAACCGACTGAGCCATCCAAGAGCCCCAGAAAACCTCATTGTCTTATTATAAGAAATTACCCACAGCCACCCGAACCACCGCCCTGATTAGTCAGCAGGCATCAACAATGAGGCAAGACCCTCCACTAGCAAAAAGATTATGACTCCCTGAAAGCCCATATGATGATTAGCATTTTTTAGCAATAAAGCATTTTTTAATTAAGGTATGCACATTATTTTTTTAGACAGAATGCTGTTGCAAACTTAACAGACTGTAGTATAGTGTAAACAAAACTTTTATATGGAGTGGACCACTGAAAAATTCATTTGACTTACTTCATTGTGATATTTGCTTTATTATGGTGGTCTGGAACTGAACCCACAATTATCTCCAAGATATGCCCATATATAAAACTAGTGATTTTTATTGTTAGCATAATTACTTGCTATCTAGTAATCATTATAAATACAAGGTTCTAAGTATACCCACTTACTAAAAATGCATTTATTATGTTTATCTCTTTAATTCTAGAAACTCTGCTTAAATAATAGTAGTTAATACTTTTATTGGTGGTCAGACTTACCTGAATTATCTAATTTTCTTCAGTAAAAAAGGAGAAAATGTTTACAAATAATGCTATTTCTCCTTCATTACTAACACCAACCCACACCAAGTACACAAATGATTCACTAATTTCCTGATCATTTATTTTACAATGGCTTTATTTCATTAAGCCTTAATACATGAGCTACAGTATTAATCAAAAGAAAGAGATACTTATACTGTATTTAATGATAATTCCCTATTAGATTTAAAGCTTAACGGCTTGGAAGGGGTTAAGCTTTTCTTTTTACCAATTTAAGAAGTTTGACTACATTGACTTATTTTCTGTGTGTCTGCCCAATGGATCTATAAATTAGCTTTAAGGAAAATCATAAAATATGTTTTTGTCTTAAGGCTAGAAAGAAAAAATCTCTGTGGTAACCTGATAATTGCTTAAGCTTTGAAGACTGGAGAGAACACAGGCTTGTCACAAGACTGATCCTTCAGTCCCAGCCTTACCATGGATTTGCTGGGTGACCTTCACTGTTACCCTGCACCTTCTCTGTAAATGGAAAGGATCGATGATCTCTCAAGGCCCTTCTCAGGCTATAAATGCATTTTAAGGAAAGGACTGTGGCAGCTGTTCTTCATCTTCACTGATAACAGAACAAAAATATAAAAGACAAAGAAAAATGGCAGAAAGACAAAAATTGACTTAAATTTCAGGAAGGTTTGGTATATCAAGAAAAATTAAGAACTTGAATGAACCCTAGTAATCAATAATGGCAATGGCCTGATTTTATAGGTGATGGCAAATGGCAAGTCCCTTAGGAAAATAGAAATTCTTTAAAACAGTAGTGTATGTATGCCCATCTAAATGAGAGTTTAGAATCAAGTTAGTTTGGTTATATATATACATAGGAAAGAGAATTAGCATTTCAAGATTCATAAACTAACATCATATAAACATATGCTAAGTGACATATATTAGGGAAGAATTGTCTTGTAATATCAACATTATGAATTCATTAAAGAACTTTAGGGGATAATCCACTTTGTTCTCAAGTCCTAGCATCAATCTCCGTATGCCATTAAAACGAAAGTTGTATACCATTCAATGAAAGCTGTACACCAGGGGCGCCTGGGTGGCTCAGTCAGTTAAACTTCTGCCTTCAGCTCAGGTCATGATCCCAGGGTCCTGAGGTCTAGCCCCTAGTCCTGCTCAGCGGGGAGCCTGCTTCTCTCTCCCTCTCCCACTCCCCCTCTTTGTGTTCCCTCTCTAGCTGTCTCTCTCTCTGTCAAATAAATAAATAAAATCTTTTAAAAAATAAAATAAAAACGAATTAAAAAAAAAGAAAGCTGTACACCAATGAATATTTCCCATGTTCAACATGTTTTTTTTCCATTTACAGTTAAAATATTTGCATGATTTTCTTTGTTATTCTAACATCTGCTAAAGTTGTCACTCTCCTAAACATAAGGTTAATGATAAATTAGAATATATAACTATAATTTGATTGTTAAACATTTCACTAAGAATGAATATAATTTTACTCTTAGAAATTCTCACATGTCTCCCATTTTTAGAAGTGAAAAAGCATTTCTGCTTGAGAAAAAAAGCCAAAAAACAAACGTAAACACAGGAAAAACTATATAGCTTGTTATAAGGATGTAAACAAGAACATCTTGGAATCAGCACTGTGTTTAAGATAAACTATTTTAATTCTAAAATAAACAAAAAACCCTGTATACCTAAGAAGGAGAAGATCTTAGTTACATAAATTTGAAAACTGCTGTAACCATGAATACTCCTAGTGTGATTCCTTGTGTCAAGTTATTCTAAGATGATTCCCTTTAGTTTGATTGGAGGGTACAATGAATCACCTAAAAACTTTTTAAAATAAAAATTAGTAGTCTTATTTCATACAAGAATCATATATTTTAAAAAAATCTTAAGACCATTATCCATAGCAATACCTTAAAAGCAATTTATTCTTTACAATTTTTAATAGTTTTTGTTAGGATAATATTCTGTATCTATTTTATGTGAATCTGATTTATATTATTATTTTGAATTTCTGTATTTTATTCATTCAGAGTTCTCAAAGACATGTATTTTCACAAAGATTAAATTATTAGAAAAACATACAAGTACTGACATAATTTTCTTCTCCAAAATCATAATATTTTACATATTTCAAATGCCTTTTGGGTATTATTTTTATTTTTGCTAATTAAAAAAAGTAGTTCCTTCCACTTCACCAAAAACAAGATTGCCTTTAAACTTGGTATTTAAAGCTCAGGTACATGGCCAGAAATAAGGGAAAGTGGCTTGGTAAGGTGCTGTTTGTCCCACAGTTTACACACTTAAAGGGAGAATAACAGAACTCCTTTCCACATATGTGGGATTTTAGAGTTGTATATAAAATTAAGTTTATATGATTTAAATAGCTTGCTGTAGAGGGACAGTAGATCAGAAGTCTCATGTAGAAGCAATCAGGCTGGACAGAGAACACTTCAGGTATAACCTGGAACTTTTATCCTTTAAAGTTTCTGGAAGAATAGACGTTTTATAAATAACAAAAAAGTAGAGCTTAGGGGATCATTTAATTCAGAAAGAATACAATTTATATCATATAATATTCTCTAAGCATCACTGTAAACCTGTTGCATATATGAAAAAGAATAAGCAAGTACTTTTTGGGAAATGTTTGGAAATATTTTTCATATTTAGTCAAAAACAAGGTTCGTAGGGCATAGAAAATGGAGTAGAATAGGGCATATAAAAAGGCACATAGTGATGTGAAAAATTTTGTTCCTCCAAAACTACAAATGGATAGATGCACGAACCAATGATCATTATTTTTAAGCCGGTTTCTTTGTTTTGTTAATTTTATGTATATGATTTTTTTAATATTTAGTAATAATAAAATAAGGCCCAGTAACAGTACCAGTTTGCGGCCTGATAAAATAATAATCAAGGCAGAAATAAAGTTAAGTAAAAAGAAAAAAGAACAAGCATACTGAAAAATAAATGAATGCATGGCATTTTAAATTATATATCAAATTCAACATCACAGTTAATAGTATAAAGTAAAAAAAAAATTATCAGTCTCTCCATATACCAGTACCACACAGCCTTGATTATCACAGTTTATAGTACGTTTGTATTCTTAAGAAGAATATATACTCTGCTGTTGCAGCCTGGAAAGTTCTATGTATATCTCTTAGGTATAGTTGGCTTATAATATTCTTCGATTTCCTTGTTGGTCTTCTCCCTAGTTATTCCTTCCATTATTAAAAGTGGAGAATTGAAGTCTCCAGTTATTATTGTTGAATGGTCTATTCTCAGCCCCCATCCCACAGCTGAGCACAACTTCCTGAGTTAAATTTTTACAAAATCATCGTTGATAGAGAATAGAGATTTTTCAGGAAGTTGCAAGTTTGGACAAAATATTAACTGTATTCTGGGTGTGGTGTTTTTTTAGGGAAGCTCCAAAAGAGGTCAGACCCCTCCATTGTATGCAGTGCTGCTATTAGCTACTGAGCCATTGAGTTGGAGAAGGAAGGAGTGATGGGAATAGCCCCAGGTTAATAAAACATCTGAGACCCCATTGTCTTCATGATAGATAAATAGAAGGACCACCTTTATTTTGACTTAGCCTTCAGCTTTCTTTGCTCCTAATATACAAGATGCTTGCAAGCCTCTAACAACCATTGACTAGCAATAAGAGGCCCAGGTAACACATTGAATTTCAATATACAGAAAGAGCTGCTTTCATTAGCCACCAACACAGCCTAGAAGAAAGTATTGGCAGAAGCTAAGTAAATCTGTTGAGTGGTGGATAGAAATACACCTTTTTTTTCCCCCTGTGGTTTCCTAGTAGAAGTCTTGTCCATGCCTCTACATGTCAGCTAAAAGAATTGAACCCATTATTAATTGATGTCATCTTCCTAAAATTGTTAAAGGTGTTGTATAATTATTTTTACGTCTTAAACTATTTATATCAGAAATTAAATTTTGAGTCTTCATTTATCTGTTCCTAAACTACAACATGAATAAAATTACCATTTTCAGATTCACAATTGTCCAAAGTAAAAATGTGGGTTTGCTACCATGAAAATTGACTTCTCAAAGAGGCATTTCTCTTTGGGATAGCACTCAGGCCAGCAGTGAGTATATTAGTACATGCTATTTAAAATATAATTCAGGGAATTCTGAATGTACTTTAAATTCTAGTCTAAAATCCAAGTATATGGAGTTTCTCTTCCAAGAGCCACTATAGAGGATTTTATTTAAAAAGATGATGTTAAAGCATTGGATATAATAATAAAAAGAACTAATATGTTTGAAAAAAGGTGCTGTAAAAGTGTAATAGACTGTTTTGCTTCTCTTATTTATCCTGTAGAGATAGTATGATAGCTAGGTTCAAAGGATTACAAAGGTGAAGCTTAAAGTTTTAAGTCTCTTATAGTTTCTATTCCAAACTCAAGAGCAACAATAACCCTATCTTAGAAATCAATACTTAGGTAGATTTGGGGGAGAAAAAAATTTTTTTTCAGTAGACGAGTAATACCTAATTTCCCACACAATTATGTTTCTGTCATAATCAACAGTCTCCTGTCACCTTTCTCCAGGAAGAGAAAAGCTGTGAATTTACTTCAACTAATAGAGGAGGTGTGTATGATAAACAAATACCTTGAGTGTTTGAATAAAATAGCCAGTCAACCATGTAATATGTATCATTTTTCAGCCTTTTGAAAATATCAAAAAATTAAAATTGAAATGTTGAAACATTTGTTTCTTTTCTTAATGCTAAACTCTTGAAGGAAAATAATGAATAATAATTACCTGACAATTATTGAAGATTACATATTTTAAAAAATCTCAAATTTAACATGGATCTGGTTTGGTCTCAGAAAGGTTTTTTTTTTTTTTTTAAATAAGAACTACTATAGTTTTTTTTAAATTTTTAACTCACAGAGAATCTTGCCAATTAAACATGTTCGTAGTTCAATAAATCCTACTTGAATAAATAGTGCTACGTACAAAGGCTGATGGAAACTATGTAGGAAAATTATGTGTAGCAGCTAGGTTTTCTTAAGAAATTCCTTTCAGATAACACTATTTTGACAGAATGTTACCTACTTCAATCACTACTAAACCATCTTGAGAAAAGAAAGTCAAGGAGAGTTGCAGGAGTTTTTAACTGTTTGATGAGAACTTCATCACCTTTCCTTTGAAGTGTAACTTTCTCTTGAGAGGCTGAAGGCAACTCTGCGAGGGAGATTGGCACCTGAAGGATCTGAGTGTTGTAACTCTGTGATCTCTTCATTGTATTTATTTGTGGGTAAATATTTTATAAAAGTCTTCAAAATAAAACTTACCCAGTCATGGTTTTTAACATCCCCTTTGGTTTAACTAAGTTTCCTTTCTTCCCTTGTCTTAATAGGGAACCTAACATAAGGACTTCTTGCATTTCAAAATCAGTAAATCCATAAAAATCTATTTTTATACTATGAGAAGTTTTGAATATAATGTTAATCCTAAGTCATTTCAAACAAAGCTACCTGTTCGTTATCAGAAATTTTTTTGCAGTTTGTTCCTATTGGTGTTTTCTCAGAATCATTAATATTAATAGTAAACTTGATTGTATTTGATCAGTTTCAAATTTTTATTAGAGATCTGTGAGCTCTTTATAATCGAATATGACATTAACTGAAAGGGTGTTACCTCTCTTACTATATAAAAATATCGTATATTTTAAGTCTCAATTGTTATAAGGTGTATTTTTTGACTAAAGAAAATACATTGAAATAAAATACTCTGTGAGAAAGCAGACCTATCAGAAAAAAATCTTTAAGTCAAGCAAAAAATTTTCAGTAGACCTTTGCATCTAATTTCTCTTTAAACTATGGTTGCTATAAAGTCAAAGCTAACAAAACAATAATCTGGTTCATACTTGGGAATAAATAGCAATAAAGAGGAAATACAGGAAATGATATTCTAATATGAGTACCCAGCTATTTCAAAAGATTTTATAGTATTATTGGTATTAATATGTCATGATTATGGGAAGAAAATTACAAATACCAGTTAAAAGGTGATCATCTTAATTGAACTTCAGTGCAACTTGGGTGCTACCCAGAACTATCATAAACTGGAGTTTATGATAAACTACAATATTGTGACTATTGAGAAAAGTTGTTTTAACTAAACCCCAATATCTTCCAGTTCGTGTATATTTTTAAAAATGGTTCTTTGAGCCTGTATGGATGTGTATGACATTTTATTTCTTAATTTCCTTGTTGAACACACACAGTTATTAAGCCATAAATTCAGGACAATTTTAGTCTAGTAAAAACCAAGGTTGCTTTTGTCACTTTTGAAAATTGTTTAATGGTACCACTCACCACTCCTGGCTCTTCTCTTCAGCTCCAGCACATTACCTTCATGGTACAAAATGTATACCTCTGTCCCAACACTTTTTACATTGTGTTATCAGGTTTTATAACACCTATGGGCCTTGGGAAAAAAATGTAAGCCCTGAAATGGTTTCTTATTATATTTGATGTTTTTCCTTTTTCATTTCATTACCTGAACTGAACATATTTCCTGGCCCTTATTAGATCTCAGTGTATTTTTTAAAAATAATAAGTAAGTGCATAAACAGTGTGAATTTCTGCATGCATCTTGTTATTAAAAATAAATTAATCCATTTGTCCTTTTTTATTGCCCTTTAATCCATTTGTTCTATTGAAAGGGAATGTGCAAATTGTTATAGTCTCAACTATTAAAATTAATTTCAATGTAGTTAAGTAGAGTGGGTTGAAAAACAGTTAAACTACATTAATTCAAAATTTTGCCTGGAATAGTAGTATCTGAGTTAACAATTGCTGGGAAGAAAATTCTTCCTCTAGCTCTAAGCCTTATTTTGCAATTTATAAGGTAGCTGTATATATGCCCTGAAGGTGTTATGACAGGATTAATAGCAGTAATGGGAGAATGAGCCCATCTACACAATCAATTAATAAGTAAAATGTTGGGCGCCTGGGTGGCTCAGTTGGTTAAGCGTGTGCCTCCCACTCAGGTCATGATCCCAGTGTCCTGGGATCAAGTCCTGCATCAGGCTCCCTGCTCAGTGGGGAGTCTGCTTCTCCCTCTACCCTTCCACCCAGCTCATGATCTCTCACTCTCTCAAATAAATAAATAAAATCTTTTTTTAAAAAAGTAAAATGTTAGATACATAATGATGTAAAAGAACCCTTTGTAACAAACATTGTATAAAACTTATTGATACCTATTTGATAAATAAAGAATAATGGTAGCACCCTACTTCTTTCTAGAGTGAAAATATAGACTATGCATAATAAAGTTCATAAAATTCCTTGAACCATTAAAATACAGTTTGGGTAGATTTTGGAGAGATAAAATGTTGCATTTTCTATCTGTTTTAAATTATCCCTGCCTATGATTGAAATGTATATGCAGAGGAATTTATAAAATATTTGGAAGTGCTATCAGGAACTTGGGGATCTCTTAAAATTTTTTCTCTGTCATCTTTTGAATATAGCTTTCTTTTCTGTGGTTGCAAGATGCCTACCTCACCTTCAAAATCTTTTGGGACATCCTGATCCAGTAGAAGAACAAAGCATGAAAGGACATGATTATCTATATGGCCTGTTTGCCCCTGTAAACCTCCTTGGAAGCCTCATCCCATGAAGCCTTTGTAAATCATATTGGCTATGACAGAGTTACATGGGCACCCTTAGACCAATGCTTGGAAGGTAATTTTGGAGAGGGTGGTTGTAGGTAGGGTTAGTCAGCCAATCAACAGTGCCTCCCACTGTTTTTGCTTAAAAGTGATAAGAGACAAAAGAGAAAGATTAAATAAGAACTATAATAATATGTTCAATTTTCTTAAAATGTCCTTTGTATGGTGCTTTTGTATACAGTATGGTAGATAGGAAGTGTTATTAAAAGTTCAGAACTCTGCTGGTGATTTGCTTGGCTTTGCTTCAGTGATGTCCCGAAAGACTGGCACACTTACTCAGGAGAATATGAAAAATAGGAATACTCTCACACAATACACAATTATTACCAATATGAGATTTTTATATATTTTGTGTTTCCTTGGAGAAATCACTCAAATACAAGCACTAGATACAAAACTATAAGCTAGTAAAGGAGTCTTTACGTTAATTTCCAGCAACCAAAATTAAATTGAATGCATCTGGTCGAAGGAGAGTAAAACTAAATAGGATTTGAGCTGATTCTTTCTTGGCCACACTTGCATGAGTGCCTCTGATACTTCCCTTTAGGGTGCAAAAGATGAAGAAGTAGTCCAGGTCTCCTTTGGAACTTTATCTGCCTTAGATTAGAACAATGGTTTCATGGTGTTTTTTATGTTGTGGCACAATAGAATGGTAATATTTGAGATTTGTTGAATGATTTCCATGGACAGAGTGGTTTGCAATCGTGGGACACCTGTAACCCATACATGGCTTCTCCGCATGTCACAATAAATTGGTTGGAGAAACTATTTCTTATACAATGTTTGCATCAGGGCTTGTGTCTTTCTGATGAGCAAACACAGTTCTGAATGAGGACAGAGGGAAAACTCCAGATACTGACTTCACTACTAATGGCTGATTTCCTTTCTTTGCTCCCAAGGCCTAATTTCCTCCAGTTGTTTACAATACACGTTCTTTTCCATAGCCCTTCCAATGCTAATGGCCTCCTTCTATTAAAAAAATTCTTTCCCCTCTCATATATCCCCCCCCCCCCCCCGCCGCCCATGGCCTCACTGTTGTTTCTTTTTCATTAAGTCATGTTATGGAGTATGAATCCTGAACAAAGTCAGTCTTTAGGCAAAGCGTGTGCAGTGATGAACAATGCAGGGCTTGCCCTTAGCTGGTTCTCTATTGGCATGGCTAGGCTAAGGCAACATACGAAGTCTGAAACTTGGACTTTCTCGTTTGTTTGACTTCCCTCTTTTTATGGCTTTGCTGCTCATACTCCCCAACTTCCTTGCTCCACCATGGCTCAACTGAAAATGTGCTCTCTTTTTGCTCAGATTTCCATTAATAAGGATTCTTTAGTCTTCCCACAAAAATCTCTTATACAGCAGTAATTCTTATGAAATCATTTCAGTTGGCTTTAATCTTTTTTTCCTTTTTCTTAATTTAAATTCAGTTAGCCAACATAAAATACATCATTGGTTTTCGATGTAGTGTTCAGTGATTCACTAGTTGCATATAATACCCAGTGCTCATCATATCACGTGCCCTCCTTAGTGTCCATCACCCAGTTACCTCATCTCCCCACCCACCTCCCTTTCCACAACCCTCAGTTTGTTTCCCAGAGTCCAGAGTCTCTCATGATTTGTCTCCCTCTCTGATTTCTGCCCATGCAGTTTTCCCTCCCTTCCCCTATGATCCTCTGCATTATTTCTTATATTCCACATAATGAGTGAAAGCATATGATAATTTTCTTTCTCTGATTGACTTATTTCACTTAGCATAATACCCTCTAGTTCCATCTATGTCGATGTAAATGGTAGGTAGTCATCCTTTCTGATGTCTAAGTAATATTCCATTGTCTGTATGAACCACATCTTCTTTATCCATTCATCTGTTGAAGAACATTGGCTTCTTCCACAGTTTGGCTATTGTGGACATTGCTGCTATGAACATTGGGGTGCAGGTGACCCTTCGTCTCACTACCTGTGTGTCTTTGGAATAAGTACCCAGTAGTGCAATTGCTGGGTCATAGGGTAGTTCTGTTTTTAACTTCTTGAGGAACCTCCATACCGTTTTCCAGAGTGGCTGTACCGGCTTGAATTCCCACCAACAGTGTAAGAGGATTCCCCTTTCTCCATATCCTTTCCAACATTTGTTGTTTCCTGTCTTGTTAATTTTAGCCATTCTAATTGTGTAAGGTGCCATCTCATTGTATTTCTCTGATGACAAGTAATATGGAGCATTTATTCATGTGTCTGTTGGCCATTTGTATGTCTTCTTTGGAGAAGTGTCTGTTCATGTCTTCTGCCCATTTCTTGACTGGATTTTTTTTTTTTTGGGGGGGGTGTTGAGTTTGATAAGTTCTTTATAGATCTTGGATAATAGTCCTTTATCTGATAGGTCATTTGCAAATATTTTCTCCCATTCTGTAGGTTGTCTTTTAGTTTTGTTGACTGTTTCCTTTGCCTTGCAGAAGTTTTTATCTTGATGAAGTCCCAAAGTTCATTTTTGCTTTTGTTTCCCTTGCCTTTAGAGACATGTCTTGCAAGAAGTGACTATGGCCGAGGTTGAAGAGGTTGCTGCTTATGTTTTCCTCTAGGATTTTGATGGATTGCTGTTTCACATTGAGGTCTTTCATCCATTTTGAGTTTATCTTTGTGTATGGTGTAGAAGAATGGTCCAGTTTCATTCTTCTGCATGTGGCTGTCCATTTTTATGAGCACCATTTATTGAAGAGACTATCTTTTTTCCATTGGATATTCTTCCTGCTTTGTCGAAGATTACTTGACCGTAGAGTTGAGGGTCCATTTCTGAGCTCTCTATTCTGTTCCATTGATCTATGTGTCTGCTTTTGTGCCAGTGCCATGCTGTTTTGTTGATGATCACAACTTTGTAATATAGCTTGAAGTCAGGCCTTGATGCAGAAAAAGCATTTGACAAGGGGCGCCTGGGTGGCACAGCGGTTAAGCGTCTGCCTTCGGCTCAGGGCGTGATCCCGGCGTTACGGGATCGAGCCCCGCATCAGGCTCCTCCGCTAGGGGCCTGCTTCTTCCTCTCCCACTCCCCCTGCTTGTGTTCCCTCTCTTGCTGGCTGTCTCTATCCCTGTTGAATAAATAAATAAATAAAATCTTTAAAAAAAAAAAAAAAAGAAAAAGCATTTGACAAAATACAACATCCTTTCTTGATTGATACTCTTCACAGTGTAGGGATAGAGGGAACATACCTCAATATCATAAAAGCCATCTCCAAAAAGCCCACAGCAAATATCATTCTCAATGGGGAAAAACTGAGCACTTTCCCCTAAGGTCGGGAACATGACAGGGATGCCCACTCTGCACTGTTGTTCAACATAGTACTAGAAGTCCTAGCCTCAGCAATCAGAAAACAAAAAGAAATAAAAGGCATTCAAATTGGCAAAGAAGATGTCAAACTCAAAGTCTTTGCAGGTGACATGATACTTTATGTGGAAAACCCAAAAGACTCCACTCCAAAATTGCTTGAAGTCATATAGCAATTCAGCAACATGGCAGGATACAAAATCAATGCACAGAATTCATTTGAGTTTCTATACACTAACAATGTGACTGAAGAGAGAAATTAAGGAATTGATCCCATTTATGTAAAAATTGCACCAAAAACCATAAGGCACATAGGAATAAACCTAACCAAAGAGGTAAATGGTCTGTACTCTAAAACTACAGAACACTTATGAAAGAAATTGAGGAAGATACAAAGAGGTGGAAAGACATTCCGTCCTCATGGATTGGAAGAATAAACATCGTTAAAATGTCTATGCTGCCTGGAGCAATCTACACATTCAGTGCAGTCCCTATCAAAATACCATCCACATTTTTCACAGAGCTGGAACAAACAATCCTAAAATTTGTATGGAAACAGAAAAGACCCCAAATAGCCAGGAGAATGTTGAAAAAGAAAACTAAAGCTGGGGGCATCATAATGGCCTGACTTCAACTATATTACAAAGCTGTGATCAAGACAGTGTGGTACTGGCACAAAAACAGTTGACTTTAATCTTATATGGTGTTTCATGTAGATCACAAATTCTTTGAAAATAATTGGACCTTCTAAATATCTGTACTGACAACATTGCCCTAAATATGGGCAATCAATAAGGAATGCTTTTAAAAATACTATATAACTTTTCAAGCATAAAATTATATAATACGATAAAATATATTCATGACACCCAATATTCATATCTGGCATATCTTGTTTTGTTTTGTTTTTCCAATGCACTAAGTCTTCCCAATTATCAGATACTATAAATATGTCAGTATATTTTCCTAAAATATATGGACTTAAGAAAATTACAACATACCACTTTCACACTAAAAAATTAACAGTAATTTCACAATTTTTGCTCAATATTCACATTTCTCAAGGTGTCTGATAAGTGATAATAACATATTATTCCTTTATCTGAATACAAAGAAGGATCATATATTGTGATAGCATGTCTTCTTAATGTTAATCTATATCTTCTCTCTTTTTTCCAAATGAAGTAAAATTTACATTAAATGAAATGCACAGATATTGTGACAATTCTGAGTTTTGATTAATATATACATCCGTGCAAACAGTACCCCAGTCAAAATATATACATTTCCATGACCCCCGAAACTTTCCTTGTGCCTTCTACTGGTCAATTGCCATAACCCCATTGTTCTGATTTTTCCATAATACATTGAATTTGTCTTATCTAGAAATTGATTATATACCATGTGTAATGTCTTCTCTTGTGATAGATTATTTCTCTCAACAAAATGTTTATGAGCTTTGGCCATGTTTCCCATATTATGTTTTTTTATGGCTGAGTAATATTTCATTATATCAATATATCGCAGTGTTTTCCTTTCTAATGTTGATGGGCATCTGAGTTGCTTTTCATATTTTGCTATAATAAAGCTTCCATAAACATGTTGCATGTAAAATTACTTTTCTGTTCTTATACTTCCATTTCTTTTGGGTAAATAGTTGGAATTGCTTGTTCATAAATTTGACCTTAAAAACAAAATTATGGGGTGCCTGGGTGGCTCAGTTCATTGGGCGCCTGACTCTTGATTTTGGCTCAGGTCATGATCTCATGGGTTGTGATATCTAGCCCTGTGATTCTCTCTCTCTCCTCCTGCCCCTTTCCCACTTGTGTGCTCTCTCTCTCTCTAACGTAAGTAAATAAAATCTTAAAAAAAAAAACTGTCAGTGTGGATTTTTCACTTTTAATTCTCAACAGCAATGTATAAACATCTCAGTTCCATCACATTATGGCCAAATCTAATTGGGTTTTTGGCTTTTTATTTTTGATATATAGGAGGTCATATAACTTACATATCAGTTTTATATGATATACAATATATAATACATATATTAAAGAAATATAGATACTATATATTAAACATTTTAAAATGTAAAATATATACCATAATAGGGTATAATATAAATAGGATTATATATGTATAAGTACATATATAGGTATTAATATAATACGATGTATTGTACATTATATAAAGTATAATATAAACTACAATATATACTATAATATAGTATAAAGTATAACAGAGTATAATATACACAGTAATACAGCTTAGTATAATATAATATTAAATATATAATATTGTATATGTATGTAGTTCTATGTCTGTATTAAGTTACATGTTAGGAACAAGTCCTTTGTAATAATAATGCCTACTAGAGATATGGAAATGTTTTTTACCAATTTGCGGCTTGCTTTTTATTTTTTAATGGTATTGTTTGATGAGAAAATAATTAAATTTCTGTTGATGCCCAGTTGATATTTTTTTGTGTTTATAGTTAGTGTTTTTTATAGTCTCTGAGAAATCACTGGTTGCTAAAAGATATGAAAGATATTCTACTATATTTTCTTTTAGAAGATTTGAAATTTAAACTTTTACTATTAGATCTGTGGAAATTCCAAATTAATATTTGCTATACTATGCAGTAATGATCAAGGATTACTTTTTCAATGTTCATCCATAGCACTAGGTTTTGAAAAGATATTTCTTTCCCAATTGAATTGCTCTGTTGACTCTGTCAGTATTTAATTGATGTTATATGTGGGTTAATTTCTGGACTCTCCATTCTATTAATTGTAGTGTCTATTTTTATATCAGTCACACACTTTACTGATTACTGTAGCCTTGTAGGAAGTCAGAAAATCAGGAAAAAACTTAATATATATATTTTTTCTGTCAAGATATCTGGCTATTCTAGGTCCTTTTTATTTTTGTATACATTTTATAAAGTTTGTCAGTTTCTTCAAAAATATGTTGTTATTTTGGTTGGGAATGCATAGATTCTGTAGCTTGATTTTGAGAGAATTGACATCTTAACAATGTTAACATACATTTTCCTGTCTATGATATTATATATAATTATCCACTTGTCTTCCTTAGTTTCTCTCAGTAATGTTTTTGAACTTTTAAATGTGGAGAACTTGCACATCTTTTAAAAAATATTTCTAAATATTTCTGGGTATTTATGTTATTGCAAAGGGTATTTTTTAAATTAAATTTTCTTCTTAGTTCTATATACCAGTATATAGAAATAAAACATATTTTTCTTTATAGACCTTCTACCTTATAATCCGTCTAAATTTATTTTTTAACTCTACAGATTTTAACTCTAGCTTACACATTTCATATGATTATATCTCTATCTTTCTATCTATATCTATCTATCTATCTATCTATCTATCTATCTATCTTCTATCATGAATTCTGTAGGAAAAGACTTGTCTTTCCTCATTTCCGGTCATTGTACCCTTTATTTATTTTTCTTACTTTCTGGTGCTAACAAGAACAGTGTTGAATGGGAGCCCTGAGAGAAGACATCTTTGCCTTTTTTTGCTTTCAGAGGGAGGATGTATCATTGTTAAAGTATGATGTTAGCTGTAAGTTTTTTACAGGCGCTTTTATTCAGGTTGAGGAAATTTTCAATTATTTTTGGCTGAGTGGCTCTATCGTGATTGGATGTTGAATCTTTTTTTTCAAATGATTTTTCTTAAAATATTCAGATTGGTCAAGTGATTCTTTTAGCTTCTTAATATACATGTTCAGTGATTTTAAACCTATCTTTTTTTCTAATATAGGTATTTGAATGATAGATTTGCTTCTAGGTGCTTCATCAATGCATCTCACATTTTGATAGGTGTAGTTTTCATTTTTATTTTAAAATAGTTTCTAATTTTCGTGTGTTTCTTTTTTAAAACAAATAGGTTCTCATATGTGTTTTGTTTAATTTTCAAATATTTGATGCTTTTTAAAGTTTATTATTGATTTTTAATTTAATCTCATTGTGGACAAAGAACAATAGTTTGTAAGATTTCATTATTTTGAAATTGGAGTCTAGTTTTATGGCCCCCATTTTAGTATAGCTTAGTGAATGCTCCATGTGCACTAGAAAAGAATGTATATTCTGCAGTAGTGGGAGTATTGTCTTATAAATTTAATATAGTTCATGTTGATAGTGTTGAAAAGCATAAATACTTGAGTTTTTGTATGTATGGAATTGTTTTACCAATTGCTGAAGAAGTGTTAAACCTTTAAATATGATTAGTGGTCTTCTCTATTTCTTTGGTTCTATTACTTTGTCTATATATTTTATGACTCTGTTATTAAACACATACTCATTTTACATTGTTTTTCAAAAAAAAATTCAAATCTTTAATCCATGACATCATCTCTTTATCTATGGCCTTGTCTTAAAGTCCATTTTTCTCTTCTGAGGATATTAATAGGGTCAGTATCTTTCTTGTGCTTATACTTTGTATTTTTTTTTCCCTCTTTTTGCATTTAATCTATCTGTGCATGTAATAGGCCAATCCGGTATTGTCTTACTTTAAATTTGAGTAGTTCTTTATGTTTTATAAAATTGTTTCTATTTCCTCTTTCCACATTTGCTTTTTTTGTTCTTTTACCCCACTTTTACATCTTTTCTTTCCTTTTTTTTTTCTCGTTTGTGCATTCCATGTTATTTTTGCAAGTTACTTTTTAGGACAACTTTTTGTATATTTTTTGGTGGCTGATCTAGAAACTAAAACATATTTCTTTAATTTGTCGATATCTACTGAGAGTTAATATTTATACCACTTCAGGGGCGCCTGGGTGGCACAGCGGTTAAGCGTCTGCCTTCGGCTCAGGGCGTGATCCCGGCGTTATGGGATTGAGCCCCACATCAGGCTCCTCTGCTATGAGCCTGCTTCTTCCTCTCCCACTCCCCCTGCTTGTGTTCCCTCTCTCGCTGGCTGTCTCTATCTCTGTCAAATAAATAAATAAAATCTTCAAAAAAATATTTATACCACTTCAGGTAAAATCTAAGAACTTTATTGCAATGCAATTCTCATGTACCCTTTACTATACTTGATACTATTATTGTCACATATTTCACTTCTAAATATATAATGTACCCCACAGTACAACTTTTTTTTTAATGGCTCAGTTACTTTTAATGAATTGAAGAAAAGAAAATAAAAATTTATCCATATCTTTATAATTGTGGAATTCTTCATTTTTCTTATAGATATGTGTTTCCATCTAGTAAATTTTTCTGTTAAACTTGAAGAACTTTATTTAGCATTTCTCTTAGTGCAGAACTATTGGCAATGAATTCACTTAGCTTTTCTCATCATAAAATGTCTTTATTTCACCCTTATTTTTGAAAGATTGATTCACTGTATATAGTATTCTGAATTAACTACCTCCCCCCCCCCCCCCCCCGCCCAACTCCACTCATGAACTTTTAAAAAGTATCCTTTGTTTGCCTCTGGCATCCAAGGTTATGAGCAGTAAGCCATCATTCTTATAATTGTTTTCCTTTGTGTGTAACCTGTTTTTAACCTCTTTGATTGCTCTTGAAATTTTGTCCTTGAGTTTGATAGTGTGATTATGGTATGCACAGTTTAGATTTTCTTTGTATTTATCCTGCTGGGGGTATCCTTAGGCTCTTGGATATGTAGATCAAAGTTTTACAGAAAGTTTTCTAGGTCATTTATCCTGTAAAACTACTCATAATCTAATATTTCTGATAGCATCCATGTGGTGGCATAAATTATTTCCTCTGTTCCTTATATGCTCTGTATATAAATACAGAGTTTTGATGAAACTAAGATATGATTTTTCTGGGGGGAGTGAGAGTCAAGAATACTTTATAGGTGGTATCATATGTTTTAAAAAGCAAATAATAATGTTATTTTTCTTTTGCAATGCTTTAAAACAGTAATTATTGTATAGATTCATTTCTTCATTGTGGTTGCAAAATGGTAACGGTGTAATTCTGTCATGGTTTGTTCTTTTGTTAGCTGGATGACTTTTAAGAATTGGAATAGCTCACATCATCTGGTTCCATGAAGAGAAGACAATAATATGCTAGATTTTTTTGACATTTACTTATTACTATTCAAAATAACAAGGTGGTTCCCTAACAATCTCCAAGGTTGAACATTTTAAAGTATACTTAAGAACTCTTGGATCTAGACATATTTTAAGTGTTTTAATGTATGGAAACTAAAATCCTATTTTCAAGCCAACAGAAGCCCAGTTGCCTTACCATTGTTTCCTCCTACACAGATACCGTTTCCATAGGGGTATTATAACTGCCAGTGGGTTTTCATCATTTACTCATGCTTTAGAGTTCAGGGAAATACCTTGTTCTCTAATTTAGTTGTAGATTTTACCTGTAGGTTTTGGTTGTACTATACTTTTTGAAGGGATATGGGGAATGCAGTAAGTACCCTACTGTTGTTGCTCTTAAAAAAATCTTCATTTGAACATTTTTTCATGTGTCTGTTAGCCATTTGTATGTCTTCATTGGAAAAGTGTCTGTTCATATCTTCTGCCCATTTTTTTATTTGATTATTTGTTTCACGTGTATTGAGTTTGAGAAGTTCTTTGTAGATCTTGGATACTAGTCTTTTATCTGTAGTGTCATTTGCAAATATCTTCTCCCATTCTGTGGGCTGCCTCTTAGTTTTTTTGACTGTTTCCTTGGCTGTGCAGAAGATTTTGATCTTGATGAAGTCCCACAAGTTCATTTTTTCTTTTGTTTCTCTTCCCTTTGGAGATGTGTCATGAAAAAAGTTGCTGTGGCCGATGTCAAAGAGGTTGTAGCCTATGTTCTCCTCTAGGATTTTGATGGATTCCTGTCTCACATCGAGGTCTTTCAACCATATACAATGGAATATTACTTAGACATCAGAGAGAACGATTACACAACATTTGCAGCAACATGGACGGGACTGGAGGAGATTATGCTAAGTGAAATAAGTCAAGCAGAGAAAGACAATTATCATATGGTTTCACTCATTTATGGAACATAAGAAATAGGAAGATCGGTAGGAGAAGGAAGGGAAGAATGAAGGGGGGGTAAACAGAAGGGGGAATGAACCATGAGAGACTGTGGACTCTGGGAAACAAACTGAGGGCTTCAGAGGGGAGGGGGTGGGGGATTGGGATAGGCCAGTGATGGGTATTAAGGAGGGCACATATTGCATGGTGCACTGGGTGTTATATGCAAATAATGAATCATGGAACATTGCATCAACAACTGGGGATGTACTGTATGGTGACTAATATAACAAAATAAAAAAAAAATCTTCATTTGAGCTTTTTGAATAAATAAATGTTGATGGTACTATAACTGTTCCAATTGCTGCATATCTTTGAAATTATTTGCTATGTGAGCTAATGTGAAAAATCAGGCAGTATGATAGTGACTTACAGGGCAGTACTGTGCCATAACCCCCATCATGGTAGTTTGTACCAAAATATGCTCTGCTGGAAATAATACCCTGCCCATGCTGTCCAAGCCTCTTTTGAGATAAAGAGAGGTTGTATTTGAAAGAGATTGTGTTAAATGGTCTTTAGGGACTCTTTGGCTATTGTGTACACTTTCAGTCATACCTAATAGGAAGCCATTTTTATGAGAAATCTGATATTTATTACTTTCAAAAGCAAAACAGAAGTTTTCTTTCTACTGTGAAATATTCTTGGGTATTTTCCAGTTATAACTTGGGATAATTAATTTGATTTGACAATTTTGTTGCCTTTTCTAGCCTCTGTTAGTATTAAATAAAGAAGCACATGAAACAAAATACTAAATTACAAGAACCCTCTTAAGTAAACTTAAAGCCTTTATGGCATTGTGATTAACATATAATCTCCCATTAGTAGTTTTCTTTGGAAAAACTGTACTTGTTGAAAGATGAATTTGCTTCAGAGATCAGTCTGGTCATTTTATTTTAAAAAGATACTGACAATAACCAAGACACATTGTTCTAAAGAAGAAAGAAGCTAAACCATCCTCTTACCAAGGCCAGCTATCGACTGCTCTGATCTCTTTCCACTCTTTAACCACTTAAGGCAATTCACTTTCATTTCTCACAGGAGGATATTTGGGAGTGCATCAAAGACAAACTTGAAATTGGGTTAACCCGTTTGTTCTCAGTTTCTGCCAAATGGCATCAACTAACACTAAAAAGGAAGGATAAGCATGGAGTATCCCTGAAGACCTGATTGCAAAGAATGTAACTGAAACTCCTGGGGAAATGTGTGGTCATTTTTGTTCAGTTGTTTCACGCAATTTCTTTTATTTTTTTAAATTAATTAATGGAAACTATATTTTGCCTCTATGCACTAGTTAAGTTCTTGTTACACCAATTTATTGGAAACATAATTTATATATTTTTTTCACTTCAAAAGGAGCACTCATTTTAGTTCTGTATCAATTGCTTTGCCATCCACTTCTCCAATTTAATTTCAGATTCATTTAAATTATGTGAACATGACCTGTTCAAATAAGAAAATTGATTTATGAAGCACGATTTTTTCTTAGTTAAAAAAATGGAATATTTCTGTATACAAACTTAAATATACAATAAATTGGTCTTAACTAGGTCACAGCATCAATGGTAATAACATAGATTGGATCACTTAACCTGTTCTTGACATCCGTTTTGTTTTATTTTTTATTTTTTTAAAGATTTTATTTATTCGACAGAGATAGAGACAGCCAGCGAGAGAGGGAACACAAGCAGGGGGAGTGGGAGAGGAAGAAGCAGGCTCATAGCAGAGGAGCCTGATGTGGGGCTTGATCCCATAACGCCGGGATCACACCCTGAGCCTAAGGCAGACGCTTAACCGCTGTGCCACCCAGGTGCCCCATGTTTTGTTTTAAATAGGATCTATTTTCACTAATTAGATGGCTTTCCACAGAAGTTGGTGTTACCCACTCTGGGTTTTTTTGTGTTTGTTTGAGCTTGAAAAAACATCTGAGAATTTTCTGTGCTTCTTAGGTGTGCAAAAATGATAGCAGCAATGGCAGAAGTAGTTACAGTGGCAAATTCTTTATTCTTGCATTGGAATTATAGTGTCTATTCTTCAGATTCCTAGATGTCAAGCAGTAGTTGCTTTGACAGCATTGGGGATAGTGGTGGTTTCTTGCTTCCAGTATATCACCAACGGTAGACTAGAGCTGAGCTAGTTCTTTGTATTTTGAGAAATATCTTTGAGACTCAGCCAAGAATTTGGTCCTTCAAATATTTTATAATGTTTACGAGCACCAAACTCCTTCTAATAAATCTCTTACTGGTTGAAGTAATTAGAATCTTGTTTTGTGAACTGTTTGTGATCAATCTGTTGATTGATCCAGGTGCTGAAAAAGAACTAGGATACACATACTTACATTCACATATTTTTTACTACCCACTTGCAATTTCTTTTTACCTTCAAATATCTATTTGAAGATTATTTTAATTTCTGATAGAGGGTTTTTATCAAGATAAAGTTCAGTTTGCAACCAGCCCCTATTGCTTTAGGAATGGTGCTGCACTCTTTCTGTATTCTTCCCTGCTTAGAAGTATTTATAGAAATTAAACAGGAGAGCTAATATCAAAAATACAAAAATACAAAAAAATATGCCAAAATAAGACTGTCAATCATCTATCTTTGTTTTAATAGATTGGAAATGGCATTTCCATTAAGTGTGTAATAATTTTGTACCATTTTGTGACCTAAAGCAAAGGATTTAATATCCACTTGTCAAAATGCCCTAGAATAAAGCCCCCTCAGAGTAGAACCACAAAGAGAGTCTTTATTTACCGTTAGTAGGAGGGTCATTATGAAAGCAAGACTCCCTTGCCTTCTGGCCATAAGCAAAGGTTTTATATGACTCAGGAAAGCAGGTTGATGGTGAGTAAAAGGTACAAGGAAACAAGAGTACATTGTGCCAGGCAAGACAGTTCTCAAAAGTAAATGGCCTAAGGGCAAGCAAGACTGGGGAAGCATATTCTACAGGCTAGATGGTTTAACAAGGAAAACTGACACTTTAAACTAGTTTTTGATTTTAACAAGAACTTTAGGTTAGTGGCATATTGATGTAGGGGTTACACAAAAGATCCTAATCATTACATAAACCTGCAACAAGTTGCCAGTGTGTTCTCCATGTCTTAAACAGGTGTATGTTTTTGTCAAAACTGAGGTGCTGTATACTTAAGATCTGTGCGTTCAATTGTATGTAAAACTTATGTCAAAAAATATTTTAAATGAACTCTGATGATAAGTATGCTGTTTATGGAAAACTATAGTGATATCTGACATTTAATTTGTAATAGATCGGAAATAATTTGGAACAATGGGTGGATGGATAGAAGGATAGGTATATATGTAATAAATGAAGTATGGTGAAATGTTAATGGTGGAATCTTGGTGGATACGTGGATGGACATGGTAAAATTCTTCCAACTCAGTTATATGTTTGAAAATATCCATAGAATATTTGGGAAAAGAACAGACATTTTTTTTAAGACAAAAGCTCAATAAGAGTTTCATAAGTAATATGAAGTTTGAAATAAATTATAAATCAGTGTTTATGTTTCCTTAAATGACAGAGTAGACAGATGACCAGCATTCGTTAAGTATGGTATTAAAAAGACTCCATGGTCAGCTTTACCGTTACCCTTTAAATAACCTTGGTGAAATCAAATAAATGATAAAATGAAGATAATACTATGTCCCATGATTCTCACAATTGTATTGTGAAGATTAATGTTCAAATTACTATGCAAATATTAATTTATATTATTCAAATTAAGGACTCCATTTAATAATGCTCCAAGAATACACAAATCCAAAGCTTGCCTTTTACACATAGACTGGAAGATCAGAAAGTGAAGCTTTTTTCTCTAATCCTTGGAGGTTTCTTTCTCTTCTATTTTAGGCTGCCGTTAATTGCTGATAAATGGTGGCAATTTGTTAGAAGCAGACAGTATTGTATGTAGTCAGTGGAGCAGAGGAAAGCATTGTGAAGCAAAAATTCTAAGATCTGATGGAGACCAGTTTTTAAAAAAAAAGTTTTGAGGTTTAATATCCATTAGAAAAGGGAAGAAATGATATGATATCTTTAAAATATGCTCCATTTTTAATCAATAAATATGGAAAGGAGGTACTCTACCAGCAGTTTCCATAGAGTTACTGGCAAGATTGAGGACCAGTGCATTCATTTCCTATTGCGGCATAAGGATTAATCACCACAAACAGCAGCTTAGAACACACATTTAGTATACAGTTTCATGCGTTAAAAGTCCAGATACAGGTTACCTGGGACTTTTGTTCAGGGCCTCAGCAGTTAAATTCAGAGTGTTGGCAGAGACTACCACCTCATATCAAGTTCAGGGTCCACATCTAAGTTCATGTAGTTTTTGACAGAATTTAGTTCCTTTTGGTTGTATAACTGAGCTCCGTTTTCTTGATAGTTGTCAGTCAGGGTTGTTCTCAGCTCCTAGAGGTTTTCCCTTGGGTCCTAACCATGTACCTTTCTTTTTTTTTTTTTTTTTTTTTAAAAGATTTTTTATTTATTTATTCGACAGAGATAGAGACAGCCAGTGAGAGAGGGAACACAAGCAGGGGGAGTGGGAGAGGAGGAAGCAGGCTCATAGCAGAGGAGCCTGATGTGGGGCTCGATCCCATAACGCCGGGACCACGCCCTGAGCCGAAGGCAGACGCTTAACTGCTGTGCCACCCAGGCGCCCCAACCATGTACCTTTCTTGCAACATAGAAACTTGCTTCTCCAAACCCAGCAGAAGAATCTCTAGTCTTTATGATGGATGGGGTCTATATAAAGTAAGATAATCACAGGGGTTATTATCCCCTTATATTTAGAGGTTCTGCCCACACTCAAGCAGAGGGGATTGTACAGATTGTGTACACCAGGTGACAGGAATCTTAAGGGCCATCTTAGAAGAATATTGTTTTCCAATCTATA
This sequence comes from Ursus arctos, assembly GCF_023065955.2. Lineage (NCBI taxonomy): Eukaryota > Metazoa > Chordata > Mammalia > Carnivora > Ursidae > Ursus > Ursus arctos. The sequence goes on from NW_026622764.1 coordinate 19,045,641, forward strand.
CAGAATCCTCAACATTAAGTGTAAACACTTAAATCAGAAGTAGTGGGGCCTTTAGAAAAAAAAAGCCTCATGATCCAAACACATATCACTGGAACATGATGGATGTCCTCACTAATTCACCTGGCGAATCAGGAATAAGAGCTTACTGTGGCCTGAACAACATTAAAATAAATTTATTCATTCATTTATTCATTCACTTAGTAAATGCATCTTTATTTGTGTCCAGATGCTTAACACCATTTGTCATCCTTCTGTGTTGTATAAATATGAAAGAAACAGTTCTCATTCTCAGGGAGCTCCCTTTCTACTACAGAGAATATTCAAGAAGAAAATGACAAACGTGTGGGGGTATAAATTTTATGGCGATGATATGCATAGGATTCTTCAGGAGCATAAAAGAGAGGCACCTGACACACACACTGACTCTCATTGATGGTTTAATATGTGATAGTATTGATAGTGATACTTTTGCTGCCGTAAGTATAAGTTGAATTGGGCCAAGAAAAAAAATCAATTGTTGCAAGTAGCGTGAAGTATATGCTCAAAGGAATGAAGTCATGGCAGAATTGGGGGAAGGGAAACCTAGATACTTTAACTAGAATACAGGTGGTATAGCACACATTTGCAAGGATATGAAGAAATAAGGAAGACCCACACATGAATGATAAATGACTAAGAGAGATCTGGGTAAAAGTCTTCACTCCATCAGTAACAAAGAAGGTGACTTCCACCAATTAGTCAAGTACAGGTTTCTCATCTTAGAATAATGTATGTCACAGGATATTGTAGACCAGAAGAGATAAGGGATATAAAGCCTGTACATAGCAGCTATCATTAGCTAGGTTATTACTTAAATGCTAGGCAAAGAACACACTGAAAACAAAAAACCAAACTTTTCTTACAAGATCTAATAAGGGGTCTAAATACATGAGATTAGAGTGGGTAATAGCAAGATGAGATTTGCTTCAAGAAATAGTGCCCTATCAAGAGATTAGACTACTGTTTGAAGGGGGTTGACACTGGAGGTAGAGAGACTGGTAAGGGAAAAAAATAGGGTTTTATGCTAAGGTAATGGCAGTAAAGACAGCAGGGGATGGGTTTGAGAGATCTACAGATAAAATCACTAAGAATATATGGTAAACTGAGAGGGAAGAAACTTGAATGATTCTTATGTCTCACAGTTAATTGAATTAATAGCAGTATCATACTGGAAATAAGGTGAGTTATAAAGAAAACAAAACAAAACAAAAGATGACATATCACTTATGATTATTCTGCTTTCACGCCAAAAGGTTGTGGCGGGGAGAATATGCAGAATTTCACAGAGTTGTATGTTGTTAAAGAAAATGATTGGCAGAACAAAGTAGAAACTGCTGACAAGTTAGAGGGAGAGTCCTCAACAGTCAAAATGGGAAGGAGACTATGATTTTGAATTTTATAGATTTAGGGTCTTTAAGCATGTTCCTTTGCAAAGATTACATGAGATAGCCAGGATCTTGGAGAGGAATGGAGGCAGACTGTGCCCCAGGAAGGCTGGTTAGACTGTATACTGCTTAATTTTTCAAAGCTTCTTGTATCCAGTTATAGCCCACTTGTGCCAATGCAACCACCTGCATAGAAACCTGAGGCCTGAAACAATAAATAAGTCTGCAGGGCACAATGTGGCTTGGAGGCTATAGGACTGAGCAAGAGTATTCTGAAAAATTCATTTCCTCCAAACTTTCTCAGGGCCCTAGAGAGTCCTCAGAAGGACTGAGATGTAATTGTTACACCATAGATAATAGATGTTATTTGATTTAGAAAAAATAATACAAGTTTTCTTATAATCATATACAGGGAAAAAGTGGTATAAATGATTAAGTTTGGTAATAGTGGGTTGTGAAAGGTATATGAGAGGAAGATGTAAAGATTTTGAACCACATATGTGAGTGTTTGTGGGAAGAGACATTTGAACAGAGTTATAAATTTGGCAGTCATCAATATACAAGTGAGAAGTAAAACATTAGGCATAAGTTAGATCATCCAGGGTGAGAGAGTGTAGATGACACTTAGAAAAGCCACAGGCAGAACCCTCAGAAATATCTTCTTTTTGTAAATGTGAGAAAGAAGAGCTACCAAAAATCTTATGAACTAAAAACTAAGGCCTTTCCATTACACTATAAATCACCTTGGCGAGAAAAAGAAAAACCAGAAAACAAACTTGCCTTAGGTCATGTAAGAGGAGAGAGCCTTAAAAATGAAGTAAGGGCAATATTAAGAAAAAGTAAGAATTAATTGAGAGGTCAACTAAAACAAATACATGCTGGAAAATATTAATTGGATTTAGTAATTAGACACCAATTAGGTCTAATTTTTTTTTAACATTTACATTGTTGTTTAGATCATGTTAGTAGTAAAACATCACTTAAGATAACTACTCACAGAAATTTCTTCCCAATAACTTTAGAAAGTGGGATATGCTTCTTTAAAATATTTATATTTCAGGAAACAAAGCTTTGATGGAACATAATTTTCCAAGTACCTCATGATTAATAAGAAGCAGAGCTTGAATTTGGACCTATTTTTAAGTAGGGCTCAATTGGCGAGAGGCCACTGGAGGAGTTCAGGCTGCTCTGAAATGTGCTGTGCTACTTGGGCCTCTTATGCAAGAGGTATACAAGGACGATGGGGATGCTAAGTAGAGTCTCTTCCAGGCCTGTAAATAAGTGGCAGGAAGACCCTGTGTTGGCTTTTTTATGTGTTAATCTCTCATAGTAGATCTCTTTCTAAATATCTATGTATCTATACCAATATCTGTATCTATTCTATTGCTTCCTTTACTCTGGAGAACTCTAATACAGACTCCTAGAGTTCTGTAGCAAAACCATGTTTTCCATGGTAGAGAACCAACCACTCTTAAAAACAGCTACTACTGTCTAGGAGAGTCTATGAATCAAGTGATGATTGGAGTTGTACACAATGAGCTGGGTTTCCACAGATCCACTGAATTATTTATTTTAATGGTGTCTTTGTTAGTTCAGGCTGCTACAACAAATTACCATGGACTGGATGGATTAAACAACAAACATTTATTTCTCACAGAGTTGGAGGCTGGAAGTCCAAGATCAGGGTGCCAGCATGCTTAGGTTCTGGTGAGAGCTCTCTTCCTGGTATACATATGGTCGTCTTATTATTGTATTCTCACAGAGAGAAAAGACTAGCTTTCTTTCTTGTCTTATAAAGTAACTAATCTCATCATGAGGGCTCTAGTTTCATGCTTAATCACTTCCCAATAATTCCAACTTCATTTACTATCCTATTGGATGTTAGGCTACCAACCAACTTATGAATTTTGGGGGGACACAAATATGTGGTCCATAATGAGTGGGAACAGCAATAACCTATTGTATAATGGAAAGATACATCCAGATTAAGGCCCCCCAAAATCTGGAAGTCAAAAAACAAATTAGTGGTTCAGGTTCCTGTAGCATCTATTTGTTGAATTGATGCTTCTTTCTCATCTCACTTATGGACACATGATGGCTTTCCTATCACCAATCATCAGAAGAGGAAAAATTGGAGCCTGATTCATTCACCAAGAGATCAGTATGATATGTTGATTCTAGGGGGAGTCCTATTCAAGCACTATGCCTAAAATGTGGCTGCAAAGTGTATAGGCAGAGCTGGAGAGTGGTAACAGCAGATGTTTATTTTGAATTCATGGAGAAGTGTCTCAAGATGTAGGAAAAGATAGTTAGTAGTAAGTATGTTGTCTGGTTCATTAAGGGCTTGGAAGGTGAACAGAAAGAGAAAGAAGAGAAAGAGACAAGAAAATTTGGGGAAGAATAATGTATGTAGCCCTGAGTTTCTAAACCCTAAGTATACAGAGTTTTTTTTTCCAGGAAGTATTTACTAAGAAGGAGGCATATAACAGCCGAGAGAATAGGAGGACTGGCTCTGCTGAATGTTAGCTAGCCTTCCCCTGTGGTCTAGTGCTGACACAAAAGGCTCATGAATGAACTAGCCATGGCAGCTAGTTTGGAGAAGAACCTAGGCTAAGTCAAATAGCCTTTTAAATGGCAGTGTCCTCTGCAGAGGCGCTACCAAGAAATATAGTCAGATGGTGGCTTCTCTGGTCTCTTATCAAAATTGGTTAATATCTCTACTTCCTTACTTTCTCAAACCCTTATTAAGGCCTTACTCTAGGTCAAGAGTAAATGCAAGAATTTTGGATTTTTTTAAAGCTTCTAAGAACTCTTCCGATTTTTAGAGTGAGCTATGACTTGACAGTTGATGGACCTCAACCTGTTATTTCTTTCTCTCTTTCTTTTTCTTTTCTTTTCCTCTTTTTCTCTTCTCTTTTCTCTTCTCTTTCTTTCCCCTTCCCCTTCTTTCCTCCCTCTCTCCTTCCCTCCCTCCCTCCCTCCGTCCCTGCTTCCCTCCTTCCAAAGCAGGTAAACAAAGCCAGGCAACTTCACAGTTCTTATACTTGTCATAGCCCTCATGATGTTCAAATGTCATAGATGTTGCATAATTCAAATTGATTTAAGAAAGAGACAGGAGTCATACATTATTGATAAAAGGAATAAAAATGGAACCATTACAGATACTATAGTTGATAAGATTTTAAGAATAATTTCAAAGCAACAGTTTTTCTTCTTTAGATTTTTAAAAAATATTAAGATATACATCAAAATACACACTTTTACAGGGTATAATTCTGTAACAACTGTATACAATCATGTCATCATGAATTGTATACAAAACAGAAAAATTTCATAAATCTCTGAAATTGTGTATGTGCCCTCTCCTCAATCCCAGCCCCTCACAAACATTGTCCCTATAGTTTTGTCTTTTCCAGAATGCCATAAATGCATTCATGCAGGATATAGTCTTTGAGTGTGGGTTCTTTCACTTAGCATAATTGTTGAGATTCATGTTACTACTACTATGTTTTATTCTTTTTTATTTGAATAAAATTCCATTGCATGAATATACCTGTTTGTCAATTTACCAGTTGAGAAACATTTGGGTTGTTGTCACTTGTATGACAATAAGTTCTCCTATTTACATAAAATGGACATATTTTTTGAAAATTCACTTAGTTTAAAGTAAAAATTAAGAAAGGAACATTTCTGTATCATTTAAAAAAAAATTACAAAAAAACTCAAGGCCCAAATACGTTCATTAGCACTTAATCTAAATAGTTAAAAAATATATATATACCAATCTTATGGAGTTTTTCCAGGGAATAGAAAAGAGAGAATTTTTCCAATTTATTTTACGAGACAGAAAAAAAAAAGATAGCACAATAAAACAAGGACACTAAATACAGGAAAATTAGAAAAATTAAAGTCTAATATTGTTCATGAACACAGATGTAAAGAATCTTTTAAAATACTGAAACACAGGATATTAGCAAAATAAATCCATCAGTATGTAAAAGAAATAAGTGAAGTTTATTTAGGAATGTGAGGTTGTTTGAACATTTGAAATTCAGTCAGTATGATTTATCTCAATACATATTAATATGTTAATACCAAATGCATTAATGTGTTTTAATGAAATATCAAATGTGTTAAGGTGTTTTAAATGTATTAATGTGTTAAAACCAAAGGAAGATCCTTGGTTCATCTCAGTAGATACAGAAAACATCACTTGACGAAATTCAACACCTGTTTATGATTTTTTTTAACTCAATAAAATTAAAAGAAAGATTGTTTCTGTGCCCTTATTAGTTCAAAAACAAGGCACATATTACCACTTTTAATTAACATTATGTTGGCGTTCCTGCCCTGTGCAATAAAGCAATAAAATAAAATGTGTAAATATTAGAAAGGGGAAAAAAACTAATGTTATTTGTAGGGATATGATAATATATCTATAAAATCCAAAAGAATCTACATTCAGGGATACATGGTGGCCCAGGCTGTTAAGTGACTAACTCTTGGTTTTGGCTCAGGTCATGATCTCTGTTCGTGAGATCAATCCCAGGTCTGGCTCTGCACTCAGTGGGGAGTCTGGTTGAGATTCTTTCCGCATCCTGTCTCCCTGCCCTTCCCCCCACTCATGTGCTCTCCTTTTCTTCTCTCTTTCTCTGTCTCTCTCAAATACATAAATCTAAAAAAAAAATAATCTGCATTCAGAATTAATGTTAATTTATCAAGGTTGCTGGTATGAGCTCAGTATTTAAAAATCAATTTTTTAAAAAAGATTTTATTTATTTATTTGAGAGAGTGAGAGAGAGCACAAGCAGTGGGGTGGGGGTGCGGGTAAAGGGAGAAGGAGAAACAAACTCCGGCTGAACAGGGAGCCCTACGCCTATGCTGGTCTGCTAGTCTGGAGACCCTGAGATCAGGACCCGAGTCCAAAGGCAGACGCTTAACTGACTGAGTCACTCAGGTGCCCCAAAAATCAATTGAATTTCTGTATATGAGCAGAAACAACTGGAAAATTAATGTAAAAATATAATTTTCAGTATCATCAAAAAAACCTTCAAAACCATAGAATTTTAAATAACAAATAACAATGCATGGGAGTTTTTGCGGCTTCATATAGTTATTAACATTTTATCTTTTTTAAAAATTCCGCCATGAAATAGAAGGAAATTCTGCCATTTGCAACAACTTGAGTGGACCTGGAGGGCATTATGCTAAGTGAGTTAAGTCAGAGAAAGGTAAATACCATATGATATCACTCATATGTGGAATCTTAAAAAAAAAAAAAAAGCCAAACTTGTGAAAATACAGAGTAGGTGGATGGTTACCAGTACCAGGGGCTGGGGGATAAGGGAAATGGGAAGATGTTGGTCAAAGAGTACATACTTCCAGTTAGAAGATAAATGCTGGGGATCTAATTTACAGCATTGTGATTATAGTTAACAATCCTGTATTGTATACTTGAAATTTGCCAAGAGAGTGGATCTTAAATGTTCTCACCAGAAAAAGAAATGGTAATTATGTGACCTAATGGATGTGTTACTAACTCTATGCTGGTAATCATATTGCAAAGTAAGTGTATCAAATCAACATGTACGTCTTAAATTTAGACAATGCTATATATTAATTATATCTCAATAAAACTAGAAACAAATGATTTGTCTTAATTCTAATAGTATTCCATTAAACAAAATCAATACTCTCTGAATAAAGGTAGCATGTATTAGAACTTTAAGTATTTATTTTCATAATGTCTGTTACTAAATGAAAAGTACCAGATATGCATGGTTCAGATGTCCAAAAACTTAGATAAAAGCAGCAAAGGGAAAAACAATTATAGGTAATTTGGGTAATAAAGTTATCATACATGACTGCAATTTTTTAAGAAAGATGGAAAAGGTGGAATATTTCACCAGAAATTGGAATCAGTTAAGCTATAAATTTAAACTCAAATGTTGCAAAATACAATAGCCCAATTAAAAACTCCATAGATGGGTTTAACAGAAGATTAGTCACTGCAAAAGTTTTGTGAACTGGAAATAATATAAATGGAAAATGTCCAAATAGAGAGCAAAATAGCAGGAATATATGAGACATATGGGAAACAGTGAAAAGATCTGACATATGTATAATTGCAATTCTAGAAGAAAATGAGACAATTGGGAAAACATAATACTCGGAGAAATAACGTGTGAGAATTTTCCAAAATTAATGAAAGAGATCAACCAAGAGATTCAACATTCCTTACAAATTTTAGGGAAAACACATCTAGGCATATCATACCAAATTAATTAAAATTTAAAAATAATGACATAGAGGAAGTCTTAAATATAGTGTTAGTAATATTACCTCGAAGGATCAACAGCAAGATTAAGAGGTGATTTTCCAAATGAAACCATGGAATCCAGGAGACACTGGAATCGCTATTTCATAGAAGTTTAAATTTGATGGAACCATCCCTCAAAAGTGAAAGTTAACTTTTTGAAAGTGTTAAGTTGAAGACATTTTCAAGACAAAAACAAATTTGATACCTGTAGAACTGCAGTAAAAGTCATACCAAAATAATTCCTTCAGGCATAAAGAGAATCATTCCAAATAGAAATATGGAAATGATGGCAAGATTTATAAGCAAGAAAGGAGCACATACATGCATAATTCTAAATAAATGTTGACTGAAAACAAAAACCAAAAAAATCTAAATAATAGTAATGGCTTGTAGGATTCACAATAAGGTTTTGGGTTTCTGTAGCATAATGGTTGTTGCCAATTCCTAATCTCTCAACATTTTCTCAAAAATACCATGCAAATTAAATAATAAAAGCAAAAATACTAGATCTAGAGATAATAATCTTAGAATTGAATTATTACTGAAGAGCAGATTGAAGTGAAACAATTCGGAAGATGTCCTTTGAACTAGGAAAGAAAGGGAAAATAATAGCAGCTAGTCAAAATTAAGGATCCTACAGGAACAAAATGAATTTTAAAATTAAAAACATACCCTATCTTACTCTGTTCTAAAAGACATCATCATTTAAAGACATTGTACCTCACTTTATTAAAAGAAAAATCACCCATGAACCAAAAACCATAGGATGCTATTTAAAACCTTCAGCTTCCACCTAGACACATCAGTTATTTCTGATCCAGGAAAAGATAAAAGATTTTTAAATGAATAGAGAAAACATAGTCAAGGTACTAACCAAATTACTATAATACTGAAACAATGTAAGAATTAGAAAATTTTAGCTGGTAAAAATTCTACCTAAAAAACTGACATAAAGCAGAAAAAAATAGTGTAATACTCCCACTTGAATTAAATATTCTTTAAAAAGAAAAAGAAATTAATCACTGGGCTTGAATCCACAACATTTAAATTGTTTGCTATATATCTACACCCAGTGGAATAGGCTATTGAAGACTAATTACCACACCAATTGTGATGTGTCCTAAAAAAGGCAGCATATGATTTGAATCAGTGACTAATATATGCTTTTTTATTTTCCCACTGTTTTGCTGTGGCAAGTATGGGAAACAAGACATGGAAGTATTGATTTCTATTCCTAAATTTCTAAACTCTGTACATTTGAAGACTGGGCAGGGATCATGGAGCACTAGGATCAGGAAGTAGGCAGGTGAGAAACAGACCTAGGAAACCAGAGAGTCAGTGGGGAACAGATTTATGTATGAGCTAAGGATCCAAACTCCAGGGATATTCATCATTGTCCCATCCAGTGTCACAGGCAGAGCTCAAATTTAAAGATAAAATTATTAAGAATTTCAAGATGGTAATCACAGAGCATTAAACTCCTAAACTCCATACTGCAATGCTGACATACCCGTGATTTGGGCTCTGTATAGTGACAAAATAAATGGAAACCCTTTATTCTTTTTCTTCTTATTTTTGAAAGATTTATTTATTTATTTGAGAGAGAGTAGAGGGAGGGGCAGAGGGAGAGGGAAAGAATTCTCAACCAGACTCCCCGCTGCTGAAATCAAGTCTGACACTTAGCAGACTGAGCCACCCAGGCGCCCCATTTATTATTATTTAATAATGAAAGCAAATTGCACACTTTCAAGGTCTGCGTAATAAGGATGAGTGTATGAAGTCTGATTAACTTTTTAATTGTTTCTATAAATTATGTGCCTGTCTTGTACTAGGTAATTTTTTCCCGGAAGAAACAGAATCATATCCTCAAAATAGCTGGCTCAATGGCAGAATTGTTCTACAAATTGCAGGTTTTTATTTTCTTAAAATTATAAGGATTTTATAAGTATATCATACTACTTTACATAAGTAAGTTTGCATATATATACTGATACATTTATTAGATATTTAATGTATTCTGGAATCATTCTATTGAATTTAAATTTAATTAAATTTGGGTATTAAATGCAATTTCATATATTTTCTCTTTTCTTGAATATGGGATCACTTATCCCATGATAGATGGCAACTTTCTGTTTTCCATAATCACAAAATTCTTTAAAAATAGCATTGACTTACTGATAATTGAAGAAAGATATAATACACATAGTCTCTGATCCTTTTCTCTCTGTCTCTTTTTTGCTCATGAGACCATTTTAATCTCAAGGTGTTAACATACAGTTTAACATAAACTTCAGGTGTCATGGAAATATGTATTACAAAATTCAGAAATAACTGGTATTAGTGAAACCAAATCAAGTATTTTGGAGACTTCAAAGCAGTAGATGGAATTCTTGAAGAACACTGATTTGTTTCTTTCTCTTTGATTACCCTAAGTGGGGGTGCTACCTGGAAGGGAAGAAGGCAGATGACAAGCCTAATTTCTTCACAAATTTGCTGATGATTATCCTCCTGTAAATAGGCAAAGATATTTTTTGAAATGCTTTGAAATGTTTTTTGAAATGCTTTGAGCAGGATGTCCTTGGTTTAGCATTACTTATGTCGAAAAGCCTTGGATCAATGAAATTATGACATCTGGCTTTCTGTACAATATTACACAAGCTCTACAACATCTGGAATATAAATAGAGCTGTTTCATAACCTATATCCTTCCTGCTGTGAAGTAATAACCTATATACCTTGTTAGGGACCCCACTCATTACACTGGGCCAAAGATCATATGTCTGATTATGAAGGAAGGAAAGTCTCAGGCTTTTCAGTGGCTTCACCTGTGCCTCTTCATTGATTAGATCATTAAAACTGTTAATAAATCTTTAAAAAATTTTGTTTTAATTTAATTAACATATAGTGTATTATTAGTCTCAGAGGTAGAGTTTAGTGATTCATCAGTTGCATATAACACCCAGTGCTCAAAACTATTAATAAATCTCGATAATGGCCAAGTTCTCTGAATTTTTTAGTCTAATTTGACATTCCAATCCTTTGCATTATTACAAAGGTATTTGAGTTTAAACACAAATAGAAAATAGGTATCTTAAGCCCACATATTTTAAGGAACACGCCCAATGAAATTTATGAATTTCAAAACAATGCTGCTCGAGATTAAACCATTTACCTGGAAAAAGAGGGAAAAAATTCTTGATGTATGCAATTATATGCATTTAAAACATTTTAGAAGCTGTCAACTTCTTGGTCCATCAACCTTAACAGCAACCCATAAAACTGTTCTTGTTTTGTACATCTTTAATTTGGAAAGCAGAGGAGCATGATGTTCTGCAGCTTCCATAGCACCTGTCACTCACATCAGGGACATGTTTGTTTTCCATAGTGCACTTTACCTATATTGCAGTTTTTGTCATAAATCTTGATCTTTAATAAGTAAATTCATGAAGCTTATAATTGGCACAGTACATACAATTGTAACATTGATTTCACTTAATCTTTAACCTGACATATTGCAGGTTTTACAGTAGCAGTGCTCATATTGAGACTCCATCTGTTAATGGCAGGAAACAACATTGCTATCCTCCAGGAAGCTGCCAAAAAGTGTAAATGACTTGATATGCCACTAACTGTGGAGTTCAAATATACTCAGTGATGCTCTCTTTGTATTTACTATTTACATGGGAATAACCTTTGAACACAGCAACTGATAAGAATCCCTGTAGATCAGACTTCTTAAGACATGATAGAAACAATAATAAATTATATCTTTTACTTTTAATGTGCAAAAATTCCTGTAGCATCTCTCAGAGAAGTACCTCGGCATTCTGATAGAACTATTAAACCTATTAGTTCATATCAGTGAGCTAAGTTAAGGTGCCAAATGCTTTCTTGATCCCTACCAGAAAATGCATCCTCTAAGTCACACTACCTTAATTATATTAGTTACAGGGCTTCAAATAATCCTTCCAGGCATGCCAAAGTGGAATAATGTGTGCATTCAAAAGTAATTTATTTCTTGGAAAGTCTTCGAGAAAAGCAAAAGACACTTGCTCATAGTAAATAGTGCAGTGTTTCTTGACAAACACAGTCTTTTTCCAGGTTAGATTAATAAATATTCATTTGGCACCTACTGTGTGCCAGGAAATTTGCTGAGCAGTTTGTCTATGGATACTACAAAATAAAGGTTTCCTGCCCTCCAATAGCACACGGATTAGGTATTGAGAATGAAACATTAGCATGTAACTAAAAAGCATTCCATTAAGCATAGATATGGATGTGGGGGGGGTGAGAAGGAGGGGGAGTGAGAGAGAGAGAGAGAGAGAGGGAGAGAGGGAGGGAAGGAGGGAAGGAAGGTAACATGGCAGTTTAAGATAATGAAAAGAGCAGAGAATTTTCAGTGAAACTAGTTTAAATAAAAATAGCCTTCTGTGTATAAATAGTTAAATGATATCGAGAAAGTTCTAGAATTGCTATAATTTTGTTTTCTATCTGTAAAGTGGGATATATTTATACTTAATAGATTTATTAAAGGGATTAAATGAGATGTGCAAATTTATAAAATTTCACAAGAGAAGGACATTTAATGTGCTCTTTAAAGTCAGAAAAAGGCTGCAGATGAAATATGATGTTTAACCTAGGTTTGAATACTAGATGTATTAGTTTGGGTGCTATAACAAATTACCATAAACTAGATAGCTTAAAAAACAAACATTTATTACTCACGGTTCTGGAAGCTTGGAAGTCCAAGATCAAGGTACCTGCACATTCAGTGTCTGATGAGGATACCCTTCTTGGTTTTCATATGGCCTTCTTTTCCTTCCTTCTCACATGGTGGAGAGCAGGGAGAAAGAGCAAGCTTTCACATCTCTTCTATAAGGATCCCATCCTTGAGGGCTTCACCCTCATAATCAATTATTATTCCAAAGGCCCCACTTCCAATATCACACTGGGGTTAGGATTTCAACTTATAAAGTTTGAGGCAACACATTTCAGTTCATAACACTGGGTATGGTTTAACAGGTGGAAGAGAAGGACAACCAATGTAAAAGATATATAGATTCCTAAAAAAGCATCCTGTGTCTGGAAAGTGGCAAATACTATTCCATGTCTCAGTACTGGCATGGATCAGCCCTGAATTATAAAACAGAATGGTGAGAATGCAAGTAGAAAAAGATCAATGAAACAGTAGTTCTATAAGTTGTAGGTTATCATTTCTATGGATATGGTCATTTCTTATTTTTTAAGGAATTAACCAAATCAGATCAAAACCTGGGTTTTGATTCTGTAATAAAATGATCAGTCATCATTGTTAAATTCTTTGGGAATGCACTCACTATGAATATAAGGTTGGCTGTTTCTTCAATGAGTGAATTCAGGTTTAGAAGTATTTTATCAATGACAATGTAATGACACTGAGATATTAAATATATCCCTCTATTGCAGTCCACTCTATGAAGAAAATATGAATGGTCATATCATAGGTAGTATTTGGGAGTGGTAATGGCTTACAACATTGTAGGATAGGCTGGGGGCAGATTTAAGCACTAGTTTTCATCAAGCCAATAACTAAAGTAAATGGATATACATCATCTACCTGGTTAACTTTTCTGTAGTTTTGAAATGGACTCTTGAAAACAAAGTGACTCTTGGGGGAAAATATACTTAAAATAAGAGCATAAATTGAAATGAATTAGAGCCACTATAAAAATGCAGACAAAAAGAACCCAAAAAGCCTCAACAGAAAAGAAGACTGAAATTGAAAAAGTACTTCCAATGTTTTGTGCTTTTTCAGATACAGGGAGGTATGAAATTTCTGTCCTAAACATGAGATTTTATAGGACTCTTAAGTTATTATTTATAATTTTGAAATTCAATGCATTGATCTTGATAAATAAATAGAGAAATTACTAATCGAGTATGTAGGCATATTGGTAAAGAACAAGTAAAGTATGTGATTTTGTTGTTTCTGTTTGGGTAAAATGATGAATTGAAGGCATTGGTGCTAGCTTTAAAAATGTGGAGAAATTGGGGCGCCTGGGTGGCTCAGTTGTTAAGCATCTGCCTTGGGCTCAGGGTGTGATCCCAGGGTCCTGGGATCGAGCCCCACATCAGGCTCCTATGCTGGGAGCCTGCTTCTTCCTTTCCAACTCCCCCTGCTTGTGTTCCCTCTCTCAACAGCTATCTCTCTCTCTGTCAAATAAATAAATAAAATCTTTTTTAAAAATGTGGAGAAATAAAGAATGATGATGAAGGAATGCTTCACATTTTGACATTATTTCATCTTTTTCAGAAAAAAAAACAAAAATGAGATTTACAATAAAATCCAGATAATTCTTTCAAAAATATCTTATGAAAGTAAAAATAATGGTAACTACAATAACAGTGTAAACATTTAATTGCTTGCTGTTGAATTTGAATTATTTAATTTTGATTTTTGCTAATTGACTTATTTTTTAAAGTAAGGCTAAATTAAGATGAAAAGAGAAAGAGTTTAAACTTGTGATATAAATCTCCTAAAAAGAGAAGTCTCTGCAATGTCCCATTTGTATTAAGATTTATTCTAACATGTATCTTATAGGAAACACGTTTCAAAATGTTTTTTTTTAATTTTTTAAAATTTGAGTATGCAATGTTATGTTAATTTCAGGTGCAGAACATAGTGATTCAACTTCTCTATATATTATGCTGTGCTTACTGCAGTGTAGCTACCATCTGTCACCATAAAATGTTATATTACAATATCATTGACAATATTCCCTATACTGTGCTTTTTATTCCCATGACATCATCATCATCATCATTGTTATTATTATTATTTATGCAGGGCTTGAACTCATGACCCTGAGATCAAGACCTGAGCTGAGATCAAGAGTCGGATGATTATTGACTGAGCCACCCAGGCACCCCTCTCATGACATAGTTGTTCTGGAAGCCTATATTGCTCTGTCCCCCTCACCCATTTTGTCCATCCCCCTAGCCTCCTCCCCCTTTCCCTGCAACCATCAGTTTCTTTTCTGTAATTATATGTCTGATTCTTGTTTTGGCTTGTTTGTTTATTCATTTGTTTTGTTTTTTAGATTCCACATATGAGTGGAATCATATGGTATTTATTGGTCTTTCTCAGTCTGACTTATTTCACTTAGCATAATACCCTCTAGATCCACCCATATTATGGCAGATGGCTATAAAAATTCCATTATATATATATATATATATATATATATATATATATATATATATATATATCTTCCTTATCCATTCATCTTTCTTTTTTTTTTTTTTAAGATTTTATTTATTTATTTGACAGAGATAGAGACAGCCAGCGAGAGAGGGAACACAAGCAGGGGGAGTGGGAGAGGAAGAAGCAGGCTCATAGCGGAGGAGCCTGATGTGGGGCTCGATCCCATAAGGCCAGGATCATGCCCTGAGCCGAAGGCAGACGCTTAACGACTGCGCCACCCAGGCGCCCCATCCATTCATCTTTCAGTGGACATTTAGGTTGCTTCCATATCTTGGCTTTGTAAAGAATGCTGCAATAAACATAGGGGTGTATGTATTCCTTTGAATTAGTGTTTTTGTGTTCTTTGGGTAAATACCCAGTAGTGCAATTGCTGGATTATAGGGTAGTTCTATGTTTAATTTTTTGTGGAACCTCCATGCTGTTTTCCACAGTGGCTGTGCCGATATACATTCGTGCCAGTGGTGCATGAGGGTTCCTTTTTCTCCATATTCTTGGAAATACTTTTTATTTCTTGTGTTTTTGATTTTACCCATTCTGACAGGGGTGAGGTGATATCTCACTGTGGTTTTGTTTGTATTTTCCTGATAATTAGTGATGTTGAGCCTCTTTTTATGTCTCTGTTGGCCATCTGTATGTCTTCTTGGGAAAAAATGTCTATTCAGGTATTCTGCCCATTTTTTAATTGGATTATTTGCTTTTTTTTGTGTTGAGTTATATAACTCTCTATATATTTTGGATATTAACCCCTTATCAGATATATCATTTGTTTATTCCTGGGATGTAACAGTGGTTCAGTATTGCAAATCAATCAGTGCAATATACCACATCAACAAAGCAAAGGATTAAAATCATGTAATTATCTCAATAGATGCAGAAAAGGCATTTGACAAAATTCAACATCCATTCATCATAAAAACTTTCAACAAAGTGGGTTTAGAGGGAACATACCTCAATATAATAATGGCTGTATATATATATATATATATACACACACACACATATACACACAGCTGATGTCATACTCAATGGTGAAATCTGAGAACTTTTACTCTAAGATAAGGAAAAGATGAGGAAGTCAACTCTCAGCACTTTTATTCAACAAAGTACTGGAAGTCATAGCCATAGCAATCAGACAAGAAAAAAAAAATAAAAGGCATCCTTATTGGTAAGGAAGAAGTTAAACCTTCACTATGTACAGATGACATTAAACTATATGTAGAAAACCCTAAAGACTCCCATCAGAAAACTACTAGAAGTAATAAATGAATTCAGTAAAGTTGCAGGATATGAAATACCCATAAATTGTAGCATTTCTATATACTAATAACAAAGTAGCAGAAAGAGAAGAAAGTTATTCCATTTGTTATTGCACCTAAAAGAATAAAATACACTTTGATAAAATTTGGGATTTGATAAAAATATATATGGTCAGTATTTTACATTTACAAAGCAAAAATTAATTGTACATCATCAATACATTCCATAAGGTTATTTTGGTTTAATTATAAATTTCTTTATGTTCATAGATTTAGTTCACTTTTTCAAGGCACCTTTAAATAATTGCTTCGAAAAGGCTGTTCACCTTATAGAATGATAACTGAACTGTCAAATTAATTTTACTGATTCAAAAGTTTGCAGCTTTCAGTTTGCCGGTAAGTGAAAACTTCTTACCATTTATCATGAATTTTAAATTATATGTAAAGCCCTGATATATTTTTAGTAACAAACTACATTCCAAAATTATTAATGTTTTAAATTCGTTCAGCATTATCTGTCATATTACTTCAAATGTATGAAAATTAGTGAATTGTTTCTTTAATTTTCTGTTCTTAATTGCAGACTGTTTAACTCAAAGGACTACTGATTAGAGTGAGAGAGTAAATTTCTAAGTGAATTGACCCTTATTAACTCACTCATATATTCTTTCATTCACAGATAAAGTACACAACATTGAGCTGAAAAATACAGTGACCCTGACTTCAGAAAAGTATATGAATATATTATATACATTTATTTGGTTGCCTAACTTAAATGTTTTTAAGTTTGAAAATTTTTATTCTTCTCACTTCTCACAAAGTAAGACAGTGTCATGAATTTATTCCTAAAATGTTCATGGCCTTCTACCTTTGCAATTCCTTTGTTTTTTGTATCCTTTGGACTCTGGCTGAACTGCTACTACTGTTTGGCACCATCTCCCAGACATTCATACCTGAGTCTTATAGTTGCTGTGTGCTTTCTATCCACTAATTCCCCTCTGAACTTGTCTGGTTGAAACCCACCATTCTCTGGCATCTACAAATTAGGTCACATTTGGTTTTGGGACTACAATAGGCTTGCTTTCTACATTAATATCACAATTATAAAAGTTGAAATATATACCACAAAATAACATCTTGTCAGTATAGAAGTAAAATAACGTGAAATTTAAAGACATTAGTTTTGAGTATAAGTTTAAAGTATGTTTAGTTTTGTAAGAAATCTCCAAACTATCTTTCAAAGTAGCTGTATCATTTTGCATTCCAAATAACAATGAATGAAAGTTTTTGTTGCTCTTCATTTTTGCCAGCATTTGGTCGGTGTTTCCCATTTTGGCTCTCCTAATAGATGCATAGTGGCTATATAATTGTCATTTTAATTGGCATTTTCCTGATGACCTATGATATGGAACATCTCTTCATGTTTTTGCCATCTTTTTGGTGAGATTTCTAAGGCCTTTGACCCATTTTTCAAGTTTTTTGAGTTTTTTAAAGGTTTTTAAAAGTTGGGATAACCTTCCTATAACATCATACGTGTATTTTCCCGATTATTTTCTCCCAGTCTGGGGCTTGTCCTTTTCTTTTGACATTGTCTTTCACAGAATAGTTTTTAATTTTAATTAAGTCCAACTTATCAATTATTGCTTTCATGAATCATGCCATCTGTGTTTTATATTTAGCCAAGGTCATGTAGGTTTTCTCTTATCTGCTAGGAATTTTTAATTTTACATTTAAATCTGTGACCCATTTTGAGTTAATTCTTGTAAAGGATATAAAGTTTATGTCTAGATGTTTTTTTCTTTTCTTTCTTTCTTTCTTTCTTTCTTTCTTTTTTTTTTTTTTTTTTGCATGTGGATATCCAATTGTTCCAGCACCATTTGTTTTTTGGGTTTTGTTGTTGTTGTTGTTGTTTTGTTTTTAAATTATTTATTTATTTGAGAGAGAGAGAGAGAGAGAGTGAGAGTATGAGCAGGAGGGAGGGGCAGAGGGAAAGGAAGAAGCTGACTCCCCACTGAGCAGGGAGCCTGATGCAGGGCTGGATCCCAGGACCCTGAGATTGTGACCTGAGCCAAAGGCAGATGCTTAATTGACTGAGCCACCCAGGTGCACCTCCAGCACCATTTAATGAAAAGACTATCTTTGCCTCATTGTATTTCCTTCACTTTGTCAAAGATTAGTTGACTATATTTATGTGGGTCTATATCTGGTGTGCTGTTCTTTTTCATTGATCTATTTGTCTATTCTTTCACTAATACCATACTGTCTTTATTGCTATAGCTTTATATTAAGTCTTAAAGTCAGGTAGTTTCAATCCTCCAACTTTGTTCTCCTTCAATATTGTGTTGGCCATATTGATCTTTTTGCCTCTTCATATAAGCTTTAGAATCAGTTTATTCATATTCATAAAAATAACTGCTGGGATTTTGATTGAGATTGCACTGAATCTCAAAATCAATTTTGAAAAACTGCCATCTTGACAATATTGAGTCTTCCGATTCATGAACATGGAATATCTCTCCACTTATTTAGTTCTTTGACTTCATTCTCTAGAAACATATAGTTTTCCTCATATAGATCCTATACATATTTTGTTAGATTTATGCCTATTTTTTTGTTGGTAATGTAAAGGGTGCTGTGTTTTTAATTTCACATTCTACTTGTTCATTGCTGGTTTAAGAAAGTGATTGATTTTTATAGTCATCTTGTATCGTAAAAGTTTCCATAGTTGATAGTTCCAGGAGGTTTTTTTTTTTTTTTAATTTTTTCAGATTTTTCACATAGATGTTCATTTTGTCTGTGAACATTATTTCTGCCTTCCCAATCTGTATATATTTTATTTCCTTTAATTTACGTATTTTTTGAAGATTTATTTATTTATTTATTTATTTATTTATTTGAGAGAGAGAGAGAACACAAGCAGGGAGGAGGAGCAGAGGGAGAGGGAGAATCAGACCCCCTGCTGAGCAGGGAGCCCGATGCGTGACTCCATCATGGGATCATGACCTGAACCAAAGGCAGATGCTTAATTGACAGAACCACCCAGGTGCCCTCCTTTTATTTTCTTATTGTGTTAGCCAGAGCTTTCAGGATAATATTTAAAGGGAATGAGATTGTGGTGAGTGGCATCCTTGCCTTATACTTAATCTTTGTGGGAAAACTGGTTGTCCACTAAAAATGTGATGTTGGCTGTAGGCTTTTTGTAGAAAGATTTTAACAATTTGAGGAAATTCCCTATTCTTCATTTACTGAGAGCTTTTATCATAAATCACGGTTGGACTTTGTCAAATGCTTTTTCTGCATCTATTGATGATTATGTGATTTGTCTTCTTTAGCATGTTGATTGATGGATTATGTTAATAGAGTTTCAAATGCTGAACCATCCTTGCATGTTTATTCCAGCATGCCTGGGATAAATTCCACTTGGTCATGGTGTGTAATTCTTTTTATATATTGTTGGATTCAATTAGCTAATATTTTATTGAAAATTTTTTCGTTTATGATAGATATTGGTCTGTAGTTTTCTTTGCTTATAAAATCTTTGTCTGTTTTGACTATTAAGGTAGTACAGGCTTCAAAGAATGAATTAGGAAGTATTCCCTCTGGTTCTGCTTTCTGAAAGAGATTATAAAGAATTGATATAATTTCTTCCTTAACTATTTTGTACAATTGAGCAGTAAATAATCTGGACATGATATTTTCTATTTTGGAAGGTTAATTATTCGTTCAATTTCTTTCATAGATATAGGCTTACTCTGTTTTATTGCATGTGAGTTTTGGCAAATTGTTTCTTTCAAGGAATTGGTCCATTTCATGTAGGTTATCAAATTTGTGGTCAAAGACTAGCTTATATTTATTATCTTTTTAATGTACATAGGATATCTAGTAATGTCCCCTCTTTTATTTGTGCTGTTAGTAATTCATGTCCTCTCTCTTTTTTTCTTAGTTAGCTTTGTTAAAGGCTTATCTAATTTATTGATCATTTTAAAGAATCAGCTTTTGGTTTCATTGATTGCTTTATTGATAAAATCTTTAAATTTCATTGATTTTCACTCTAATTATTATTTTGTTTCTTGTGCTTACTTTGGATTTAATTTGCTTTTGGGTGGCAACTCAGATGACTGATTTTGGGTCTTTCTTTTTTTCTAATATAAGTATTCAAACCATAAATTTTCTTCTAAGCACTGATTTCACTGCATCCCAGAAATTTTGATAACTTGTGTTTTAATTTTCACTTAGTTTACAATACGTCTTAATTTCTCTTGAGATCTTTTCTTTGGCATATGTGTTATATAGAATTGTGTTGTTTAATCTCCATGTATTCAGGGATTTTCTGCTTATCATTGTTACTGATTTCTAGTTTAATTCCATGTGGTCAGAGAGCAGACATTGTATGATTTCAATTTTTTGAAATTTGTTAAGGTGGGTTTTCATGGCCCAGAATGTGGTCTATCTTGGCAAATGTTCCATGTAAGTTTGAGAAGAATGGCTCTTGTTGGATGAAGTAGCTAATAGTTGTTGATTATATCCTGTTGATAGTATTATTGAGTTGATCTGTGTCTTTACTGATTTTCTGCCTGCCTGATTTCCTGTCCATTTATGATAAAAGGGTGTTGAAAGCTCCAAGTATAATAGTGGATTTTTCTGTTTCTCTTTGCATTTCTATTAGTTTTTACCTCATGTAGTTTGATTTTCTGTTGTTACATGCATGCACTTTAAGAATTGTGTATCTTCTTAGAAAATTGACTCCTTTATCAATATGTAATGACCTATTTTATCCATGATAACTTTCTTCGTTTTGAAGTCTGCTCTCTTTGAAATTAATATTGCTACTCCAACATCTTTCAACTAGTGTTAGCATGGCATATTTTTCTCCATCCATTTAATCTATATATGTCTTTATATTTAAAATGGATTTCTTATAGACAACATATAGTTGTATTGTTTTTTTATACATTCTGACAATCTCTTTTTTAATTGATGCGTTTAGACCACTGACAAAGCATTACTAATATTAATTAATATCTAACATATTTGTTACTGTTTTATATTAGTTTCCTTTGCTTTGTATTCCTATTATTGTCTTCCACTCTTTCTCTTTTTACAGTTTTAGTTGAACATTTTATATGATTCCATTTATCTCCTTTCTAGCTTATTGGTTATAATCTGTTTACCCTTTTTCATTATTGCTGTAGAGTTTGCAATATACATTTAAAACTAATCCAAGTCTATTTTCAAATAACACTATACCACTTCATACATAGTGTGAGTACCTTATAGTAACAAAATAATCCTAGTCCTCTCTCCTATCCCTCATATTATTGTTGTCATTCATCTCATTTATGTGTAAGCATACATAAGTGTATGTGTGTGTGTATATAGTACATGTATAAGCATAAATAATTAAATATATTCTTGGTATTATTACTTGAACAAGCTATTATCTGTTAGATCAATTAAGAATCAGAACAATATAAGTTTTAATTTTACCTTCACTTGGGCCTTTTTCAGTGCTCTTCCTTTCTTTACTATGTAGATCTGAGTTTCTAACCTATATTCTTCTTCTCTCTAAAGAACTTCATTTTAACATTTGTGCAAAGCCGGTCTACTTGCAACAAATTCCAACAAATTTTGATTATCTGAGAAAGTATTTCTCCTTCAGTTTTGAAGGATAATATTGCAGGGTAAAGAATTCTGTGTTGGTAGGTGTTTGTTTAATTCTCTTAACACTTTAAATATTTACTATTTTTTTTTTTTTTTTTTTTTTGCTTGCACAGGCTCTATGAAGAAGTCAAATGTAGTTTTTATCTTTCCTTTATAGGTAAGTTTATTACCTCCTCCAGTTTCTTTCAGGATTTTTTTTTAATCTTTGATTTTTTTCTAGTATGAAAATAATATTCATGGTATATATTTTTTTGACATTTATTCTGCTTTGTGTTTTCTGAGCTTCCCAGATTTGTGGTTTGGTGTCTGACATTAATTTGGGGAAATTCTCAGTCATCGTTATTTCAAAGATTTCTTTTGTCTCTTTCTTCTTTTTCTGGTATTCCCATTTCATATATGTTATGCCTTTTGTAGTTGTCCCACAGCTGTTCAATATTAGTGCTTTTTTAATTTTCAGTCTTTGTTCTATTTGTTTTTCAGTGTTTTGAAGTTCCTAATAAGGTTTTCTTAAAATCAGAGATTCTTTCCTCAGCCATGTACAGTCTACCAATAACCTCATCAAAGACATTTTTCATTACTGTTACAGTGTTATTTAGCTCTAGCACTTTTTTGGTTCTTTCTTAGGATTTCCATCTCTGTTTATATTGCCCATCTGTTCTTGCATGTGATCTATTTTATCTATTAGAGGCTTTAGCCTGTTAATCATAATGGTTTTAAATTTCCCATCAGATGATTCTAATATCTCTCCCATGTCTGGTTCTGATACTTTCTCTGTCTCTTCAAATTGTGCTTTGCTGTTTTGCCTCTTAGTATGCTTTTTTATTTTTTCTTGAGAGCCAGAAATGATATACTCAGCAAAAGGAACTGTTGTAAATAGGCCTTCAGTAATATGGTGAGGGGTGGGGGGAGTGGAAGCATTGTATAGTCTTATTACTAGGACTCAGTCTTCTGTGAACCTATGCCTCTGGACTTTGAACTTCACAAATGTTTCTTAGTTTTGACTCCCCTGCCTCCCAGGTGGGACAGAATGGCTAAAGTTGGTATTTCCCATCTCTCTGGTCAGTTAGGCTCTGATTAACTAGTTTCTCCTGAGAGCAGGTATTGTTAAGAAGAACAGAATGTTCTGATATAATTCACAATCGTTCCTTTTTCTCTCCCCCTGCTGAGAACCAGAAGGGATTTTTCTCTGATATTTACCATTGGAATCTAATAGAACTCCTGGAGGTAAATCTCATAAAATTGTGAGGGCACTCGATGACTGGAACCTCTTAGAGTTTTTAACTCTTAGGGTTGTCTACACTGAGCCTCCAGCAATTTGTCAATTACAGTTCAGGTTATCATACGCCAGCACTGCTTCCCATGGTGGTTTTTGCCTGCGTGTCTCTACTCCAGTAAGCTGTGACTCAATTTATGCACCTGTCTCTTCAGTCTTGGGACAGTGGTTTGCTTTGTGTCCTCCCCTCTCTCAAGGTTATAATCTGTTGTATTAAGAAGATTGAATAATGCTTAAGAAGCATTGTTCATTTTTTAATCTGTTTGGCTTTTTACTTGTTAGGTTACCAGTCTCTTAACACACAGAACCCCCTCATAGTGTTTTTATTCTTTATACTCTGGAAAATATACCATTTTTTGGATGTCATGTTTTCTTCTTTGTGTTTTTTTCCCCCACCAGAATGCATGGTCATGTGAATTTTTCATTAAGCAACATTATGAAAGAAGTATACTTTCTGAATCTTTGTGTATCTGAAAATGTCTTCATTTTGTCCTTATATTTGGTGGATATTTTGATGGAACTATAGCTGTAGACCCAAAATTTATTTTGCTCACAATTTTGTAGCCATTATTTTATTTTCTTTGGTTAAATTGTATTATTGATGAGAAATAAGATACAATACAATTTTTATTTTTTTCTGATAGCATGTTGTTATATGTTTTTCTTTTGAAACTTTATAATAATACATGTTGTTCAGACTTCCTGTCTTTGAATATTGGATTTACTACTTCCTGGAACTGTCAATTTAAGCTAATAATTTTTATCTTTTCTCAAATTAATTGAAGGTATTTTCAATTTATCAGGCTTTGTGGTGTAATCACATTTTTCTCCTCTTTTTACTGCACAGTTTTATCCAACTCAAAGCATTTACTTGATTCCAAACACTTAGATGGACTTTCACTCTGCAGCATCTTGAGGCTTTTGATATCATGTATATTGATCATCCTCTTAATTTGATTCTCAGCACAAGGATGGGTTTTAATCTGCTTTTATTGATCATAGGTTTTCTCAGTTTTATTTGTAAGTAGTTGGGGATGAGAAAGATGAGAAAGTTGTCTCCTCCAACTCGTAATGTTCTGAATCTTGGACACTCTCTTTCCCTTTTGTTTCTTGTTTGCAAGTTGCCAGTTTTTTTCTTTTTTTCTGATTCTTCCCTTCAGTTGCCTTGACAAACAACACATTGAGATAAAAAAATATATATATTTAGTGTACACACCACTGTTTAGCTTTCTCCAGTTGCTTTAGCAAACAAGTTCTATAACAAATGACTATTTGCAAGTAATTAAGTAACAATATTTTTATGAGTTACCAAATGACTGATATAATTTATCTAAAATTTTCCATAAATAGTAGATATGTATTTTTTAATCAACCAACATTATTGTCCCTATTTTTAGTAACAGAACCTCTCTTTACTATAAAAAATGCATTTTTTATAGTTTGGGGGGTAGGGCTCAACCTACTTTTTTCTGTTAGAACAAAAGGCAGCCAATGTTACCCTGCACTTGCCAGTCAAAGAATTTCATCTCCCTGGCTCCAGGGATAAGTTCACTTGCAAAGAAACACCTAACATGGTCAAGGCATCCATGCATGGAAAGAGAACAAAGTCTTATTACATGTTTTTAAAGTTTTGGATTCTAAGTTAATGCTGGTCTTTCCAAGACACTAATACACTCTTAGAGAATTAGTAACAGTTTGCTGATGATTTAGCTTAAGAAACTTAACATAACTGGGGCACCTGGGTGGCTCAGTCGTTAAGCGTCTGCCTTTGGCTCAGGTCGTGATCCTGGCGTTCTGGGATCGAGCCCCACATCAGGCTCTTCTGCTGGGAGGCTGCTTCTTCCTTTCCCACTCCTCCTGCTTGTGTTCCCCTCTCTCACTGGCTGTCTCTCTCTGTCAAATAAATAAATAAAATCCTTTAAAAAAAAAAGAAACTTAACATAACTGCCAAAAAATTATTTGAACTCTATAAAATCATAAATATCTATTATGTTGTTGTTATTGCTATTAAGCAAATTTCTATTATCTTTCTGTCACTTTATATACATTATACACTTTAAAATAATTATTTCTCATTTTCTTCTGAAATTTAGGCTTATTTATTATAATTTTACTAATGAAATTTTTCAGGTAATTGCCCATATTTGCATAACTAATAATAGGCAGAACTAGAGCTTTGAACTTAGGTTTATGAGGCATCAAATTATTTACTATCAATAAGTATACTGTGTTTGCTTCATTATTCTACTACTTCTAGTGTCTTCTCCATTTCATCTGAAAAAAATAATTTGCATATAGCCAGTAACCTCAAGTATAGGGAAGTCTCACAACCTAACATCATATTTGGTAAAAGTTGAATATTTTACTTAAAGATTAACAATCCCTTAAAGAATCAAAAAGAGAACTTTTAGTCTTTACCCATAGATAACAATAGGACATGAAAATACTAAGGAGGAAATACTATGCATTAAAATACAAGAAAACAAGGTATGAACTATGAAATTTGTGGAAAAATTCTATGAGAATCACATTAAAATTCTGAGCTGAAATTTCACTAATATAAAAGAGTTCATAGACTTGGCTAGAATAGATATTATTTCTGTGACTTATTATATATATGTTTGAGGAGTTGATTTTTCCTATTTTTGTATTAAAAAGGAATGGACAACTAATGAATCATTGAACGCTACATCAAAAACTAATGATGGGGGCGCCTGAGTGGCTCAGATGGTTAAGGGTCTGCTTCAGCTCAGGTCATGATCCCAGGGTTCTGGGATCGAGCCCATGTCAGGATCTCTGCTCAGCGGGGAAACTGCTTCTCCCTCTGCCTGCCTCTCTCTGTCTCTCTGTCTCTCTCTTTCTGTCAAATAAATAAATAAAATAAATAAAATCTTTAAAAAAAAACTAATGTACTATATGTTGGCTAATTGAATTTAAATAAGAAAAATAAAAATGTTTATACATTAAGAAAAGAATGGACATATAAGACATTATATATTTATTATTTCTGTCTGTATCCTTCATCTTTAACAGTGTATTTTCTTGCCCAGCAAAACTGAAATATTTGTAAATAAAAATGATGATTTCCCTAACAATATTTATCACTTAGTGTGTGCCTTTTTCATGCTAGACACCTTTCTGATTATTTTGGACATTTTAGTTCATTTAGTCTTCAAATCAACTGTAATGTACTATGTACATACTATGTACATACTATGATCTCTAATTTACAATGGTAAAATGAGGCAGAGAGCATAAGTAATTTACCCTGTCTTAGAAATGGTAAGCACCAGAGATGGATTGGTAGCCACACAATATACCTCCAGACTCCAAATGCTTAACCATTATTCTCTATTTCCATGTCATTAAAACTGGTAGAGTGGTTTTACCATGATTCTTTCTATTGTTTTGAGAAAATTAACTTAGACTTCTTGACATCAACATGCAGAGCAAAATGACTACAGGTACAAGTAACATTTAACCATATCATTCAGACTCATATAAAATTTCCAACGCTTTTTATATAGTGGGAGAAAAAATATAATGAAACACTGTATTTAAAACTAAAGACATAAAGCAATGGCCAAAACATTATTTTCTTACTTAAATTTAATTATCATGTGAAGAAAATCTAAAACATATTCCATTAGATCAGATCTGCAAGTAAAAAGCTAAGAATTTATATGTTATAGTGCTAGACCATCAGATTCTATTAATTTTTTCTACTCTAAGAAATTTGGCCACAGGTCTAAGGCTCAATCTATTCTTTCCATCCATTGCATTACTTTTTTTTTTTTAAGATTTTATTTATTTATTTGACAGAGAGAGACAGCCAGCGAGAGAGGGAACACAAGCAGAGGGAGTGGGAGAGGAAGAAGCAGGCTTCTAATGGAGGAGCCTGATGTGGGATTCGATCCCAAAACACTGGGATCATGCCCTGAGCCAAAGGCAGACGCTTAACGACTGCGCCACCCAGGCGCCCCCATCCATTGCACTAATCATGAAAACTCTATTAATTTTTAGTTTTCCTAGTGTAAAAAGAGAAAGCTAGACTTAAATATTTGGAAAAAAAACTTTAAAGAAATTAGCTTTCTGTGCAAAATAAAATGAACAAAATAACCTGTTTTTCAAGCAAAGATGCATATAAGAATTGGTGGTGTTACTTACTAACAAGAGAAGTGGCAGACTTTAATTATCAAGATTTGGAAGAATAATAATGATGAATTTGTATAGCTCCTTAAAATTTATGGAGCACTTTCTCATATATTATCTCATTTTACATAATCCTTACAACCTTCAGAGAGACCAGCCAAGCACATTTTAACAATGAACTAAAACAGTCCTTGTAAAAATTGGAAAAATAGCTCTCTCTAGTTTTCCTGAGCTAAACTCTGTGAGACTAAGCAGGGTCCGGATTCTAAATAGAATTAGGAAAGAGTGGCACACCATTATTAGATGCCAAATTTACCAATACGAATCTTTAATTTTGGAAATTTATGTTTTCTGTGAACTCCATATTCTTTATTCTTCAGTTTCCATGGTACTACAGCAACCAGTTAAGCCTGCTGTTACTATGGAAACAATAGTGTCTTTCCATTTCATACATTTTGGTACATTTTTCAGATATTTTCTCTACTTGTACATTCATTTTTATATGACAAATATGTAATTAAAAATTGCAACAGTGCTTAAGAAGTTAGAGCAACTGAGACAGACTACTTATACATTTAAGACAATAGAGAATTAATAATGAATCATAATAAATGAATATGTACATATACATCAAGAGTCATCTTGGTATTTAATCTAAAATTATCAGCTTATTCCTTGTACATTCTTTGGAGACAGAATTTGTTTGATTGAAATATTTCATGAAAAATTATTACATTTTTTCCTGGTGCTGCCAAAATAAAATGAACAAAAATATATTTACTGGCAACACAAAAAGGAAAATATGTTGCAATAATGCATGTGATATTTATTCTTTAGAAGGAATAAACTATTTTAGTCCCTGAGTCAGCTCCAAGCATTCTTTGTAACATAAGAAAGCTAATAAAAAATAGGAATTCATACATTTTCTACACATTTGATTTCATTATAGGGATTTCTGAAAAATATTTATATTTTGCTACTATTAGCATTATGCTTTGAGTTATATTCTGCATTCATACACTTCTCATTCCCCTCATACACACCAAAGGACACACTCTTTCTGAAATTATAATCCTTTACCACTTCCAAAGAAATTCCATTCTGACTAGGGCAAAACAGTTTTGTGTTTTTTTTAAGGGAAAACTGAAAACTCAAGATCTGTAGTGAAGTCCATTGTCTGATAAAATAATCCTTCTATTCATGCTTGCTATGTTTGGGAGGCTATAATCAGTTTAGAAATATTTACAAATATTGACATGTTTGTAAATGGAATGATATTTTATTATTTCATAATCGAAAGTGTGTTTTTAATATATATTGCAAATTGTTCAAAAAGGCATGTAAAACTAAATATTTTAAAGTTTACATTATATTTTATTATCTAAAATTGATTTTTAAAAACATTTTATTTTAAATTTTAGATTCATAGGAAAGTATGAAGAAATTTAAGGGAGATACCATGCACCCTTCACTTATCCTCTTCCAGTGGTGTCTTACATATGATAGTACAATTATCAAAGCCAGAAAATTGACCTTGGTATAAAATTTATTTAGAATTATTTAGATTTCACCAGTTATACATGCATTTCATATGCGTGGATGTGTGTGTAGTTCTATGCAACTTTATCACATGTGTAGATTTCTATGATTACCATGAAACTCAAGATACAGAAGAACTGTACCATTACTGTAAGACTTGGTCCTCCTATCCCTTTATAGTCACTGACTCTGCCCCTCTAAAGCCCTAATACCTGGAAAGCACTAATATGCTCTTCATTTCTAGAATTATGTTATATTGAATGTTATATGCAGCTATGCAGGCTGTCATTTTTGACATTGGCTTTTATTCAGCTCTTAAGAATATCCATGTACAACTTTTTTTTTTTTAAAGATTTTATTTATTTATTTGACAGGACAGAGACAGCCAGCGAGAGAGGGAACACAAGCAGGGGGAGTGGGAGAGGAAGAAGCAGGCTCATAGCGGAGGAGCCTGATGTGGGGCTTGATCCCATAACGCCGGGATCACGCCCTGAGCCGAAGGCAGATGCTTAACCGCTGTGCCACCCAGGCGCCCCTCAACTTTTTGTCTGAAAATGATTTTTTAGTTCTCTGAGATATATGCCTAAAAGTAGAATGACTGAGTTGTACAGTATGTATGGTGCTAACTACAGGTTGTTTGTAGATGCTCTTTGTGATATAGAGAAAATACCTACTCTATTCTAGTTTTCTGAAGGTATTTATAATAAATGGATATTAACATGATAAATTACATTTATTGCTTTTCAAAATTTAAATTAATCTTGTATATCTGAAATAAAGCCCACTTAGTCATGTGTACTATTCTTTTTATACATTGTTGAACTCAATTGCTAAAATTTTGTTGAGAGCTTTTGAATCTAAATTTATGAGAGATTGGTTTTATTTTATTCTACTGTCTTGTTTGATTTTGGTATAAAGCTGATGCTGGCCTCTTAAATTTGTTGTGATAAAACTGACTTTTATGTCACTTGATTTCCTTCTCTGAAACATCCAGTGAGTAGATTGGATTTAATTAAAAATTGCTGCTCTTTTTGTATTTAACTTATCTTTTAATTTTATAGGAATTGCACATTTTATAACGTCACATTTTCCTAAAATTAAATGTAGTGTGTTTAATATATTTAACACACTCCATTATTAACAAATATAGCTTTTATTCTATATTCTATACTCTGAAGTGCGCGTAAAGTGATGACTATGCTCTTACCTTATATAATTGTGAAGTGCTTTTGCATATGAGGGTGATCTCCGTGGCCTCTATGTAGCAAAGTTATTTGCTGGAGTGAACCTGATCTGAATTGTGAGAGGATTTCCTTGCCTTATTTTTTTATATATTGTTCTGCCACTCATACCAGATTTTTTTTCAATATACAGATCTTCCTAGACTTATAATACAGTTATCTCCCAATAAATCCATTGTAAATTGAAAATATCATCAGTCAAAAATGCATTGTTTTTTATTAAATAACCTGTACCCCCAAAGTGGGACTCAAACTCACAACCCAGTGATCAAGAGCCGCATGCTGTACTGACTGAGTGAGCCAGGTACCCCCAAAATGCATTTAATATACCTATCCTACCGAACATTACAGCTTAGCCTAGCCTAACTTAAACATGCTCAGAATACTGACATTAGCCTGCAGTTGGACAAAATCATCTGACATAAAGTCCATTTTATAATAAAGTGTTGACTTTCATGTAGTTATTGAATACTGCACTGAAAGTCAAAAACAGGGTGACTATATAGGCACAGAATGGTTGTAAGTGTATCAGTTGTTTGCCCTCATGATCAGGTGGCTGCTTGGGAGCCCTAGCTCAAAGCCACTGCCTAGCATCACAAGAGAGTATTGTATGGTGTATCACTAGCCCAGGAAAAGAGCAAAATTCAAAATGTGAAGTACAGGTTCTATTGAATGCATATTGCTTTTGAACCGTTGTAAAGTTAAAAAGTCCTAAGTTGAACTAGAGTAGTTGGGGACCATCTGTATTAAAAAGTTACTGCAAGTTATATTGATTAAAAAATCAATATTACACTGTATGTTAACTAACTGGAATTTAAAGAAAAACTTAAAAAAATAAAGATGATTTTGTTTTTTTGCCAGTCTTTCAACATATTTTTAAAGTTAAATATTAACAGTAATCATTTTACCTGCATGTACACACTCATACATGCAAGAATACTCTCATGTCATATATAACATTTATATATTGCCGGAATGAAATTATCAGAGGAATACGACTTTGAAGGAGTGAAAAACGTAAGCATATATTCCAGAAATTATGCTATTTCTATGCATTATTTACCAGTTATTTTATTTTAAAACAGTAACATGGGCAGTGATATGATAAACTTATTTTAATAATATTATTTTAGGGCCCACTTTTTTCTTTTTCTTTTTTCACATTCTGATACCTGGATAAATTTGGAAATAAAATGGTTTCTGAAAGACTATATTTAAATAAGAATAAGTATATCAGGTTAATTATATGTAGTAACTGTTTCTCACATGAATATCTTAATGAACTTCATTAGGTGAAATGCTAGAGAGGAATCTTTCCATTTTTCTTGCTTAATTTTAATTTTTTGGCAATAAATTCAGAAGGGTGATGTATATTGTTAGTATTTCCCATCTCTTTTTCACCTTGAACGTTTTTACTGGGGCAGTTGTCACGGGGTGCTATCAGTTTATTTTCTGGAAACTTGTCTAGATAATCTAGTTTTAGTCCCTGGAATTTGTTGGATGGTCTGCATAGAAAACAATCTTGCTTATTAAGGTTTGACCTAGTCATTTACAGACTTTTGTAGAATATAACTGGTAAATTACAGTCACTTATTTGTTAGGGTGACATTTCCCTCTTGAGCTTGAGTTTCATATCATTAAGGGTGATTTCTGATCTGAGATCCATCCAGTCCATACCATTTCCTCTGAGGTAGACATCGAGGCAACCTTTAGTTCTGCAAACTCATGGTGTATTTATCTCACTACTGTCCACACTGGAAAATCTCTGCCTGCTCGCTTTGGCCTACTTGGGACCCCCCAAAATGAAGAGGCTTTCTGAAGCCGACCAGCTATACTGCAGAGCACATCCTCACGCTTTCTTATCTGTCTATGCCTTTGTGGCAGCACAAGACACATAAAGGCATGGTCCAGGTTCACCCTGGTTCCTGATTCTCTTGCCTTCCTCCACTGATTCTTTCTTTAGCCCAACAGAAGAGAGGTGGGAAGGAGGAAGAAAGGACACAACTTATTTTATAGTGAATTTTTCCTTCCTTTTTTCCTTTTTCCCTCTCTCCCTCTCTTCCTTCCTCCCTTCCTGTCCCCTCCCTTCCCTCCCTTCCTTCCATCTTTCCTTCCTTCCTTCCTCCCTTCCTTCCTTCCTTCTCCCCTTCCTTCCTTCCCCTCTCCTCCCTTTCTTTCCTTTCCTTCCTCCCTCCCTCTTTTCTTTCTCATGTTCTTTGTTAATTAACATTATACCTGGCACAGTGTGTTTGAGACATATACTCCAGAAAATTAAGAGCTCTTTTCTCCCTGCTTTTTCGCTGTTAACTTCTTTTATTGTTGTAATGGATGTTTCCTATCTAGAGGCACAAATCCAGTCAGGGGTGTGTGTGTGTGTGTGTGTATGCATGCATACACTTGTTGGGGGACACCCAATGAACCGTACAGATTGGATTATCTACAATTAATTTTATAAACATGCCTGATAAACTGCTTCACATTCTCTTGTAAATAAAAATAGAAGTTATAAATAAATTCTTAGTTGTGGTCTTGTGTTGGTATTTTTAATAAAAAAATTAAAATGTTAACTCTGAAAGACTAAGCCTGTAGGATGAAATGACAACCATTCATAGATTAAACACCATTCTATACCATAATTTTTGTTAGTTAACTTTTCTAATCCTCATTTTCATTATCTGTAAAATCTATATAGTGTAAAATCTGTAACTACTTTACAACCTCCTGGTAAAAATATGTTAATGCATGTGAAATATCATAAAATAAAATCTTAATATTTTGAAACCATTGTCATTATAGGGGGTATAAACATGAATCCACAAACTGAGCTGTGCAGAAATGTCACTTTACTTTATATTCTTTAAGTCATATTGAATCAAAATCTAAACCACTCTTCTGCCAGGAATATGAGAAATACAACCTTAGGCACTGGGGTTTCCTCCTTTCTTCTAGAACTGTACAAAGATCTTTGAAAGGAGAATATTAGAGCAAAGAAAGAAACTGGTATCTCTGGTCTTTGGTGCACATTTTGATTATGGGAGTGTGTGTTGCTCAGGATCACATGTCTCTGTGCTAGGCTGATATCATGGGATTATTTGGCATTACTGGGCATCTTCCAATGAAGAGCTTCCTTGTATTTTTTTGTTTGTTTTAAATTGGGTCTTCCATTTGCCCACTGCATTCCAGGCCCTATCACTTTCCTGAAGTACAATAAAATACCCGAGGTCTATTCATCATTCCTTACAGAGCCCCAGAACTGCATTTCCTATATAGTGGTGGTGGGGGGGATCTTAACTTTCCCTTCTTTCTCTCTCTGCTTTTGTCTTTCATCTCAAATGTATACACCCCCCTCCCCCTTTGCTCCTAGTATAAACTTTTTAGATAGTTTAGGGTTTGAGGCAGGGAAAAGCCAGTTTCATGTGAATTCTGCATCAGGTCAATCAGGACTAACTCTTCCTGAGGCAATAAAGCCGACAATTTCCATGGTGATTCAGATAAATAGGAAAACATTGCAGAAATTAGACATCAATTATTATCTTAAGAAAGTAACTTTTCCTGTTTTAATTATCATAATTACATAATATAGAGAGGACTTTCTGTTTTTGTTTCTTTTTACTTCTTCTTACAAAAGACTATGAAAACAAATTGAGCCAAAATTAAACAGTTTTGGAAGATTTTATGTTGAGTCTATTATAATAGGGACTAGAGACCAGACACAGTCTGAACTTAACTCTGCTGAAACAAAGACAGTGGAAGAGTTTTTAAGAACCGAAGTGCAAAGGGGCACCCAGGTGGCACAGTTGGTTAGGCGTGTGACTCTTGGTTTTGGCTAAGGTCATGGTCTCATGGTTGTGGTATCCATAAAGCCCCGCATCAAGGCTACCTGCTCAGCGTGGAGTCTGCTTGGGGCTCTCTCCCTCCCCCTCTGCCCCTCTGGCTCATTTTCTCTCTCTGTTATTCTCATAAATAAATAAATAAATAAATAAATAAATAAATAAATAAATAAATTTTAAAAAGGAACTGGGGTGCAGAAGGAAAGTAAACTTTCTTCTAACTTTATGACAGGAAGTAATTTTATAAGTTGAAGACAGGTGCCCACTGAAGATTGGGAGATAGCAGCTCTCTCTTCCTTCATGTTTACATTTCAAAGAAATGACTCCCAGGCCCTTGAGAAAGACATTCTTGGGTTATAAAACTGGCAAGAGGTTTTAAAAGGATTTATCTCTCAAAGGATCAGAGAAAGAATTTACAATTACAAGTTTGCTAAAGAAAATGCTCCAGGAATGGTGAGGTCAGGGCCTAGAGTCAGGAAGAAACCTGTCTAAATTTAGTCCAGCTCAGGGAAATCTTCAGACTGTCTTGGTAAGGGCCTTGTGCAAATCTTATCTCATGTGCTTAAGAAAAATACCTCCTTTTGGTTTGCCTTAGATTGTCTTTTTTCATCCGCTTATTCTGCTGCTCTTCTTTGTATACCATGAGATTCCTAACACAGGTCAAGAGCCTTTGTCATGCCAGTGTCTTGTTGAGGATAATCTACTGTTTGCTAAAACTTACTTATCTCTTCTCTGCAGTTGACTTTACTATAAAGATCAGCATTTTTCTCAATTGTATTAGAAAAGGTTGCTTCCTCCAAAAATCACACTGTTGCTGGTTATTTATTACCCCGGGGGTTGACCTTTCCCTGGCTGTGATTGAACTGCTGTAGTTCTCTGTGCTGATCTAATGTCAGTGCTCTGTATTCTGGTGAGCTCCTGTCTGTTACCTGCGCTAAACAAACACGGTTCTGTCCCTTTTGCTGTGGGGTCTTTTATCCTCTTTCTTTTTGCTGTAAAGGGAGAATTCCAGATTAAGGCCTGAGAAGAGAATGAATCATTGATGCTATGATGGTTCTTGAGTAATCACTAGACCATTCTCCACTATTGAGGCAGTTGGTCTTCATATTTAGGCCACAATTGTCCACTGACATGTAGGCTATAGTTTTAGTCGGAAATGCCATTCAGAGAAGGGAGAAAGGACTCTTGAAAAAAGTGTGACTGTTGAAGTTCCAGAAACCCATAGCAGAGATGACATAACTTATTACTTAGAAGTAGAAAATGAAAGAAAGAAATAGTGAGAACCAGTTCTTATTTCTTTCATTCCTCATCAAAAATTTTTTTCTTTTTTTTTCTTTTTGGCAACTGGACCAATTTTGTGGTTTGATCTCTATCACCACACTTTTGTTAATTCTTCTCATGACCTGAGTCTTTGCTCTTCTTTCTTTCCTAGACAAAATCTCAATTTTTAAAGACTTACTTCGGCTTATAATCTAATTGAAACCCACCTCTACCATTAATAATGTTTTCTTTCATGGAGTACTAAGAACTATTTAAAGAGTATTCAATCCATTTGGAAATATTCATATAGATCTGAGATAGACTAACTGTAGCCCATGGGTGAATTCCAACTAGATACTTTAAAGTCTTATTGAAACACAGCCATACCTATTTTTTAATGTTACTCATTAAAACACTTTATTGGGGAATGATTGATATGTAAAAAGTTGTATATATTCACTGTACATGACTCGATGAATTCAGGGATAAGTACTCACCTGTGAAACCATCACTATCAACAAGGCCACAGACATATTCATCACATCCCAATGTTCCCTCCTGCCCTGTTTACTATTATTATGTTTTGTGTATGTGTGATAAGAACACTTTACATAAATTCTACTCTCTTAATTAAGGCCACATCTATTTGTGAAATATTGTCTATAGTTGCTCTTGTGTTACAGTAGCAGAATCAAGTAGTTGTAACAGAGACCATATGGCCCAAAGACCCGAAAATACTTACTGTTTTTTTAAAGACTTTTAAATAAAATCCTTGATATTGAGAACTATTTCAATTTTTCCCCTATAGATACATATCCTGTGGTGAGGTGTGTGGGTGATAGTGCTTTATATTTCCCTGAATCTCTATAGCTCACATAGCTCCTAGTACTGACTATGACAAGGTAGTGTCTCAAGGAAATAAATTTTTTTGTACAAGTGTAAATTTACATGAAAAATGTAATTATATTTGTTATGATTAAAATATTCTTATATTTATCTCTAGAAATATATATACTTATGTATATATTATCTATATAAATATATAAACTACTATAGCTTTCAAATAGATTTTTAGCATTAGAACTTGTACTATGATGGTTTTATTTTGGTTTTATAATATAGTACAGAATTAAAGGAAACAAAAAATTTAGTATAAAAATAACATAGTTTTGTGCTGTTCGACGTTCCTTGAGCACAGAAAGCTAGGTTTGTTCAGTGACACGATCTGTATCAATCTTCGTCTCTTTAAATATGATAGATCCATTCATACTTCTCTTAAGACTTTTTCAATTTTTTCACAATCTGACAGTCTAAATTGTAGTCAGAAAAATATTTACCAACTGTATAGATATAATATTGTAATACTTTATAAAATTTTTCCCAACTAAGTAGAAAATTATTTTCTTATCATAGAAAATGTCCTACTGAACTTTTCTTTAATTCAAAAGTTTTATTTCAAATAAGTAGCTTTGGAGAAGGAGTTCCACATGATTGTGGGTAAAAACAAGTCTGTGATTGTTCATGCTTCTGTTTGAGACTGCTTCAAATAGGATTTTTCTTCAATAGGATTTTGCTGAATTTTAGGGCTTACGAGTCCATTGAATTATTTAAAAATATATGACTTCTTTCTCTCTGCTAATATGGTACATTAATATCTGATATTGAATATGCTTTATACTTTACATGTTTACTTTCCTCACATAATTTTATCTAATTAGAAAACAATTTTTATTTATCTCAGAAAACCCAAGTCCTCCCCTTTTTTTAACGAAAAGATTTATTTATTTATTTGAGAGAAAAAGAGAGAGAGAGAGAACACAGGACAGGGCGGGGGTGGGGAGGTGGGAGAGAGAGAATCTCAAGCAGACTCCCCGCTGAGCATGATGCCTGAGGTGGGCTTGATCCTGTGACCCTGAGATCATGACCTGAGCCAAAATCAAGAGTCACAGCTTAACTGACTGAGCCACCCAGGCGCCCCCAAGTCCACTACTCTTAATCAGTATCTAACTTTGGTCTCACCTTTATGAGTCCAGCCATAACTCTGAATCCCTGGTCTGAAGAACACTACTGTATTGTCACGGGAAATGCAAGTTGCTGGTCTTAACCAACAAAAGACATCAAGTTCCTCTTTGGAAAGCTGATGAAAGCTATTGTAAAAACATGTGATCTCACTCAAAATCATGTAACTGTGAGATTTCTGCTGAAGCATCTGTAAAACCATTATAGGGTCTTGGACTGAATTTAAGCTTTTTAATTCTAATTATCCCTCTTATAAGTATCCCTGATAATTAATTAACTACAAAATCAACCTTTCAGCTAGCTTCATAATGGACTGGGACTTTCAGTTCTAGGAATCAGGTGGCAATCTTATTTAAATCTTTCATAGGCACTCTTAGTTCCATCCTTTCTACCACATTTCCCAAATCTTTTCAGATATTGGCTTCTAGTCCTGAATTGTAAGATTCCTGTGTTACTCTCAACTATTTCCTGCTATGTTTGTAGATTATACCATTCATTCTTTCAACAAATGCTATACTTAGTACATATTTGTTCTTGATATTTTTCTTGGTACTAAGGGTATAGCAGTGAAAGAAGACAAAAGTCTCTGCCATTATGGACATATTATATATGATGCTTGTCCTGAGGAAAATACACCTAAAGGTGTGTTATTTTCCTATAGCTGGACACTGTTTAATGCAAAATTCCTCCGGCTGTCAAGGAGTCCTTGAGTTGCTTATCATGGATATTTTTAAAACTTTTTTTCCCCAGGTTTATTGAGAAAAAATTGATATACGTCATTGTATTAGTTTAAGACTCACAACATATTTTGATTTACATGTATTGTGAAATGATTGTCACGATGATTGCCACAAATGATCAGCTAACATCCATCATCTCATATAGGTAAAATAAGAAGAAAAAAGAAAAAAAAGAACAATTTCTCTTTGTAATGAGAACTCTTAGGATTTACTGTCTTAATAACTTCCTATTTATCATACAGGAGTTAGCAGTAGCCATCATATTGTGCATTACAGCCCCACTACTTATCTTATAACTGGAAATTTGTACCTCTTACTTTTAAACAAATATTTTTAAAAATTTTAAAGTAAAATCTACATCCATTGTGGGACTCAAAACTCATGATCCCAGGATCAAGAGTTGCATGCTCTACTGACTGAGCCAGACTGGCGCTCCTTCACTGGAAGTTTGTACCTTTTGACCATCTTCCTTCAATTTTCCCTCCTCTATACTACCGTTCATTAGACATTCTTGATGATAATGGCCAAACTAAATCTACTACCTTCTTTTTTTTTAATATTCATCTAGGTTTCTCAATTACCTGCTCTGTGTGATCTTCAAGTGCCATCTATACAACTTATCATATCCTCATTATGATAATAGCTGAGCCTGGGGTAATAGCTCAGACACTGAAATCTTATTGCAGATATTGTCTGTGTAGTTCAAATGAAGTTGAAGCAGGACTTTTCCTTACAACTCCTCAGCTATTGTGGTCTTCTGCTAGTATTTGAAATTTTGTTCTTTTGCTTTTTTGCGTTTTTGTTTTTTTTGTTTTTGTTTTTTTTTTTTAGCTCTGATTCAATTATCAGGTTTACTCTTTCAGGTAGAGTATTCTAATTAAGTCTATTTATTATTCTTCTTTAGGCTCCTTTCAATGCTTTTGCCTTGGGCTTACATGGAAAATGTACTGTATTTATTGATTGCATTTGATTTAATTTGAACAATACACAGAAATTAAATTTCATAAATTTTAACATATTTTGGCTCTTTGAATTTATTACACATTTGCATATATATTTTGTAAATTTTCATTTGAGACATTTTATAGCCAATTATACTAAAATTTGTAATTCAAAACATTATATATTGTTATAGCCATTAGATATTGATTAGGCTTTTCCATTAAATTTGAATCCAGTAAGTTTATTTATGCCCCCAATATTCATATACTTAAGTGAAATAATATTCAGATTGAATAGGAGGATAAAGTTAATAGAGCTTTATTTTACTAAAGAGTTTTTATAGTTAACACTACTCATGATTTCTCTGATAGTATAGTGACTAGTATAAAATAATATACACAGTACTTTACTTCTTTGAATTACGTAGTAGAAAACACTTTCATTTTAGTGAAATTAAAAATTAAAAATTCTATGTAGTGAACATTTTAATGAGCCTTACCATATTATAAGTTATTTTTATTTCAATGTTTATCTTACTATAAATAACCGTATTATTGGCTCTGATGATTAACTTTTACCTGTAATCTGTGGTAGGTTGTTTTTATTTAACAATTTGGTGCATTAATGGCCAAAGCTGTATAGGTTAGGCCAATGTCTTCAAAGATTCAAAAATCTGAAAAAGTAAATTTATAAAAACAAGACAAACCCTTCAACTGAAAGTATGCTTCTTTGTTAATACTTAATGGATTAAATGACTGAAAAATTGTTTATTTGAGAAGCTCCTCTCATTTGAAATCTTTTTGGAGGCTAAGTTTTTATTTTATTTTGGGTTTTTTTGGTACTTCCTCTACTCTAGGGAAGCTAAAAGCACTTATTTCTTCAATAGAGGTCATCATCATGGATCGCCTCAGGAGGTAAGAAAAGCAATTCATACATTTCTTACACAAACAGACTCTTCCAGAGACCTCCTGTGGGCATAGCTCAGTTAAAATATGTTTAATTTCATCCTCAGGTGGTTTTAGCAGGAGACAATTTCATTTCTACGCAGAGCTACCAGAGCTATATCTGCATCTTAAAGATAAATTTACAAGGATAATCAGTCTCACATTGCAATATGTAGACCTGTGTGTGTGTCTCTTAATTTCAGAATCTTACTAAACAAAGTAAGCATTATTGCAAGTATCTTTTATCACAATTGAATTCTGGATATATTAAGCGATTCCAAATAATATCAGGTAAACAAGTAGCTACACAGCTGCACATTTGGAAATACTTCAATATAAATTTTACTCATTTACAATCAATGTTATTATAAAAGTAACTCTTTCTCTGTCTCTGTGCATATATATGTACTTTTAAGAACTTTTCAGAATTCTAGGATTTTAATGAGGGAAGATGGCTGAAAGAATTCAACCTTGACTATCCGGAATTTCATTTAATTCCCCTCTCCAGAAAATGCCTCAGCTTTGCCTTGGATGTACCTGTTGTGAGTCCCTCTAATTCACTCTCTGAAGAATTAGCTTCAAAGTTTTGCCTGGGTGAGATAAGGTGGTTACCCAATTATGAGGAACAGGAATAGGATGTGGAGAAATAAGTGTTTTATATATTTTTTTAGTTGTAGCAATCTTTTAGAAACCCTGATTCATTATTCTCCTGCATGTGTTTGTGAAATATTCTTAAGAATCCAGAGGGTTCTTGTGAAAGGTGCAAAATGTTATCATTTTTGTTTTTATTTATTTAAAATTTTTAAATTTTAAAAATTGAAATATAATTGATATACAGTATCCTGTTAGTTTCAGTTATACATTTTAGTGATTTGGTGTTTTTATACACTATGAAATGATCCCTACAATAAATCTAGTTAACCATCTGTCTGCTTCTTAAACAGAGTTGCAGGAAAAAAAATCTTTTTTATGTTCAGTGATCTCACCCCAATTTCCGATATTGGTATTTTGCAAAAAATCAGCTTGTTTCTTTATATTTCTGTGCTTAGTTGATTAATATTATCAATGTTCTTTCCAATGTCTCTTCTAGCTGCTTAACAGTTTTGTGTCATTTTTGTGCTGTTCTGGTAATCTTAGTTGAGTTTTTGGAGGAAATATAGTTATGTTCATTTTACCATTTTAGCTGATTCTCTGTGCATCTTAATTTGAATGGACTGCTTAACCAAACATCTATCGTGTCCTCTAAAATGAGAATTGCACACGCAAGTTCTTTTAGCATCGTTAGACTTAGAGGCAAATGATGATTGGGCAAAAAGTTTCCTTTTTTGTTGTTGTCATTTGTTTGTTTCCTTGTTTTGCTTTCTCTTGTTTGTTTTGTTTTGCTCCCAGTGTTTTTCCCTTCTGGCTGCACCTAATACTCATCTTTACCCTCAGTGTCTACATATGTAAGACTCTCTTCTGTTTTCAGTTGTGAAGAACTCATTCATAATAACTTGGCTCTTCGAAGACCTCAAGAAAATTATATTATAATAAAGGAGAAAGACCAAAATGATTGCAGTGCAGTATAAAAGAAAAACCAAAGAAACTATATGTAGTAAATTACACAAGAACAAAGTGGAGTGGTGAATTAGAGAAGTTCTAAATTAAAGCAGTATTGATAGGAAATTCAGATATTTTTTGGATAATCAAAACATGAAATTCAATAAGTTATATGAATGAATTTTTCATATTTGAAAACACAAGAGTGTCCTTTCTATGGGAAAAATGAAGGTATAGTTGGAAAATTGAGTCTGTTAAATTGTATTGGCAGTTTTATCTGTTAAGGATTGGAAATTTCAAACGCAAAGGTAGAAGAATATCTTGGTCTTCTCTAATACAATGACTAGGCATAGTTCCTTAAAAGTTAATATGTTATATACTGTCTTTTTCGGAAGTCCCTAAGATGAATACTACTCAGTGTATTTTTAAAACACATTTTATGTTTGTCATGCAGTATCTTTTGGATTTCTTCAACCATATAGGACTAGGCAGTTTTTAATTTAATTAAAATGGATACCAACATGAGATGTCAGTTGTGTTAATTAGATCCAAAATCATATGCATTAAGTCTAGTCCTATTATCCTGGGATTCTGAACATTTACTAATTCAGTGAAAAAACTGATTGTTGCTACAGTGGAGTCAGGAATATAAGAATCAGGAATTTCATAATCTCAGGTTGATTAATTTGAAAATTGTTGTGCTCAGGAAAAACTGTCCCCTAAACTTTCCAAGATACAAGCAGATTAAAACGTACTGAAACTGAAGTAATAAAGCAAGATAGTTAATATTATAGAAGTAAATAGTGAGCATATAAATTAAATACAGAAAATTATATATATATATCTGAAATTATGTATTATATAGTATAATTATATATACCACATTTATCAAAATCATTAAGAAAAGCAAACAAAGACAAAAGGAAAACATAAAACACTGAGATACAGCCTGTGCCCTGATATTTTAGTAATCGTGAACACATTGTAATATTTTCTATCAGGAAAAACAAAATACACAAATAGGAACAACATAATTATTTATATTTCAAAATCAGCAGACAGCTTGAGGTAAATAAATAAAATTGATTTTTCTTTCATTAGTTATTATGTTCTCTTCCAAGTGATATTAACTATTTTGTAATCATACCCTTACATTCTGTTTCTTACATGTGCTTTCTGAGTGTTGTGGACTTTATGTTTGTGCCCAGAATTCATATGTCAAAGCCTCAACTGCGTGTAATGGTATTTGGAGGTGGGATATTTGTGAGGTAATTAGGTTTAGATGAGTTCATGATGGTGAGGCCCCCATAGTATTAGTATCTTTATAGGAGGAAAGGATAGCTCTCTCTGCCATGTGGGGGAACAGAACAAAATGCAGCCATCTGCAAGCCGGAAAGCAGGTTTTCACCAGGAATCAAATCTGTCAGTACTACCTTGATCTTGAATGTCCCAGCCTTCAGAACTGGGAAAAATAAATGTCTGTTGTTTTAAGTCAGCAAGTCTATGGTATTTTTTTATAGCACCAAGTTGACTAAAACACTGAGGAAATGAGCGTTATGCAAAATTAACTTCTCCCTGAATTTCCTGTTTAGCATATTAATTTTCATGCAAATAAAAACAGAGGGCTTACTTTTATTCACTCCTAATCACCTGTCTCATGTTTGGATCATCTTGATGAGGTACATTAGTATTCATTAATCAGAATTGTATTGAATTGTAGGGGCGCCTGGGTGGCTCAGTCCTTAAGCGTCTGCCTTTGGCTCAAGGCGTGATCCCGGAGTCCTGGGATCGAGTCCCACATCAGGCTCCTCTGCTGGGAGCCTGCTTCTTCCTCTCCCACTCCCCCTGCCTGTGTTCCCTCTCTCGCTGGCTGTCTCTCTGTCAAATAAATAAATAAAATCTTCAAAAAAAAAAAAAAGAATTGTATTGAATTGAATTATAATGCTGGTTAGCCATATACATTGGTAGGTCACACATATCTTAAATCATTCCCATGTAGCACTCTGATGATCATACTAGCAAAATAAGAAATGTTAATAAAGAGTCTTTCTTCTCTTTCTTAAGTAATCATTTCTTCTCAAAATATAAATTGTGCCACTTGATTATGGCACTGATTCTTGCTTTTTCATTGTGCTTAATTAGTAACAATTTATTAGAAATGTAACTAAAAGATGAACTACTATTTTTGATTTGTATTTTTTTGTGTAAAAATGTACTTTTAAAATCTTTTCAATAATGCATTCAATAATTATTTGTTAAGTATAAGCTTGCTACTCCTGACTATATCACCAACAAAAAAACAACACATGGGACATTTCCATTGTCTCTAACAGTAGTCCCCAAAGCAAGTTATATGTACCTAAAAGGCCCTACAAGACCCTAAAAGTAATTGTATTTTAGTCAGAGAAAAAGGAACACTTACATTTATTATATTTTTCTGACACTTCTCCAGTAGTGAAAGTGAGGAGGGAGGATGTTACCTCATCACTTTTATAGAAGTCCAGGTTCCTCACTTGTCCTCAATTGACACCCAAGAGAAGAGGGCTCCTGTTACTGCTGAGCAGGGCCTGCAGTTCAGGTCCCCACAAGGTCTCTTCTCTCAGTGTGTTCTGTGTGGCTTTGTTCCAGTTGGGCAGTAGTAAAAACCTCTCCACTAGATTTGCTTCTGACACCACCCAGCATGGAGTGGAAGTAGTGTCTTTCCTGCTGGGTGAAGGTGGAATTCCATGTTTCCCATGAGGTCTTGTCACCTTCTATAGGTGGAAATAAAAATCCTGGTCCCTATTCAGGCTTTTCTGGGACTAGGATGGCAGAGGTTTTGGATACCTTGTCACAGTGTGGAGAGTGAAGTCTTATCTCCCTCATCACCTTTGGTGGTATGCGAATGGGAATGGGGTGGGCAACAGTTTTTTCTGTGGTGTTTGGCTAGAGCAGAATGGTTGTTATTGAAATATTTTCTGTCTCTAAGCTGCTCCTTTTCTGGTCTTTTGAATAGAGAGAAAACACTTTGGTTGGAGCTCTTATTATTTACAACTGTTGGAATTAACAAGTTGTCAGTTTCTTCAGCTCCAACCTTGGAATATATGAGGCAAATAGAAAACCCAAGGAATTTATCACTGTGTCAATCCCCAAATCCTAATGTCACTAGCTAGACTGCCTTCTTTTTCTCTACCTTGCAGAATCTTTTTGTATTTGT
The DNA here is from genome assembly GCF_023065955.2 of Ursus arctos. Classification (NCBI taxonomy): domain Eukaryota; kingdom Metazoa; phylum Chordata; class Mammalia; order Carnivora; family Ursidae; genus Ursus; species Ursus arctos. The sequence goes on from NW_026622764.1 coordinate 19,090,222, forward strand.
TTTATATGTAATGTGACCATACATAGATTAGTGAGATAAAGTACAACATCTGTATCTTCCCACGTTTAAAAATAGGCATATTTACACATTTTAATTACTACTTTTTTATTTCTGTAAGTTTTATTTTCTGTTTCATTCAACAGTGTGGTTTTTTTTTAAAGATTTATTTATTTATTTTTGAGAGAGAGAGAGAGAATGAGAGAGAATGAGCAGGGAGAGGGGCAGAGGGAGAAGCAGACTCCCCACTAAGCAGGGAGACCGATGTGGGACTTTTCCTAGAACCCTGGGATTGCGACCCACACAGAAAACAGATGTTCAACTGAATGAGACACCTGGGCATCCTTCATTCAACTGTTTTTGTACTGATCTTTTTCACAAAAGATTTTTTTTTCTTTCATACCTGCACTCATTTTAAACATAATTAATTTAGTCTCTGTCAGATAATTCTATTGTCTGGAGTTTCGGGCTTTCTAAATTTTCAATCCATTCTCCCTTCTGACTTTCACTTTTGAAGGATTATATTGTTGAGTGTTTGTACTTTTTATCTTAAATTTATTTTTAAATTTAAATAGTCTTTAACTATGGAAAAACTTTGGAATCTTCTGTGACAATCTCCATGGTGGCTTTCGGTTTCCTTCTGTCAGATACCCATATAGTATAACTCAATGTAATTAGGTTTTAGGTTAGTATTTCTGTCCAAGTTTTATTGGAAAGTCCAGAGAACATGTAGACAAACCTCAAATGTACAGGATGTTTGCTGTCTTGTTATGAATTGAATATGAAAACTTTTTACATTGGGTCTTAGAACTAGAGAGACAAATCTCCTGTGTTTCTTTCTGTGCTGTTAAATTTTATTTTTTTAATCCAGCCATTCATTGAGGGTTCACTTCAATGTAGCTTTGCTATTATACTTACATGCAAGCATGCCATGTTCAATTCTCACTTTATATGGGCCCAAAATGATGCCTTTTGTGTGTGTGTGCAGAGGGGGATATAAACTCAAGCACTTTGGTTACCCAAATATATCCCCTCCAACAAGTCAACACTGTCACTGTGTCAGTACTTTATTTTTCTCTATTCCACTGTTTTATTTCCTTTCCTATTGTGTACTCACATATATATTCTTTTATCACCTGCTATTTCAGAAATACATTTTAAATTACATATCTTTAATGTTCTTTGAGTGGGTCTTTTTCTTGATTGTCTAGTAGTAAATATTTATGTAAATAGAACTCTTCCTTCTCCTTTTCACCTAGAATATCTCTTACACTTCAAAGTTCCATTCATGGGACGTATTCTCAAAATATATTGTTATTCTGATTCTTCCTGATAAGAAAGGCACATTAATCAATCATTCTACTTGAGAATAACCTCTTTCACATTTTTCAATTTTATGATAAAATATATGTTAATATATATCAGTGCCTCATTAGAATGTGAACTTTTTGCTAGTTGAAGATGTTAAGAAATCTAAATATCGATTAGAAGACAGTACAGTTACCATAATGATAAAGATTGCTGTGACTCCCCATTAGAATGTAAGTTTTTGAGAACAAGATGTTTTATATGGGTCAAATTTTATTCTGGGTCTCAACCATAATGCTTCCTACATAGTATTGGATGAGTGACTTTAGAAGGAAGTAAATGAAAGAGAAAAGAAACAAAAAGGGGAAAAAAAAGATTGAAGGAAGGAAGGTTCTTTTTTCTAGTTATGTATTTAGTATCTGTAAATTTTTCATAGTTTTAGTTATTCTTTGTTTTGTAGTTATTAGATTTTTCTAGTTAACTATGAGATTTGACAACATGATGTTACTTTTATATTTCATTTGATACCCTATATTCGTCACAGCAATGGGCCCAAAGATTAAATTTAATGAACTAATTTTATTTCACCATCAGTGTATTGTTTGATTAATTTCACCCAATATTAAGCTTGATATTGTCCCACTGAAACTGTTAATCTCAATATTCTCCTCTATATTTTTTATATTTAACTGATGATTATAAACTGAGTCTTTGAGATAAAATTAAACTATATTAAAAAGAAACTTCTCATGGAAAATTTGTCAATATTGGTAGTTGTTTTGACCACACCAAAATCAATTTTTCATTTTTGGAAATTACTTAGTTTGAATATTACACTTTATTTTATATATCTCTTAATCAAAATGATAATACATATTATTTTGTTTTTTATAAGTACATTCTTCACTTCAGATGCTTGCATTAAAGAATGTCCTGTGTTCTGTGGACTACATGAACTGACCTAAGTGTTAGTTCAGATATTTATTTTATTCTCACAATTATGAATAAAAGCCCTGACTCCAAAAGAAAAAAAAGTCTTGTGGCATCAAGCAGATTTATTAAAAGGCTTGCCACTGTTTTGTATATGTAAAACTATTTCAACTGTTTCCCTACTATCATCCTGTTTCCATTGAAAACAGGTGGTTTTGCTGATCTCATTATTTTCAGGATACCTCCTCATACAGTTCATGATTAACATGTTCTGTTTTTGTGTTATTGTTTATAGCTGCTAAAATTAATTTCCCTATTTTACCTCTTTTTTCTTGTCTTCCATCTTTGAAAGAAGTTTTGTTAGGGAGAGTAGGTCTCTGAAATTATTCTAACATATTTGTCTTAGATTTATGCCAAATTTAATTTATGTTTCTCTTATGGGCTCAATCATCCCTTCCCAATATTAATAAGGTGAATGAAGCCTAACCCCCAGTACCTTAGAATGTGATTGTATTTGGAGATGGGAGACTTTAAATAGGTGATTAGCTTGAAATGAGGCCATTAGAGCAGGCCCTAATGCAATCTGATTGGTGCAAGAAGAGGAAATTTAAACACAAGAGAGACACCAGGGATGCCAGAGCACAAAGAAAAGACCAAATGAGGTTATGGGGAGGAGACAGCTGTCTCAATTCAAGGGGAGAGGCCTCCGGAGAAATCAAACCTGACAACACCTCGATCTTCCAGCCTCCCGAACTGTGAGAAAATAAGTTTCTGTGTTTTAAACCTCCTGTCTCTAATATTTTGTCATGGTAGCCTGAGTAGACTACTACAACTTATTATATCTGATGCACTTCTACAATATGTACTTTTGAATTAGTGACTAAGTTGGGCACACAAATGCCAAGTTTTTTTTTTTTTTTTATGGTTTTAACGGGAATTCTGTCCTATGTCTGTAATACTCTTTGCCTTAAGCTTGACGACTAAAACCCTTATTCACCCATAATCATCTGTTTAAATATCAGACTGTCTTCCCTTGATTTTCTAACCCAACCACGCACATTCTCCTAATATCTTTAAAACAAAATTTTCTTCTTTATTTTTTTTTAATTTTCTTCTTCTTTGTGGCACTTAGCACAAACATTGGTTATATACATTTCTTTGTATGATTATTTGTTTAGTATATCTCCCTTCCTCCTACACTATAAATTCCGTAAAGCATATTAATATCTATTATATTCCTTTGTACCCTCATCCAGTGCTTTTCATAGGTATTCAATACTATTTATTCAATGGGTATATTAATGAATAGATGAATTTTAGATCAGAAATTGTATTTCCACAACAACTAAATCTGTGCATGTTAAATCCATAAAGGACTGGATTGCTCAAAATGGATCACAAATATTTCACTAGTGAAAAGAGGATGCTAGGGCAGAGGCACATAAACATACCATAATTTTAGTCCAGTTTGTACTCAGAAAAAAGTTTATTGTTAATCAATTAAAATGTTAATGATTTGATATTTAACAAGGTGTTAGAATTAAGAGTGCATTTCTGAGATCATAATGAAACATCAGACAAAGATATTACCAAAAAAGATGAGAAATTTAGTTATTTCATATTTGATATTAATGGTTAGGTAAATTTTAAATGTTTTATTTTTTAATTTATAAATATGGTAAAATTAGTAATGATTTTATTGTATCCCATATAAAGCTTGTAGTGGTTGTTCAAGTGAAACAATTCTTAGAACAGTGATTAAAACTAGTAGAACCCATGGGACACCTGGGTGGCTCAGTCGTTAAGCGTCTGCCTTCGGCTCAGGGCGTGATCCTGGATCCCTGGGATCCAGCCCTGCATCAGGCTCCTCTGCTGGGAGCCTGCTTCTTCCTCTCCCACTCCTCCTGCTTGTGTTCCCTCTCTCACTGGCTGTCTTTCTCTCTGTCAAATAAATAAATAAAATCTTTAAAAAAAAAAAAAACTAGTAGTACCCATCATCTGCCTATAATGTGAATCTTCATTCATGTTTCTTGTTGTCCTATCTGTCTGCTTGTTTGTGTGAATATACTTTGTTGAATTGTTCATACAATTGGCTGATGCTGATTTAAAGTTAAAATCTTGATCAGAGAATTAGGGGGCACCTGGGTGGCTCAGACAGTTAGGCGTCTGCCTACAGCTCAGGTCATGATCACAGGGTCCTGGGATCGAGTCCCTCATCGGACTCCCTGCTCAGCAGAAAGCCTGCCTCTGCCTGCTGCTCCCCCTGCTTGTGTTCTCTCTCTCTCTCAAGTAAATAAAATCTTGATCAGAGAATTGAACTTAGTGTTAATAAAAAAAACAGAACTGTGGGAAAGGCAAACCCAGATAGATAAGGAATAAGAAAACTGAAATGAATGCTGACTAATGCTTTTGTACCTTAGCTGTTTTATGTATTTAAAAAATCAATAAACAGATACTTTATATGTTCTTATCAAAAAGGATGAAAAAACAATTGGCTAGTTAAATTTTAGTTGATTGAGACTTTATGGCTCTCTTTTTCTCTAAGTTACACATTTATTTTCAAAGCTGTATGCTGTGTTCCTAGATTTCAAACTCAGTGAAATCTAGTTTTCTCTTAAACTCTGTTCTGATGAATAATTGCTATTTAAAATAGATAATGTAACACCATCTTGGTACGAACTAATGATTAGGTTGTCATTTTTTGAGGAAAGAAATTATATTTAATCTTTGAAAGATCCTCCCAAGGAAATTGTATGTGCTCTGAAATGCTAATTACATGGTGTTAAATAATTCATATATCTTACTAGTTTTATGGCCTGGCTATATACTGAATGACTACTTATATATATGCTTGCATATTTTATATGCATATGTATAACATATTTTCATATAGTTTTATTCATCTCTTCATCTAGAGGAAAAAAACACAGCTCAGACTCTAAGATTATAATTCTTCTCAGACAGAATATCTGAGTTTTATCAAGGTTAGTAAGAGATAATAGAAAATATTTTTTAATAGAACCTAGTTTTACCACAGTTAGTGTGTGCTATGAAATTTTTTAAAAAGAACAAGTGATTTCCCCTGTATAGTTCCTCTTATTTTCTTTTTCCAATTGTCAATGTATCTTTTTATATTAATAATCTTTTCTTTGCTGATCAAAAAGTCAAGCACATTCACTTTCACCAAGACCTTAGACTTCTGTCACCACTCTTTTCAGCCATCCTGCTGAGTGCCCCAACTCTCATCCCTTTAGAGTTTGTGAGTAGAAATTATATAGATACATATAAATTATATAGAAATCAATAAAATTACAGAGTTTAAAAGAATTGTCCTTCCATTCAACCATCAATCCAGCTGTTCATCCATAAAACTACATATTTATGTAGTTACCATATTTACTGAACATCTTTTATGTACCCATTGCAGTCCAGGTGCTAAAGATACAACAGAAAAAAAGTAGGCAGAAATCCTTACAACTTGAGGATTACATACTTAGGATTTTGTCTTTGAAGAATAAACATCCAGTCTCTGCCGTATAAAAGGAGTTTCCAAAGTTCCTCTTGTTCCACAGGTTTACTTAATTTTCCAACCCATCATGAAGATATTCTTTATTTCAACCTGCATTACTCTTCATTTCAGTTACTTAATTTCTCTATTGCCATGTCTCACCACAAGACAAAAAGTAAATTACATATGTACAGAAAACACATTGCCAGTTAGTATTCTTAAAAGACAATTTATCAGGGACACCTAAGTGTCTCAGTTGGTTAAGCATCTGACTCTTGGTTTCAGCTCAGATCATGACCTCAGGGTCCTGGGATCGAGTCCCACCTCAGGCTCTGCACTCAGCAGGAAGTCTGCTTGAGGATTCTCTCCCTCTCCCTCTGACTCTCCCCCTCCCCCCTTTCTCAAATACATAAATAAATCTTTAAAAAAAAAGACAATCTGTCAAATGGATAATAGTGGACTAAAACATTGAAAATAATTTAATAACATTTTCCTGTTAGAATTATTCATATTATTTTTGCTTTTTACTTAAAATAATGAAGAAAAAGAAAACTTCAGTTTTTTAAACAGTTATTTATACTAAGTGATAGTTTTTACAGTGGTATGAATTAGCATGCTTTTGTTGTGACTCAAGAAATTGGTTTGAAAAATTGGCTGCTTTTCTAGAAATCTTTGGAAGACTAAGAATAAAGATTCCAATAACTAGGGACATGCAAGGAACACAATAATGGAAATGTTGATAGGCCAATCCAAACCAAAAACATGTTTTTTAAATAATTTCAAGATAAATTTAATTGCCTATTTCAATTTTTGTTTAAATTCACTAATATAGCATTTAATTTAGAAAAATTGTCATCATTGGATTTCTTTACTCTATATAAAGGTGGACTCCATGTATGTATTAAAGGCCTAACAATGAAAAATCCAAACAAGAGTGATAGAAGTAATATGGCAGAATGTCCATATTTATTTAGTTTTTAAGTTTCAACTATTTAAAAAAATCAAACTCCAGATAGATATGGGAATCTCATACATATTTTCGACATTTAGAGTAGAGGTTTGTTAAAATTGTTAAAATTTATGAGTGATGTCTGATTTCCTTTACATAAGCAGAAGCTCATAGCCATGCTTTAGAAGCATCTGCTGAAGCCATGCTTCAGAAACATAAAATACTTTCTCTTAACAATACAATAGTATACACAAAGTACATGATCAATGGGTATTTGTTTTGATATTCTTTCTGCACAATACTATTTTGCAGGAAGGGTAAAATATATAGATCATGAAACCTGCTGTGTTGTGCTGAATATATAACAGTATATTTAGTGCACTACTGCTTCAGTGTCATTAATAGCACTCTAGAGTATATAAGATTTAAAGTATCTTCTTAAGTCTTTAACTTACAACCAGGCAGTTCCTTGGGCCACTGGGAGATAAAAATCCCCTTGGTGTGATACTTCAAAGGTCACTAAGAACCATCATATTTTAGGAAATCCATTACAAAGTTCCAGATCCTTAAGATGAAAATGATAAGAAAGAAAATCAAAGAAAGCAAATGAAATTGTTGGATGCCTTTGGCTGACCTTACATAATGCACACAATACAACAAAATATTACTGGATAGTGTTGAAAATCAGAAGTCATAGACGATGAAGGGAAAATGAGGTAGAACTGACAATAATGTCCATGAGTAAAATGAATGCCACTAAGACCAACCAACTGTGCTGATTAAAATTGTGATAACAATTTGATCCTAGCTTTTTAAAGACAAAGGCAAAAAAGCTAGCATGGATAGTTACATGATTTACCATGCTCATTAATTTCCTATTGTTGCTATAACAAATTACCACAAACTTAATGGTTTAAAATAACATAAATGTATTATTGTCTTATAGTTATGGAGGTCAGAAGTCTGAATGGGTTTTACTAGTCCAGTTTTGGTAGGCCTGCACTCCTTTTGGAGGCTCTAAGAAAGAATCAGTTTCTTTGTCAATTCCAGCTTCTAGAACTGCAGTCATTGCTCATGATCCCTGTCTTGGACATCCTTAAAGCTAGAAATGTAGCGTCATCAAATCTCTGTTTCTTTGCATCTGTGTTCATTTCCCTTTCTCCTCTTCTGTGGTCAAATTTCCCTCTGTCTCTCTTTTATAAGGACACATGTGATTACATTTAGGATCCACTGGGATAATGCAGGGTAATCTCCTCATCTAAAGATTCTTAATCACATCTTCAAAATTCCCTCTGCCATATCAGGTAATATGTACTGGCCTTAGGAATTAGAATCTAGATAATCTTTGGGAGCCATTATTCAGCCTATCTACCAAAACTCCAAAAAAAGAATCATTTACTCAAAAAAAAAAAAAAAAGATCCTAACACTGAAATTAAGAACATTTTTGTCATTCCACAAAATGAAGACATAATAGAGAATATGCTGATCCCTAACTTGGAAATCATCCAAAGAGTAAAATCCAAATGATGTCATTGACCTTTTTTCTAAAAATTCACCTTTTGGTACAATGACTACAGAATATCAAATAACAATTTAGTTTTTTGAAAGTCATCCTAAAGGTTTCCATTTTGATACCTTGTTCTCTTTCAGTTTGGCTGAATTCAGAGATGGGTTTTGATGGTATGAATTCTTTACAAAAATAAATGTATGTCTCCTACAATAGAGAAGATCTATATGTACTGTAGTAAGGGAGATGTAAAGGTGTTCTGTCTAGCTATGACCACATACTTTTAACCCTCGAGTGTATGTTTAGTCAAATCTAATGTAGTTATACTTACTTTTTCTAATTTCAAATATAATAGATATTATCCCTCAGGTGTATAAAAAGAAGTTAGTTGTAGTTGTTAGTTGTATACTTAGTATAACATTTTAAAAGCAGGAGGATTATAGAAAAAAAGGACAAAAACATTTATCTAATGAGCTAAAATATGATTAGTTTTATATATTATGAATGCATTACAAATGTAAAGATAATTTTTCTTCCTCTAAAAATCTGACCTCAATGCTCTGGAAAAACAATAAGTGTGGGAAAATGTTGCATTGTATCATTGTGAAAATGGCAGAATGTTCCCAAAGCCTGGGGAAAATAGGAAATATTTAATTCATTTATTATTCGGTTTTCATTTTATGTGGGGTTCTTTGACTTTATATAAGCTATATTCTTCTGTGGTTGATGTGTTAACATGTGTTGGGAGTGATACATCCTAAGGTGAAGGTCTATTTCCCAAAGAAACATCTAAAATAATAATAATTCCACAATTTGGATTTTTCAGGAACCCTATTGAGATGTATTTTCCACATAGATATATTACTGTAGACTCTCTTTTCATTCTCATTTCTCTGCTTTAAATAAAATTAAAATCCCAAATTTTAAATGGCACAATATAGGTGAGTCCCATTCAAGAAAGATTATGCAAAACACCAGTAATTAAAGCCACATTTAAGGGAAGAAAGGGGATGTGTCTTCCATACAAAGATTGACAAATGATGTAAAATTATATAATTTCATTCATTAAGTCATCACTGTTCTAGCAACTTGTTATAAAAAGTGAAAATCATAGACAAAGATCCCTCCATTTCTGTAGCTTATATTCTACTCAGTGAGGCAGAGGAAATAAACAAAAAAGTAAATAATATTATGTTATTAAAATAAGTGCCATAAAAGAGAGGGGTCAAGGAATTAGACAAAGAATGAGGAATATGACTTCTGGGTTGAAAATTTAAACACCATGAACCCTGCACCTTCAGGCCATCCAGTTTTAAAGCCATTCCTCTGCCTCTTTGCTCATTTACTTTCAGTTTCTAGAGGAAAAGGAGTTGTGTCCTAAACATTTTTGTATCCCCAATAGGTACCATAGCACCTGATGAGAAACAGACCTTCAATAAATAAGAGTTGATGGATGGAATGGATGAAAATATAGAAACTTATAACTAAAAAATCAAGGTAAGTGATTTTTCAGTTTGCTATTCACCAAGTTTGTTTAGTGAAAATAGCTATATTCTTTCTACATTCTACATTTAAGCAGAGTCCATTATTATTTTTTTCATTGGAATGAAATTTATATAAACTTGAGATTACTTAAATATGTTTAATATATTGGAACAGTTCTGAAAAGGAAGGTACAATTGGCTAGTTCCCTAAGGGTTAGGTGATTATATTTTTACATCAAAGTGTTTTCTGCCATGGTTCATCAAATTAAAAGTCAAGTTTCAGTAACTCACAGGAAAATGTGTTCCCTTTCTGAAGCTTATTTCTTTTGAAGTTTTGATAGATAAAAAAAACATAATTCTTCTTATACCCATTACCAAGTGCCAATTCCATGATATTTGTATTTAGCACATTTTTTCTTTTGGTAAAATACATCAAATAAGAAATTAACAAAAAAAAATTAGCTACTCATATATATTCTACATTGAAGAAAATTTGAATGTTTATCATAACTTCTGGCTAGAATAACTTCCTACTAATAAATGAACCAGTAAAGTATTTTATCTCACAATTGCCAGAAATTTAACCTTTTCTCATTCTGCAAACCACTCCAAACCTGAAATTACATATAGCACACATTTTAGGTAGCACTGTATAATAGAAAGAACATGTAATTTAAACTCAGAAAGCATACTATTCTAATGTTTACTCTGCTACTAATTTCTATTTGAAATTGGGAAAGTTATTTAATATGACTCTGTATTTCTTCAATGTAAAGTGACAATTATGATAATATATTGGGAAGTTTTGTAGACTACGATGCAAACATGGTTATTTACTATGTTTTAAACTATAATAATACATTTTCTAACTGTACTTCTATAAACTAGATCAATTTGGAAGCTACTTATATGAACTGCAATATCCTTTTTAAAAAAAGATTTTATTTATTTGAGAGAGAAAGAACGCACATGAGGAGGGGAGAGGCAGAGGGAGAAGCAGTCACCCCGTGAGCAGGGAGCCCAATGTGGGGCTCAATCCCAGGATCCTGTGATAATGACCTGAGCTTGAAGGCAGGTGCTTAACCAACTGAGCCACCCAGGTGTCCCTGAACTTCTTAATATCCTAATACACATTTAGTAATTCAATTTTTCTGTATTGTTAAATTAAGTACTCATTGGCCATCCACCCAATTATTAGAAAAATTTACTATTATATTTTCTTCTTTTGTATTTTAACAAATCTTAACACGATGTTCAGATATAATGTTGCCCACAACATAATGATGATAATATATTTGTTAGATAATAGTGAGAATAGTGAGAAGCATATAGATAATAGTGAGAATAGTGAGAAGCATATAGATGATAATATATTAGTTAGATAATAGTGAGAAGCATATACACATACAAGTAATATATTTGAAGGTTTATATACCTAAACAAAGAACTTGCAAATATAGAACTAATGAAAATTAAAATAAAAAGCACTTCTAGTCTCAGGTAAGACATTTATTCTCCTGATCATTGATTTGATTAATTTATTTTTGGGTGGGGAATGGGAGAAACTGAGAAACTCAGTTAACAAACTGAGAAACTTTTTAAGAGGGGATCTAGACAATAATTTCTGATGATCTAAATAGTAAATATATTGGGTTATATTCTCTGAGACTTCATGTGTTAAGAGAAACATCCTTAGTATTCATGCAGAATATTATTTAAAAAATTTGTGATAAAATTTATTTATTTTAGAGAGAGAGAGAAAGAGAGTGAGTGCACATGAGTGGGGGGAGGGGCAGAGGGAGAGAATCTCCAAGTGAACTCCCCCTGGGGGCTCTCTTTCATGACTCATGAGATCAGGACTGGAACCCAAACCAAGAGTTGGACACTTAACTGAGTGAGCCACCCAGGTGCCTCAATTTTGCTCATTTGAAAAGATAATAATCCCCTTATGTTATTTTTTCATTTTTATCTTTCCTTTCTGCTATTAGGGATTAATCAGAGAAATTTCACATGTACCTTGTAGATAATGTAAATACAGCTCTATAATAATGTTCCAAAATGGTACTTCCAAGAAATAACAAATATGAGATAGTTACTCAAAATACATTATCACTCTAAAGTGTAACAAAAGATTTTTGTGTGCTGAGTAAACACACACACACACACACACACACACACACATAGATCTAAAAACAACAACAGGGGGCGCCTGGGTGGCACAGCGGTTAGGCGTCTGCCTTCGGCTCAGGGCGTGATCCCGGCGTTCTGGGATCGAGCCCCACATCAGGCTCCTCCACTATGAGCCTGCTTCTTCTTCTCCCACTCCCCCTGCTTGTGTTCCCTCTCTCTCTGGCTGTTTCTACCTCTGTCAAATAAATAAATAAAATCTTAAAAAAAAAATAAAATAAAATAAAAACAACAAAAAAAATCAGATGGAATCTATAAATAGTGATAACAAAAACATTTAGCATGCATTTGTTTGCTTATCAAATGACCACTTCTTCCATCCCACTTATATCTTAATTCTATTTAATCAAAACGCTTGCCCACATTCAATTTGAGTAAATATCCACTTAATGTATTTTATCAGAAACCATATACATTTTTAGCAAATGCTTTAAAGTACTTTCTATTTATCAAGTTCTAAACTGAACTCTGGAGATCAAGAGTATATACAATGGATATGGCTTTCTTCCCCCCTAAGCTGCAGGTTATAGGCACAGGAATTATAGAAGAGAATGCTCTCAGTTCTAAGGTGGCACATGAGTGCTTGAAACTAAGATTTGGGAGGTGATAGAAAATTTCCAAAAAAAAAAAAAAAAAGTTCATCTTGGAAGAAGTAGGCATTAACAAGGTAAGGTAAGGCAAGGAAGAAACCTCCAGGTAGATATGGAGCATGTGCTGTGAAAGAGCCAGATGCAATGTAAGTATTATTGTGTTTAGGGGACTGGAAGTAGTTTAATTTTGCTTTTGCACTTGGTAGTGAGTTTAAGTATCAGTAAAAAGTCTTAGTGGAAAATTAAGGTAGTCTGTGTATGGTGAGCAGAATATATGTTCTAAAGGGATTTTCAGTGCCTCAGATTTGGGTACGCATTGTATCTAGAAAATGGAAAATCGTTGCCCTGTTGCAGATACAAAGGCACTGAGTATGTGGAAAATACTCAGTGTGTTTTCTTTCACTTATCTGAGAAAATGCTAATAAAAATAATTTTAGGGATAAATTAATGGAATAATTCACACAACATGGGGTTCAAGTGATATGTTAAAAATACCAAGAAAAATAAGTCAGTATAATTTGTTTTATACTGATTTTTAACATGATAGTTACATATATGACTCTTTAACCTATATTTAAGTGATTTTTTTTTCTATACAATGTGTGCATAATACATTTTCACCTGAGTTTTCTATAGTAATTAATCTATATATTTTCTTTGGTAAGAGAATAAAAAAATGTATATTTTATTTTGCATTAACAGCCAGATAATAAAATGCCAGGTTTAATAATTAACACAGGCCTCATTGCTGTATTTTGTATTCTTTCAACTTTCTTTAGATGGTCTGTGTCTCTGCCTTTCTTTCATTTATCTAATTTCATGTTATATTAAACCTTTACTTTACCTTTGATGATTATGACAGCCTTTAGGCCACAAGTCCTTTGTTGATCAGTATGTTTCAGAATTTTCCTTTTCACCTTGTCTTCAGTTTCAGGTTTATTTAAGCTATCTAAAAACATGCCTCTCATTAATTTGCAATCACATCATAATACAAACAAAAATAATAGCAATTTCCAAAGTACTTTGTAGATTACATAAATCCACTATTTCAAGTTTTTAAAACAACAGAGATTGTTCCAACTGCATTAATAATGAAATAGAAGCTCAGCAATGCCAAGAGTGTAATCTAAATAATCTGATAGAAGAGCAGCTAAAAGGTCTCAAATTCCGTGCTCTAGCAAACATTTAATTTCTGGGTTTAACCTGTGAATGAGCTGATGACATTTTTCTCCAAAGCTCTTTGCTTTCTCAAAAGGTAAATGTTTCAACTATTGAAAACAGAAAATATGTTGCAAGTACTAAAACAGTTACTATTTGAGAAATAATAATATTGTGGAAACAACACATACATACCCTTGTATGTTCTAGTGATATTAAAAAAATAAAAACAGTAAATCAATAGTTATAGCTTATTCCAAATTCATATAAGTACGTTGTTTCAATGCAGATGACTTGAAATGTTATAAAAGTATTAAAGTGTATAAATTCAGTGAATGACTATAAAACTACATCATAAATAAACAGGTTTACAATGTGTAAAAATAGGAAAGAAAATTTCATCTTTAAGACATTTATTTTAGTATTTCTGAAAATTTTCAAAGTATAAATTATATAGGATAATCTATAAAATGAGATTCAAGTAAAGTGTTTTAAATTGAATAGTTCCAGTATTTTGAATTATGCTGATAATATATAAAAACTCCAGTAATTTTATAGGTAGGTTCTAGTTCCCACCAACAAAAATAATCCTACACTGTATAATCAACAAAAAACCTGAAATAGGTTTTCATCTCCTGTTGTTTGTAGAAAATTCTCTTATGTTATGTCATATATATATAATTATATATATACTTATGTAGTAATTATGCAGTAATATATATAATTATGTAGTAATTTTTTAATTTTGTGCTTTTTATATTGGAAACTATGTAGTAATTTTTAAATTTTGTGCTTTTTATATTGGAAACTATCATAGAAGATAATAAGATATGTGTCTAGTCTGCGATTATTTTAAAACCAAATTCTGTTTGCAACCAGAGACTAAACAATGGACTTCTAGGGGAATTTTCTTAATGATTCTGTATGTTTCTAAAATCAGATTCTCAAGTCAGGAAAACTGCCTTAAAACAGTCTCTCTAAATACAAAAAAGAACAACCTTTTCTTCAAAACCTCAAGCAAGTTCTTTATTATTGGGATTAATTTCAAGTGATAGAATAATTTCAGGAAATCAAGGGAGTAAGATTTTTTCTTCATAATGGAAAATTATCATCTTGTTCACTTACCTCACCATCTGTCCTGTTTCGACCTACTCTGTTGGTCATTTGGGCTCGGTTGAGAATCTTTCAGAAGGCATCATAGTTGTATCCAGATGGGGGTCAGCTTGAAAATCCCAACTGCAGCTGTGTTCAAACAGACTATGACACATATTGTCGATAAATCCCCTCTTTTATAAATTCCATGGCATTTTTATGATTCTGATTAGAGCAGCTGCTTTTTGGCTTATACTTTCACGAAAGTTTCACATTGTTACAAATGAAAATTATCATTCTAAAGTTCTAAATGCTTTTAAAAAGCAGGCATTTTAATTTCTACACTGATGGCTTCCAAAGTTTTTGTTAAACATGTGCATCTTATATCATTTGTTTTATAAATTTGATAGTTGTAAGTTAACAAAACATGAAATGTTTTCATTACTATGTGAAATTCAAATCTAAGAATATGGATCCCATTTAAAACATTCATTTGGTTTCCGAATGTTTACTTAATATTTATTGATGACCTTCTTCTGTTGTGAAATTGATTCCAAATAATAAACTATATTATTTCATTATCACTTAATTGTGATAATCAATCAACAAATATTTATTGAATGTTTCATAGATATTTAACACTATCTTAAGTATATAGTTAAGTTAAAGGTCTCATATTATTTGTAACCTCTTAGAGAGACAAAAGTAACAACAGTGAAACAAAGGAAAATAAGTCTACGCAGTATTAAGTTCTAAATTATGTGGTAAAAAGAGTAGAAGTAATTATGACAAAGTATGATGACGTATCTTCTCAAAATTTCTTTCACATATGTGTCTTTTTAAATCTTGCCATATTTGTTTCATTATTTTTGGTTAACAGTTGTCTTCCTTGATAAATTATATTCTTTATTAGGATGAGACATTTCCCATTTTGTTGTGGCAAATGTCACAAATGATCCAGAAGACCTGAATGTACATCATGCCTTCAACTGCTTTTATTAGAATTGTAGAGGATAATGGCAGAATGGCCATGGAAATGAGCATTAAAGAAAATAAGACACACGAGGAGTAAGGGAACAGTCTTTGCACAGTCTGAAAATAAAGAAGCAAACACAGACAGATTGGCCGTGAATGTTAAAGCAAGGATCGGATACTAACATTAATGGGGGAGTTACTGTCACAAAAATGAGAATGTATATATCCAAGATAGAGTCAGAATTCAAGCAGGTCAAAAACATTAAGATATTACATGAGCACTTAAGAATGAAGAGCATAAAATTAATCTGTAGTGTATCTAACCTCTGCTTTACTTCTTACCAGTATTTAGAAAGTCAGTTGCCTTTTTGGACATACGTGTGCCCATTTCTAAATATGATTAAAATATTCTTTATCAAATGGGTGTGTTGTGAGGATTAAATATGATATGAATGTAATTGAGAAGGCACATAGACAAATTTTGCAGAAGCATACAGTGCGTGTTACCCAGAAATAAACAAGTAAATTGCACATTGCAGTAAGATAAAAGACACTTCCATGAAAGTCATTGAGAGTTAAACAAAAAAGAAAGTCCCTGTGATCAACATGCCCATGAGGAATGCACTGAATAAACCAGTGCATAACACATGATGGTTGCTTAATAAATATTTGTTAAATAAGAGTTGAGCAAATGCATAATAGGGACTGATTACCATAAGTCTTTATAAGAAATAGAATATTATTTGGCTTCAGATCACTCCAGATTATTTGGGAATATTGAGAGTATACAGAGGTTTATTTCTTTTGTTTTATATGCTTTGTTTTGGATTATTCAGATATATAAATATGTCTTGGGAAGATTATTAATTGGTAGGCAGGGTACCCCAAATACCTCCTAGAACATATCTGTCTCATTGCACTATATATTAGGGCTCATATGCTATAAGTGGTTTTCCATTTCTTAACTGAATGCAGATTGGGTCTCCACATTAAATTTTCAAAATTTGTTGAGGGATGCACGCGAAAAGTGATGTCCAGATGAGACATAGGTTATTCCAGTTTAACTGTTTGATTTAAAAAAAAAAAGTGGAAGATGGATTGCATTTTGTAGACAAAAGTTTATTGTTTCCCAAACCTGAAATGGCCCTAGCAATTAACATTCCTGTTTCCAGGTGGGTAGAAGATGTAGATTTGTAAGGCAAGAGATAGATGGACATCAAATCAGACTTGAAAGACCTCCATAGTAGGTCTACCCTACACACTTTTAGGGTATGTTTTCTAAAAATTTGCATGCCAGAGAGTGTGCTATATATCTACATATCGGATATTGCATTGGTAAACTCTGAATTTCACAAAGACCCAAAGTCACCTAGACAGGAGGCCCTGTGATGACAAAGGCAGAGATTGGAGTGATGGATCCATAATCCAAAGAATGCCAAGGATTGCTGGCAATGCTGAAAACTAAGAAAAAAGCATGAAACAGATTCTCCCCTAGAGCCTTCTGAAAGAGCATGGCCCTGTGGACACTTTGATTTCAGACTTCTAGCCTCCAAAATTATGAAAGACTAAATTTTTGTTATTTAAGCCTCACAGTCAGTGATACTTTGTTATAGCAACTCTAGTAAACTGATACCCTTACCAACTCCTATTATTTCTTACTTGAACAACAAATTCCTTGCTGCTGAGTTAACTGTTCCTTTTCATTCTGTACAACAGCACAATCCAGTATAACTTTCTGCAGTGATGAAAATGTATGTATGCACTGTCCAGTGTGGTAGCCAACAGCCACATATGGCTATTGAACAGGTGTAAATTGCTACTGCAATTTTCTTGGCCAACATAGCTGCTGTTATTGGAAAGAAGAGTTCTAAACAATGTAATCATATCAATAACTAAATTTAATTATCTCTTCTTATGCCCTGTCATGCCATCTATTTTCCCTTAAAATAAAGAATAAAGCATTTAACATAGCCAGAGAGACTCCTCAAGCATTTCTAACAGATATTTCTCCTTGCCAAGTATTAATCCACTTTACTCTCCACCTAGCAGCACACCATGGTCCATTGCACTTCAAGATCTTTGCCCATCAATACTTGTAATTTTATCTCTTCCATGTGATAATTTGGTCCTGTTTAAACTTTGGATATTAATTTATTGTCTCTACCCTGAGATGGCAAACTACAATATGCTACCACTTATAATATGCTACCATGTACCACCCTCTTTTGTTGTACTTATCAGAGTTAAATTCATCTGTGTGTGATTATATGTTGTCAGCTTCCTCACTAAATATTAAACCTCATGAAACTGAAAACATTTATGATTCTCGGTCCATCATTAAAAATGACAACATGCCTGGCAGATGGTAGGCACTTAAGCTATTATTTGGAAGAATGAAAGATGAAGTCACCTTGACTTCGACATGGATTTTTAATCAATAATTTGTACCACTTCGTTGCATTATCCAAACTTTAAATTCTAGAGGCCTCTTGCTCATGTTTAAAACAGAATTTAAGTCATCTAGTACTGACTCATCATTTTTAAAAGTCTATGCAAATATAGAAAAAACAAACACTCTCAATAGCATTGGAAGCTAAAAATCATAAGCAATTAATACCAAAATCTGGGATAGATTGATACTAATTAAAAAGCAGATGGAATGGGATTGAGATAAAACCAACCTAGGCTTTTGCTTTTGCTATACATAGGCTTTACTCTATGAAAGAGAGACTATACTAAATAGATAAGATGGTACTTCATGCCTCTTCTACCATCTGTCCACTGACTCTGATATCCAGTCTACCTTCTATGTAGAAAACTTGGCCTCCTTCATTACTTTGTGATGCAGAGACTACTTTCTTTACCACCTCAAATGATACCAGACTATTTGATAACAAAAATATTTTTGTAACAAAAGAAAATAACTTCACTTACTCAGTTAATGCAAAACTGATTAAAACACTGTATTAGGGAAATGTATAGTAGTAAAAGTTGCAGTGTGTGATTATAGGAATATTTTGAGGAAAGGACATTTGGTGGCCTATGATATAAGAGTTATAACAGGTGCAGAGTTATAACAAGCAGCAGTAGAAGCTATGTATCAATATTTTCTACATGTTCCTCTTATATAGAATAAAAATGACCCATGGAGTAAGGATAGAAAAAAGACATAAGTCAATGGAACTGTAGTTGATATAGGTATATAATAAGCAGCAAACTAGGAGATATTCAAATCTGTCAAGGTGAGAATGTGATTTAAGTAATAGACCAAACATGGATCTGAGTTGCTCCTACTTCATTGATTTAAATGTCCAAGTCACATGCAACATGAATTTTATGATACAAAGAGTTTAGTAGTTTTCCTTTCCCACATGCATCTTCTACCTTGCACATATTTGTCAATTTTTGTAATCCTGGCCTTACATTACTGTCTTGCATTATATACTATATAATTCAAAATGAACTGTGGTATAAACACTTGGACATATATCACCATTTCACAGAATTAGTAATGATGTTAGAAGAAAGTTAATTAGAAAGATATAATGCAAAAACAGAAAAAATGTAATGCATAAAAGGGAAAAGTATATTAATGTGGAGAATCAGAAGAAGCAGATACTTATAAAGTAGAATCATTTGGATGCAGGATCAAATTTCAGGAGACTGTCATAATTCAGGTCACTATAAAAGAATTTTGTCTCCGTAAAGAGATAATAAGCTAAGAAAGCAAAATGAGGAAGGGACGGGGAAGGTTTGCAGGTGAACTGAGGCATAGTAGTCGTTATTGGAAACACTAGAACTGAGAATACTAGTCTTTGGGCAGAAGAGAACTGATTCCGCAGAAAAATCAAATCAGTAATATGGAAGGCAAACTTGAATAGTATTCCCAGAATACAGAAGCAAAGTGCAAAGGGACAAACATGATGAGAAAGAAAATGATGTACAAGAACAGAAAACAGGACCCAACATATAGAAAAATTTGTATTTTGAGGGCGAACTGAAAAAAAAATCAAATTCACAATGTGCTTGGATTGAATCTTTCTCATATGAAAATTGTTTGTAAACTATGTATCAGATCGCTACAGTGCAAGCAACAATAATAATCAAAAGGCCAATAAAATAGACATACTCTAAAAGTACAACTGGATGATAACCACAAAAAAATATCAGGTACATAAAATTCCATGCAGAAAGATAAAATTCAGGTTAATCCGAGACTGTGCTGCCAGACCAAATTCTAGTAAAAATGGAATTTTGAGGGATTATTTTACAGTTTGGAGAACCAGTTTTGTGATTCCTCAACTTATTTTGCTTATTCAATTGTAAAAGTAACTAAAATATATTTTTATTCATGAAAAGGCTTATAAAATAGACGTCCCCTGAAGCAGTATTGACAAAAATATCCTTAAAGATGGATTCTAATTAAATGAAATACCTATCGTTTACTGAATAGTAAATGTAAATAACAGTTCTAAGAACTTTACATGCATTAATGTGGTGCATATGACAGCTGTTAAGAGTAAGTTACTATTCTTATCCTCATTTTATAGATTAAGAAACAAAGACATAGTGGTTCAGTAGGTTTCCCAAGGCTACACGCTTGGTAAATGATGAAGATTGCATTTGAATTCAGACACTTTCAGTCTACAGCTGGTGACATTAGCATCATGTTATCCTACTACACTGATTAAAATTAGATAAAGAGCTTAAAAGTGGGTGATGGGAAATATGAATGAAAAGAATGGGTGGTAAAAACTGAAGACTAGTTACATCAAATAATTCCGTACTATGTTTATACAAATGTTTATTAGAACTGAATGCAAAAATAGTTAATGTAGGATTGTTTTTATTTGTGATTCCCTTTTCCACTTTTTCTTCATATACTATAATCCAATTCTTTAAGTGCAAAATTGTTTGAGAGTTTTATGAGGTACAATCAGAAGTGGAGGGAATAGATAACAGGTAAAAAGCAGTTTAGGGGAAAGAAAAAAAATTTGAAGGCACTTCTTGGTTTTGTATATGAAAGGAGAAGTACTGGGTGCCTGGGTGGCTCAGTCAGTTAAGCGTCTGCCTTTGGCTCAGGTCATGATCCCAGGGTCCTGGGATGCAGCCTCACATTAGGCTCCCTGCTCAGCAGGGAGTCTGCTTCTCCCTCTCCCGCTAACACTCCCCCTGCTGTGCTCTCTCATTCCCTGTCAAGTAAATAAATAAAATCTTTAAAAAAAATAAAAGGAGAAGTATAAAAGAAATTTGATGGGATACAGAATGTTGATGAGAAAAAAAGATAATTTTAATAACTGTCATGGGATATGCATTTCTCCCTCACATTTTGTGTATGATTATGCATGTGAAACAAAACTAAATAACTTGATTTATTTTACTATATTTTGGTGTACAGAATATCTTTGGATGTGAGATCTCCTGAGGATATGTTATAAACCTCAGAGTAACCACTACAAAAATACACATGCAAATTAAAGATCTATTTAAGAAAACATTCAAATAGTGAAAAACAGACTGCAAAGGGAGGTCAGAGAAACAACAAAGAAAAAACAGAGGAGAAAATTTGAAAACATGCTAAAATAGTAACCCAGTCATATCAGTAATTACACATATATATGTATGTATTATTACATACATATAATAATCAAAGACAGATTTTTAGAATGTATAAATAACAAAGCCCAATTTTATGTGGTTTATAGAGGTATACTTTAAATACAATTTCACTTTTGAACACTTTTATTGCAAACTCCATGCAATTATTTGGAGAGTTTTCTGTTTATTCTGCGCTCTGATTCAGCTTATATTACAAACTTAAAATTGGTAAAACTATAATCTGTCTTTACCTTATAATGATTACAGTACAAGCTTACACAATAAAGCTCCAAGACTGTGTTATAATTTTAGTCTTAGTCAATTATATGTTTTTTTAAAAAATAAGAAGAATGTGTCAAAAAAGAAAAGTTTTTGGACTTACACATATATTTACCGTTTCTCATGTTCTTTGTTCTGTTATGGGAACTTAGGAAGCCATCTGGTATCATTTCCCTTTCAGCTGGAACAATTTTCTTTAGCTTTGTTTTAGTTCAGTTCTTCTGGCAACATTCTTTTTGTTCTCTTTCTATCTAAAATGTCTTTATTTTGCCTTCAGTCATGATTTATATTATCACTGAAATTAGAATTTGGGGCTGACATCTTTTTTTTTCTTCATCAGTTTAAAAATGTCCACTCTTCTTGTCTTCATCATTTTTGATTGATTAATTGGATTGTTGTTTCATTGTATGTTATATGTCATTTTCCTTTTGCTGCTATCACAATTTGCTTTTTATATCTGACTTTAAATACGGTGACTGAAGGGGGCGTGGGTGTGGCCTTTAGGTTTATTTGCATGTTTTGTTTTGTTTTTTTAACATTTATCAACAAATCCTAAGAATTTGGGAAACTTTCAGCCATGACATCTTTTAAGTATTTTTTCCCCCTGTCATATCCTCTCTTTCTGTCATTCTAGTTCCATGCACTTTTGACCTTGTGATGCCATTTAACATGTCCTTGAGGCTCCAGGAATTATTATTTGAAATATTGTTTCTTTTTGTTCTTCATGTTGGATTATTTCTGTTTTTCTACCAACAAATTCACTTACTCTTCTGCCCTGCTCATTTGTCTGAGTCCACCCAGTAAATTTTTAATTTCAGAAATTCTGTTTCTCACTTCTAGGGTTTCCATTTCTTCTTCTTAATATTATTAATGTTTGAGAAAAAATATAGGGTACTTAATTTGATTCAAGGAGAGAAAATTCTGAATTTCAATATTCCTATTTTTTTTTTAATGAAAGACATTGAAACACTCATTGAATTATGGTTCCAGGGGCATCTGGGTGGCTCAGTTGATTAAGCGTCTTCCTTTGGCTTAGGTCATGATCCCAGGGTCCTGGGATGGAGCCCCGCTTCAGGCTCCCTGCACAGTGGGGAGTCTTCTTCTCCCTCTCCCCCTGCCCCTGCTCTCTTGCTCTCTCTCCCTCACTCTCGTGCGTATGTTCTCTCTAATAAAGAAATAAAATCATAAAAAAGAAATATGATTCCAGTAAAGATTACGAATGGATGCTTTTATACATTCATTTTTAAAAGAATATTGGCAAGATAAGAAAGTCCTTAGCTACATGGTTTGGCTCACTAACAAGTTGAGTATTAAATTTTTAATCTAAATTTTGAATCTGATTTTAATAAGGTATTTATAAATATACATTCATATCTTTAATCCAGTTATGATTGTCTTCTGTAATCTCTTTCAATTCCAGCCTACCGAATACATAATGAAAGTGAAATGCATGCAGTATTTAGTAAATCATCATCATAAGACAATTTCATATTTGGATTCAATGACTTGTAGAAATGTTATCCTTCAGTAGAGCAGAAAATAATCCTTTCATGATTTGAAGCAACATTTTGTTAACAGTTTTGTGCACACACACACATACAATTTCTGTGGGCTGAAAACGTAGAAAGTTCTTTATAGCAGGGCTACCAAGAGTTCTACATAAGTGATTATGAATTATATTTCTTAAGCATCACTGAGCAAGGAATTATTTTTCAGGAACATTTAATGGATCCTGTATTTATGTAAAAAGTTTCCCTTTGAGGAAAACTAGTCTATAAACATTTCTCTTCTTGCTTATACTTAAAATTATATAAAACATATTTTAGAGGTGCATGAGTGGCTCAGTCAGTTAAGCCTCCTGTTCTTGATTTCTGCTCAGGTCATGATCTCAGGGTCCTGGGATTGAGCCCCACCTTGGCTCTGTGCTCAGCTGGGAGTCTGCTTGAGATTCTCTCCATTTCCCTTTGCTCCTCCCCTACTTGTGCTCTCTCTCTGAAATATATACATAAATAAATCTTCTAAATATTTTTTAATTCACTTTCTGAAACACTACCAATGGTTTAAAAACAAACCTTTCAATGATGACTGATATTTTGTTGTTTTTATTCTGGTTTTGTGGATATCTTAGCTCTTTGAAATGTATGAATACTTAATTTTAGCTCATATTCTGAAAGCAAAACACTTGACATTCAATAGCTTCTAGAATCTAGGATAAGACAGCCTTTCAAAATATTCCATGAATAACATTTGACATTTTAAAGAACACTGACAAAATACCCTCTTTCAGCTTTTAGACATTGCATTGTGAGGGCATGATGCCTAACACTGTTGCAACCATCTTGTGATAATGAGGGTGGTAAGAATAGGGTGGTGAAGAGAGAGGAGAGAGGGAGAGAAACAGGACAGATACAGCTGTTCATTTTCTTATTCATAAATAAGGTCAAGAGGCTTGTATATAACCAAAATTTTTTCCTCAGGACTGTCACAAATATCTGATAATCTTACTATAGGACTCGCAAGGTGCTTTTTGTTTGTTTATTTGAAAAACTGTGAGCCACTTCATTGTGCTGTGGGCTGTGGTATCTAAATAATTGCCTCTCTAAACTCATCAGCAAAAAAAATGGTTTCTGAAAACCAACTTTATTTTTATTATTATTATGAGAGTAAAATGGAAGGTTCCATGCCTTGCACTATTACATTTTTACTGTACTTAACTTCTGCATATTGAACAGTACAACGATCTTATTTTCATTTTTCTCTTTAACCATCTAAGTCATTTGCACAAGTAATATTATCAGCATAATTTTTTTCAGTAGCATGTGGTTTATTTGATTTATGAAGATTATATATTTCTTACATCTTTATAGCCTTAAATGCACAATTAAAGGAAACCATATATGACTTTTAGATTTCTCAGTGTTCATATCTTAGATTGAGGATTTTTCATTATGTCAGTGTGATATTAACAGTACATTTAGTCTTGTCCTTATTAAAATTGACAAAGTTTTTAAAAAATTTTTTTAACCCTAAATCCTCATACACAGTATTGGCAAGGAAAAATGTGCAAGAATTACAATGCTATATTCATTCAAATCATCTCCATTCTTAGATCTTTCTAGCTCAACGCGATATCCTGCAGGATTTGACATCTCAGTGGAGCAAAGGACTGCATTCATCAGTAGGATGAGAATTCATCCTGTATTCGTCGGTAGGATATGAAAACTGGAAATTGTAATCAATAAATTACACTTTACTATGGTTAGCCACTTTGCAGTTCTAGAGGGTTTGAATGATAATTTACAGGTCGGTATACATAGCATTATGATAAAGCAGTGGATAATGACACTAATGTTATGTAGGGAAAGCAGAAGGAATTACCACTTGCATTGGAAGCAAAAATCAAAATACGCAATGAGTTTCGGCTCAGAGTTTATAGTTGCTTTTTTTCTTCTTGAAGAATCTGAACTGTTCTTCTACATAGGAAAATCAAATTTCAGTAGTCTTTTTTTAAATTTCATATAATTAAAATGTTAAAAAAAACATATTTGAAATGATAAAATGTGGAAGAATACCAAAGCACGGTGAAAATTGTTATCTGTTTACTACAGACTTTGCTTTGGCATCTTGTGGGCATAAATTAACTAATCTGCTTTCAGGAAAATTACAAAAGGGTTAGATTATATTACATTCACGATACATACAAAATATAGTAGGTATAATGTTCAAACTCACTTAGTCACTGCTCCTAACCCCCCTCCCCCCATAAACTTGCATCAGCTTTTCCTAACCTTTGGTATGGTCTCTTGGAAAACCCCTTGTTTCATTCCTTGGACTTAACATTAAGTGTTTTTTATTTGGCTAAGAACCAGGTCTTTTTCCATGAATAAAATACAAAAGGCCACAACGACTTTTTCTGAGAAACTATTCTGACCAGGTATTAGAATGTCAGACTATTATACATTGGGTCTGGGGAAATTGAGAAACTGCTAACCTAGTTGCCTTATCTTTGATGCTATGTGTAACTTAGAATGCCCAGATTCAAGTTTTCTCAAGTCAAATTACATATAAAATTAAAGGCTTTATCAAGCAATCTCCTTAAGGCATATTCTTTTAAAATTATCTATTTTATATAATAAAACATGTAAAAATTTACTAATTTGTACAACTTAAAAAGTTTTATTTTATTTTTTTATTTTTGAGAAACAGCACATGGTGCACGCACGCAGAGTCGGGGGTGGAGGGCAGAGGGAGAGGGAGAGTAAGAATCCCAAGCAGGCTCCACACCAAGCACAGAGCCCAATGCAGGGCTGGGTCCCATGACACAGAGATCATGATCCCAGCCGAAATCAAGAGCTGGACGCTTAACTGAGTGAACCACCCAGACGCCCCCAATTTCAAAAGTTTTAAAAAATATATATAGTCATGCAACCATTGCTACAATTATACATCACTGTAATTAGACCATTTCCATCAAGTTAAAATGTCTACTCCTGCTTCTTCGCAGCCATGTCTCTCCTAATTCTGCCCCCTCAAATCTGACATAGAAGCTGCCTTTCCCAGAATGTCATAAAAATCCAATTAAATGACTTGGAGTCTTTCATATCTAAATTATTTTACTTATCGTAATGTTTTTGAGATTCATCCATGTATCAGGAGTTCATTCTTTTTTATTGCTGAGTACTATGCCATTGAATGGAGGAACCAGTCTTTTTAGCCATTTGTCAAGTGTTAGACATTTGGTTTATTCCAGATTCTGGATATTATAAACAATATTTTAATTCATATTATGATCACCAGAAATATTTAGCTGTAGTTTTTGTTTGGTTTTCTTGATGATATCTTTCTACACATGATGTGTTACTCTGTCAGGGTAATATCAAGGTAATATTACTTTAATAGAAAGATTTGGAAATTAGTTCTACCCCATCTATTATCAGGAAGAATTTTGCAGAACTGGTACTATTTCTTTATTAAATAGTTAGTAGAATCCATTGCTGAGGTCATCTACAACTGCAGTTTTTATAGGAAATATTTTAGGTGTGCATTGAATTTCTTTAATTGATATTTAAAAATATGCATATCTGTTTTTCTTGATTGAATTTAGGTGAGTTCCTTGCAGAGTATAAAATTTTATATTGCTATTTCATAAATATCTAACAGAAAGTGTTTGGGCCTTTGAAGTGTTACATTTGTTTATTCTTTTTCTTAAGATATAGAGTGTCTGCCATACATCAGTAATCAGATTTCTTTCTTTTTTTAAGAATTTATTTAAAAGAAAGAGAGGGGGAGAGCGAGCGAGCATGCATGAGTGGTGGTGGGAGGGGAGCAGAGGGAGAGGGAGAAGCAGACTCCCAGCTGAGCAGGGAGCCCGACATGAGACTCCATCCCAGGACCCCAAGATCATGACCTGAGCCAAAGGCAAACACTCAGCTGACTGAGCCACCCAGGTGCCCCAGTAATCAGATTTTTTAACCGCACACAATAGAGCTGTTTCTTTTGGAGTATGCTCTCAGTATTTAAGTTCAAAGTATCATTTCCTTTAAACCAGATAATAACTATAATTTGTATTTATGATCCTGAGACAGAATACAGTTTTGACAACCTTCAGTCTTCTCTTATCTTACAATACTTTGAAGCTTTTGAAATATATCAGCCAGTTACATAGAATGCACTTCAATTTGGCTTTTTCTGATGACCTTCTCATTATTAAATTGAAGCTATACATTATTAAGAAGGATACTTATGGAAGTTGTGTTACCTCATTGGTAGCACATACCTCATATTAGGGGGTACATTATGGCTATATATGTTAGAAGTGATACTAACCTTGCTCATTTGCTTAAGGTGGTGTCTGCCACAATATGAACTTTCTATTTTTTCCCTTAGAACTTATCAAATGCAGTTGAGGAGATATTTTGACACTATGTAAATACTTTGTTTCTGTTTAAACATTCACCTTCTAAATTTATCATCCCTCAGTGCCCGTAGCAATTATTCCTGGGTTATTCTAATGGTGGTGCTCTACTTTCTTTTACATCTATAGACCAAAATTCTTCAGTAAAAAAAGAGTTGTCTCTTCTTTGTATATTTATTTATTAAATTATTTCTTTGTACAATTATGAATTCACATTTTTGACTCTTTCAGTTTGATTCTTATGACATTTTTATTATTTATTTGTTTGTTGAGCATTCTCTTGCATAAAGTACAGTGTGTTTGTAAAATTCTTTCTGTCTTTAGACTTATAATATTTACCCAAGCCAGTTCCTGTCTTCCCCACCCCTTTCAGTGTGGTTATGTGATTCATTTGTAATGCAGTTAGATTCAGTTGTCATAGTCCACATTTCCTTACCCCCCACCAACATCCTGGTAGATTTAAAAATTTTTTCCATTCAGTAAAACTTACATTCTGTGGTGTAGAGTTCTATGGTTCTCAAAAAATGCAAATAGTTGTTTATACGCAACAATTGTTCCATACAAAATGTAACATTATCCACAAAATTGTCTCATAATACACCTTTATATTAAAACCATCTCCCTTCTCTCCTAAATCCTGACAAGAACTAATCTTTCTTTAGTCCCTATAGTTTTGCCTTTACCAGAATGTTACATAAAGGAAGCATATAGTTTTAGCCTTTGGGTCTAGGAGAACCACTTAGAAATATCTTAGAAATTTTCACTTAGAAAAATGCATTTATGGTGTGCCTGGGTGGCTCAGTCGATTAAGCGTCTGCCTTCGGCTCAGGTCATGATCCCAGGGTCCTGGGATCGAGCCCCAAGTTGCCTCCCTGCCCAGTGGAGAGCCTGTTTCTCTCTCTCCCTCTGCTGCTCCCCCTGCTTGTACCCCCCTCTCTCTCTGTCAAATAAATAAATAAAATCTTAAAAAAAAAGAAAAATGCATTTATTATTTTATTATTTAAAAATGCATATATTAACCTGCTATTGCAACCTTTGTTAGTATGTTCCTTTTTTTAAATTTCTGAACAATATTTCAATGCATGGATGTCCTAGTTAGTGTATTCATTATATTGGGGTTCTCTAATCTCTTTAGATTTGTTGTGTGATATATGTCATTAATTTTAAGAAATTTGTAGCCATTGTTTTTTCAGATGTCTCTTGCACCCCATTCTCTCTCTCTCTCCTTCTCAAATTCAAATTACTTATATTGGATGGATTGATAATATCCCATAACTTTTGGATAATCTTTTCTTACATTTTTTCATTCACTTTTCTCTTTGTGTTTCTGTTTGAATAATTTATATTGACTTATCTTCAGGTTCACTGAATCTTTCCTCAACTGTGTTTAGAATAAAGATGCACACATCTGTAGCATTTCTTGTTTCTTTTACTCCATATATTATTTTTAGCATTTCCATTTCATTGTTTCTAACAATTTCTATTGTCCATTTAAGTTTGCATATTGAACCACCTTTTCCAATAGAGCATTTAACAAAATATTAATAATAGTAAGACAATATTAATAATAGTTATAGTTTTTGTCACACAATTACTATAACTTGTCATAATTAAGTATGGTTCTGATGATTGCCTCATCACTTCAGAGTGGGTCTTTCTTTGCCTTTTCATATGCCTTGCAATTTTCTTGAATCCAGGCATCCTGTCAGGACAGTAGAAATGAGTTGAAAAGCTTTTATGCCCCACAATGGTCATGGCTTTCCTTCTGATAGGGCTTTATTGTAGGTGTTTGAGATAATCTAGGTTTAGAAATTGGAGTAGGTCTGAAGGTTATTGTTGCTATGGCTACCACCACTATGCCCTAGGTTATATGTCTGTTCTTAAAAAAATAAAATGTATCCTTAGGTGTCAAATGTTCTTACTTTTGAAACTGAAAAAAAAATACAGTTGCTTTTTAATGTCAATAATGTATTTAATAATCCAAAGATTATTTTCTTCTTAAGAAAAACCAAGCCTAAATCTCAGTAAACATATTTGCTTTAAATAAGGAAGCATAACCTTACAACATGCCTTTTCATGGTAAATGTTCAGTTATTTACTTGAAATGCATTAAAAAATCTCTATAAAATAGACTTGAAAAGCAGGAAAAATGGTTAGAGAATAAATGAACTGGATAATATATTTATTACAGATTCTATTAAGTCAAGTTATCAGTAAATCTCAACTATACAAAATTTTTATTGTACTTAAATCAGACATAAATAATTTAAATTGTATTAATAAAAAAACTATTATATAATACTCTTCTTTTAAAATGTATACTTCTATTAAGTTATTGTCTAGGTTGATATTAAAGGATAATTTTTTAAAGTGTATAGGTATTATTCATATATATTTTCAGTGAAATGTCTGAAATAAAAAAATAATTAAATCAATAGAGGAATTTTAAGCACTTTTTAACACAGAGAGTATTTCTCATACAGTTTTTAAAAATTTTGGAATTAAGTGAAGAACTGTAATTGACTACAGAATTTGATTGAAATTTCAGAAGAAAAAAGGAACAGGTAGGGCATGTAAAGATTTAGTATACCTAAAATAAATGAATTGACTCCAACCCCTTACCACAACCATATTTAAGATAATTAAGAAATCTAGTTTAATCAGTAAAAATAACTTAGACTTAGTCCTTATAATACTAAGGTATTAAAAACTTTCATTAAGGAATCCTGTTATAGAAGAGAGGTAGGCGGGGGATGGGTAAAATAGGTGATGGGGATTAAGGAGGGCACTTGGTATGATGACGACCGACTGTTGTATTTGAGCATTGAATCACTAAATTCTACATCTGAAACAAATATTACACCGTATGTTAACTAACTGGGATTTAAATAAAAAGTTGGGGAAAAAAGTAAAATAAAATAATCATCCTGAAAAAAAGGAAAAGAATTCTGTTATATTTTCACCATTCACAATTACACAAAGGAGTAAAAAGTAATTGAAATTGTCTTCTGATGTTTTTTATCAGTTGCTTATCAATAATTTATAATCTATTGAATCTCTAGATTAATTCACCCATGTTAAAAATAGTAGCATAAAATATTTTTACTTTAAATCTTTATTAAAACATGGTATTGACAAATATCTACATTTGATCTTTCTGTGGATAAAATCTACTTAAATATAATACAATTTCTGGGGCGCCTGGGTAGCACAGTTGTTAAGCGTCTGCCTTCGGCTCAGGGCATGATCCCTGCATTCCGGGATCGAGTCCCACATTGGGCTTCTCTGCTGGGAGCCTGCTTCTTCCTCTCCTTCTCCCCTGCTGTGTTCCCTCTCTCACTGGCTGTCTCTCTGTCACATAAATAAATAAAATCTTTATATATATATATATATATATATATATATATATAATATAAAATACAATTTCTGTTTGTATCAAACCTCTTGGTTCAGATGTAGAGAGTTCCTATCCAAATTTTATCAGAATATAAGAATTGAAAAAAGATCTGTTTGAGAAAAATAAAACAGTGGAATAATTTGAAATTGACAAAAATACATATTACCTCAAAATATGGCTTTAGGCTTTGACAAGTTGAATTTAACTTGCATTTTAGGGTTAGCATACAGAAATGAAATGAGGAAAAACTTCTATAAAAATACTTATCGGTAAACTATATTCACACAATTGAGTTTGCATAAGATTTTTTCAGTAAGCCATTACTTAAGCAAAACTAGGAAGATTAAAGTTATTTTTTATTTTTCATTCTAGTTCAGCAACTAAAATTCCATCTCAGTACAATTTTTGTCTTCACATTCTATATTAGGTAAAATTATCATACAGTGCAATACATGCTATTTACCTGGCACAGCTATTGCAAATTTCAGTTTCCTAAAGTTCCATCAGCTTTAACTCTCAGTCTACACTCTAATGGTACAAAAGCTAATTCTAATTGTGTTTTTCTGTAACTCATTTTAATATCTTATACATTTCCATTCCTCCTGGTGGCAGAGACCAAATTTCTATCAATTCAAATATACCCTGTCTTTTCTTAGAGCGTCACCATATTTTCAGGAAAGCTCATATACCTAAGGTGACACTTTGGGACTTTAAAGTCATCTCTCCTTTTAGGTGCCATGGAGAGGTCCGCCATCCTATCTGTTCTTGGTTATCTGTTCATGTGGGTGTCTATTAATAAATCACTTGTTATTATCTGTTAATTTTATCCTTTCTTTCTCCCATATCTGTCTTCTCTTTCTCTGCCACACTGTGGGCATGAGAACTTGTCTTCTGCATCTGTATTCATGGAAGCATATAAATCACTGCTAGGTTATCTTCCTAGACTTTTCTACATCCACATAGTCTGAGGTGTTGCTGGCTCCAGGGAGCAGAATTCCCCTAATCATAGAACCCAATAACTTCTTTTGTTACTTTTTTACCATCTTTTATTTCTTCCTCTTAGCAATGGGAATATTGTCCTGATATAGAAAATGTGCATCAGAGTGGTTATTTCTCTTTTTTTACGATCGTGGTTTTGTGTTGTTTTGTTTCTTTCTAAAATAGTTCATTAATGCGTGAAGTATTTACCAAGTTTCATTTCCCCTTAAGAACCTAAGCTTTGAAAACTACAGACATGTATGATGAGTATTTCATTTTCTAGCCTGTATGACTATGAGGTTAGGTGATTATTATAAATGAGGCTAATTTGGAAGATGTTATTATTCTTGTTGGTTATACTGTTTGTTTTTGTTAATGTTAGGGCTGTTGGGCCTTGTTTAGTTTAAAATACATATTCAGGAAAGAGAAAGAGTAATTCAAGAAATAGACCTCAGAGGAGATCCAATACCACGTAGAATTTTAGGGAAATTTGAAAAGTTTTCCCATTTGTACTTTAGAAAAACAAGGAGACCATTTTTGAAGGGCTTTGCTGTTTGTTTATTTGGGCGTAGATATTAAGTCAGTAGAATGTTGGCCACCCCTGCCAGTGTCCTTGTATTTCATGTGCTTAGTGGCCACAGTGATGTGGACCCTCATTCTGTATCCACACACTATACTTTTCTAAGGCCACTTTTCTGATCACAATTAATTTCTGATTAGCTTAGTTTTCAGCACTGAATATTTACCTAAGATGATAGTTTTAGCCTAGATTTCCCCAAAAAGTAGAGCTTGAAAAAATAACTTAGATGCTGATCAATTTTGTGGAAAATAACCTCAAAGAACAGGAGGGAGGGGCTTGAGACAGTGAGGGAATGAGGAAAAGATAGTATTAGGAGCGTTACTCAGAGTATTTATCAGCATCATTGGAAAACTGGGCATTAGTCCCACCTGAGATTTTTTAAGGAGGATGGAGACTGCTTCTCAGAATTGTGTACTGAAGTACTGGACGGGAAGAAGTACTTGCCCATTGGCTTTTGTTCCCACTGAGTGATGATTAACTACAGAATTAACACATTTTAGTAGTACATACCTATGTGCTGAGTGGGCTTCCTCCAAAGTCCGCTTCATCAGAGAAAGCCCGGAGAAGAGAGCAAAAAAAAAAAAAAAAAAAACCCTGTGCTGTTTGCAGAGGAGAAAATATTGTAGATAATTTGATTTGAAACCTTCCTGAAACTGTCTGCAAAAGGTGTAGGAGAACCAAAGGAGAAGCAAAGGTGGTGAGGCAACAACAGCTCTTACACAGTGACGCTGCTCTTCTGAAGACTACAGGAGACTGGTAAAAAAACAATTTTAGTAAAGAAGGAAGCAGAAGATTTATGCTTGACTAAGTATGACCACCTTGTAGAAGAATGGACTAGAGAGAAGGGGGAATAGACGTAGATTTAGGGAGATCTGTTTGGATTATAAGGGCCTAAATTACTTTGGAAATGTAAGTTGAATACAAAATTTCTGTGGATTTGTTTATTGGTTCTGATTTCAGTATTCTCATAATTTACAACTACTGTGTAAGAGTTGTAAAAATTAAGAGAATATATTCATTTCCTAGCATTTCTAGAATATGGATTGCTCATGTTTCTATCAAACAGGATATGTAGATAAACTGTTCGTTCATTTCATTGCTTTGCTAAAAATACAATTCTAAAGGTATAATTCCATCAGTCCACTGACATCCTCTAAAATCCATCAGTTCCCAGACTGGCGTTGAATTAGGCTCAAGGTGAAAACTAGATATTTCAAACACTATGCCTTTTTTCCCCCCTTGGAATAGCCTAAGTTGCCGGTGTTGTGCGTGACCAAGGAAGATGGAAGACCTGAGAATTAAAAAGATGGCAGGTTAGGTAACCCAGAATAGGCCCACTGTCATAAAATTAGCCCTTAAATTCACCATCCCATAAGGCTTAGAAACATACCTTTTTCTTGCTTGCTCTTATAGCACATCCTGTGGTTTCTTTTAATTTCAAGACTAAACTTGAAGTTGTTGGAAATAGCCTATAGAGAAGTTTAGTGAAAGATCAACAGAAACAAAAGATGGGAAAGAGCACCAATGTCAGAACTTTCTGTTTAAACATCACTGGTTAAAAATCTTATGAAATATTAAGTTACTAACTGTTTTTTTTTAAATCATAGCCGACATCCAAATAACTTCTATTTCATTGCAACTTTCTATAAGAAACTATTTCAAAAAATATCTCATAAGAGTATCTTGTTTCTTTTTTATGATAATTAGAAACAATTACTGTACATTATTTTAAGTAATATATGCAGAAAGAAGAAATTTATTCACCTGTATTCCAACCTCTCAAAACAATTTATGAGTCTGCACAAACATCAACATGAACACTATTTATGTTTTTATATTTCTCAGACAAAATTAGAGATGTTTAGTGAACTGCCATATTTTACATAATGACTTACAAACATCTTGTACTATCATTGCGTATTATTTTACCCATGGAATGTGTGTGTATGTGTATATGTATGCTTGTGTATGTAAAATTATTTCTGATGACCTAGTCTTAAACATTTTGTTCTTTCAAAGTTTGGCTGCTATTGATTATCATAGCAGATAATCTACATCAATGGTTACTTTTTAAATAAAGTATTAAATTCATCCTAATATCACTTTCAAATTTTTATTAAAGATAACTACCTTTTTGTGGATTAAAGATATGAAACTACATGCATTTTATATATATAATAATGACACTTTGGGGCCACTAGTTTTTATTGTACTTACATTGTACAGTTTTTCTACTTTTATTTATTTTATTTTTTCAGTTTTTCTACTTTTAGGGATTGAATAATAATTTTGCTTTTTTACTAAAATGATTGCAAAGTATAGTTATTAAATTTTGGTCTATAAGACACAGTCTGCCAATACATATAATTTGATGCTGCATTTTTACTCACATCGTAATATCTAATTACAACAATATTTTTATGAGAAAATACTAATTCCTAAATTTCTGTTTTAGGACTTCTAGATACATATTTCTAGGAAATTAGGATGAATGTGCTATGTGTATCATGTAATGTAAACTTCACTGACCTATTTATTTATATACCACTAGGTCCATGGGAGGGGGACAAATCAACCCATTACATTTTCAGATTATGTGCTATAAGCTCAGTGTATTGAGCATAAATATTAAATATTTATTTATTTGCTTTGTAAACTAATCTCTTGCTTCTGTAATTTGAGAATACATTTACCTACTTTTTAAGTTCCTCATTAATAAAGAGGTTATCTGTGATTCAAAGTAATTTTGTAATAGAAGAGTGCTATTTATTTTATTGAATTTTTCAGCAATTCAGTATGTGAAATGTAAATGATTGTTTTGATTGAATACAGGAGTGGTCGCAGCATGTGAATCTCTTGAGCCTTTTCTCTTCAATGAAAAACTGAGAGTGGTTCAGTTGAACCCAGGTTCATCCCACTTACTCAGACACCTACATATCCTCGAGAGAAGTCAAAGGCAATCTCCCTTCTTTGGAGAAGATCCATCTCTTCCTCACAGTGTGTTACAATACAGGCAGTGGTGGCCAAATATTAAGACCACAGTGCTATAAGTTTTCTATTCACCATCTTTAAGGGACAAATGGATTCCACATTTGGGGCATAGTTCCCTCGTATCCTCAATTTCATCAGTAGGAATCAGGTGGGAACCTTGGAAACCCATCTTTCTTTTTTTCCCCATTTTTCATAGTCTCATCACCCTCATCTGTTTTACATTCCCAGGATTGATGTCATTATACTTTGTATGTCTGTAAACAAAGCATCTCTCAGTCTTATATTTCCACAAGATGCCTCATATCATTGAGTTAGCCCTTATCTCTTGATTCCTAATCCCTACCTGGTTATTCAGACATTCTGATTGTGGTTACCATTTCTCATCCCTTGCTAGTCCTTAAATCCTCTTATCTGGTTCCACTAAATTCTACAGCCCATCAGCAGTAAAATCTTCTCTATTGTCAACCACCTATCTGAACATTTCTTTTATTGCTCAGACTTTTCTAGGGATTCTGTTCCCCATTTAGCCCTTTGTACTTTTTCCCCAGCCAGCATCACACGGGTGTATTTAGGAATGGAAATGCAATAGTACCCAAGAGGGCCTCAATGTTATCCTCTGCTTGACTAACTTTAGACAAGTTTTTGTTTATTTGTTTGTTTGTTTTGTCCCTTGACACCAGGCCTTCCCTTTCTTAGAGCATCTGCTTTAGAAAACTTGTTATTGTAAATTCTCTCTCCCTTTGACATATAAATGTGGCCTCTGTAATTCTCATTGCTTTTTCATGGTTTCCTCCCCCAACAGCCAGACGCTGAGCATAAAACCTCACATCTACCAACTTATATTATTAACTGTCCTTCCTTGTTCTAATTGTTCATGGATCCCTCTTACACTTTATTTCTTAATTATTTTAGCAAGTGCCTTACTACCCTTTTCTCTAACTACTTCAAATTCAATTCTTAGTAGTTTAAGTACACATAGATGAAACTTTGAAATCACAGGGCTGTCAGTATTTTGGACTTTTCTGTTCCAGTGACCTTGTCCACTTTATCTCAGGTTCACTTCTGTTCAGACTTTGGTATTACCGGTAAATGCAACCCCTGTACAATCTCAACTTACGCAAGCCACTCTCTGAACACTGTCTCCTGTCTTTTTTGCCCACTCTCTGTTACCATTAAACCAACAGTTTTTCAACACTGTCTTTCATAGTCTCTTATTCCCTATGGTCATTTGTTCCCTCTTCACTCAGATTAAATTCCATGGTGAATCTCTATAACTATTCTCTTACATACAACCCCAAATAATTTGCTCTTCTGTTAGGTCTTCCTACTTGATTGGCAAAGTTCTAATGCTATATAAATCAACTCTTCACGAGTTTTATGATTGCCCCAGTGAACCAAAGCCGAATGTGACTGGAGAAACACACACACAACTATACAGTAGTGGGTGATATCACTTTAAATTTATAATGATAAATCTACTATTCCTGAGCAATCATACCGTATTTCCCTAGGTTGTTGATTTGTTTTCTCCCCTAGAAACTTTACCATACTTTCTACTTTCTCTTTACATTTCCAAACTCTTGTCTTCCACCTATGTTTCCAGCTGATGACATTATATTTCACTTAGAAAATTAAAACAATCACAAAAGTAAACATAAACATTTGTGGAATCCTGGATATCCTCAGTAGAGCATTAAGCTGCTAATTTCCTGCAAGATTTTTAATAACAGCTTTTCCATATTTGATACTGTTCTAGATTATAATGAACTTCCGGCAAAATCCACAAGTCTTTGAACATGATTTAAGGCAGGATCTCACAGAAAATTTCCAGTGGATTCTAGACTTTCCTTTTCATAATGTACTATCTATCATTGCTAGTTTTTAGACTATTTCTGAAGAACTTACTCCATTTTAGTTTATTAAAAGTTACCACTAACAGACCCATTTCAGTATAGCCATGTATACCTGCAGCTCTTACATTCGAGGCTTATATCATAGGTGAAAGCACAGACTCTGGAGCAGACGTTGCCTTCACATCAGGTCTTCCTATAATGGAAGGAATTTATTTGATCTCTAATTCTTTAGTCTCCTTATCTTTAATATGTGGTTAGCAGTAATGCCTACCTCA
The DNA here is from genome assembly GCF_023065955.2 of Ursus arctos. Taxonomy (NCBI): domain Eukaryota; kingdom Metazoa; phylum Chordata; class Mammalia; order Carnivora; family Ursidae; genus Ursus; species Ursus arctos. Next base: position 19,127,773 of record NW_026622764.1, read on the forward strand.
ATACATTGTGGTAAAAATTAAATACGAAAATCTATATTAGCTATTAAGGTAATACCATACACATTGTAAACTTTTAATATTACTTAGCTATGTTTATTAATATTATCCACATTTTTGGTATTACTAACAAGTCCACACTAAGGTCATATTCAGCTTCTTGTTCAGGAGTGGATAACTGAATTTGTCTACACAGTGTTGACTAAATTCTTTTTGTATTAATCAACATTTTTAAATCATTTAGTACTTTTTTTGTATTCTCTGCTTTTCTTTACTTGATTAGTTCCTGAACTACATACTAGCTGCATTTGTAGTACCCCTTTAAAGATAATAATTTACACATTAAATTTCAGTTTCCATGCACCACATTTCCAGAATCTCAGTGATTTGCAAGAGTGAATTGTCAATGCAAGTTCTGGAAATACTAAAAATTCAGGTCCCACCATTACATGTCTTATAAAATTGCATTTGAGAATTTCCTGCTGATACTTGTGCCTGATTTTTTGTTTGTGATCTATATTATTAAAGATATAATGCTTTTTTCCTTGACAAGGATTATCAATAATCTTCCAGAAAAAAAGTTTTTCTAAGTTTTCAGAAGTAATATATACATAATAAACTTTGTTTTGAAATATATCCAAGATTATTTGCCTAATCATGCAATGAATTTTCTTTCTCTTTTGCTGTTCCTTTTACTCTCACCCTTTTTTTCCTCTGTTTCTTTTCTAGCAAAGTAGAAGATTAATTATAAAATATTGACATTTGCCAAAATACTTTAGGAAATTATAAAAAAATAAGTGCACTTTGTGGATATAACTTGTCAATTAACTTAGTACTAATTTATGAAACAACCCATAGATGTGTCAGTTTACATATGATAGAAACAACACAAAATTCCAAATCTGTCTGGATTGGAGATCACTTGAACTCTAAGGTGAAAAATATATTTCAATTTTGAAAAAAGAATTCTAAGTGAAAATGGGTATATTTTGATGAAATGCTTTGTGAAGAATAAATCCTGGAAATGTCAAGAATGACTCTGAATGGAATATGTCATACCTTGTATATAAGCCATAATAATACAACAGACAGCATGAAATAGAAGACCAAATAAACAGGAAATGTTTTTGTTGTCATAAGACATTTTGTTTATGAAACAAAGTGTTCCAAAGAATAATGTAAAACATTTAGATAGCATAAATCTTCTTTATGATACCTTTTGTGAAAACCTATGAAATTGTTTTTTTTCTATTCCATAAGTTTGAATTTCTTTTAAGACTTTGAGAAGAAATATCTATTTTTCTCTTCTTTCAAACAACACTCCTAGGAAAAAACCTACATGAAGTTATGAAATGGGATTACTTTCTATCGATGTCTAGTATGTACCAAGCACTTTGAATAATTTTTTGAACTTCCCTTCAACCATTACCCCTTCTATTGTTTTCTGTCTCAGAAATGGAAAAACCATCCATTATGTTTTGGATGCCATAATCCTTCACACTTTATTCTCCCTTATCCTGTATACTTCCGAATCCAGTCCTTTACTGAAACATAATGACTTTATTTTTTCTTGAATCAATCACCTCCTCTATGCCCCTTTCAAAGAAATCTTTAACTTTCTATCATACCTTGTCTTGGATATTGTAAGAGAGATCTAACTGATCTGTACACTTGTACAGTGTGTGGCACAATCATTCTTCATGATGCAGTCATGGTGGGTTGTTTTGTTTTTGCTTTTATTATTTGGTGGGGGGGAATCAGATCATGTCATTAATATCTGCTGTTTATTTACTCTTAAAATAAAGGCTTATGTTGTAAAACCCCAGACCTTCTAGATTATAACTACTTCTCTAGACTTATCTAGCACAAGTCCCTTCTTTGTTGACTTCAGTCCTCACCCAAGCCTTTTGAATATGAAAATTCAACCCAGAACATGGTGGTTTCATTTATTGGAAAAGCAATGAAGTAAAATTAGAGTTAAAGTTTATCAGTTTGGTAAAAAAAAATTGCATGCTGTGCTCTACCCAGAAAGTTTTTCTCATCTCTATTTTAGGATAACAATAGTATCTATCTTCTAGAAGTGTTATGAAAGTTAAATGAGATACTACAAGTAAAGTGCCTAAAATAGTACTTGGCATAGAGTAAATGCTCTTTATTATAAAAGAAACATTGTAGTGATCAATGTCACCTGGTATGGAGACAGACTGCAGGTATAAAATCCCTGCTCTGACCTAGTGTATGCAAGGCTATGAGTAAGTTACTTAAATTCCTTATACTTCAGTACTTTTTAATGTAAATTAAGGTAATATTAATTCTTATATCATAGAATTGCTATGAGAATGAAATGCACTAGTAAATTGGGAATTATAGATCTATGTCTTCTACGTTGGCACTCTATAAGCATTTTCTTTTTTTTTTTTTCAAGTTTTTATTTAAATTCCAGTTAGTTAACATATAGTATAATATCAGTTTCAGGAGTAAAACGTAGAAGCATTGTCTACTGTTATTTTAAATTGTTGTTATTAATATCATTATTAAGTTTGTAATATAAATATATGACTATAATTTCTCCAGTTACCAATGTAAACAATCATTTTACCAGACGTAAAAGGAACCATTAAAGTTTTAATGACTATCTCTTAAATGGACAAGTAAGGGTGGTCTTGACTAAACCAGTTCTCACTCCACTCTGCTAAGGGTGGTTAAGATGTGTCTTCTCAAATACCATATGGCTTCACTCAGATATAGAATTTAAGAAACAAAGCAAATGAACAAAGAAAAAAAAAGAGAGAAACAAAAAACAGTCTCTCAGAGAACAAACTGATGGTTACCAGAAGGGAGGTGGGTGGGGGGATGGGTGAAATAGGTGAAGGGGTTAAGAGAACACTTATCATGATGAGCACTTAATAATGTATAGAATTGTTGAATCACTATAAAAACTAACTGGAAATTTTGGGATGAAAATTTAGTAAGTGAAGTAACAAGTGCACTATAAGGACTCAACAGTAGTTTGAGTCAACGGAAGAAATAATCAGTGACTTGAAGAAAGATCTGTAGAGATTGTATAATTTAAAAACAGGAAGAATGAAATGAACAAAGACTCAGAAATGTGAAGTAACATTAAATAGATAATTTAAAAGCATTGTATAGAGCCCAGAAATAAGCCTCTGTATAATGGTCAGATGATCTTTGACAAGGGTGCCAAGACTACGGAATAGGGAAAAGACAGTCTCTTCAACAAAAGGCATTGGGAGAACTGTATCTACACATACAAAGGAATGCACTTGCACCCTAACCTTACACTGTATACAAAAATCAAAATGAATTAAAGACCTAACTATAAGACCTCAAACTATAAACTTCTAGAAGAAAACATAGAGGGGCGTTGGATTTGGGAATGATTTGGTATCATGACATTGGATTTGGCAATGATTTTTTGGATATGACATCAGAAACGTAGGCAATAAAAACAAAAATAAACAAGTGTGACAACATCAAATTTTAAAATTTCAATGCATCAAATGACACATTCAATGGAATGAAAAGGCAACCTGTGGAATGGGAGAAAATATTTGTGGGTCATATCTAATAAGGGGCTGATATCCCAAATATATAAATAAATCTTACAATGCAACAGTGAAAAAAGCAAATAACCACATTTTTTAAAGTGCAAGGGACTTGAATAGATATTCTTCAGAGAAGACATACAAATGTCTAAGAAGTATATGCATATTCACAAGCTTAACAGCACTAATCAATCAAGAAATGCAAATCAAAACCACAATAAGATATCATCTCATCCCCATCAGGATGGCTATTATCAAGAAACACAAAAACCAGAAAATAACAATTTGGAAAGGATGTACAAAATTGGAAACCTTGTGCACTTTTAATGAGAATGTAAAATGGTGCACCTATTACGGAAAACATATGGAGGTTCCTAAGAAAGTTAAAAATAGGATTACCATAATGTCCAGCAGTGTCACTTTTGAGTAGATAGCCAAAATAGTTGAAAGCAGGGTCTTATAGACATTTTTATGTACCCATATGGACTATTAGCAAGTCCTGTTAGTTCTACCTCTAAAATGCATCACAGGCCATACTGCTTCTCATAACCTCCACATCTACCACTATGGTCCTGCCACCATCATCTGCAGCATCTGCCCAGCCTCCATCCCACACAGCAGCCTGAGGGATTTTTTTTTTTTTTTGCTATAAATATAACTCTATGTAACCACTGAAAAATTCTCATCAGTGAGTAGCAATCTTCCCTTAAATCTAAATGTTCCACTCATACTCCAGTATGTGTCGCCTAAGACTAAGGAAAAAGAAATAAAAAAACCCACAAAGATTATCTTAAAAATTACAAAAAGTTTGTAGTTTAAAATGGAGTCTAATAGCACTCTACTTCATTCTCAAATGCCTTTTGACATAACAGAAGGAGATGATAAATTCTATAGAAAAGAAATGAAATAATAGCACCTTAAAATAAGCATGGGTTCCATCAATGACAAATTCCTAGAAGTTAGAAAGTAGGTGGGACAAGATTAATAGATAAAGAGAAATAAAGGTCTTCCTGCAATGGTAGAATGTCTGATATGTAGAATTTATGTATCCATACCTCATATGTAGCCAAACTCAAGTGAGGAATTTGGGTTAGAATGATACAAGGAGACTGTAGCATTGTGGATATGTTATTACTCTGATAAAAGCTTGCACTCTCTCTAGTTCTTACCTTCTGTAATCTCTATAGGTGAGTGTGCACATTTGAAAAGAAAATCAGTAGGAAGCAGTCAATCTCATTACTAAACTATTACAGCTTTTTGATGGTAAGAGTCCTATGTGTGAGACGGATACTGCCATGATGAAATTTAATAAAATTTCATGCAAAAAGGCACACTTTTCAAATGATATACTATGTACTGAGGGATCACTCTCAAGAAGGCAACATGGCACAGTGTCCTTAGGAATCATAAAAGTTGGACTTTTATGGAGTTGGACTCCCAGCATCTATGTGACGTGGGATTTCCTGAGACTTGATTTCATTAAGAAAGTAGCTCTCCATCATGTGATTATTTTGAAGGTAAAAAGGACATAACACGTAACCTGTTCTAATGAAATGTCCATTTTCCACTTGAGCTGAGAGTAGATAATCACAAAAATTTAGGAATTACTCAAAGCATATAAGCACATCATATAATAAGTGTTAAAGTTTTTAAGTGAAGATTTGATAGCAAACTAAAATAAATACAAAAAAAACTCTAAATACCCACTGATGAGTGGGCATCTCTGTTGTGTTCCTGACCTTAGGGGTAAAGTGCTCAGTTTTTCCCCATTGAGAATGATATTCGCTGTGGGCTTTTTGGAGATGGCTTTTATGATATTGAGGTATGTTCCCTCTATCCCTACACTGTGAAGAGTATTAATCAAAAAAGGAAGTTGTATTTTGTCAAATGCTTTTTCTGCATCAAGGCCTGACTTCAAGCTATATTACAAAGTTGTGATCATCATCAAAACAGCATGGCACTGGCACAAAAGCAGACACATAGATCAATGGAACAGAATAGAGAGCCCAGAAATGGACCCTCAACTCTATGGTCAACTAATTTTCGACAGAGCAGGAAAGAATACCCAATGGATAAAAGACAGTCTCTTCAATAAATGGTGCTCGGAAAATTGGACAGCCACATGCAGAAGAATGAAACTGGACCATTCTCTTACACCATACACAAAGATAAACTCAAAATGGATGAAAGACCTAAAGGTGAGTCAGGAATCCATCAATATCCTAGAAGAAAACACAAGCAGCAACCTCGGCCACAGCCACTTCTTGCAAGACATGGCTCTAAAGGCAAGGGAAACAAAAGCAAAAATGAACTTTTTGGACTTCATCAAGATAAAAAGCTTCTACACAGCAAAGGAAACAATCAACAAAACTGAAAGGCAACCTACAGAATGGGAGAAGATATTTGAAAATGACATAACAGATAAAGGGCTGGTATCCAAGATCTATAAAGAACTTATCAAACACAACACCCAAAAAACAAATAATCCAGTCAAGAAATGAGAGACAGACACTTCTCCAAATGCTCCACATTGCTTGGCATCAGATAAATACAAATCAAAACCAGAGTGAGATACCACTTTACACCAGTTAGAATGGCTAAAATTAACAAGACAGGAAGCAACAAATGTTGGCTAGGATGTGGAGAAAGGGGAACCCTCTTACACTGCTGATGGGAATGCAAACTGGTATAGCCACTCTGGAAAACAGTATGAGGTTCCTTAAGAAGTTAAAAATAGAGTTACCCTATTACCCAGCAATTGCACTACTATGTATTTACCCCAAAGATAAAGATGTAGTGAAACGAAGGGGCACCTGCACCTTAGTGTTTATAGAAGCAATGTCCACAATAGCCAAACTGTGGAAGGAGCTGACATGTCCTTCAACAGATAAATGAATAAAGAAGATGTGGTTTATATATATAATGGAATATTACTCAGCCATCAGAAAGGATGACTACCTACCATTTACATCGAGATGGATGGAACTGGAGGGCATTATACTAGTGAAATAAGTCAAGCAGAGAAAGACAATTACCATATTGTTTCACTCATACATAGAATATAAGAAATAGTGCAGAAGATCATAGGGGAAAGGAGGGAAAACTGAATTGGAAGAAATCAGAGAGGGAGACAAATCGTGAGAGACTCTTGACTCTGAGAAACAAGTTGATGGTTGTGGAAAGGGAGGTCGGTGGGGGGATGGGGCAACTGGGTGATGCGCATTAGGGAGGGCACATGATGTGATGAGCACTGGGTGTTATGTGCAACTGATGAATTATTGAACACTACATCTGAAACTAATGTTGTACTATATGTTGACTAATTGAATTTAAATTTAAAAATTCTGGATTAAGACACAATCAATATCCTAGTGCAGAATCCTTGTTAAATAAAAATATGAGAAATGGATGGAGAAATGCAGGCTAGTCTTTTCTTTTTTCTAGTACATCTTTATTATATTACACCCAGATAGTATGCTATTAAGATATTTGGTACATTTTCAAAAATGTACACATATTTTTTAAAGAGATCATTCATTGTTAGGGACATGATTCATGCTGATATTTCAAAAATATTTTTAAGATTGGTGCTTATTATATACATTATGACAAATAAGTTATTTCATATTGTAAGGCTACCATACAAAACAACCACATTAAATGGCTACATTAATTTCCTTCTAATCAATTTTCTACTCATATTCTCATTTACAGCTATAAGGGCAACTCATGTATTTTTTGCTGCTTTAGTTTAAGATTGAAGCAACTCTTTAAGATTTTATTTTCATTTAAATTGTAGAATTTATTTGTTTATATATTAAAGTGGTCAAATTAACTTTTAGTTATATTTAATTCTATTTAGTTTTCATGTATGCACCAAAATTATGACAACGTTAAGAAGATATTGCAAAAAAAAAAAAAAAATTTGCAGGCCAGAAGTTATCTTTTGTAATCTAAGCTATACTCATGAAGGCCCTGAGTTACTGAAAAGTTATTTATAAATTCTGTTCTTTCTCATTCTTATGAGGGTTTGAATGATAAAGGGAAGCATATTTTAGATGATTATACCTGATATTAAAATGACTCCTCTTTTTTAAAATGTTTACTTGCAGATTAGGATTATAAGCTACAGTAGTTGTTCAAATTAAAATGTTACCTAATGATTATTCTTATTTTAGTTTTATGTATTTCTAAACTGTTACAGGTTATACCAACAAACACATTTTTATAGTAGTCACCTCTTCCCCCTGTACTTCTGAAAATATGCTACAGACAGACAAGTAGGAAACAGCTCCAGTAACAGAAGGTTGAACAGATGGCCATTTTCAATTTTATTTTTCCAGAAAATGAAAGAGTTTTGTTGGTAACATATAAAGTTGATTCAAGAAGGTGCTTACTCTGACAGACCAAAAAAAAAAAAAAGGAAAAAAATATTAATTACTTGAGAAGCTTTGAGTTTTGTGATAGAAGCTTTCTCTATTTGGTTGAATCAAAAGAAAAAGTAAACCAACTCCCTATAACTGTTTAGAAACCTGTCTTTGAATTTGAAAAACTTCTCTTTTTCTCACTTATGGCACTGAAAGAAAAAATACAAAAAAATAGAAAAAGACACTGAGGAAAAGGGAAGACAAAAGTGATGTAGTCTGGAACTAAGAAAAAAAAATTTAGTTTCCTTTTTCAACATGTAATGATTTAAAGAAAAGATAATAAGAGCCTAAGGAACATATACTTTATATTTGTTAAAATTAAAATTAATTTGTTAAAACATGCATTCAGTTTTTTGACCCCCACTGCGCAGCATAAGAATGGGTCTTGGACCTGGAACATTTCCTTACTAAGAGATGAAAGGCCCACATAGGCTATGCTGAGCTTATCACCTTGTGTGGGAGTACTTTTACCGTTTCCGGCTCAATGAATGCTTTTTGTCTCTGCTTGAAGCACGTGTGTCATGTGGTACCTAGCCAGCCCCACTGTTACATCTGTCCTGTGAGGAGAGGTTGAGATCTTACACTGTGGGAAAGGAAATGTGTGCATGAATCAATTGCCTTGAGTCTGCCGGGAGAGACTCCCTAGTCATGGGGGACCAACACCTATTATTGAAACTCCTCTTCCTCTGTCTTTTCTCTGAGTAAAGCAGTGTTCTATCCTCTGCTTAACTATGTTATTTGGTGATTTCCATACCAAGATGCAATAGACAGAAAGTGTTTAATCCTCCCCTGCAATTGGTAACTGGTGCATGGTACTCTGCTCAACATGTGCATTCTCTTTTCATTATTTTTCTCTTTTCAAGTCTGTGTATTCAGTATAGTAGTCCCACTTAATCTGTGGTTTCGCTTTCCACAGTTTCGGTTACCTGAGGTCCAAAATCAGATGATCCCCTTTCTGACATAGAGTTGGAAGGTCAATAGTTGCCTAATGCTACATCACAATGCCTATGTCATCACCTCACTTCATCTCATCACATAAAATTTGATCATTTCACATCATCACAAGAACAAAAAGGCTGAACACAGTACAATAAGACATTCTGAGAAAGACCACATTCATTTAGCTTGTAATATAGTATATTGTTAGAATTGTTATATTTTATTACTAGTTACTGTTGTTGATCTTTTACTGTGCCTAATTTATATATTAAGCTTTTTCATAGGTAGGTATGTACAGGAAAAAACAGTGTATATATAGGGTTTGCTTTTATCTGTGGTCTCAAGCATTCACTGGAGGAATCTTGGAACAGATCCCCTGCAGATAAGAGGGCACCACTTACTTTGTCTTAAATCAGATTTCATTCCCAAAGAATACATGTAGAATTAATTTCTATTCCTTTGAAGATTGATTAGTTATTACTTTTGGTGTGTAAAATACAATAAAAGCATGATATTCGGTATAAGAACATACTTATAAACAGATGGCATAAGGGAGACTAAACAGAAGCAAACAATAGGGTAAAGTTAGATGATATTTCAGGTTAGACATAATTCACCGGCAGGAGCATGAACTCTGTTATGTGGAAGGAGAGAGTCAGCTAAGATCTAGATATAAGGGAAAATAACCAAGAAAACTGTTAGGCTCTATTTGTTCATTGACCGGTGTAGAAGCAATGTGATATGGTGTTTAATGAACTTGATCTCTTGGTTTGTGTTAGGGTCCAAACACTGTCTCTCTTTCTTAACAGTTACGTGGGTTTGGGTCAGCTATTAACTTTATCGTGCCTACTTTGTAGAATTATCCTAGAATTAAAGGAGAGAATGTACATCTATAGTATTTGCACTACTCCTGCCACACAGTGAGAGCTCAGTACATGCTAACAGCTAAAATAATGCTAAATTTTTCCCAATAAAATTCTCTAATTTCTAAGTTGAATAATTTTTTATCCATAATATAAGTGGGAGAATAAAAACAGTAGGTGATTTGGAGAAGATTATCCTTTCTTTGTATTTATTATGCTAATTAAAAGGACAACATAATGTAGTTGGTCTATTATTGTACAGCTTAGACTAATTTTGTTGTTACATAAACATAAGCATGGGATGAAACATTCATCATATATGCTGAGATTTCTAGCAGTCAGCTTAAAGGCACATTACATTCCCAAGGAAGAGTTGTCAGTATTATTCTCATTACTGTGCTAGAAGGTGCTAGGTGTCTCTCGGCTCCATACCTGCATTACTCTATATTTTCCCCTAACTTGAAGCAAGATGACTACAAACTACATTTCTCAGATTCAATATCCTATGTTCTTTCAAGGGGAAGCGCTACGGCAGAATGGAGGGCAAGAGGCTATGAAAAGTCGTTTTCAGAATAAAACCATACTGTACTTAAATGACCATACAAGTAGCAATGGCAATAGCAGTGGCCAGTGAGTGTGGCCAGCCTGAGAGTGATCGCAGCTCCAGCAATTTCTGCTTTTTGGGTATATCTTTTCAGTCCTTCAATTAGCATTTCTCCAAGACTGTAATTGATTCACTGTATTAAATTCCCTTTCTTCAAAATGATTCTTCTTCTGTTACCTAATAGTCATCATATTTACAGATTATAATCATTAGTAACAATAGATATGTAATCTGAGAACTTTGGATAGAATATGACATTCAAATAAGGGCTTAATACTGTTAATTGAACAGATGAATTGCTGCTATTCATTACCATCTGGTTCATGTAATATCATTGCTGTAAGTTGGCACTACAATTAATTATTTACAGTAATAATAAGGTATGTTTATCAGTGTACCTAACAATATAAGTTAAAATCAGATAAATATCACTTCAGAGTACATTGCAGTTTAAAACTTCCAGTTTGTAATGATACATTAATTCACGTGGTCTTACCGAAAATAGTTACCGAAAGTTACCGAAAATATAAGGGAACCAAGATTTTTAAATACGAAACTATATGATTTAAGTAAGTTTTATCAATCCTGAGTGGTACTCTTTATCCAACACAAGTACTATTAAAGGTGATAGATGCAAAGTATTGTCAATTAAATATTTTGTAAAATGTGTTGATACTTTACACATTTTAAAATAGCTGTTGTTTACACCATTAAATATTCTCATTTTCATAAGAATAAACAAAAAGGGATCTCCATCAACTAGATATGAATAAAATATTCCTCATTTATTTAAACTAATATAGAAAGAAAAATGATTTACATATCCACACATATACATGTGTGTATACTTTGACATACATATATAAATGCACAGAAGTACTACGTTTTGCCAATTTTGAATTTTTCCATAATTTAAAAAACCTTTAGAGAAGATGACTGAACAGATGGGCAATATTTCCTAAAACCATTTACCATCACATATTGAGAGGTATTAAGTGAGAAAAAAAAAAAAGAATGTTTAATGTAGAATAACTTAAAGTTTAAAAAATTGGAACATACATTTTGAACAGCTAATGTGAAATGAAGAGATTTTAAATTTACCTGAATACAGGACAGGTTTATTCACAGAAATCTCAAGGGAATAGTATTCTGTGAAAAATATTTTGAAAATTATTATTGTAGAATAAATGGCATGATTTGATTAATATTTTATATATCCGTTGGCTGCCTTGTAAAACTGTTATGGAGAGCCTACGTGCAATGATGAGGCTGTATCAGAAGCCGAGGTAAAAGAAAGAGGGTGTTATTATGGTCAAGGCAGGAAAGAAGGAGAAAGTCATCGGCTCAGGTTAGGCATTGACAGTAGCCTTCATAGCATGTGCTGAAATACTGGGTGTGGGAGCTGAGAGACAAGCCTCAAAGACGATGCCTAGGTTGTTTGAACATCAGTTAGATGGCATTTAATGGAATCAGTCAATTTTGGAAGGGCAGTTTGTAGACCAGATATATCAATGTACCTGTGGAAATTAGAAGTAACTAGATAAATGATATATATTCTAAAATATGGAAAGTTTTTCATTTTATTTTTAATATCAAATATGAAATCGATAATATTAAATCGATAATACTTTTAGTTCTATTTCTTCTCTTTTTTTATATAGTTGACACGCAATGTGTCTGACATGTGTATGACATAGTGTATGACATAGTGATTCGACAACTCTCTATGTTGTACTATGCTCACCACAAGTGTAGCTACCATCTGTCATCATACAACACTATTATAATACCTTTGTATTTTCTATACTGTATCTTTTATCCCTATAATTTATTCTTTCCACAACGGGAAGCCTATACCTCCCATTCCCTTCCATCAATTTTTGCCCATACCCTACTCTCCTCCCTTCTGGCAACCATCAGTTTGTTTTCTGTATTTATGGGTCTGTTTGTGCTTTTTTATTTTTGTTTGTTTTTGTTTTTGTTGTTTTTGGGTTTTTTTTTAGATTCTACATATAAGCGAAATCATATGGTATCTGTCTTTCTCTGTCTGACTTATTTCACTTAGCATCATACCCTCTAGGTTCATCCATGTTGTCACAAATGACAAGATCTAATTTTTTATGGCTGCGTAGTATTCTAAATTGTGCTTGTGTGCATGTGTGTGTGTGTGTGCGTGTGTACCACATCTTCTTGGATTCATCTTTCAAAGGACACTTGTGTTGCTTCCATATCTTGGCAATTGTAAATAATGTTGCAAGAAACATAGAGGTGCATATATCTTTTCAAATTAGTGTTTTTTGTTTTCTTTGGGTAAAAATCCAGTACTGGAATTACAGGATCATACGTTATTTCTGTTTTTAATTTTTTGAGGAACATCCATGCTGTTTCCACAGTGGTGGCACCAATTTACATTCTTACCAATAGTGCATGACGGTTCCTTTTTCCCCACATCCTCACCACACTTGTTATTTCTTGTCTTTTTTACTTTAGCCGTCCTGACAGGTGTGAGGTGATACCTACATTGTGGTTTAGATTTGCATTCCCCTGAGGATTAGTGATGTTGAGCATCTTTTCATGTGTCTGTTGCCATCTGTATGTCTAATTTGGAAAAATGTCTGTTCAGGTCCTCTGACCATTTTTTCAAGTGAATTATTTAGTTTTTTTGGTGTTGAGTTGTGTAAATTCATTATATGTTTTGAGTATTAACCCTTTATTGTGTATGTTATTTGCAAATATCTTTTCCCATTCAGGAGGTTGCCTTTTTATTTTGTTAATGGTTTCTTTCATTGTGCAAAAGCTTTTTATTTTGGTGTAGTCCCAATAGTTTACTTTTGCTTTTGTTTTTCTTGCCTGAAGAGACATGTGTAGAAAAATGATAATAAAACTGATGTCAAAAAGATTACTGTTATGTTTTCTTCTAGGAGTTTTATAGTTTCAGGTCTCACATTTTTTCTTTAATCTGTTTTGAGTTTATTTTTGTGTATGGTGTAAGAAAGTGGTCCAATTTCATGCTTTAGCATTCAGCTGTCCAGTTTTCCCAGCACCATTTATTGAAGATTCTTGTCCCCATTGTATATTCTTGTATATTTTGTCATAGATTAATTGACCATAAAAGTGTGGGTTTATTTCTGGTCTTTCTATTCTGTTCTTTTGATCTATGTGTCTATATTTTGCCAGTTACCATACTTTTAAAATTTTTAAGGTTCTTTTTAAATGTCTGTAGGTAACAATGTATTGAAACATGGGCGCTGAGGTAATTATTTTTGTCAGTGAAGTTTATAAGCAAGTGTAATATTAAAGATATTGAATATTTCCTTAAAATTAAAAAATAATGTGTATTGATTTACAATTTTTTAGTTTAAAGTTAAATAAGTAGTTTAGTAATTAAAAATAAAAATCTCCATAGTTGTTTGCCACTTGAGTCACTGCTGATGCATGGAATTTCTATTTCTAGTTGCTTTATATTTTGTTAAATATTTAGTATTGTCAGATTTGTTAATTTTTAAAAATATGATGATGTAAAATATTTTCTCAGTGTGTTTCAATTTGTATTTTCCAGATTATAAATTATGTTGATTGTATTTTTATGGTCTATTACTATAGATTACTATTATGTGAATTGTCTTCATTATCATTTTCTCATTTTTTTGTATTAGACTCTTCATAAATTTCTCTTTCATTTTAAATTTATATTTAGAATTTATTTATATATTTATTGGTAATTTATATGGGCTGCAAATATTATTCTGAATTTGTGGCTTATACATTATATAATTATTTGATGAATCTAAAGTTTAAAATTTTTCATGGTTGAAAGTGTGAAACTCTTCTGTTCATAATTTCTAGTTTTGTTCTTTGTTTTTCCTTGAGAAACCATTAGTAAATTCCATTCATGAAAATAAACTTCTACATGTCTTTGAATATTAATTTTCTCCTCTATATGGATCAATATGGAATTAATTTTGGAACAGTGCCTAATAGTAATTCAAACTTGGCAATTCCCTATACTTAATATTTCTATGACTCCCATATATCTATATAATTTTTATCATATTTTTATTATTTTTTTAAAATTTGAAGTAGAATTTATTTCCAGTAAAATGCATAGATTTGATAGATTTGATGTGTACAAGTCAATGAGTTTTGACAAATCTGCCACTGTAATTAAAGAATATAATATTTTTATCTCCCCAGAATGTGCCCTGGTTCCCCTTTTCAGGTAGTGCCTCACTCTTGCCCAGATAGCAACTAATATAATTTCTTTCACCTCCATTTTATCTGATGAGAAGCCAGACATCATTCTTACCATCAATCTTACAATCATTCCTGAATATAATGCATCATTTCTTTCCAATGTACTGAAAAATTATTTTTATTTATGGTTTTCAGTTATTTGAATGTTTGTGATGACTTATTGCATTGTATTTTGTAGAGGGTCTTTTATTTGTAGCTTGATATTTTTGACAAAATTGGGAAATTTTCATCATTTTTTATTCAAACTGTTTTTTCTCCTCCTACACTCTCCTTTCTTTCTCTTATCTTATTCGAAGACTATCATACACATATGTTAGACCCATGGTATTATCTCACAACTTACTGAAACTGTCTGTTTTTTCAGTCCTTTCTCCCATCCTCTCTATTCTGTGGTGTCCAGTGTAATATTGAGCCCATTCAGTAGATCTGAAGATTCACCATTTCTTCATTCATTATGCTTTTTTCTTTAAATTTTTTTTAAAAGATTTTATTTATTTATTTGACAGAGATAGAGACAGCCAGCGAGAGAAGGAACACAAGCAGGGGGAGTGGGAGAGGAAGAAGCAGGCTCATAGTGGAGGAGCCTGATGTGGGGCTCGATCCCATAATGCCGGGATCACGCCCTGAGCCGAAGGAGACGCTTAACCGCTGTGCCACCCAGGCGCCCCTCTTTAAATTTTTGAACACAATTAGAGTAGCTATTTTAAATCTTTGTTTGATAATTCTGACACCTGTGCCCTCTCCAGTCTCTCTTTTAAAACTCTTTATTTCCTAGTTATGTGTTCATTCTCCTATTTATTTATATGTCTATAATTTTCATTATAAACTGCATGTTGTGGATGTTATGTGTCTGGCTTTGAATGTATTCTTTTAAAAATGTTGAATTTTATTGGAGCAGATAGTTAATTCATTGGCAGATTGGTTATCATCTTGAGACTTGACTTTAGGCTTGCCAAGGCAAGTGTAGCATAATCATTACTTTAGGGCAAGTGTAGTCTTATAATATATAGCCTTTATGGGGTCTCTCTGGGTGCATGGGATGTTCTGCAAGGCCTCTCCAGTTTTGCCTGTTAAAACTCTAGTATCTTCCACCACTTATGCAAATGCACAATACCTTAATAAAGTTACTGAGAGAAGTTCTATGAACACGGAAGAAGGAAGATCCTGTGTATGACCCAACTCAGTGGTTTTCAAGAAGGGGTGATTTTGCACCTTAACCTCCACCCCCAGGGTTATTTGACAATATCTAGAGACAGTTGTGGATGTCACACTAAAGGGGGCAGTGTTATTGACATCTAATTAGTAGAGACCAGGATATTGCTAAATGTATCCTACAGCCCTCTATAAAAAAGGGCTATCTAGCCTGGGATATCTCTTAGGTAAATTTTCTAAAGTTTGAATATTTGCACAGAAAATTTTTGAACTACCAAAAAAAGGAAAATAGTGTATTTTAGAAGTCATATTGGGGGCACCTGGGTGGCTCAATTGGTTAAGCATCTGACTTCAGCTCAGGTCATGATCGCAGGGTCCTGGGATGGAGTCCCACATTGGGCTCTCTTTCAGCAGGGAGCCTGTTTCTCCCTCTCCCACTCCCCCTCCTTATGCTCTCTCTCTGTCAAATAAATAAATACAATTTTTTAAAAAGTCATATTGTATTTATAATGATAAATGTTTTATAAATCCAATACCAAAAATATTTTTAAATATCTAAAACATTTTATATTAAGAAGAATCTAATATTTTATCCAAAAAATATGCTAATAATAATGATTTTCTGGTGTCATGAATAGTTTGAGTACATGTAATTTTAATTTTTTTAACTATAAAAATTTGAAGGTAAATGTAATACCCATCTATCTAAAATATAATGCCAGAAAATTCCAGTTTTCACAGGGCATCATATAATAGCAATGAGTCATTCATTTCTTTATGTTGTGTAGTACATAATGGGTAAAACTAGTTATATCACTTCCCCTTTCTCAGCACAACATTTATTCAGTAAATAAGCTGATAATTAGAGGTACAATTGTTCATTTGGTGATAATACAGGCTATGTCCACTTAATATATAGCACTGTATCCCAGACAGAACTTTCAGTAAAACAACTCAGAAATGCACATTCTCTTAGCAGAAGAATCCATAAATAACATACAATAGGCAATTGCATGCAGACTGATTATCACAGTTTGATTCAGTGGCTATAAGTGATTTTAATGGTCTTGCTGCCAGATGTGCTCAACACAGCCATCTCTGCTTCACTGAGTGCCCAAGATGTTTTCATTCTTGAAATGTAATAGAGTACTTTTAAAAAAGGCAGGACAAAGTAGAAAAATAGTAGTCGTTCAGTAAATTGGAGCTATCTTGTGAGTAGGGACATTGTGGCCTTGAATCTCCTATGCTTAGCATAGCACTTTTCACATTCCAGTTAAATGTCTGTTAAAAAACAAAAGTGCACAAATTCAAACTTAAGTAAATATTTAAAATGTATTATTTTTATTACTAAAACTCTTACAATTAAATATCAAATGTCTGTTATCTTTCACTTATTAAGGGCATTATAGAGCATTTTCTTGAATATTAACCTAAGTTTGCCTTGTAACATGAATGACAGGTTTCACTGTTTGCATAAAATGAGTTTCAAGGAATTGGGTTAATTTACCAAACCATATTATAAAGCAGAAAACCCACAGAGAAGCAAAACACAAAAAAATCCCTACAAAAAAAAAACCAAAAAATTTTAATCATAGTAAATAAAGTCTTTTAAATCAAGAATGTTGTTTAAGTACAAAAATGGAAATAAATGTTCCGTTTTAAAGTCATATTGCATAAATTATTAAATAAGAATATATTTATTTAATGAGTCATTCATTTTTAAATCCATATACTGAGTAGACAAATAAAATGATACTACAGATTGATACTAATGTTATGTACCTGAAATAAATCTTTTTTTAATTAAGTTTTTAAAATTCCTGTATAAAATGTACATTATTATATTAGTTTCAGGTGTATAATATAGTGATTCAACAATTTTATACATTACTCAGTGTTCATCATGATAAGTATACTCTTTTAATCTCCAACACCTATTTCACCCATCACCTCCGCTCTGGTAACCATCAGTTTGTTTTCTATAGTTAAGAGTTTGTTTCTTGGTTTGACTTTCTTTCTCTCTCAATCTCTCTCTCTCTCTTTTTTTTTTTTTTTTGCCTTTGCTCATTTGTTTTGTTTCTTAGCTTCCACATATGAGTGAAATCCTATGGTATTTGTCTTTTTCTAATTGACTTACTTTACTTAGCATTACACTCCCTAATTCCATCCATGCTGTTGCAAATTACAAATTTCATTGTTTTTTTATGGCTGATTGATACTCCATTGTTTATATATGCCACTTCTTTGTTATCCAGTCATCTATTGATGACACTTGGGCTGCTTCAATAATTTGGTTATTGTAAATGATGCTGCAATAAACATAGGGGTGCATGAATTAGTGAATTTTGTGGGGTTTTTGGGTAAATACCCAGTGGTACAATTACTGGATTGTAAGGTAGTTTTACTTTTAACTTTTTGAGGAACCTCCGTACTGTTTTCCAGAATGGCTGCAGCAGTTTGCATTCCCACCAACAGTAACAAAGTTCCTTTTTCTCCACATCCTTGCTAACACTTATTGTTTCTTGTGTTTGTGATTTTAGCCATTCCGACAGGTGGGAATTGGTATCTCATTATAGTTCTGATTTGCATTTCCCTGATGATAAGTGATGTTGAGCATCTTTTCATGTCTCTGTTGGTCATCTGTATGTCTTCTTTGGAGAAATGTCTGTTCATGTCTTCTGCCCATTTTTAATTGGATTGTTTTTTGGGTATTGGGTTGTACCTGTTTTTTACATAGTTTGGATACTAACCTTTTATCAATTATATCATTTGACAATATCTTTTCCCATTCCATAGGTTACCTGTTAGTTTTGATGATTGCTTCCTTCACTTGCAGAAAAGAAGCTTTTTATTTTGATGTAGTCTCAATAGTTTATTTTTGCTGTTATTTCACTAGCCTCTGGAGTCATCTCTAGAATAAGGTTGCTATAGCTGATGTCAGAGACGTTACTGCCTGTGCTCTCTTCTAGGATTTTTATGGTTTCATGTCTCACACCTAGGTCTTTAATCCATTTTGAGTTTATTTCTGTGTATGCTGACAGACAATGGTCCAGTTTCATTGTTTTACAAGTAGCTGTCCAGTTTCCCCAACACCATTTGTTGAAGAGACTTTTTCCCATTGGATTTTCTTTCCTCCTTTTTCAAAAATTAACTGACCATATAATTGTGGGTTTATTTTTGGGTTTTCCATTCTGCGCTGTTGATCTGTATGTCTGTTTTTGTGCCAGTACCATACTGTTTTGATTACAACAGTTTTGTAATAGAACTTGAAATCTGGACTTGTGATACCTCCAGTTTTGTTTTTCTTTTTCAAGATTGCTTTGGCTATTCAGGATCTTTTGTGGTTCCATACAAATTTTAGGATTATTAATTCTACTTCTGGGGAAAATACTATCAGTATTTTGATAGGGATTGCTTTGGGTAGTATAGACATTTCAACAATATTTGTTCTTCTAATCCATGAGCATGAAATGTCTTTGCATTTCTTTGTGTTATCTTCAATTTATTTTATCAATGTTTTATATTTTTCAGAATACAGGTCTTTCACCTCCTTGGTTAAGTTTATTTTTAGGTATTTTATTATTTTTGGTGCAATTGTGAATGGGATTACTTTCTTAATTTCTCTTTCTTCTACTTCATTATTAGTGTGTAGAAATGCAGCAAACTTTTTTGTACATTGATTTTTTTTATCCTGTGACTTTACTGAATTTATTTATCAGTTCTAGTAGTAATTTTTTGGTAGAGTCTTTTGGTTTTCTATATAGAGTCATCTGGAAATAGTGAAAGTTTTACTTCTTCCTTACCAATTTGTATGTATGTATGTATGTATGCATGTATGTATGTATGTATTTATGTATGTATTGTTGTCTGATTGCTATGGCTAGGACTTCCAGAACTATGTGGGATAAGAAGTTGTAAGAATGAACATCCTTGTGCTGTTCCTGACCATTGAATATGATGTTCACTGTGGGTTTTTCATAGAAGGACTTTATTATCCTGAGGTAAATCCCCTCTAAACCTACTTTGTTGAGGGTTTTTATCATGAATGGATGTTGTACTTTGTCAAATGATTTATTTTGTATCTATTGAAATGATCATATGGTTTTTATCCTTTCCTTTATTGGTGTGATGTATCATGTTGATTGATTTGCAAATACTGAACCATCCTTGCATCCTGGGAATAAAGCCCACTTGATTGTGGTGAATGATTTTGTTAATGTATTTTTGGATTTGGTTTGCTAGCATTTACTTGAGGATTTTTGCATCTATGTTTATCAGAGATTATTGGCTTGTAGTTCTTTTTTTTTTGTGGTGTCTTTATCTGACTTTGGTATCAGGGTAATACTGCCCTCATAGAATGAATTTGGAAGTTTTCCTTCCTCTTCTATTTTTCAGAATAGTGTAGAAGAAGTATTCAATCTTATTTAAATGTTTGGGAAAATTTGCCTGTGAAGCCATTTGCTCCTGGACTTTTGTTTGTTGGGAGTTTTTTTGATTACTGATTCAATTTCTTTGCTGGTTATCAGTCTGTTTAAGTTTTCTATTTCTTCCTGTTTCAGTTTTGGCAAGTTATGTATTTCCAGGAATTTATCCATTTCTTTTGGGTTGTTTAGTATGTTGGCATATAATTTTTCATAATATTCTCTTAGAGTTGTTTGCATTTCTGTGGTGTTGGTATTTCTCCTCTTTCATTTGTGGTTTTGTTTATTTGAGTCCTCTCTCCCTCTCTTTTTTTTTTTTTTTTTTTTTTGATGAGTCATGCTAGAGGTTTATCAGTAGTTTGATCTTTTAAAAAAAAACAGCTTCTATTTTCATTGATCTGTTGTTTTTTAGTTTCTACATCATTTACCCTGCAATAAATCTTATCTCTCTGGACACTATCAGGTGGAAAAAAAGATATTTTATATAAATGTGTGTATTTTTATATGTATATTTAATTACATATTTATATTTATATAATATATGTTATATATGCATATGTGTATTTACACATTTTATATATTTTAACATAATTTATATGTATATTTATATTATTTTATATATTGTATATATTTATGTACATATTTTGTATATGGGTATTTATATATGTAATATGCTATGTCATGCATAAATATATATTCTCATGAAAACTAGTTATTCAAATCCCCAAAATATATATATAGAAAAATGTACTTATAATTCTTTTTTTTGTAATAATATTTTTTATTATATTATGTTAGTCACCATACAGTACATCCCCAGTTTTTGATGTAAAGTTCCATGATTCATTACTTGTGTATAACACCCAGTGCTTATAATTCTTATGACACAATGTTAAACTCCAGTTATTAAGGAAAAAACTATATATAACTTTGAAACAGTAAGGATTGTTTGCAAAAATGTTTCTGTGCATACTTCTTTGCAATGTGATTTATCTGCTCCTCTTGTAAATGGTGGAAACTATTTCTTACCCCTTGTATTCTGTGCTGACCTTATGGCTTATCTTGACCAATAGAGTATGGAAAAGGTGAGATTTTATCAGTCTAAAGCCCAGGCCTCAAGAAGCTTTATGTCTTCCACTTTTGCCTTCCTGGAGCACAATCCAGAGGTGTCTATATAAAGAAGTGCAGTGTAGTCTGCTAGAGGTTATAGGGCTGATGGAGGAGAACTGAGTTTCTCAAGCCAACAGCCAATGCCACTTCCAGTATATGAGGGAGAGCATTTTGGACCACCAAGCTGAAATCTCAAGCCACTACCTAAATGCAGCCTCATAAGTGATTTCAGAGAAGACCAGCAGAAGTAGTACCCAACTGACGTTAGCTCAAACTGCCAACCCACTATATTGTTAGCAATTATAGATAGTGGTTGTTTTAGCCTAGTAAGTTTGAAGATGATTTGTTATACAGCAGTTGGTAACTAACAAAGAAGTTTTCTGAGAAAGTAATATCCGCTAAATTTGCCAGCGCAGTGACACAATGGTGTGGAAAGGTAGTGAGGAGAGAGGGAAGAGCAAAGCTCTCAAAGATGTTGTGGATTGTTGAAAGTTGCAAGTATTTAATTATTTCTGGAGCAAAGCCAAGTATATGAAGAGACATGGCCAGAGTTTGGTAGAGACTTTATATGATTTGTAGGATTGGGGATTTTATAGAGAAACAATGGAGCATAATTGAAATATTTGAAAACATTGATGTGACCTTATTTTACTGTTTAATTGATCATTCCAGGACCTAAGCTTTTTTTAGGAAAAGCTTTTAAGAAAGCTTTTAAGAAAGAATATTGGCCAGTGGGCCAAATATTTCTGGGTTTAGTGAGAGATAATGGAAAACAAAAGTAGGGGTTAATGATAATATGTTGTTGAGAGACCAGGGAAATTAAAATTCAACTAAGAATTGGTTGCTATTACAGTCATTTCATACTTGAAAAATATAACTGTGAGCTGCATAAAATTGCAAAATATCTCATTTCAAAAGAAAATATTATGTAAAAGACCAGAGGCCACATCACATATCTTGGAGGAAATAAAGTAATAAATTAAAACAGGATAAACAATAGCACATAATAAGTTCAATTTGCTAGTATTTTGAAATATAGTTAAGTCAGTAAAAAAGGAAATGTAGTATTATATCAAAACTAATAATCTGAAAGTCATAATTTCCTGTTCAGTTTGTAGACTTTGGGGTTTCATGAAGAACAATGTTACAGCATAAAGAAAAATAAAAATCACCAGAAGCAATAGCAACTAGATATTGAATTTTTTCTATTAGACAGAGTTCTGTGCATTTTTATTTTGTACATAAAGAACTAGAATAGAAGCATAGAAAATGATCATCCTTCTCTATACACAAATGTAAAATAAAGAATGTTGAGATACATTGAGAGGATTGAGAATTGCACTACATTATAAATAAATGAAAAACCTGGAGTGCATGGTGTTTGTCATTCACTTTGTAATATCTAACATTAAATGTGTATTATTGCTGTCTGAAATGTGGAAAAATAGCATACTTTCTGATACTTTTCAATAAATATTCTAGAATGCATTGTCCTTCCTACTGTCCTGTGTTCAATAAAGTAAAATCAAGGAATAGAAATAATTATTCTCCAAGAGTGGGTTTTCATTCTGTGTTAGATTTCTTTTGCAGAGTCTTTGCTTGTTGTCAAAATATTGGAAAGTTCTGGGTTTGGCTGACATCCCTTGTAAAGATTATTACATGAATCTCTGAACAGACATCTATCTTTTGTTGATATTGTCCAACACATTTAAAGAAGTAGAAACTAATTATGAATAAAAACTTTATTAAAAGTGTAAAATCTGTTATCTCTAAGTGATGAATTCTATCATAATATTTTATTTCAAAACATAGCAAAATCTCCAAAAGAGTTTTATTTAAATAATAAGGTTTTTTTTCTTATTCTAGTTTTTCAGTTTGGCTATAAGAACTTGACAGAAAATGATTCATACAAGTGAGAATATTCTTTATAAAAGGTCTAGATAAAGAGAAATTCTTGCCCAAAAGACCCAAAACCAAAACCCCAAACATATGTATAAGCTATGTGTATTTCTTCTAGTTCAAACACTTCTACTCATGTTAAATAACAAAAATCCAGCTGAGTAAATTAAAGATCAAATTGGCTATATTGAATGATTTATGAATTGGGCATCATCCCATCTTGCAAATAGAAAGGAGCGCCATCAAGCTGCAGAGAAGAAAACATTTTTAAAGACAGAGAGGAAACAGAAAAGAGGAAATTATTAGCAAAGAATGCATGGTCTTAGGCAAGGTCACCTTCCTAGAGGGACTAGAAGGGGTCTACTAGTAAATTTGCTAGTGCTGACCAGGAAGTTCCATTTTGACTGGTTAAAGAAGACATTCGTGGGTGGAAGGGGGTTGAAAGTACAGTTAGGTTAGGTATTAAGTCTTAGTTTGCTTATGTGGGGCCTACTAAGTGACATAAGTGATTCTATTTTGGGGCTGTGGTTTCTTTTAATACTCACAACCCCTGAAATATGAATGAGAAAATAACTGTTTCTCAAACAGAAACAGCCTTTGTAACAAAGTACCCTTCAAAGTTGACAAAATTTTCAAGCAGCTATTTTTTAAACCAATTAAATATAGCTTTTTACTTTTTTTTTTTTTGAGAAATACCATTCATAGGTAGAAAATGCCACACTTCTGTATAGGCACACATAAATCTAGAAATAGGGACTTATCGATATTGTTTTAAAATTTTTAATCCTGAGACAGGTGTAATAATGCAAAACTCACTAGTTTATAAAAGAACAATTGGATCCAAACTTTTTTCTGGCAGATGGAATAAGTTAAGGTTACCTGCTCAGATGACTAAATTTTTTTCTGCTAATATTTGTGGAGAAGATGATTTTTTATTTGTCTAAGTTTCAAATGAACTTTACCCCTTTAGTTCTACTTCTGATAAGAGGTACCTCCCTGAGGTTTGTACTTTTTTAAATCTCAAATCTTTTTATCTCAAAGGCACAGGGAAAGAATGCAAGTTTCTCCAAGAAGGACTTCGGTTTCCTAAGGCCAATAATTTACAAGACTTTTGAGATAAACGGGGGAGGTTTTGGGATTGGTAAAAGTAATAGGTAAACTTTGAATTGCCTCTAGAGCTGCATTTCTAGTTTTGTAAAGATCTGTAAGATGAGGACAGTTGCTTTTAATTCCTCAAAGAATTGAATTGAAGCCTGGATGTTGAAGGACTAACATACGCATTCACCTGTGTTAGAATGTTTTTCTTTCCCTCTGGTGCATTTAGCTTAGAGAAGGACTTAGCCAGCTTATACCAGTTTTCCTAGGATCCCATCTGGAGGTTTTGAGTGGGGTTTAAAATGGAATGTTGCTCTGATATTCACTAGAATTCAGCAAGTTTTTTGTTTTGTTTTGTTTTTAAATTTTATTTTATTTTATTTTATTTTTTTTTAAGATTTTATTTATTTATTCAACAGAGATAGAGACAGCCAGTGAGAGAGGGAACACAAGCAGGGGGAGTGGGAGAGGAAGAAGCAGGCTCACAGCAGAGGAGCCTGATGTGGGGCTCGATCCCATAACGCCGGGATCACGCCCTGAGCCGAAGGCAAACGCTTAACCGCTGTGCCACCCAGGCGCCCCTGTTTTGTTTTTAAATTTTAGTTTTCCCTTGGCTGCTTTAAGGAGTACTATAGTGGTTCACCAGAAAATACCTGAGTCTCTGGACTTTTGTTTACAGTCATGTAAAAGCAATTCAGGTAGAAGAGAAGTGGAATGAGTATTTAAATAAAGGGGGATAGAGGGAAGCAATAAAACTTTTCTCAGTCTTGTAGTCTTTTGTATTAGGTAGCTTGTGTGTTTTTAATTTTTTATCAGCTTTTTGCAACAAAACTTTTAATGAAGTTATTTTTGGAATTTTGAAATCTTAAGTGCACTTCTTAAGTGATCCTATCTAATTGGAATGTTACTCATAATGGCCATTGCAATTTTAGGTTATTCCACTGAGGGCTGGCAGCAGTTTGGTAGAACCCTGGCTACAAACAGAGTTTAACTCACATTTCTGTCCAGCCATATAAAGCCACGGATGGGGTGCAACTCATATATCTGTCCTGCCTTATTTTGGGGCCCCCAACGTGATGGTTACCAATCCAAATTCTTTTAGGACACAAAACACACTTAATAAGATCCTGCCATTTCTGTAGTTATTTATTGCTTCTGAGACCATAGTTCTTAGATATAAAATAAGCATGTGTGTTGGAAGATGGTGTGCTTGACTCTAGAAATTAAGGTTGCCATTTTTATTATTACCTGTTTTGTTGTTGTTTTTAGCTAAACCTTTGGGTTTCTTGGAGCCAGATTAATACCTAAGAGAGATGTGCTGCAGAGTTGGGATTGTGTGGTGTTTCACTCTGTACCTTATTATACAGAAATTTTCTTGAGGTTGGTGGGTGACTTAGTGTCAATCTTACCCAGTCCTTGACCAACTTTTCCTAACATAGAAGTTTTTAGGTTAAGTATTAATAGCACTCTGACAGCTTTTAAATGTTCAACCTATATCCACCAATTTTTGCAGCTTTTTGGCCTTTGAGATCCCCATTAGTAAGTAATTAGCTTTTATCTCATGTGCACATTAACTGAAACCAACAGTGACTAAGGAAACAGAGCTGTGGACAGTAGCAATAACCAAAGAACTAGGGTTTAGGGAAAGGACTGAACCAGCAGACCTCAAAGAATGAGGACTGTGGACTAATTCAAAATAAACGGAGAATTGCAACTGCCACCAGAGGTTCCCAACATAGATTTTGTGAACAGAACCAAGGGCCAGGGTTTAGAAGTTACTGCAGATGGAAGGCCAACAGAAAGCCCTGCATGCACCATCAACAATCCCCAGGGTGGATGAAACCAGCTGACTCCATTGGAGATGGCAGAATGGACCTGAAGAAAGGACTAAGCCAGCAAATCCTAATAAATGGGGATGTGGACTGGAACCGAGGAAGGGATTCCAATGTGGAATTACAGAATGAATCAAAGGCTGACTGGCACTCTATTAGAGCCTCCTGTCAACTAGACTGATCTATTAACCCTGGACTGGAAAGCCAATTAGATCTTAAATCTGTAGCTCAATGCAAAGAAAGCAGAGCTCAAAACAGGGAGGGAACCTACCCATAGACTTTGGAAATGGCTAGAAAAACTGTGAACTCAGAAAGGGCTTTGCAGGTACCATGCCTGTGTTTCTCGCTGTCTCTGAAGCCCTCTCCTTCAGTTATGCCTCTGCCACTAAATCTATTAAATGACACAAAATGTAAATTCCAGTACTTAAAAGATCAAATTGGCTTTAATAAATGATTCATGAATCAGGCAGCATCCCATCTTGCAAATAGAAAGGAGCTCCATCAAGCAGCAGAAAGGGTTTTTAAAGATAGAGAAGAAGAAAAGAGGGAATTATTGACAAAGAATGAATTCTCTTAGGCAAGGTCACCTTCCTAAGGGGACCAGAAAGGGTCTACCAGTAAATTCCTAGTGTTGACTAGGAAATTCCATGTTGACTGGTTAGACTTTCATGGATGGAAAGGGGTTGAAAGTGCAGTTAGGTTAGGTATTAACTGTTAGTTTGCTGATGTGGGGCCTTAAATGACATAAGTGATTCAATTTTGGGCTGTAGCTTTCCTGCTAATACTCAGAACCCCTGAAACTATGAATGAGAAAATAACTGTTCCTCACTTGCAGAGAAACAACTGTTATGACAAACTGACCTTCAATACTGAAGTAGATTTCAGAATATCTGCATTCTTTTCCTGACTCCAATCTTGGTAAGACACTGAACATGTCACTTAATCATTTTAATTGTGAGCTTCCTTGGAAAAAAACATTATTCAGCCCACCTATGCAATATGCTTTCAGGGACAGAAAGAAACGCAAACTTCCTTCAGGGAATGATTCCTGCTGATGCTGCCCCAGTGATTGAAAGCCAGATTATATAGTCAGTGCTTTCTGTGGGAGAGCAGCACCTGAACACATTATCAACCAGTAAAACATTTCTTCTAATACTTCCTCAGATTATGGAGCCATACTTCTAAAAGAATATTGAGGTAAACCCCTGGCAAAAATTCCTGAGTTTAGCAAATATAGACACGTTAATAGAATAAAGGAAACACTGTCTGTAGACCTGGATAGAACTACCGAAGTTATGATGTGTGTGTGTGTGTGTGTGTGTGTGTGTGTGTGTAAAAAGAGAAAGAAAAATTGCTGCAAAGCATCTCAGTTCTACATAATTGGGTTTTTATGACTTCAAGACAGGACAATTGATGCAGTCTATCTTTAATTACAGTTTTCCCAATATCTAGCACAAGATTTGATATTTTCTTTCTTTCTTTCTTTCTTTCTTTCTTTCTTTCTTTCTTTCTTTCTTTCTTTCTCTCCAAACACACACACACACACGCACACATATACACACACACACAAACAGGTGTATATTACAGTTTTGACAAGGAAAAAGTGTAGGAAAAGACACAAAATATAAGTTAAAAATAATGAAAAATAAAATGCTTTTTTGAATTACATGTTAAGAGGTGAACAAAACTAGTATCCCTGAATCCATTCTAATTCTGTTCTTCTGCTATAACCATTAATTAGGCTTTAATCGATATTAGTCAAAAAATATTTTCTAAAATAGGACTAATTTGTATGTGCCCTTAAAGATGTAATTAAGATGCATTTTTTATACTCTTGTATTTGTTCCTTTATTACTTAGTATTACAGTAAATTTATTTCATGAAAATAATGAAGATACTTTGGGGATAAAATAAGCATTTTCTTCATTAATCTAATATCTTTAGATAATAACTATCATTAACAAACTGCCTACTATATATTACATGTTAATCCACTAGCATTACAAACATTGTTATAAGGCTTTTAAAAGTAAAGGAGCTAATATTACAGAAAAAGAACAAAGACATTGAGAGGAATTCATGTTTTAGCCAGTCATTTTGTTAGCAAGCAGTGAGACTGGGGCAATAGCCTCCCAGCTGGGTTTTTATGTACCCTCTCTGCTACCTAATATGCTTACACACAGATGATAAGAACTGAGAGGTCTAATTTACAAGTAGCTAAACTATGACTTACTGCCATAAAAATTCTGCGTTAATTATTCAAAAAATCATTTTATAAATTATCAATACATCTGGTGTTTTATGATGTATACTCAAGGATAGCAAATTATTTCATAAAGATACTTGCTTTATCTCAGTTACACCAATGGTTACAAACTCAGAGGAGAACACTCATTGTGCATCCATCTAAATACTCAAACACATTGCCATCAAAAGTCTAGTTTATTGCCTTTAATTTATTAATATTATTTTATTATTTAGGAGACATAATGTGTGGTTATTTTAAACAGAGCTGTACACACTGTTTACTCCTTTCTCCTGACACTAAATATTAACCCTGTATCAAGCTGTACCATCAATGAGCTGAATATTTGGATAACATTATTTGCCCCTTTATAAAAATCCATTCCTATGACTTGCTCTAATTGTATTTATGCAAATGATTTATTAAGGTGTGTTTCATGTTACAGTTTGCCCTGGAATTAACTGTAAGAATTAAGGGAAAGGAAAATATTTTATTCAAATCATTCTTATTTCATTTTCATTAGATGATAGAATTTACATGCCTTTTATGGATTTACATTTTCTGTGTTTTATACTTTCTCTTATTTTCCTTTCATCCTGTTTTTGTCATGTATTTATTTTTAATTTGTTACATTATATACAGTGTTGCAATATGCACATATAGATGTGCTTAAAAGCTATAAATAAACTATAAACACTTTTTAAATACTTTTACAAATACTTTTGGGTACTACAGAAGTGTATTGGTAAATAAATTAAATAGTGTTATGATACCACATATATTAGTGTATCTTCATAAGCACTCTTCTATCGTACGATATAATTTGGGTACATGTAACTTTTGATGTCTGACTAATCTACAACCCAAAATCTGTACTACAGTTAATTTTTCTGACCAATGATACTTCATTTAGACTTCATACCATTCACTTCTTATAGAAATGTATTTCAGACCATCTGTAGGTGGTAAACAAATTTTATTTTTATTTGTGGCTACTGTTCGTGGTCTCTCTTAACAGCAGTATTTATTCTGAATTTCATCAGTAATCTCCAGATTACTCCTATCTTCAACTAATGTGGTATCTAATAGCTACTATTAACTTAATATGCATTTCATAGAACTAATTCAAAACATTCTAGATTTATATTTGGCATGAAAGCAAATATTTCTTAAAAATTTCTTATGGGGCACCTGGGTGGCTCAGTTGTTAAGCGTCTGCCTTTGGCTCAGGTCATGATCCCAGGGTCCTGGGATGGAGCCCTGCATCGGGCTCCCTGCTCAGTGGGAAGCCTGCTTCTCCCTCTCCCACTCCTCCTGCTGGTGTTCCCTCTCTCGCTGTGTCTCTCTCTGTCCAATAAATAAATAAAATTTAAAAAAAAATTCTTATCAAAGCCTGACATTGAGACCTATCCTTCTATGGAGGTGGGTGCTTAGACTCTCCTGATATAGAAAAATTATCTTTTATTAGCCGCCAAATCCTCCTCACAGGAAATGTGTTTTATAAGGTAAATGCTTTGATCAGCATAATGACATGGGGACAAGTCTCTCCTAAGGCTATGTTTAATAAAAAATAGTTATTCAATGTCCTGTCAGGTACTGGCTTTAGTTTTGAAAGAGAGATTGTCTTAAACAAAGGAGAACATTACATTTGCCTGATAAGAGTGAAAATTTATAGTCTGTTGGAAAGAGAGAAGAAATGTTATGGGTTTCAAAAAATAAAACAATGAGATTTTTTAAAAGATATATAATGGGTAGTAAATTGAATTTCTGCTTTGGTGTATGCTATTAGAATGCTCTGTTCTGTGTCCCTATGAGATCTTTAGCAATGTCTCAATGTCTGTTTTGAGGTATATGACCATATGCTGAATGTGACCTCAGGTGTGGGGACAGAGCAATAGAAAGACTGCTGTTTTATATACATTTCTAGCTCAGTTGCACTATTATTTCTTGGATATAAAGATATTCCCACATTCTTCTCCAAATGTTCCCTGCTGGAGTTCAGAGATACGTGCAAACAGATATTTAAAAAAAAAAGTCTACGAGGCTTATTATGTAAGGAAAATAATGTTTCTGCCTACTTGTAATTTAGTATTTAATTTCTCGTGGTTACAATTAATAGATATTTCTTAAGCCCTATATTTAACCTAAAATCTCATTTTATTTATTATTTATTCATTCATTCATTCATTCATTCATTCATTCATTTACAAAGGGTAGACTATGTTTCTTCAGAGTCACAAGCAGTTGACTGACTCAGTGTGACTCAAGCCACAAGGAAACCATTCCACTTCACTCCATTCTGAGTCCTAGGGTAGCCCAGACTGGCAGGAGTTCTGCTTGGGGCCTGTTCACAGGTTTACAAGCTTCTCATTAAAGACAGTCTATGACTGCATGAGATTGGCCAGGTTGGTCACCATCAGTAGGGTCATTGATGTTGCTGTTGAGTATGGTCTCAAAGTCATGGGGAACTATCTTGGATACTTGGTTAATCAGACTCATCAAGAAATGGCCCACAGTATTATCAGCTGACACCTTTCCAGACAGTACATACTCTGCATACTGCAACACTGTGCTTAGGGCATCCCAGATGCAAGCCAATGCTCTTCCTACTTGCTGCAAGTCGCTTGAGAGTCCAGTCACCTGGCTGGGGCTAAAACAGGTCTTCAAAGAAATAAGTTTTTGCTAGAATTAAAAACACTTAAGTCTTTCCTTGTTCTCTGGTTTATGCTCAATTAACTTTTAATTTTGATAGATTAAATTTTCCTAACCATCTAATACCATTTATAAACTTCATTAAATTCTCATGACACTTCAGATTACAATTACAAATTTAATGTATCTAATTGTTTCAAGCACTTCAAAACATTTAATAAGTGAGACCTTAACAGCCGATGTGCAATGCGCCAAATTCCATCCACCTGCCAAGGATACCACTAGTGTACCACAAAATAAGTCTGTAAGTTTAAAATGCTAAGTAGGGATGATAGGATATAGAGTCTGAAAGAATGCATAGCATGAGGAAGAATGAATTTATTTTCCATGATGCCATAGATAATGTTGTGACTAAGTGACATCTCAATGACAACAGGAGGTCTGCAGACCGATCCCATGTTCCTATCTACAAATTTCCAAGAATAACTAATAAACAAAATAAAGACATGTATATATATGGAGAGAGAAAGAGAGTATGTTGAATGTATACACACACACACACACACACACACACACACACACACTCATACAAATAATGCCAGCCTCCTACCAATTATTAACAAATGTCTTATTCAGCATTATATTACCTTTACCTAACAGAGTGCCTGGTATATAAAACCTACCCAATAAATACTGGTAAAATTAAGTTAGATATTTCTGTGTGCCTTTCATTTATTTATTTAATGTCACAGGCAATGGCAAAAAAAAATGTATGTACTCTGTTTACTAAGCATATATTCTTGCTTGTTTTTCTTTTCATCTCTTATTGAGTTATGTTAATCTCCAATTATAAATATGTCTTTTGTTTGTACTAGCATTTTTACTAATTTAGCCCTTCTCATAGAATACTAATTGGTGCCTGACAACTCATTGTTTCACTATAAATTATTTCCTCTTAATAGCTATTTTTTTAATTAGTGAATTTCTTTTCTTTCTGGTGTCAGAAAACCCCATCTCTTGCCAGTTCCCCATCTTAGTAACTGACACGTAATCAAGAGTTCTTTCCTTGCAGTGTGAATCCCGAGCACAAACACTGAACAGTGTAATACAGTGATGTTCATTCGCCTGGTGCCACTGCCTTAGTGCCCTGCTTTCTAATGGTAGAGCTTGTGCTGTCCTATCAACAAAGAAATTGTGAGAACATAACCCATATATATGTACATTTATTTGTAAATTATATACACTTTTATCTGTTCATAAAACATGTATTTTTAAATATTTGTAAAATATATTCTTTATTAGCTAAAAGGAAATGTAACTAAAAGTATTTATTTAGCCATTTTGTTCATTTTGGGGACACAAGCACTTGCTGATCATAAGTTTCACTGATTTGTTTCTTACAGTCTGTCTTTGGGCTAGTCCTTTGTTTATTTGTTAAACTCCAGTTATTCCGATAAATATTACTTTCTCGATTAGTCAGAGTCAGTTACTGTTACTTGCAAGCAGAGAAAAATAATAAAATAATAAAGAATGCAAAATAAGAAAGAATCTGTATTACAGTATACAGGTAAGATACCTTAGGTATCTACCCTTAGGTAGTATTAGGCCAAGATATAGAAAAGCCAGAGTTTTCTACTATCATAGACATATTCCAAGGGTCTAAGGAATGCTTGGACCATAACAAAAGATAACTTGCTCTAAATGCATTAGAAAATTTAAGGAAAGGATTGGGTGCCCTGCTGGCACTCACCAAATGTTCCTATACTGTCTTGTCATTCCATTTACTCATTATGTTTCATCAAAAACTTCACTTATAGAAAATAGAAAAAAAAAAGTATGCAAGGACATTTGTGTTTTTATGTATTTCTTTTTAGCAGTATACTCAGTTAACACAGCCCTGTAGGACATAATTTATAGGTTTTTATTTTTCCAAAATTACCTCATTTTCCAAGGGATTGTAATATAAAATTGACCCAGTTTCATCAATTTTCCCTTATGTCAGGTTTATTTATGTCTATTTATAAACAAGTCCAATTTATTAGCTGTAAAAATCCATGCAGAATTGATCCTCCTGTGGCTTGAGTTGCTGGAGTTTGTTTTAAATAATTTCAGATGCAATCTAAATCTTTCATAAAATTTATCTTTATCTCCTTGCCTGTTACCAAGCCATGCTGTGCATTGTTGAAATAAACTACCATGCACCTTGATCAGCATTTTGAATATTTCATAATTCTCATATTCTGATCATTTTAACATACATTATTCTCTTTTCAGAATAGTTTCAAAATTTTATGTAAGATACTTGGAAAAAAATGTTTGTAGTGACTTTATTTCAGTGTCTCTCTGAAGTACTTACAAATTTGTTCTTTCTTTTAAATTCCATAAAGCAATGAGATATATACTATTATTCCCAATGTTACTGGTTGTAAAACTGGATCAAATTATAGGCATCTGTTGTTTTAAGTATCAGTCATCTATAGAACTACATAAATTGTAACTTCTGTGTCTTGCCCACATATATTTTGCATATTTCAAACACCTCATCCTTGTCTTTTCTGTTGCGGCATTGGTTTAAACACTATGTACATAGCTTTGTCACTAGATACTAAATTAATTTTGTTTCCCATCAAGTTAATTTCTTCCTCTATGCACCCAAATATACCAAAGACAGGAACAAAGTGTACCCATTTCTCAAACTGAGCTAATTTTTTGTGGTTGGTATTTCTCATCCGGTTTTAACTAGTCATAATTCTATGCAAATTATTAAAAATTCTGTTTCACTCAATCATATTGACGTAGGCAGGCTAGGTGCAAGGACCCTGACCAGCCAAGAGGGTCCACAGCTTCATGCAGGATAGAAATCAAACGCAAGCCAAGAGGAAGTGCGGGCAGAATTTATTGACTAGTGTAAATGATAAAAGTATAGCAGACAGAATGTCTGGCAGGTTCAGAAAAGGAGAAATGAATCTCTTCATTGGGGTGAAGAGTTTATACTGGAAATGGGTCCAGAGTACGTGTTCCCTTAGGAATCCAGGGGAGGGTCCAATCAAAGGCAAGTGACAAATGAACAATAAGTGTTATTCCATAAATCACCAAAGGTAGGGGGTATTGATACCAGTGTCAAACAAGTTTTCAAAGCTATTGTCCTAAAACATGCGCGGGATCTGGTTCTTCTTAGATGTTATCAGGTGTATGGGGACCTAGGACAAAACTCAGGGAATGGTTAACTTTCTTGCTTCCCCCTTGGAGTGGGAACATAGCTTCTTTGATTGACTCAGATGCAAGGTGAAATACAGAACGTGCGTTAATAGGGCCTACCAGAGAAACAGCAGAGTGGATCCTTTCTAAAATAGAGTCCTTTCAGTTTCTCTCAATATTATTGTTTAGGATATTGAAATGATAAGTTGATGAATGATACTTTACTCCGTGACTGAGAGATAAAAAGAAATAAAAATATTTATATTCTCTGAAGGAAAAATCATTTAGAAAAGTGTGGACTTCTATTATACGTACCATATATTAAAAATAGAACAAAATAGGGGTGCCTGGGTGACTCAGTCGTTAAGCATCTGCCTTTGGCCCAGGGTGTGATCCTAGGGTCCTGGGACTGAGCCCCTCATCAGGCTCCCTGCTCTGCTGGGAGCCTGCTTCTTCCGCTCCCACTCCCCCTGCTTGTGTTCCCTCTCTCGCTGGCTGTGTCTCTCTCTGTCAAATAAATAAATAAATAAAATCTTAAAAAAAAAAAAAAGAACAAAATATCTGTCATATGGCAATTTACTTCATTTATTCATTTTTTTAACTAATAATGTCTAATGACCAAATGTCAGAAGTTTTGTTTGGTTTGGTTTTGTCAGAAATGGTTATTTTATTGCCTAATCTTTCCCACCACTACATTTAATTCCCCTTGCCGATCTTTTCTGTTAAACTTATTTCTTTGTATCTTTAATCTTTGTGTGAGATTTCCCCTTGCCTACCAAGTACACATTTTGGAACAGATGAAAATAATTTAAAAGAAATGAATAAATTGAGTTCAATCTTCATTATTTTTATCCTGAATAGATTTATTAAAAAATAAAATAACACTTTCAAATTGTATCTGAGCACTTTTTTTCTTTTTAAAACTATCATTCAAGACTGTTTGCTTATGGATTTGATGTAGTAATTTGAGGCAGATTATTATTAATGTCAATGAGAAGTAGGAAAGCCTGATAAAATACAAACAGCTATATCTGTCTATATCTATAGATCTATATTTATATCCGTATCTGTATCTATAAACTTTGAAAAGAATTGCTAAAGTGATCAGGACTTGAGGGAACAAAATTCCAGAAAGAGGATCAATAATTTACAACTGCTTATTTGTTCATAGCATTTAGATATGGAGTAAAGGAACTTGCCAGAGAACCCATACTTAGGATAACCCTAAGAAGTAGAAATGTGAACAGATAATTAGGCAATCTCTTACAACTAGAGGGACCAAAAATCATATTCTTGAGGCACTAAGATACAGATAAAAACAAAAGGGAGAGGTGAATCACCCACTCAGCCAACTATTCTCCTCAGGACATTTTCCTATATTCTAAGTTAGCCCAGGGTAGTATGCTAAGAGGGTATATAAAATCAGCGTAGTTCAGAGTCTTCTAATTCTTGAAAGATAAAGATCACATTTGGAAGTAATCCGTCACCAGAGGCTCTCAGTTTAAAACACTGGAGGGCTCCTTGGAATAACTGCAAGTACGCCTGTAGTTTGTTGAGTGTCTGATTAGAGAGATTAATCCCCATTAGACCTCCCTAGCGAAGGAGATGGTAAAACTATTTCAGAAGAAGATATTACCCAAACTCTACATTATTCTACTTCACAATTTCTAGATTCT
Source organism: Ursus arctos (assembly GCF_023065955.2). Lineage (NCBI taxonomy): Eukaryota > Metazoa > Chordata > Mammalia > Carnivora > Ursidae > Ursus > Ursus arctos. The sequence continues at coordinate 19,163,703 of NW_026622764.1, forward strand.
ATTAAAAAGAGCAGCCATGCAGAGAAACGAAAATAAATGACCACGAACCAAGAAAAAATAAAACACAACAGATTGGTCTGAGAAGTAATCTAATTATTTAAATTACTCAGAATGTTACTCAGCAAAGAGAAAGCAGGAAGCACCGCCATTTGCAACAAAATGGATGGATCAGCCCTGAACAAAATAAGGGCTTTATGCTAACTAAGCATGACAATATAAGGACAAACTGAATGATATCCGTTATAGGTGGAATCTAAAACAGCCAAATGGAGTAGAATGGTTGTCACCAGGCTCTGGGGGTGAGTTAGGGGAATTGAGGAGATGTGGGTCAGAGAGTATAAACTTCTAGTTAAAAGATGAATAAGAAGTTTATACTCTTTGGCCCACATCTCCTCAATTCCCCTACCTCACCATCCCTGCTTCTCCCTTTCTTGCTCTCCCTGCTGTGCTCTCTCTGTCAAATAAATAAATAAAATCTAAATAAATAAATATATATAAATAAGTAATAAAATAATAACATATTCTGCAGACCTAATTCACAGCACTGTGATTATGTTCAACAATACTGTATTATGTACTTCAAAGCTTCCAAGAGTCTACATCTTAAATGTTCTTACCACAAAAAAGAAATGATAATTTTAAGACAGGATAGAAGTGTTAGCTAACACTATGGTGGTGGTAATTATGTTGCAATATATAAATGTATCAAATCGATGCATTGTACACTGGAAACTTACCCAATGTTATATGTCAATTATATGTCAACTTTTTAAATTGCTGGAAAACTATTACATTCAAGAATATATATTTGGACAATTTTGTGAGTATTTATAGAGTCCACATAATAATAAAATGGGTATTTTGTAATAGAATCCACATAAGAAGAAAATATCCATATTATAACGCAGTGGGGGAAATGATGAAAAACTAAAAAAAAATCATTAAAATGGGTGAAAACTCATTATATACACACTTAATTGAAGTATATGGAATGAAGAAAAAATGTACAAAGATGTGAGGTGCTACCTAATCCAAGCAAGTTGAATTCCAATGACACCAAGACATAATAGAGTAAAAATACTGAAAACCAACAACAAAGACATATAAACAAATTCATTTATTTAGATCTTTTCTTTTGTGTGTGTGTGTGTGTATATATATATAAACACACTTAAGCACTTCATTTTTGTGCTGCTATTGTAATTGATGTTTCTCTTTAACAAATTTCAGTTATTCATGACTTGTATATAGGAAAGCAATTGATTTTTGCATATTAATTTCTGTCTCATAATATTTCTATACTTATTAATCCCTTTTTTGTGAGTTTTTTTTGGTAGTTTCCTTTTTTTTTTAAATAGATAATTATGTCATCAATAAGTAAAGACAATTTTATTTCTTCATTTTCAGTCTACGTACCCTTTTTCCTTGTATTTTGCTCTGGCTAGGGGCATCCACTATGATGTTGAGTGAGAGGTGGTGAGATACTGTATTTTTTTTGATCTTTGGGGAAAATTTTCCAGTGACTTACTCTTAAATCTGATGTTAACTAAAGGTGTTTTGTAGATTTTTTAAATCAAGTTGAGGAAGTTGCCCTCTATTGCTAGTTTTCTGAGTTTTTATTATGAGTGAACATTGTCAAATTATTTTTCTGCATCTGTCTATTGATGGGATGATAAGATTTTTCTTCTTAGTACTTGTTGCAACATTTTCAAAATATTTTCCAAAGCCTTTGTCTCCTGTTGACTATGCTTTTTTTTCTCCCTTGGATACAATAGGAAAGCTGGAGGATGTTGAATGAGAGGAATTTGTTTTACAATTATACTCTGGCAAGATCTTTTTTCCTGAAGAGTAGCCTTTCTTAAGATGAATGCTCTGGGCATGTTGCACAATGGTTGTTATTCTTCTCCAACCTCTGCCAAAGTGAGGATGGAATCTTTCTCTGATCCTCACTGTGAGAACCTGGTGAGATTCCTGAAGGGTCCCTCCAAGAACTGCAGTCCACGGGAATTTCATTCTCATGACAGTTCATGCACAATGTCCAGCAATTTATCAAAATTGTCGTTTAATTGCTCATTTTACTTTATGGCTTCAGCTGCAGATCTTAGTTGCCGTATCTGTGTTGATGCGCCTGTCTCTCCACAGGTTTCAGGGTGGAGGTTTTCTCTGTGACTTCAGTTTTCTGATGAGTCTAAGAAAAGTCAGTGATTTGCAGTTTGTCCAGGTTTTTTCTAGTAAGGACAGAAGGTATGACTTCCAAGATCTTTACATGGTGGAACAGACACGCAGCCAGTTGATTTTTAGAAAGTAAATCTTTTGGGATTTTTTCATGTTAGGGAATAGATGGAAGAAAAATACAACCAGTAGTTCATATCTGATCCATCATTTGTTTTCATAAATACAATTTTTGGTGATTATAGTCATACCTATTATTTTTGTATTGTGTGTGTCTATTTATTTGTAGGAAAGACAAACAAGCAGAACTTTTAAATTTTTATGGGGTGGTCATTACAAATGGGAAAATAGAAAAGTCCAAAATGCATAGTTGGCCTTTCCCAAAGGCTGTTTGCTGAATTCTTGGAAGAGGCAGGAAGCTGGGGGTTGAGTGGGAAACCTCAGCAGAAAGGTTCAGTGATGTCTCCCAGTATTTCACAGGTAGAGATGAGAACCTGCTAGGGGCAAGCAGTGTGCTATAAGCTTATTATGGCCTCCTTTGACAATTTATTTGCCAGATTTTAAATGTGGCAGAGAATAAGAACTATGCACAAAAATTCTGAAAGACAGAACCAAATTTTTCAATCCTTCAGGACTGAGGGGAGGAGAGAGAGACAAGAGAGAGAGATTGAGAGGGGGCATCAATGCATAAGAATCAGAGACATATATAGTAACACTGAAGCTATAGGCCAGTCCAGTGCCAGCTCAATTCTTAAGGGATTAATGTGATCAGCCCTCATCCACCCTCCCTCCCTGAAAGGGGTTCCTCCCTCCCTGAATTCCCCCAAAATTCTATTACACAATGTTCAGAATAAGAGAAAACAGTTAATAAATACATGAAAAGACGTAAATGGTTACTGATAATTAAGTGAGAAAAACTCAAACCATAGAAGAAAAACCACAGCTAATCAAGATATTGAAGTTAGCTGACATGACTTTTATTAACTAATTAATATGACAACGCAAAGAAAAAGATGAACAAATGGGTGAGATGGGAAATTTCAACAGAATTTTAATCTCTGAAAGAATTAAATTCACGTCTAGAACTCTAAAAGTACATCTGAAACACTAAAAAGACATCAGATGTGTGTAACTAGATTGATGCCACTAGTGAAATCTTGCAAACATTAATGTAGGAAACACCAATCTTAAAAGATTCAGATAAAAGAAAAAAAAGGAAACAAACATATTTCCCAACTCTTCATAAAATAATTGCTTAATCTTTTTACAGCTATCTGACAAGGACTTTACAATGAAGGAAAACTGTAAGCCAATACCTCTTAAATGCATAGGCACAGAAATCCTAACCAAAATAACAAGTAGAATCCAATGATGTATAAAATGAGTATACATTTTGAGTAAGTGGAGTTTATTTAGGAAATGCAAGTATAGCTGTAAAGTTGAAAATCAGCCAACATAATGCATGAACTTAACAAGGGAAAGTATTTTTGAAAATTCAATACATGTTCATGATGGGGAAAAAAAAAATTTCTGCAAAATAAGAATGTCCTTAAAATTGATCAGGGATTTTCTCCTTCTCTTCATCTTCTCCTCCTGTTCTTCTTCTCCTCCTCCATCCCCCCTCCTTTCCACCCTCTCCTCCCTCTCGCTCTTCCTTTATCTCTCCATCTTGCCTCTCACTTGGTGTGTCTCAGCTGATAGCCCCGACACGAGCTAGTTTGAGTAGGATTTGAGCTGAAGACCCGTACAAAAACCCCCCTGAGTTGTCCGAATTTACCTTTAGCTCATTATAATACTAAGATCTCCTCCTGTGGGTGGAGTTTTTTGCCATTTTTTGGAATATATGATGTATGTACTAGCATGTTGACATGTGTAATTGAACCAAAAGTGCCTATGCAATCTCCCTGTTTCTGCCTCTAACACACTGAATAAAAGCTTCCTGTACTAACCTCATGGGGAGATAATGTTTTGAGAGCTGTTTCACTGTCTTTTTACTTGTAAGAAGTAATAAAAACTGTTTGCTTTCAGTACTGCCTTGGGTTGTGTTCAATTGAATGCATCCCAAGTGTCGAACCCCTTCAGTTACACTAACAAATGCAATATACTAATAAAAAGAGATTTTACAGGTTAGAAAATAAAAACTTTTATTATTCACATACATGATGTCTTTTAGTATCTAGAAACATATTAGTCATTAAAAACAACTGATTAGATTTAGTAAGTATATTTAGTGGATTCACTGGATTTAAGTGCAACACACACACACGAGATAACCGTTTTCTAGATACAAAGATGTAAATCATCTTTTGAGGGAGGGATGCCAGTATCCCCGAGGAGACTTCCAACAAAGAATTAATTAATTAATTTATATTATATTATATTATATTATATTATATTATATTATATTCAGTTAGCCACTATATCATTAGTTTTTGATGTATTCAATGATTCATTAGTTGTGTATATGGAACATAAGCAATAGCACAGAGGACCATAGAGGAAGGGAGGGAAATCTGAAGGGGGAGATGTAAATCTTCTAACGTGAATTCTCCTTCATGATTCTCTTGACTATTATGTTCCTTGAAGCATTTTCATAAACATTTGAAAATATCTTGTTCCTTTACACACACACACTTCTAAAATCTTGATTAGGATGGCAGCAAAGCGACAGACAATTAATTGGCATCTTAACAAAACTTTGTCTTCTAAGCCATGAATATTACATATCCATTCCTTTGTTCAATATTTTGTTTTCCATATAAAGATGCTGATTGTTTCAACAAATGATGTGGGGTCAATTTGGTGTTTCTATGGGTAAAAATGAACATTGTCCCCTACTTAATTCTATATACAAAAATTTGACCTCTATCCATCGTAGGTTTTCAGCTGAAACTCTGTAACAAAAAGACATTTTAACAACAGCAACAACAACAAAAACAGTTCAGTAGTGCATAAAGCACACATCGTGTGGGAAAAACCTAAACAAAAATTAACGTGGCTTAGAATTTCAGCTTGTATAGCACCTTCAACAAAAAAACCCATAAATTAGTAAAGAAATTACAGACAAAGGAAAGCGGTTCCAGCCTTCCAAGGGCTGCAAACTATGGAAATGTAAATCTATGGGAAGGAACTAATGGAGTAAAGCTTGTTTATAGATTCCTCTGGTGCCATCTTTGGCCTCAGAGTCTCTCTCCAGTAAAAGGAGAATTTATGTTCTGCTTTTAGGGAGAAGAGGGGGACTTTTTCTGTTTTCTGTTTCTTAATTGCTTCAGCTTAAAATAATTTTTGTGTCAAAGAGGCATATTCTGGGGTGACATATTCTGGTTTCCTTTAGGAAAATGGGCAACTTTAATACTAGAAATGGTGACAATTCAAGGGCTATTTATTTCAAAAATGTTATGTGAGGAATACTTTGGTGATTGTCATTAACCTAATATTCTCCAATGTTATATCAAATGTGATTTAATTGGCATATGAAATGGATTGTAAAAACAGATTCATTTTCATGATATAGAGACACAACTTGACTTTTGACTTTGCTAGATCTTGGCTATTATTGTCAATCCATGAAATAATTATTTCAATTTCGATTTTCAAAGTTTTACATACATTTCATGTAATAAGATTAGGTGTGCTAAATAAAAATCTAATAATACTTCTACAGGGACTGATTATGTAAATCTTTGTAAATATTACACATAAGCCTATTATTTAAAATATATATATACTTTTTTGATATCTTAAATATGGAAACTGTATCTGTGTTTTAGTTAAGGTTCTCCAGAAAAACCAAATCAATTATATATATTATATAATACATATTTTATAATACATAACATATATTATATATATATATATATATATTTTTTTTTTTTTTTTTTTTCCCCCCTCACATGATTATGGAAGTGGAAAAGTCCCACAATCTGCCATCTACAACCTGGAGACCAAGGGGAGCCTGTGTTTGAAAGCCTAAGAGCCAGAGAGCTGATGGTATACATTCTAGTCTGGATCTGAAGGCCTGAGAACCAGGAGCACCAAGGGCAGATCAATGTCTTAGTCTAAGCATTCAGGCAGGGTTAATTCAATGTTCCTCTATCATTTTGTTCTATTCAGGCCCCCAGTGGATTGTGTGATGCCAACCATACTGGGAAGGACCATCTGCTTTAGTCAGTCCCCTAATTCAAATGCTAATCTCTTTTAAAAACGCCCTCACAAACACACCCAGAAATAATATCTATGCAGCTATACAGGCATCCTGTGACCCAGTCAAGTTGACAAATAAAAATCATCATCTTAATCTGTACATGGTTAATAGCTTTATACGCAAAATAACTGAGATCATCAATAATTGAGTTGCTCAAAATATTCAGCACTCACTTACTTGAAGCCAATAAACCCTCACAACATTTTAAATACCATGTTTTGTTCCAAACTAAGTGTGACTATTTCTTGTCCGAGGCCTTGGGCATCAAAGTTTTAATTTTTCGAAAATTGGGTGATCAATTTGTTTTCTAAAAATTATATAATTCAGTATAAAAACTTCTCATATTAAGTAAAAGCATAAGTTTTTGGCTGTATTGTTGTCCCCAACCAAATTCAGCTATATCATTTGGAATAGTTTTTTGTTCCTACAAGTAGAGCAAGTACAGATCTTAAGTCATAAGACCACACAACTTAAATAACTCCAGAAAAAATAAAATCTTTTTTTTTTTTAAGATTTTATTTATTTATTTGACAGAGATAGAGGCAGCCAGCGAGAGAGGGAACACAAGCAGGGGGAGTGGGAGAGGAGAAGCAGGCTCATAGCGGAGGAGCCTGATGTGGGGCTCAATCCCATAACGCTGGGATCACGCCCTGAGCCAAAGGCAGACGCTTAACCGCTGTGCCACCCAGGCGCCCCAAGAAAAAATAAAATCTTTTAAATTAATATTTTATGTTCTTTATTTATAGGTGAAGAAATTGGAAAATACAAGCAAGGCTGAAATGTCAATAAATTATAGATTTAGATTAAAGAATATTTCTTACTCTAAAACATGTAGTTAATGTTCTAAAATGTTAGCCCTTGAAAGTGAAGGAGAAAGTTGAGATTCCTAAACCTAAAAATATTTTTTGTTCAGTTAATGTTATGGACATATTTGGTTTTCTCTAACTGCTCTTAGAATACTGTACTTGCTAATGAACATATATACCTTGGAATCATAGAACTCTTTTCGATATATATGGATGGAATTTCACAGCTGATTGAGATTATTATGACATAGCTTAACTTTCTTCAAAGATATGTGATTGATAGGATCCTTTTCCCTCATCTACAGTTTATGATTGTTTTTTAAATTTTATTTTATTTAAATTCAATTAATTAACATATAGCATATTATTAGTTTCAGAGGTAGAGTTTAGTGATTCATCAGTCTTATATAACGCCCAGTGCTCATCACATCATGTGTCCTCCTTAATGCCCATCACCCAGTTAGCGCACCCTCACAGCCCCCCTCCCCTGCAGCAATCCTCAGTTTGTTTCCTGTAGTTAAGAGTCTCTTATGGTTTGTCTCCCTCTCTGATTTACACTTTATGATTGTTAATTGACTCTGAAATAGGTAGAATTTTCTTTCTTAAATTATATTTTATAATCTTAATGCTTGTTAAGATTTATATTATATAAAATCATTTGAACTCAACACTTGATTAATCAGAGTATTTTGTAAAAGATCCTTGATAAGAACAGAATAGAGAAACTACTTGTCCAAAAGCCTAAATGACTTTAAATATATTTTTAAGAGAAACATAATGGCTTTATTTAAGTGTCACAAGGTATTAATAAAAATATGTGTAAAGATACAATCAGAAAGATTATCAACAAAAACAATGCTGACCTTCCTACTACAACTCCATGACACTAACAGAGCAAACATCTAAAGGATGTGGGCAGTTAAAGATGCAATAAATTACTTAGCAGAAATAACCATCCAGCAAGAAGGAGGACAGCTGTGTTAACATAGGAAGGAAAAGCACATGTACCTACCCTTCAGCTATCTATAAAGAAAAAGCGAGATAAGAACATAAGCCATATTATCTACAATACTTATTTATTCCTCTTAAAGTTTTATTATTCTTTGAAATCCTGCAACTCCAACAACTTGTTCTTTATTTTATAATCTCATACATCATTTTCTACTATTTCCTATAAATACATATCTTTGCTTTGTAAGTAAATTGTGAACTTCTTAAATAACAGGGTCATATTCTATCATTTTCCACCTTACTTTGTGCAGTGTTCATTTACTTATTGGATACATGGATAGCATAATAACTTAGATTCCTATATTTTCTATGCCGTGTATATATGTGCAAGTAAATATGTGTACTTGAAACTCTTCAACTCTGGATAATGGCAATAAAAAGAAAAAGTATCTTATTGTTTATAAGATTCTTACTGCTACTGTCTGCCCCTTTCGTCCCATATACTCGAAAGTCTTCATATATAGCAGCAATGAAGACGTTTTATAATTTCAAATCAAACTAGTCAAAGTTGACAAACAAGAAGAAAAGTTTACACTTATGTAGGTTCTTCAAATTATTCATGATTAAACATGCATTTTCTGAATGCTTGTGTACAATGTTTGTTTTCTTGCTAGATTAAGCTTATTAATTTTTTCTAGTGGCAACAAATACAAAGCAAGAAATAAGTAATAATAGGTTTCCAAAAAGGAGTTAAGATAAATAGTAGAATTAGACATACTACTTCAAAGTAACTATTTGGACAACAAGTGAATAAAAAAATAAATACGTGCATCAGCTTGCAAATGCACTATATATCTCAGAAGTATAGAGAGGTCTAAGATGTATATAGAAGGGGATAATGAATTTGGATTAGAATATTATGATATATATGATGTCACTGCTTGTGTCCATGTAATTACTCCCTATACTTTAGTCTTTACCTAAATGATGAAATGTGCTAGCCATGATTGTCCACTTTTAGCATTTAAATTAATTCTGCCACCGTTTGAAAGGGATGGTCAAGTATAACATATCCAAATATTGTGATGGCATAATATATATTCACATACAGCTCTGAAGTGCGAGAAAATGAAACTACTTTGTTTTGTTTATAATTGATTTGTCCTCCTTCAAAATTCATCAACAACCAGAAAGCAGTTTCATTCATTGTAGTTCATTAGTGCAATTATGTTTAAAGCCCTTAAGGTAACACTCAATATTTCTAAGTAAAAATTCTCATTTTCTCAGAGTTTCATCCACACCACTGTCCATAGCTCCTCTCAGTGGAGCTTGATGGCCTCTTGATGATAGGGTAAATGAGGACTCAGATTGCCTTGTGATTTGGAGAGGGTTTCTTTGGATTTACATGGAGCCATGTAATTTTCCATGGTCCATCTTTTGAATCCTCTGTTTTTCTGGTGTTGACAAGATGAGGGGCTCTCAAGGAAGTTAATGGTAGGATCATCCATAGCGTGGTCTCACTGGGCCATTGTCTTCCTGAGACAGACTATTGTCCCAGGCCCAGGCTCACAGTTTTCCTTTGCTAATTGTTACTTCTGTGTCTCCATGCTTTTACACTTTGGAATTTAAAAAGTGGGATTTTCAGCTGTTTTGGGGATCCATACAAAACACAAAAATAGAAAGCAGTTCAGAAAAGCTAAACATCAAGGCCTTTCTCTGCCTCGAGCTAAACTGGGGTTTGCTTTGACATTACTGAAACTTTGGTTGGACAAAATAAAAAAATAATTCCATGGATTTGAACATTATCACATATATATGTGTGTGTGTACACATACCCACACAGTACACACAAACACATATGTGTGTGTGGGGGTGTGTGTATACATATTTCTTTTTACTTTGCACATTAGGTCTGTTTATACAACTATACAAAGAAAAAGTAAGAAAAGTTAAGTAGGTGGGAAATAAAAAAAGGAAAACTTTTAAACAGAGACCAAGAATTTGAGGGATATCCGTATTTAAAACGGTACTTGTTCTTCGATTAACAACGAAACCATTTAGAAAAACTAAAGCCCTGAAAAATTTTAGTAGCTCATAAGGTAATCTATTTAATTGAACTTATAATAATAATTTGGAAATACATAACTATATTGCTTTTCTGTCTCTAGGTACACTTTAAGATAAGGATCCCTTGGTCCATTTACTGTATTTCACTAATAAAAGAATTTAAAATTCCACACAGAGTAGTTTCTCTTTATGTATTCATCCATTCTAAAGGGATGGTTTAACATAGTGTATTCCTGTTCAATTCAAAACTAGTTGATATATACCAAACATATTTTATTTAATTAATTTATTTTTTAAAAGATTGTGTATTTATTTATATGCCAGAGAGAAAGAGAGAACAAGCAGAGGGAGCAGCAGACAGAGGGAGAAGCAGGCTCCCCGCTGAGCAAGGAGCCCTATGCAGAAGGAGCTCTGTCCCAGGACCCTGGGGTCATGACCTGAGCTGAAGACAGACACTTACCAGACTGAGCACCCAGGCATCCCTAAACATATTTTAAATAAGCAAATACTGAAGTGTACTTGAAAACAGAAAGGAACACCTGGGTGGCTTTTTTGTTTAAGTGCAGACTTGATTTTGGCTCAGGTCATGGTCTTAGGGGTTGTGAGATTGAGCCCCACATCGGACTCCACACACAGCGTGGAGTCTGCTCCAGAGTTGCTCCTCTGCCCCTTCCCCCACTTCCTACTCTCTCTTTCTAAAATAAATTAAAAAATCTTAAAAACAAAGAAAGAAAACTAAAATAATTTTCTCCAAATATCTGAGTGTGTTTTTCATTAAATATACATTATAGTTTAGATGGTAATTAGTTTCTGTTGGTAATTATTGATACATATATATTTAATGATATAAATATCATTAATCATTAATATATCATTATATATACATGTAAACATTTTAATTTGACTATTTATGTCATTATTTAAAAGGGAACAAGTGAGATATTTGGAGGTTAAAAACACTTATTAACCAAATTGTTCTCATCATTAAATTAACAATTGAGTGTATAATGGGATTTGAGGGAAACTTTTATAACTCCTATCTTGAAGATAGTTTTTTCTTCTAATTTCCATAGTTATGAATTCTATCAATAAGATTTCAGGTTTCATTTTAAATGTAGGTATCACAAGAAGAGTGAAGTGTAAAATCTTTATAATTGATTGTGCAGCTCATTGTGTGCCAATTTAAAATATGTTTTCCCACCCTGGCATAGTGGGAAATTGAGATAAGGCACATAAGCAGAATATAAATAGTATTTGTTATACAATACGTTGTATGATCAGGAGAGAAAATAAGACCTCCAAAACAAGATAGTTATGTTTGTTATTTGAAAATTTTTATAGAACAGAATATAAACATTCCAACTTAGTTTTGCATAGGTTTTTGTTGTTGTTTGGCCATTATTGTTATCTAAAATATTCACAAACAGTTTTAATAAAATGGAAGCATAATCAGTAACTGACAAACCTAAGATGAAGTAATCTGTTTCCAAAAACATAGGAATAAATCATTATTCCAAAGTCCAAGAACAGTGAATATCTGGCATCATATTTAGAAGTGTGAATTAGATGACTTGTTATTAACACCCTCCTTGATTCTGGCTCAGGTTTGAAAATATTAGCAGGGGTTTATCCATTTGGCCTGGGTTGTTCCCTGTGCTTACATTCCTTCTCACAGTTGAAATCTTTAATATTCACTATACAAATTTAAATTCTTCACATTCCAAAACAATGGGAATAATGACATGCTACTCCATCCTACTGGATATTACCACATATATTCTGCATGTATTTCTTTAAAGAAACTAGGGGAACAAAAAGCAAATTAGTAACATGGCTTTTCAAAAAAGGCAGTTGTATTATAATAAAAATTTTGAAGAATAATATCTACTTCCATTTTGTTAGAAAAAATAGTATTCATATGACTATCTTTTGTTGGCCATTCTTTTCAAGGTCAAATGTGATTTGTAATAATCCATGAGTAATTATGCCAACAATAGGTTATGATAAATAGTTTTACAGCTAAATCCATTTTAAAAGGTTTTGTATTTCTATTATTAAACAGAAAGCCTTGTTAAATAAGGGAATGAAGGCAAGAAGCAGAGAAAAAACTAGTACAGTTAGCACATAATTTATCTTATAAAGTTTGCCAGATTACAGCATCCTTCCATTACTTATAAAGGATTGCTTCACAGTTGGGGAAAACAAGCAGTCATAAATTTCAGGAAACAAGCGTCCATGAAAGCCATGTCTTGTATCTTGTATATTTACTATATTTGCATAATCAGAGCATATTATGTTATAATTACAAATGCGATAATGGATTGAAAGGTAACTGCATTAATTCACTTCTTCATACGTTCAATCATTCATTCCAGTTATGATGGTAATTGATTCTTAGAAGTTTAACAATGTTGCTTTCAGAATGAAAGTAGGAATTAATACAGAACATATAGCCATTTCAGGGACATAAATTGTCATTAAAGGTTAGATGATTTATATATCTTTTCATTTTAGAGCTCTGTTATATTTATCCTTAATTTTGAAGACCCTAAGATTTCACCTAGCCATGATTCATTAACACAGTTTTATATCGAGTCCAATAAATCACCTTAAGTTCAAGTAGGACCTTGAATAATATGTTTTATCATGGAATTGTATAAATTACGCTCTGAGTGGAGGGCCCTTATCCTTGTTAACCAAAACAGTCCAGACAGAGCTTAGTTTATTTTCAAAAGGGCTACTGTGCATTTCTTCCAATTACAAACCTATTCCTTCTTTGGCTACATGTTCAAAAATTACTTTCTTTTCAATTAAAAACTAGGAATCCATTCCTATAATAGATGATTTGGAAACAAGTTAACTTTTAGTCCCTTATTAAACATGATTTTCTGTTATTTCAAAAAATCTAAGAAAGTAAATCACAATCTAATTTTTTAAGCATCATCATTTTCCATACAAACTGTGTATCTACAGCCGGCTATTGAATATTACAGTTAACCCTTGAACAATCGGAGGGTTAGGAATGCTGACCCCTGTGCATTCAGAAATCTGTGTATAACACTTTTGACTTGCCCAAACTTAACAACTACTAATAGCCTACTGTTGACTAGAAACCTTATTGATGATATAAACAGTTGATTAATGCATATCTTGTGTTACATGTATTGTATACTGTATTTTTATAATAAAATAAGTTAGATAAAAGAAAATGTTATTAAGAAAATCATAAGGAAGAGAAAATATATTTACAATACTGTACTGTATTTATAAAAAAAAATCCACATATGAGTCAACCCACATGGTTCAAACCCATGTTTTTCAGGGCTCAATTATGTATTAATTTCCACTAATTTCTGTAATTTCTGATGATGAACATATACTGAGAAACATTTAAACACAGAGAAATCATATAGATAATTATGGTAGCAATTTAACTGGAAACTCACCACCCAGGCTTAAGTATAGAAGCAAAGATATTCTGTAAAATATATTAGAGAATACATGTGTGCATGTAAATCATATATAATAAAAATGTGAAATTATAGCTTAATACCACTTTCTTCCTTATATAATCATAACCTCTTTATACCTTGAATGTCTGTCTACATAAATCACACCAGGAACCCAGGGTTCCCAAGTCATTCTGGCACCACACTCCATACCTCCTTGTAGCTCTGTACACCCACTTTTCCAATCCCTTGTTCCAGCCCCCTTTAACACCTGAAACCTTCTCCATGTACTCTTTAAAAATGACCATTGGTTCACAGATATATCCTTTCACTTTTCAATGCTTCATCTCTTTTTGCTCTGACACTAGTATTTTTCCCTAAAATGCTGCATCGCTTGCCCATATCTCAAGTGGTAACTGATCCCAACTGGACCTCTTCTTATAACAACCAGATCATTCTCTCTCCTCTTCTCTAAAAAACACATAGCACTGAAAAGCATCAGGCTTTACTGCTAAGTAGTACCCACTCTAATTCCTTAAAGAACCTAGTTCTTGGCCTCACTGTCACTATTTGCAAGAGTTAGTCCTGTCATAATTATTGCTGAATTTAATAATTGCTTAATTCACTTTTGTAAAACTCTGATATCCTACTCTTTAATCTCTTTCCCAGGGATATTGTCTCAACTTCATCACAATCATTGATTTTTCCATTGGCATCTTCCCTAGTTCTTGTCATTTCTCAAAGGAGCAACTGCTCCATAATACTAATTTAGTTACTTATTTGTGGATATCACTTCATTTCAATCCTGTTTCTACTTGAATAATTCTGTGACTTCACTGAAACCCAGGTTTTTACATTTTTTCAGTGTCTCTCATGCTCTTTGTATTTTAAAAGTTACCACAAACCGGTGACTTAAAAAACAGAACTTTACTTTTCACTGTTTTGGAGGCTAGAAGTCCAAGATCAAAGTGTTCACAGCTTTGGTTCCTTCTAAGGGCTGTGAGGAAAAGATCTGTTTCTGGCCTCTCTTCTTAATAGATGGCAATGCCCTTCCTATTCTTCACATCATCTTCCTTTTGTGTGTATCTGTGTCCAAATTTCCTCTTCTTGTAAGGACATCAATCACATTGGATTAGGGCCCACCTTAATAACTCACTCTAAATTATCTCTGTGAAGACGCTATCTCCAAATAAGATCACATGCTGAGGTACTGGGGGTTAGGACCTCAACATACAAATTTTGGTGGAAGAGCGCAGTGCAGCCATTAACACTCCTCATTACCTCACTTCTTTTCTTTTCTTTTTTTTTTTTCTCATTTTAATCTCTAATGAGTCTTAGTTATAATTAAAGTATTCTTTGCTCTGTTCCCTTTATTCATTCAAATCTGGCCAAGCCTAATGCTTGTTAAATATGCTCTTGACTTACTCTGCACCAACAAAATAAAAACAGAAGAATAGAGAAAAACACACAAACATGCTGACTAGACTAATTTTTAAAAAATGGAACCACTTACCTCTAGATGGCCCTTCACTGTAGTGTATTGATATGTGTAACACCTACCATGCTTTCTCAGGCCAGTGATTCTCGTACTTGTATGTTCATTAAAATTACCTAGTATGCTTTTAAAATTGTGATGCTGAGACACATTCCAGACCAATTAGAATTGCATAATTCCACAATTCTGTTTTTTTAAAGCTTCATAGATGATTTCAGTGTGTAGCAGAGTTTGAGAACCACTAATCTGGGTCATTGACCAACCATCTCTTATATCTTTCATATCTTCCCTATTCTCTTCAGATTTTCAACACGTTCTCTCCCTTCTTCATTCATAGAAGTAGCCATTAGGGAAATTCTACAACCAACTCCCTATGTCAACCTACTTATCTGATCTGAGCTTATAAATGTTTCATTCTTTTCTAGGAATACTGTTGATATTTTTTCCTCAAGTCACCTCTTCTACTTATACACCGTATTCATCCCACTAATGCTCTTGAGGAATTCTTGGCTCTAGAAATTCTCTTCTCTCTTTCTCCATCATCAGTCTTCTCTCTCATCAGAATCATTCCTATCAACATACACATGATGTAATTTTCCCCTCTCAAAACAAAGAAAAAAACAAACAAAAATTTGCTCTCAAATATACATCCCTCTCCAAGTTTTTACAGTTCACTTTAACTTTTCTTTGCTCCAGCCATCCTGGCCTCATTGTTTGTGGAACATGCCAAGCATGTTTTAATCTCAGAAACTTTCCATTTGCTACATATGTTACCTGGAATGCCCTTTCCACAGATGTCCTCATGGCATGCTTTTACAACTCCTTCAGGTAGCTGCTCAAATAACTATACAGCTCTTTTTCTTGTTTGCATCATGTTACACTATGTCAATTCTTGCCATGAAATATAATATATATTTAATAAATATTTTGCATATGCTCTACTTTGGAGAGGATGCTTGATGAGTGCAGGGATTTTTCCAAGTTTTATTTATTTTTGGGTCCTTGGCAACTGCCACTTCTCCTCCTTCCACTTTTGTGCATGCTGCCACCATATTTTGTAATAGTTCTTCATTGTTCTCCTTGCTTTCATTCTTTCCCCCCTTTCATCATCCAGTTCACAACATGACAGCCAGAAGATATATCTTTAAATTGTAAGTTATATTGTATTATATTTCTGTTCAATAACTATCCAATGTCATCCATGTCACTCAGAGTCTATGTCTCTCAGTATTCTTACCTTTTGTTTCTCATCATGGTCTTTTGAGTTTGTGAAATTTTGCTTTGGGATCTTGTTTTATTAATTCATGAAAATCTGTTTAGTCACAGCTTTATTTGCTCTGTGGTCAATTTTTCTGCTGGAGTTCTTTTCTTTCTTACTCTTCTACTTTCCCTTCTCTTTTTTTCATGTAGTATCTTTGTGTAGCACCCACATGAGTTTCTTTTTTATTGTTATTCATCCAAAAATAGTGTTTGTTTAATTTGAACACCTATTTTCAGAAAGTTTTTGGCATGGAGTTCAAACCATGATCTAGACTAACAGGAATCCTCAGTACAGAGTCTTGTACATTAGTGAATTATTCTAGCAGGGAAAATTCGAGTGGAATAGATCCTGCAGGCAGCGTTTCTGTTTCTTTTTCATGTTGTAAAGAAGGAAATCCTACCCCATTTCCTTATAAGGTGTCACTTGCCTCAGAGCACTGCATTTTGCAATATTTGCCTATGCTCTTCAGTCTTTGAGGTCATTTCCAAGGGCCACCTTATATGTCACATGAACTTTCCCCCAGTTGATACTGATGTCTCTTAAAAGTCATTCAGTCTCACATAGTTTCTATTTTAGTTACAGGTGGAAATTTGATTCCTGTTTTACATTTTTCCTGATATATTTACATGTTTTCTAAGAGGAGATAGAAGAAAGCATTTTTACTATATCATTTAGAATATGAAATTTTAAAAATTACATTTAAATGGCTTCTTAATGTAAGAAAATTTCTCATAGAAGTTGACTATTGTAAATTTCAGTTACAGTTTCCTGATGCTTTATAATTACAAATGGCTGTGCATTTAATAACATAAGAAGCATTTCCTATGCTTTTTTAATATGTAAAAAAGTTATGTTTTTTATATGTAAAAGAGTTATGTTTGTGTTTCTAAATATAATTAAAATTGCATTTTATATATGCTTTATAGCTATTCAGGTCTGAAGGCATAAATATTTTATTTTATTTTGTTTTGTTTTATTTTATTTTATTTTACTTTATTTATTTTAAGTAGGCTCCATGCCCAGCATGGAGCCCAGTGTGGGGCTTAACTCACGACCCTAAGATCAAGACCTAAGCTGAAATCAAGAGTCAGATGCTTAACTGACTGAATCATTCAGGCACCCCAAGGCATAAATATTTTAAATTCGAAGGCCAAAATGTGCCTCTCTTTTCAAGAGGAGACTGAGCTCTACATTTGTTCTAGGATATTTCATATAAAAGATACGCCAGAATTTCTTAAAATGACTAATGAACACCATGTTGTATTAGACATCAATTCATTCAAATCCATGCCTAGAGCATTAGTGAAAGTTGGAGAAGCAATGTAATGACCTGGATACCAAATTTATTAATGATACAGCCACTGATTTTTAAGTCACTTGGAATATTGAAAAGCAATTCACCAAGTTTTTCATATATGATATTAAAACTTTTAATAATTAATAGGCCATAACTACTACAAGTACATTCATACCTCATATTAAAACATGATTTTCCTCATAATAGGATATAAATATTTTATTCTTATTGAATATCATAAGCATTTAAAAATCATTTTACAGTGCTTTAGGCAATAATTTTTTAACCATCGAGTGGGAGTAATCTGATATATGCACATATGATTATGACTTCCCTTCTCAGAAATTTCATGGAATATGAGATTTATTTGTATCTTAGAACTTTGCATCATACATTAAATTGTTTAATTGCGTGTGGGAGTTGTTCAGCGTGTTTTTTATAAGGGAAAATTTGTTAGTCATATGAGGCAGTAATTATTGATGTAATGCAGATAGGTTGGGGGTAATAGCCACAGCTGAAACTAGAACTCCTGTGTCTGGACCTATACAGTTAAAATAGGAATAAGCCTATTCAACAGCCCTTTAAAGGAGGACTGATTTCTTTTTCCTAAATATAAAGAAAGTGATATATGGCCAACTTGACACAGTGAATAAACATTTTTTGGTCTTAGGAAGATGATTAGTTTTGAGCACATCAACATTTTCATTTCCAGTTTATCTCCATGAACAGCTACCAATATAACCAAACCCATGTCCATTTGAGAGCAGATTGAGATGGGGAGGGGGTGTATTTAAAAACTAAACATATTTTAGTTGTTGAAGTAAAAAAAAAAAATCCCTGTTTTTCTATCTAATATAGTTTATGGCACAAAAATATGCAAGATAGAGTTGAGATTTTATTTTTGGCAATTTTTTTATACTTTATGGGAGTAAGTGTATGGAGAGTAAAACCTGTAGTGCCTAAACAAGGAAGATGATATGTAAGGGGAACAACAGATCACAGAGTGAAGGAAAATAGCACCCAGCTGAAGTAGCAGTCCCCTGAAAGTTAAGAGGACATCTAACAGCACAGATACTGGGGACTCAAGATGGTTGAAGTCTGTTGGCCTACACCCTTCCATATTCACCTGTCTGTTGGGAATAAGAAAGGGTAGTGGCTCAGTCTGTTAAGCATCTATCTTCAGCTCAGGTCAAGATCCCAGGGTTCTGGGATTGAATCCTTGCATTGGGTTCCCTGCTGGGCAGGGAGCCTGCTTCTCCGTCTACCCCTTCCCCCTGCTTGTGCTCTTTCTTTCTCAAATAAATAAATAAAGTCTTTTAAAAAAGAAGAAATAAGAAAAGGTAAATAAAGTTGAATGAGGAAAACTACCTTTTCCCTGGAGAGCCCTTTCATGGTACTGACAATAATTGCCTCTTTGTCTTTAAATGCAAATGGTATTTCTGGCCTAGGGTTCACTGTGAGCCTTGCTGATTCATTATTTGCTGGTCTAACAGTTCAACTCTCGGAGGAAAATTTTATTTTCTAAACCTCTAGTACCTACTGAAGCATATTAAATTATGAAACACTAATCTAAAAGAAAAAATGCTGTAGAGCGACAAATAGATAAACACTTCTATATAGTGTATAAGAAGAGGATGCTAATCATGTAATTTTAACAAAATAACTAAATTCACTTCTTTAGGAAACAAAAGAAAACCGAAGTGAAAATGAAATTTCACAAGGTGTGAATACCTAAACTCATATTAAATGTTGAGAGAAAGTTTTATTAACAACTATTAGAATGTTATAGTTAATTAATATATTTGAATTTTGTGGATCTCATTTAGAAAGTATAAATTTACTTGCCAAGAAAGATGAGGGAGATCAGCATTCTTATATATCTTCTCATCTCTTGCCCGTACAGATACAGATTTTTGTCGTTTTTATACCTAAGGATTCACAACATTTGCGTTTTGTTTTGTGAATATAATTTCTCATAGTTTATATCTTAGTATATATGCTCAAAGATTTAATATTCACCATGATTCCATGTGACACAGCTTCTCCTTACTGAACTCCTTATTTTGATTGTTCATTTATGTGACTAGATATTAAACCTACTAACAGTTTTGGCTTGTTAAATTAATTCAAGGGATAAAAGAAAT
Organism: Ursus arctos; assembly: GCF_023065955.2. Classification (NCBI taxonomy): domain Eukaryota; kingdom Metazoa; phylum Chordata; class Mammalia; order Carnivora; family Ursidae; genus Ursus; species Ursus arctos. Next base: position 19,183,549 of record NW_026622764.1, read on the forward strand.
AGAAGTGACCTAATAGGCTAGTAGCTAAACGCACAACAGTGAACATTTTATAATTGTAGTGCCAGAGTAAGCTTTTATCATCAGATACTAATAAAAGGTCCTGCCACTAAATGTTTTTGATTCTCAAAGATATAGCTCACATTTTACACAGCAGGAATCATAAGGGAGACTAAGCTTAGTATGGCATCTGTTTTCTTCTATAGATAAGGGAATAGAGGCACATGCAGGTCATCGGTCCCTCATCAGCAACCAAAGGAACACATCTTAAAATTGAAAAAATAAGTTAAACCAGCTTTTTCCAAGAAATTGTTCTGATAGGAAATGAAGGTATTTTGGAATTTAAGTCAATGGTAAATGTTAACTCATAACCCAGAGCAAGCAGAAGAAAGGAAATAATAAATCAATGCAATTGAAAACAGAAAAATACTAGCATCATATGTAAAGATGAAAGTTGGAATAAAGGCAAAGCTTGTCTTCTCTTACCACTTCACTATACTTGAATTCCTAGCCAGAGCATAAGAGATAGATGGAACATAGACTAGTTGCTATGGACTGAATATTTGCATACCCCCCAAATTCATGTGTTGAAACCCTAAGCCTCCAAGGTATTAGGAAGAGGGCCTTTGGGAGGTGATTGTGTCATGAGAGTAGAGCCCTCATGAATGGGACTGTTACTGTTATAAAAGAGATCCCATAGAGTTCCCTCGCCCCTCTCACAATGTGAGGACACGGTAAGAAGTCATCACTCGGCATCCTAAAGGAAGACCATAACCAGACCCGGACCATGTTAGCACCTTGATCTTAGACTTCCAGTATCCAGAACTATGAGAAAAAAAATTGTTTATAAGCCATCCAATTCATCATATTTTTGTTATAGCAACACAAATGGACTAAGAGAGTGGATAAGACAAAATAAATTTGTTTCTACGTGCAGATAGCATAACTGTCTATATAAAAATACTAAAAAGAGAAGTTCTAACCATATGCTATAAGAACTAACAAAAGTATTTAGAAGTATCACTGAGAACAAAGAACAAAACCAACATACAAATATCATTGCATTTTAAAATTGTGTTAAAAAACACATAACATAAGATCTATCCTCTTAATAGATTTTTAAGAGCTTTGTCTAGAGCTTTTTCAACATGTACGACTAAAACTCTACCTACTGAACAACAGCTGCCCATTTCCTATTCCCCTCACCCCTGGAAACCACCACTCTACTTTCTGCTTACATGAGTTTGACTACTTTACATGCCTCATATAAATGGAATCATACAGCTTTTGTCTTTGTGTGATTGTTTTATTTCATTTAGCATAATTTTCTCAAGGTTCATTCATGTTGTAGTATATGACAGGATTTCCTTCTTTTTTGTGATTAATATTCTATATATTGCATATGCCACATTTTCTTCATTCATCATCAATGGGCACTTAGGTTGTTTCTAAATGTCTACTTGGGTACTGATTAATGCCATAATGATGAACATGGAATTGCAAATGTCTCTTTTGAGATCCTGTTTTCAATTATTTTGGATAAATACCCAGAAGTAAGACTGCTGGATAATATAGTAATTTTTTTGAGGAATGTCCACCAACAGTGCACAAGGGTTCCAATTTGTTCACATCCTTATCAACACTTGTTGTTTTCTGTCCTTTAATTAATAGTACCATTCCAAGTTTAATTTCTTAGTTTTGACAGATTAACACAGGCATAGCTGGGTGAAGGCCATACAGGAACTCTGTACTATTCTTATGCAACTCTTTTGTGAGTCTAAAATTATTTATTAAATAGCTGTTAAAGCTGCTGACTGTGGAGAATAGGACAAATATACTCTAAATATTTTAGCTCTATGCTTTCTAGATTATATCACTTAAACATTACTTTGCAAAGGGATCCTTAATATTATTTTAGAGAAATTAAGCATTAAATACAAAAGTAGAAATTATTTTTAGGGTTTTTTTTTCCCCTAATGATAGTATTTTTATAACAGTTTAGAAGAGTAGCTGATCTTATCAGGAAGAGATCAGAACTGAGCCATTGATGAAACTTATGCTTTTTTCTTCCAATTTCTCTCCAGCTTCCTTATAAGTCTATGTAAACTAACAAAATCCCACAGGATGCAAGGAGATAGATACTGGCTTTAATAATTGGGGCCAAATGGAAAAGAGATGATCCATAGCTAATTGCAAGTGGGTCATAGTGATTTTTCTGTCCTGTCATTTATAAGATATTTAATTTCATGATCAAGCTTATAATGTCACTCAGCTCAGCTTATGGGATGTATGACAGTCTTCATGCACACCACACTAGTTGGGTTCTCACAAATAACCAATAAGAATCATTGAAAAATAATACTAGCTTGACATTTTTCCTGAGGTGCGATTAGTTTTCAATTTAATTGTAGTGTTTCTATCTAATCTAAGTGTGACACCTATGAAATAACACAGGTAACGTCAGAATGATTGGGAGAGTTGGAGCCTCTCAGCCAGGATAGTTTATTGTTACATGGCAGTTCCTTTTGTCACCCTGGCGTTTTCAATTGCAGAAGATTTGGCTGTGAGAGAGGAAAGTTTGAATCTGATCTGGCTTTGCCTCTCTTAATAATGTGCTTAAAAGTGACATGAAACTTTTCAAGTTTGAAGAAATAACCATTTAAAAAAAAACAGTAAAATAGCTTTTTTCTCCCTCACTGAGTGCTTTAAACTTCCCTGTGGAGGGAAAATGGTATGTTTAAAGAAAAAAAATACTAATCTCTGCATTATTGAAAACGCATCAGTCTCCCAGGGCTTCATTGTCAGTTTCCACTGTTGTATACTGAGAGACAGTCCTGTCAGATTTGAGTCTTGTGGTTATCTGGTAGAGATGATGCAATTGAAAATGCGATTTTGATGGTGAATGGATAGATCTAATGTCTTCCTATTTAAAGGAAATCAAACTAAGCCATCAAGGGACTTTATCAATGTTATTTAGTTATAAGCTCAGATACATTATTAGGGTTGTGAATATAGCATTAGTATATTATTTTTCTCAAAACAAAGTTATATTTAATCAGGTCATTTTATAAGGAATTCTTAACGGGAGTGATGTTTATAGGATTGATTTCCTTTTCACTGATGAAGGGGCCAAAGTATACCCAAAATAATTATTTGGAAGGGTTGAGATATATGGTAGATTAACAGAATACTTAGTGTTCTCCAATGTATTTAATCTAACCTAAACCTTTAGGTAGTCTCCTATTGATGATGGGCTTGCTCGTGTGACTTGTTGTGACCAATGGAGTGATAGCTAGCATGATTCAAGCAGAAAGGTGAAAAATGTTTGCACAATGGAACTTAACCTCCTTTGGAAACCTTCAACTGCTACCATGTGAAGAAGCCCAAGCTTGTATGTATAATGAAAGACATACATGGTTCATTGCTCCATATCACTCTAGCTAATGGCCTAAGTCCAAAAGCCTACATGGGTGGAGTGATACAGACACATGAGCAATCCCAGTCAAAACCAGAGGGAGAGATTCCCAGCTTAGCCCAGGTCAAGTGGTTAACTCTCTTAACTATAAGCTAGATAAATGCTATTATTTTAAGCCATTAAATTTGGGATTTTTTTTTATGCTGCCAAATCTAGTAAATACAGTATGAAATATTTAATAATCACTTACAAAGCGTTTTTCAGAATGATGCATCATCAGTCTGAGGCATGCTGAAGGGTAAATATAGTGTGATTAGCATTGCACTGATTAGCATTGCATGGACAACACAGCCAGGACACAGTATATAACCAGACCCTCTGTGCTTGAATCATGCAAAAGGGAAGTTGCTCAGGCCCTAGGAAAGATAACCAAGAGTGCAAAGGGCCATGTTTATTGTCTTATGAGAGAGTGAAATATTGGTGCATTTCATAGACCGTGATGCCAACTGGGGCAATGAGGGTTGGTTGTATAGCTTAGCTGGACTATTTTAGACCAATCTCCAACAATTTTAATATGTAACAGCATAAAGCAATAACATTAATGAACATATCTCATTTGGATCTTGATTAGAACAAATTGGTTATAAAGACATGTTTTTTAGCTAATCAGAAAAATATTGAAATAGAATAGGCAGTGATGATATTAATTTTTCTTTTATTAAGTGTGATACTAGTGAAATAGTCATTGTTTAATAAGGATGTGTAGTAAGGCATTTAATAGTGAAATTGATTTGATGTCTTGAATTTACTTTAAAACACTCTAGCTACCTCCGTCTTTCAAAAAAGGGAAGATAAAATAAGCCCGGCAGACTGCTGATGATTGTTACAACAGAATTACGGGTACACGGATGCTCGTTATGCTGTTCTCTTTACTTTTTATGTGTGTTTAAAATTTCACATTTCAAAAAGCAAAAATAATAAGACATTATGATTTTCTAAATCTTTCTCAAAATCCATGGCATTATCAACCTGATGAAGCTTCTGTTTTCTCTTCACTTAGAGGTGGAAACAAGATTCTGACACTTCTTTGAACATTATAAGCCCCTAGCATTCTTTAGAAATTTTGAAGACTTTATAGCCCAAAAGGGATATGTTATATTTCCTATTAATGGAGCAGGTGGAAGCTCAACCAATTAACTGGGAGGGGAAAATGATACTACAATATTTTTACCTGATGTGTGGAGCAGTTCAAGCTGGTTATATTTTATCATAAATTCCTTTTGCTTTTTGAAAGATTTCTCCTAAAAATACTTGATGTCATTTTATAATATTAAATCAGGATTGATATTTTGCCTTTGTATTCTATAGCTCTACATCACAGAATTCATCTAATATCTTTACATGACAAGAATGCAATGGAGTGTGAAAGAGAAACTAGCAAACCGAAAACAATTTTGATGAGAAAACTCTAAAAAATATATATTTAAATGAAGTGATATGTTAGTACTCATTCAACAACTAAGACTAAGTAACATACTATATGGTAGGAACAAATACGGGTTCCAGAAATTTGAGAGTCTATAAAATAGGCAAAGCCCCAGACATCATATTTATGGTCTATCATGGAACAGATATTAAACTATAAATATGGCACATGGACATGCAAAACAGAGGGACTAAGAGTTTTGGTGGGGTTTTTTTTATACTTAATGAAATGAGGTTTGATCAGAGTGGCTGCAATGTAAAGCTTATAAAAGTCCTTGTAAACCGTGGTATGAGAATTGGGAAGTCAATAATGAATATTAAAAGGGAAGTGATTAGGCTATTTTTATATTTTTAAATTATACTTTGGCTGCAGCCAATATGTGATAAAAATAAAACATGACATAATGTTAGATATAATAGCAAGGTAATATTAACGAAAGGTGGAATATAGTTAAGAAATATGAAGTTGTAAATGCAAATAGTTTTTATATTTAAAGTACCTAATTAGATTTAGCATGTTATAGAAACTTAAAACTTCATAGTCATAAGAATCCTAAAATGGTATAAAAGGCATAGGTATTTGATTCATTTAGATTAAAGATAAATGTCCTAATTATGGGGTTAATAATCCTTAACTCTTGCAATTACATCAAAGGTTTATAATATCCAGTATAACTCATTGATATTTCCAATGTCCATACATTTTGATAAAAACTCTTGCTTCAGAAATATTCTATAATACCGTTTATGTATTTCATAATATAAATAATTAGATATATATTTAAATTATATAGTTAGTGGTTAGAGCATTAAAAAATCTCAAAGCTGATAACAAAAAGCATTCCAAATATAATTAATTTTAACCTGCAAAATTTTGAAAATGTGCAATCAGTATATTAGTTAACTTTCAAAACCTCGGAATTGAGAAAAATATTTTAACATTTTGAAAATTCAGATTAACTCAATTTTACAATTTGCCAAATATTTTTAGAAACCTATTCAAAAATCATCTTTTAAAAATCACTACTTTACAAATTTTGAATAGTAACATTGTGACTTTTCATCCTCATAAAATAATGTAATAATACAAAATTCTTAGGCAGTATTCCAACTTCACATAAAGTGATGAACTTTTGTTTCAGCATCAGGCCCCTCAATGACAGTAGCTTGCAGGTTTTAAACCTTATTGAGAGAACAGGTGGGGAATTCACTGCATAACACACACAAAGAAGAAGTATGAGTAATGCAATGTTAGCAGATAGGAACTGTAAAAACTGCAGTCATATTAGATGTTAAATTCAGCTGCCCGTCAGGAAAAAGAAGGAATATATGACTCAAAATTCAAGGCAATAGAGAAATAAAGGCCTTTTAAAATCTGCTCTTTCATAAAAAGCAATAAAGAACACTTGCAAAATATAGGGAAAAAATCAACCTTTTCTTAACTCTGGAATTAACCAAGGCCTGCAACAGTGGGACAAGCATTTATTCAGGAAAATGACTGAACTCTGTAAGAATAGCATAATTTGTGACATTTCCCTTGCCCTATTGCCTTGCCCCTCATCCCAACTCCACCATTGCCTTAACATCCAGCAGCCTCAAACCAGATACTATGAAAATCAGCCACTGGAGGGAGCTGACTGAGTTTGGAGTTTCCCAAAAGCCCATGCCCAGAGAATTTTCTCTATTGAACACGTCAGGAAACTTCCTAGAGAAACTCCGTTTATAGGGCTTGTCTTTATTTGACCTTGATGTAGGAAAGAACATTAGGTTTCGAAGCCGACAGCCAAGAAAGAATTCTTGAGACGTCTTTGGTGCAAAAAGGTGATTTTATTAAAGCATGGGGACAGGACCCATGGGCAGAAAGAGCTGTACCTGGGTCATGAAGAGTGGCCCATTATATACTTTCAAGTTGGGAGGGGGTTAGGGATAGTGTAAGTCTCAAGGAATTTTGGAAGCAAGGTTTCCAGGACCTTGAGGGGGCTAGCTGTTGTTGGGAAAAGGTCATTTATTACCGTCTAATAAAACCTTAGTCGTGAGACCCCTTCAGATGTATATTGGTGGGCCATGTGCTTGGGGATGATTACCAACACATATTTTGGGAGTTGTAGAGATAAAGGAAGTTTTCCAAGGAATTTTTATACATTAAGGTAGACTTACAGGATCCTGGTGGAGGGGGGGTGTCAGGCTAGGATTGCCTTTTGCTCTTAGTGAAGTATTAACATTGAGGCAGTTGAGTCCCTAGAGGAATGTCACTCTGCCTGTTTCAAGGACTTGTGAGTGGGCTGTAGGTAGTAAGGAAATTTAATAATTTTTCCTCTGCCTTTGTTTCCCACATCAACCTGACTCAGAACAATTTCAGTGGGGAAAAGTCCTGTATTCATGGTTTTGGTTAAAAACACATGTGCAGAGATGTGAATATGGCAAAAAAGGAAATGAATAGGCCCTAATCTTTTACCTCTGGATGATAATCTGCAAAAACAGGAAGGGAAGGCTAAGACACAGTTGTAAACTGCCATAAAGTTAAGGCATGCCTCAAAGTACGAACAGGGTCACTATAAAAATGTGTGAGACTTACTGACTCAAGGCACTTAAGGAAGTCTCAGTGTAAGAATTAGTTGACCATTAAGCTAACAATAAAGCAATATCTGTGACCACAATTTTTGTTATGTTAGCAAACTCTTACACATTATGGGCTGGGTTTTGGGGCATGACTTTGTAAGGGGTGGATGGCAGTAGCAGAAAATGATCAAGTGCCAGGATTTGTCTATTTATTTTTCAAAAGAATTTTCAATAAAAAAATTGAGAATGTCTAAAAAAATTATGGATTCTTATTTTCAGTTGCTTTAAAGGATTTTATTTACTATTTTTACTTCATCAAATAAAATATTCTAGAACTTAAAATTCATTTGCTTTGTGTCATTTGTTCTAATTATTTTTTTTAACTATATTTGTAAAAATCAGCTATTTAGGATGCGCATCTGACTGAAAATGAAAAACAGAAGTTTCCTGGGCAGTTTCATCTTTATTAACTTTTAATACAAGTCCAATTATTTTAATATAAGATGAATGATAGAAGGATGGATGAATGGATGATTGGAGGTATTAATAGATGCATAGATGAAAATATAAGAAAAAGAGATGGAAATCTAATTATAAAGAGAAGTGGAAAGATGGAAAGAAAGTATTATTTTGATAGCTCCTTTTAATATTTTAGCACCTAAAATTAATTCAATCAAATTTTGTCACCTAATTCAATCAAATTGTGTTACCTACTTATTTTTGAGTTATTACTTTTGTGTCCAGTGATTATTTCATTTAATTTTTAAATTAAGTGATGCATACACACATCTCAGAATATTTTTATTCAATTAATTTCATTTTTTAATTTAAAAAATTTTTAAGTTTCTATTTAAATCCCAGTTAGTTAACATACAGTGTACTATTAGTTTCAGGTGTACAATATAGTGATTCCACACATCCATAGAACACCCAGTGCTTATCACAATAAGTGAACTCCTTAATCTCCATCACCTATTTTACCCATCCCCCACCACATCTCTTCTAGCAACTATCAGTTTGTTCTCTATAGTTAAGACTTTGTTTCTTGGTTTACTTCCCTCTCTCTCTCCTTTTTTCCCCTTTGCTTGTTTGTTTTGTTTCTTAAATTCTATTTACGAGTGAAATCATATGGTATTTGTCTTTCTCTGACTGACTTATTTTGCTGAGTGTAATACTCTCTAGCTCCATACATCTTTGCAAATGGCAATATTTCATTCTTTTTAATATGTATATAAGGTACTCAGCCATACACACACACACACACACACACACACTACATCTTTAGCATTAACTAGTCAATGGACACTTGGGCTGTTTCCATAATTTGTTGTAGATAATGCTGCTATAAACATTAGGGTGCATGTATCACTTTGAATTAGCATTTTTGTATTCTTTAGGTAAATACCTAGTAGTGCAATTGTTAGATTGTAGGGTGGCTCTATTTTTAACTTTTTAAGGAACCTCCGTACTATTTTCCTGGGTGGCTGCACCAGTTGGCATTCCCACCAAGAGTGTAAGAAGGTTCCCTTTTCCACATCCTCGCCAACATTTGTCGTTTATTGTGTTGTTGATTTCAGTCATTTTGACAGGTTTGAGGTGATACTGTAGTTTTGATTCCTATTTCCCTGATGATCAGTGATGATGAGCATCTTTTCATGTGTCTATTGAGCATCTGGATGTCTTTTTTGGAAAAATGTCTATTCATGTCTTCTGCCCATTTTTAATTGGATTATTTGTGTTTGGGGTGTTGAGTTTTATAAGTTTTTAAAAATATGTATATTCAATACTAACCCTTTATCAGATATGTCATTTGCAAATATCTTCTACCATTCCGTAGGTTGCCTTTTTGTTTTGTTGATTGTTTCCTTGACTGCAGAAGCTAAAAATTTTGATGAAGTTCCAATAGTTCATTTTTGCTTTTGTTTTCCTTGCCTCAGGAGACATATCTAGAGAGAAGTTGTTATGGCCAATGTCAAAGGAGTTACTTCTTGTTTTCTTCTCCAGGATTGTTATGGTTTCCTGTCATATTTAGGTCTTTCATTCATGTTGAACTTATTTTTGTGTATGGTATAAAAAAGTGGTTGTTTCATTCTTTTGCATGTTTCTGTCCAGTTTTTCCAACACCACTTGTTGAACAGACTGTCTTTTTTCCCATTGGCTATTCTTTCTAGCTTTGTCAAAGATTAATTGACCATATATTTGTGGGTTCCTTTCTGGGTTGTCTATTCTGTTCCATTGATCTATGTGCCTGTTTTGGTGCAGGTACCAAACACTTTGTAATATAACTTGAAGTCTGGAATTGTGATGCCTCCAGCTTTGCTTTTCTTTGTCAAGGTTGCTTTGGCTATTTGGGGTCTTTTATGGTTCCATCCAAATTTTAGAATTGTTTGTTCTAGCTCTGTGAAAAATGCTGATGGTATTTTGATAGATATTGCATGAAATGTGTAGATTATTTTGGGTTGTATAGACATTTTAACACTATTTGTTCTTACAATCCATGAGCATGTAATGTTTTTCTATTTCTTTGTGTTGTCTTCAATTTCTTTCATCTGTGGTTTACAGGTCTTTCACCTCTTTGGTGAAAGGCAAATTTTTATTCCTGGGTATCTTACTGTTTTTGGTGCAATTGTGAATGGGATTTTTTTTTTAAATTTCTATTCTACTTTATTATTAGTGTATAGAAATGCAACAGTTTTTTGTATGTTGATTTTGTTTCCTGCAACTTTACTGAATTCATGTATCAGTTCTAGCAATTTTTTAGTGGAGTCTTTTGGGTTTTCTATATAGAGTATCATGTCATCTGCAAATAGTGAGAATTTGACTCTTTCCTTGCTGATTTAGATGACTTTTATTTCTTTTTGTTTTCTGATTGCTGTGGTTAGGACTTCGAGTAGTATGTTAAATAACAATTTTGAGAGTGGGCAACCCTGTCTTGTTCCTGATTGTAGAGGAAAAGCTTTCAGTTTTTCCCCATTGAGGATGATATTGGCTGTGGATTTTTCATATATGGCCTTTATTATGTTGATGTATGTTCCCTCTAAACCTACTTTTTTTAGGGTTTTTATCATGAATGGATGTTGTACTTTGTCAGATGCTTTTTCTGCATCTGTTGAAATGATCATATAGTTCCTATCCTTTCTTTTATGAATATGATGTATCTCATTGATTGATTTGTGAATATTCAACCACTCTTGCAATCCAGGAATAAATCCCACTTAGCTATGATGAATGATTTTTTTAATGTATTCTGGATTGAGTTTGCTAGTATTTTATTGAGAATTTTTGCATCCATGTTCATCAAGGATATTCACCTATAGTTCTCTTTTTTTGTGTAGTGTCTTTATCTTGTTTTGGTGTCAGGATAAAGCTGGCCTCATATAATTAATTTGGACATTTTCTTTCCTTTTCTATTTTTTGGGGATAATTTGAGAAGAATAGGTATTAACTCTTCTTTAAATGTTTAGTAGGATTTGCCTGTGAAGGTATCTAGCCCTGGATTTTGTTTGTTGAGAGTTTTTTGATTACTGATTCAGTTGCATTGCTGTTTATTGGTCTGTTCAAGTTTTCTACTTCTTTCTGTTTCAGTTTTGGTAGTTCATATGTTTGTAGGAATTTATCCATGTCTTCCAGATTGTCCCATTTGTTGGCATATAGTTTTTCATAATATTCTCTTACAATTGTTTTTATATTTGTGGTGTTGGATGCTATTTCTCCTCTCTCATTTGTGATTTTATTTATTGGTTCTTTCTTTTTTTCTTTTTGATAAGTCTGGCTAAAAATTTATCAATTTTATTAAGTTTTTCAAAGAACCAGCTCCTGGTTTCATTGATGTGTTCTATTTTTTTGTTTGTTTTTTGTTTTGTTTTGCTTTGTTTCTGTATCCTTTTTTCTATTCTAATCTTTATATCCTTCCTTCTGCTAGCTTTAGGTTTTGTTTGTTGCTCTTTTTCTAACTCTTTTAGGTGCAGGGTTAGATTGTTTATTTGAGATTTTTCTTGCTTCTTGAGGTAGACCTGTATTGTTATACACTTCCCTCTTATGAATGCTTTTGCTGAATCCCCAAAGTTTTGGACCATTGTGTTTTCATTTTCATTTGTTTCCATGTATTGTTTTTAGTTTCTTCTTTGACTTCCTGGTTTAGCCATTCATTGTTTGGTAGCATGTTGTTTAACCTCCATGTATTTATGGTCTTTCCAAATTTTTTCTTGTGGTTGACTTCTGGTTACATAATATTGTGATCAAAAAAGATGCATGGTATGATTTCAGTCTTTTTGAATTTGTTGATGCCTGTCATGTGACTTAATATGTAATCTATTCTGCAGAATGTCTCACGTGGACTTGAAAAGAATGTGTATTCTGCTGTTTCAAGATGGAATGTTCTGAATATATCTGTTCAGTCCATCGGGTACAGTGTGTCATTCTAAATGATTGTTTCCTTGTTTATTTTGTATTTAGATGATCTGTCCTTTGATGTAAGTGGGGCGTTAATGTCTGTCCCCTACTGTTATTGTGTTATTAGCAATTAGTTCTTTTATGTTTGCTACTGTTTTGTATATTTGGGTGCTCCCATGTTGGGTACATAAATATTTATCATTGTTATATTTTCTTGTTGGATTGTTGCCTTTATGATCATATAATGCCCTTCTTAGTTTCTTTTTATAGTCTTTGTTTGAAAGTCTACTTTGTGCATTTAAGTATTGCTACTTCGGCTTTCTTTTGACATCCATTTGAATGATAAATATTTCTCCATCCCCTCACTTTTAGTTGGCATTTGTCTTTAGGTCTAAAATGAGTGTCTTATAGACAGCATATATATGGGTCTTTTATATATCTATATATCCATTCTGACACCCTATACCTTTTGATTGGAGAGTTTAGTCCATTTACATTCAAAGTACTTATTGATAGATGTGCATATATTGCCATTTTATTACCTGTTTTGTTTTGTTCCTGGAGATTTTCTCTGATCTTTTTTTGTCTTTATCATTTTTGGTGTCTCTTTTGTACTCAAAGCGTCCCCTTTAACATTTCTTGCAGGGCTGGTTTAGTGATCATGAACTCCTTTAGTTTTGCCTGAGAAACTCTTTGTGACTCCTTCTATTCTTAATGATAGCCTTGCTGGATAGAGTATTCTTGGTTGCAGATTTTTCCCATTGAATACTTTGAACATATCATGCCACTCTCTTCTGGCTTGCCAAGTTTCTGTTGAGAAACCTCCAGCTAGCCTTATGGGTTTTCCCTTGTATGTTAAGGGCTACTTTAGTCTTGCTGCTTTTAAGATTTTTGTCCTTTGTCATTGTATTTAACAAATTTAATGATTTGATTGTTTGCCTTCTTTTGTTGATTTTGATGGGAGTTCTCTGTGCTCCTGTATCTGGATGTCTGTTTCCTTCCCCAGATTAGGGAATCTTTTGCTATTATTTTTTGAAATAAATTTTCTGCCCCCCTTTCTCTCTTTCTTCTTCTGAGACTCCTGTAATGCAAATGTTATTATGTTTGATGAAGTAGTTGAGTTCCCTAAGTCTATTCTTGTGTTGTATAATTCTTCTTTCTCTCTTTTGTTTGACTTCATTATTTCCTATTATTTGTCTTCTAGGTCATTAATTCATTCCACTGTTTTTTTCAGCCTGCTGTTCATTGCATCAAGCCTGTTTCCAAACTTGTTTTTTGCATTCTTCATCTCCGATTCTTTTTCACCTTTTTTATAACTGGGGTATATATCAGTCTCCCTGATGTATTCTACTCTTTTCTCAAGCCCAGTGTGTATCCTTATGATTGTTGCTTTAAATTCTCCATTGGGTGTATTACTTATATCTGTTTCACTTAGATCTCTGGCTTGTCCTTATCTTGTTCTTTCATTTGTGATAAGTTCCTCCTTCTTGGCATTTTGTCAAAGTATCTGCCTTCTTCTGTGTGTTGGAAAAGATAGTTATGTCTCTTGCTCCTGAATGTAATGGCCTTATGAAGAGGAGGTCATGTAGTGCCTAAGGCCTGGTACTTCAGGGAGTGTCTCTGGTGTGTGCTGCATACACTCTGTTGTTGCAGTTTTGGCTGCTGTATCCTTCAGGCCAGTTGTCTGCAGAAGCTCTCCTTGCCTGCTGGGGCCAGTGTTTGGTCCTTGGCCTGAATCTTGAAGTTCTAACTATATGTGCTCTTGTCTGCTTGTGAAATGAAACTTGACACTCATTCCATCAGAACTGAGGTGCTGTAGAACTCTCTGGTCAGAAGACATATGTGGGCAAGTGTTTGTGCTTGTCTTCTGGAGAATGGGCCCGCCATGCTGGGCTGAGGCAAATTTGACTGAGAAGGGTAGTGCTGCCAGAGCACAGTAGAGTGGAGCTTGGTGTAAGCAAGTGAGGCAGCCTATGTCTGCACTAAGCTTCTTCCCTCAGGTGGCTTGCTGGTTGCAAGAATTCATGAAATTCAGCCTCTCATTTTCCAAGCCAATGGTTTTGGGGAAGCATTTTCCTTTTGGATCTTCCTGTATGCTCCTCTCTCTTGTGATTCTCTGTGAGTGTGGCTCCCTCCCCTCCTTAGCACTGGGGATCTGTTTATCCCCTAACCCTCCATACTTCTTACTTTCTTAAATGTAGCTTCTTCTCTCCTTTTAGTTGTGTGTTTTTTTTAGTAGATGATTTGATTCTTTAGTAGATGATTTGATAGTTACCTAGTTGTGTTTGTGGGACAAGATGAGCTTACGGTCCTTCTACTCCACTTCTATCTTTCTCTCTCCCCTGAACATATTGTTAAAGTATAACATATCATTAGCATGCTTTGAGAGTGAAAAGAAAGCAGTTGGCAATTAGAATTATAACTTCAAAGAGAAAATGCAAATTCTAAGAATTATTTTATTTTCTAAGAAGAATAATGGTTTTTGGGTACACGAGTAATATCACATCTGAATATCATAAGAAGCAAAAATTCATATCTAGAAAATGAAGTTTTCTTATCATTTTTAAAGTAAATCCAGATATTCTCAAGAGTAAAAGATATACAGGTTTCAGTGTTAAATATCCATTAAAATGCATTTGATACACTTTTCTATACACATAGTTTTGATTCATTTAAATCATGATATGCATTTTCTGTGCAGAAACCTTCCTCAGCTTTTCATGTTGCACAATCTCTCACTATTATGCTTCTAATTAAAATTATGATGTGTCATTAATTATAACCTCAATATTATTAAATATTAAAGCAACTCATGAAAGTACTCATTATTCATGGACAAACCCAACTTACTTTTAACATCAAAATCACATTATTTTTAAATCTGGAAAATAAAGCATTTCTAATTGAGGACATTAGCGATGTATTGATCCTTTACACAGATATTTTCAAATGCTCTGTGCTCCTTTATGTGTTTCCCTTTAAGTATTTTAACATGCTACACTTTTTAAAAGTGAAAAATATTCCGATTGGCCAACAAAATTCTCACATTTGGGAATAGATAAATAATATAAAAACAAAGAGATGATCCAATATAGTTTTAGATTTCCAGTGGAATATATACTTCAGCTGAAAATGGCACCAAATTAATTGACAAAAATGATAGTCGTGGTTATAGTACAGCAAAAAGACTGAAGAGATGTGTGGAAAGACAGATATGAAATCTTCTGTGAGGGACAAAAAGGACATATCACAATGTCAAATATAAAGTGAATTTCAGCATATAACTTCATTTGTTGCCATCTTATCCTTGTCATATCACAGCCACCAACCACCATCACTCACTGAATCCTTCTCTACTTGATGATATAACTATTTTTATCAATCTGCTCTTTGAAAGAATCCTCATTTAACCCTTTTTCACTTGCTAACGCTTCTTTTTCCACCATTATTCTTTACTCTGAACTCTTCTAAAGGAAAATGAATTGTATTAGAAGGAAATATCTCATTTCTGGTGCATGTAGAGGGTGAATTACTTTGAAACAAGGTGCCTTTTTTTCTCCTTTATCAATGGTTTTGTGCATTTTGTACTGTAAATATCAGTGCCTATATGTTATTTCTTGTATTTTTAAATTTTCTCCATGGATTTTCAAACTTTCTATTTTTTAATGACTTTATTTATGTCTAATATCTTCAAAGCAGTAAAAATTATTGAAATCAGAGTTGTTTTTCTCAATAGTAAAAGAAATATATGTTTATGAAAACTAATAAGATAATAATGTAGGGTTTTTCATGGTTAATTTATATATGGTTAAGTTTTTAGAACAAGGAAATTCAGATGAAAAAGAAAGCATTTTTTTTTTAAATAAAGGATGTCACTTTAAGTAGAAAAATAGCAAGTTATACTTATAACCTTTTTGAAACTTTAAATTTTCCTTAAATTGATACAGTAAGATTTAATTTCATTAAAGTTTCAAAAATAACACTCAAATGTAACCAAATAATTATAATTTCTTTTTGTTACGTAATTGAGTTACTTTTCTTTATAATCTCCCATTTAAAAAACAAATATTGATTTATCTATTCTAGAGAGAGAGTGCATGCAAGCTGGGGGAGGGACAGAGAGAGAGGGAGAAGAATCTCAAGCAGACGCCCCACTGAGTATGGAGCCTGACGCAGGGTTTGATTTCATGACCCTGAGATCATGACCTGAGCTGAAACCAAGAGTTGGACACTCAATGGACTGAGGCACTCAGGCACCCCTAAGCTCCCATTTAACATATGATTAAATTAATGTAGGATGAATCTCTAGTCTTTCAGATTTCCTGGCTTCTTCTGATCTTAACTTTTCTAACATGCATCTGAAAATTGGGAGGGGCATACATTGTGTGATGTTGTTGCAAAAGAGGACCCTGAGATATATCTGCAAATTCCAATACTATTTTTTAAGTCCTTTAGGATATCCTTTCTCTACTTTGTTGTTGACTGTGCAGTACTCAGTAGAGAGGATCCCACTCTGAATCATTGACATGGTCCCATCAGAGTTCTCAGAGGCTCTGTGTCTGTGCTGAACTAGTTTCATGGATGTGAAGGGTGTACTCAGAAGGGTGGTACTTTAAATTTAATGCTCTGCTGAAATCACCTTGGAATGCTTTTAAAAAATTTTAAAGAGACATCATATTTTAATTTTGTACTTATCCCCATGAATATGTTGCCCGTTCTGTGTGTGAGTTTGTGTTCTATCAATGACTTGTTTTTAGATAAGCAAGTCGTTCTTGAGTCCCCAGTTATAGAACACTTCAGGTTCTCCCTCATAGTATGCCTACTCCTAACACATTGGTAGCACCTTAAGCAGTCCATAGTCTTTGTCTTTCCACAAGGAGAATGGTCTCTCTGGGTACTTTTCAAGCCACAAGAGAATTGAGTTTGGTTCAAAAGGACCTACATGAGCAGTCTCCCCAGTTGTATGTGCAGTCAGTGATCCTCAGTGTTCCCTTCAATCTCTTCTGAGCTTCTCATTTTGATATTTCAGTGCATGTGCAGGATTCTAGTCTGGCAATTAGTTCCTCTCCCTTTTTTCTTCTGCCCACAATTCTGCAATTCTGAAAGAATAGGCTTTCTATATCATCTGTATCATTTTTAATTTTTGTCCACTTCAGTGTAGAATCTATACTTTTTGTTTAGTTGACTCTATATTCCTCTTAGTATACAGGAACTAATAGAATTTGAATACAATTATTCTCTCATAATAAGGGGAAATTTTCAGAATATGAAAGTTGTTTAAAATTTCTATGTTAGGGGTGAAAGGGTGAGTACTAATGTTTCCAGTCTCTATATATTCATAATTCAACAATCCAAAAGGAACCACTTTCTATCTCCATCGTCCATGCACGTAAACAATTTCTGGAGTAGGCTGGAGAGATTGTTTTAACTGAAATGTACAAGACAAGAAAATGATACTTATGTTACTTTGTAGTATGAAGATTTTATGTAGTGAACTAAGTATGTTTTGAAACCATAAGAATAAATTTATTAAAATATTTAGAATTCAGATCTAGACTACTAAGAGCTTACATTTTCAGGCTTAGGACAAAGATTATGTTGCTTGATGATATAACATTATCTTACAAAATATACTGTCTTTTGTATATATAATAAATATATTTATAAGTATAAATGTATAAGAATAAATTTAGAAGTATATGTTTATGAGTATAAATATATGTATTAATATAAATTCTCACATACAAGCCAGTAAAAATAAAGTTTTCTTCCCCTTTTGTACTTTGAGAAATGACTTTACAAAATAAAATAATTTTAATATTCTACTTCTAATTGTCTTCAATTACTAGTAGTCAATTTGTTATGCTGTTTATGAACCATTAGGTTTCTCACATTATACAAATGTTCTATTGAAATGTGTTAGGTCAATTGAAAAATGTAAATGGTAATGACAGAGCTACCAGGTATATCAGGATTAGAACAAATCAAAGAAAAGTCACAAATTAACAACAAAATGGTTTATCCAATTACAATTTAATATGACTCAAATCTTTCAAATTGTTCACATTCAAATTACTCGATAGAAATACTTTATTTTCCAACTTGCCAGAATTGATTTTCATAAGCACAATTCTTTAATTAGAGATGAAAACTTATTCATTTGCTAATCTTTAAGATTTTATTATGTTATTTTAAAGAGCTTTGCTAATACTCTATTAGACATTATATTACATTATGTATCAGTATATATCTCCCCTCAGTAAAATAAAGTAGAAATTAAAATAAAACAAATGAAAAATTTTGATAACCAAGTTGTAGATTAAGTCTACTGGAAAAATAAGTAAAACAAAGGATGTTTATGTAAGAACAAACACTGATGAACCAGAAATATAAAAAAACCAAAAAACAATGATTGAATATGAAGAGGAAGGATATTAAGTTAAAAAGTATTCCCAGAACAAATATATAACTAACTACATCGTGCTTATAAATATAACATATTTATCATAATCAAACAAATAACTTCACCAAAACTTATTTATTGAGCTCATAAGTATGAATCAAATGTAATTTCCTCTATTATTGTATAAGATGCCATTAATTTATACATACTTTCATAGCACCAAGGTATTTTGACTTTTTGCTACCACCATACAACCAAACACTTTTCTTCCCCACTGCACTACTATGTCTTGCAAAAATAAGGTAGAAAAGCTAATGCCAGGCTACAAAGGTGTTGTTTTGTTTTTAATTTTTACATTAGTTCTTTTTTTTTCTATTCTAATAATCTGAAATTAATATAAATACTACAACTAATAGTTGTCTTCTCATCATACATTTTGATATGACTATAAATATCACAAAGATTCATGTGAATCACTTTATGTTCCCTTTGTATTCTCTTGTCTTGAAATTTTGTTCTTATTTTCCTTCAATAATTTTCTGTTTCCTACAGGTTATAGAAGCCCTACTGTCTGAATGTTAGATATCTGAACTTGTCTTTTTTGTTCTTCTCCAAAGAAGGGCATATAATTCTTAACTCACAATCAATTTTCCTGCAAATCTCTGTAAATGATGTTGAAATGTCTACTAGTTTCTAGTGTTGAAGATGAAAAGGCCAGTACTTACCAGTCTTTTCTAAGTAAGCTTTTTTAAAATATAAAATCATATTAGATTTTATATTTCTTATGTTGATTCATAAATGTCACCACAATTCATATGGACATATATCTTTTCTATGTAAAATGCCAAGAACTCAAGATACATTTCAATTCTAACACTCAAATATTTATTTTGATAAGAGATATTTTTTCTATTAATTAATAGGATGTATTAGTCCAACATTTGTTTGTTTTATCATTCTAAAATTCTTACTTTCACAGTAGGTCTCTAGGATCTTTCTTTCAAAGCATCTTGGGTTTTGGATTCTATTTCTTTATATTCTTGCTTTGTTGTGAAGTATTTTGGATTCTATTTCTCTATATTCTTGCTTTGTTGTGAAATATTTTATCTGTTTGATATCCATAGGCTTAATTCATTTCTAAGAAATAACTTTTTATTCATTGCTTATATTTAAAGTTTTAAGTATGATGTTGATTTATTTCTAGTTTCATAAAGTCATTTTGGCTTGAAATAGTCTTCTTTCCTATTAACGTAATTTTCTAGCTTCTTCTTTAATTCTGCTGAGGATTCTGATTATCAAACTCGCAATCTCACAGAGGCATTATCCTGACCACCTTATCTACAAAAGTACTCCATCTCTCTTACAGTCATGTCGTAAATTATTTCTATACTTTACTTTTATTAGTAGCATTTATATATATTCTCACCATATTAAATACTTACTAGTCTCCTTTTTTTTCCACTTGCCTAACAAAATATAAGCTAATTACAGCACGGAGTTTCTCAGTCATGTTGCAGAAAAATATTCATTTAGGAAATAAATAAGCACCTTGAAACTTCTAATTATTTTTGAAATTATAATTATTTTGCTTCTTATTTATTTCTCGAAAAAAGTGCAGGAAAAGCAAATCTTGTCCATATAGAAAGGATAAGATTTATTTCGCTCAAAAAGAAAATCTTCTGGTTTAAGTGTTTCATAAGTTAGCCTCCTAAACATACTCATAAAGCCATAGGCAGCATCACACTCCTCAATACACCACAAAGGGGATACAGTACACCTGACAAAACTCTCATGTCGCTAGATAAATTTGTTTCTTTTCCACACCCACCTGGTTTCCTGCTTTCTCAGGTAATGAAAAGCACTCCTATGCTCACCTCTAGAGGACCCCTTGAAAAGCTTGAATACTATCTCCCCTAAAGTAGAATGCTTAATTCATTGAATCTTTTTATTAAGGAATTGGAAAAGAGAGAAAGCTTCCATCTTTTTTTACCTTTCTTCTTGTTGCTTGTGAGATCACTATATATTTTTTTATTATGTTCAGTTAGCCAACATACAGTACATCATTAGTTTTTGATGTAGTGTTCAGCAATTCATTAGTTGCATATAACACCCGGTGTTCATCACAACACATTCCCTCCTTATGGAGATCACTATATTTTATTAGAGAGGTCTTTTTAAAAACATTTAAAAATATTTTGTGTACTTGAGTTACTGTTTTTAATTCAAAGAAATATCTCCAAGAGTTAGTTTAAATTTTATTTTGATAAAAATTTGAATGTTATTTCAAAGAAAATTTTAAGACATCCAGTGCAATAACTTTATTGTATAGATGAAAAAACTAAGACTAGGACAGGTTAAGAGACAATTGTTAGCTCGTGGGAGATGTGAAATTATAGAATGGAACATTATTTGTCCAGCCTTGTATTCTGCTCAGTACACCAAGTTGAATCATAATAAAATAATTTCACTGTAGATACAGGGACAATGAACATACGGAGGTATTTTTTGTCTTGGAATTTAATTTTTAAAAATTATTACTTATTTTTAAGTATAATTAACATACAGTGTTATATTAGTTTCAGATGTACAATAAAGGGATTCATCAATTCTGTATTCAGTGCTTATCATGGTAAGTGTACTCTTTAATCCCCTTCACATATTTCACCCATCACCCCCCACCTCGCCTCTGGTAATCACCAGTTTTTTTCTTTATATTTAAGTCTAGTTTTTTGGTTTGTCTCTTTCTCTTTCTTTGGCCATTTGGTTTGTTTCTTAAATTCTACATATAAGTGAAATATGGTATTTGTCTTTCTCTGACTGATTTATTCTGCTTAGCATTATATGCTCTAGATCCATCCATGTTGCTGTAAATGTCACGATTTCATTCTTTTTTATGACTGAGTAATATTCCATTGTATGTCTATCCCACATCTTCCTTATCCATTTACCTACCAATGAACACGTGGGTTGCTTCCATATCTTGGCTATTGTAAATAATACTGCAATAAATATAAGGGCGCATATATCTTTTTGAATTAGTGTTCTTGCTTTCTTTGGGTAAATACCCAGTAGCAGAATTTCTGGATCATATGATAATTCTGTTTTTAATTTCTTAAGGAAACTCTATACTGTTTTGCATGGTGGCTGTACCAGTTTGTGCACTGTTTCATTATTTAAAATCAATGCTTAAAAAGTATAATGAAATAAACAAGTAATTGCATGAATAATCTAATGGCGCATGCATTTAGGTTTGAAAATGTCTTGTATTAAAATATTACCAAAGAAACCACGGCAGTTGTTCCAGAAAATACTGTGTGTGTGCGTGTGTGTGTGTGTGTGTGTATGCGTGTACACTAAATAGCACTGCGATTTCTTTGTCATTTATAACTTCCAGATTTTTCAAAGCAGATAACTTGACTCATCCTACTTTGTCGCAATAGAGTGAGGGTGTACATATTTCATTCTTTCAATCTTTCACTTTAAGTCTAACTTCAGAGCTCCTTAATCATACTTCCGAGTTTTCTTCAAAGCCCTTTCTATTTGTCAGCATCTTTATGACACTGAAGTGTCTCAAACTGAAAACAGTATTACAGGTGTGTGACCTTATCAGCCTTTTTATTTATTGCTTATTTTTCACCTGTCACAAAAATATAATGGAAACCTGATATGACAGAACACTTTCAATGTATGGAATAGCACTGCTGTGTTTAAATGGAGGGCCTCTATTTCCCCATGGGATATGCAATTATAGCACATCTTTAAAAGTTATCATCACATGTACCATGACACAAATCCGTGACATTTCATATAAAATTTACATGTGTTGTTTGAGTTACCATAGCTGACTACTCTCAATTAAGTTCCAGTGGTAACAAATTTCAGTTGTGCAAGGTTACACAAAGATTTCCAAATGTAAAAGTACAGCAATTTACTCTTTACATTGGAACATAACTAATTCTTGAAAAGTTGTAGCTTTTGTACCAAAAAAAATAACCATTAAGTTTGCAAACAAAGTTTTAAAATGATACCTGGAACTAAATTATCAGCACTTACTAAACACTTGAATATTTGATAGGAGTAACAAGGAAAATTAAATGGCTTGTGCTAATTCCTTCCAAAGTATAAAATCTGACAGTTAGCCAGGAGGTAGTTTGGGAAAGGGCAGTATTGTACCCCCTTAAAAGAGAGAGAGAGAGAGATAGAGAATGAATTAAAGAAAATAGCTTTTCTTTCTCTTCTCTAAAGTGGGAGAAAAGGACTCTTTCCTATGACATAGGTGGTCACTAAAGTCCTGGGATGTTTCAGGAAACAGAAATTTATCAACTACTTTTTCAATAGGTTATAAAACAAGCAGATGCTTTGTTAAGAGTGTGCCTAGAAACTCCTCATAGATACATAAGAAGACCCAAAGACGTGTAAACAATGGCAAGTGCAAGAGTAGAGGGCGTGTTGACAAGTAATCCCAGAAATAGCCTAGCTGAGGTGGAAAAGGAGAGGGTTGTCTATGACTGGAAACAAGTTAGACATCTCTGAGCATGCCTTCTACTACTCAGTAGTAAAATAGAACCCTGGCTTCCTTGAAAGGTGGAAACAGGCTACAGAGTTTCCTCTTACTCTCCAAAGCTCCTCTCTCACTTCCCCTAACAGCCTGATTCCATGGTCTTAATAGGGTCAGGGACCAGCTTTTTTTTTTGTCAGGCTTTTCCTGAATGGAAGCATACTTCTACCTTGAGGGTCATTCACTCTAGTCACTACAGTGCTGTCGGCATGGTGGCCCTGCAAATCTGTTTAACTCCCTAGGGCAGCCTGAGATCAGTGGTTCTTTACAGGGAAATTTATGAACATGTGCCATCAGCAAGAAATAAAACTTTATTTTAAACCCATGGAGATTTGAAGGAGGTCTGTGCAGCCCAATCTTGACTATACAAAATGATATTAAAAGGTCCTTTGGTTTTTTTATTGTTTTAATTTCCAAATTGACAGCATTAAGATTTATTACTTTGTTAATTCATTAAATTTTGGTAGATATTGTATTATTTATATTTTGAGTGTCTAATGTTAGCTATATATATGGTCTAATAAAAGGCTTTTTAAAAATGCTTCATCTTAACTTTTTAAAAATACATATGAAATCTGATTTTCAGGATGTAGATCTCTAGCTATATCCATTTATTAGTCTATGTATCTAAATTATCTGTATGCTTATACTTCCTATCTTGTGTCAGTCTTAGTTGTTTGCATCCACTGGATTTGTCTGGATCTGAGAACTGTTAAAAATCTAGTTTATTTTGCATGTGTCAGTCCCCATGGGCATCTCCCAATAGTTTCTGCTTGATCCAGTTCCAGTATTTATTTTTAAAAAGTATGAATAATATTGCAAAAAATTATAGTATCTCCAAATCAAAGTGATTTCATTTCTATGTCCTTTTCTGTCTCCAATAGCTGCAAGAAGGTAAGTACATCAGCATTATTCCAGTTGTATAGACAAGGGTTTCATTTAATTTTCCCAATAAGGAACATCACAGCCTCCCAGGAATGAAATGATGTAGTACAGGTTCTACTAGTTTGTCATAATACAAGTAAATCTTGAATCTCATTGCTTTTCCCTATATTGTATCTAGAAGAACAGCTTTAAGTATCTATCAGCTATAAAAACCAGTAAAGTTTGATATGCACGGGGACATTTATTCTTTTAGTTATTGACCCCAACCCCTCCAATGCCACAGGCAGTCATGGGATTATTCTGTCAACTGCTGCTGGACAAACCATGTTTTGCAGTGTGGAAGCTATGGCTCCCAACATTTGGATTTGAAATAATATATAAATATTTGGATCAGATTTTTTCCAAAAAGTCTTTACTTCATAACAAGGAAAACTTTGTATGCCACAAACACAAGAAAATAAGTGTTATGCTTTATCATCTTTTATGCAGTAATTTAGTTATCTAAACTATATTCAATTTTTATACTCCATAAGGAATTCTCTTGGGAACTATCACTAACCAAATAACAATAAAGTCTTGGTGGACCTCAGGAACTTACTACTCTGTAAAAGAGATGGAATCAATGCAAATTCAGGTTTTCCAATGTAAGACAATACATTCCCAAATTTATTAACAAAAAGAGGAGTTATAATTTTAAAGAAAAGTTAACAGAGCTGAAGTGAGACAACTTTAAAGGAGTGCACTTAATAATGAATAGTAATAATAAATATGGAACTAATCCAAGTAGTTGTAAAACTTTTCAATGTAATAATAAGGACAAAATTTTTGAGATTATCTAATGAAAAAGAAAAAAACACTATCAATTGAGTTCTTTGGTTGTAAGCCATAATAGCAACTCAGATTATTTAAAGAAAGGGGGGAATATTAAAGAGGTGTGTGTGTGTGTGCGTGTGTGTGTGTGTGGTGTGGTTGTGTATATATCTTGGAAGTTTGGAAGTTAGGGGAAATCAGTTTTGATAGCAAGGCAAGAAACAGGAAAGAACCTATTCTACCATGAAAACACATCACTGGAATGAATAAATGTAGGATTTCTAACCTGGAAACACACACACACACACACACACACACAGACACAGAAACACACACACACACACACACAATATAAAAGACATCAGCAACATGGAAATTACCAGTAAAGGTTGCAGTCAGCAAATTTGCAATTTATTTCATTTATTGGTTTTTAGGATTTCTCTTGTACACCACCCGTTACTGCACCCAGGTTGGTCAGGGCCTCTTGCCTATTCTAGGGACCAAGTCATCACTTTGAGGGAAATGAGCTCATAGTGGACTGACCTGAGATCCAATGCAGTAGTCTTCTAGTTATGCTTACCTTTGGAATTATATTAGTTAGTTGAGGCTGCTATAACAAAGTACCATAAACCAGGTGACTTACAAAGAACAGAAATTTATTTCTCACACTTTGAAAGTCAGAAGTCCAAGATCAGGGTGCCAGCACAATCAGTTCTGGCGGGAGCTCTCTTCTGTGTTATAGGATGCCAACTTCACACATTCTCACATGGTGGAGAACAGAGTGAGGAAGCAAGCTCTGTCATCTTTCATAGAAATATATAAACTCCATTCGCCAGGGCTTCACTGTTATGACCTCATCTAACCTTAATTAATCCCCAAATACCCATCTTCTAATACTGTCATACTAGAGAGTAGAATTTCACATATGAATTTTGATGGGACACACATTCAGTTCATAACAGGAATATATCACCAAGACATATTCCACTGTTATCTTAAAATTTTCAATAAGTTCTACCCAACTCCATTGTAAAAGATGGCAGGAAATTTAAAAAATATATATGGGAAAAGAAAAAGCAAAATTGTAACTATGTTCTAATCATCTGTGCATAATTTTTGTTTGTATGTGGTATAAATAGGGATTTAATATTTTTTTATTTTTTTTAATGTTCAGTTAGCCAACATGTAGTATATCATTAGTTTTTGATGTAGTGTTCAACAATTCATTAGTTGTGTATAACACCCAGTGCTTATCACAGCATGTGCCTTCCTTAATACTCATCACCTGGTTACCCCATCCCCCCACCCCTCTACCCTCTGTAACCTCAGTTTGTTTCCTGGAGTCCAGAGTCTCTCATGGTTTGTCTCCCTCTCTGATTTCTTCCCATTCAGTTTTCCCTCCTTTCCCCTGCGGTCCCCCACACTATTCCTTATGTTCCACATATGAGTGAAGCCATATGATAACTGTCTTTCTGTGCTTGACTTATTCCACTTAGTATAATCCCCTCCAGTTTCATCCATGTCTATGCAAATGGTGGGTATTCATCCTTTCTGATGGCTGAGTAATATTCCATTGTATAGATGTACCACATCCTCTTTTTCCATTAATCTTTTGAAGGACATCTTGGCTCCTTCCACAGTTTGGCAATTGTGGACATTGCTGCTATGAACATTGGGCGTGTGCCCCTTCTTTTCACTACATCTTTATCTTTGGGGTAAATACATAGTAGTGCAATTGCTGGGTCATAGGGTAACATTTTTTTCTTCAAAAGAGAAGACATACTATTCTAGGAAGATCTACTTCAACTACTATAATATGAAACCTTAGTTATTCATCTACAATAAACAATTACTACTGGTTCCAGGGTTTTCTTTGTTCCTAGTCCAGTAAGTTGTCTATTTTTGTGGAAACTAATATTATTTTGTTTTTATTACTTTAACCCTGTAGTTGTCTTCATTGTCTATTGATGGGTTCAATTGTTATTCCCAGGGCACCTGGTTGGCTCAGTCATTAAGCGTCTACCTTCGGCTCAGGTCATGATCCCAGGGCCCTGGAATCGATCCCCACATTGGGCTCCCTGCTCAGTGGGAAGCCTGCTTCTCCCTCTCCCACTCCCCCTGCTTGCATTCCCTCTCTCACTGTGTCTCTGTCAAATAAATAAAAAAAAATCTTTAAAAAAATTGTTATTCCCTTCTTTCTGAAAATTTTATTTGTATATAGTAATTTATTTAGATTTTATTTATTTATTTATTTATTTATTTATTTATTTATTTATCTGAAAGAGAGACAGAGAGAAAGAGAAGGAGAACACATGTGAGAGGAGGGAGGAGCAGAGGGAGAGGGCCAAGCTGACTGTGCTGAGTGTAGAGCCTGATGCAGGGCTTGATCCCACAACCCTGAAATCATGACCTGAGCTGAAATCAAGAGTCAGATGCTCAACCAACTGAATCACCCAGGCCCCCAATATATAGTATTTTATTGGAAACTTCATATACTGTCAGAAAATTTAAAATATCATGCAATTTAAATACTTGCTATCCCATAGCTTAAGTACTGAGACTTAATTGAATTAATACATCTTATGTTAACTTATATGGGGATAAGATAGGGAAGAGAATAAAAATGTGTGCTATATATATATATATATATATATATATATATATATATATATTCATAATTAATATATTTACATTCACAGGAGAAAATACTCTTAAAATTATAGTCCTGATTCTGCAACTGGCTACATAGCCATAGCTCATACTTATAAGTGTCTTCTTTCACTACCCATTCCATATTTTCTTTGTCCTCAGCAATTACTTCAACTGGTCATAGTTTTTTGCATGATGGGACAACCAAAACTTGTATTCCTTAGGTATATGGGTCACTTAATCCTGCCTGAGTTGAATTGTTGTAATTTTCCATTGACATACTGTCAGAGTTTATATTGTCAGTGCTGCTAACTGAAGTGGGATCACTCGCCTCACCTTGATAAAATTTTGTCAGGATAAATTAAAATATATCACCAGAAAATTTCACAGTGTGTAATACATGTACCTGAAATTTATTTTTGAATACATGTAATGGTAACTGTATATACATACATATGTGACTGTTGACTGTAGCAATGAATATGTTGCTAAAACATAAAAAAAATACTTAAATGCAAACTTGAATGTCCATCTAAAGGAAAAATACAAAGTACATGGCGTTATAATGAGAAAAAAAAAACTTGAATGGCTTATGATTGCACAACATGGTTATTGCCCACACTCACTGCATCACAGCTTCTCATGCATACTACATGTGCTCATATATAGGCTTCTATTATACTAAAATAAATGCTGTTCCTTCACTACTCCATCATCATTTTGGTCTCTGTAAAATCCCCCACCCCTGCATACCAAACTGCTTTCTTTATACGCATTTTCATTGTTTTTTAGTGAACGCATTTTTAAAATTGTGTTGCATGCTTCTCCAGTGTGAAATCTCCCATGAGTCAAATTGACAGATGTATACTCTTTTTTCCTTTGCAATATCCCTGTGTTACAGGATATATCATATTTTAGAACAACTGGCATTTATCTCCAGTATATTTTATGTTCCTTTTGGATACTAATGTTGTATATTCTGAAGTATGTACCTCTAGCACAGCATCAGAAAATAGGAACTGCCCCCAGAAATTACAAAATAAATGAATGTGTGTAGGTATGCTCAAAATAGTATATGAATGGGTCATACACGTCCTTGTCATTTTTAAATTTTAATAAATGCATTTTATATGTGCATAAAAGCTTGCTAGAATATTAGTGAAACATATTTGATAAACTAAGAGTCATTATATTTTCATGACACAGAGTTGCGTAACCATTTTGGTTGTGTTAGTAAGTTTTACTTAAATCAGAATTATGGGGGCACCTGGGTGGCTCGGTTGGTTAAGCATCTGACTCTTGATTTCTGCTCAGGTCATGATCTCAGGGTGGTGAGATGGAGCCCTAAATCAGGCTCTATGCTCAGTGGGGAGTCTGCTGGAGATTCTCCCTCTTCCTCTCCCTCTGCCCCTCGCCCCGCTCATGCAGGCATTTTCTCTCTACCTCTCTCAAATAAGTAAATCTTTAAAAAAATAAAATAAATCAGAATTAGAATTATGTAATTAAGTAATAAATCATATAATAGAGATTGAACAATTTATAAAATATTAATCTGGAATTATAAATCAGTAGTAACTGGGTTTCTGCAAGCAATCACATAAAGATCCATATGAATAGCATGCATCTTACCATTTTACAGTGTCTGTATGATATAAAGTGTGTTGAAATGACATTTATCTGGCCATTTCAGTATCTGGGTATTATACAGATTACATACTAAACCTTTTCTAATTTTATCAATATTATGGCTGTAGAGTTAAATAATTTGATCATAATATTGCTTTCTTGCTTTAAAAATTTCATGAATCTAGAGTTAAATCAACATTGTCTTAAAACCACTGAAAACATCACTCTTGTAGCTGGGCTTTATTATATGCTTACTAAGTTTCAGGAATGTATTAGGCCCCTTATATTAATTGTATCTAATTTTACATTACATTTTCATTGTATTTATTTTTGTTAATTTTTTTTAGATGAACCAATCGATTGTCACAGAAATTAATTCATTCCCTTAACTTCAAATTACTTTAACTGCTGCAGCCAGAAATAGAATGCATGCCTGTAAAACTGCTGTCAGGCCTATTTCCTAGAAACCGTGTTTTGTTTGTTTTGTTTAAATTTTGTTTACTCATAAAATGTATTAATCTACATCAAAAATTTATATAAAATAGTTTACTAATAAACATGTGGGAATTATACTATCATAAAATTTTAGAAATAACAGAGGGCTACTACAAATTCTCATTTTAAAGAAATTGAGTTCCATAGAGGTTAGGTGGTAGAAGTTTCTATTTAGTGGACTATTTTGTGAGTGACTTCAACTTAATGTAGTTATAGAAAGGTGAATAAATTTAAGAATTTAAAAAAACTTAAATTACCATTTACTTGTAAGTTGGTCCTAATTAGTTGATTTCTTTTTATTCCCATGTTTAGTAGAATATAGTATTGCATTTTGGATGAGGTATTGTTGACAATAAAAAATATTGGTGATATTGTTTCCTATAATGTTTCTGTAAAAAATTTATAGTTATTGTATCTTATATTACTTTCAAATATTTATGGGGCAACTTATTTTTAAAGATACTTAATGTAGGGGCACCTGGGTGAAGCAGTTGTTAAGCATCTGCCTTTGGCTCAGGGAGTGATCCTGGTGTTCCGGAATTGAGTCCCACATTGGGCTCCTCTGCTGGGAGCCTGCTTCTTCCTCTCCCACTCCCCTGCTGTGTTCCCTCTCTTGCTGGCTGTCTCTCTGTCACATAAATAAATAAAATCTTAAAAAAAAAGATACGTAATGTTAATTATGATAATCCATACTATTTTGTAATTTTGGGAAGTGGGATTGTGCTGGTTATTTACCTATTGCCTCTCAAGCTAATGGTCCCCCTTATGCCCTGCTCTCCAGTACTGGTCCTGGAATCTGAGTATCTATTTTCAAACTACTTTGCTGTTAGCATCTTGGGGTTCTGTCCATGTAAAGCATTGGTAGGCAGTTGGAAGGCAAGGGGGACAAGGGACCTTATATCTTCCTGTTTCTACATCACTCAGCATTTCTGCAGCTTCTAGGTTTGCTGGGTGTTCGTCTGCGTGTTATGCAATTCAAGCATTAGCTCTCTGAGCCTCCTCAGATATACCTCAGAATGAACCAGCTCTGCCCCAGTTCTGTCTGAATCCAGGACATAGGTCTAAGGGACTCTTCTCCAAGCTCCTAATTTTTGGCAACCCCACTTTTTCTCTTTAGTTATTAACACTGTAGATGGTATCTGCTTGCAACTTCAGTGTTCTATAGTACTTGCAGCCTTCTCAACAACAGTGGAACCCATTCCCCATATTCCAGTCATCAATAGGCAAACCAGACCTAGACTTCTTCACTACCAATATAGTACTTTGATCAGAAATATTTTATTTTTAAATCTGCAACCTATTATTTGGTTTTATCATTGAGATATTTTTGTAAATGATAGATATTGTATTATATGGAACAGGTTTTTTTCAATACAAAAAGATTGATTTTTTTCATTATTGAAACAAGGCAATAAAATAATTCATATAGTCACACTTATATAGATCTTGCTAAGCAATTAATCATGTGTTTTAAACATTTCTGTCATACATCCATCAGTGCTGACATTCCATATGGAAGCTAATCTTGACAGCTTCCAGTGTTCCAATGGCTGCTCTTGCTTTTCTCTCCCAGTTGGAATATCCTTTCTCTTGTACTTCTTGACCCTTCTCAAACTCAAAGGAAGTTAGCCTGAGGCCTGAACATGAGGCTTCACCTTTGATAAATTTTTAGGAACTACAAAGACATTTTGTTACCCTTTTGGACAAAATGTTCATTTTTCCTTTAATTGTATATATTCCAGAATTTATCATAATTTCTATAAATTTGATGTACACATGGTAGAAAAAAGGACCCATATATTCACATACTTTAATCCCTGAAATCATTTAACATGCTATTGCATGTATTAACTGAATTTGATTGAATAATACAAATAGAGTAACTATAAAAATTTTTAAAGAAACATTATAGAAACCAATATCAGCAATATTTTTATTGTCAACAATACCTCATCCAAAATGCAATACTATATTCTACTAAACGTGGGAATAAAAATAAGTAAATAAAAAGAAAAATAAATAAACGGAAAGTCCTGATGCAGAATGTTTGCTTACTTTCTTCTGTGTCACATATCAGGTACCAAAAACAGTATTTAGCATGGCATAGTCAATAAGTATTGTTTTAAAACAAATAATTGAAAAAGACAACATGTTGTTTGATTTTCAAAAGAACATAAAGCTGAGTGTCTTCTATTACAGAACACACTGTCCTATGGAAACAAGACAAATATACAAAATTAAAGAACAGTCCAAATCAGGGGATAACATATCAAAAGAAGAGCAAAATGTGAACATAAGACATTTCCCAAAAAGTAGGTCCACATGAATTAGTCTGAAATTACTTCCCCTGGCATTGTAAAATGAAGAGCTCTGTTCAAGTTGAAGGGCTGAGGAATTGCTTGATCCAAAAGTTGGGGTATTTGAGGTGGAACATCCATTTGAGTGAAATGGATGTTATTGTGGCCATTGAAATACTAGAAGGGAAAAGCAAATCTAAATTGACCAAACAGACTTAAACATAAAACTGAGAGGTAGTAAAAGGATAATTTTACATTGTGTTACTCCTGCTTGAAGCAAGATTTTCTAATAAATTAGAAATATCTGTAGACTAAGAAAATTAAACATTTTCACATAGCAGTCAACACATTTCCTATCAAAACATGGTATTAAAGGATGGATGTTTGTGCCCCTTCCAAAAAAAATTCATATGTTGAAATCCTAACCCCTGGTGTGATGTTATTAAAAGACAGGACCTTTGGGAGGTGATTAGGTCATGAGAATGGGTTCTCATGAATGGGATTAGTGCCCTTATAAAAGAGATTCCAAAGAACTCTCTTGTTTTTTCCCACCATGTGAGGACACAGTGAGAATGGACTAAGACATATGGCAAGCAAATTTCTTCCACTAAGAGAAACCCTTAAGCAAGGATCACAAGGTGAAGATAATTTGGTAGAGAAGAATCATACTCCTTGCATTGTATATACAAGGTGGCAAACAGTGAAAAAAAAATAGGTAGCCTATAAAGTTTATGAAAGCCATATACCTTAAAGTCTCAATGGAGATAGAAGATCAAAGAACATTGGAAATAATCTATCAATTTTAATGCAAAATTAATAGGGAAGAATGGATGATGTAGAAGAGGTTAAATAGAAAATGGACAAATAGGAATAAAGCAGATTTCCAAACTATAGTTAATTTATAGAACAGTTATAAATTGTAATTTGATACAACACTTTTTTATACAACACTTAAAACAGTATTTTTAAAGCATTGATAACATAAGAATTACATTATTATTATATCTGGCTTTGTAATCTATTTGTATTAAACTGTTCCTTTAACTGTACATACTTTATTTCATAATATATCATGACCCTCAATGAAAAATAGTGGTTTTACCAAGTGCCAGAAAAAAAAAGAAAACATAGACTTTTAAAGGCAGACGTACTTAAACAAGTAGTTCAAAGAACTATTCCTAAGAGAGTTCTTAGTTAAACAATGTACACAACGATATTTACAGTGTGGTCCTTGAAGAAAAAGGTTATGTATCATAGAGCTACACTTCAGTGTAGAGACACACAACTTTATCTTGGATATGTCATCCTGGAAACTTAACCAATTTTTTTGAGCCTCAGTATCTTCAAATTAAATGGCTTTAAAAGCAGTAATTCATATTTGTGAATCTATTTAAGGATCATGATCAATAAAATATTGCATCCTGGCACATAGTGTTTCCTGAAATTGAAGTGTGGCACTGGGTACAAAAATCAAATTCAAGAGCGTAAACAGAAAATAGTGTTGGGGAGAAACAATACCCACATTAGTTTCTGAGTTTGAACTCACTTTTATACAAGGTTAATACCACTTTAGAAAAGAGAATTGTGATTTTTATCACTCTAGGCACCGCTATTTAGAGTCAAAGTTGACTTTTTATATGTTCTCTTCAACCTTTATAGTAAAAGTTAAATAAAGAAACAAACAAAACAATAAGTTTAGTGTTATTTCTAAGCTCAAGTTCAAACCCAATGTTCTTTCAAAAGATAACGCTTGTCAGTCACTCTAACGTAGTTAACCTAGTTAACCTTCATATTGCCCATGTTATGGGCTTTGCATGTTTTCAAATGTTTAACTTTTCTTAATTTTTATGGTATAGCTTTAATTTTCAGAGTTACTAATGAACCTTAGGGGAAAGCGAACTTAAATGTGCATTATTTGCGATGTTTAGATTTTCAAAAAGTTTTGAAGACATTGATCATTAATGGTTATTTTACAAAGTTCCTGTATACCTATTGTTAAACTAACCTCTCTAGGATTACACATAAAATCATAAACAGAAAACGAAGAAAATGTTTTTCAGTCTTTTTCAATAATTAAGTTTTGTTCCTAAGATTTTGCTGTACCAAAATTTTGCTTGTGTTTACATACTTCTGGATTTGAATCATATATTATTCATATAGACCTTAAGGGAAAACTGCTCCATTAAAATAAAAGTGAAGTCCAGAAAATCTAATTAGAAAATAATTACCAAGAGTGCAAAGAAGTAAGAAATATTTCAGGCTTTGAAAAATGCTTCTTCTATATAAGTCTTCCATTTGGTTGTCACTACTTATTGGGAGGTTCAACATTTAATGCAGATTTACTACATCTAATAAAATTCTGGAGTCAATTTCTTTTTTTAGATGTAACTGACTCCAGTGGGTTCAGTTGGGAGTGGGCCCTCATTCATATTTCACTGGAGAAACAGGGAAGGTCATCAGAGAGCATCTCTTTCAATTCTTTGTAAAGACTCATCCATTTTGATAATAAACTGTTTAGCATTTTAATTCTAACAAGTTAAATTCATCTCTATTGCAAAGGAGAACTTATTTCATTTCATACATGAGGGTAACATTATGAAAAATAGATTATACAAAGCAAGAATACATATAAAAGAAAAAATATTCATTCTGAACTTATGAAACAACTAAAGCAGCTATATTTGTTTGGGAAATCAGCAAATTTGGAAACATGGCAATACCAAAGATTTTGAGATTTTATAAATGTTTTCTTACACTCAACCTTAACTTAAAAAGTGAAAAATAATTTTGACAGGTTTCACTTTTTTCTTAATGTGAGAAGAAAATATGAGCAGTTCACAGTTTATTCAGAGTCTATGATTGCCTCACATAAAGTAATGATAAAGTAAACATATAAACATTGTATTTGTAGAGAAAAAGCTAACCTCACAATGTTTTTCCTTGATGTGCTCTGTGTGTGTGTGTGTGTGTGAGAGAGAGAGAGAGAGAGAGAGAGTTCTCTTTCTCCCTCTCTCTCCCTCTTCTAAGGCCATTAATCCCATCATGAGGACCCCAATCTCATAACCAAATTTCACCGTAGGTACTTCTAAAGACCGTTTTTAAATACCATGACAATGAAGTTTAGGGCTTCCACATATGAATTTTGAGGGGACAGAAATGTTTAATCCATAACAAGAGTTCAAAAGATTGGGGGTAAAAGATATGTGCCAAGCATTCCTATATTCTAAATGAGATACCAGGTGTCCTATTGGGAATTAAGAAAGAAATGTTCAAACTCTCTATTTAGTTTTAAGTCTTACTTTCTTAATTATTTCTACCCTTAGCCTACCTCCCTCTTGAAGACATAAAAAGACTGAGGTTAAAGAGGAAAGAAGAAAATACATTTGGAAGGAAAAATGAGACTTTCCCTGTCATTTTCCTTCTCATCCCCATGGAGGGAAATGGAGGGGGTGGTAGGGAATCTGTCATCGTGCTGACAGATCTCTGTGGAATTTGGGAACAGTAAACAATGTGCAATTGATGTATGAATAGTCTGAAGTTTTTGTATCTGCTTGAGACAGCAAAACAGGAAGAGAGAAAGACTTCACTGGGACTAGCTACACTGGTGTAACTTTGGATTGTTTCTCATGTTCCAGATGTGTGCCATGCAGAGAAATAGCCAGGCTGATGCCATTTTCAATGCTGCTTCAATGAACTGTCTGGGGGGGTCATATAATGCCAACAACAAAGTGGCCGTCTGGATGAACAGGCACTGAGAAAATCATAAGCAATCAGCCTAAGAAAATGTACTGCCGTAGTCAAGAAAATGGAATTCTCTAAGCAGTCATGTTTTAAGTGAAGAAACTGAAAATGTACTCTACTTTAGCATTATCTTTGATTGCATTCCAAGCACCAAGAGAGCCAAAATCAAGCCATTATACAACTAGGTGAGTAAAAAGTGTTTCTGCCCTTTAAACTTCCTTTCTAACCCCTCTTTCACTGTTTCCCTGGAGAAATCATACTCCATGTTCAAAAAGCAAGGGAGAAAAATAAAAGAGTAAGATAGGAAAAGGGAAAAGTCTACCAAACGTCCCTTTCCCACTTAGATCTCTAGCTTGAAATGGGGCTCAGGTCGGTGAAATGAAGAATCTTTACTTTAAATAAAGTTTAGTTGTGCTATTACACAGTATAATTTAAGTACTGATTATGTAAATCTTTGGTGAAACTGAAAGTGACTGAGGAGGTTTTGTTGTGTTGAGTAACCACAAAAGTAATGACAAATTCCTCAAATTCTATCCAAGAAAAGGCAAAGAATTAGCTCCTCAGAATGGATTTGTTCAAGAAGTGTGAAAAAAGAATATTTTCTCTTGCATCCTGTGGAACCCAACTCTAAATCTTGACTCAGCATAAAGTGAAGAGTATTGCGGAGTATTTCTGATACACAAAACCTAAATGTTGTATAATTATACCTAAGTGATAAATGGTGGTATCTGGGACTCAGATATAATTTGAGTGAAAAAATTCCCTCAATATCTAGTGTTATTCTCTTTCTCCTGGGACCTTAGACCTAATTACTGAATTTGACCAAAGGCTTTCAGAAGCCTAGCAAACTTTTAAGAAGTTCACACATATTATTAACTATTTTAATATTCACAAGAATGGGTATACGTGAGGAAACTGAGACAAGGGAAATTAAGTGATGTGACAAAAAGTAGAGGTAATTAGCAGAGTCAGGATTTGAGCAATGGATTCATAGATTCACAGCTTGTCTTACATGCTATGCTTTATTGTTTAATTTGTGGTATCTTGTAGTCTGGATTGTTTACCCAACTAACTCTTAAGGACCAGATTTTGATGTTCCTCTACAGAAATTCACTCTTTCCACTTCTTTCCTTGAATTCATCATGCAGTTTGAATTCATTTGAACCACTTTGGGAAAATCTTTTACAAACCAACCAGCAATTACCAGCAATGAATAACATTTAAGCTGTAGATCATTCTCAGATAGATTTTATATTTTTCAAATTCTCAATGTCTTCCACTTTGTCTGATTTGACATAAGTTGAAACATTTTGTTAAATTCCCTATCAAAATTGTTTTTGTTGGGGGTGCCTGAGTTCCTCAGTTGGTTAAGCGGCTGTTTTCATCTCAGGTCATGATCTCAGGGTCCTGGGATCAAGTCCTGCACCGTCTCCCTGCTCAGCAGCGAGTCTGCTTCTCCCTCTCCCTCTGTGATCTCTCGCTCTCACTTTCTCTTAAATAAATAAATAAAATCTTTAAAAAAATTGTTTTTGTTAATTCCCATTTAGTTTGGAAGATTTATGATGATTAAGATTGCAAATTATTCATTACTTAAAAGTTAAACTATTAAAGTCCTATTAAGAATTCTTCCTTTTTCCTCTGCATAATGATCCTCTATTCCATGAAATATATTTTGCTTAAATTCTTGACTTGCTGATATGAATAACATTCTTGCTTGTATTTGCCTGACATGTTGTTAGCATCTTTGAAGAAATTGTTTATTTATGAAATATTCCATACACATCTGTGATTACTGGTTCACCAAAGATATGCTTACCCTAAACCCTGATGCTACATCGGTGAATATCTTAACATCACATGGGAAAAGGGAATCAAAATTGCAGAAGAATTTAAATTTGCTCATCAGCTCACCTTAAAATAGGGAGATAATGCTAGATTATCAGGTGGTCCCAATGTAAACACATGGGTTCTTAAGAGTGGAAGATGAAGGCGGAGTGTGTCAGAGAGATTCAACAAAAGAAAGGAGGAGAAATCAAAGCATGAGAGGGTATCAACCCACCTTTGCTGGTTTTGTAGATGAAAGAAGGGAGATAGAGACAACAATGCAGGCAGCATAGTACTAGAAGTCCTAGCCTCAGCAATGAGACAACAAAAAGAAATAACAGGCATCCAAATCGGCAAAGAAGTCCAACTTTCACTCTTCGCAGATGACATGTAGAAAATCCAAAAGACTCCAGCAAAAAATTGTTAGAACTGATACAGGAATTCAGCAAAGTCTCAGGATATAAAATCAATGCACAGAAGTCAGTTGCACTTCTATATACTAACAACGAGGCAAAAGAAAGAGAAATCAAGGAATCAATCCTATTTATAAGCACACCAAAAATGGTAAAATACTTAGGAATGAAACTAATTGAAGATGTAAAGGATCTGTACTCTGAAAACTAGAGAAAACTTATGGAAGAAATTGAGGAAGACACAAAGAAATGGAAAAACATTCCATGTTCATGATTTGCAAGAACAAATATTGTTAAAATGTCTATGCTACCCAAAGCAATCCACACATTCTATGCAATCCCTATCAAGATACCATCAACATTTTTCACAGCACTGGAACAAATAATCCTAAAATTTATATGGAACCACAAAAGACTCTGAAGAGACAAAGGAATGTTGAGAAAGAAAACCAAAGCTGGAGGCATCACAATTCCAGACTTTAAACTGTATTACAAAGTTGTAATCATCAAGATAGTATGGTTCTGGCACAAAAAGAGACACATAGACCAATGGAACAGAGTATAGAGGACCCAGAAATGGACCTTCAACTCTATGGTCAACTAATCTTTGACAGAGCAGGAAAGAATACCCAATGGAAAAAAAACAGTCTCTTCAATAAATGGTGCTGGGAAAATTGGATAGAACAATGCAGAACAATGAAACTGGACCATTCTCT
This sequence comes from Ursus arctos, assembly GCF_023065955.2. NCBI lineage: Eukaryota > Metazoa > Chordata > Mammalia > Carnivora > Ursidae > Ursus > Ursus arctos. Next base: position 19,221,814 of record NW_026622764.1, read on the forward strand.
TACACCATACACAAAGATAAACTCAAAATGGATGAAAGCCCTAAATGTGATACAAGAATCCACCAAAATCCTAGAGGAGAACACAAGTAGTGACCTCTTCGACCTTGGTCACAGCAACTTCTTGCAAGACGTATCTTCAAAGGCAAGGGAAACAAAAGCAAAAATGAACTATTGGGACTTCATCAAGATAAAAAGCTTTTGCACAGCAAAACAGTCAACAAAACTAAAAGGCAATCTACAGAATGGGAGAAGATATTTGCAAATGTCTTATCAGATAAAGGGCTAGTATCCAAAATGTATGAAGAACTTATCAAACTCAATACCCCAAAAAACAAAAATCCAGTCAAGAAATGGGCAGAAGGCATGAACAGACATTTCTCCAAACAAGACATACGTATGGCCCACAGATACATGAAAAAATGCTATCACTTGTCATCAGGGAAATACAAATCAAAACCACAATGAGATACCACCTTACACTAGGCAGAATGGCTAAAATTAGGGGCACTTGGGTGGTTCAGTTGATTAAGCATCTGCCTTTGGCTCAGGTCAGGATCCCAGGATGCTGGGATTGAGCCCCACTTCAGACTCCCTGCTCAGCAGGGAGTCTGCTTCTCTCTCTGCCCCTCCCCCAGCTCATTGCTCTCTCTCTCTCTCTTTCTCCCTCTCCCTCAGTCTCTCTGTCAAATAAATAAAATGTCTAAAAGGAATCATTAAAATTAACAACTCAGGAAACAACAGATGTTGCAAGGATAAGAAAGGTTTCCCCTCTTACACTATTGGTGGTAATGCAAACTGGTGCAGCCACTCTGGAAAACAGTATGGAGGTTTCTCAAAAAGTTAAAAATAGAACTACCCTACAACCCAGCATTTGCACTATGAAGTATTTATCCAAAGACTACAAACATAGTGATTCGAAGGGGCACATGCACCCCAATGTTTATAGCAGCAATGTCCACAGTAGCCAAACTATGGAAAGAGCCCAGATGTCCAACAACAGATGAACAGATAAAGAAGAGGTGATACACACACACACACACACACACACACACACACACACACACACACAAAGTATTATTACTCAGCCATCAAAAAGAATGAAATCTTGCCATTTGTAACACCATGGATGAAACTGGAGTGTATTATGCTAAGTGAAATAAGTCAGAGAAAGACAAATACAATATGATTTCACTCATATGTGGAATTTAAGAAACAAAAACAGATGAACATAGAGGAAGGGAAGGAAAAATAAAATAAGATGAAAATAGAGAGGAAAGCAAACTGTAAGAGATGCTGAACTCTAGGAAACAAACAGAAGGTTGCTGGAATGGAAGTGGGTGAGGGCATGGGGTAACTGGGTAATGGGCATTAAGGAGGGCACTTGATGTAATGAGCATTGGGTGTTATATGCAACTGAGGAATCACTAAATTCTACCCCTGAAACTAATAATACAGTATATATTAACTAAATTGAATTTAAATAAATAAATAAAAAGAATGCAGAAAGCATATGTAGGTGACAGCCTACAGGGAAATCAGTTTCACAACCAGAAGGAACCAAATTCTTTAAACAATCTGAATGAGCAAGGAAATGGGTTCTCTTCTAGAGCTTCCAGAAAGGAACAGCCCTACCTGAAACTTGATTTTAGTCCACTGAGACCAATGTTACACTTAAACTTTAAGAAATATAAGTAGGGATGCCTGGGTGGCTCAGTTGGTTAAGCAGCTGCCTTCAGCTCAGTCATGATCCCAGGGTCCTGGGATCAAGTCCCACATTGGGCTCCCTGCTCATTGGGGAGTCTGCTTGTCCCTCTGCCTGCCACTTCCCCTGCTTGTGCATGTTCTCGTGCACAAATAAACAAATAAAGTCTTTTAAAAAACCTGTAAAATAATAGTCTCGTGTTGTTTATTAGTCACTAAATTTGTGATAATTTGTTACAGTAAGAATATAAGAGTAATATTATATAAAATATATTTTATACTATCAAAATACATACAATAGGATATTAAGGTTGTACCCATTTGCCTCGCTTTTGTGTACAGCATGAATATAATAGATATCAATTACAAAAGTGGGTGTGAAAATTATCCTCATATGTCAAACTTACAGCTAAAACTGAGGAAAACTAATTCTATAATTCTTAGAGTTCTCAGAAAGGTCAAAAACATCAAAAGGAAGGCAGACGTTATAGAATTAAATTCTGGAGTATTTTTTGAAGAAAGCCCTGCTGTGCACCTAAACCCCTGCTCCAAGGCGAGTGAGTTGTACTTAAAGTGAGAGATCCTTCAGAGAATTGCTAGAACGCTTAGTATATGACCCGTGCATTTGGGGGACACTAGACTGATTTTGGACTTAGGCCAGGAAAAATATTGGGCAAGTGGAAGAATTGGCAAGCTGCTTCCATAGGAGAGAAAGCAGATGGAGAGAAAGAGGAAGAGATTAGAAGTGTTCACAGTCTTTTTCAAATAGATCTAAGAGAAATGAATCCCAAAACAGATGTAGAACTTGTAGAAGTGTTTACTGAAGGTCATTTTTAAAGGAATCTTATACTAGAGAAGTTATGCTAAGGGGTAAGAGTCTCTAAAAGTTGTTCTTACAGGTAGACATTGATGAACCAAAACCTGAGAGAATATTATAAAGGAAAAGATGCTTTGTCCACATTATGGCATTGCAGTCATCAGTTGTAGGAGTCTCCCCAAAAGCAAAAAAGAAAAAAAGAAGGAAAAAGTAAAAATAAAAACATAAAAAAGTTCTGTACACTTAGGAAAGTGCCATTTTATACTGTCTTGAGACCTAGAAACAATGAAATCACTTCTCCAGGTAAGAAGTAACCAGTCCTCTGAAATGAAACCTCTTTCGTCCCACTGGAGGGAAACAAAGTATCAAGTAGCAAATTGGGTCTGAGTTAAGCTGAAAAAAGCCAAGCTGACCACAAACCTTTTCCAGATAAAAGGCTGCATTAATAGACCTTAGCAGAAGGAAGAGGAGGGGAAGCCTTAGCTACTTGTGAAGATTGAAGCATGCAGATTTAATTTTTATACTGAAATCATGTTGCCAACCTAAAGTTTCTTCAGTGGTGTTATTATCTAAGAGCAAACACAAAACTTCTGGAAGTAGCCAAGTGTTCAACCAGAAATTTACTACTAGGGAAGAGAGGGGAAGGTGTAGAAATTTACCATGAATAAAGTTAAAGGATGACAAGATAAAATAACTTTTACTATGACTAAATCAAAAGTTATGTTTGTTCTGCATACTAGATACAATTTAGTAAAAAACATATTGATACATTAAAAAATATTTCTTGGAGCATACTCCTCCCCAATTGCCTTTCTCTCATTCCACAGGGCTAAATAGTCCTACAGATTTTGTTGGTAGCTTTTTCTCCCATTTGGTAATAGTTTTATGGATATGCATATTCCCAATAGAGTACATTCTTACATTTTTTATGTTTTTAAAAGTTCTATGAATACCTTTTTACTATTGGTTCCTTAACTCTCTTTTCTTTACTCAACATTTGATTGTTCTTTTTTTTTTAAGATTTTATTTATTTATTTGACGCAGAGAGAGAGAGAGACAGCGAGAGAGGGAACACAAGCAGGGGCAGAGGGAGAGGGAGAAGAAAGAAAACGACTGAGCCACCCAGACACCCCCAACATTTTGTTTTTGAGAGTCTCTCATCTTGTACCTGAACTTGTGATTCATTTATTTTAATATAAACAAAAATATTTTAAATATTCAGTATTTTATTGCTTAATTGCACCAGAATATATTTAGCCAATCTGTTGTTAATGAAGATTTGGGTGATTTTGTTTTTCCTGTTACAAACAAGGCTACCGTGAATATTCAGATACACATTTCCTAGTGCACATATATTCAATTTTATCTAGAATACCTGACATAGGCTCATTCATTTTCTTTACCAAAATGCTAACACATTTTGTTTTAGGTTTACTTCTTCTAAGAATGATGAGATTAGACTTTACTTCTTAGTCGGTATTACTATTTTAAAGCTTTATAAGTCTTAGAACACATTTTTTCTCACATTGCTCGTAATTTCTTGTTTATTTTCTTTGTCATTCATTCAATCCTGAAAAACAGCTTCTTGCCTTTGTTTTGGTGTGTGTGTGTGTGAGTATGTGTGTGGAAATGTACTTTCAGGCAGATAATTATAGAATTTTTATATTTGGATGGCCTGCTATAGTAGGACAATTATAATAAAGATGATAAATACATAATAAAACTCTGCTGATATTTTTATTTTATAGATTAGAAAAGCAAGGATCATCATTTGCTTATAGTCACACAGCTAATCAGGGCTAAAATTAGAAAAAAACAAAAACAAAAACAAAACCTGTGTTTTTGCCGTGGATAGCAAGTTAATTATTGAACAACTACAATATAGAAAGGGTGATCAATGTTAAACATTTCTGGGTTCATCGCATTTATATTTTCCTACTTACACATGCAGATATTTTAACAAGCTCTTATTGTTGAAATAAACATTTTAATGTTGTAGTGTTATTATGAATATTTTTGCTTACAGTCAACTGGATCTTAGAATTACAGAAAATTTGTTTGCACAACAGTGAACAATCTATAGAAACCACAGATAGGTGGGTGCCTGGGTGGCTCAGTCAGTTAAGCTTTGCCTTCGGCTCAGGTCATGATCCCAGAGTCCTGGGATTGAGCCCCACATCAGGCTCTTTGCTCAGCAGGGAACCTACTTGTCCCTCTCCCCTCCCCCACTTGTGCTCTCTCTCTCTCTCTCTCTCTCTCAAATAAGTAAATAAATAAATTTTTTAAAAAAAGAAACTACAGATAGGTAAGTAATGATCTTTTATTGTAAGTAATTCTATTTGAATATATATATATTTGAATTTTAGTTATTTATATTCTAATATGTATGTTTATTTTATATATATGTGAACACATATGTATATATGTATATGTATTATGAAATAAAGAAAAACTGAAACCTAAACAAGAAAGCCATACAATATTAGAGTTAAAACTTTCAAGCTCTAGTCATATTTTAAAGTAAATCTTCTTTCCTGGGAAAAAGATCATGCTAACACATCAGTCTGAATACATCTAAAAATTCGATGGAAATTGCCAAAGCTATATGTTGTATCTAGATAAAACAGGCAGTCTATTTATCACTTGGTTTTACCAGACTGAGTTAAGATCTATAACAATCTGTAAAAACTAATTTAAGGAAAAGGTTTTTATTTTCTTAAAAATTGAGGATTATTCCTCCTCTAAAGAATGTATTATAACAGGCATTTTAGCAATACAGTAGTGCCCTCCCCATCTGCCATTTTCCTTTGCATGATTATGGTTACCTAGGGTCAATTGTGTCCTAAGGCAGATGATCCTCCTCCTGACTTACTGTCAGAAGGTCAATAGTAGCCTGATGGCTGTGTTACCATGCCCACGTCATTCCCCTCATTTCATCCCATCATGTAGGCATTTTATCATCTCACATCATCAAAAGAAGAAGGGTAAGTACAGTAACAGTAACATATTTTAAGAGAGACAGAGACCACATTCACATAACTCTCATTACAGTACATTGTTATGATTGTTCTCTTTTATTGTTAGTTATTGTTGTTATCTCTTATTGTGCTTAATTTATAAATTAAACTTTATCATAGGTAGGTATGCATAGGAAAAAAAAATGTGTATGTAGGATTCAGTACTAACCATGGTTTCAGGCATCCACTCAGGGTGTATTCCCTACAGATAGAGGAGATTACTGCTATCTGTTAGAAATTTCATGAGACTATGGAGCACTTAATGACTTCCTTGAGATACCAACATTGTCTCCACTCCCTTAAAAGAATTTCTACCAGCATGCAATTAGTATTTGTCAAATTATCAATCATTTTATTATTCCATTGCTTGTAAACATTTAAACATTATATCTAGTCTCACTTCATTCAATCATGAAAAATGTGACAGACTATGAAAATACTTTATAGATATTACATTATATATGTTTGCCACCAAATACTACAATGTTGACAACTTAATTTTTATTACTCAGATTACTCTCTCTAAGATCACTTTAATGATTCCTTTATAAAAACTTATGTAGAAAATATCATCATTGGCTAGTTCAATTTGTATTTATTTTCTTTTATTTTAAACTTAAATTACCATTAAATCCGTGAATACATTCATTCAGCAAGTATTTTTAGCATCTCTTCTCTCTAAGGACTAGAAAATATGGTAAACATGAAAGAGTGAAGCATAAAACATAGGCTATGGTCTTACTAAAACTTAGATAATTAGCAAAGATCAGACACTAACGCCTGATTATTTTACATTCAATTTGAATAGTTTTTTATTTATCAAGATTGTTTATTCATTCAGCAAAATGAATGAATAAATTAGAGCATGTAAGTCCCAGGATAAAATTGTATGTTATGAAACCTATTCATTTCATTTCTCTTCAGTCTTTAACCAAAAGAATGGATTGCTCTATTTCCAGGATGGTTCTACTAATTAAAAAATTATGTTACTAATTATACTAATTAAAAAAGAAAGAATACAAATATCATCTGCAGAGAAATAGTTAACATAGCAATTCTCAATTCCCTATGACACAAACCTACTTCTTACCAACATACAAAGACTATGTAATTTGCAGGGGATGGTGAATTCATCTGAAGAATCTTCAGCATGCTTGCAACTGTCTACACAAATTCAGTGAAAAAGGTAGAGAAGGCTTCCAACACGATCCTTCAGAGAGATATAGTAAATGGCATCACCGCAGACTGGGATATTTTTTTCAAAATGATGATAGTTTATTATGTAATCCTTATTTATGGATGTTCTCATTTTATTTTTTTTTTTAAGATTTATTTACTTGAGAGAGAGCAAGCGAGCACAAGTGGGGGAGGGGCAGAGGGAGAGAATCTCCAAGCAGACTCCCCGCTGAGCACAGAGCCTGATACAGGGCTTGATCTCAAGACCCATGAAATGTTGACCCATGAGATCATGACCTTAGCCGAAACAAAGTTGGTCACTTAACTGACTGAGCCACCCTGGCGCCTCTGGATGTTCCCATTTTAAACTGTGGATTCAAGCTGACAGGAATAGTCTTTAAAATATAATTTTTAAGTACAAAATTATGAGTTTTTCTAAAAAATATTATTTTCCATTGAAGTGAAGCTAGCATGTATATAATTCTCAGAAAAATAATCACACATTTGGTATTATGTCCAGTATATACGGTTGAAAAATTGTGATTGTAAAGCATAATGAAAAATAAAAGTCACAGTTTAATTTTTGAATATGAAATGGAATTCAGATTTTTAAAATGCAAATTTTAATATTCAAAGACAAATTTATTTTTATGCTTATTTTTTCAATGTGATAAATATGTGTATGTATGTGCAAGTCACTCAAACCTATTTCAAAAATAGGTTTCTATCAGGGCAAATGAAATATGGATAGACAATACAAGTGCCTAGATAAATTATAACTCTGCCATAAACAAAATTATTGACCAAATGTCTAAATAATTCTAGTTGGTAAATTTAGGTTCATAAAATCTATAATTTATATATGTAACATATCCATCAGCTGAAATTAGTAAGTAATTGTTATTAACAATGCTGTTATGCCAGTTAATAATGACTTATGAATCCTATCTACCACAAGGAAGAACAAACAGAATTTGTTGATTGTAACTACATTTAGGGCTGCTTCATTGCACGACTTCAGTACGTATTTTCATATCTTAGTCTATGTATGCATAGTGTCTAGAGTATAAGGTACAAAGTGTGCATCTGTGCACAGTGACTTTGTGTTTGCTTTTATCCTCAAGGCTTTGTGTAGAATTCACTGGTTGTATTTGCAAATGGAAACCAGATCCACAATTTGTAAACCCATTGTTCCTACACTTAGTCCTGGTTTAAGGTTCGACAACACATTTAATATCTACAGCTCAGTTTATTCATCTGCAAAATGGGAATAAAATTGGTGTAATATTACAAAAATATTTTTTGTAAAAGTTACATATGTACAAACTACTGGATTCAGCTCATATAAGTAATCAAAAGTGTAGCTTAATTTAATGATACTATTGAATTGATGAAACTCATCAATTTAATATAGTTATTATTTAATGGCATTAGGAAGACAATTTCATGGCAAAATGAATGACTAGATATTTTAGAGTGATGTCAATTTAAAAACATACTTAAAAATACTACCTATTATGTGCTTATGATGAAGAGAAGTGTAACTTTCGAGAGCTCAACTGATGTGCAAACCTAAGAGAGACACATTGATTCTTAAATATTATTTTCTCTCCTTAGATATTAAAGATTGCGTCTCCTTTGTTTGGCACAGAGAACATAAACAGATTTATAAAGAAGCATCCACAATCATGTCTACATGATGAGAAATCAGTCTAGAGTGCTTCTGAACAAACCCATGTCTGAAGTAAAGACAGTTAGTTATTCTCTGCAGCACTCACACTTCACTCCAGGGAAAGCTCAATTCTTTTTTATCACAAAAGAATATAGAATTGGGAAAAAATTAATTGTCAGAGCCAGAAAGATTACCTGAAGCTATAACAGAAGAGAGGTTAGCAAGCAGAAGAGTGGGGAGAAAAAGAAAAACACTGGTGAGAACACATTATTTATGAAATATTGCAAATGGCCTACTGTAAAAAGGATATAAATATCTCTAAGTAAGCTTAATTTATTTTCACTGTTGAAATTGAATTTTTTATATCAAAATTTCTTTTGGTCAATTACTGTTATAATCCAACTAATGAAAATTCAAGGTACAAGAACAAGCATGGACATTTTAAATTCTGAATGAATTTCATTGGTAATGCTATATGAGTCTACTTTTGAACTCACTAAATGGGATTTCTCAGTCTCAGATTTATCTATCAGTAACTCAACACATTTCCTTCTTACTCCTACATAGCCTATTATCCAGGCAATTAAAAATAAAATTTGTCTAATGTAAAAAATCTTCATTTTTATTCATTAATTCAACAGGTGTTTACTGAGTACTCATTGGACCAGACACAAGAATATAGTGATGAAGAGAATATTTTTTTATGAACCTTACTTTCTACTAAAGGAAGTTGAAAATCTTCAATATAAACAGGTAAAATATCCAACACATTGTCTAGTCATAAGAACAAAGGAGAAAAAGCAAGGAAAGGAGAATAGGAGATGTTGGGGAGGTGTTGCAATAGCTCCAAATTTGGAACCTGAGCTACTAGAGATCAGGTTTACCATTTACAAAAACGTGGAAAACAGATGTGTGGAGAATATCAGGAGATCAGCTCTGGGTGCATTAAATTTTTGATGTATATTTAATTTTCATTGGGGTTCATGAGTCTGTTGTTCAAAGGAGAGATTTAGACTAGAAATAGAAATTTGTAAATAATTAGTATATGCATGTATATGGTATTTAAAACCAGGGAAACATATTACCAAAGGAGTAAATACAGATAGAGACTCAGTTCAAGGGCTGAACAGACTCTAGGGTTATGATGTGATATTTAGATGAGGGGAATTCCTCAGAGTTTACTGAGGAATATTGGCTAGAGAAAGAAGGAAAATAATTTTCATGTGGCAAACTAGAAACCAAGTGAAGAAATGAGTTCCAATAAAAAGAGAAATTAAAATGAAAGAGAGAGAAATGTGATTATATGTGTGTGTGTGTAATGGGCATATATATATATATATGTGTGTGTGTGTGTGTGTGTGTATAATGTGAAGTCTGATTATATGTGTATATATATGATTATATGTACATATATATATACATATATACAGATACATGTGCACACACATATAGTCAGTGTGTTACATGCTGTTGATAAGTAAAGAAAGATGAATATACAGCAACATGGATATTGTAAGTGGAGTGGGTTCAAGGGAGACTGGAAGGAGAAATTTGACACAAGTTATACAGACATTTTTTTTCAAGGATTATTGTGTAAAGAAAAGGATAGGGCTATAAATGGGTAAAAAGTACAAAGACAAATTGTTCTGTTTTGTTTTATTTTGTTTAATTTTTTGTTTGAGTGAGAGAAATTATAGCACATTACTATGTTTATGGAAACAATCCAGTGAATAGAAATATTCGATGGTACTGAAGAAAGGAAGGAATGTTGCTGAAAGGGTAAATACAAATTTAAAGAAAAAGTAATACTTTTTCCCATGCAAAAACAGAGATACCCCGTCTCTTGCCTTTTCATAGAACATTTTCTTCAGATAGCATTTTCTTTAAGTAATTGTAAACTCTTTCTCTGGCCCTTTAATATATGTATACAAATCATTTAAAAGCTAAATAAACGTCTTGCTGGTCTTATAGCCCAAGAATGTTTTTCTCAAGGACCTGGGAAGCTTCCCTTTGAAAGGAATTTAAGGCCTTTATTTCACAGTTTCTGAGAGAAGGTAGGGGTCTCACTTCAGTAAGTGCCTCACTCCAAGTTGCAAAACTACCTTCTGTCATAAAGATAGATGTTTATTTTTCCTTTGGATAAAGCCGGTTAGCTAACACAGATGGTCAGAATTACAGGTGAATTTAGGATGAACTACATGTAACCTAAGGGTGCCATCAAGTCCTCTTAGTTAAGAACAGTTTGTCTTAACATGTATGTAATGGTTGTATCTGCTTGACTTACATAAATGGGTGATTTTTTTCCTGTCATTAGTGGACTCTCTTTGATGTACATCACATTGTGGTTTAATGCTTATTCAATAATAAAACTATTTTCATTCTCCTCTTTTGTGAAAGGTTTTCTGGGTTGGCAGGAAATTTTGTTTTTAATTATATTCCCCCAACACCATACAGTAACCAAGTAGAGAGGTTGGCCTTAGCTAGTTGCTGAGGTAGTTTATCTTTATGGAAAGAGAGAAGGTACAATCTACGGCCACAAATAAGATGGTTGTTTCATATTAAAGACAAGACAGCAGGCCCCAAAGGGAAATTGCCTATGCTACGCCCCGTATCACCGAACTACGACTTAGGGTAATTACAGTTTCTACTCTCCTAGAAATGGAATCTTAAACCAGTCAGTCAGTAATCACCTGATCAGCACTAGTAAGGCAATCTGCCTGATGGACCCCTGCCATTTCCCAGGGGAAGGTATTCTTGCAATAACAAACCTGCTTTTTTGCCTAATGTAAATTCCTTGTCCTGTTCCCTTCAGCCTATAAAAGTCTTTCATTTTGTACAGCTCCTTTGGAGCGCCTTTCTAGCTGCTAGATTGGATGCTGCCTGATTCGAATCAATTTTTGCTCGGTTAGACTCTCAAAATTTAACATATGCATCAGTTTTCTTTTAACAGTAGAGATGGTGGTGAGAACTTATGGAAATTCTCTTTTGATTATTTTTCTTTTCTCGGTGATAAAAGGAAGTGAGGCCAACAATGAGAGATAGGATGTGATTTTTGAAGTGCCAAAGTCGAGGATCACAAATGGTCACCTAGGAGAGGAGGGAGATAAAGGTCAAGAAATGCAGCACTTTTTCTAGGCATTGCTAAGGCCCATACGAGAGGAGTGTTAATTAGTTTAAACTGAGTCAGGTCAGCGTGGAGATATTTTTCTCCAAATATCTTGAAGCATAATAGTTGTTGTACAAACTTGGTGGAGAGTTATAGGGTTATGTTTCAGACAAGTAACCATGAAGAACAATGAATGAAAAGAGGCTAAAGTCATTGAAGGTTTCAACAAGAGAATGATTATAGTGATTGACTGTGGAATTCAGGCTGACACAAACATATCAGTTACTTAAAACATATTAATTGCCTATAAGAGCCCAGACACTAGAATAAAATACGAACAGGAGAGTGTCCTTTGTGTTTTATTAGAGAGAGCACTGTAAATTCATGTAAACACATACATAAGTTAATTACCATCAGAATTGTTAAGGGCATGGAAGAATATGAAATAGGAAGATAGACATAGAGCTGGGAGTGGTTTTTGAACCTGTATATCGGGGTAGGCCTGACTGCAGAAGTTCTGGATTGAGACCTGAACCCAAAGCCATGCTGCAAAGATTTGAGGGAATCACATTTAAAAAAAAAAAAAAAGTGGCAGTGAAGACAAAGGTAGAGTGAGCTGGGACACATTTGAAAGATCAGATGTTGGCCACATAGTCAATGAAGGTTAGCTGGTTGAGGGTTAGATACGGAGGGGTAGGGAGGAACCAGATCAGGGAAGGGACCACATAGGATTTTATTCTGATTACGGTAGGAAGATAATGGAGGAGTTTAAGCAGGAGAGAAGGTTTTTAAAAATGTACCTCTTGAAAATATAACTATGATCATTCTGTGGAGAATGGATGTGGGATCTAGAAGTGGAGCCTGGGAGATCTGAACAAGATTGTTATGGGGGCGCAGGTGAGAAATGATGCTAACTTAGAATAGGGCTTTGGAAGTATAGGTCACTAAATAATCAGATTCTAGTAGTTCTGCAGAGTGGGCGCACAAGTATTAGTGAATGGAAATGGAGGTAAAGTAAAGAAGGGGATGGGTAACCATATACTTAACTATATACTTTTTTGTTCTCTTTGTCAAACCCTCACCCAGGATTTCAGTTGGAGTTTGGGGGTATGCTGACCAAGTTCTACCTCAAGAATGCACACGTCTTCTCTTTTCCTCTCTGTCTCAGTATTTCTTGAAAGTTCTAGGAGCCCTTATCCTCTGTATCAAAGAATCTTGGAAATTCGGGGGAATTAAAACACTTAGAGACAGTCCTCAATCAGTAGAGGGTGGACGCTGTGGGGAGATATCCCAAGTTCCTCTCCTGCAGATGAACAGTTTTAAGAGGCAGTCTGTGTTCCTCTCAGAGGTCCTGATGGAATTGACCACCCAATGGCTACATCAGCATTCTCAGTAACACACCCTACATTGCCTTTCCCCCTTTCTGTCTCATGCTCTCTGCTTCCTTTCTCCTGCTTTGTGGTACCATCTTCCCAAATAAACTAACTCTATCTCAGTCCCTGTCTTAGGTTCTACATTTAGGGTAAGCCAAATGAAATCATATGTTTTTATTAAGGATAAAAATAGAGATAAAAGAAAAATTCCATTCATTAAGGATAACAATGAAACTTAAAAATATTTCAGAGCTTAAGAACAAAAGTAAAAAACCCTCAAACTTGCCTTAGTGAAGTGATAAGATAAAAGGATTTTGAACCTAGAATTCTATACTTAGCCTGAGTAAACAACTAGTATGGGGGAAAAATACATTTTTAGACATGCAGTGCCTCGGGAAATGTATTTCTGAAAAATTGACCCACAGAGTCACTCAACAAAATAGTAACAAAAATATGAATTAAAAAAAAACTATTATGAATGAAAAAATCACCATGATAATTAGGGTCTGCTTGTAATTGCTCAGCACTGTAGAGTAACCAAGATATCTTGGTAGCAGTTCAGTGTACATATTTGAAGATCTACTTACAGGAAATTATTTGTATGACTGCCTGTAAGTAGTGAGGCTTAAGTTGTTGTCTTCATGTTCCAAGCTCTTGAGATCTAGGATAAAACATGGTAGAAAAATAAGTTTTTAGGCTCCTGAAGATTTGTCTTGATCTTTTTAGTATTTTCTAGTAGTAAGAATAAAAAAGTTGACCATGTTTACTCAGAACACCATTCCCTCATATAATGTATATTATCATACAGGTCTTTAAAAAGACAATAAAAATGACAAGATAAAAACTAAATAGAAATAACAATTCTTCTTATTAAGTGCAACATAGCAATATATTATCATAATAACCCCACTTTCGATACCACTGCTACACAGTTTTAAGTTCAAAAACTGATTTCTAATATAGATTGGGTTCCATTTAGTTTTATAATGAGAAGAGTGTTGAAATATGAATTAAGATATTTTTCTTTGATATCTTTTTTACCTGTTGGTAAACCTACCGGCAAGTTTGTGGGCACATGGAATGCAAAAAAGTACTCTAGGGTACTTTCTTGCCTGCCTTTTAATTCCTAATTATAAACTGTTTTTAGGAGAAAGAGGCTGCAGTGAGAGGGAATGCAGTGATGGGAGCAAAAACTATGGGGTATTGGAGGCAAAGTAGGCTCGGTGGGAGATGAAGATGAAGAGGAGGAAAGGAAGGAAAAGGAAAGAGAACGAGTCTGTGAGACAGTTTGAGATTTCCTCAGACCAAAAGGAAATTTCCCAGAAATACCCCAAAACTCCACAAGACTCCTTCCTGATGTTCAGCTGTTCTCTGAATATCTGGCAGGACCTCAGAGTGTCTTTGTGGTATGTGGGAGGATTCTAGAGCTCTGAGCTTTGCCAAACAGTTTGGTAACACAAACATGCATAACAGGTGACCTGAAGAGAACTCAGGGACTGGAAATCATCAGTAACTATTAAATTGACTACTGGAGGGGACCAGTAGGCACTTTGGCCCCAAGAAACCAGGTTCTGCCTTTAGGGCTAAAGGAGACTGTTGATAATGGTGCAGGTTAAATGTCCCATTCCCCAGTTGAAATAAATGCTAAAATCAGGATTAATTTGATTTCTCAAAAATATACAGAGGAAATATATCGTGTTCTTAGGGTTTATAAACTACAGTTCAAAGCAGTTTCATGAATTGCCTCATTCCTAGGCATTTAGTCATAGAAGTGTAAACAAAAAAGTAGAATTGGGGATATACTAGCATAAAAATGACTCCAATTTGAATCATATTGGACTGATTTGCTTCCACCTCTTCTGTGACCACAGTTAAGCATGGAATTAAAGACTGCTGATTGAACGATGTGTGGAGGTCCTGGTTGAAGGGTTTCAGTAAAGACATAAAAAGTGTTGTGTAATTATGATAAAAAGAGATGTGTGTTTTATCTTGTCTTTTGCAGGTTTTTGTTTATTTATTTTAATTCAAACACATTCAGACAGATATTTTGCTTTTCAGTTCCCCTAGAAGCATAGCCTGAGGCAAATACTCGCATGCAAGTAGTTTATTTGAGTGGTGATCCAAGAAACTCTGGCAAGGAATGTGGAAGTGAGGCAGAGAAGGGAAAAGAGCCAACATCGGGTGCATTATCAAGGAAGCTCCTGCTGTGGGTAATTGGAGCTTAATCTTGCTGGTGAATTCTGAGAGCAAGTATACAACAAGCACCTCAGAGTTATTCCTCCCACGGGGCAAGGGAGCCAGAATATTGGTACACAAATTTCCATCCATCATTGGTGGAGGGCTTTCCTTGGGAACCTTAATCTTAGCACATCTGGTTGGCTGTGAGTATCTGAATGTAGCAAAAGAAAGCCTTAGGCAAAAAGAATCACATGCTGGGATTGAGGAGCCCAGCTCAAGAACAGAGACTTTAGGGGCGGGGGCAGGAATTAAGAGCACACACAATACTTTTATCACAGAATCCACCTATCCCTGTTTTCTGGTATTTGACTGCTTGATTCATTGATAAACATGACTGTCTGGCCTTAACAGGCTTTTGAGTTCACAATTTCTGACATCACGGACTAGTTGATTCTCATGATTACAGATTTTTTACTTACTGTCTTAAACAATGCTAGAAATGAGTTTTTAGAAGTTTTCAAGGGAAAATCACACCCAAATGAACTTGTGTTAAATTAGCATTCTGTAAAAATGTGCATGCAATCCAAAATTCACTTGGGAGTGGGGGGAGCCACAGAAATATTCCCTGAAGGATAAATAAATGATCTTATATATATATTTTTTCACATTCTGACATTATGAAGTTATTTGTTTAGGTAATAGAGAGTACGTATTTTCTGTTTTCCGTATTCAAGCTTTCATGCCACTTATATAATTGAACTAAAATTATAGGTCATTTAGAAGGTTAGTAAGAGAGATGAAGGCATAATTCAAATTTGCTAGTCTTTGCTTTGGTAAGTGAATGATTTGGAACATTGTAGAGCAATGGAAAAGGATATGGTCCTGAAGTCTTATGCTCATTTTAGTTCCACCTGATTAAATTAATATTTATATAAACAAATAAGTTTGGGTCAAATCCTTTGATTATTAAACTCTTAAAAAATGAACAAAAATGAATCAAACCATCAAGTTGCATTGTATGAGTCAATGCTAAAATGTATGGATTCCTACGTTTTTAAATATCTGTTATTTACCTTTCATTCATTTATTCAAAACTCACAGGCATCTACCACATCATAGATCTTAAGAATATTGTACACCCTTGTTATAGCAATACTGGCAGAGCCTAGTACTTTCTTTGGTCAGGCCATCTAAGTGGGAATACAGGCACTCATATTAAAAATCTCTATGATAGTGACAAATGCTTTCTGTAATTTAAAGATAATAACCCTGGCATCTGCTTACTAATTTTTGCCAGTGCATATATAAACGAATACCAGAAATTTTGATGCATAAATGATAATGAATGACCACACGGTGGTATTTTCAGCCTTACTTCTTCCAAAAACAGCTGGAGAATAAATGTTTTGTTGTAATTCCTGATCTTAAACTTAATCAAAGGTAAAATAAATTATATTTTAATTTCACTATATAGTGTTCTGTAACAATTACTAAAGGACATTACACATTGAAAGAAAGGATAACTAGAAACAAGTAAGTCATTTTATAATATTAAATTTAAAGATACAGGAAGTTACTGAGTTTTAGAATTTCCATGGATTTTAGAAATAATCTCATTGGAATCATTCTTTTTGAACGTGAGAAAAATGACACTCAGCTTATTGGCATGCCTAAACTGAAATAGTCTGTGGCAGCACCAACATTTGAGCACAGACATCCTTTCTCCAAAGCTTAGGTACAATGTATCATTGCTTCATTAAGAGTGGCAGGGGATCCAGTCTTCTATAACACCCGTAATTATGTTTTTCACCTATCGTAGAGTCAATATCTCTGTATTCCCCTAACCATGCAGCACTGGTGATCCAGCATCTACAGCCCTGATTATAGTCCTATAGTAAATGGAGCAGAATATGTTACATGTTTATTGGGAGCACAGCAGGGAGTTAAGCTGTTTGTGGATGTGTATGCTCTAGATTATAAATAAATCCTTGCCTAGCACAACATGGCAGTGTAACAAAACTCGGCTCTGCCAGTGACCTTAAATAAAAAACCCCAGGCATCTTTACCCAGCCACTTACTCATTCCATTTGATAAGATTTTGGCTGATAGAAAGAAAAAGCTCTAGCTAAATGGTTTTGCTGAAATGGTATAAATGAAATGTAGGGAAAACATGACTGTACTGAGGGAGAGATGGTGGTGGATGAACTTTCCACTGAAAATAATGAATGAATAGTTGCTTCACTGAGAGAATTTTCCAGTAGACTAAATTGTCAAAGATCTTAATATATTATTATATGAAGCCAGAGATTTCCTAAATTCAACCTACTCTCTGAATTTGTCAATCATCTCTTAAACATATTAATCAGTTTAGGGTTCAGTTTGTTAAATCAAGACTTTGTTGTTTTAAATGTAAGTTTTTAAAGTACTAGGCAGCAACTTTTGTACTATACAGTACAATGGATATTGATAGAAGGGATATAATGGTTATAAGAACCCTATGGATATAATGGTTATAAGAATTCTATACTCTTAAATGTATTAGTGTAACATTCATAAACATAACACTTAAAATGTAGCCACTATAAAAGCATTACATATTAACAATAGAAGTGTTCCATTTGGGAAAAGATATTCAAATTTCCACACAAAGGTAACTAATATCTTATTTGATTTGTAAAAGTACATTGTTAGTCAAAATCATCAAATACTGAGCCATCACTCAAGGAAAAACCGTGTTGCATTTTTTTGTGTGAGACGAGTTTCTAGTAGTTGTAAGACACACTTTTTACATAACCATCTTTCACTAAAAAGCCATGAATATTTTGCACACATTCTTTTTCAGCATATCATATTCAGCACCTGCAAAATGGAGTTAAGCCTTGTTCAATTTAATTCAGAGTATTATAATAGAATGAAATTAGATAGGGGCGCCTGGGTGGCACAGCGGTTAAGCATCTGCCTTTGGCTCAGGGCGTGATCCTGGCGTTCTGGGATCGAGCCCCACATCAGGCTCCTCTGCTATGAGCCTGCTTCTTCCTCTCCCACTCCCCCTGCTTGTGTTCCTTCTCTCGCTGGCTGTCTCTATCTCTGTCAAATAAATAAATAAAATCTTTAAAAAAAAAAGAATGAAATTAGATAAAATATGTGAGAACATTTTGAAAATGAAAACCAGTCTATAAATATTACCTCTAGGAAAGTGTTTGAGACATAAATATTAAAAAATAATTCTAAGTATAGAAAACCCAATAAACAGACCCTCATTAAGAAAGATGCTTTTTGGGTTGCCTGGGTGCTCAGTTGGCTAAACATCTGACTCTTAATCTCAGCTCAGGTCTTGATCTCAGAGTCATGAAACCAGGCCCCATATTGGGCTCCATGCTTGGTGTGGAGTCTACTTAAAAAAAAAAAAAAAAAAAAAAAAAAAAATCCTTCACAGCAAGGTACAGGAGTTGCTTTTTGGGGGGGGGGGGGCGATCACTTAATCTCAATGCTGGTAACATAACTGTACTTCCCAGTGCTAACACTTTTTTGTGTTGTGTTTCTAAGTCCTTTTACTTCCAATTAGACTCTCTATTTCACTGATCTTGTCAGGATTTTTTGCCCCATAAATAAACATACAGTTATTACTCATTTGGCAAACCTTTGATTTTAATATGGCTTTATTCAGGTCTGTACACAAAGATATACAAATAAATCAGTGCCATCTTAGTATTTTTCCAGAGTTTGAGAGAACTTGAGAGATCATCAACACAACTTTTTCATATGCACAGTAACTACAATTTTAAATGATTTATATAATAGATATAAATAGGTAATAAAATAGCAAAAGCAGATTAACAAAGAACCATCTGAGAAACATGATGGATGCTAAACTCAGAAAGTAAGCTTGATTCAAGGATCTGCCATTTACTGGGTTTATAATATGAGGTCTTTGCAATTTTTTTTGCCCTCCTCCTCAGATTCTACATGTGAGAAACTATATAAATAAAAATAACATCAAACTTAAAGAATGTTGTTACTAATTCCATGCTTCTATAAAGCAATCAAAATTTCCAAATTCATTTGTAAAATTACTTGCATATTTACTTGTAAAATTTTGTTATATTTTCCAACTCAAGTAAAATACATTATGAAGCATATGAACATCTTAAGTTCACTTATTTAAACTAAAAACAAACAAAAAATAATTCCCAAAGTTGTTTTTCTAGACATTTCACTTTCTGGAAGTAATGGTAGGTCTTGGTTAATGCCAAGACATCTCGTATGTCTAAAATATAAAAATTCAGATGAACAATGAAGAATCCTTTCACTGAGAGACCACAGAGAAATACTAAACAGTTGATTTGCCAAATAACTAGAGAGTTCTCAAAACAACTTACATAAACTATTGCAAGGCAGATAATTTTGTTGTATGAATAAAGAACACAGATATTTAGATATATGCTATCCTTTTTTAATTACAATAAGGTTTTGAAGAATCTTATGGCTAAAAGTATTTTTCATCATTTTAATTTTTGTTTGAGTGTCACATCTTATTGCTTGGCATACCTTAGTCCAAAGTAGGTAATGTAAGATTTTAACTCTTCTAAAATCTATGTGGTAGATGTTAGATGTTTCAACTCTATCAATGAAAACCGCCCATTAATTCTACAGCTTACGTTTTCTCAAATATGAAGGAAATGGATTACAATAACTGTAAAGTGAGACAGAAAAAAAAAGGCCAGCTCTCTCAAATCTCATCAACTCTCCCTTACAGAATTCTCAGCTTCCTCAAATTTCTCTCTATATAGTTCTGTCGATTTCCAGAACATTCTTTCTGATATGATTTGATCCTCTCGGGTCATTCTTTGAAATTTGCCATCATAAATCTCATGCAGTTATAGTCGAGAGAGGATGTCTGTCTCAAGAGCACCTATAGCTATGAACTTCTGTTAAGTTACTGATCGTGAAATAAGGCTGTGAATATCTTTCCTCATCACAACTGAAGTCATTGTTACATAAGTATTCAATCTGCTGATAGAACTGCTAAAATTTAGTCAAAAGTTCTCTTAGTCTTTATTTATGATTTCATTTCAGCATTTTTTCTTTTGGACATGGGTATGATCCCATGATGGTCATGTGATAAATTCAGTGATCGATATTCTACCCAAATGGCACCCTTTCCCAGTAAGATTTACTAAGTCCCTTAAACAGATGGAGCCCTTCTATCTCATACATCATTACCTATATCATGTTATATACAGAAAAATACTTAACACCTTCACTTAAAATTAATTCAACTCATATTTATTATGTACCCACTACAGATATTCAAGATTGTACTGGACAATACATTCACAAAATTAGAGTATAAAGTGATAAGTGCAAAAGAGAATGCTGATTAACATTATAGATTTAGAACTAAGTGCCTGAGTTACTATCTATATAACCATGAACAAATTATTTAACTTTACTAAACCTCAGTTTATTGATCTGTACTAATAAGGGTAATAATGATACTTTGTATGATTGAGGTAGGGATTCAATAAAATTTTGCATATATGCACCTAACACATATAATAAATGCTGCTATTGCTATTATCTTGTGCTTATTATTTCCATTAATATTTGAATCGAGAAGGTGCTATTTCATTTGAGTTTAGAAAAATATTTGTGTTTAGAAAAAAATAGAAATGGAGTATGAGTGAAGATATATAGAGTCAGTGAAGGTAGAAACAATAGCATTAATAAAATAGTATACAGTTAATAGAAAAAAATTAGAAGGGAAATTAATTTTCTGCTCTAATTTTACCTAGTCCCTCCAGAAGTTCTTAAAAGAGAAAAGAGGGGCACCTGCATGGCTCAGTCAGTTAGACATCTGACTCTTGATTTCGGCTCAGGTCATGATCTCATGGTGGTGAGATAGAGCCCTAGTCTGGCTCCATGCTCAGCATGGAGTCTGCCTGAGATTCTCTCTCTCCCTCTCCTCTGCCCCTCCCCCTGCTCATGATCTCTTTCTCTCAAAATAAATATTTTTTTATATAAAAAGTAAAGATACAGAGCAGAAATATTCAGAATAAAATTTTTTAAAAAACTATATACGATTAGAAGAAAATTATAAAACTTTAACTTGATGTATTTCATCTTATAATTATGGTTTAAAATACTATCTCTCGACAATGTCCTAGGAGACAATAAAGCACACCTTTCAAATTTATACAAAACCACTTGGAAAAAATTGTAGTTTTAAATGAGATCACAGCAATTATATATGGAGAGATTATTAATAGGACATATGGTTATTGCCACTGATGTATCGTAACTATATTCTAGCAAGCATGCCTAGCAAAATGAATGTGCCTTTCACAGAATTGAGAAATTGGGATTTTCTTGGTTCGCATAAACATCATTAAGGTTGTCAGGACAATACAAAATGAATGTGCATATGCCATGACATTAAGTGTAACATTTTGGTCAAAACTGCTTTTGGACCACCATTAGAAAATGCTGCTTTTAGAAGCAAATCAAAGGTTTACTGTGGATTTTTTTCCATGTAAAAATGCTTGGTATAATATTCCTATGTTTCTGAAATCTGAATAAATTATGGCATATTCTATTTGGGGAATTACACACTTAAAAAATATTATATAGCTATCAATTTAGTTTATGAAGAGCTACCAGATGGAATTTGCACTATGTTTCCTGTGCCGTCCTTGTCAAGTAATTCTGGCAAGCAAACCAATCAGGTAACAAGGATGGACAGGTAGTCAAAGAAGAGAAAAATGGTTTTACTTCCTCCTATGGCTTGATTCTCATCTTAGTGAATGAAATAAATAGAAAATTTTATATCAGAATGATCACAATGTTAATGATTTCCCCACGTTTAACCCACTTTCAAATTTTTTTAGACTGTGGTCTGTAATATTATTTAACATAAATTATAAAAACCATAACTTTTCAAATGTATTTAAAAAAACACTTGTAATATTGGGCGCCTGGGTGGTTCAGTCCGTTAAGCATCTACCTTGGGCTCAGGTCATGATCCCAGGGTCCTGGGATCCAGCCCTGCGTTGGGGTCCCTGCTCAGCGGGGGTCTGCATCTCCCTCTCCCTACACCTCCCCCTGCTCATGCTCTCTCTCTTTCAAATAAATAAATAAAATCTTTAAAAAATACCTTTAATATTAATTTAAAATTTAAAATAATTTTCATCCTTTAATAAATTTATGTAAGTGAATAGAATTGAAAAAATAATGAAGTACAGAGTATCAAAGATTTTCCTTTTCTACAGTTTATCCAATTAATATAAATGTATGCATAGTCGCATAGATGTTAATATACAGCTGCTTAATAAAGCACAGAAAACCAAATACTTTCCAAAAGGATATATATTCTGGTGAAAAAAGAGAAGTGTGCCAAGTAACACCCACATACACTTGTGTATCACAAATATATATACAGTTATATCTCACATATATGTGATATCTATCTATAGATAGATAGATAGATGATAGATAGATAGATATCACATATATATTCATTCTTGCAACTGATTTTAGCCAAATCTACCTGACAGAATCCTGGTTCTGGTAGAATTTCCAAAATGAAACTAGAACAAATTTTTTTTAATTTAAATTTATTTCATGAAACCTTGAATAACATACAATAAACTTTTCAAATTGTTAACAGTTCTTGGCAGTCGACCTCTCAACTGAGCATTTTCAGCAATGCAAAGAAATGAGGGCAATGATCCCTTATTACACATAGTCTGGAAAATTCTAATCCAGTGGCATAAAAGACTTGTCTTCAAAATATACATCTACATGCCTTTATTCATAATTGCAGGGACATGCATCTTATTTCTAGCCCAGAGTTTTTTCCTGCCCAATCAAAACCTGCTGTGCATGTGAAACCTATTATATTAAAAACACATTTACATAAAAGATGGTTCCATGAAATTTAAAAACGCCATGAGAAGAAAGATGAGTAAAAGATCAAGTTTACGTTATCTTACTGAGCTTGATAAAGCTCATACTCTTCCTTTGATTTTAATTACGTATCACTTTCTATAAATTATTTAATGAAAGAGAGCTCATTGTCTTCAACATATCATGGATTTCCAATAGAATGATTTCTTTTTTTTTATGTTAGATTTGAACAATTCATACTCTTTGTGAATTTCGATTTCTGTATCCCAAAATAAAAAACAAAACAGCAGACTTACATGATTAGGCCTCATATTTACATTAGGCAGTATCACTTGAAGCATTTGAGCTCTGTCTGTCCTGACTGGCTTCCTGTAAGATGAACTCTGTTTTCTAAAGAACACCTAAATGTAACTGGAAAGCATCCTATCACAGTGGTGAAGAGCATGGCCATTAAAGTTAAAGGGATGCTTGACGGTTTATCCTGACACTTAAGATAGAATTTTTCAAAGTAATTGAATATGCCAAGTTTTAAGTTTCATAATCTGTCAAATGAGGTAGTGATAGCTCCTCCAGTTTGCGTGAATTAAAATCTTTCTGGTCTAGCAAGTAATTGAAGAGTAACTATTAATAATTGGTATTGGAAAATATCGGTGAGAGGTATTTGTGATGGTCTATAACAGGAAGATTTACTTAAGAAGGAAAATGATCTCCTATCTATACAAGACTTTTTCAGTGGGGTTTTAACAATTCACATTTAGTTTTTCCTTATCTGGCAGTTTTAAGAATTTTCATGTCATGTTAATAAAATTACTGCCAGTTTTTAAAATAATTTGCAAATCTGTAATACTATCAACCTATACATTACGGCTTTTCCCACTTTTTAAAATAGTTTATTATTTTTCATTTGTAATTGTCTTCATGTATTTATAGAACTGCAAGCTTATCTATAACATAAACAGTTCCCTCATATTTATCAAAATAAGGAATATAAGGAGTCAAATACCATGGATACAGGGTTAATATGTAACACTGGAAAAAGATACAGTAATGTTAGTCACACAGGAAAGAGAATAACACAATAGAAAGTAAGACATAGGACAAAGCACCAAAGCATAAGTTTAAATTAATATGGGCATGAAGGAAATCATTCTTCCCATGCACATAAGTGTGTGGAGAGCACATTCAAAATTTAATGGTGAGAGAGAGGACATGGCTCAAGTTGAGGGAAATAAACCAGAGTCAGATATTAAATGAATATATAGGACAAAGCACTAAGAGCAAGAGAGTACATAAAGCAGAGGAAATGCCAGTGTGAAAAAAATGGAAACCCAAAGCAGCAGAAAACAATCAGGTATTCATGCATATTAGCCATCACAGAGTATAGTGAAAATATAGTTCAGACTTTTGAGTTAGACAGATATGTACTGCATTCGAAAACCAATTCAATTATTATCTGTGTAAATGTGCTTCTGACTCAGTCCACTCAACTGTAACAATAGAAAAGATAATATTCTCTCTGGCTCTTAACAAATGCTAATCAATTGCTATTGATGTTTTGTAGCGATACAGGCAAAAGACAATCTAGGTTTTGAGGTACCTGAAGCTGATAAAATTTGTGGAGCCCTCTTAGGAAAAAAATGTAAATTGCAATTACCAATTTACATAAGAATACGAATTTAGAATGAGAAAGTAAATCATAAATTAACAAATACCACAAACTTCACAAAGTCAAAAATAATAACAAAACAATTTTATTAATGAACAGCTCAACACAGCCAAAGAATATATTTTTTCCTACAATATCACTAGCATATTTTATGACGACTTTTTCATAGTACAGTGATTTCATAATACACTTTTATAGAAATTATAGTTTGCTCTCTCCTCTAGCTTAATTAAAATTTATCTTAAATTATTATTATTAAAGAGAAGCAGGTTTAGAAAAAAGTTCACTTGGGTTCACAACTCAATACTGGAAACATCATGCAAATATTCAGAATTATTGTTAAATTTGGATAAACTGTTAAGAAGATTCTTTCACTTAGACTACAAAAATACAGGGCATTGCAAATTTTCATTTGCTGTGATGTCTTAAATATTAGCTGAACTGATGGTACTAATTAGCTAGTTTATCATGAATGATTCTACAGCATTACTTACATAATGGATTTTGTGTCTTACCTTTTTCAGTGTCAGTATTTTGTATCAAACCAACAACAAATACATCGTGGCCAATGAGTTCATACAATGCGATGATAAGCGGTAGGATGTAAAAAATTCAGTCCACACACTTAAGTACTCAATATTTGTTTTAATGCTATAGGCTTATGCCCTACAAATAGAGGATTTCTGGTACATTCTACTTCACACAATTCCAATACAAGTGAAAAATTATTTTCTTACATTGTATATGCTGCATTACTGAGTATATTCCTGGAAGAACACTACTTTTTTTTTTTTAATTCTTTTTTTTTTAAAGATTTTATTTATTTATTTGACAGAGATAGAGACAGCCAGCGAGAGAGGGATCACAAGCAGGGGGAGTGGGAGAGGAAGAAGCAGGCTCATAGCGGAGGAGCCTGATGTGGGGTTCGATCCCATAACGCCCAGATCACGCCCTGAGCCGAAGGCAGACGCTTAACCGCTGTGCCACCCAGGCGCCCCAAGAACACTACTTTTTTAAATAGACATCAATGAGAACCAATCTTCTTCATATAATTTTATATTTCTCAGGATAGTATAGTTTCCCACAGAATAGCTTCTGGCTTCAAGCATTTGAAATCTTGTTACTCCTCGACTCACATCTGATGCCAGGCAGTTTGTCATAGCACGGTGATGTCATAATATCATTTCAAGGTTTACTCCTCTGGCACAATATGAAGTGAACAAGCATGGTAGGCAGTACAATTACTTCTGGAAGCTAGTTCTACTCCGAGACTGATAGCAAAAATTTTACTGTCATTGGAGGTGCCAGTAATACCCTAAAACATTTATTCCACAAAGTTCAAACTCTACCTTCTCAACTTTTTCTGAGCCAGATCCTAAAAATGACTGTAAGCACTCCAGCACCACACAACAGAAGAACAAATAAGAGTAGAAAGAAACTGTTTTTAAGCAAATGTAGATAAAATATCTTTTTTAAAAAACATAGGACCATATGCATTGACTAGCTCAGACTACCATAAAATTCCTCAGATTTTATGTTTTCATAGTTCTGGAGTCTTAAAGTCCATAATGAAGGTCCCAACAAATTTTGTGTCTGGTGAGAGCTTTCTTGCTCGTGAAAGGGCCCTTTATTGGTGTGTATGCGGGTATGAAGCTAAATTTATACATACAGGGAAATTTATAGGGTTAAAAGCTTATATTAGAAAGGAAGAAAGATCTAAAATAAGTGACCAGAGTCCCTCGCAGGAAGTTAGAAAAAAAGGAACAAAGCACGTCTAAAGTAAGTAGAAAGAAGAAAGTAAAAAGATAAAAGCCAAAACAAAAAACTGAAATATAACAGAGTAACAAAGCTAAAACCTACTTCATTGAAAAGTTCAACAAAAATAATAAGCCCTTAATCGAAGAGAGAAAACACCAATCAATAATATAAGACATTACATATCCTACAGACCTTAATAGGTAATAAAAATATGAGAATATTAAGCCAACAAAATTAGAACCTTGGATGAAATGAGAGAATTCCCTTTAAGACATAAACTAAATTCACTGATGAAGAGATAGGCTGATTAATTCTTTATTTATCAATTACTGATAAGTAAACTAACACAAAAATGAAAATCTGATAATGGATATTTACAAAAATTGTACGGTGAACGTCTTACTACAATGTTAAATACTTAATTCTTGGATCCTAAAATTAGGGAAAAAATGGTTTGCTACCATCTTTCTTTCAAGATTATACTAGGGTATACAAATATTAAAGGCATACCAGAAAGGAAGAAATAAGGCTTTCAGTGCCAGAATATCTATTCCCAGATAGGCAACACTATGCTAACTTATTTATTTATTTATTTATTTATTTATTTATTTAATTGAAAGAGATACTAGCGGGAAAAGATATATTGTCAGATGGGATATAAATGTAACACCCAATTGCATGCTGCTTATAGGAAATTACTTGAAATACTTTAAATTACTTTAAATATAAAGGCATGAAAATATTAATAATTAAAGGATGTAAAAAATATACCATGCCAATAGTCAAAAGAAGTCTGGAGTGTCTCTATTAATATCATCCAGGATAAATTCCAGAGCAAAGAATATCACCAGGGACCAAGAGGTAATTTCATGATTTTAAAAAAAAAAAAAAAAAAAAAAGTGGTTAATTGGTCAAGAGAATTTAGCACCATAAATTTGGTGGCTTAAAACAACAAAAATTTATTCTCCTACAGTCTGGAGGTGAGAAGGCCACAGCCAGTTTTACTGAGTCGAGATCTAAGTGTCAGCAAAGAAATTTCATCTGCAGTCTTTAGGGGAGAATCCATTACTTGCTTCATTTAGCTTCCGGTGGCTGCCAGCACTCCTTGACTTATGGCCTCTGTCATATTGCCTTCTCCTTCTGTTGTCTGTCTAATCTCCCTCTGTTTCTTTCTTATTAGGATAATGGTGACAGCATTTAGAGCCCACTCACATAATACAAAATGATCTCATCCCAAGATCCTTAACTTAATCACCCCTGTAAAGAGCCTTTCTCCAAATGAAGTAAAATTTAAGGTTTCAGATATTAGGATGTGGATTCATTCTGTGGATTTATTCATTTTTCAGGCTATTAGAGTACCTTTATAGTTAGTTTTGAAAAACAGGTAATAATAGAACCCTAGATTTGATCTTTTCAAATTGTTTTGCTCTTAAAGATCTTTGTATTTTAAAGTTAATTTTAAAGTCAGTTCCTCATTTCTCCATAATAATTCACTGGAGATTTGATGGGATTTTTTTATATTTATAGAATACTTTAGGACATATTGTCACCTTAAAAATATTGAGCCTTCAAATCCATTATTTAATTAGAACTTTAATCTTTCTCAACAATATTTTATATTTGTCACTGAACAAGTATTGCACATATAATCACTATCTTCATCCACAGGTATTTTGATTCTTCCTGCTATTGTAAATTATTATTAATTTTTTAAAAGATTTGATTTTTTAAGTAACTTTTGGATTCTTTAGGATTTTCTTTGTATATAATCAACGTTAATAAATATAAATTGACTTTTATTTCATTTTGTTGCCTTGTTACACCAGTTAGAATTCCAATGTTGAATGAAAATTATTAAAGAGGACATCCTTACTTTGTTCTCATTCTTTATATTGTCTAATTTTACAGTTGTTTTTAAAGATTACTTATTTTAGAGAGAGAAAGGGAGGGAGCATGAGTGAGCATGTGAGTGGGGGGAAGAGGCAGAAGGAAAGACTCTCCAGCAGACTCTGTGCTGAGTGTGGAGCCTGATTCAGGGCTCAGTCCCAAGACCCATGAGATCATGACCTGGGCCGAAATCACAAGTCAGTCGCTTAACCGACTGAGCCTCCTAGGCGCCCCTAATTTTACAGTTTTTGTTGCAGAAAGGTACAATCCAGTACCACTTAAGTTCATCATGACTATTCTGATTACCATAGCTGTGTCAAAACTAATTTTGAAACTTAGTGGTTTAACTCGAGCAAGTGGTTTACCTTGCTCATGAGTCTTTCATTTGGGGAGCACTCAGTAGATCTTACCTACTCAACTTGAATTCAGCTGGAGTAGCTCAAGGCTAGGGCTAAAATTATCTACAGGCTTTCTCACATTTTGGCAGCTGATAGTGGTTTAGGCTAATAAGGGCTATAAGTGATAAATAGGGATCTTAGCTGGAATGTCTACATGTGGCTATGTTGCAGAATTTTGTTACAACATGGTAAGCGCATTCTATGAGCAGGTGTCCCAAGAGACATAGCCAGACTAAAGCTTCATCACGTTTTATGTCACAGTCACATAAACCACATTATTACTTTAATCAAATTCTATTTTTTGAAACATTCACAAAGCTACAGCTATTTGCAAGCAGAAGGAAAGTAGGCTTCACTTTCTGATGGGCCTGGTACATTTCTGGAGGGGCAGATAGGATCATAAATACTCCTACAAACATTTGTTTCAAAATACAACATATGGTAATGGTTCGATAATTTATTGTAAAGCTGTATTCTATTTGTGTATTGCACCAAAAAAATGAAAAATGCTAAACGTTCATCCTAAAGTAATGAATTTACAATGAAGTATAACGCAGATGTTAAAAGGAGAAATCTCTACATTTTCTTCTAAAGTATAATTTCCAGGTAAATAAAACAAGTCCTCAAAGTGTACATGGTAGCATAAGTGATACAAAAATGACTATAAATACATAGGTATGTGTATATATGTAGATAGCTCTGGTAGAATACGTAAGAAATTAACAACATAGTTGCCGCAGGATAATGAAATTGGGTGACAGGAAGAGAGAGGGAGAAGGGATAAATTAGCTTTCTTAATTTTTTGTGGATTTTAAATATTAGAATACATGTAATTTTTATATAACACGTACATGACTAGATAAATAGTATTAAGCTGAAAAGACAGCTGTTTATGTTTCTTATAATGTGGTAAATATTATCAAAGAGATGCTGTGAAGGAACTCTTGAATAACCCAGTACTTCTGGGGAAGTTGGAGATGACTTTACCAAGGAAATGACTTTTGACTTGGATATAGTTTTTTCCTAATGTTGGCTCATTTCAGTACTCATCATTTATTTTATCATTTTATAATTACATTTATTTTAGATTTGTTTAAATCTTCTCACTCACCAAATATACATCAGCTTCTTCATTTTCTTTTCTAGTCATTGGCCGTCAGAACTGAATCCTAGATTCAGATATACTGTAACTGAATCATAAACATTAGATAAACACAGGGCATCCAACCTCAAAATGGGAAAAGGGGAGATTGTTTATACCTGTTTGCTCTCTCTAAAGAAGTATATTGAAGGTTGTGTTTGTTTATTTATTTATTCCCCCCAAGGTGTTTTCAACCAAAATAAAAAAAAATAATTTATTAAATAACTAGATAATTCTGTGGCTTCTGGGTGGCTCAGTGGGTTGAGCTTCTGACTCCTGATCTTGGCTCAGGTCATGATCTTAGGGTAGTGGGATGAAGTCCGCATGGGGCACTGTGCTCCACAGCGGGTCTGCTGGAGACTTTCACCCTCTCCCTTTGCCCCTCCCCCATCACAAATAAATAAATAAATCTAAAAAAAATTTAAATCTAAAAAAACAACGACAGATAATTCAGCTAAGTGCCTTGACATAGGTTCTTATTACTGAAACATGGCTGACCGGTGCATTCTTTCCTTTACTTTGCCCATCTAGATGAAGTTTACTAAGTTAGAGCATGTAAAATTTTTTTCAAAATATATTTTTACCAAGAAGAATATTAAACATAGACTAAAATTAGTTCATATGAGTAAATAAAATATTTCTGGGGGAAAATTATGCCTACACTGTCAAGTGGAAGTAGATCTAATACAAACTTTCTACTCTCATAATTTGATCACATCAGGATATCATAAGTATGCATTTTGGTAAATAAAGGATTTGGTTCCTAAATCTAAAAGCCCAATATTGTGATGACAAATAACAGACCTTATATGTCTAAGCTTCCACTGAGAATTCAATTGCTTTATCTTCATTACTGAAGAGTGATACTATTTTTAAAGTATTTTATTTAAACATACAACTGAGTTGTGAATTCTATAACATGGTGGTTTTGTACAGGGTTAAAAATGCTCAATTTTTAGTGGCACAATTTTAAAACCACTCTATAATTATTCATTTCCAGTCGGTCACTATTTAGAGAATAATGACAGCCACTCTAGGAGTATGTTTGAGAAATTGTTGATAAATTTAGCACTTAATAATTAGATTATGTTATTAGAGGAGTGCTAAGTTTCAGGCATTGAAATTTAACAACTCCTGAAACCTCTTGTTGAGGGTACTTGATTCTATTCCCATGGAAACTGTTCCTGCCT
Organism: Ursus arctos; assembly: GCF_023065955.2. NCBI lineage: Eukaryota > Metazoa > Chordata > Mammalia > Carnivora > Ursidae > Ursus > Ursus arctos. The sequence goes on from NW_026622764.1 coordinate 19,252,799, forward strand.
TGACAAATAACCTGTAAGTAGATTTTGAAAAAATGAGTGTTAGAGTTTTAAGACTTTGCTGTTGGTGAAAATTTTAAGCATAACAATATACTCCAGGTGACATTTTCTTTTCCTTAACTTTTGGATATTACAATTAGAAAAACTGGGCTTCACATAAAAAATAATTCCAAACTAATTTATATAAATACTTGGTATTTTATTTTATCTTATTTTATTTTATTTTTAAAGATTTTATTTATTTATTTGACAGAGAGAGAGACAGCCAGCAAGAGAGGAAACACAAGCAGGGGGAGGGGGAGAGGGAGAAGCAGGCTCCCAATGGAGCATGGAGCCCCATGCGAGGCTCGATCCCAGGACCCTGGGATCACACTCTGAGCCGAAGGCAGACGCTTAATGACTGAGCCATTCAGGCGCCCCAAACACTTGGTATTTTAAACTGTATGTAAAATGGTATAATACCATTTGTAGGTAGGCTATAACAAATAAAAATATTATTTTTCGAAACTTAGGGAAATAAAGATAGAAAAATGAATTTTTAAATAATAAGCCAACAGTGTAGATAAAATGGAGTAATAGTAGCATAATAAGACAAAAGCAAGAAGAAAAAAAGTGAGAAGGAGAAAAAGGAAGAGCTGGATTAAATAAAAAAAAACTAGCAAGGTGATAGATTTAAAGTAAAACCTATCAATATTCACATTAAATTAAAAATATTCTGAACACCCCAATTGGAAGAGATATATTGTCAGATGGGATATAAATACAACACCATATACATGCAGCTTATAAGAAATCACTTTAAATATAAAGACATGAAAATACTAATAATTAATGATGTAAAAAATATACCATGCCAGTAGTCAAAAGAAGTCTGGAGTGTCTCTAGCAGTATCATCCAGAATAAATTCCAGAGCAAAGAATATCGCTAAGGACGAAGAAGTTAATTTCATGATTCAAAAAAATCCTTCCTCCTTTCTCCACTCTATCTGTCTCTTTCTTTTTTCTTTTTATAAACAATAATTAGAAGGTATCCATTTTATTTTCATTTCTTCAACCCTGTACTTTAACAACCAAGTCTAAAATTCTTTGTGTTTTATGGCTGTTTCAAGTTGATACGGTTTAGCATTCATTTCTTCAACTACAATTAATAACTCTAGTTTTGGGAGAAGATTTGGTTCACAATTTCCAAATGATATGTTTTTCCATAATAAATTAAATTGTCCATAATATCATAAACAATTCTTGGTGTTTACAAAAATAAACCTAAGTAGGCATCATCAAAGTAATCCTGGAAAATGGCACTGGTCTCATCTACAACTACATCACTAGCTTGCTGGTTGGACGAAGTATCAAGTTCTACAAAACAAATTACTTGTTTTGTTTTGTTTTGTTCTATTTTGTTTTGTCAGTTTACCTGGATTGGTCTTCTTATTGATAAAATATTTAGAGAAATCACATTTGAATGGTACATGCATCCCAAAAAGACCTTGTACCTAGTAACAGGACGCTGGAGTTGTTCCTGCATGTTTTTAGTTGCAACCATACCAAAGTTATTTTAAAGCAGTAGAGTTTTGAAGTGGGAAATAAACCTTCTGAAAATATTAAATTGTCTGCTTCCACCAAAATTCACATCCAGTAGAGGTTGGCTCAGGATTTTGCTTTTACTGATCTGAAGTCTATATTTTTGCAAGATAATTGTGGGTCATATCTTTCTCTACCTACAGCTTCCTCTGCAGCCCATGTGGTCAGAGGCATATTGTGTTTCAGAAGCATCAGGCCATCAACAGAGTGTTGCCACATAAGCCCCAGTGAAAGGGTCTGCACAGTAGGGCTGTTGTCCCACCATTTGCATTTCCTTTCGCCATATTCACTCTTGGATCACCTCATGAAGGAGCTACTATCTCCTTTCTTTCTTGAAATTTTTTCATGTACTACAGCCCAGACCATGTGCCCTGGTGCCTTCAGGTCCAGCCTAGTCATAAAACTGGTCATTGAAGGAGCTTGAAGTCAATGAGTAGAACGTTTCCCTTTATCCAATATATGTCCTTTCTGCTTGAATAGCCCACTCCTTACCCTAGAACTAAGAGAAATAACCAGCCTCCTCTGTTCTTTTCTTCTTTAAGGAGGAGCCAGGAAATGGGACTCCCAAGTCGCAGCTTGATCTTCCCTTTTCCTTTTTTTATTTTAATCCCCTGGCCAAATCTCTCTAGGTTGTTTGGACTTCCTAGTTGTTCCAATTTATACATTTGTCCCAGAAAAAATGCTACTGAGCTTCAGTATCATACGTACCATTAAAATAATAATGTCATGAGTAATATAAACACGGCATCAGTTTTTAAAACCTCAGTATTCAATAAAATATAAATCATGCTTTACTTCAAAAAAATGTGGTCAATACAAGCCAGTATATTTTTGGTAAACACACAGAAACTACAGGGTAAATGCAAACCCTGAGAGTGAAAGAAAGGCGCTTTTCATTTAAAATACTGTAATATATTGTCTATCAATCTGAAAGGTTTTCTCTGACATTGACATTTTAGAAATTAACTTCAGTAATGTATATAATTTATAATACAATTTATATATATATACACTGAGATAAAATATGTTAATAATGATCATCAAATTGGTATATATTAATTTTATCTGCATTAAAAATACTAGGAATCAATATTCTATAATATCTTAAAAGCTGTGTTGTCAACAGTTACCCTCATAATCCTCTGGTAGAAAATCATTATTCTTACCATGTTATACAGGTGAAGAAACTTACAGATTTAATGCCTCAGCTAATGATATACAGAAAGACAGTTAAGGCAAGGGTCAACAATCAGAATTTATTTGGGATGTCACTTTCAAACTGCTGTTTCACATTGACCTCTGAAAGAAAATCAATTATATAGAGCTTACTGGCTTAGAGAATGTCAATGCAATGCAGTTTAATTCATCATTAAACCTGTACTGTCTATTTTACCAGTTTATTGTTTACTGTGAATAATAATGCTGAATAAAAACCACATCTGGAGAATAAGGAAAGGTTTATTTATTGGGATGTCTACTAGACCTTAGTAACATTCCTACTTAAGTGCTTTCCTATCACACTGAAGACATTTTTTTTTAAAGGTTTAAATTCATTGAGTGATACTGAAGCAGAAAGTAGAAGAGATCATCATTCTGTCATACCAAATGTGGAGTGCTATTGCTATAATTTCTGGAATTGCATTAAAATATGTGGGGAAGTGAGCTTTCTCAATAAAAAATAATGGATTTAAAGGATAGCTGGAGTGACAGAAAGAGGTAACTAATTTTCCCAATTCCAGGCAGTTTATTTTCTGACAAAGAAAGCATATATCTATTTGTGGGTGGGGTGGAGAGCATTGTTATCTTCTGGAACTGCGTACAGAGAGGATGAGGGATTCATTCAAGGAATCCTCTTATAAAGAAGAAAATATGACAATAAATACAATGCATCCGACTGAAAGTATTGACTGCAGACATACAAATTATTCTCAAATGAATGCTTCTTGAATTCAATATTAGTGAAGTAGAAACTTAATGTTAACTTGTAATTTACTGAAATAATTTTAGTGGGAATTAAAACATCTAAAAGAATGGCTAAAAATTCCTATAAATAGTTCTAAGATAAAATTCCTAAGTAGGTATTTTGTAGGAGCTGGATTGAAGTCTTTTCCTAATTTAATTTGATAACAGTAGTTATGCAAATAAAATATCCTGTGGATTAAAAGTAGGTGATGTATGTTAGAAATAATATATGAGGGAGAAAATGGAATAGGAGTCCTCTGCATTAGACCGTACATGTTATAGATTGCACAACTCCAGCTGGCATCATTTAGATATGCTGTACTATGAAATGTGGCCCTGAAATTGTTCATGTGATGAGCCTGGAAAGGAAGGTTACTATATTTTCTCTAGTTTATTATACAATTGACCTTTTAGATGTAAGAGCTCTAGTGTTACTACTCTTAATTAAATACTACAGAATCTTGTGTCCATCTTTCTGTGCTTTGTTTTAGTCACTTGCTTTAGATCTACCTTCCAGTACTTTCGAAATCTCTCCTCCTCTGTTCTAAAGTTTGCTTAAGCTCTCCACTGAGTTTTTTCCAAAATTTACATTAAAAATTTCTAGATGTTCTATTTATATCTTTTAAAAATTGTGCCCCTTTACATTTTCCTTTGCTGTAATTATGATTGGATTATTTATTTATCTGTTTATACATTTGATGCAAATAATTTTTATAGACTTCCCGAGATTGTTTTATCATCATAAATTGCTTTGTTGTTAATGGTTCCATTTTGTTAATTCTAGTATACTCCCTCATGGATGATTACTATCTGTGTCTTTTATAATTTTAGATAATGCAGGCATCCTCAACAGAGTCAGGTGTTTTGTTTTATTATTTTTTACTCTTGGAATCCCTGGATTCCCTCTAGAGCAATGAGTGCTGCTGTGGGCTTTTATTGTGGAGGGGGGGAGCTACAGTGACTTTCCTGTTAATAGACCAGATTTTGCTTTATATTCTTCCTCCCTTAAGTCCTACAACATGCAGATGTTATGGACTTGGCTCCCTTAATCATACATGGAACAAATTTGGGGATTAAATTTTTCACAGAGGACATTTCTCCCACCTTCAACATTAAGGCCTAGGACAAATTTCTGGTACTTTCCTAGGTGCATATGCAGTTTTTCTCTAATGTAATTCTCATAAGTCTTGGATTATGTTTGGTAGTTTTGATTTGGGTTCTAGTTTCCGACCTCATTTAGGACCAAGGTTACACCTTTTCCTGTCTTACAGATACTTTATTAAACCCTATGTCTAGCAATTAGATCATACAGCTTTTCTATCCTCTCTTCCAATAAATTAATGGGTTTTCTTCTCCTGCTGTGCATTGCCATACATTTTTTTCTAGCATTTTCTAGGATTTATATTTAGTGTGGTAGTATATAATAAAATAAGGTAGGGTATGTATCTGCATATGCTAGGTTCAGCATGTTGCCAATATGTAAATAACTTCATAAGTGTCTTTTGTGTCTTTAGTATATCTCTCTAAGTCAATGTGTCTTACTTTCTCTCTGGATCACACATTCCTGTGCAGTCTTCTGCATTTTCCTTTCCCTCTATGTCATGGTCACCTGATTATGAATTTACATATACACAGGTAATTCATATTGGATATTTAGTGGAACTAAAACATTATTGTTTTAAGAGATATTAAAGATTATGTCTTTCAATTTCTTTCCATTGCTTGGAAATAATGGAAAGTAAAGAAAGTAAAGAAACTCAGACTGAGAAAAGTCAATGTCATTCAGTATGATATCCTAGCAATATCTCACTAAAACACTTTCTGATTCTGCAAATAAAAAACTTGTGGATCATATATTAGTAAAATTTGAGAAATTTTATGTTGCTCTATTGAAGTAGTATCAGAATTACTATCTGTGTTCTTCAAATACAGATCTTCATTAAATTAACTAGAGATAGTAATATGAGGCATGAAAGCGCTTTAAGTTACTTTAGAATAGCAACCTTGATTTTTATACCCATCGTGGCTTTTATTAAGCACTGTGAATGTTAGAAAATGGTTGTATTAATTTTTACTTTTCTGTTTTCTAAATGGTTCAGGTCATATTTACTAATAATTAACTATTTTTATTTAGGTTTTAAAATGTAAATATTATAGAGGTCTTTATAACTAAAGCTTAGTTTTATCATATGGACTTTCACATCAAATCACATATCATATTATATTCATATATCAAATATGTTTTTCAACTTACAAAGGTTGTTTAAAGAGTTTCTAGTTTCTATCCCAGACCAATGAATTAGAAACTTTGAAAATGTCCACTACCCATTTTCTACACATTAATCTTTTTAGTAATAGTACCCCTCAGAATGAAGCACAAAAATTCTTAGCATGTCATGGCTGGTTAATTACCTTTTGGCCCATGTTTGCTTATTCTCTGCATCTCCCGAAATTCCAAGCTAATCCCGTTTCCCCCTTTTCAGGGAATTTTGTGCATTTTATGTATTCCTAAAGATTCCATCTCCTCTCATCCATTCTTTGATCAGCACAAGTTGCTTTCCTTTCTTGGAAGTACTTAGAGTTCCTCTGGCAAAGTTTGACGTATGCCTGAAGTATCAATTCAGATATCACCTGGTTTATAAAATTTTATAGACCCCTCCAGGTGGTGAGAAAAAGATGAAGCATGTGTTGAGGCAGTAAGTTACATAAGAATCTCCATTTAATAATCATGACACAGTGTGAATGTGCATGGTCACCCTCGAGGGTTAGTGATAAACGCTTTTTTTTGAAATTATGTAAAAGATAGGGGGCGATGTTCCCTGTGTTTGCATGCATCTCATCCTCCAAACCACTCGCTCTGCTTGGTGTGACTTGACCACTGGAGTTTAGAAGCTCGTTCACAAGACCTGAGGAGTTATATACTTCTGTAGACTATTTCTTAATCCTTCATTCAGAGTGTTGTGAGGACAAGGAATGTTTTACAAGTGAAGACAAGTAAATTTAAGTACAAAAGACTTTTTTTTAAACCTACTTAAGAATAAAGCAAAACATAAAATTAAAAAACCAAAACAAAACAAAACATGTCTCTCCTACCTCAAGGCAATTTGCTCTTAGTTTCTCACTGGTATGGGGACCAGAATCTTATGATTTCTTTAAAGATCCTGAACCATGTAGTTTTCTTGCACAAAAATAAAATCAAGAAAGATTATATTCATTTTTAAATTAAATTTTATTTTTATTGAGATTTAATTGGCACATTTCATTGTGTAAGCTTACAGTATACATGGTGTTGATTTGATACATTTATATGTGCAATATGATTCCCACCATAACATTAGTTAACAAGTCTATGAATTCATACAGTTATAATTTCTTTCTTATGGTGAGAACATTTAAAATCTCTTCTCCTAGGAATTGTAAAGTGTATAATACAATATTACTAACTATATTCACTAGGTTGTGCCTTAAATATTCATTATTAATCACAAAATATATGTATGTTTTAAATACAATTCAACACTACAATATGTTAAAAAGTCCTCTAGAGAGCACACATTGAAAGTAAAGTTTGCTAAAATACTTCTACAATTTATGATCTAGGCAGTATTATCTATGAATTCATCTTTGAGAAGTACTCACACAATTGCTCACTGATACATTATATGTAAGAGAAAAGAAATAAAGAAAAGAAAATTCAGCCATCTAAAGGACCATCAATCAAGGCATTCTGAGAAAAAAAGCTCTTAATCCTATTTTAATCCTACCTCCTGATGTTAACTATTCTTTATAGTTTCATATGTATTCATCCAAGATATATGTCTATGCAAATACCATCAAAAGATATTTTAACAAAAAGGAATAACGTTATAAATATTCCTCTTTAACTTACTTTTTTCACTTAATAATACAATAATGTGGACTCTATTTTTTGCTATTCCAATGCAATTGCATTATTTTAACACCCACATAATGTTATTTAATACATTACTTTACACACTTTCAAAAGAATAATTCCATTCGTTATGGTGAATTTAAGTGATATTTTATGATACCTTACTTATTTTGTGATATTTTATGATGCCTCAAGCATATATAAATGTTGAGTACAAAAGCAATTTTAATATATAGATAAGCTTAAAAACAAGAAAGAGGGATATTCAAGAGCTAACAAAAAAGAGAACTCAAAGCCATAGTGGTAAGCTGGAATTAAAGTTGAATTAGTGTTTCAGTATATTTTAACTGGATATATATTTAGTGGCTTGGATTTTAAAATTAGGATGGAGATCAGACACATGCATGGTTATAACTAAAACTGATAAAACTTTATAAAGCTGCGAGCTGAGCAAAGCCATCATATCTGTGAACAGAGAACCATTGCTAATGAGTTCACATGCTGCAATCACAAAGCAGACACAGAAACTTACTGCCAAAGGTCAATTAGAAAACAAATCCAGACTTAGGTAAGGAGAGACTTTATTTGAAAAGATTATTTAAACAAAGAGAACAGTCTGATCTCAGTGTTCGCAAGTGTTTCGAAATCAGAGAGAAAATGGTTTTTCTTTTATAGGGAAGGATAATTGAGGTAAGCAGGAACTTTGTAGGGAAATGCGGCAAGCAGATGGAAGTGAATTTACAGTATCAGTGGACCTGTTCAACAGAAAATGTAGTCTCTATGGTCGGTCAATTCTATGGATTTATAGATCCATAGAGAATGAGTTTTTAAGGGGGATGTTCTGTACTATATTGATTGTTGAAGCTTGGAGTCAAGCCAAAAATCAGGGGTCTGTGGGGAGGAAACTACTGAAGATTTATTAAAATTTAGTCAAGCCAAGTTACTGAGTCAGTTATTTGTAATTATGAGCATTTGGTTACAACTGAGATCATTCGTCAATGAGTTGGCAAGTCCATACCCCAGGAACTAAAGATAAGAGAGCAATCTGAAAGAGATTTAATTCATTTAAGCTTAAATACCCTCAAAAGAGAGAGAGAGAAATGAAAATACAGTGATACAAAATATCGTGGCTAAAAAACTAATAGACCCTAAAATGCAAGAATTCACAATATTATAAATAGAAGCTATCAAATAGATTTGATAAAGTACCAAACAGAATTACTATCAAATAAAACCTACAGTCACTGTAATAAAAGAGCAACTTAAAGTAATTTAAACAATAGCTAAGGAAAAGTTAATGAAATGTTTTCGATATAATAAACTGGGAAAAATAATTGGAATATACATAATAGGCAAAGGATTACTATCTATATTTTAAAAACTTAAAAAATAAACAGTATAGGAAATGGTACAAAATAAAAATGATAACTCAAAAAAGAAAGTGTAAAAAGCCAATAAATATATGAAAATTATAAGAAAAATTAAAACAAAATACCATCTCTCAGTTACTATATCAGAAAAAAATGTAAGACTTTTTAAAGCCAGTAGTTAAATTTGGAGAACAGATGATGTTATATACAATCTTTGATGGAAGGTGATTGTTGCCACATTTGAGGAATAATTTGGCATTATCTGTTGAAATTTTATATGTGTGTCTTTGCCCTGGAATATGTGCTTCTATGAATTTATTTAATATGATTCTCTTTAAGTCTGTATAAGTATGTGCATTGTTTTTGACAACAAAAACATTCAAACAATCTAAATTCCTACTCTTAAAATTTTTTAAGAAAATACTTTTTAGGATATATTTGAACAATAAAGTTCAAAAATCTGAGAATTTTCAGATTTTCTTTTTTTGGCCTATAATTTGTCTGCTTTTTTCTCTCTATATATACATCATCAAGAAAAAAATCAGTGAGCTGTACTGCTATGATACATTTTGATCCCAAAATGCATCTTAATCAGATAACATTAATAATTATTGTAATAAGATAATTCACTTATTAAAGTTCTCTTACAGTCTTTGAGGACTTTAAATATTAATATATTAGAAATGTTTTATCTGTTATGGCCAATAAACTGAAGCACTATTTTTTTTTAAATTTTATTTATTTCTTTGAGAGAGAGAGAGAGAGCACAAACGGGGGAGTGGCAGAAGGAGAGAGAGAAACAGACTCCTTGCTAAGCAGGGAGCCCGATGCCAGGTGGATCCCAGGACCCCGGGATCATGACCTGAGCCAAAGGCAGACGCTTACCTGACTGAGCCATTCAGGCGCCCTTGAAACACTCTTTTTAAGATGTCTGTGTATATTCTTAAGACCTAGAGAAGCCAACTCCAAACCTAAGTAGCCTTTATTTATTTATTTATTTTTTAAAAGATTTTATTTATTTATTTGACAGAGAGAGAGCCAGTGAGAGAGGGAACACAGGCAGGGGGAGTGGGAGAGGAAGAAGCAGGCTCCCAGAGGAGGAGCCTGATGTGGGGCTCGATCCCAGGACTCCGGGATCACGCCCTGAGCCAAAGGCAGACGCTTAACGACTGAGCCACCCAGTCGCCCCTAAGTAGCCTTTAGAGCCCTGGAAACTGAGATATTTGTCAACATAACATGAAGGGCATATTTTAATAACGCAAGAGTCAAAAGACTCAAAGTGATGTGAAGTCTAGTGACTCATATTTTGGAATATTATGTTTTTTGGGTTTTTTTTGGTATCTTGCTGGTTATGGCACTGAGATAACTATATTATACAGAAAGAATCTTCTGCCTCAGGCAATAGATGGTAAAAACGTTAAGAACAATGCTTTTGTATTGTGGGAGTGAGCAAGCCTAAGAGAACTCAGCACATTGTCTGGTGGATACAATGCAACGTAAACTTCCCAAATCTGTTAATTCTTCTCCAGGTAGGTAGAGCCAGAGAATCAGAAGAGAAAAATAAAATGTTCTATCTTGGTAAGTCCCTAGGTGGGGCTATTCCATCCATTAATTTAGGAAGCACGACAGTAGAGAAGCTTTGTGCAAACTCCCCATGTTAACATATGATAGATGAAAAAAATCCAGTAAGAAAAAAAAAGTCTAAATGGCAATACAAGGTGGATAGTGTCTCAAGTGCCTCAGGCAGCCTCAACAAATTTCCTGTGGCACAATGAGACCTTGGGGCAACCTGATTATCTTGGGTGCCAAAATGTCCACTGAAGTATAAAGAAAAACTGACATATTTATATAGGCAAAAATTATAAAGAGGACTTGTTTCATAGAATAACGAATTAAATGTCAGTAACCTGCCTGTTGCTATAATTTAGGACTCTGATAAAAGGTGGCCACAGCTGGTGATGGTACCACATGGATAGACAACAAGCCACATCAGTCAGTCTTCTCCCTATACTGCCATATGCCTCAATACTGTATGATATTTAAGGCAGAGTATTTGGAAAGAGAGCACCCATTCAACTATCTGAAAATTATTATTTAATTTGAACTGGGTGAGAAACACAGTGCACTCTTTGAGAGTCATTTCACTAAAGTGATAATTTTTTTATAATTAATGATATCTTATAAAGTACGGAAAGGTTCCTTCTTTTTTCCCCCAGAAAACATAGATAGATCAGTTGATCTATTGATAGATCTATGTAAGTAAATAGATTTATAATTTATCTAAGATTTAATAGATATAAAGATATCTCTCTATAGATGATAGAGATATAGAGACAGAGACAGATGCAGAGACAGAGAACAGACAACAACCAAGATCTTCTCTTTCTGAATTCAGTATATTTTTTATTATATCATATTGCTGCCAGTCTGACTACCTGCCCCACAAGAAATTTGCTTTGATTGCTTTGTACGGTAAATGAACTGGTTTTTCACCTGCGGGCTTTGCTTATTCTTCTTAACACAATTCAGAGTTAATGATCCCAAATAATTGTCAAGCTTGTTCAGGGACCATCTGCCAAATCAAAAGAGACATTTCTCCCTGAGAATGAAAGTGTGTCTGCATATATGTTGTTATATTTATGCCTTGCGAGGAAATAAATGTTGTAAAGGGTCTGATATCATATTTTATAATAAAGGGGTCCATTTTTTATAATGATAATAATTATTGCCACCATTTTCAGAGCACATTTTATTAGGTCCTTTGCTAATGACTTTATGGGAAAGTATTATTAGCTTTATCTTCCAGAAGAACAAATTGTATTTAAAGAGATTATGTCGCTTGCCAAAGATCACCCAGATAATACGTGCCATAGATAGAATAAAAACTGAGAGGCTATTCTTAGCCTTTATACAACATCATTTCAATTTACTCAAAGTGATATGATCTTATGTCTGTATTTCTATTTATAAAGGTATATATCACTTCGAAAGTGTTAATTTATTGGTGATTTCTATATTAGTTGAATAAACCTTGATCTTATAACTGCTTTGTTGAGAATAAACTGCAGGGGAATAAGAGCAGAAGGAAAACCACTTAAGAGACTATAACAGTAATCAGAATAGAGACTGTTTTTAATAGTTCAAAGTGGTGGCAGTAAAGATGTGGTGAGAAGTGATAAAACTCTGTTGTATTTTTCAGTAGGATTTGATAATGAATTGAGAATGGAGTGTGTGAGAAAGACAGTAATCAAGGACAGTTTCGGGATTTGTGTTCTAATTGCCTACACAGATAAAGTTTCCGTTGACTGAACTGGGAAACAGTTTAGAAGTAGTTTTTGGAGTCAGAAGATGGGGCAGCAAAGGGCAGGAGTTAATTATGAACATGCGCAAGTTGAGATGCTTATTTTGCTCCTGACTGGGTTTGGGTTCATTGAGGAAAACAGAAATTTGATAGTGAAGTTAAAATTTATAATGTTGTTGGATGAGATGAGAGTTAGGGTTACAATATTTAAGGAAATCACTACCGAAGGTTTGTGAAGTTATTGCTAAAACGTAAGGCAAAAAAAACACTAAAGCACATAGCCCATAATTTTCAAGTATCACTGGGAAATTTTCATGAATTACTGATAAAACTCCCACTATCTCAGTCTGTACCAATAAAGCAGGTGAATCTCAAGTGATCACTTCTCTGGCTGTGATTCTCATATTTGTCCATACATCTGGATGCCATTCCCATAATTATCCTCCTTTTCTTGTACCATACAAATATTCTATGAGTTCTCCATGGTGATTAATCCTACCTCAGAACCATAGAGGAAATTGATGCCAAAAAATGTAGTTCTTATCTGTTCCTCACCATGCAGAGAGGAACTTAGAAGGAGATATCGATGATACTAAGTTGGAAAAATAAATAATCCAGTACAATTCCTAATTAAAATATTTAGTAAGCTCTTGGATAGAAGAGTTGATTTTTCAGAGAATGAGTTAGTATTAGAATTATAAATTTGGTAGTTGTCTTTGTTTCCTAGGGCTGCCATAACAAAGTACTACCAGCTGAGTGACTTAAAAGAATTGAGTCACAGTTCTGGAGGCATTCCAAAATCAAGGTGTCATAAGAGCCAGGCTGCTCCTCAGACTCTGGGCAGAATCCTTCCTTGCCTCTTGCAGCTGCTGGTGGTGACCATCGATCCTTGGTGGTCTGTCTCTGTCATCACATGAATTCTTCCTCTGTGTCTTTATTTTCGCATGGTATTTTCTTCTCCTTATAAGGATAAGGAGTTGGGTCTACCCTAACAGTCCATCTTAACTTCATCACATCTGTGAAGACCTTGTTTCTAAATAAGGTCACATTCACACATTGACTGGTACTGGGGGTTAGGACTTCAACATATTTGGTGGGGAGGGAAACAATTTAATCCATGACAGTAATCTTCAGAGCGCTGAGGGTATTCAAAGCCTTAGGTCTGGATAAAAACAAGTAGGAAGCCCATTTGGGTAAGGAAAATCTGTGGCCCAAAGCTTCTCATCTGGCACACAGAAGAGATAAGGAATCAACAAAGGAGACTGAGAGAGTGGTTATTAATTAGAAGGGTATATTTGTTTTCTATAGCTGCTGCTGTAACAAATGGCCACAATTTAGTGGCTAAAACAATACCATGTTGCTATCTTTTGGTTCTGGAGGTCAGATGTCCAAGATGGTTCTTACGGACTAAAATCAACGTGTCTGCAGGGCTGTGTTCTTTTCTGGCAGTTTGAGGGCAGGTTTTGTTTCCTTGTCTCCTACGGTTTTTAGAGTTTGAATTACTTGGCTTATAGTTTTCTTCTATTTTTAAAGCTAATTCAGTAGCCCCCCCCCCCCCGCCCCCTGCAGTTTTGCTTTTCGTGGTTTCAGTTACTTACAGTCAGCTGCAGTCTGGGAGGAGATGATCCTCCTTCTGACACATTACACATCATAAGGTCAACAGTGGTAACCTAATGCTATGCCACAATGCCTACATTACCCATCTACTTCATCTCATCACGTACACGTTTATCATCTCACACCATCAAAAGAAGAACGGTGAGTACAGTGCAGTAAGATATTCTGAGGCAGAGAAAGAGAGAGACTACATTCACATACATTTTACTATGGTATATCATTCTATTTTATTATTGCTTAACTGTTGGTAGTCTCTTACTATGCCTAATTTTTAAAGTACATTTTATTATAGATATGTATATATAGGAAAAAGCATAGTATATAGGATTTGGTACTGTCTGTGGTTTCATGCATCCACTGAGGGTCTTAGAACCTGTCTCCCACTCATAAGTGGGGACTATTGCAATAGCCAGTTCAGTTTTTCCCACGTATTATCACTGACTCTGACTCTACTGTCTTACTCTTCCATTTTAAAATGACCCTTGAGCTTACATTGGGCCTATCTGGGCAATGCAGGAAAGTCCCTCCATTTTAAGGTCCACTTATTAGCAAACTTAATTCTATTTGCAACCATAATTCCACTTTGCCATGTAACATAACATATTCACAGATTCTGGGGATAAAGACATGTGTGTCCTTGGGAGGGCATTATTTTGCTTACCACAGAGGGAAGCTAGAAAGTGTAGTATTCTTAGGTCCAAATGTTACAGAGGAGGAAAAATGATTGAGCGCGATTCAGTCTTGCTGATGGCCTAATTAAGTTAACTAGGTTACTTCCTGATGGTTCCATGAGGTTAAGAAATGAAAAATGAGCATAGATTTAACATCTGGGAAAACACTGGTAGTATGAGACGAGCAGGTGATGTGTATGATTTGGATGAAAGTCTCATGTAGGTAATTCAGGCAATGATGGTAAGAGAAAATATAGATAGAGCAAGTACTGAAAACTCCAGTGTTTATTGGAGATGTGATATCAGTTGTCACTAAGAATTCATGCAATCCTCACCAAAACTCTATTTAATAAAGTGGACATTTTTGTTATTTGCATCTCTGTAACATGCTATAGAATTATTCAACATGCTATGATTGATTAATATAATTTAAAAATATGTCATAAATAATGTTACAGGGAGTGTTGTATGGTGTTAAACTATTTACAATTGTGTGATGATGGACATAATATTGTAATTCTGCATAAATCTTGGTCTACTTTATTTTAGATATGGAAACTGAAGTATTAAACGCCCCTTTTATTTTGGGGGAGAATTCTTTAAACAGAGATTATATTCCTTCTTTAGTAGAGAATTAGGAAATGACTAAAAATACATTCATATGTTAAAAACTACCTATTATTTAAAGAGATTGCCAACTAATAATTTAGGTGAAGATAAAAGGTTTCTGAATGCTCTATTAAACTATAATATTGTTTTAGGATTTTATGATATTATGTTGAATATCCATCATTTTAAAATCATACTTTCTGAAAACTGTAGATTCTAAGTTCCTTTCTACCAGTTGGATGCTATTTTCCTTTTATAATGTCCCTAAGCAGCTTGATGCTTCAGTTTCCTTGTTTGTAAAAGAACTGTAAGCCAATCAGTTTATCATACTGTGTTGTAATCATGTAACTCAACAGAACTTGTATAAATTATGAAAAAGATATAAAATTGAAAACAGAAATTCAGATGATATTGACTTTTAGTAACTTTAAAAAAAGTAGTATTTTTTTGGAGGGAGGAGACAAAATCAAATGTTGCAATGTACCTGCAGAATCTCATGTTTCCTACTAGGGAGTTACTAAAGATAACACAGAGATAAGTTTTTATATAGGTTTATTGTTTTCTTTTTGATATAAATAAAAATTTGGAAAAGCCAATTAATGACAAAATATAATCATATCTTTTAAACAAAAGTTATTTCTGAATGTTGATGGTATATTTTGATAGTCATACATTACTGCTATTATGAACACTCATATGGGTTGATAAATATTTAGTTATAAAACATATTTATTTTTCTATACTTGGCTGTGCAACTTGGCTTAAACAGATTCAAAAGTTCTTGTCCCTTAAAAAAACAGACTTAAATTTTTTTTCTGTATCAAAATATTTACAGTGTACTTGACATGTGCCAAGCACTATTCTAGGAGCTGTGAGCAATTAAAACACACATGCGTGCACGCACCTGTCCCCGACCTGCCCCCACAGCTCTGACCTCATGCTGCTTACATTCTATGAGAGGACAAATTTTAAGTAAAATTAAAATATGTATTTATTAATATAATAACATCTATTTAACCCATGTGAATTTCTAAATAGTTTTAATATTGAAGCTAAATCTGATATTTTTAAGGCCCTACATCATAAATCCATATTAATGTGACTTTTTAATGAACTTTTGTTTTTATCTTTGAATATCATTGATTGGGCCAATTGAAAACTTGCCAAAAAATTATAAAATAGTTATAACTATGCACACTGAGATGGCAAGGGAATTTGAAGGAATGTTTAATTTTTATATGCATTTTAATAAAATTATTATAAAATTGTGATCATAAAACATAAATTTGAAGCACCCCCAAGTTTATAAATAAAATAAATAAGTACTGATTTTTAAGTGAAAATTAATGTATGTGACTTTTCTATTCAAATATCATACACAAATTATATTCTGAGGAGTTATCTCAGTTTGTTTAGTTTTTTCTTAGAAATATAATCAGCATGTTTTCAAGATACTGTTTTCCTGTGAACATGTATAAAGAGTTTTTAAAGTATTTTCTAAAATGTATCATTTTTATTTTCCCTATATTGAACTCCTTTGAATATCTAAGAATATTTGCTTATTATTTCCTAATATTTTAATATAATGTAGAAGCATTATCATGAACTTTTAAATTACCTCACATCATTTTATATTCACAAATTTGTATGCATGCAGTTGTCATGAAACTAGCCAGAGCTTTTCACAGAATGTGCAATTAACCAATGTTCAAAATTGCTTTTTCTATCTGGACATACAAATAAGATGCAATACATTTTGCTAGAAAAATTGCATAAAGATTATTCTGCCATATTTTAGCACTAGCTACATAATTGGATGCATTAGGAGTCTAGGAATTTCAGCAAGAATCTGCATTAATCCCCACCAAGCTTGAGTTAGACATAGTAGAAACCCTAAAGAATTCTGTGCTCTTAATTACTGCTCCTTTCTTTTTCGATATAGAACTCCCCTGGTGAAGAACGACTGAAGAAAAATCCATCACTGAGGCCCTCAAAGTTTATAATCCTTCCCAGTGACCTTTCCATGAACCCAAATTGAAGGACATTTTTAAAGAAAAGAGTGTGTAAGTATAACATTTAAGAAACTGACTTAATTAAAACAGTAAACGTTAAGTTGGCATGAAAGCAATTTCTACTAGATCACCTGTCAGCATACCAAACAACATTTTTTGGTTTTGTTTTTAAGCTGAACCTCCTCAACAGAGACCGATATATTTTTTTTTATCAGAGATAATTGTATTTTAAAGACATTTTTAAAGGTCACAACAGACTTAAATTTGCTATAGTTAGAAATAAACTTTTAAAAATATTTAAGAGTTTAATATGAATACTTTACTTTTAAATTCTGAGAGTCTTTTATAAATATCCATGTTTAGGCAATCTTACATATGACTGCCTTGTCTTCACTGTAGCTCCTCTTGATTTATTTCATTTCTAGAATGATTTTGAAAATTGACAATGCAGTAGTCTCTAAGAAACTCCAAATCATGAGACTGTAACATACTTGATATTTCTTAGCCTAAAGCATCATTTAAGTAAAAACTTTTTCTTTCATTGTAATTCATTTGAATCATCAGTACCTTTGTACCATTGCCTGTATTGTGCACAACGATATTTCAGTCTTTTTTAAAAAGATTTTATTATTTATTTGAGAGAGAGAGACAGTGAGCGCATGTGTTCACAAGCGGGGGGGGGGGGGGGGGGGCGGTGAGGCAGAGGAAGGAGCAGACTCCCCACAGAGCAGGGAGCCTGAGATGGGATTAAGTCATGACCTGAGCCTGAAGGCAGACACTTAACTGACCAAGCCACCCAGGAGCCTCTATTTCAGTCTTTTGGAAACGGCCTCTACACAGGTGTTTTCAACAGCTATGAACACAAAATCTAACCATTTAGTGGATATTCATTAGTTATTTCATGTTTGTCACAGTTTCTGGTATCTAACATGTGTTTAAATTTTGTTGAGTTTGTATGTGATCCCAACTGACCTTAAGTAGTGAGGAGAGTAAATAAGGGGGGAAAAAAAGGATGGTTCATTTCCTTCCCAGTGAAAATAGAAACTTTATTTCTTCTTCTTGGTTCTCAAGAGTGTCACTGAAACACTGTTGCAAATGCCATGATTTCCCCTTCCCCTTCATTTTCACCGCTTTCAGCTTTCTGCTTTGGTGTCCCAAACTTGCTATGTTAAACCTTGTTCAACTTGTATAACTTTTCTGTGAGTCAGGATACGTCTGTATCAAACAGCAGAAAGTTAAATCAAGCCCATGTTAACAAAACAAAGGGGAATTGGAGATGGGATGACTGTCAGGGCACCTCAGCACCACCAGAAGTGGAGTTGCCTCCTGGGAAACTGCACTCAGGGATTTGAGCGTTGTTACACCCCATCTTGGTACAATGTTTTCATACCTCTCCAATTGTCAGATTTGTTTTACCAGAATAGCTTCTCTACAAAGCAAGAGGACCTGACTGTCTGATACACCTTAGGTTGCTATTTTAAAATAGAGCTTCAGAGGATTACCAAAAAGTCTATGTTTACAGTGGGCTCCCAGCTTTAATCCTGTCACTCACATCGTTGCTACAAACACTGAAACAAAGTTCAAATTATTTACGTTGGTAAAAAGGATAATTGTAGTAACAGGTTGTTGTAGTAACTGGCATTAGTGTGCTTATAAAACCACCTTAATGAGAGTAAGTCTTTGAATTTACCTGCTTTTACCTTAGAGCAAGGTAAAATAAAACTTTGACATGTACTCATGCCTAAATTCTTTGAAAAAAAAAATGTTCTAGCTATTATTTTTTCTTAATACCAACACCCATATCATGATGACATCCTCTCTTGAACATAGCCTCTACTGTTACACTACTTTAGTTCCTTGAAGCAGCCTTGTATAGTTATGGTAAGAAATTGGATCAGATGTGATTACTGACTGTAACTATAGATTTCAGACCTCCAAGCAGACAAGGTAAAATTCTTATTCATCGTGGAACCTAGAAAAGGATATATCTTATGACTAGTTGATTTATTTTAATGAGTATCTAATTTACATATATGTTTAAAGTCATTTTTGCCTCTTACATGTTATAATATCAATGGAAATATAATTGTGTTGATGAAACTTAATTGCTACTGTATTTCAAATAATATATTGTGATTATTGATATTTTCAGATAATTTGCAAATGCAGAATTAATATTGCCAAAAATACCATAATATAAAAGCTATATAGTTAATAGTTTTCTGATTTTTTTCAGATAACTTACAAAAGCAGAACTAATATTACAAATAAAATTCTAATATAAAAACTATATAGTTAACACTTTACTACTCACTATAGATAAAAAAAGATAAAAAATTAGATGAAATAAATTCAAAAATAAGTGTAAACTCCAATGTAACTTATCTAAAAGCATTGATATAAAAAATGATTTATAATGCTAAAATTTTTTTATGACTAGGTTACAGATGATATCCATCATCTTATGAAATTCTTCAACCTTCCGATCTTTCTGTCGAAGTAATCACTATTATTACCATAACGGGATAATATTTATATACTATATATACTCCATTATCCAAACCAACTATAATTTCCCAGAGTATAAGACCATATTTTAAAAGTGTCTGTACCTACAATAGTAGCTAGAACAAACTATATTATTGTATCAGAATCTATCATTCCTTTTTCTCACTATATTTTAATATGGGACAGAAAGATTTCTTGAAATATACTTCAAATTAACATTATTATCTAATACTAATCATCACTTTAAAAACTCAATAAATTTCTCAATGAGAGTATTAGAAGTGAGGTGTCATCTACAAAATTTTATATTTTTAGAGGCAATACTAATCTTTAGATTACACTTATAATTAGACGAGTCTACAAAGAACTGTAGTAATGTTCAAGCCTGTGAGTAGAACTGGCAGTGAGTCAGAGATTTTGAGTAATGTTTGGCAGGATACATGTGAAATAATCTTTTATCACAAAGTGTTTAAAATCCCTATTTCTGCACTGTGATTTATTCATTGACTTGTTCCTTCTAAGGTGAATAATAGAGCCATTGGACAGTGCATAGCTCTTGAAGTGATCTTAGAGGTACTTCTCCTGACAGCTGAAGTGTTTGTTGTGACATTTAGTATAATTTTGCAAGTTTTGACTATCTTTCAGAAATACTAACTTCCCCATATTTTTTCCCTTAATTCAACTTAGCAGTGTGTTTCCACTTAATCTTAAGAATCTTCTGGCCTCTATGACCATTTTCTTGTGGTAATTTTGAAAATTCCCTCAGGTCCAGATGGAAGACACGCCAAATAAGTTTTCTATCAACAACAGGCAATGCTGAGGAATAAAGACTAACTTAATTTAATTTTACTCAACTTAATCTTTTCATTCATCCACAAACATATATAAAGTACTTGTAATGGATAAGGTACTTGGATAGGCCTTGATGATATACAGAAATATTAAAATATGGACACAGATTTTAAGAGGCCTATGTTTTAATAAGATAAATAGATAAGCAAATCAGTGATTATAAAACAGTGCTTGAAGTGCAGTGGGGGCTATTGAAGATCATTGAAAGAGAAAACAATCCAATATTTGACGATTAGCTGAGGTTAGGAACATGAAGTAAGGGGTTGAGACATTTTGGGTGAAGGAAACAGCACTTTAAGAGCCTGAGACATAAAACAATGGCACATTATGTACTTGGAAAAAAATGTAGATCAGACTTAAACTTCTATTCATGAGTAAGATATGACCTGAATGATTCTTTGCAGAAAACTCCTATAAAACTTGGACGTAAAACACACAACATTGTTGAACAAAAAGAAGTAAGCAGATTGTGGTGGAGGTACATAATCATAGAAAGGGAATTTTACAAGTACATTCCCATCTTTTATAGATTTTATCCTGAGGTCATGCATCATCAGTGCTTCAAATGAGGGGGCAGTGGTAGTGGGAAGTCAATAGCTTGTGGCCTGGAAATTTTGAGACCCGAATATGGAGAGACTCTGGTTTACAAAGAGAGGGAAAAATTGTGATAGGAAAAGAGGCAAATAAGTCTCAAATTCTGTACATCGTATCACTCAATCATGCATGTCTAGACCAAACAAACAAACAAAACCCCACACAACTAAAAACATCCCAAAAAACCCTCAACTAAAAACAAAGGATCTGAAATGAGACCAGAGATACGGCCCATGAAACAGTTTTTGATTCAAGGCCAATTAAAATAATTGAATGCTAAAGCAGAAGAAAAAACTCTCAACAGAGAAAAATAAAATAATCTCCTGTCTCCCCCAGGTGTTATTCACAATTTCCAGGACTCAATCTAAAATTACCTGATAAATGAAAAACCAGGTGAATGGAAAACACTCTCAAAAGGAAAGGAAATGAACTGAAACCAGTAACACGATGTTCCTAATATTACAAGTATCAGAAAACATGGTAAAGTAGGTATTATACTTACCCAAAGAAAAGTTTAACACAATCTACTCCTAATGAAAGGAAAGAGGAATTCTCAGCACACATATATGTATGAGAAGAAGGAAGCAAATGGAAATTCGAGACCTGAAAAATATGATACCTGCAGTAAAAAAAGTTCATTGGATAAAATTAACAGTTTAAAGGAGATGGTAGGGGAAAGGTAAAGTAACTTTGAAAGTACCGCAATAGAAATGACCCAATGTGAAGAACAAAAAGAAAACATATTGTAAACAATGAACAGAGCTATGGGATTAATTAGATAATATCAAATAATCAAACGTCTGTATATTTAAAATCCCAGAGAGAAAGGAGAAAGATTAGAGCAGAAAAATTGTACATATATATACAATTGTATATATATACACACACACACATCTCTCTATATACACACATAAATACACAAACATATGCACAAATACATACATATGCACACAAATATGTATGTACATATAAACATGTGTATCATATAATTTGAAGATATAACTCCTTTAATTTCCCCACATTTGATTAGCTAAATTTTCAGATTCAGCTCATAGAACTAGATCAGTTTTTTAGTTTGCTTTCCATTTTGTTATTTTGAAAAAATGTCTGTGTGTGTGTGTGTGTACATTTTATATATATATATTTATAAATAAACGCATGCATATATATGTATATATACATACAAATATATATGTGTATATGTGTGCACATATAATAGTAAATATATTTTATATATGCATGTATACATATACACACATACATATGAGATTTAGAACTGTTATGAAATTAAATTCTGTTACTCAACTCAACAATATATCTTGCAACACAAATATAGGTATAAAATATGGACCAGCTTCATAATTTTATGCCCAGTTTGCTATTGCTTCACTTTGAACTGCCCTCTCCTTGCTATTGATGCATAACAGCTGAGGTTGAGCATCTGTACCCTCCAATGTTAAAGTCATTAAAGGCAATACAGAAGCTGTTGCTCTGGGAGATGTTATGTGGTGGTATCATTTCGTGCATGAGGGTATCCATTATTTAGTATGTTTGTTTATTTGAAAAAAAAAATTGTATAATTTCTTCAAAATAGGAAGACTGCCAGAATGGTCTCTTATTAATTGAGCAGTCTTCTTTATTATTTATAGCTATTGATGATGCTAACTTTGAACACTTGGTTGAGGTAGGTCATAACTATTCATTGTATAAGTTTGTTTTTCCCTTCTGAATATATGAACCTTAGTCAACTTTTACATTGGGATTGCAAAGTTTGTTTTTTTTCTGGTTCCAGTTCTACCTTTGCTTCTACATTTATTGCCTGCTTTCTTCTACAAAGAAGCAGTTTCCATAAAGGTCAAATTTTAGCTTATATTAGATCTTGGAGAAGTGTAGAACATAGAAATTCAGCAGAGCGAGAACGAGACAGAAGAGGTTGTGAACCAATGAAAAATACTTTCTCAGAAATAGACCAGACAAAAATCATACAGCACTTTTTAAAGCTTCAGTGGCAGAATCAATACCAAGAGTTGTCAGAAAACCACTCGGTACTGATATGTCTAGATTTGAGAGGATCAGCACAGACTATTTCACGCCTTATTAGGGGATTGAAAATGTATACAATTATTCTAGTTTGGGAAGAATAAATGGCAGTTTCCTTAATCCACATGCCTGGGAAATTTATAGAGTTAGGATGCTTGAGGAAGACATATGGAAGATGAGACTTACTAACGGTATCAGGCGGTAACAAAACACATCAGTGATTGAGTTGTATTTGGATTGATATATCATCTTTTTATTAGGATCATACTGATGCATAAGAAGTTGTAAACAATTGAACAATTGACAATTGGGCAGACCTGGAATTTAAGTTGTATTATTTACAATAAAGGGACCCCCAAGAGAGTATAAAGAAGAGCACATCATAAAAATAAATGATATAATTTAAAATGTAAATCCAGATTCCACTTATGCCTAAGAAGTAGGAAGCCAGAAAGAGTGTCACTTCTATCACCATCACAACAAAAGCAAGGTAATCTTCAAAAAAAAAAAAAATCTTAAATCCACCCATTAAAATTTGAAGTTACACAGCAATGGGATGACCTAACATCTAAAGAAAGACAGATGAATGTAAGAAGAGACAGAGCACAAGCACTCCCTCACTTACGGCAGAGGGTAAAGAAGGGAAAGATAGAAGTGCCTTACACATGATTAAGAAGGATTTAGTTACGATTCTTAATTTGTTGCTAAAGACTGATGTGGTTTAGCATGAGAGCTGTAGACAGATTTTGTAGCCACAGTTGTGTTTTTCATCACGAAACTCCACAAGGCAAACCCAAGAGAATCTGCGGGAGGAAAAGAAGGCTGGATAAAGTCACCCACATTGTAAGGTCCTAGAAGGTAGAGGCAGCCATAAGGAAAAGACAAAAACCTTGCCAAAACTCTTCTCTTCTTAGGACAAAAGCCTGAAATTGAAAGGAGAGTAACAAACCTTGTGGACCATAAGGTAAAATTTAAATGTATTGGAGATGGAAAAGGAAAAATATTTCTTTCTTAAGGGTGTGGTCATTTGCAGGCATACATATAATTTCCTTAGACATGACAGTGGGTAATAAGGGTATTCTCTGTCTCAGGACATACTTAGCTTTTAGAATACCTTTTTTTCCTGGTCTCAGAAGCCAACATTTCTCACTGATTCTGCATTTTCTCCAACAAGCTAGCATGTACTGAGTAAAGGCAAGAGCCATCTACCTCAGGGGAAGAACAATAACACAGAAAAATTAGGGATTTTGTAGCTACAGTTTTCTTTGAGAAAAAGGTACATGAAAAAAATTGAGGGTAAAATAGGAATGATAAGGGAAAACTCCAGCAAACTAGTCCCCACTCTCTAATCATAGGTAACACTAGATGTCTTTGAGTTGATACTAAACTCATGTTAACTATAACAGAAAGGAAACAAAACACAGTTCTATTGCTGACTAGAAAGTTCAACCCCCTATATTAGTGGCTTAGCAGTAGGAAGAGTATTGATATTAAGAGTCATAAATATAATTTAATATAGAATCAAATGTTCCTCACAATGTTTAGTATTCAAAAAACATATGACACACACAGATACAAGGTAAAAACCCATTATAAATTTAATGAGTAGGAAAATAAAACAGAGTAAGATGGGGTGGGGAATTTTAAATAACAATAACTAATATGTTAAAAGACCTAATGGATGGGACTTTTCATTTTTGGTTTTCAACATAAGGAGCTTGAAAGTTGTCCCTCCATCCTAACAGCAAATAAAAAGCTGAACAGACTGAAAAATCAACAACTGTTCACGTGAGGACATAAGACAAACTGCTGCCCCCATGATTGGACAGGCAAATACAGAGAATAATAACTTAAAGGAGTGCAAACTGTGCAGTAATGAGGAGTAGAAAAGCCTAAATTATATTTGATGAATTACTGGAGGCTCAGTGTAAACAACTCTGAGAGTTAAAAACTCCAGGGGAACCCTGTAATTTTCTAAGACTTAACTCATAATAAATATGGGAGAAAAGTCCTCCCCTGCTTCCAGCAGGGAAAGGGGAAAAGGAACCATTTTGCAATATGCCAGAGCACTCTTCTTACTAACAAGGCCTGACCTAGGAAGAAACTACTTAGTCAGAGCCTAACCTTCTGGGGGTATTATTAGAGCCTAATTGACTCGAAGGAAAGGAAACCAACCCCATCCTTTTCTAGTCTTCCATGCAAAAGAAGAAAAATATCCAATGACAGCTCAGTCTAGCCATCCTCTCCCAACCTAAGAGTGAAGGAAAAAACACAAAACAAAACACCCTGAAAACACTTTTCAAACACTTCACCATCCAGAAGTAAAGGCTCATTGAAGACTGATACATAATCATAAGGACTATAGAATGCTTTCTGTCCTCAGACACCTTACCAGCACATTACTAAAAGCCTATTTATTTTACCTGGTACATCATGGCCAATCCAAAAAAAAAAAAAAAAATTGCAAGCCATACCATAAGGGAAACAACACAATTTGAAGAGACAGTACAAGCATCAGAACCAGGCATGGTAGGGATTTTGAAATTATCAGATTGGGAATTTAAAACAACTATTATTAATTTGCTAAGAGTTCTAATGAATAAAGTAGACAGCATTCAAGAACACATGGGTATTGTAAGCAGAGAGAAAGAACCAGAAAGACCTGCTGGAGATAAAACATACTGTAATAGAAATAAAGAGTAACTTTGATGGGCTTATTAGTAGATGACATGGCTGAGGAAAGAATCTCTGAGTTTAATAGAAATGTCCAAAACTGAAAGCAAAGAGATCAAAGACTGAAAAAAAAATCAGAATATCCAAGGGCTATGGGATAACTGTGAAAGGCATAACATGAGTGATGTGAATACCAAAAGGAAAAGAAAAAGATAAAGAAACAGAAGAAATATTTGAAAATATAATCACTGAAAATTTCCCCAAACTAATATTAGACAACAAACAACAGATTCAGAAAACTAAGAGAATGTTAAGCAGGATAAGCGCCAAAAATTTAGTCCCACATATAATTTGCAAATACAGAAAAATCAAAGATAAAGAAAAAAATCCTGAATGAAACCAGAGAATTAAAATACCTTATTAATAGAAGAACAAATAATTACATTTGACTTCTCTTCGGAAACCGTATAAACAAGAAGAAAGTGGAGTGAAATATTCAGTTCTGAGAGAAGAAAAAATAAAAAACAACTACCAACTTAGAATCCTATATCTTGCAAAATATTCTTCAAAAGTGAAGAGAAATAAATACTTTCTCAGACAGACAAAATGAGGCAATATGTTATCAGTAGACCTGCCTTGCAAGAAATGTTAAAAGAAGTTTTTTTAAACAGAAGGAAAATAACATACATCAGAAACTAACATCTAAATAAAGGAGGAGCTCTGAAGAAGTGAAAGTAAAATAAAAAAACTTTTGTTTTTTTATTCTTAAAGATTTATTTATTTATTTTAGAGAGACAAAAAGAGAGGAAGAGCACAAGTGGGAGGGGGAGAAGGAGAAGAAGAGAGAATCTCAGGCAGACTCCATGATGAGGAAGGAGCTCAACGTGGGACTCGATCTCACAACCCTGAGATCCCAACCTGAGCTGAAACGAAGAGTCAGACATTTACCTGACTGTGCCACTGAGGCACCACTTATTTTTCTTATTCTTAATGGACCTCACAGATAATAGTTCTTTCAAAATAATATGAACAATATGAATTATGTATGCCTGTGTATATATTTTATGAATATATGATTACATAATATAACATATATATTCTTTATATGCTAATATATAAGTAAATAATATATAAATAATAATATAACATATAAGTAATATAATACATATATGTAAAAATATATAATATATAGGTAAATTATATAATAACATATACGTAATACATATAATAATATATAAGCAAATAATAATATATAAGTAAATAAATGATATCAATGATATAAGGGATGAAAGGGAAGAATTAGGATTATTTTGTTATTAAAATGTACTCAAAGTACCTGTGAAGTAGTATAGTGTTATCTGAAAGTAGACTTTGATTAGCTGTAAATGTATATTGCACACTCTATAACAATCACTAGAAAAGTAAAAAAAAAAAAGAAAGGAAAAAAATTTCATACAGAATTCTCAATTAAAAGCACACAGACAGAAAGGGAAAGACTGGAAGACAAAAATAGGAATGAAGAATAAGGGCAGAAAACATTAACAATTGTGGTAGATATTAACCTAACTATATTAATAAGTCTGAATGTTGATGGCTAACTGTACCAATGAAAAGACACAGATTGTCAAAATGGAACAAAAATCACAACTATCTGTTGTTTACAAGAAACCTACTTTAAATATAAAGACATATAAATTAAAAGTAAGTGGGTGGAGGAAATATACTATACTAATGCTAATTTAAAAAGAAGTAAGAATAGCTTTATTAATTTTAAACAAAGTAGACTTCAAAGCAAGGAAAGTTATCAGGGATAGAGAAAAACATTGCATAATGATAGAGGGGTCAACTTACTAAGGACAAAACAATCTTTACTTTGTAAGTGCCTAACGATAGAGTGTTAAACTATGTGAGGCAAAATCTAATAAGACTGCCGAGATAAAGAGATTAATTCACTATCATAGTTGGAAACTTTAATAGCCCTCAGAAATGGACAGACTCTGCAAGCAGAAAATCAGTAAGGACATATTTGAGCTTAACAAAAACATCAATCAACTGGATATAATTGACATCTGTAGATCACTTCTTTCAACAATAGCAGAATACATACTCTTCTCACACTTACATGGAACATTGGTCAAGGTAAGCCACATTCTGAGCTATAAAATACACATAAAGAAATTTAAAAGAGGGGGGATTGGGTGGTGCAGTAGGTTAAGTGTCCAACTCTTGGTTTCAGCTCAGGTCGTGATCTCAGGGTCATGAGACTGAGCCCCACATTGGGCTCTGTGCTGAGCATGGAGTCTGCCTAAGTTTTTCTCTCCCTTTCCCTCTGGCCTTCTCTCTTGTGTGCTTGCTAGCTCTCTCAGATAAATAAGTGAAAGAAAGAAAGAAAGAAAGAGAGAAAGAAAGAAAGAAAGAAAGAAAGAAAGAAAGAAAGAAAGAAAGATGAGAGGAAGGAAGGAGGGAAGGAAGGAGGGAAGGAAGGAGGGAGGGAAGGAAAGAAAGAAAAGAAAGAGAAAGAAAGAAAGAAAGAAATCTTTTTTAAAATAAATTTGAAAGAATAGAAATCATAATTTTATTTGGTCTCCTCTCAGACCACAAAGGAATCAAACAGAAAGATAACTGGAAGATTCCAAAATTGTGGAGATTAAACAACATACTTCTAAATAATACATGAATCAAAGAAGAAATCTCAGAAGAAATTTAAAAATATTTTGAAACAAATGAAAATGAACATATAGCTTATCAAAATTTGTGGGATGCAGTGAAATGCAATGCTTAGAGGGAAATTGATAGCATTGAATGTGTATATTAGACAAGAAGTAAGATCCAAAAACAATACTCTGTTTCTACCTTAGGGAGCTAGAAAAAGAAAAAAGAACAAGTATTTGATAAAATCCAACACCCATTGATTATAAAAACTCTCAGTAAAAAATTGAGAACTTCCTCAACTTGATAAAGCATAGCTTAAAAATACCCTACAGGTAACATTATACTTAATAGTGAGAAACTTGTAGTTTTCCAACTGAGATCAGCTACAAGGTAAGGATGTCCCCTCTTTTCACTCCTTTTCAATATACTAGAAGTTCTAGCTAATGAAATGAGACAAGAAAAGGAAATAAAAGTATATAGATTGGGATGGAAGAAATAAAGCTGTTCAGACATGACATGATCATCTAGTGGAAAATCCGAAAGAACTGAAAAAGAGGCAGAAAATGGAGTGTCATCATTAAAATTCTGAGAACACAAAGCAAAACCCTTAAATCCATGCACTATACTCTGTGAAAAAACATTCAATTATAAAGATAAAATATATTTTTTAAAGAAGTGTTTTTATTTCCATCAGACTTTCACTGTAGGAAATGTTAAAAAAAGATTCCCCATGCAGAAAGATGATAATTCCAATAAATAAATGATTTTCTCCATAAATAAATTAATTCTATGAAACTTGGTAAAGTAAGGATAAACATAAAAGATAAATTATTATGTTTCATTTATTTAAAAGATAGTTGACTTTCTAAAGCCTTTAAACATTTTCAGCAAAATTTGCCCAGAGCACTGTCCAGCCCTGGGACAACTCCTAATGAGGAAGAAGAAAGGGAAACCTTCTTGCTGGTCTTTGAAGCAACTGCTAGACAGGCTGAGGCTACAACCACAGTCCTTTGAGAAGAGTCCGCTTCCTCTGGCACCGGCGAATGAACCAGAACTTCAGGCTGCCATCCAGACCATCCTTACTCTTCCAGCCAATCTTGTGTTTGGGGGATGATGGGCCATTTAAAACACGCACTGCGTTCTTACCACAGAGCGTCAGCTTCTTTCTTCAAGTCATCCCCTGCCCGTTGCGAGTTTTGAATAGATTCCGGTGTTCTGAAAGTCAATTCTAACACTTTTTGCCAGCTCATTAATTACTGCTGGGGAGGAACAGAGCTCTAGAATTAGCATGCTTAACCCCTTACTCTTCTTCTCTACCTGAAAATATACTAAGTATGTGTTGATCTGTTTATTTATTGCATGCCTTAGCATCCAAAAATGAAACACAAATATAGTGATTTTATTTTGCTCATCATCTGGCCGTGGTAGTATAAATCATGCAGGCCCAGAAAAGAATAAAGCAGGACAGTAAACAACAGAAGATGACCATTAAAAATCTAACACTAAACTTGGAGTAGTAGTCCAGGGAGAGTATTCTTGTTAGGTTGTCACTCTCCTCTTTACTGCAACCAAGTTTCCAAGCAGTTCTGCAATTCCCTGGGGACTTACTATTATGTCAGTTCAGGGAGAGGGGAAAAAAAAAAGAGCTGTGGGAGGTAGACTACTACTTAAAGTCTTGTTCCCAGAGAAGTACACATCACTTGTGCCCCAACCTCATTTGGTTACATGTCTGAGAAATACAGTTCAAAAGCAGAGAGAACGGATTTTGGTGAGTTACAAGCAATTTATTCTGTGGAATAGTTAGAATTGGTTTCCTTCCTGGTCATTACTAAAGAATGGTGGTTAGTTTTCTTGGGAAGAGTAATTCACTTCTTAGGAAGTGAAATCCAGGAAGAGAAGGTGCATATGGTAAGGTCTGGAGACAGGTAAGAGTTTGGAATGTTTCATATCTGAAATATGGCATGCCCTAAAGGGAGAGTAGTGAACATGTTGGAAAAGTATGCAAGGACTAGACCAAACAGGATATTTGTGCAATATTTTATATTATAATTATATATTTATATTGTATATCATATGTACAAAATTTTTAAAATTGTATTTGTGTTGCAATGTGAAGCTTCTTAATAGATATTAACCAAATGGAAAGTGAATTGATTTTACATATTTTAGGGATCACTAACTCTGTAAATGCAGAATTAGCATGAAGCTTAATATATTCATGATCAGTGAGGAAGCTTTGACTAACAGAATGGCAGTGAAGATAAAAATAAATATATTATGTTTAGAAGTAAAATCAATAGAAAATACTGATTTTAGAAATATTGACACAGACTTGCAATTTTTAGCCTGAAAAAAAAAATTTGTTTCCAAATAATTGAAAAGGTATCATGTAGTAATGTTCTGTGTTACTATTTGAGGTCATTCTTTATACAGTACCTTCCATAGAATACATTCTTGATACGTACATTTTAAAGTAATGAGTGCTTTTTTAAAAAATATTTTATTTATTTGAGAGACAGAATGAGCAAGAGAGAGCACGAGTAGAGGGAGAGGCAGGGAGAGAGGGAGAAGCAGACCCTGTGCTGAGCAGGGAGCCAAATATGGGGCTAGATCCAAGGACCCTGAGATCATGACCTGAGCCGAAGGCAGACGCTTAACCAACTGAGCCACTCAGGCACTCCACGAGTGCTTTCAAAGACAGAAAAAGTACAACACTAGGGGCAGAAAAGAGAAGAATAGATGGTGCATATGGAAGACATTCAGCTCAATATAAAAAAGAATGGTCTGAAAATAAGAAAACGTTTTAATATGAAACCAGATGTTTTAAAGCCAATGGCCTTTTCATAAAAGGTGTTAGATTATCTGAGGTTAGACACGGAATCACAGAGAAAGAACTACCCACTTAGTGGAAGACTGAAAAGCTCTGTTCAAACTTAATGGACAAGGAAACTTTGTGCTTAAATAAGTATTTGAAAACAATGTAGACAAAAAACAAAGTCCAAAAGGGAGACAAATCCTGGCGAGTCGTCTTAGTACTAGCTAAAAAGATTGCATATGTCCTAGCAGGTAATGTGCCCGTGGCAAAGATAAAGAGCATTCAAACTTGCGTTCTATACATGTCATTCATAATTTTCCCTAATACTATAATAAATATGCATATTTTATTTAAAAGAGGCAGTGTTTAGATTCCTCTAATATGACTTAATTGATGAGCCAATGCATTTTATACTTTAAAATCATACTTTTTTGTGGTTAAATCAACCTGAAAATTGATACTTGGTATAAAAATGTATTTGTATTTTAATATTTTTTGAAAGAATTATTAGAGCCTTGATTGAACCTATTACCTACTGTGAAAATGAGAAGGATTTTTAATTAGTTTTATTGAAGCTGTGCAGATAGTGATAAATGATGAAAATCTTTTTTTATTATTGCTTGTTTTTGTTATTAATAATTGTATAATGGAATTCAGTATATAACCAGTTCACCTCAATTGTTTAATTTTCAAAGTACATTTTACTGAAATACGCTTCATTAGAAAAATTCAACTTTGGAAATGGAAAATCCCTTCAAATCCGAATGGCAGTTAAATAAAATAGTTCAGGTTGATCCTCTCCTCAAGGGAAAGAAAGAGTGGGTCTAAGTCAAAATACAATGGGAAAAGAGGGGATTTGACATAAAACGTTGCAGAATAATGTGACATGTGTTCATAGAACTTTCATTAAAAACTCAAAAGTAAATTTCTTTAAATTGGCACTCAGATATGAGCATTTGTTCAAACAGCAGAATTCACATTGTAGTAGTTGCATAATCAGCAAAAATGTCAAACATTTTCTATGTTATTCCTTTTTCCCCCTCTCTGTTGC
The DNA here is from genome assembly GCF_023065955.2 of Ursus arctos. Classification (NCBI taxonomy): domain Eukaryota; kingdom Metazoa; phylum Chordata; class Mammalia; order Carnivora; family Ursidae; genus Ursus; species Ursus arctos. The sequence goes on from NW_026622764.1 coordinate 19,284,996, forward strand.
AGTGACAGAAGTAAATTGAGTTTTTATGGACATCCTCTGTTGGGATCAATAGTGTGTTTGACAACTATCAAATGGTAGAGTCCAGGGGTCTAATGTTTTACTAAAGAGAAGGATTGGCCAGCAAACTGTGACAAGGACCCTCAGAAATAGTGTTTTTGTATCTGCTGATACTGGATTTTAAGGAAAACTATTTTATTTTATTTACTTTTTTATAATAATTTTTATTATGTTATGTTAGTCACCATACAGTATATCCTTAGCTTTTGATGCAATGTTCCATGATTCATTATTTGCGTATAACACCCAGTGCACCATGCAATACGTGCCCTTCTTAATACCCATCGCCAGCCTATCCCAATCCCCCTCCCCCCTCCCCTCTAAAGCCCTCAGTTTGTTTCCCAGAGTCCACAGTCTCTCATGGTTCATTCCCCCTTCTGTTTGCCCCCCCTTCATTCTTCCCTTCCTTCTCCTACTGATCTTAAGGAAAACTATTTTAATCTAAGTCTGTAACTACAGTCAGCCACCACCATCATCTCCCTCCCAGTATGCTTTCCCTTATGTACAGGGAATTACAGACTTGCAAGGATTCTTCTCTCCGTAGAACATTTAGAGAAAGGGGATTTTGACTCACAGTGGTTTTTTGAGTCAGCCCATTGTAACAGTTAGTTCTTTATTTTCTGATTCTGGTCAATCTGCTTGGTCCACTTTTAACATTGTTGCCTAATGTGATCTGTATGTTATAGTTACTTTCCTCCATAGTTCTGATGCTTCCACCCATCTACCAGCCATGTGTTCTAGCTTCCCTAGAACACCACCACCTTTGGTCCACTCCAGGTAGTAGGCTTCCACAGAAAGGTTGAGCACAACAGATGATAATTTCAGCATCATCCAGAATGTGGTGCTCTCCTTTCCTAGTTTTTTGAATATGTCTAGCTCTGCCATCCTAGACTCTTGGCCTTCAATTGCATATCTCCAAAATGTTCCATTAACTTACTGAAACCTGAACAAGAAAATATGGAAATTTTGAATTACAGCTTTTCTGAGCTGCCAATGTCATCAACCTATTTGGTATTCCCACTTTAACTCATAACCAGAGAAATTATATATTTTTATGTAATTAACTGTTCAAGCTTTGAGAATAATGGCTGTGGATTTTCCTGTTACTAGGATTACTATGCTTGGCCTTCATTCCCATTAATTCATTGAAATATATACCCTTTTCCTTCCTCTCAACCTTTGGGTGCCATTTTATTTTTAGGTGAATTTCTTGTAAAAATATACATTCAGCTTCACTCAATTTGATTCCCCAGCAAGGGTAATGAAGGCATTCATGTTTAAGGTGTTGACTAATATTTTCATTTTTATTACTGCTATCTCAAAAAATGGTTTATTCCTGCTAGCCATTTTATTTATTATTATATTTTATTTTTATAGTAATTACATCATATTATAATTATATTCTATTTTTAGATACCCTAAAGTTGTATATGGAGATATTTAAAATATACTTTTATCAATATCAAGACACAACCTTTTGATAGCCCAACTTTTGTCCTGGGGATCTGTTATAGTAACTTAATGAGTTAAAGATCCTCATTAGATAGTGAATCTCTTAGAATTAGAACTTTGCACTATTTCTATCTCATTTCCCAGTGTCAGAACAATTTATGAGATAGGAATCCATCAAAATCCTAGAGGAGAACACAGGCAGTGAACTCTTTGACCTCAGCTGCAGCAACTTCTTGCTAGACACGTCTCCAAAGGCAAAGGAAATAAAGGAAAAAAATGAACTATTGGGACTTCATCAAGATAAAAAGTTTTTGCACAGCAAAGTAAACAATCAACAAAACCAAATGATGCCCGACAGAATAGGAGAAGATATTTGCAAATGTCTTATCAGATAAAGGGCTAGTATCCAAAATCTATAAAGAACTTATCAAACTCAACACCAAAAAACCAAATAATCCAATCAAGAAATGGGGAAAAGATATGAACAGACATTTCTCCAAAGAAGACATACAAATGGCCAACAGACACATGAAAAAATGCTCCACATCACTTGGCATCAGGGAAATACAAATCAAAACAACAATGAGATACCACCTCACACCAGTCAGAATGGCTAAAATTAAGAAGTCAGTAAATGACAGATGTTGGTGGGGATGCAGAGAAAGGGGAACCCTCTTATACTGTTGGTGGGAATGCAGGCTGGTGCAGCCACTATGGAAAACAATAAGGAGCTTCCTCAAAAAGTTGAAATAGAGCCACACTATGACCCAGCAATTGCACTAGTAGGTATTTACCCCAAAAATACAAATGTAGTGATCCAAAGGGGCACCTGCACCCCAATGTTTATAACAGCAATGTCCACAATAGCCAAACCATGGAATGAGCCCAGATGTCCATGGACAGATGAATGGATAAAGAAGAGGTGATACACACACACACACACACACACACACACACACACACTAGAATACTACTCAGCCATCAAGAAAATGAAATCTTGCCATTTGCAATGACATGAATGGAACTAGAGGGTATTATGCTAAGCAAAATAAGTCAGTCAGAGAGACAATTATATGATGTCACTCATATGCGAAATTTAAGAAACAAAGCAGAATAATAGGGGAAGGGAAGGAAAAATAAAACAAGACAAAATCAGAGAGGGAGACAAACCACAAGAGACTCAATCATAGGAAACAAACTGAGGGTTGCTGGAGGGGAAGGGGGTAGAAGGGTGGGGTAACTGGGTGATGGATATTAAGGTAGACATTTAATGTAATGAGCACTGGGTATTATATAAGACTGATAAATCACTGAACTCTACTTTTGAAACTAATAATACACTATATGTTAATTAATTAAATTTAAAAAAATTAAAAAAGTAAAAACAAAGTACTTATGGACAAAGTGCCAAAAAAAAAAAAAACCAAAAAAAAAAAAAAAAACAAACCTTCATGCCATACAGACTGAACTCAAGGAAATAAGAATAAAAAGATTATCCCCTAGATCCTATTGCAATGATCTTCAACTCTCCTTAAGGGTCATATCTTCTTCAGTACCCATCTTTTATTCAGCAATGCGAGCCTCTCCATTTTAGTTGATCATGCTAGGAAATAAATCTACCCAATTGTTCATTTCTTCCTCAAGTTGTCTTCATTGTTTCTATAATATTTCCCTATTCCAGCATATATTTGAATTACACTCTGCCTTTCATTTAGTTTGTGGCTGGATTCTGTTTACCCATGGTCTAACTACTACCTTCCTTTTTCAAATCTCTCTCAGTCCATGTCTCTTCAGAATTTAATTAATGGTTAATTTTCTATTCCATGCATATGCATATGTTCAAAATGAACATTTTAAAACTACATTCAGTAATTATCAATACTTGCTACTAAGTAATAAGAATACAGAAAGTATGAACAATGGTTTTATTTGCAAAGAACATTCAAAGTTTAGAATTACCTGTATTGAAACTAAACATATTCTTGGGCTATTATAAAAATGCATTTTCACATTGAACAAAGTTAATTAAAATATAATATCCATTCAAAGGATATAAGGTCTCACCTGACCCAGGATTAAATTGTATAGCTTCAGTTGTTTGTTTATTTATGAGAACTGAATCCTAGAGGATCATTGATAAATTCAAGCATCCAGAGGCATGTGTTCTCAGAAATAATTGAAGAAACTGGTAATGTTTAATCTGGAAAAAAGAAATATTGTAGGGCCTGTAATAATTATACTCAAGTGTTTGAATAAATTTCCTTGAAAAATTAGACCACCTTACCTCAATGAGAGGAACTCATAGCATAATTGAAGGAGATAGAAATTAATTCATTATGTGAAAGGACTATTAGATGTCAATAAGTGAAATTGGCCAGCTTGGAAATTTTTATATCTCCAGTGAGTGGAAACATTCAGAGGCTGGATAGCCATTTATTGAGATACTTCAAGAAAAAAGGGGTGGTGAGTGACTATGTGATTGATTGATCACCTCAGATCTGTTCCAATCCTAAATTATTGAGTCTGTGAAATAGCTTTAGTCTCCTCCTCTTGTTCCTAGCATCCTCATTTTTACTTTTAAAATGTTTATAGATTTATAATAGTATTATAGCAGTCTAATGGGATTATTTCCTCAGAAAACAAATGAGTAAACTGAAGGCAGCAATACAAAGTGATTTCTATAAAGACCCATAAGGAGTTCCAAAAATGGAAAATATGGTAGGTTGGAAACTTAAACCTACCCTAGAATGATTAAATTTATTGCAGGTACAAACCTAAATATAAATATGATATAGTTATTTATTTCACTGAATAAGTAGAAATTTCAATTTATGGAAAAGAAGATAATTACTGCAGGAGAGAATATTTGCTATTATTTAAGGAGCTAGCTAAGGGACCACCATGCCTTGGCACATTGTGAGATTCTATTTATAGATTAGTTTGTTGCTGTTTTTAAAAAAAGTAGGGTTAAGGTTAGGTTTAGAGTTATTTGTAAATTGATAAGTCAAATAATTAAGTGGATAACCAGTTTTTGATATCCCATTCTAAGTATGACATTGGTAACATGGTCCATTGTTTATTTTAATAATGCACTGAGGAAAGAATTATTATCCTTCTGATATAGGTAAAACTTTTATCCATCAGGAATGGTCCATGATGGGGCACCTGGGTGGCACAGCGGTTAAGCGTCTGCCTTCAGCTCAGGGCGTGATCCCGGAGTTATGGGATCGGGCCCCACATCAGGCTCCTCCGCTGTGAGCCTGCTTCTTCCTCTCCCACTCCCCCTGCTTGTGGTCCCTCTCTCGCTGGCTGTCTCTATCTCTGTCGAATAAATAAATAATAAAATCTTTAAAAAAAAAAAAAAAGAAAGAAATGGTCCATGAATGTTTTTATGAGGAAAACAATACATGAAAGAACATATGATACATATGATACAGGAAAATAGGACGATAGGAGAAAAATTGCCTTCGAGTCACTTAGATCAGACAGCAAGTAGGGAAGAACTTAATCTCAATATTTGGACAGTCATATGAAATGGGAAGCTAAAGGAAGTGGTAAAGGAGAGAGAGACATAACTGAAAGCAGCACATGGATAGGAGAGATCAGAGCATGATGAATACTTTCAAAATTGTAGAATTTGGGAAGGAGATAAAGTCTGGAGAGGAATTCTAAGAAGCTTTCTGAGTAATGAGCTCAGAACACCCATGAAGGTCTTTTTAGGGAAGATTCAATTAAAAAAATATATTCTTTGGGGCACCTGGGTGGCTCAGTCAGTTGAGCGTCTGACTCTTGGTTTCAGCTCAGTTCATGAACTCAGGATCATGAGATCCAGGCCTGCGTCTGGCTCCACACTCAGTGGGAGTCTGCTTGAGATTCTCTCTCTGCCCCCCCAACCATGCTTTTGCTCTCTCTCTCTCTAATAAATAAATAACTCTTTAAAAAATAAAAAAAATAAATATCATTCTTTATTGTTTCTGGAGTCAGATTTGTGTTTGTATTAAATTATATTAAGTGTAAATAAATTTGTGTAATATAACAACATGTAGAAACTGAACCAAAGAGGAATCTAATGTTTTATAAATTATTTTCTTCATATATAATTCTAATTTCAAAATCCAAGTTATTACCAAAGACTTGATTTTATAATTTATTTTCACCTGGATGTTTCCATACAAAATTGTTCCAAATAATTATCTTCAGAAATTGATTGGGCATTTTGTACCTTTGGGCCAGCTTAAGCATAGGTTGTACTCTATAACACAAGAGAAATGCATAATGATTAATTATACTTGGTCACCAGATAAAATAATTAAAAATCCATTATAATAAGCACTAAAATGTAACTAAGTTAAGAATCATGACCTATTATTTAAACTTAAAAAGCAACATAACTTGAAGCAATTGCAGGTAATCAAACTCTATTTGAGAATTGTCCCCTTCCTCACACAAAAAATTTGTTCAGAGTTGAAAATAGCATCTTTGTTTTTTGGTAGTTTACTGACTCCCCGCTGTATATCTTCACCTAAAGTAGCATTTTAGAACAATTAGTGACTGTAGAGATGATTATAATGTCACAAATGTGGGATTATGACTTTAGCTAAAGAATAAACAGCAGGAGGAGAAAGTCTATTAAGGAGTAAATATCCTCTTTCCAGAGAAGTATGGTTTGCAATTAGAAAGAAATGGGAACAAGAGAGAACAAAAAGACTCAGTTATAAGCACTTATAAATTTTTATATTGTTGTTAGTTTTTATCAGGAAAATATTCCTATTAAGTAAACAATCCACTGATAATAAAAAAATTAGAACATTATAATTTTGAGATGTTATTCTTTCTCTAGGGAAAGAGAATGAAATGTTTTTAGAATGGCAAAAATGATGGAGTAAAACATAACTAAAAAGTTTGAAAAATACCAAGTATATATGTAACTATTAACTTTAAATGGCTAAACAGGGGCTCCTGGGTGGCACAGTCGTTAAGCGTCTGCTTTCAGCTCAGGGCGTGATCCTGACGTTAGGGGATCGAGCCCCACATCAGGCTCCTCCGCTGGGAGCCTGCTTCTCCCTCTCTCACTGGCTGTCTCTCCCTCTGTAAAATAAATAAATAAAATCTTAAAAAAATAAAATAAATGGCTAAACATACTTAATTTAATAAGTTGAATGAAAAGCTCTGCTAAAGTACAAGGAAAGCAAGTAGACATCAACAATTTGAAATAGTCACCTCATCCATATCATAATATAAACCAGATTAAACAAAAAATGGATAGATTCAAGGTCCAGTCTGTGCAAATATTTATTTCTTAACTTAGATCAGTATTATTTTTCAAATAATGTTGAAAAAAAAGAGAATATAGAATGATAGATACGTAGATAGATAAATAGACGATAGACACAAAACGATGGTGGGAGTCAATTGAGGTCATAGATCATGTTTTTGAGGAAACTCTTCCAAATGTAATTTCCTTCTAAAATCTTTTATCTTCAATTCCCTAAGTAAAATATATATTTACAGTGATTGAAAGAAAAATATTAATATATCTGAAGGACAGGTAGAATTTTTAATTAAAAAAAAGCAGAAGGAAATCTTAAACTCCTAACTTCATGTTGTAATAAGTAAATTCCACATGAAATAAGATTTTTGGCTGACAGTTTTTAGGAAAAAAAATTGGAATTCTAAAAGAGATAGAGAAACATGATACAATAATGACCAAATAAGGAACCTGAATACTAGAGGGAAAAAAAGCAATGAGTTCTCATTCAAGAATGTTAAATCCAAGTTAGTTGTCCCTACAGTAGACTGGGTAATGGAGAGAGTAGTAGGAAATGAGGTTGGAGAGAGGACACAGCTAGATCATTTTATTAGGGTTCTCCAGAGAAATAGAACCAATAGGATATGCATGTATGTGTATATGCATATACTTACAGATACACATACAAACACACACGTACACACACAAAGAGACTGATTTTAACGAACTGGCTCATGCAGTTGTGGAAGCTGGCAGGGTTAAATCTGTATGGCAGGTCAGCAGGCTAGAAATTCAGGAGTTGATGCTATAAATGTGAGGCAGACTTTCTTCTCCAGGAAATCTCAGTTTTTGCTTCTATGGATTTTTAACTAATTGGATGAGGTCCATCTACATAAATGATGGTAATACCTTTACTTAATGCCAACTTATTGTAGATGTTAACCATCTAGGTTAACCACAATACCTACATTAGTGTTTGGTTAAATAACTAGGTACTATATCGTAGGTAAGTTGACATAAAACTAACCATCACAATTAAGTAGAGACTTTGGGACTGTGTCAAAAGATTGGCATTTAGTCTAAATGCCGTGAGAGGCTTTGATGGGTAGTGGGCAGATGGAAGGAAATGTCCAGACTGTAAACCTGGGGCCTAACAGCAAGATATTTATATTATCTGCTTATTTATAACAGTGGTTTGGAACAGTAATAGACATATTTCAAGGATGATGATCAAGTGGATTGATTATGAACTCATTTACTTAAGAAAACTTCCCAAGCATCTCAAGAAAATTCTCCCAAGCAAGGCTTGGAGCAAGGCTCCCAAGAAAGATAAAGAGTTCATTTCTACAAGTGTTTATAGAGATAATTTATCAAAATACTCAAGGAAAACTACAAAGATATTTCCTTAGACTGAATTTTTGCTTTGTTTGCTTTTCAAATTTCCAAATGTTCTTTTTTAAAAAAAAAAGAAATTCAGATAAATACAGTATATTCCAATTAAAAAAAGATAAATTTGCATTGATTTTTTTCAGTATAAACAGATTTATTTTACTATCTAATCAGTGAGAAGATGCTGCATATATATTTTTAATAGCTAAAACAAAAATTGAAGATGGATCATCGACAATGGGAAATTGGACTTAACAATTATGGAACACAGGGATAGAATAACAATGTAGGTGCATTAAAACATATTATGCTTTTATGACTTTCCTATCCTATATTGTTTTTCTTAGCCTAAAAATATTATCTCCAAGTCTTTTCTAATAAGCATAATTAATTTTTTTCTCCATTTCCTAGATATGCTAAAATTATGTACTATCACCACTATTTTAAAACTCATAAACTATTATTTAATTCATAGAAATTGTTTTCTTAATATGAGTTATCTAGCTTATAAAAATTATAACTCTGCATTCATATTGAACTCTTTCTTTAAGGACTCAAATAACTTTAGTCATTAGCTAATTGAACCACCAAATAATTACATCCTTGTAATTTATAAAGCATTTAATGGTTTCCTTCCTTTCCTTCTTGGATATTAATCTTTATTTGGATTAAAAATATGATACTTTGATAACATCTGTTATCATTCCATTATTTGGAATGGCTTAGGTGAAAGTAACTCAATTCTTAACAATTGTAAAAATAGCAAAAAATTTTTATAAAGAAAATATAGGGCTTGTTTCTATATTTAGGCAGTCTATTCAATACTAGAATTTCATTTTATTCACAATCATGATTCAATGGTAGGCAAGTTCATAGACTGGAAAGACACATGGAAATGTACAGTACAGAGTATATAGAAGGTAAAGTGTATGTTGTAAGTTCATCATAACTAGCATACTGTCTTTTGGAATAGATTGGTAACTATAGAAATGGACTTAATCATTTTGAGGAACTCATACTTGACTACTTTAACAAGAACATACATCACTGCTGAAGTTGCAGGGGAACTTGGTTTGTATGGATAGTTGTTTGACATTAACACTGTACTCCAACCTGACCCAGAGAGTCTATCTTCAAACACGACTCCCGTGGTACATTTCAACTCATCCTGTGTGGTTGGTTCCCTATTGAGTTCATCTATAGCTTCTATCTTTGCTTTTGGAGACCTTTGACTTCAGAAGTTATTCTGAAGAAAAAATCACAAAGGTTCTAAGAGTTATAGATGCCTCATAACCTCTACTTAAAAAAAAAAGTTCTTGTGATAGTATTACTAAGGTAGGACTCATTAGTAGTATAGACTAAAGTAAGAAAAGTCTACCCAGAATGTCACAATAAATAATAATACAATCAATAAAATTCTGTTATTTTTATATAAATTTTATATTTATATTCTGTTATATTCTGTTTTTATATTTATATTCTGTTATATTTTATATTTTTCAAAATATAATTTTAGATCAAGTTGTAAAAATGTGTAAGAGTAACCTAACTTGCAAATTATTCTTGCACTTAGTATAATATTAAAGGATTATTTAGAAGCCACAATATTGTAAATATTGCTCACAAAATCCGTAGTAAACTATTTTAATCTTTTTATTTTCATTTTTTTGGGACAATGCCATTTTTTCAATGTTATAGAAATGATACCTTCCTAATTAATAAAGAGATTTACAATAAGAAGTTAAGGAAACTTTGTAGATTTTTTGTTTTCATAAAATAGCAGAGGCAGACTTATCTACTCACTCATGCATTTAACAAATACTATGAGATATCCTACTGTGTGCCAGGAATACTGCTAGATACTGGGAATGAAACTGTTGAACCAAAAGAAACACAGTCCCCACTGCTATGGAACTTTGGTCTAATGGATGCACCAGCCTTGGGGAAAACAATAAATACACTGCTACAGATTGAGATATGTTCTAAAGGGAGGCAAAGGGGTTCTGTGAAAAATAAGTTAGAAAAATATCGTGATTTTGAATGGGGTGTGGGGGTGAGGAAAAGCATCTGAGGGAAATTTATAGCTGCCTTAAATTCTGATGTTTGAGTGAAATTAGAAAGCATAATGTTAGGTATCAAAGATTTGGCTTAAAGGAAGGACTAGTGCAGAGAGGAGGGAAACAATTTAAAGAACCTGTGGTTCAAGAAAACATGGAATGTTGGTGGAATTGATGCAGGGTCAGTGTGACCTGAGCAGATGCAACCAAGAGCAGATTCAGATTCATAATCAATCAGGATAGAGAGGTAGGCGGTTATCACATCACTGAGCCTTTAAACCTTTTGAAGAAATGATTTCTTTATCCAAATAGCAATGGAAAGCTGATGGAAATGCTAAAAAAAAGTGAGTTAAATCATCAGTTTAAAAATGTTTTTGGCTTTCATGTGTAAGACCAGAGTATATGTACAGAGACCAGCATGAGGAACACAAAAGGTCAGCCATTGAGATGGCAAAGAAAATCTGACTTTGGACTTTGTACATTGACTATCGTTTGTGAGAAAGAGGAAGAGGAATGGATGAAGGACTTCACATTGTCTGGCTTGTACTTCACTTATTTCCAGTATTTTGGGGGAGCTGGTACTTTCATAGGATAATTGGAATTTAGTTTTAGAAATCATTTGAGATGTCGAGACATTCAATGGATGTGTATCTGGTAGCTAGTCAGGTGTACGAGTTGGTAGCCTAGGAAGAGGTATTGGCAAGTATATAAATGTGGATATTATCCACTGATAAGAACCACGGAAGCTCTAGGGATAAGTGATTTTCCTAAAAGGAAAGCAGAAGACAATTTGATAAGAGAGCCTGATATGATACCATTAAAAAAAGGGATAGGCTCATAAATTCCACTTTTAGGGTTAAATATTAATAGAAAAATATTTTTCTCAACACGCTCATTCTTGGAACCCCTCCCATGTTCTTACTCAGTTTTATTTTACTCTTAGTATTCTTCGCCCTTTAACATACACTATAATTTGCTTATTTATAATAATCAACTTTCTATTTTCTCTGACAGCAATGCAAACTCCAAAAAGGAAATTTTATCTTTACTGTTTTTTTCTTTGACAATACCTTGCACACAGTTGGTGCTCCATGAATATCTACTGAGTGAATGAATAAGTGAATGAATACTCATTCAATTGTAGAACAGTGATATGTTTGAAATCATTGAGGGTACATGATAGTGGAATTCTTTGTTGGAAAAGAGGCTGGAAATGATGTCTGTGTTCAGGTTATCATAGGACCTTGAAGACTCTGTATTTCAGAACTTTATCATTTAGGTGATTTTAACCTACTAAAAAATTTTATAAAAGAAATGACACAATAAGACTGGTATTCTAGAATGGTATTTCTTGTGACAATATGAAAACTATTGGATTATAGTAAAACATTTATAAATATGACTTAGAGATCTGTCCAATTCCACAGAAACTTGGAAACGTTAATAGCAGTTTTGGCAAGAATGTGTGTAAGTTTTATCATTGCAATCTTGATAAAGCAAGTGATGAATGAACAGCAAACCTAGAATTAGGAAGCAATTTAGTACAATGGACAACCTAGGGTGCGGTGTGTTTGTGTGTGTATGTGTTAAAATGTGTCACAGAGAGGAGACTTAGGATTTACAATCTGTTGTTCATTTTTTTTTTTTTGGTATGGATTTTGTGTGCAAAATTCTAGCCATTCCTAACTAGCCTAGGTCTCAACTGTCTCTCAAAACTTAGCTGGTTGAGTGCGGGACATCCTTGTTTCATGCCCTTATGTATTGTATGGGTATATAACCAATTACTGTCAACTTCTGTCCCCTGCTCAGTCTGGGTATTTCCAGCCTGTAAGCTGACACTCAGAACATCTGGATCCTTGTGTTATGTTGAGTCCACTTTCCATTTTCGTATTGAGAAGTCAGGAAAGAGAGGAAAGAAATTGTGCTCCCTTTCTTTAACCACTAACCACTTTAATCACTATAATAGTGATTTGGGCATTTACCTGTTTTCATAGGAAAGCATAACCACATTCACTGGGGAATAGTTCTTATAATCATTTAAAATTTTCTTCCTGAGTTCTGAATTATAATGTGTCCCCACCCACTACCCTGACAGAGATAGTATGGCTGATTCATCAGTGTATTGAGCTCTGAGTATGTAATAGGAGAAGGGAAAGAACAATATAAATTTCTATCCACAGTTAACTAGGGGATTAGTGATAAAATAATGCTAATAAACCAGGCACTGAAAATTGGAAAACAGCTATTGTATGAATAATACACTTTCTTATGTCAAGGACAAATAAAACCTCTGAGATACCCTAGGTGAAACTGAGTGATGATGTTTCCACGCTACCACTCTAGTCCCCTCCCCACCCTTTCACCAGCTCTGGAATCCAAGTTAGCAAGTAACACGCAAAAGTAAATTTGATTGCTGTAATTTGGCATATCTACTGTTCATGTGTCTCATCATATATTTATTTGATAATTTCTAGAGCACTAAACGAACACCAATGATTGTGTAGGATTTTTTTTTTTTTAAGTTAGCAAGGCCATTCCCTTCTGTCACAATCCCCATGCACATTTTCCGTATGTTGCACCTTAACTTATGGCAATGTTGCAGACCTCTATGTAGATACACGGTGAGGGTTTGGAGTTACAATGAGTGTATTTCAACCCTATCCCAATCACTTTTTATACACCTCAGTTTTCTCACTGAAAATAAAGATATCATCTATTGAGTAGAGTGCTTTTGAGGAGTCAGTGACATAATCCACGTAGGGCACATAAACATGATGCCTAATTTGGAGAAAGCCTTCAAAATGACATATTACTGTGGCCATTAGCATAGCCAGTGATCATTATCAAGAGTACTACATCACAAATGTATCACTAAACAGGAGTAAATGTGTAATCAACAAGTGTGATTCAGTCAGAGAAGGGTTCAGATGACATTTTTTGTTGTTGTTTATTTTTGGAAAATCTGTGCTGTCACATGTGGCATGTATCTATGTATATTTATGTCTTGCCATAATATATATTCTGCATTTGCTTTTCCATGTTTTCTGACATTCTTACCACTCTTTAGGTATATACATTTTCTCCAGGAACTTCTTTTTTTTTTTTTTTTTAAAGATTTTATTTATTTATTTGACAGAGATAGAGACAGCCAGCAAGAGAGGGAACACAAGCAGGGGGAGTGGGAGAGGAAGAAGCAGGCTCATAGTGGAGAAGCCTGATGTGGGGTTCGATCCCATAACGCCGGGATCACGCCCTGAGCCGAAGGCAGACGCTTAACCGCTGTGCCACCCAGGCGCCCCACTCTCCAGGAACTTCTGAAAGTACAATTGCAATACATTCTATGTAATAGAAACAAGATATGAAAAATAATTTTGTTAATTGATTTCTTAGCAAAAATTAGGAAACTAAGGGAGTGAGGGACAGGAATAATCAGCTTTACTGTAAGGAAGGGAGCAATAAGAGGAAGATGACCTTGAGCAGTGACTTGTAGGAAAATACGGTAATTGGAACCATAGTCATAGAGCACAAAGACGCTACAAATAAAAGTATGAAGAACAAACTCAGAGCCCCACAGATTAGCCCTAGACCAGAACATCCATCTGTCTGTCTATAGTGCCAGATTCATTGACAGTAAATAAAAACAAATAGCATTTAGAGTAGAAATACAGACTATATCTTTATTAATATTTCATAACTCATTTTAACTATAAATGAGGGTTTTAATAATTCTTGAATGATTGCGAAATGGTTTCTGTTATGAAATATTGGCAGATTATCATGCATGCAACAAAGGTTTATTTTGATAATTATTTATATTATTACATGTAGAATTATTGACAAAAAAATCTGTTTGAATCGCTTCATTTAAGGAAGTGTTTATAAGTAAGGAATACATAGTTTTATCTCTAGGGAGGACAAAATTTAATGAAGAGTAAATTCATTGTATATCCAAGTATGAGAATTATAATATTTTTTCTCTATTTACTTGGGTAAAAGAAAGACAGACTTTATAACATGTATATTATTAATCTGTTGCCAGTCAAAAATAGTTCATTATAAAAAAAACAACATTAAGAAGACAGAGAATCTGAAGAGTACTGAATGCAAACTTTTGTTTTACATATAAACAACGTGAAGTACAAATATGTGTGTCATGTGGTTCAGATCATCCAGAAATAGATATGTTCATATTTACATTTTAATTTGTTTATATCTGTATTTGTATTCATATTATTAGTACTATTAATATTAATTTATGATATTAACTTCTAAACATTGCTTCACACATTTTAATGCATAGTAGTCAGTATAATATTGTTTTATTTTTAAAATATTCTTTTTTTAAAGATTTTGTTTATTTGAGAGAGAAAGAGAGCACTAGATAGAGCAAACACGAGTTGGGGGCAGAGGGAAAGGAAGAAGCAGGCTCCCCACTGAGCAGGAGCCCAAGGAAATCCTCAATCCCAGGACCCTAAGATCAAGACCTGAGCTAAAGGCAGATGCTTAACCAACTGAGCCACCCAGGCACCCCTCAAAATATCCTTCAAAAGATTCTAATTCTTTTGCTTTCTTTTTATTCCATGTTATCACTTTTTTCTCAACAGCTTTTATATCATATTGCTTCTTTCTATATTTTCTATATTTCTATATTCACTTTTCCTAAAAAATGTTTTACTCTCTGCCTCATGATTAATTTCTTCAACTATAGATTAAAAGAGGAATGTAACACTAGTATTAAAGGTGCAGAACTATTCATCCAAGTGACTGTAACATCAGTTCTTCTGGAAAAATCTCCACTAACTACTTATATTATTTTGGGTTAGTTCATTAATTTACATAATACTAATACTTACAAACTAGGTGAATTGCTTTAGTCTCTTTTTTACTACAAGATATTTATATTTTGCTTATCAGCTTGAAAAGCTATCAGCTGCAAGTAACAATAATCTAATTAAGAGAGGCTTAAACTATACAGAGCTTTATTATCCCACTTAACAAGACTGCTAGATGGAGGTGGTTGCTGGCATCAATTTTTCTGCTCAACAAAATCATCCAGGATCTGCTCTTTTCCTTTTATATTCCTCTATAATCCCAGCCTTTGGGTTTTTTTTTTTTTCTTTTTCTTTTTCCCTTCCTTTTATCGCCTCATGGTTACAGTAGGACTGCCACAATCTTTTGCATCAAATCTATACTTCAGGTCGGATGAAATAAATGGTAAAGGTAGCAACATAAAGCTCCTGTCTTGCACTTTCACAAGAAAGTAAAAGTTTTGCCAGAAGTTTCCCAGCCAACTTGCCTTTTTGTTTCACTAGCTGAAGTTGGGCATATTGTCTCTTTGAACAAAGTGGAGAAAGGGGAGTTGTAAACCTGTGTTGGCCAAATAATGGACTGTGCCTGCCATGGTATCTTCTATGGATACTTTGCTATTTCTAGCTCCTGGACTCTGTGAGGACGTTAGCACTGTAACCAACTTATCTTTATGTGATTGTGCCTAGTGCTATTGAATTGTTTATAAATTGGAACATTTTTTTCTGTTCTTTATCTTAAAAATCACCCTCCTGTTCTGGTCTCAGGCATTAACAATGATTGATTTAAAACAAAGGAAGAGGGAGACCCATGTCATCAGTCCTTCTTAGCAGTGGTTCTGAATCGTTTATTGAGTTAAACGATATCTAACAATCTGCTCTCTATTTGTCAGGTTTCTCTTCCAAATGTAGACACTGATAGCAAAGTTCTTTTTTTTTTTTTCATTTTTACCAGTGAATTCATAAAAGTTTTTAATATTGACAAAGACCCTAAATAAAGCTCCAAATTTTTGCCATTGTTAAAAAAAGTGTTAAAAGTGATGAAGTGCATTAAACCAACTTCTTTTACAAATACAATAATTATAGCACATCTGGCATCATTTCTGCTGGCCCTGCCCTGCTGCTTTTCCTCAGTGGGGACGTGGGCTGCAGATGTTGCCGATGCAGCTGGATAGTCACCCACATTCTATCACCCTAAGGCACAAGAGCCAGAGCCAAAACCAACTCAAAATTCCTGCTGCCAAAAACCTTCAGAACAGCAGAAGTGCCTTGAAAACAAATAGGTCCTGAATCATCAAAACTCAGCTTCATAGAAATTATTTTATTTATAAAAATAGGCCAAGAAGTATAAATTGTTTCATTTTTCCTATAAAATATTTATAAAATTTTGTTATGAAATTCTCTAATCATTATAAACCACATTATAAATATTATCTATTTTATCCTCTGGATCCAACAGAAAATGATTTTATTTAGAAGAGGATTTAGTGTCTATTCTCCTGATGCATGTGTATATCTAGAAAGTAAGAGTGCTTAAGATATTGTGAAAAAGATGTTTTCCTCTGAATTGAGAGTTATATTTTAAGAAATAAAATACGTGTAAAAGTATTAATATATATGTTATATATTAATATATGTGATGGGAATGAAGCTACTTTCACTGTATTGTGCTCCCTCTTCTCTGACAGCTAAAGAAAATTTAATAAATAATTTCTTCTAGAAAAGCCAAGGTTTAGGTTTGCTAGTAGTCCTTTCTTTGTCTCATCAAAACATCATTATAAGATACTTCCCCATTTTCTTTTGGTGAAATCAGATCTTGAAGTACTATACTTCCCTTTCACTCACTTTCTTCTAGATTTTTAAACTTTCCTGCTAATTAGTTTCCATAGTATTAGTGATAAAAATAAATTAATGCAATGATTAATTTAATTACTTACTTGCCATAATGAAAGGGTATGATTAAAAGTGAAACAATTTTCTAACATGTTTATGTATAATAATTAATTTCATATTTAATCCACTCACAACTTCTGCATTATTTTCCCATTGCTGCTGTGACAAATTACCACAAACTTAGTGACTCAAACTAACACAAGTTTATTATTTCACTGTTCTGCAGGTCAGAAGTCTTAAAATCAGTTAGTCAACAACATAGCTGTGTTTCTTTTGGAGGCTCTGGGGGAGAATCTAATTCCTTGCCTTTTCCAGCTTCTGGATATTTCCTCCTTTCCTTGGTTCATGGCCCTTCCTTCATCTTCAAAGCCAGCAATATCTTCAGCCTTCTCTCCTTCTCTCCCTCTTATAGTTCCATCATCATATCTTCTCTGACTCTAACCTCTTGCCTGTTTCCCTTTTTTAAGGACCGTTGTGACTACATCGGACTCACTCAGACAATCCATAATCTCCCCACTTCAAGATTATTAACTCAGTTACATTTGGATTCCTTTATTAAGAAAAGTTGCATATTTACTGATTTGGGGAATTAGCATGTAGACATCCTTTGGCTTCCATTATTCTACCTACCCAACCTTCCCTTGCAATTATCACATAAAATTTTACATAAAAAGGGCTGCCTCACATAACTACCTATCACTAGTTCACTATCTAGATGGGAATGATCTAGAAGTGAGCTGAAAACAAATGTAGAGGAAAAAATAAAGTACATGTCATTAATTTTACATTCTTTATTCATGGAAGAATGTATTGATCCTACTTTGTTAATGATTTGTCATGGCTTGATTTCCTTAACCACAGAGATTTAGATGGAGAACATTATTTGGAGAAGAAAGTGCTGATGTAAAAGCAGTTGTAAGTAGAGACCAAGAGCCTGATAGTCTTCCTTGGGCCAAGGATCAAATTCCAAAGAGTCAGTAAACTCAGGTTGTATATAAAATTCGAGTATGCATGTAGAAACGCTAAAGTATTTTACCATATTCATGAAGATATGGATTCCCCAAACAAACTGTACTACTGTGAAAGAAAGAAAGATAAAGTTATGATAACAGTTCAAAATTATCCCATCTAAGAAACTCAGCAGGATGATTTACATTTGGGAAATATTTCTAAAGAAGATTCTTCAAGTAATTAAAATTATTTTGTTTGGAACAGGAAGCACTTGCTATCTGAAATATTTACGTACAGAAAATATAGTACTAGTGATACAAAATGCTTGCTGTTTTTCTTACCAAACAGACAACTTTCTTTTGGAGTCATTGATCATTTCGCTAATAATTTCATAATGTTATTCCTAAAAGAACAATTATATAGACTATAAGCATTACGGAAAAACACATTCAAAATATGTTCATATGGTGAATCTTCAACTTTGAAGCCTGAATGGGGTTTCTGGTTATACACTAGGCTGAAGTGAATCCTTTATTTGGGCACACATTTGACTAATGCACACATTTGACTAAGACAATACAGAAATTCTATTGTGCTAATCAACGAGTTATCTTTCTTGTCTCAAAATATGTGAATATGCTTTAATTAAGCCTCTAATTGCATGCTGATTTTAATGTGTGTAGAAACAAATTAAGAATAATGAGATATTAAATAAAATGGTAAGTTTTCCTCAGCTCTAGAATTTGTAGAACTTCCTTCTCTTGATAAATATAGAGATAGTTGTGAACATTACTTTAACTCTTGACTTCATTTTATGTTTGTACAGCACAAAGTATAATTTTTCTATTTGCTCTTTCATGGATCTCTAGTTATCTTTATTTACTTTTGTTATGAAAAATTTAATTTGACCACATGTTTTTCTTTCTTAGAAATTTGGGATATAAGCAATCAATCTTTACACTCCATCGTATTACCATGAATTAAATTAGTTGTCAAGTGAGAGGACTATCAGTTCAAATGCTTCATTGTGCAATATGCACATTATAATAGAAGAATTACCTTACTTGCTATCTATCATTTTCAAGCAGTCTTTAAAAAAGACATAAGCAGATGTCAGACATCTGGAAGTTTCTGGTGACAGGTCATTTTGAAAGAAATAATTTAAACTTTGAAGATAAAAATGGAAATATGTAGTTACCTTATGCTGTCATGGAATTCTAAAAAAAATATAAAATAATCTCCCTTCTTAAGGTTTTTGTATGTTTTGAATATACAGCTCTATGTTTTATAGGTTTTACATCCATGACAGGGAGAGGGAATGAATGAGAGAGAAAAGGAGGGCGAACTATATGAGTTTTACCATGTATAATATCCTCAATGATTTAAAAAAATATTTTAAAGTGTTTACTTAAATTCCAGTTAGCATACAGTGTACTGTTAGTTTCAGGTGTACAATATAGTGATTCAACACTTCCATACAACATTCGGTGCTCATCACAACAAGTGCACTCCTTAATCCTCATAATCTAAAATTCCCCGAGACTAGATTAATAGACCAGAATGCATTGATTTTGTTTGGAAGGAAAAAATCGCACATAAGAAATTGGGATATTTCTCTTTTAAATGCTAAGTGAGGATAACAAGCATGTTTGGAGTAAGAGGTCACAAAGATAGGATAAAGTAATATGAGCTAACATTTATTAACTAAACCAAATGCTTTATATAAACTGAGTTGAGTGGTTTATCTTTAAAATCTTTTTTCCAGCCCTCTGATACTAAGCTTTAGAATTAACTAAATTTCAGACATAACAGTGACTAGGCCTATACATGTTAAATAACATGTAAACAGTAATATAGCTAGTAAGTTCTTAAGATTTGGGATTTGAATACATTCATTCACTCAACAAATGAGTTAAGCGGGTGCCAGAACACTGAGGATGCAAAGTCCTACCCTCATTGATTCTACATTCTACATTCTACAGGAAGAATCATACAGTAAATGGGTAAAAATTTAATAGATCAAGTGATGATAGATAACAAGAAGAAAAAAGTAAACAGGAGATAAGAAATTAAGTGAACAAACCTTACAAATATGTGGGGGAAGAACATTCCCTGCAGAGAACTAGCAAGTATAAAGCATGTGGGTCAAGAAAATAAAAATGCAAGAAGCCAGTATTAAGACTCTGCGGTGACTTATTAGGTGGGACACCAGATAATGTGTGGCCTAGTTTTACAGATCATAGTAGGGACTTGAAGTGTAGTCTGATATACGAAGACATTAGACAATTTTGAGCAGAGAAAGGACATGCCATAGCTTACATTTTAAAAGGATCACTACTGGCTATTGGTGGGATTGGGTTGGAAGAAGAAGTGAGATAAGTACAGAGGCCAGACAGGGGCTAACTAATTGTCTGGGAGACAAAATATATTTGCATGTACAAAAATAGTAGTGATGAAAGTGTTTAAAACTTTGCAACCATTTAAAAAATAATCTCTATAAATTTTAGACATTGATGAGAGATACCAAATAAGTTTATGTCGAAGTCTGGAGGACTGCAACATAAAAATTTTGATAAAGGTAGAGATTTTAATTGGAAAGACCTCAGCCCTGGGTTTGGATGAGAAGGCCTGGGGAAAGATCATAGTTATAGAATAGAGCCAATGACAAAACTTTATAGAATGGTTAGAGAATGATTTAGTATCAAGCTGAAAAGGAGGACATTGGAAAAGGAAGTCAAGGTTAAGTGGGCAGTGAGTTCAAATGGAAGCAAGTAGAAAGTGTTAACCTAAAATGAAAGAAATATGATTTCTTCTTAATTGGCTAGGAGTAGGAAGTAGTAGGAAGTGCTATCTTTAAAAATCAAAGAAAGTCGATTTCCTCTTAATTGGCTAAGTAATTTGACATGTTAGTTTATGTTAGTTGAGTATCATGAAATAAATGGTGGATTTTGTTGACCGTAACAGTAAGAGTATCAACAGAAAAGTGGGGGACATAAGCCAGTTTGAGGTGAGTTAAAGAGTGGAAATTAAAAACCGTCTTTAAATAAAAATGACATCAACAAGACTGATGCAACAGTAAACTACCAGTTTTCATACCAAATGGCTGGCATTTAATAAAATAATCACCAAACCTCCAGGAAGACCAAATGACAGAAAGAAAGAAAGAAAGAAAGAAAGAAAGAAAGAAAGAAAGAAAGAAAGAAAGAAAGAAAGAAGAAAGAGTAAATGCAAATATATTACAGAGGCAGTAACTGATGTGGGGTATGTGAGTGAGTTTATTTGTTGATGTTGGCTTTCTGTGGGGGGATGGTTATTTTTATACACAATATTGTGAGTGGGGAACTAATTCTCAGTAAAATAGTGATTGGTGTTATAAGGAAAGTGAGAGTAATTTAAGGAGTAATGCTCTTCTGAAACTTGAAGGAAATGGAGATTCAAAGAACAGAACACAAGTAGAGTGGATTTTTTTTTTTTTTTTTTTGATAAATGAAGGGACTTTTTTTTTTCTATTGTAATAGAAGAGAAGAAAGAGAATGGGTGAACATGTAGGTAGGATTATATGTATGGTAGGATGAATGATGTCCCCACTAAATTTCTATGTGCCAATATCTGAAACCTGTAAATACGTTATCTGCCGTATCAAAAGGAATTTTGAAGACGTGATTAAGTTAAAATTCTTGAGATGAGGTGATTAACCTGGATGATCCTGGTGGGCCAAAATGTCATCAAGGGTCTTTGGAGGCAGAAGGGTCAGGATAAAGAGGGAAATACGAAGATGTAAGCAGAGATCAGAGTAATGCCATTGTTGGAAGAGGCCCATGAACCAGGGAATGCAAGCAACGTCTAGAAGCTTAAAACCAATTCTCTCCCAGCGCCTCCAGAAAGAATGTAGAGCTGCTGGCACTTTAATTTCAGTCCCTTAAGACACACTTTTGGAATGCTGACCTTGAGAACTGTAAGAGAGTAAACTTGTGTTCTTTCAATCCACCTACCAGGAATTTGTTAGCAATAGGAAACTATTACATTAGGTTTGATTGTGGAAAGATAAGGAGATTGCAACTAAGCATTTCTTTCTTATAGAAGAATGTACCTCCTGAGATGCACATAGAGCATTCGAGAGTAGGAGGTAATAGGACAGAAGAGCATGCATAAAAATTTTGTACAGAAGATGAAAAATTTAGCCAAAAAAGGAGAAGCAATGGAGTTTCTCAGGAAATGAAAGAGAAAACAGTCTCATCATGTGTATAGGTTTTACTAACCAATATTCATGGTCTTGGATGCAGAATAGAGACATTTCTTATGACTAATCTAGAATTGTTTTCAATGTGGTAAAATGGAGTGAGGGATGCACAAGTGATTTGAGAACATTGGCTGGAGAGTGAGTTTTAGGATGAGCAATGAATCACGACAAGAAGTTCTGAAGCCAGAAAAGGGTTGATGAATAGTGCTCCAAAAGGTAAAGTCAAATGGTTTAGAACTGAATAGGTTGATGGTTTGTACCAGGTGTGGGGGGGAATTGGATGCATAATTATAGAATACAGTAATCAGAGTGGGTAGCAGTGAGAGACAGAGTCCAGGATTTTGGATGATTTATCATGTTCACTTTACTTAGTGTAAAATCACTAATAAAGGTACAGAATAATAATTTAAAAAAAGAAACAGGTTTAAGTTAAGAACAAAAGTCTTCATTCAAGGAGAGCAAATCACCAAGAAGACAAGTGGCAGCAAGAAAGAGGTAGTGGAGAAGATAGTGCAAATGGCATTTTCTAGATGGAGATGACATTTTTCTACAGGAGTAATTTTTCAGAAAGGAGGAATTAATATTTGGAAATTCACAATGAGAAACAAGGATGATATTATTGCAATCTATGTAGTTGAGAATACACGTGTAGATTTGAGAAATGTGTACAAAACCAGTTGTTAAAAATAATCATTAGTGAGGTAATGAATGATTTTAAAAACCTCTTTTCATAAACAGGACATACCACAACAATAACGCACAACAATGTATCATCACTGAGATTTCCTTACTTCACCAATAATTTATTTTTACTAGAAATTTCTAAAGAGAGATATAATAAGAAAATTATTCTTCCTAATAATCTGACAAGGATCTGCTTTAACCTATTATAAATATGTAAAAATTTCTTAAGGTATGACTGCAAATAGATGCCATAGGTTGATCATCTGTTTTGATCTATATAATATCTCACAAGGGACCTCTGCGTGTTTCTACTAATCGCAGCACAGAAATTGATACTAGAGTAATAAAAACACTGTGGGAAACCAATCCAAGCCTGCAGTGGAGTTGTATTTTTGTTTTTTCATCATACCCTTAGGTACAGCAGCTTTGGACAGATATGGACCCCAAAGAATTAAAGGAATCTTCAGACAGCAGGGCCACCAACAAAGAAATTCATTTCTATTAAATTTTGGCAACCCAGGATTTGAAACTTGGGGATTTTTAGTAGACCATAAAACTCTCAATTAATCACATTAATTAAAGCATTTTAATTAAAGCAATCATTAATCCTTGATTAAACATAAATCAATACCTCATTTCTAAACTCGGCTTATTTACAATAAGAAAGGGGATAAAGTTCATCAAGTAAAAATGAGACAAATTTTAACATTAGCTCTGATTTTGTTCTATAGCTGAAATGGAGCTGCTGGAAGTGCTGCGACTTCTGTAATCGTGTCAGTAGGCGTTGTTTCATCATTCATATAACTAAGCATTTTTTTTCCTACCATGTTGTCACTTTAGTCTCCACGGGAAATTAGTTATGTTATAATCATTCTGTTTAAATTGCATATTTATTTCTGAAAATATATAGTGGATTACCTTGATGCCATGTCAGGAAAGACAATTTCCAAAGTAATTTTCAAAATGACATATTAAAATGGATTTCTTCCAATTTAAGAGGTAGTTGTTAAGTTGGTTACAAATTTTATTTAATACTTTTATGGAAAAAATGGCTCAAGGACAATTTATTCTTCTGAGGGGCATATGTTTATTTAGCAGAAATACTATCGTCTTTATTTGGAGTTTGGTTAAGCAGAGACATTATTGTGAAATTATAAATAAAAATGCAAAATCTATAAGAAATTCAAAACAAAATTAACCGGATAATAGATTTGCAAGACTAGTTGAAGAGAACAAAATGGCAGCAAGACTCAAGTGTATCCACTTAAGTGTTACTTTATTCACTTCTCTAATCAGATTAGTCTCTCTGCAATTTCCCTGAAGCCTTTTAACATCACTTTACATATGAGTTAATTCCAAAGCTGTATAAGGATAAAATGAAGGTCAGTGTGAGGCTCTGTATGACTCATCACCTGATCTCTCCGAACTTTATGTATAAAATTCTAAGATTAAAAAGTCACATTTTTCTTGGTTTGGCTACCGGCATTCCACACGTCTCTGAATCATTCTTCTTACAGAATATTGACAAAGGAACCAAGGGTTGGGTTTTTTGTTTGATTGTTTTTTACATTGGCTGCCTTTCAACAATCAAGGGGATGACTGCATACTCCAGCAACAGGCAGAAAGACATCAAAGGAGGGCTTATTCATGACATTTCTATGCGTTTGGGGACAGGATCCCATTGGTTGCTATTTTACCTGTTTTGATTTTGAAATTTTTACTTTTTTAACTGAAGAACTGTGATTTTTGGTTGGTATGACATTATGTTACCTGTAAATTTCCCTTTCTGTTCACAATCTTATCTTGACTTAAAGCAGTTTTTTTGCTGCAGTCAACTCAAAAAGAGACTCCCCAAATCCCTAGCTCTAAAGCTCCTGCAGCTGTGGAGGGTACGGACTCCAGGGCCTCCTCTCTCCTATAAACATGTCATCTTCTCTAAGGCCCGTACCACTGGCTGTGCAGTCTTCTCGGGGTCACTATTGAGATTCTGTCTCCTCACCCCCTACTTTCTTGTATGGACAATTTCAGCTGCTCTATTCAAAATCCTTCTGTGGCTTCCTATAATATCTTGAACAATACCTGAACTCCAGTGCTGGTATATCAACCCTCTGCCTACCTTTGCAAGCTTATTCTGAACTTCCTCTTGATCACCAAGCATTCAACATACAGGTTGTTTTCCAGAATCTCAAATAAGCCCATTTCATCCCACTTCTGGTTTGTAATGCACACTTTTTCTTCTCATCAGAGGCAAGATGCTTCTCTTTCTTTAGAACTCAATCTAAATGTCTTTCTCTCAGAATCAAGGTGTAAAGGAGTCCATTTGTTCACTACAATAAGACTACCCTCTCCGTAATACTAAAATAATTTCACTAACACTGAGAAGTTAGGGGATCTTCACTTCTCGCAGGAAAGCTGAGCTTCTGTTATGAAGGAAGTCCAGTACAAAATGCACCAGTATCCAATTACTTATAGCCAATCTACTTAAACCATACTATATTCAAAAGAATTTTATGTGTTGTTTGTTGCAAAATATATCTAATCTCAACATATGTGTTTTCTCCTAAGTGTTGGTTCATAGTCAAAAAATTGACTGAAGCCTTACCACAGTAGAAAAGATCCATTTGATTTTTAAGAGACAGTCTACCAGGACTCTAAGCCATTGGCAACTTTGAAACAACATTTAAGTACTATTGTCAGGCCCAGAAACTGTTCATCAATCTCTTTCTTCTATTTGCCTTCAGGAGTGAGAGTCCTCTACGGCTGTATGTTGAACCACATTTTAAGCTCTCCTCCCCTTCCCTGACACTGCACTTTCCAAGAATGTTGCTAGTTTCTGATGTATTATAGATAGCCTCTAGAGGAGAAGCAGTGCTGGTACAATCACAAATCACACAGTGGGAATCCAAGACTCCAGGTGATTTTTACCTTCGAAGCTAAGCATATTTGATATACACCTCATTTTTACCTCAATACAATGTCGAAAATGTATATTTAGACACATACTTGAATCGTAAATATTATTCAAATTCATCCTATATTAGGCACTTTTGGCTTTTGTCCAAAACAAAGCCTCGAACAGTGCTAGTCATACACAGGTACTAGTGCAGGGGTATAGAAACACTTACCCACCACCAAGACAATTAAACTGATCTAAAAGAAGGCTTTAAAAATTTCTTCAGATCTAGCAGGTTTAAAGCGTGGTCCGGATCAA
Organism: Ursus arctos; assembly: GCF_023065955.2. Taxonomy (NCBI): domain Eukaryota; kingdom Metazoa; phylum Chordata; class Mammalia; order Carnivora; family Ursidae; genus Ursus; species Ursus arctos. Next base: position 19,310,983 of record NW_026622764.1, read on the forward strand.
GTTAGCATTAATCTCTGCTTCCATGAAGAATTCTAGGGTTTTGATTTAATTTGACATGTAGCCAGTAACCGCACCTTAGTTCAAGTGAACCATGATGAGCTAAGGGAATTTATAACCCGATATAAACCGGGCCCAGAAATACAAAGTAAAATTAAATTGAATACCATACAATTTCACAGTGTCTGAGAGTCCAGAGTTTGGGAGAATTCTTAAGGATCATCTCTATTTTCCCTGGCCTTAAGCACATCTTTCCATTGTGCTGTCTGATATCCTTACCATTCTTCAGAACTTCAAAAGTGTCTGTCTTTCCCCATGCCTGGTAGTTCTATACATATCCAACCTTTCGAAGTTTCATCTTGTATCCCAAGTAATTTAATAATTATTTTCCCCCAATCAGAACTATTTTACTCCCTAAAGAGCAATTTAGTATCACCTTTTTACATAATAAAATGTCTCCTGCTTATCTTTTAATATAATGAGCTATATTTAAAATCACAGACCATTTATTAGTTTATTATTGTGACAGGACTAGATCTTTTGAGTAAGTCATATGTTATCAGATTTGACTAATCACTCAATTTGTTACCATGTTTAATTTAGTAGCATCTTATTTAGGATATTAACATATTTATTTGTGAGATAGGTTCATGACTGTAAGATTGTGTTTAAATGTGCTTTCCATTCCTGCTTTTTATAAGCACATGGCCCCTTATCAGAGCAAGAAGCAAGAAAGGAAACATGTTTTCTCCCTTTCTCTTTCAGTCTCCACAAATGTCTCCCATAGCAGACCTTAACTAGAAACTAACTGTAGAATATGGAAAGATGAATGTGAATCCGAGCAAGGGAGAAATATGGATAGCTAATACTGCCCTTGTTTCTTTATCTTGTCACTAGACTGTAGTTAAAATGAGCTAAAACCTTCCTCCATTACTCTTTACACATTTATTTTTTCAGTTCTTATATTCCTTTTGTCCTCAGCTATTCTGGTTAATTACCTCAATGCAGCTTGGGTGGTCAGTGTTTTATCATTTGTAGCATGGCTCAAATCTTCATTCTGCGGTACTTTTAGACTTCAGCAGCCTTGCTTGTGCGAGGTTGCTATAGTTTTTCATTAACATTGTGACTGGAATGGTAGTTCTATGAGGCAGAGCGGAATACACCACAGGTTCCTGGCAAAATCTTCCTCATATGAATAATGTAGCAAATTTGAATAAGAAAAATAACCATACTTCTCTTTTTTGCCTATTAGTCTTATGGTCTGATAAGAGTATCACGGCAAACAGCCAATCTAGGCTTCTATATCAGTGGAAGCATTGTTGAATACCCTGTCAAAGCAAAAATTGTACTCAACAAAGTTAAAAAGCAAGGGAGACTTTATTCGAAACTATTGCAATAGGGGAGAGAAACAGAATTCAGCCTGAGCTTAACTCCACTAAACTAAAAATAAGATAAAATTAAATTAAATTAAAAAGGTCAAAGAGATTTTAAGAGCTGGAGTAGGAGAAATCATAAGCCATTTGCATTTGCTAACTGGCTTTACTCAAAGGTAATGTAAATTCTCTGCTAGTTTCATGACAGGAGAGAGTATTACAACTTGGCCTGTCATAGTTAGGCCTCTACATTCCCACAGAAACTGGGATACAAGGGGCCCTATCTCCCTTGATAACTGCATTTCAAAGAGATTGTTCCCAGGGCCTTGAGAAAGACATTCCTGGATTATAAATCTGGCAAGAGTCTTTAAAAAGTCTTTATATTGCAGAGAGACAGTTTAAGAATGCACAATTACAAATTTTCTTTTTTTTTTTTTAAAGATTTTATTTATTTATTTGACAGAGAGAGACAGCCAGCGAGAGAGGGAACTCAAGCAGGGGGAGTGGGAGAGGAAGAAGCAGGCTCATAGCGGAGGAGCCTGATGTGGGGCTCGATCCCATAACGCCGGGATCACGCCCTGAGCCGAAGGCAGATGCTTAACCGCTGTACCACCCAGGCGCCCCAATTACAAATTTTCTAAAGTAAATGCTCTAAAAAAATTAAAAAAGGAAAAATTACAAATTTTCTAAAGTAAATGCTCTAAAAAAATAAAAATAAAAAGGGAGTTTAGAGCCTAGAGTCAGGAAAAAGCCTGTGTAAAGTTCTGTCTATCTAAGAGTAAGTTAAGGCCAAATAATTGGTCAGTCCTGATGGAATTATTTCTACATTGCATACTAACACCTATAAATAGGAAACAAAATTTTTGTGCCTCTCCTACATCTACTCTTTGATACCTGAACTAAATAAACATCACTGGTATGGAAGAAACAGAATTATTTGTCTGTGACTGGTTTAGAACAAATGCTGCATTCTAGACCACGACCCACGTTCAGTGACTCTCACTGCACCTTGCTGTCTGTTCCAGTACCGGTGACAACTGGCCGATAATGTGTAAAAGCTGGACTTTATCATTCCCACTGAGGACTCAGGGCGACTTCAGTGGCCTCAACTGCTCACCTGAACTAAGGGATTCCAAAGTACATCCTTTTGTGCTCTTTTCAGGGATGTTGGCCCTCTCCTTACAAATAAATTGCCCAGTATTGGCACACACCCCTGGGCCCTGTCGGGGGTCTTATTAATAGTTGGTTCATCAGACATACATGACAAAATGACTTCGACACCACCACCTCTCTAACTCTTTTGAGTCTTTCTTCTAGAAATATAATATCAATTATATATTTAGTGTTAACCACATATATAATTTTAAATTTTGTAGTAGCCATATTAAAATAAACATTTAAAATATGTTAATAATGTATTTTATTTAATTCACTATAGTCAAACAATTATTACTTCAACATGTAACCAACAGAACATCTATTAATGATATTTTACTTCTGTTTTGCACTAAATCCTCAAAATCTGATGTGTATTTTAAACTTAAGCCACATCTTGATTTGGACGAGACACCGTTGCTTGATAAACACATTTAGGTAGTAGATACTGTAACGGATACAACATTATTTGACTATACCCAGAAATTCCTGATAATTTAATCTCATGTTGAGTATACTACCCCTAAATCTGTTTCAGAGATCTAGCTGAAAGAGAGAGAGAGAGGGAGACATTGCTACATAACACATTTTTCCTCCCCTCTTAGTTTAGCAAACTTTTTCACAAATTACCCATGGTTTGATGATATGAAATTGAAAACCATGAACACTTTTGACATCTCAGGTTCAACTTCTTAACTGGCACCCTGGGATAGGCTGGCATCTGAATATAATTATAGATCAAGACTCATTGCTGAGTAGTGGGAATGAAGAAAATTGACAGGCACTCCAAAAGATAAGTATCTAAATTAAGGTCTTAATGGACTTCCAATTAATACAAGACAGATTTCATCAGACAGTGGAAGGGGAACTATCTTTGCTGACTAGAAAGGTTCAGTGAAATGTGGAGTTTGTGGTCCTTGGAATTACTTAAGTGTCATCATTCCAACTTTCAGGGGCCTTTGTTTGCTTGGTTGGTTTGTTTCGTTTTATTTTTTTCAATGAGTAACTTTACCAAAGAACTCTGGGAAGTCTGTGAATTCAATCTGCATAACAATTTATCATGCACTGATAACAAATTCATTGTATGGTTTTTGGCAATCTGATATATTTTTATGAGAGTCATAGAAACTTACTGATTTTCTTTCTGTACCTTGAGCATTGAATTAAAAAAAGCCTGTTGTCTTCTTTTTTGGTTTTTCAGTACTGTGAGAAGCAAGGGCTTCAGAACCCTTGTCTTTTGCATGCCCAGTACAAGTGTTCTGTTAGCCAGTGCTTGGTCTTCTATAGCTGTTCCTTCCCTTCTGTAGGCATTTTATTCTAGGCAAACCACAGGTAATGATTTAAGTGACAGTTTCGACATTATGTGCCCGAGGTTACTACATTCCCATTCTCTAATGTCAGTCTCATCCTCATTGCCTTCAAGCCTACAGTAGGTCAGAGACCCTCAACCTGAAATCTTATCCTTGAGGGTTAGCTGTCTGCCACGATGTTTGGTACTGATTACGGAGTCACTCATGTTTCAGCTGCAATTCAGTGCATTTTTCATGAAAAAGAAATTTAATACAATGCAATGTTCAAAACAACAACACAGAAACCCCAAAGAAATTGGAACCTAATCTATTTGAGCTACTCAAGAGAGAACATACAGCATAGTACAATTGTGAGAAAAGTAGATTTCCACTGATATTTAATGTTTTTCTTATTTTATTATAAGTGATACATTTTTATTGTAAATTAATGTAATGATATTTATTGGGCATTTTCAGTGTGCCATGAATCTTGAAATTGATTATTGCATTGATCATAGAGGAACCATACAAGATTAGTACTGGTACAATAACTTCTTTTCCAATAAAAACGTGAGGCATATGGTAGTAAAGCAACCCAGCCAAGGTCACACAACTGTTAGGGCCAGAACCAGGTCTTGAAGTTGAGTCTCCCTTTCCAACTGAAAACCCCATATTTTCAACTATTATGTAATACAGCATCTCAAAATTTAAAATTATCAGCAGTATCCCAGAGGTCACTAAATTTTGATAGAATAGCTGGCACTTGCCAAGCTGATATAAATAGATATTTAATGTTTGTCTCTTCTGGTGACATACATAGGTTAATCTAGGAAGAAAAATGAAGTTCAGAACACTGTATGAGTATTTTGACTTAGAGCCTACTCATTATTTCACTGTTACCATTGCAGATAACATTTAAAGGAAATTTCTAATGTCTGTTCCTTTACTTGCAGGGTACACAACAGCCATAGAATATGATTTTCTTGGTTGTATTCTTTCTTGTAAGGAGAGAAATGAACAAAGTGACCATATGTGTTCTTTCTGGATGCTTTGAATTTATTTCTGATTAATATTTTAAAATCTTGAAACCCACATACAGAAAAGTGCAGGTAGCATAAGCATACCTTTCAATGCATTTTTGTAAATCGACCCTTCATAAACTTCATCCAGATCCTGAATCTGAATATTACCTGCACCTCAGAAACCTCCCTCAGGTCACCTCCCAACACCACTTCCATTTTTTCCAAGGTAACCTTTCACTGACTTCTAATTCCATAATGCATTTTGCGTGATTTAAAACTGCATATAAAGGAATTGTAAAATGTGTGTTCTTTTGATTTTGGCTTCATTGATTAAGCATTATCTTATTTATGTTGTTCACATCTGTAGTTAGCTGATTTACTTTGATATGGAGTATTCTACAGGACAAATACCACTATTTACCCATTCTACCATTGGTGAAAATTTGGGTTATTTTACATTTCTGGTAATTATTAATAATGTTTTAATTAGAATTCTCATTCATAATTTTGATGAATGTTTACATACATTCCCATTGATTGGAAACATGTTCAACTTAACCATAATATTCCTAAGAGATTTACCAACTGGGAGATTTTGACTCCCATCGACAGTGTTTGAGTGTTCCTGTAGATCCCTATCTTCACGAATACTTGGCTTTGCCAGTCTTTTCCTTATAACTACTTAAGTGAGTGTGTAGCTGTGTCTCAGTGCTCTTTCTGAACATGTGTTTGCACGACTGTTAATATAGTTGAGCACCTTTTTACATACATTTTTGGCTAAGTATCTCTTGAAGTCTCCTGTCCATTTTTCATTTAGGTTGTCTTTCTTGATTTACACAATCGTCATATATATTTTGGATATTAGCCTTTTATCGGTTATATGTTTTTCAAATATTATCTCACATTTAGTGGCTTGCATTTCCATTCTTGTAATTGTGTATTTCGAAGAAAGAAATTCTAATAACATTTGGAGTTATATTATCCTAGTGAGAGTGTAAATGTGGTTTCTAAAGAGTAGTTTTCATGAATGACTTGCCTAATAGGTATTCTGAATTTGACATTTCTGTTTCATATAAGAAAATTATCTACTAACTGCCCAAAGTGGTTCAGTTTCCTGACTGTAATTGATAAGTCTCAAGGCTTTAAGTTGCAACACTTATAAAATCCAAACTGAAAAGAAATTCCTTCAAATGAATACCTATATCTACTAATTCTCCTTCCCTTTGAAAATTATAGTTGTTCACGTATTAGTAGTTCAAGTTGAATTTTTGTTAAAAAAAAAGTCTCTCACACCCAAGAGGAATTTGTTCCCATAGCAATAGCATAATATATTTTGTTTATTCTTCTAGGCTGATAGCACTGCAGACTTTAGGTTTTGACTGATACTGATCTATTTTATTCTTCTTTGTAAGCTGAGGAATATGCTTGCTCAATTTCACAGGAGACTAGACCCTATCAATTTTCACTATTTTCAAAATTTCTAACACTTCCATGTGATATTTTGAAAAGTGTGTCCCATTTCAGATTACTTCTGAGGAGTTGAGACTTTCTGTTTTCTTATAGACTGAACATCTTTGTGGTTGTGGTCTTGTGAAATATATTTCATTTAATTCTTTCCTCTGCAGAAAACAAGTGAAAAGCAACTTCTTGGTCTCTTAATCCACTCTAGTGCAGGTCCTACTAATATGGATTTTATGCTTTTCCTGAGCACAGTATTTTATCTTTTTAAATTTAATGTTGTAAGGAGATGTGTGTGTATGTGTGTGTGTGTGTGTGCATGTGTGAATAAGAAGCTACTTCTAAGGCTATTCAGTGACACCAGAAGTGAAAAGACATTTCACAGTTTTTTAGAGTGACATCAGATAATCTGAACACATTACAGAATTTCCTCATAGGAAGGATTTCCTTTCAATTCAGTCACTTGAAACAGACAATATTATAACAATAATTAACCAGAATCGTAATAGGGGAGACAGAAACACAATACAAAGCAAGTATCAATCATGGCATAGTTACTTCATTCCCTGCCAGAGATCTCGGTTTCTGAAATGGTAAATCAATCATAGATGTTTGAAGTGAATTATGAAGGAGGAAGAAGATTATTGAAGTGTATTGCATGTTTTGACAGCAATTCCACTGTTAATCCTTAATTTTACAAATAAGCCTCACTTCAATGAGATCGTTGTACAGTGTTACACAATACATAAGATGAGGATTTAGAATTCAGACACAGTCTTGTAAGACAACAGATCCCACACATGCTGTCATCGGTCCCCCATAGGCCTTTGGAGGTGATCTTGAAAATGGTGGTATTTGACCAGTTTCCAAGGTTCCAAGCTCTCACCTCTCAAATCCACAGGTAGGATGCAGGCAGTATATGTTCTTATTCCTGCTGCAACAACTTACCACAAGCTTAGTGGCTTAAAACAACACTTTTTTTTTTTTTTAACCTTACACTTGGGGGTATCAGAAACTCTAAAGTCAAGGTGTGGTGTAGGAGCAAGATGGAGTCACTCATGTTAAGCAGTATCTTAAGCAGCCAACGGCATTGCAGCTAAGACCAGATATCCCCCAAACCAGCAAAGACTGGCAGTACTAAGGATTGATAACAGGTAAGACCACAGGAACCTGGAAGAACCAGGAGCTGCTAATCATTAGAACCAGAAGAGGCCTGAGAGACCCAAGACTGACTAAACTCCTTTAAAAAGGGAGGACTTCTGTAGCCAACTATCAGACTCTCCAGACGCCCACTCTTTTGAATCTGACTGCATTAGAGAGGCAACTGCCATCGAAAGTTCTGCCTGACTGATCTCCAAACATAATAGAAATCCTCTACTGTGTGAACATAATAAGCAGTAAGTGCGACAGCTGGCCTAGACTGGACCGAATCCTTATCTGAATTGTAGACTCAGAGACTAACTTTAAATTTGGTTTGTTAACTGCTTACCCTTTGTTGTATCTTGTTTGTTGTGTGACTTTGTATCGGACTTTGTTTTGTGTTATGTGTATGAAGCCAAGTTAAATGTGTAGTGAAATATTGAGTTTGGAATCGCGAACATGCTTTACAAGTGTGGTAACCTTGCTTTATGATTGAAAAAGCTGACCGTGTGGAAAGACACAGCTCGTATACATGCGTTCATAGGGTGCTCGTGACAGGTAGATAAGGCTATTCTTTTTCTTTCTTTTTCTTTTTTTTTTTTTTAATTCTTATTTTGTTATATTAGTCACCGTACAGTACATCCCCAGTTTTTGATGCAATGTTCCATGATTCATTATTTGCGCATAACACCCAGCGCACCATGCAATATGTGCCCTCCTTAATACCCATCACCGGCCTATCCCAATCCCCGACCCCCCTCCCCTCTGAAGCCCTCAGTTTGTTTCCCAGAGTCCACAGTCTCTCATGGTTCATGAAAGGCTATTCTTTTTCTGAAGGCTCTAGGGGTTAATCCGATCCCCAAAATTTTCAGTCTAGAAACCACCTACACTCCTTAGCCTGGGGCTCCTTCCTCTCTCTTCAAAGTCAGCAGTGCAACATCCTCAAATGACACTTTGTCTCTGACCTTTGCTTCTGAGATCACACTACCTTCTCTCTCTGACCCTCTTGCCGCTTTTATATAAGGACTCCTCTGATCCCATTATGCCCAGCTGGCTTATCCAGGATAATCTTCCCAGCAAAAAACCTTTAACAATCAAATTTGCAGAGTCCCTTTTTCCATGTAAACTAACATATTCAGTTTCCAGGGATTAAAACATGAACATATTTTGTGAGTGGGAGAAATTATTCAACCTATAACAATACACCTTCTGGCCTTTAAAGATTCACATCCATCCACATACAAAGTAAATTCAACCCATCTCAATATTCTTCAAATTCTCAACCCATCACACCATCATTCAATTCAAGGTCCCAATCTCATCTAAATCTCATCAGCTCCAAAGTCTCAAATTTCATTATCTAAACAAATTAATCCTGATTTACAGAAAGTTCTGAATCTAATCCATCCTGAGGCACAATTCCTCCATATCTGTTGACCTGTTAATCCAGAAAAGAAGTCATTAACTTTAAAAATACAATGTTGAAGCAGGCATAAGACATAATTATAGAAATACCCATTTAAAATTGGAGAAAACTGAAGGAAAAAAGGAGACATGGGTCCTAAACAAATTTGAAACCCAACCTGGTAAAATCTATTAGGACTCTTTTATTTATTTATTTAATCTTTATTGAGGTATGATTGACAAATAAAATTCTTGCGGTGAGATCCCAGAATAGAGCAGCCTGGTGACAACTGGACTGTAACCCTGTGCGATCCTAAGCAAAGTACTCAGCGAAGCTCACCAGAATTCTGATTTAAAGGACTGCTAGATTCTGGAGAATTTTTGTTGGTAGACATATGGTGATTTTTAGTAAGAATCTTTTTTTTTTTTTGTAAGTACTTACAATCACCTATTTAATAATCTCTCTCAGAGTTTAATTAGGTTTACCATTTATAGCTTGCAGAGTATGTTTTCTTATTTCTGAAATGAAATTTTGAAAGAACTCTTAAGTTTGTCTGATTTTATTCTTCCCTCCATTCCCCTGTGATCCTCTGTCTTGTTTCTTAACTTCCAGATATAAGTGGAATCATATGATAATTGTCTTTCTCTGATTGACTTATTTTGCTTAGCATAACACCCTCTAGTTCTAGCCATATTGCTGCAAATCGTAAGATTTCATCTTTTGATGGCTGAATAATATTCCACTGTATATTTACACCACCTCTTCTTTATCCATTCATCTGTCCATGGACATCTGGGCTCTTTCTAGGGTTTGGCTATTGTGGTCATTGCTGCTTTAAACATTGGGGTGCAGGTGCCCCTTTGGATCACTACATTTGTGTTTTTGGGGTAAATACCTATTAGTGCAATTGCTGGGTCTTAGGGTAGCTCTATTTTTATATTTATTTATTTATTTATTTATTTATTTATTTATTTATTTATTTATTTTTTAAAAGATTTTATTTATTTATGTGACAGAGAGACAGCCAGCGAGAGAGGGAACACAGCAGGGGAGTGGGAGAGGATGAAGCAGGCTCCCAGCGGAGGAGCCTGATGTGGGACTCGATCCCGGAACGCCGGGATCACGCCCTGAGTCGAAGGCAGACGCTTTAACGACTGCGCTAGGGTAGCTCTATTTTTAACTTTTTGAGAAACCTACATTTTTTCCAGAGTGGCTGTACCAACCTGCATTCCCACCAGCAGTGTAAGAGGATTCCCCTTCCTCTGCATCCTCACCAACATTTATTGTTCCCTGACTTGTTAATTTTAGCTATTCTGACTGGTGTGAGGTGGTATCTCATTGTGGTTTTGATTCGTATTTCTCTCACGTCAAATACTGTTGAGCATTTTTTCATGTGTTTGTTGGCCATTTGTATGTCTTCTTTGGTGAAATGTCTTTTCATGTCTTCTGCTCATTTCTTGACTGGATTATTTGTTTTTTTGGTGTTAAGTTTGATAAGTTCTTTGTAGATTTTGGATACTAGCCCTTTATCTGATAAGACATTTGCAAATATCTTCTCCCATTCTGTTGGTTGTCTTTTGGTTTTGTTGACTGTTGCCTTTACTGTGCAGAAGCTTTTTATTTTGATGGAGTCCTAATAGTTCATTTTTGCCTTTGTTTCCCTTGCCTTTGGAGACATGTCTAGCAAAAGTTGCTGAGGCTGAGGTGAGGTTGCTGCCTGTGTTCTTCTCTAGGATTTTGATGGATTCCTGTCTCATATTGAGGTCTCTCATCCATTTTGAGTTTATTTTTGTGTATGGTGCAAGAAAATGGTCCAGTTTTATTCTTCTGCGTGTGGCTGTCCAATTTTCCCAACACCATTTGCTGAAGAGACTGTCTTTTTTCCATTGGATATGCTTTCCTGATTTGTCAAAGATTAGTTGACCACAAACCATAAGGAGACTCTTAACTCTAGGAAACAAACTGAGGGTTGCTGGAGGAGAGGTAGGTAGAGGGATGGGGTAATTGGGTGATGGGCATTAAGAGGGCAATTGATGTAATGAGCACTGGATATTATATGCAACTGATGAATCACTAAACTCTACCTCTGAAACACTTAATAATACACTATATGTTAATTAATTAAGTTTAAATTAAAAACCCCTTCTGTCTCTATGATTAAAGTTGTTATTTGGAAAACAACAACAACAACAACGAACTGTTAGGAAATAAAAGAGTGTTAAGAAAAAGAAAAGAGTGTTGCACTTAGTCTGTGCTAATTTTGTTAGCAGAAATTGAAAACTAGTATATGGGCAATAAACCACATGATTAATGACATCAAGACTGCCATGGTCTTATAGCATCCGCTTTGGGTATTCTTCTCATGGAACACAAAGTATCTTTTTGTAAATCATAATAGAGCTTGTAAAGTCCCTTCAAAGTTTGGTCTCAAAAAATTTGGGGGTATTTTTGATTTAGTATCTGGGACTGTTTGTAAATGTATGATCAGTTTCTTGTCCATTGCTGTGGTGAGAGGCAGCATATAAAATGTCATTGAAGAAGAAAACAAATATTCAATATCAGTGGCATAGATACTGGTCATTCCTGGAAGACTTACACTCACCCTCCATTATAAAATGATAATTTAATTATGGAGTTTTGAATGAATTACTACTTAATAAAAGCCAAGAGAGAAAGTCAGCTCAAGGTATTAAAAAAAATAATTCTGTCATCCTTGCTTGGAGAGTTAATTCTCATGACCATTAAAGAGAGGTGCAAGAAATATTGGAGAATGATATATTGGTATAACTCAATCAATATTAATGACAATTGTGTTTTGTGTAAAAATGATGTTCGAGACAAGATGTTGGGTATTAGTAATCATGCACCAAACTTAAGGAATAATTTTAAATTTCTCCAAAGACAGCTTAATAAAATGTAATCAAAATCCAAGAATTAACCTTAACTTCTATTTTTAAAAAATGTGTGTTTAAGATATTTGAAGAAATTCAGTGCTTGAGTGAGAATTTAGCATAGCTAAAAGATTCTGAAAACCCACTGAGATTCACATTACTCAGGCTCTTTTTTACATGTAAGAAATTTCTGATCTTAACCAGTGGTGAGGTTTTATTATTTTTGTTTGAAATCTACTAGGAGTATACAGATTTTTTTTTAATTATTTACTGTTTTCAGGAAGTTATTAAAATAATCTAACAATCTTTGGAATATAACATCTCACACTGCTAAGTATGTTAAACTGTTGAGTTTTAAAGAGATATTAATAAATAATTTATAGTAGATTAAATAAAGTTTTAAGAAGTTATTAAAAGTAAATTTTTCTGTTCTTTAATCATCCTGGTTTTACAATAAAATATGAATTAGAGTTACTTCCTGAGAAAAAGGCTAATAATGTAACCTCCAAATACTAAACTTAATACAGTGAAATTGGAGAGATGCAATTAATGGATTAAAGGGATTTGAATAAATTAGCAATTTGTCAATAAAATCAACAAATATCCACTTACATTAGATCATTTAAGTATTAGACTAATCATGTTCCTGCCTGTTATCTTTAAAAATAGATCTCAGGTTAAACCAGAAAAGTAACATGCTAATGTGTTACAGTGTATGAAAAATTGTTTTGTGATCAAACTCTGCTTCAGACCTATTGACAGTGATGTACATTTATACACTTCTGACAGGACTGACTATGTTACACAGTGAAACACATGACTGATTGGACTTTATTCAAGGTAATGTACAGAATCAATAGTATATTTAAAGGACCTGGAAGAATATGTGATTCTTAACAGCTTTAAATATTAAATTTGTTAAGTTTTCTTTCTTTAAAAATAAAAAAAAATCATTGTTTTCTTTTTTATTATGGACGATCCAGTTAGGTAATTCATCTTTGGATAAAATAAGCACATTTTCACACCACTTCTCTCTCATCTCTGTATCTATCTCTATGTCTATCTGTCACTGTCTCTCTTTTCTCTTCTTGTTCTTAAAAGTGACAAAAACTCTTTTTTAATTTCAAAAATCAATCCTAGTAAGCTGGTAGTAATTATAATAACTTATGATAATGGGAAGTTCCTATGAGAAATAATAGCAATAAATTATCATTGTTTATATACCAATCAAGTACAAAATACTCTTATTGGCACAAGAGTATTTTCTATACACAAAATTTTATCATGTTCAATAATTAATTAAATTATGCCATGCTGATCTAATTAAAACTGTGAGATTTTACATATATATGATAAATGCATGCCAAAAATTTAAGTGTTAAAAGAAAAAAAGCAAATTAATCTTTCATGAAAACAAAAGTGTTTCATATGTTATATAATAATAATGGAATATATTAATATAAAAGACATGCATATTATTTCCTATAATGAAATTATTAGCTTTCATTAAATAACTCGTTTACTATAAATTGTTTAAGGTAATGGATTATATTATTTCCACTGAGAATGTAGTGTGAGTTTCACTATTACTTCTCACCTCAACTTCAAGGAGAAAAACTATTTGCTTACCTTGAATTAGAATATATTAACCTGAAGCATTGTGGTTTGGAAGAGAATAGAAAATAACTTTCATATATAAATTTATTTTATAAGTATATTGAAACTGATGGCATTAAATTTTAATCTTATATTATGCTTATAAAATGGAAATGACTTAAGTGTTTGTTCCAGGTAAAGAATTTTTCTCACTTAACTCATTTTTACCTAGATCTTCCATCATATGGTGGAAGGAAGAAGCATTATAGCCTAATAAACATAGGCACCAAGTTCCAGTCAGAAATTACCTGAGTGCAAATCTCACCTCTTCCACTTAGTGGCTGCGTGATCTGAGACCGTTCTTAATATCTCTACAGAGGGGTCTCTTTAAACCTCTGCTGTTGCTGTCTTGAAATTCTTAACATGTTTAAACAAAGAGATTCGCATTTCTATTTGGTGGTGGATTCCACAAATTTTGTTGCTGATTATGGTCATAAGTTAATATGTATGAAAAATCATCCTTAGAAAATGCCTGGTATGAAGTGGTATTAATTCAACTCTTAAATTCCTGAAGTTCTGAATATATTTACCAGGAAGTCAGTTACATATATTGCTATTTTTCCCCATTTATCTTTTTTAAAACTTTTTATTATGTTATGCTACTCACCATACAGTTCATCATTAGTTTTTGATGTAGTGTTCCATGATTCATTGTTTACGTATAACACCCAGTGCACCATATAATACATGCCCCCCCTTAATACCCATCACCAGGATAGCCCATCCTCACAACCCTCCCCTCTGCAACCCTCAGTTTGTTTCCCAGAGTCCATAATCTCTTGTGGTTCATTCCCTTTTCTGTTTACCCCCGCTTCATTCTTGCCTTCCTCTCCTACCCTTCTCCTGCTATTCCTTATGTTCCACAAATGAGTGAAACCATATGATAATTGTCTTTCTCTGCTTGACTTATTTCACTTAGCATAATCTCCTCCAGTCTCATCCATGTTGCTGCAAATATTAGGTAATCGTTCTTTCTGATGGCTGAGTAATATTCCATTGTATACATGGACCACATCTTCTTTATCCATTTGTCTGTTGAAGGACATCTCGGCTCCTTCCAGAGGTTAGCTATTGTGGACAGTGCTGCTATGAACATTGGGGTGCATATGGCCCTTCTCTTCACTATGTCTGTATCTTTGGGGTAAATACCCAGTAGTGCAATTGCTGGATCATAGGGTAGCTCAATTTTTAACTTTTTGAGGGACCTCCACACTGTTTTCCAAAGTGGCTGTACCAACTTGCATTCCCACCAACACTGTAAGAGGGTTCCCCTTTCTCCACATCCTCTCCAACATTTGTTGTTTCTTGCCTTGTCAATTTTTGCCATTCTAACTGGCATAAGGTGGTATTTGATTTGAATTTCCTTGATGGCTAATGATGTGAAACATTTTTTCATATGTCTATTAGCCATTTGTATGTCTTCATTGGAAAAGTGTCTGTTCATATCTTCTGCCCATTTTTTGATTTGATTATTTGTTTCTCGTGTATTGAGTTTGAGAAGTTCTTTATAGATCTTGGATACCAGCCTTTTATCTGTAGTTTCATTTGCAGATATCTTCTCCCATTCTGTGGGTTGCCTCTTAGTTTTTTTGACTGTTTCCTTTACTGTGCAGAAACTTTTTATCTTGATGAAGTCCCAAAAGTTTTTTTTGTTTGTTTGTTTCTCTTGCCTTTGGAGATGTGTCATGAAAGAAGTTGCTGTGGCTTATGTCAAAGAGGTTACAGCCTATGTTCTCCTCTATGATTTTGATAAATTCTTGTCTCACATTGAGGTCTTTCATTCATTTGGAGTTTATCTTTGTCTATGGTGTGAGAGAGTGGTCAAGTTTCATTCTTTTGCATATGGCTGTCCAATTTTCCCAGCACTTTTTATTGAAGAGCCTCTCTTTTTTCCACTGGATGTTTTTTCCTGCTTTGTCAAAGATTAGTTGACCATAAAGTCGAGGGTCCATTTCTGGAGTCTCTATTCTGTTGCATTGGTTTATGTGTCTGTTTTTGTGCCAGTACCATGCTGTCTTGGTGATCACAGCTTTGTAGTATAGCTTGAAATCAGGCAACGTGATGCCCCCAGCTTTGTTTTTCTTTTTCAACATTTCCTTGGCGATTCTGGGTCTTTTCTGGTTCCACACAAATTTTAGGATTGTTTGTTCCAGCTCTTTGAAAAATGTCGTTGGTATTTTGATTGGGATGGCGTTGAAAGTGTAGATTGCTCTGGGTAGCATAGACATTTTAACTATGCTTATCCTTCTGATCCATAAGCATGGAATGTTTTTCCATCTTTTTGGTGTCTTCTTCAATGTTTTTCATCAGAGTTCTGTAGTTTCTAGAATATAGATCATTTACCTCTCTGGTTATATTTATTCCAAGATATCTTATGGTTTTTGGTGCTTACATATATTTCTATTATGAGGTATTTTTTATTCTCAAGTACAATGTATATCCAGTCTCCTGTGTTGTTAACACATTGTTGCCCATCAGCATCCTCTTTCAGTAGCTACTGTGTTCATGCAAGTAATCAATATGTTAATGTGGATAATTTTGGATTACAACAAACAAATTTTAACTTAATTTTTTATTTGTTTAACCAGACCAAACAGTACCCCTCACCTAAATATTCTTGTTGTGGTTTTTTTGTTGTTGTTGTTTTGTTTTGTTTTTCTTTTTGTTTTTAACTTAAGGGCAAAGAAAATCCAGGACAGTAATTTGAGTTGCTAGCCTGCAAGGTCTTTCCCAGTGAATGATGCAAATGTTAGTGTACCATTATTAGGATTCTTACTTGACCTCTTAACCTTTTAATCGACTTTAGATTCTTAAACTAATATTTCTGGGAATTTTTTTGTTATGACCATAGAGGAAAAATGAACTTAGTGTCTCTCATTTCTGTGTATAATTGTTAATTTTTCTTTCTAAATTTAAGGTCCATAAGAAGAAGAAACATGTTAATTTTGCCATTGCTAAAATATTTATTTTTATTTCTTTACAAATATTAATAGATCAAAACCTATTTTTGAATGAATAAATTGATGTATTGAAAATAAAATGTGGATTGTCTACTAGCCAGACCAAGTCTTCTGGATGGCAATCCTCCAAACACATATACCCACCTTTAATTTGGCACATAGCAAACCTTTTCAAGCTCCAAACATTGACTTTTCTTCAGTACAGAAATATTTTCTTTTTTCCATTACATCAGTGGTCATTTCTTTTAACACATTTGTTCTAAATTTCCATCAGAAATTCCCATTATTTAAAGGTTTCATCTTTATTTATTATGGGAAATTGGTTACATGAATGTTGGAAGAAAATGTTTCTTAGTGGAGCCAAAAGAGAAAGGGGATTATGAGAGACTAGAATGGAGGAGGAGCTCCTTCTGTACCTTGGCTCAAACATATGACTTGTGTTCCTGATATTCTGGATACTGAGCCACTTTCAATGGTTGGGTTGGAATAGCACTGCTGTTGAGTAAGAAACCAATAGCCTGATTACACTGAAGACCACTGCAGCCTCTGCCTACTACTATAGCTCCTGGAAGATCAATCAGAAGCAGAAATTGAAAAGAAATTAAATGTAACGATGTCTTCTTTCTTTGATTAAGAAAAAAAAATACTTCTTTGTTCTGTACCTGCTAATCTGTCATTTTCTCTCTCCTTACATTCACATATTCTCCTTCAGTTCACAGAATGCTTTTTACTTAGGGTTCTGTAAGTGTCTCCCATGTTTTATTAATAATTAGGCACCTTTCACGTAATAATCATATCTCTAGTCTTTGGGAATATAGATTGCATTAAAGATCATTCCTGCCATCTTATGAAGTCTCTTTGTATGCCATTAGAGAAGTCATCAAATAATCAAATATAAAGTAGAGGAGAAAAATATCTTGTAGTAGTAAGAGCTATATGGAGAACTTAAATGATGGTACAATACATAGTGACGTCAGCTATTCTAGATGAGGCAGAGAGGAAAGCCTCTCTGAGAAGCTAATATTGTATCTATGGTTTGGGTGACAGGAAGGACCCAGACATCTGAAAATAAGAGGCAGAGATTATCTTAGGACAAGAAAAGAACTAATGGAAATATCATAAAGCAAGAAAAAAAATGGCATTCTCAGGTAACTGAAAGAAGGTAAGGTTTGGATGACCTTAGGATTTGAACCAGTCTAAAAAAAATCACATTTTAATTTAAGTATGATGACAAGTCATTGTATTATTTTGAGCAGAGGAGTGACTTAATAAAAAAAAAGACATATGTTTCTACTCATTTAGAATACAGTAGAGGTTATAAAAAGACTGTGGCTTTTTCTTGTAAGCTCTCTCTCTTTTGCTTTTAGGAAAGATGTCTGTCATGTTGTGAGCTGTCCTCTGCAAAGTCCTACATTGCATGGGATAGAGAGAGCTCACTGGTCAATAGTGATGAATTGAGGAGAGGCCCTCAGTACAACAACCTGAACTGAATTCTAACAATAATTATGTAAATGATCTTGGAATTGAGTTCAACTGAGCCTTAGATTGGAACTCAGTTAATTTCCCCTGTTAAGACTTCAGATGAGACTGCAGTTCTGTCTGAAAGCTTGCCTGTCATATCATGAGACATCCTGATCCAGAGGAACCAAACTAAGCCAAACCTGAGATCCTGATTCATAGAAAATAAGATACAGTATATTTTCTTAAATCACAATGCTTTGATTTAATTACTCCATTAGTTAAATCCTGCATACCAATAGTGTGTATGTGCCAAGATTTTAGATTTAATATAGTATAATATTGGGATAAAACATATAAGGCATATATAAATATATTGTGTCTAAATTTCTTAAACTATGTGTAAAAATATGAGTGCAATATCACTAGCTATAGTTAAGTCAAACAAGGTTACCACAATTCTCATGAAATCTTCATTTATTGAGTGGTCAGGAACTTCTGATGTCCCCCTAGTTAGAAGACATTGCTGTATCAGTCATTTTCAAGTTTCTTTTCCAGATACTTGAAATTTAAAAAAAAAAAAAGTATTTGAAAATTGGCAATGAGCTTAGATGTTAAGGTAAAAAGAAAGATTATGATTTTATTTATGCATGAAAATATAATGAGAGGAATGCTATGTGAATGCAGAAACCAAAAGGGAGAGGAAAACTTTGAAGATGGAGACAAGTTATAGCAGCAGTGTGACAAAGAAGCAGACAGATAGCAGTGGGCAGAATCATATTAATAGTGGAACATTAGGAGAAAGATTTATTAACTGCTGCAGTTACTTATTGGGTTAGAACAGTTTTAAATCTTCCAGGGCCCATGACTTGTATGTACTGTCTGTGGACTTTGAAAATGTTATCCCCTAAAGGAAATTATGAACTGAAATACAATGTAAGTCATGTATATAATTTAATTTTTAATAGCCACATTAAATAAAGTAAATGGAAATATTTATTTAATATATTTTATTTAACTTATTTATCCAAAATCTTATATCAATATGTAATCAACATAAAATTTACTAATTGAGATATTTTACATTCCTTTTCCCCCAAAAAACTAGCGTGTATTACTTATAGCACACCTCAATTCAGACTAGCCATATTTGAAGTACTTAATATTTACATGTGGCTAGTGGCTACCACAGCTTAGCCCTTATACCATTCCACATTTATTCTTTTAATAAAATCACACAACCATCATTTATTATGATTGGGGTTTGTTGCTTGAAATCAAAAGATCCTAGCTAAAATATAAATTAATTATAGCTAGTTGAATTCATGTGCATTATTAAAAAATAGTTAATGTGAAGGAAAATCACAATGTCCATGGTCATATTTTAGGACCATGTTTTTCAATATTTTTGTAAATTACTTGATTAAAGATGAAGCATGATGGACTGATAATAAAATTTTCCCTGAAAATGACAATGTGAGGATGCTTCAGAACCAGAATTCCTAAGGGCTCAGCAAGACTACATCTACCAAGTCCATATTTGATAGAAACAACTATAAACCTCCAAATTAATGTTTAAACTTAGCTTTACCATGCAAGACAGGAAAGGCACAGCTTATGAACATCATTTCGAGCAAACTTAGAATTGTTAGTTGATGTAAAATTATGATAATCCCGCAGTTTTATAGTTACAGTTCCCTTGGTAACAGTAAGAATAGCTGGAGAGAAATCATCATGATACCTCTGGCTGATGTAGACAGACCATATATGGAAGGAGGAGCTCAGTTTTCACTGAGAGACATTAAGAAAGATTTGAAAGCCGGGTAGTGGAATAACTAGTCTAAACTAGGACTCAAACCACATCCAGAGATAAACGAATACAGAGATTACAGATGTTCTACCCGAAAAAGAGTAGACAGCGTGTGTGTGCTTTGGGTGAGGCTAGAAAGGGGGGCCCGGCAGTCTGGGAATGAACTGGAAAGAGATTCTGCTCTCTTTAGATAGTTGAAAGAATTATGCTGGAAAGAAGGAATAAATGTACTACAACTCAGAAGAGATAACTGGGACCATTGGTACAAATACCTGCAAGACTTTGGCCGTATTTATCTTAAAGCTACTCCCATAAAGAATTAGGTCTTTCAAAGCAGTGATTATCTGAGTGCCTTAACTGTTTTAGCAACAAATAGATGATTCTTGGCTAGACTTACAAAAGATTCTTTTTATTTCTGAAAATCTTGCCTTCGTGTTATTCTTTGAAATGCATATATTTTGGCCTTCTGATAATTAACAATAAGAGGAGAAATTTAAACAAAACAATTTAAGTATTTATAAAGTAAACATTCAATACCCAGAAATAAAACTTGACATGATTTTGGTGTCTAAGTATTCATTTCTAGTGTTATTTTTATACATTTAAAAATGGATGTAAACGTGAGTGTATTTGCATGCAATCTCTTATTAGAAAAGAGAATTATACTATAGGTATTTCTTATGTTACCCTTTTTAGTTTGACAAGATTTTTTACTCCTTTCCAGATCAGTTACTAAAGGTCTAACACATTTTAACAGTTAAGTAATATTCCAAAGTATAAAAGTGCCACAATATACTTAATCATTTCACTATCAATAGATATTTATACTTACTCAGTTTTCATAAGCTGTAAGTGAACATCTTTTTCTATACCTGAGAAAGATTGCCATAAGTGGAATTGACCTGTCAAAAATTAAAATTTCAGTATTATTGATATAATGTATTTACTTGAAAATGCAAAATAATGCATCCACCGAATGGATTTCATATAGAGAACACATCCATAAAAAAGGAACATATAAGCAACATATAAATCTTAAACTGTTAGATTTCAAAGGACCTAAATTTTGTTAATATTTCTTTTTGTCAGTTGAAAGATTATGGCTTACCATACACACACAAACACACAAACTCTTACATCTTAATTTCAAACAAAAAATATTCATGGATATCTTGAACATTTATACAAAATTAAAACTCTGTCTTAAGCATGTTGGTTTATGCTATTACATTTCTTTTTACTGAAAAATTCAGGTTTATAAAAATAGTTTCAGAAGAAAAATTTCTCTTTAAAACATGTCTTTAACTTTTTCTGACTGTAAAATACAATATCACTTTAGATTGACCATGAATACACTGAATGTTACAACTTAAAATAAAACATAAAATTGGATATTTCCCAGAGTCCACAGTCTCTCATGGTTCATTCCCCCTTCTGTTTACCCCCCCCCATTCTTCCCTTCCTTCTCCTAGCAATCTTCATATTTCTTATGTTCCATAAAGGAAACAAACTGAGGCCTTCAGAGGGGAGGGCAGTGGGGGATTGGGATAGGCCGGTGATGGGTATTAAGCAGGGCACATATTGCATGGTGCACTGGGTGTTATATGTTAATAATGAATCATGGAACATTGCATCAAAAACTGGGGATGTACTGTATGGTGACTAATATAACAAAAAAAATTATAAAAAATTAAAAAACAAAAAACAAAAAAACCCCATAAAATTGGATAAATATTTTCCCCTGACATACATTTAATAAACAAATCATTTAATAGGATTTGAAATCAATTTTTAAATGTCTTTTTTCAAGTATCTTATATTCATGCTATGCTTATTTTTATTTTTATGACCTTATAAGTTGCTTTTCAATATCAAAAAAATTGCTGTTCTCCTATGTTTCATTCTATGCAGATTTTAGTACAAGTCAATTCCAATCAGGATTGCTCCATAATCCCTTAGCTCCCATACACTATTGAATTATCTTTCTAAGTAGTCTCTGCTGCCTCATTCAGAAGCATTTTAAATTATGTAAGACCTGTTTCAATTACTCAGAACATTTTACAAGTGATTTCTGGACCCAATTTTATGATATTATTAAAATGTAATGTATTTCTATTTGAACAGTTTAAATTCTATATCTGCATGTTGAAATACTGAACATACATGTTAATCGACGAAATTTTGATATACAAAACTGACAAACTTTTGAATATGCAGCTTAATTTGTCAAGTCAAAAAATAAGTGTATCTGGATAGTCTGCAAAGATTGTGCTTGAACTTGTTTGAGCACAGTTCATATACAGAGTTTGGCATAAATTTCATCTTTATTTTTTTTATTTTTTTAATAAAAATGTATTATTATGTTATGTTAGTCATCATACAGTACATCTCATGTTTTTGATGTAAAGTTCCATGATTCATTACTTGCATATAACACCTAGTACACCATGAAATACATGCCCTCCTTAATACCCATCACCAGCCTATCCCGTTTTCCCACCCCTCCCCTCTGAAGCCCTCAGTTTGTTTCCCAGAGTCCATAGTCTCTCATGGTTCATTCTCCCTTCTTTTTACCCCCCCTTCCTTCTTCCCTTTCTTCTCCTACCAATCTTCCTACTTCTTATGTTCCATAAATGAGTGAAACCATATGATAATTGTCTTTCTCTGCTTGACTTATTTCACTTAGCATTATCTCCTCCAGTCCCGTCCATTGTTGCTGCAAATGTTGTGAAATCGTTCTTTTTGATAGCTGAGTAATATTCCATTGTATATATGGACCACATCTTCTTAATCCAGTCATCTGTTGAAGGGCATCTTGGCTCCTTCCACAACTTGGCTATTGTGGACAATGCTGCTATGAACATTGGGGTGCATATGGCCCTTCTCTTCACTACGTCTGTATCTTTGGGGTAAATACCCAGTAGTGCAATTGCTGGATCATAGGGTAGCTCAATTTTTAACTTTTTGAGGGACCTCCATACTGTCTTCCAAAGTGGCTGTACCAACTTGCATTCCCACCAACACTGTAAGAGGGTTCCCCTTTCTCCACATCCTCTCCAACATTTGTTGTTTCTTGCCTTGTCAATTTTTGCCATTCTAACTGGCATAAGGTGGTATTTCAATGTGGTTTTGATTTGAATTTCCTTGATGGCTAATGATGTTAAACATTTTTTCATGCATCGTTAAAATGTAAGTAATATATATCTAAATTATCCAGAAAATTTTGACATCCTCCATTCATATAATTATTTATTTATTTAAATGTTTCTGTAATCTGTGCTATTCCTAGGAAAATTATTGTTACAAAAACAAGGTCTTAAGGATATAAGTTTATATAATTAAAGTATGTCTCTTAAGACTTAACAAGAAACAATAAGAAAACAATCCAATTAAAAAACAGGCAAAAAATGTGAATAGACATCTTACCAATGAATATATACAGAGGCCAAAAAGTATATGAAAAGATGTTCAACATCCTTTATCAGGAGTTACAAATTAAAGCAATGAGATACCACTATGTCCCCAGAATGATTAAAATTCAAAAAAAAACCTGGTAACACTAAATGGTGGCAAGGATTGGAGTAACAGAAACTGCCAATCACTGCTGATGGGAATACAGTAGCTACTTTGCTGTGCAGTCTGGTCATTTTTACAAAACTAAACTTAGCCTTACCATATGATACACCAGTTACCTCCCTAGATGTTTCTAGGAATTGCTAACAAATGAGTTAGAAAGTTATGTCCACACAAGACCTCTACATGCATGTTATGTCGGCTTTATTCATAACTGCCCCAAACTGTAAGCAACAAACAGGTGAATGGATAAACAAACTGTAATGCATTCATTCAATGGAATATTACTCAGCAATAAAAAGAAATGAGCTATCAAGCCACAAAAACACATGAAACAACAGTACTACATAGTGCTTAGTGAAAGAATCCACTATGAAAAGGTTACATACTGTATGATTTCAACTACATGGCATTCTAGATAAAGTTAAATTAGGAAGACAATAAAAAAATCATTGGTTGTCAGAATTTTGGGGGGAAGGCAAAAGTGATAAACAGGTGGAAGACAGGACATATTCAGGGAAGTGAAACAATTTTGTATGATGCCGTAAGAGTGAATGAATGACATTATGCTCTTGTCATAACCCAAAGAAAATAACACACAGTGTAAACTCTAATGTAAACATATAGACTTTAGTTAATAACAATGTATCAATATTGTGTCGTCAATTTTAACAAATATACCACACTAATGCAAGATGTTAAAAATAACTATTTGAGGGGGATACAGAGGGAGATGTTATATGGGTACTCTGTGCTTTCTGCTCATTATTTCTACAAAACTGTTCTGAAAAATAAAGTGTATTAACTTTTTTAAATGTTATGCACCATAATATAGATTTGACCATGTACTGTGGATTTTCACAGGAGAGGAGATGAAATTTACTAATTTACTTACAGAAAAGAATTTTCTTTTCTCTCTCTCTCTTTTTTTTTTTAAATAACTTTCTTATTTAAAAATGAAAAAATGAGTAAAGGATAATATTTCACATCAGGTTTTGTGATCTCTTCTGAAAAATACATGAGAGTGAAAAATAGGAAAATCCTGAACAAGATTACCTTTTAGATTAGGAAAAGGTTTTTGGAAAAAATCTCATTATCATGCTCTTTGCTGATACCTCACAAAAATTGTAGGAAACCGGGGATAGTCAATCAGCCAAATTAGTGAAATATTTTTATTTCTTTTTATCTTAGGAATAATCTTAATGACTCCTAGAATCATGGCTGCCTCATCTTCTCTGAAGCAGACTGTATTTTATCTGCCATAACATAGGAAAAATTAGAAATTTCAGAATACCCAGAAATAGAAGTCAAGAATATATTTTCATATGCTCTTTATAATCTATCAAATGTTCAAACCACATGCAGTATAAAGTCCAGCCATAATGTTCAGTGCTCTGCCTGTGTTGCTCTCTGGGTGCCTGGGAGTGTTGGGAGATGCATCTCTCTGCAGACTAATTGCCACTTTAGGGAGTGCAGGACAAGAGATCTTCAGATGCTTTTATGTCTTTCCTTGGATGACATGGTAAAACAATGACAACCTCACTTTTCTTTACCTGGGGTAAAATAGGCATGTTTCTTCCTAAACTATGAAAATGATAAAGCAGCTAGTGGGATTCTTGCCAAACAAGGGAAGGGTAGAGGTTTTAAGCAATGGATTTGTAAATTCAACTTATTCTTTCAGAGTACAGATAAATGAACTTCACAAAGACCTTTGACTAACTGCTTAAAAACACTCATGTCTACCTTGAAGAAGAAAAAATTATGTGGGTATGTCATATCATTTCATGACATTAGTGGTTGTACCCAAAATACATGAAAATGAAGAAGTATGCATTCACCTTCATTATGATGCTGAGTAAATTAGGAAAAATACATAAGTATTAATAATTTCACCATGCAAAGCGAAAATATCCAAAAGTATCCACTAAAGAAGATGAATGCATTACATTTATAATAGAAAAATAGAAAATATACTAAACATACATAGTCCCTTTTTTTGGCCTACTATATGGCTTTATTTTTTTAATTTGTGGGGTTTTTTATATTTAAGAAAATAATATCATTGGAAATAGGACAGAATAGGAGTATTTTGTTGCTTTCCAGAATGGCAGAAAAATAACTATTTAATCATTGATCAATTTTCATTTTTACACCACTAAATTAACATAATTTAATCCAAAATTTGGGGATCAAAATGGAATAATTATAATCTAGATTAAAGTGTTGGTTAGGCTCTTTGATTTTCACATAAGGATATGGATTTTACGAATTAATTGAGCAATAAAAAGTCTATCCGTTCTTGATTGTCTGGGATTAATTATTCAATAATGACATGAGAAACTTTTTACTCAGATCAAATTATCTTGAGGTACCAAAGAATTGCTTTAAGAAATGATTTGAGGAGGTTCAGTTAGTTAAGCCTGTGTGCATGCACACGTGTTCTCTTTGTTCTCTTTGTCTCTCTCACAAATAAATAAATAAAATCTTTTAAAAATTTTTTAAAAAGGAACTGATTCGAGGCCATTTTCTTAGAGCTCATTGATGTAACTTACTGTAAGAAATAACTTTCTGAAAACTACTTTGCTTTTTACTATAGAGATACATTGCCAATATCAATTCTTTTTTCTAAATTTAAATTCAATTAGCCAACATATAGCACATCATTGGTTTCAGATGTAGAGTTCAGTAATTCATCAGTTGCATATAACACCCAGTGCTCATCACATCACATGCCCTTCTTAATGCCTGTCGCCCAGTTACTCCATCCCCCCCCCCACATCTCCCCTCCAGCAATCCTCAGTTTCTTTCCCATAGTTAAGAGTCTCTCACAGTTTCTGATACTCTATAAACTCAGTATGAAGGTCTGCTCAAGAAATCATTTACACAACTAAAGATCAGTATAACTGTATTTCCTTTAAGGTGAAATGACACATGTTGTCAATTGTTGATGGTTAACTTGTGAGCAAAGTGTCAGCAGCTTACAGGATATGGAGCAAATTAGATAGAAATATATATTTTTAAAAATTTCATGGTGTTATCCAACAAAGAGAGTGTTTTGTGTAACTCTCTCTGTGAAAGAAGTATCCTGAATTTTGAAGTTACCTTTTTGCTTGCTGACTTAAAATGATTGAAAGAAAATCTCCTGAATATTCCACATAAAGTTTTTCTTGTTAACATAACTTTTTTGGGTGGAATCCAAATATTATGATATTCTCTCCTTCTCTCCCATGATTACTGTGAAGAGACTGGTTGGTCCAGGACAGACAGAGGTCCTTTGATGGCTTAGGGCTAATAGAAATTAGTTTTCGCACTTAGACAGACAAGATGCAATTTGCAAGCTGAGCTGTCCTGGAATGTCGAGGTCAAAAAGCTAATGATTCAGAGTGGAATATTTAAAACTGAGAGATGATTGTTTCCTTTGCTGTGCAGAAGCTTTTTAACTTGATGTGGTCCCTCTTGTCTATTTTTGCTTTTGTTATCTGTGCTTTTTGTGTCATATCCAAGAAATCATTGGCAAGACTGATGTCAAGAAGCTTTTCTTCTGTGTTTTGTTCTAGTGGTTTTATAGTTTCATGTCTTAGGTTTGAGTTTTTGATCTGTCTTGAACTGATTTTTGTGTATAGTAGAAGACAGGGGGCCAATTTCTTCTTTTTCCACATGTATATGCAGTTTTCCCAACATAGTCTGTTGAAAAGACTCTTTTTGACCTTGTGTATTCTTGACATCCTTGTTAAAGATCAGTTGACTATATATATTATCAAACATACATGCACGTATGTTTACTTCTGAGCTCCCTAGTCTGTTCCATTGGTCTACATGTTTATCTTTATGCCAGTGCCATACTGTTTTAATTACTATAGCTTTATAAACACATATTGAAATCGAGAAGTGTGCTATCTGCAGCTTTGTTCTTTCTTAAGATCACTTTGCCAATTTGGAGTCTTTTGTATTCTATGTGAATATTAAGATTTTTTTCCCTCTTTCCTCATAAAATGTCATTTTATGACATTATAACATTAAATCTGTAGATCACTTTGGGTAGTAGGGACATTTTAATAATATTAAGTTTTCTGATCCATGAACACAGGGTGTCTTTCCAGTGATCTGTGTCTTCTTTCATCAATATTTTGTAGTGTTCGGTGTACAAGTTTTCACCTTTTTGGTTAAGCTTATTTCTATGTATTTTATTATATTTGATACTGTTATAAATGGTATTGTTTTCATAACTTGTTTTTGGGTGGTTTATTGTTAGTATATAGAAATGCAACAGATTTTATATATATATATAACCTGCTACTTCACTAAATATTAGTCCTAACAGTTTTTTTGTGGAGTCTTTAAGGACTTTATGATATCATAAGATATCATGTCATCTGCAATAGAGATAGTTTTACATCTTAATTTCTGATTTGGATGCCTTTTATTTCTTTTTCTTCCCTAATTGCTCTGGCTAGAACCTTCAGTACCATGTTTAATAGAAATGGCAAGATTGGGCAACCTTGCCTTTTTCCTGATGTTAGAGAAAAAGTTTTCAGTTTTCATCAAGTACTATGTTAGTTGTAGGTTTTTTACATATGTCCTTTATTATATTGAGGTACATTCCTTTTATAACTAATTTGTTGAGCGTTTTTACCATAAAAGTGTGTTGAATTCTGTTAAATGCTTTTCTGTATCTTTTGCAATAATCATGTGATTTTAGTAAACAAACAACAGAATAAAAGACGACCTACATAATAGGAGAAAATATTTGCAAATCATATATCCCGTAAGTGATTAATGTCCAAAATATATAAGAAATTCCTGCAACTCAATAACAAAAAATTAAATAACCTGATTTAAAAAAAATAGACCAAGGACCTGATTAGATACTTCTCTAAAGAAGATATAAAAATGGCCAACAGGTAAAAAGAAAGTGCTCAAAATCACTAATTATAAGGGAAAATGTAAAACAAAACTATGAGCTGTCACCTAACACCTGTTAGGTTGGCTATTATTAAAAAAAAAAAAAAAAAAGAACAAATGCTGGTGAGGACCTGGAAAAATTGAAACCTTGTACCCCATTGGTGGGTATGTAAAATAGGAAACAGCAGTATGGAGATACCTCAAAATATTAAAAATATAACTCTTATATGATCCAGCAATTCCACTTCTGGGTATATATCCAAAAAACTAAAATCAGGATCTTGAAGAAGATATGCACACTTCCATATTCATTGCAACATTAGTCACAATAGCCAAGATATAGGGAAAAAAATCAAAGTTTTCATTGCTTATGAAAGGATTTTAAAAATCTGATATGTTCCTACAATGGTATATTATTCAGCCAAGAAGAAGAAGGAGGAGAAGGAGAAAAGGAAGGAAGGAAAGAAGGAAAGAAGAAGGAAGGAAGGAAAGAAAGAAAGAGAGAAGAGAAGAAGGAAGGAAATACTGCTATTTGTGACAACATAGATGAACTCAGAGCACATTAAACTAAGCAAAATAGGCCAATCACAGAAGTTCATATCCTGCATAATTCTACTTCTATATCTAAAATAGTCAAATTTATAGAAACTGTGCAGGATGTTTGCCTGGGGCAGGGGGTGAAGAGAATGAGGAGCTGTTGTTCAGTGGGTATAATGTTTCAGTCATGGAAGATGAATAAGTTCTAGAGATCTATTGTATAAACATATACCTATAGTTAATGCTGTGCTCTCAAAATTTGTTAAGAGGGTAGATCTCATGTTAGGTGCTCTTGCCACAAAACGTAACAACAAAACAAAATGAAATAAATGAAATTTAAAAACCCCAAAAACAAAGGGACACAAGGACAATTTTGAAAGTGATATGTATGTATGTGTATTACCTTGATTTTGGTTATGGTTTCACAAGTGTGTGTGTATATATCCTAACTCATTAAATTAAATACATTAAATATGTACAGTTTTTTGTATATCAATTATACCTCCATAAAACTGTTTTTAAAGGTTTAAAAAAAACTGAGGGAGATGATAATCATGGAATGAAGTGATTGTGCCAAACTAGGAATTCCAAGGAGAATCAAATAGGACAAGTTGAGAGTAAGAGAAGTTATGGATAAGAATTCTTTGCTTTTGGTCTAGCGGTGATCAACATGGCACCCTACCTTGGTCTTGTTTTGCTTTAGTCAGAAGTTTGATTTGATTTAGTCTATGCAAAATATTCTTGTCTTAGATTTTTGAAAATGCATTGATTTGTTTCTTAATATCAGTGCTTTTAAGAAGGCCATATACTCCCTTTTAGCAGAGCCCTTAAGCATATTCCATGCACCATACAACACTTTCACACATTTAACTGATCTGCATGGATCTTAGAAGCATCTGAAGATTTACCTGGTGACCCAGGACTTGAATTAACATTTTGGGGGGAGGCAGATGGCCATGAGGTTTTAACATGAATTAAAGGTTGAATCGTGTAAGAGTACTCTTTTTTGAAGGCTCTAAATCAACTAAGCCTAGTAAATATTCAGTCTTTCAAATGCTGTGGTCACCTAAGTACCTTTTATACCAGTGACATTTACCACCTGTAGCAGCTTCCACTACGGCGTGCTACCCAACATAGAGATTGTTCCCAGCCAGAGAGGAGCCAAGTCAACTCTCTGTAGTTTTTGAACAAATATTTTTTTTAAGTATGTACATTTTATAAAATTGTATGTAATATATACTGTATATAATAAATGTGTATACATTAAATTCATGATTCAGGGGCAGGAGAGTACCATCTTGACAATATTCCATTTGGAAGGGAAAGATAATCATTTTTTTATAATAACTTTTTATTATGTTATATTAGTGAAAGATAATCATTTTTAAAATAAACACTATTGTCTTCCAGTCTGCATACCTATGGGAACTACCATTCCAGTCACTCATTTAGTCAATCAGTTGCTGGTGATTGCATAATATTTATTGAACATCTTGTGTATAACAACATCTGTTAATAGAGGACAGAATGCTGAATAAAATACAGTTTCTGTCTTTAGGGAGTTTAAACATAGGATGATAGTCATATAAATAAATTAATTAGTTAAAACATTTTATAGATATGGATATATATTTATTTACATTTATATATAATATAAATTAAATTATAAAAACATATTGATTTATTACATATGTAAAACTAGAAGTATACGCAAAATATAAAATGGGTGTATTGAAGTGCAAACTGTAACAACAAAGCTCTACAGAAAACATCATTTCTGAGCTAAGATTAGAACCTAAATGGAAGGTCCTTGAGTTCAAAAAAGTAAGAGGGCTTCTGGTTAAGTTGCAAAAATAAGTGTATATACAGAAAGATAATGAAATGTCAGAATGCCTTTGAGAAAGTTTAACAATCTGATAATCTAAGAATGCAAGTATATGCAAGTAAGGATAGGTGGAAGGTGGTAAAAAGCAGCAAAATAACAAGCCAGATAATAGGCAGAGGCCACACCATGGTTATTCCATCCCACATTTCTTCAAATCAGACATAATTGTTTTAGACAATAAAGGCACAATGAACTCTGGTCACTCGGCCATTGCTTCTTTTTAAAAAAACTACAGGAATAACTTGACCTTCACCCTAACTCTTTGCAGACTTTCCAGATCTACTCTCAAACAGGACTCCTACCCAATACATGAGCACAAATTATATAGTTCAGTCAGAGAGTCTTTTTACATGTATTAAATAAAGTAGATTAAAGGAAAAAAGAAAGAAGAGAAATGGAACTGGTAAATGTGGGGGGGGAAACATTTTAGTTACATATCCTATAAGCACAAAATATTTTATATTTCTTGCTGGGTTCACAAAAAGTAATATGAATCATTAGAAGGAATAATTTTTAAAAATGGATCATAAGTGTCTTATTCTCTTTTGCTTAGAATGATCCCTGCCAGAATGCCAACCAGGAAGTAGAACTGGGGTCAGGACTAGGGTGATGATTGCTTGAGCATTATAGACAAGTGAGGACCTGACACCAATCTGGCTTCTTAGTCAAAATAAAAGCAAAGGAAAAGGTGTTACACTAGGATCCAGGTCAAATGCATGCGATTTTGTGCACAGGTGACTATGGAAAGTAATTGGATGTTAAAGCTATCAGAAAGGAATTATAAAATACAGTAAAAGGTAGGACAAGGTTATAGATTAGTTTTCATGTTTGAAAAACACCAGTATACTCTTCTTTCATGCTGGTTGTTGTATGGGGCAGATTTAAAGATCAATTATTGCCAGGTAGATTTAAGAGGCATTGGGGAAGTACATATTCATTGAATTATAAGTTCCATAGGCAGGGATTCTGCTTTATCATTTTAATTATCTTTGTATCATGATGTCTAATATGACTATTTGCACATGGTAACAATATATATTAAATAATTAGATTATCAGTAAAGCAGTGCATTTGAAGCCTAGAAATATAAGTAATAGATTTTCCATCAAATACAAACAACAATTTCTATAAGGTTCAAACAACTTCCAATAGGAGAAAATAGAGAAGATATATCCAAACCTATGGATAATAACCTATGGTAATTATTCTCACAAATGGGAATTTTATCACATAAAATGAGTTACTTAAGTGGTATATGGCACCTTATCTTCTAGAGGAAGCCTTTTCTTATCTAGCCAAAGATCTACTCACCTGCCAAATGTGATGTATCACATGTATTCATTTTAATTTAAGGGTCTTGGCCTTGAACTAAAATGAATGCTCTTTGAGGAACCACTTATAATGGGCATGCATATTAGAAGATTTGCCTGAGTACATTTTGGAACTCTGGAAAAATAGAAACTATTTTTATTTTCCAGGGTTGCATCTGACAACATCTCATGGTTGACAGGTCAATCCTAATAAAACTATATATCTGACAATCTAAATGGCAGGCAGAGGATAGAGATCTATCTCCACCTAGAAAAGTTGATGGAATATGTCATAAACTAAGAGGACACAATAATATCATGACCTTGTATTTAATAAGTAAATGATCCTTAAATTTAAGTAACTTGAATCAGTTCCATGATACTAACTATATTCTTCTGTTCGTTGGATGAAATTATATGGTAATATTTAAATGTACCAGAAAAAAAAAAAACCAGAAAATATGAACATTCTGTTTCAAGGAAAAGAAAAACAGCAAAGGATTATTTATATCATATATGTTATACTTAATAAATGCAATTATAAAGGAGTCTCCAGAAATTTTTATGTCTTTTTAAAACTTCTTACACACCCAATAAATTAAGTGGTTATAGTTACATAAAATTAAAATTAAAACCATTTTCTGTGGAATTAAAATAACAATTTTGGTAGGTTTTATTTTTTTATTTTTTTATTTTTATTTTTTGCTGTTGTTGCTTTGTTTTCAGGGAAGCCACATTTCGTTGACCTCTTATTACAGAGTGTAGCTCAGCTAATTATTCCCTGGTAATAGTAGAAAACAGCCAATGCTTTTCCGTATCAACACTAATGCATTGTTTGCATTTGCCCCGTCAGATGTCATTAAAATATTGATGCTGATCATCAAGTGATCGTATCTTGCCATCTGCGGTGCTTCATAGATTTAGTCAAGCTTCGCTGTAGTGTCTTCCATTTGAAAAATGAAGAAAGCTTGTATACAAACTAGGGAATCATAAAGCAAATGTTTTAATTGTTTATAAAAATACAATGGTTGCTATGTTTATGAATTTTGACTAGAAAATGATTGTTTAAAATTTCTATTTATATTATATAATGTTTTTCTATTATATAATGTTTTTCAAACTACCCTTCTTTTTCTCCTAAAAAAAAATTTTTTTTAAAGTAATCTCTATACTCAACATGGGGCTTGAACTCATGACCCTGAGATCAAGAATCGTGTGCTCTTTCTTTTTTTTTTTTCCTAAGAAATAATAGTATGAGTACGAAGCTTAGATTTAAGTCTGTTTTTCCAGGGTTTATGGGAATTTGCATTATTTGATTTTTTTTCAAAGAATTTATATTATGAAGATAAAATGAAATTTACATTTCAGGAAGGGTTTTTTATTCCAACAATGGCAGAGTAACTTACATTGAACTAATATTCTTTTAGATAACAATTAAAAACTTTTAGAGTAAAAAACATAAAAAAAAAAAGCTATCTGAAGACCTTCCAGTGCAACAGGCAGAATCTAGTAGAGCTGAGAATTCACTCTTTTCTCACCTGTTAAAGAAACATCAGCAATGCCTGTGTAGTAGAAATAATAAACATTCACTTGCTATAGTAAAAGTAATGAGTAGAAGCTCTTTAAAACTTTACTTTTTTTAACCTTAAAATAGACTGTAAAGTGTTGTCTTATTAGCATGATGTTCAATCAGTACTTAAGAAGGTTAATTCTTGTTCAAACTCTAGAAACATTTTAAAATAGTCACATGAAGACAAAAGAGGTTTAAATAAAAATTGTATGTTATGTGGGTATTTAGCTGAACACCCAGCTAGGCAGAAGAACGGATTGATTTTGTTTTTTCCGACAAAATCTAAACACCACAGAGAAGTACTTGTCACTAGGCATTAATACCAAAGAAAGATAGCTGTGGGAAGTATCCTTTAGCGGAAATGAGAGAATCTGATAAGATATAATTTTCTATCCCTGAGACGTTAGGGAGTGTAATACTGAAATTACTTTATTGGTTTGCTTCTCACCCCCAAAATGAACCTAAGAGAATAAAAAAGAGAATAAAAAAAAATTTTTTTTTTGGTCTAAGAGAATAAAAAAAAATATTTGACATCTTAGATTTCAGGAGATCCCAAGGGGAAAACAAGTAAAGATTTTAGGAAGAAAAAAATTTAAATATCAATGACTATCAGAGTTAATTTCAGACATTTCAAGTAAAGCAGAGTTATGCCACCCATGATCAAAAACATTTTAAAAGATTATGTATTTAACTGCGTCTGATTCTGAAAGCTGAATTACTCACACTATGAGAAGATCTAGTGGGGAAAGAAGTGAATTTATACTATAGTGGTCATATCATGAGAGAATATAGGAATGTATCTAAAAAAATGAGGTAGCTATGATTAGCTTAGAATATCCAAGCCAAGAAAGAATGAACTATAATGAAAGACTACAATGTAGGCACATCTACGATATTTAATGTTGCATGAAAAAACAATTTGCGTGAATATTAAAAAGTTTATGCAAAGTTTGGAACAACCGAAGCTAGACATTATATTGTGTGGGGATGCATGCATGGGTGAGAAATGTAAATAATATAAAAGAAGGTAATGATAAATACAAAATTCAGTATCGTGGCTGCCTCCTGAGTCAGGAGAAAGGACTGAATGAAGTGCAAACACATAATTAAATACCAGGGTTTCAATGATACAATTTTTAAGCTGAGCCGTGGTTTCATTCATGACTGGTGGTTCCATGGTTTCATTTTATTATTATGCTTCATAACATATACTTTTGTATGAATTTTGTACAATGCAAATATTTTTTAATGTGCAGTTTATTTATAATGTATAAGATTTTTATGATTTGGTTGGCAATGAAAAAAGTGAAAATATTCAATTGGTTAAAGGTTGTGAGCAATTTTATATGGATAGAATGCATGAAGATAATCAGACAATAAAAAGTAGATTGGTGTGCAGTTGTACATTTAGTTTTTGAAAAGAGCATAGAAAAAAATTTAGACATGCATTTTATGCAAATCATATTTCTGGCAGCAGTTGTCTCCTTCTTGCTACAATGAATGCACAGAATGTTGTCGTCTTCCCTGACATTCAAATTCAGTAGGAGCAAAGATATAAATTCTATTTTCTACCTTTACAAACTTTAAGTTTTAATGCTTAGCAAGGATAACTCTGGTAAATACTGTTTTACTTAGAAATCCTAAAATAGGTCTGATTATATCTAAGAGAAAACATATCTTTCAAAAAATAAAATTAATAAAGAGCACTATTCAAATAAACTTTCATTCATTTACTTTTCTTTACCTTTTCACGTCTTAATGAATGCCAAAAGCAATCGATTTAGTAATGATTTTGATAGAACACTTTAAAATCTTTATTTCAACTTTTGATTTGATAGCAGCTTTTATCAATTTTAATTGAATTAGAGAAATAAAATTAAAGGAGGAGATTTGCTTAGCCATTGATATTTTATTACTACATTGTTGTTTACTTTTATTTATATATCTTGTCATTTACTCAGTGAAAAATGATAAATTCAATCCCTTTGCCTGGAATTGTAACAAAACTAGAACTGGGACAGAAAACTATTATGCTGCTTCCGGGTTGATTAAAAGCGCCAGGCGCAAGACAAATTAGTTTAAATTATGTTAGATTTCTGATAATTTGGCACCACAGAAAAGTATTCGATATTAAAAATATTTTTAAATATTTTCATCTAGATTTGAAGACAACAGCATTGTCCACTGTATTTTAATGCATGGCCCCCAAAAGACTGCTGAATGCGTAGAACTAAAAAGAGGCCAAATATCAAAGGGATATCAACTAAGATGGCAGCTCTCTGCAATTGCTAACGATGACTTCCAAATCTTTTCAGCTCTAAAGCTTTAGAGATCAAAGAGCATCATAAAGCCTCCTGACATGTAAGTGTGATCTCTTTAAACATTATACTAATCCAGGCAAGAAATATGTGTTGCTGTAGTCTGTTTTTATAGACAGTGTTTTCAGTAGGTATGCCTGTTTATTTAAGTTGCATCGCTGTATAGTTGTCAAGTATTCACATCATTATTTAACTTATTTGTATCACGTTCTCTCAAGAAAAAAAATTACACGATAGTTTTCAAGCATCTTATATGGAAAATTACTTTCACATCTTTTTGTCCTTTGATCACATTTTGGTAAATATAATCTGGGGTTAATAATCACACTATTATTAATGGATTAATGTTAAACACGTATTAAATAATATTTTGTTATATAAATTAATTTTACTTCTAAATTTAAGAATTCGACTATAATTATGATTTACTACTGATAATAAAATAAAATACCATTTAGATAAATAATGTACCAAGGACAAAAGTCTTTAAAGAATATTAGGCCATCTAGTTTAGGCTAAATAAGCTTTTGAAAAAGTTTTAGATTGTAAGCAGATGTCTATGCATTTCTATATGTGTGTATATTTACAATTAGAAAGTACATAAAGCATGCAAAAATATAAAGAGCAGAAAGAAATAGAGAAAGAATGAGATGAAGTTATTACAGAAACTGATCAAACAGACATCCTTATTTGTATTTATAATTCTGCAGTTGTACACTCTTCCCCATTAACTTTTTCATTTTGGGATTTTTCCACATATGTAAAATAATGAGATATTTTTATAAGGATCTTAAAAATCCCACCATGTTCTTTTTAGGTTCAACAATATTTGAATATTTTAGGGAATTTCAAAATGTTGATTTATACATTTTTAATATTATTAGTTATTAAACATGTTGAATGTCATTATATTAAAAATGTTTAAATTTGAATTTTATAGATAACATTCAATCATATGACTACACAACTTATTTAATCATTTGTTATTGTGTATATGTAACTCCCAAAGGCAAACAATGGAAATATTGAGTAATAAAATAAATAATGATAACACTGAATTATAACTCACAGAATGAAAAAAAATATGTGAATTTCTTTTGAGGAAATAAATAGATGATAAAATTATTGGGCAAAAGTTTGAGGAAAAGTAGAACAATAACATATGCTCAAATTATCTCCCCTCAAAATTGTTCTTTATCACAAAAGAAAAAAAGAATACCTTTAATGTGAAGAAGTCTTATGGGAGTCATCTTAACCAGTTGAACCAGTCATCTTAATGAGTTCAATGCCACCAATAATAAAAAGTACCAACATCATGTATTCCCTGGCATGATACACGGAGAAGAAACATTACTTCTGTGGTGTTCTTGCAAAAACATATAACCTCAATTAATTTAATTATGAGAAAACATCAGATAAACCCAAATTGAGGGTCATTCTACAAAATAAATAACTAAACAGCATTCTTCAAGTGTCAGGGTCATGAAGTGTAAGGAACAACTGAGGACTGGCACAGATTGGAAGAGATTAAGAAACCACAAATTCAACTTTCAATCACACAAGCCATATTTCAACTGTTCAATACTTTAATATGGCTAGTGATTGTCATATTGAATGTCACAGATTATGTGATATTTCCATCAATGAAAAACATTCTATTAGAGCTACTCTGAATTATAAGAGCTTGTATAGTCTCCTGCATTATCTAAAAGTGAATTAAATGATTAAAGCAATTTCATAGAATATCAAGATTCTGTATCTAGTGATTTTTAATCTTTTAATTCCCCAGGTGAGCCCCCATAAAAATCTGACTTAAGTAAAATTATCTCCCCCTACTAGTTAAATAATGGAACGCGTCTACTTTAGCACCATTATGTATGTGTCATTTACCCAGTGTTTGACTATCTCAGAATAACTTTTAAATTAACTGGAAAACCATATTTTCAAAGTCAAGTTGAACAAGAGCAGCATACACTTAGGGAAGTATGTTTGTGTATGTGGGGGAGGTGTAAGGTTAAAGGTTATGGTAATAGGACTACTTAAATAACGTAACTGACAAGGAAGGGATAAATCAGTGGTGCCAACTCCCTTGTTCCTTTCGCTTGCTCTTGCCAAGTGAAGCACTTGGATGAGCTTAATGATGAAATAGGGTTTTAACAGCTCCCTACATAATATGTTGGCTATATTAAGCCATTGAAGACTCCATCTCCAATTCAGAAGTGAAGTCAGAGAATGGATTTCAGGTATTTTCTGAAGAGGATAAATATAAGACAACCATTAACAGCCCTATTTTGTGATGATGCGTCAGGATGTGTATCATCTGCTTCCTCCAGACACATCAATGATGACTGGGGAAAATCCACACCGATCTCATTCTCTCAAGGCTATTACTTCAGAAGAAGGAGTTGTCAACTCGTTGTTTTCTCTTTCAAGGAATCACTTAGAGGATTGACACATAACTATTATCAGTTCAATTGGTTTTCTTTTTTTTGGGCAACTGAGTTAGTAGAAACTAATGAATTTAAAAAGGAAAAGTGCAAACAAGTATTGACCAGTAAAACCAGCATTTCTATTCACTCAAAATTACCAACTTTTAAATACTATTTTTTCTGCCCAATTCTCTCATTAGGCGATGAGACGTAATTTATGTAGGAAATTTTCCAGAAATAGGTTAACAGTTAGCTCTTATTGCTTCATCCTCTAAAATGAGATAATCACCAGCAGAAATTTTAAAGCCCCACATAAGCCAGCTAATTATATGTGCACTTTGTCAAATGAATGAATGAGAACATACTGATTCTAATTAGTTAGCAGTAGATGAATAAAGATGTATTTAAAATATATCTATATGCATTGTGCAAGAAAATGATTATTTTCTAGTTTTATTCATTTATATAATAGGAACTCAAACATTTTTTTACTAGAACTATAAGGCCATTTCATGTATGTAAATATATATTCCATTTGATTGTGTCATAATGTCTCGTTTACTCACAGGATATAATTACCTGGTGAGTCATATTGTCAATTTTGAAAAATTTATATAAAACTAGATGGAAACAGTCTGTGTTTCATTTGACAGTCATGTTTTAATTATTCAGAATATACCAGTTAGGTGTTTATCTTATTTTGCTTGAAATTATTTATTGTTCTACTTCAGGGTATAATTTAATCATTGCATCTGTATTTTTTCCATTTCTGATTACCTAAAAGGAAAAAGAGG
The DNA here is from genome assembly GCF_023065955.2 of Ursus arctos. Classification (NCBI taxonomy): domain Eukaryota; kingdom Metazoa; phylum Chordata; class Mammalia; order Carnivora; family Ursidae; genus Ursus; species Ursus arctos. The sequence goes on from NW_026622764.1 coordinate 19,349,915, forward strand.
ATAAACTCTTCCATATTCCAGTCACAAGTCTTTGCTGACACGATCCATTTATGTTCAATAATTCACCTCTCTTGTGTCACTCAGACCAACTTGGTATTCATATCTCTGAGTTACTTGACATTCATCAGGGTCTTGTTCTTTTCTTGGTCAGAGATGGAGGAAAGAAAAATAGTCGTAAATACATGAGGCTCTGGCATGAATACACAAAGAACACTATTCTTGGCAAAAATGCTCTGTGTCTGAAATGTCAGATACAAGGCTCTCATACAAAGCATGCAGAGAGAGTGAGCAAGCTAGCAAGCAAAAGATTGAAACTGTGCAATTCGGGGGTGAAAAATCGACCATCTCAAGTGGCTTAGACCAGGGACCAGTGACAAATGTGGCTCTGTGAAAGTGCTGTGCAACTAAGGGGTCATTGTCCTTAGAGTCCTCCTATGACAATATCCTCCCTCGCTTCTCACTCTCAGGGACAGAACTGAAAACACAGTTTCTCTGTCATGTACAAAGAGCCTCACATTTTCCTCCTTGGTCTAAGGTAAGGCCACAGTGACACAGGGAGTAGATACCTTTCATAATTTTATTCTCACTTCTAGAAGACATTTTTAAAAGGACAGTTAGGCTACCACAAGGTTAAAAAAGGAATATGATCTGTCACTTAACAATTATATATTCTAATAAGGTAAATTATCTCTAATAAGGTAAAGGAAGAATTGGGAAGATAAGGTTTAAGTGATCCTTATCATCAATAATACAAATGAAAACAATATCACCCATTAAAAATTATTTAGCCTTGTGAACCAGTTACTGAGATAAGAACTTTCACTATTTCCTTAAATCTTCAGGACACCCTTATGAATAAAATATTATTATTATTATACATTTTGGAGATAAGGAAACTGAAGCCCAAAGTAACATAGCTAATAAGGATAAAGGCAGCTTTCCATATATTTCTTTCTGATCTCACAACCCAATTTAATAATCCGATTGCACCACTGCTTTAACAGTCTTTTAAAATGATATCAGTATTTTTATTTCCTCTCCTAAGAACATAATAAAAATGAAAAAGAACCATCAGAACAAATTTCATGCCATGAATTACCTGAAAAGAATGTTTCATGTAATTCATGAAGTTTCAAAGTGTAATATATTCCATAATATGTTTTTCTGGAAGATTTCAATAGTTGATGGTTTGAACAAATTCAACGTAACTCATTAAGTCCATTATTAAATAGGGCAGGTTAATAACATGGGATCTAAATGATAAGCACTTTACAACATTGTGATATTCTTTGTTATAAGGAACATTTTTATTTGGGAGGGGAAAAGCCTAATATAGAGAAAAGATGGCATACTTGTTTGTGAAATACACTTTTAACAGCCAGTTTGCATTTTTAAATTCTGTATACCAAAATTGAATTTTAAATGTTATTTTCAAAATATTAGTCTCCCTTCTTCATATATCTCTTACGTTCCTAAGGTAAACTGGTTTTTAATGGGCCGAATTTTCAAAATTACATAGGTCATCTAAGTTTTCCTGTATTTTGATTATGTCATATTTTGTTTTCTCAGTGTAGACATTGGCATTATTTAACCTACTCTTCTGATCAGTTAATTTGCCATGACTTTTAATTGAGTTTTATGAGATACACAGGAGTAAACTGTGTAAGCTTATCCAGTGCCTTATCTTTAGCAATACAATACACACATACACATACCCACACACACCCACTCACCTACACACACACACACACACACACACACACACACACACAGAGCGAGACAGAGACAGAGAGATGTCTAATAACACTAACTTCAGATATGAAACAGGAAAAAAATTTGAGAATCTATTTTTATTTGCACAGAACATGCTTAAGGGAAGTGAAAGAGTATTAAAGAATAAAGAGTAAGTTGCATGCAAAAGAGAAAGAATCAATTTAGAAAAGTTCAAATTATGTAGTAAATTATTATGGTAGAAGAGCCTAGTAAAAAAAAGAGATTAAGTAATATTTTCCATTAAAATGTACAAAATGTTTTCATATATTATTGAATTTCACAGTAAGTTGTTGAGGGTTGCAGAACGCCCATCCTACTAGATAGCACTCCCAAAATATTCCTAATGTCCAGTTGAAATTTTATGGAGAGTGAAGGAATCAGAAGACCCTTATGGACTTCTTCAAAATGTAATTTACTAAAATCAGTGATTATGGTCATATTTCAGGAAGGAAGGAAGGATGGAAGGAAGGAAGGAAGGAAGGAAGGAAGGAAGGAAGGAAGGAAGAAGGGACTCAAAGATACAATTTTATGTATTCAAACCCATGGAATTCAATAGCCAGTTTTCTCCTAAACCTAATGTGGACTTCACAGTTCATAAAAATGTACATGCAACAGTAGATTTAAAGCCTGGTAGAAAATAATTTACTATAAAGAGACTTGCCTTGATTGTTTAAGCCCTCAATGTTACAGTTAATAAATTAAATAAAGGTTTACCAATATAATAAATTAATGTGAGCAATCTTTAAGGAAAGAAAGGGGTGAAGAAAAAACTAAACCACCAGGACTGTGTAGCAAAGTTGTTTATTAAGTCAATTAGTTACACACACATTAAGTATTGATTTGTTATGAGGTATTTGCTGTTTTTGTTTTTTAGATTCTCGATGCAGTTATATTTTTGGTTACATGGTTTATATATTCTGCAAAATCCATACTCTACTAAGAGGTAGACGTTTTAGGATGAATTACTTGACTTAATCCTACATATGTCCCTAACATCTAATTTCCTTAATTATTAGGAATTTTAAAATTATTTTTTAAGATCATTGTGGCAGAGGACATTTACATATTTTTATCTGAAACTTTATTTTCAATATATTTTCATGCATTGTGGGTTTTTTTAATTATGAAGCCCATTCAGCATTAAATTTGTGAGAATCATGGAAGTTTGAGGATAAAATGGCTGAAATTAAGCAGTGCAGTGAGTAACTTTTCTTTCAGAGGGAGTGGAATGCCTGCATCTTCTGCATGATAATCAGTTCAGTGGCAGAGACTATTGATTATCTAATTGTGATACCTTTTAATTAAATCTGTATTCAAATACCTCAAAGGGAATGTGATCACTTGTGAAGTAATGCATTTTCCATGTTTCTCATAAAACTGTGCCTAATGCTTTAATTCTGTATTCTAAATAGTACTCCTAGAGATAGATTCAATGCTTTCCCAAAAAATATTGATTTATATCCTCATATTTGACAGCCTAACACATTTTCCAAATGGTCCCAAACCTTTCTTTACCATTTAGGATCTTAAAAAATAAAGTGTAGCTTTTACTTTATTTAGATCTTACCATAAGCCTAATAGAGACTTTCTTCAACTGTTATCTTCCCAATGAAAACTATCTTGCCACCCCTATTTAAAACCCAATGCCACCTAGATTTTAAAATCCCAGTTACTCTGTTCTGTATATTTCGTAGAATGTTTATCAACCATCTTAAGTTTTCTATATAATATGTTTATTTATTCTGTATATTGTTTATTGCCCATTGGCAGATACTTTTATCTATATTTTGTTATATATATATATATAACAATACAAGTGTATATATATATGTATATATATACATATATATATGTATATATATATTTGTATTAATTTTTGAGTTGGGCATGAATTTGAGAATATAATATTTAGTTAAAGTGATGTTATATTCTTTCCAGATAGTGATACTACATAAATGTCATAATGGCAGGAGATGGGGTTATGATTTTAAAGAAGATATAAATCAAATGAGAAATTTAATGTTCTCAAATTTAGGAACACTTCTTCCTTTGAGATTTTTGTTTTATTTTAGGATTGTGTATCTTCTAAAGTGTCACCCTCACAGCTGTGACTTAGGACCCCCATCAAAGCAAGGACCTTCTTAATTCATCTTAGTATTAGCACATTACTTATTCACTTTATGTCCCTAAATATTTGAGTTGGAAGAGGCTACATCATAAACTATTACAAATAAAGTGATTATCAGAAAATCTATTTCCTTTATGTTCTAAATAAAGTAAAGTTAATTGCCTGTTTTATAGCACGTATGTAGCAAGTATATAGCAAGCTTCTCCTCAACATCCTTTTGATTTATTATTTCCAATATGAAAATATCACCGTATCTGCCCTCATCTCCTACTTACACCTGAACTATAAAAATAAAATTTCAGGGGCGCCTGGGTGGCACAGCGGTTAAGCATCTGCCTTCAGCTCAGGACGTGATCCCGGCGTTGTGGGATCGAGCCCCACATCAGGCTCTTCCGCTATGAGCCTGCTTCGTCCTCTCCCACTCCCCCTGCTGTGTTCCCTCTCTCACTGGCTGTCTCGATCTCTGTCAGATAAATAAATAAAATCTTTAAAAATAAAATAAAATAAAATTTCATTTTGTCTTGCAGAAACAATCACCTTATCTCTCTAGCATCATCATCATCCACATCATCATCTATCATCTTTTTTCAGAATGTGGAAGTCATGTTATCCTTCTGTTCTTTTAATAAAAGGTAGGGAAGAGCCATAGACCTATTATAAGGCCATGTTACTCCATTCACAATATGTGGTTGTGGTAGCAGTCACAAAAACATTATTTACATCATACACACACACACACACACACACACACACACACACACGCATATATGGTCTCTTGACCATATTTGAAATTCACAAAGTTATTAGAATCATAGCACTCAATTTAAAAAATAGTATACAAAAAAACACTAGGATTGAAATATACCAATAAGGACACATATTGCACTAAATGAGACATCACAATAAAAATGGGAGAGATTAAAAGAACTGTGATGTTACAAAAAATACTTGAGATTGAAAATATGGTATACATATGTGGGAAATTAGAGAATACTACAAATGCCACTCAGTGGCTGTATTAGTTTCCTAGGGCTGCCTAACAAAGCATCACACAGTGGGTGGCTTAAAACAATAGAAATTTATTCTTTCACAGTTTTGGAGGCTAGAAATCTATAATCAAGTTGTTGGTAGGACCATACTTTCATTAAAAGCTCTAGGGGAGTAACATCCTTACCACTTTCATCTTCTGGTGGTTGCCAGCAAACCTGGTCACTCCTTGGCTTGTAGATGGGTCACTCAATGTCTGCTCCACCTTCACATGGCTTTCTCATCTGTGTGTCTGTGTACAGATTTCCCTTTCATTATAAGGACAATAATCAGTGGAATAGGGCCTCCCCTAAACTGATATGACCTTATCTCAACTTGATTACATCTACAAAGATCCTATTTCCAAATAAGGTCCCAGTCACAGGTTCCTGGAATTAGAACTTCTACGTATTTTTTGGGAGAGACATAACTCAATGCATAACAGTGGCCTACACGAACCAGTGTCAGTAATTTCTTACATGAAAGAATTTTTAAATCTATTAATATTTTAGACCTAACTACTCTTAATATCCTCTCCAGTGCCCCGCTCTCTGTTTTCGCAGTCTGATTGTAATGGGGGCTAAAACAAGAAAGGGATGGGGAGAGAGGACTAGGACATTCAGGTTGCGGTTTGTTTCTATTTGTGGAATGTCAGGGCAAGGTTAGGTGGAGTTGTTATCCAGAGATGATACAAGATAACTAAATTTAAAGTTATATTTAAAGCAATGACCAAGGAATATTGCTAATGTTCAAAATCAATCTTTTCAGCTGTCCAATAATAGTACAGTGGAAGAAGGGAAATAAAGCCTCATGCTGTCAAGTGAGAAAAATGGGTATATTTTAGGAAATGGTGTACTTGTGTGAATTAAGTGGTTTTGTTTGCGACCTAGGGTATTACTCTCTTGCTTTTGGCAGATATTGTCTTACACAAGTGCTGGTCATCATGATCCTTCATTTAGGTAGATCAGGCTACTCTCAAATTATATCTTCAATCTGTGAATATTTTTACCTGACTGAGCACATTGGCATCTAAATACTAACATATACAAAGAATGTCACAACTATGACCTAAACATGAAAATCTTTGCTACATGACTTTTACATTTTTCAGTTAAAAATAAAACCACACCTTTTTTACACTCTTTTAATCCTTTATAAGTTATTCAATTATTTGGCTCCCTGTATGCCCTTTCTTTCTTTTTTCCTTTCCCATTGTCACCCTCCTAAATCAGCTTTTCTGCCTCTCACTTTGACTCTTGTAAAGGCTTGATAATTGGCTTGCCAACACTAGTTTTCTTCTGCTCTGATTCCCCCTTTGGAATTTCACTGAAGGGTTGATCTCCCTAAAACACATCTCTGTTCAAAATCCCGAGATTCAATTAAGAAAGAACAAACAAACAAAGAACACTCCAGTGTTTCAAAATGTGATTCAAACCACTTTCCATTCACAGAATCCACTCACTATTTATAACTTTTGTGAAAATAAACATGTTTCATGCTCTTGCTTCCTTATGCATTTTTCCTCCAATTACCTCTGTTTGAAATAATGTATCTTCTACATTTACATTTATCAAAATTCTTCCTGTTTTCCAGGGGTTGGCCAATGAATAACATTTTATATTTTATAGCTCACTGAAATGTAGAGGAAAATTCCATCAGAACCACCTATGTATTAATTTATCCTTTTAAATCAATCCAATTTATTTCTGCTACAGAAATCTATCTATGGTACTCTGCAAGTGTCATTTCACATGCAAGCTACATACACAGGGCTCTGTGGTCATGAACTTCTAATCTAGGGCTTGTGAACTCCTGTATATAACTCAATTTCCACTATTAGGTTTAATACAATGGGTTTTTCAAAGCATGTTTGCTAAGCATGGAAATTATGCCTTCTCACTATTAAATATGATGAAATTCCTCATGCTTAACCTCACAGAGGTAGTCCTCAGACAAAAAGGTGAGACATACTTCCTGATTTTACACGTTGAAATTAATGTGTCAAGATTTAGTTAGTATTTGAGGGGCGCCTGGGTGGCACAGCGGTTAAGCGCCTGCCTTCGGCTCAGGGCGTGATCCCGGCGTTATGGGATCGAGCCCCACATCAGGCTCTTCCACTATGAGCCTGCTTCTTCCTCTCCCACTCCTCCTGCTTGTGTTCCCTCTCTCGCTGGCTGGGGCGCCTGGGTAGCGCAGTCGTTAAAGCGTCTGCCTTCGGCTCAGGGCGTGATCCCGGTGTTCCGGGATCGAGTCCCACATCAGGCTCCTCCGCTGGGAGCCTGCTTCTTCCTCTCCCACTCCCCTGCTGTGTTCCCTCTCTCGCTGGCTGTCTCTCTGTCACATAAATAAATAAATCTTTAAAAAAAAAAAAAAAAAAAAAAGATTTAGTTAGTATTTGGCAAGCCGCTCTCACATTTACGGAAGACATCCATCTACCTACGTAATGACAATGACAAGTGATAGAAGATAGTTTAGTGAGGGAGCATGAATCTCAAAGTAATATTCTTTTTGGAGTAATGGGAGCTATTAAAATTTAAAAGAGGATGGAACAATTTGGAATGATATTTGGAAGCAAGGAAATGCTGACCACACTTTTTCATCTTAAGAAGGATTAAAATTTAAGTCAATAAATAGGATTTACTTGACTGGTTGAGAGAAAGCCCGGGATGTAGACTGATTGTTCTTTGAAAAAATTCATGGGCTGAGAGTACAAATAAAAGGTTGCAGAGTGAATGGACATGTAGGACATTTGGTTGCAGATGAAGACATGCAGAAAATTTTTGAAATGAGAGTCTTGATAAGGAATGATTACTATGGAAGTTTTATCACATGATAATCAAGGAAAATAGGGATTCTGTCCTGAGTAAAATTATTAGATTCATAGGGTAGCAACATGGGCAGTATAATAGAAGTGAGTTTCCTGGATACTGAGAGAATACCTTTTAATCAGTGATAGAGAAGACACCCAAGGATCAGCCATCGGAGGATGTGTCCCCTCCCAACTCCTCACATCCTTTCAAATAATCCTCAATATTTATTTTGTATCACGGTGTTCCATATGGTCATACCAAGTGATAAATCTGAAAAATATTTAGCATTTCTTTATTCAGTGCTTGTGTCCTCACCTTTCCTCAAACCTGGTACTGCACAAATCAGCAGGGAGATGTTATGAAAGGAAGGGAATACAAAGGAGCAAAATTCAGGCACAAGGCACATAAATAAATCAAATTGGATGAATCTAAATTGATTAAATATATGTATCTTAAAGAGTATTTTTCAAGTAGAAGACCTAGAAAATATGTCCTCTTTAAAAAAAAAAAAAAAAAAGCTCTTTTCAGCATTTTTTTCATCCTCCACCAACATCACTGCCTTCTAATACTATGGATAAAATTTTTAGCTAACATGTTCCATATGAATATAGCCACAAAGGAGACAAAATAGCAATAATGTCATCATTACCACTAATTAAATTTTGGTTGCACAAAGTCTAGGAAATAATTCCTTCACTAAAACTCAGTCTCAATTTTAATTTGTTTAAAAAATTGTTTCAACAACTTAGAAAATATTTTGTGAGATAACCCAAAAGGAGAGAAAGAAGAATATTAAGAAAGTTTAAAATCACCTGTTCTTGGGTGCCAAGGTGACTCAGTTAGCTAAGTGTCTGCCTTCAGCTCAGGTCATGATCCTGGGGTCCTGGGCTGGAGCCCCATGTCAGGCTCCCTGCTCAGCAGGGAGTCTGCTTCTCACCCTGCCCCTCCCTCTACTCATTCTCTCTCTCTCTCTCAAATAAATAAATAAAATTTTTAACAAAAATCACCTGTTCTTTAGTTTCTAGAAACAATACACAGACCAGGTACCCTGGATTGCCAGCTGACCCTTTCCAAAAAAAACCCCAAACCAACCTGTTGATCATTTACAGCTGTTATTTAAACCACTGCAGTAAGGAAGATATTAGAGGGAGAACATTAAGAGACTGAGTGCTTTTACAGCGGTACTGGAAGGTGGGCAACTGGTTAGTATTGGGTTGATGTTACAGCATGCTAGCTTTGGATTTGTAGAAACAAGAGGAGAGGGAGCTTTGGTGGGCAAGCTGTAATCTTGATGAAACATCTATTTCAGTTGGTTCACAGTCTTATCTTCCAAGAGCAGATACATTTTGGAGCTGACCACTTGTTCTCAGTTTTGCTTGTAAAAGGGCAGGAGTTCATATCTCAGTTTGCAGTATTCAGAACAAATCAGAATTAAGAACTCAGTTATGTATTGCTTTTGGAAAATAATGGGCAATTTTCTTGTATGCAAAATAAATGTAAGGCTATCTATCTAATGGGAAGTTGTAAAGAGTAAAAGAAGTAATATATGCAAAATTCCTGGAAAAATAGTTAGTGCTCATTATTATTCTATTACCCATGATAATCATTTAACAATTGCTTTGCAGTCCTCCATCTGCATCTGTATCTAAATTTATCTATAACTTATCCATATCAATATTTAAATATCCATAATGGTATTTAAATATTTTTTATATCTTTACCATCACTCTTTTTCTAGTAAATTTCTTTTTTTCTATTATACTATGTCTGAGATTCATTCAGGTTTATTATATAGCTCTATTCATTCATCATCACTGCTGATAAAAATTTAGGGTTTTTTTCTTTTTAAAAATACAAGCCCTGTTGCTCTATCATTTTGCTTTTGTTTTTGGTGTAGATTCTAGAAAATTTTAAAGATATCTGAGTTAAATTGAGTCATAGGTATGTATGTTGTTAATTTTGTAAAATTTGTCAAATTATCCAAAAGAATTATAGTTGTATACCTTCCCCAGCAGTGTATTAAACTCCCAGTTACTCCAAATCCTTGCCAAGGTATGGTGTGTTAGACTTTTTAATGTTTTCTCTTTCTGATGGAGATTAAATTATATTTCATTCCAGTTCATTGAATTTGATTGTTTCAAGTGAAGTTGAGCATCAATGAATATGTTTATTTTCCATTTGTGTTTTTATTCTATTGATTGCCTATTTTTAACTTTTGTCAATTTTTCTACTGAGTTATTAGTGTTTTGATACTGATTGGTAGAAGTTGTTTATACATTCTAGTCACTAATAAGTGTTGCTTATATGTGTGCAAATAGCTTCTCAGTCAATAGCTTATTTCTGTCTTTTATGGTGTCCTTAGATAAACAGAAGTTTTGTGTTTTAATATAAAAATGTCATTTTTTAAAGGTATGCTGCTTTTTGTGTTATTTAAGAAATGCATAACTAATCTGTCTGGTCATGCAGATACTCTCTTCTTTTTCCTGATAGTTCTAACTTTATGATTTTAACATTATTCTTTTCTCTAACTGAAGTTTTGTGTTTGCAGAAATTATTATATTGCTTCTTTTGAAAGTGGGTGACTATTTTTTCCAGCACTATTTCATGAAAATACCATGATTTTCCCAATGACCTACGATATATACGTGGACCTGTTTATAATGTCTCAAGTATGCTACATGGGTTTATTTATCTTTTCCTGCATCAATAGCACATTTCTTCCTGACTGCACTTTGATAATATGTCTAGTTCTCTGGTAAGGCAAATTCTGTAACCTTGTACTTCTTCAAAACACGATTAGTTATTCTTGTTCTTCTGCTTTTCCCAATACATTTTAGAATCAATATTTCAAGTTCTGTGAAAAACTCTCTCAGCATTTTGATTGAAATTTCCCTAATTTCCTAGATTATTTTGGGAAAGAAATGAAAACTTTACCATATTGATTCTTCCTACCATAAACATGGTTATCATTTCACTAATTTATGTCTTCTCTATATTTTTCAAAAACTCTCTTCATGAATATTATGGCAGTACTTTGTTATTTTCACTTCATGACAATTTATATTTTTGATACTGCTTGCATAATATAATTTTATATGCTATATTCTGATGCTTTAAGACTGGAGCATAACAATGTAGTTTGAAACATGTATTCAAAACACAAAACTGCTTGCTGGGACTCTCTTTTTTATATCTACCACTTCTGACCCCTCTCCTGGGTTACCTAAGATGTTACTGTCCTGTTCTGCCAACTGAACCTGATCTGTGTACTTTTTAGGGTAAGAATTATAACATGTTTGGCAAACTATGTATCCCTACACTTCAGCGTAATTAAATCTAATTCATCAAATGTCCCAAGAGGTCCACACAAAATGTTAGAGATGCCACTTCTAGGTGAGCTCAGTGGAATAGAAGGCATTTATTTCATTCATTGGAGATGTGTTCATTTTTCCCACTTCAAATCAGTGTATCTGTGCCCACTGCTTATTAAGAGATCTAAATTTTTATAGTAAGGTTTAGATTGTTATGGTGGTGGAAAATAAATTGAATTTAGAGGTCGTGGTCAATAATAATACAGTGTGGAGAGGTGCTTCATACATATTTATTTTTATGAAAACAAACTTCTCTGAGCTAGAGTTATTTTTTCTACTACATGGGAATCAATAGTCTCCTACAATTTCGAAAATTAGATACCAGAAATTTTTCTCTAGTAACCTATTCCAGCAACCTATAGAGACCAGGAATCCAGGGGTTGGAGACAGAAGGAGGTGGATGGTTGGAGGATTGTCATATGTCAATAGTGATTTTGCAGTAGGGAGAGTACACGCCACAGAATCATGCAGACCATTTGTTTTGTGTAACTTCTATCATCCTCTGTTTTCTCAATTATAAAATTGACATGTTTCTAAATATGCTTTATTTTGAAGATTAAATAGTATAATATGGAGCTTACCTCAGAACCTGACACACAATAAGCACCCAGAGATGGCAGAAATGTAATACATTTGACAGGGCAGACAAACCTTACTGTGGACAATTCATTACTTGAACTAAAATCTGAGGAAAAAAAAATCGTTATGATTATCCCATAATGGCAGATTTGCAAGATCCTATGCAATTGAACTTGCTAAAAGTTAAAAGATACACAGAAAACATGTGAAATTACCTAATATTATTAATGTACTCATTTTGTAGGTTTCTCTTCACACTCCAGTCTTATCCACAACCTCTCTCTTTTTTGCTCACAAGACACTAGTCACCTGTTGGCCCCTTGAGCATGTTGACAACAGATGCAGTGCACATTTTGTCATACTTCAAATGCACATTTTAGATGCTTGTTTCCCTCCCTGTCATGTGGCTCAGTCCTTCTTACCTTTAGGCCTCAGTTATATATCATCTTCTCATTGAGGCCCTGCTTAATCGTGCTGGCTAACCTTCCCACCAACAGATTTTTCCATTACATCACTCTGTTTATTTATTTCCTTCATAACATTTATCACAATCTAAAAATTCTTCTTAACTTACTGATTATATTTTCTACCTCATTAAAGTATAAGCTCCTTAGAGTTATTAAGCTTTTCTGATTTATTCTCTATTTTCAGTACCTAAAACAGTGCTTGAAAATAGAAATTTAGACAATTGTGCCATTAAGCAAATTTATCATTAGACTGATGAAATAGGAATTTGCTGGATCTCTACTAGTAGTTTTGATCTTGACTTCTTAGAGACTGATTAGTTCTTAAAATGAATGCACCAATCTATTTTAATATAGAAATAGGCAAAGATAGAAATACATATGTAAATAGATATTTCTGTATAGAAATAACATACACACACTTTACAAATTGTTTCTGGACAGTTTTTTCAGGATTATATTTGACTCCAAACAAGTAATGCTGAAAGTTAATTAAAAATAAAATTAAGAAAACATGCTGCCTAAAATATTCATATATTCTTGTCTATAATCATGTACACATAAGTTGTTAATTTGTGGACTTTTGTAATATTTGATATCTTAGATACAAAATTAAGCAACAGATTTTCAATGTGGGATGCACAGGGCAATCTGACTTCTTAAAAATGTCTACTGAGTTTGTTTAAACCATCTGGAATCAGACTGTTTATCTGGCACATAACTGCCTAAACATATTCATTTTAAAATGAGAATCTGACACCTTGCTGGAAATAAACAAGCAACAATAAAACTACATTAAATTACATTGTAGTTTCTCACTATGCAAAGTGAAGCAGTTGACTTTAAGAAGAAATGTCTGAAAGTAATGAGAGACAGAAAGCAAAGCATGACAGGTAGCTTGAGAAAAATCGTGAAAGAAAGTAACTGCCAAACAGATAAATTAGTTAGTAGTTCATTATATAGAGATTATAAAATAATTAAAATGTTAAACTTAACATAACTACAGGATTCTTAGTAAAATTCAGTGTCTTCTCAAATGTAATACATGATATTATTTCTGATCGATTTCAAGGTAAATAATTTGAAAATCTAAAATGACATCCCAGTGGGTACCACCCCATCTATAAGGAAGCTCTTTATTATATCTAACCTGAATCTCACCTCCATGATTCGATCAATTCCTTTGTATTTTGTTGGTGAGAGAGCTGGATAACAGATCACTATCTTTCCATAAAATAATTGGATATGAAGTGAGATGTGATCTTAAGATCATTACAAAGTTGAGTGGTTGAAAGTAATGAAATTTTCGCTGACATATACAGAAGTTAGAGTTCCTGCATCAATATGGATTTATTTGAAAATATAACAACAGAGAAATAAGAAGTAAATGAAGGGGCAGCAGATGTCTGGTGCAGCGTAAAGACCTCTGAGAAACTCCTTCTGGTTAGCAAATTTTTCACCTCAAATATTAGTCTTTAAAACTCATAAGCAACTGAGTCCACAGTTTAATAATAAAAACTCTTTTGAAAGTAAAGTCTCCACATCTGATGCAGGAAGAGGGTCATTCTGGATTGTGTCTCTTTTTAATATTAACAAATATACAATTGGGCATTGATATGATATGATGATTTGCCAAAGAAAATTATATAACTGAACCCACCACTTTTTCAAGGCTGGCATTGTTATGTTCCATGTTTTAGGGTATCAAGAAAGGGCAAGATCTCAGTGCAGAGCTACTAATTTCATAGATTAATCTACTAATCCCATAAAACAATAGTGGTGCCTGTAGGATAATATGGTTGTCACATGTGGATTCTTAGATGTCAAGAAAAAAACATTTTCTTACTTTTTTTGAATTCTTTGTAACAAGAAATTTCTTTCAGCTAATGAGAGAAAGGGTCTTCCTTCTCTTTATTGCTAAATTGCTCCTCCCTGTGGAAGGAGGAACAAAATCACTGGGTTCTTTGATAGGTCATTCCCTTGCTGATATCACTCAAAACCATATGTCATCAAGAGATTCATTCCCCCCTTCCTTTTGTTTCTAACCCCACTGGGCCTGGCCCAGCCCCGAAGAGGCAGATGTATAAATGTATAAAAGAGTGAGTAGGTTCATTTCCCTGGCTGTGGAGTAGGAAGGCTGCCCTGGCCCTGGGTCCAAAATGCACTTTCCAAACCAGCCTTAATAAAATAACATTGATCCTTCAACATAATATTTGTCTTGAAACCCTCATGATTTACAGAATGTTTTGTAGACAGCCTATGAGATGCCCTCCAGAATCTTTGTATCATCTCTCCTCATAAAGTTTGCTCCTAATCAGTAGAATATGGCAATGTTGAGAGACTATCATTCCCACGTTAGATTACAAAAGATTGACTTCCGTCTTCCTAGCCAACACTCTCTTGAGAACAATTTAAGTACTAATAATGGTTTCATATTGCAATTAGTTACTTGTAGAATGTGTAAGTTGTAAAGTAATATACAATATCTCAGACGATGTCCAGGTTTCTAGTTTGGGTCACTCGGTTGTTTGTGATTCCATTAGTAGAGACAGAGAATAAAGAAAGCAGATCAAATTTTGGGAAAACTTTAACAATTGTGGTTTTTAAAATTATTAAGTATGATGCGGCTGCAGGCATGTAAACAACTTATCCCGCAAACAGATGGATATTTGAGCTTAGATTACCAAAGTGTGAACATCAGAGCTAAAGATATGTACTTGTAAAATAAAATCATGTTGAAATGATAAGACTATGTGGACTCTCTATAGAAGAGTAAAAAGAGTGGGAAGCAGAAGAACTAACATGTAAGGGTCAGCTCTAGAGAACAGACTCATATAGGTACATTAAAATGCAGAGAAATAAAACAATGAAGAAAGACTAGTCCTTGGGTAGTCAAGAGAGTAAGGTGGCATGACTCAAGTTGTGATTAAAATGTAATATTATATGTATTTAAAACATATTTTTAGGGGCACCTGGGTGGCACAGTCGTTAAGCGTCTGCCTTCGGCTCAGGGCGTGATCCCAGCGTTCTGGGATCGAGCCCCACATCAGGCTCCTCCGCTAGGAGCCTGCTTCTTCCTCTCCCACTCCCCCTGCTTGTGTTCTCTCTCTCTCGCTGGCTGTCTCTGTCAAATAAATAAATAAAATCTTTAAAAAACAAAAATAAAAACAAACAAACAAACAAAAAAACCCATATTTTTAGAACCTCGATTGAGTTTGTGCATGCTATAATCCCCATCTTTATCCTTGATAAAGTTACCTAGATTTATTTCATAGATTTTTCTCTAATTTACTTGAACATGATACTTGGTGCACAATCTGAGTATTAACATCCTTTGAAACAGTATTTACTAGCCCAAGACTTCTAGTTTGGGAAAGAATGGACATACAAGATTGAACATGCAATATGCTCGATGGAACGAAGTGCCTAATAATAAAAGGATTAAATATGTTTACTAAATTTGGCAATATGAAAGATGTTAGCTTCCTCTAACCAAGCAGTTTCACCAAGAATTTAGATTATATAGAACCAAAGAGTTAATTGAAGTTAGTAAATAAGGACAAAGGGAAGAATTGAGCTCCAGAGTCTATGATTTAAAGAAAAGTATAAAGAGGGTTATCTGGGTGGCACAGTCAGTTGAGCGTTTGACTCTTGATTTTGGCTCAGGTCACAATCTCAGGGTCATGGGATCGAGACCCTCATTGGGCTCTGTGGAATCTGCTTAAGATTCTCTCTCCCTCTGCCCCTTTCCCCCCACTTGCTCTTGCACTCTATCTAAAAAAAGAAAGAAGGAGGGAAGGAAGGAAGGAAGGAAGGAAGGAAGGAAGGAAGGAAGGAAGGAATAAAGATATTATGGTAGAGGTAAATGAATGTTCATGTAGGGTTCTTATAAAATAGGAGACTTTAGTTGTTTATTCAGATGTGAAGAATCACAGAGAAAAGGAACAATACAAAATCAACAGAGAGAAAGACCCAAAAAGATCTAGAAAATATATCACAAAACAGATACAGTGAGATTCCATAAAATAATGGAAAGGATGTTTTCATGATCATTGGCAAAGAGGACTGATTTGACAAAGACTATCTTTCACTCACTGAAACTGAAGGAAAAATAGTAAGTACAGTTTGTGATGCTGGCCAAAGGCAGATACACTCTTCTAAAACAGGGCAAATTCATGAACATGGTGAAATTAATTAAATTGATTGCAAACCAAATATACATATAGCATACTTTCAGTCATACAGCATACAGAGGATGGCAGCATCTTAAGCAAAAATTAGATAAACAAGGGCTAAACGTTTAGGCAGAAGATTGAAAATTATTTTAAACTGTTAAATTCAAGAACCCATACAAGTAAAACCATTTTAAGTTTGGTTTCTCTGAGTTACAGTAGGAGGCACTTAGTGGCCTCTTTTTGTCAGTGTAGCAAAAAACAAACTGTGAATGGCCCTAATTGCCTGTCAATAGAGAGAAGAGGATATAAGGATAGGAATGAAAATGTAACTTTACATTCAACCTCAGGCTCTCCTGTTGACAAGAGGCTGTTGGCAATTATGTGATTTCAGTGGAAGCTGATTTGTCACTATTGATTCAAATTAGCCAACCCTATATTTGTAGTCAGGGTAGTATTCATCAAGAGCTAAATTTTTGCCAGCTTTCATATTAGCCATATGTTTATATATGTATTATCTATAGAATTTTTTGCAATATTAAAAGCAATAAATGCTTAAAGCAAAATTGTTGTTATTCCTTATTGATTTAGTAGAAAAACGAAAATCATGAAGATGCCTAACTTTGAGGGATTGATGTAAGCATTCAATAAACGTTAAAAGACTTCTGCTTCTGGCCAAGATTCAGAAGGACCACATGTAGTCTCCCATCTGATTCAAAGAAAAACATGGACAAAATAAATAAAATAGTTTTGTTTTGCTTAGTTTAGGTATTGGACATCAGGCAACAATAAAAAATCATACCTGAAAAACAAGAGACAACTGAGATGAGCTCTTAAACAATACCAGCACACTGCCAGGGAAGACTTTCTAGGCCATGGCTGAGGTATGAGAAAACTAACAGGAGTCCTATAGGCACTTGAATTTGAGGTATTGTACCCACTAAACCCTAAAACGTCCACCACCTAACAGAGTTACACAAATCAGTCAACAAAAGAAAAAATAGAATAATAAAATAGCAAAATTAGGGTGAAAGATTAAAAATTGTATTAATAATCATATTAACTGCAAATGACTAAAATACCTAATTAAACACAGAGATGTTCAGAAGTAGGAAAAAAAATTATCTAATTATGCATTGCCTGCAGGAAATACATGTTAAATACAATGACATAGATTTCAAAGTAAAATAGTACTATAAGACATCATATTAACACTAGTCAAAATATAGCTATGTCAGACAAAATAGCTTCAATAACAAAGACTATTGGTAGAGATAAAAAATTACCATTTCTTGGGATGCCTGGGTGGCTGTCGGTTAAGTGTCTGACTTGATTTTGGCTCAGGTCATGATCTCAGGGTCGTGGAAATGAATCCTGCATCAGACTCTGTGCTCAGTGCAGTCTCCTTGTCCCTCTCCCTCTGCTTCTCTCCCACCTTCTCTCTCTCTCTAAAAAATAAATAAATAAAATCTTTAAAAAGAAAAAAGCTTAATCTTTAAAAAAAATAACCATTCCTTAAAAACAGAGGTGTCAATTAATAACATAATAATCCCAAACAATATGTATCTAATTAAGAGAGCTTAAAAATACATGATGCAAAACTGATAGAATTTTAAGGAGAAGAAATCCCAGGGTGTTTTGGAAATTTCAGCACTCCTCTACCAATAATTGATAGAACAAATAGAAAAATCTAAAAAATTTAATATTATTATTAATCACCAACATAATAATATTTATATAAACATTTTGCCCACTACCAGCAAAATACATATTATTTTCAAGGATATTTGAAGCAGTTTTGCAGACAGACCACATCCTGGACCATAAATCAAGTCTTGATAAATTTAAAAGGATTTAAGCCATATAAATGATGTTGTCTGACCACAGTGAAATTAAATTAGAAACCAATAAGAGAAAATCCTCTGAAAAATCCCCCAAAATGTGGGAACTAAATAACCTACTCCTAAATAACTGATGGGTCAAAAGAGATCGAAAGGGAAATTAGAAAGTATGTTGAACCAAATGAAAATAAAAACATGACATATTAGAATGTGTGGAAGAGTGCTAAAACACTAAGTAGGAATTTTATATCTATAAATGTCTATATGAGAAATAAGGAAATATCTAAATCAATGACTTCAGCTTCCAACTTAAGACTGGTAACTGAAGAACAAAATATATATGTGTATAGTAATCAGAAGAAAATATATACGTAGTAATTAGATCAAGAGGAAATCAAAGAATTTGAAAAAAAATTAAAAAACAGAAAATGAATAAAACCAGAACATGGATCTTTGAGAAGACCAATAAAAATGACAAAAGATCACCAAAAACAAACAAAAAGAGCATACACAATTTACCAGGAATGAGAGAAAAATCATCCCTAGAAATTCTACAGATAGTAAAGAATAAAGAGATCATTATAAGCAACATTATTTCTAACAACTGTACAACTTAGATAAAGCAGATTCCTTGAAACAAAAGTACCAAAATCCACTAACAAAAAATATGTGGAAAAGACATAAAAATAATAAATGTTATTAATTAAATAAAATAATATTAATTAATGACTGATAATAATAATAACTAATTAAAAATAACCAAAATGATACAAACACACCCCAGACACTAGAGTAAATATTTGTAAACCATATATCTGATAAGGGGCTTGACTAAATAATATATAAAAAACTCTTCGAATTGAAAGATAAGAAGATAAATATATCAATTTTTAAAATGCACAAGGAATTTCAACACTAAGGAAGATATGCAGATGGCCAGTAAGCGTAATAAATGCTCAATGTCATTAGTTATTAGAGAAGTACAAACCAAAACCACAATGAGAAATCACTTCACATTAACTAGAATGATTGTAATAAAAATAACAGACAATAATAGTATTTCTGAGGATGTGGAGAATTTGGAACTGTTGCATTGTTGGTAAGAATATAAAATGGTATACAGCAGCTTTGGAAAATCAGTTGGCCCATTTTGAAAAATGTTAAACATAGAGTACCGTATAACCCAGAAATTTCATCCCTATGTTTTTACCCAAGGGAAATAAAAACATACCCATATAAAAGTCTGTACATGAATCTTCACAGCAGCACTATTTGTAATATTCAAAAGTGGAAACAATCCAAATATCAATCAATTATTTAATGCATAAACAAAAAGGGGTATACGCATGCAATGAAATATTATTCAGTAATAAAAAAGAGCCAAGGACTCATGCATGTAAAACATGATGAACCTCACCCTATGTTAAATGAAAATGTTATACACAAAAGATCACAGGTCATTTGAATCCATTTTTATGAAATGTCTGAAAGGCAAATCTTCAGAGACAGAAGTGGATTAGTGGCTGGTTAGGGCCAGGGTTAGTGTTAAGAAATGGGATTATCTAATACTGAGAATAAGTTACTTTTTAGGGTCCTGGAATGTTCTGAAATTAAATTGGGATAATTGTCCAGCTCTGTAAATATGCTAAGACTGAACTAACTGTACATTTAAAATGGGAAACTTTGAAGATATGTAAATTACATTTCAGTAAAGCTGCTTTAAACAGAGAAACAGGTGAGAAGAATAGTCTAATAGCTATTATATAGATTACATTTATGGTTAAAAACATTTTCATATTCTGGGCTAAAATGGCTTCATTGATGAATTCTACCAAAGACTTAAGGAAAAAAAGAATACCAATTCCACACAACCTTGTCCAGGAAATTGAAGAGAGGGAAATACTTCTTAACTCATTTCATCATGTCAATATTACCCTGTTACCATAACTAAATAAAAACTATGCTGGGAGAGAAAAATATAATAAAAATCCCTGACAAACATAGATGCAAAGCCTCTAAACAAAATATTAGCAAATAGAATCCAATCATACATATAAAAAATAATTCATCATGAAAACATGAAGTTTGCCCCACAAATGCAATATTGATTTAACATGCAAAAACCAATGTAAATTACCATAATAACAGCAACATCATCAAGAGCAAAAACAAAACATGATTATCTCAATAGAAAAAAGCGTTGTACAGAAATGCAATATTGACTCCTGATGAAAACTATTAGCAAACTAGGAATAGAAGAGAAATTGCTAAACCTGATAAAGGTCATCTACAAAAACGTGCAGCTAACATTACACTTTTGCATTGATTTATAGACCCGTGTAGGGAGAGTTTACATCATTACGATACTGAAATTTCCCAACTTTTCGCAAATTTTTCTAAATATTTCAATCTTCTGTGCTTTTTTAAGTAAAACTTTCTGTTCTTTCCATGATGATTTTGCATGTAGGTCTTTGGTTTTTTTCCTCATCCACTTCTACACACGTACATTTCATTTTACCTCTCTTTGTGTTTGTATTTTCTCTTACTTAACATAATGTTGAATTTTTTCATTGGCTTGACTTACTCTCTCCTCCAGTAGAAAGAAAGCATTAAGAATACAGATTTCGTTTGTTTTGATCACTGCTCTTCCCTAATGACTGGGAACAGTTCGAAGTAGTTGTTCAATAAATATTTACTATCTCCAGTGTTTTTTTTCCCCTTTAATTGGTTAATATGATAAACTACTTCTTTGCCAAATTTAATGTTAAGCTATGTTTATCCATTCTTAGATTTTAATGCTAATATATTATTTTTAAGTATATTACTTTTTAAGATATCAATGCATTTCTGTTGGTACCTAAAACTCTTTTATCTTCTATGAACGTTTTCAAGTATTATTTTTTTCCTCCTGCACATTTGTTAGAATTTGTCACTCTGGTGATTTCCTGGAAGTTTATTTAAAACACTGATTCAATTTATTTAATAATATTGATCAATTTTGTTTCTGTTTTTATTTTTTTTTATTTTTTTAAAGATTTTATTTATTTATTTGACAGAGTTAGAGACAGCCAGCGAGAGAGGGAACACAGCAGGGGGAGTGGGAGAGGAAGAAGCAGGCTCATAGCGGAGGAGCCTGATGTGGGGCTGGATCCCAGAACGCCGGGATCACGCCCTGAGCCAAAGGCAGACGCTTAACCGCTGTGCCACCCAGGCGCCCCTGTTTCTGTTTTTATTTTAAAGGAGAATTACCTATTTAAATCAAATTTTACAATGGAATGCCTTATTCTAATCATTCCTTTTGTCTTACATGCTATTGCTATGGAATTGCACTTTGATTCAACATTGATTTAGATTACCAAAATATTTTAAAATTTGTTTACTTTTCCCAGACGCATCATTCCTAGTGGGTTCAATTTACATCTTAGTGAAGTATGTAATTCATTAGTTATTTTATAACTCTACAAATGTAAACTCAGTCTTTTGTATCAAAAATTCCCTTCCTTAAGCCTTAGTCTTGAATGGATAATTATCTGCGTCAACGAATACTCATTGTAAATTATTATCACACAATTCTTAGAAGGTAATATCCTGTGGCCTTTATTAATGCTATTGCAAAAAAAAAAGTTCTTTCTTTTTATGTAATCTCTCTTTTTCCCTAATTTAAAGATTTTTTTCTCTGTGTTCTATTTTTTTGAGGGGGGTGTGTGCTTTCATCGTTAATATAACTTCATTTGCATTTATTTTATCATCTCTTGGTATTATTTTCTGCTTCTTGCAGCATTGTTTTTATAATCCTCAGTCATTATAATTCTGAATAGTGCAATTTTTTTCTTTATTTTTTCTACCTGAAATTATTTGGGACATATTTTGAATATATCTTAATCTTGCATTCATAATTTGCAACTGAATCTTCATCGTTCCCAGCTGTACCTTTTGACATATTTCTAAATTATCTTTCAGTTTATAGATTCTTTATTTAGCTTTATTTAATCCCTGTTAATTTTTTAATTTAACGTATTTTTTTACATCCAGAATTTCCATTTGTTCACTATTTTCAAATTTGACAAATTTTTTCATAAACCTTGATCTTTACCTTTGATGTTTTTATTTATATCTTTTATTATTGTAACCTTGTTTTTTGCTTTCTTTTTTAAATAAATTTTCTATTATCTATTATTATCTCAAGTAATTCAAGTGTGACTCATTCCACTAAAAATACTTGCTGATTGTCACTCATAGTTAATTATTTCCTCATGAATTCTAACTTTTCAATTCTGAGCTAATCTTCAGTGGATATATTTCTTAGGTCTGTATCTAGCCCATGCTGCCTGAGTTATGAGATAGTCTCTCCATAACATTTTGTGTTTTCTCCTTGGAAAAAGACCAATGTTTTCACACTAATTTCTCAAGTGACACACACCGCAGCATATACAACTTCAAACTGTAAGCAGATGCAAAGCACAGACTCAATATAATGCTATCTCGGGAGAGATATTTAGTCTTTCCCCAAAGTCCAAGCACAAGCAAACCTGCTTTCTTAAAAAAAAAAAAATGTTTTATTTGAGTATAGTTGCCATGCAATGTTCCATTAGCTTCAGGTGTACAACATAATGATTCAACTTCTTTATACATTATGCTGTGCTCAACTCAAATATAGCTACCATCTGTCACCACACAATGCCATTACAGCATCATTGACTATACTCCCTACACTGTGCCTTTTATTCCCGTGACTTCTTCAATCCATAACTGGTAGCCTGAATTTCTCACTCCTTTTCACCTGTTTAAACAAGCCTGGTTTTCATATCACTGTTTGTAGCCAGAATCACTTCATTCTCCCTCTTATAGTCCCTGTAGAAAGTCTCAGTTCCATCTTCAAGCCTAATAGAATTTATAGGACTTAGTATTATTTCTGATTTCTTCATAAACACCCAAGACCCTCACCATTACAAAATCCAATGATTCTACTCCCAGTGCTGTTCCCACATTTGTTTATAGATTTATGACATTTTACTTCTCATCTGTGGGTTTCCCTTAGTTTCTTCAGTTATGCATTAATTCTTTCACCTTTATTATATTGGATATTTACTACTTTTTCATTAGGAAAAAAAAAAACATATTCATGGTTATCCATTTTGCCACAACTCAAAGTAAAACTACTTCAAACTTCTCAGCATTTAGTTTTTGGACAGATAGCTTGTATTTGAAGTCTGCCATGCCATACCTCTGAGGACAGGCTTCCTTGTGTCTGTGCCTTGTGGGCACTGAGGTACCAGCTACCTCTGTCTCCTAATAGAATATTCAGTCCCCATGTTCCTTTTTTGCACATTTTTTGTATTCTTTTCCTAGCCTGTTATTTTTCTTCCAGGAATGACAGCTCAACATAACTGTAGCATTTGCTTAGAGAGTATTAATATATCGATTTTCAAAGATAATTTGAATAGAAATGTTTCCGCTCATGAAGATTCACATTGCATCTGTGTTCACCAGGTGTGGTTTTTCTCTTCCCCTTCTTCCAGCTGAGAAATATGCTTTGATTTTTTTTTTTTTTACTCATGGCCTTTGTTATTCAAAAAAAGTAATTGAGCCAGATAATACCAAAATGAATGTATAAATCAGGTTATGAACCATGAGCTCCCCCATGCAGGAGTGAACAACTCCTAATAAGCTCCAGTAAGACAGTTTGCACTGAGCTTGTTTCATGAGACTAAAGTTTGACTGTTAATTGTCCAATGATATTTAGAGTAAAATTTTAAATTTTCCCTCCACTGTAAAGAATAACAAACTTTTAATAAAATATCTCCTTTTCTGGGGCGTATGTGATTTGGCTCTTAATGCTTAAGTGACTGTAGTCTAGAGAGAATGAGCAATTTACCAAACTCTCAAGACATCCCATGCCCCATTTACTTTCTGGTAGGTTGGACCAATTTTCAACCAATTTTAGTACAAGTGTGGATATACATTTGATGGCTGGATTCCCTTGGAATTGTCTCCTTTCCTATCAACATATAGAAAATGTTTTGAACTTCATTAAGGTCATGCTACTGGCAATGGTCCTGGGAAGCAGTCTGACAAGACTCGACTGCGTCTCCAGCTTCCAGGAAAGAAAATTACCTTCTCAAGTGTGATTTTTGTCAGTAGTTACTAGACTTGTTTTAATGGCTCAAAAGCACTCAAACTCTGCTTTCTACCTTCATATCTGTACCATAAAGATAGTGTTTGTTTGATCTCCAGCACTTTCCAAGTTCGTTTGGGCTCCAGGGCAATTGATCCATTGTTTTTCTTCACTAAAGCACCAAAGATGACACATCAATTTTATGGCGGTGCCTGAATAGAGTGAAAGTCCAAGATAATGTTGATCCCTAAGGAGTTTCAAGGACATTATTATAAAACAGAGATAGTTTTACTAATAAAAAACTGTCACCGTTTCTGTTTCCTCAGACTTTCTCCATGATTTTACCCTCTTATATAATTTTTATCCAGTCAAAGCTCCTGTGTTTCTTGCAAATGACAAAAACTAGCCTGGAAGCCTTAATTTCCAGGTAGAGATGCTTTTTTTTTTAAAGGTACAATCTGAATTAAGAGACTGTGGGATCTTATTTTCCACATGGAGGAGTGTAATGAATGAGATAGATCCATAAAGTGTCCTGTTCTTACGGACAGGTTTTGCGTAATTCAAAGCTTCCACTAGACCATCTAAAATTCTTTCAGTCAAGACAAGGATTAAGATTTTAAGCAAGCCATTCTATTGTTTTACTACCCTATAACTTAGAGAGTGAGTTAAAAGGTCACTGTCCTTTTGAGCTCAGTCTAGGACTGCCATGGCCCTAAACTGATTATTTAATTATGTGCAACAGGAAATCCTATTTACCTCAAAACAAAACCAAAAAAACCCAAACCACCACAAATAAGAGGTATTTTAAAAAACCACTTTTCTGAAATAAAACATGCTACAGTTTGAGGAATTACATGGAAAATTCACATTTGCATTTACTACAAAATGGAAGGGGCTTTTTATTGTACCTCCTGATGATGCCATAGGCAGAAATTTGTGCCCCAGTGTGAGGATCATTTTGACCAGCTTGATCAGACAAACTCAAAAGGGTTTGTTGTCATTTGTCATTTTTTGAAAAGCAGCCTTCCCCTACCTCATTCTGTTAGCAAATCTATTGCTATGCCAATTGTCATCCAGAAATAGCATGTCTTGTTAAGGCATGTACTTAATTATTATTTAAGTTCAATTATTTTTTCAGAGTATATTTTTATAGATATTTGGGGGAAAGAGGGAGAGAATAGGTTATAAATCAACTTCTACATGATTTGGAATTAAGTTTTTTTGGGGGGATTGATTATACTTATTTTAATGTAACATGATGTTTTAGTTACTGACATGCCAGTGACCAGAAACTTATCATTTAGTCGGTGATTCGCTGTGACCTAGAAAGCAGTGTTAGTAAGGACTGGGTTGTACATCCTAGTTTGCAGCTGTGATAATTCCTCCCTTCTCCCTTTGGTCTCATGGCAAGGTCAACAATAGGACACATGGCAGAAATCCTGCACCGTTTTCTTAAGGACAGGAAGTTTGATGAGCTACTGGTGAGGCATATATTACATTGCAAATGTGAGAATACAAATTGGGTCACAGTCTGTGGGGCCCAGTGTATCACCATGAAAGAGCTCCGACCTACTCTATAATTAGGACTCCACTTAATTAGACAGCTATTAATACATATAATGATGAAACTCCTGAAAGACCTAGCTTGATTCTTACTAAACTATTATTGTTTTGTTGTAGGGCTCTCATTACCATTTCTCACACTATGGAGACTCAGGGGTGACATTATAGTTTTTGTGATTCTTAGGAAAGTTAGTGCCCTTCTATATTTCACCAAAGAGAAATGAACTTAGCCCTGAGCAAAATTGTGAGTGCCATAGTTTTAGTAATTCTGTTAGCAAATCATTGTTGAGCACGAAGTCAACCTTCCTATACTATATTTACATATTCAACAGAAAGTATAGCCTTAATCCAGCTTTTTGGGTTTGATGTGGATTACTTTATCCCAGGGGAAGGCCCACTTTCTAACATCAGAGTGCGGAGCATAACTGAGTATAATTTGAAGTTTCCAGCTGGTGTGAAAAGGAGCATGTAAAAATACCACTCCCTAACACCTGTCTTCTCTATGAATATCATGGACTTGTTTCAACACTGCTTTCTTTAATGTGTTCCATGAACATGACAGCGGGTCATGTCAACATATTTCCTAAAATGTACCATTTATTTTAAAAGGTACCATGACCACGAACATGCTCACAATGAGCAACTGTCAGTCCTGGCCTGTTCTCCCTTAACTATGATTCTTCCCATATTCTTTATTTCATTTAAAACAGTCAAGTCCGGGCAAGTATAAAGCTGGAATTATCTGTCCAAACTGTCTTTTGAATATGGCACAGCAGCAAGTACATTTTCTATTCTTCAATGTCCTTAAATTCACCCTGAATATTTTTAAATTTTTCCATTATTCGGATAATGATAAATGCCTGGAAATTTTTCTGTGGTCATAATAAATAAAATAAAACACATGTAGCGTTTTCTTATCTATTTTTACATTTTAACCCCTTAGTTTCTGAAGTCTAGGGAAATACTTTTTGACGTTATATAACTGAATACAACGCAATAGAATACAAGATTGGTACAGCTATGACACGACTTGGTAAATCTCCCTTGTTTTCCTTGAACCCTCTCTCTGTGACTGCAGCTATGCGCCCTGGGTAAGAGACAGCTTCACAAATTCTTTCGGGGTCCTAGATTAGGTTTGTGAGAGAGTAGAGTCCTTCAGAGGTGGTCCTGAACTCTAAACATCTATCATATCAACGGGAGCCAGACAGTTGTTCCCAGAAATTTTTTTTCCCCCAAAACTTGAGGCGTATTATTGTGTGGTGATTGCTGACTTTACTTGGACTAGAATTGCCACTATTCTCTGAATTCTCTTTGAGAGGAGAGCCCTGCTTTCTAAAGGAGCACTTAGTCTGCCTCCTGGGCATGGCTGAGGAGCCCAAGGCTAAGGAATACATTTCCGAGATACCTTTCTAAGGGACCTAAAGGGGCCAATTTATGTCACATAGGATATTACTTGCTAGTTCTATTATTCAGTAATAACAGTTTCATAAATTAACAGATATGGTTTTTGTTTCTGATAACTTCTTTCCTTCCTTTTTTTTTATATTATCGGTGGCATTCACTACTTCAAGAAAAGGAAGGATGATAAAGTAAGAGAAAGCAAAACAAAGAAATCATTTCATGTAATTTAAACTTCAAAATAATTCTTTGAAACTTATGGCTGTGACAAAAATTTAGAAGAAAAATGTTCTATCCAAAACTTAGCTAAGCCTTAATATAGTCTATGACTAAGGTCTATACCTTAAAACTCTGGATGGAAGAATCCATGACAGATAAAACACAATCCCAACTCCAGCTGTTCTATCAAAAAGAAACCAGGAGGTGGGTGGCAGGAGGGGTGAAACAGATAAAGGAGATTAACCGTACACTTATCCTGATGAACACTGAGTAATGTACAGACTTGTTCGAACATTGTAATGTACATTTCAAACTAATATAACAGTGCATATTAATTAGACTTCAATCAAAAAAAAGAAGTCAAGTCAAATTTAAAGAAGTAAAGACAAAAAGTAAACCAGTAACTGTTGAGTGAGTCTTGGAAATAGGAGCTGGCCCTTCCTCCATTGGAGTCTAAATCCTGAGATGAAGAGGAAGTGGAGGAGGAGGCTTGAGAAATTGCAGAGGAATGTGTTCCTGATTTCTGGAGTGGACCCTGGGAAGTCAAGAATTACTGTTTGTGGGGGCGCCTGAGTAGCTCAGTGGTTAAGCGTCTGCCTTCGGCTCAGGGCGTGATCCCGGAGTTCTGGGATCGAGCCCCACGTCAGGCTCTTCTGCTGGGAGCCTGCTTCTTTCTCTCCCACTCCCCCTGCTTGTGTTCCCTCTCTCGCTGG
The DNA here is from genome assembly GCF_023065955.2 of Ursus arctos. Taxonomy (NCBI): domain Eukaryota; kingdom Metazoa; phylum Chordata; class Mammalia; order Carnivora; family Ursidae; genus Ursus; species Ursus arctos. Next base: position 19,378,087 of record NW_026622764.1, read on the forward strand.
CTGTCTCTCTCTCTCTCTCTCTGTTAAATAAATAAATAAAATCTTTAAAAAAAAAAAAGAGTTACTGTTTGTGAAGTCATCTTGGGCAACCGACCACAGAAACGAGTTTGTGTTATGTTCAGGTCGAAAAAGACCAATATAAGTTCACAAACATTCTTGTTGTCCCAGGGTGGTTTTTAAAAAATGCAGAATTTTTTCTGTGCTGAACAATGGTTCAGAAGGTGTTCAGGACAAATAAGAAGCCCTGAAAAATTACAGAGATGAGAAGAAAAAAGCATAGACCCAATAGGAATGAACTGCACTATTTAAACTGCCCAGAAATTTGTCCAAATTAAGAAGAGTCCAAAACGTCTTGTCCTGTGTCCCAGCCCTCTTTACATTGATACCATGTACTGTAGAGGCATCTGGAACTCCTGAGACCCAGAGAGAAAGAGAGAAGTGAAACAAGATTGACCAAAAAAACCTGAAGAAACTGACCTTGAGTTTCTGTTCATATCAGAAAGGAAATTTGGATGTAAGTTAGTTTCAGTTATAGAAATTATTTTTGTGTATACCAAGAGCTATTTCTAAACAAATAATACACAACTTCGTAATTTTCACACATACCTATCTATATTTAAAATGCATTTCTACAGCTTTCTTAGATAATTGGTGGGGTTGGTGGAAGAATCACTACAAAGGTGTAGGGAAAGTAACAGGGAATAAAATTAATTAATTAAAAGAAAGGTTCCAAAGAATACATATTATACAATATTTTTCTTCATGAGCCTTTAGGAATTTGTATTCTTCCAACATACTTCCAGACTTAAACAATGTTGGCACGCTCACCATTCCCTGTAACTACTACAAGGTTGTATCAAAGCTCTATCACCCCAAATGAATGCGTGTAGTTGGACAGAGCAGGAATTACATTGGTCCATTGTATCAAATATAATTTTTAAAAACATGATTGTTAGCTGTTTTCATGAAATGATATACTTTGTTTTTAAGTTAAATTACTATGTCATAGAGTGGTACAAATCTTATCATTACGTAGTTCGAAAAAACCTTCATCTTTGTGGCTTTGGGTGAAAAACTCTAACTCTTATTTGTTTTACCTTAAGAAAAAATAAAAGCCTTTATTTTTACTGGCTTTAGTATAGCCTCTAACAATATGATTTAAGGTTTCAATTTTTATTTTTTATTTGTATGAAGTCTTCATGAAAGAAGCTAATGGAGTCAAAGATTTTTTTTAATTAAAAATATGCTGTTTCTAGGTTAATTTAAATCATCCCAGGTTTCTTAAATACTATTTTAATTGTTGTTTACCTATAATGTATTGTGCTGGTCTAATATGAAATTAATCTCACCATTTTATACAGCAAATTTTGGCAGTTATATCGGTTCAATACTGGAGTCACATACGAATGAAGACAAATGTTTTCTTTGTTTTTGCTTTTATTTATTTATTTATTTATTTATTTATTTATTTATATTCAAGACACTCTTACTTGCTGGATACCATTTAAATAATAAATAAACCGTAGTAAGTCCACTCAACAATTTCATAATGTAGTGAGAAAGATAAACCAGTGAATGAAAATGAGGTTGAAAAATCTAGTAGGAACAAAGAGTAGGGAGTGAGAGATTGTAGCAATTATTGTATCCAAGAAGCTATAGCCAGAACCGTTTTTAAGACTTTCTAGTTCCTCAGAGCAGAGGTCATAAAATTTGCTGTCCTGCTGTTTCTAGAGTGTACTTAATTCTATTTTAATGTTCAGGTTTTTTATGTTAAGTAAAAAAAAATATTTGTATATGGAAACACATCAAATTACTACTATTAGTTATCTCAGGGTGGCAGAATTAAGTATAATTTTTATTTTCTTACTCAAAATCTTCTTTTTTGATGGAAAGCAAAAATCCACTTTTCCTTAGAAAAATGTTGATTATGCAAATAAGTTAGTTTTTCTTGGTAAACACATTTGCTAGAAATGAATTCATGCCTTAATAAGGGAACTAGCATATACATAACTCCCTCTACAAAATGAAGAATATTAACAGGATTATGAGCAGGGATTTTCATCACAGTACGATTTATAAAAATGAAAAACTGAAAAATAAATTAGGATTTACTAAAACAAGACTAAGTAAAAGTAAATAAATAAATTTATAAAATGGAAAACTGACTATCCATTAAAATCATTTTTAATTACTACTTAACACCATGGAGAATATTCACAGTACAACATTAAGTTAAAATTTATAAGCAAGTAAAAATTCAGCCAACTATCATCACAGGACATCTTCCATTAGTGAGATTAAGTGTAAATTTGATTTTGTTGCTTAAATTTTATCTTTCAAAATCTCTAAATTTTTATGTGAGGAAAACTTTTTTCTAGTTGCAAAAAGTAATTGTTCAAATAATCCTGGTGACTTTCTGTTACCAAAAGTAACAAGCTTTTTTTTTTTTTTTTTTACATATTGCTCCCATCTACCCACTCACCTCCCCTCTGGTAATGATCAACTTGTTCTCTTCTCTACAGTTAAAAGTCTGTCTCTTGGTTTGTCTCGCTCTTTCCCCCCCCTCGCTCATTTGTTTTGTTTCTTAAATTCCACCTATGAGTGATATTACACTGTATTTGTCTTTCTCTGACTTATTTTGCTTAGTATAATACTCTCTAGTTTCATCCATGTTGTTGCAAATGGGAAGATTTCATTACTTTTATGGCTGAAATATACTCCATTATATAAATACCATAACTTCTTTATCCATTCATCAATCAATGGACATTTGGGCTCTTTCCATCATTTGGCTGTTATAAATAATGCTGCTATAAACATCGGGGTGTATAAATCAATTTGAATTAATATTTTTGTATTCTTTGGATAAATACCTAGTAGTGCAACTGCTGGATCATAAGGTAGCTCTATTTTTAACATTTTGAGGAACCTCCATACTGTTTTTCGAGTGGCTGCATCAGTTTGCATTCCCACCAACAGAGGAAGAGGGTTCCTTTTTCACCACATCCTTGCCAACACCTGTTGTTTCTTGTGTTGTTGATTTTAGCCATTCTGACAAGTGTGAGGTAATATCTTATCATAGTTTTGATTTGCATTTCCCTGATAATAAGTGATGATGGGCACCTTTCCATGTGTCTGTTGGCCATCTGTATGTTTTCTTTGGAGAAATGTCTTTCATGTCTTGTGCACATTTTTAATTGGATTATTTGCTTTTTGGATATTGAGTTTTGTAAGTTCTTTATATATTTTGGATACTAACTCTTTATCGGGTATGTCATTTGCAGTATATTCTCCTATTCCATAGGTTGCCTTTTAGTTTTGTAGATTGTTTCCTTAGTTGTGCAGAAGTTTTTATCTTGATAAAGTCTAGTAGTTTATTTTTCCCCCAACAGTTTATTTTTGCTTTTGTTTCCCTTGCCTCAGGAGACCTATCTAGAAAAAAGTTGCCACGGTTGATGTCAAAGAAGTTACTGTCTATTCTCTCTTCTAGCATTATGGTTTCAGATCTCACATTTAGGACTTTAATCCATTTTGAATTTATTTTTGTGTATGCTGTAAGAAAGTGGTCCAGTTTATTCTTTCCCATGTTGCTGTCCAAATTTCCGAACACCATTTGTTGAAGAGACTGTTTTTTTCCCATTGGATATTCTTTCATGCTTGGTTGCAAATTAATTAACCATATTATTGGAGATTTATTTCTGTATTTTCTATTCTTTTCATTGATCTGTGTGTGTGTTTTTGGTGCCAGTACCATATTGTTTTGATTACTACAGCTTCGTAATGTAACTTGAAGTCTGAAATTACGCCTCCAGCTATGCTTTTCTTTTTCAAGATTACTTTGGCTATTCAGGGTCTTTTATGGATCTATACAAATTTTAGGATTGTTTGTTCTAGTTCTGTGAAAGATGCTGTTGATATTCTTTTTAAAGATTTATTTATTTATTCAAGAGAAAGAGCATGTGCACAAGCAAGGGGAGAGGGGCAGAGGGAGAAGGAGAGAAGCAGACTCTCCGCTGAGTGCAGATCCTGACAGGGGCTCCATCCCAGGAACCTTAGATCATGACCTAACCTGAAATCAAGAGTCGGACACTTAACCTACTGAGCCACCCAGGTGCCCAAATGCTGTCAGTATTTTGATGGGGATTGCATTAAATCTGTAGATTGCTTGGGTAGTCTAGACATTTTAACAGTATTTGTTCTCTTGACCCATGAGCATGGAATGTCTCCATTTCTTTGTGTCATCTTCAATTTCTTTCATTAGTGTTTTATAGTTTTTAGAGTACAGGTCTTCATTTCTTTGGTTAGGTTTATTCCTGGGTATTTTACTACTTTGGTGCAATTGTAATGGGCTTGTTTTCTTAATTTCTCTTTCTGCTACTTTATGATTAGTGTATAGAAGTGCAACAGATTTCTGTACATTGATTTTGTATCCTGTGACTTTACTGACTGTTTATCAGTTCTAGCAACGCTGAGATAATGACCTGAGCTAAAATCAAGGGTCATCCACTTAACCAACTGAGCCACCCAGGTACCCCACGTGATAATCTCTTATAATTGTTTGTATTTCTGTGGTGTTGGATGTTATTTCTCCTCTCTCATTTGTGATTTTTATTTATTTGGGTCCATTCTCTTTTTTTCTTGATAAGTCTTGCTAGAGCTTTAACAATTTTATTTATTTATTTTTTCAAGAAACCAGCTCCTAGCTTTGTTCATCTATTGTTTTGTTATATTTTTTTGTTTTTCTTATTTTTTTTTTAAGTTTCTATGTCATTTATTTCTGCTCTAATCTTGATTATTTCCTTCTGTCTGGTGGCTTTAGGGTTTGTTTGTTGTTCTTTTTCTAGCTCCTGTAGGTATAAGGTTAGATTGTTTCATTTGAGATTTTTCTTGCTTCTTGAGGTAGGCCTGTATTGCTACAAACTTTCCTCTTAGAACCACTTTTGCTGCATCCCAAAGGTATTAAACCATTGTGTTTTCATTTTCATTTGTTTCCATGTAGGCTTTTTTTTTATTTCTTCTTTGATTTCCTGGTTTATCCATTTATTGTTTAGTATCATGTTGATTGATCTTCATGTATTTGTGGTCTTTCCAAATTTTTTCTTGTGGTTGACTTCTAGTTTCATAGCATTGTGTTCCAAAAAGATGTATGGTATGATTTTATTCTTTTTGTATTTGTTGAGGACTGTTTTGTGACCTAAAATGTGATCTATTCTGGAGAATGTTTCATGTGCACTTGAAAAGAATGTGTATTCTGCTATTTCAGGATGGAATGCTCTGAATATATCTGTCAATTCCCTCTGGCCCAGCATGTCATTCAAAGCCATTGTTTCCTTGATGGTCTTCTGTTTAGATGACCTGTCTATTGATGTGACTGGGTTGGTAAAGTCCTCTACTATTATTGTGCTGTTATTGATTATTTCCTTCATCTTTGTTTTTAACTATTTTATGTATTTGGGTGATCCTATATTGGGTGAATAAATATTTACAATTGTTATATCTTCTTGTTAGATTGTCTCCTTTGTTATTATATACTGTCCTTTATCTCCTGTTATAGTCTTTGTTTTAAAGGCTATTTTGTCCAATATAAGTATTGCTTCTCTCTCTTTTCTTTTCTTTTTTTTAAGATTTTATTTATTTATTTGACAGAGAAAGAGCCAACAAGAGAGGGAACACAAGCAGGGGGAGTGGGAGAGGAAGAAGCAGGCTCCCAGTGGAGCAGGGAGCCCGATGTGGGGCTCGATCCCAGGACCCTGGGATCAGGCCCTGGGCCCAAGGCAGCTGCTTAATGACTGAGCCACCCAGGCGCCTGCCCCTGCTTCTTTCTTTTGAAATCCATTTGAATGATAAATATTTCTCCAACCTCTCACTTTTAATCTTCAGGTGTCTTTAGGTCTAAAATGAGTCTCCTATCAGCAGCACATAGATGGGGTCTTGCTTTTTTATCCATTCTGTCATTCCATCTCTTGATTGGAGCATTTGGTCCATTTACATTCAAAATAATTGCTGACAGGTATGTATTTGTTGCCATTTTATTACTTGTTTTGTTGCTGTTTCTGGAGATTTTCTCTGATCCTTTTTTGTCTTTGTCATTTTTCTTCTCTCCTTAGCACTCAGAGAGTCCCCTTTAATATTTCTTGCAGGGTTGGTCTAGTGGTCATGAACTCCTTTAGTTTTTGTTTGTCTGGGAAACTCTATCTCTCCTTCTATTCTGAATGATAGTTTTGCTGGATAGAATATTCATGGTTGTAGGTTTTTCCCCTTTCAGCACTTCAAATATATCATGCCATGCCTTTCTGACTTAGAAAGTTTCTGCTGAAAAATCTGCTGATAGTCTTGTGTAACTGTCTTCTTTTGTCTTGCAGCTTGTAATATTTTTTTCTGTATCTATGTATTTGCTGTTTTAATTACAATATGTCTTGGTGTGGATCTGCTTCTGTTGATTTTGTTGGGGGGTCTCTTTGCCTCCTGGATCTGGATGTCTGTTTCCCTCCCAGGATTAGGGAAGTTTTCAGCTATTATTTCTTTAAATAAATTATTTGCCCTCTTTTCATTCTCTTCTTCTTCTGTGACTCCTATAATACAAATGTTATTACATTTGATGGAGTCACCGAGTTCCCTAAGTCTATTCTTGTTTTGCATAATTCTTTTATCTCTTTTGTTCAGCTTGATTACTTTCCATTACTCTGTCTTCTAGGTCATTAAATCGTTCCTCTGCTTTTTCTAAGCCTGATGTTCATTCCATCAATATGTTTCTCATTTCATTTATTGAGCCCCTTATCTCAGTTATGATATTCCTTATTTTCATGTTGAGTCTCACTGATGTTCTCCACACTTTTCTCGAATCCAGTAAGTATCCTTGTGACCATTGTTTTAAATTCTCCATCAAGCATCAGTTTTGCTTAGATCTGTGACTGTGGCCTTGTCCTCTTCTTTCATTTGGGACAGATCCCTCTGTCTTCTCATTTTGTCTAAGTCTTACATGCCTATTTCTCTGTTTTAGGAAAGTCAGCTCTGTCTCCTGTTCTTGAGAGGTCCTGTAGTGCCTGGCAGTGTAGTGTCCCCTATTCCCCAGGGCCTGGCCCTTCTGGGAGTGTCTCCAATGTGTGCTCTGCTGTTGTGTCCTGGCTGTTGTACCTTCAGGCCAGTTGTCTGCAGAGGCTCTGTTTACCTGTCAAAGGCAGTGAGTGTTTGGTCCTTGGCCTGAATGTGGTATATTTTAACTTGGTGTGCTCTGGTCTGCTTATGAAATGAGACCTGTTGCCACTGCCACTGGAACTGTGGTCTCAGGAAACTCCTGGGTAGGGAGATGAGTGTGGGCTGGGGTTTAGGCCCATCCTCTTGGGGAAAGGGCTTGCTGCACTAGGACTGAGGCAACCATGACTGGAAAAGGCATTTTCACCAGAGTGTGGGGGTTGGGGAGTCTTTTGTAGCCTACTTAGGTAGGGAGTCTTGACCCTGTGCCTTTCCCATAGACGGTTCTGTGTTTATGGTGAGAGGCAGAGGAGGGAAATGGCACCTGCCAGTTCCTTTTGTCCAAGAGGGGTTTCTCCGTGAATGCTGCCTCTCTGGGACATGCTCCAAGATGAGCAACTAACCTCCTACTATGCGTCCAAGGCATTCTTCAGATCACTGTTCCCATACCATATGTCTACAAGCTGTTAGTCCTGTTTTTTCCCCAAGAGCAGCTCCAATGCCCCCTGAGCTTTCTGAGAGCCAAGCCTCTGATATTGAAAACTCCAGGGTTTAAACCCTGCTGGTTGCAAAAACTCATTAAATATGGGCCCTCCTACTTTCCAAGCCAATTGCTATGGGGATTCCTCTTTCCTGTGTAGGCTCCCCTGTGTGTTAGTCTCTCTTTTGACCTTCTCAGCAACCCTCACCACAAGGATGGCCATCGTCCATTTTACTCCCAAACCATGTATCTGCACTTCCTACCTTCAATGTGACCTCTTCTCTAGTTTTAGTGTGGAGTTTTTCTGCCAGACTTCAGGTCGATTTCTGGGGTATTTAGGATGATTTGATAGTTATCTAGTTGTATTTGTGGGACAAGGCAAACCTAGGGACCTCCTACTCCATCGCCATTTTCTTTCCTATCCCCAAAGTAATGAGCTTTTCTTTCCCTTCCCTCTTCTCTTCCCCCCACTTATTTTTTCTCAGTAATTTATTTGACTTAAAATTGGCCATACCATGTTATGTGGAATTATCAAGAATTACTGTAATAGAAATATTAAAAAGTGGGAGAAATCAGGTAGTCATATTACAAAATTTTAAGACACAAATATCAGAATTAGATTTTAACAAGTAAGATGTGGTGATTTTAAATCAATTATGAGACTTGATGTTTGGAGAGAATATTTCTGTTCCCAGTGTGTCCTCAAGAATAAGTCACTGAATGATAAAATGCAGCCTCTGTCCTTGAAATGGAAAAATGTTATGGATAATATGTTACTATAAGTGAGTACCTTATTTTCCCTCACCATATCCTTTCTTCACACATATAAATAAACAAGAGAAACACCCTTTCTTAAGCATATTTGATGTTTTGCTGTCATCTTTGAGATTGGAGGAATTAACTATTGTCCCAATCCAATCCTCCTCTCTAAATTATTGATCCTTTCTATATTGAGAATTCAGTTCTTTTGCTATGAAACTCACTTTTACTCAATGTTATGCTTAATTTTTTTTAAATTGTTGCTCTTTGACCTTGCTTCAAATATTCTATAATCAAAACTTACATGATCATTATTTGTCATTAAATGACATTTTTACTTTCTAAAGCAAGACATAAATATATAAATCATATAACTGTCTTTACCACATAATTTTCCAGTCAGAAATGAAAACTATATTCTTACAGATTTGGGTGGAAAATTTCAATAAAATGGTTGAGATGGAGTGCACCATTAAGCAAATTAATCTGCTCTATTCTTCACAATATTTTAGCAATTCAGATTAAATGTTGCAAGTGTTTGCAGATATATGGCACACTTCACCAGCAAACCATCATTTCCCAGACAAGATGTTACTCTGTCATGGCAGTTTCTTCTGCAGATCTCACATTTATCATGATAATTCTTGTCTTCACAATGCTCTGGAAATCCCAATCACTATGTGATATGTCTTCCAAATGAAACCTACATAATCTCACTTATCAGAAAGAGGAAATTCAAAACAAATGTAGAAAAAGAATATGGAATCTAGTGTTTTTTCTTTACATTTGTTGACCTAGCCAACCTCTCCTGTGATGGTAGGATCAAATAAAAATCAAATCTTGATGAGGCGTTATGCTCACTTCGTTGGAGTGTAATTCTCTCTTTCCTCCCTCACCTCCTTGGCACTAACAAATTCCAATCTATGCAAAATAACACTAATCGCTTGTTCAACTGCTCTGTCAACAGCTATGAAAATTAGCAATCAAAGGAATTAGACATATCTACAACATATTCCTCTCAGGTCAACTTATGGAAACTGTGGCTATAACCTTGCAAAGGCAGTGTTCAATAAATACTCGGTACCTGTAATGTGCCAGGTACCATACCCTAGTACACTGAGGACTTGGGTCAATAACAGATATTCAGTTTCTGCTTTCCTGATGCTTATATAGTTTAAAAGAGAGGAATGGAAAGAGAGCAACCAAACAGGATGAGTAAAAGTTTTAATAAGCATTAGAAATTAAATAAACAGAGTGATAAGCAATGATTCACCTGAGATGAGGAGTGAAGTTCTGCTTTGAAAATGGTTGTTAGAGAAGCTTCTCTAAGCGACCTTTGCATTGAAATGTGAAGGATGATCAGGAAGCAGCTATGTAAATAGGGAAGAATATGTATTCTTTTTTTTTTAAGATTTATTTTTATTTGAGGAGGGGGGAAAAGGCAGAGGGAGAAGGAGAGAGAGAATCTCAGGCAGACTCCCCACTGAGCACAGAGCCTGATGCGGGCTGGATCTCACCTCCCTGAGATCATGACTTGAGCCAAAACCAAGAGTCAGATGCTTAACTGACTGCACCACCCAGGCACCCCAGAATATATGTTCTTATAATAAAATTAGAAATAATAGTAGTAATAGTAACAGCAACAACAGCATTTCAAGGATTTTTTGTATTTAATACGTTATCCTCCTACGTTATGATTGCAGAATGAGTTTGGAAAGCTTAATTTACTTTGGAAAGCCAGATAGTAGGTAAAAGGCACTTTTGGAAAAATGACCACAGATCATTTTCTTTTGAAAAACTGAACTTTTAATTGGTGGTTCTCAACCATGTATAGAAAGTAAAAACAGCCAGAAAACTTTAAAAAACTAAACAATATATTTGCTCCATCCCAGACAACTGAATCACAACCTCTCAAAGTGGGTCCAGATCAATATTATAAAATTTGTCTAAGAATTTTAATGCACAGTTAAAATTGAAAACCACTGCTTTACTTATTGCATTCTTCTGGCATTACATTTAAAATTAATATGAAATATGTATTGAGACTGAAGAAAGAGAAATTAGGGAATCCATCCCATTTATAATAGCACCAAAAACCATACGTTACCTTGGAATTAACTTAACCAGAGACGTAAAGGATCTATATTCTAGAAACTATAAATCACTCTTGAAAGACATTGAGGAAGACACAAAAAGATGGAAAAATATTCCATGCTCATGGATCGGAAGAATTAACATAGTTCAAATGTCCATGCTACCCAGAGCAATCTACACTTTCAATGCTATCCCAATCAAAATACCAATGACATTTTTCAAAGAACTGGAACAAATAGTCCTTTAATTTGTATGGAAACAGAAAAGGCCCTGAATCTCCAAGGAACTTTTGAAAAGGAAAAACAAACCTGGGGGCATCACAATGCCGGATTTCGAACTGTACTACAAAGGTGTGATCACAAAGACAGCATGGTACTGGCACAAAAACAGACACATAGACCAATGGTACAGAAGAGAGAACCCAGATGGACCCTCGGCTCTTTGGGCAACTAATCTTTGATAAAGCAGGAAAAAACATCCGGTGGAAAAAAGACAGTCTCTTCAATAAATGGTGCTGGGAAAATTGGACAGCTACATGCAAAAGAATGAGACTTGACCACTCTCTCACACCATACGCAAAGATAAACTCCAAATGGATGAAGGACCTCGATATGAGACAGGAATCCATCAAAATCCTAGAGGAGAACATAGGCAGCAACCTCTTTGACATTGGCCAAAGCAACATTTTCATGACACATCTCCAAAGGCAAGAGAAACAAAAGATAAAATGAACTTGTGGGACTGCATCAAGATAAAAAGCTTCTGCACAGCCAAGGAAAACAGTCAAAAAAACTAAGAGGCAGCCCACGGAATGGGAGAAGATATTTGCAAATGATGCTACAGATAAAAGACTAGTATCCAAGATCTACAAAGAACTTCTCAAACTCAGTACCCTAGAAACAAATAAACAAATCATAAAATGGGCAGAAGATATGAACAGACACTTTTCCAATGAAGACATACAAATGGCTAACAGACACATGAAAAAATGTTCAAAATCATTAGCCATCAGGGAAATTCAAATCAAAACCACACTAAGATACCACCTTACAGCAGTTAAAATGGCAAAAATTAACAAGGCAGGAAACAGCAATTGCTGGAGAGGATGTGGAGAAAGGGGATCCCTCCTACATTGTTGGTGGGAATGCAGGTTGGTGCAGCCACTCTGGAAAACAGTGTAGAGGTCCCTTAAAAAGTTAAAAATTGAGCTATCCTATGATCCAGCCATTGCAATACTGGGTATTTACCCCAAAGACACAGACGTAGTGAAGAGAAGGGCCATATGCACCCCAATGTTCATAGCAGCATTGTCCACAATAGCTAAATAGTGGAAGGAACCGAGATGCCCTTCAACAGATGACTGGATTAAGAAGATGTGGTCCATATATACAATGAAATATTACTCAGCTATCAGAAAGAATGAGTTCTCAAAATTTGCTGCAACATGGACGGCACTGGAGGAGATAATGCTGAGTGAAATAAGTCAAGCAGAGAAAGACAACTATCATGATTTCTCTCATCTATGGAACATAAGAACTAGGAAGATCAGTAGGGGAAGAAAGGGATAAAGAAAGGGGGGTAATCAGAAGGGGGAATGAAGCATGAGAGACTATGGACTCTGAGAAACAAACTGAGGGCTTCAGAGGGGAGGCGGGTGGGGGAATGGGATAGGCTGGTGATGGGTAATAAGGAGGGCACGTATTGCATGGTGCACTGGATGTTATACGCAACTAATGAATCATCAAACTTTACATCAGAAACCAGGGATGTACTGTATGGTGACTAACATAATATAATAAAAAAACATTAAGAAAAAGAAATATGTATGGAATTAATATGAAATATATATAATATGAAATATAAGTCACATGCATAATATAGCACTAGAACTTTAAAACTGACATAGAACTTATAACCTATTCATTCACGAACATTTATTAAGCATGGTCTATTTTCCGGTTCTTTTGGAGTCTGGAAGTAAATATATAAATAAGACATGGTTTTTGTCGTGATTATTTCTCCATTTTAATGGTAACTCTTGCTCATAAGAATGAATCAGTGGTTCAATTTCAAATATTATAACTGATAATAATTTTGGTTACATGGATAAAAATTACATTCTCTCCCATCAATCACTTTTAGAAATGCAATCTGTAGGTCTATTATTCATGTATATGCACTTGCTTAAAATTAAGGAAGATGAGGTATGTTTTTAATAACTTTGATGATACTGTCTTCCTCATCAAAAATCTGATATAATGTTGTCCTATTTTGTCCTATTACAAGAATATCAACGAAAACTAAGTAGTCCTAAAAAAATGACTTTGAAGTTTACTGGAAGTCCCTCTAACCACTTAAGTCTATTATCTCTATATTGACAGTATTTTTATTAACAGGAGCCACAAAGCATACAACCTATGGGGGACATATTTCCCTCAGTCCTCCCACTTTAATTCCCACAGACACTATTTTCCTAGGTACTTATATGTAGATTCAAATATTATTGATTTTGTCAAACTTCCTTTTTGGGTTTCAAGTCATAATTTACTTTTTGTGTTTGGTGTTTCCAATTTAACACCTTCATGTCATATATGCATAGCAATGATCAGAAGGAAATACTCTCCCAACAACATTAACTTTCAAAGTGTACAAAAATTAATTAGGTTTTGATTAAATAAATAACTACAAATGAAAAATCTCTTGAGCAATTATGAACCTCATACCATAAACAGTGACCTATTGATTGACCTTATATTCCTTGGGAAGAATTAAGAATTCATGACACAGGCTTTCTTTTTTCTTTTTTCTTTTTCTTTTTTTTTTTTTTTTTTCTAATTCATGACACAGGTTTTCAATTCTTGGGCTAAGTTAGGCATTGAGTATGAAATAGCCCAACATTTCTCTGACCAAGATCATATTTTCAAACTATATTTTGCATACCCTGGAGTATAACGAATTATTGTTGTAAAAATGTAACTTTATTATAAAATAAAAAGTGGACGTGAGAGCTTATAGGTCATGAGACCACAAAGGAAGGGTTTAAATATTTGATACTTATTAATAAATCATGACATAATATTAGGTCAACTAATATCTAGTTTTGCTTTCAGCGTATACGGAATTCTAAGTCTTATCTTCAGTGCTTCTTTGTGATTATTTAAAAGAAAATGTATTGTGTTACAGAAACCATTCAATCGTATTTTTATTTAGATCATTCTGGCTGCACATGACAGAAAGTAATCTCAAAATATTACAGAAAAGGAAAACAAGAATCAAATGAGGGTTTAAAAAACACAACCATGGAAAGAACTGGTGTTCACTTGGACTTGAAGAACATAGGAAGCAGCCCTTTCTCCATCTGTTCATCTCTGTTATGGTCTGTTGTTTGTTTGTTTGTTTGATCTTCCCTATAATGGTTTCATTTCCATTCCCTTTCTATTTGCATTTCAACCTGGCATCATTGCTTTTGTCTCTGGCCACCAAAGTGCAATTTCCTTCTAGCTCTTTCTGCCCAAAACTGGTAGAGGAACTTCTTGATCTAACATGTGTCAAGAAACAAAAACTTAGAGGACTACAATGGATCTCATATTTACACGTAAATCACACATTCAGTTTTGCCTGGAATAATTGATATCTATGTCTGTTTCACCATGGGATCATAAATAGCATCTCTGTTATTCTCAAAACCATCAGTTTTGAACAATAAAATATAAGATCACCCTTCATATTTATCATGTGCTCCAGAAGAAAGCTCTTGGAAAAGGTGTGTTGGACTGACAACTTCATGTATTCACTAGGCTATCTTGATACAATAAGCAATTGCTAAGCACCTATTGTGTTCAGTGGTTTAAAAATTCCTTTTGACTTTCTCAATTGAGATGAATAACCTGTATTTTGCTTTGCAGGTTCTTTTAATTATGATTCTTCACCTTACCCCACTTTGCATATCACATGGCACTTCACAGAGTACTGAAAAAGTCAAATGTCAGGGAGTAGCAGAGCTTCTACTTTGATTAATGAGAAGTACCAGATACCACAGCACTTTCTTCTTCTAATTTGTTGTCATTCTCTAACATAAATTAGGACAGGAAATGAAATAATCCGCCATAAATCCTGCTGCAGCTTATTGGGCTAAGGCCTAAAGAAAAAGTAAATAAAGGATAAAATTCCTATAAAAAGTATTTGCTAAAGTGAATAAGGAAAGCAAGATGTTCACAGCAAACATCATTTTAAAAGCATTTCAATGACAGACTTGCTCAGGAGTTCTTGAAGTATGGCTGGCTGAAGTTCCTTATTCTCCAGCTACAAAACACTTACCCTCATTTCCTCCCCATTTATAATTGCCATTCTTTTTACATCCCTAAGTGTCTCTGAGTGGCACGAATGTGCAGCCATGCAAGGGAAGACTTTTTAAAAGGGTCAGTAACTGTGGTTTATTTAACAATTCCGATGGCTGAAAGGGAAGCAGTGGAAGCCAAGCAGGGCAATACTAGCACCCAGGTCAGGTGTCGTGCAGGAATGAACCTACATTGCAGTTTGGCTCAAGGGTAACTTCCAAAGTGTCTGAAGAGTAACCAGATAATGAGGAGTAATTGTGGATTAAAATTTCCAGTATCATTCTGCCATTATGAACATGTCAGCAAATAAAATATATAAAATATCTGCCCAGACAGCCGATAGAAAGCTGTTCATCCACGTTGCAGGTCCTGAGAGAATTTTTCTAGCTGGACGCAAGGATACTTTTCAACTTAACAAACTAAAATCCCATGGGAGAGTTACAGAATTGTGTGAGGAAGGGTGACCAGTAAGAGTGACTGGTTGCTTATGTCATGTCTAGGCCTGTGAACCACTCTTAGATAAAGTGTCCTTAGAACTTCCTGTAACAAACAAAATATATCATTTATGATCAATTGTAAAATGGCCACAAATCCATCCCATTTTTTTTGCATCTTCCTTTGCATTGCAATTTTGCAGTTCCTCTGTTCGAGAGGTGGAGTCAATTGTCAAGCCTTTTGATTCTGATTTGGCTGATGGAACATTAGGATATGTAACATCAGCAGAGATTTGACATACCTTGTGCATTGAGGAGATCTCTTTTCCAGTGAGCCTGGAAGCTGAAGCCACCATCTGTGCACTGGCTAATGTGCTCCAAGATGAGAAGTGAGATGGAAGAGTCAAGCTCCCAAGACAGTAGCTTCCAACCACCAGACACGTAAGTGAGGCCACCCTAGATGAGATGAGAAAGTTTAGAAATATCAGAAAAATAAGTTGAATAATGATTGTTGTCTTAAGCCAAAGAACTGGAGGTATTTGTTAAATAACAAAAGTTAAGTTATACATCAGTGAGAACCACATGAAATTTTCATTATGGTGTAGATTCAGCCTTTTTAACTCAACCTTTTTTTTTTCTTTTTGCATTTGAAATTTAATGTCAAAAGATCTTTCAAGTATCTTCAGATGATACCATATTTATTTATATGTTTGTTGATTAACTCAAAATTAAAATCTAATCAAGTATTAGTTTTGTATATTTTGGATGCTATTCAATAAAAGGTCTCCAAACCAGCAGGATCATTCATAGCACAGGCTGTTGTCTGATTCCCAGAGCACCTAATTAATTAATCAGATTAGAAGTGGGACTTATGAAATGGTTCCCTGGAAGAGCTTATACTTAAGGAAATATACGATCTTAAAGCAGCACATAATACATAAGAGTATTGTGTTACTGCTATGATTCCATTGAATTAAGTTTTTGTATTATTATCTGTTCTCCTTTTCTTCTTGGAAATTCAAATACAAGTAAGATTCTCAAGGGACTGGTATTGGAGATAAACTAATAAGTTACAGTGTTTTATCAAATATTTTCTTGAAATACATATTTCCAATTAAAATATTTGAATGACCCATGATAAAATTTTAGGGAACAAATGGAGGGAAAATTAAGTTGTACCGCCCATGATCTCAGGAGCTCAATAATAATAAAAATATTATTTTCAAAAGAAAGCTGAACTTTAAACCATACACACTTTGGATCAGAGTGGTAATACATCAAACCATCATAAACTTTAAGACTTACAGGCTCAAAAGACTTGACTATAACCTAATGTGAATGTATTAATATAATTTTTTCCTAAAAATCTCACTCAGAAAAGGGGCAGCTCTTCCATAGAAGAGGAAAAGGGAGCCACAGAGGGAAGTATCAAGAGTTTCCTTGCAGACATTCAAAGGGACGATTGTGCCTTGGCCTGAGAACGAAGACTTTTTTGCTTCAGTGGCAGATGTGTTCATGTGGAAAGGGACACGTGAGGCTGCTGTGGCCAGCTGTCAGAGAAGAGCACGGGACACTATTCTTTTTTTTTTTTTTTTTTTTAATGATTTTTTATTATATTATGTTGGTCACCATACAGTACATCCCCGGTTTCCGATGTAAGGCTCGATGATTCATTAGTTGACGGGACACTATTCTTAACACGACCGTTTTCATATCAAACC
Organism: Ursus arctos; assembly: GCF_023065955.2. Lineage (NCBI taxonomy): Eukaryota > Metazoa > Chordata > Mammalia > Carnivora > Ursidae > Ursus > Ursus arctos. Next base: position 19,395,104 of record NW_026622764.1, read on the forward strand.
AAAACAGGTCTGACGATAATCTCATTTCCCATGTGGCACGTACTCAGCACGAGAGAGTACTCTCCGCATGTTTGGAGCATCCAGCCTCTGGGGTAGCACTGTTTACCACTTAAATTAATAAATGACTGTTATAATTATTACTGATCTTTAGATCCATATCTTCTGCTATTTATATGAAGGAATACCAACTTGAGTGGTTTATTTCGCATTACAAACATGTCTATTGATATTCTGACTTTATGCTTGCTGCCAATGAGCTTGATGGCTCTCAGTGATCCCCTGATTGATGAGTAAATGCTGAATTTGCAGCCACAAGTGTTTCTGACCGCTTATGATCGTGGTCTTGATTCACCACAGTAATTACACGCTGAGGAGCCATGGCGGGGCTCTGCATCCTGCTCTAAGGAATATCCTATAGTCTGCTTCTGCCTTTTCCCTTCAAATTGCTATAGAAGTGAATGAAGATCATTCTGAACCTGGGATTTTAAGAGGTTTACTGTTTATTAGAGATAGTCTCTAAAGAACAACCTGGAGAGTCTCTCTGATTCAGAAGTAGGGCATGAGGGGTAGCTACATTTTTAAATGCTTCACAGATTGTTCTAATAGAATTCAATAGTAATAAGTATTGAATAAAGTAAATAAAAGCTATCAAAATTTTATCATTAATGTCTCACTTAAAATTTGCAAACTGATCTATACAGACAGGTGAATCCTCTGAAACCCTTAAGAGGATGACCTTCTGGAAATCAAATGTTGGCTTCAGGGCAGAGGGAAATGGCTTATGCTGATGCTTTTGGTTTCCTGTAAGAGTTGCTTTCACAACATGTTTACCAAGATTCTGTATCCAATGCTGCAAGTGGTCGTATCTCTAGGGAGGCTTTCTCAGTATAAGAAATGTTAAATTTATCAGGATGCTGCATCTTTGTTCCCCTGAGAAGCAGCAGTAGCAAAGCTTGAAGTCTACTTAAAAAAAGAAATAGCTTTAGGGAAACCTGGAGGGAGAGGCGATCTTTGGGGGCAAAACAATTTTGTTGTTATAGCTTGATTTTTACCTTTGTTCTAATTTAAAATGCAAGCTTCTACAAATGCAGCTGCAAGTGTGCCTAGACCTTTAGTACAGCTTCACTTTATTTTCTTTAAGAATCAGAGCTATGTCTCTTCTTTTAATTCAAACTTGAAAGACCATAATCTTGACAAAATTATTTTTCCTACTAAGTTATAGAATTATTTTTACTTTTAGGTATTTAGAATATTAAAATCACAGCATAGAAAACCACTAGATACTGCTGAATAGAAACAAATAAACATCTTTTTTTACTATGCATGCAGGTTTGTAACTCAATAAATACAATGTGGTAAAGTGTGGAATGAGGATGTGTCCAGGAGCATGGTGGGGATCCGTAGGGACTCACGGGTGTTATTGTAATGGACTGGGTAAAGATCTTAGGCTCTGAAACCATCTGTGTGGGTTCACACCCTAAATTTCACATGTCTTGCTTGTGTGGCCTAGACTAATTTACTTAACCTCATTACCTTCATTTTCCTTACTTATGATTCAGAGATAATAGTATGCACCCCCATTGTGTTGCTGTGGGAATTAGATGAGGTAATTTATATAAAACACTAAGCTTAGTACATGGCACAAAGTATATTAGCCTCAATAAAGCATTATTGTTATTATTATTATTATCCTCACTGCAAGATTATATAGGAAACAGAAAAGTTACCTTATATAAGCGGAGATGGGTGAAAGAAGTTTTCTGTGTACCAAGCTTAGGCATTTGTACTTTGGGACGAAGGGAATGTACAACCATTTTTGCATGGATTTGTGAGTGGGCTGATCAAATCTGTGAGATGGAAAGATCATTTTATTAGTTCTAGGTAAGATGACATGATGAGCTATGAGCATTGATGGGTCAATCGAAGACATTTACACATTCTTTTTTTTTTTAAAGATTTTATTTATTTATTTGACAGAGATAGAGACAGCCAGGGAGAGAGGGAACACAAGCAGTGGGAGTGGGAGAGGAAGAAGCAGGCTCATAGCAGAGGAGCCTGATGTGGGGCTCGATCCCAGAACTCCGGGATCACGCCCTGAGCCGAAGGCAGACGCTTAACCGCTGTGCCACCCAGGTGCCCCGACATTTACACATTCTTAACATTCATATTTAGAATGATGAAGGGAATGTTGAATGTTGAATTAGGTAAATGTTTGAATCAACAGTGACAATAGGCACAGATCTTAGCATATGCTAGAGAAAACCTACTTAGAAAATATGGAAAGACTCAAATCGAAAGAAGGCAACACAGCAACACTCCCAAACACTGTTTTGTTTCAAAAGCGGGGGACCCAGGTAGGCACTATTGTAATCATATGTGATTCAGTGGTAGGTTTAATAAGTACCATGATTTTTCAGTAGGAAAGAGCATAAAAATGTAACTATCTTGTAATGACCATGACCAAAATATAATAGGAAATTATTATGATTTGTATTGGTGACAAAGTCACAGGCACTATTAATATTACTCCACTGTGTTGCTTACATTCATGGTTGAAGAAAATGCTAAATTTTAGTTAGAGGTTGTTGAAAATTTTTAAAAAATGTAATAATTTTTCCCATTCAGGTGAATTGATCTACTGAATTTTATCCACAGACTCCTTCATGAGAGGCCGTTATTGGACTGTATAGAGCAAAGGGCATCCACCTAACACTCCTGACTCTGCAGTTCAACTGTGATGGTAAGAAACAGATTTTTATTTACAGAAGTCAATTAAATTTTAGAATTATTTCAGCAGTTTGTACATACCTCATGTATCCATCCATTACCTATTTATTTCTCTTTCTGTAATAGATGTTACAAGGATAATAAGGGGAAAGTCATAGGGGTATTTGATTGCTTTTTTTTTTTTTTAAGATTTGTTTGTTTATTTCTCAGAGAGACAGGGAGAGAGAGCACAAGCAGGGGGAGTGGCAGGCAGAGGGAGAAGCAGGCTCCCTGCTAAGCAAGGAGCCCCATGCGGGACTTGATCCCAGGACCCTGGGATCATGACCTGAGCCAAAGGCAGACGCTTAACCAACTGAGCCACCCAGGTGTCCCAGATTGTTATTTTATGTATAAGATCTCTCTACTACATAGACATTTGAACAGAAACATGAAGGAAAAGAGGACCTGAAGTAAAGATATCCGGAGAATGTAATTCTAGTGAGATGGAATAGGATGTGCAAAGGGCCTGTGGCAAGAGTATAAGGTATATGTTTTAGGCATATCACAGATGCCAGACAGGCTAGAGTATACGGTTCAGAGGAGAAATGGTAGAAGATAAAGGTATGAAAAGTAGTGTGTGTGCGTGTGTGTGTGTCTGGGGTTGGTGGTGTTGGTGAACAATGTATATCAGAGCCTCACAGGTCGTGGAAATAAACACTATGAATAAAACCCTTAATTAATTGGGAAGCTCTATTAAGAAACTTGATACAGAGGAGCACTATACTTTGTTTCACATTTTAATCATTTTAGCTACCATATGGAAAACAGACTGTAGAAGAGAAAGAGGACAAGCGAGGAGAAAGAACGTTATAGAAACAGTTGAGATGAGCAATGGTAGCTTTAAGCCATGGTTGTGGTACAGTTGCAGCTGGAGTGATATAGTTTCCATTTATTGATGTAGAGACATCTGAAAGCAGAGTAGGGTCTCTGAAAACAGTTAAGTTTTGGACAATTAGTTTCAGATGCTATTGTAAACGAACAAAGATCATTTTCGTCACTCAAAATCATTAGATCGATCTTGGTGTATAGCATAACCTTCCAATAAAGTACGTGAAGGATGCAAGGCTAAATTCACTACAATATTTCCTTCAGGGAGTATGTTATAAAAAAAATTCTCGAGCAGGATTCTGCCACAGAAACAAAGATTTATAAGCAGATAACAAAAAAGTTTTCCAAAAATTTCAATTCAGTTCTTTGGGGTTTGTTTTTGTTTTTGCTTTTCAGGACCTCCAACCTCACCTTGTATGGAATGTTTATTCAAGACAGATAGAAGAATATTCTAGATGCAAAATCCAGCGAAATTTCCAGTCGAAGGCAGGTGACTATTCTGTAATCAATTTTCAATAAAAAAAGACCATTTTAAAAACAAAGGCCTTATTATAATTTCCAAGAAAGAGTAAGAGAACCCTTATACTCTTATCCATGTATCTAGACAAAACACAAACGATGTGGAGATTTTATTAAAATATTTTAAAGAAGACATAAGCAGATTGTATGAATGAGAAAAATTTGGTATCATTATTTGTTCTTAGAAGACAATAGATTAACAACTTCAAATTTATAAGCGAAGATTAGTTTGAACCTGGATTTCATGACACAAACTATTAACCACTAACATTCAAGAGTAGAATTCAATATAATTTTTGGAATTCACTTACTCTGAATATTTAATACCCACAAACATTTTCTCAGCATTAGAAATGATAAAAAACAAAAGCAGCAAAATTGGTGATATTTGCAGATATGACTGTTTACCAAAATATTAAACAGAATCGCCTGGAGAATTTACAGTCAATAGTTAGAAGACCAAAATTCAGATTTAGAGTATTTAATGATGAAATTGCTTGTTTCATAATAGCACTACTATGTAAAAATTAGGAATAGGCCTAAAGAGAATTATGCAAGACCCGCATAACAAGAGCTAAAAATGTACTGGGAACTAAGAAAAGAGTCTTGAATAACATAAGATACTATGTTTCTGGAGGAGGAAATTCAATATTTCAAATATGTCAACTGTCCTCAATTTCATCTGGGAAAGAAGATGTGAAAGAATAGATGGAAAGCAATGCAGGAGGGAAGCGAGGTTTAGGGGAGGAGAGGGAGAGGAGTATTCGGTATCAAACATCACTTTAACCTATGAGTACTTACAAAGTTTGGTTAAAAATTGATGACTTGATCAAAATTGGCCTGAAAATTTATTCTTAAAAAAGTATCATTTTAAATAAGAGACTGTAAATCCAATCTTCAGGCCCAAGTATTAACTCCGATTGTTGTATCATTTACAGGCACTGACCAGAAAACAAAATAAAAAATTCTATAAAGCATTAATGGGTTGGTAAGTATTACTTACTACTTCTTTCATTATTATTTTTCTTAGGTTTTGAAATTATTTACTATAAGCAGCAATAACATCACAAAATTCACATTCATTGAGGATTTCCTAGATTCTATGCAATGTGGGAAGCTCTTTACATGCATGCCATATATATTCTTCACAAAAATTACACAAGGTAGTTACTATTAATCTCCATTTACAGATGAGAATAGGTTTGAAATGGGTAAATACATTTCATTTTTGCAGGTAGTATAAAGTCTGGATTTGAACTCCACATAAATTACTTTTTTAAAAAAATCTATACTTTCATAAGCAGATAAAAGTTTTAAAACAAACAACACAAAATCTTTGTGGCAATACTATAGAGATGCTAAGGTGGAAATGAGGTTCCCTGTTAGGAAGATATTATAGTTTTCTAGGTGAGAAATAAAAGATTGAGCTGGGGCAGTGGAAGCCAATATGAAGTTAAATTTAAGAGCTATTTAGGAGGTAGGTAAATGGAACTGTTATCATTGTAGGTATTGCTTATTTACCGTTGAACAGGAGTCCCCTGACATTTCCACAATCACTGGTATAAGGCAGAAATAGCCTCACAGAATGATACACAACTAAAACTTTGTGAGCTGCAAGGATTTTTTAACATCTTGGGAGGGTACAGTACAACTTCAGAGGATTTGTGTTTTGTGTTGATGTCTGGGTTTGGGGGAGGGAGCTTTTCTGTACTTATATAAGTTAGATTGGTATGGGAAATCCTTTTGATTTTCTTTTGCTTGAGGTGAAGTGTCGGTGCCTGCTTGAATACCAATACTATTTATTGGTAAGTAGCTGATTATTTTCTGTCTCTCTCTCTCTGTTTTGGTCTCTCTCTTTCTTTCTCTCTCTCTCTTTCACACACACACACACACAGAGAGAGAGAGAGAGAGAGAGAGAACATATTCTATGGTACAGAATTTTTAAAAGATTTTTTAAAAAGATTTATTTATTTATTTTAGAGAGAGAGAGAGAGAGAAAACATATTCTATGGTACAGAATTTTTAAAAGATTTTTTAAAAAGATTTATTTATTTATTTTAGAGAGAGAGAGAGAGAGAGCGTGTGCACAAGAGCACACACACATGGGCGGCCAGGGCAGAGGGAGAGGGAGAGAGAGAATGGAATCTCAAGCTGACTCCCCGCTGAGCACCCAGCCAGAAGCAGGGCTTGATCTCATGACATTGAGATCATGACCTGAGCTGAAATCAAGACTTGGCCGCTTAACCAACTGAGCCACCCTCGTGCCCCCCCCTTTTAAAGATTTCTTAACTTGCTAAGACTAGTTCTTAAGACTTATTTCTCAAGACAAATAGGCTGAATGTTAAATGAAATTGTCATTATTAGAAAATCAAAGAACGTATTTCAATTTATTTTCAATTTTCAGTTTTAAAATTTAATGTATCAATGTGGATTGGTTAACACTATAACTCTTGGTTTCCCACCTGTTTCTCTGGGTATAATGAAGACACTGTTCTCTGGCAGTTTCTAAGCTCTGTGAGGGCAGGTACTTCATCTCACTGCTTTAACAGATCTCCCTAGTATGTAGGATAATACTTAGCACATGGTTTATAAGCATTAATTTGTCAAAACCTATTAAATTAATGAACACTATATTTTTCTAGAACAATAGAAAGGAGAGAGAAAAGAAGGCAAGGGAAATAAAAGGAGAACAGAGAGAGAAGGAAGGAGAAGGAAAAAGAGAGGAAAGAGAGACACAGAAGAAGAGGAGCAATAGGAAGAGAACGTACAAAGGAAAGAGGAGAAATGGTAAAGATAGAGAAGAGGAGAGAGGAAGGAGCTAGAAATTAAGAAGAGAAGGGAGGGAAAAGAAAGGACTGTGTGATAAGAGTCCAAGAAGTCAATGGTCAACTCAACAACTTTAGAGGTAACCAAAAGCATAAGTCAACCTTCAAAATGATATAAATGAAATGCCTCATTTCACACATTTGTAAACAAGACAAAAGCATGAAAATAAACTATCTTACCCAGGTTGAGTCAAACTAGATATTGCCATAATGATGACTTAGGTCATTAAAAAAAAAACTGACCTTCCTGCCTTTGGACTATGAAAGAGAAGCTCTTAGGAGTCATGGACCGCCTCTAGCTTGGAACAAAAATTTAACACTTTACTAACTACCTCAATGCATTCAAGAATAATAGTTCTTACTATTAATAGTAATAGTGCTTACCAATAATAGTACTTACCAATAATAGTTCTTGGTCCACTCTGGGCCAACCTCTGTCTAGACCCTTGAAATACATGAGTGAACAAGATATACAGATATGTGTATCTTCTGGAACCTTACATTTTAATAGGGTAGCCAATAAACATTAAGCATAATGAATATGGTAATTTATACAGTATTTGCAATAATGATAAGTGATATTAAATTTAGATGAATGTGAGGAAAATCACAAGAAGCAGTCCTTTCAACAGTAGATTGCAGAACTACTATAATGAGATGAATATTTACTTGTGGCCAACTAAACTTTTCTCTAAGGGCCATTGTTTCATTGTCTTCTCTTAATATGTAGATGTTAAATCATGAACTGGACTTATTTACAGCCCTTTCTAATCATCATTTTTTGTGCTTCATGATTTTGTGAAGTAAAGGATACCAGGCATTTAGTAGCAAAATCTTTGAAAAAGTCGAACAAGAAATTTTGGGGAAATTTAACTATTAAAATGAAAATAGTGGGAATTCCATGGTATAATGGTGAGCACTCCAGACTCTGAAAAGAATATTATTAAGAAATTCAACATGGAAAATGAAGGTCAGACAAAATGGGACAGTCTTCTGCTTCTCATCCTTATGGAGTAACAGGCAGGATTCACTTTCCCCTGTTAAACCCACCCAAATAGACACAAAATGTATTTTAAAAAAAAAGAAAGAAAAGAATGGTCTTCAAGATATTGGGATTAGGCAAGGATGATCCCTGAGGGATGGAATACAAACCAGATGAGTTCTACAACTGACACAGTTCCTTCCTTTTAGAAGTTCCCAGACTATGGCAGAGGGAGTCAGGGCCCAGAGGATTTTCTGAATTAAGGACACAAAGCCGAGGGTCTGGGAAGACCTGAAATGGTAAAATTTGTAGGACAGACTACAAAAGAGGAGAATGCAGCACAGGAGAGAATCCCCGCGATCTGCCAAGAGTCTCTAGTCAGTATTTAGCAGAGAATTGATCAATGCACGTGTATGAGGAAACTACTCGGGGAGGGAAAGGAACTGTCTAGAACTCACTCAGGGCCAGGAATAGTATCAACTGCTACCACCAGATGGGGAAAACGTCTCATTTCCAGGGCAATGAATGGGACTAAGGATGATTCGACCTTAGAAGTGAATAACTAATGTTTCACATGAACACTGTTCTAGACCTGCCTAACAAAACCTACAACTAAGATTCAAATGGATGAAAATTTTTCTAAGTAACTTAACTGTTTCATAGAACAAAGCCGAAGATGATTTACAGGAATACCAAATTATCCAGCACCCAAAAACTAAACCTTACAAAGTCTGGTAACCCATCAAAAATAACCAAGCATACAAAGAAGCAGGAAACATAACATATAACAAAGTTGAGACTCAATAGAAATCTACACAAAAATCATACAGATACACAACTAAAACTAGCAGAAAATGACATTAAAACATTGTTACACCTGTATTCCATATGTTCAAAAAATTAGGTAGGCACATGGAAGATTAAAAAAAATCAAGCTTCTAGAGATGAAAACTATAATGTTTGAGATTAAAAAATATATATTGGATTGGACTAATGGCAGATTAAATATTGCAGAAAGAAAGGTTCATGAACTTGAAATAGTAAATACACAGATAAAATGGAATTTATAAAACATATAAAAAGCATCCATGAGCTGTGAGAAAATTTTCCAGTCAGTTTAATACATAAAACTGGAATGATCACAAAGGGAAACGAGGAGGGAGATATGCAAAAATATATGCATATTTAAAATAGTAATTTCTGGGGTGCCCGGATGGTTCAGTCAGTTAAGCATCTACCTTTGGCTCAGGTCATGATCCCCGAGTCCCAGGATCGAGCCCTGCATCGGGCTTCCTTTCTGTGGATTTGTAGGTCTTAAGTTCCCTAATCTACAAATTACGATTCCTTCATTCGAATTTTTCTATGTAATTTTTGATGTCTCCCAGTTTCACGAAATACAAACCTTATAATTCATTTCCTTTTACTCATTATTTCTTTGCATAGTTTTAAGGTAGTTTTCAATAGTCCTGATAATGCCACTTGTTGAATTTTCCCAATATCATCATTGCATTTAGTTAATATGGCCTTCAGTTTTATTTAATCCATTATTTTTAAAATAATGTTGACTCTGAAATTACTCTGTGTTCCACTAAATGTCACTCGTAGTTTTACATTTGACAGTACTTGCCTCAATTATTAAAGCGATTGTTATTGATTTTGACTTTTCTAACTTTGTCATAGTTTCAATAGTTATTAACATTTTTGTTATATATGTATGTAGTGTCATTGTGAAATCAGTCTAATTTTATTCAATATATTATACTCTCTTCAGTTATTACTCATTTTAATGCTCTCAATTGTTACAAATTGGCCAGTGAAATTCACCTCTACCTGTATTCTGTGTCTTTTTTTATGATCTTAGGTTTGTTAGTTCATTTCCTTATTTTTTGAACACAAGAAGTTCCAGGCTCATCTGAGACTTTCCCTACCACAGTGCTAGAATCAAACATTACTCCAAGCAACATTGGTTTTGTTTAATGAGGTATTTGGAAACCAAGACTTGGAGTTTTTGTACTCACTGGTACAAAAATAGCTAAAAAAATATATTTGTATATGTATATATGTGTGTGTGTGTGTGTGTGATTGTGTGTGTGTGAGTTTCTTTTGATACCTCTACATGTTAACTCAATAGTACAAAGTTCTTCCTTGCTTCTCCATCTGTCTCTCTTTTCACAGTGTTAGAACCTCGTCTCTCAACAATATCAAACATTTATTCATTTGCTACCGATACAATACTCATAAAGTTACAATATTGCTGAACCAATACCACTAGAAACAGCAAAACTCCAAGTTAGATTTTAAAATTTATTTGTGATTGTATTTATCTCTATCCTAAAAGTATGTAGTCAGCATAATGCCATATTCAAAATCTATTTGGATTAGTGTCCCTTTTTTGTTCTGTGCCATTATTTTATTGACTTGAAATGCAGGAAGGTTCATTTGATTCTGTTTGTTTTCAGAATATGAAGGTTATGTTTGATAATTTTAAGTCAAAATAAAGCATTAGGATGATGATCACTTAACATACACTTTGAAATGATGCCTTATATACACGTGCATAAATCTCATTATTATAAAACACATTTATATTCTACATGATACTAACACAATAAAATAAGAGAAAACTATTTTAGTTCAAGTTTCTAAGATCGGTTTTCATTGTTGTCCAGAATGAATGAATCATACAATGATGCCCATATAATTTTAAATAATTTGGAGCAAACTGCCCTTAGTTGAGTGATTTGGATTCCTCTTATCTAGCCAGATGTGTGTGTGTGTGTGTATATACATATATACATATATATGCATATATATAATTTTTAAATTTAATTTTAAAGATAGAGTATTAATTTGAAAAATTGTTATTCCTTGATTTCAGGAAAAGGAAGTTTTTACATGTACAAAATTGATATTTTTGCAATATTTTAATGTGTAAATTAGGACAAAATGCTTCCTTATAGCTGAATAAGAACAGATGCATGTGACGAATATAACAGAAACAGATGGCATATCACATTTATAACATCTTAATTTATCCCTTTTATGTAACGCAATTACCGTAACAAGTATACTACATTTAACTGGTTTTCTTAGAATCTGCCAGTTCCCTAAAGAAGCAAAATGGCTCTTTAAAATGTACTACATACATACATACACACATGCAGTATTTTGCTGTTATTGTTATTGGGATGTAGAAACTTTCCCAATTAAAAACGCAAGCACACACATCCATATTATACTTGCTGAATTTGCATGAGGCAATGTAGTTACTGACCTTCCACTGATCAATTAAAGTTCTAAATAAAGTTTCATAGGACAAGATTTTTCTATCACCAGCAGAAAAGGAGACTTTGTTTCCCTATCATTCCAAAAGGCACATTTGTGTAAATCCTTTCGCTTTTCTACAATATACTTTCATGAACTTATTCTAAAAGTACTAATTTTACCATTTATCCCATGTCAGAGCACTTTGTTACTACATTTGAAGAACCAATTTTGATGCAAGATAAGTTCAGCTTTGAATATTAAGAAAAAGTTAAAGAAAGCATTGAGGCAATTATATGAAAAATACAGATGTCTAAAATCCTCTCAGCCTACTGAAAATCAAGAAGGATTTTGTCCTGGATTATCCAGAATCGACCAAATAATGCCTTAATTCTCTATTTGATTATTATTGTGTGATTACAGACTTGAATTAAATCAATGTTCATGACAAGTGGATAATTTGGGTTACCAAATCCTCTTTTCTTCCATAGACATTTTGTCAGTTTCTTCAAGTTGCTTACAATCTTTCTTGTTCTAAAGTATGAACACTTTGTAATACAGTCAAACAACATCTTCCAACACCATACGAAGTATGTGCAGCCTGGGGAACAGCTAAATTAGTTTCAACTTTTCATCAAGTTCAATGTCACATTATTGACTAGCATGTAGTCCCAACATTTAAGCCTTTAAGGAAAACTTATAAAATTAACCTGCCTGTGGCTAAACTTAAAGCCTACGGATACATTCAGTAGTCTCATGATTAGAGACTCAACACAGGAAGTGTTGTGAACACATGCTCTTTGACCCCTCTCTGTGTATGTATTTGTAGATCTATGTATATAAGCTCATTAATTCTTCTTACTTCAAGTAGATGAACATTTGTAAGTAATACATAGATACAGGTATAGGTAAACATAAAACAAACATAAGTAGAACATAGTAAATTAACATACAGAAAAAAATTTTTTAGTACAAAGTAGTTATTGCAATCCAGTTTCCTGAAAATATTATGGATTGGGTTCTTAATGAAAGAAAACAAAAACAGCAGTAAGATATTTTTTTACCTGTATAGACGTACGAAATGAAACCAATTATAAAATAATATATTTTCAAGGCAAGGCTACATCCAATCGACATAAAATCTAATCTTGGCCAATTTTTTTATGTTGTTAGACTTATTGCTTGGAAAATATATTGAGGTTTTTGGACATTTTAGAGTTCACCCCAAGAATGCAAATGATGATAAGCACTGAAGCAGAAGGCTGATGAGTCAGATTAAAAAGCAATCAAACTAATAATTAAATTATCTGCCTAATATTATCTCTTTGGCTATGAGTATTTCTTTAAATGTTCACTGCATAATGTTAATAGCTTTCCTACTAAGGTGACACTTGCAATTACAGATAAGGTAGGCAAACATATCTGTACTCTAGTAAGGTCTTTAACCAGAAAATAATGTTGTGCTAATATCATTTTGTTTAAGAATATGGGGTGTCATTAATTGGTGTTCATTTTAAGGTATAAAAGTGATTAATTAGTCATGACAACCTGGTATATGAAACATAATTATAAAGTCATCCAGCAAGCCAGTCTTTTTCATGTTTGTATAATGCTTTCCTAAATTAAAATATAATGGAGTTTGGAACATAATTAAGATAACAGAAGGCAAATCACACACACACACACACACACACACACACACACACACACACAAGAGACAATACCATTTGTAGATAAAGAGTTCTGAATTTAGAAACTTACAGAATATAACTATGCTTATAGAAACAAGTTTTATTTAAGATAAAATGTTATGCCCATTATGCCTATCTACGTTTAAATAAATGATGCAATCATACAAATTCAAATCACATTATATTTTGTATTGAGAACTAACTAGTACCTGGGATTATGCTGGTGCTCTGATATATATTATCTAATTAAATGGGGGGATTCAGTCAGAGCCGGGAATATAAATAAGCATAACAGTGGGTAAGAAAATAATGATATTCATTCATTCATTCATTCATTCATCAAATATTGATTGGGCCCCACTAGGTGCAAGGCATTGAACTCCATACTTTGTATATTATGGTTAGATTCAGAGATAATTAAAACCGAAACCTGTCACTGGAAAATAATTTTATAGGTGACAGAAACGAGGAACATGTGGAGCACTTTGGGAAAAGAGAGGAGAAAAGTATAATTAAGGATTGCAAAGGATGAAATGAAGGCAGAGGGGAAACAAGTAGGAAAATATGTATTAAGGTGACACCATTTTTCTGCTTCTTTGAGAAGAGGAGGTAATGGATTATACACGTGAAAATGGAGGACAAATGGGAATACATCCAAAAGAAAATATGGAAGTTAGGATACAGAGGCATAACAGCATGAAGTTTATGAAAGAAAAGAATGTATTGCACATTTTCTATTATTATTAAAATTTGTTTTTTCAAGTGTAAGACTTTTCCAAAGCTCGAAACATTACTTGGAATTAAAACTGTAAAGGGTGAGTCAAAGCTTGAATTCAGTTTCTGTATTGGACATATGATATTTTCTTCCACCAAGAATGTACTTACCCTTCTTCTGGTTAAATAATACACGATGGACAGGGGATTCATGGGCACAAGGTCAGTGCGGTAGCACAGGGCCCCATGCTTAGAAGGGCACCATGCTTGGTTTTATGCCCTATTGATGCTGTTTTGAAATCCTTAATATTTTTTTTAACACAGAACCCTGCAATTTCATTTTGCACTTGGTCCCCCCAAAAGTGCAAATGTTCCAGACAGCACATCTAACCTCTGAGGGGAAGCATACAGCCTCCTCTCCTTAGACAGTAGAGCACAGTTATGAAAATTGCCATTTATCCATTCTTTTTGAATCAAAAAAAGGATGTAAAATTTTACAGGTGAAAAAGAATCTCTTTGAATTCTACCTTTCTTTAGATTTAGTAATACAGTTTATTTTCTAATCTGACAGAAATAGAGACTTTTTTAAAATGTTTAATCATCCATGTGTTTTATCCCCTGTAAAATATTTATTATATCCCTGCCCCACTGACAGTCACTTACTAAGAGACCAGCTGTCGGTACAGCACTCTACCAGTTTGGGCATCCATTTAATAATTATCTCTATAGACTAAATATAACTGATTTATTGATTAATGTCATGAAAACATTTAAAAAAAGGCTTTACTACAATGGAGGAATAACATCCATCACTTTTTTAACATATGTTGTCTGTCATTCTTGAAAGGTAGGTTTTGTTGTTGTGTTTTTATTTTTTTTCACTTCCATGTCATGATGGTATTCATCATATTCTGCTTACATTTTTGGATATGACTAATGTAGTTAGGCAAAAATGGCCTGTACAAAACCTTAATGAGGCTGTGAAACTGGAAGCAGAAATTCTGTAATATACAATTTATATATCTTCAAATATATTGCCGTATTTTGTCCAAATCCTAAGATGCCATTGATTAGAAGATGCATCGTTATTTTATGTAACACGGAGAAATGAAGAAAATGCTGCCAAGTAACACTGAATCAATTGTAAGACTCATTAAATATGAAAACTATGCACGATAGAGGCAAGAAAATATTATTAAAAATTGCAAATTGTTTTTCAGTAAATATTTCCACTAGAATATATATAAGGGACCAGCTTCTGTTTGCCTGACCCAGTACTAGAGGTTGTCTGAATTTAATTTTTGCTATATTTAAATTGTTCTTCTTAGTGATGAATTACAACATATTTTCATGCATTTATTATCATTCGTGTTTCCTCTTTGTGTGGTGCATTATCTTCTGCATGTTTTTGCTGACATTTGCTTCTCTTCTTGTTTTGTTATAATTGCTAATGTATTCCAGATTATTTTTTATTTTTTTAATTTATGCATGTCATAATTATTGTTATCCAATTTTTAGTTGAACTGTTCAACCTTTCTTAACATAAGATTTTTTGACTTTATTTTCTAAGGCAATTTTAGATTTACACAGCAAAATTCAGAGAACAAGACAGAGATTTCACATCTATTCCATGATCCCAGGCATACATACCCTCCTCGCCCATTATCACCACCAGAGAGGAACATTCGTCTACCAAGTATGAATTTACACTGACATATCATGATCACCCCAAATTCATTATTTACCTTAGCATTCACCCTTGGTGTTACATTTTACATTTACATCTATGCTCATTTTGAGTTAATTTTTGTGAAGGATGCAAAGGCTGTGTCTTGGTTCATGTTTTTGCACATTAATGTCCAGTTCTTCAGCATTTGTTGAAGAGACTATCTGCTCCAGTGTATTGCTTTTGTTCTTTGTTGACAATCAGCTGACTATATTTACAGGGCTCCCTTTCTGGGTTCTCGATTCTGTTCCATTTGTCTACTTTCTACTTTCCAGTATCACACTATCTTGATTACTGTAGCTTCATAGTAAATCTTGAAGTCAAATAAGGTCAGTCCTCCAACTTTGTTTTTCTTTTTCAATATCGTGTTGGCTCTTCTCAGTCTACTGCCTCTCCATATAAACTTGAGAATCGGTTTGTCAGTATCCACAAAATAACTTGCTGGGATTTTGATTGAGATTAGATTGAGAAACAGAAGTTCTTCATATTAATGCAGCCACATTTATTAGTCCTTTCCTTATAGTTTTACTTTTGTCTTCTATTTAAGAAATTCTTCCCTATGCTAAGGACATATCCATATTCTCTTAAATTAAAAAATATTTTAATGGTGTCTTTATATTTAAGTGATTAATCATCTTGGATCATTTTGTGTTTATATGTGTGTGATGTGAGGTGGGACTTGCCTTTTCATTTCTTTTCCCAAGTGGATAAATCAATCACCTAGTGATCATTGGTTGATTAATTCATCATCTTCATGATAAACCACCACTGCCATAGAGAATGTGTTTATATATGTTTGGATCTATTTGTTGTCTATTCTATTTCATTGTACTAATATGCATCCCCATATCAGTCTATATTATTTTGTAGCTTTACACTTAATCATAATATCTGTACAGCAAATTACATCATATAGATACATTTCAGAAACACATTTTGGCCCGTATTGGCTCTTTTTATTTCCTTATATATTTCAAGTTCCATGAAGACCAATTTTGGAACTTTTATTGAAATTTCTTTAAGTTAGCAGATCAATTTGGAGAGAATGATCATTTTTTTTAAGATAGTGAGTTTTCTTATACATCAATATTACATCTACATTGATTTAATGTCTTTTAATGAATTCCTTATCTCTCTAAAAATAAATTATTCATTGTTTGTAAAACTCAATACCTCATATCCAAAATGCTTTTTGTCTTTGTAAATTTTCAGTATCTGTAAAACAATTTTATAAGCAATTGTTTAAATAAGATATTGTATTGCCAATATGTAAAAATTCAATGGATTTATGAAATCATCCTATGTCCATCAACCTGCTGAACTCTATTAATTTTAATAATTCCTAAATTATTTTCTGTTCTTTATGCAGACAACCTTATTTCACAAGAAAAGGCATACAAGAATTATTATATCTTCAATATTTTATTTTTTAATTAATTAATTAATTAATTAGACAGAGAGAGATCACAAGCAGGGGGAGCAGCAGAGGGAGAGGGAGAAGCAGGCTCCCCACTGAGCAGGGAGCCTGATGCGGGGCTCGATCCCAGGACCCTGGGACCATGACGCAAGCCAAAGCAGACGTCCAACCAACTGAGCCACCCAGCCACCCCAATAGCTTCAATATTTTAAAACTAGCCGTAAACCCCAATTCTAGTCCCTATTCCAAATAGCCAGTGGGAAAATGCAATCTCTGCCATTCCTGTTATTCACAGACTCTCCCTCTAATTGCATAAAGTTTGGAGAGTTTATATGTTTTCCAGGAAAAAAAAAAAAAAAGGAGTCTTGGGGTGGCTGAGTGGCGTAGTCAGTTAAGCATCTGCCTTCTCCCAGGTCATGATCCTGGAGTCCTGGATTGAGCCCCATGTCTGGCTCCCATCTCGGCGGGGAGTCTCCTTCTTCCTCTGCCTCTCCCCCCCCCCCCCCCCCCGCTCATGTGCTCTCTCACTTGCTCACTCTCCCTCAAACAAATAAAATCTTTAAAAAATGTATTTTAAGGGGCGCCTGGGTGGCACAGCAGTTAAGCGTCTGCCTTCGGCTCAGGGCATGATCCCAGCGTTATGGGATCGAGCCCCACATCAGGCTCCTCCGCTATGAGCCTGTTTCTTCCTCTCCCACTCCCCCTGCTTGTGTTCCCTCTCTCGCTGGCTGTCTCTATCTCTGTCAAATAAGTAAATAAAATCTTAAAAAAAAATGTATTTTAAAAAAGAGGAGTCTCAAGTCCCCAGTCCATTATAAGCACCCCCTTTACAGCTCCAGCCCACATGGACCCTGAAAATCTCCTGTTTATGCTATATAATGGTTAGGAAACCGCTAAGCCTCAAAATTCTGGCACACTAACCTCTCCAGAGATATACCACCTAGCCTTTCCCCATGGGCAGTTGTTCCTTCCTCAAGATGTTTCAGAGAGCTGTGTGAATGCTCCCAACATTCTTGGACAGTTTCCACAGCTGTTGGAACCCACCATCTCCTGTCTGCTGTCCTTGAGGCTCTATATTTTCTGCCCTGCGCGGTACCCCCATTTCTGCGCATCATCTTAGCATAATCTCTTTAATGAATTTAGGTTTTATGGAAGAATAAACAAAGCTGCTGATTTCAAGTAACTTCTGTTTTGTTTTTTTGTTTTTTGCTGAGGGAGAATGGTGTCATGGGGGAGAAAGGGCATGGGAGAAGACTTACTGCTGATCAATCAGAGGCGTTTGGTAGAACATAAATTCGTACCTTAAACTACATTACCACACTTGTGATGGAGAGCTGCTGCCGGGGAACAGGGCGACTGAGATATGAACTACTCCTCTCTCTTAGTTCTGTGCTCACTCTCACACATACGTATACATCTGCTATATTCATTTCCCATTGCTGTTGTAAGAAATTACCACAAACTTAGTGGTTCACCATTTATTACCTTATATTTTTATAGGTCAAAAGTACAAAATCAGCCTCACTGGACTAAAGTCAGGGTGTTGACAGAGCTATTCCTTCTGGAACAACTTTTAGAAGCTGTCTGAATTCCTTGACATGGCTCCTTCTTCACATCTCACCAGACTCCTGCCTTGGTTGTCACATGTCTTACTCTTCACTCTGATCCATCTAACTCCTTCTTAATAAGGACCCTTGTGATTGTATCAGGACTACTCAGATAATCCAGGATTATCTCCCCATCTTGAGACCTTTAACATAATCCCATCTCTAAAAAATTTTTTTTCTGTATAAATTAACATTCACTGGGGGTTAGGACACAGATTTTTTTGGGGGGGATCGTTATTTGGCTCACCTCATCGGACTATTTAACTTTGCTATTTTCATGCCCCATAGGAATTTCAATTAGAAAAAATGCCATGTTTAATTTTAATATTCTTATGGAGTCTCCTATATATCTCACGTGATGGAAGCAACTTGCTCAAGAGCCTGCCTGGACGTCATCCCATATTCTCTTTCCCCCACATCCAATAATTTTCTAAATCAGTTATTAAATTTTTCTGGAATATTTCCTGAACTCACCCCTTCTTTTAATTCTCATTGAGTTTCATTTTTAATTGTTGTCGCATCTCTTGCTCATTTACCATGAGAAATTTGGCAGTCTTCCTGCAATCGGACTCACCGTCCCCCCGTCATTTAACCCTACACTCATCAGAGTGATTTATTCCAAAACATAATCTGATCGTTCCACTTCTCTTCCCAACAGAAAATCTTAAGTTAGGAAGTTGAATTGTGCAATAGCTTCCTATTGTTTATTGGGGAAAAGTAAAATGCCTAGAATTTGTTGGCAAGGCCTTGCCTAGACTGCACAGACTGCAGTGACACTGTGATTGGACTTGAGGTTCCCCACTGGACTGAATGCTCCACCACCCAGACACCAGGACTCCTCCTGCTGCCTGTGGAATTTCCGGTGACTGTCACTGTATGTGCTTCATGGGTTGGATAAAGGATTGAAGGGCTTTTAGAATCTGGTCTTTCCCTTTTAAGCTCTTCCTTTACCATTTCCGCCCCCCCCCCCCCACAAATCCACAAAATCATGTTCTACTGAATTAATTGTTGTTTTGCAACAAATTTGCCATTGCTTTTCTGGTTCCTTTGTTTCTTTATCTCCTTGACTTAATGGGGGTTTCTAGTAATTTCAGTCTGAAGTGTCACTTTCTAATTAAAAATAAGATAAAAAATGAGTATTAAAATATGTGCATCTGTTGTCTCGAAATGAGTCTGTGCCATCTGCCAGCAAGCTCCTATCTTGTTGAATAAATGAACAATTATATTTGAACCTACAGATTCCAAAGTAAACGTTTCTAGTTCACTGTGTGTGTGTGTGTGTGTGTGTGTGTGTGATACTTAAGAATGCATGGCCAAGGGGCTCAAATAGTTTCCAGGGAGTTAAATGTAGGACTTTGGGACTTGTATTTTATTTCCACTGCTGCCATTAAAAACTTACAACAAACTTAGTGGCTTCAAACAACACGAATGCATTGTCTCATAATTCTGTAGGCAGACTCGTGAGTTGGCATAACTGATTTCTCTCCTGTGGGTTTCAGAAGCCAGAATCAAGGTAGCAGCTGGCTGTGCTCCTGCCGTAAGATGCAGGACAGGATCTGTCCCCCAGGCTCATTCAGGCTGGTGACAGGATGGCTGTGCTCTTACAGGACCGAGGTTTCCACGCCCACAGATGCGTGCTTCAAAAGGCCGCCTGCTTTTTCTTCCCAGGCTTCCCCGCGTGCCCCCTTCCCCAGCAGCTTCCTATCCAGTGTCCTCTCTCTTGACTTCGGTGGTTGCATCTCGAGCTGACTCCTCTGTGCTCCTGCCCGCCTGTTAACAGCACTTGTGACTATAGTAGGTCCACCCAGATTATTGAAAATAATCTCCCTATTTTGTTGTCAGCTGACTCGAAGCCATAATTCCATCTGCAAAGTTCCTTCCCTTCCTGGCAGGTCCTATGAGTGTTTGCATAACAAAGGCAAAGCAATCTTGTGGGGGAGAGGAAGAGCTTTAGAATTCGGCCTGCACAGTACTGAAGAGGGAGAAAGAGATTGGAGGCTATTATTATAGAGTGGCATCAAGAAATATTTGAAACCTTCAAGACACTGTCTATAAAAGTGAGGCAGGGACTAGAGGCTACAGAAAGAAACAATGAGAGTTTTCTTAGATATTAGGGACCTTTAAAATCTCCCTTTGTATCTCTTATATTTTAACCTCGTTTATTTTTGCTTCTTTCCCCATCTGCTCTCGAGAATTAATAGTAAACTGGTTTAAACTAAAATAGTCTCTTTGTTATCTTTATGAACTAATAAAAAATAGACAAGCCGAGGATGCAGATTCTCGTCTGCCCCTGGCTCGAGCAAAACAGGAGGCCAGGTGGGAGCGGTACGTGTCTCGGGCTGCGGAGGAGAGCCACAGACTGTTTGCCTGAGGCCTGCAGGAACAAAGGGAAGGCTGAGCTGGCAGACGAGCCACGGAAGAATGATTCAAAATTAGGAGACACAGCTTGTTTTTAAGACTTAATTACTCCAAACCAAGCATTTAAAGTGGTTATTGCGGTTCTTTAATATTTTTGGTGTTCTGGTTTGTTTCCTCACAAGTCCAACTGTATAGATGATCCAAAGAAATAATGTAGCGTGCTTGATTTTCATAAAGACGAATGCATTTGGATAGCAATATGGCATATAACATTATTTTTAAAACGTAGCCTGAAATTTGATATTTATATGTGAAAAGAGTACAAACGTTCTTTAGTTTCTTTTTACACTCTGTTGAGATTTCTGAATTTTGTAAGTATTTACTGTAATAGGTGTGACAAGGAATACATACTATTTTAAGTTAGGATTTAAGTAACTGCTAAAAAGTTGGGGTTTTTTTGCATTATTGGTAACATCTACTTTTAGTTTTCTTCTTCCTATTTCCTTTTATACTTCAGTCTTTCATCCAATGAAAAGTATACCCAGAGGCTCTAAAATTTGCCACACGCTGCAGCATAAAAATGAATGAGGCAGTCCCAGGCTTGGAGACAATCAGCGTGTTGCAAAAAAAAAAAAAAAAAAAAAAAAAAGCAATTCACTGAGTATAGAAAATGTTACAAATGGGGAAATTTGTGAAGGTCAGCATGAACACGTAACTGTTTTAGTATGTGAAGTAATCACCTCATATCAGAACTAGCTTGTGGAAAGGGTTTCTTCTGTAGATCACCTCTTGAAGGGTAGTTTAATCTACATATTTTGGGGGTTGAATTTTGACACATTCTACCTGGAGAGATGCATTCTGATATCAGCTTCTTCATTTCTGCAACAATAAGGTATGTTTGCACTGGAAGAAGAAAGGGAGACTCCTTGATGCAGGTTACTTATCCCACTGATGAGGAGAATCCAATTGTCTAAGGGATACCTTTTCATAGCGTCTATTCTATTTTTCTTCTCATGATAAGGAGAGCCAAAAAATAGATTAACACCGTACCTGTCATCTACCTGAGTCTACACTCTTCCAAATAAATAATATAAATAAAAGTGTTCTGATTTTTGTGCAAACATGGATTTATATAAAAGAGGTGTTGTTCTCTCCCCACCATGACACTCCAACATGTGCAGTCCAAATTGAAATAATGCTTTCATGCAAACCACTTCCCTGGGCCTTCTGCCCCTTTTAATCATATTCTCTTCCATTAGAGAAATTCTGGATTAGCCACAACAATTATGGAAGACTAGACAATGTTGCCAGGCCTAGGCGGAATGACCCTGAGTTTATTATCAGTGAGGACACCTCTGTTTGGGGTTATACTGACATACAAAGTGCCAAATTGTTAATGCTCTTATACATTATTTTACTCTTCTTAAATGGGGCAGGAGGAGGATGCAGTAAAATACTACAAAGAAAATTGTAATTTTACAAGAATCAAAAAGCATGCTCCTAGTTATAACTATAGTGATGATTAACCATGATGCAGGTATAGTCATTCTCCAGTTACAGAGCAGGTGATAGTTAAATAACTCCCATTAGAACATGATACGCATAGGACTGTTTGTAGGTGCAGATGCATTCTTTTCTACCTGCAGTAATTCCAAATTCTCATTGCGTTTCCTAGTCATTTTTGAGGGTTCCTTTCAATTTCATATGACAAAAATATTTCTTACATTACTAATTATGTGAAAGTTGTTTGAAATTACTATTGTAAATTGCAACCATAAAATAACTATTAAACCATAAAAAGAACTAGAATTATATTTTGCACACATAAAATGAAAATCATAGGATATACTTAGGTAAAATTTTGCAAAAGAAATAATGAACACACTCAAAATATATTGATTATTTCACCTTTCCTTTCAATGCAAAATGAAATGTATACAATCAATCCTAAAGTGTCAATGATCATCTTAGAAAATTCCCAACCTGAAAACTGGACAGCTATATACAAAAGAATGAAACTGGACCACTCTCTCACACCATACACAAAGATAAACTCCAAATGGATGAAAGACCTCGATGTGAGACAGGAATCCATCAAACTCATAGAGGAGAACATAGGCTATAACCTCTTTGACATCGGCCACAGCAACTTCTTTCATGACACGTCTCCAAAGGCAAGGGAAACAAAAGAAAAAAATGAACTTTTGGGACTTCATCAAGATAAAAAGTTTCTGCACAGTAAAGGAAACAGGCATCAAAACAAAGAGGCAACCCACAGAATGAGAGAAGATATTTGCAAATGAAACTACAGATAAAAAGCTGGTATCCAAGATCTATAAAGAACTTCTCAAACTCAATACACGAGAAACAAATAATCAAATCAAAAAATGGGCAGAAGATATGAACAGACACTTTTCCAATGAAGACATACAAATGGCTAATAGACACATGAAAAAAATGTTCAAAATCATTAGTCATCAGGGAAATTCAAATCAAAACCACACTGAGGTACCAGATAGAATGGCAAAAACTGACAAGGCAAGAAACAACAAATGTTGGAGAGAATGTGGAGAAAGGCGAACACTCTTACAGTGTTGGTGGGAATGCAAGTTGGTACAGCCACTTTGGAAAACAGTGTGGAGCTCCCTCAAAAAGTTAAAAATTGAGCTACCCTATGATCCAGCAATTGCAGTACTGGGTATTTACCCCAAAGATACAGGCGTAGTGAAGAGAAGGGCCATATGCACCCCAATGTTCATAGCAGCACTGTCCACAATAGCTAACCTCTGGGAGAAGCCGAGATGTCCTTCAACAGACAAATGGATAAAGAAGATGTGGTCCATGTATACAATGGAATATTACTCAGCCATCAGAAAGAACAATTATGCAATATTTGCAGCAACATGGACGGGACTGGAGGAGATTATTCTATGTGAAATAAGTCAAGCAGAGAAAGACAATTATCATATGGTTTCACTCCTTTATGGAACATAAGGAATAGCAGGGAGATCGGTAGGAGAAGGAAGGGAAAAATGAAGGGGGGTAAACAGATGGGGGAATGAACCACGAGAGACTGTGGACTCTGGGAAACAAACTGAGGGTTTCAGAGGGGAGGGGAATGGGGGATTAGGCTATCCCAGTGATGGGTATTAAGGAGGGCACGTACTACATGGAGCACTGGGTGTTATATGCAAACAATGAATCATGGAACACTACATCAAAAACTAAGGATGTCCTGTATGCTGACTAACATAACATAATAAAAAATTTAAAAAAAAAAGAAGAAAGAAAGAAAAAAAGAAAATTCCCAACCTGGGGCAAAATCATGAAATATCATGGGAAGTTTCATCCATCAACTGCTTTTGAAACATGCATCTATTATCAAAATCATCAAGTTGGACCAATCATTCAAAGTGAGATTCCTGAATAAAATCATTTTTGAGTGATATTACTCTAAGAACACTGAGGTTCTTAACGCTGAACGCTTTGAAAATGACTAGAAAACACAATGAGAATTAGTTCTGTGATAATTTACGAAACAAATTCTGTCATTTAAATGATACTACCACTGAGTCAAATGAATTGTTCCATCATGAACTGAAGGGAATTTTATCATAAAAATACAAAATGAACACGTTTACCAAAGACAAACCCGAACCAAAACCAGTCAATGCATATGAATAAGTACCATTATTTTCTAAGGAAAAAAATATATTTCTAAGAAAAAATATATATAAGAGAAGTGAATTTGTAATATTCTTTTGAGGTTAATGACAGTGGGAAGAGACATTTTGCAAGCAAATCCATGTTTGCACAGGTGGCATTTTCAGTTTTATTTTTCTCACATCTGTTTATTCAGATGGATTATTTTAAAAGCAATATAAATTTAAAAAAAAGTAATACAAATAAAGTTTTGCAGAATGGTTTCTTAGACCAGTTTTTCTAAGTAAAAATAATTATTAAGCCATTCAGGAACAAATTAAGAGACGTATCATTTTTTTCCTCCTTATCAATATGGCAATGAGATATGAAAGGGAAGGGGTATTTAGATTATAAGAGATATTTAAAAACCTGAAACCTGAAACAGAATTTCTGTGAAATATGGAGGGGACTGAAAGAAAATACATCTGACCTTCTCTCTTGTTCTGTGTC
Source organism: Ursus arctos (assembly GCF_023065955.2). Classification (NCBI taxonomy): domain Eukaryota; kingdom Metazoa; phylum Chordata; class Mammalia; order Carnivora; family Ursidae; genus Ursus; species Ursus arctos. Next base: position 19,419,953 of record NW_026622764.1, read on the forward strand.
TGAGCCTGTGATTGAAAGCATTTTTTTACTTACCTGAGAGTAGAAGGGCCCTGGTCTACATCTTCCCCTTGCATCCTTTCTACATGGGGTTTATTGTAACAACTGCACTCACGATGCTTTGAGAGGGGATAGAAGAAAATTCTCCACCTCTCACATATTTTCATGGGTGAGTGGTAGGTATTGTGAGGAATATATACTAGCACTTGGAATATCAAACCAGCTATTCCAGAAGTCCAGAAACAACTGGAAACTTAATGAATGTTATAGTCAGACAGTTCATGTCACAATTTGTTAGTTTGGAGGGTACCAAGCAGGAATGATTTTGAGAAAATATAAATTGTTACAAAAAATGACACAACTGTTTTGAGCGCTTTGTTTCTCTGAATCACGTTAAAGGTGGAACTCAGGCTGTCGTCCTGTACCAGCAGGTATTCAAGGCTCAGTAAAAGATCCCATTTTTTTCTGACTCTCAAAGGCATAATTGTTTGTCTCTGCTCTGTGGATAGAATCTAAGGGTACATCCCTAGCGTGGCTTCTTCAACAGCAGGCAAAAGTAGGTGGTGATCTGTAAATATTTTAAGGGGATTTTACTGTGTACATTAAGATACATACCTTTATATTTTAATTTGCAACAGTAGAAGTATAAAATAACATATGTGATGTATCAGATGGCTAAAGGAAAGAAAACAGTCTAGCATTTTAGGTAGGAAGGGATTTCATCTAGGGTGTTTACAAAATAGATGAGAGAAGGGAAAAACATGCTCTATTCTGAGGCTCCTGCAAGAACATCACAGAAGAGAGTGAACCATACTGCACCTCAGTTTGCTGACATGGGGCTAAACCAGAAGCAGAAAATAATTGCTGCTGCCATAGCTGCTCTTCACACCCAGCAGACAGAACTAGAGTGGAAGGATGTCCCAGGGATGGCTCATACTTCCATATCCTTGCTTGCCACCAGCATCAGTGAGGTACTGCAGTAAAGTGACCTGTAAGTAATTTTTGCTTCCAAGTCTCAAAAAAGTACACGAAATGTTTAATTGAAATTCCTAGATGCAGGAGTTTGGGCAATATAGTTCCTAATCTTCCAGCATTCTCAACTACATGAGATCGAACATGAAATTGTGTGGAGCCCGTGCAAAAAATCCAGCACCTGCATCCTATGACCTAGTAAACAGTAATGCACTCAAATAATCCCATTCGAAAAAAGTGATGTAATGTTTCTGTCAGCAGTGCAGATTCGATTTATTTGAATCTTGCAAATTTTTAAGAAGTCATAAATTGTTTTGATATTGCTGTTTCAAAATCATATTATCAAGTACTATTCAGATATCCTAGTATAACTGATTATAGATCTATAGACATTTAAATTTTATAAATTTCTTAGCTGTCTGCAGTATCTCTTAAACACAAGTAGATTTAAATAATCAAATGTCTCATGATTTGGTGTTAGTTACTAAACTATCCGAGCCTCCTTTTACTCTTCTGTGAAGCAGAGATAGTAAGAATTGAATGCTCAGAAGTTTAAACAAAATAATTGATTACAAAGCTTAGGAAGTTCTATATGGTAAGTATATTCAAATGTTAACTATAATGTTGAAAAGATGGCCACGATTATGATTGATGGTATAGGAATCAGAGAAGACTCTCACTGAAATACCTCCAACATTTGTGATGAAAAGAAGTGTTTTCATGCAATTTTGTATATGATAATATATTGATTCAGTAAATATTTAATAGTAATATGCTTAAGACATTACCATCATCACAGAGATAATTTATCTTTATATTTCCTTGGTTGTTGGAAATTCAAACATGTTATCAGGTTACATGTTTTGTATTTATTTCCTTAATTTTGTCAGGTGCTAAATGAGCATTTTTTCCTCCAATGCCTGAGATCTAGCTTGAGTTTATTACTATATATCTACCCAAGTAGATAGTATATAATACTACTATACATACTCTCTCTCTCTCTCTCTCTCTCTCTCTATATATATATATATATATAAAATCTGTGTATGTTTTCTACATATGATTATATTATTATAATTATTGTATTATATAATACAGCTATACAATTATTATATCATGTTATATATACATATATAATATATATCACTGGATATACTATCTAATCATTTTATATTCTCTTTAATTTTATTTATCTCTATTTTTTCTCCATCTTGTGATATTTTGAAATACACTTTTTCTTTAAGAATAGTTTAAAGATATTTTACAAAGTTAGCACAGAATTCTTGTATATCCTATACCCAGGTTCCTCTCTTTTTAAGATTTTACATTACTATGATATGTTCAATACAACTAACAAAAAAAGTTGATGTACTATTATTAGAGTTCATACTTTATTCCTATATCCTTAATTTTAACTTATTTTTTTTATTTTCTAGAATCCCATCCAGAATACCATATTACCTTTAGTTATCCTACAAAATAATACAGATCACCTTAGTTTTAATTTTGACATATTCTCAGACTTTCTTTGTTTTAAAGAACCTTTGACAGTTTGATGAGTACCAGTCAGGCATTTTGTGTTATTTCCCTTAATTCAAGTGTGTCTGAGGTCTTTCTAATAGACTGCGGTTTGGGGTTTTTATGGGGAAGACACAGAGTAAAAGAACCATTCTCATCGAATACTATCCAGAGTACATACATACTGTGGAAATGACCTATGACTATTGATGTTGACCTTGGCCACCTAGCTGAGGTAGTATTTGTCAGGATGTCTACTGTAAAGTTACTCATCATCCACCCTTTCCATCCAATGCTCTTTCGGAGGAAGTCACCATGTGCTTCGCTCCCATAGTAAGTGGGGAGCTATGTTCTACTTTCTTAAGAGGAAAGTATGTATATAAATTATTTGGAATTCTGAACGGAGTTTTGTCTATCCTTCATTTTTAACTTATTAATCATTTATATCAGAATGGACTTGTAAATACTAATTTTGGTTTTAATTTATAATTCAGTATTACTTTATTTATTATGCCACTTAAATTCTTGCTTTGGCCTTCGGAAGCTCTTTTAATTGGACCCTGTGCTCCTTTGACGTATTTATACCAGTTTGATTTTTTTAGCACATCCCTACTTTCAGGCATACAGGATACCCTAGGTGCAGGAGTTTGGGCAATATAGTTCCTAATCTTCCAGCATTCTCAACTACATGAGATCGGACATGAAATTGTGTGGAGCCCATGCAAAAAAACCCAGCACCTGCATCCTATGACCTAGTAAACAGTAATGCACAAGCACAAACTTGTATATTTCCTGGCCCAATCTTAGAATCTGTAATTTCCCCAGGGATCCCTGGTTCCTTTTATTGGACAACAGTATTTGAAAACAAGATCTGAGTATCTGAGTGTTAGGTGTACTTGTTCCTCGAGTGTCATTGCTTCTAGGCTCTCAGCAAACAGCAGTTGGAAATGTGTATGTGTGTGTATAACTCAGTGCCATAATTATTTATCTGTATCTATACTGAGCTAATTATGAGTTCATACTCATGTGTCCAACTCCAGTCCACCAACACATGGCTCATTCTAGCCTCCCCAACCCTGCTTATCCATAACTTTCACTCCAACAGTGAGAAAGCTAGCTCTCACCATCCACCATCCACTTACTTATTTGTTCAATCCCAGTACACAAGCGTAGTGGTCTCAGAATTGTTAACCTGCTCCATTAAGAAACAACTTGGCTAACTAGAGTACACTGTCTAAGTGATTTTGTCTTTAGTCTTACAGTTTCCACTCAATTCCAAAATTTCTTAGGTCAGTAACATTTCCCCGAGCCCCTTTCATGAAATTGTTTAATACTTAAAATATGGTTTTGTGAATTTTATTTATTTTTTCTATGTCTGTATCCCATTGTGAGACCACTCATCTTCCTAATTGGTTTGCTTGTTTTTTTTTTAATTTCTATACACTAAGGTTTACTCATTTTGTTGCAAATTCCTATGGGTTTTGACTAATGTATGGTGTCATGTTCTCACCATTACAGTATCATACAAAATAGCTTCATAGCCCTAAAATACATTCTGTTTCACCATTCAGAGTTACAACTATCTGGGGAGGGTGTTTTGGAGGATGCCCACCGCCATTCTGATTTCTTCAGTAGATATTAGGCTGCTGGCTTTCACAGTTACCTCACTGTAAAGCTAACTGTTGGTTTTCAAAGCTCCCCCAAAGCTGCGGAAAGTTAATGGTAATAGTGCAAGTTAAAATGCCAGAAACGTGCCATTCGTACTGACATTCAGATATATTTCTTAAATAACTTCTCAGATTTTTGTAAGCCTTTCATTAATTTCCAGAATTTAAGAAAACTCTTTATTTTGACAATTTTTTTCCAGGATTCATGTTGCTTTTATGGAAGATCAGATTTTCTGAGATCCTTACTTCACCATCAAGGAAGTGGTTACTTTCCACTTACCTTGAGATAGACACTTAAGTTGTTTCCCATGACTTATAATATGATAAGGACACACCGGATACTATTTTTTTTTACACACATATAGGCATGTTAGTAATTTATTTGAAATGGAATATTGGCTCAAAAAGATTAAATATTATTTGTACATAAAACAGAATGAAGTGCTGATACATACAACATTGATAAACTTTAAAAATATTCTAAGTGAAAAAAATAACACAAAAGCACATATTACCTGATTCCATTTATATGAGATAGCCCAGATAGACAGATACATAGACAGAATGTAAATTAGTAGTATTTGATGAAAAGAGAATATATCAAGTAGCTGGAGAATAATAAAACAGGAAAGAATGGGATAGATTAGGTTGAAGGAAAGGAAGGGCCCAGATCATGCAGTTCCTTAATAGTGTTGGTGAGGAGCAATGGGAAAGCCATTAATGATGTTAAGAGAGAATTGACTTACATTAAGTGTGGTGAACTGGGGGTTTGGACACAGAAGAGTCTGTGCAGCAAATCAGAAGAGTATTATAGTTGAGGCTAGAGATGAAAGGGACTTGGGGTATATTAGTATTAGTAAAGACGAAGATAAGCAAATGCATTTGAGATATGATTTGGAACTAAAAATGTCAAGATTTGCTTATGTGCAAGTTTCAGCACAAGATAAATAAAAGTCAGGATCACTGGACTGTGAAACTTGTTAAGTACTAATAACTTTACCTGAGAAAAGTCTACTAACAGATACGGGAGGTAGAGGTAGTAATCAAATACCCATTTGAACTTAGGCTTGAAATGTCTACGCAGAATCTAAATGGAGATGTCAAAAATATATTGAATAAAGACCCAGGACTGAATCTTGAACCCGCCAAAACCTAAAGGGGTTGACAGTAGGGGGATCCATTAAGGAAAAAGAATAGAAATAATTCAATAGAGCATCCAATGACTGCAGAGCGAAATCAGAAACTATTTCAAAACACAATAAGGAATCAAGTATGTTGACAGCAAGTGAGTAGACCAACAAAATGATCTAAGAAAATGTCCTGGATATTGAAAATATAGTGATAAGCATGGAAAGAAAAAAATCAATAGCATGATGAAGATAGAAAACACAAATGGACTTAATGGGACATTTTAAATTATAGTATTTTTAAATAAAGAATACCATTAAATTTAGATTAAATTCAGTAAGTATAATCAGAGGAACACAAATCAATCCAAAAAAACCCATTCTATATTAAATTTATAGACAAAGAGCAATTGCTTGAAATTAAATATCAAATATTGATACTCAAATAAGAGGTTCTGAAATACTTGAAGGTGCTTGAGTACTATGCTTCCCTCAAGGAGTAATAAAGATTTCTCCTTAAATCTTCAATCAATTAATTGTTCAGAATCACATACACACTTAAGATAAATTATGAAGGTTAATAACATACAGCAATTTAAAGTTACAAAGCCAAAGAATAACAAAATAAATTGCTCCTACGAAAATTAAGGAGTCTTAAATTTTTCTACCTCAAATCTCAACAAATACCATAGAAAAAGGTATCAATTATTCTTTGTGTTATTTCTTCTCAAAAAAGATATTTGTAATGTGAAAAATTGACTGTTTATCTTCCCATTTAGTCGTCTACTACATTATTATTATTATTATTATTATTATTATTATTATTATTATATCTTTTTAAACCACAGATACAGAGAATTAATCATAATCTATATATGGTACAATATAGCACTGGTCTGCGCAACCCCCTCCTTTATTTTATTTATGTATTTATTTATTCCCTTTTAAATCCAGCTGCTACTTTCATTCCCTACTTGCAGCATAAGAAAACATTCTAATGTATTTGATGAGAATCATTTTACTTGTGTGTGTTCTTGTAAGATGTGTCATTTTGTTTTATGGTTTTAGATTTTAATATGCAAAATAAAATGATACAGTGATATAGACTTTATTTTCTTTCTAGTTCATTAGGAGTCATGATTTTAAGCTCTACTCATGTTTACAACTGCTTAACTTCTATGTTGCTACTAAATGCTGTATCATTCAAGAGTGTGTATCTACCAAAGGCTACTTACTCATGCCACTACCGATGAGTATCTCCATTGCCTCTACAACCACCTAACCAACAAACAGAACAATAGTGAGCATTCTAGTAAATTTGCCTTTAGAGACTTATGTTAAGACTTTATTTTGGATATTTACCTGGAAGGAAAGCTGGGGTATATAATGAATATATTTAGTTTTACTTCTTACCACCATTCTTCTCTCCAGAATATCTGCATCAGTCTACATTCATTTCAGCAAGCAATGGGGAATCTGTATCGTATATTTTTATCAAAATTATTTACATTATGAAATTTCACTTTTTACCATTCTGGTGTGTATTAAAGCTTCTATAATTTTTTTTAAAAGATTTTATTTATTTATTCAACAGAGACAGAGACAGCCAGTGAGAGAGGGAACACAAGCAGGGGGAGTGGGAGAGGAAGAAGCAGGCTCATAGCGGAGGAGCCTGATGTGGGGCTCGATCCCAGAACGCCGGGATCACGCCCTGAGCCGAAGGCAGACGCTTAACCGCTGTGCCACCCAGGCGCCCCTAAAGCTTCTATAATTTATACAAAATGTTCTTTTTCCACACAGTAAGTGAAGTCTGTGTACTCAAAATATATTCAGAAAAAAAAAAAAAAACCAACAACACAAGCTTCAGTATGGATACTAAAAGCCATTTAGAAGCCACATATTCTACTGAAAAAAATACTGTAATTAGATTTTAAAAGGATCCAAAACATATAAAATAATTTACTGAGCACTTAAAATGAATCAGACATTATTTTATATGCTGAGAAACAGTAGTGATAACAACAATTGAAACAAATAAGCCCAACAAAAACTTGTCATGAACCCTTTGACAATAAATGTATCTGTACCTCATGAGTCCCTGCGTCGTCTGGGTAGCTTTTCCAGTCTTGGCTGGACTCACCCAAGTGGCTGCATGTGGCTGTGGATCAAGTAAGCAACTCTGGTAAATTTGTCTGGGGTTTTTGTTTTTGTTTTTCACACATTTGGGGCTTGGCTGGCTGCAGGCTGGTCTAGAATGTCCTTGGCTGGGATAAAATAGGTTCTTCTCCAAATTATCTCTTCTCATCAGCCTAGATTAATTTCTTCTCATAAGGGAGGCAGGTACCCAAGAGAAATGATAGAAATGGGCAAGGCATGTAAGGCGTAGCCTCAAAAGCTGCACACCATTGGGGCGCCTGGGTGGCTCAGGTGGTTGAGCGTCTGCCTTTGGCTCAGATCATGATCCTAGGACCCTGGGATCATCCCCCACGTGCTGGGCTCCCTGCTTAGTAGGGAGTCTGTTTCTCCCTCTTCCTCTGCCCCTTCCCCCACTCATGCTCTCCTACTTTCTCTCTCAAATAAGTAAAATCTTTAAAAAAAAGTTGCACACCATCATGCCATACACATTTTATTAAGTGAAAGGAAATCACAGGACCAGTCCAGATGTATAGAGAAACAGGTTTTACTTTTTAAAGAGAGAAGCTTCAAAGTCACATTGCAAAAAGTGTGGATACAGAGTTGAATGGAAAATTGAGATCGTTTTGCAATCAAGACAAGTACATGTTTAATACATATGAAGGACCATGGGATGTGCTACGGAGAGCAACAAGAAAAGTGTTCAAAGGTAACAGACACCTAATGGCATAGAGCTTGTGGGCTATTGTGATACACTAGGCTTTTAATTGGAGTGAAAAGGAAAACCACCGGAAGATTTTGAATAAAAGAGGGATAAGGAGGAAATTAAAAATACAAATATGGAGTTCAAAGGAAAGCTTTGAACTAGGAATATATACGTATAATATAATCTGCTAAAGTTATAAATTACATTTTTTCATTTCTATTAAACATAAATTTCATTAAATTATATTTATGTCATTATGATAGGTCATCAAATAATACTAAATTCTGATTTCTGTAAAAATATGTCAGAAAGCTGTATCATTTACAAATTTGATAAACATGTTTCTCTATCTATACCCAAGTTTAGCATGGAGGAAATGAGCTCAATTATTTGATTTTCCCATTCCACAAATCAGTGCTTATTAGAAACCAACAAATTTTAATTTTGGGGTCCCATTTTGCTGTGTCATCATACAGTTTATTCTAATGTTGCCTCTTTTTTTTTTTAAGATTTTTATTTATTTATTTGAGAGAGAGAGAGAGAGAACGAGTGGTAGGGAGGGGCAGAAGGAGAGAGAGGGAAGCAGACTCCCTCCTGAGCAGGAAGCCTGATGTGGGACTCGACCCCAGCACCTGAAGATCATGACCCGAGCTGAAGGCAGTCGCTTAACCCACTGAGCCACCCAGGCAACCTGAGTGTTGCCTCTTTTGGTAATTCCATGACTCTCCTTCAGAGCTGGACCACTTCTCATCTACACGAATGTTAAAGGCACCAACCAATGAAGTGTTTGACTTTTAGCAAAAGGAGACATATGTAAAATAATTAAATAAATGCATGCAATTGGGGAACAGTCAATGCGGAGCTTAAGAAAATCTATGGCTTACTTCCAACAGAAAAGGTATACGATTGTGGTCTTTCTATATTTCTAGGAAGCTAACACAATTGGTTCAACTATAAGAAATTCCAATTAACTAGACATCTGTTGAAAACACAGCAGAACAGCACACAATCTGTTTCAAATATTTTTGCATAATGTGGCTGACAGACAGTTTAATAAAACAAACAATACGGGGAATAAGGTTAATACTTTACTGACAATTAAGTATGAGTAGTTGATACTTGAAAGGAAAGGCAATTCAGAAAATCAATCATAAACAAGTAGATATAAGGAATTTAGAGGAGAATTTTAAGCAAAAGCACAGAAAATAATAATAAACTTCAGGAAAATACAGCATTCTGCTAACAATAAGAAGAAATATTTATTTAGCATACAATATGAGTTGCAAAAAATGAATCAATGTGTTTATTAAAAATAAAAAAATAAAGATACTATAGAAAGAATATATACATACATAAAAGAATATATATGTTTGTGTATATAAAGAAAGCCTATCTCTTCTTTTCCTCCTGGTTTTATGTTTTACCTATTTCATATTCTTGTCAGACCCCAGAAAAACATCTCTTTAAGGTGTCCAACTCCTCCATGAAACTGGATAATTTTTATTATAAAGTTTTTCATGACTTATGTTTAAATTTCTGATGTATTTTACCAAAATTTACATTTTAAACACTAGTATTCTACTTCCTCCCTTTGTGGATGAAATTTATTTTCTCATCACATTACTTAATTTGACCTGTCATTCTCCATCATTTAAATCCTCTACTTTATCTTCATAATCTTCATTTTACAGACTGAATTCCTTTCTTCATGGATATCCCCTTTATTAAAATATCCACTGACATAAATAACTCTCGATATACCATCAGCACACAAATCACAAACTGGCAAGGAGTAGTTTGAAATAAGGATGCTGACAGATTCGATTCATCTATACAGTTTTCCTATTTTATTAAAGCAAATCTATAAAGATTGATAGATTTTTTCTGTGTTAATAACAAATGTGACAGTACGTGGAGAAAATTACCTACATAACAAATGTAATCTAGTCTGGACTTCAGTTTTTAATATTGGGTGCTGTAAATTTTCAAGCTTCACTTTCCCTCCTCCCTTCCAGGCCCACTTTTGGATAGGCAGAGAACAAAGTCTACATGCTCCCTCACTTGGTGTGAGGTTCAAATCCCAGAAGCAAATGGGAAACAGGTGCTCACAACTGGAAAGGTTGTGTCCAACCCCATAATCTCCTCACAATAAAAGCCCCAAGCCAATCTCCTTTCCCTGATCTCAGAAACCATTTCAGACCCACTCAGGAGGCTTACCCTGCTCTCTCCCAAAACTCTTACTTTGCTAGTAATAATCTTTTCCATTCCTTCCTCTCTGTGTCTGGCTGGCATCATCATTTTTGACATACAAAGCAGATTTTGAGTGGGTTCCATCCTGCCTCTGCAGAACGTTCTAAGGAGCAAGCAAGGATCTGCAGAAACTAGGACAATGTTCCCTCAGCGTGATATCTGCATGGGCGCTTCTGAGTCTGATTTATTATTCATGTGTTGATCTCAATGGACATTTCATTTTGCAGCAGACAACCTTAAAACACATGGTAGGTAACTTTTTAAATTTCTTTATATTTGTCATGATTTATTGAAAATGATTCTAATTATATCAGATAGAACCACGATCATTAACCAAAAAGTAGTGTGTGGGAGAGAGGATAGTGGTAGTTATTGAAATGAAGAGAAGTTTGTTCCCTAAAAAAATGATGTGATGGGTATTTTTCTTTTGGAAAAACTTTAAAGGCTCTGGCTTATTTTTTTTCTTTAAAAAAAAAAGCCTAGTTCACTGAGAAAGGCCCAGTTTAAGCGTTATATAATATTTTAATCTGTGATTATTAGAATGACAAATTTTAAAACATTGAAAGCTATCATGATTTTTTAACAAATCAATATTTGGTATTTCAGTTCTGCAAAAGAACTAGGAACTGTTTCAGAGAAGCACATAATTACAAAGCCAGGAGAGAGTAACCCAATATTCTGATATTTTGAAGTGGTTAAGAAAAGCAAGATATTTGAAAGATGGGATAAGTTTAAGCTCCAAGTAAATTTCTGTGGGGAAAAAAAAGAAATTTCAGCATTACCTAATTATTCAGTTATTGAAAATATTGCTTTTTATGAATTATGGTATATTTATTTTATCCCTTGACAGAGATGGGATGAAATAAAAAGAAATTACAAAGGAAAATGTATTTGTTTAAGAACAGAATGAAATATGGAGCAAATAAAAAAATATTTCAATATCCTGGGTTATTATGAGAATGAATCAATGAATTAATACCTATAGAGGGCACAGAATAGTACCTGGCTCATAGCAACATTCAGTGTTGCCTAATATAATCAGCATTATTATTGCTGTTGTTGTAATAAGTAAAGGAACAGGCATGAGACACCTATTGTTCAAGTCGTATTGTTCAGTTAGATTTCAGTTGTGGGGATTGTCCTGCACATTTTCTGGACTTGCATTTCTTTATCTATTATACCCATTTATTTAAATAGTGGGGAATTAAAGGTGATTAACAATTCTAATTCATTTTCTTAAAACTTGTTTACCAGCAAAATAGATCTTATAGTAACTATCAGTTACTTTTAAATCTCACCCTTCTTCTTTTTTTTTCCCCTTTTAATTAAAGGGCATTTTTTATTCTTAGATGATAAGACTGCCTTTGATAATTTTGCTGGAACTCCCAGTTTAGAGGTAGTTAAAAAATAAATCAAGGAAACATTCATTTCTTGCCCCAACCTCATGTCTTCAGAGTCCAGACTAACAATCCCTACATTTTTTTTTTTAATTTTCAGGTATTTTTTGTGTATTTTTTTTAGATTCTAGATATTAGTGAGATCATTGAGTATTTTTCTTTTTCTGACTTATTTCACTTAGCGTAGTGCCCTCAAGGTCTATCATGTTGGAGCAACTGGCAGGATTTCCTTCCATTTTATAACTGAATAGTAATCTATTGTCAACCCCTGCTCTTAAATGCCTTGCAATCCAGTGCATTAATATAACTAATTTTTTAAATTCATTTTTAACTCAAGTCTTACTTTAGGAAGATCCAAACCGTGCCCTGTGCCATGAATCTAATATAGTCCCTGCATATTTTCTCTTCCACTTATATTCCTGTCCTCAAAAAAGAAAATTCAGTAAATAGATGTGCACAGTGTTTCCTACTTTGTTATTTCTTTTTTTTTTTTTTAAGATTTCATTTTTTAAAGTAATCTCTATACCCCATGTGAGGCTCGAACTCAAAGCTCCGAAACAAGAGTCACATACTCTACTGACTGAAGCAGCCACCTGGCCCCCTCATTTCTGTGTTTCTAGTGGAAGCTCAACATCTCATACTGTAGGATTTTCTACCAGCATAACACAACCTCCAGCTGAAGAGTTTACTGTTCTATTTATGAGACAACAAATGAAATTACAAAGATAATTATTCATCTTATAATAGTTTCCCATATTTTTTTCCCATCAGTTGAGATAAGAATTTCAAAAAGCACAATTAGAATAGATTAAGATACCCTGTAGCTGTAGGTCAAATATTTAGCAAATTCAGAAATAAATTTGTATAAATGAATATCTAATCACCAAAAGCAAGCAGAGTAACTGGTAGTATTCAAAAGCCTAGGATTACATAAAGACTTAGGGAAAATGATTATGTCTGTGTCAAGTTCTGAATGTGTGTGTTCCCCCCACATTCGTATGTTGAAGCCCTAGCCCACATGTGATGGTATTTGAAAGTAAAGCCTGTAGGAGGTAATTAGTTTTGGATGACGTCGTGATGTCCCCCCCCCCCCCCCATGAAACCAGTGTCCTTATAGGATGAAAAAGAGGGGACATGGTATGTTCTCTCCCTGCCACATAAAGATACAGCAAGAAGGCAGCCGTCTCCAAGCCAGGAAGTTGTCCCTCACTGGGGAGGCAAATTGGCCAACCGTCCAGAACTGTGAGAAATAAATCCCTGTTGAAGCTACCCATTATACTGCATTTTATTGTAGCGGCCAGAACTGACAAATACCATACGGCAGACTCCCCACTGAGTGCGGAGCCAGTCGTGGGGCTCAGGATCCTGAGATCATGACCTGTGCCGAAACCAAGAGCTGGATGTTTAACGGACTGAGCCACCCAGGAACCCCCAGAGAATTTTATTTAATGACCATTGGCCGGGGGATTTCTCTATGGAAGCAAGAGATTCCAGGTATTTTAAGTATTCATCCGTTTCTGTTGCCTTCATCAGGATCATGCTAACCAAACTGAACTGCTAGAAATGAGAATTATACAGAAATACAGAAATAACATTTGTTTCTAGTCATTGGTCCAAGTAGTCTATTTGTCTTATGGAATATAACAAATGTAAAAGAATTAAAAATAATCTGCTTACATTCTATCTACCAAGAGTTCTCCTCCAGGTTAAAAATAATCAAAGTAAATGCAAGAATTTCTCATTAATAACATTATGAATATTATAATGAAATTAAATATTTCCTGGGTAGAATTTTAAATGACCACATTTACATTAAAACATGATATGGATCATTAACTTTTTTGTATGTTGATTCCAATATACTATACAAGCAAAATTATTGAATTTAATATTAAATATCAATTTATTTTTTAAAAGATTTATTTATTTGTCAGAGACAGAGAGCATGAGCACAAGCAGAGGGAGTGGCAGGCAGAGAGAGAAGCAGGCACCCACTGACATAAGCTGGAAGTGGGTCAATTTAGTTCTTACCAGTCTATTCACAAAATTTCTATGGAAATCATTGTGGAAACCGATCCCAGGACCCCGAGATCATGACCTGAGCTGAAGGAAGTCGCTTAACTAGCTGAGCCACCCAGGCATCCCAAATATCAATGTATTTTTGTGAACTGTGTTATTTCTAAAAACCCAGAAGACTCAGTAGAATGCTATATAAAGATTTCTATTCTACTGTTATTCTCCTGTTCACATTTATTTACTGGGATATTTCACCTAAAGATTGTTTAAATCCAATCACATTCTTATAAAATTGGTGTATAAATCCATTTTTTATTAAATTTTGATATATCACTATCTTTAAAAATAAAATAGAATGAAATTAAAGAATCAAGAAGAAAGGTATATTAAAAAATAATAACATATAAAGTTTTTTTTTTTTTTAATCCACAAAAGCCATATGGCAAGATAAGATTCAGAGTGACAACATACAGTTAAAATCAAAGTGATGGCTTGGATATTTCTGAGATTTAACAATTTATTTGAATGGGAGCTCACTATCTTCTCCTAACTAAACCAAACCAGAATCTTTTTCATTTCCCCCCTAATATTTGTATGATTTGAAAAATGTGAGGAAAGGAAGTGGACATTTTGCTCGATATAGAGTGATAGAGGAGAACTATTGACATAGGTACTGCTACGATTTTCATTTTTAATTCTCAAAATCCCAGCATTCAAAAATAGAACACAAAGTGAGGGAAAAAAATTTAACCTGGACACTATATTCCTTAATGAATGCTAGTAAATGCACATCGATTTTCAAAAAGTCATATGGTAAATAATAGTATGTGTAAAGTGCTTATAACTATACCTAGTATTTTTAAGTCCCATATAAACATTAGCTATGCTAATAAAAGCACCAGAAGTATGTAATCTTAGATTAAATGTTTTGTGTTGTTTAGTGAATTAGTTAATTAGTATCGTAAGGAAGAAAATTATCAGTAACAAGAATCCTAACTAATTTACTCACTATGAAGTTGAAATCACACTGTGGGGGGAATGTCAGAAAGTGACCCAAAGAGTCACAAGGGTTTCACCAACCCCATCTCCTCTTGCCTCTGACAACACACACGTCAATGCTACTCCATGTAAGAGAAGGATGCTTACTAGTGCTCTATTGCTCAAGGTCCTACTCCCCTTCTTTAATGTAGCACACGATACTTTCCTACCAGCCACTGTACCGGCATGCCTCTCTTCTCCCTATAACCATAAATGAACAATCTCTACCCATAAATGAGCAATGCACCTGGACCCCATCCCTTCTTGCCTTACTCAAGGACACCATTCCATTGTGTTTATTCACCGTTCCCCTACTAGACTACCTCCTGTTTCCCATCTTCTGAAATATCCTTGTCGATGCCAATACAGTATGATTTCTTCCTTTGGAAACAACACATATGCAAACTTTTTAAATCCCATTGACTCACAAGCAACTGGCCCATTTCTTTGTCATTCCTTAAAAAAAATAAAGAATCCTCTATAAACACTCTTTAATTCCTCTCAGAAACTGCAACAGTCTGATTTGAATTTCCATTCCAACTTACTTTCCCATTGCTCATTCCAGTCAATAACAATGTATCAGCACCACTGCAAAGAATGGGTGGCTCTCTCCTCTTTGATTGCATACTGTTTTGGTTTTCCTTTGGCCTCACATGTCCCTCTTTTGCAGTACTAGTCCCCTTGCTGGTTCTTCCACTTACTCTATTTTTGGAGGAGTTCCCAAATGCACAGGTCTTAACCTTCACTTGTTTCCATTCTCTAGGCCCTCCTTTTGTGATTTTGTCCAGATTCTGTAACAACTTGCAAATTTGTATCTCCATTTCTATCTTCTGAACTCCAAACACATGTATCTCTCTGCGTGACATTTCATTTAATATTGATCTCATATCTCAAACTTAACATGTCCAAATCTTTACTCTGCTGACCCCCACCCCAAAACTTGCTTTATCTACATTCTTCTCTCAATCATGTTAATGGGAACTAAATCCTTCCAGTTTTACAGTCTAAAAATCATGGTCATTCTCATTCACCTCCAAGGGCACTATTTTCCCTTCCTAGACAACACTAAGAAAATTCCTCTTCAGATCTTTTTCACTTGCTCTTCCTTCCACCTAGAATAATCTTCCCCACACCCTCACATTCATCAGCCCCCTATCAAGTAACAGTTTATTGAAGAGGCTTCCTTGTCCACCTTGTGCAAAAGCAAAAACCATACCCCCTTCTGAAAGACTCTTGCTCTTACCCTACTCTTAATATAAGTCTTAGGTATATGTTTCTATCAAAGGAAAGAGAGATAAAATTAAGCACTCAAGCCACTAATTAAATTTTTAAAAATGTTTTCTACCATTTTGTTTTCCAAATAAAAACCAGATTTTGATCACCCATAATTTTATTCCACATTAACTAGAAACATTCATGAAAAGATTGACTTTTTCTATGAGTAAAAATATAATGGCTAAATATACTGCGAATCACTTCAACAGACATGACAAAAAATAGTAAGAATAAAACACTAATAGAGGCTCGTTAGGAATAAGAGCGCAAATAATAAACCACTACTACCCTGATATATTGAATGAACATGTTCAATACTTTCTTATCCAAATAAATATGTCATTTAAATAAAACTGGGTTTCCTTCTGTGTGTGTGTAATATCAATGGAGAGTCTCAACTGAGTCTATTGTGGGATTCACATTATGGTTCTGTTCACTTTGGTAAGTTGGTAACTTCTCGTTTGCTCCTTGGTGTCTCTTTGTATGAGATGATATATGTGAGACATACATTTGTACCTCAATTTACTGTTTTGTTCCTCTTAATTTTTAACTGATACACATGTAATAGGATCTGTGATATGGAGGTAGGACACTGGGTGGAGGGGACAAGGGAGGACAGTCAATGGTGTTATCACTTCGGCAGACCCACTGAATGCTGGCTGAAGTCTTTTGACTGAAGGATTACAGAAAACCAAAAAAGCAGTTACTTCCTTCTGACAACTCTATTTCATGACACACAAACAGTGTGGCTCCAAAGATTTTGTGCAAAAATAAAACAACAACAACAAACAACTATAAAGACAAAGAGGAACCTCTGCATTGATGACACGTGAGAGTGAAGTTCTCCGTGTTAGAGAGAAAGCAGCACTTTCATCACATTTTATGTATTTATTTATTTATTTTAAAGATTTTATTTATTTATTTATTCGACAGAGATAGAGACAGCCAGCGAGAGAGGGATCACAAGCAGGGGGAGTGGGAGAGGAAGAAGCAGGCTCATAGCGGAGGAGCCTGATGTGGGGCTCGATCCCATAACGCCAGGATCACGCCCTGAGCCGAAGGCAGACGCTTAACCGCTGTACCACCCAGGCGCCCCTGCACCCAGGCGCCCCTTTCGTCACATTTTAAACGTCACACTTTACGACACCCGTAGCAGTAAGCATTTCAGAGGCCAATGGTGCTAGATGCCACAGCAGAACACCAGTTGAAGGAGTCAATGCTCAGCAAAGGGACAGTAGGAGGCAAACGAACCATGGCCAGGACATAAGCTTCTTCTTAAAAGTAGGGTTAAAATCTGCTGAAAATTTCCAGGGGACCAGGAGACATAGGAGAAGGAAAGTATACAGGGTTTGGGGAATTTTGTTTACGTAGCTGGGTGATACAGCAGTACTAAAAAGTTTATGTGCCCTGAAATGTTTCTGATGTTTACTGAGTTTCTATTACATTTTGATGGCAATGATAGAATTGTGCATAGAGGGAAAACTGAGATGAACAAATGATTGCCTTTGCTGATTCACCTACCTCTTTAAATTCAACATAAATGCAAAATATTTAATTCCATTATTTCGCTTCTTTCAAAACCTACGCATCTTTACTGGCTATTATTACTAGTCCTGAAAATGAGTTCCAAACTACATTAGTTCTCAGAGAAAATAGGAAGAATAAAAAGAAAAAAAAGAACTTTTAAAAAGAGATGAAAAGAAAACATTGGGGAGGTAAGAAGAATGACTGGGGCATTAATAAACAAAAGATTATTTTAGCTACTGTCTAAATCATTTTCAGGCTGAATTCCACACCAGATAAGTCATTCTTTCTGTTGCGTTCCCTCCAAGATTCCTTCTTTCTCTTGTCAATTCTTTTCCTCCTTAAAACAGATTTTGCCTTTAAAATCTAAGGCTACAGAAATAGAAATTAACGAGTTTGAAATGCTCCTTTGGGACAATAGATTTATGTTCTCCACTGTTCTAAGTTCTTACATTCCCCCTTGGTTGTATCCATGGAATACAGATAAAGAAAACTAAAATAGTGAGTGAGCGAGTGACTGTGTGTGCGTGTGCGTGTGTGTGTGTGTTGCAAAAAATAACTTAATACGTATCACCTGGCATAGGCAGCACTATATGTTTTCTTAAAAAACAACAACAACAAAACTTCAATTTGAAAGACCTTTGTCAAAATTGATGCTGACCAAAATTAATTTTTAGAAAATCTGACCATGGTGAAGAAAAACACTGACAGGAAGTCAAAGGCTGTGATAAAAATCTACAAGGACCTGAGTGACTGGTTCAAAATGAATAAAAATGTGATAAAAGTGTGAGCATTATCTTCCTGTTTCTTTGACTGGATATTGAGAAAAGTAATGGCCACAGACAAAATGAAGGAAGCCCTGCTATGTGAAATAGAATGGATGAACTTAGGTTTAGAAATGACATTGACCTCTCATCTTAGACAGTGGAGAAGCTGAACGAGGGTGGAAGAAATAGGGAAGAAGAGAAGAAAACAGATTGCTTTCTTAGAGCTGCAGTTCGTCTGAGGTAATCACAAAGTAGGACAAAAATGTAGCGAAGACCTAGTGATCATCAAAGCTAGAAATAAAAAAGCAGACCAATAAAAATAGAAGCAGACATGCAATGACGAATTACTTCTTCTCAATATGAGAATAAGTTCAGAAATTTAATTTTTATCTCAAATCTATATACTCTTTATTCTCTTAATATTAAATATTTAAGAATGTAATAAAATGTTTAAATGATACGTAAGAGACAAATAACTGGGTAGGTTTAAAGTAAAAATGTTTTGTAGTGACACTGAATCACTATTACTATAGGATTGAGGAACCCAAAACATTTACTATTTGCAAATTAATTGACAATTTATAAGGAACACTTATAAAAGCATTTATAGAAAACATTTCCTGAAAAGTGATCAAGAAATTATAGAAAATGTGGAAACAGCATTATGTCACAGCCTGTACACATAAAGCCAGTCCAGTACAAACGATATTTTAAAACATTTACATATTATCCACATGGAGCAAGTTTTACCCATTTGGGGGCCAAATTTCAATACCAACCATCTTTCTGAGGATTTCCCCAAGATTTCACCTTCCTAGTCAGAATTAATAACTTCTCATAGAATGCTATTTACAATGATAGCATAATGGTTACCTTTTCCATTTATTTAAGTAATAATCTTAGAATACCTACATGTGAATAAATATATGAACAATTAATTTCAGGATGTGATTAATCCTATGAATTAAATAATATAGATTACCAAAATGGTAATAATAATAATAATAATAATAATAATAATAATAATGGAGTTATTACAGATTACCACGATGAAAACTCTGTAGGCAGATTCTTGAGATGAAATTGTCATGGAGGACTCCTACAGGATGATAATTAACTGAATCCTGAATATCTAGTAGGAGCTAGCTAAGTAGGTCAGGGAAAGGGGTTGGCAAAAATCATTTCAGTAGCAGTTGCAGGGAGGTTGTAATACTGTCTACATGGCTTTTTTTTAGCACCACACTGTTTGTTCACCCACAAAAGTAAGGAAAAGCTAGAGCAATCCTATAGTGACACAGATACTGATTGTAACACAACCAATTTTCAAGACAGAAATAGTGCATGTGTCATCTCAATGGAATATCAGCTTAATATGAGCTTGCACCAGGGTGATATGTCCTTATAAAATACCTTTTAATTAGATGTTCCCACTGAAGCAAAGGATAAATAAATGGCCTCTCAGTTGAAATCTGTTGTCATGTCTGGTGAAACTCTAGGCTTGGTGGATACTGAGCTAGATGAGTTCTATAGGAGGAATCAAATGAAGTACTAAAGGATAGAGATGGAAAATTGATCAGAATGAGAAGATAGTCCCTTTAAGAGAAAGTTCAACAGTGCAAATGAACAAATCTACCAAGAGATAATAAAATACATTCATCTAATGTATGTTGACATATATATGCTCTGAGTTTGATTCATGAGATAGTATCAAGCCATGAGATCCTAAGCAATGATATATTAGTATCCTTTGAGTTGTAAATCAAAGAAGAAATGCATGACTCTATGGGAGTTATCAGATGCAAGAATTAGGAAAAGGAAAAAGATATCAAGCTAATAATGAAGGAGAACTTCAGTGTTTAATGTTTATCTACAATCTCAGGAGATAGAATGATGAAAGCACTATCTCACATCATGCAGCTAGTCAGGTAGAGTCGACTAGGCTGACCACACAGAGTTGACTACAGTAGACAGTTATAGCTGAAGGTTCCGATGGCTTTATGCAGTTATAATTAATCAGGCACCCAATATTAGAGTAGTGTATTGGAGTACAGAGAACAAAAGTTATAGAATGAAATACAGTATAAATTAAAGTCATTACATACCGTAGCAGAGCAGAGACAATCAAGAGTCTCCTTGAGAGGAAGTGACATTGCATGGGTAGGATAACAAAGATTTTCTGCAAGAAGTAACACTTCAGATATTTTTAGAGGCATTTCTATTGACAGTGAATTATGGCAAGAGAACTTCCAATTAAAAGAATGAACAACCTAAAGGCACTCAAAATTAGGAAAGTCCAGATGTTTACAGACTATAGTTGGTACGTACCCTAGTTTAGCTGAAGTGTATACTACAATTTAAAGGAACTGTGATAGAGAACATGGGAAGGGCAGATTGAGGACATATTGTATACAGTCTTAAATATCAAAATGTCTCAGTTTTAATTAATTTGGTAAGCAACGGGGAACAAATCATGGTTATTGAACAAGAGAGTAACATGAACAGAATTTAGGTTTAAAGGAGATTAACTTGGCAGCTGTGAAAAGTCTCCTTTGAATATTTGATATTAATGTTTCACGGCTTGCAAATAACTACTATTGTTGAAAGAGTATCACAGTCACTTTGACAAACTGTCTTGCTAAAAAGTACATTTAATATTTAAAAAATGGCATTCCAACAGTGTACTGATTTTGTTCCTGAATTACATGCTAATCATAGATTTGTCATTTCTTTAATGAAAGATGAATGAAAAAAAATGAAAGAATGCTGTATGGACTGAAGATTTCTCGTTTTATAAAAACCATGAAATGATAAGCATAGTATCCACCTATGGTTATAAAATAGCAATCTTTTTTAGGGAATAGTCTCAGGATCTCATAAAATATATTTTGGCAAAATATATAATGATAACTGGCCGTAGCTATAATATATCTTTACTTTATAATTGGCAAATAAATGCATTTATTTATTTGTATTTTACTTTTTCCAACTTTATCAGGGTATAATTGACAATTAAAAATTATATATATTTAAAGTGTACAACTTGATGATTTGATATAGTCACACTGTTGTACATTAGATCTCCACAATTTTTTCTATTGCTAATTGATATTGTGTGCTGACCAACATCTGCCCGTATTGCTTTTTCCTGAGCCCATGGTAAACACTATTCTACTCTCTGTTTCTATGAGCTTGACACTTTAAGATTCCACATACAAGTGAGATCATGTAGTAATCATCTTTCTGTGTCTGGCTTATTTCACTTGGGGTGAGATCCTCCAGGTACATCCTTGTTGCCAATGGCAGGTTTTCCTCCTTTCTTAAGGTTGAATAGTATTTCAGTGTGTGCGTGTGTGGGCGGGTGGGTGAGCGCACACGAATGTGGGCGTGCATGTATCTCATTTTCTTTATCCATTCATCCATTGATAGACATTTAGGTTGTTTCCATATCTTCGCCATTGTTAATGCTGAAATGAACATGGGAGTGCAGGTATCTATCTATTCAAGATACTGATTTCCTTTCCTTTGGATATATACCCAGAAGTGAACTTGCTATTATATGATAAATCTATTTTAAATATTTGGGGATCCTCCATGTGGTTTTCTATAATGAAGGCACCAACTTACGTTTCCACCAACAATGCAGAAGCAGTTCCTTTTTCTTTATGTCCTCAGCAGCACGTTACTCCTTGTCTTTTTGATAACAGCCATCCCAACCTATGCGAAGTGATACGTCATTGTGATTTGGATTTGCATATCCCTCAGAATTGAGCACCTTTTCATTTACCTGTGGTTTACCTTTCCTAAAGTTTTTATTCAAATTCTAGTTAGTTGACATACAGTGTGATATTAGTTTCAGGTGTACAATATAGTGATTCAACACTTCCATACAACACTCAGTGCTCATCACAACAAGTGCACTCCTTAATCCCCATTCCCTGCATAACACATTCCCCCCCTTCCCACTGGTAACCATCAGTTTGTTCTCTATAGTTAAGAGTCTGTTTCTTGGTTCGCCTCTCCCTCTTTTTTTCTCTTTGCTCATGTTTTTTTCTTAAATTCCACATCTGAGTGAAATTAAATGGTATTTGTCTTTCTCTGCCTGACTTATTTAGCACAGCTCCATCTGTGTCAGGCCCTTTGTCCATTTTTTAATTGGGTGATTTGTTTCTTTTGCTACTGAGTTGCACAAGTTCCATATATATTTTGAATACTAATCCCTTATCAGACATATGGCTGGCATATATTTTCTCCCATTTTGTAGGTTGCCTTCTCACTCTGTTCATCATTCTTTTGCTTTGCAGAAGCTTTTTAAGTTTGATCCAATCCAATTTAGCAATTTTTGCTTTTGTTAGCTGTACTTTTGGTGTCGTATCCAAAAAAATCATTGCCCAGACCGTTATCAGGAAGCTTTTTCCCCATGCTTCCTTATAAAAATTTTACAGTTTTAGGTGTTATATTTAAGCTTACAATCTATTTTGAGTTTTGTATGTGCCATGAGGTAAGAGTCTAATTTCATCCCTCGGCATGTGGATATCCAGTTTTCCCAGTACCATTTACTGAAGAAACTGTCCTTCCCCTCATCATGTGTCCTTGGCACTCTTGTCAAACATCACTTGGCCATAAATACATGGATTTATTTCTGGGCTTTATATTCTGTTCCATTGGTCTATATGCCTATTTTACCACCACTATACTTTCTTGATTATATAGCTGTGTAATATATTTTGAAATCAAGGAGTGTGATATTTCCAGCTTTGTTCTTCTTGCTCATTGAGCTTCTTTAAGATACTTTTTCTTGTTCACTGAGCTTCAAGATGATTTTTAATTTTTTTTAATGTTTAAAGTGTTTTTTTAAAGATTTATTTATTTATTTATTTGAGAGAGCAAGCACGTGCCCATGCAGCGAGTGGGGGGAGGGGCAGAGAGCGAGAATCTCCAGCAGACTCTATGATGAGCATGGAGCCCAGCACAAGGCTTGATCCCATGACCCATGAGACCATGACCTGAGCCAAAATGATGAGTTGGACGCTTAACTGACTGTGCCACCCAGGTACTTCAAGATGAGTTTTTAAAAAAATCATTTGCTGGGCAATTTGAAAAGATCTCCATTTCTTTGGAAAATTGTGTTTCTTTGGTGGCATCACGTTTCCCTGGTTTTTCATGTTTCTGTAGCCTTGCATTGATGTCTGTGCATTTGAGGAAGAAGTTACCTCTTCTAGACTTTACAGAATGATTACAGAAAGACCTTCACCTATGTGTTGGTGAAAGTGCAGTGGGGTGAGGTGCACTGGTTCCAGCTCTGGGGAACGACAGTGGGAGAGTCTCCATGTGGACCCATCAGCTGAGGTCAGCATCGGCAAAAACGGTGCAGGTCCTCAGCAGCCACAGCTGTGGGTGTCCACAATGGCAGCAAGGGCTGTTGGGGTCCTTTCGTTCTATTTTTCCACCATGGGGAAAATCATGACCAAGGGCATTCCTCTTGGCCCCAGGTCCAGCATGCAGGCATGCTCTTTGCAGCAGTGGCTACTGTGTTCAGTGAGCAGATGAGCTCACTGTGGAAGTAGAGTCATTGTGTTAGGCGGGGCAATCACAGAGCATCCTTGGAGCTGGGGTGCAGAGTGAAGGCCTACACTGAGTGACTGTGGCTCTAGGGTCTGGGGACGGGCTTCCCTGCTGACATGGTGGCACCAGTGTCCAAGACAGAGGCATGCCTGCTATAGTGTTGTTCCAGGTGTGGGCACTAGTGAGGTGCTGTGCAGCTGGTGGCCAAAGCATGGGCATTCAGAAAGTGACCATGGCTCCATGGTTCAGGATGCAGGCCTGTCCAACATGGGGGCAATGCCAGGTCTAAGGCACAAGTATGCCTGTTGAAGCAGTATGCTAGTTTCTGAAGGGTGGACACTTATGAGCTGACTGTGGAGCTAGAGTCTGGAGCATAGACGTACTCAGAGCAACCACGGCTCTGGAATTTTTGCCTGTGCAGTTGGGAGGGAGAGGAATGGAGGGAAGATAGCTGTGACCGAGGATGGCACAGCAACAGCTCCTTCTCCTGGGTTGTACAACATGTCTCCTGCTTTGTGGGTCTGTGGCAGCTGTGATGGCTGTTGGGGTGCTCTGTAGAGAGGCCCTTGTGGCCCGTGGTGGCACCTGTGCAAGGAAGGAGCCCCCAACTTCTTCTTTTATCCTGGCCTTCTCCAGACATCTCAGCTATAAAGATCTCCCTAGAAATCTGGGTATGGAGAAACCAAAGTGGGTCCTTCAGACAGTGCCCTGAAAAGACAGGGGGAGCTGGTTGCTCACCCTGCTCTCCTTTTCCAAGTGAGGGGGCACTCACAGGTTTGGGAGCTGCTCTTGGCAATGGGCTGTGCTGGCCTGGGGGGTGGGATGATGCAGGCCAAGTGAAACTGTTTTTCCTACCCTTTCTGTGTGGTTATTCTCCATGTTTTCGCTACACTATGTTGCTATACTTTCTTAACTGGCCTCCTGCACTCTCACAAAGCTATTTTCATTTGTGGATAGCTATGTAATTGCTGCTTTCTGGGAGAAAATGAAGGATGGGATCTCTTACTCCACCATTTTGCTGATGTCACTCTTTAGTGAGTAGTATTTATGATTCAAGGTTAGCTTACTTGCAAAGACACATCACTGGCTAAAAAGAGGACTTTTTAAAGAATTTGACTTGAAAAATGCAAACCCATTATCCTCAATGGAAAAATCAGTATTATTTTGTATAAATAGCTTCTGCTGTTTGAGACTAAGCAACAGCAGCACATGTGAGTTTATTATGAGACATCACACCAGGTAGGGGTTTTACTAACTTACAACTATTTTGTATAGTAAAATCTTTTATAATAAAATTATTTCACTCTATTATAAAAATTTGGTTGAATAATTATCTGTGACTAGGATATTATGACTTCCTCGGACCAGCCAGTGTATTAGCGATGGAAAAAAATGTACTTCACTAGCTGTACTTATATTAGAAAAAATGATGAAAGCCCAGGGTTAATTTTGCAATGGGGAAGAAGCAGTCATGTCAGGTACTGGAAGACCTTGGCCAAGGAAACTCAGGAACTTTGTAAGATTTAAGGCATCAGGTAATATTTTAGGGTAGTCATCTTCTACATTGTCTTAATTTCATACATTGAAAAATTTAGTTGCTGAGTATTTAAAGACATATATAATGTTGTAGAAGTTAACAAAGCACAAAATGGTATCCACTAATCCTAATTGTAGCAGGCATTGTACCATTATGCTTATCTAGGCATTGAAACATATGGTGGGATGAATACCATCTGGTGGCAGCATCCTGGACGAGAAAGTTCTCTGGCACAGGACTTGTGGAATCCTGGCTACTGGGCTAAATAATATTAAGCTATGCTGTGTTTAAGATGCCCTATCAGTTAGTTGACTATTGCAACAGAGCATCACATTTGGCCTTATTAAAATTTGCTAATACAGAACACTGGAAGGCATTGGCCACACATGACATAAGCTGAAAGTGGGTCAATTTAGTTCTTACCAGTCTATTACACAAAATTTCTATGGAAATCATTGTTATTGTTGGTTAGATTCCAATTATTCATAATATCCATGAAATGGATAGGACAATTTTCTGCATAATGTTCTTCAGAATAATAGCAATTTAGAGAGCATAATGATAATTTTCTTAAGAAAGTAATTTCCAGAGTGCTATTTTTGGACAATGTGGTCCTTGAGTCCATAAAAGCAAACACACACTCATACACATAATATATATTGATTCTAACAAACCATAGGGAAATTTCTTGCTATAAAATAATTTTATATACTAAATATGGAATAATAATCTATTATTAAGTACAGGCAATTCTCACATTACATAGTACTGTATTCACTGAAACTCACACCATTCAGAACTGTGCCCTCACTTTTCACAGTTCTATGGAAATACATCACTGTTCTACACTGCCTATAACCTAACAGGTTAATATCTTGTTCAAATCAATGACCTTGCTGGTCTAAAATGAACAAACTCCTGAATATGAATTCATGTAATCAAATTTATACTCTAGAATCTATGACACCCACTTGTCCAAGAGTTTACTTAACACTGATGATGGGTTAAATTCTCTTCTCTATAGCCTCTTAGCCCACCTATATATTTTTCTCTACCTGTTGTAGTAACTCTAGGTTTATTCATCTGTCTCCTGCTCCTTCATACTATTGATATTATAGACTAGAAGTTCTTTAAATTAAGGATATTTGTCTTATTTCTTTTGAATCGGAACACCTATTTTTATACATTTTAATTATGATCTATTCCTTTGGGTTTTCTTGTAATATTTACTCTTGAGTATAATTAACAAAGATAACCGTAAATAATCATTTCTTTGTAATACAGCTTATCATTTTCACTACGCAGTCTAAATGTAGACATATTTAAGGGATAACTGATTCCTCCCGTATATACATAAATAATTATTTGCAATCATATTACTTTCACATTTTATGTAATGTCAGTAAAATATTTGGCGTACTTCAACCTAATTTCACCACCTTCCTATTGCTTTTTTAAAAAGATTTCTAAGAAATATTAAATATTGTTTTCTATCTTCTACATTTTTAAAATTATTTTCCAAATATGTTGTGATTATATAATCTGGCAATATTTCATTCATTAAAGCAACCCTGGATATGCAGTCCACAAGATCCATCTTTCATCCACTAATCTGCTGTTTTTCATTCTGTTATGTGCATATACCCAGCTCAAAAAATATTTATCATATTATCATGAAATCAGGCAAGAGTCAGTGGCATGGGTTTCTGCAGTGAAGAATGGTTGATATTTGAGGAAATGTGTGTGGAATGCATTGCAGTTGGGTTATGAGTTCTGGATAGAAGTTCACTTTCAGATAGAGAAACAAAACTAGATGGAACTATCCCAGATGGCCAGATCCCACAGGCACATAGTAACCACAGTGAAAAGAAAGGTGAGAAGATTTAATGAAATTATGTGAGGGGGAAATATGTGTGTTTGTGTGTGCTGTGTGTGAGAGAGAGTGGGAGAGAAGGAAATCAGACAATTATAAACTCAATTTATAAATTTTCATTACGATCTTTCTTCTTTAAAAATTCTTTGCTTTTTCTCTCTCTGTCCCTCACATATATTATACACATTTATATTTCTTGGTTTAAATGGCTGCATGTTTCAATTATGGAAGCGAATACTTTTTTTTCTTTTTTTTGCATATGTTTCTTTACTGAAGTCAGTATGGTATTTTTTACAGACAGAGTTTAAGGAAAAGAAAAAAAAAAAAACCCTGGTTTTATTCTTTGCTTAGTTTGCTCTTAATAGATATAAAGAAATCGCACACACGTGCACACACACACACTTCCAAAATGTCTAACTAAATTGTTTATTCAGACACAGAAATTGCGAGATGCAAGACTGATGAAAGAGTAGGAGCCACTGCACTGTAGTAAGCAGAACTTACTTTAGCTCACAGGTTCCTGGGGAACATGAAACTATCAGTGTCCCTTCCTCTGCATGGTAGGTTATTACCAAATGCAGAAATGCCACATCCGTCATATACTCAACATTCCCATAAACACTCGGTTTTGACATGAATTCAACATACTTATGCATATGGAAAATACCCTTAATATCAAACCAAACTGAGTAATAACAGGGACACCACTCCTTTTGTGCCTCTCCTAGGGAGAAAGAAGAGGCACTGCCCACTGGAGAAAGACCTCTGACATAAGCTTTCCAGCATCTTAGTAAGTTCATTTACCCATAAAATATCCTTGACTATGATTTAATGCTTCTTGATTTGAGTGGTTCTGAATCATACATTAATAATCACGATGAAAATGTTCACATAGTCCTTCGGGGTCAGCATGAATCCTTGATCTTCCAAGCGCTCCCATAATTTTGTGAGCAGTTAATCATGGCTATTGATTCCCTTCCTACTTAAAATTTCTAGAATGTGTTTTTTTTTTCCAGCACAGAACCTTGACTGATACAATTGACAAACTTTTCTCTTAAATAGAAAAAAAATTACAAAAATAATATATGTAATGCAAAGAATGGATATGTGTTTATTAGGCAAACTAAACCAAAAATATAGAATGAGACATTATTATATGAAGAAAAGATCATTTTATATTATTTAACTCTTATCTGAAGCAGAAAATTAAAGTATGTAGACATTTAAAAATAAACACAATACTGGAGGAGATAATGCTAAGTGAAATAAGTCAAGCAGAGAAAGACAATTATCATATGGTTTCACTCATCTATGGAACATAAGAAGTAGGAATATCGGTAGGAGAAGAAAGGGATAAAGAAAGGGGGGTAATCAGAAGGGGGAATGAAGCATGAGAGACCATGGACTCTGAGAAACAAACTGAGGGCTTCAGAGGGGAGGGGGGTGGGGGAATGGGATAGGCTGGTGATGGGTAGTAAAGAGGGCACGTATTGCATGGTGCACTGGGTGTTATACACAACTAATGAATCATGGAACATTACATCAAAAACCAGGGATGTACTGTATGGTGACTAACATAATAAAAAATATTATTATAAAAAATAATAAATAAAAAAATAAACACAATACTAAAAACATAGTAATAAAATGAACTAAACACAATACTATACTGAAATATATAGAATGTGGCCAATGCTAAATTCATGAGTAAACTATATGGTAAAATGTTGCTTATTATCAAATCATGAATATGAATTAATAGTGCTCTGAAGCCAGGAGAAAATAAATGGCAAAATGAGTACAAGAGATTGAAATCTGAATTATGAATAGGGAAAATATGATTATTAATAAATACTAGACAAACACCAATCCCAAGAAAAGAGTATGTGAATACTTTAAAAAAAGAAAATAACAACACTAATTCTGGACTTTAAAATAAGAATGAAATATTGTAAAGGGCGTAAAATAGTTACTAAAAATAAAATTTCAAGAAGCACAGATCAGCTACCAATAAATACATTAAAGTGTTCAATCTCAGCACATAGCAAAATAAAATAATGATTTATCACAGTTCATTTATTAAATTGATAATACATTTTTTCTTAATAACAGGGAAAAATAAATAAATAAATAAATATATATGTACATATATATATATATATATATATATATATATATCCTAGACAATTAGAAAACTAAAATTAAACCAACAAAAACTGAACAAAAGAAACTTACACAACCCCTGGATTTCTCACCTTAAATTCTATTTCTATGGATATATACTGACGAAATAATGGGTAAATGCAATGTATTCCTGGGAATTACTTTAATTGGGGAAAAAAAACAAATTCCAAATATGGATGATTTATTTAATTAATAAATCAACTTTAGCTACTCAATAAGATACTAGGTAACTATTCATGTAAAATATTAAAAGTATTTAATGGCATGAAGAAATGTTCAGAATTTATTGAAAAACTTGGTAGACACCACATGAGCCCATTTTTAAATAAAAGAAGTACACACATACATTAACAGTATGTTAACAGTAATTATCTATGAAGTTATCCCTAATCAAATATCCTTAACAACATTTAAAAATGTGTTCTTTGGGTTGTTGTGTTTTCAAAGTTCTTAATTAAGACTATATTATTTTTATACTAAAACATTTACTATAAAAATATGTTTATTTTTTGCTATTTTCTGGAAGCCATGATATGTGCATCTTAATAATGCAGTATGAAAAATAAGTCCTTGTTCTTATACTGAGGAAACACTGCCCCCTCAACATCTTCTCCTCTCCTTATAGAGCATGCTGATAAGAATCCTTATGTATATATATGTGTCATCGACCTTCAGAGATTAATTCTGAAAAGAGAATTTTATGTCAGTACATAAATTCCTTGTCAGTAAAAATGAAACTGTGTGTCAATGTATTTCTATTCCAGATGACTGAGCAAATTACCAGCTGTGTGACTTTAATATCTCATCTTCTTTTCTTGAGCTTTAAAATGAGAGAGTGAGGGAAGATAATCTTTAGAATTTCTATTACTGGATTCTCAAGCTAGATAGTGGGAGTGAGAGACTTTCCAGTTTTTAGATACTTTAAATAGTGCTTCAACAAATATCTTTCTACATGGATCCCTGAATATTAGGATTCTCTCTATGGGATATTTCCTATGTATGAGATTTCCAGATCACAGAAGATTATATATAATCACATAATAATTATATATATATATATATATATATATATATCACATAATGTGAAATCATATATTATTAATAACAATATGATCTTATTAATATGTTAATTTTATTGAATATTTAAGAAATATGAACAAATTTCCTTCTGAAAAGCAACAACCCATCCAAGTTCTACCAATATATACAAAAATCCCTTTCCCTCATACAGATGCCAGAAAATCATGTTAAATTAATAATTCTAATTATTACCACTCTGAAGAATATAAAACTATATTGAATGTGTACTTGATTTTTAAATTTGCCTGTTGAGTAGTAATTTTGAACGGCTAGGTTTTTTGTTTGTTTGGGGTTTTTTTGTCCAGCTCTCCTCTGAAGTCAACTCATATTCTCCCTAACTTTCAACTAAGAACTAGCAAACAATTTCTTTGGAAGAGTTATGATGGTACTAGATGATACTGATTCAAATTTATGAACCAACACATCAAGACTAGAGCTTTAAGAGTGAGTGTAATTCTTTTTGCTGTACACATACACACACACACACACACACAGCTTGCATGACAGTTTATTTTAGATAAACTCTATGCAGTTTCAAGCTCTATTTTAATAGGCTATTGGGAAAGCATGAGTGACAGCATGATCAAGCACTGGACCCTGAAAAAAGTACGGCTAGAGACATTTTTCCAGTTGCAGAGCTTCCTATTGACTATTGAGAAAGGTAAGATTCCAATAAAGTTTTTAAGAACATAGTGAAATAAAGGATAGCTCCACCATCAGACATAAAGAGTTAACATTCCTGTGCTATGGAGGGGTGGAGATCACCAAGAACTGAGGGCGGTGGGAAGGCGGAAGAACAGAGAGAGGATAGAGGGGAGAGAGGGGGAGGTACAGTGAGAAGGTGTGATGACATAAGTGAAGCCTGATGAAAAATATGGCCAGAGACAAATTCTTAGTTGCAGAGATGCTAATTGACTCCCAACATCAGAGTTGTCTGTAAAACTATTACATTTTAAGAGTTTCTTATTTTTCCAACATCACCTTCTTTGGTGCATGTCTTGCTACCTATATGCCTGAGTGAATGATGGGGGGAAGCAATAATAGAAAGGACCCCTGTCCTGTGTCTGAGTCAAGAGCAAGAAGACAGAGAAGCTGTGGGAATACACAGTAAGTATGAGTTAAGTAGAGAATGGAGAAAATTGAGAGTCAGAAATGGCTAAATTATTCTCAAGCCCTAAATATTCTGAGGTGTCTTGCGAAGGACATTGAATTTCCCATAGGAAATTTTCTCAAAAGACTGGGAACTCATCAAAGTCTAAATTACGCAAAATCCCAAACCTGTTTTTAAATATGCCATTTATTTTTAATACCTGCTTTAGCCCCATTTGTCTTTGTAGTTCTGCTTTTCTCACTTTTGGAATGTCTTTTCAACTCTTCCTCCACTTTGCTGTACACTTCTTGGTCTTCAAAGTTCAGCTTAAAATGACATCTTTGATCAATTTCTCTGGATGAGAACATATTTTATAGGATAATAATGATGATTGTCATTTGAGGAATTTATGTTAAATTTTAGGTGTAAGAAATCTTGGCAGTTAGAAATGCAGAACTAGGCTCGTAATAAAGATGAAGACAGAATATACTGGTGCGGAAATATTTTACATAGAGGTGACAGTTGAAACTGCTCATGTGCAAAAGATCTCTAAGGAAGTGAGCCCATCAAGAAATATCCATAGTAAGAAGTTAATTTTGAAATGATGGTTTTGAGATAAGATAAAATTCAGTACAGTACATACCCAGTATTTAATATACTTTACAGCAATAAAATTCTTTGAAAACTAGGAATACATACGTAGTAAATAGAACCATGAATATTCTAAATATATCTTCCTTTACCAGCCAGCTAACAAATATACACATTATTTTTAATTGGGATGTAACAACATTTTCTTTATGCGATTTTATCAATTACCACATGGGAGAAAAATAAGAACAATCATAGTGGGATATCGGGAACATCACTATATGGAGAAAAAACTATTATTGTTTGATGTCTTTGCAGAGATAAAATTATTCAAATACTTCATAAAAGTATTGTGTGCCTTCAAAGGTATATTATTTGTGGATTAAATATAGAAATAATTCTCACAGTTTAAGTAACTGGTGCAAATTTAAACCCAGTGATAGCAATTTCTGTTGTTTCATTAGCATATTTGGTTCTGATGCCATTGTGAAATAATATCCATTTGTATTTTCAATCTTCTCTTTTTATTTTTTCTTTATTTTGTCAGTAGAGAGAATGATCATGTATTTTTTTACAATCCATAGGCATATTAAGGCAACTACAACGAGTCCTGGTATGTGTTTAGGTCCCTGGTATATGGTTTGTTAAGGCTAACATTGCTTTGCATTTTACTTCTATAAGTAGTCATTTTTATTTTAAAAGTCCTGTATTTTAATTTCCATGAAATGAAAGAAATCATTCCAATACATTATGTCAATACTTTTAATCTCAAAAGACTATGATTGTTTTCTCCATTTTATACAGCAATAATTTGATTTTCAGAAAGAATATATTACATTAGAAATCATTACATTTTTAGTAAAAGAATCACTGTTCTCCTGATGCAATTTCATCAACAATAAATCTCACTAAACAGCATGATGTGCTATTCTGTAGTTTTTCTTAACTTCCAAATTTGCAAAACAATATACTAAGAATATTCCATGATGTGCAAGTCCAACAATGTAATTTTTTTAAAGTTCATTGTGAATATTCTTTTACTCCAAAATGGAAAGGCATATTAAGTCATCAAATCTACTAGTTATTTTAAATAAGTTTTTATTATGAATATAATAAACTATTATAATTTAACAGTATATTATAATGCAATTTAAATATATCCTGACTATAATATAAATAGCCTCCATATAAACAGGTAATATTTAATTTAATAATTTAAATGACATTGATATTAATGTCATATAAATATACCATAAGTAAATATGTTAATAAAATAATTCATATTAATATACCCCAGTTATAGAATATAAATCCATTTATGAAGCAGGATAATATAAAACAACACTTATTTTTACGTTATGACAATTATAACAGGGAAACAAATTTCTTAAATATTATGGAAAAGTTGCTATCCTGTGATTAAGAACATGAGCCAAACAAGCAAGAAATGTTAGGGACACCCAGCAACATCCTTAACTTTTAAGGTGATTTCTTTTAAGGCAACAATTTGTTATGTAATGACTACTCAATACTCCCCTTTCAGTACATGTGAAAACACCTCTATTGCACAAACTTTTGCTCTAAGTATACTTTGAAGTCAATGATTGTTTTTTGATAGGGAAGAAGGGGTCTAAAAAGTAGGGGGAAAAAAGAAAACAGAACTTAAAGATTATAATTCTTATTAATATAAATTTAAAATTTATATTTTATATTGATGCAAAATATATTTTATATTTTTATTATTCTAAAGAATTAATATATTATTGATATTATCGATATATATTAATAGTTTATACTATTACTTTTAATAGTACTTTTACTATTATCATTATCATTAATAGACTATATTACTATAATCCATTTTATTGATGGTAAGTATATAGTAAATATGTATTATTTTTATGTATAATATGTATTTTTAAAATGTACTTAAGGATATAGAACATACAAATTTTGAGTCTCCAGATTTCTCAGGTATCTATCTACCTGTGTGAGCAATAGATTCTCAATAATATCTGTTGTCATGACTTTAACTTAGATACGTTTCCATTAACAAAAGTTGAACTAAGACACACTGAAAATGTTTTGAGTTACTATATTATTTTATTGCTTCAGTGTTTTTCAGTGGAAATAACAATGATATTTGCAATTAATGAAAATTATGCAAATTATGGCAATGCAATTTATGACATGGCATTATTTACATAATTTAACAAAAATTGTATTTCTCACGTCCCTTGGAGTCATAATTCACAATAAACTCCTATATGTTTTCTCAGAATTAAATACTTTATTTATGAATTATGTTCTTAAGCTCTAAAATTGTCCTATAGTGACATATGTGTTCATTGAAATATATACATTTGCATTTATAATCTTTAAACAAAATATGTAGATTTCTATGACCAGACTGAGTGATTCTTACTGAATATATTATCGTCACATACATAACTGCCATGCGATTTGTGCTATGTACAAATATTAGATGCTGAGCCCACAAACGTGATTTTCAATTTGATTAGGTAGTGCACAATTTAATTACAAAGGGTGAAGTAAGGATGTGTACCAAAAGTTTGTATTGTGTATTTTTAACAAATCACAAAGAATGAAAAAGAAGACAAAGGGAGATGTTCAAGTTCCTATGGGTCCTGAAAATTCAGGGTCCAGAAAAGAGTTTGCATATTTATAAAGGCTTTACTTCATAGAATGTGAATACAGATCCAGCCTCTGCTTCAATCACAGAACACATGTAGTAAAATAAGGACAAGAATAAATCATTAAAATGTGATTAGGGCCACTGTCTGATATTTGCATAATCAGTTTGAGTACTGAATTATGCTAAAGCTCAGGATTTTCTCTGTGTAATGTGTAGTTCACCAAAGGAAAAATAAGCGCTGTTAAATCACATTTGGGGAATTGGTGGTTTTCTTCCCATTATCCCTGAGGTGAACAAGATTCTTAACTGTAGGTTCTATCAGTGCTGATGCATCGCTGTGGCAACTATTTGATGGGGTCTTTAGCTCCCTACTTTTGGAAAGTTATAAAAGTAAGTACTGAACATGATTTCTCTGGGGAGGCAGTCCTTCAGGGGTCCTGCACATGCCCGCAGAGTGTGCCAGAAGGCCAGGCTTCTCTGTCTAGTTTCTATGCCTAGTTACACAGTCTGCCATTAGGTCAAGACAACTACGGTGTGACCACCCTGTAGCTGCCCGCTCTCCAGGGGAAGACAGACGGCACCCTACAACTTATTTATTACTTGCTTATTCCTACAACTTTCCTCTTAGGCATTAACTCTCTTTTCTGGATCTATGATTTCTGAGGTCCTGTGCTATCTGCTCTGTTGTGTTCTCTCACGGTAACATTTTGTGCATTAGCCTTTTCTTCTTTTTTTTTTTTTTTAATTTTTATTTTGTTATATTAGTCACCATACAGTACATCCCCAGTTTTTGATGCAATGTTCCATGATTCATTATTTGCATATAACACCCAGTGCACCATGCAATACATGGTCTCCTTAATACCCATCACCGGCCTATCCCCATCCCCCACCCCCCGCCCCTCTGAAGCCCTCAGTTTGTTTCCCAGAGTCCATAGTCTTTCATGGTTCATTCCCCCTTCTGTTTACCCCACCTTCATTCTTCCCTTCCTTCTCCTATAGATGTTCCTATTTCTTATGTTCCATAAATGAGTGAAACCATATGATAATTGTCTTTCTCTGCTTGACTTATTTCGCTTAGCATAATCTCCTCCAGTCCTGTCCATGTTGCTGCAAATGTTGTGTAATCGTTCTTTCTGATGGCTGAGTAATATTCCATTGTATAGCCTTTTA
The DNA here is from genome assembly GCF_023065955.2 of Ursus arctos. Lineage (NCBI taxonomy): Eukaryota > Metazoa > Chordata > Mammalia > Carnivora > Ursidae > Ursus > Ursus arctos. Next base: position 19,456,086 of record NW_026622764.1, read on the forward strand.
TTCTTGAAGCCAAAGCTAAAATCAACTACTTTGTAGAATCATGACTATATTAAACCCCTTCCACCTAAGAACCAACATCAGAGGGTGTTTCCTCCAAGTATTAAAATATTGCGAATATTAATTGTAGATGTATATTGCTCTTACCATATAGCAAACAGAGTTTTTACATTCTTATGAATAATAACTTATATCCTTCATAATCTCCAGAATTTTCCGGACTATGCAGGAAGTACCTGGTAGAATTAGGATTTATATGGGGGACAGACCAGGTTAAATATTTAATCTCTTAGCTATGAAGCTAAGAGGTATTCATTTGACTAGTTAATAAATTCAAAAATTGAATTCCAAGGTCCAAATGTTCTTGTTACTCCTATGGAAGCATTCAAATTAATAGCTTGATATCTGGGAAACTGTCTTCATTTCGACCAAATTTTCCCCAACATGCCACCAATGACAGCACCTCCTTGGCAACATTCTTCTGACTACAAGAATTTCAGTAGAAACTCTGAGGCTGAAAGGAAGACATGGAATTTTGTCTTAGGACATTTAAGGACATTTAAATGCCTAAAAATTATTCTCATTATTACTCTTTGTGGTACCATCTTAGAAAAGAGCATTCCCTTTGGAGATAAAATAGAAAGGTGTAGTGGACAGGCTTTGACAACTGACAAATGATAAGGATTCTTCATCCATCTCAAATTTCCTTATTGACCTTGGAAAAAATTACATTCCTTGGATTTTAGTTTCTTTCACTGAAAATCTGAGATAATAACATGTGCTTTATAGGATTGCTATGAGCTTTAGATGGCCCTGCTATGTATGTGGCACCATGGAAGGATTCAATAAATATTATTTCTTTCCCTTCTTTGCAAAGTATATCATGGATTGTTATTTAATATCCAACATCTGTTTCAATTTCACACATCACTGCTCTTTGATGTATAAAATGGGAAACCATAGTACGTATTTATTAAATTACTACAAAAAAGATTAAATTAAAGGCTACATTCTTTATTATACTGAATTCCAAGGTGAGTTTTTTTGTGAAGCAAGTATTTTTTTTTTTTTTGACAAAAGAAACCTTCTCGTTCATTTTCTCTTTTTTAAAGTTATTGAATCAGCTTTAGGAGAAGGACATACCAGTAATAAATTTTCAATACTTGAAATTGAGTTATGACAGCAACTTATTCCAATGAAACAAACATATTTTTCAAGTAAAATACATAATTAAAATGAAGGCTGTGCTTTATAATTTTATTCTTTATTATTCTCATATAAATGTTTCATCTTCTTTTATTAAATGGAGTTTTGGTGGTAACCTTTAAATGTCCTAAGACAAAATTCCATGTCTTCCTTTCAGCCTCAGAGTTTCTACTGAAATTAAACTACCTACACAGGCCAATGAAATCAAATGGCTTTAATACAAAGCTCTTAAAAACATAAAGAATAGGATTACTTTACTCCATTGGGACGTCAGAACAGTGAGCCAAATGAGGGCTCTACACAGGCTAAATTCTAAGGTGTTACGGAACATTAGTGTACAGAATCAGATAATAATATCCACATGATGTGATTGTCCTCTCCCAAAATTCACAAAATAACTTGTCTATCATCAATATCTACCACATCAAGAAAGTAGTAGCCTAGAAAAAGGATTATGGAAAGAAAGAGCAGTCTATGAAGTCAACTGTCAACTGACCCATGGAGCTACTAGTCTCAACCAAAAAAAAAGCAATTCAATTTTCCATAAGTCACAGAACAGCTGCTTTACTCTGTCACAGATATGGTTCTTAGAACTGAGAATTGGAATTCTGCATAAGACAAGAGCAAGTGTATCACCTGGAAGGATGAGTTGGACATTCACAAACTGGTCATCCATGTGTTAACGTCAACACAGATAGCATAATGGCTCAGTCCAGCTGTGTCCTGCTGTATGGCTGCCACTGGGTAAGAAGGAAAGACAAATAGCCTCAGATATTTTCATTTATCCATGGCCACAGTTGGGAAACAGGCAGTGCCACATGTCTCCAACAGATTTGAGAACATTCCTTTTAGTCTACCAGAATGTTGATACAGAGAGGAAGGGCTCTGGATCTTTGCCATTGTATAATATTGGGCTTCCATTTGGGGCCATTAGCTGTACAGGGAAGTTACAATAATGCCACTTAGTTCCCATGATAAGATGCCAAAAAACTCCATAATTTATTAGGTCACTGAATCTATCTCTGCTGATGAAAAGCTCTCTTGGACATCTCTCAAAGAAAAGGTAAAGCTTTTCATAGCACAACCTCCAGCCAGAAATGAGGAAAAAAGCACATCTTTTGCAGTACACGATATTATCATCAATTATATGTTAAATATTATATTCCACATTACAAATACTCCATATCATTACTCTGTATCGTACGTAACATATTATATATTTCCACATGGAATATATACTATATATCAAACAACTTAGTGTATACAACATATTTTATACCACATATAATATGCTATATATTATAAATTTGGTATTATATATACTAGTCACTTGCATATGCATTTTAATTCATTTAATTATCACAATGATGTTATGAGTTAGGAACTATTATTGTCAAAATCTTACAGATGAAGATTGAGACTAGCTATGCTGAGCATATTATTCTCATTCCCTATGCTAAAAAGAGCTTACAATTAAAAATCTGAGATAAGCCATAGAAAAAGGGTAAATGTTATTATCACCTGTGAATTTCTCTGATATTAGTTGTGTCAGGTAACTCCTGCAAAGGTACTAGTGGCACTCTGGTGACCTTAGCATGCCATTTACTCTTCAGGGCTACCCAACATACCTTAATTTTCTGCCGCTTGGAGGCACTCGTGCACCATAGGACAAAACTTTCTGCCTTTAAACTTGGTTTCTCAGGAGCCTCAAAGGTTAGGACTGAGGCTTAAACCACACTGGAGAATTGGCAAATAATTCCCGAACACATCTAAATCAATAATGTTGGTGAACAGAACCCGGCTTTTCTGGATTGGTGTTACTATTTCAACTTTGTCCTAAATACAGAAATAACCACAAGATACCAAGTTCTTCAAGTTAAGAAAATTCTATCCATTTCTCCCTTCCAGACAAATGGTAGTAGGCAGCGGAGACCCTGGAAAGAAGGATTTAGGCTGAGCTCTGGATGTGGTGGGACCTGCCGGTGGACTGCAGAGCCCGGAGCCTGAGGGGATGTATTCTAGAATGAAGAAAAGCAGATAGAAAGACCAAACAAGGAATCAATCCAAAGAGCCTGGGTTTAAATGCAGAAGCAACTCATAACTTAAGAAATCAGACACCACACACCTTCAGGGAGTCTTATGGGAGAGTGGGGAATTAAACATAGTGAGCATCTTGGAAGGACGATAGCCAAAGGACATCTTTCCAGTCTCCTTGGCTGCAGATGGGGAAGCAAACAGTTAGGGAGCTAACCTAGCTGAAATGGAATTAAAGCTATGATTAAGAATTGTAAAACTAATTCAAGTTTTGGTGTTATCTATTCTATCTACACATATAATATATGAAAATTAATTTTAACATATTATTCTTTACATGAAATCATTTTTAGAATCATATACTCTTTACTCAGTATTACACTAAGATGCACTTATTTTTTAGTAAAAAGTTTTCTTAAAAGAATTAATGTGAAACACCTGTCTACTATATACAAAAACAGTAGAATAAGATTCTTGTTTCTTGTCCAGCCACCGCCTTTGAGTAGCCTAATTTGCCTCACTGAAAGGTTTTTATTATATTCTAACTGTAAAATACACACAGGATCTCTAACATCCCGATGGCTTTAAATTCTGTGGTTTCCAAAAAAAGGCATACCCACAAAATACATTTTTTAATTGATGTGAGATCGTATCTCTTTTAAATGAAACACATTTCATTTTTTCAAGTATTGTTTTTAAATCTTTGATAGAGTGATTTCTCTTAATTGTTTTTCCTCCTGCTGTAAGAACATGGCTTAACAACTGTGATGTTTCATGAAAACTGAAGATTTTTTTTTAAGTCAAAAATAAATAAATTGGAGTGGTTACTCAGAGCTACAACAGCTGTGTTTTGATGTTTACAACCACAGATGTTAGATGTTTCCAGATGGAAACAAGGTTGTCAGTCTTCAATTTCCTCGAAAAAGAACTATATAATGATGGGTAGTTAAAAACCAGTTTCATAGCCGTTCCATGATCCTTGTCATGAAATTCCACAGTTTGCTTCCAATGTGTGTCTAACGTAGCTACCTGGTGGTATATTTGGTTCAAGCATTTAAAATGGTCTATTCAATATTATCCCACATCAATTACTGACAAGAATGTTCACAGTAGTGTTTCAATTAATGTCACCATTAAAAAAAATCTTGAATTACCTAGCTAAGTTTTGGCTTCGGATTCTTAAAATACTAGCAAACAGAATTATGAGAACTTAAAAAAATTTACACTTCTGAGTGATTATGTCAATCTCGTAAGTCTCTGACTAGACTGTTTTTATAAATGATAATAGCAGGTAATACCTTCACTTTGTGCCCAACACTGGGCTAAATATTTTACAAATAATTCTACTTCATATGCAAATCTTGCACCAATTCTATGAGGAAGTTACTGTTATCTGCATTTTACAGGTGAATAATTGAGGCTTAGAAAGGTTATTTAACTTGTCAAAATTTATACAACCAAGCACATGACTCAGCCAAGTTTCAGATCCAGATTTCTCAGCCCAAGTTCTTAACCAAAATGCCCTCCAACCTCCAGCTATGCCATGTTTGTGCCCCATATGACCTTATATATTTCATACTCATCATCACTGTAGGAGGAAAATAATATTTTTCTAAATTATTAAAGAGAGGAACTGAAACACAGAAATGACAAATTAAGAACAGAGATCATGTCAATGTTCCAGACAAGAAGGTTCTAGAAGTCTTCCTACAAGCACTCTAAAGCTATAAATTAGGAGTTCCAGAGGTCTCCATCATTTCCTGTTACCACATGGACAAGTAAAACCCCTTCTTAACACAAATAGGTGGACAGACATACTTAGCACCCCTGAAGTATCCCCAAAATACTCATAAACTGTATTATTGATCAAATATTAAGGTTAGAATGAAGATATTTTAAATGTAAAATTCTCCAGATTTACCTGCCATGCATTTTTTTTTTTTTTTGCTTTTTAGTTTCCTTAATTTTTTTCCAGCTTTCTTGAGGTGTATTTGATAAATAAAATTATAACATATTTAAGGTTTACAACATGATGACTTGATATACCCATACATCATGAAAGGATTATTTCCAGCAAGTTAACACATCCATCACTTCACATATTTTTCTTTTTTTTTTAAGATTTTACACATAAGTAACACCATGCAGTACTTGTCTTTTTCTGTCTGGCTCATCTCACTGAGCTTAATGTCCACCAGGTTAATCCATGTTGTTGTCACAAATGGCAAGATATTATTCTTTTTTAAGGCTGAGTAACATTTCATTGTATGTATGTGTATATATGTCTATATTTTCTTTATTGATATATCCATAGACAGATATTTAGGTTGTTTCCATACCTTGGCTACTGTGAACAATTGCAAGGAACATGGGAGTAGAGATATCCCTTCAAGACATGATTTCACTTCCTGCAGATGCAAACTCAGAAGTGGGGTTGCAGGATCATATAACAATTCTATTCTAATTTCTTGAGGAGCCTCCATATTGTTTCCCATAGTGGTGGTACCAACTCACATTCCTATTAACTGTGTGCAAGAATTATCCTTTCTCTTTACCCCTGCCAGCATTTATTATCTATTATCTCTCTGATAATAGTCATCCTAACGGGTGTGAGGTGATATGTCACTGTGGTTTGGATTTGCATTTCCCCAGTAAGTAGTGATGTTGAGCACCTTCCATATACTTGATGACCTTTGTCAGTATTTGACATTCTTGGACAGGCTTATTCCTTAAAATAAATATTAAGGACATATCTAATCTTCAGATCAGAAAACTTTATGTAGATATGTCTGAGGTCCTAATCTAGAACTTCTCTGAGTAATTATATGGTGCATATCTTCTCTGAGTACTACTTACCAAAAACAGAATTGCGTTAAGTAGGAAAATGATAGTAATAGAGAAAACAAATATTCCAGAACAGATGCATTCTTTGGGTTATTTATTAGCTTTAGAGTGCCACTGAAAAATATTGAGGTTGCTAATAAAGCAAAGCAAAACGAAACACTGCATAGGTTTAAATCCCCTGGGTTTCACTGAATGTTCAGACATACAGAAAAACTGAACACAGCCGTAGTAGAATTTCCTGATGATATTACTTGTTCTTTGATCCCTTAAGAAAATAAGATTCAGAAGAATGTCTAAGCCTTCATACTTGTAATATTAATTTCTATAAAGTTTGTATCTGTTAACAGGTATAACTCAAGAACTTAGCTGTAAGGACCTTAAACTTGGGCATATTATAAGAATCAGGGATGCAATATTGGGCAATAAGTGATGTAACTGTTCAATTTAGCTTGAGTATCATGAATATTAAAAGCTAAGAATGTTCAAGGGAAAGTTTAAATATCCAACACTGAGAGCTAACTATGTTCCTGTAGTAAACAATTTTCAGTAACAATGGGGAAATATTTGATGATATTTGAACTCAGGTTAAAACCAGTTACTTGATAATCTGGGAGAATAGCACACCCTAGAAATGTGGCATTTCCAACCTACACAACTATAGGTGACACCTTTTCATGTAGGAATGTCAGTAAGAAGAGAGTAGGAAAAATGAATTAATTCTCTTTTGTATTAAGGTAGAAGACAGTGTAACAGATGATGGGATAAAAAGGAAGGATTGTTCAAGGAGCCATCAATATTAAGAGCAGTACTTCTGAAATGTACACTTTATTAAAAACAAGACACCACACCACTGACAGCCTTTACGATACTTGTATTCCAGGATGCAAAAGGTAAATAAAAGATGAAAGCCAAGGCAGGGAATACAAGGTGACTACATAGAAACTCTGATAACATCTGGAAATATGGAGCCAGAGATCTATATTTCTTGCACTCACGTAAGCACACATGTGTGTGCACTTGTGTTTGTGTGGTTTGTCTCACATCTCTTCCACTCTTATTCTGTTAAAAAATGCCAACCCATTTCTCAAAGTCAGGAGACGAACATGGTCCAAACCAGGATACCTGATTCATTCTCCGAGATTTTACTAAGTACAACAATTGGGAAAGGTTTTACCTGACAGGCCATGAAATTGTTAGTGTGAATCCAGAACTACCAGCAAAATATCCCTCATGCAGATAGCCCTGACTGCTCTAGAGTATAGCTAAAATAACCTAGGAGGAAAATCATAAAAGACTAATGTAGAGAGAATCCTGAAGACATTCAGTTTCCTAGTACCATTTGACCTCAGTATCACCCTTGCCCTTCCTGGATATGTGGACCAATAAATCTCATTTTGAACTCAAGCTAGTTTGCATTGACTTTCTGTCATGTACCACTAGAGAATAGTGACTCTTACAGAGGACTTAATTCAGTGGTTGGAAACTATGCCCATGGCTCTACAGGCTTTCAAGTAAAATACATGTGTGTTTGGGGGTGGGGAAGGGGAGGGATTGGGGATGCTTTATTCTAGCTCTTACACCCAGAGAGCTGGGAAAAATAATTGACCCAGATAACCAAAAGACTGTACACAAACATATTAGAGCTAAAAAGAAAACCATGTAAACTTCCTATGGTTGCAGAAAATTACAGAAAGCTCAGGAAGAGGTAAAGGGGCCTGGTGCTCGCAAAAATAAATTCAGGCCCAGTGACTATTCTAACCCTTAGACTTCATGGCTTGGTGAAGCACATGGCAGTGGTGTTGAGAAGCAGTGTACTTGGAAACACTTTCTGAAGGCTACCATTTAAACTACATTTCATTGTAATACTTGTGTGGACTGATATTATTCATTTCAAGTAGAGAAATCTGTATGTATCTTGATTACATGATATCTGTAAACTCGAAGTTTGTGAATGACTTATAAATACGAATAAATGCATATAAAGGAACCCGCACATTCAGAACTAGATCAGAACTGGCACCTGGTCTGAGACCCAAACAAGAGTAAAATGGACGACCACACTGATAGCACAACTCTGATGTACGTAAACTATTTCCCCCAGACAACAGACATAAGCTGGGGCAGATTTTCTTAATCTCTATCCTTTATGTGGAAACTAAAATAATAGTAGGACACATTACTTATATGTTACACAGCCCTGAAACTGTGTTAATCCAATTCCTAATGAAAGTTAAAAAGCTAACTCTTCTAGAAGTCTCTCCAAATTATATGGGACCTAAAATGTCCTAAAAGGTAAGAAGAGAAATTCTCAAAATATCCACCACCCTCAAGAGTGACCAGTTTGACAACTAAAAAATAATTTGGGAAGTTCAGTGCTCCTCACAGTGAACTTCTGAAAATCTACCGCAGGGTTAGAAAGTCTTGTAATGACTCTGTTAAATATTTGCTGAGCAGGAATTTCAGGCTGAAAGAATGAGGGAAATACAACATTCTAAGAGTTAAAGGCTGAGAATTTTTCAGAACTTACAACGATATGACTGGTTATATTACAGTCTAGGATCCTGAGCGGGCTCTGTAAGCTAGGGCTAATGCAAGAGCAACAACAGTGCTAGAGTATGAAGTGACCAACGCCCATAGAAGACATGTTTGAAAATCATAATAAATACAAACATAATAGAGCTGTGTAGATAGTCTCATATCCAGACATTTTACCCTACCCAAATCCATCCACACATGTCATTTTCAAATCCTTCTTTCTATTTTCTTAGTTCAAATTATCATCAAGTCTTACCCAGTTTTCTGCAACTGGTCTCTCTGCCTACATTCTTATATTTATTTATTTTTTTAAGATTCATCTATCTACCTTAGAGAGGGAGACAGAGAGAGAGTGCACACAGTGGGGGGAGGGGCAGAGAGAGAGGGAGACAAGCAGACTCACGCTGAGCCGGGAGCTGGAAGATGGGCTCTATCCTAGGACCCCACTTGTGCTGAGACCAAGAGTCCGATGCTTGACCAACTGAGACACCCAGGTCTCCCCTGCCTACATTCTTATTAACCATAAACCCATTTTCTACTTTATACCAAGAGTATTCTAGCTAAGACACAAATATAGCAGAGCTCACTCCCATGATTTTACATAACCTTGAACAAAAAAAGTCCAAAGTCTCTACACAGAGTATTAGATCCTTCATGCCTGTCCTTACTCATGTCCTTATTTATATTATTTATATTTCAGCGGTACTTAAATCCTAATATTCCTTGGCATTTAGACCATGTGATCTTCAGGCTCTTACTGTTTTCACATATTCTTGTCTTTGCCAGGGACATACCTCTAACAACGCCCCCACCTCCACCCCCCAACCCCCACACATGCAGAGCTGACTGTGCTCAGATATATAAATAATCAAGAAGCCCATGGCAGGCTTAAGAGGTGTTCTCATTATTTTGATGTTACCATGTGAGCATCCCTTCTGTAACATTTATGAGAAAATGGCCGTGCCCTTTGTCTATGTACCTCTTTAATCAAAAGTCCTCTTGGAAAAGGGATTTTATCAAATATATTTTTATTGCTTTTAATATCCTGAGTGTTCAACACAGTCTACTACATGCTCAAAAGTCATTTATTGCATGAATGCACAGATGAGCATCTTCTGTATGTTTACGCACCAATACCCTGTCATACCTTAATTCATTTGGCAGACATCATTAAAAGTGTGATCTAAAAATGATCTATATTAATGTGAAATCTGGTTCAGTGATATCAAAGTATTCCAAATGATGTGGGAAGAGCTCATGTATTGAAGTTCTTCTAAGTTTCTGTTGATGTCTTCACTCATAAAATATTACATAAGGATGCATTACTTGACATTTCTGAATCTCAATTTATTGCTAGGCAAAATGTATGTGCTCACAGATACCTCACTTTTTATTTTGAGAATTAAATGTGAAACATATGCAAAAGTTACATTCCTACCAGCTGCCAAATTGTAGGTGCAAGTAAATACCATTCTCTTTTCTTGGTTGAAATGCATATATCCAGCTCTCCCCTCATCTCAGAGAAATAAAACTCTGTGAAGGAATGTGATGGAATGATACACTCCTACCACAGCCTCACATACTAGGTCAGCTTTATTTACCATCAAAATTTGACTGAGACAATATGTTTATTCACATTTTATGTTCAATACAAGAGAACAGAGTAATAGATCACAAATATTTAGCGTAGAAAACCATCAGTTTCCTCTGAAGAGTTATATTCATTCGTGGTAAGCACTATTAGCTGCTCTCTCTCCTTCCTTGCTGACTAAATCCCAATTTTGTTTAGGGCCACTAAGTCCTTCATCACAGGGATACATCCTGATTAATCTTAAGCAATTATGGTAAGCCCACTCTCCTCTGCCAGATATTCACGTATCCAGTTTCCCTTATGGCCAGGGGTGGCCACGTGACCAACTTTTGGCAAGGACAGCATACAGGGAGACCTGCAGGGTACGGAGAGTGGTTTGCGGGGAAGCTATTGCTTTCTGATAGCAGACAAATCAGGAGGATAACTAATTTCTGCTGCCCACTTTGCTTCTCCTCTTTGAACACGATCTAAGGATGTGGTAACAGGAGATGATTACAATGTTCGTGTGATCGTGAAATAATAGGACAAAATGCCAAGTCTCTGAGGATTTCCGAATAAATACATGGAGGGTGTCCGGTACATGAACCACTTCATAAGGCTGCTGCATCCAAACTAGAAACACCTGCCTGCACATTTCATGGGAGGGAAGGGGAGCAAAATATGCCTCCTCAGAATGTGCTGCTCTGGTGTATTGATTATTTTGCACTGTAGGCACTTAAAAAAAATGCAGCAAGTGGCTTTCTCTGAACTCTCCTTATCTGCCTAAAAACAGATCCTCCAAAAGAAACTCAGTTGTCATAAATCCCCTTCCCAAGAGTTTCATCAACCGGGGAGATTGACTTTTATCACACTCTGCTTCTCAGAGACTAGAAATGGACACCACATCTAGACAGACTTTGTCACAAACTATCACACCTCCCATCTGTTCTTTTAGGGGCCCATTCATCTTTCTTAAAAAATCATTTACTGTCACCCAAAAGGCCTACTTCCCCCACCCTCTTTCCCTATTGAGATGGTATTTAAACCTAAATGTAAGTCACTTCAGAGAGTTACTCATTCCTTCCTGGGTACGGCCCGTGTATACATGAGGTACACGTGTGAACACACTTCTGTTTTGTTTTTCTCTTGTTAATCTGTCTTTTACTATGGGTGTCTCAGCTAACAATTCAAAAGAGTGGAGGAAAAATTGTTTTTCTTCTCCTACATGAGAAAAGCTAAGTTTCTGTTACTCAGTTCTTCTGTGACTTGTGATTAAAGCCTTCCTGACTGACCTAACAGCCAAATAAAGGGAAGAATGGGGTATGACACCAGCGTTGCGGCAGTGTCCTGAGGAATGCAAAGGTAATGCGGATTGTAAACTCTGGAGCTTCGGGAAAATACTGAGTGTGTCTGAATTAAATTGACAAGTTACATAAAACAGGTTTAATGCTGACATATCGGGTGCATCCCAGGTCTACTGTATGTTTGATAGTCTGCTTATTTCCATAGTGTTGATTTTACTTATTGCTCCTAAGAAATGAACTCTTGGAGTTTGGGGAAACTAGGAAAATTTTAATAAAATGATAATAAGGTTATCAAAACATTGCTTCTTATTCAATTTTTATTTTCAGTTATTTCATGTGCCATGCTGTTAATTTCTTGTGGATTCTTGTGTGTGTGTGTGTGTGTGTGTGTGTGTGTCTGACCTTGAAATAACTTCCAACCCCATTTTCCACATAGGCAGGGCTTTCCAGTTCGTATAAAAGATACATTTTTAGGGGAAAAAATATGCTCTTTCATGCTAGTGGATAAATGACTTATAAATGTGCCCATCAGTATTCATTTTTAGCAATGTTTAATTTGAGTAAATGATTTAATGGAAACCAAGCATTTGTCACAAGGAATAAGGAGCTTTTTGTTTTTAAATGAAGATGGCCTTACCTGTTACCTTTCAAATAATTCTTAGGTGGCAGCTTACTCATGAGGAAAGCCAGGCCCGGAGCAGTTGTCTAACTATGTGATAAAGTAACTGTCATGGCAGGAGGATGAAAGATGGAGACTACTAAACATTTTGGATAATGATTCAAAAAAATCTAAAGAAGAACTGATAATCCCAGAGCATGATAACCTCTGAAAATAGTTTAAAAATGTATGAAACTGTTGCTTCTGCATAATTTCAACACCTTTTGAAGTAATACAATCAAAGAGGTACAGTTCTTCCAGATTAAACATATTTTATTGATTTTTATCTTCAATGGAGTGAATGCTATTGAGGTTTCATTTGTGCAAGTTTGAATACCTAGTTTAAAGTTATATTTCTGCACTGTGAACTTCTCCCAAGTGTACATTGATCAAGCAGTGCTTTTTTTTTCTTTTGATTTGTTCTGTTTTATCAAAGAAGCCGTCTGTTCATATGGATACAGCCAAAAAAGTAGACTATTTTTTGGCACGCATCCTCAATAGTGAAAGTTACCGTGAATTTAAGTAAGGTGAATTAAACCACAGAAAACTGTGAATAAATCAGATCTAACTATAATAACAGGATGAAGGCTGTAGCAATATGAGTAAGAAATTAATGGTCACATGACTAGAGTTCTATTTCCGACTTTATGTTTTCATATATATCCTGAATAAGTTTCTAAACTCTTCTAAAATGCTATTTTCCTGTAAATAAAATGGGCATCATCTGATCATTACTGAACCATTTCTGAACAATAAAAATGATTAAAAGGATATTTTTAAACAATTTAATAACTTTTAATTTTAAATTCCATTCAATAAGATTCTTCTCCCCTTTGGCTGAAATTGCTTTAAATTTCACAAATAACCTTCTTACTCTAGATTCATGTAAAACTTTGAGATATTTGTTATAACTGATCACATCATATTTTTAAATGTTTATTCTCCATTGGCCTTCTAATATTCTCTGGCTGTTTTCTTTTCTTGACCACCCCACCCTTCCTTCCTTCCTTCACTTCTTCCTTTCTTCTACTTTTTAAATTTTGAATCACAAAAATCCTGAGAGACTTATAAATCCTTATATACTCTTCCCCATAAAATATTTATATTCATCTTTGTATCTGTCAAAGTGTTCATAGACCGTCAGTAGCCTACCCATGGTGACAAGATAAAGAATATTTGTCCTAGAAAACAAAATGAATAAATAAATGAGTAAATGAATAAATAAAATAAAATAAAATAAAATAAAATAAAATAAAATAAAATAAAACAAAATAAAGGGAGATGCCCAAGACCAAAGAGGATGCAAAGGAACACCTGATTTCAGACTGTATTGCTCTGCAGGCTCTATCTTTCTCTTTCCCCCTAGCCCCTTCAAGAGCATATGCTTGAGCAACTGGACCTAACAAAAATGAGAAAAAAGTTATCTTAGTAAAATTGTTGTAGTGATAGATATATTAATATTTTTATGAGATATATTCGTGTATGTAGCCAAATATGGTAAAGGAGTGGTACTGTGAAACCACAAACAACAGAGGTCCATTCTAGGCTTTGAATAACTCCAGAGATTACTGTGGTGACACCACACCATAGGAAGAAGGCGTGTGTCAATATGGAATGCAATGTCCTGCACAGCAAACAGGAACTGGGATTTAGCAGTATCAGCGAAGACTTTAGAAGCCGCCACTGCGTTGACTGTATATTCAAAAAACGAACAAACACTACCTCTTGTATCCATCCCCAGCCCTACTATTATTACTCCTTAGCATGGTATTTAAAATCTGGTATAATGTGGCCTCAATATCTTCATTTTAACTCAATGAGTATCATTATAAATCTACAGTGTGCCAATAATGTGCTAGGTCCCAGATACACTGATGATCAAGCAGACATACTTCCTGTAAACATGGTGCTTATGGGCTCTGAATAAATCTCTATAGTTCTTACTTTGGCATAATGATTATTCTGTAAGTCTGCTTTCTTCAGCAGATCATAAACTCCATGAGTGTTCATGCTTTTTTGTTTGTTTGTTTTAAGGAAGTCTGCTTGTTATAATTGTTCGTATATAGTATACACTCAATGAAAATTAATTTGAGTTAAAAATCTCTTGGCCTTAAGTCAGAGAACATAATGGGTCATTAAAATTTTCCAATCTCCCCTCATTTATCTGGAAGTTCTTTGTTAAGATAATGTATAGGATAAACTTTTCTTTTATCCTACACACTATCTTAGGTATGTTTCTAATTAAGCTCTAAATCCACCCCTCTTCACTCACTGAAAATCATATCTCAAATCCATGCAGATGGCGTTGACTCCTAAAGCAGTGCTCCCAGTCCCCTGGTCTGAAAGCAGAGCCCCCAAACAGATGGACTATTTGGTCAGAGACTTCATCTGTTTAAGGGTTGCCACCGAACCTGGCCATGTTCGCTGATGTTCTCTAATAGTGCCCTGTCAGCAGCTAAGATTAGTCCACGAGAACCCTTTCCCAGCCTGCACTGTCCCTTCATCACAAGGACTCCCAAGCATGCAGATCCTGTGAGACAGCCCCTCACACAGATGGGAGTTTGGAGAAGATGACAAATGACCCATATCCCCTATTAGGGCTATTTCATTCCATTACATGAATGACTGCTTAAAGAGACTATTTGTCACGAGGGCATAATTTAATCAACCTCATATAGGATGAGGAGAAAATGAGGAATTAGAACAAGTGCCCAGAACATGAATCAATTTTTTTCTCCATCCAGATGCAAATGCGCTTCAAGCTATTCCTGTCTCTGCACCTGAGTGCTGTACTTCCTGAAAAACCATTTCAGTCATTCATGTCCATCGGCTAAAGCAATTCATTATGTTAAGACTTTCATAATTATAAAATGATACTTTTTATATTTCAGTTGGTTTATTCTAAAATAATAGCAAATAAATTATTTTTAAAAGTTATGCTCCTCACCAGTACTTTTTACATTGAAATTCTTAAATAAAAAGCACATGAAATAAAACAATTTGATTTGCAGATGTTAATATTTGATATCCAAGTGTTAACTCAATTTTACTCATACTTTGTGAGTTCAAATTCTCTATGAATATAATAAATCCATGTGATGAAATTATGCCTATATTTCCAATTAACTGGATAAATAAAACAGAGAATTAATATTCTAATTTTCATTTTAAATACATGAATTCTACATATAGTCTTAAAGGATGTAAACTGTCAAATACTTCATAAACCATTCAAGAGCAAATCCAAAGACAGTACAACTGAACGATCCACTTAAAATGGCAGAAAATATTTGTTTTCTGGAAGGAACAATTCACAGAGTGCATAAACAGATACAAGTGCAAGCTTTAGGAACTAGAATCAATTTTGAGGATAAAGTGAAAAAATAATCTTAAATATTATGTAAAATTAATGGTGCACATATTTAAATGAATCAATTAGTAAATATGTAAGGTCTTTCTGCTGATTACTAGCATAGAATTGCTGTGTTGGTTAGTGGTCTAGATTCACAACCAAAACAGTGTATTTCCAAAGTCCACCGCTGTAATAAAACACCAAATCTGGTGGAGTTTGTTGTTGTTGTTGTTGTTTTATTTCTTTGGTGTGCTCCTGAGACTGGAGGTTTTAATGCTTTTGTGAAGTATTATTGCAACATCCTTCAAGGTTTACATAAATAATATTTTTCAATTGTTTAAGTAAATTTGGATAGAAGAATTCCATTTAAACCTGAGGAAGAAAATTACATATCACCTTAAAAGAAACATCTGTGATAATCTCCATCACAAAATAAGAATCAATCCAAATCTTAATTTACCTGTCACTTTCCTAGGAACACCTTCCCTGCTATTAAGACTAGGCCATGTGTTCCTGATATACATTTTCTAAACATCTTACATTGTCTTTTATAGAATTTATTACAATTACAGCTAGTTGTTTAATTATTTACCCAATGTTTGTCTTTCCCAGGAAACCATGGGTTACCATTTGAGGCAGCCATCAGGTTTCTTTCATTTACTGCTCTATTCCTACCAGCTAGCTCTGTGCCTGTTGAAGAAAAGATACTCAACAAACAGAATTATATGAATAATTATTAGTCAAATGTACTATTTTAGCCAGCACTGCAATAATGAAACCTCTTCCAAGCCTCCAGGAGCTTCACCATTAACAGAGGAAGGGAGAGATGTTTTTGTTCAGACTGATGAGTCTAAGGCTTCATTGAGATATGGATAAATTTGTTCTTATGATAGAGACATTTCTCTTTCCTTCAATTGAACTCCTATACAAGCATGCTTAAATTGTGAAACAAGTTTATTAAGTGTGAAAGCCTTTGAGAGTCAAACAGGATAGCTGTATAACAGAAAATCACAGTGCTGTGTGAAGAATAGTCACTTTAGTTTAAAGGTAGAGCTTTATAAAGAGAATTAACATGTACTTGTTAACATCTACTCATGAATGTAAAAAAATCACGTAGGTAAAGTTATGGATGTAAAGTTAAATAGGTTACTTCAGGAACTAAAATGTTAGGTTGTTTATAAAATGTACTAAATAACAGGTTGGCAGAGCTAAAATACCAGGATTTATATGGCATTATTTCTTCCAACTGGATACTGTTATCAAAGACATCAGAGCCATGATGATGAGAAATGTGGGAAAATATACAAAATTAATTAGTTCTAAAACAGCCTTTTGAATCTCAGGGAAACATTCAAAGAGATGCCAAGCAGGCATATTTATATAAATAACTATATCCAGAATTATGCCAGGCAATATAGTTGGTAAAAAGAAATCTTACATAGCACATATATATAATTCTTTTGTGCAATAAAACAAGACGACTTTTTAAAAAATTTGTACTTTAAGATTTAATTTCAAAGATCATCAAATTGAATATTCTTCCCAGTTTTTAGAGCTTTAGGTTAATAAGGTAACTTTACACATATACCTGTAGGAACCCAGAGAAGGTAGAATAGAATTTTCAAAAATAAATATGAACTACATTTTAGAAATGAAGAAACTGAGACTGAGATGGCTATGTGACTCACCCAGTGTCACACAGTTAATAATTATCAGAAATGAAATGGCCTTAATTCATTTTTTCTATTATTACATGATGACAGAGTAAAAACAGAAACGTTAATATCATAAGACAATCTTAACATATTTGAACATTAATTCCTATACTGTATACATTCAACCAATAAATACTGAATGCCTACTGTGTCCCAGATCTTCCGGATATGCACAGAAATCGCTGCCTTGACAGAGGTTATAGCTGCATTTGTTTTAAGGTATCACATGATCAGTTCTAAACAGTAAACAGTTTGGAAACATAATCTAGAATGCAGGTTTGAATTCTAAAGAGCTAGACATGCCTCAGAGTAGTAAATACATTTCAAACTGGATCCCTTGCCGTATATAAAATATGAGAATATGTAAAATAGAGAAGCCCAATATTTGATATTTAGAGCATTTCTGTTTGCTGTTTTCATTTAGATTAAGAATGCTTTCACAATTAGCTTTGCAGAAACATGAAATAGATACTTGTCATGAATGTTTCCATTTCTATTACTCTCATTTTTCCTTCGGATTCTTCTCCTGAGTAGCGATATTATTATGTATTTTACAACTACAACTCATTATTTTACCTTTCCCTTAGAAAATTTTTAATGGAAACTACTCCTTTCTGATGATTTGAAACATGGACTATCAATACATTACTTGACAGAAAGCAAAACAATTGTGCATCATATATATTTCTTAGTATAAGTGATAATATATTTAGGGTAAATATATAAAGGTATTTATTCAAGACAGGTTTTGCTCAAATTTAGAATTCAAAAAACTGATATATTTTGGAGCCACAAATTAAAACAGGATCCACAAAATGCCTACTCTACCAGGGGAAAAAATAATTGCCTCCTGGCTGAAAATAACTAGGTATTAAAGTTTTAAAAAATTGTATTATGCTCACAGTGCAAGCTGATTGAATCTTTTCAGACTCAATTTGCTAGGCACAAGGTCATTTATAATGCTTTCCATTAAGTATCCAAAGGGCAATTTTCTGATATTCCCCCATATGTTTTAGTCTTTCTAACATAACTGACCCTTTGGAAGACAACTCTTTCCATCTACATGTGAAAAGTGCTGAATGTTTCCTTTAGTGAGATTTAAATTGCTTTTAGCAGGTCAGGTCATCTCATTTAATAGTTTCACATTACTTTATTCAGCTTGCAACTCTTAGAAACACAAAACGTCTCACTCTAATTCTTATTTTCAATGGTACTTAATATTGTGTTTGTACGGTTAAAAAAATTACCCTCTGGTATGTGTGTTTCTCTTTCTCATATTCTCCCCTGTCCCACAGACTTAGTTTTAAATAGTGAATAAAATGCTAGAATTTTAGATTTTAAATATGATCGATGGACGGGGTGCCTGGGTGGCACAGCGGTTAAGCGTCTGCCTTCGGCTCAGGGCGTGATCCCGGCGTTATGGGATCGAGCCCCACGTCAGGCTCCTCCACTATGAGCCTGCTTCTTCCTCTCCCACTCCCCCTGCTTGTGTTCCCTCTCTCGCTGGCTGTCTCTATCTCTGTCTAATAAATAAATAAAATCTTTAAATAAATAAATAAATAAATAAATAAATAAATAAATAAATATGATCGATGGTGTAGAGAAGGAGAAACAACTTTCCCTCTACTTTTCTTAGTTCTTAGCTGAGACCACTGTAATAAACAACAGCTTAACAAGAGAAAACAAAACCAAAACCAGAAACAAAAAACAGTAGTTTATTATCATGTAACCTCGCATATACATGGGAGAAACAGGAGAAAATGAGTAATTCCCCTAGGTGGCTTAGAATTCAGGCTTAAATACCATTTTAACACAGAAAGGGAGAGGGATGTATTCCTCTTAGGGGAGAGTGAATGATTTTCAGGGAAGATGAATGGGCCCTTAGAAGAACAGATGGGAGGTAGGGTAGATTGGGACGGTCTGTTGGGGTGTGGTGCAGATGTCTAGTCTCTTCTCCTGTAATAAAAGTCAATCTTCTCTGGTTACTGAAACTCCTGGGGAGGGAATTTATGACAACTGAGCTCCTTTTGGAAGACCTGTCTTTAGGCAGACAAGGGGTGTTCAGAGTAAGCCTCTTCTTGCATTTGCTGTTTTTCCATTGCCTACAGCTTGAAATAATCAACATTGACAAAGTGGTATGTTTTAGCCCATCCTGAACGACTACAGGCTTATAGGGCTGTCATTTTGGGGTGGCATATTCTACTACCCTTCACTGGCCAGACAACCTCTTGGTTTTTTCCTATGTTTTGATAGCCCACAGAGATGTTTTGGAATTCAATTGTTGCCATTTAATTGGAAGCATATATTGAGCAATGATCAGGGCTAGATTGTCTTGAATAACTTTTAAAGTTTTAATTCCTGAGGTGCCTTCCACTATGCACCCGTGGCTTTTTAAAACCTCTCCCAGAGGGGCTTAGGAGCATTTGAGTTAAATGACCACCACTTTAGGCTTTAAAATACTTTTACATTTCTTAGGGAATTCCTTCGGGAAGCACCTCAGGCGTGACATAAAAGCGTACCTCTAGAGGCTCTCAACCCAGGCCTGCCTATATTAAATAATGTTTTCTGAAATCTCTCACTTCAGGTATTATTTGGACCTGGCCTCAGGCACTCTGTCTGCTTTCCACTTCTTATTTTTATTGTCAACTTGCCTCTTGTTCGGCAGTCGCAAGCCTGTAGTCTTCTGCTATTATAATCACTCTATTTCATTAAGAAAATTAAGTGACTAATGATATAACAATAATAAAATATAAATCACTTTTCATAATTTCATATAAACTGTATGTGACATTTTATAACTTTTCAAATTTGAACAATTCCTTTACATTCTTTTTATAATGAAAATTTTTATCTGGTCTCTATTAAAGAGGATTTACCAAGCATCTACCACATGTGTTCTGAACAGTAACAACAACAAAATCACCTAAATTTCAAAACAAACTATAGCTAAGAAATATGCAGAATACAAATTCTATAGTCATAGCAGTGGTTGGAACTTTTTGCTTCAAAATAGTTGATTTTTTTTCATATGTAAAGACTTTAGAGTAGTTTTAAGGTCATAGCAAAATGGGGAGGAAAATACAGAGATTTCCCATATACAGCCTGCTCTCACACATGCACAGCCTCTCCTATGATCAACATCCTACACCAGGATGGCACATTTGTTAAAATTGATGAATCCACATTGACACATCATTATCACCCAAAATCCATAGTTTACCTACAGGTTCACTCTGGCTGTTGTACAACCTAGGCGTGTAAAAAAAATGTATAATGACAAGTATTCTTCATTATAGAATCATACACAGTATTATCACTGCCCTAAAAATCCTCTGTGCTCTGCCTATTCACCCCTGCCTCCCTATGAACCTCTGGCAACCACTGATCTTTTACTGTCTCCATAGTTTTGCCTTTTCCAGAATGTCATATATAGTAGTCTCCTCTTATCTTGGGGGTATGTTCCAAGGCCTCGCAGTGGATAACTGAAACCACAGATAGTACAGAACCTTATATATACTGTTTTTTCCTCTACATACATATCCATGATAAAGTTTAATTCATAAATTAAGCACATCAAGAGATTAAGAACAATCATTGCTAATAAAAGAGAATAATCATAACAATGTACTGTAGTAAAAGTTATGTGAATGTGGTCTCTCCCTCTCTCTTTCATAGTATCGTATTTTACTGTACTCATGTTTTTTCTTGTGATGATGTGAGAGGCTGAAACGCCTACATGAGATGAAGTGAGGTAAATGATACAGGCATCGTGACCCAGCATTTGGCTACTACTAACTTTCTGACTATACATCAGGAAGGTTCTGCTTCTGGAATAAAACCTCAGAAAGCAAAACTGCAAATAAGGGGGAACTACTGCTGTGGGATTCACACACTAAGTGGCCTTTTCAGATTGGCTTCTTTCATTCCTTACACGCATTTAAGGTTCTTCCACGTATTTTCACAGCTTTTTAGCTCATTTCTTTTTAGTGCTTTGTAATATTTCATTGTCCAAATCTTCCACAGTTTACCCTGTGCCTGTACATACAAACCCAGGCAGCTAACATTTTTTTGTCTTGTTCTTAGTCTATCTTTTTTACAGAAAGGTGTCAGACAAAAGCAATGAAGTGTAGAGGAAGATTATTTTTCCGGCCCTACAATGTCAAACCGTCTGCCAAAACGGCTGTACCAATTTGCATTCCTACCATAAAAAGTTTTAAAATTCCATAACATGTATGTGTAAAATAATAGCAAATATGTCCTAAAACAAATCCCCCCCCAAAAAAGTAAGACGCTGTGATGTGGGAATAAATACATTCCCTGTGTGGGGGGAGAAGATGACATTGATGTATAGTATGTGTAGAAATCGAGGCATCTAGGGATGAGAGAAAGAGCAGGAGAAATAGTACGGGACAAAGCAATGTCCGGAGATATATCAGAAAAGTCCCAGGAAAATAATATTTGTAAACAGAGTAAAGAATTTGTGACTTCATAATTAAAAGATGGATAGGTCATAATACCCGGTTAAAAAGTAAACAAACAAACAAACAAACAAAAATACTTAGTGTTATACATTCTTTTGAACAAATACAACCCCTGTCCAATATCTAAAAAATCTAACTCTATTTTTGTTTACCATTTTCCCACTTATATATGATCAGTTTTCCTTTTAAAATAACCTTTTAAAATTTTGTTATCTGTGAGAATAGACCCTTGAAAGGTGCTAATCAAAGGCAATTTCTGAAAAGGAGTGGGAGCAATCATGGGTTATTGTCATGTGGAAGAGAGAACTTGTGTCCAGATAGAATACAGATGTGTCCAGAATGAAGGTGAGACTCTCTCGGAAGCTTCCTTCTGACCACTCCCCTAATCAATGTCTTCACGCAGATACTGAATCAATATCAAGAGTCATATTTCAAACTCTCTGAGTTTCCTGTCTTTTTTTCCCTCAGCAATTATCACTTACCAGTTTCATAAAACAATTTCCAAGATGTTTAGAATGTACACTGGAAAACATCCTTTGGTTTCTTTAACTTTTTATATTTAAGAAACTTATATAAGAAATATAAAGATAGTATAGGGGACTTTCATTCCCCACTGTAAAACTGAATAAAGGATACCTCACTTAAAACGGAGTTGGGAGGCCTGAGGAAAAGCTCTTACACACTACCACGCCTCGTCAACTGCAGACCCCAACAGCAAGACACACCTGACATTCCCAGCAGGAAGAAGTCTGCATTACTACTCCAGGGGAAGGAAGGAAGGATTTCTCCTTGCCAGCAACAAACACTGGCAATAAAAAAATACCACAACTCAGCCAATAAGAAACTCTTACCATCCTGAACCCTCCCTTTCTGCCAACGGATTTTCATTCAAAGCAACTCTTCACAACTTCCTCCTTTTCTTGATAAGGTAGCATTTCTCTCCTTCCATCTCCAGACTTGCCTATGGTTTTGCCTGGCTTGCATGTCTCAAACGCAATTCCCCTACTATTCCTGAATAAATCATTTTGCTGGAAAAATAACTGGCTGTTTTACTTTTTAAGGTTGACACCATATACCTCCACAGAATTTCTCCTAATGTAAATATGTTATATAAAATTAAATTAACAACATATTCAGACTTGGGTGATGAGGGACTTCATTTGAAAAGACTATTGCAGGGGCACCTGGGTGGCTCAGCAGTTAAGTGTCTGCCTTTGGCTCAGGTCATGATCCCAGGGTCCTGGGATTGAGCACCCCGTTGGGCTCCCTGCTCAGCGAGAAGCCTGCTTCTCCCTCTCCCACTCCCCCTGCTGTGTTCTCTCTCTCATTGTCTCTCTCTCTGTCAAATAAATAAAATAAAATAAATCTTAAAAAAAAAATGAGAAGACTATTATAGGGGCACCTGGGTGGCTCAGTTGGTTGAGTGACCTACTGGTGATTTCAGCTCAGATCATGACCTCAGTGTTGTGGGATCCAGCCCTGCCTCAGGCTCCGCACTCAGCAGGGAGTCTGCTTGAGATTCTCTCTCTCCCTCTACCCCAGCCCCCACTTGTATTCTCTCTCTCAAATAAATAAATCTTCAAAAAAAATTTTTTTAAAGAAAAGACTATTACAATAAGAACACTGAATATATGATCTCTTACTTTCACTAGAGCTGGGCAAAGAGGGTTTTTCTTTTATAGAGAGTAAACAAGGCTAGAAAGAACTAGGGGTGAAGGAGTAAAATGAAAGAGTGGTATACTTGGGGATTAGATGAGAAAAAATTTTATGCTGAGGCATTCTCCAGGAGTGGCCCTTAAGGGAAGGCTCTGTGCTGGCTCAGTCTGAGGGTGGACCAAAATTCAGGGGTCCCAAGGAAGGAGAAAATCCTTAACTAAACTTTGGCTTTGGTTCTAACTGATAACAGGACAAAACAGTTCAGATAACAGTTTATAAGGTGACAAATGGGAATTTGAAGAGACCATGTTTGGCCCTGTTATGGTTAAGTTTTATCCAAGTCTTATAAGGACAGATGGTTCTTCATAGTGAGTCATTTTCCAGAACACAGAGTGGTGGGAGGGGGATACTTTAACCATAGCTGTTTTGCAAAATCACACGGCTTGGGCAAAGTTTGACATTGTCAATAACCGTAGTATAAGAAGAAGTAAGAAAAACAGTGCAAACCAATAAAAAAATAGATATTGGCATAAAATTCTCAACATGAGTTTTAAACTTAAGATATAGCTAGGTACCTTGTTATAGTTGAACTAAAGTTTTATTCAAGTAAGAGTTGAGGGAATAGCAAAGCACCAATATAATATGATATCATGGCAACATTTTTATTTCTTATAAATAATGAGTCAAATGCTAAAACCAGCATTTTGCTAGACAACTGTAATAAATAAAATTTTTTTTTAAAAAGCCTTTTTTCCTCATTGGCCAGGATGGATTGATTTTACTCTAAATGGCAAAATGTGTTTTTAAGCTTTTATTTCTAGTTCATATTTAATTTAGCAGTGAGCATCCTTTAAGAGAATAAAAAATTATTTATTTTTATTGATTTATACTTGGCTGGCATTTTTCATTCCACAAATGCTAAATGACACAAAATTTAATTAAAAGCAAGCATTTAATATATTGCCACTGAATGAATTCCTGTTTCCTCTAGCTTGATCTCTTTGGGAGGCTTAGCATGGAAACTTTTCTGAAGTATTCTAGGTAATTGGGCTTGATTAATGTGACCATGCAAGTGCCTCTTAACTAAGGGCAAAATGGTATACCCATCATTTCACTGAAAACAAAATCATCTCTTCGACTAGAACTCTGTGCCCTCTGAAAGTAATTGGCAAAATATAAAGACATGATTGGCAATTATTAGTAGAGTCAGTATTACAAAGACAAAAAAGAGTACATATGTTGCCTCTAAAATCTTAACCATACATGTGTTTATTATGTCAAATATAGCATAATATGGACAGTAAGGCGTAAGGGAAGAAACAGATGGTGTGTTACTTCATGTTCATTTTTTCTCAAAAACAAATATAGCTGGAATAGCTGGGGCCTCTTTCTTGTCTTTTCTCTATGAGTAAGTTTTACACAGTTTATGAAAGTGTTTTCCAGCTTCAATTCCAATAATATGCCACAGATTGGATTTATAGGATTTTCAAATATAACAGTAACAGAGAAAGAAAATAAGGGGTGAGATAGAAAGCACAAAAGTGAGAGAGGGTCTTTTGGACTTAGGCTTTTCAGGAACCTCGATTTAGAAAGAACTGAAGAGATTGTTAGTGCCTCTGTGTGGGTAAAAGCAAGGTAGGTCCCAGCCTTGTGGAACTTGAAGTTCATGCAATTACAGAAGTTCTTTTCAAGAAAAATAACACAAAATTAGGCATGAAAGTCAACACTTATTTAGATAGAGAAAAGAAATCACAACCAACTATAAATTTAAATAAGCTGAAAATAACACACATGCCAAAATCCAGAAAAATAACATGTCATATTGATGAATTTGAATTTTATAAATAGATATGCATGTAAATATAATTTGTATTTATAATACTTATAATTAACTGCCTGATGCATCCCCATAATAATTTTTCTATACATTTTTTGATGGTATACTCCTTGAATATTGGACCATATACTTCTTGCATACATTTTATTCCAATTACAAAGTTTATGGAATCTTCTTGAAAGACAGAAAAATAGTTCAGTCTTTTCCCTGGTATAGTTTATCAAAATTCATTTTTGTTTTTAACTGCTAGTGTAGACAAGTGTTCTTTGTTTCATAACATGTAATTGGTAGTGTCATCTAAATTGTGATTACTATTGATTATGGAAAACACCAAGTTTCTTTCCTATCATCTCCCTGGTCAAAGGAATGGCAAGAGTATAGGCACTGAGAAAAATGTTCACTTTGAATGATGAAGGAGGAAGTGGGGAGTGTTTCTGGCATGTTAAAGTCAAGACAATGTATCATAGGAGATGAGATGAGAAATGAAGGAGGCGTCATGGGGCCTTGAGGCCACCACAGAGCACTGGTTTTAACGTGAGTGACATGGGAACCCATGGAGGATTGTGAGCCAAGGACACTCACACAATTTCACTTAACACGTTAACATTTCTGGCTGGTGTGTGTGAAAAGGACTACAAAGGACAAGACTGGAACAGGAAGATCAGTCTAAAGGTAAGGTACACATAACTGCAACAAAACATAGTGTAAACATTTGGACTCACTATTTTGGAACAAAATAGGGAACATCTTAAGCACAAGAGCAAATAAACTGAAAAAAGGTATCTAGGCTTTGGCCCTTTCCTTATCCTATGGAGGCAATTTCTATACTCTTACTGACTTGGTACTTTGAATATCCTATATCCTATGGTAACAGTGGAAAACACAACACTATTTAATATCTTTGCAGAAATTTAGAACCAAATTTTCAAAAATGTAAAAGTTACATTTTTCTTACAGTGGAAAAAAATACCCACCTTGAAACAGTCAAATTAATATCTGATATTGAAATAAGGAAAAAATGGTAATTTTACTTACCAAAAAATCTGAATTTAAATTTTGGAGAAGCAAAAATGTTTGTATTAATTAATGCTTAAGTGTTTATTCTATAGTTTCTGACTTTGCTGGAATTATGTATCTGCTCTCTCTTACAGACTCTGAGACCCTTAAGCAGAGAACCAAACTCATTCCAATCTGTTATTCTCAGCCTTTAGCATAGTTACTGGCATATAGAAAATGTTTCAAAATCATTTTAGATAAAGGAAAGAAGGACTTAGACAATCATTCAGTCAATCAGAAAGCAAGTACTTATCAGAAAAATGGAGGGAATGGATCTACTATGAGGTAGGCTGGCATCAACCTCTCAGCAAACTGACAAATTTCCTAAATTTCTTATCCTTTAATCTTGCTGGAAGTATCTCGAAAGAGATGGGACGTCTAAGCAGAAAGGATAACATAAAAATCTTCCCCTACTTCTTACCACTCAAGAAGTCGAGGTAACAATCAAAGGTATTTACTCTATTCTAAGAAATTCATCAAGCAAGAAGTTGATGGCAAAAGGGTTCTAATAAGCTGAGATAGTTCATTTAATAATGTCATTCAGAGATTGCACCAATAAAGCATCCCATTGGGAAGAACAAAACAAAAACAATTTAAGTTCCTTTACATGATAGTGCTGGCAGATTTCAGGGAATAATAATTTCATGTACTGGCTTTGGATTTAGATTGACCACCATTTGAACCATGACTCTGCCACTGACAAATGATTTACTAACTGGTTTAAGTATTGCAGAAGAAACAAAATCTATCATTCAATCAGTCAACCTTTATCTTTTATGTAGTAGACCTTCTAGGCACTACAAGCTTCGGGGCATTAGGAAATCTTCTCAGTGCTTATTTTTCTCTTCCTTTTTTTTTTTTTTTGCTAATTTTTAAAATGAAAAAATTAAAATATGACTCAATCAGAAAACACACTATAGAGAACTTTCCTTCAGTGGCTCCTGTCTTGTCATCTCTCTACGTCTCTATAGTCATCTCAGCTACGTTTGCATGAATAATTGTACAGCAACTGAGCATGCAGTATTTCTTGTCATCTATACACGCTGCTAATTTAGGTCCTTTAAAGAGTCTTTCTAGTTTTCTAGCAAGTATGCTCTAAATGTGTGTGTATGAGCAGACCAATGTACCATCACAAGGGCAGCCTTTATCACAGTAGTTCTGATGATGCATTAATATATCTCAGAGCAGTGTCCCAGTAACGATTTATTAGGATGCTGCATCATAGTAGTGATGGAGAATAGAAACTGGCCAAAGAATGACTTGGTCATTTGCAATATTAAAAATTATACATTATATATGGAGCTTGTCCCCATTTTTAGGAATAGAAACATTCATTTATGCCATCTATTTAAATAATGTATCATCCATGGGCAAGCAGTTAAACTATGTTAAACTGAAACCAGTATCACTTAATATTTTATTTTCCCTGCATGTACATTCCATAGCAATGTAAATAAAACATGATGAAAAATGCATATAACTTCTTACTAATCTGAGCTGATTTTTTTAAAAAGTGTAAAGGAGGACAATACACCCTTATTAAACTAATTATTTATGCTTTCTAACTGTGCAGACTGAATTCCTTTATATCAAAAGGATAATTTGCATGCATGTTACTATTTTTCCTGAAGAAATCATGGTATTGCATTTCAGGTTTTTTGTTTTGTTTTGTTTTTATGAATTGGGAGATTATTTACCTACAGTTACTACATTAATTACTCAGAAAGCAATACAGCATTTACTTACTGGATAACCTGTTTTTAGTTTGTTCAAGTAATTTAAAAAAATCAGTTGTAACTAACAGAAATGTATTAGATCTACTATTCTTCCTGAGGAGTTGTGTTTTTTACCAGTGATAAAATTCCCATGATTACAGTCCTGGTGTCTAACTCAAGGTCTTCTGGTAGTCTGCTAGTTGTATTCCCAACACCATTTTTTTTTAATTTTTTAATGGAATTTTGGCCTTCCGGCTAAATTTTGGATCAAATTTAAGCAGAAACAACACGGACAACTTTCACGAGATCTACAACTTTAAGTAAGCTACTTAGGTAAATAAGGGTGAAATAAGCATCTTTACAATATTGCCTCCCAGTTGGTAGAGACAGAATCTTTTCATATATAAATTTTCTTTAATTTTTTTTTTTAAACAGAGAGCAAAGGAGAGCACATGTGAGTGTGTGTGTGTGGGGGGGGGATGCGAGGGGGTTGCGCAGAGGGATTGAGAGAGAGAGAGAAACTTCAGCTGGTTCCATGCCCAGTGTGGAGCCCAGGCGGGGCTCAATCTCACAACTATGAGATCATGACCTGAGCCAAAAACAAGAGTTAGATGCTAAACAGACTGAGCCACCCAGGTGTCGCTCTTTAATGTCTTTCAAAAAGACTAAATTTTCTCCATAAATTTCCTTCATGAATTAACAATTTCTAAATATTTATATTTGTTATTATGAATATGTATTATTTTTACTGTATTCTCTAATTACTTTTGCCAATGCCAAGAAAACAAATTATTTTTAAGATCACATATCCAACCAACTAAATTTTTTATTAATTCTAGCAATTTGTTTGTAGATTTTTTTTTTTGGTAGATTTTATTTTGGATTTTCTGTGAACAAAATTACATCATCTGGGATCAATGCTAATTTTGTTGCTTTTTTTTTTTTCTCTAACTCTTATATCATTATGTTTATTTACTTCTGGATAGTCTAGAATACTGCCTTTGAAAGTGGGATGTTGGAAATCAAAATTATGAAGTTTCATTTATAAATGATGACAAAAAATATGTAAATAATGACAAGTTTTAGGTTCTGACCAAAGAAGTAAATGGATGAAGTATGAAAGGGGATAAGACTATTATTATCTAGGTGTTCAGAGAACTGAGAGACCTGCTTATTGCAGGGTTCTGGATACAAACTGAAATCACAAATGATCTTGGTAGGCTTAGCAACTGAGAGAGTGACTACAAGTCAGAAGCTACAGGCTTGTGGGAATAGAAAGGAGTGGTTCTGGGGATAATAGATTACTTCACTTAGAATATTTTAATGCCATAAAATTCAAACCTGAAATTTTTAGAGAAGAGACAAAAAGAACAGCCTGGAAGTAGCAGTGAAGATGAAAGAAGACACCAACCCCACTCCAAGTGTTAAAGTTAGGTAGTTCATTAGATTCTAACAGGATACCTGAAGGCCAGCAAAGAGGAATTGATGGCCAGCTATTGGGAAAGTCTGAGGCCCATCCTGGCCACACTCCACAAGAAGCAAGATCAAACCAGATAGGCCCAAGATGGCAGATGCCATGACAGGAAACCCCTGACCAAATAAGGAAGGAAGGTCCTGAAACCCTCCTTCCAAGAAATCCCCACCCCCAAGTAACAAATATTTTGTCTCCTAGTTAACAACTATCAGTAAAAGATAGAAACCCAAACCCCAGGGCACATAGATCTCTCTTGCTTCCATGCCCCCTCTCTCTTTCTGTCTGCACCACCTACCCCAGTTAGCCTGCTTTCACAGCTTGTGAGTATACGCTCACTTTAATAAACTTTCCTGCTTGAATTGCTTGTCTGCTGTGTTGTGTGTCTGTCCTTGAGTTCTTTCTCATAAGGAGACCAAGAACCTTCCGCAACATATGTGGAACAGGCTGGGTTAAGGCCTTAGGGCCTGGGGTCTCCTGGGTTCACCCGGCAACACAACTATATAAGGGTGTACGTAACAACATCCAACCCTGGCAAGACAATGGGGAAGCAGTATCCTGGGAAAAGCTACATTTCAGTTAAAACAAGAAAGCAAAGGAAATTTTCAGAGATTTTCAGGTTATAAGGGAATTCACTAATTACCAACTCGGTGTTCCAAAAACCAGTGAAAAGGTTGCAAAGTCGATTGGGAATGGAAAGTAGGTTAAGAGAAGGAGATGTATTGGGGCACCTGGGTGGCTCAGTCATTAAGCGTCTGCCTTTGGCTCAGGTCATTGATCCCAGAGTCCCGGGATCGAGCCCCACATCGGGCTCCCTGCTCAGCAGGAAGCCTGCTTCTCCCTCTTCCACTCTGCCTGCTTGTTTCCCTCTCTTGCTATATCTCTGTCAAATAAATAAAATCTTAAAGAAAAAAAAAAAAGAGAGAGAAGGAGATGTGCATGACCCCATGATAATTAGAGTCTCGGCAATGAGGATACCATTTTCTTGTGATCACTGACATCAAGAAGTTAGTACTGATAGTCTCAGTAGTGATGTGCATGATAAGGGTACAGAGGAGAGGTGATCTTATCACAGTCACTCAGTGTTTGGGGGCTCCTATTTTTTTTCTCCTAATGATCGAGTTATGAAGAATGGATGTGGTCTTATTTTGAAAAAGAGAGACAGAGAGAGACAGAGAGTAATATCCTGAAATGGATATTGATTCTAAAAGAGGAGGAAAAACAAAATAATTAGAGAAGATTTATTTTCTAGGGGTTTTTTTTGGATAAAATACAGATATATTAGCTGCTTTAAACCACCAACTAAATATAGTAAGTAATGATAAAGTGCATTTCAATTCCTTCTTTGATCTACGTTATTATTTGGAGTACAAGTTGTTCTTAAATGTATATTTTGCAGACAGTGCATGATTGATATTTTAGCTCAGGTTCTTTAGAAAATAGAACCTAAGGAAAAACTTGCACGTTAAAACTCTGTGGAGATACACAATTCCCTGGAAGCCAGAGTATAAAGAGCAAAAGGGAAGTAAAGAACACACGAGGAGAAAAGTGCATTTGTCCTTTGTTTATTTTTTGTAACAAAGGACTGATTGCTTGGTCTCCAACCACATTTCCACAGAGGCCAAGTAGGCTTTAGAACCGTCTATCTAAGTGGAAGACAAAGGAAGAATTTAACCCACAGATCCCTACAAACTTTCTTTTCCTGGAGGTTAAAGCCCAACCTGTGGAGAGCTAACTCTTCCCTGCCTCTCAGCCGCCTGCTCTTCCACAATGCTTGCCCAGTAAGGGACAACTTACTCCCACAATTAGATGGCAGAATGCTCAGATCCTTCGTTAGCAACTGAGGGGGAGGCAGTCACAGCAACGTGGTGGCTGTGAAGACGCTGAAGTTGTGAGCCCCGGGTAACCCTCTTTGGGCAATACAGGACAGCAAGGTTCAAGACCTGAGATGATGCATCTCCTGAATGATCACAGCTTCTCCTTGGGCTTGCATCCACTCACATCCTTTTAGAATACATGAACATCCTATGAGAACAAAAAGCCTTCCTTTCATTCCTAAGAGGGTCGATACAAGTGCAATCTTTCAACGTCAAGATCAGTTGTATCTCTTGAAAGATTGAAATGGATGAGCAAACGCATCTACAATCATGGCTAGGGACTTCAATGTTACTCATCACCTCACCTCTGCCGGGATAACCCAGACCTCTATCTGCCTGGCACTCGTTCAGCCATGTTTGCTGCCATTGCCTTCTCATCATTACTGCGAGGCATAAAAATTACCAAAACATACCCAAGAACATTGTATATGCTCTGGAAATATTTCTCCCTGCTCCTGCTATTTATCAGCAACCTTATACACTGACAGTATTTAAAGTTCTTTCTCCAGCATGTACCATAATGCCTTTCCTCTGTCTGCAAGAATTCAAAATGGCCTGGTTGTATCTGTCTTTTCTGGTTCAGTGAAATTTTCATGCTTTCCCCTGGAAAGACAGTTTGCCAAAGAGGAACCAGGTTCTCTTCACCATAGGACCTGAGGTTGTGGAGATGAGAAGCACAAAGTGCACAAACAATGCACTAGGAATGAGGAGGAGTCAGTCATACCCTTTGGTTTCCAGACTCTGAGGACTGCCAAACACAAACCATGTATTGGTCACTGCTCAGTGCTGGGGTGTTGGTGTATACTGGAGTGAATTTTGTAATCATACAGTCATTGCCATTACTCCTTCCTTGCTCTAAAATGGGTCCATTTACTTGATGCCAACTTGTATGGGATACTAAGTCAATTCATCAGGCATTCTACCAATAGTAGCATAGGGTGGAGGCCTAGTGCACAAGGAAACCACACCCATGTCTACAGCATACACTGTTTTGTTAAGAAAAATGACTGCCCCCATCAACATGGAAAAAACCTGGTGTAAAAATCCTGTTACAGGTTCCTGGCAGTTTAACATGAGGAATGGGGCCATAATGAGGTCTCAGTGTTGGTTTCTGCTGCTGACAAGCAGAGATTTTTGAACAGTTATTTTAGCTAAATAAGGTTTAGTGGGAAGAAACTGATTGATACTTCTGGGTTTACGAAGAGCCTCATTTCTGGTATCATGGCCACTTTCTTCCAAGGGAGGATGGTTGGTTTCTAGAAAGAGTTAATATGGTCACTGCACTGACAAGATCATCCTCTGCAGTAGATATTTTCTGGAAAGTATTAATGTGAAGCACAAAAACTCATATACTTTTTTCTCATTCCCACAGGTTCTCTCCACATGAAACTTCTGCAGCTGCCCCTGACATTGAATTTTCTAGTCTTGTTTCTTTCTGACTCCTGAACTATAGCCAATCCATTTTCTCCTGCACAGGAGTCAGTGTATATCCCCAGTCAGGCCACATTCCACGTACACAAACCGAATAGCACTTATACTACTTGCAGCTCTACCGACTGAGGAGATGTCCTGGCATGTTCCAGATCAACTGATCCCCCAAAATTTCACCATTGTGGAAAGTCCCTGGCACACATTTATCTTACTGGGAAATCTAACGTACCTACTACTTTCTGGTCACCAAGTTCAATGAAAATGATAACATTGATATTGTGACCAGTACCTTGTTCAGCAGAACACCAAGAAATCCAAAGGCGTGGGAACCAGGCAAAGCATGAGATTCAGTAACCATGGCAGCAAAGATTTAGTGTTAAATTACCAAGGATAACTAAGATAAATTTAACTGTTTTTATATTATCTCTCCAGATGATCTTGAGCTCACCTGAAGAAATGGAGGTAATTGAAAAGGACGTGATCTTGTCAGTCCAGTAATTCTCAAGCCTGGTTGTCCATTGGAACCATCTGTGAAACTTTTGATATCAGAGCCTTAATACTCTACAGATTTTTATTTAAGTGATCTGAAAGGAAGGAAAGGTACTTTGTAAAATTTCCCAGACATTTCTAATATATAGATAAGATGTGAGAACCACTTTAATTAGACTCTCGGAGAATATAGACCAAGTATCAAGACCAGGAATATAATTTATTATTTATCTATAATTACCTCCGCTTCCAGACTAGAAAATAATACGTTTCTTATAGTGATTGTGGATCACCTCCAACCTACCCTCCTCTAAGAGACAGGCCATTATTTAATTATAAACTCTATCAATGTGGTAACAGGCTTGGCCCTTAGGAAGTCAGGGACTTAGAAGCTGATAGAGCTCCTGGTAATACTGTTACCCCAATCTCTCTCTGTGGCTTTGTAGTTAACCATGGCAAGGGCGCAACAATAACCAGTGTATATTTATGTAAGTAATTTTTAGTGTTTGCTGCATTGCCAAGATTTCACGGCATTTGGATTTTATTTTGAGTTTGTTTACTTAGTTTTCAGTATTCCAGTAATATGCAAAATCAAGCTACAGCGAATAACTGAATTCAACAAATGCATACAGAGCATAATTAAGTTCGAACAATTTCCATACTCTAACAATGTTTTAGACACTGGGATAATAAAAGATCAAATGGTTCCTATTTCAAGATGTTCACAATCTAGTAAAAGCCCATTGTAGTTTGATGAAATAGTATTGTTATAGTTACTATGCACAAGAGAGTTTTCTACGTGATCCTGTGTCACTTTAAGAGATAAATATTATTGTCCCCAAAAGGCAAACTAAGTCTCAGTAAATTTAGGTAATCCAAAACTCTCATATCTATTTAACTTTAGAAATGAGATCTGAATTCAGGTTCTTTTGGTTTCAAAGATCATTGTAATTCCACTGTGCTATATGCTGCTTTTCATTGAAGGGCTTCAAGGGAAGTGTTTCTGTTATTTACATTTATAGGGCCTAGAAGATAGTAAATAACAATAAAGTATATGTAATAATAAAGTAATAATTTTTATTGGTTGAATACATTTAAATCACTAGAAATATTCAGGTAAATGAATTTTTCTTTAGTCTTCAGATCATTCAAAATTTTGCCAAAAACATGTTAAATCATCTCCAATTTATTTAATTCAATTAAAAAAGAATTGTTCTGTAGACAAATATGAGTTTACTATGCATTTGTTTAAGCTGCTTAAGTCATGTGAGAAGTCATCTACACTGATTCTTAAATTCAAAATTGCTTTTTAATGCTCTATCTCTGAAGCAGAATTTTATGGATTTTTTTTTTTCAGTTACCGCATTAAAACTTTTTCTTCTTTCAATTTCATTGTTGAAATATTAAGTTCAAGGACAAGTATTTTTTAGTGTCTCTCAAATATAGATTTTTCTTACAAAAGTCCCTTGCTTTAATGAAAAAGTTTTAAGAGAATATGACCTATGTCCATTTCTCCTTTATCATTTCCCCAGAGTCCCTTTAATTTGCTCAGAATTCCCTCTTTCTCTATCTTTAAAGCTCACATGGAGAACAGTGATGAGCACTGTCTGTGGCTCGCCTTTAATTCAAATTTTATAACAGTGACCCAATTGGTCATTCTGCATTGGTCTTTTTTTGTTGTTCTTGTTAAGGAATAAACTTCCTAAAGTATTTATTACTTCACACTATGCTAATAGCACTATGCTAACAGTAGAAAAAGGCAATGTGGTAAGTTCATTTAAACAGTACTTTTGTTCTTCCTCCATGTCTGTTTTTCTCCCATTTTGTTTCATTTCTTATGTGTGTTCTCTAAGTCTTAAAACACACACACACACACGCATACACACACACTTACTGAATGACTGAAGATCCGTGAAAAAAGAGTGTAAATTTTATTAACTCTTTTTTCTCAGTTTAGAGACATAAAGTCTAAGGCCACTACATTTTGAAGAAATGTCCCCTGAGACCCATAAAACTTGCCTACACTAGATCAGGAAACCTAACTTTTATAAAGCATTTCAACTTTCATATGCCTCTCTTGGAATGTCTTTTTTTTTTCCTTCCCCATTTACCTTCTTATCTTTTCTTAAAGTCTAGTAAAGATCTTGTGTCTGTGGATTCACCTTTGAAGAAAATTATTTTCAAAAATAAATTTTCTCAACATAGCAGTAATGAGCTTTGTCAAGAGAAACAAGATGGAATACATTTTAACATTTATGCGATTCTGATTCTTCTAAAAATCTCATGTACATTTTATATTTAACTGTATCAGTGAAACAGAAAGAATTAACATTTCGTATTTCATCTCATGTTCAAATTTTCAATTCATTTTACATTGTGTCAGTAGAATCTGTCTTTTTCAAAGATGTTTTAACCTCTTTTATCATTTAAAAGCTCGAGATTTTAATGATTATATTTTTGATATATCGTTGCCTAACTGGAAAAATGAACATTCGTGGTCTTAATATCACTGGAATAATGCAGAATAATAAAATTACAGTTATATTTATTAAATTTATTTTTATATGTTAATCATACCAGAGTTACAAATTCGGACACTGAACATAATGACTTATACTTAAAAATAATTATTGCATAAATGATAGAGATATGTTAAAGCCCTTTGCCAACTCTGGTTGATACATTTGAGGATGGTGATTGCCTCTCCTTCAAACCATGAAAATCTTTGCAACTGTGATTTATTTTACTGACAATTTTTGATTCCATTATGAAATGATCTATATATTCTGTGGTAATGAGTTATTCTTTATTGTATTTTTTTAAAGATGCATTTATTTATTTGTCAGAGAGAGAGAGAAAGTACGAGCAGGGGGAGAGGCAGGCAGGAGAGGAGAACCAGGCTCCCTGCTGAGCAAGGAGCAGGATGGGGGACTTGATCCCAGAACCTTGGGATCATGACCTGAGCCAAAGGCAGATGCTTAACCTATTGAGCCACCCAGGCATCTCAGTTATTCTTTATTTTAGTCAGTATCTTCTGCTGTGCTTAAAATATTTGTCCTGTGTGCACACTGTAATGTTCCACTCTACAGCCCACTAATGAATAATCAAATATCATTTTAAAGTTTTTATAACATTTTGAATTTCATTTATTGACTTTTTCATATTTGATACTTCAATTTACAATAAAATTCTTCAGGGTGCTGTTACATGGATACTTTGCTAATGTCTGACAACTCTTTTCTTAGAGACTTTATAAAGTATTAAAATTTTTTCTTATTATAAGTGAACATCCATTAACAGCAAGTATACAGAATCTCCTTTGAGGATTTTTCAGGATTGTTTCTTTATTAAAAATAAATATATTATAAGATGTTACACTGTTGCACAGAATTTATCAACTATTATTATTATAGACTGCTTAATCTAAAGTGTTTCAACAATAAACTTGAATATTCTTTCAAGCTACTAATATACATTTGCAAAATGTTGAAAAGGAGGATAAAAATAGTATGATTCTCTCAATAGATCCAGAAATAGATTTAACACCCTTTCTTGGAAAAAGCTCTAAATAAACTGGGTATAGAAGAAACATACCTCAACATAACATAGGCCATGTATGGTAAACCCACAGTTAACATCATACTCTATGCTAAAAACTGAAAACATTTTCTCTAAAATCGAGAATAAGAAAAGAGTTCCCACTATCACCACTCTTACACAACATAATACTGAAAGTCCTAGCCTGAGTGATTTGGCAAGAAAAAGAAACAAAAGGCATCCAAATCAGAAAGGAAGAAGTAAAATTGTCTCTGTGGTTGGCATGATCTTATATGAAGAAAATACTAAAAATTCCACCAATAAAATGTTAGAACTAATAAATGAATTAAGTCAAGTTTCAGAATATAAAAATCACCATACAAAAATGAGTTGCATTTCTCTACACTAACAACAAACTATCCAAAAAGAGACAATCCCTTTACAATAGCACCACCAGCAACAAAATACTTAGGAATAAATTTAACCAAGGTGGTAAAATATCTATACTGAAGGCAATAAAACATTGATAAAAGAAATTAAAGAAGACACAATGGAAAGATATTCCATATTGACAGATCAGAAGAATTAATATTGTTAAAATGCCCACCCATATTACCCTAAGTGATCTAGATTCAATGCAATCCTTATTGAAATTCCAGTGGCATTTTTTGCATAAATAGAACAAATAATACAGATATTCATATGGAATCATCAGAACCCTTGAACAGGTCAGGCAATCTTGAGAAAGAACAAGGCTGGAGGCATCACACTTTCTAATTTCAATCTATACTACAAAGCTATTGTCATCAAAATAGTATGGTACTGGCATAAAACCAGACATAAAGATCATGGAACAGAATAGAGAGCCCAGAAATAAACTCTTGCATATACAGTCAACTAATATTTTACAATGGAGTCACAAATATTCAATGGCAAAAATTTAGTCTCTTCAATAAATGGTATTGGGAAAACAGGATAACTGCATACAGAAGAATGAAATTAGACCCCTATCTTACACAACTCACAAAAGTAAACTCAAAATGTGTTTCATACTTAAACCTAAGAACCGAAACATTAAATTCCAGGAGAAAAACATAGGAAAAAGCTCCCTGACATTTGGTCTTGGCAATGATTTTCTGGATATAATACCAACAGACAAGCAACAAGAGCAAGAATAAACAAGTGGGACTACATCAAACTAAAACGCTTCTGCATAGGAAAAGAAGCAATCAACACAATAAAGAGGCAACTTACAGAATGGGAGAAAATATTTTCAAATTATGTATCAGATAGGGGGTTAATATCTAAAATAAACATAATAAATCATTATTATCAGCATTAGATCTAAACTGAGTATGAATGAAAATTTAATCATAAAATTAAGTTTATTTTGAATACCTTTGCTGTACTATAGGGTGAAAATAAATTATTTAAAAATTCATGAACCAAGTCTTAGGGAACATTTTTCTTTTAGGTTATATCAAATCTTAGTATTATAAATAGTACTTACTAGAACATATGACTATTAAAGTAAAAGAGCAGAAAGTTTATCCTAAATATTTTCTGAACTGATCTTTAGGTTCTGAAGTCCTAGAATATAATGTTATTTTTAGAATATAAGTTTTCATGAAGACTTTTAAAAAATAACTGTATGACTCATTAATAAAAAGTCATTAAATAAATAATAATGTGAAAAACAACCATGTAATAAAAATTCCTCCATATTTCCCATTAGCATTCAAAATTTTTGTTTACTTAAGGGAAAATAGGGAGATAAATATTTCATGCAGAGACAACTTGTGATCAAGATGGATAGGGCAATAAAATAAACCTCTCCTAAATTCTCTTCTCATGTATTTATTCGATCGAACCACATCCTTTTTCAAACCATAGGACTATGGTTTGAAATAAGAAACAAAACAAAACAAAAAAATCAATGACACATCTTCACAGACTAATGTTAGAGAAATATATACCTAAGGGTTTAATTCTCATACGCATTTTGTTTAAAATATTATAAAATATTCTCCACTGATTCACTTCATGTGAATAAATACAGTAATAATTAAAGAATGAAATATAAACCAATAACTTTGACTGAGGAGAGAGTTATGAACTTAATACAGTAAAGGTAGTCAATAATTTAATTATTTTTCTTCAGGCAGATACCTTAAGAATTTGAAATTCAACTTGCTTCTGTGAATTCTGAATTATTTTAAAAAACAGCCATTTGTGCTATTGGAACACTGATTAGTA
Source organism: Ursus arctos (assembly GCF_023065955.2). Classification (NCBI taxonomy): domain Eukaryota; kingdom Metazoa; phylum Chordata; class Mammalia; order Carnivora; family Ursidae; genus Ursus; species Ursus arctos. Next base: position 19,495,107 of record NW_026622764.1, read on the forward strand.
ACACTTTCAAACTGGTCGTAGGTAGTTGAGGTTTTACAGATTAGAAATATTTGGGGAAGGACGAATTAACTGATCTATACAAATCATTGTCAGCACAGATGATAGTAATTAAATTAGAAATTACAACCTTTGCGAGACTTTAGCTACATATAAATCAAATAAGGCAATATGTTTGAAATTAGAAAGTGTACTATATAGGAAAAATGGATTTCGAACACACACACACACACACACACACACACACACAGAAATAATCAGCGGATCATGGGATCTCATAATATGGTTTAAGCAACCCTGAGGCTCCCTGAGACACTTTCAGGTTTTAAAAGGTCAAGACCATTCTCATACTAACAGTAAGACAATATTTGTCTTTTTCACTATGTTGACTCATAAAATTGTCATGAAATCACAGATAAAACTGCTTCCATCTTGACATTAATAAAGGAAATCTTTCTAAACTGGATTAATAGTTTATATTCTGCACTACCATGAACTCACTGGTGGGAGGGTGGGGAGGAGTCAGTTTCACTTAAGTATTTCCCTGATGAAGCAGTGAAATTACTTATTTTCTCACATCTTGACTCTGAAGTACTTGAGAAAAATATTCTGTGTAACAAAAGATAAGTACTTATAAAGTTGCAATGATTGTTTTCAGGAAAAGCATTTTGTGATTGAGTTATAAGCTCAAGTAGCTGCTTTTTTCACAAAATACCAGTTTTATTTGAAAGAATGAGTGACAAATACAGCTACCAGATTTGGGTGTTAAGGAATTTCTTAAAAATGAACAAAGTAAGCCATCCACTTCAGGAAACTGACAGTATTTGCTGCCAATTGTAAAATCCAATCTTTGAGGAATAATAGAATTCTATAAAGCTTGTATCTGCCGCTATAACTTTGACAGATTTGTAATACTTAAAAAACTTCTAATGAGATTGGCAATATTTTTGTATTAAATAATTATATGTGTCAAATTTCAGAGCATCTCCATAACTCAGTGAACCAATATATTCCAAATGACTGATGCATGAAAATACAAAAGTACGTAAGGGGAAAAGATCCTTTCAAAGTTCAAATTAGTCCAATGGATTTTAATGTGTAAGAGTAGAAAAAGTTCATTGTTGTATTCTCAGATTCCACATTACAGCTAAGCTTTAAGAAACTACCATCTGTCACCTTCTGGTGTAGTACCAAAAATATTAACAACTACCTGAAAATTATTACAATACTCTTCCCTTATATCTAGCTGCATTCTATTTGTCAGACATCAAAAAGATCAGCAAAAATGTAGAGCAATGTCATTCATCTCATTAATTCCTTTTTTTGTTTGTTTTGGAAAATGCGGGTATTTTTCTTGAAAATACATTTTATATTGACATCTAATGGGTTTATTTTTGATATCCTTAATAAAATATTTTGAAAAATTTAGTTTTATTTTTAGTAGAGTAAATATAGAAAAAATAACACACATTGAAACTTAACATGTTCAAAACTTTTTTTAAAAAATATTTTATTTATTTATCTGAGAGAGGGAGAGCACAGAGGGAGAGCAAGAGGAAGAAGCCGACTCCCTGCTGGGCAGAGAGCCCTATGCGAGGCTCGATCCCAGGACCCTGAGATCACCACCTGAGCTGAAGGAAGATGCTTAAGCGACTGAGGCACCCAGGTGCCCCTATTCAAAACTTTTTTAAGGCCCTAATGCATGTATGAGACCAAATGTTTGAGAACTGCTACATATACACATTTTAAAATAATTGCATATATATCATATATGATCTATATATGATCATATATGATATATATATATCAATTGATAAAAAAATATTGTTCTTAAATATTTAGAGCGTTTTTTTATTTTCTGGTGGAATCCTTAATGATATGGTTTTCAAACAATAATGTTTTCCTGGAAGCAGATCTTTAAAAATGAAAACTTTGGAGGCACCTAGGTGGCTCAGTCGGTTAGGTGTCCAACTCTTGATTTTGCCTCAGGTCATGATCTCAGGGCTGTGAGATTGAGGCCTGAGTTGGGCTCTGTGCTGGGCCTGGAGCCTGCTTAAGATTCTTTCTCCCCCTCTCCCTCTCTCTTTCTCTCTCTCTTAAAAAAAAAAAAAAAAGAAAGAAAAGGAAAAGAAAACTTCAGGGGCACCTGGGGGTTCATTTGGTTGAATCTCTGACTCTTGGTTTTGGCTCAGGTTATGATCTCAGGGTCAGTGAGATTGGGCCACTTGTTGGGCTCTGTCCTGGGCATGCAGCCTGCTTAAGACTCTCTCTCATGTGCACGCGTGTGCTCTCTCTCTCGTTCTGCCGTCCCCCTCCCCTGCCCCCACAGCTCATTTGCTCTTTAAAAAAAAAAACAAACCCTTCAGACTAGTCATCTTATCGGTTTAGATATGAAAGTAGTAGTGCTTGTAATCTTTACAAAATGTAATCACAAAAACGGAATTTTATAGTGTTAGCTCATGACAAGCCATGGCAAAATATTTAGTTAATTTGTCACCTATTAGTCCCCTTTAGAAAAAAAATGTATATCTAAGCATATAGTTATATGGATATGGATGTTCTAATCTTGCTACATAACATGAGCATGTGCATATTATTTATATATATACAAACACATGCACACATAATAAATGTTAATTTTAAATATTAAAGTATAATATTAATACATGATATTAATAGGACAATATTAATTTTATTCATTTCATTTTTTCATGATTGTTTTTTAAGTAAGTTCTACACCCAACGTGGGGCTTGAACTCATGAACCCAAGGTCAAGGGCTACATGCTCCACCAACTGAACCAGCCAGGCCCCTACAGGATTCATTTTAAAATAAATTGTATTTTAAAATATTTAAATAATTAGGTTTTTTTATCTTAGATAATCAAAATTTTAAAATATTTAAATAATTAGGTTTTTTTATCTTAGATAATCAAAATATAGAAAACCAAAGACTAATCATTTAAATGATTCCCTAATGGTGTTGAAGGGAAACTTGAGTGCAGAAAATAGGCCCTGACAGTGTTGAATGTAAACTGAGTGGAGAAAATAGGAATGGGAGTAAAACTTCTAAACTGTTTTAACTTACCTTTGATTTGGAGCCATGAAAATAACTTACTAAACATTAATCAATAACAAAAGAAAATCCTAAAACTGGACATAGAAGTAAATATACCTAACTCTAAATCAAACAGAACACATTTTTTCAAACAACTTCTGAATACAGTGTTTTTTTTTTAACTAGGATATTTTCTACACACAAAAGCAACTGCAGAGAAATACTGAATTTCACCAAGGAACTTTACTTCTAGAATCAGGAAATACTAGTATTGCAGGTTTTGAAAATATTTATGATTATAATATAAACAAATACAAGAATTAAAGGTATTAAGAGATAAGCCTCTTTTTGAAACTAGATTTTTAAGGTAATAGAAACACACTGCAAACATAAAATTTTAAAAGTTCAGAAAAAGTCTCAGGATGTTAATTCTGAAATGGAAATATCTACTTGAACTTGAGAGTAATGATGACCCTCCTCAAAAAGGAGGATGAAAGGCAACCCGCAGCAGTTGACTGCTTCATTGCAGTTCTCGATTCCAGCCCGGTGTATACTATCAGCTCCTTCATGCGGACCCACTTCTGCTCCCAGAAATGACGAGCCGGAGCTTTTGGATCTGTTCTCTGTGTGCTTTCTCTCATTCTCTAAGTCATCCTTTAATAAGAACAATTCTTTTTTCTTTTTTCTTTTTGTTTTTTCTCTTTCTTTCTTCTTTTTTTTTTTTTTTTCAGATACATAATGTTTTAGTCTGCATCTTATATGTAACGGGTTGTGGGTACAAAGGCTCTTTTGATTTCAAACCTTTGTCATTTTCAGTCCAATTTTATTATGTACTGGCTTGAAAAATATTAGTAACTCCCTATATATCAAACTATAATGAACTCTATTAGAAAAAAGCTAAACACACAAATCAATTCAAACAAAGCCCTTCTGTACCTTTGGTACCCTAAAAATGATGATATGACACCGTTAAGAGTCCTAGAAGGTTTATTATTAACAGAGCTAGTCCGTAAGGTTTCACTCTTATAATACTTGGAAAGCTTCATATAACTCAGAGGGTATATGAGATTCCACCTGAAATCTTCTGTAGTTCGAGCACAGTTTTGCATTACACTCTTTTATTTCTTTACCTTTAAACTAGGTCTTCATGAATCGGACTTGGTATTTGCCCAATGTCATTACTTTCTTTGAGAACATCTTGCTCTCTGGCCAGATTGTTTTAGACTCTGTATTGGCAATTAATTCTGCTTAAAACTGAACATTTCTTTACAAGGTTCATCTTCCCTTCTATTTTATTCTAGGCAGTGAGAAGGATCCAGTAGGTGCGTTGAACAACATGCCCAGATTTAACATTTCCCCAAGCCAATTAGATGTCCTATTTTTCAAATAAAATGTTGTGCTACTACAAGCATCATCCTTCTCCAACCTCCAGTAACATTTGGATCACTGTCTTTCAACCCTTTACTAACCATCTCCTCAAAGCCCTTCCTACTTCTGCCTGCTGTCTCATTCTGAAGTCAGTTCCCTATGTTTTGTTATTGGTATGGCAGTAGTTCCCTTCCACGTACAAAATTCTGCTACAGACATCTATTGCTGCAAAACAAACCATCCTAAAGCTTAGGGCTTCATACAACTATTCTATTTTGCTCACAGTTTTTGGGTCAGAAATTCAGGAAAGCTTAGCTCGGTGGTTCATCTGTGGCCCACATATCATCAGCATCATGTGCCTTACTGAACTAGAAGATTGTCTTTGTTTTCTAGGGCTGCCATTACAAATTACCACCAAGTTGGTGTCCTTAAACATCAGAAACTTATCTTCTCACAGTTCTGGAGGCTAGAAGACCAAAATCAAGCTATCCATCTGCGCCATGCTCCTTCTGAAGACTCTGGGGAAGAATCCCTCACTTTCTCTTCCTCTCTGTAAGAGCAGCTCCTGGAAATCCTTGACATGCTGTGTCAAGATATTTCCAAGGATTGACATCACAATTTGCCTCTTTCTCTGTCTCCATGCCTCTATCTTCAACCCAGCATTTTTCTCTGTATCCTCTCCTCTTCTTACAATGCCAGTCATTGGATTTAAGGCCCACTTCCAACTAGGATTTAATCTTGCCAACCTTAACTAATTACGCCTTCAGACTCTATAAAGGTCACATTCTGGAATTCCAGGTGGGCATGGATTTTGGGGGGTTACGTCCAATCCATGACAATGATTCTCTTTCAAGATGGTCTCCCTAGTGACATGTTTGGCATCTTGGTGTTCTTTTGACTTTCCCCCTCCCTCTCTTCTCCTTTCTCTCTCCTTCTCTCCCCTCCCCCACCCCTTTCTCTCTTCACATAGTGTCTCTTAATTCTGGTCTTAATCCAGAGTGTCTCCTTATGGTTTTTAAGTTTCTCATCGTCTGGTGGTCTAAGGATGGACACATTTCTTACATGTCAGCTGTCACAGACAGAAGAATTTGAAGCTTCCAGTTTTGTAAGGCCTGAGAACAGAAACTGACACTAAATCTTTATGTAGTATAGTATTATTTAAAATAGTCACAACATTGGCACAGATCCAAAGGAAGCAACATATATTACTGATAGGAGGATCATAGAAGATCAGTGGGAATTTTAATTCACCATACTACTTAACGGTAGGCAAATGATGCAATATGATGTATGAATATCACCTGCGAAATATTCTAACTTCAAAATGTTTAACTACATTTAATCTAATCAAGCCTCTAATACCTAACATCTACATTAGAGAAAATATAGAGGTTATGGGGAGTAAGTCACATGTCTCTAAAATAAAATAATCAGACACATACAAAACACAGAAGACAGCTGACCTGGATTACTCAAAGTATTGCCATTAAAAAAAAATAAATGGGAGAACTCCTCCACACTAACAGATACACGAGAAGTGAAATAACTGAAAAGCATGAACCTAAAATGATTCATAGTATCAAAATTTTTCTTGTAAAAACTAGGAAATTTTCTAAATGGACTATGTATCAGATAATTATATTATTATATGATATAAGATGAACATATATAGAGAGATTATTCTTATGAAAAACTAGTAATGTGGTCATGCAAAAGATTTTATTTTCAGCATAACTACTGTGAGGTATTTAACAGTGAACTAGCATGATATCTATATCTTATCTTCACATGATACTGCAACACCAATAAAAATTTTTAAAAAACTTAAATATACAATTATATGTAGTTGATTTATTATAAATATAATTTAGAGAGACCAAAAATTGTTAAAATCAGATGTACCTAGGTTAGGGAATATATCATTATTCATTGCACTCAAATTTCAAATTCTATATGCTTGAAAATTTTAGTGGAAAAATGCTGCAAAATAACTAAAATTTAAAAGTAAATTAGCACAACTGATTTGCATGATGCAAGACCAAATGACTACTGCAATATAATGTTGTGGTAGAAATAAACACTGTTAAGCTTTATGTGTAAACTGGCTGCTCACAGAGAGAAAATAAAAATATGTCTTCAAAATCTTTGGCGAAGACATAGTTAGAGATTACTCAATCACAGATTGCCCTAAAACTACCTTTTATGTCACCCCTGGAAGGCCATTTTATCAATAAAACTAAACTTCTGTTTAATCCTACAACTTGAGAAATAACCATTCATTTAATTCATAGTCTCATTTTCCTCCTCTTGAATAAGCCATCATTCAAAAACGAAGATGAAATGAAGACATCTTCAGGATAACAAAAGCTGAGAGATTCTGTCACCAACAGAACCATAGTAAAGGAAACACCAAAGGTTATTCCTTAAGCAGAAGAAAAATGTATCCAAAATGGAATATCAGAGATACAGGAAATGACAATGAGCCATGAAAGATTCAACAAACGTGGGTAAATCTAAATAAATGTTGACTATATAATAAACTTAATTTTCTGTAGTGTGTGTGGTGATTTTCATTTCTAATCACTGTCAGATAAGTGGCTATACATAATGTAAAAACTGGAAAATCAAACAGAATAACTATTTTCAAATCTGAAAAACAAGAAGCAGAAAACTATGATTCCTGAGAGCAAATGGAAACAGGTAGCGTGAGATCCACCACTGCCTCAGTTTTCTTACAGGAAGCACTTTCCTGGCAGCGATGCAGAGAGAAGAAACACAAAGATAGGGTTTCACTGAGTTAAGGAAACAAAGATTGACGTTTGAGGTACTGAAGTGAGAACTTGTGTGGCGGGCTGGGTGTCAGAGAAGAGAGAACTATGTAGCAAGGGAGCTGCAGAAATCTGGGTTCCCTGGAGTCTTTAGCCAACAATTGAACTGAACACGCTCTATGAGAAACTCCATGAGACCAGCTAAAAACAACTACTGGGAAGGGAACAAAAACTAGAGCATGGGGAGCTAAAAAAAAACAAAAACAAAACAACAACAACAAAAAACTACAGGAGCTGGCACAGGGCCAATGGGTCCAAAAAGCCACATGTGAGGAATATTGTTGAACAAGCTGGGCATTCAGTAAAATCTAAAGAAAGGCTGTGCTTTAGGGGGAGTACTAATCTAGGCTTAAAGGGTGCTCAAGACATGTATGAACAAAGTTTTAAAATATGCTACCAAATATGGTCCATGGACTTTTAACTACCTGCTGGAATAAAACCAAACACTCTATTAAGGAAGACAATAAAGTCCAAACATTCAACAGCATAATGTTCATAATGCCCAGCATTAAGTCATAAATTACTGACAATGCAAAGATGCAAAACTTATGACAATAAACAAGGAAGAAAATGAGTTGATAGGAAAAACTAAGAAGTGACAGAGGCAATGGAATGAAATGACCAGGACTCTCACTATTCTAACCTCTATTAAATGTGTTCAATAATATAAAGGCAAAGAAAGAAAGAGAGTATCAAAGAAAAGTGGAAATTATATTTTTAAAGAACCAAGTAGGAGTTCTAGAATAAAAGGAAAAAATACTTAAAATTATAAATTCACTGCAAGGGCTTAAGAACATATTAGATAAATCCTGAAATATAAAAGAACGGTGAACTTGAATAAGACACTGGGGAATAAGAAAAGTAAGTTAAGAGTGAGAAAATGGATTGAACAAGAGTGAAATATTAGACTGTGTCATAGGTTTAAAACATGTTGAGGTAGAATATATGACAAAAATAGGACAAAGCACGGAAGGAGCACAAATGGAGGGTCTTGTTATATATAAAGTGCTATAATACCATTTGAAGGTAGACTGTAATAAGGTAAAAATGTACGTTTTAAATTCAAGATGTATTCATTTTCTATTGCCCCCATAACAAATTACAAACTACAAAATACACACATGTATTATCTTACATGTCTATGATCTAGAAGGCTGGGACGGGTGTCACTGGACTAAAGTCAAAGTGTCAGCAAGACTGCATTCTTTTCTGGAGTTCTGAGGGAGAATTCATTTCCTGCTCTTTCAGGTTGTTGGCAGTCTTTAGTTATTTGTGGTTGTAGAACAGAAGTTTCCATGTTCTTGCTGACATCTGAAGGTCATTCCCTGTTTCTAGATGCCACCACATTCCTTGGCTCATGCTTTCCTCCTGCATTCTTGAGGCCCCAAGGCAAGTTGAGTCCTTCTCAGGACACATTATATTACTCCTCTTTTTTGCAGCTCTCTGAACAGCTGGGAAGTTTCTCAATAGTTGAGGACTTAGGCGATTAAATTGGGCCCACCGGGATAATCCAGGCTAATTTCCTCGTATCTAGGTCCTTAACCTTAATCACAGCACCAAAATACCTTTTGGCATGTAAATTAAAACATTAATAAGTTTTAGGGATGAGGGCATGGGCATCTTTGAGAAGCCAGTATTATATTGCACCAGAACAATCATTAAAACTGTAAGAAAATAATTACAGTAATTAAACAAATGATATGAACATGATCATGGATGTAACTTCTAAATACATGAACAAAGACAGAAATAAGGGACACTAGATAAACTCACAATTATAGTTGGAAATATTACTACTCTCCTCCCGGCAAGCAATAGAACGAATAGACAGAAAATCAGTGAGATATTGAAGACATAAATAGTACCTTCATCCAACTGGGTCCGTTTGACACTTATAAAACACCACACTCAACAAGAGCAAAATGCACACAATTTTCGAGTGCATTGTGCTAAGTTTTAAGTGCACTAAATAGGCCATATGATGGGGTCATAAAACAAAAAAGCCCAATGCATCTCACAAGTTTGAAAATATGAAGAGTATATACCCTGACCATGTTGGAATTACATTAGAAATCTATAATCAAATGGTGTCTACAAAATCTTCAAATAATTCAAAATGAAACAACAAAATTCTAAATAATCTATGAATTAAAGAGGAAACTGCAAATAAAATTAGAAAATATTTTAAACAAAACAAAAGCAAAACATCAAAATTTGAAGGATGCAGCTAAAGAAATGTTTAAAATAAATTGTAACTATAAATGCTTATATTACAAAAGAAGAAAGGTTTAGACTAATGACCAAGAGTTCCTTAAGAAATTAGAGAAAGATGAGCATATTAAACCAATTAAAAGAAAGTTGGCAATAATTATAGGAGCAGAAATTAATACACTGGGAAGCAAACAAATAAAAGGAATTTAAAATACATACACACAAGCAATGAAAAGTTAGTTTTTGAAGTGTACAGTTAAACTGACAAACTTTTGACTACACTGACCAAGGAAGAAGAAAAGACAATTAAAGTTAATACCACGAAAAATTAGAAAATCTGATTACTACGATATTGACTGAAGAAATTCAATTAACCATTAAAAACAACTTTTCAAGGAAAACTCCAGGTTCACATTACTTCACTGGTAAATTTTATAAAACACTGAAGAAAGAAATAATATATAAACTTTTTTAGAAAAACAGAGGCAAAAAGAGCAATGCTAAACTAATTTTATTAGGCCAACATAACCATGACATAAAACCACACAAAAATGGCAATATACAACACATTAATTCCAGCTATATATAGAAAATATAATGCTCCTATCCAAGTAGGGTTTATCTCTCAGATACAAAGGTTGTTTTTAACATCTGAAAATCATTCAATGTAATTTATCACTTAGTAAATAAAAGAAAAAATGTATATGATACCAATTTCTCAAAGGAACAGAAAAAGTATTTAACAAAAAATTCAAAACCAACTCATAATTAGAAAAAACAAAACAACCTCTCAGAAACCTAAGGATAAAAGGAAAATCCCTCAACCTGATAAAGACTATGAACACTGGATGTTATATGCAAATAATGATACATGGAACATTACCTCAAAAACTAAGGATATACTGTATGGTGACTAACATAACATAATAAAAAATTATTATAAAAAAAGATTTAAAAAAAGACTATGAACAAAAAAACTCAGCACTAATGCCATAGTGAGCTCTACAAGAACAAAAAATATTAATCCAAAAAAATACAAAGGAGATAGAAATATCAAACTGTTAAACCAAGAAGAAATCACTTAGTAAAAAAGTAAGTTGAAATCAAATAAATGGATTTTTTATCATCTGAACCATTGGTACGCAAAGTCTGGCTATGAAATCTCAGATCGAAAAAAAAAAGTCAATTGAACTTTTAAGATATCTTCACCATCTCAGCTCTCACCACTTACTACTTAAACTAAGTAGTTAATGCATTCAGATAGTGATGGATACTTGTATACCAGTACTTTAAAAAAATGCTGTAAATTCTCTATAAAAAGACTTTTTTAGACTGCATATACATTTCCAACTATATGTTCATCTCTGACAAAAGGATATACACAGACTGTAAGTAAAAATTGGAAAAAATATATTGCATAGAAATATTAACCAAGAGAAACTGTTACAGTAAAATTTACAAAATAAGAAAAAACCCTGAAGTGTAAGTCCTTAGAGATACACTGTTAGAAGGTAAAATTCTAAATAAACTCAAGAAATTTATACTTCAGCATAATAAAAGCTTTATATGACAATCTCACAGCTAACACCATACTCAAAGGTGAAAAGCCAAAAGCTTTTCCTCTAAGGTGAGGAACAAGACAAGGATGTCCCACTCTGGCCACTTTTATTTAACATAGTATTGGAGTTCTAGCCCAAGAAATCAGGCAAGAAAAAGAAATTAAAAGCATCCAAACTGGAAAGACATAAAATTATCATTAATTTGCAGATGACATGATATTGCACATAGAAATCCCTGAAGACTCCATCAAGAAACTGTTAGAACTAATCAATGAATCCAGCAAAGTTTCAGGATATAAAAACAATACATGAGAGTCTGTTGTGCTTTTATATACTAATAATGAACTATCAGAAAGAGAAATTAAGAAAATAGTCCCATTTAAAATTGCACCAAAAAGAACAAAATATCTAGGAATAAATTTAGTCAAGGAGGTGAAAGACCTTCATAATTGAAAACTACAAGACATTAAGGAAAGAAATTGAAGAAGACACAAATAAATGGAAAGATATTCCATGCTTGTAGATTGGAAAAATTAATATTGTTAAAATGTCCATACTACCCAAAGCAATGTACAGAATCATGTAATCTCTATCAAAATTCCTTTCTGTTTATTCTTTTCTGTGCTATTTCCTCCTATTATGACTGCAACCCAGCCCCCAAGGTATTTCTTATCTTTTCTAGAGGCGATTTATACTTCATTCTCTGACCTTTGCATGTGTTCATTTAACTGAAGCTGAGATCAACCCTCCTTTCTACCCCCTATGTCACAATGGTCCCTTTAAAGAAAAGCTCAACATTCATAATGCCAGAAATACAGCAGAAATGCAACTTGCACTTGTGGCCTTACATCTCATTGTACATTTTGGTCCCTGTTCCCCATGCCATTGCCATTCCACCTTCTGCACAAACTTAACAGTTACCTTCTAGTACAAATAAGGTGGACATGAAAAGGGAAAATAATACAGATTTGGAGTGGCTGTAGAGCAAAATGGAGAGAGAACATAAAATAGTAGCCAGGAGGATGGGGTCTATAACCAGACCGCATTCTCTGTCATCAGCTGTGTGAGGATGAGAAATTTACTGAAACTCTTTATATTTCAGTTCGTATTTGTATAGAGGGTTAGTAGTATTGTATAATTTATAATAAATTTATAAAGGTTAAATGAATCCATCTTTATATAGTATTTAGAAGTACACAGTAAGTCTTATACAGGTATTAACAAATACTTAAATAAATGGGATAAAACGTGTCCTGATGACAGCAGACCATATCTTTTAGAAGTTTTCCTAAAGGAAACTAAATAGTCTATTAGAATTTATCTTTAGAAAATAATGATCTTGGGCAGTATGTGAGGAATTGAAGATACATTCTTTGCATGAAATCGGAAGAAAGCTCTCAAGACCACGGCTTGCTCTTTTTTTCCCTAGGATTCTCACCAATAGAGAGGGTCAGTTACATTTAGAAATGGGATCAGGAACTCCTGTACAATTTAAAGTCAGATAAAAATGAGAGAACATGATCTTTTTAGAGACATGAGGTTATGGCTCAGTTTGGGCAGTTGTATAGATCTTTGCTATACACAGTAAGGTCTATGGACTAGAATTAACGTCATTACCTGGAGGCTTATTAGAAATGTAGTATGTAGGAGTCCACTTCAGCCCCACTGAATCAAAATTGCTGGGATTGGCGTCTGGGCATGTTTGTTTTAACGAGCTCTCCAGGTGATTCTTATGCACGCTGACCTTGAACTACTGGTCCTTATTGCACTGTGCCTCATTATCATTGGACTGCAAGAAAATACTCATGAAAATTTATATGCAGTTATCAGTTTGTGCTTTGGAGAATTATGAGAGACTTCTGATTGTACTGAGAAGTGCAGCAGAGGGCAGCGTCCCCCATGGTTTCAGACAAACAGAAGGAGTAGTTCCAGAGATGAGGTGCTGGGATTAGGTTGCTGGCTAACAACAAAAACATCAAGTTGGTGGAAGACGAGAAAGCCTGATAATAACCTGAAAGTTGTGTTTTGTTTTGTTTTGTTTTTTTTCTAAACACATACGAGGCTAAACCTTTGAAAACTCTCACAAATTGCTGGGTAAAAGGTGCTGGCGAAATTATTTTTGACAAGTAGGTTGTCTGAGGCTCAAGTATTTATATCTTGGTTATGGAAGGAAATGGGACCTTGTTTTTCTGATCACAGAGGAATGAGGCCTCTGTCCAGGCAGCATCTGTCTATCAATCATCCATCTATCAGTCACCTATCTATCTCTCTACGTCTCATTTACTGCCATCTGCTCTAAATGCCATTTTAAGATGGTAACTATACACTCTTTGCTCTGTTACTCAATCTTATTCCTCTTCAGTTTATCTTTCACACATCAGTCCCAGCAACCTTCCTAAAACCCCTATCTTACCTAATTCCCCTTGTGTTCAGATAGATTGAAAACTAACTTGTGTGGTACATATGGCATTTTTTGGTTCTTAATCATTTTTTAGCCTCATGTTTTACCAATTTCCATACTTTAATCATTAGCAGACCATTACCTAGTCTCACTGCACATCTTAAGAGTTCCTCAGTAAGTACATTCTTTGATTTTTAGGTGTTTTCAAAGGTTGCATTCTCTAGTCCTTTCAAGTAGAAAGCTGATAACACAAGTTAGGCCTCATCCTCTCCAAATAACACTGCCATCCCGAGACTGGATTAAGTAACTTTTCCTCTGTTTTCCCAATAACTTGTACTTAAATACATCATACTATATTGTAATAGTTTGTTTAAGTTTCTTACGATCAAGTATTGCTTTTAATTCATGTATAAGTTCCTGGTATGTAAATTAATGCCTGACTGGAAGAAGTTGTTCAATACATATTTACAAATAAATGAGTGAATAAATGAATGAGAAAATAGTGAATGAAGAGTAGGCCCTTTACTTAGTTAATACAGTATGAACACAAAGAAAAGTACTTCCGTGGGTAGGCTCAGATTTCAGGCCAAACACTGGGTCAGGGAAGGGTAAATTAAGGAACTTTAGCTAGCTCTATATTTGCTCAATTCACAGGATGTCCATCTTATACTCCGATTCTGTCGATGTATTTAGGCCTCATTTGCCCATGTGTTCATGCTCCCTTCTTCATGTGGGTGAAGTGCTCTAGTTATTTATTTCTAGTACTTTCTAAATTCATCTATTCTCCCTCAAAAAGACTGAGAGTGTCCTCTACCGTGTAGTATAATTCCTGGTAAGATCTAAAGGACTTTCCTAAACTCCAAATGCATAATGGTCTTTTCAGATTTCTGATTTCAAAATGGCCCCGGGTGTCCCATCACTGGGTGACTCATCTGTCAGGAAACACACTATCTTTGGTTTGATCTTTTTAATTTCCTCAACCCTAATCCCTTTCTTGCTTCAACTGTCACTATCCTGTTTTTAAACACTATGCCCTGGGTCTGTCTCCAGTGCTCACACCATCACTGAAACTGAGTCTCTTTCCAGTTACTGCTCCTATGACTCCATTAATCTACCTCAGTAACGAACCAAACAACTTGACTGTCTTTGTATCCTCCATAACATTCAGAACTCAAAACATGGCCCATGCCCAATAATGTCTTGGTGTATATTGCATGAAGATATATATATAGATATATATATAGATATATATATATCTATCTATCTATATATATATATATTTGTAATTTTTTCTTCAGCCTCCAACTTCTATTTACATCAAAATAATTAAAAATCCTTCACCATGTGGAAATAGCATGATATTTTTAATACAGTATAGATTTTAAAATCAGCTTTGTTACCTGATACCTGTATAACATGAGGTAGTCACTTATTCTGAGCTCCATCTGTGAAATGGTCATAATAGCACATAATAACAAATACCTCTAAAGGGTAACAAAGAGATAGTGTATGTCATGTTACTGCCTCATAGAAGATACTGTAAAATGATTACTCCCATCAGCACGATCATCAATATCAGATAAATTGTATTGAGAACTTAGTTAGCATATAAGTAGATCCTTAATGTAATACATTAATTTTAATATGCAATGCATTAAATGTTCATTAATACATTAATGTTATGTGTGTGGGCATAGAATATACTCTCTAGATTTTTACAATATTCCTCCCAGCAACCTTGAGTTACAACCCATAATTATTCCTATTTTATAGAATTTTAAATTCTACAGGAAAAAGTCACTTTTCCAAGTTTACACAGGTAAGTGTTGGTGAGAAAAGACTGGAGCTCAGGACTGTCTGAATCAATGCCTGTGCTCATACTGGCTAATTTTTAAGTGCTGAGAGAGTAAAAACAAAGGATAAGAAAAAAAGGGAAATATGAAGATTAAGAGGATAGTGAGAAAGAGGAGGAAAAAAATGAGAGATTTCATCTTATATAAAGAAAATTAAATCCACTAAAAAGCACTACAGAAGTAGTTTTAATGTTATTTCATCATTTTATATATGTATAATACACATGGATATACATAATTCCTGATTCCAACTATGTATCAAATTATATCACCTCATTCATAAAACGCAATTAGTAATTAATAGAGAAGTCATATCTTGTAGTAAAATTACATCTTAATATGAAACTTCAGAAATTAATCAGGCAATGAAGCAGATTAAGCTTTTCCAAAGGCATTCCTGGTCTCACCTATGTACAGTTTAAGAATTTAAGTAACATAAAATGCATTGAGGGGAGTAATGTCGATGAACATAATTAGGTGATATGTTTGATTTAGTTTACTTAAAAGCTAATACCAAAAAACTAAACATCTTGAAAATATGGTAATATGATTTGCATCAAAATATGCAAGTATCATTTGCTCATGAACAAAAAAAAATGCAAATATGCTTTGATATAAAATAAAAATGAATTTTTGTTGCTTATGGTGCATCAGAATTTATAATCCAAAACTATTTTCAAAGAAGACAAATACTTTAAACTAATATTTATGAAGAATCATTTAGGTCATGAGTGTTAAGTAAATATAACTCTAAGCAACAAATATAAACGATGTTTACTCAAAGTTTATTTCCACTTATTTACTTTCTTAACTCAAAATATGAAAGTTATTTATAACTTAATGTGAAGATTTAATCTTTGTTAAGTCATGTTAGCTGTCAGAGCTTTGAGTTATTCAATTATATGGAGAAAATCCTTAGTTAATAAAAGTTTAATACAATTTAAGCTTCCCAACACTCACACCCATAATGTATCAAAAGCACATGTCACTGTTAGATATTCAAAGGTAATCTGAAGGCATTCTACAATAATAATGAATGCAAATCTCTGTAGGCATAAAAGGTAATACAAAAATCAGGTACAGCACATTATAAGCCAGGATGTCCAAAGTTTATCTTCACAGAGCAGCTTCGCTGCAACTAAAATAATACTAAAAAATAAATTAAACATACATAATGTCTAAGCACTTGCTTCTAATAATGGATGGAGTGAGCTTAGCCAGATAAAATAGAAGTCTGCTAAATGTGCACTCTTGGCCAATTTAAATATTTTGTCGATTGCTTCTACTGTAATTTTAAGTGTGTTTCAAGATAAATTTGGTTGCTTACATTTGAATATGGGTTTACCATGGCATAATAAAATTTGGAAAATTATACCGAATGTTGTTAAAGAAAATGAAGTGTAATCTACTCAAACCAGATGATGATTTTATCATTCATTAACACTTCTGAAGAAACATCCATTCATCTTACAAGACATTTACATTCTTTAGAAGACAGGGTGTTGATAAAGTGAAAAAATTAAATATTGGGCTTCTTAAAATATGAATTTTGATTCTAGGAAAGATATATAGGAATTCAAAATATAACCTATGGCACAGTCACATAATTAATACGGAAGTACTAACATTTACTCAAATAACAAATTTGTAAAAATTGGTAATATATTACTTGAAAACATAATTGAGATGGTGATGAACTGAATTACTTAATTTAAAACTCTGGATCTTTCATTATGTAGAAAGTACTGGTAAAAGTCATTTGACAAAAGTAAAGGGGAGACTTAACATGCATTTTGAGTAAATACGAAAACATTGAGGAGAATTTCAGGGCTGCAGCTTATCTGCAGTGCTAGAGATTGTAGTTCATCAATAATTTTAAATGTAAATTCCCTCTTTTTTAGATTTGTTAAGAAGAAAGGACTGAGACAGAAGTAGAGAGTGAAGAATAAAGGGAGAGATAAGGAAGGAAGGAAGAAGGAAGGAAGGAAGGTAGGTAGGAAGGTAGGGAGGAGGGGAGGGAGGAAGGGAGAAGAGGGTGGGAGGGAGGGGATGAGGAGGATGGGAAGAAAGAAAAAGGAAACGTTAATGTTGCACTGAGACACTGTTTAAAAACAAAGACTGAAAAAATATAAACTCTAATATGAATCATAAACCAACATTAAACTACGTGACTTAACAAAAAACAAAAAATATTTTCCTCATCTGAAAATAGCTCATAGGTGTTGTGCAAATTTTAAAAGTCTGTATCAATAAACTCATGGCACATTATCTCAAGAAGTGAAGGCTATGTAATAACAATACAGTCCGTACTGGAAGGTTGCATTTCAGCAATGAAAAAAAAGATAAAAATCTTCGCCCTCAAGGATCTTGTACCGTATTATTGGTTTCTTAGGCCTGCTGGAACAAAGTACAATTTGAGTAGCTTAAAATAATAAAAATATATTCTTTCATAGTGCCGAGGACAGAAGTCTGAAATCAAGATGTTGGCAAAGTTCATTCCTTCTTGGGGTCTCGGAAGAATACTGTGCTCCTTGCCTCTCCCAGCTTGCAGTGGTTGCTGGCAATCCTCAGTATGCGTTGGCTTATGACAGTAGGACTCCAATCTCTGCTTCCTTCTTCACTTGGCATTTTCCTGTGTCTTTTCTCCTGTTCTTCTGAGAATATTGAATTAAAAATCCACCCTACTCCAGCACAACCTAATCTTGACTTAACTGATTATATCTTAATGACTCCATTTCTAAATAAATCCACATTCTAAAGCTCCAGGAAGGACATGAATCTTGCCCAGCACTAACACAACCCAGCAAAAACTCTGTAATGGATGAAAAGAAGTAATACCCAAAATATGTGAAATATATAGTATATTAGATAATGCTAATTGCCGTGAAGAGAATAAAGCACAGAAGAGAAAAGGTTGTCATCTTCAATAGAGCAGTCAGGCAAGTTACACTTAAGGAAAGCATTACAGGGTGTCGGACAGGAGTGCTGCATGAATCACTATACAACTGAGTGACATGTCAACTAATAAATGTGCAAATAATCCTTAGAAATCAAACTATTACTTCTATGTTCACAATAGCAAAGCCCTAGCTATCTTAACTATTCTAGACTTTCTAAACTTCGTGTCTTTTCAACTTAATCAGCTAACTCTTTGAAGGGGAAAACTGATACTGAGTATCAGGCCTACTTCTCTGCATTCTGTTACCTCCTGTATCTTGGTCATTCAGAACCTGGCTGCTTTGATAACCTTCAACCACAACTTCGATCTCCCTTTGGATTGCCTCAACAATTCTGGCTTCTGTCCCCCAGAAGCCTTTATCTGTCCAGACCCTTCAGTCTCTTTCTCCGTAGAAGAAACAGCAAATGCCCAAGAGGAAGAGCAGTGTGTAAAACATTACACTTAGCTCGATGAGCTGCTATTCTCATTGGCCTCTGACTGCCTTGGAAGCTATCTGGTATATTAGAACAATTATTTTCTCTATTTAAATCTGCTTCAAGGATAGAAATTTTGGTCTTCTCAGACTTTTTCCTACTAAGTAACAGCTGAAGTGCTACTGAACTTTGAAAAACTCCACTATGATGGTTATCATCTGATTCTGTTCTGTTATCTTTCTTCTCTGTAACCCAACTGATTTTGTAATAGTCTCCTCAGCTTATTGTTCTCTAGGTTGATCTTTAAGTTTTTTGAACATAGTAGGCTTTTCTCAGATTGGGACATTTGCCCATGTGAGGCTGGGAATAACTCCATACCTGGGTCTTTCTATAGCTTTATGCTTTTTAACCTTTAGATGTCAGCTGAAATATGAAATTTTATTGGTAGACTTTTCCTGGCATAAGTTTTAAGTAAAGTAGATTCTCACCCACCAGTTATCTTTCTCGGATATTTGGTTACCTTCATTAATAAAATGTACCATGACTTTTATCACATTGGTGTTGTCTTACTTATCCCCCAGAATATAAAGCTACCATGAAATAAACTTTGTTTTCCTTATTTTCCATTTTAACAGCAGTTCCTGGTACTTGTTGATGTAAGTATAAACAAATATTCATTGAATTAATTTCTTTAAAGATTTTATTTATTTATTTGACAGAGAGAAAGACAGCCAGCAAGAGAGGGAACACAAGCAGGGGGAGTGGGAGAAGAAGAAGCAGGCTCCCAGCAGAGCAGGGAGCCCGATGCAGGGCTCGATCCTGGGATCACCCCTGAGCTGAAGGCAGATGTTTAACGACTGAGCCACCCAGGCCCCCCCGTTGAATTAATTTTGGAAGTCCACTGAACAAATGAAACATGAGCTGATTCAGATACATAAATGTATCATGGTTTCACACAAAATTAAGTTTGATGCACTTCATCAAATAAGAAAGGGAAGTGCCTGACTCAAACAATATTAGAATCTCCATTTTAGAAGTCAGAACCAATCCTCCTTCTTGGGTTACCCCATGGAATCACACGATCTCTAAAATACTGTGAAACTATTAAGGAATTTTGAGGCAATAATAAATAAGGAATTTTTATAGTGAGGTGAGTGTAGATTAGTAATTTTACTAGTAATATTTCTTTGGAAAGACAGGGTTACAAAATAATATATATAACATATATGTATTACTTTAAAGGAAATAATTTTATTTTCTTAATTAAAAAATTAAATATTTGTTTTAAGCCCTTATTTTCTACATATTCCCCTAATTTTAGCTTTTAGTCATCATGTCAAAATCTTCTTGAGTTTCTGAACTCTATAGCTTCTCAATTTCTAGTACCCAACCCACTACCTGAAAAATACTTATCTTTACTCTCACACTTCTCTCCATCTGAGAGATTCTCCATACTCTGCAAACCTCCATAATGTGTACATTTATTCACTAAATACATAGTTACAAAGCAACTGCAATGTACCAGCAAGGTGCTAAGTTCTAGTGACAATATGGTGAAAATCGTAAGATAATATTTTCACTTAGTTTCCACCCTCACAGAGCTTATAGTCATATAAGTTATATAGTTAGTTGAGATGGGCATTAATAGAAAATATGACCAAAGTTGCCTACGTGGCTCAGTCAATTAAGCATCTGCTTTCAGCTCAGGTCACGATCCCAGGGGTCTGGGATGGAGCCCCGGCCTAGTTCAATTTCAAATGGATCTAACTATTCAGTTCTTTTACTCTATTTTTCTAAGAGAAGATGATGCTTGACGTCTCTGTGGAAAGAAATAACATAACTTTGGTGCCAGGGTTCTTTTATAAGGAAAGGCTAACGTAATAGAGAAGAAAATAAATGAGATTCAGAATCAATAGAAATAAATATGACAACACAAGCAGGCCCAAAGATAGCCAAGTTGGAATTAGTCAAAAAAATTTAAATGATATTAGAGTGAAAAAAAGGATACATTTCAACAAAGAAAATATCTCTGAAAAAAAAACCCAAAAGGACATTCTATAACTAAAAATTAAAAATTCGAAACCAACAAATCATTGTTAGGACTTGCTAGAATTCAGGAGGACACAGAACACAGGATCAGTGAAATAAAAGATAGGTTGATAAGAATTTTCTGAACTGAACAAAGGAATAATAAAAATAGAACTGTTAATAGGTTTGTGGGACACCACGGAAAGATTTAAAAAGATCTGTATGCCAACGAATTAGACATACCAGATGAAATGGGAAAAATTCTGAGAAATGCAATAATTACCCAAATTGGCTTAAGAAGAAAGAAAATTTCAACAGACCTAAAATAAGTAAACAGATTGAATCACTAACCAAAAATTCCCAACAAAGAGAAGTCCAGGGCCATATGGCTTCACTGGTAAATTCTATTTAACAGTTAAAGAAAAATGAACAGCAATCCTTCTCAAACTTTTCAAAAAAAAATTAGAAGAGGAGAAAACACCTCATAAGTCATTCTATAAGGCCAGCATTACCTAGAAAAAGAAATATACACAGTTTCCCTTATAAATATAGAGTCAAAAATCCTCAAAAAATATTAGCAAACCAAATCCAATAGGATACAAAAATTATTAGATACCATAGGCAAGTGGAATTTATCCCAAGAATGCAGGGGTGATTCAATGTAAGAAAATTCATACAATCTAATATATCACATTAATGGAATGAAAGGGGAAAAGTCATCATCTCAACTGATGAAGAAGTAATTTGAATAAGAAATCCAACAATATTTCATGACAAAATCATTCAGAAGCTTAAGAAAAAAAGAACTTCCACACGATAAAGGATATTTATGAAAAACCCATAGCTAGCATCATACTCAATACTGAAAAAAATGAAAGTTTTCCCCTTAATATCAAGAATATGACAAGAATGTCTTCTTTCACACCTGCGATTCAACATTTTACTGTAAGTTCTAGCCAGAGCAATTAGACAGGCAAGAGGAATAAAAGGTATCCAAATTGTAAAGGAAGAAATTTTTTAAAATCTCTACTCACAGATGGCATGATCCTATATATAGAAAGTGGAAAAGAATCCACAAGAAAGCCCTAGGGCTAATAAATGCATTAAACAAAGTTGCAGGGCACAAGGTAACACACACAAATGAATCGTGCTTCTATTTCATAGCAGAGAAATAGAATTTATTATGAGAAATTGACTCACATGATATAAGCCTGAAAAGTCTCACTATCTGCTTTCTGCAAGCTGGACCCCCAGTAAATCTTGTGGTGTAATTCATTCTGATCCAAAGACCTGGGAACCAGGAGAGCCAATGATGTAATCCCAGTTTGAACACAAGAGCTCAAGAATCAGGCAGGCAAAAAGGGGGCAAAATTCTCCTTTCTCAGCATATTTGTTCTAT
The DNA here is from genome assembly GCF_023065955.2 of Ursus arctos. NCBI lineage: Eukaryota > Metazoa > Chordata > Mammalia > Carnivora > Ursidae > Ursus > Ursus arctos. The sequence goes on from NW_026622764.1 coordinate 19,517,179, forward strand.
TCAGGACCTCAATGGATTGCATGATATCCACACTGGAGAAGACAATCTACTGAGTCTACAAAATCAAATACAACTCTCATGTAGAAATTCCCTCATAATCACACCCAGAAATATTGTTGAATCTGGGCACCTGATGGCAGTCAAGTTGACACATAAAATTAACCACCACATGGACCACTGTTGAGTTTTATTGCTTTATGGTCTAACTTTAAGGATCTTGGGAATGAGGAAAGAGTATAAGAATACATGGTGGGCAGAACCAAACTGATTAAGAATATCTGAACCTAAGGTCATAGTTATAATACCAATAATCTTGAGCATATTAATGGCACTTGCCTACTATAGTCATGGTCTTGAATTATTAAAGAGTTGTTATGCTCATGCCATTGTTTTGGATCATAAGTCAGAGTTTATGAAATAAGCTAACAGAAATTTAAATTAAATTGGTTTTAAATGTCCAGTGGGGAAAGAATGAATAAAAAATATGACAAGAGTTGAACAAAAGGAGAGAAGGAGAAGTGAATTTTGAAAAGAACCAAACAGAATTCTAGAAATGTGAACAGATATAATGATAAGAGAATAACTAAATTAGAATATAGAATAAGTACAAGACAAAGAATGAAAAACAGAATGAGACAGAGAAAGAAAGGAAAGATTGAAAACATTAAAAGTAAGTTAAAAAATGTAGATGACATACTAATTGAATATCCCAGGATAAGGAAATCATTAGGATGGGGGAACTCATTTTCATAAATATAATGTTTATCTAGCTCACTATTGTAGCCTCAGTGCTTGACACATTTCTATCATACAGCATATGTAAATAAATATTTATTTCATAATAAAAGATTTTAGCAAGTGCTGAAACTCAGCACAAGCCAACATTATCACCTGCAGTTCCCAGAAAATAATTTGAATGCCAGCTGCTACATTTATTCTTAAATACATGCATAACAGTCAGATCTATGTGTACATTATTATTTTAATCATATGGATCATTGAAATTTTATTGTCTAACTTTTATAAACTATAATTTTGTGAAATTTTAAAATTCTAAAACATTTTATACAGCAATACACATATTATTGCTATGTAGAATATATTAAAATAATATAAAAGTATTCCATAGTTCATTTATACTCTGTGAAAAATGGGCTAAGAGAGTTATCTCACACAACAAGCTCACCAATTAGGTTCTATTATTGTCTTCATTTTATCCATAAAAAAAAGTTGAGAGTTTGAGAAATATAATAAATAAATCACCCTAATTGGAATCTTTTAAGTTACTGGAGCACAGTTGTCTATTATGTCAAATGCCCTTGCTGTTAAGCACTATATATACTCTACCCCTACTTTTATTTTTTATTTTTTTAGAGATTTATTTATTTATTTCACAGAGAGAGGGAGAGGGAGTGCACACGTGAGTGGGGGTGGTGGTGCAGAGGGAGAGACTCTTCAAGCAGACTCCCCGCTGAGCATGAAGCCTGACCCCCCCGGGGGGGGGGCAGGGGGCTTGATAACCTGACCCATGAGATCATGACCTGCGCCAAAACCAAGTTGGACACTTATCAACTGCACCACCCAGGCGCCCCACTCTACCCCTACTTTTAGAAAACAGTAAGTACCCAGGAAAAAAAATTTTTTATGCCTAGTAAATGTGCCTTTTAATTTTCTATCTTTAATTTTTCTATCTCACTGTTTATTACAAAATTCTCCATTTGAAGAGAAGTTTGGAATTTTTTTTTTCTTACTGAATGTTCTATCAGTGAATGTATATTGCTCCTGCCCCAAAATAAATATCATGTGTTTTGAACCACCAAAATTATAGAATTCCTAAAGACTCTCACATTTTTAACCATTTTAAATTTACTTTGAGGTGTGATGACTAACTTTCAAATCTGTATTGTTAAAAGCAGAATCAGAATGATGTCTGTAAAAAAAAATATATGAGCAAGTGTTGAAAGTCCTGATGATGTATAATAGGGAAAAAAGAAGACTTATGCACAGAGAGGCATGCTGTGTCTTCAAGTAATTAAAGTGCTCTGAAAAGAAAAGGAGTTTAAATTTATTGTGTGGCATTCCAAAGAGCAGAACTAGCAACAGTGAAGGGAGAATATCTAGTTTAAATTAAATAAAGACATTTTAAATAGTAGACCTCTTTGTTAATGCAATGTTCAGTCCTTGGAAGTGATAGGCTTTATCCTCTTCCTTCAGGAAGATAGTAAGATCCCCTTCAGGATGCTTGTACGATGATTTTTCTCATTAATATATAATATAAATGTGCATGGGGAATTATTATACGAAATGATCTTAAAGGCTCCCAAATTTGAAGATTGGGTTCATTGCAATGAATGCTTCAAAGTGCACATAAGTAGGGTGTTCGTAGCAAAAGTAGCTCACTGAAGAAGAAACAACTATCCAATCTCTCTCTCTCCCCCCCTTCTCCCTCTCTCTTTCTCTGTCCCCCCACCATCTCTATGTATGCATAAATTCATACATATATATGAATTTATATACATAAATTCAATCCATGTCTGAAGGCCTGAGAATCCTGAGCGCTAATGTCTTAAGGGCAGAAAAAGACGGATGTTCCAGCTTAGCAGAGAACAAATTTGCCCGTCACTCTGAGTTTTTGTTCTATTCAGGCCCTCAATGGTTTGGGTGATGCCCACTGGCACTGGTGAGGGCAACCTTTATTCAGTCTACTAATTCAAATGCTAATCTTTCTAGACACACCCTCATAGACATACCCAGAAATCATGTTTTACCAGCCATGTGGGGATCCTTTAACCAGCCACATTGAAACATAAAATAAACCATCTCAGAAACTTTCAAAAATAGCTCATAATAGTATATAGATCATTAGAAAAAATTTTTTCTTCCAAGTCTTTGTTTAAATTCCAGTTAGTTAACATACAGTGTAATATTAACTTCAGATGTAGGACTTAGTGATTCATCACTTAAATACCACACCCAGTGCTCATCACAAGAAGTGCCCTCCTTAATACTCATCACCCATTTACCCCATCCCCCTGCCCACCTCCCTTCCAGCAACCCTCAGTTTGTTCTCTATAGTTAAGAGTCTGTTCCCTGGTTTGCCTCTCTCTTTTTTTCCCTATGTTCATCTGTTACGTTTCTTAAATTCCACAGATGAGCAAAATCATATTGTATGTGTCTTTCTCTGACTTACTTTGCTTAGCATAATACTCTCTAGCTCCATCCATGTCATTGCAAATGGCAAGATTTCATTCTTTCAATGACTAAGTAATATTTCATTCTTCTCTTTTATCCATTCTCCTTTATCCATTCATCAGTCAATGGACATTTGGGCTGCTGCCATAGTTTGACTGTTGTTGATAATGCTGCTATAAACATGGTGCATGTATCCCTTTGATATCAGTATTTTCATATCCTTTGGGTTAATATCTCTAGTAGTACATTTGCTGGATTGTAGGGTAGTTCAATTTTTTAATGTTTTGAGGAAACTCCATACTGTTTTCCAGATGTCTTCACCAGTTTGCATTCCCACCAACAGGGGGAAAATGTCTATTCATGTCTTCTGCCCATTTCTTAACTGAATTATATGCTTTGGGGTGTTGAGTTGGTAAGTTCTTAGTAGATTTTTAATACTAATCCTTTATCAGCTATGTCATTTGCAAATATCTTCTCCCATTTCATAGGTCGTTTAGTTTTGTTGACTGCTCCCTTCACTGTTCAGAAGCTTTTTATCTTGATGAAGTTGCAATAGTTAATTTTTACTTTTGTTTCCTCTGGAGATGGGTCTAGTAAGAAGTTGCTATGGCCGAGGTCAAAGAGGTTGCTGCCTGTATTCTCCTCTAAGAATTTTAATGGTTTCCTGTCTCACATTTAGGTCTTTCATCCATTTTGTATTTATTTTTATGTATGGTGTAAGAAAGTGGTCCAGTTTCATTCTTCTGCATGTTGCTGTCCAGTTTTCCCAACACCATTTGTTGAAGAGACTCTTTTTTCCATTGGATATTCTTTCCTGCTTTGTTAAAGATTAGTTGACCATATAGTTTTGGGTTTTCTGGGTTTTTGGGTTTTCTGGGTTTTCTGTTCTGTTCCATTGATGTATGTGTCTTTTTTTGTTCCAGTACCATACTGTCTTGATGACTACAGCTTTGTAATATAACTTGAATTTTCCAGAACTGTGATGCCTCCAGCTTTGCTTTTCTTTTTCAAGACTGCTTTGGCTATTTGGTTTTTGGTTTTTTTTTTTGTTTTTTTTTTTTTGTGTGTGTGTGGTTCCTTACAAATGGTAGAATTGTTTGTTTTAGCTCTGTGAAAAATATTGGTGGTATTTTGATAGGGATTGCATTAAATGTGTAGATTGCTTTAGGTAGTATAAACATCTTAACAATATTTGTTCTTCCAATCCATGAGCATGGCAGGTTTTTCCATTTCTTTGTGTCATCTTCAATTTCTTTCATCAGTATTCTATAGTTTTCCGAGTACAGATCTTTTACCCCTTTGGTTAGGTTTATTCTTAGTATCTTATCATATTTGGTGCAGTTGTAAATGGGAGCAATTCCTTGATTTCTTTCTGCTGCTTCATTATTGGTGTATAGAAATGCAACAGATCTCTGTACATTGATTTTGCATTCTGTAATTTACTAAATTTGTGTATCAGTTCTAGGAATTTTTGGTGGAGTCTTTGGGGTTTTCTATATAGAGTACATGACCTCTGTGAATAGTAAAATTTTGACTTCTTTGCTGATTTGGATGCCTTTTATTTCTTTTTGTTGTCTGACTGCTGAGGCTAGGACTTCCAGTACTATGTGAAGTAAAAAATGGTGAGAGTAGACATCCCTGTCTTGTTCTTGACTGTGGAGGAAATGTTCTCAGTTTTTCCCCATTGAGGATGATATTAGCTGTGGGTTTTTTCATATATGGGCTTTATTATGTTGAGGTATGTTCTCTATCCCTACTTTGTTGCTGGTTTTTATCAAACATAGATGTTGTACTTTGTCAAAAAAAATTTTTTTGCATCTGTTGAGAGTATCATATGGTTCTTATCCTTTCTTTTATTAATGTGGTGTATCATGTTGCTTGATTTGCAAATACCAAACCACTCTTGTAGCCCAGAATAAATCCCACTTGATCATGGTGAATGATTCTTTAACTGTACTGTTGGATTCAATTTGCTAGTATTTTCTTGAGAATTTTTGCATCCATGTTCATCAGGGATATAGGCCTCTAATTCTCTTTTTTTTTAGTGGAGTCTTTGGTTTAGATTTGTTTGATTTAGCTCATAATACTATAGATTGTTACAAAAATTCTTGAAAGAAATTTAGAGATGAGAATGAAGTTTTCTGTGTCCCTTAAAATAGAAATTTACCTTTAAGGATTCTTATTTCTATGAATTTTCTTTAATGAGTTTTTTATTTTTATTTCTGTAATGAAGAATACATAAGCATTTTGAAGAAAAACCACAGGTTGAAAAATGTAAAACTGTGTAAATAGTGAACAAAATATCCATATCGCATAATATTATATGCTTGTTAAATCAGTATATATTTTCTGAGTTTCTCCTCTTAAATACTGTGCATACAAGTGATATTCATCGCAATATTTACCTGAATAGTGGGCTTATGGATAAATGTTCTTTCATTTTTGTAGATCTTTGTATTATTATTGTGCTTTTATGTTTGTGATAAATATCAGTGCTTACAGGAATTCATTAAATAGGGTATTAATAAGCCTTTCTAAAAGGATGATATTGAAGAACAGACATCAAAGATGAGAAAATTTTACTCAAATAACATAAAGTTGAGAAAAAATTCTAGATGGATAGAATAAAATATAAGAAGTCCTAAGATGGCACAGATCAAGATATGTTTGAACAACAAATTTAAATCCTAATTAGGTGGAAGCTAATGAGCAAGGAGCAATTTTCCAAGCAAGGTTCATAGAAATGGTATCAGATTATGTAAGACATTAAGGCCATGGCAAAGAGTTTGATTTTTTTCCTAAGTGTGCTAGAAGTACATAATTCAATTTACATTTTAAGAAGCGCATTTAGACTTATGAGGGGCGAATGGATTGTATTAGAAATCAGGGAGACCAGTTGCAAGCTGTCGTAAAATTCGGAAAATCCATTATGTGGGTCTAGCCTAGGATGGTAGCAATACAGATAGATTTTCTAAGTTTAAATATTTTTTTGAAACAGGCCTTGAGTGGAAAGTTAGGGAAATGGAGAAATCATAGATGATTCCTGGATTTATGTCTTGGACAAAAGAGTAAATTAGGATTCACTTATTAAAATGGGAAAAGAAATGGGTGGGTGATGAACAAATCCTGTAAACAAATATTTGCATTTTGGGACATCTACTGTTTGAGATTTGGCATACGTGCAAGTGGAGGTGTTAAGAAGGCAGCAGGGATTTGAGTTCAGAGTTCGGAGAAGATTTAATTAGATGAATTTAGCACCATGTTGCAAAAGTCTTTGACTTCCAAGATAACAGGATTCTTTAAAAGAAAGATAGCACTTTAACACCATGGGAATGTTAAGCAATAACATTCTAAGAAGCAGGTAACCTAAAAGATTAAAAACAAACAAACTACATTTGACTCTATTAAGATAGAGTTAAATACTGAGTCTTGATTTCCATTTCTCTAAAATTAACATATTAGCTCCCTATTTATTAAGTAGGTTTATTGTAAAAAATGGAATAAACGAATGTATTTAAAATATTTTTTAGACATTATTAAGCCTTATACAAATAAGAATTATTTAGTAAATAGGGAAAATAGAGGGGTGTAAGAAAATAAGAATGATTTATAGAAACTTAGATTAACTCTCTCTCCAGAAATGTCGAAATTTCCTAAATAGACGCTGGAACATTTGTTACATGCTCCTACCACCTATTCTTTGTAGCTTCCTCAATCATATGGTCAGTTTATCCAAAACCCGGGTTTTTAATTTCTTGACCCCATCACTCTGTTTCTTCAATGAACTTCAGCCAACAAATTATACTCAAGACCTTGTCAACATCAACTACTGCATTGTTATTGATACTGAGATTATAATAACTTTTTTTCTCTGAACCCCAACTTTCTGCCATCATTAATTCTTCTCCAAAGATTCTCTGACCCTACTTGGATATCCTGTCAATTGATTTTCCACTCTCCATGGCTCTACTTCTATCTCTGTTCTTCTTATCCATGTTAGATTACAAAGCCCATTATTACATAATCACTCCAGCACCTGTTCAAAACTCACTTGTCATTGTCTTCCATATGTTCACCTGGTAAAGACCCCAGCCATGATTTTATCCAAATTTTCACCTATAAATAGCTAAAAATGGCTGGGAAAAGTTAACTATGTAGTCTTATTGTTGTTTCAAATTATGATCATATTCACTCTCCTATTCACTTAATGAACTATTTAAAGTATCTCTAACTCCTTACACCACCATAAAATTGTCCTTTCTTTACTTTCAGGGAATTATCTTTCTTCTTATTTCACTTAGAAAAGAAAAGTGGAGTAGTGCTTATCATCATTATCATCATCATGCTCACCACTTTTCTAAATTTATAAGGCTACTTGAATTTCAATCCATCTGTGTCCATATACACTGACGTGTGTGTGTGTGTGTGTGTGTGTGTGTGTGTGTATACACACACACCCTATAAAGTCATTGATCTGTCAGTGTTTCTAGTCAAAAACAACCCTTCTAAGGTATACTGGATTCTATTCAGTCCCAAACAGGAAGGACAAAAAGCATGTAGTTATTTCTTTTTTATGTTCTACAATATTTCTTATTTGTTCAACAACTCCCATTAGCAAATATACTAGATTATATGCCATGTTAAAAGGAAATAAGGAACTCACTTAAGTCATCATCCACCTTTTCTGCCCAATGTCTACACATCTTCCCAGCAAAATAGAAAAAAAAAAAAGTCTGTAATTCTATAATCACTGTCTATACTTAATCACACATGATCCTTTATTAACCTACTCCAATTAAATGTTTATTCCTTCTATTATGCTGACCTAAATTTTAAAATTTCAAGCATTTTTTTTAGTCACTATGTAATGTAATCTCTCACCAGTATGAGGAACTGGATTAGTTCCTATTTCGTGAAATACTTCCAGCACTGAGTTTACAGAACACATACCCCGGTCTTGCCACCGTCACTTTAGCCTTTCTTTTTCAGTTTCCTTTGCTGGTCTCTCCTTTTCTTCCTAAAGTATACATGTTGCCATAGCCTGAGGCACAGTCTTTAGATCTTTTGCCTTTTCTATTTACACTCACTTCCTAGGTGGTATCATTCACTTCCACAGCTTTAATCATGTCTCTCTCCTAGTGACTCCCAAAACGTTAACCTTTAGCCCCCATCTCTTTTCTGGACGCAGAATAATATATTCACCCGAATACTTGACATCTCCCTTGGAAATTTTAAAAAGCTTATCAAATTTACTACGTCCAAAAAGAGCTCTTGGATTTCAACTACCACTGCTCCTGACCACTACACACATATTCATTCTTTAATCTTCTGTTATGACACTCTTCTTAGAATGGCTTGGCTTAAAAGCCTTGGGGATTCTCACCATTCCTTTACTTTTCTCATGCTCACAACCAATTCATTTGTAACTCCTTTCAACTCTACCTTTAAATCTATCTCAAATCAAAGGACTTCGCATCACCTGTCACTATCAGTACAATCTAAGTCAGAGAGCTCCGGTCATCTGTCACCTAAACTACTGCAATAGCTTTCCTGCTAGTCTTTCTGTTTTTACCCTTGTTTCCTAAAATCTATACTCTTAACAAATGAACACGACTTCATTTCTTGAACTAAAATGTTCACTGACTTCCTACTGTACTCAAAATAAGATTGAAATTGTTCCCAATGCCTAAAAATCCAAGTTTTTGAACTTTATTTTTCTCAGTTATAACCAAAATAATTTTATTAATGTTCTCAACTGTTCTGCTTTGCTTTTTTCCTTAGAATCTCTAAGGAATGCTTCCCTCTATCCAGAAAGCATTTCCACTAATTATTCACAGAGATAACACTGTCATTTTACTCTGGATTCGGCTCATATGTCACCCCTTCAGAGAGACCTATCCAGAACAACCCATGTAAAAAGTGGCTTATCAGTGTCCACTGCCTTAACTGTTTCATTTACCATCACTACTAACTCCCTGAATTTTTCTTTTGTATTTATTTGTTTTAATTCTTCTGTATTTTAACTTGTTTATTGTGCGTCTCCCTATATAAAACTCTGAACTCTGCACGGAGACAGAATTTTTTTGCCCCTGCTATATCTTCAGTACCTGCAAGAAAGGCTTGAATGAATTTAGTATGCATGGATATTTGCTGTTATATACTACAATTAGTATCCTTTAGTCTATCCAAAACTCAAATAAAGGCAAATAGAATTTAGGCATTTATTATTTACACAAAGAATTTTAAAAATCATAACTCATATACTATATTAACTCCTACATCACTAGGAAAATTTGTAATTATTTAATCCTTTTTTGTCTAAAAAGAGGACTGGTATTTTGGATTAGACATTTAGTCAATTTGGATGACTGAGAATGGTAAGCACATAAATAAAATTCATCCAACAATTTTTTAATAATAATAATATTCAGAAATATTTCCCACTGGGGAGTATAGGTGGCTCCGTTGCTTAAGCACCTGGCTCTTGATTTCGGCTCAGGTCCTGATCTCAGGGTCATGGGATTGTGCCCTGCATCAGGCTCCTCGCTCAGTGGGGAGGCTGCCAGAGACTCTCTCTCTCCCTCTGCCCCTCCCCCATCACACACTTTCTCTCTCTGAAATAAACAAACAAATCTTTTAAAAAAAGAAATATTACCCACTGAGTAAAGAACTATTTATTCAATATCTGTTATGTTTAGACACTGTCCTAGGTGGTAGGCACACAGCAAAGATCATGGTACAGAACAGTTGCCCCCATAAATCTCATGTACTATTGGGAGGAAACAGAAAACAAACTCAGTTACAATGAACATATCTAGTACGTCAGTAAGTTGTAAGACCTATGGAGAAAAATACAGCAAGGGAAGGAGATGAAGTACACTGGAGGGATTTTTAAGAGAACACGTCAAGTGAGCATCTGGGGGAAGAAAATTCTTATGGAGCCTTTACCGTGAGAGCCAATGTGCTCAGGACCTTGTTTACATTCTTTCATTTTATTGAATCTTTATAATAATCCTCTTAATATTTACTACTTTTGTTCTGAGTTTGGATGTGAGGCTCAGTGAAATTAGATGGCTGGTTCAAAGTCACAGTTTCTTTGTAGCAGAGCAGGGTGCAATGCCAATTTGCCTGAATTCAAATCCCATGTGAGATCACATTTTTTATCTGTACAATATTTAGTGAGGAGATAAAAATAGATGGTTTATATGGAAAGCTCTTCTTTCATGGAGTAGTAGTAAATGTCTATACAGTGATAAAAATAACTTTTTTTATTTGAACAAAATATCTTTCTTCACTGAGTTCAACTTAAGTAATAACAAAGATGAATATTGGTAAATACAAAATAAGAATAAACATTTATTATATACTTACTAAATAAGCACTTTTCAAAATGTTGTGCATGCATTATCTGATATAAATCTCCTAATGCATTATGAAGAAATAATGTATTTTGCTGGACATCCTCTGTTCACAGCCTGTTACATTTGCTAAATTGTAATATATATAGATCATGATGAGCAGTATCATGAGATTTGGTTGATGGATTGTTGAAACGTCACTGTACTGATTGTCAGACAAGGATTCCATTTTATACAAGTCTAATTCTTAACTATTAAAGAGAAGGGATAGCAGAATAAATTTAAAAATGCAGTGCGGTAGACTGGTTGATTTTCTCGAAGTACCATTTTCTGAATGCACCATTAGAGTACACACATCATGTCTCTCCACTTAACTTCTGAGGAGTCAAACTGAGACTAGGAGAAATTGGAACGCATAGAGCTTGCTGGCTCTGAGCCACCTAACCTAATCAGCTTCACCAGAATAGTAAATTATAATGACTATGAGTAGTAGGAGAAACTGAAATTAGCAAATTAATATATGGCAAAGTGATTGCTGTCCTCTTCAGAGACAGAATGACTTAGAACAATCTTGAAAAATTATTTTCAGTTTTATACATTAGTGTTAGATCTTGGCAGCAGTAAAAACATTTCCTTGGAATGTTAATTGGATGTTTTCCCTTTTGCAATAATACGGTGACCAAAATACGGACTGTTTGACAATGGCTGCGCGAAGAGATAACAGATAAGCATGTCTGACAAAGCACTCACTTCAAAGTAAACTGCACTAGACTTCCACTAATTTGATCTTACAAATGTGTCTTATGGAACTCCATGTTTAATGTTCAATTCTTAAAATCTTTCCTCAATGAATTCTCAATGTATTCTATTTTTTCAAGCAAATATCAGAGAAGAATTTTAAAAATTAGTATCATCCAATTTGGTAGTCGGGAAGGACAACATAGCATGCATTGCTGACAAGAGTCACACAGTAATTGGATATAGTGAGATTTAAAACTGTTCTACTGTGGGTTTTGCTTCATTTTTTGGTAAGCATCATGCTAGCTACAGAAAAAAGATATTTATTACCAAAAATAGACACGTCTCTCACGGGAGCTTGAGGGCAATGGTTGTGGTTTCACAGAGATTGTAACTGAATTCAGGGCACCCTAGAGGACACTCCTAGAAGTTACTTATTAATTATGATTTTGTTACATCACTATTAATGTAGCTCAGCTACTTTTGCCTAATACCCCAGTACTATTTAGCAGATTCCCTCATTGTTTCTTAATCAACATTCTCAATACAGAGTCTATTGTGGTTACACAGAAATTTTCATCACAATCTTTTTCATTAACCACAGGCCAATCTATTAGCTATGGGTCTAACCCACAAAAATGAAAGGATGGAAGATGACACAGATGTAACTGAGAGATACAGTACAAGAAATCGGTCTTAAGAGTTCGCACTGCCATTCAGTGTATCATTCAGATGCAAAATGGTCTTAATTTAAATTAATGGTTCAAAAGAAAACTCGTATCAGAAAATCATTAATTCACTAATTCAATGCTATTGGAGATATTCTTACATCATATATAGTTAAATATGTATTAATGTGCTAAAATAATAATAACTGCTATTATATTATTATTATTATTATTATTATATTGCAATATTTATTATTATTATTATTGGTATTATGTTAATATTTATAACTTCCTAAAGAGAGAATCATTAATGTGCTCACTATGTTGATAACTGAGTTTTAACTCTGGGCAATTAAAGAATTGCATCTAATTCGAATAAAATGATCACCGATCTCAGACGTAGAAATATTCTCAATGGGACCAATATTTTATAGAAATGGAAGAGACAATCTGAAGGGAATTCAGTGGGTCCTCCTACTGAAACTGTCTTTTACCCATCACAGAATCTGAAAATTCTCACTTTGTTTTAAAAGCCCATACACTAAGCTATTCCTAAGAGATTGTTAGTGCCAATGTCTAAGACATAATTTTGTAATAAAATGTCAATGCACTCTGTATAGCCTGCCCTCCTTAAAATGCCAATCTGGAACTATAGCCTGCCCTCCTTAAAATGCCAATCTGGAACTCTGGATTATATGCAAAACTACATATTTGATTAGTAAAAAACAAAACAAAACTTCCTGTTGGCTCCTCAGCTCCACTCAAAGGAAACTTCTCTCACCGATAAATGTCTTCAATATTAAGCACACTTAAATGAAAATTATCAATGGCCTGCATGGAGATTAACTTCTGTTGGTACTGTTGTTAAAAATAACTCAGATTGACCAATATATTATGAAACCTAAGAAAAATAATACACAGAACTAAAAAAAATTTATATGTGCTTCAATTTTAGGGTTGATCAGGCATAATTATAGTTATAAAATTGATCTGATTTTTCTGTAACTATTTATAATGACCACCCATTCCTCATCTAGTTCTTTTATACCTTTTTCATTATGTGGATTTTTTCCTTCATATTTAGTCTTTTTTCCACAAAACACCATGATGTAATATTCAATTTTGGTTAGCCATACTGTAAAACATTTATTGATTCTTGAATTCTTATTTAAGGCATAAAATATCAAATATACCAAAACTCAGAAAAGTCTAAAATCATTAATCAAGCAAATGAAGATATAATGCAACTTGTTTTTTTATTTTATTTTTTGCAACTTGTTATTTAAAATATTTGTATAGACTGTGGGTTGAATCATGCCATTCAAGGCATATTTTACTTAATAGCTGAACTAATATATTGTATTGAATTGCTCTATTTTTAATCCCAAATTTAATTAAAATAAATTTACTGTTGTACTATAGGAATATTGTTGTTATAGGAATATTTAGATTGATTTTCTACATATATATAGAAAATGTGGAAAATAACTTGCATTATATTTTTACCATCAATATTCTGAAATTTTCACACATGTGCAACATATTTCACATCTTCATTGTATAAATGGTCTTCATTAAATGTAACCAAATAAAAATGTAGTTTTCATATAGTTTTGATGTATATGAGAGTAAAACTTCCTTGCTTGCCTCTACATTTAATTAGACGAATAGGATATAATACAATTTTTTAAATCATTAAGCTTTTTGACAAATTTTGGAAAGAATTAGTCGTTATACATTTATCTAGACAAATGATTCATGAGAAGTGTTTTTGGTGAATTCTGGCTCTATGTAATATTAGGTGTTCTGTGATCAATGCCTGCTGTACTCAAATAATTTGAGAATCTAATCTTCACAAAAGCTTATCCTTCTTTTTTTTTAAGGTTTATTTACTTATTTTAGAGAAAGACAAAGAGAGAGAGAGTGCACATGCAGAGGGAGGGGCAGAGGGACAGGGAGACAATAGACATCCCACTCAGTGGGAAGCCCTATGCGGGGCTGGATCCCAGGACCCTGAGATCATGACCTGAGCCGAAGGCAGACGCTTAACATCTGAGCCACCCAGGCACTCCAAGAGCTTACCCTTGTTGCAGCACAGTCAAGGCTCACAGAACCTTGTAGGAGGTAAAACAGTCAAATAAATAACTCGACAACTTCATCAACAACACACAACCAAACACACAAACAGAAACAGTTTAACCTAGTGTTGACCAAATGTATTTGATTAAGTTTCCTTCATAAAACTTATTTTATAAAGCATAATTTGGAGAGCAATTGAGATTGAAAATATTAAACCTGTATTGGAGAAAATGAAAAATCAGTTTACTTAACTTCACTTTCTTCATCCTTTAAATGGGGATGATACCATCATTTTTATTATTAATATTGAACTATGAAAGTAAGTATAGTTTTAACACATGGCAGTTATTATTTTCAATACCCCAAAATATTTTCTGATGCACTAGCACCTTTTAATGGTACATATTTTCCATAATTCTGTTATTATTTTTATTTAATTTCAATCATCACAGATTAAATGCTTCATGAGACTGAACATTAAATTAACTTGTAACAAGTAAACAATTACCGAGTCAATGCTAATGACCTAATATTTTGTGATAATAGTCACACTTAGATCTGTACTCCCCCAAATGATTCTATGTTCTTTCCTTAAGGGCAAAGACCATGGTAGCATCCCTTTCACCGATGTCAAAATAGTTGACCCCTATCTTGCCCTAAGAAGAGATTGTGGAGAAAAAGTGAGGAGTTTGCAATCTACAATGTCATAAACTTGGGTATTACATAATGTGTCTTTTACTCACTGTAATTTATTTACTATGTTAAGATGATATGCTCTTCTGAAGCTTTTTTCTTCTGAAATTGCCCTTTTTCTACTATATTTACAATTCTCCATATCCCCTGAATTAGTTTTACACTGCTATATGACGAATCACCACAAACTTAGAATTTTAAAACATCCCACAGTTATTATCTCACAGCACCTGTGGGTCACCACTCTGGGTGTGGCTAGGCTGGGTCTTCTGCAGGATGTCACTCAGGACTGGGTTCTTATCTGAAGGCTTGACTGGAGAAGGGTACAATTCCCACTCATACAAGGTATTGGTAGTATTCATTTTCCTGCAGCTGAAAAATTCATGGAAGCTTGAGTCTTCAAAGTCAGCAATGGAGGAAGGGAGGAGGTGGTGGGAGAGCCAATCAGTTGGCAAGATGGTATTGTATATAACGTAACATAACCACGGAAGTGATATCCCATCACCTTTGATATGTAATGTTATATAATCACTGGAATGACATCTAATCACTTCTAACTGTATTTTATTGGTTAAAAGAAAGTCACAGATTCTGCCTACACAAAGGTGGAGAGTTTACAAAGGAGTAAGAGTGAATACCAATAGGTGTCTGTGCCACACCCAGGTGTCACAGAGGAGGGTATGTGCGGGATCAACAAGTCCCTTAGCATGCTCCCTTGCTTTGGGAAACCCAGAGCTCTCGGGGCTCACCAGGACACAATACAAAGCTGTAAAGATTACACATCCCATCTCCCTCTCTCCAGGACCCTGATAATATAACCTAGATGTTCAAATTTTCATTTCCCTCTTTAGGGAAAATAAAGTTGAGGCAGGTAATTGGAAGCATAAGTCACTATAATGCTGAAGAACACATCCTCTAACTCTCACTATCCCCAATCTCTAAAGCTGCAAAGTGGACACTTTCAACACCTCAAGTAATACTTGCTATTCTGGTTATTGTCACGGACACTCAGCATTCATTCCCACCCCTTCATCCCACTCTCACTGTACTGCAAGGACTGAAGGGCTAAAAACTACAATCCCAGACTCTTTCCACTTAAGTCTGATGTGTGATTTGGGTTGTTCCAGGGAAATGAGCCCATGCCAGATTGGGAAGGCAGGATCTATTCACCCCTAAGAACAGAAAGTTTGTAGAACAGAAAGCTTCTGTGTTTCAATGTGCAAGAACAAGCTTAACGGTGCAGGGCAGCTCTGAAAGGAGCAACAGTTTCCTACAGTATCCTGAACCCTGAGTGGTTGTAGGAGATGTCTGGTGACTTCCAGATTGCAGCAATAGCGGCCATAGCATGAACTTAAAAGCCTGGTGGCAGTGACCTGGTTCAAACCGAGATCTTCCAACAATAAAAATGTGCAATACCTATTGCAGGTTTTGCTTTTTTTGCATTAAAACTTGTATAAGCATCTTCAAAATCCAAGTCTAACCTGTAAATCTTCCAAAAATGATCTGTCTTGCTTTGATAGCTTAGCTTCCTGGTTTATAAATGAAAATGATTCCAAAGTTTCTGGTCTTTGCTCAGTAGAATATGCACTTAATTTCTTTTGAACATAAAACCTATACATTTAAACGTTACACATCTTTGATTACATTTTTGTTTGAATATAGAATAATTTACCACTTTCACTGTATTTATGCATAAATCAAATTGTGTGGATGATTTGCACAAATAGCTGGCAAGAATCACATAACCATGAGACTTAAGAAAAGTGACTATACTGTGTATTTGTTAGTGATTTAATAGTTTTAATAAAAAGCTCATTTTAAGAGGCGTCATAAACAACGTTAAAATAATGTTAGTCCCAGACTATAACCAAAAATGGTTGTAAGACCTCAAATTTACTCTGCAATGAAGTGTTTAGGAAATAAAAACCTACAACAGAAGGAGGTCTATTAAGTTAGTTTTAATAAGAGCAGTCAGAAGAGAAATGATCGTACAGCACTTTTAACTAAACACAGACACATTGCAGTACATTTAAATTTGCCAAAGAAAAATTACTTGTGCAGAGGAGATCCTGAGTCAAATGACAAGGGGAAGAAAGCTGTAAGCATATAGCGCCACTTATGTTATTAATCTGAATGACAAGGAGGAAGAGAAAGATAACAATTGATGCTGACGGCGCAGAGTGTGAGCCATGAATTAATTTTCTCTGACAATGACACCTTTCAGAGGACACTCTTTGGCCACAAGCGGTAACATTTGGCTCAGAATATAAAATGCAAATACAACCTAACCACTTCTTAAAAAAAAAAAAATCAGAGGATCACGGTAGGACATATTTATTTTTCTATTGGGTTTCGTAAAATACATGACATTGTTGATAAAGAAACTACAATTTCCAAGGCCTTATTTTCTTACTGTTTCAGATAAAAAGCATTTAGTTATATGGACCTCCAGAAAAGGAACACAATTCTAAGAAAGCCATGCCTATAAAACAATGGCTGAAGCAACTTCTATTTATTCTGTTAGCATCACTCTTTTAAGACATCATTTCAAGATAAATGAAGATTATGTATTTTAAAAACAGAGTATGTCTCTAAATAAACATAATGAATTTTGCAACAAACGTGTCCCACCCAAAATTAAAATAGAATCCTAAACGGGGAAGCCAGAAATGGGTTGTACATCTCCTTCATATACAAAATTATCCTAGAAGGTTGTTGACTCAAATTGCTTTCCATTCTTGCATGTCTAGCAATACAGTTAGAGCAAATGTTAACCCACCATGTTGCACCAGCACAAATTTGGATTGGGGGATTTACTAGCCTGACTATTTGCATATTTGCAACAGCTTTCCGAGTTGGCAGTCCACATGCTAATGGGGAAAGGCCTCCTTCATTTGTCTACTATGGTGCCTGAGAGTAATATTCTCCTAACAAAGATACTTTCACTATCCAAAAACATTGCCAGTATCACCAGTAGAGACGGATCAGGCATCAAAGGAAGCAAGGGATTACATTAGCCTTTGAACAATACCACTTAGTGAAATATATTATTGACGCAAAGTGAAATTTACTACCCATGATGACCTTCATCTTATTGAGTTTTCCTTTCTTTGCTCCTCTGAAGAAGAAAAAGAGAGAAAAGAAAAAAATAGCTGTACCCACACTTGCCGTAAGTGCGAAAATCGTTTCCCATCAATATTTGCCAAAAGAATTCCTCTTAAGAATCTGCATTTGTTTGCAAGATATCCTGGAAAGCATTTGGACATGCAAACTTATCCTGTATGAGACCTAGGTGAAAAGAATTCTTAGGTGGAGAAAAGTGTGTGGTGGGTGATGAGGATGTGCTCTAACTTGGAGAGAATGAAGGAAGAAGTAGGATAGTGAGACCTGCAAGGTGACTGGGAGCTTGTCCACTCAGACATTTGGATCTTTGCCAGGAAAGGCAAAATCTTTGGTGAAGTCAATTTAAAGAAGTGCTCAGTTTGAATGGATTGTCTGTGGGAACTGATGAAGGAGTGCAATTTGCACTGGATTGCTACCTTGTTGCTATGTATGGAAGCAGAAAACACATGATGATGACATCACGGAACTCAGAGAAATCAAGGGAAGAATTCTGAGCTATCACAAACCTTGGGGAATGGGATTATAGTGAGTTTTTTTATAGTGAGTTTTAATATATATATATATATACATATATATATATATACTTCTACATACATTATACATTATCAATAAGTCATTTCTTTTGATGCAAATTGCAATATTCATATAAAAAAGTTATAATGATGTATTATTTGATTTTTAAAAAAATTTTACTAAACCCCAACATTTACTAAAACAAACAGAATTATAATCTATGCAGTATATATATCTTACATATATACATACCTTATATACTCTTATGGAAATAGAGTATACGTAAGGAAGTATATATGGTATGCACTTATACAGTTTCTTATGGAAAAAGAAGATAAAATATTAGTGGAGATTTGGGACTATTACCCTTAAATCAAGTTGCACCTTAAAAGAAAAGTTATATTTGAGGAAAAAATCTGCCCAGTGGCACAAAGAGCATTCACTGTTTTTGCTAGATGCATGGGTAGAAACTTAATTCATTCTTAGAATTCATAACTACTAAACTGAGTATCATAGGTGTCTAAGGTTGGAATTTATACTAAACATGTTCCAGAAATCCCCCAAACAATAAGTCCACTCTTCTCCTACCACCTGCCGAATTGGTTACAGAGCAGTAAGACTCTTAGAGTACTGTACAAACATAGACCGGGTCTATAGGGACACACTCTCAACCCAGGACTTTCAGTATTTCCACTTAAAAAATTACTTTAAGCATGAACTCACAATCTGGAAGTATAGAATATAATAGGTAAGAAGCAGTAGGCACACAAATTGAAAGAACTAGTATGCCCAAACTCCACATAATGGCAATGTTGATATGCTGCCTAAATGGAAATTAGAGCTTAAAGCTAAGTATTTATGTAATAAAGTGTCAGTAGACCATCAACAAAAGGAAGATTTAGCAGCAGTTGAAAAATTTATTCACACAAACTCGCAATGAGGCCAACCCACACAACTTTTGACCAAGGCATATCTTTGCCTTTTAAAGCATGGGTCTTTAAAAGAAAATTATTTTTCACTGTAACTCTGTAAGACTTATTTCTATCCAAGTCACATTATTACTATAAGAAACAAAAAAATAGATAATAATACAGAAAACAAATAGTACATGCAAAAAGAACTTTCTGGAGACTGGGCTTTTCGTCCATTATTTCATACTGGTTTATTATTCTTTTAAGCATTAGTTTAAGATTTAAAAAAAAAAATGTCATTCTGCATTTACTAGATTAAAGAAAAACGAACATGTGTGTGCATGCTCATGCACGCACATGCACACACACACGGTCTTTTTTCTAAGAAACAGAATTTAAAATATTTTTTGATAATATTGAATTTTGGGCACAGACTTATTGCTAACATATGCCTATCATTATCATATGTGAAAGCAACAGAAATTTATATAAAAAATTTTTAAAGATTTTATTTATTTGAGAGAGCAGAGAAAGAGAGAGGGAGAGAGTGAGCATGAGTCGGGGGATGGAGGGACAGACGGATAGGGAGAAGCAGGCTCCCCGCTCGGCAGGGACCCCGACCCAAGGCTTGAAGGTAGACGCTTAATGGACTGAGCCACCCAGGTGCCCCTGATATAAAATTTTTAATATTATCATACATAAAAGCAACAGAGATTGATATAAAATTTTTGCTTTATGATAATCTTAGCGCAAAGTTCTTTAAGCTTTTCCCTGTTGTTATTATTAATTTTATTATTTTGGAAAAATTTGATGCAAGAAAAAAAGTATGAAGTTAGTTTTATTGTTTTGTGGTAAATTATAAGCAGATACAATTACAGAGGTTGACAGATATATAGATGATAGATAGATGATAGATAGATAGATAGATAGATGATAGATAGATACACAGATGTTAAATCAGACATATGTATAAGCATGGGCATAGATATAAACATAAGTATAGGTATAAATGAAGGGTGACAGAATATGCCACCCCAAATAATGCCACTTTGGAGTTAAGATTATTTTGAGTTAAAGGCACTTTAAAAATAGCAATTGCATAAAAAACACTCTGACCTTCCTTTTCTTAAAAGCAGGAAATGAAATTCCCATGTGAAAGATGTCCTCCCTGTACCAGAAGGAAAGTTAACATTCTTACCATAGAGGACAAGAAGTAAAGACAGAAAATTCCACCCAGAGCGACGATCGCCTCTCTATGTTTGACCTACTATACAAGCACTGTAGGTTCCACCTTTTCTTTGAAGCTTCATCTCTTATGAGGGCTCCCATGTCATGTAAAACTTACATAAATCTGAATGCTTTTGTCCAGTCAATCCATTGTATGTTAATTTAATTCTCAGGCACACCTGAAAAACCCTAAGAGAGTGGAGAGAAAAATCTGCCTCGCCCACATAGATATAGATAAAATAATGATACATCGATTCTTACTGAATATAGGATTATATTCTCTTATCTCATCATTAAAATTATTGCCAAAGCAAGTTTGTACATCTTTCCACTATTAGGAATAAGAATAGACTTTAATTTTTTTCATGTCTTCATTTTCAATAAATTTTGTCAGTTCTTTAATCATTCACCACACAATGATATTACTGAAAGATGACCAAATCCAATACATAATAAAAGTGCAACTTTTCAATATAATTGTGACAACAGAGGCGAAGATATGCACATGGGAAAATATTAGAACAATGCTAATGAAATCATCTAAGCCTTAGATTCATTACCTATAAAATGGGGATTATTATAATCTTACCTACCTTGCAGGGTGGCTTTGAGGATTTAAGAGGATATTGTATCCAACCTATCTTCTGGCACAGACTATGGTCTCAATATATTATGATTAATATTATAATTAATAATCTTCAAAGCAAACACTGGAATCCCCTGGAATCCAAATGTGTTAAACACATCTTGGTTTGGCTGCTTATTTAATTCCAAATTCATCTTCTCTGGGAATCACTCTTAATATACCAGAAAGTGCCTCTAGCCACTATTTCCCAACTATATGGATAAAATAGAGATATAGACAATTTAAAAGGAGAAATTTATACTGCACCATGACTATCATTGTTTTTTTCCTCTGCATTAAAGTAGAATATTAATTCAAGACATTAAGAGCCTGGATTCATATCACTTTATGACTGGCCTTTAGAAAGGAATCTTGATGAATTTATCTGATATGCTCAGAACAGGCCTATTTCCTGGTCTTTTCAGGTTTGCTTCATCAGTCAGGCCTCAGGAGTCTTTCAGTTATTCCCAGATTTTTCCATTGTATTTATTGGTGCCTTTGCTACTGCTCTTTCACTTTTATTCATTTACTTATTTTTTTTAATTAAAGCAATATAGAACTGTTTCCTCTTATTTAAAACCAAAAGAAATTAACTAATAGAACTGATCTTATATCCAACAAAAATTCATTACATTTCATGAAACATGTTATGGTTTGTTTGGTTTTTTTTTACTCTTGAGATACTTGGTATCTAAATGGGTGAAGGAGAGAGCTCCATGAACAAGTAATTTCAGCTCAGTATAAAGATTGCTACCATGGAGCTCAACTCAGATTGTATTACATAATATAACATTGTATCTGTGGGACGAAATGGGAGAGAAACCTTGGGACAAAATGAGAAAGAAAACTTAGAAAAAAAATACACAAATGAGCTATTAAGATAAATGAGATTTTTTAAAATTGAAAAAAATATGCATAACCTTCGCAACTCATTTACTTGCCCAGACAAAAGTGAAAAATTTTTATCATATTAAAAAAATCATGAAAAAAAGAACATGAATATGCAGGTAAGAAAATGATCAATGACATGGAGGTGTGAAGTCAGGACTGCTATAAATTAGGAAGTGAAAAATTAAATGTAAGGTCATCGTTCGCATAAATTGTTATTCAAATACATAGCAAGAAAAGCAGATTTGCTTAAGGTGGCAGCAAGACAGTTTACATAATTTTATGTGGAAAAAATCAGGTTTAAAAAGAAAGTGTGCTGGCTTGATTTAAATATTTAAATGTATATGAAACAAAATTAGTATAGAAATTTTTTAAGGTCACTTTTTCTATATTACTATGGAAGGAAGACAGTTACTCAGAAATTCTTACAATAAACCCAATAAATACCTAATGCTTTTTATATGTTAATTTTAACAAAAGACAAATATAGCCAGAAGTCTCTATACTATTTAAAGTCTGTAAGATATTTTTTTAAAAGATTTTATTTACTTATTTGAGAGAGACGGATAGTGACAGATAGTGAGAGAGAGCACAAGTGGGGAGGAGAGGGAGAAGCAGGCTCCCACTGAGCAGGTAGCCTGACATGGGGTTTGACCCCAGGACCCTGGGATCATGACCTGAGCTGAAAGCAGACGCTTAACCAACTGAGCCACCCAGGTGCCCCTAAGGTCTGTAAGATATTTTAAACTAAAATTTAAGATGTATTTCTGGTAAAATGAGTAAAAACAATGAAAGTTGTGTTGCTAGTGATGGCAAGATTGATGAGGAAACACGCAAGGACCTAACTCTTCTAATAAGAAACACACTCAACACTTCGGCTTCTAAGGGAAAACAGCTGGTAAGTTAAGGGGTGTTGTTATATTATCTCTAATATGCATGTAAATACATATAATATGTAAAATATATTATATGTTTTATATGTTTAATATTTATATATTTTATATGTTTTATATAAATGTTATATATGTTTTATATATTTATGTTTTATATTTATACATATTAATATGTAAATATATATATTTACACACACTGTATGGAAAGAGACTAAAGATGAAGATACTTTGCTTTCTCTATTCTATGTAAAAATAATATGTCACCTTTAAGTTAGTATGGGGGACTTTGGAATGATGATCTAAGCATTTTATAACCAAGTGTTATGATTCCTATAGCATACATTGATATCTAACTTACAGTCTTGTTGAAAAGGGGAACGGAACAATTTACACTCTTGCTACATTCTACAGAAGTGTATTTTGTCCCCTCAAAAATCTGGAAAATGGAAGGTGCCACCAATGATTTCAAAATGTGACCAAAATGCAGAAGCCATAAGGTAAGTGATTAATTGGTATTAATACAAATAATAATAGAAAATTCTTCTAAAACAAAAACTGCGACCAGATATGACAAAAGAATAATTTATAAACATAACAATAATCAGTAAGAAAGATCAACAACTCAGTTTTTAAAACTACAGATACAAATATCAAAAAGTTTCATAAACAGTGAAAAATAAATTGAAAGTAAGCATCAGAAAGCATACTGCATTTATTAGTAACTAATGGTAGGCAAAAACAAACCCTTTTTATTTTTTATTTTATTTTTTTTAAGATTTTGTTTTTATTTACTTACTTGACAGAGAGAGGACACAAGCAGGGGGAGTGGCAGGCAGAAGGAGAGGGAGAAGCAGGCTCCCTGCAGAAAAGGTGGAGCCCAATGTGGGACTCGATCCCAGGACCCCGGGATCATGACCTGAGCTAAAGGCAGTCGCTTAACCAACTGAGCCACCCAGGTGCCCATCTTTTTAAAGTTTGATAGCAGTATGGTAAAACTTAGAGGAGTATAATTAAGGTGATATTTTGGAGGGTAATTTGCCATTGGTAAACCTTTAAAGTGCATAATTTTGCTTAAATTCATTATAGGGATATTATTACAAAAGCAAGTTCATTTGTAAGTGGGAAGATGTTCATTGCACATTGTGCGTAATATCAAAAAATGTGGGAGCAAACTGTGTTCAACAACAAAATATTGTTTACATAAAGAAACAATATTCATGTAATGGGATATAAATATTAACCTTAAAAAAGAATGAGATAAATCTAAATACAATGATGTGTATATAGTTGCAAGGCATATTTCACATTCAAAAGAGGAACAGGGAGAATAAATAATCTAAAATTCCACTGACATCATTTTTACATAAATTTTCTATTATACAAAAATGGAAGTGTTGAAACTGTAGCTAAAATTATGGATTACACTATAATATCTGAACATCTGACTTATAGAAAAAGACAGAATATTTTATTTTTATTTTTTATTATGTTCAGTTAGCCAGCATATAGTACATCATTAAGTTTTTGTTGTAGTGTCAAAATTACCTTTTAGATAAATTTGGTTCTACGGAAACAAGCAAAGCTGTCTTAAGGGGAAAAAAATGTAAACACCTTCCATTGTCATTCCACTGAAGTGACTAATTAATCTCCTGGTGTGTTTCTTCACTTTACCTCTCTAAAGAATCATACAGACATATTATTGTTGCTCCTTTGTTTCATTTTGTTTTTGTCACTGTTACTCTTTGGTTAACACATTCTTAAATCTTAATGTTCCAAGCAATGATAGGACTTCCCATTAATTGATGGTAGATTGGAGTATTTAGTTTTGTTTTTTAGAATTTGATCCTAATCTCAGTAAAAAGTATGCATTTTAATTAACCTATGCTTCTACATTTTAAATCAAAGATACATTTTACACAATGAGGATTCTACTTGCCTCAAATGATAATGCCAAAAGAAAATTGTTCTTGATTTACACACATCCTAATAGGATAAACTCCTTTGGTATTCAGTGAGCACAATCAGAATAAAATACCATAGCTAGTCTCAAAAAAGACCATTTCAAAAAGACTGTGCCCAGTTGTCAATATTCTTTCTGCAATTTAAACTTCGAGAGCACTGCATTATCTTGAGTAATAGCGTGATCAATTTGAAATAGGAAGCGGATATGGATAATTTAATTATTTATCTAAAATAAACTAATGGATAAAGGGATAAGAGACACAGTGCCCATATAAAATTATTGTAATACTTGTTTAAAATATGGTCCATGCTGGCTAAATCTACGAATACCTTAAGTATGAAGTAAAATAATTATCAGCATAAGCAATTTGCCAATTTGCATCATAAAATTTTTTTAAATATATGAAGGTTCGAATTTATCATTAATTTCAGAAATGTGTAAGGTACAAGAAGTTTTTTTCATTTAATTTGTCAAAATTAAACAAAATCAGAAGTTTAGTATCTAATCTATGTTCTTAATGCAATGTTGGACCTAGATTATATAAATAATGGAGCAGAATTCATCATTCCCACATTGCTTCATTATCTTTCAAAGCATTCTTTTTTTTTTTAATGTCTTTTCATGCAGTGACATTATGCAGTCTAAGACATATCATAGATCCTGGTTGTACAGTATATTCTGAAAAATACTAACAAGGCCTAAAAACTATTTTTTTAAATTTTAAAACTTTAAAAACATTCTGTTAAATTATCTCAGTGACAGTTTTTATTGGTTTTGAAATTCTGACTAAATTGTTGCTTAATTGTTAGTTTTCATGAAGCTAAAATTTGGGTTTACGTTACAGTTATTGGTAAAATAAACAGAGTTAAATGTGGGTAAATGTATAATTTGTGTGTTTGTAGATGTTACTTAATTTGACTTCTAGAACTTCATACTTGTTTCTGCTTAAAAATAATTACATTTACAAAAATACTAAGTCAAACAGATACATGCATCCTGATGTTTATAGCAACATTGTATCTATAACAGCCAAATTATGGAAATAGCCCAAGTATCCGTGGACTGATGAATGGATAAAGATGATGTGATATATATGTATAATGGAATATTACTCTGTAGTTAAAAAAGAATGAAATCTTGCCATTTGTAACCACAAAGATGGAGCTAGAGAGTATTATGCTAAGCGAAATAAGTTGGAGAACAACAAATACCATATGATTTCACTCCTATTTGAAATTTAAGAAACAAAACAAATGAGCATAGGGGAAAAAAGACAGAGTAGGCAAACCAAAAAACAGACTCTTAAGTATAGACAACAAACCAATGGTTATCAGAGGTGATGGGGATTAAGGAGGGCACTTGCCAGGATGAGCACCTGGCGCCATATATGAAATTGCTGAATCACTATATTGCACACTTGAAACTAATATTAAACTGTATGTTAACTAACTGGAATTTAAATAAAAACAAAACAATAATTACATTAATATGTTTTTTCTTTTAAATAGTTTAGGAAACAATCTTTTTTATTTTTAATAGTTAACTATGTGATCCATAGTACACCAAAATAAACAGTAGATGCTCCTTAGTTTCTCTGTGTTCATTAATAAAAAAATGAAAAATTCAATCCCACTAATGTTCAGATTACGTATCTAGAAACATCCAGTTATTGAAAAAAAAAATCAAGCTAATAAATGGTCACCTTAAGGGGCACCTGGGTGGCTCAGTCAGTTAAGCAGCTGACTCTTGATTTCAGCTCAGGTCATGACCTCAAGGTTGTTCCATGCAGTGTGTGAAGCCTGCTTAAGATTCTCTCTCTCCCTCTGCCCCCTCCTCCCTGCTCATGCTCTAAATAAATGAATGAATGGTCACCTTAAATATCATCATGTATAGTGAACCCTTATGAATCAAGTCCATTACTTTCTTTACTTGTATATAACTTTAACCCTTCACCACCATGACTCTCCGAAAAGTCACTTTTTCAAACTTTTCATTTTTGAAACTTCACTGATTTCTAATCTCTTATAATTTGAAGTTTTGGGACCAATTACTTAAACCTGATTTGCTGATGGTGTTAACAAAGATAAAAATTTATGTTTCTTTGAAGCTGTTTTTAACCACACGCACACACAGCAGAAATCCAATTACATCTAAATTGTTCATACAATGTTGAATTTGAAAGGTGTTAATGATATAAAACGGTCTTGGTCAATCTACCATCTTAATAATGAATAACTTTCAGCTCAGAGAGAATAAGATCACAAAATACATCAATATCAAAACCAGAAATTGAAACCTGGCATATTTTATCTTTAAATAGAGTGCATGTCTTGTAGACTATTTAGCAAAATATTTTAGTTGAAAGTGGCTGTAATTACTTAAAGGTAATAAAACATTATGAAAACATTTAATATATATAATTAACTAGGACTCAAATTTGTAGGCAGCTCCGTAACAGCCATCTAACTTCATAATCTTCAATTCCCTTTACATTCTTAAAACTCTTTTTTTTAAAAGATTTTATTTGTTTACTTCAGAGAGACAGCAAGGGAGAGAGGGAGGGAGAGGAAGAAGCAGACACCCCATTGAGTGCTGAGCTGGCTGCCGGGCTCCACTTGGGGCTCGATCCCAGGACCCTGAGATAATGACCTGAGCTGAAGCCAGATGAATAACCAACGGAGCCCCCCAGGCACCCCTTAAAACTTTTTTAAATACAAGACTAATGTACTACTTGAAATCTATTTAAATGGATATAGTCCTTCCTTGTATGATCTGTGGGTTTTTATATGTGGTGGGAATTCATTTTGAAATAAAACTGAAATTGCATGTCCATTATATCAGAACACACTTAACGTATTTTCCTGTGGGTTTTTATATGTGGTGGGAATTCATTTTGAAATAAAACTGAAATTGCATGTCCATTATATCAGAACACACTTAACGTATTTTCCAATAGTGGCCCATTTTTGCCCAATATTTTTACTAAATGACTTTTTTTTTTTAACTAAGTTCTAGGTCAACATAGGGCTTGAACTCATGACCCCAAGTTCAAGAGTCACATGTTCTAACCATTGCACCATCCAGGTGCCCCCTAACTGACTCATTTTTATTATGGTAAATATAAATTAAATTTTTAAAATTAAATTTCCTTGAACTGTTAAAAAGGTATACACATACAAAAACTCTTATGTTCTATAAATTATTTTGATTTTGAACACATTCACTGTGTTTATTTTGTAAAATGTTCATAAGTTTAAAGAATCCTAAATTATATTTGTTTCTATAACAAGATTATTATTTAAGAATACACCTCAGACATGAATAACCACTGTTTTCCAAAATTCGCTTATTGTATTATTATAGAAGTTAATGTTCCAAAGATTTTTTCCTACTTTTTTCTCAAAGAAAAACCATACTCCCCATTAAAAACAGGTTGTATTATGTTATAGAGATTATTATTTAAAAATTGGAGAAACTACATTCCTATTCTTCACAAAATCATGTATTTTACAGTTTATATATTACATGACCTCTGCCGAATTGCAAACCCTAGCTGATCTTCAATTTAAATTTTGTTAAATGAAAGATGTAATCATGTATCATCAGTAAAAGTGTGATTGTAGTTCACTGTAGGTCTCTAATCTTTTTTTTTTTTTAATTGTTGTTGATTTCAAGATCCATATAGGTGAAACATTTAATGTCTAAGGCTCTGTTTCTTTGGCTTCTCTCTCTAATGATCTCTATATCTGACCCTCCTCAATTTCTGCCTCTCACAGTCACTACCTTCTTATCAGCAATACTTCATCTCCTCCACAGCTTTAAATTTTGAACTTCTCACTCTCCATTCACCACCCCCTCCTTTTAACCTCAACTTGAATAATCCTTTGCCTTCCAGTGGGTTCTTCAATCCACTGACCCTGCTATTTTCACTTCCCATCAACTCTTGATGCATTGTCTTAGCTTAAGTACCACGATAAATCACTGAAATCATTCTATTGCATACATATCAACTCTTTTGCTACCATCCTACTTAAGTCCAATTTTTCACTAAGGCGACGCCTATCACAGTGTTGCTGAATATGACCAAAGATATCCTTGAAGTAGAGAATCGCCATCTTAAATGAACCTTCATTGCTCTCAAGCCAGGATGCTGATATCTCCCAACTCAGTCTCTCCTGCTTGCAAAGGTAACTGTCTCACTTTTCACCGAAGACTCCCACACTTTGTTCCTAAACCTCACCCTCAAATGGCAGCCTTAATTCTTTCTTTGCTGAGAGTTTTTTAGTGCACTGAGTTCTTGTGATTATTTAAATGGGGTAAGTTTCCTGCTAGGCAATGGAAATTGGAGGATGTCTACAACCAGTCTACTTACTAATCAAGTATTCTTTGGGGTGTTTGTATATAGTACTATCACTTGAAACTTCTATCTCTTTTCTTATTTAGTTCATGTCATTTTTGTTGTTGTTTTGGGTTTGCTTTTTGATCATTTAGTGCCCAATATTGTACCTGATATAGGTGATTCAAAGATAATTAAGATACTATTTCAAATCAAGGAGCTTATTCTAACTTGAAGCTAACTGGTCTCAGATGCAATTCATTTTTAGTAGTTTTGAATGAACTGACATGTAAATATATGTGCCTATATGTGGGTGTTTATTGTGGGGAGGAGTGGATGTATAATCTATCTACCTACCTACCTATCATCTATCATTATCTCTAATAGAGTCTACCTAGCCCTCTGTTCTAGAAAGGATCCGAGGCAGGTATCAAAACAGAAGGAAAGTCAGCAACATAAAATATTTTAACCTTCACAAGGTGCACAATAGTTTACTAGGCTCTTGAAATTCCCTGGGGGTTAGGATATCTGTTAGAGCTGAATGCCAGTGGTCTGTGAAGCTCTCAGGACCAACAGGGAATACAAATCAAAACTGTTCAAAGAGTGTTTTTCTTAATGCCATTTACCGGGAGTTTTACAGAATATTTAGTGGCTATTTAATCTGATCTGAAATGGGAAATTAGCATTTGCTTTCTAACCACATCTGGTGATAAGGGCACAATGTAGTCCAGAGCCATTCATCGCTACATATTTCCTAGTGCCCATTTTGTCTGACATCTGTAACTACTTCGATATGGCACAGCACATACAAAAGACAAAGTATTGCAGCCATGATGAATAAAGTGAATAAGAACAGTCTATTTTCAGTGAAATAAATAACATTTCCCATGATCTTAAAAAGTGAAATATGCTTCCTCTTTCCTCCCAATCTGCTCTCATTTTGGCTAAATTTATTTCATTTTCCCTTAAGAATGAATCAGGGATTTAGTATTCATTTTTGATAGTCCATGAAGAACCCTTTCCGATTACAGTATTGTAAAGTTAGCATGACCAATACTAGATTCAGCAATTTAAGTGAATATTAGCTAATTTCCGAAACAGCAATTCTCCTGTCTTTTTTGTTGTTGTTGTTTTACCGTTAACTCTTTTAGCAATTCAATTCCAATTCATATTTGCTTTTTGAATGTAGATATACATTCTGCTAAAGGCTTTTTCTATTTCTTCTTAGATAATGACTTACAAATCTCAATTCTGTACAGTAATATTACCTTGTAAAATTCAACTCATCATTCTTGCTTCTGGTTGTTTCCCAAAGCATTGCCTTCAGTATTTACAAATTTTTTTTATTTTCTGTTTTTTAGAAGTACTTGGAAGATTAATTATCCGTTCATTCTGATTTTTTTCACAAGTATACTGAACAACTCCCATTTACTGTAGTCCCCTGTCTAAAATACTTTTTATATCTGAGTAAGGAACATTTTTGGAAGAACTCCATTTCTCATTATATGTGCTCTCTTTAACATGAATCCACAATAAAAGTATAAAAGTTGAAAATATTTTGAGTGTTCCAATACTAAAACTCAGTGCATTCCTTCAATTATATATTTACCATATTGAGTTTTAAATATTGCACTGTATATCTTATTTCATGTATATGTCTTATTTATATGTATTTTAGTTCTAGTATGTCCTCTTAATGCCTACAATGAACTGTTTAGGAAAAATAAATGTATATATATGATGTATTTAATATATGTATATTATTTATACATATAATTGTTATAAATAATACATGTTATACATATGTGTGTATAATTATTGGTAATCCAACCACCGAACAAAAAATATTAAGAGCTTGGTGAAACACAGATTCTAAATGAATTTGTAATATTCTTGTAAAATATTATTTGTAAATATACACAAAGGTATTTACTTCATAAATAAATATAAAATGTTGGAAATATTGTGGGAATTACAACTATATAAATAAAAAAGTAGCTGCAGAAGACACTAAAAGTTTCCTATTAAAAAAGCCCATTTTTTTCATTATTTCTCAACAAAAACTCTTTTTTTTTGTCTTCTTGGCCCCAGCGCTGGCTCAGTGGGGATAACTACTGGCATTTTGTAGCAACTCCAGCCCTTTCATATTAAGTAGCAATGGTACTCCCAGGGCATTACGACAATCAAAACAGCCCCTCAGGACTTCCATTTAGGGTGTAGAAAGTTGCAACAAATTTTGTTCTCATGCTATAAAAATTTACAGCTAATCATATTTGACGGTGAAAGATTGTATGCTTTTCCTCTCAGCTTAATAACAAGCCAATAACATTCTGTTTAACATTTTACTGAAAGGCATACTAGAAGATTAAAAGGGAAGAAAAAAAAAACTTGTATTCACAAACAGCATGATTGGTTATATATAAAATTCTAAAAGTTCTTTAAAAATTCCTACTTTTAAATAAGTGAATTTAACAAGGTCCAAGAATAAAATTCAATATACAAAATTAAATTGTATTTCTATAAGCCGGCAGCAAACATTTGGAAAATGAAAATATTTATATTAAATTTATTACATATATTAAATGTATATATATGTATTAAATTTAAATATCAATAAAAATGAAATACTTAGAAATAAATCTAACAACTGATGCACAAGATATATATGCTTAAATTCAAAAACATCGATGGAAAAAATAAAGAAACCCTAAGAAAAGAGAGCTGTATGAAGTGCATTGACCAGAAGACACAATACACAATATTGTTAAGATATCAATTGATCTATATATTCAATGCAATCTCAATACAAATTTCAACTGTTTCTTTTTCTGTTTTAGAAATCAACAATCAGATTATAAAACATATATTGAAGATGAAAAGACCTAGAATTATTATACAGTCTGAAAATGAAGAAAATAATCTGGAGAGTTATACTATCTGATTTTAAAATTTATCATAAAGTTACATAATGAAAACATTGTAGTATTGGCAAAAGGATAGAAACATAGACTGCTGTAAAAAGAATCAAAATAGGGGCGCCTGGGTGGCACAGTGGTTAAGCGTCTGCCTCCGGCTCAGGGCGTGATCCCGACGTTTTGGGATCGAGCCCCACATCAGGCTCCTTCACTATGAGCCTGCTTCTTCCTCTCCCACTCCCCCTGCTTGTGTTCCCTCTCTCACTGGCTGTCTCTATCTCTGTCAAATAAATAAAACCTTAAAAAAAAAAAAGAATCAAAATATACCCTCACCTACTTACGAATAATTGATTAAAAAAAAAAACCCCACAATTCAGTAAACATATTCGTTTCAACACATGGGGCTTGATTAATTGCCTATCTATAGAAGTCACAAGTCTTATATGAGTCCCATGATGTAAAAAATGTGAAACAAATCATTGAGCTAAATGTAATAGTTAAGTTATAAAATTATCGGGAAAAGTAGGGGGAAATTTGTCATGTGTGGTTATATACAATTACTTATGCAGGACACAAAAAATCATGAAATGTGAAAAGGAAAAATTATAATGTGAACTTTAGGAAATTAAGATTCTCTGTCTTCAAAATATTCTGTTAGGAAAATGAGAAGATAAGTGATGAATTGACAGCAAAGCATTCGAAATACACAGATATGATAGAGAACTTGCACTTAGAATTTATAAAAAATTCTCCTAATTCAATAAGAAAAAAGGAAATGGCTCCGTTAAAAAATAGATAAATAATTTGAACCTACATTTCATCTAAGAAGATATGAATATCGGGGCGCCTGGGTAGCGCAGTCGTTAAGTGTCTGCCTTCGGCTCAGGGCGTGATCCTGGCGTTCCGGGATCGAGTCCCACATCAGGCTCCTGGGCTGGGAGCCTGCTTCTTCCTCTCCCACTCCCCCTGCTTGTGTTCCCTCTCTCGCTGGCTGTCTGTCACATAAATAAATAAAATCTTTAAAAAAAAAAAAAAAAAAAGAAGATATGAATATCAATTGATACATGAAGAGGGATTCAAAACTGTTCATTATTAAAGAAATGCAATTTTCTTCTACCAGCCTCCACTGCAGTTAGTACTGTAAGCATTTCCTTCCTGATAAAATAGCCAGACAAAAAGACTCTTGATACCCTGGCCTTGTCTTTTTTTCCCTTGGAAATACTTGTAGGAGGACATGATGTTTGGAACTAAATAGTCTTCTTGTAACCATGAGAAAGAAAACTAAGGACAACAAGCAAACATGCTATAGTAGGTGGCAGGGAAGTTGAGCAAGAGACTGGGTCTTGCAGAACGAAATGGAATCTTCTCCAGACGTGCTATGTGACCTACTATTAATTGGGTTAGCTGTCAACTGCAGCCAAACAATATTAATGTGGGAAATACGATAACTTAATAAAGTAACAAGTGTTAGAAAAGGATGTGCCTACAGGTCTGACTCTAAATATTACTGCCCTTTCTTTTAGACACTAAGTGATACACACATGGATCTTAATGCACACAGGTGTAATGCGGTGACAGGTTTCAAAATACACAATAAATGAGGACAGCTGTGTGCACTGACATAAATAATTGTGGTGGCCTAGGCCACTGTCATGCCTACTGACATCTGTACTTAAATTTTTACTCAAGTTTAATTCACTTGAAATTAATCTTTTTTTAAAAAAATACCTTTTATTTATTCTAGAGAGAGAGCACGAGCAGGAGGGGCAGAGGGAGAAGGAGAGAGAGAAGCTCCAGCAGACTCTGCACTGAGCCTGGAACCCCACACAGGGCTCGATCTCACGACACTGAGATCACTACCTCAGCGGAAACCAAGAGTCAGACACTTGACCCACTGCACCACCCAGTGTCCCACACTTGAAATCAATCTTAAACTTTTCCTGAGGTTTCCCCTTCCGTTTCATCCCCAGTTTTCATTATCACCCCCTTCTCTTAACTCCTTTGACATTTACAATGCATTTAAAGTTAACAAGTCACCTATTGTAGGAACAGGATAGAGGGGAGCCAAACAAGTTTTTCACACGCCTCTCTCCTCACAGGAAATAAATATTACTCAGTGTATTCTGGAATATCCAGAAACAAAAACAGACTAACTTACTAACTTGTAAGTAGGGTACAATAAAATGTTAGAAACTTGAGTCTTGACAAATTTGGCAGACACAAGATTTCTAGGCCAGACACACACACCTTTGTAACTCACAACACAACAAGCACAGGAGCATCAGAATTTGCACTGGTTCCCTTTGCCCCAGGTCCCACGGCGAGGACGCAGTGTGGGCCCTGACGAGTGCTGTGCATGCTCTGGGTTTGTGTGGCAACTGACCATCACTGACTTTGGAAAAGCTGCTCTTTTATATGAACAAGCAAGCAGTAAGCAAGTCTGTGCTTTTCCCAGGAGGAGACATTATCGCAGTCCTCAAGACTCATCCCTACAAACACAACCTGAAATTCAGCCCACGTAAAGAATAATCAGGGCCTTGCATTTTTGTGTACCCTGTAAGAACGGGCAGGGGCACTCAGACCCCTTGATGGTTTGCCTCACCCGATACAGAGTAGGTCTCTCTGTGTCTCAGAGGTCACTGTTGGGCCACATACTTTGCTCTAGCTTATGGATTTAGATTAATCATGAGTCATACCATGGAGGGCCTCATTGCTGTTTAAAAAATATTATGGTTCACTAGCCAAGAAGTGGGAGAGTAACTACAAATGTCCTATATCAACAAAATGATGAGAATATTTTCAGATTTCCTTTTGTTAATCAATCTGGAAAGTTATTAATTGGAATGAAGTATGTTTTTGTTAAAAAGTATGAATGTATAAAATGCAGTCACCAGTGGATGGCAGCTGGGGGTCAATTTGCTTCATCAGATGATTTTCCTCCTAACTTGACCCTTTATAATAGGAAGATTCCTTAACTGAGAAGGAAGAAGTGAGAACAGGTACCTGAAGGAGGATAGGCATGATTGAAACCAAGAACAGGAGAGATTCGTGCTGTGGGCAGGGGTGTGGCACTGATAGCACCTGCAGCAGCCCAAGGGCTCAAGGTCGGGGGGCGGGGGGGGGGGGAAGAAAGGCATAGAAGGGAGACAAATGAGCAACACAACATTGTGGATAAAGGACACAAGAAAAAGGAGAAAGATGAATTCAACTACCTTACAATACAGACAAGAGCAACCATATCATGTAATACTACTATAACCCATATTTAATCTCTACTATCTGCCACTTAAAGTGCTTTTTATCTATATACTCAATTATATGATTTTTAAATGGGCAATATTGAAAGGAATATTTTTTAAAAAGTAGATGAAATTGGAAGTGAATGTGTTGAAACCTTTAGGATATGGGTTAATAAACCACAAAAGAGAAATATTCATGAGAGAAAACGTCCAAATAGTGTATTTGTATAAACATATAACTGGTATACAGATGACTACTTCTGGGAGGAAAAAGTCTGAGCCAATTGTTTGTATAATGTCAGCCTGTCAGCCTGAGGCACAGATGATCAATTTATTTTTATATATGTTCCAGTGTGTGATGACACATTTCGTGATGATGGATCTTATGAGCTTTGTAAAGAAGATATTCTATGTTATATTCTTTATTTTAGAATATTTTGCTTTGCCTTTTCTTTATGAAAAAAAATAGCTTCTGGAATTCAAGAATACAAGCTCTACCATGGAACTTGGGAAAATTAATCAACTTACAAGGTGTGTTATGGGCTGAATCTTGTCCCCCAAAATTCACGTGTTGAAGTTCTAACCCCCAGTAGCTCAGTTGTGACTATGGTTGGATACAGGGTCTTTGAAGAGGTAATGAAGTTAAAATGAAGTCATTAGGGAGAGCCTTAATCCAATTATAACTAGTGTCCTTATAAGAAGAAATTTGGACACAGACATGCACAGAGAGAAGACCACGTGAAGATGTAGGGAGAAGATGGCCATCTACAAACCAAGGAGATAGGCTTCAGATAAAACCAACCCTGCTGACACCTTGACCTTGGGCTTCTAGCTTCCAGAACTGTGAAAGAATAAAAAATTTTTAAGTCACCCAGTGTATAATACTTTGTTATGGTAACCCTATCAAGCTATTATAAAATGTCAGTCTTTTCATCAATGAAATGGGGGTGAAAATTACTTATCTCATAGGGGACACAGGCTAAAATGGTATTTTCTCTTTCTTTCTCCATCTTCATTTCTCCACTACTTAAAGCAACCCTGTGTTCTAGGGT
Source organism: Ursus arctos (assembly GCF_023065955.2). Classification (NCBI taxonomy): domain Eukaryota; kingdom Metazoa; phylum Chordata; class Mammalia; order Carnivora; family Ursidae; genus Ursus; species Ursus arctos. The sequence continues at coordinate 19,553,592 of NW_026622764.1, forward strand.
GGATAAACAAAGCTGAGTTAATTATATAACTCATGCTCACCATATATGTTAACTCAACTGAAATGGTGAACATATATTGTATATAATGAAACACAGTTTTCTTTTAGAAGATCTGCTCTTTTATATTTTTATAACACTGATAAAAAATATACAACTTTACCTACACTGATTAATTTCCTTAATGCTGTGGAATCTGATATAATTCAAGCCTGAATTTCTGCTATCCTACATAAATAGCTTTTTAATATGTATTATATAAATCTGAATATTAATATAGCAACATAAAGATATTTTACCAAAGAGGAATGTATTCATATGCTCACTTCTCAAACACAATTTTTGTATTTCTCTAGATTCTGCTATTTCTGATCATATTTCACATTCGTATTTTCACATAATTTTACTTAGAGTGTTTGTATACTCACACTGCTCCATTATTGTTATTATTATTGGTTATTCATAGGAGTCATTTCACATGCCATTAGTTACATAATTAAATACATATTCAATCATGTGAATATGCTATATCTTATATAATTATTTTTATTACTGGATGTGCAGATGAATTAAACAAGTTCAATTAATCAATTAATATTTAACTTGTTTGTAATAAAACAATTTGTGAAGTGTAATTTTCTTATTAATTACATAATGCTACAATATGGCTTCTGTGAAGCAACTTGCTAAAATCTAGTCTATTAATTCTTGGTAGCCTTGGAGTTCTAATTTATTTAAAGTACAGGTCATATTTTAGTGTAAACAATACATTGTAGAGAGAGCTTACAACAGTAACTAACAATTGATGGCATTAGTACAATTTTTTTAACAGTACAGCTTGAAGAGCATTCTTTAAATTTTTGGTACACATGATTTTCTTTATCAAACACACCATGAAACACACCATTACAAATCTGAATTTACCATAGGGGCACACTAACTTGCATTTCAAATTACTAAGGTAAAAACCACTGCACAGAAAATGAATTATTTTTATAAAATAAGAGTATACATTTAGTAGCCTTCTAGTGTATATACTAGGAAACCGTGGTGCTGAAAACTGCAAGAAATATATGCACTAAAGTGCATTAGTTTTTGATGATCTCTTTGAAAGCAATTTCTGTTCTTTGAGGAAGGCTCTGCTTAATTATAAATTCAATTTCATGCAAGTCACTGTGATTTTGATTCAATGTTCAATCCCACCTGACAATCTGCAACTATAAATTAACTCTCAAGGCTTATGTATTGTACCCTGAGATATTGATCACTAAGGTTCATAGACACTAGTGCCTCCAGTATGATGGTTTGTTCACAATCTCTGATATGCATTTGTATGCTACTGTTAATTCTTAATAATGCAGGACTGCTGAGATTTGGGCAATTTCTCTTTCTCTGTGTCTCCTATAATGGTTTGTCAAATGGGGAATATAGAAAAATTAAAAATTGCCTTTAAGTCACTGGGCAAAGCAAGGATTATTCATTTTTTCTGTTCAATGCACAGACTTAAAACTTTTGCTCTTGTATACATTTAGTGACAGATCTGCGCCAGTCCTGAACCTTATATTTGTTCCTAATGTTGCCCAACACCAATATTTCTTTTATCTTGAACAGTTATCTGTGGATACCTACACATGACATATGTCAAATTATTAATTTGCTAAACAAAAAATGACCTTAGTTCAATGATGCTGAATGGTCGTAGGACTAATGAAACTATCACAGTGACTTGAGCAATAGTCAAGAGTAGCTCAGACAATATATCCAACTGGACAATGAAATTACATTTCAAATGAGGCCTCTAAAACATATTATTGACAACTTGATTGCACGAAGGAATATTAGTGCAAAATGTTGAATTAACATAAAAATACTATTGACATCTTAACAAGAATACAAATGGAAATTCAAGTATAATATATTTAAATATTTAAAAGTTATATAGTTTAAAACAAAAGATTTATGTCAAGTTATGGCATTTATATGAATGAAAGTATGCAAAGTATCAGAGATGGTTGAATTTAATACTGCAAACATCCAGATGTTCCGCTGATGGGCAGGGAACATTTGAATGAACAATTTTTTTTAAAATATATAGTTTTAAAATATTTTGTTCTAAAAGTGTCTAAGTTTCATTCCAGAAAAAAATATTTAAGTTGTTAGAATCGAGCTTTTTGCATAATTCAGATTTTATTGGCAGTAATGATTGTTGGGAGAGAATCTTTCATGGGTCTCTAACATATTTGGTAAGCAGAGTCACTGGCTAACCTTTGTTTCGGACTGTTTTCAAGAATGTTTGTATGGTGAACAGCCTTGGAAATTAGTATTGTTCTCTGAAGCAAAGGGCAGGCATGTTTATCTCATAATTAAAGATTGAGATTTAGGAAACCATTGGCTTTTTTTTTTTTTTTTTTGGTCACCCTGTGGGAAGTAGGGCTTGGGTAACCACCATGAAAATGTAAATTTTCTACCATCATTGCTATGAATAATAAAATGCTTTTGGTCTCTAACTCAGGAGTCTTCTAAAAGAAACAATGAGACTCTGGCCAGCTAACAAATAGTTTGCAAGTAGGGTAAAATCTGTGAGCCTTTAGAGGCATGAGGCAATAATCTAGATATTGAATGTTAAATATGTTTTACATTCTTAAGTAATAAAATATGAAATAGCAATGTGTTAGTATTCAATCATTTTGAATAATTATGTATCATGTTGCTATAATCAAGATTATGATGCAAGATATAATTATTAGCAATAATCACCAAAAGTGTTAAATAATAAAATGCACAATATGTTATCTCATAAATATATTATGAAACATGGAAATTAAATAAAAAATAAAAAAATTTTATTATTTCCATAATTGAGCAAAGATTATCTTGCTCAAAATTTTTAAAGTATCCATTAAAGTTTAAATGCAAATTCCAGTTAATAAAATTAAGTCATAATATTCTCAATAATTCTGAACAGTATTTTTAAAGTTTAATAAATGATAAATTTATTAATTTTTATAATTCTGTCAACCAATGTCCATCTAATTTCCAATATAAAAACTATGTTAGATTTTATGCAATTTATGTTTAGAACACATATATACAGGGGCGCCTGGGTGGCACAGCGGTTAAGCGTCTGCCTTCGGCTCAGGGCGTGATCCTGGCGTTACGGGATCGAGCCCCACATCAGGCTCCTCCGCTATGAGCCTGCTTCTTCCTCTCCCACTCCCCGTTTGTGTTCCCTCTTTCACTGACTGTCTCTATCCCTGTCGAATAAATAAATAAAATCTTTAAAAAAAAAAAGAACACATATATACAAATTTAAGTATAATATGTATTGATTACTAAAATGTTCCTCTCTATTTGAGAGAAAGGGGATAAGAATAAACAGTATAGAATCCCTCTGAAATGTTCTTAATCACCAGAACCAATTGCCCATTGCTTGAAGCTGAAGACTGGAATTAAAATATGGATCTACTTCCCCTTTCTCCTAATTCAGCTCCTGTGACAGCATCTATGTTCTCTTCAACCTCACCTATGAAAGCTAACACTGGGCTTCCTAGGTTCAAAGTTTTTCCATATCCCTCAAAGAGGTGAGAACAGAAAGAAGGATGCCAATATATTTAAGTTCTAATAGAGCCAAGGATGTACATTTGACTATCCCATCTTCCTACTTATTTTATATCAGGGTCAGGGCTCATAATGGAGAAATGGACAGAAGTGACCAATCTGTGTTATGCTCTTGGCTCTACACAATAATTTCACAACAGCTCTGACACTATTCAATTATCTTTTTTCCAACACAGCTTACTCAGTAAAAGATCTGGTTTGATTATTATTAAAGTATTAATGACCCGGCCTACTTGCCTGAATTGGAACAACTCTAGGGGCCATCTGAGCTCCAAGCTTTCTGTGGAATGAATTAAGACCTTGGTTATGACTGCACTGCAGCAAATGCCTCCCTCTGATCAGTCACTGCTTTCATACCCTCACAGTAGTTAATCCCAAGGCATTCTCCAATTAGTTCCCTGCAGGTAAATACCAATCTCAGAGTCTGTTCCTCAGAAAACCCTACCAAAGAGAATTGGTGCCTGACAAGGTCCAAGGAAACAGACTCTAAAATGGGATTTTGGAACTGATATCCACTCAGAGCTGACAATTCTTCTTCCATCACTGGTGGTAGTTGTCACAATGACGTTAGCATACCATGTATAATTGTTAAATTTCTCCTTCTTCTTCCTCCTCCTCTTCTTCCTCCCCCTCCCCCTCCCCCCTTCTCTCCCTCCTCCACCTCTTCCTCCTCTGCCTCCTCCTCCTCCTTCTTCTCCTCCTGCTCCTCCTCCTCCTGCTTTTCATAGTGGTGAAGTTGGATGGGATACCAATGAAAGAGAATGCACTGGTGGGTGATGGATGGGTCACTTTAGACAGGTTCAAGTATAGTAGTAATTGCAAAGACAATAAGCACTGATGCACTGAAGAAATACAATAAAATGCTTAGAATGATTAATTCACTAAATGAGAGTCAATGCTGAAAGTTAGAGGGCCTCTTTTGTAGTATATAAAGACTCTTAGTTCCTGCAGCAAGAGGGCAGAGAGCTGATGATAAAACCTCACACTTCATTTTAAAAACAGGAGAGCCTTAGAGAAGGTTGAATTCTCCATCTCTAGCTAGTCTCCTACAGAGAAATAAAGCCTTAATTGGAATAAGTGCGATTCTTTGACTTGGAATGGCAATGTTTGAAGTCAAGCCAACTGAAAAGCCTTGAAACCTCCTAAAACATGGACACACTTTGAATCTGCAGCAATGTATCCCACTCCTTTCTGTTAGATTTCATACAAAAAATAACACTTGACAAGACATCCTACCCCAATTTTATCCTTGATCTTGGCCAAAATGTATAGAAAAAGTCAAATTACACCATAATTCAACTAACAGTCTACATTTACTGCCTTGTCCTAGTGCTATGTTAGTTATTTTAACCTCTGTTAAAATGTAGTCCAAAGGGACTTGAGACGCTCTGAACATTTTAAAGAATACTACAGAAATTAAATTGTATAAGCAAGAAGTGGCAAGTAAGCTGGAGGACTTGGTAAGAAAGATGTGCTCCAAATGATGGGAAATAAATTTGTGAAGTCTTCAGAGTCTGCGAAGTAGTTTTTAATAGTAGCTGGAGTCTGGGGCATATCAGTACATCTGCTCCAAAGTAAAAGACAAATCATTGTATCTCACACCTCCTACCTCTAAGAAGGAAGCATAATACGTGGTAGACCTCTTCTGGGGGTAGCATTTTTCACATCTTAGAACATTTCTCTTCCCCTTCTCTTGGGTAACACACAAAAGGCTATAAACTTTGGATGTGGCTAACAGCATAGGTCAAGGCAGCCGTGCAAATGGCATCACCAATTGGTCCAAACCATCTGCAGTCCCTATGGTATTAAAGGTATCTTGGAAAACATAATGTATAGAGTTTATAACAAGCTCCAATTGGACTATCACAACATTGGCCCCTAGGGTTTTGGGGCAATGTTATGCCACGTGCAGTAGATAATTATGTACCATTTTACAAACAGCTGCTGTCATGCTACTGATCCTTGGTAGGGGTGGAACACATGAAATGGAATATCAATGTTCATGTGATCAGAAATGCCCCGCAGTGGCTTCATCCTGTTAGGTCCACAAATTCACTCACACTATCCATCATAACTTGAAAGTGGTACATCTGGGATTGGACAAGAGCAGGCACAAAAAAAAGCCACAGGAAAGCTGTAGGCACAAGTGGCCCTGACTCTAATGTCAATGTTGCACTGGCACTTTTTCACTCACACCAATGGCCAAATGATGGGGTACTTCTTGATCTGATGGAAGATAAGAAAAATGGCAGTCTTGTTTTATGGTCAATATATGGGTACAATCTGAGAATGGACTGCTTTTTGTTACGGTCCCCCCTTTCAGGGATGGCTGTCAAAGGCAGAAGAGAGGAGAATTCCTTCCAGTGGACAGAGCTTTGGAATGTATATCTAGTGATTCACTTCCGATGGAAAAAGAAAAGGCTGATAAAAATATGTATGGGCTCATGGGCGGCGGCAAATGGCTTGTCTGCTTGGTCAGAAACCCAGAAAAGATTAGAAGATGGAAAGCATGTCAATCTGGGGAAGCAGCATTTGGTTGACCTGTGGAAGTGAGCACATACTGTAAAGAGCTTTGTGTTGCACGTTAGTATCCACTGAAGGATATGCATCATTAAAGAGGCAATACCCAACTAAGTGTGCAAAATGGCTTTGCCAGATGACCATGGCTAACCCAATACTGGTCGGATGATAGCCATGATGCAAGGGGTGGAGGATGCAGGCTACGAATTGGCCCAACACCTTGTACTCCTACACACAAAGACTGATCAAGCTATTGCTGCTCTTGCACATCTAACCTCCGGAATGAGATCCATGCTGAGTCTCCATTTCAGCACTGCCACAGAAGGAGACGCAATGGCAACAACTTGGTGATAAGTGATTATGTTGTACTTCTTCCATTCTGTAAGAGTAATGATGTATCTTCACTAGAACACATGATCTGCCAAGATAGAATGCCATAGAGTATTCCAATGGACCAAGTCCAATGGACTATAGTAAACAATGCTTCAGTGAACATGGGAGTGGATATATCTCTGATATCTCTGATATCCTCAACTCAGTATTTTTGGACAAATACCCCAAAGTGGGATTGCTAAATCATACAGTATTTATATTTCTAATTTTTTGAGGAACTTCCATACTGTTTTTCTTAACAACTGCAATAAGCTAAGTGAAATAAGCCAGTCAGAGAAGGACAAATATTAATGTAATATTACATGTGGCATCTAAAATAGTCAAATACATAGAAGCAGAGAGTAGAATAGTGGTTGCCAGGGGCTAGGAGGAGGGGGAAATGGGGAATTGCTATTCAACTGATCTAAAATTTCAGTTATGCAAGATAATGTTCTAAAGATCTGCTGTGCAACATTGTGCCTATAGGTAACGACACTGTGCTGTACAGATAAAAATTCATTAAGAGCATAGATCTCATGTTAAGTGTTCTTACCACATTAAAAAAGAAAAGTGAAAAATAGAAAACAAATGAGGATAGTTAATATCTTTGACATTTAAGGGAATTTACAGAGGAGATGTTGGTATTACTTTGCTCAATTTTGATAATAAATGAACAAGTGTAGCATTCATAGACTGAAAAGGTCATAATGATAAGGCACTCAGATCCATCAAGGATGGGATTCTGGGTCTCCCCACCAGGCAAGCTGCCCAGGGGGCAATGGAAATCTGGAATCAGTACAAGAGGATGACGATGAACATCAGTTGCAGCCTCTAGCTTGTTTCCACTGCCTGTCCTCCTGTAAATTTCCCTAAGAAAAGAGACAACAATTCTGAAGGAGCTTCTATCAGAATTGTTTATATAAGGGATACAGAGTAAGCAGGAATGGATTATATTGCATGTTGCAGTGTGCCATTAAGATCTGCTCTTGAAGACTGAGGCACTCCTTCCCCAGGCTACTGGGAGCACTGTAAGCCTGAGAGCTCAGTGGAGATAAGCTTGAGGAATTGCCTTTGGCTAAAACGAGTTTACCCTATGGCCCTGGACAGTGCACATTCAAAGAGTGGCTGCTTTGTCTGAATTCTGAAGAGCCTTGCCAGCTCCAGAGCTCCCTTGGACTTGACTGGCTGGTGCCTCTGCTGTGACTGCATTGCAGTTCCGCCTCCTCCCTTTGAGGAAGTCTATATCCTCCGCTCTCCAATAATCTACCTGCATGTAAACCTCCCTCCCAGAGTCTATTTCTGGGGAAGCCAACCTAAGACAACTAACTTTATGGAAGATTAAATTAGTTGAATGATTTGGTTAGTTTTAATTCAGAAGTGCCATTACACATACTCATTGTTTGTAGTTAATTGCTACTGTAGTATTTTCCTTTGCAAAATGCTTTTATGTGGAAAAAGCATCAGAGACTTTATCCTTTGTTTCAGGACTGATGCTAACTCTATGGCATTCCTTCTGTATTTCTATTTCCATAATTAATGGATAACTTGCTTTGGGGGATTTAGTATACTTTATCTCAATTTCTGTTCAACCACTTGTTTAAATTCTAACTGTAATTCCAAAGGATAAATGAAGTTGGTTGCCTGACAGTGAAGACTACTGTATTTACTACTTTTCCCTGACTAGAAACAGACTGGAAAATACCTTTGACTTTAAGTTGATTAATAATCACTCTTCTAGGTGTTCATACTTTTGTATACTACAGACACAGGGCAAGGGATTCTTGAAGAGTATTTCTCAGTTTGGGATCCTAGTTATAAGCAAAGAAAATAATTCTGCATATATAATTAAGAAGGGAATTCATCAAGAAGGCATCAAGTACCCTACACACACACAGTTTCCTCATTCTCAATTAATACTTTTTAAAAGGGTACACAGTATCTTTTTCTGTAAAGGTACGCTTGAAAATGTTTTATTTTAGCCTTTGTGGGCCATACAATCTATCATACTTGCTAAAATCTGCCTTTGCAGCATTAGAGAAGTCTAGACAATATGCAAACAAATTAACATGGCTGTGTTCCAATAAAACTTTATTTACAAAAGTGGTAACAAGCTGGATTTGTCCCAAGACTTAATTTATTGACCTCTGCCGAAAGCAGTGAATTTATTCAACTTTCTATGTATTCTCATTCCCTCCCGACCCCTCACATTTTTTAGTCATTCTGTCAGATCTATGTTGTCAGAACACAAATCACTTGCAGACTCTTCAATCACCATTATGTCTGCTTTTTGTCTGGATGTAAAAAAAAAAAAATTATATAGTACACCTCTAGCCTTTTGAGAAAGCCTCTCCAATTATATTTTGGTTCCTGGAGTCTCTACATAATCATAAAGGTTGTTCCATGACCTTTATATCTGAAGTTCTATTTGATTACAAATAATATCCCTGGTTCACATTTTCTTTCACATTTACTTTTTTTTTTTTCTTTGCACATGTTGTCACCAAAAATGCCTGACACTAATCTAATTTTCTATCCCTTAAAAGTGACCCGGTCTTTTTGCTTGTGTGGCTAAATGATTTTTTGTTCCTTTTCTTTACAGTTCAGTATTACTATATTTGACTCAGCATTACACATTTTGTGCTAATTGCCACGTTAAACAATGTGCCTTTAAAAAGTCGGTCTGTATTTTCTCTTATTTTCATTGTTTTATTATGATTTTTAGTAGTTTTCTTATATTGCTTTGCCTTCTTTGAGAATTACTATCATCTGTAGAATAGGTCTTCTTTGCTTGTCTTCTGTATCTAAAATTGTCCTTCAAAAATTTTTATATCTCATTTCAAAATTTTGTTGCAATTAATTTTTTTCCTTTATAGGATATATTTTTTCTTAAAAAATTTCATTAGTCTACTCAATGTACTCTAACACAATATCACACATTGGGTGGCTTAAACAACAGGAATTTATTTTCTCATAATTCTGGAGGCTGGAAATCCAAGGTGAAGGTGCTGACAAGGTTTATTTCTCCAGAGGCCTCTCTCCATGTCTTGTAGGTGGTGACCTTCTTATGTCCTCACTTGGTCTTTGCCCCATGCACATACACTGCCCGCGGCCCTTCCTTTTCTAATGACACCAGTTTTACTGGGTTAGATTCCCACCCTTATGACTTCATTTAAATCCTAATTAGCTACTTAAATGTCCCATCTCTAAGTACAGCCACACAGGGATTAGGTGGGGGCGGAGGGGTGGCTGGACAGTTCAGTCTGTAGCAAATGTTTTTTAAGATGTCTGTTTATTCTTGTGTTACTTCTAGTTTGGTCTTGGTTTCTGAAATCTTTTCCTGGTATTACTTTTTTCTTGAGCAAACAAGCTACATTTTCACTTCCTCCTATTGACCATGTATTTTATTTCTAAATATTACTAATTCTGATTTATATGTTTTTCATGCTTGTATTATTTTCTTTATATCACTTAGCTCACTTTGTAGTTTGCTTCTATATTTTGCCTTGTATTTCTGGTGTGTCTTCATTTTCTTCAAGGATGCTACTCACATTTTTTTGCTTTTTTTTTTTCTTTTGAAATATCGTTGAATTGAGTTCAAAAGCTAGTCTTTTCTATTTCTCATGTTCAGGTGAGTTGAACTTTTTTTGGGGGGGGTGGCAAGAAAAGGGAAGCAGTTTTCTGTTGGGGCCAAGATACAGCAGAATAACTTCAAGGGTCATATCGGTAGTGTTCCTTCAATTCTTGTTCTCAAAAAGTAATTAAAATATCCCCTTGTCATATACTTTACATGACTCCTCTGTTCCTCCTCCCATTCATTTACTATCAGGTATCTCTCTCTCCTGTACCCTCAAATTGCCTGCCTTGATCCATTTGTGTATTTGTGTTCTATTATTTTCCTCATTATGGGACTTACTTCTTTTGTCTATCTATCTATCTATCTATCTATCTATCTATCTATCTATCTATCATTTCTGAAAGGTCTGTGGATCCAGACAACCTCCTACATCCTCTCCTGTCACTCTCCTGTAATCACCTTTCCCAGTTTATCTGCTAGTCACAGAACGGCACTTGGAGCCTCCCATCTATGTGACAGTACCCCTTTCAACGCGTGACCTATTTGGTGATTGTTAGGCTATCTGGTTCTTAGGACCAATGGAAGCCTCTTGTCTCTCCTCCTCTGGCTACTGCTCATTGGATTTTTATATATGCATCTCTCCTGCCACTGGTGATTTGGCCCCACTTGCATTAGTTATGCTGTTTGTGGTATTCTGTTACCTAGTTTCCATGAAGCTTTCTTATTTTCCATCCTAGTTTCTCTTCTCCCTGAGGGGATTAGGACAGATTCAGGCACCACACGCTGCCTCCTTGTCAATAGCCATCATGTATTATTGTATGACTGCTCAGGATGGCTTTAATGTTCCCTGCATACTAAACTTTATATAGGCTTGTTCCTGACTCCAAGCACCTGCCCTCTCTATTCTTAGAGCATTTACTTTAGAAAACATGCAATTGTAAACTCTTTCTCTGCTCCTTTGAGATATAAATCTTCTCCCAGCTTCTGGCCAGTTTTACAACCCAGGACTTTCTCAAGGAACCAGGAGTCATCCCTTTGAAATGTAATCATCAGGGAATGTAGGGCCTCTGTCTCCTAGTCTCTGTAGGAGGGTAAAACTTTGGTAAATGCCACTCCAACCACATTAATCAATCCTAATGTGCTCTAGTACTTTTCCTCCTCACATTAGCACATAAAAACTCTCTCATCTTTTATTTTGGTGGAGTTGAGTTCAATCCCTTTCTCTTACTGAAATAATCTTGACTCTTACAAGTCTTGAATAAAGTCTCCCTCGCCTAACTTCCTAACGCTGTCCATGAAATTCTCCTTTGACACCTTGGTGCATAATTTATGCAACAACTATCTTATTATTAGATAGATGAGTAGTCAGTGTTTATGGCTGTTTATCTTGTTTTGATTTCCTATATAATATAAAGTGTATTTGAAAATATACTTTATAGGAAATGGTTTTCTATGAGATAAAACTGGAAATGCTGATTCAAAAAGTATATGCTTCTAAAAGTCTGATCAATTTAAAAAATATTTTTCTAAAATTTTCATAAAATTTTAATATTAATTAACAACAAAAAACCATGACAATAACATATATACATGGGAGTACATGAATTCTGAATGCATTGCTAGTAAGTTTGCTACAACTATTAAGTCAAGTGGAAAAAAGAAGCATCATTATTTAATTTGGAGCTCTTTAGTATTTATCTTAATATAGCTTTTTTGTGGGTGTTGTTCAAAGTAAGATGTGTGGCATATCAATTGCTCAGTACCTGCTGTTGCTTGTGATTAAGAGACAGACACTGTTCACAGGAAATTGTCTTGTAATTACTACCAAAAAAAAAAGCAATCAAGACAACTATTGTCTTCTTATATTTTAAAGAGAGAACTAAATTAATCCAGAACCTTTATTTGAACATCACAACTCATTTAACTTAAAACTGTTTTCACAAAATATCTACCACCCATGGTGATGTCTCCCAGTGATGTTAGCTGTCTTACGTTTGTGAGTATCTAAGCTGACCTTTTAAAACTTAACACCACTCCAAAAAATTTCAGAAAAATGAATGCAGGAAATACTAAAGACCTTATTATCAGCCTCTGAATTAATGTTTTTCAATAATTAGCATGTTAGGGGATTTAATCATCTTCAACACTAAGGTTTTAATCTTGGTTTTGTTTTCTTAAATCTTATAAATCTATTTCTATCTAGATACTATTTATATACTATATATTTATACTATTTATATAGCATTTATACTATTTATATATAGTATTTATACTATTTATACATATTTATACTATATATAAATATATATACTATATATTTATATAGTATATATATACTATATATTTATATACTATATATATATACTATATAAATCTATATAAATCTTATAAATTTCTATCTATATACTTAAATCTTTAAAAGAGCAGAAGAGTGGTGCCTGGATGGCTCAGCAGGTGAAGCACGCAAATCTTGATCAGGGTTGTAAGTTTGAGCCCCACGTTGGGTGTAGGGATGACTTAATCTTTAAAAAAAAAAAAAGTGGTAGAAATCACCCTGGGAACCAAAACACAAGTCTTCTGAAGATTAAGAAAAAGCATTATGAAAAATATTATATGTAAATTTTTATATGCTATCCAGAAGAAATTTGGGGGAAAATCAGAGAATTTTTTTGCTTATTTCTGGCTTTTTTTATTCTTAATGTTTGTACTAGAGAATCCCAAAAGATAAAAATCATCTGTTATTCCCTTTATTGTAAGGGCGATGGACAGAAATTGTGGAAACTAACAACAATTAGAATAAGAGACTGTGTTTTATATTCAGATGGACAGACAAATTAGTAGGTTCAATGTAAGCATTCAATAATTGGTAACCATTATTTTTGCTATTTTAAGCCCTGGGACTAAGCATACAAAGAGACAGAGTGTTTTTCCTCAAGGACAGGGCAATGACGAGAAGCACGAGCAAGTCAATAACTGCAATAAAACATGGCAAATGTCATAATGAAAGAATATAAGGGAAGACCTTGGTTGCATAGATTAGTAATTAAAGATTCTGCCTAGGAGAATCACAACAGGCATTACTGTAGAATTCCACCTTAATGTAGTAACATTTAAAAGAATTAGCATGATTTCACTAGAGCTGCCAGCTCATCCTTAAATTCCCACTATGTTGAAGGATGGAAAAAATAAAATCTGATTGTGTATTCGGAAATCAAAAAAAATACATGCAATAACTTTTAAATTACTATTCTTTTTTTTCTCAGTTGAATGATTAGGTATCAATCTGTGACCTGTTTCTTACATGTATTTTAGAATTTGGCCTCATTTCATACCTACCACACAATTTTTAGAATGCTATGATCTAAAAATTTACATACTTGGGCTAACAGACTGTAGGGGAGGAAAACGTTTCCTTGACTCTCTAGGGTCTCTGGCTGGGTCTGAAAATTAAACTGACACAGACAGATTAACCGGAGAGAAGCATGCAAATCTATTTAATGTGAGTTTTATGTGACTCGGGAGCTTTCATAAGGAAACGAAAACCAAAAGAAACAGACCAGAGTATTTTGATACTAAGTTTGATGAGAGTGGGCAGTCGTGGAGGAACATAGTAGGCTAAGGAGGATGGGGTAAGTGTACTAAAGCAGAGGAAACAGCAGACTGCTTGTTGAGGTCCTTCTCAGTGTCCCTTTGTCCCAGGTATAGGGAGGGCACCTTTCACATGAGAGTTTTATGACCCGCTTCAGAGGAAGGGGTGTGGGACAATGCCAGACTGACTCTCCTGCTTTCTGCGGTTTACTCAAACTCCCTCCGCTTAAAATATTCAATATGCCAAAATACCATATTGTGGTATAATGTGTCCTGAACACCACACACACACACACACACACACACACACACACACACCCTAATATTCATGGGGATTTTGCTGAGCAATATGCATTTTTTTATTGTTAACTTGACTGCCAGAAGTTGCTGACAAAACAGAGCAGACTGAAGCTTTCCACTATTTGTCTCAAGTTAAGTTATATGTCTATCTTTTTCTGTTTCTTTTGCCAGCTAAGGCATTTCATGGACTCTATTCTAAGGATAATCGGATACTCATTTTTCTACTGCAAATGAGGGAGTAAAACTTCATATTTTCACACAGTAGTGTGAGATTTAGACATTGTAGCAGACCTGGGCTTTATCAAAAACAGCATTCCAAAAGTCAAACACTTACAAAACTTAAGAATGCTTAACCACACTAAAATATTACATATCTGGTACTTTTAGAAGATTGAAAATTTCTAGCTAATAAAGTTTTCTTTCTAGTGATTAGCTCTCTAGTATCGAAGACACATAAACACACACACACACGCACACAGTATTTCTTTAATAGCTTAGACAAAAACTTAGATGAATGGTTTCACAGACTTTCTTGTGTCCATAAGGAAGGGAGTTGTCTGCTCTATTTTTATGACTTGAGGTACTGTACAATTATTTGCTGGTGTCTTGGGGGTTCATTATCATGTCTAGACTTTTAATAGCCCTGTATTAAATATCTCTGCATCTCTTGGTTACAGAATACTGTTTGTTCTTCCTCAAGTTAATGTGCCCACTTTTTCTTTCTTCTTCTTTTTTTTTAGTTAGCATTACTTCTTCATCTTTTCTTGCTGCCATTTCCTATCATACCCTATTTGTAGTCTCCATGTGGACATTCTATGTTTTTACATACTTACTGTCATTATTATTAAAGTAAACATCAGGAGTCTACACAAGACTAAAATAGACTTTCATGAATAAAATTCCTAAAGTCCAACGTGCACTGTAGTCAAATGTATTTCAGCGTTTAGCAGTATTTTTTTTTCTTTATTATTAGTGCTTAGACATACTGAAGATATAAGATGTCCACATAACGAACTTTGGAAAGATAATGACATATTTTAGAATATAGGCTATAACTAACTCCTGGTCATAAACTTGGTGAAAATGTTCCTGTGTATCCACTGCATCTTCCTCATTTATTGGATTTCAGGTAATAATTTATTGAGCTCATATTTTATAACAGATGGTGTGCTAAGGTACTTAGGCATGTTAGCACATGGAAACCACAATAGTCTAAAAGCCTTTAAAATAAATTTGAAAAAAATAATTTTCTTGTCAATGTCATGCAACTATGAAGTGAAAAATTCAGATGTGCAATTTTGCTGAATTAGTCATGTTTCCTTAAGAGGTGCTCCGCATGATCATTTCCTTTACTTAAAATTTTGTATGTAGTGACAACAATTGCAATGACAAATAATTTATATTTTTGGCAAATCCTAACTAATAGCTTTCCTTTTTTCATTATAACTAGATCTGGTTAAAAATAACCAAACTCAGATGTACAATTTTTTAAATATGAATCAAGACCTAGATAAAAATCCAGTTGGTGTTGGGCCTATACAATTAATGTTGAGTAAAAATAAAAGCATTTTTAGTTAAAATGTATGGTGAAATAAATGAAATTAAACAAAATTTTATATGCTGCAGAAAAATAACCTGACACATCATGAAAAGAAAAAAAAACCCTACAATTAAGAAAGCTGGAAAGCTGTTGTATTATGTAGGAAGTATACAGGTCAACATAACAAGGTACTTTAAAGCATGGTACTAATTTTCTTCTGAGATCATTAGATACCTTTCTAGAAAAGTTAGCTAGAGTTTGATGGGGGCAGATTTGTGCTATTCAATAAAGGCATTCAGAGTATTTTTCAACAAAAATTTTACATTAGGTCAGATAATCCAAATTTTGAGCTTCTTAAAAATTTTTTCAGAAAAATAAAAAATGCCACTGTTTGTATAAGGGACACTAATAGAAAAAAATTGTAACTCCAAACTCACTGGACTAGTACTTTAAGATATATCATGCAGAAAAAGCACTCAAAATGAACATGCACGGTGCCCTGTTTATATTGTTTTTAGACTTGCTGTCTACTTTAAAGTTACCTATTTGGGTTTTACTTTATTTGGGGGGGATACTTTTTTTTTAAGTTCATCTTCATGAATGAAAATTGGTCTTTGATGTGGAATACATTTACAGATCTGAAAGCCTGATATATATATATACATACATATATATATGCATATATATATATGCATATATATATATATTTAACTTGGTAGACAAATATACATTATTTAAAACTAAATAAGGCAAAAGTTAGAAGTTATTCATATTATACTTAAAAGTAATCTTTTCAGCAATAGGCATTCTACACACAAACAGCATCAAAATTTATTTTGAAAAGTTGTAGGAGGCAGGAATCAAACATTTACCAAAAGAAATCAATTTCAGAGATATTTTTAAAAGGCAAACATTTATATTGCTATATAACTAAAAAGTTTCAAAGCAAAGAAACTTGCAGATAGGTATTCTTATATAGATAAGAGTTTTGTATTCTAGCATTTCAGCCATTCATGTGTAAATGATCTTCTTAAAGTGCTTAAAATAATTGAAAACAGATGAATATTTTGAGAATAATAAGAATTCTCTATTCAAGCTTTTTCCTCTTAGAAAACCCCTTCTTTGAGGGGTGTAGGGTAGAACTACAAAAGTAGTCTTCAGTCCAGCTTGAATATCATGCATTTGAAATGAGCAGATCTGAATTAATGAGGTCATGAGGTCTAAGTGAAATATAAAAGTTTTTCTATGAATTTAAAAGTGGATAAAAAACAGTTGCTAGGCCTGTTTTTCCTCTTAACATACATTCTCTAACATACCCACACAAAATGGGATCTAGAGGATTTTTTAAGACCCCTTTTTAAAAGCAGTTTTAGGTTCACAGAGAAATTAAATAGAAGGTACAGAGGTTTCCCATATACCCCTGCTCTCTACCCTTCCCCCATCTCGGCCTGCCCTACTATCAACATCCTACACCAGAGTAGGACATTTGCTGTAACTGATGAACCTACATCGACATATCATTATCACCTGAAGTCCGTAATTTACATTAGAACTTATTCTTGGTGGTGTACATTCTATGGATTTTGACAGAAGTATGATGACAAGTATCTACTAATCCAGCAACATTCAGAATGGTTTCAATGCCCTAAAAATCCTCTATGTTCTGCCTAATTTTCCTTCCCTCCTCCCTAATCACTGGCAACCAGTACTCTTTATACCACCTCCACAGTTTCACCTTTTCCAGAATGTCATGTATTTGGAATCATGGAGCATGAAGCGTTTTCACACAGGTTTCCTTCACTTAGTGATATGCATTTAAAGTTCTTCTATGTCTTGTCATGATTTGATAACTCATTTCTTTTAAATAGTAAATACTATTCCATTATCCAGATCTCCCACAGCTCATTTATCCATTCAACTACTGAAGGACACCTTGGTTGTTTTCAAGTTTTGACAGTTATAAATAAAGCTGCTATAAACATCTGTGTGCAGATTTTCATGGGAAATAAATTTTCAACTCATTTGGGTAAAAGCAAGGAGCACTGCAGAACCATATGGTAAGAGCATGTTTAGTTTGTAAAAAACTGCCAACTGTCTTCCCAAGTGGCTGTACCATTTTCCACTCCCACCAGCAGTGAATGAGAGTTCCTGTTGCTCCACACTCTTAGCAGCATTTGGTTTTGTCAGTGTTTTGGATTTTTGCCATTTGTATAGGTATGCAATTGTAGCTCATTGTTTTCATTTGTAATTCCCTGATAAAACATGATGTGGAGCATCTTTTCATTTTCTTATGGGCCATATGTGTATCTTCATTGCTAGGTCTTTTCAGGCTTCTTGCTCATTTTTAGTTGAGTTGTTCATTTTTACTGTGGAGTTTTAAGAGTTCTTTGTATATTTGGAGACTTTATCAGAAATAACTTTTGCAAATAGTTTCTCCCAATCTATCAGCCTTTCATTTTTAACAGAAGAAAGAAAAAAAAAAAAAAACACCTCCATAAACTTAGTGTTCTAACTGTGCAAACTGTGCAGACAACTTATTCTAGCTCTGGGCATTGCATATGTTTTATTCCACAACATCTAACTGCTTAAACTATTCCAAAAGCCTTACGTGCATTCGGAGAACCCACAGTTTTTATTGCATCAGTTACTTTATGTTTTATAAGTTCTGTTGTTAAATTTCCTTTATATGATGGCCTGTGGAAGTTTTAGGGGCTCTACTGGGCTTTAACCTGATCGTTGAGTAAGTGGACATCTTTCTCTACAGGGGGATTGGAATTGTCACGGAGTTAAAGAACCTAAGTGACCAGGACCAGTTTGGATGGATTATATTACACCAGTGAATCTGTTACATTAGATTTCCAAATATCTACTGATAAAATTTCCTGTACTATGTACTATGGGCATGCCAAATATGTGCCACAGAGACTGTCACTCATTGGACACCCATCCCCAACCCCAGACCCAAAGGCAGGTATTTTAATTGATGAAAGGCCTTTTGTCTTATCTAGGATGACACATTTCTTCAGCATAGTGCACCAGGAAGCTGCCTCCAAGAGTGAGGAGAGCATGACAAAGTAACAAACATAAAATTCTTTATATTTTCCTTAATTAATTTCCTTCACTTTCACTTACAAACATAAAAATAAAAGGAGGCAGCTACTCACTTAAAAATGGAATTTCTTTCTTTTCCATTTAAAAACAGAAAAAGTAAGCACCCATATAACATTTATTCATTTGAGTGAAATATTACTATGGCCCTGGTGCTTCTCTAAACACTGGTTTCTGACAGTCAACAAATACACAAAATTCACTATTTTCGTAGAGTTTACATTCAAACTGGGGAGGTGGTGAATAGATGAATGAATAAAACATTATTAGATTAAAGAGAAGTAAATTCTAAAATAAAAAGAAAGCATGACAGGAAGGTTAGAAATGTGTGTGGGGGTAGGGTGAAATCTTAGAGTGACCCAAAAAAGCAACACTGAGTAAAGGACTTTGGAGTGAAGACCTGTAGGACGCACATTTGTTAGAAGCAGAAGGAAAAGCAAGTGCCAAAGCCCTGCTGTCGATAGAATGGGATATTCAAAGAACAGTAAGGAGGCCAGTGTGGCTGGAGAATCCTAAGCAAAAAACAGTCTGAGATGGTAGGAGATAGCATTTTATATTTCCCGCATGCCTTTTTATAATGATTTCATTGAATTATTTTAGCAGCCTTTCAGCACAATTATTAACATGCCATTTTATGTAGATGAAGACAGAATCAAAAAGTTACACAATTTACCTAATGTCTAATAATTAGTAAATTACACCATTTCCCCTCCCTGAGATACAGGTTTTTGGAGCCCAAATTCATCACCAATTCTGTTACAAAACAGATGCTCTTTTATAATTAAAGAAATAGTTAATGTCTAAAATGGAAACTAACCTGCCACTGAGTATCCTTGGCACTTGACTCAAAACAGCAGGCAGATCAAGTCTTGCCAATAAAATCGCTATTTCAGCAGCTTAAATCAAGCTGGGCATCGTATTTGTGGTTCTGTTCACCCATGCCAGTGTTCTGCCTCATATGTATGTCAATAAACTAGACTCAAATTTTGACTTGCTCACACAATATATTCCTAATAACGCATTCTAAAAAAAAAAAAAAAGGAATGAATTTTTGTCAAATTGTACATATCTAAGAGGAATTTAAATCACAGTGAGTCACAATTACAAAATTAATCTGTAGAATTTAGATAGTTTAGTATTGTCTTTAGTTTTCGTCTTTTTTTTTTTTTAAGATTTTATTTGAGAGAGAGAAAGAGAGCACGAGCAGGGGGAGAGGGAGAGGGAGAAGCAGACTCCCCACTGAGCAGGGAGCCCAATATGGGGCTGGATCTCAGGACCCCGGGATCATGACCTGATCAGAAGGCAGACACTTACCTGACTGAGCCACTCAGGTGCCCCAGTTTTTGTCTTTTCTTAATACTCAAATAGAAAGCAGATGAGCTGAAGTCCCATGCATGTTTCATTTGAAGATGAAATTTAAGTTTTTTTCACCTTTATTTACAAATTTATTTCAACTGAATTAGATTTATAATACTGATATTTCTTTTCAACTGATTCAGAAACTTTTATTTTCTATTCATTTAAACAAAGTAACTAGGTTCTTTCTGTAGGATTGCCTATAAGGAATCATTAATCACAGGTAGATATATAAAATCCTTGTTACTATGAACCTTGGAAAATAATAGAGTTGCCTATGTGAGAAGCAGCTATAAAAATGATCAATATCTATAGTCTAGAGGAATTTGTCCTTGTTTCTTTTGATTCAAGATTCATATTACAAAACCAAAGCTGACTTTTTCTGTCCACTAACTTAATACACATGACAAATTTCCTATCATTGGACACGTGCATTTTTCCTTATAAATCACTTTTTAGGAAATGATTCAGCTAAGTTGAGGTCGGCCTCTACCTTTGGGCCGCAACACTGATAAAATTTTCACATGTTCAAAGCATACATTTAAATGAGATCCGTCAAAACATACTGCCCAAACTTATTAAAAATCTACCTGGGCCTTTTTCAGTGATGAGCAACAGAAAAACAGACAGAAGGTCAATTTATTTAAAAACTGCAGCAAAGTGTAACAGAATACTTTAGTAATTTCATAAATATGGAGCCCCAACTGCCTTCACAAAACAAAGACGAACTATTGGCCTGCTTAAATATTTTATTTAGACATGAGACAATCAGAGAAAGTTTCAGGATATCAGTGCAAAGCACACCAAATTAATCGTCAGTCAACAGGCAAAATTCCAGGACCGCATCTATATTGTTTTGATTATTTTTTAAATTAAAAAAAATAAAGTATTTTTAAAACTAGATTATTTTTACTTCAGAGATTAAATTATAAAATTGACAAAACTGTCCTGATCGTGCAATCTCTCACAGGTCATTTTGCACCGTTTGTAAAATGAGAAGACAATGAGGAAATAATATGGACCTGAGTCTGATTTTGGTTTCATAAGATAATGTAGACATTTGGTCAATTGATAGAAATTTAAGATAAGATAAAATAATAAATAAATAAAATAAGCTTCACAGGAGCCCACTGAATATGCATACCTCTGGGTTTCTATCCTTGGGAGTTTCTTTTGTTCCTTAGATGGCTTTCTTAAACTCTAGCTGAAAAGGAACTTTTCTGTGACATCTTAAAAGACCTTCCCAGGACTGGGTTAGTTGTCACGCCTATGTATTCCTTTAGGAATCTGTGCTAGCGTGTATCAGGACAGTCATTTGATTGAACAGTACCCATTTTTCTGATCAATTGTTAGATTTCTTGTCACTGGTTTCTTGTTCACCAAGATAGTCCCAAAGTCAAGAAGAATCTTTAATACACAGTTGGTGCTTTTGAAAAATCTGTTAATCAAGTAACATAAATTAAAAACTACTATATCTTAGCATATGTTTCAAAGTGATAGAAATGGTGATAAGCCTTTTACAGATCTGATAGTATAAATGTCAATAGTAAGCCAATATATTGCATGGCACTTTGCCATGTACAAAACACTGATATAAAATGGAATGTTTGAAGCAAAAATGGGCTACACTTGATTGTTTTTAAAATATAATTGAACACTGATATATTTAACATGGATTTTTTATTTCCTTAACATAAATGATTTTAAATTAAGATACAAATCATAAGTATTCCCCATACATCTTCCTAAATAGTAGATGTAAGATATATATTTATTTTTATGCAATTATAACGTCATAGCTTTGATTTAATATAGATTCCTTTAAACACCTGTTATATAATACCTTCTTAAGAATCTTATTTCTGGAATTGCATTAACTAAAATATTCTCACTGCATAATCTATGTTCTAGGTCTATAATTTGTCAAAAAAATTAAACTAGAGTTTATTATCATTATTAAACTAAGCAGTAAGTGGTCATTAAGGCTAAGTAGCAGTCATATGAGTGAGCCTATTACAAATGCTGTGTCAATGAAACAAACTTAAAGGAAACTAGCCCCATCTTTTTATATAAGATACCATCCTTGAGAACAGAAAAGTATGTTATGCTCAATGTGAAAACTACCACCCTAATCACGTTTCGCATCACACTGCAGATACTCATTTCACATTTGTCAAATCAAATTCATTAATTTCCTAAAGGTCTTAGGTGGAATGTGATACGAACCCTCATTGATTGCCAGTCCAACCTGTTTTAGCATCCTGTTCTTGCATTTGAAGTGAGCCTCCTTCCAAGGAATGAAGAAAAGATGGAACAGGAATGAGCAAATTACAGCTAATTTTCAAAAGAAATACCATTAACTAAAGCCAGGAAACTAACCAAAAGGAGCTCCTGCACTTGTCAGACACAATTAAAATGTGGCAACCACTAATGTCACCATTCAAGAGGTTCCAGGCAGAAATAGAAACCTACAGCAGTAAAGGGACTATCTGAATTTAAGAATGAAAGGCTACCCTTATGTAAAAAGCATTTCATCATACTAACTCTATGTTAACCTAAGAATGCTTCAGTTCCCTCAAGAATTGAAAAGTAAAAAAAAAAAAATTAAATAAATAAATAAAAAATAAACTGTAAAGTAGTCCTATAGGGAAATACACTCTTACATTATCTTTCTACTAAATATTTAAGTCTCTAGCAAACAATGTTCTACATCAAACTTCATAATGTCTAGGATCCTAAAGGATGAAATAATCCTTAGTTTGGCCTATTTAAATAATTCACTATGACACAGAAAGGAAATACTTTCATCTTCCATGCTTCACACATTTTGAGGAAAAAAATTAAGTGCATTTTAATGTGGTAATTAAGATACTGTACATCGTCTTCTCAAGCTAATTTCACTGAGGATAAATCGTTATTTCTTTTTCAATTGATGTAACCTTTAGCCCAAACCAGTTTATTTTCTTGTTTTTCAACACGGATGCTCTGTGCCCTCTCTATCTCTTTGTGCCTTTTGTTTTCCTGCTTTCTGTCACTGGAAGTGCTGAAACGCCCCCTCCCTTTTTAAATTTCTCTACATTTCTTCAAGTTTTGCAAAAATACAATATTGTAAACTTTTCTGACTCTGTGTATGACAATACTATTTCTTCTGACCTATTATAAGGTGTCATATGCACTGCTAAATAGCACTGCACCACACAGAACAGTCCAATAAATCCACGGGACTTAGAAGAAAATTAAGGTTGGGACAAAATACTCAAAAACTTCCTCAGTGGTACAAACACAATGAAAGATAAGAGTGTAATACATACGGTAGCACAATTTTATAAATGTTAGATGATTAAGTGTTAAATAAATACTAGAATGGCACTTTATCTTGAAAAAGACCCAGTATGGACCAGGCATTGGATAGGTGTGAAGTGGTTGAAGGAGATTTTTATGAAACAGGCTGGGAACTGATGTAGTTAGTAACAAGTGTCTGAAGGGTGGTGTGTGTGTGTGTGTGTGTGTGTGTGTGTGTGTGTGTGTGTGTATTCCGTGCATTTTGTATATTCCCACATGTCTTGATTCATGTAACTAGGTGCAGTTTTCTGCATTCACCTGGTGTTTCTCATGAACAGAATCACATATATGCAAACGTGAAATTTGCATTATGCTCGAATCATCCCTAATATATCAATCATGTTGGAACAAGTCCACTTTTTCAAAGCAAGTTATAGCTGTACTTTACACTCAGAAACATAATTTTAAACTCCTATTATATTTCTTAAGCACAAACTTCATTTCCCCAGGTAGACTACACATACCTAGAGGATAATATATTTATCATTCATAATTATATTTCCCATGGCCTTTAGACTTTAAGGTTAACTATACAGATTCCTTTAATTGATGTTGCTTACCTTTGTTCTGTGAGCCATAATCTGGGCTGTAATGATTTCTTACTCCATATTTAATTATGCCTAGAATAATTACTTAACATAAATATTTCTAAATAAATAAATAAGTGAAAATGACAAATCCTATCTATATGAATCTTTTTTGGGTAAAAATATATAAAAAAGCAGAGAGTATCCAAATAAAATTATTATATAAATATATAAATTCCCAAATTTCATCTTAGATATCTAAGAACATTTAGCTAAAGGCGCCTTTTGTATTTGTTTGGCCTCCTTTTGCTCATTCTGATTGTAAGGATCTTCTTCGATAAACTTGTGCTGCCTTCATCCCAAACCATTCATTTGTGTCACTTCCTTAGACTAAATGCTTGCTAAAATTGAAAAAAAAATCTTAACCTATGCATAAAATCATGTCAAAGTTCATTTTCTCCAAAACTTCTTTTGTGGACCAAAGTTTGGTTTCCTCCAACATAGTATTCTAGGTCTTTACAACCTGTGGATCTCACTTCTCTCTATTTTCTTGGTACCACTGATTATTGTTTTGTTGACTATGGTCTCTGTGTTTTGCTTTTATTACTCATTTTGCATCTGAATAAGATCACAGAGGGGACTTGATTATATCTTTTTTGGGTAGAGAATCTTTTGGTTTGACTACCAGTTGGGAACACATGTCTATAATAACATAAAACTATATACCATTTAATTTCCCCTTAAAATTTTATTTCATATGAATTTTATTTGAATAATGTGTCATAGCGTCTCTGTTCTAGAAAACAGTGAAAACTCAAAGAATTTACTAGGAAGAATATTTTTTTAATAAAATTGACTTTTGTGTAACAACGTAATAATATGTAGATGATTTCTAACATTATTCTGCTTTTATCTGAGTCCTAAAGAACCTGAATATTAATGTGATTGAACTGTGAAAAGTATGAGAAAGCAAAAAGATTAATATTTTTTGAGCATCTATGAAGTACAAGCATGGGCTAGAAGATCAATTACATGTATGTGCTCAATTAATTTTCCCCAAATCTCTGAAGGTAGGACTTTCTGTCTACAGTTTATAAAAATAACATATTTTGTAAATAATGATCTGTTAAGGGACTTTATTTTCCAAACATAAGCTTATGTCAAAGATCAGGGAGATGTGGGGTGGAGAGAAGGGAGAAAACCCACCTAATTCTCTGCTATCCCACAGGTGTGTCAGCTAAAAACATATTCTTATAAACACATTACCTGGTTTCTTTGACAAGAGTTGACATAATTATAAAACATGAATGCTTATATTGTTTTTGACATTAGGTATAGCTCATAAATCTTCATAAATTAAGCCTACTGATAAACCTATAGAATATGCAAAGTTACCTTCTTGAAACAACAAGGCTGGACTGTTTGATGAGCTCTGAACACTCATTTTCACATGCAGAACTGCATTAGTCAACAAAAGCATCCCCGTAGCAAGATACCTTAGGTTTGCAAGAAGTGTTCATTATTTACATTTCTAAGTATTCAGCTTCTTTGAAAGTGCCTGACAAGCCAAATAAGGCAGCTATTCCTCATGCAGGAGAGTATGTGAGCATGGCTTTTGTTCTCTCAATTGCAAGAGATAAATGGAAAAAAAGAAGAATTCTTGAAAGCTTTGTTGAGGTGCAGATTTTATTTGATAATCTGACAGCATCTTAGCTGAATAGAAAAAAAAATGTAAAGCACTTTATATCATTTATGCAACCAGAATATTCTTGCCTTCCTCATTCTGAAATGGCCAGTCAAGTTAATTAAGGATTTCATAAAGTTAACTAAGGAATTCATAAAAATAGAATAGCATTAGCTTTTGATTTTATTTCTTTTAAATTCTGCTGTAATAAATAATTCTACCATACTGAACATTTTTTTTCAGTGGTGATCATTATTGGTGTTTATGTATGTTCTAAAGGTTTATCTTTTCTCATGTTTGTTGGTTGGTTATAAGGGCATGTTTTTGTCAGTGATTGTAAGTTTATAGAGTACTGGAGACTAGGCTACATAATTTGGTTTATGGAATGCCAGCAGGGCACCACATATTTACAGAAGCTCAATGTCCTATTGTGTTGATGGATATTATGATGATGGCTGATGTCCTTTTTATTATCTATACAGCAATAATCATCTCTTAGTGCTTTAATTTCTCAATGCAACAAAATGAATCTAACAGGAAACCATATGGAATATACATGCTTGCTCAACATGAATGTTCATTATATATTATAGAATATGAGCAAAAATATTTATAAATTATATACAGGGGTTAAAAATAACAGAATAATACATAATCTGATAGCACACGGAAAAATACACTGCCAAAGCCTAACTTTTATGTTTTATGATATATTTATTAACAGAATATCTGCCTCTTGGTTCACTGAGAATCTGTTGATTAAATGGTAAGTGAAAGGAAATGAATAGCGTGTAATTAGCTTTTTCAAATAAACCTAATTAGAAGTAAAATAGCCACAGAGAAATGCATATGAACATTGTAATTAAAAAGAATAGTGCAAATAATCCTACAAAAATTGCAAAGAGATTCGGGTAGAAATTTATTGTTGATGAAACGATAAACCGTGGCTCAATTTCTATTTCTGAGCCTAATAACAGCAGAGTAATTCTATACAAATTTTTTTAACATTTTAGAAATCATGTGTACATAAAATACTGAACAATCCCAAAAATATTAATATTGAAATTATTAGTAATTTGCTCTATTTGAATAAGCATACAAAATGATTTTTGTCAATTGGAGAAACAGACAAGTGATTTTTCAAAACAACTAATTTCCTATCCAAGCTAGCATCTGCCATTTTGTACAATGATATTTATAAGTATTTTTCCTCAGCTTTTTGACAAGTACTCATAACCTTTTATCAACTAATCTTTTTGGAAATGTATTTTTGATACCCAGACACTAGTCTCTGAGCGCTGAACTATGTGCATATAGGTTATTTAAAAATGATTGAAAGATACCTTAATATCATTATATTGTATTTTTATAATTTATTAAAGACTTATTTAAAATGAAATGGTGTTAAACCTGAATTTAATTTTAGCTTGGGTATCAGCTTTAAGAAGTGCCTGGGTTGGCAGACCAATAAGCCCCAATGTCTTGGAAAGGATTAATTAACTCCTCTTCTCCCACCTCTTCCTCACCCCCACCCCAACCCATCCCAAGCAATTTCTTACAATTCTAAATAAACAGATGCAGCTTGGAAACGCACAAAGAGAAGGGATGGAACATAAAGAACTTTCTCCCGAGTACCTCCAAACTGAGGACCTCAAATGCCAAAGGACTATTTTTGATCAGTTGGAGAAAAAATAAAGAGGGGAATGAACAAATTTCACCTGCAGAAACATGTTCAGCACTGCCAGGAGGCAGGACAGAGTTGGTGCTGCTGTCTGTACGTGTTCATTCATTGTAGAACTCATTTAACTTGATCTGATTTTTTTAAATGTATAAACATAACCGCAGGTAATGTATTACACCTTACTCTTTTCTTTTTATACATACATCTATCTAATATTTTCTAGTGATCTTGTTCTTCTGGTGTCAGCTTTTAACTTCCTTTATTCTTTCATTTTTTTTTCTTTGAAATGTGGTGAACACACAATGTTACCTTAGTTTCAGGTGTACAACATAGTGATTTGACTAGTCTATACAAAATGCTATGCTCACCACAATTACCATCTGTCACAACACTTTTACAATACCACTGACTATATTCCCTATGACTAAATCTGAATCTTTTATCCTCGTGACTTATTCATTCCGTAACTGGAAGCCCTTACCTCTCATTCCCCTTCATTCATTTATTATTTTGTCTTTTATTGGTCTTTTACATACATTTATGGTGGATTCAGATTACATATTTAATTTAAATATATTATTTACTATCTAACTTAATGAAGTCATAAAATTAACTAGATTCATAATGACTCTTATCAAATCTGAAGAAAAAAGCAATGATTAAGGAAACAGTTCATATTTTGTATGAAAGAGGCAGAGATTGCTCCTGCTCAAGGCCTGTTTCTAGCCCCTAAGTCACCTTTCTGTAAATTAGAAAAAAAGAAAAAATGGTTCTCTTTCTGGATGGGTTCAGCCCTGCATACGGGTAACTTGGTGAAAAGACAGTACTTTGTGTACAGGAAGACGGCAGAAGGGGCATGACTTGTATGCAGAGTGTAAGCTTTGCCTTGGTCAGGAATCTCTGACCCATAAATGTGCATGACCATCCTGCTTGCAGAATCCCCATCTACCCATCATAGCACAGCATTCATTTCTTCCTCAGAGACCTTGCTCTCTGTCTAACTCTAAGTTAAAAGTAAAAGCTAACGATAATGTCTAACTCTAATTTAAAAGTAAAAGCTAACAATAGTGTTAAGGTATTCCTTGGACTGAGAAATATATTCATTTGTCGAATTAAACTTTGTACCCTCATTCATATTCTATATATCCTTTCCTGGGACTTCCCTTCCCAACTGCAAGATAACTCACTGTTTCTCTTGGTGGTAGTACCTCTGAGCTGTGAGAAAAATCTGGTCTCATTTACTGAACGTCCTTTTAGGATATAAGGAAGCACTTATGACCTAAAATATAAGTGCTCTAAAAAGGCACAAGGTGAAACAGAACGCAGATGTGTTCAAGAAGTGATTTCTCACTAGAAACACAATTGTAATCTATGCAAGGCATCAAATGGTTGAACCTTCTGAGTGGAACTTGTAGGCGAAAGGACAAGGGTCTGACATAATGGAAACTCAAATCTCCTCTCTCATAATTTTGTAAATTACCTTCTTTCCTGCTCACTTTCCTTTTACCAATGAAAAAGTTCAGTTCACTTCCCTCAAAAGAAATTAAAACCTCTTTGAAAACCTAAGTAGGAAACCTCTCACAGGAGACACATACCCTCTCACCATACATGTTCTTACACCTGGAATTCTGTTAACTTTCTACAATCTCACTGTAGACTCAATACTTTCCTCTCATATTGCTGGCCTTTCCCTACATTTTCGTAGTCCTCTCAACACATTCCTTTCTTACTCTTCTAAGAACTTGCTGTATTGTCTGTCCTTCCTCTACTGACATACTTCAGAATCTCCTTTTACTGTAGCTGCCTCTCTCAGAATGTACTTTTGGTTCATTAACATTTATGGAGAACTTGCAATGTAGAGGCCTTAGACTAAAGTCTCTTTGACTGTAAATGACAAAAACAACATTATCAACAATAAATGTTACGGTTTATTTTTATTCTTCATGTAAGTGATGCCCCACTTCCCTTGACCCTGCCAGACTTCATGGAAAGAGAAACAAATTCTCCCCAACTCTAGTTCTTTTGTACTCACAAAACTACACGTAAAATCTACCTCTCTGATTTTTATATCCAGAGGTCACAATTCATGCTTTATGTGGTTCGACTGCTTGGAATCATTATTAAAAAAATACCTCCTTTTGGAAAGGCTCTTCTTTTTCGTGTTTTTATGAAACCAGTCTCTCTCTAACTCTTCTTTGTATAATGTGGCTACACCACCTTCCTCTCCAATAGGACATTTTTGCCTTTGTTCACCCATAAAATATTTCTGCATTAGGTTTCCCCTTAGACCTTCTTCTCTTCAAACTGTGTTCTGTCTTAGCATACTCCAGAAAGAATGTCAGTAACCATGAGGCACAGAAAACCATATTCTCTCTTTACACACTTCAAAAAGGAGAATAATCATGTCTTAGGATAATATAATAATTTTGATTGTAGTGGTTAATATCTGAAATGCTTAATAAGAATCACATAAAATAATTGCTTGCATCTGTATGCCTTTAAGACTATATAGAAGAATGATACTAAAATGAAGGCTTTCTAAAAGGATTAAATTTCTCTAATTTTTAATGACTTCTTCTCTTTCCTACCAGTTCTATTGGCAGTGACTAATTTCAATCCCCATATTATAGACTGTATATTTCAAAAAGGAAATGCTTAGTATCTCAAATATTGGCCACTCACCCTTAGGTACAGATTTATTTTCTGCTTCTGCAGATTACTGAGTTGGCTAATTACCTACAAAACACTGTGTCAAGAATTCATTTCTGTTAAAAGCTGATAATGTCGGAGTAGGAATAAGTGTTTATCTACAACATGTTTTTGTAGAATCAAAAATGCCCTGTATGTGTCTTTTCGTAACAAACAGAAGAAAGGAATAAAAATCCCAAGCAAAAGCTCCTGGTGGCAGTATTTCTTCTGTCCCTAAGTGGCCTTGCTCATGACAGCATGGATTAACAATCACCAAAGCTGGATGTGAACTGCATTTGATGAAATAAAGAGAGGGCTAGTTTATTAATACAAGAACATAAGGGTTGGATGTTAACTGAACGGAATTTTCTAGATAAAAATCATAATATTTTTACTTTTTCTTTGCTTTACAAAAAGGAGAAAATAATTTTTTTTATCTTAAAACAATTCTTCAAAACACTGATATTAGCAAAAAAAAAAAAAAACCACATCTGCTTGGAAAAGGGAGTAACATGTTGGTCAATGGTTACATTGTATTTCTTCTGATTTATTTTTGGAAGTTAAATAAATACTTGGATGAAGCTTGAAGTTCACCTTTACGATAGAGAGCACTCTTAAAGGTGTATTTGAAGCCTGTGAGAACCAGAAGGATTCACTCATATAATGTCTTCTGTGGCTTACATTCTCTTTTTAAATAAGGAGGAAAATGAACGCATTGTCTGCTGTTGTTTGTGCACGAAGACTCAAATGAGTCTCTGTGTGGGGAAAGGTTTAGAAAATGTGACATGTTTCCCATGAGTGTTAAGAATTTGTATTATTGGAATTTTTTATTTCCAATTCCAATTTAAGGCACAGATATATCTCTACATACTATGAGACTGATTTTAACATAGTTGAACAAAACAGGAAATAAAGGAAAACTGGGTAAATAAGAAGCAATACTGTTCTTTTGAATGAAGTCATGATAATGTCCTCCCATTTTTAAGTGAAGAAAGTAGGAACTCTAATATACATAATGGATCCCATCACTTTATTACCCAGTGTAAAGCTTATAGCATAAAAGTACTGAGATTTGACAATACAGAACTAGTTACACCTGTCTCCTTATTTTAGGCCACAGTTGAAATCATAAAGAGATCAATGGTATAACATAATATGATATGGTATGATGTGAAATGCTACAATATAGCATATATAATGCAATGTAGTATGTAATACCATATCATATAATGTCATAACATATCATATTATATTATATTCCACATTTTGGGTTAATTATAGAATGTGAGCCAAGAAGTAAGACAATATTGAATGTATGTCAAATTGTTTGAAACAGAGCTACAAGACCTAGTAAGGAAAAGAGCTAAACAAAATTCAGGGATAATCTCAGGAACCCTAGGATGAGATACCATAGATATAACAGAATGAGAATAGGATTTATGACATATTGGAATTAAGCACACATACATAGCATATATATAACTATGTTGAAGCATATTATTTGAAATTCTGTGTATTTGATAAAAAACCAACAGCACAGTGTGACTTGCATATATGAGGTCTCTTTTCTTTATCCCCATGACATCCTTTATAGACTTTCTTCTCAGTCTGAACAACTTCATATTCCTTTGAACACAAACTCCGTATGATTTTAGGGAGCACACAGGGTGTGTATTAACTAAGTCAGTACACTAAGCTTGGTGCCTAGAAAATATATATATATAGTATTTGGTATTATGTGGATCTAAATCTGAACTTGGCTCTACCAGTTATTAACTTTATGTTTTCTTCATCTGTAATAGAATAATATTAAACATTAACCTGCTTTTTAATGTATCAAGTACAATACCTTGCATATAGCAGACATTTAGTATTTTAAAATGAGATGCTTACATCAAGATAGCATTTAAGTCAAAGTCTTATCTTTGATATAGCTAAGTATCCTATCATGGGTCACAGAAGTCATTAAGAAGTACTATAAAATATGTCTGGAAGGAGTTTTAGGTTTACAAGAGTTATGGATCCCATTTTTAAAAAATTTACTGCCCAATATTGTATGTAAGTGATGAATCACTAAATTCTACACCTGAAATTAATATTGTACTGTATATTAACTAGCTGGAATTTAAACAAAAGCTTGGAAAAAATAAATAAAATAAAATTTACTACCCAAAACAAGCGTGATACCAAAGAACAAATCTATCATCTTTTGTTATTTGGTAATTATTGTATTCAGCACTAATATCTAAATATTTCTCCAAAGACTAAAGATCCATCTTTTCTAGCAAACACGTTGAATGGAGTTGCTGTTGTTCCTGATCTTGGAACCATATGTTTCTGCAAAGATATGTCCCAGCGCAATAAAAGGGATATAGAGAATTGGCACCAGTGGAAGTGATGCTACCTTTTCTGACAAAATTATTGACTGGAGATCAGTGAACCTCACCAAACCAGTTTTTGGTGCTCAACATTTGAATAACTGCAGATCTGACAATGCAGTTGCCCAACGAGACCTGGAGCACTGTTTGTTCATGGTGGTGACTAATGTAGAAAAAACAAAGGCTTAGGTGGAGTACCAGGAACAGAACTGTGAGCTGCTTGCTCTTCAGCGGAGGGATACTGTGGTTCTGACAAAAAAGAAAGGACGTACAGAAGCCTATCTCGGCAAGACATTTACAGATGCTGTCGTCATCATACCAGCTTCCTTTAATGACTCCCAGCTCAAATTCTAAAGATGTAAAAACCATTACTAGTTTTAACGTGCTCAGCATCATCAGCAAGCCAAATACCACTAACATCATTTATGCCTGGGTGCCAAAAGAAATGTGTTATATTTGATATATACATTCTATTAAAAGATTCTTTAAAGTCAAACATAGAGCCAGATATCCACATTGAAGTAGAAAATTTCAGCACATGAGGCTCCTTCTTCATCACCAAATACAAATCAAGCATACAGTGACAGCAGTGAAAACCCTGGTACTGTCTCCTCTACATTTCTTGTAAATTTGCTAAGCTCACCACCTTTTTTTTTTTTAAGATTTTATTTATTTATTTGAGAAAGAGAGAGCACAAGCAGGGGGAGCAGCGGAGGGAGGAGGAGAAGCAGACTCCCCACTGAGCAGGGAGCCCGATGCAGGACCGGAACCCAATACCCTGATATCATGACCGAAACCAAAAGCAGACACTTAACCCACTGACCCACCCAGACGCCTAAGCTCACCACTTCTTAGAGTCAGAATTGCAACTGAGCCTCTCTGTGAACAGATTGATTTCTATCATTTTATCATTCTAGCCTTAATCCACTCTAATACAATTTTTATACTTCCTCTCAATATATAGATAACAATATGCTAGCTTTGGTAGCAATTTCAAAAGAAAACACAATATTCAGTTTCCTTATATTCTAAATGTTGGCTGCATGAAAATAGCTTCACATACTAAAAGCATTAAACAAAACTCATTTTTTTGTTTTGAATTAGGCAGAGTTATTTTCTATAGCTGGCAATTAAGAATGTTGAGAAATACAGAGTTTTACAATCAGATATTCAGGAGAAAATGTGGTATGTTTTTCCCACAGAAATATACTACACCCGAAACCCAGATATAGCATCAGCATTTAATATGAACACATAATAGAACTAGCGAAAGTAAATACAGCGATGCGTAACAAAAGTTAAGGAGAAACTTCCACAAGGGCGTGTTGTTGGTGGGGAGAGGGGCACAGAATATCTTTTCTGGGCCTGCACTGAGCTCATCCACTCTCATATGGTTTTCCAGCACCAATTTTATAAGAGACTTTCTTTTCTTTTTATCTTGGGGAATTCTTTGACATACTGCCTAAAATAACCACTAACTCCTAAACACTTTTAATTCCTTTACATTAATTGGTAAGGTTAAAAAATATGGGGAAGCCTACTGTTTTAATGTTCTTTATGGCTTGTTTGGCTATTATGGATCCAAAACACTTCACTGAGATATGACAAAATTGAAAATTATTATGTGCTAAGTTAGAATCTTTTTTTTTTAAATATTTTATTTATTTATCTGACAGAGAGAGAGACAGCCAGCGAGACAGGGAACACAAGCAGGGGGAGTGGGAGAGGAAGCAGGCTCCCAGTGGAGGAGCCCGACGTGGGGCTCGATCCCAGGACTCTGGGATCACGCCCTGAGCCGAAGGCAGACACTTAACGACTGAGCCACCCAGGCGCCCCTAGAATCTTTTTTTTTTTTTCCACATTCATTGATCATGCTTTTCCAAACCTCTTTAAACTCAACTGTTATCAAAATATAGGTAGGTAATTCACCTGTAGGTAATTCATACTCCCAAATATAGCGGAACATCCTGAAACATCAGTGTTTGCAAAGAGGCTTGGGTTTCAAAGATTTTTCTAAGGCATTTTTGAATTAAAAATATATATATATATCCTATTGGCCAGATGAATATGTTTATCTACTTTCCTAAACTGAAAGTATCTGCTAGTCTGAAACAAAACTAGCTTGCTACTAAGCAATCTAGGACATTCTGTACACAGAATTTAAATAAATCAATCTTTTGTGATAATCTGCACACATATTAATTTTCTCTAATTTCTTCTGCCCTACAACAATTCACAATTAACATGGGCTTGGTACTTTGAGATAATGCTATTAATTAGTAATTCTTTAATCAAGTTCTTCAAATAATTGACTTTCCTTGACAAAAATAATTACTACAGAACAACTGTCCAATAATTCTGGGGCCTCACAAATATTAGATATAACTACCACTCGAGCTTAGCCTATATAATATTGCAATAAAGAATAAAAATGGCCCTCAGCTAAAATTTTGTAGGCACTGTGAAATCCTAAGAGTTAAAGCGGTTCAAATCAATCCCTTTGTCTTTTACCTGTAAGGCCTAATCAGCTGGTGTTCAGAGAGAAATGTCCTTTTCCTGCCCTGCAGCCTCTAGCTCTTGGTTTCCCAGCATGCACTAAATGTGCAGCTCACTCTGAAGTAGTTACCAATTACTGGCTTATACCACATAATAGTGGACCAAAACTTTGAATAGGCTGATGCTAGTCCATTAAATCTGGTTACTCTTGGTAGACTTGTAGGACTGAATCATAAAACAGTGCAATGTTCACACATTTTCTCCCCTACAAAACTACTCTAGGGAATGCCCAGTTCACTATACCCTACCCTATAAATAGACGACCTCTCTTTTTAACCTACAGGTTCCCCGTTCTATCAGATTATACAATGGAACAGACACACAACGTACTCATTTTCTTTAGGGGCTCCAGAAAGCATTTTTATAAGTTGGTTCTAGGTTTTCTTTTATCCTAGTTAGTTGGGGATAAACTAAGACCATAGCAACTGCACAGTCTTTAATAATTTTACTTCTTCAAAATTTTATTAGAATTTGAATGTCTCTACCTGCAGAGAATTTCCCATATGGACACTTTTTCCTTTCCTAATACTACTTCGTTCTCTCCACAGTCCTATTTTTCATTTTTCTTTCTATTCCAATATATTCATCTCCTATTAAAATAAAACAAAATAAGAAACAAAGCAAACAAAGAAAAAACTTGCAAAGTGTCCTTTAGAACTCAGCAATGTCTAAGATTCCTCATTGGTCTTGTAAATTATACAGGACTGGCAATCCTCCATAAATTTTCTTTTGACAGATTCTGCTCCCAGAGAGAAGAAAATAGTAACTTTAGTCCCAGAGGTATACAGGACCAAAACACTCTTGAGTTGCAGTTTGCTATTTTTCCCAAATAACTAAAAGAGTCGAATACATTTATCACTACTAAGCTACTTTTTTGGGCTAAGTTCTTCAAGGATTCACAAACAAAAAATGATTTATACTTCACTTGTTACATAATCTTAAACTTTTACCAAAAAATAAATTAATAAAGGCCTTCCCCCTTTTCCACCAAGGTCACACTGAAAGATGGTATACTAATTGGTCCTCTCTATTTATAAAATTTTCTTTTGGATTGCAGGGATTGGTCAGGGAAGAGACCAGGAAAGTTCAAAAGGATTCATACCATATTACTACAGGGAGGAGGATACTGGTGATGGCAGCAAGTGTTACTGGAATGGAAAACCAAAAGCATGTTTTTATTCATAAGTAAGCATCTATTATGTCAGTATTTTGCACTTGTAAAGGTTAAAAAAATAGCCAACAACTAAAGTTCAGAATATACTTTCAAATGAGTGAATTTTTCCATCTTCCTTGACTATCTCTAGCTTGCTTATTATATTGTGTTTTTATTTCTATCCTGAGATGTGGCAGGACTGAAGACTAACAGACATCCTCAAATGTAATTCTTCTGACTAGAGAGAGGGCATCGCGTTTTAGTTTAAACAGGAATTCAGCCCTATGAAGTTTGAAAACAATAAACATGTGAACGTAGGCAGTTTTATGAATGAAAGACACTGAATTTAGTCATTGGATTCTGTCCAAACTATGTATGAGGTCCTGAACCAACTAGCAGAGTCCTTAAGGGAGACGAGGCCGCTAAGCAGTTTGAAGATGGAGAAGAGAATAATTATTCGTGTTTTTAAATTAAGTTGTTTTATTTTCCAAAAGAGTTATCTTTATCACATACGCATTATTGGTCTCTTTTAAAGATGTATTTATTTTAGAGAGAGAGAGAGAGAGGGTGAGCAAGTGGGGGCAAAGGGCAGAGGGAGAGAGAGAATCCTGAAGCAGACTCCCCCCTGAGCATGGAGCCAGATGCAGGGTTCAATCCCAGCACCCTGAGATCATGATCTGAGCCAAAACCAAGAGTCGGCCGCTCAACCAAGTGAGCCACATAGACGCCCCACATACACAATATTGTTTAAGCTATTTTGATTCCTTGTAAGAGTTAGTGGGTCAAGACTCAAATTCTTTCTTCTCCGGGGTTAAATTTTCACCACAGAGTATCCTTAGTAGGCAAAAACGAGCACAAATACAGTAGCTTAGTTTTAATTAAAACCAACAACTACTTAACACATATTTTAAGCTAGATGTGTAAGCAAGTTAGTAACTGATATGCTTTATCATCCATCTATTTGTTTTTATCATCATAGATGCATTTTATGCATACTGACTTCTCTCTGCTAGTTTTCTTTCATAGACCTGTCATAGTAAAAATATTTATGTTCATTAGTTAGTGGAAATTAACAGAACTGGAACTCAAAATCAAATGCATACATTACTTCTGATAAAATTGTTTCCCACACAGATACAGATTAACAATTCTTTTTTTTTTTTTAAGATTTTATTTATTTATTTGACAGAGAGAGAGAGAGACAGCCAGCGAGAGAGGGAACACAAGCAGGGGGAGTGGGAGAGGAAGAAGTAGGCTCCCAGCAGAGGAGCCTGATGCGGGGCTCAAACCCAGAATGCTGGGATCACGCCCTGAGCCGAAGGCAGACACTTAACCACTGAGCCACCCAGGCGCCCCCAGATTAATAATTCTGAAATTACTATACATGCATACTGGAATTAAACAATTAAGTAAATGAATGGCAATAAATGGGAGCCTGGTTCTTCGCTGTTGGAGTGGGAGGTTACAGATAAGCAAGGGGAAGAGGCCAGAATGATCCTTGTGTTAATGGATGACAGCTGGAAACGTCAGTATGAACTCATCTTTAGCTTAATATAGATACAGATGGTTATGCATAGAAATATTTGTAGATAAGTATATATGTTTAGGTTAGTAAGAACTCCTTGCTCTGTCAGCTAAGATTCCTAGATGTAACGACATCCCCGTAGCAATGAACAAATCTAGCAGCCAGATCTTGGTTTCCAATACCGTTCTCTAATGACATATACAGTCCACTACCATCACCAAAATGAACAGAACACATCACTTTTTAAAATCACACTATTTAAAATACTAATTTTCACTACTTCAAATGCAAATTATGTCAGTGCTGTGTGTTTTGTGGCAGGTGGTGATTAAAGCAGAATAGCCAGGACTGGGTTCTGTGCTACCTTCATATAGAGCAGAGTTAGTGTGTTGGGGGTGGGGAAGGACGGAGATTGAATTCTCCTTCAAAATATATAAACTCGGGATGTCAACAGAAAACTTTAGTGAGACCCTGGAGTTTCCAAAAAGTGGAAACAGGATTTTCAATCAGTTTTATGTGGATCTCCGTAGACTGAATCCAGTTTACTAGATCTATTGAGAAAAAAAAAAAAACTAGATAATGATAAGATTAAATAATGAGAAGTCAAAATAATTAAAATAATAA
This sequence comes from Ursus arctos, assembly GCF_023065955.2. Classification (NCBI taxonomy): domain Eukaryota; kingdom Metazoa; phylum Chordata; class Mammalia; order Carnivora; family Ursidae; genus Ursus; species Ursus arctos. The sequence continues at coordinate 19,591,723 of NW_026622764.1, forward strand.
TGTTATATATGGAAGAAACAATGGATTTATTTAAACCTGTTCTTCATTACAAAAATGAGAAGCAAAAAAAAATTTTTTTTTTCTAAAGATTTTATTTATTTATTTGTCAGAGAGAGAGAGGGAGCAAGAGAGCTCAGGCACGGGAGGGGCAGGTGGAGACAGACGGAGAAGCAGGCTCCCTGCTGAGCAAGGAGCCTGATGTGGGGACTCAACCCCAGGACCCTGGGATCATGACCAGAGACAAAGGCAGATGCTTAACTGACAGCCACCCAGGCGTCCCGAGAAGCCAAAATTTCTTACAGAAGTAAAATGTAAAGTGGCCTATGAAGACAACTAGGAATTCTAATAATAATAAATTATTTTGGAAACAGAGGAACAGAATTGTTGCAAAGACCTAGAAGGGAGGAAAAGTATGTGGTATATAAATAACTACAAAGAACTGACATTTAGAAATAGACATTCCAGGTGTGTTAAAACAATGAAATAGCAATGAAAGGTGTAAGAGACATAATCTTTTATGATCCTATGAATTTTATAACTGAATCTATGTTTCCATGCTGAAAAAATTTATCAAAAATAAAAGAAATGCAAGTAGATTATTTCTAAAAAATACTAAAAGAAAATTAAGCCACAGCCAATATGGCAAAGAATATGGAAGAAAAAATTAAAAATAGAACCATTTTATCATCTAGCAATCTCACTTTTGGATATATAGCCAAAAGAAGTGAATACGTATCTTGAAGAGATCTGTACTCCCATGTTCATTCCAGCATTATTCACAACAGCCAAGATATGGAATCAGCCTTGGTATATACATACCATCCACATACATACAATGGAATATCATTCAGCCATGAAAAAGAAGGAAGTTCTGCCATATGTGTCAGCATGGGTGAACCTGGAGGACATTGTGCTAAGTGAAATAAATCAGACACAGAAAGACAAAAACTGTATGATCTCACTTATATGTAAAATCTAAAACAGTCAAATTCCTAGAAATAGAGAATAGACTAGTGGTTACCAAGGGCTGGAGGAATGGGAAATGGGGAGATGTTGGTCAAGGGGTACAAAGTTTCAGTTACAGAAGATGAACAAATTCTGGAGATCTAATGTATAAAAATGTGGCTCTAGTTAACGCACTTTGTATATTTGAAATTTGTTAAGAGAATAGAACTGAAGTGTTATTTATCATCACACAAGAAAAGTAAAGAAAGTGGTAACTATGTGAGGTGACGGGTATGTTAATTACCTTGATTGTGGTGCATATTTCACACTGGTACAGGTGTCACAGATCAAGTTGTAAACATTAAATATACATAATTTTTAGTTGTCAATCATAATTCAATAAATCTAGGGGAAAAAAAGAAAATGAAGCTCTGCCTACATTCAAAGATGTCACTATATATAATACATATATACAAGAATTAAATAATTATATATTATATACAAATTTCTTTATACCAGTTATGTATACATATGTATAGTTTTTATACCATTTGTATATAGTATATAATTTACATATAAATGTTATAAATAATTTATACATAAATGGTATAAAGACATTCGAGAAAGGTGTAGAAACCGAAATCCATACAAGGCAAGATAATTACATGTGGGCAGAGAGTTAACACAATTCTTTCCTCTTCTACATGCACAATTGATCTTTGGTTAACTACTTAGCTCCGTTCCTCTGATAACCCGGTAAGGTGCTATGCGATCTAAGAAAGTAGCATTGTTTATGTAAAAAGACACTTGATGGGGATATTGCATCTGGCCTGAGAACCACCAATACCTGATAGTTCGCCACAGCTTTGAGTTTCTCTGAACATGGTGATCCTTATTATTGAGTCCTTTGTGGAAGCCTGAAACTGTTTTCAGACATAGGGACTCCTTTCAAAAATAAAACATCTAAGCCAGTGTTATTCCTGAGAAAGATTCACTATAAACGTTGAAGTGAATACTGAAAAACATGATGAACTTAGTTATCATATACTTATCATTCAATTATTAATAAAAACACAAATCATGTATATTTGAACTCCATAGAAAGAAGCTGTAGCAGAGAACAATGCAAACACGCTTCCAACAAATATTTACTGAGTCTCTGTGTCATGCACTAGAGAAAAGACAGATACATTAATACTTAAAATATATAATTAGGATTTAGAAAAGAAAAGCAATATTTTTTCCAAAGATAACAACCAAAATTTACAACCATAGGTCACTTACTACATTTTTGCACATCAGAATAGTACTATAATTTTGCACACCAGCATATTATGAAACTAGTAACATTATTATGGCAATTATTTTATAGCATGAGGAATTGTTTAGTTAAAAAATAGACAAATATTTATTTTTAAATTGGATATACGTATATTGATATGTTCATTAAAAAACAATAAATAGGAAATATAATAATGTATCAACAATATTATTCTCTGGTTAGTGAGATTTAAAAAGCGCTTTTATTTTTTCTTGTATTTATAAGACAATATGTGCATAATTGTTCAAAATAAATTCATTTCAGTATACAATATGTCAGTGACTATTAGAGTTGTAGTTTAGAGTTAAACATACGACAGAAATTACATATATTTGACAATGGTAGATAGAATACTGAGTAATTCTCCATTTTATTCTTAATTAAGGCCTTTCACAAGAGGTGGTCAGTTTTATTAGGTCCTATAGAATACAAGGGCAAGCAGCTGCCTCCAGAGGACAGTAAAAACTTACACATGAATTCAAACATAATCTTAGAAATAATTTGAGCCTGAGTTCAGAGTATTAAAATTTCACAAAACATCAAGTTGTTTTATTTTTTAAAGATTTTAATTTATTTATTTGAGAGAGAGACAGCGATAGCTAGAGATAGCTAGAGAGAGCATGAGCGGGGAGGAGAGGGAGAAGCAGGCCCCCCCACTGAGCAGGAAGCCCGATGTGGGGCTCAATCCCAGGACCCTGGGATCATGACCCGAGCCGAAGGCAGACAGTTAACTGATTGAGCCACCCAAGCATCCCTCAAGCTGTTTTAGAACTGTCTTTTTAAGTTCTTTGTATTTTGAATCATTAAAAAATACTAAAATAAAATCAAGACATAAATAAAAACAGCTTAAACATTCAAAATTTCATTTGAACTACAATTCATGATGTTATGGATTGGAAATAGGACATTTATCAGTCTTAATAATTTAAGAGATAATTGTACTACACAGTATGTTCATTAGCTTGTTATAAATTCACTGAGATTTATCATAGAGATTTAACACTGTGACCCTCGATTTAAAGTTATTCAGGTATTTAGGCTTAATATGTATTCCAGAGATTATTAATTATAAAAAGGATGGTTAAATTTAATACATAGTTCATAGACTTTTAGTACCTCTCCCCTTGTATGTTATTAAATTAATGCTCAAATGAATAAATAACTTATTTTACTCCTTTTTGAAAAACTGCATTACTATTCAGGATAAAAGCAGACAATGCTTTTTTTTTTTTTTGTCTACATTTTTCTAAGACATACTTTATGTTTGATTTTTTGTGTGTTAAGCTTATGAACAACCCACATAGAGAAGGAGGATTTATTTACTTCGTGTCCTGTCTCTGTCCTGCAAAAGGTGGTGAACCTTCGTCTACATCAAGACACATTTAGAGTCCACGCTTTCACTATGATAAAACAAACACATAACTAAAACAACCTTCTCAAAACCCACAACAATTTCAGTTATTTAAAAAGTCAATGGACTGCTGCTTCAAAACAAGGTAAGGTCAGATCTATTTCAGATGTGGAACAGAACACACAATCATTAGTTATCATGAGCACTCCATGAAGGCGCACACACGAGTAGTGTCTTCCCACAATGACAGCTTTATTCAAACATAAAGCAAAGTTAAATCACAATGATAAAGCAGGTTCAGGATTCCAAACTCGATGACAATTCACCATGTGGTTAAACTTGGCTTCTTACACAGCACACAGAGCAGGACAGAAGACAAGCCACACAACAAGATAACAGAAAGGTGAGGAAAGTGACAAACCAAACATAAAGTCAGTCAGTGGGGGCCCAGTTGAGATAAGGCCTGGGTCGGGTCCAGGTCAGCTCTAGCACTTACTGCTTCTGATGTTCAAGCAGGGAAGGATCTCGGTTCTGTTCAGAGATCAATCAGGCAGAACCTTCAGCGGCAGTTGCCTTTTATAAATGGTCAGACAAAGAGGGGTCAGATCTGAAGAGTGTGACAGTTTGCTGCCCAAATCCTTCCCCTTTTAAAGGGATTTAATCAGTTTTGGGTCTCTGCAGACCTCCTCTGGTTCTGCGCCTTATCAGTTCTGAGGTGTCAGCTGACATTGGTCCCCACGATATCTCCTACCTGCAGTACCTAAACTGCTTGTGTCATTGCCTGACACAGGCTCCTGCTTGACGTGAGAGACTCCATTTTGCTCTCTACACTGGTCAAAGATGAAGATGCAACCTGTGGAGCATTCACGCCAGCTACAGATAGTGGTGGCTTGGAGTCAGACATCAGGGAACAAGATATTTGACAGGTAGCAAAAGTATCAGACTTTGACTAAATTAGAGCCTAGACTAGCTGACTGTCACACACAGTGTAAAGTAATATGCTTATAGACAGAGATGATAGAATGAGAAAATAAATAGACCTGGGTCTAGCCACCAGGCTCTGTAATTACATTATAATTGCAGGATAGAAATTTTGAGCTACTGATAGAAACCTTGGCTCTGAATTGGGTCTTAAGGATGACAAAGGGAAGGGAAGCAATAAACACACACACACAAATTATAAAAACAAAAAAAAATCCAAAAAACTATGTACAAACTATATACATAACAATAAGTCATAGCTTATTAATATATACATGTAAATTCTTGAGATAAATTGGCAAATGCTATCAAAGAAAGTAATACTAAGATGACACAACAGAATAGATAATTAGAATATAAATTCATTCTCAAAGAAATCAAGTATTAGCTGTAGCTCAAAATGATTTTTTAAAAGATGCTTTACATTTTAAAAGATGTAAAGAAATTACCTACAGATAAAGAAATAAGTTATTAATAAGAACATAGGAATATTAGACAAGATTACACACACACACACAATACTAGACAGTAACAAAAAAATCCAGATACATTTATTAAATAGAAGACAAACAAAATCAAATGTATTGGATAGGATAACTTATATATTGAACACAGTGGAGGGAGGAAATTTTAAGACAGTGCCTGTAAGGGGCACCTGGGGGGCACAGCGGTTAAGCGTCTGCCTTCGGCTCAGGGCATGATCCCAGCGTTGTGGGATCGAGCCCCCCATCAGGCTCCTCTGCTATGAGCCTGCTTCTTCCTCTCCCACTCCCCCTGCTTGTGTTCCCTCTCTCGCTGGCTGTCTCTATCTCCGTCGAATAAATAAATAAAATCTTTAAAAAAAAAAAGACAGTGCCTATAAAACATCAATAAATCAGCACAGAGAGTAAAACAGTTAAAGTATGAAGTTAAAAGATACACTTTAACATATGCCTAGTAGCATTTCAAAAAGAACTCTGAGAGAATGGTGGAGATGTAATAATTTGAGACACGAAGACTGAGAAGTCTGCTTCTACATCTCTGGAGACTAGAAGTCCAAGATCAAGCTTCTGGCTGATTCTGTTACTGGTTAAGAGCTCTCTTCCCAATTTGTGGAGCCTCATCCTCTCAAGGACGGCGTTTCCTCAGTGCATGTATCAGAAAGACCAAGCTGGTTCCCTGGTGTCTCTTCTCAGGAGGACAGTAATCCCATCAACAGGGTCCCACCCTTATGACCTCATTTAACCTTAGCTGCTTCCTTAAACACCCGATCTCTAAATATAGCCACAGTTAATGTTAGAGCTTCAGCATATGAATTTGGGGGGACATAAATATTAAGTCCATAACAATTCTTGTTTAGAGAAGGGTTAAAATGAAAACACTGGCCATACAGAAATGAAATGAACAGTAGAGGGAGAGACAATATAATTTAGTCTTGATAAAGTTCTTAGAAGTTGAGAGTGAATAGGAAATATTAAATTCATTTAGAATTACATAAAGTTAAATAAATTAAAGATAGATAAACATTCTATCTCCATATCAGGAGCCACTGGGCTGCTGAGTTAAAAATCACCAAGAGTAAAAAGATAAACAGAAATATCACAACAGCAATAACAACAAAAGAAAAAAAATCTATGAGAATTAAATGCATATACACTGTCTTCAGCATATCAAAAGTTAAAGAGAAAATCATAATGCAGGTTTGAAATATTTAAACTGGAGTATACGCATAAGTACTACATATCAAAATCTGTGGAATGAAACTAAATAGTCTGTGAGGAAAAATGAACAGCTTTAGGTACACTTATTCAAAGAAATGTTAAAGGTGCCTGGGTGGCTCAGTCAGTCAAGTGCCTTCCTTTGGCTCAGGTCATGATCCCAGGGTCCTGGAATAGAGCCTCGCATTGGGTTCCCTGCTCAGCACGGGGAGTCTGCTTCTCCCTCTCCCTCTCCTCCTCCCCTCTGCTTATGTCTCTCTCTCTCGCTCAAATAAATAAAATCTTTAAAATAATATCCTTGACTTGTAAAAAAAAAAAGTAAATACATTAAACACATTAAAAAACATTTTAACACTTGGAAAATAAAATGAAAAATAAGTAGCATTAAGGTAGGAAACATTTTTTTTTAAAGGAGAAGAAACAGAATATATGAATAACCAAAGAACGGCAAGTTGTATTCTATCAAAAGTAAAATTTATAAAACCGAATACTATGTAAGTACTAAAAAAACAACAAACCGCCTAATAAAAGTTTAAAGTGTCAGTAACAGAATAAATATATATTTAAAAACTTCCAATGGAAGAAAACATTGGAACACATGCAAATACTATCAATAATACATTCCCAAAAGGTCAATAGATAATGAGGAATGACCGCAATCACAGAAACACAACATAAAACCTTGAGATACAGAGAGGATGTAGAGAAATGGGAATTCTCACACACTCCTGGTGAACCAACGCATCAAGCAATTCGGCCAAGTATAAAAAAAGTTTAAATGTAACACTGTGATAAAATATATGTAGCCAATACACTATCTTGCTCAGAAAAATTGTTTTAAGAATGCAAGCCATTGATAAAAACAATTTCTGTGCAGTAATTAAAAATACAAGAGCCCTTCCAAGTGCTAAGAACTGAGATCACTTGCATCTATATAACAATGATGAAGAACTGAGGTTGTTCGTGTCAATGTAACTTAATTTTTAGTTCTAGGAAATCCCTATCCAGGAAGAGAAAAACATAAATCAATCAATAATTTCACTCATCGCTTCACAAAATTTCTGCAAGCCCGTCTATCTTAGAAAGAGTTTGTTCATTTGGGTCAAATCTCTTCTACTCAAACAGCTCTCTTAGACAGTATTTTACTTACAGACTTCTTTAAGAGTGTAGCCCCTCTGTGTCCATTAATCCAACATAATTATATCATAAATTTTGCCCAATACCAATCAATTCTCCACCTTAAAAAATCCACTCAATAAATCTGAACCTCTGAAGGTGAGTCTCTGAGGACATTAGTTGTAAAGCACATTTAATTAGTCTGAATGCAACAGTACAAAAGCTACTAGAATTAAAAAGAATTCCTGCCTTCAATAAATGTGTAATTTGAGAGTAAACTACAACAGAGTGCATGAAGAGGAATTACATAGACGCTGAACATGATGTGACTGCCGTGGGAGGTTCATTCGACATACTTTTTATCATATCTTTGAATTATTCTCAAATCCCATTTACCTCGACTTGCTAATTAGTGGTTCTTCATGCTGTTAGTTGGTAGCTCCAAAAGATACCTGTGGTTATGTTATGCCTATCCCCAGAGTAACACCTGGAATATAATCACATTTTTGTTTTATTTCTTTTCTCTAAGCGGTGAATTCTTTGAGGAAGGAATCTTGTCAAATTCATCATCCCTACTATCCTCAATCTGGCACATCATACATGATTCATATTCGTTAAATGAATGGACACGAATAAAAAGTTTGCATGATTCTTCTGTAACCTGATGATCGTATTTTTTAAATGATTTGTTTATTTACCTTAAAAGTTAACTTAAAAATGGTTCATATGCTTCAGTGATTTTCATTTCTTAGCTGTGGAAAATCAGAGGTAACTAAAACACTCTCTAAAGAATATCACTATAGCTGTTTTTAAAAATGAGATACTTCATTACGGTATCATTTTAAAATGTCAGTTAAAATTTCTTGCCCTTTTCAATGACAAGAAAGCATCATTATTCCAATACAACTGCCTTTCCATAAGAACATTTAAATAAGGTTCCATATATGCTTGATTCCAGTTTTCAAGGATTTATATTGTTGCTTAGTATTTCCAGAAATGATTCTCAAGAAAGGACTGGTGAGTCCATTTCATGATACCTGGATGTGGGCTCTAACATAAAAAAACAAACAAACAAAAAAACAAAACAAAAACCCTTTGTCTTAATTACTTAATTATATTACTAAAGATGTGTAAAGAACAGTGATTGGCAAATGGGAATCATTTCTAGGTATTACTGCGGTTTGTTACAGTAACGATACTTATATTTCAGATAACAATACAGATTTTTTTGAGTTTTAAAAGGCAATCCTCAATTGTTTATATTGCAAAATTATATATGATGAATTTATCTTCCCATTACATTCGATTATAAAAGTATGTATGTGTTTCAGAAAATTTCAGGGGATAAATGGAAGATTTTTATAAGGAAATATTACTTATGTACTGAAATTAAATCAAACAATTAATGCAAAGATTTATGTTTGACAAAATATTTTGAGTATGTTTTAACGAAAGAACATAATACCCTCTTCTCAAATGACACATGACCATATCTATAAATTAGATGCATTCTAAAGTACTCTTTTCTCTACCTCCTAGCTCTTGTAGCTTTGTTAATGAGAAAAGGAACGATACATCAAATGGTCTTGCGGTAACTTAGATGCTTATTTTATTGCAAGTTATTTGGGTGGTAATTTTATATTTATTTGATGAACCTCCACAATTAACATCTGTCATCTTAAGAAAGCTTTCTAAAGGTTCAATATGGTATTTCCTGTTAACTATTCTTTGCTTAGTAGCAGCTCAATAAATTTTGTCAAATAAATCATCTGCAGACTAAAGATATTTTATGCAAATGCTGTGAAATGTTACAGAGTTACAGTGTTAGACCGTCCCTCTTCCTTTTCCTAGAAACAGATTAGAAGTCAATCACATATTGGTCAGAAAATAAATAACACAAAAGAGCAAATCAGGGCAAAAGAGAACATTATTATACATTATCTGTTTTATTTTGCAACTTGTTTTTAAGATCGTCTTTTTCTCTAGACTTCATTATGTAATTTCTTTAGACAAAATTACACTATTTGGAAATATAAAATATTAGATGGGGCAAGTAATCTCTGAGACTTTATATATACAAATTAATACAAATCTTTTTCCACTGTTATAGTTAGACATCTCATGGCAAGTTTAATACATTTCTCTTGAAAAATGGGATCAATAATTTCTAATTGTCAAATTCAAAGAATTATTATCCATATATTTGTTACTTTAAATGGCAATTCCTTTAAAACTTTATCCTTTCTTGAATTTTTTAAACAACACTATTTTTTCATCCTACCAATTGTTTCAGTAACTCAGTCACTTTTGGATTTTATCCTTACTCCCCAGTGTTTAATTAATATTCATATTCTCTAAAGTTTATATCTGGCCTTTTTATTTTCCAATTCTCCAGTTTTTTCTTTAATACTATGTGAACTCATTGATTTATAGAAATATAACCACCCTTCTAAACTTGATCTCTTGTACAGACCTATGTGTAATTGAGAGCTCTTATCTTCCTCTCTATGGATGATGAAATCCATCTTAAACTGTAATTTAAATAAGATAATGTTAACAATTTACTAGGACATAAGAATATGTTAAGAAAGTCTGTTACTCACCATGTTCAGTAAATAGAATCCAGGATAATCTCCCCACATCCACAGCATTAATTGAATCATACCTACAAGTCCCTTTTGCAATGTAAGGTAACATACTCACAGGTCTCAGGGTTTAGGTGTAAACGTCTTTGGAAAGGCATTACGCAGCCTATCGCTGTGTGCTCACTTGCCCTTAAATAACCACATTCATCTCATATGCAAAATACATTCACCCCAAGGTCCCCAGAAGTCTAAACCAATTACAGAATAATTCAATTCCAAATTTCATATAAGTATTATCAGCTCAAAAGTTCCAAATTTCATCTCTAAATCAAATATGGGTGAGATTCTGGGTGTGATTCATGCTGGTCAAAATTCCTTGCCAAATGTATACCCAGGAAACTAAAAGTCAACAGATCTACTCCCAAAATGCAAGAGTGGTAGGACACCAGTTATAGTTCCTTTCAAAAGAAAGAAAATGAAAGGAAAAAAGCGTCACCAGTTCCAAATTCAAAATTTAACAGTACATACTCCATTAAGTTTCAAGGACTGGGAATAGTCTCTTTGGCTTTATTCTCCACCCTCTGATCCCTCAGCTCTCTGCCTGGACTCTTGAGCTCTACCTGATGAGTCAGGCTTCTTTTTCATGAAGGGTAGTATCTGTTTGGAGCTGAGTGGTTTTATCAATCTGTCTCCTGCCAGCAGAATTTTGGGACTCCCACAGCCTTTTGTCATTTGTCATCTCTTTGTCACCTTTGGTCCAAGCCAATGGCATTTCTGCTGATACTATGTTTTCAGGAATCTTGTGGATCTCCTGTGTATGTCTAGAGGATTCACTCCATTAGACAACAGACTTTTGCACAGGTCTTTCCTAGATAATTTCAACCTTATTTTTGGTTTCCACTAAAATGGCTGAGTGGATCCATGAGTCACATGACTAATATCTTCAAAGAATCTTCTATGTGACTAAATAACGTGCATCTTTGTTTCTTCTGAAACAAAGGGAAAGGTTGTCCAGGCACACCCGCAGCTTTCTCTGAAGAGAATTCTTTCCTTACAGTGAATCTCGTAATTTTAGTTCTTTTGCAATCTGGATAGGTTGAAAATTTCCCAAATGAAGCCCTGATTACTTTTGTTTAACAGAACTTCCTTCAATTTATCTCTTTTCCTCTTGCATTTTACTATAAATGGCAATACAAAATACCTTCAACACTGCTGAGAAGTCTCAGCAAAATATCCAAGTACATCACTTACAAATTCTGCTTTTTATACAGCTTTAGGACTCAAATCAACCAAGCTTGCTGACCACTGTATAATGATAACCCACTTTGCTCACATATCTAATCACATGTTCCTGATTTCCTTCTAATTCCTAATTAACAGTGCCTGTAACATCCGTATTTCTACCAACCCTTCTCAAAATTCATCCTGCCTTTACTCATTACCCAATTCCAAAGCCACTCCCACATTTTTACATGTTTGTTACATTAAATTCCCATTCTTGTGCTAGTACTACTTATACTAATCCCAAATCTGTACTAGTTTCCTATTGCTGCTATAACAAATGAACACAAACTTAGTGGCTTAAAAAACGTAAGTTCATTATCTTACCATTCTAGAAGCCAGAATTTGAAGTCTGAGCTGAAGTAAAGATGTCAACAGGGCTAGATCCTTCTGGAGGGGTCAATCCACTTCCTTGCTTGGACAACTTCTAGAGGCTGTCCTCATCCCTTGCTTGTGGCCATGCATCAGGTCACCTTTGCTCCCTCTCCTTCCTTCCACCAACACACTGTCTTCTTTCTCTGCCTCTAACTCAACTGCCTCATTCTTACAAGGCCACTTATGATTACATGGTACCCACCTGGATAATATGGTTTATCTCCCCATCTCAAGATCCTTATCTTAATCACATCTGCAAAATCCTTTTCCCTTATAAAGTAACAAATTCACAAGTCTAGGGATTAGGATATGCATGCCTTGGGGTAGGGGAGACATTCAACCTATTATATCATATTTCAAATATGATATATTCATTAAGAGAAATAATGATATAAGTTATGATCCATTATATACATATAATAGTTATATGTATATATTAAAAATATGAGCACATATGTAGATAAAATGAGAATCATTTATGTTATATAATAATTGTGATTATCAAGCGGTAAGTACAGGGCATCTAATTATATTCCCTCCAAATATTGTGATGTTAAATAGTTCTAATTGCATTGTCTTCCAGAAATAAATTATTCTTTTATTTTTTCCCCCAAAGTGTTTCATGTATTTTCCAATTAAAGTTCTGTGGATGCTATAAGGACTGTAAAAACTCATAATTTTACAAAGATTGTTAATTTTGGCTTTATAAAATGAAGGAAACAGTGTTTTAAATGCTGTAGACATTAATTTTGATTGTTTAAAAACTGTTGACAAAATGCTTTTATTCAGTTATTAGATATTCTATTTTAATTACTGTCATTTTGTAGTTTGCTATGCATAGCCTTATTATTTTAGTTGTGAAATTATCTGCATACTTCCCATTAGGTCAGTTAATGAATTTACATTTTCTAGAATTTAAGCATATGTTTCTTAGTGAAATTGTTTCAATTATACTGATGATCATTTTCCAAGCTCTGCATAGGCAGCTGCTTTAAAGCATTAAAAAAGTGACTTTCTGTCCATGAACTAATTAATCCCTTTATCACTTCAGCAGATCTCCCGATGTTTCATTAATTTACCCAAAATTGATTAAAAGTAGAGAACATAGCTTATCAGCTATATTCATTGGTTTAACTACAGAACTACAGAATAGACCTGATATTTCTGTAAAAAAATATTTCTTTGGGTTGTAATCACAATGAAATAGTAGAAACTCTCACAGCCCTCAACATCACTAATCATCAAGGAAATGCAGATTAAAACCACAAGATATCACCTCACACCTGTTAGGATTATTGTCAAAAAGACAAAAGATAACAAATGTTGGCAAGAATGTAGAGAAAAGGGAACACTTGCACAGTCTTGATGGAATTGTAAAATTGTGCAGCTGCTTTGGAAAACAGTGAGAAGGTTCCTCACAAGTTTAAAACTTGAACTGCCACATGATCCAGCAATCCCTCTTATGGCATAAGGGGAGGATTTAAATACTACTATTATCGTGTCTTCTATTTTATTCATTTCTGAAGATATAAACCAATTATCTAATTGAGTGTTAAAAAAATATTTGATAGAACTTCTAGTTTTCCTATCATCGAATAATATGGATGTAGAAACTAAAAATGCTTTTAAAGATTTTATTTATTCATTTACCAGAGAGAGAAAAAGAGAGAACCCAAGCAGGGGTTGCCACAGGCAGGGAGCAAGGAGCCAGACTCGGACTCAGATCTCAGGACCTGGGATCATAACCTGAACCGAAGGCACATGCTTAACCAACTGAGCCACCCAGGTGTCTGGAAAGTAAAATTTTAAAAATAAGCTGTCTTTTGCCATAAACCATGATCTCATTATTGGTATTTGTCTAAATATTCTGTACTTATGATTTTAATCTTACTTGAAGATATTGCTATTAGATTTGAAAGTATCAGTAAAACTCAGAAGGCAATTCTGTTTTTTCTTAAATGATAAGCTGTGTAATAATAATCACACTAAACCTTTCTCTCTCTTACACTGGGAAGAAAAATCAAGAGTATACCAGCAAGACTGAGAGTAGGAGCAAATGACAGAGGAAGTAGAAAAATGTATAATTGTACCACTTTGAAATGATGGCTTATCATTTCCAATATCAACAACTTGAGATTCTAGAATATTTAAAGAATTGAAGTAGTATCAAAGCAATTGTACAGCTTCAAATTTTTCAGAGTAAAACTCATCTAAGGAAACAGACAATATTGAAAAAAATCAAAATACAAAAAAATAAAAAGAAATGTTACCAATATTTACATAAAATGAACAAATAAAAATACCTTTTCACAAATATTTAGAAAAACATTCTCAGAGATAGCTTTTGATTCAGTGGGAAAATAAAAGTGGGGTTTTTTTTAAGATTTTTATTTATTTATTTGAGAGAGGGAAAGAGAGCACAGAGGGAGAGTAGGAGGGAGAAGCAGGCTCCCCCCAAGCAGCGAGCCCGAGGCAAGGCTCAATCCTAGGATCCCAAAATTATGACCTGATGCTTAACCGACTGAGTCACCCAGGCGCCCAATAAAAGTGGCTTAAACAAGACATTTGGAAAATACCAATCATGAGAAAAGTACACAGAAAAATCTGTGTGAATTGACCAAATCTATACTTGCAGGATAGCATATTGCCTTGTAATTCCATCACTTAAATCAAAATGTACTAATCATTTCACTCAAAAAGCTAAAAGTTAAAATCTAGGGAAAAGCAAATCTGGGGAAAAGAGAAAAATTAATTCAGACAGAATTAGAAGAAAATAAGAAAACAAAGGTCAGAGAATATACTTGGGAGAAAAACGGGGTTCTTCTTTGAATTGAATGGATCCCCTGCTATTATTAAAAATATTATTTTCAGTCTAAAACTGAAAAGACTTCCATGAATCACTGTAATATGCTGCTCTGCAATGGGAATGAGGTTCCCAGAAAAGAGATTCCCACTTCTCCATGGCTGGCTCACATGGTCCATTTTGAAGTTTTATGGGGTATCAATAAGGTTTGTCTTCCCTTTACTTTCTTGCTGATAGGTTATTGTTATTTCAGGCAAGGAAATTATCTTTAACTCTTGTTAACTTTTTCTGATTCGTTCATTTAGTACTACAGCCAACCGAATCATTTGAATTCCTTGGAGGATATATTTTGCTCTGATTCCAACTGGTAACTAAAGTGGTTTTGGTTATCACTGGTCTTTTGTGTTTATTAATAAATGGTGGTGAATGTGAAATCCTTCCCTAATGCTGTTTGGTGCTGTCCTTCCCAGAGAAACCTACAGTGTGGATTTAGTAAAATTAATTATACAATGAAAAAGAAGAATTTGTCTTCAAAATCAGTATAATCGGACTAAAAACTCATCCTTAAATCCATAGACACTCAAGTTCTATCAATCCTCAAATTTTGTTCAAGTCACCTCCAAATTGTATGCCTGATGCGCCTTCATTTTTCTCTCCCCACAATGTTAGTGAAGTCAGTATCACTACTTGTTTAGGTGAGAGCACTGGCTTCCTATCTGGCTTCCCTCCTTTCTTTCTCCAGCCTCGCCACTTAGCAGATAGAGACATCTTTTTTACAAATGAAATGATGCTATTTCCAGCTTCAAGTCAATGATTTTTCATTATGCTTAGAAAGTATTTGAAGCCCTTTCCCAGGACCTATAAATCCTTACTAGCCCACTTTGCTGACTTCATCTCTGAGAACTCCCTAACTCATTCACTCTCTTACTGTGATCACAATAGCTTTTAGCAATGACAAGAACAAACATGCCACATTCCCCCTATTGCAAAGCTGTTGCATTCATTATTTACTATTCGCCCTCCTACCTGGCATTCCTGGGCCTAGCATCCTGAGGGTCTCAGCTGAAATGTTATCCTTCCTGGAGGTCATCCTCTTTGTTTTTCTGTATCACAGCATTTCCTTCATAGCACTTAAATAATCTATCTTATTTGAGTCATTTGTTGATTATTTTGTTTCCTATACTAAAGTATAATTCTATTACAGCAGGTATCCTGTTTGTCCTGTTCAATAAATTACCCAGAGTGTGAAGCACCAAGCCTGGCATTTATATAAATGTTGAATAAGTAGGTGAAGAGTGAAGAGATGTTAAGTATTTTTTTTTTCACTTTGCAATATTTCTTACACTGGAAAATGCATGTTTCTTTCAGGTATAAAAGAGAGATGAGTCATTAGGCAGGAAACAACTTAAAAATATTTTGAATCTGGAGCAGAACCCCACAGACAGAGTAACCAAATTAGCAAAAGACAGAAAGCAAACAAACAAGCTTCTCCTTTCCTATTTGGGTGCGATAAAATCTATTCTATGGCCAAATGTGACCTAGGATTGTTTGAAAATGATTGTATATTTTTACACTATCAAAAGTTTTAATAAAACTTGTTTAGCAGATTTATGCAGATATTAGATAGGCATTAAATTACAAAGGTCACCAATATGTTAGTAACCATTATATTAATCCTAAGCATATTCTTTTGTAGGGGAGGCAAAAATTTCCCTCCACCCTCTTAAGAGTTTTTCAGCCTAGCCTGAGAATTAAACTGATAGAAAACAGATAAACAGGAGAAAGGCATGCAAATGTCTTTAAGTTCTACAGAAGTGAGAGCCCCCATTAGGAATGAAGACCCCAAGAAGCAGCAAAACTGGCTCTTATACTGGTTGAACAAAAAGAAGCATGTGTGGGAAAGTAACTGAAATATATGGGAGGCTAAAGAAGATTAAGAAATATTTTCACAAAGTCTTTTGTACAGAATTTTCTTAGTTTCAACTCCCTGTCAAAGACTTACTTTCTTTCTTCTTCTTCTTTTTTTTTTTTTTTCTTTTTTTTCCCCCTCAAACAGAGAGGGCAACTTTCACCTAGCAGTTTTCAGGAAGAAAAGGGGGTCGTTAGAATGTCCTTATTGTATCTGCTGTTTTTAAAGTGTCTTTAGCTCAATATAATGCTCATGACAAAGTGGCATATTTGGAGGAAGAATGTGCCACGTTGCACTATCCTTTGGTGCTTTTCCCTTTACTTGAAAATACAACTTTATAGTGCCTTGCATATTGTAGTCCCTCAACAAATATTAGTTACAAGAAGTTAATTTATTAACTGCTATAGTTAAACACAAACCTGATTTCATTACTGCAGTATTTAATACTTTTCAATACACTGAGACTGGGTAATATCTAACCCTCTGTGACTATCTTATATTTTAGCGGCGATTACCTCTTAAATACCGTATGCTGATTTATTTCTGTTTCTTTGCCCCACAAAGACATCTTTTATCTTAACTACTTGTCCTTTTGCAAGCTTTCTGCTCAGGAGTCGAGATTTTAGCACATGTGTGCCCTGCTTTGTCCCATCTTCTTAGAACTCTTCAGGTGACTTAGGCACTGCTCCCCCGAACTCTCAATTGCATTTTTAATTGCACTCCATTCTTATCATCCCAGGGTTTTCTTATTTTTTTATTTTTTATTTCTTATTTTTTTTATTTTTCTTATTTTTTTATTTTGCTATCTTTGCATAATCCTTTAAAAGATATGTGCTGTACAAAAGGTTTTAGAGTCTCCAAATGTTGAAATGGCTTGAATTGCAAACTAGCTTCAGTGCAAATAGAGGAGCTCCTACAGCTAAGAAGTTGAAATGAGGGAGGGTTACTGAGACACCTGCCGCCAGCCTAGACTTGCCACTGCTGGCCTGAAAAACATCATGCTCTCTGTTTTGCTCTAAATCCTTCATAGATACACTAGATACACTAACTGGTTTTCCTTTGAAGAGGTAGTGATTTAGCTGAGAATGCACTATATCTGATTTAAGTGGTTGTTTTTTCAGATTTTATTTATTTGAGAAAGAGAAAGGGCATGAGCAGGGGGAGGGGCAGAGGGAATAGGAGAAGCAGGCTCCCCCTGAGCAGGGAGCTGACAAGGGGCTTGATCCCAGGACCCCTGAATCTTGACCTGAACCAAAGGCAGATGCTTAACCGACTGAGCCACCCACGAACCCCCTGACTTAAGTTTGTATTGCTGTTCTGGTTTAATAAGTATTCAACGTCTGCCTTATCTCTAGATATAAATACTTAATCACCTTAACTTTTAAACATGTCAATTTTTAAATATGATATCTACATCAAAGTTTTTTGTTACAAATTTAAGAAGTTCATCAATGTGAAGAATGTTGACACAATCATGTGGCATTATGAGCAATAAATGAAAACCAGTTCATGCAAAACTAAAAGACTGCCTAAACATCACTGATTGAAAGTATAACTCAAAAGCTTAAGATTAAATGCTGTATTTGAAAAATTATAATTAATAATAATATGACATAAAATTTAACATTAGGAAGATACCGACTCATGAAGTCATTTTGTTTTTAAATTACATAGAAAAAATTTAGCTATAAAATTTTAGTCAGTTAAACATGGACTAGAAATATAAAATAATAGTTTTATACCTAAATGTATCATATATTCTTTTTTCTGAAAAATATTTTTGTGACTAGATTAAAACAGGAGGAAAAAAAGATAAATTGCCTACCACTATAAGCATTTATTCATAATCCAATAATTTATTTGAGACCTTATTTTGTTAACTTATTTCTGGATTTTCAATACAATTAAAATTATATTCTCTTCCAGACAATTATAATTTTTTTAATGAGATATAATTGAATTATAGCATTCTATTAGTTTCTGGTATAAAATACAGTGATTCAGTATTTGTATATATTGTGAAACAATCGCCACACTAAGTCTAGTTAACATCCTTCCCATACATAGTACAAAATGTTTTTTTTCTTGTATAGAGGATTTTCAAGATCTACTTTCTTAGCAACTTTCAAATATTCAATACAATATTATTTTTTAAAGATTTTATTTATTTATTTGTCAGAGAGAGAGAGCACAAGCAGAGGGAGCAGCAGGCGAGGTAGGAGCCCGACTTGGACTGGATCCCCAACCCTGGGATCATGACCTGAGCTGAAGGCAGAAGCCTAACCGACTGAGCCACCCAGGCGTCCCTCAGTACGGTATTATTAACTGTAGTCACCATGCTGTGCATTACAACCCCATGACCTTTAAATTTATAATGGTTTAATTTTATGAGATAGATTTTTTTAAATAATAAATAAAACAGGTATAATTTTCTAGTTTGAATGTAAGTAATTTGTAAGAGTAGTTATACTAGATACCCTCAACTTACCTTTAGTTTTTCTGTCAAAGGTGCTGTATTTTAATCCAATTATTGGCAAAAGTTATTACCTATTTTTCAGGAATATATCTCTCTGTTGTACTGAATTAGCAGGAGGGATTTTTTTTTCCCCTTCAAAGCAACATTTTGAACACCGTTTATATAATAGAATACAAATTATATATTTATCTCATATGCTTTTTTTCCTTATACTTTTTTATGTCATATACTTTCCTGTTTTTTTCCATCCCATATACTATGGCATGATTCTCCAGTTTGGAACAATTCATTTTTCTTTCTAAACTTTACTCCATTGCCTGATAATGATGACAAGTGATCTCCACACTGATCTAGAGATAAAGGTTTATCATGAATGTAGATTCTCACATGGTTTTTATTTCTAAAGGATCTGTGCAGACTTTAGTTACATAAACAGAGTGATAATCTTTAGCTATTCATTTGAAGTCCTAACATCAAGCCATTCCCTCAGTCCTCATAAAAATGTTAAAAACATACTCACTTATATGTTAAATTCTCTCTGTCTCTCCTGTTTAGCCCTTACTGGCTGATAGAACTCACCTTGTTGAACAGCCAAATACTTTTTTTTTTTTAAATGAAAATCAAGCAGCTTAAACAGTTCAAAAGCTTAGTAAAATCAGAGACTTGTTAATTTATTTTTAAACATGTTTTTAATATTTTTTTAAGAGAATAAGCCCCTTTAGAGCTTTTCTCCTGGTTAGATTAAAACTAGCTATTTCAATAAAGGACCGAATGAAGAAAAACTTTGCAAACCTTTATATGTAATCAAAGTGAACAGTAACAGAAATTAAACTGGATAATGAAAAGAACAAGACACGCTGAAATATGACTTTTCATTTCTCATTTTGAAGTTTGCTATCAGGTGTGCAAGATAAATAGTTATAGATGATAAGTGAATGAAAATATAGGCAGTAGCATACTAGAGGGACCTGGGAACGGTAGATACCAGCAAACAGACCTCTGATATTCCATTTATGTCTGATGGCTTTGTGGTTATTACTTGAAAGGAGAAATTACTAACTCAAGCATCTCAGATTCAGTCTTGGTTTAAATCAGGATAATATTTGTGTAGTCTTTGGAGGAAAGAATGTTAAGAAAATCTCGTATTTTCAAAATTACCATACTGGTACCTTTTAAAGTCTCTGATAAAGGGACAGAATTAACAAATTACTTCTATTTTATAAGACTTACAAGAGCAAGATTTGTAAAAAATGCGTGTCAGAGAATCTTCCACTGATACAAATGTATTAATGGAAATACACCCTATGCAAGCTCATTCTCCTACACTGTACATTTAGAAGACAGCAGAAACTTCTTGAGAAGACAAAATTAGCCACAATGTTTTTCTTTTTTTATATCTAGTTAGAATAAACCTTTAGCATTTAAATTTTGCATCATTCATTAAATCTATATAATTTTTGGCTTTGTTTTTGTTTTTGTTGTTTTAGAAAACAAAATGTGTTCACCCAATTTGTAAAGGTATTCACTAGCTCTTTTAAATGATGCCACCATTTACTGAAGATAAAAACCTTGGAGTTATTCTTAAATTATCTCTTTACGTCAAGTCCCCCACGTAGTAGTTTATCAATGAAGCACATTAGCTCCACTTTCAAATACAAATCTTACCACATAAGAAAGAGGAAATGTGAGGTTGTATCTAGTATATTATTTTAAGATTTTTTTTTTACATTCAAACTAGAAAACTAAACCTCTTTTATATTGAGTTTTTTTTTAAATCTACCTCATAAAAATAAGAACACTGTGATTGTCTGGAAGAGAATATAATATTAATCACACTGGAAATCCAGAAATAATTCATCTTTTTAAAATCGCCATCATTTCTCCCAGACTACAGAAATAACTTTAAAACTATTCTCGTTGCTATCAATTTTGCCCACAATGCTTCTCCTTTGCTCCAGCTGATTTTCAAGGAGAGCTACAATGATACAGAAAATAATAATCTCTATGCATTTGTTAAACCCATAGAGCCTGTACATTATAAAGAGTGAAATTCACTTATACAAATTTTTTTTTAAAAAATCAATCCGGATATCAGAAGACCCCAGGAAGAAATGCAGACTGTGACAACTGAATCTAGCTGTGTTACAAATGTATGGCGTCGGTGCACCAAAGGAGAGGGGGAAAGAGGAAAAAGGGGGATAATTTAAGCCAACTTTGAAAAAGAACATTTTGAATACTGTACAATTAAGAACAGAAGAACAGAGACTATACTTTAATTGGTTAATTTGTTTCTACAGGTGTAGGGATTAACAATTCTGCAACTACTTTACATGAATATTGGAGCTGAAGGACTAAATTGTTGACCCTAGGAGCCCTGTTTTTCTCTGCCCAAGAAAGAAGTTAGAAGCATTAAAGAAAGCTAGATAAATGCAGGTTCATGAACCCTATGGTGCTGGATTAAGCTTGGAATTATCAGTGGGAACTTATGTTTCCTTTCCTATAGATACAGACAGACAGAAGGAGAAGGAATTAATTATAACCAAGCATGTAGATGTGGGGTAATACGCGTACATGTATTTCTTGGCTCGTTGTACCAAGAAGGCCTAGAAACAGCACCAGTCCAGCAGCAGTGAGCACACCTAGCATACTTATCTCAATGTCCAAACCCAATTCTTTAAGAAAAGGAACCTGGGATTGCTGGAGAAATGGCTGATTCTAAGGCTGAGGAGGAGAAATAGCAGATGAGCCTGTGGCATGGTGTCGTGACAGCAAAGTAAAAGGGACAGGACCACATCGAAGGGACACAGGAGCCAAGTGGAAAACTCTCTAGTAGCTAAATCTGGAATAATTTGAGCAATGATGTAAACAATAATAGCACTGGACTATAACCCAAAGAATAAAATACATATCTATAAGCCCATATAGATAAATAAATAATTTAGTAGATAAATAAATGCAGGAGAAGGCACAGATTTTCCTTAAAGAATTCCAAACAATAAATATAGAAGAAATGAAGAAACAGAAAATTATCATTAGAGTAACAATAAGAATTTCTACAGGAACTATCTACAGGTATGCGCTAATATAGGTGGGCAAAACTTGAAGGATAAACAGCATATTGGCATAGCCTTCAAGTATCACCCACAAAACATTTACTAAACATTGCGGTGGTTTAAAAATATCTAGAAATTCTTTGATACTCCCTCCAAGGGGTGGAGCTCAATGTTACTTCCTTTTGGCAAGGAGTGGATTTAGTTACTCACTTCTAATAACCAGAGTACAGAAAGGGGAAGAAATGGCACACAGAAACCTGACACCAGCTTCTGCATACGGTCAAGGTTAACATCATCGGTACCAAGTCATGTTGATATCATGCCATCCTTCCCCAGATGATACCATGAGAGGGACATTTTAATGTCAAAAAAAGTGTGTGTGATGATGACTTATAAAAACTATTTCAGAGCACAACCAAATTGATTATATGTGCCTTTTGTAACAGCCTAAAAACTTTACTCAACTATATGATTTAATTTTTTAAAGTGGATACAATGTAGCTCAGTCTGCTGGGGGCTCTTTATTTTACAGATGAAGAAACAGATGCCCGCAAAGAGTTTGTGGCAATTTGCAAGATTCCCAGGGCTTACATTTAGCTCCCTAGATTGTCAAGATAGTTTATGATTCACAAATTCCCCCAGCTTCTTTTACATATCATCTTCTTTGTAAGTATAAACTATACAGTATACAAATTTTGCATTTGGGGGATCAGGAATGAAAAATACTGACAGAGTAAAAGTCATAGTAGGTCATGCTCCACAAAGAGGTAGGAATAATCCGTATCAGGTATTTTTTTGTGTGTGTCATAAATGAGTATAAATAGTTCAGCCAAGAAGTTCACTTAAATAAGATATCCCTTTCCATGAACACTTAAGAGTATTCATGAAATACTAGAAATGATAAAATTGATAACTAAGTATATGACAAAAACTTAGTATTGATTGAACACAGAAGCAATGACTGCTTCTTTCAAATATTAATAACTTCTTTATTGCACATTAAAATCCCATCACATGAATTTATTATTTAAAACTCCAGTAAATTTAATATTATCTCTAAAGCAACTATTATAGAGACTTAATGGATTTCTTAATTAGGATATAGCATTAACAGTTATAGAACTCTAATTAAAATGGAGGGTTTGAGAAACAGCCAAAGTCTGAAGAAATTATTCAAGCAATGATTTTATTAAAAAAAGAAAAGTGGACGGAAGCTTATTCAAAATGTTAAAAGGAAATGTACAAATCATACACTTCATTTAGTCATTATAATGTTTTCCATGAGGATTAATATGCATTGTTCCCTTCTAAATATATATTCCATTTTACTTTAATATCCTGGAAGTTATCTAATTCATCTTGCTGTTTAATTGGAGTTTATTGATTTTACAGAGAAATTAAAGTGCATCTTCTATGATACTTGGCAAATTTGTTTGTACCTCTGAAATTTCTTTCATAATTTTACTTACTTGAATACAGATTTTCATTATAAATCTATCACTGCATTAGGAATTCATCTGGATAAATTTACTTAGAAAATGTTATCTGTAACTGATAAGAGTTGATGTGATCAAAATTACTTAAATGATTTTGAAATTTAGTAAGAGTTTAATATTTGACTTCAAACAACATAATTTGATTCAAATACAAATTATCTACAGCTATTTTTAATCCATTATTATGTATGTTAGTAATACACTAATTAGTTTTAGGATGCTTTATTAGGTAACAATTTCTCCCATATCCTTTACTAGTCTCTGATAGTTAAGATGCTTTGTTCCAAGTAACAGCAAATCATTCTTAAAGAGCAGAAGCAGAAATGAAATCGAGCACAGGGGATCAAGAGTATCTTAGGGGACCAAAGATCAAGAAATGCCACCAGGATTCTTATGGGTTGGCACCTAGGAACAGGGGAATTTTCAGGAATTTGAGAGACAATTCTTTTGTCTGACTTGCTTATGTTTAACTTACATGGACTCACATCTTTTCTTTTTTGTGTCTCTAATTCATTCCCCCCTCTCTGTAACTGAATTTTTACATCTTTAAAATTCCTATTGAAAACATGACAACTTCACCATTCCAGAATTCTAAGTCCTCAAGTAAATAAAAATGATTAAAATGAATTATTTTTCCCAATTTCAAATTCTGACAAAAAGAATCTGATTGTCCTGACCTGGATCAATGTCCATTTCTGATACAGTTCACTATGGTCTGGGATTTAGAGCTTATAGTATAAATGGATGAGTCAATGCCCAGTCCTGTTTAGGGTAAGTGTAAGATCAGGAAAGCCTAAGTCACAGAAATTGTCAGAAGGTATAAACCACATGGAGAGAATTAACTATCTCTCAAAAGTGAAACTGTGAAGATTTTTACGTTTATTAGACTTAATTCTTCGTCAATGTTGAGTTGGCACTATAAAATTTAAATATAAAATAATGATACAATTTTAGTGATTCATACTTAACATCTTTAAATGCTCATAACAGGATATAACTGGAATCGTTTCTGGTGGAGACTAAAATTATTTTGGATGGAGCCTAAATTATATTTTTAAATGTTTAATTAATGTATTCCTACTGTTGCTAGAATATATACTAATTCTTAAAGACTTGGCAGTTTATCTCTTATTCTAAATAGATATAAGCACACCTTTTAACCTCCAACAGAATTCATCAAGTCTTTTGGCAACTGAACAACATATTTTAAAATCATCAATTAATCAAAGTCCTTACTAATTAGGTACCATAAGCCACTAAGTCACATCTAACATATGTTTCTAAAAAAAAATAAAAAATTAAAATAAAAAAAAATAAAAAGCTAAGACAGTCCCAATATCCCTAGTTTTGTGGTGATTTTTTGTTTCTCTGTTTATTTTAATTATCCTACCTGGAGGTGACCAGGGCAGGACACTCAGGTGCCTCAGGTTCGGAGCCTGGGTGGGCGCGGGAACTTGGGTCGCCAAAGGGCAGGACGATCACACGGCACAAGGCAGGCGAGCAGCAGTTTGGCGCCAACCGGTCCGGGGCCGGAGCCGGAACTCTGGCCCCGCCCCCCGGCTTCGCGGCGAGGCTGAGGGGGCGGGGCCAATAAGCGTCTTGATTTGGTACCCACATCAGATATATCAGAATTGCTTGATAAAGCATGTATTCTCTAGTAGAATGCCCTCCTAGACAATAAAAACTCAAGCTAAAATAGCCCCATAACATTCCAGCAAATATCGCACTAACCGATGTTATGGATGGCTTGTGTCTTGTCCAAACACGGAAGTCTCCACAGTAACGTATTATAAGAAATTCCAAAATGAACAAATTGCCTCTGAATATCTCTAGAGTAGCCTAGCCTTCTACACTTTCAAAGTATAATGTCATTCCTGGCACACAGAAAATACTCAATACATTTCATCGAATAAATGAATGAGTAAATGGATGGAGGGGAAAAAAGCAAGATTTTAAATCAGACCAGGGATTAAATCAGTCGTTAGGGAAGGCACTTGAGCCTCAGTTTCATTAAGGGGAATAATCAGTTTTATAGAGTTGATCTGCAAATAAAATCAAATCATATTTTTAAACACTACAGTTCTTTCTGGCACAAGTTGTTTCAGGCTTTTACTTTTTTTCCTTCAGAACATCAGCTTTGAAATCAACCATTTCTCCAATGAGTCCTAGCTCATCATAGTGGAGAATGGGATTCAGAAGACAAGAAGGCTTGCTAGGTTTGCACTTTTTCAGAATTGAAAAGTGGGGAACAAAATTCTATCATTTGTGTAAAGGAGTTTTCATAGCAGATGCCACAGAATGAGCAATGAATGGGAATAATTTGTATTAATTACTATTATTTGCAATATACACCTCATCATGTATATAGAATATAATAATTCCTTATTCACAGAAAACATGTTAAAACAAAAAATATTCAAAGTGTCCAATGCATTCTGTGTGATTTATGCAGGGATTTGAAATAGTAGTAGTGAAGTAATTGATTATTTAAAGATTTTAAAGATGAAAGTTTTGTTTGCATGTATCACATTGCATATAAAAAAATTAGCTCTTCTTTTTGCATTAGAAACCACATATATTCTGGAGATACTTATAATAGGTTAGAAGAGATAATTGAAATGTTTAAAATATCATTAGCTTAGAAAGGAGAGTATATTTTTCACAGTGGATAACTCTGCCAAGTATTTAGTCTTAATTAAATATATTGAAATCTTGACGTAATGCATTATAACATACATATATATACATACATATTATATACACAATTTCCCCATAGTCCTATAATGAATCATAAAGTTGTGAGAATAAAAATAATTGAAACTAAAAGTACAATAGTCTTATTCTGCCTTAGAGAATAAATAATAAGTTAATAACTATTTTTCATTGTAAGTGTTCATTTAAATTACCTTTTTTGGTTTTTTTTTTCACATGTATCAGGGACTTTATATTTTCCAATATAAATATTCTTAATTTAAACTTCAATGTATTCTCTAATTTCCACTTTCACAGTTGTCTGAAGAGATGGTAAAAAAATAATAATTCTTCTGCTAAAAATAACTGTAAAGACCCTGGGGGGAAGAGGTGTTTGAAGTCATTGGAGTGCAACTAAGGCAACCAAACCTTTCTGAGCCAATCTACCGGAGAGAAGAGAAAATGAAGAGACATGTGTGAAGGTGGTGCCGCTTTTGAAGCTTTCCCTCTTAGGCCACGCACACACCCTCAGCACTGGGCATGACTGCCAAGCCGAAAGCCTTAGCTCAGAGTTCATAGCCATCTCTCTTGGCTGCAGGAGCCTCAGTAGCAGCTCTGGCTTGCATGGCATCCGGGATCAAGAGGCCAAGATCGAGAAGAGGGAACCTGAGAGACGTGAACCTGAAGCTTAGTGTGCCACTTTCCTTTGAGGATTTCACCAATTCCTGAGCTGTGCGTGCACATGGCGAGAAGAGTAAAAACCGCAGCAGTAGCTAAGATGCTAAAAAACTCAACAGATTTTAGGAATTTCACAATTCTAAAAAGACACAATGTATATATATCCACCAAAGAGGAGGACCTCAGGAAAATATCCCAGGCTCTGAGTTGCAAATACCCAAGGGCTACACCCTTGCGTCAAAGGCAAACTAGAAATCATTAGCTTTCAGAAAGCTTGACTTCTACTCTTGAAACATGACAGTCTTTCACAGAATCAAGATGCTTGAACATCCTGTAACTGCCAGCCGTAGAGAAACCAGATCCTCCCTGAAGAAAATAAAATGCCAATAATTTAGATCTTTTCATAAGTAATATATAGTGTTCATTTAGCAATTACCAGGCATACAAGGACCCTAAAACTGAAAATCAAAAGAAACAAACAACAGGTAGAGGTCCACACGTTATCCATCTAATGGAGTAATAAGACAAGATAGGTGATTGGAAATATGACAAATATTACAAAAACTTCCAGAGAATACCTTCTCCATTATTTTAATGAGCTCAGCATAACCTTTATTTAAAAAAAAATTTATCTACAAGAAAAGTATTGACCAATCTCATTTCTGAGCATTAAGCAAAAATATTTTTAAAATATTAGCAACTCTAATTGTGGGTATAAATTGGTATAACCTCTTTGGAAAACTGTGTGACATTACAAATTATAGTGAATCTCTGAGTAAATAAGTATGCAACAACTCAGCTCCTATTTACATATTGAACAGAAAGGCATTGAGGTTTTGTATCAAAAGACCTGCACAAGAATGCTCACAGTAACATTATTCATAGTAGGCCATGGTCAAAGGTTGGAGATAACCCAGCAATAGAGTATATTTTTTTGTTTCTAACTTTTCCCTACTTATCTATACAGTGAAGTTACTTAACCATTTCCTTTGAAAATGTGACATTCCAGTGCTCCCTAGCAGTCTAAATCTTGTATCTGTTTGTTCTCCATTGACTTTCAATTTGCCCAAATGATTTGCTTTACTAAAATCATATTAGCATATGATAGTATACCACGTCCAAGCTGAGGCTTGTAAGAGGCAAACTCAGTAACTACCAGTCCACCTCAACTCTTATCCTCCATGACAAAAACAAACACAAACACAAAAGGAACAAACAGAAACACTGATCCCTAGATATCAGGTGTTCCTTCAGCCTTGGTCCCCTAGAGCAGAACTAAACTGACTCCTGGGTCCAGCTTAATCCATGGGAGCCCAAAACAAAATTGCCCAAATCCCAGCCAACCCATAAACCCATAAGTGTAACCTAAACATTTGTTGTTGGAAGCCACTGTGATTTTTCTGGTTGTTTTTATGCAATGTTATCCAGAGGGAAGGAAAAAACTGAAATCTCAAATGTCCATCAATAACAGAATGTATATGTAAAAATGGTATATTCATGTAATGGGATGATGGGCAACACCTTGTGGACAGATCTTATAAATATAATATAGAGAAAGGATATGTGCTATTTACGACACATTCAAAGAAATCAGGAAAATTTTTAGTAAAGAAAGCCAACTACGAATTTCATCACTCATAAAGAATCATTATCAACAACACACCCCGCTCTTTCTATATGTATATATAAATGTAGATATTAGATAAATAGCAGATAATATACAGTCCATAAACAAAGAGTATTTTAGAAAATGTGATGAAATACTTATTAGTTCAAAATAAAATATATTACAGTAAATTTTATTTAAATTTATCATAGGGAAAACAGACACAAAGTAAAGGATATCTGTTAATTTCTAGTAAATATTTCTTCATAACAAGAGAATAGTTTCTAAAATCTATTTAAATTTAAGAAAATGTGTCAAGAAAAATATGAAGTGGTTGCAGTACCTTTGATTTTTAGTATGATTCAGCAGCATCTAGCAACTCCTTAGTGCAAAAAATCTGAACTCTAGCACTTTGTCTTCTCATTTTCTATGGCTGTATCATTAATATTACAGCATCAACTTTTATAATATTTCCACATGTTGTGTAACCATGAGCCCTACAGCTGAAAATAATTCAACTTATTTTGGTAGACTTAATACCACTACTCCTTTAATACCATCATTTCTGAGTTTGTTCGTTTATTTTCATATTGTTCTCCAAGAACTTTGTCTAATACCTGTTTGTTTGCTTCTAGGAAGCCCAGAACAAGCATGAGTGCTGTGCTCTCAGAGTTCTTGCAGTTTTGTGTATGATACCTTGGTGAAGCTTACTTTTTGCCAAGAATCCTGTTAAATCCCTTTACACATTATCTAATGTATTGTACAGAAGGTGTCTTTATGTCGGTATTTTGTTAAATCCATTTAAATGTTAGAAAAGAGGAGTTCAGACAGATGAAGAAACTATTCATGGCGGCCAACCTAGTAATAGGAAATGGAACTTGAACCTGCAAATTCCCAGAAGCTGGATCTTCGTCCATGACAGTTAACAAATGCTGCATCTACCACGTAGCACGTGACTTCTTCTTTGGGTTTGATGCCCACGTTCTTGTGTGAATAAATTCACTGGAGAATGCTTTTGTTGAAACAAGTTCTCTTGGAATATTATTTTTCCTCTTCATCAGCAGTTTTAGTTCTTCCTTCTCAGGTTTGTTCTTGTGTCTTTGCGAATATTTTTCCATTTTAATTGTTCTCCCTTGTTATTTTTGTTTTTGTTATTCCAGAAGCATGAATTATTCATATGCAGGATATTCTGTCTTCTTCTCTCTCATCTTTCCCACCATCAGTTTTAGAATTTTGTTCTTCTCATCTCCCTTTTGTGTGATTTCCTCAATGCTGTTTCCCATGTCTTCGATGGGTTTCATATCATGTTTATTCTATTTCTATTAGTCCTAAGATAGCTGCTATCTCTGTATTTTATTTCCCACTACATTGAGTTCTGAACTTGCTAGATATATGCTCTGTAATTTTTTGAGCCTACAGAGCACTGTCTAAACTCAGTCAGTTTTCTTGGGACATATTTCACTTAATATTCTTTATTCACTGTCTTGTACCTTAATTGTTGTAAATAAGACCAATATTAATTTTTAAATTATTATTACTTATCTTTGAAATATAGTTGGGGGAGAGTGGACAATGAAAAACCTCAGTTATCACTTCTATTACTATTTCACTGTCCGGAACATTCATTCACTATATCTATTGTTTTAATCTGCTGTGGGGTTTGACTATTCTTTATTTCTGAAAAAATAGACTTGAAAATATTCCCCATATATCATGCCATATTCTCTCTTTATGCTTTTATTTTTTTCATTTTTGTGGAGAAAACAATCCCTTTGCTCCACTGTTTTCAATCAGAAATTTCCTTTATCACAAAATTTAACTTTATGTAGGATTTTATTTAAAACAATTATTTCTATTATTGTATTTGATTTTTATATTGGTATGATATGACCAGCACCATGTGTATTGTTTTGTAATAAAATGAAATCTAAAATGTGAATTAAAAATGTTAACAAAAGCAATCTATAGAATATATTGGGAATGAAATGTTTTAGTTATTTTCCATTCATCAATCACTATATTAAAATACTGTACACCTATCCAGTATATTAGACATGTCACATGTATATTTTATTGTAAAAATTATGTTTGTCTCATCATTACTCCTCACTATCTATTCAAAGACATGTTTCAATACCATCAAAGAAACTAGAAACCGTCTCTGCATTTTTTTGAAAGAAAAACTTTTTGAATATCAGTGACATTAAACACAACCTCTGGGGAAAAAGCAAAACACAACGTAACTTTTTTTTCATTAAGCGCAGAAAAAAATGACAAGTGCAGCTTAAACTACTTTGTGGCTATAAGCCCTGAACTCATGTGTAGTGAACTTGACAGAATCAGAGCTTTCTTTTATATTTTGAAATGAAGTGCCGAGGTAGGGAGAACTGCATTCTGATACACAGCGTAGGAGAACAAAATGAACCCAGAATATCAAAAGCAATCGTATACCTGTTCATCTGTACCAATGACTTATATGAAATAAATCCATTTAGAATACACATTAACTATACTATTTTATTCACATATAAGTTCTTAGCTTATTAATCCTCTCATGACAAATCTGCACAATCACCACAGATGAAGTCACTGCAGAATGTTGTCCGTTCTCCAGCTAACTTATTGCCTGCACCAACTTTTTTTTTGCAGGGCTTTTGCAGGCCGCCTGACTTTCTTCATGCTGTTCCTGCGTTCCTTTCACTCTCTTCTAGAGGTCTGTCTCTTCTCATACCGGCCTTGTCTTGCAAGTCTATGTCGGTGTTCATTTTTCTTTGCCTTGTCCAAGGAACCATCAATCATGCCAAAATCAGTTGTCTTGCCACCACCAAAATGGGTTCTGAGTCCAAAGATGAAATCCAAAGGTGTGGTCCCATGCATTTTGGCTAGTTTTCCCTGAATTTTTGTCTTAGGTAATCACCTTCCCAGGGTAAAGGACATCAACGACTATTGGTTCCGCTGAAATAATCTGTTGGTCATGAACTTCCCAGTCCCAATAGTTACTGTCCAGATAGTGCATGATGGCAGCCAAGCTTCAAACAGCCAGGGAGGAAAAGAGCTAAATATACTATCTGAAGTGTGAAATTATTTTGTAATAGCACATTTTGTTCATAATATCAAAAGCCCAGGGTTAAGAAATGATGAAAATGAAAAAGGAAATTTGCTGAGTCATGCAATTATAACAAATGGACATTCAAGCCAGTAAGGACATAAACACCAATAGCAATGATAATATGACCTGATCTGTATTAAGTACTTATCACATGCCATTCATTGCCCTGATTTTCCAAATCTCTATTTAATATTTAAATTTAAGAAATCGGTACTATCAATGTTTACTTTTTAAATATTGATTTTTTTACTGTTTTTTTTTTCATTTTTTTCTATTTCTGAAATACTTTTGTAATATTTATACTAGGACAATATAGGATGGACAGTATAGAAATATAAACAGCCAACCGTGGTGCTTGTGCTCACAATTATTCATGATAGTTCTGTGATCAAAAGAAAAAAAATGTTTGAAGGTCACTGTCATAGGCAATGGGAGATATTAAAATTCTTAAGCAAATTAATAATTTGTATTTTAGAATTTTCCAATTTCATGGTCTTTCCTATGCTGTCATTTTTGTTCACCACAACATTTCTTTTATAACAGAAAGATATATCAATCCAAAACCTCTTCTGGCTTAATAGTAAGATACAGCTCCATGAGTTTAATTTCTACGTATGTATTAATAGTATAAATATACCTACATTCTCAAAATTATTATTATTTTTTTTTTGCAATTTGAAGAAGTGCTAAAGTCAATTTGCCTGATATTTATGTTAATGGTTTTCATGGATGAAACAGCTCACAAAACATGTGGTTTCAAATGGCAGATTTAACTGTCGTCTTGAGCACAAATTCAGTTAAAGGGAGATAAAATAATACATAAAACAATTTAACCCATCATATCTAAACTGTAATACATCCCAACACACTGAAAGGAAATGGATATGGGAGGGCAATCTCTTCCCTGAGGATATATTACACACTATACTGTGATATATGGGCCAAATAAAAGATACTTTATCTACCTGCACATAAGACATAATAATAAAGCATCTTTCTCTTCTTTCTCTCTCTCCTTCTGTCTCTCCCTCCCTCCATCTCTCTCTTTCTCTCTCTACCTCTCTCACACACAAACACACACGCTTTCTCTCTCTCCTCTCAAAACTAAACAGAATTTTAATATTGTCTTATTATCTCGTTTATCATTACGTCATCTTGGGCAATGCACCCG
Organism: Ursus arctos; assembly: GCF_023065955.2. Taxonomy (NCBI): domain Eukaryota; kingdom Metazoa; phylum Chordata; class Mammalia; order Carnivora; family Ursidae; genus Ursus; species Ursus arctos. The sequence goes on from NW_026622764.1 coordinate 19,624,367, forward strand.
GTAGGCACATTTCACATTGGATTCCATCCACAAAAAATGAAGCTTAAAGTTTATTGGGCATAAGATCAAGAGGTTTGTTAAAGTTTAACAAGCCCCTCAGGTGGCTTTGATATAAATGGTCTCTAGACTACAGAATATCAGATTCTGAGATTAAAGCCATCCACTTGAGTTCAATGCAATCGGTCAACAAGTTACCATTTCTGGCCCCGTTTCCAGCTTTTCCTTTTGTAACTTATTATTTGCAGTTCACTCACAACCGTTCTTTCACACATCTGCTTTTGACCTTTATGTTCCCTTTGCTGGAATACTCTTTTTATTTTTTTAAGATTTATTTATTTATTTGAGAGAGAGAAACAGAGTGTGAGCTCATGCACATGCCAGCAGGGGGAGGGGCAGAGGGCGAGGGAGAAAGAGAATCCTCAAGTAGTCTCCCTGCTGAGCACAGAACCTGGAGCAGGACTCCGTCCCAGGACCCTGAGATCATCACCTGAGCTGAAATCAAGAGCCAGACGTCTAACTGACTGAGCCACCCAGGCGCCCCCTGGAATATTCTTACTTTACCTATCTAGTGAACCCACTCAGTCTTCAATACCAACTCAAATGTCATCTGCTTTACGAAGATGAATGGTGATTCTTTGCATTCAAACAAAACCTTTTTTATATTGCTCTATAATTTCGAATGTCTATCCTTCTAGGCTAAGTTCTTTAATATCCTCACATAAACACAAGATTTCAATAGATGCTGTCATATTCACAAGAAACACTTAAATTATCAAAAACCATATTATGACAATAATAACAGCTCAATGTAGAAAAATAGACGAGGAGGTACAGATTTTCAGATTCTCAAGTTATTTTCCTTAAAGATATTCTATATCAAAGGTTTTTCTTTTCCTTTCTTTCTTTTCTTTTTTCTTTTCTTTCTTTTTTTTTTTTTTTTTTTTTGCTGTTGTGCTTTAAGTGGACACTTTAGCCAGCAACACTGAGCCAATCCAGAATTTGATCCTATCTAGATTTACCCAAGAGTAATGTCCTGTCTTTTCTTATCACAACCATTAGCATCACACAACTTCTTATTAGCCTTATCACCCATCGTATGATAAACGAAGCACTAAGCCATTCAACCAAATCTGCTGTCTTTAGAGGGTAATAGCTTCTTTATCTACTTGCTGCAAGAATCCTCACTTTTGTTAGTTGAAGACTGAAAATTTATTTTACTACTATCAACCTAGGCAAGTGCAAAGGTGTTCCTTAATTAATTTTTTTGAATTTCCAAATTCTCTCAAGAAAACTCATTTTGTAGAAGAAATGCCAATGTTACAAATACTTAATACTTTTGGACATGGAATATTAAAATCTTCCTCAAACATTTGAAGTGTCTATATGTTGCACTTATTTTGCTCCTGTTTTAGTGTGACTGATCGTGTCTTTTAATGAAATTGATTGAAAACCAAACACCTAGTTAGCTACTTTTGTGGTGAGCAGAGTGTAGTGTGTAAACTTTTGAATCACTATGTTGTCCATCCGAAACTAATGTAACATTTTGTCCAATATATTCAAATAGGAAAGAAAGAAAGAAAGAAAGAAAGAAAGAAAGAAAAAGAAAAAAGGAAAGAAAGAAAAAAGGAAAGAAAAGAAAAGAAAAGAAAAGAAAAGAAAGAAAGAAAGAAAGAAAGAAAGAAAGAAAGAAAGAAAGAAAGAAAGAAAAGGCAGGAGAGAGGAGGAAGGGAGGGAGGAAGCAAAGGAAGGAGGAAGGTAAGAACAAATAAATGAACAAAGAAACAGTGTTATTACAGGAAATTGTGAAACTGAAATTAAGACTTTTATTTGTTATATCCATAACTGGATATGTGTTTATATATGTTTATTTTAATATAGTCATTTATAATTAACTTGTTCCAAGCTAATTTTTTGAAGTGGTAATGTACTTAATTTTTAAACATATTTTAATTCTAAATATAGAAGTATCATTTTTAAGACTACAGACAGAGACAATATATAAAGAAAGAAAATTTTATCTTTTTCTCACATATCAAAAGTATAGAACCACAATTACAAGGCAGAGCATAAAGATGCGAGATATTTGGGTGATTGCTTTACTCTTCTAATAGTGTATTTCATGATTTTCATTTGAATTGATAAAGATTTTAGTATGAAAAAATGTGTTTAAAGCTAGAATAAGTGCTAATAAGCTACAAAGCACTCAATGATATCAAAGATAACTCACATTCTGAATATCAACATATTTTATTTTCTGTCCATAGAAAGGTTAAAATGTCAGGGTAATGAAATGGTGACAAAATGTAGCTGCAGAACTAGAAGGAATCTCCAGTTTCAGAAAACAAGCATATATACCTGTGAAGGTGTAGAACACAATGTTTGCACGTTTTATAGGGATAAAAATAGTGAAGGCAATAGTTTTATTTATTTCTTAGTGGTTAATGACGGAAAGCCTATTTCTTAGTGGTTAATGACGGAAAGTGGGAAAAAGTAATTCAGTCAATGGGAAAAAAAGGATTTTTGAATTAATATCTGTTTTGTTATTTCTAAAAATTTTTGGTGATATTTTAAACAATACTTAAAGAATTTAAAACAGAGCCTGACACATAGTGGTTCTGAAATAAAAATGTGCTTTCCCTCTTCCTTTCCAGTGTTTCTGGGAGGAATAGTTATGAAGTAACCAGCTAATTTTAAATAATACGTACTATAATACGCAGCTGAAAATTTTCCTCATTCACCTTATGAAAAAAGATATATTGCATTAGATCTGAAAATAAGCCTATAATTCCAAATATTGTTTTTGCAAGATGGTCTTAGAGCCCATCTTTGTTTTCACTTTTTTATTTCATATTGTGCACATATAAAATTATATTTATATCATAAATGTAATATGTAGGGAAAAATAAAGTGAACACCAGTAAACCCAGAAGTGATTATTTTGAAGGTGTATATATAAAATTTATATTTTTTTCTTGGAGTAGTATCTGTGCTTTAAGAATTTATAACTCCCATAATGTTCGACTTTACTAATAGCAACTGGTTATTCTAGTGAAAGGAATAGTTTTTTTGTATTCCAAAACTTAAAAATAATGGTTCAAGTATTTCTACACTATATTCAGAAAATTAAAAGGAAACACACCAGAAGATATAATAACCAGTATCCTACATTAGATATAAAAGCACTGTATTTATGCTATACGAAAATCATTTAAACAATGCAATTTGTTAACTTAATAGATAAAATACATGCAGCAGAAGGTATACATACTAAATAAGTCATTATCTGGAATTACAGACTGCTTTTTGATATTATGTCATGTCCACTTTGTCCACTAGACCAGCAGATTACATGTATTACTGTCTTATACTATATACCTGTGTATCATGTTACTATGGTGCAGGGCTTAAAATTTTTTAAAGACATCTTATTTTATATTCCTCTAAAATAACACATATATATAGCTATCTTCCTAAACACCAATTTTACTTTATGCATTTGTATGCGACAGATATTTTTTGCAGCTTTAAATGTATTGACTTCATCTTGAATTATGTCACCTATTAAAAAGCCTCCAGATGTCTTCAAGCAAAGCAAATAATCACCTTGAACAGCACGTCCCCAAGCATCAGTTTACATCATTGAGAAAGGAAAGTGCCTTGATTTTCATATTACTAATCCCGAGTATCAGAAGATGGTGATGGAGAGACAGTGCTGAGATGTATACCACAGCTATTTAGAGTATGATACATGAAATCAATCTTACTTCCCTTGTGTTGGTTTTCTCACGTAGTGCCTTGCCTGAATATAAAGCTATCCGTAACTCAGAAGAGATATCATAAAGAATCACATGGTTACTGTTTTCTACATTTAACCTGTGAATAATTAGATCATGTGTGTCATTCCCTTCTGTATAAGTAGTAGTGATCTCTGACTCTTTTCAATTTTAATTCTGTACCCAAATGGACATTTATGAGCAAATTTACCTCTGGAAAGACTAAAGAAAGGGATAGTCTATTGTTGGTTGGAATCATATTTTGTCAGTTTCAGAGTCGTCCTGAAAAGGCAGAAATAAGGTTAAAATTATTTCGATCAAAGATAAAAATTGCTGGTAGAGACAACCAAGGCAGGGAGTTTTGCAGCACCTGCTTGCGTGAATCCCTACCCTACTCGTTTGTTCATAGCCCTGCAAGACAAAACCTTTACAAAAGATGGTTTTTGTAGGAACTGGCAACATTGTTGTTTGAAGCAAAAAGGGAAAAGTCCTGGGGCATAGAGAAGAAATATCTAACAAATCGTAACTGGTAGAACACAAGATGATGGTTATTTCTTAGAAAGTGCACTGATAACCTCAGGATTTCTGGGCAGATAGAGGAGAGTCTGGAAACAGCTGCAAGACCTATTAGCATGTTGCTAAATCTGGATATTAAGACAAAACATATTTAGTTTCAGGTACAACAAAGCAGGAAAATTTAAAGGAATTAAAAACAAGTAAAGGAAATATAAAACAAAGTAAAACACCAAGAATGAATGTCTATCAAAAACTACGTAAGGTACTCAATTAGGAACATACAAACAATTGAAAGAAACGACTGTGGTAATAAAGTAATTTATAAATAGAACACATTGGAAGAATTAAAACTAATTGGAAGGTATTATTGTGTCAAATTAGGCTGTGTTGCAAAATGCAACCGCTGTTTATCAGAATGTACATTATAATTGAACTAAAATCTATTGTTTAGGAAAGTACAGTGTGTTTGTGAAAAACTTACACTTCCAAGTACTATAAGCTTGGATAAGAGCACAGCACCATCACTGACTAGCCTGGTACTGGAGTCACTGAGTCATATTCATGAGAATGGGGTCAACCACAATTTATAACTTTTCAATAATATTCCTTAGATTCAGATCCACTCACTTATTTATTTCATTTATTCAAACAATATTTATTGAAGTCTTATTACAGCCCAGTTACAGTTCTGAGCAGTGAGCATAAAGTGGTGGAACAGACCAGTAAGACTGAAAGACAATCCCACATGGATGAATTTTACATTCTATTCGAAAAAAAAAGTACACAGACATGCAAATGTATTCATACACACATATGCGTTTATGAAATGTTGGATAGCGTTCAGTGATATGAAGAAAATAGAAAATAATGTAAGGAGAAGTCTCGATAAGATTTGACTAAAGTGAATGAACAAACTTTGGGAACAACTGATGGATGAATTTACCTGAGAGAACAGCAAGTGAAAATGGCGTAATGGATGGCTTGTATGGCTCAAGTGGGTGAGAGGGCTAATGGGCAGTAGGAAATGAAGCCAGTGACATAACAACGGGACAGATTATGTGGCATCTTTAAGCCTTGGGAAGGATTTGGAGTTTTAATCTAGGTGTGGAATCATACTGACAGAAAGCATTGATGTCTGACTCATTTCCCATCACAAAAATTAACACAATGTTGTAAAAATAATTTTAGGAAATCCTGAAAAAGCAGAATAAACTTCTGTAATTTGCTCTCATAAGAGTTAAAGATAAAACTGTTGGGAAGATAAGATATTTTAAATTGGATCCAATTACGGTGCTACATGTCAAAAGCATTCGTTACATGATACTGGAACTAAGAGAGCACAACATGCGAAATTTCCAGGTGTGGCGGGAGCTTTCCCCACCTGGATTCCCACATCACGGCAGGCACTTTTCTCCAGCAGAGGTGCCATGTAGGAGGCAACAGGGGCTAACGTGCAACTAGAAATTTTTCACTTAGAAATAATTTAGTGCCAGGTTAGAGTCAGCTGGGCTTGAGATGAAGAAATTAAATGTCACACCATAGCGGAAGGCTGCGGTCAAGGTGACTTTTCTTTGATAAAGATTCTGAGCATAGAAGGGACATCACTTTCTTGAGTTGTGAAGATGCCACAGATTACACTGTAATGTGTAAAGCAAAGCACTGTAATGGTCTCACGTGATCAAAATAAGTCAGATTTTACAAAAATCTAGATGCAGAAAACAGTTTCTTGATGCAGCAATTTGTGTGTGTGTGTTCATGGTCTACTTTTAACAATTATAACAGAGTAGTCATAGTAATTCTGAAGCCTATTTCTGTATTTATTGAACATTTAACATGTGTTAATGTCAACCAGAGCCATAACAGAGGAGTGTGGTAAATGATACAAGCAGAAGAAACATAAATTATTTCGTCACGATTTCTTATAGCTTCCAAAAACGCCTAGACTTTGCGTCACTGAATTATGAGAACACGTATAGTGATAGTATGAGATTATGAGGCCACGGACTATTGAAGAAAAATGATAATCTTTGGCATTTGGGAGATCTCAATGTAGACTCTGATTATAAAATCTATTAACAGAGCACAGACTTAAATAATAAATTCTGGTCTTATAATTAGAACAATTTGCACTTGCCCTGAACACTTGAGTTATGAGAGCTAAACAAATAAACAAATCTTTTTTTGCTTGAAATGTTTGGTGCCCAATTACCTCCCTGCTTATAATGGAAAGATTAATAACTGTTACTATGTTAATGAAATATTTATGAATGAATGAATGAATTCTAGCATTGTTTCTTTGTCTTCAGCTTGCTCATCAATATATATGGTGGCATATGTTGAACAAAAGCAATGTAACTTTGGAAATTAAACTTGATGATATATATGAATTTTCTGGCAAATATGGAAATGATTACTACAAATCAATAATCTCTTTGATCTCAGTTTGGGAACTTATTACAATTGTATTTTATCAGAAACCTACAATGATAATAATCTTTTTGATAAAATAATCAAGTGCTGTATTGAAAATACCCTCAAATATGAAGTAGAAAAAGTTAGGAACTATTTACTTTCCAGTGGCCACAGGAAGAATATGAAGGAAGACACCATTCCAGTGGGATAAAGACATTATTTAAGATTAAATACTGAAGTGCTTTCTTTCTAATTATGGTTGAGCTCTTTATATTTTTCAGATTAGCTATAAATTTCTGTTTATCTCCCAGGTATGTAACCCTTATCAGAAAGAATAGCAATCACAGAGCTGATAAAATCTATTTGCACAAGATTTTAGATTGAACCAAGTGAAATTTCTGAATTAAAATTTTATTTAAAAACCAAATTGGCAATTTAATATGTTTCAATAAAATTATTTTTTAAAGTTAAACATGGAATACATTTGTTTGACGTAGGTGAGTTTTCATATTTAAGAAGTAAATGATCGCACAATTTTTGCAAAAATTGAACTTTGCATGTGCACTCATGTGCAAGTGTGGATTACTCTCTCTTATAATTATAGTAGAAAGTTAATGAATTTGCCTCTAAGTTATCTAAATAAACATAAAGCAAAATTTGGGGGGGCATTAAAAAAGATGTATATTTTTAAGTATCATGTAAGATATAGAATGAGCTGTAATACTTGGAAAAATCAACAAATTTTTAATTATTCTTTAAATATTTCTTAAACGTATTAATAAATGTATTTTTTAAATATTAAAAATTTTGGTATGTAGTAGATATCTTCAAACTGTATTCCTAGAAGCAATAAAGTGTTAAAAGAAAGATGGACTCACGCAGAGGAAAAGAAAGTATTAGCAAATACTTTTGTATCATTACATAAGCTATCAAGGCCATATAATATCCAAGAATACACCAAAATGGATTTAATAGCTACTAAGTGTTTTGTTGTTTCACAAAAAAGACCCATATTTTTATTGAAATATAGATTATATATTTATAAATCGTATTTCTCTGGCATATAGAACATTAGGTAAAGTAATATAAAATACACAAATGTATGTACATGTTTAATAAATATAAAACACAGCATCATGATTACACAAATAACTATTTTAACAGGTAAAATTTGACAAAGCTAATCAAGTTAGAAAATTTATGTTGTCAGTTTTCTGAAAATCAAGACATTAAAAAAAACCTTGAAAAGATGTTTAGTTCTCATTGTGTTATAAATAAAAATGTTTTAGTGTTTTACTTGTATTTACTTGTTCAGGATTTTACTTGTAGTGATCTGGTTTTTTTTGTTTGTTTGTTTTTTTGTAAAGACAAAATTTTTCCCAGCATTGAATTCTTATAAAAATGTAGCACATGGGTCATTTTATAAAAATCATAAAGTAACATAATAAACATTCTCCTCAATTTTATTTCTGCAGTGCATGCATAAAATAGACATGCTTTATAATGAATTTCCTCAATTCAAATGCATATTATATGGAATTGTAGCTATGCCAGCAGATTGCTATAGGAAGCTAGAGGGTTTTAAACCAAATATAGAGTTTTAGGAGATTTAACTTGATAGAAATATAATAGTTAAAAACATTTAAAAAGGTAAAAATGTCCCTTGTATGATCTCTTATGTCTTGCAGGTAGCTTTTAAGTAGATTTAAGAGTTATAACAATGCAATTTTAACTCTATCTTATGTATTTGCATAGGCTAATTATGTTTATCATGTCACTTTAATAGCAGTATGGAGAAAATTAAAAGGAAAAATAGATATTTACTATAGTGCTGGCTTCTTTCTTTCCTATCCCAAGCCACAGGCCCCCATATTTTTATGTCCTCTTCACATCACTTTTAGAATGAAAGTATGTGCCAATGTATGCATAGTTTGTTACTGTTATTAAATCATTAATTAACTCTTGTGATTCCCTTTTAAAATGTCTCACCAGGGAATAAAATAGGCCAACTTATTCATAGGAAATGAGCAAATCGAGAATAATATGCTAGTTGCTGATTATTTCATCTCTTATACAATAATCTTACTCATCTCTTACCTTCTTGTTTTTTATAAAATAGATTTGATCTTAAGAGTTACTAAGGTTCTGGAGCGCCTGGGTGGCTCAGTCATTGAGTGTCTGCCTTCGGCTCAGGGCATGATCCCAGGGTCCTGGGATTGAGCCCCGCATCAGGCTCCCTGCTCCACTGGGAGCCTGCTTCTTCCTCTCCCACTCCCCCCACTTGTGTTCCCTCTCTTGCTGGCTGTCTCTCTCTCTCTCTCTGTCAAATAAGTAAATAAAATATTTTTTTAAAAAAAAGAGTTACTAAGGTTCTTTAGTAGTTCTAAAGATAAAGCAATTATATTTGTTTCAAATATATGATTTGACCTATCATAAAAATATATGGGAGAGAACTTCCCACAATAGATTATATTTAAGAAGATATGTTAAACAGAGAAGTGTCTGAGGTATCAGTATCCTTTACTGTAGGTTGACAAAGTTATATATGCTTAAAAAATAAATGATCAAGGCTCAAGGTTATAATCTTCTACTGAAAGCTAAGAATGAGGACTTACATCTTTGTTTTGGTGGACACTCAACATACCTTCTCTGGAATATAAACAAATATTTCTTTAAAAAACAATAAAAGATGTGTGTATTTACTGAAAAAATAATACTCATTTGAAACTACAATTAAATTTGATCTGGAAAGAGTAAACAAGGATAATAACAACTATAGTCTTCCCCATTAAAACACTCCAATTTACGTTATAGGGTTTTGAATAGTATTACCACCATTTCGGACTTGGCTGAAAAATATATTTGCAAGTACATTTGATCTGCTGGACATAAACACTTAATATTTTAAATTAATTTCTAATAACATTTACCAGTAGCCACATTAATTTTTTAAAATATTGTGAAGGTGATACTTAAAACACGTTATCTAATATATTTGTGAAGTTATCAGTCTTCTAATTTACCCAATTATGTAAACAATAAATATGAACTTAGTGGGCTGTCTGTGTTCCAGACTTCTTGTATTAGAGAGCAGGTCTAAATAACCCTTATAATTTGGGGAGACCTCCCCTTAGGAACTAAATGTCTATTAATGTTTTCTGCCCATTTCTTAACTGGATTATGTGCTTTTTGGTGTTGAGTTTGATTAATTCTTTATAGATTTTGGATACTAACCCTGCATTAGATATGCCATTTGCAAATATCTTCTCCCATTCCATAGGTTGCCTTTTAGTTCTATTGATTGTTTCCTTCTCTGTGCAGAAGCTTTTTATCTTAATGAAGTCCCAATTGTTCATTCTTGCTTTTGTTTCCGTTGCCTCGGGGAAATGTGTCTAGTAGGAAGTTCCTGTGGCCAAGGTCAAAGAGGTTGCTGTCTCTGTTCTCCCCTAGGATTTTAATGATTTCCTGTCTCACATTTAGGTAATTCATCCATTTTGAATTTATTTTTATGTTTGGTATAAGAGAGTGGTCCAGTTTTCATTGTTCTGCATGTTGCTGTCCAGTTTTCCCAACACCGTTTGTTGAAGAGACTGCCTTTTTTCCACTGAATATTCTTTCCTTCTATGTTAAAGATTAGTTGACCATGTAGTTGTGAGTCCATTTCTGGGTTTTCTGTTCTGTTCCATTGATCTACATGTCTGTTTTTACCAGTACCACACTGTCTTGATGACTACAGCTTCGTAGTATAACTTGAAGTGTGGAATTGTGATGCTTCCAACTTTGCGTTTCTTTTTCAAGATAGCTTTGGCTATTGGGGGTCTTTTGCGGTTCCATACAAATTTTAGGATTGTTTATTCCAAAACGCTGTTAGTATTTTGACAGGGATTGCATTAAATGCATAGATTGCTTTGCGTAGTATAGATACTTTAACAGTATTTGTTCTTCCAATCCATTAGCATGGGATGTTTTTCCATTTCTTCGTGTCATCTTCAATTTCTTTCATCAGTGTAATATATTTTTCAGAATACAGATCTTTTACTTCTTTGGTTAGGTTTATTCCTTATGGGTTTTGGTGCAACTGTAAGTGGGATTGATTCCTTGATTTCTCTTTCTGCTACTTCATTATTGGTGTACAGAAATGCAACATATTTCGATGCATTGATTTTGTATCCTATGACTTTACTGAATTTGTGTATCAGTTCTAGCAATTTCTTGGTGGAGTCTCTGGAGTTTTCTACACTGAGTATCATGTCTGTGAATAGTGAAAGTTTGACATCTTCCTTGCTGATTTGGATGCCTTTTATTTCTTTTTGTTGTCTGACTGCTGAGGCTAGGACTTCCAGTGCTATGTTAAATAACAATGGTCAGAGTGGACATCTTGCCATTTGCAACAACATGGATGGAGCTATAGTGTGTTATGCTAAACAAAACAAGTCAGTCAGAGAAAGACAAATACCATATGATTTCACTTGTAAGTGGAATTTAAGAAACAAAACAGATGAACATAGGGGAAGGAAAAAGAAAGGGAGGAAAACGTAAGAAAATCTTAGCTATAGAGCACAAATTGAGGGTTGCTAGAAGGGAGATGGGCGGGTGGGTAGGAAGATGGGCAAAACGGGTGATGGGTATTAAGGAGGGCACTTGTGATAAGCACTGGGTGTTATATGTTAATGATGAATCACTAAATTCTACTCCTGAAACAAATATTACAGTATATGTTCACTAACTAGAATTTAAATAAAAACTTGAAACATGGAAAAAAATAACATGATCTTATAACAGCTACAATATGATTGGTTTCAAAATAAAGGAAAATTAATCATGAATTTGCTACTTAAATTTTTCCATTAGAAAAAAGTCTTTGATTTTTATAAATGATTGAAACAGCTTCTTTGTAATTTAGAAAAAGAAGAAAATGTAACTCTGATTCATTAATAAATAAAAAGTATACTCTTGAAATATAAAAGTCCTCTAATACAGTGATTCTAGAACTCTTCTAATTAAACAATTGGTTCAGCAATTTAAAAGCCGATGTTACTCTTGAGGCAGGTAGCAGAAGAGAGTACAAAAACTGCCCACGAGGGTCACTCTCAAAAGCAAGCCTACTTGAAATTACCTATAGTAAACAAATTTCCTGAAAATGATTACACAGACAAAACTTCTACCAAACATGAAGTTATAATCTATCATGAATGTATAAAGGAAAACCAGCATTGGAAAATCTTTAATTAATTGGATAAACAAAAAACAATATATAATATGTATATTGAAAATAATAAGGAAAATAAAAGCCATAAAGCTACCAGTACCCTGCCTCTCCTTTTCATGGCCACCTACTTCTGCCCTCTATTATCTGGGGGGTGTTATGCAGTACAATGTTGTGTTGATCCCTCAAAATAGGAGGTTTCTAATAGTGTGGACACACAGTATTTCTTGCATTCCTCTGAAAATGGAGGGGTTTTAGTTTCTTCTTCTTCTTTTTTTTTTTTTTTTTTTACTTCTTCCAGACTCAGTTCAATGGGTCTTTACCTTTGCCCCAGCAGTATGAGAGCATTTGCTGTGTAGTTTTTTAAAATTGCTTTCTGTGACTTTCTTGTGACTTTCTTGTACTGGTGGCCAATCCCCTCCATCTCAGGTGGGATCAAAAATTGTTAGAACCACTTGGAAAATACTTTTCCAGATTCTTATAAACTTATTCAAAAACCTCAATTATGACCTAGTAATTCTAATCTTGGGTGTTTGCTCAAGAGAAATTAAAATTTGTGTTTAGACAAAAATCTGTACTTGAATGTTTATAATACTTTAATTCATAATTACTCCAAATTAGAAATAATTCAAATGTCCTTCAACTGGGAAATGAAAAAACAAAATATCTATACAATAGAATATTACTTAGAAATAGAAGGGAGGGGCACCTGCGTGGCTCAGTTGGTTAAGCATCTGCCTTCGGCTCAGGTCATGATCTCAGGGTCCTGGAATTGCCCTGCATCGGGCTCCCTGCTCAGGGGGGAGACTGCTTCTCCCTCTGCCCCTCTCCCACTCATGTTCTCTCTCTCTTTCTCTCTCTTAAATAAATAAATAAAATCTTTAAAAAAAGAAATAGAAGAGAAAATTACCGATCATGAAACTATAAGGATGAATTTTCATCACATTATGCTGAGTAAAAGAAGCCAAATTTAAAATGTAACATGTTTAAATTCTTATTATATTTTTCAGTTAGTTAATTTATATTACTGTCCATCTTACTTCCCATTTTCATTTGTTTTGTATGCTATTTTATTTTTTATGTGCTATTTTAATCTTCTGCTAAACACTTCAGTAAAATATTTGCAACTTTCTATAACAAAGTTTTATTGAGGTATAATTTACTAATAGTAAAATTTAGTCTTTTTTTGGTAAGAGTTCTATGAATTTTGACAAATGCATACTGTCGTGCAACCACTACAAGTCAAGATACAGCATATTTCACTTCTCCCCATTTTTTCCTTTACACTGCTACTGTCAACTCCTCCCCAAACTCCCATCACCTTGCAGCCAATGTTCTATTTTCTGTCAGTGTAGTTTTGTCTTTTCCAGAATGTGATACAAATGAAATTACACACTTCTTCAACCTATCTTTCTGCTTTCTTCCATTCCTAAGGACCCCTGTGATTACCTGGTCCCATCCAATTAATCCAGAATAATCCCCCTATTGTAAAACCTATAATTCCATTTGCAAAGTTCTTTTTCATGTAATATAACATGCTCAGAGAATTAGGGCATGGACATCTTCAGACGTTTTTACAATCTATAATCTAATAGAAGCTGCCTCAGTAGTTAATTCCATTGTTTGAAGACAGTGGAATGAATTCACACAGAAATTTTTTACCATGGCCTTTAAGATCCTACATGATCTGCCATCCTACTGCTTCCCTGACCTCACATCATGCATTTTCCCCACACGAAGACAGCAAATGTGTTTGTAATTCAGGATCATTATGCTTGCTCTTCCTTCTCTCTCAAACATTTTTTTCATCTTTGCACAAGTAACGTCTTCATCTCTGTATAATACATGTCTTCATATAAATGGGATTTAATTTTTTAAAAGATTTTATTTATTTATTTTGAGAGAGAGAGAGAGAGCGTGAATGGAGGGGGGACAGAGAGGGAGAAGCAGAGCCCCTGCTGAGATGGGAGCCTGATGTGGGGCTTGATCCCAGGACCGTGGGATCATGACCTGTAAGGAAGGCAGACGCCCAACGGACTGAGCCACCCAGGCACCCCTGTAAATAGGATTTAAACCCATGATATCTAAAATAACTACTTTCCCCATCCAATCTCTGTCATATTACCCCAGTTTGTTGTCTTTGCAACATTTATTACTTTCTAAAATTAACTAATAAAGCAAGAATTAATCTGGCAAATAACTGTATTTCAGGAAAAAAGAACACAAACTACAATGCATGCAATTCTTATTTGACTGAACAAACAAGAAGGCTATTTGGTACTTTTACAGGAGGTGGAATAGAAGAGGCTTTCATGGAAAAATCAATCCATGTAAGAAAACAAAATCCAATATAAAATATATTATACCAGCAACCTATCGTAATAAATGCATAATAAAACAGCAATGCTAATGGAGTTATATTAGAAGAGACAGGCAACTAACCAGAAGTCTGCTTTTAAAGATGCTTTTGGAATAGCAGGTCCATAAATTCCCTCATACAGTGTTACCACACGCAGAGCAGTGGAAACTTCTCACCGACACTCCCTTCTATTTTCAACTGCTTGATGTTACTATTTTAGCTAAACGAATTAGATGTGTGAAATTCTAACCTTATCGAATATGATTTCTAACTGAAAAAAATTATTTCCAAATTTGCCTCTTTCGTGAAAAGAAGGAAGTACATCGTGAGTAAAATGTTCCATCCCTCTATGACTAGCGATAAGTTCTCCTTAAGTCTGTGGCTTCCAGGATTTCTTTGCTTCTCATGCTAGGACATATTGAACCCTACTGAACCATTTGTTATAATTTTCTATATATAGATATTGAGAAATATGTTATCCTAGTTCCATAAAGGAGATAACTAGCCAAGCAATATACTATTGATTTTATTAAATGATAGAGTTATAGACAGGCTATAAAATATGTTAGGAAATACTATTGTTAAGTGTTGTTTAAATAAGCATTCATATGCACTTTTCATTAATCATATTCTCCCTTCAGGTAAATATTAAAAAATAAATATATCTAGTATTTTCATTTTCACATTGAATAAGAAAATATGTTACCTTATAATTTAGATTCAAATCTCCATAAGATTATTCTGAATGTTTGATGCATATTTTCAATGAACCAAGCTGTTATCTACTAACCATTCTTGAAGAGAATAAGAATGTATTAATTGAATGATTAACCATTATTTACAGCAATCTAAATTTTTAAAATAATGCTCTAATGGTGTTGGTTGATTTCATTCTCATTTATCTCATCACCAAAAGAGTTGCCCATTTTTCTATTTTGGTTAAATAGAATCACATCATGATTTATTTTGGTTTATTTCATATGTCACCTTCTAGAGATTTACATTTTCTTTTAATTTTAATGAATGATCTGAAAAAGAATATTGGAAATAAATTTATTGAAATTCAATAAATGTTGCTTTAAAATAACATTTTAACTTAAAAACCCTGGTATTAGATGTTTGAGATTTACATAAAATAGGATCAAGTAAAATAAACAAATATTCAAGGATGGTGGGACAAATATGTGGGGTAGATAGCATCTGACAAGTGGAAAAATATTCTTATGTATCCATTAGCTGTCCCCATTTATAGAGCTGACAAATTTCAAGCATTTAAAATAGTTTATGGTCAAATTTTCAAGATGTCACCAATGAAGTCGCAGAAGATTTCAAATGACACAATCCAACATTTTAAAATACAATAGAACAACCACAACGAAAATCACTGCTGCCATCACAAAGCTTTTTTTGGGGGGGGGGGGCGGGCGGATGTAGGGTGTTCAGTTTGTGTCTTTGGTCTTTTAAGGGCCTTCAGATTTCCTTGGCCTCTACACTGAGAAGCAGAGAAGATCCGGGCTACATTTTCAACACATTTGCCCTAGACAATGGTCTTATTTAATTGGCTGATCTATTGTTCCCTGCTTCTACGACTGTCTTTTATCTCCTGACTCTCTGCATATTTTTAAATTTTGCAGTTTTAATTGAATTGTTATGCATATGCTTAAATGCATATGCATATGCATAACATATCCCAGATAAACAAAAATGGTTTTAGGTTGTCATTACTTTTTAAGTGTCTAATACCAAGCTTGAGAACATATATTCTGCTGCATATGTCTTGCTTGTGTGTCTTACAAAGTTTATAAGTTGTGTTTTATTCTCTACATCAGTTTAGGTGTCAGGAATGATATATGTAGTAATTTGTAGAGTAGTAGACCAAACATTGATGAGCTGACAGGTGTTAGGTATGTGCTATCTTTTTAAAGATGCTGTACTGCGTCTGATTAAATTCACCTTTCTGCTTTAGCAGGGCATACGTCTGTACATACAGGAATGAAAAAAAATGATATAATGAGAATCTTAAGTCTGTGTATCCTGAGGGTGTCATTGAAGAGATGGAGTAAGATTGGTTTTAAAAAATAAGTCATAAAAATGTGAGCCCATAATCAGCAGTGCTGTAGTTACAAAGTTTAATGCCGGGATATGGGAATCAGAGCATAGCATATATTATTTTTCATGCTTCCAATCAAAATCACTGGTATATTATTTGCTGCAAAAATTCTCTGTGAATAAAACAGAATGTGGAAGGTACTCAAAGCAACTTCATTATGGAGCAGTGCCCTCCCTTAAGCCTTCACCCGGCACCCTGTTAGCACAGAACCCCATCTCCCTTTCCGAGTAATGGCATGAGGAGCAAACTACTTGTTAATAGTAAATGAAATGTTCTTCCCCACCCTGTTTGTACTCCAGGTCTCAGGAACTGCTTCTCATCTGTACACTGTTTGCTGTGCTGAGAACTTCATGCCTTGTACTTGAGAAAAGGATTGTAATCGGCTCACCAATATCTCCCAGACTGATGCATTCAATCCTGCAGTTATTTAGTGCAATGTGGTCATTGATTTCCCAAATGGTCAGACTGAACACTAATAATATGAGTTGGGATTATTCATTTAGTATGAATGATGAATAAATTTTAAAAATGGATGTGAAACAACAACTTTTTGAGTTTTACTTCATTCAGTTAGGTATAGATTTCCTTGATGACTGATTAAAATCAATATATTTCTTTCCTATTATATGATAAGTTATTAGTATTTATTGATTCTTAAAGATTTTAGTTATATGTTATTACAGATTTATTTATTTTTATGGGTTTATGGGTTTTCATAGTTTTATTTTTTTATTTTTTAAAGATTTTATTTATTTATTTTTATTTTAGAGTGGAGAAAGAGAGAGAGCGAGGCTGAGGGAGGTCTCTGAGCATAACTGAACACTTAAGAATTCCCTTCCACTGGAGACATGAATGCAATTCTCTTCTCTCCCAAAAGGCCATCTTGACTTTGCTGTTCTCTGCCAGCCGCACCCTCACTGACTGCCCTCTGACTACTTGCTACTCTAGCCCAGCTATATTCATTTATTATACTCATCTTACTTACTTACTATTATCATATTTTATAAATCATCTATAAAACATTACGGATATTTATTTTCTGTCTTGTTAGTTGAGCACATTTATAACATCGCTGCCATTGTCTTTTGGTCTGCAAGTTCACACTATTTACTATCTGGCCCTTTATTGAAAAAGTTAGCTGAGCCCTGGTTCTAGACTGTAAGCTCCACAAAGTCGGGAAGATCTTTTTTGTTCCTTATTTTTGTTCCATAGATAAGAACACACAGCAGATGCCAGTATGGACTTGGTGAATATCATTAAGTGAGTCATTGGTGGAAAGACTTTGTTTCCCAGTACTTTGCGTCACATGTCTAGTCATCAGGTTTGTCCTCATTCTTCTTTACCTCTTTATCATCTATTTATCCAAGTGTCAACCAACAGATCTTTCTTATAAATCATTATCAACTAACTCCAATTGACAGTGATCTCATTAATAAACATTAATCATTTTAACACTACATATTCTGTTTTTATATCATATAAAGGTGTCTTTAGGGGTACCTGGGTGGCTCAGTTGGTTAAACCACAGTCTCTTGATATTGGCTTAGGTTATGATCTCAGGGTCTTTAGATCAAGCCCTGAGTTGGGCTTGGCACTGAGCATGGAGCCTACTTAAGATTCTCTCCTCTTTCTTTCTACCCCTCCCCCCCAACTCACTCTCTCTCTCACTAAAAAAAATAACAAATATAAATAAATAAATAAGTGTTTAAATGAACCTAGAGTTCAGTGGCACTCAGAAAAATCAAGAATGCATTTTATTAATTTTACTACAAATTAATTGAGCAAACTAACCAGTAGCACTTGCTTATACAAATATCCTTTAAAGTAAATATACCATATCCAAAGATTTGACACATAATTTTTATTCGTAATGATTATGAGTTACAAGAGAGTTAAGGGAGATAAGCCTCACAAGAAATTAAAAATATTACAAATAGAGAATAATAAGTCTTCCTTAAAATAGGAAACATTGTTATTAATCGTTTAAATTTATTTTTATGCTGGGGGTGACAGATTCAGACATCTGTAAAATTTCCAGTAGATACTAATAATGTAAAAGCATAATTTTTATAAAAATAATTACATGAAATTGTGAAGATATATTTTCAGTTTCATAGACAACCAAAGTAAATCTGAGATTTCTGTGCATAAGAATACATTTTTCTTTTTTTTTTTTTAAAGATTTTTATTTATTTATGTGACAGCGAGAGAGGGAACACAGCAGGGGGAGTGGGAGAGGAAGAAGCAGGCTCACAGCGGAGGAGCCCGATGTGGGACTCGATCCCAGTACGCCGGGATCACGCCCTGAGCCGAAGGCAGACGCTTTAACGACTGCGCTACCCAGGAGCCCCAAGAATACATTTTTCTTAATACAAAAATGCGTAATTACAAAATGCTTCCTCCTTTGCACGATGACGAACAGGTGTAATATATTCTGTCCCTTATTTTCTATTCCTCCACAAAAAAGAGATTAAAAGGCATTTTTGCTCAAAATCTTATTTTAAATATATAAACTTTTCAATATATTTCACATTTCAGCTGTTAGGGAAATAGAGTCAATTTATCTGCTTTCAGAATCCTCAAAAAGGAAATGAAAGATTTTGGATAAAAGTTCTCTAAAGAATTTTTTTTAAATGTATATGTTTAATTGCAATTGGGGTAAGCATGTTTTTTAATTAATACATAGGCAGATATGAATGAGGTGTCTAGGGTCATACTGCTTGAAATGTATTATTAAATACAGTGTTGGAAACCAAAATCTGTACTCTTAGAACTACTCTCAAAATTGGAAAAGACAATTGTGAACATACTTTTGCATACATACGCTTGTAGATGACATTAAGTTTCAAATAACTTTAAGCTTATCAACAACCCGATTAATTTTTCAATCAAATTGATTAGCTGATAATAAAACGTATTTAAAAATACAAAGGCTCTAGGATAGACAAAACAAGTCTGAAAAAGAAAAACATTAAAGGATTATGCTACCTGGTGTCAAGACTTATATAAACTGATAATTACAATGATAGAACAGAATGGAGGTTCCCAAATGGACCTACGCATTTATGGCCAATTGATATTTGGCAAAGATGACAACATAATGTAATGCAGAAAGAATGATGTCGTCAGGAAATATTGCTGAAACAATTAGAAAAACTGTGAATCTCTAACCTTAGAACAATACAAGAAAGCTACCTAGAAAAGGACCTTATGTGGATGGATCATCTATTTATACATACAAAGAAACTATATAACTTCTTAGAGAAAACATAGTAAAACATTTTCATGACCTTTGGAAAATAATTTGTCAGTTCCTAATAACGTGAAAAATAAATTTGACCAAGACCCAGGAATTCCACTCTTGAGCATTTACTGAAGAGAAAACAGACGTATGTTCACATAGAGACTTCTGCAAAGGACGCTCATAGTTATTTCTTCAAAAGCCAAAGCTGGAAAGAAGCCAAACGTCAATCCACAAATGAATGGATCACTGAATCAAGGTATATTCATACAGTGTGATATTTTTCAGCAACATTAAGATTTCGAATTACTGATATACAAAAAACAAACCAAACAAAAAACCAGGGATGACTTTTAAAAGCGTTCCGCAAAGCGAAAAAAGCCAGACACAGGAGACTTTCTATTGTATAATTGCATTAATATCATATTTTAGAATTATATGGATGCATTTTTTGGTATATAAATTAAATCTTGGTAATATTTACTTAAACATTAAAAAAATAGTTACTAGAGCATGTTTTACTTAAACTACCACTACATATTACTATATTTTTAAATACTTTAGCTTTTGATCTGTATTATTATATTTGTGTATGCTAACTAAATTAATTGTGGACAGACACGCACAAGTAATAAGCAAAAGCTCTTGAACCGGGAACACACTGTCTGTAAGACATATATTTTCATTTACTAGTGTATTCCGATTTTTACTATCTATACTTATGAATATTATCCTAAATGTCAACATGAGGTTTCTGCAGCGGAGCAGATTATTATTACTTATATATAGCCATCACCACGTTGCCGCAGTTCTAGCCCCTGGTCTAACTTGATGAGAGGTCGATGTCAGCTTACACATAATTGAGTCTAGTGCAGGTCAGGAGCCCACAGAAATGAAGCTGGGTGGTTATATAGAAGAGAGATATTTTCTTCTCCTCCCCTGACTAGGAGATCTTTCACTCCCTAGAGCAAACAGTTTCTCCTTGGAAATACAAAAGAGAAAGGTCCAGACCCTTTACACTTTAAAATGTAAATACATTCCTCCTCCAGGAAGTGAAACCCTTTTCTTCAGTTCTACAACTCTGGAATGGTTTCAATAGTTCCAGCTCCTTTTCCTCCTGGAAATGTAATCACATACCTTCCAGGGAGGTAAATCTCCCTGCAGTTCTCACTAGTTGCAGTCATAATTGCACTTCCAGGCTCAACTTTTAACCCAGGTCCCAAATTTTAATAAAATTTGCTCAGCAAATTTGCTCAGCAAAAAAAGCCCAGCAGAACAGAAACGGTATTTTTGCTACAGTTCAACATTTGTGATCCCTCTTTATTAACTAGTCTCCTAAATAGTATTAATTCATGCATTTTACCACATTATGTTGTATGAGACAAACTTACCCCATTTCATTGGACATTTAGTTTCCTTGCTTCTAATTTGTTGCAGTTTTAAATAATATAGAAGAATTGCAAATGATATCCATTTCGGATATTTCCCTAGAATAAATTTACAGCAGTGGAATTGCAGGATTGTAAATTATTTCTTCAGATTAAATTCATTCAAGTGGGATTGTTTTGTCAAAAAAATTAAATTATAAAAGTGTCCCCCCAAAATGTGATGGCAATTAATAGCTACAAAAGGACAATATTAGAACCATAGAATATTAATATCAACTTAATGCATATTACAATTATTTTTGTTTTTTCAATTTTCTTCAGTTTTGGTTTATTAAGTGCTTTGATCTGCAGACATTTTGAATTACATATTGTAAACTATGCTATTTTTCATCATTTATATCCTTCTCATTTATATTTGAAGGTGTCATGAAAGAACAATCCAGATAAAAAAATGACATTTTCTTCTAGTTATCTTAGAGTGTTATTTGTAATATATGATTACTTACAACATTTGATAATACCAAAAATAACAAAAACACAGAACAGGAACCTAACAATAAAACTTTGTATTTATACCCAGGTCCTGCTTAACTACTTTAATGACAACTAACCAAAATGGCTTTATGTTCATTTTTAAATGCAGTAAAAATTCAAACCATATTGTATACAGTAATTTTCATATAGTAATAATTTGTACCGTATTGTATGCAGTAATTTGAATAAATTAAGTAAATAATCTGCAAAATAACTTAAATGTAATAATTAAAATGCAGTAAAATTAAATTAAGTGAAAAATGGAGTGACAGGAAAGCATATGATCAGTTTCCTGATACAAGAAGAGGAGGAGAACCATCAGAATCAAGAAGTGAGCTTGTGGCAGCAGTCAAGGTACCGCGGCCCCAGGGGCTCTACATTTCTGTAAGGGGCTTCAACTCTTACTAATGTAAGAAAGGGAAATGAGAAAAGACCAGAGATATGGAAGGAATGTCAGTAAATCCTCAACCTCTTATCTGGGGCCCAGTACATGGAAGGAGAGCGGCACATCATACAGTTTGGACCTAAACGGAGGGCCCACTTACGGGGGAAACCTGCTTGGCTCAGAGAAGCAGCCCATTAATACTCCAGCCCTGTAGCACAGTTGGCCAATGGTCACCTTCAGAAAGAACAAACAAAGTAATAGCAGGAATACAGAAAATTCATAATAGAGATTTAATGTGTCTGCAGAGGGAGACCATGCCCCTGCTGAGTAACAGGAGGTATTTTTACCAGGCAAGAGAGCTCAAAGTGAGGTTTTGGTTATTCATAGCCACACTGTGTGTAGAGAGAAGGAGACAAAACTCCAGGTGGGGGAGAAGAGAGGAAGCAAAGGATGACCCTATCGTCGCTCTAGTCTGGCATGAGATTAATATTTGTTATCATCTATTATTTCTTAAAAAGTCATCTTTTGTACTACTTAGTGCTCAGGAAATATTTTGTCACATAAATACATCATCAAAATTTAAATAAATAAATAGAAATCTTTTTATAGATGAGAAGATAAGAATGAGAGGGCAGGTGGAGAGAGATAAAAACAAAGAGGGAAATGCAGTCAGAAAGAAAATGAATTAGGGGCGCCCAGGTGGTTCAGTCAGTTAAGTGACTTGATTTCGGCTCGGTTCATGACCTCAGGGTCCTGACATCGAGACTCCGTGCTCCGGGGGAGTCTCCTTGAGACTCTCTCTCTC
Source organism: Ursus arctos (assembly GCF_023065955.2). Lineage (NCBI taxonomy): Eukaryota > Metazoa > Chordata > Mammalia > Carnivora > Ursidae > Ursus > Ursus arctos. The sequence continues at coordinate 19,647,096 of NW_026622764.1, forward strand.
CCTCTGCTTCTCCACCCCTTGCTCTCCCTCTCTCTCAAATAAATAAATACATTAAAAAAAAAGAAGGAAAATGAATTAGGGAGAAGTGAAGTAGGCTCTGACTTCATTCTTGAGATAGATACATATGTTAAGAGTGAACATTGCAACTAATGAAATGAATTGCCATAAATGGCTACATGCATTTAAACACATTATTTTTGCTAAAGAAAAAACCGGCTAAAGTCATAATGCGGAATGGATATCAGAAAGAATATGGGGGAAAAAATAACTCTTTTTAAAAGCTTAGACCACTATTTCTTTGCCTATTTTCATTATTTTCTTTTCCCAACAAATGTATTGCTTACAAGTTCTTCACTGTATGTGAAATCTTCAGGAACCTATGATATTCATTCTATTCTCATTCTTTATATGCTTTTTGAATATGAACACATATAGACATTTTATGTAATTCTATATACACTATATACATTTTGAATATATTTTTGAATTGACATATATATATATATAGAGAGAGAGAGAGAGAGAGAGACGGAGCGAGAGACAGCTTAATCATCACTCTGATCAGGACTCACATTAGCTTTTTCAGCCACACTCCTTTTCCTCTCTCACAGCATGAGGCTTTTGCTCATGTTGAGCTGCTCCGTCTCAGACACCAGCACGACCGCGTGGGATGTTGGAAGGTCTCACTTCTCATCAGTAGGGAGTTCTGTTATATTGTTTCCCACTGTGCTTCACTGAGTCCCGGTACTATTCTTCAAGCTCCTTGCTTGCATCAGTCTCCTTTCATCCTTCTGTGGTTTTGTACTATTATCCATTCTCTCCCCACACTCAAGCCAGCTCCACTATTTCAAGGGCATCTTTGATACCAGTGGATTGAGTAAGGCAGAAAGCAATCTACAGGTAGTCCTTCACTTCCTTTCATTAGTGAGGAAATTAGTATAACTCTTTATAAAGACTTTGAGATTTTGATGTATGTCCTGAAGAGAATATAAGGAAAGCATGTTGGTTCACAAACTGTCTCCCCAACACAGAGGGCAAGGGGAGACCAAAGAAAGAGGCAGCCCTTCCAGATTGGTCAGGTGGCAGGTTGGACAAGCAAGGGAACTTACTTACGAGGCTTGTCTAGGGTAGCCACAAGATGAGTAGATCTCTGCCCCCACCTGCCATGATATAAACATTTATATAGAGGTCTTAACTGGGTTCAATCATGGTATACTGTCCAGATGGTCTCAACAATACATTGTTCTCTCAAGTCTGGTCCTTGAAACAGTCTCCACTGTGGGATCAGGGGGGACAGTGTACATTTTAAGCACAGGGGAGAAGGTGAGGTGCCTCCGATTGCAGAGTCCAGTTCTTGGGGCAACTGAGGGTCATGTTTTCTCTGTTACCTCCTCCAACAAAGCAAGAGAAATTTGGTTTGTCGTTTTATCCCTGCCCATGTTCAGTTATATCAGCTTATTTGCTATTTTTGCTTTGCTCCTTCCTTATATATTTTTAGGAAGTTATCACAGAAGATCAAAATAGAAAAAGAATGAAATTGAATTCTCTAGCTTTTCGATGCTAGATTTCTGTACTAACCTTGCTTCAACTTTGGTTGCACACTCTTGCTGCTCTAGTTGGTCTCAATATTTGATCAGTATGTGATGTGTGTATGAGTGAGAGAAATGATTGCCTCTATCAAGCAAATGATATTTCATTCATCACTCTCCTTCCTCACAGTATAAAATTTTTAAGATTCCAGGTACTCTGGATTCAGATAGCCTCTCTTTGTATTAAATTATTAATTGTATGATCCTGGATAAATGACTTACTGTCTTATTTTCTCAAATTTATTAAGTTTATAATTTCTTGAATTTAGCAGTAATAACAATGATAATGTCATAACACCTGTTCAATAAGATGAAGATTAGATGAATAATTTACCTTAATAACTTAACTTAAAATTCTGACACATGAGCACTGGTAAGTGCTCAAGAAATGACACATTATTATATTTACTGCATCATTTTTCTCTGCCTACAGTGTCAGTATGTTCTAAACTCTATCCTCTATCCTTTCTTCTTCCTGACACCAACTTCAGCCTACTACTTTCCCAGTAGGCAAACATCTTGAAATAAAACTCTACATCCTACCGTTTAAAGTCAGCATATTCCTCATAAGGAATTTTACTGAACAGTTAAAGAAACATGGGACAACCCATAAGTGACTCTTAATCATAGGAAATAAACTGAGGGTTGCTGGAGAGGAGGGAGGTAGAGGGATGGGGTAACAGGTGATAGACATTAAGAAGGGCACATCAGGTAATGAGCTCTGGGTATTATTAAGACTGATGAATCACTGACCTCTACTTCTGAAACTAATAATACATTATATGTTAATTAAGTGAATTTAAATAAAAAGTAAAAATTAAATAAAATAAATAAAGACGCCCCCCCCCCAAAAAAAAAGGAAGAAAAAAAAGAGATGTGGTACCACTGACTTAACCCTTGAGCCAGATAAAAGTTCATGACGGGAGGGCAAGCCCTCACAGAGATGCGAGATGGTTGTGCTCCCCTGCCTATGAAATGAAATTTCATAGGCGATTTCACGTGAAAAACTATAACATGAACTGCCTATCCTGGGATGTTTCTATAAAGATGAAACTCTTCCACTCTGCAACACAACAAAACACAGAACAACAACAGGAACAAAAAAACAACACTGGAGAGAGAAAAGAAAACCACACAGGCTGGGCTGATCCGTCGGGTTGATGTCCGAGTCTGTGTTGTTTTCCATGTTACCACAGGGCAGGAGTCTTGAGTTACAAATAAAATAATCTCTTCAGGATTTCAGAGCACATCATCAGCATGGAGACAACTACAAAAACTACTTAACACAAAGGGTGGAAAGAGACAAAGATGGCAAAAGAAGAACTCAAGCCAAGATAAGTCTACTAAACGGAAAAAAGTAAATAGAAAAAGAAAAAAAATAAAAATAAATAAAAAGTAAATTAAAAAATTAAATAAACCCATCTTGAGATGGTTTGACTACAGATGAAATAAAAATAATTGAACAATTTACAAAATGAGTATAAAATTGCATGTATAATATTTGCAAATATAAAGGGAGAAGCAATGTCCCATTCCAAAATAATTTATAAAACAAAAAGTAGGTACAAAAGGATTTTATTCCTGACTGCCTGCTCTATAGATTTCAAGCGCCGGAATCAGAAACAATGCCAAGAGCCTTAAAAACAGTCTTTATCTCCCTTCTAGTGGTTCTGCTTTTCTGATTGAACATGAACTGACAGACAATTTTCTACTAAAAATGTTTTCAGAAAACAGAACCTTAATGGATACATTCTGTGAATTGATTCTTAGTTATCTGGAGTTGTTTTTCTAATCTGATTAGATGTTAAGGTGTTGTTGACTCTGTTTCTAGGACTAAAGGGGTATGCAGTGGCAATATATTTATGGAGATAATCACATGGTAATCAACTGGCAAAATATTTGTTTCCTATCCCTGCCGTGTTGGGCTCTGGTGATGCAGAGTTCTTAGTTCCAAATCGGGGATACTTCCTCCACATGCACAAGCAGTGGTCCATTCATGCAGAAGTTGAGACTGCCACATAAACACTTTGGGTTCCTCATACCAATGAACCAACTGGCAAAGAAGGGTGTTATTTTACTGATTGATTTTGATAACTGAGGCAGGATTGCGGTTGCTACCATGCAGAAGGAGGGATGAGGAATACATCTGGAAGGTAGGAAATCTAGCGGTGCTCCTTAGTACTCCCATGTCCTGTGATTGAAGTCGATGAAAAACGGCCATAACCCCAGTGTGGCTCATGCTCTAGGGATCACGGCTTTGGTCAACCCAGCTGGCAAAAATCACAGCCAACTGAGGTTCTTTCTAAGACCAAAGACATATAGATTGGATGGGGGAGAAAGTAATTATAAATACCAGCTATAATTATGAGAAGAGTCACAGAAACAAAACTACAATAGTTATCAGCAGTTCTTTCTTATTTTCATACGAATAGATTTGTTTGTGTATGCATGTGTTAAGACTTCATTAAATTAACATTTCAGCAAAGCCTCGGGATGTTGGATGGTGAACCGAGGTTTAAGAAAAGAGCACAAGAGAAATTGAAAGAACAAGGTTTGTCCTCATAGGTCCTGGAGGAAGTACATGGCATACCTGGAGGGGCTGCTAGGGGAGATCGAGGCTAAGTGCAGGCAGAGCAAACGATAGAACCTGGGTCAAATGCCTTTATTAGGGTCCACTAGTAGAGTGCTTTGGGATTCCCAGGCTATGGCTGGTTTGGTCAATTGAAACAAACACATAAAAAGTGGGGTTTTGGTAATCTCTGTGGGTTCTTATCTAAGGGGCCTGGAAGGGGAAGAGACTGTTTATCACAAGGGCTGTTTGGAAAGTCATTTCAGGAGCTTCCATTTGCTAGTGACTCTGCAGGCTGCTAGCTAGAGCCTGTGCTTGTGTGAGGGGCTAGTGTCGGTGTGAGGCCTTCACGGGCTGCCTGGCCAAAGAAAATGGACACTGAGGCAACAACGACATGGAGTAGCTTAGCTGAACTCCCGACATTATGTGTGTATAAAAATTTCCCCGTTAACCTTCCCCTATCAATGACTACAAAGTATGTTAATGGTAGTTAACTCTACATCTCAGTATCCCGTTGTAAGCAGGGGAGCGAGACCCCAGTAGAAAAACCATGAACACCAGCTAAAGGTGGAAAATAGTTTTCGTATCTTTTTGTGGGGATAAGAACAACTTGTTCCCAGTTGTATCAGAGCTGGTGGAACATGACTCCGTTCCCGTTTCATTTAGAAGCTACATACGGTTTTAGGAGTCCTGTTTGGATGCGGGGTTCATGAGTTGCACTGCGGTGGCTTTACGATACATTCACATGACTCTGCTAAATTACGTTTCCTGAAGTGTTTCAGTATATACTGGTTCGGGTAGGCCAGGAGAGACATACTGTGCGTGATTTGGAAGGTAACGCAAAGCAGCACCCGTCTCCTTTTCATAATCAGAAGGCGGTGAAGAAGTACCAGGTACTATGTGAGCTCACACATGTTGGCACTTCTTTGCTGGCTCACCTCATGGGCAGGGGACAGCAGCTCCCCAGAAGCAGTGACACCTTCCCCAACTGTACAGCTCGATACAGGTTTAGGTCAGTGCCGAAGTTTGCCAAGTTTCCTGCAGGACACCAACATCACGGAATTTGGAGGTGGTGAGAGACGAGCATAGTTAGTACCCACCTATTTGCTGTGTAGGGCAACGGGTCCTTGCTCCCCTCCACTTTCTTGCCCGCTTCCTCTTCATGCGTTAGGGTTCAGCATCACATCAAAAGGCAAAAGACAGAGTCTTTTCACTCATCTCCCACAGTCACACACACATTTCTATAACAAGTGCATAGGAAAGTCGGCTTCTCTGAACCCTGAATCGTGCACGGGTTTATCAGCTAGTAAACTTTATCACAAAACTTCTACATTTTATATAATTATTTGCTGCAGTATGAGCATAGGTTGGAACATAATAGAAAATTTAGCTATGGACTCTTTCATATAGAAATCTCGCAAGGGCTAAAAGTGGCATCTCAAATTCATGGAGAAATGATGATCTAAAAATATATCATGTGGAGCTAACCGGACAGATATTTGGGAAAGAAGGTAAAATTGGATGCACATGTCACACTGTGTACAAAGCTAAATAGCAAATGGATCAGAAATCTAAATTCTGAAAAGGAAATTAAGCAAATACTGAAAAAGGAGAGCATACAAGCACTCAACAGGTGATTTCTATCATAATATTCTAGGAATAAGAAAAACCTCTCTAACTCTGCACTGGAAAAATCCAGAATCTATGAAAGACTGTATAAATAAATTCAACTACTTATTGCCTGTATGAATGTGGGTAATTACAATTCCCTATATGTAAAGAATGATTAATATGATTATGACTAATACACAGCATCTTCTAAATATGGAATATGTTATTGCCTGTGAAATGTGTATGGGCATATATCATGGCCAGAGAAAGAATGGAAAAATCTCTTGTTATTGTTATGATTGCCATTACTATTGGTAGTGGTAATAACAATAGCATTAGCATTAGTAAGGGTACAAGTACCAGTATTATATTACATTACTGAAGACTGGAGACAATTTTAGTCTAAGGAGAATTAAGGACTGAGACCATGAATGTATGTATGAAAAAAATATGGCTTAAAAAATGACTGGGGAATATCCGAACATTTCTGGGTTAAAATATCACTGCTATCTGAGTAGTCTGGCTGGCCTGTCAAATAAAATTCAAAAGACTTAAAAGAAACTGTGATAACATTTTGGAAGACACACTGACTAGTTTTTATGAAAAGTAGTTCATTAAAGTCAATCCTAACGGAAAATACAAAATTTTAAAAACATTATTAAAATTCTCTAGTAATAGCTCGAACACTAATTAAAACACAAGAGATATAAAAATCACTTTTGTATTTAACTCTCTTTACTGTTTAAAAGAAGCCAAGCAATATTTTCCTCTTCTAATTACAAAAGTTTCATACACCCGTAACAAAACAAACTAATATGCTTTACTGCTTTTCTTTCTGGCCTGACGATATGCTTACAAATTTGAAATCATTGTACTTTCCTCAACAACCTTTAATGAAGATATATTGCTGTTAATCTCACACGGAACTGTCTTCCATGTCATAAAATTGCATCAACCATGAATAAGTGAGGCTCTGTGATTAAAGATGGTTGTACAGCTGCAGTTTGCTTCTCCTAAACATCCTATTATTACAGGAAAAAATAGTTACTTTATTAAATAAAATAACTTACAAATTAGGTAAAATGTAGTTATGAGGAGTCAAGAAATATGGAGAAATGGCACTTTGAATCAAGATCAACGTTTGGGTAAACAAATATTCTGACGCATTGAAATAAAGCCCAGCACTGCATTTGTGATTATTTTAATTTCACTAAAACGTCTTGGATTTTTACATTTCATATTTTTAAAAAAGGAAAGCATGTACCTTACTAGGGTATGCACTACTATGAGTGTTCATTCTCTGGGGTTGTAACCTCTACCAAATATCAAACATTTCCGTGGGGAGTAGAGTATTAAACCACAATGAGCAGGAATACCTTCCTTGAATTAAGGAATCAGTGTGACTCTTCCCACTCAGTGGGTTACAGGCGATGTGGGAGAGGGTAAATCCAAATGATTTGGAGTCATAGGACATGGTTCAAGTGGCAGCTAGAACCAGAATGCCTGTAATAATAATAAAAGTAATAATACTTTTGAATATTTTGGAAAATGACTGAGGTTGGATCTCATTTGAAAAAGTGACACAATATTACGTAGCTCAAATATTTTGGAGCATGATTAAATCAGAGATATATGTCAAAAACACAATATAGATCCTAAAGTAACCATCAAATATGTCCTATCGGTAGTAGGATGTTACTCCATAAAGGTGTTAATTGTATCTTTCAATTCCCAGATCCTAGGTAGCACCCTACACAGAGTAGATACTTTTCACTTCAATTCTTATTAGAGTGTGGTTGAGATTTTTTTATGTCCCTTATACCCAATTTTAAGCACTTAGATACTGACTAAACTAAAATAAATGTTTCTTTGATGGATTTATTGAAAACGTGTGGCATTTATTGTTATTTTTTTAATATTCATGAGCTGAATCTTAAAATTCGGTTCTGCTTCAGATGTATCTTAGGTTCATGTTTACTTGTGATCAGAGTGGAAATCAATCTAAACGAAGGTCTAAAAACATTTTTTCAGTTCTGTTCAAGGATGCCATATTTATTATGTTCATTTAACTTCCAAGTTGTTGTTTGGAAATGATCTCATTAGCCACAGAGGTATTCTCTCCCGATTTTTTGAATACTACTTCAGGAAACATGGAACTATATCAGCATTCACATTTATACTTACATTAACTCAATTTTGTATCACTACCACCATATGAGCACCGTACTCTGTATCCCCATTTTTCACAGAAAATAAAAACATGCAGAGAAGGTAAGCAAACTGTCCTATACCACTACCGTAAGTAGCAGAGTACCCGAGCAAGCGGTCGGATTCAAACGATCACAATATATTGTGCTATGTCTTAATAGCTTTTCAATCTCTAAGGCAGATGGAGTTGAGTTGAGAAAGATATTGTACACATTATTTTTCTCAGTACACACACTTGTGTGCAGGTCGCACACGTGCGCACGCGCGCACACACACACACCCCTCTTTAAATGAAATAGGAAGATACTGTGAACTACCCAGTTGGGCAAGTTGTCAAATTGCCATACAATATGGAGCCCATATGGCTCTCTATTTGGCATGCATAAATCAGGATTCTGTTTGAATTCCATAATGAATAAGCTAATAAGTAGGTTTTATTGCAGAAGGGAGACTCAATAACCAAAAGCAAAAAAGAGAAGGCTTGGGTGCTCTTAATATGCCCATCATACTACAGAAAAGCACAGAAGTAGAATGACTTTTAAGATAAACTCCAAGATTCTTGCCTGCTTGTGTTCACACTCTGTAAAATCCTGGCCCCTTGAGTTTGGGTGGGCTCTGTGATTACAATAAAATGTTACTCCAACGATTAGGTTCTATGTTCTATGAAAAACATGACAGGATTTTTAGATGCAGTTAAGGTGCTCACTAGTTGGTTTTGAATTAATCAAAAGGCAGTTTGGGGCGGATGTGACTTAATTAGGGAAAGCCCTTTTGAGAAGGCATAGGCTCTTCCTGGGCCTGAAGAAGCAAACAGCATGCTGTAAGCTGCCTCTGGAGAGGCCCCATCTTCAGGAGTTGAGGCATAAGGAAATGAATTCTGCCGACAACTTTGAGTCTAGAAGTGAATTTTTTCATGACTAAGCCTCCAAATAAGAATGCAGCCCAGTTGACATCTTGACAGGAAACTTGGAAGATCTTGAGCAGAAAATACAACTGAGCAGTGCCCGGTCTTTTGACAAATAGAAATTGTGACATTATGAGTGGGTATTGTTTTAAGTCATTTGGTTTCTGAAACTGTGCAGAACGGAGAATGAATACAGGGATGGTACGTTCAGGTCTTTGTTGGGCCAGTGTGGGTTTGAATTTCTGGGCTGGTACCCTTTTCTATTTATGGCTCCTCCTTTTAACAGGATAAGCCTTGCCTGTGGGAGAGGTACAGGCTGCTTGGCCCTCGGTTGTGCAGAACTGGTGTACCAGCTATTTATGATACTGACCCAGCAAACCCAGTTACCCTGTGCCAGTGGACGTTGTGTTATAACTCTATATATTGCCGTTTTTTCCATATTTAATTTGTTTCATGACTGACAAGAATTGTTAAATCTAAAAAGTGGTATATCTGGTGCATTCCCAAATATTTTCAAAGAGTCCTTAAAATATTCTTATTTTACTATCTCTTTTCCAGATGCACATCTCATTCACACAATTTGATTTACTTTTTCTATCCCATAATAAGCAGAAGCAATATGAATGAAGATTTATATATAATTATCTAAAGTAAGAAACAGAAGGCTTTGCTGATTTGTGTCTCCAGATGTTTTATGTCAGATGAAAACCATTATATAACGCTTTGCTAAATATAGTACACCCATGTGATTATCATCACTTCTCCTGGAAAATATTTCCTTCGGTGTTAAAAATATAAACAAACCAGGAAACTAAAACATCTATGAGTCATGATTTTCATGTATAAACCTTAAAGTAGAAATAGTAAGTCACCTATTTCATTTATATAACTTAAAAACAAATATAATTTAATTACACATAGTAAATATAATTTATATACATACTTGCAACTTAAATTATTTCATCATATTTTGTGTCTATGAGTCAAAGTTTTTTTAACTTTAGATTTATTGTTTCTTAACTTTTTCTAATGCTCTCTCCATACAGCCTCGATACTTTTTTATCATGTCTAATGTGGCTGTGAAAGCATTTTGTTCGGTTGGTTATTTTAGGACACATAAAATCTGTATTATGTTGTCTCTTCCAAGTTAAAGATCTGTAGATTTTAAGGAAACAGCAATTATACAATTACAATTTTAGGGAAATATGGAAAATGATGAATAAATTGGTGAAAATATTTAGTTACTTCCTTAAGTCATGTTAACATGGGTTGTTGATTACCAGTATTTGCAGAATTGGCACTTTTTGAGGACAGTCTTTAAGACTTGTTCTGAATCCAGGAGGGTTGTTTTTGCTGTTTTTCTCCCTGGTTCTCCTTCCTAAACTAGTGGGCTTTTCAAACATTTTAGCTTTGCTAACATGGAGCTACCTGCCTCTCAGTTGCTTGCCACCAACATGTCCACGGCTTTGAGAACATCCTTAGGGTAGAACTTCCCTAATACACTGTCCCAAATAAAGTCAGGGCACTTGGGGAGAGCTTCAAATACCTCTGTGGTTATGGCCTGCCTTTCCCCCTGGGAAAAATCTCTGAGCTCCTCCTCCAGAGCTGGGTGCTGGGACAGGGACTTTCTCCTCTCAGAATGATGCCCTTGCTCTGAGAGCAACGAGCTGGTCAGGAGCAGTGGTCTGTTCGAGGCTTGCTTCTCTGGGCATGGAACTCCCACCCTGCAAGTGAGCTGAAAGGAGGGTGATTGGGGTTTCTGTTTTCTTGGACTGCTATGTCTACTATAAGGTCTTATCCTATGAGTGAGGGCTGCATGAAGGAAGGGAATCCCTGAAACAGTGAGTTGGGAGATGAGAAATGCTTTACCTTGCCTCCCCTGAGGAGACACCACAGCCCTAGACTGGAATCTGTGGGAAGTGATTCTTGGTCACCCATTCAGAACGTAGTTTCCATCTTGGGGGGAGTGAGGGACATGACTCAAATGCCATAGACTCAGTTTTATGAGATTTAATAGATTTTTCTTCATCTTTATTTGTTTCATGCCCTTTGGCCAATTTACAGATAATTTAAATGGTTCTTTTGCTCATTTATTTATTTATTTTTTCTAATTTTCGCCTCTTACTATTATTTCATCAGAGCCAGGGTCCACAGAATTCCCCCAAGCAATGATTCCAGAAGTCATCTGTCCCAAAGGTAGTTTGAAAATATATTTTAAGTAAGCTTTGGAACCGAGGTAAAATAAAGGAGACAGGAAGCACACTGTCGGCAGAGTAAAGAGCCTAAGGAAAGTTTCAAATGACATTGAAAATGCAGGACACATTTAAGGAACAACAAATAGTCCAGCTTTGTAGAAATGTTAGAAACGTAGGAGAGTATTGAAAGAAGAAATGGAGAAGACTGTTGGGATCAAAGTTTTTGCTGAAGAATTCAGAGGGATATATATTTAATTTTGTAGACAATGTCGTAGGATTGATCCCCATAACATAGTAGATTAACCTTTTGCCAGGCAAATATTGATAGTTCCCTTAAAAGACAGAAGAATGGATAAACACTTTGTTATACTTAATATTAAAAAATATATACGCATGTATATTTATATATGCTTCTGAATTCTACAAATACACAATAACTACAAGAAATCACCTTCTTAAAAGTAGATTGAGAATTTCAGTGTTATTTAAAGCTTGACAAGAAGAGGGTTATGAAATTAAATCTCAAAGACAGCTCGTTGTCATGATGTGAGTTAAATTTCCTAGTGAACAATATTCTTCTTTAAAATTGTTTTTCTCATTCACAGGTCTCATTCAATGCATATGGGCGTCATGTGTGGTGGTGGTGGGGTCAGGGGGTAGAAGTTCCACTTTGGGTGTCCACTTGATCCAGGAGGAGAAAAGCCCGCTTCTCCACTCATCAATCTATTCAACTCAGTGCCTTTTCTTCTCATTGGGGAAGCCTCTAATGAATTAAAGTTCAAATGGGAATATAAGAGTAGATGTCTGCCTTATGCCATAGCCTCAGAGTCTGTGATATTAAATGAGGATACAGGGCCAGTCTTCAGAAAGTAAAGGAATGAAACGCTCTCATGAATGAATTTTTTTCCACAGAAAAATATCATTAACCATTGGACACAACTAAATACACACAGCACATAGCGAAATTTTAACACTGTGGTTGACAGTGATGCACCTTTTCTCAGAAATAATGATTTAATCTGTTCACACCCTTTTGACGTGGCCCTCTTGTGTCAGTAGTGATGACATTTCCCCTGACAAAGACTTAATGACTTCATACGAGAACATAAGAAAAAAGGACAAATAAAACGCCAGGCTGTTTCTGTGCTGTCACGGTTTTCTCTCCTTCATGTGGTTGCTGACAGCCAAAATTGAAAACACGCTGAGTTTCCTCGGCACCTGATGCTCACGATACCGCACGTCAGAGGCAGAGATCCTGGGACAGGGGAGGAGATCATGGCGAGGGAAGTGAAAGCGCGCAAAAACATCGGAGGCCAAGGCCACTTGCCCATTGCCAGGAAAATTGAGAAAACAGTACCCAGGGTTATTCCTCTCCCCTCCGAGATGCAGCATGGTCTAAGAATGTCTCCAAATAGCTGCTACATCACGTAGGAGGAGGGCACTTTCGAAGCACAGGAGGATTCAGATTGCTAAAATAAGGACGTGCTGAGGAGTTACTTCGTTGTAAACTGACTGCAAAGAATAAATAGCCATAGGGAGATCGTTGCAGATCGTGAGTGGTTCTGGATATGTGTTTGCCAGAAGGACAGCTTACAGAACAAGAAGGAATCTGGGTGTACAGAGACATGAAGTAGATACACGATCTTTCCCTGCTGTTTACTCGGACTACACGTGAATTCATATGATATTTTTGTTTATTTAAAAAACAATCACAGTGCTCGCTTCAGCAGTACGTATACTAGAATTGGAATGATACAGAGAAGATTAGCGTGGCCCCTGCACAAGGATGACATGCAAATTCATGAAGTGTTTCCTATTTTTATAGTATAATGCGAAGTGGAATAGGTCAGTCAGAGGAAGACAAATACCATATGATTTCACTCATGTGGAATTTAAGAAACACAATAAATGAGCGAAGCGGAAGAGAAGAGAGAGAGGCAAACCAAGAAACAGACTTAACTCTAGAGAACAAACTGATGGTTACCAGAGGGGAGGTGGGTGGGGGGATGGATGAAGTAAGTGACGGGGATTAAAGAGGTCGCTTATCATGATGAGCACTGAGTGATGTATAAAATTGTTGAATCACTATATTGTGCACCCAAAACTAATATAACATTGTATGTTAACTATACTGAAATTAAAACTAAACACTTTAAAAAAATTATTATTCTTGGAAAATTTTTTTGTGGTAAATATTTTCTTGAGTTTTGATTAAAGATATATAGTAAAATAAAATGTGCTTAATAAGGGTAGTGGGATCTGATTACCTGTTTGCAAACTGGGGAGATGAAAAGCGTTGGTAGGAACAGCAATAGGAAAACTCGTCCACTGACTTACATTATCAGGTCTGGACAGACATGAGGCGGCAGCAGGTATAAACAGTATTACTAACTATAAGCAGCAGGCTGTACATTAGTCCCCAGAACGTATTCATCTTATAACAGGAAGAGTGTACTCTTTGATCAGCAATCTCCCCATTCCCTTCATCCTCCACCCCCTGGCAACCACCATTCTACTCTCTGTTTCCATGAGCTTGGCTTTTTTTTTTTTTTTTAATTATACATATAAGTGAGATCATACAGTGTTTGTCTGCTTATTTAATTTAGTATATTGACCTCAAAGCTTATCCATCTTGCTCCAAATGGCAGGATTTCCTTCTTTCTTCTGGCTAAATAATATCCCATTATAGATATATACCACATTTTCTTTGTCCATTCATCCATAGAGAGACACTTAGGTTGTTTCCCTACCTTGGCCATTGTGATTAATAGTGCAATGAATGTGAGAATGCGGATATCTCTTCAGGATCCAGATTTCACTCCATTTGGATATATACCCAGAACTGGAATTGCTGGATCATATGGTGGTCCTATTTTTAATTTTTTCGAGGGACTTCCATACTATTTTTCATACTGGCTGTACCAGTTCACATTCCCATCAACAGTGCACAAGAGTTTCCTTTTGGCCACATCCTTGCCAGCACTTATTGCTTGTCTTTTTGATATTAGTCACCCTAACTGGTATGAGATGGTATCTCATCATGGCTTTGATTTGCATTTCCCTGATGATTAGTGATGTTTAATACTTATTCATAAATATGTTAACTGTTTGGATGTTTTTCTTTTAAAATGTCTATTCCATTCCTCTGCCCATTTTTAAATCAATTTTTTTAACCATTGAATGGTATGAATTCCTTGTATATTTTGAGTATTAATTGCTTTATCAGGCATGCCATACACTTTCTATTGTTTTATCAGTATTATCAGATGGCCAGTGTTAAATTCTTATCTCTACCATCTCTTCCACTACACAAATATTTTCTCTGTTCCTTTCATCTTTTCCTTTCATTCACTCCCCCACAGTCCAGCTCTTTTTTCCAATAAATATTCATAAGGCATCTATTTCCACACATTCCAATACAGTAGCCTCTGGTTACATGTGTCTACTAAGCCCTTGAAGTGTGGTCAGTCTAAATCACTAGGCGTCACAAATGTAATATACACACTACATTTCAGTGAGTAAATGTGAAAAATAGAATGTGAAATATAATAATAATGCCTTTTAAAATACTGAAATCCAAATGCTCCAAGTCAATGCTTTTCAGGTATGTAACCGTTTTTCTGCTCCCTTTCTCCTTTCCTTCCTCTGCTCCTTGCAATTTTTACAAAATAGAATTATAATGTAGTTGTAAGAACTAATACAGAGAGGTACTATGTAACCTCTAAACAGATTCCCAGAATAGTGACATCTTAATAAACTCTGGTACAACATCACAATCAGTATATTGACTTTGACATGGTCAAGACACTGTATCACCACGATACTTTTGTCCTTTTATAGCTACATCTACTTCCCTTCCCACACTCTCTGGCTTCAGTCCTGGCAACTACGGGTTTGTTCTGTATTTCTACAATTTGTTATTTCAAAAGCACCGTGTAAATGGCATTATACAATATGTAACCTTTTTGCAATTGGTTTTTTTCACTCAGTATAATCGTCTGGAGATTCTGGGAGGTTGTTGTCTGTATCAATAGCTCACTCCTTTTATTCTTAAATAGTATTCCATGCTATGGGTGTTATCAGTTCATTTAGCCATTCACTTGTTCAAGTACATCTGAATTAGTTTCAAGTTTTGCTGTTATTGTAAAACTCCTACAAACATTCGTGAATAGGGTTTTGTGTGAGTAGATCCATTTCTCTCAGATAAATGCCCAGCAGTACAATTGCTGTGCTATCTGGTAATCCTCCCATCCTCCCAACAGCAGGAGAATGAGTTATCTAGTTTCCCCACATCCTCAACAACAATTAGAGTTGTCATGATTTTTAAAAAATTTTTGCCATACAGATTAGTGTATAGTGCTACCTCATTGTGGTTCTAGTTTTCATTTCCCAAATGGTTAATGATATATAACGTCTTTTCCTGAGCTAATTTGCCATCTGTTTATCCTCTTCAGTAAAAGGATTGTCTTTTGCTCATATTCAAATTGAATTGACTTTTACCTGTGGGTGTTGAGGATTCTTTATATATTCTAGATACAAGTCTGTTGCTTGATATGTGGTTTGCAAATATTTTCTCCCACTCTGCAATTTGTCTTTTCATCCTTATAATAGCATCTTTTGAAGACCACCATGTTAACTTTTGATGCAGTCTAACTTGTCAAATTTTCTGATGCAGTCTAACTTGTCAAATTTTCCTTTAGTGGATAGTCGTTTTGGTGTCAGGTCTGAGCTCTTTGCTTACCCCTAGATTTTCTCCTGTATTAATATTTAAAACTTTAATAATTTTACATTTTTTATTTAAGTCCATGATCCATTTTGAGTTAATTTTTGAATAAGTTGTGAGACTTAGCTTGAGGTCAAGATTGCTCAATCGATTGATTTTGGGCTCTAGACAATTTGGTGCATATTGCTATGGCTTCTTGTTAGATTGGCCCTTTTTGTCATTAAATAATATTTCTCTTGGTCTCTGGTAATTTTATCTGTTCTGAAATCAACTTTATTGGGTATAATATAGCCACTTCTACTTTGCTTTAATTAATATTTTTATGATATATCTTTTTTCATGCTTTTACTTTTAAGCTGCCTATATCAGTATATTTGAAGTGAATTTTTTGTATACAGCATATGGTTGGGCAATGATTTCTAATCCCTTTTTCCAATTTCTGTCTTTTAATTGTATGTAGACCATCTGCATTTAATGATCTGTTAGTGCTTTCATCTGCCATTTTATTTTTCTGTTTTCTATTTGTTCATTTTATATTTTTTGTTCTGTTTTCATTTCCTTACCTTATTGTGGTCTACCCATACATTTTTGGGATTCTGTTTTTTACTTATCTAGTGATTTTTGTGGTTGTTCTAGGTATTATGCATATAACTTATCTACTGGTGTTGTCGTTTTAACAGTGTGAGTAAAGTACAGAAATGTTACTTTGACTTTGCACCCCTTTGCTCATCTTCCCACTTTAAGAACAGAATTGTTTTAAATATTACGTATACATATATTTAGAACTGCATCACACAGTGTTACAATTTTACTTCAACTGTCAAACAAAATTTAGAACCTCAAGAAAAGGGAATTCTCTTGTACTTAACCACAGTTTTGCTTACCATGTTCTTTCTTCCATTTTTACATTCCAATGAACCTTTAAATAAAACCATTTCCTTTCTTTGCAGAGAATTTCCTCCTTTGGTCATTCTTTCAGGGTAGATAGCAGATATGCTGATTTCCCCTTCATTTCTGGAGTATATTTTTGCTGAGTATAAGATTCTGAGTGAACAGTACTTATTCTTCAGTCCTAAAAAGTGTTTTGTTCCTATTTTTTTTGGCCTTCTTAATTTCTGATGAGAAATCTGCTGTCATTCAAATTTGGTTTTTCTTGCAGGATAGGTGTCATTTTTTTCTTGTTGCTTTCCAGATTGTTTGTCATATGGCTTCAGATTTCAAGATTTGACTAAAACGTGTCTTGAGGTTTAGCCTCTTGAATCTGTACATTTATATCATTTCCAAATTTGGGGAGTTTTAATACAGCATTTCTTCAAGTACTTTTAAAATACGCCCTTTTTCACCTTTCTTCCTGGGACTTCGATAACACGAATGATAATCTTTTGTTATATTCTCTGAGGTTCCTAACGCTTTATTCATTCATTGTCATTCTCTTCACACCTTGTTCCTCAGATTGGGTAAGTTCTCTTCCTTTATTTGCCCATCACCAAGTCTTTCCTGTGTTGCCTCCAATATCCTGCTTATTCCATTTATGAAGGTTTTTAAGATCTTATTATTAATATTATTTTGGGAATTGTATTTTTCAGTTTGAAACTTTCTATTTGGTACTTCTTTACATCTAACATTTGTTTTCTGATCCTTTCTAATTTTTATTATTTCATGTGCACACGATTGCTCATTGAGGCATTTTTTTTTTATCATGACAGCTTTAATTCTAACATCTCCATCATCTCAGGTTTTGAATGTACTCGTTGTCACTTTTTATGGGGTTTGAGATCTCCCTGGTTCTCGGTATGACAAGTAGGGTACAGAGGCACCTCATTATTGTCAGGGGGCGGGGGTAGTAAGTCCAGGCTACTCTCGTGCTTTGCTGTGACACTGTGGAAGACCAGGGCCTGTTAGCAGCCAGTGAAAACGATCGTCCTGGCTCCTGCTTGGTCTTCTCGATACCAGTATGACAGAAGTGTTGGAGTACCTTGTTACAGCTTTGCAAGTGAGGATACAAAGGCTTTCCACTTGGCATTTGCTGACATAGGTAGGAGTAGGACCATACATCTTTCTATGGCATTTGGCTGGACTAGAGCATATCTTGCATAAGAATTTTCTGTCTTGTTAAGCTTCTTTTTTCCTGGTCCTTTGGCTAGAGAGCAGGCTCTTGTTGAGGCTTTTTTTCCCCCTTTTCTTTTTTCTCTTTGTTTGCGTCCATTGATGTCTCTGGGTTGCTGGTTTCTTCATATCCAAGTCTGAGATATATGAGGCAAAAGGAAACAAGAAGTTTACCACTGTGTTGTATTTTGGGCCCTAATTTCTCTAGCGTTTTCTGTCTCTTTCAAAGTTTTCTTATATTTGTTCTATACATAATGTCCAGGGGTTGTAGTTGTGCTTAGCAAAAATAATAGGGAAAAGCATGTTTACTTCACTTTTGTGGAGATAGAATTCTCAATGTAGCAGATTTTTAAGGTCTTGAGTTAGGCAGTGGATATAACATTCAGGATATCATATTCCCTGTTAGAGTATTCAGCTTTTATTATGAGTGAAATTACAGATGTGCAGAAATATTCCTATGACACAATCTTGAGTAATGTGGTATATAGTGGAATCACTTTTTGAAATGAACTTGAAGGAGCATTGAGTACGTAGGAGAATCAAGTGTTCAATATTGGGTATATATTATATATTTATGATTCGCTTATAGGTCTGATGTTTAGAGAGTTTATTTGGATTTAAAATATTTCATTTTGTCAGTATATGAACTGCATTCAAAACATGGAAAAGGAAAATTTAAAACATGGAAAATTTGGGGTGCCTGGGTGGCTCAGTCAGTTAAGCATCTGCCTTCGGCTTGGGTCATGATCCCAGGGTCCTGGGATTGAGTCCCGCATTAGGCTCCCTGCTCAGCATGGAGTCTGCTTCTCCCTTTGCCCCTCCTCCCACTTGTATGCACTCTCTCTCGCTCACAAAAATAAATAAAAATAAAATATTTTTAAAAATAAAAAATAAAAATAAATAAAACACAGAAAATTCATTAGAGGCAGATTGTAAAGATAGGCAAACAGTGGGACCAGAAAATTGTCCTGGCAAAAGTCAAAGCATAGACATTAGGCAATATGGAAGATCCAACCAAAGACAGAAATTAAAGTCAAAGAGATTGTGGATGGGGAGTGGACATAGTTGAGTCTCAGAATCCAAAAGAAGAGAGTGAGAAGTCCAGTTACAATGAATGAGAAAGAGAGGTTAATGATACGAATATCGAAATATGGTCCTTGTGTTTGGAAACATGGAAATCACTATTTATTTTGGTAAGAAATGTTCTTGTTCGATCGTCTTGAGTGGATGTGATGAGGGGTTGCTCAGAGAGTGAAAGGCAAATGATGAAGTGCATGCGTCATGTGAAGATAACTCTCCAAATTATCCTGTGAGAAGGAGAATCCAAACTGGGGCAATTGTTAGAATGAGGAAAGGTAAGTTTTTAAGGCGTCAGGTTTATTTTAAAAATAATTTAATCTGTTTGTTGATAGGATATGGTAGAAAGGAGAGGTCAAAATGCACAAAATAAACTATTAATTGAAGGTGTTAAGAATGTGACAAAGTATGAGAAATCAATCTTGTACTTATAGCTTTTTATATATTTTAAACTTACAATATGGCTTTCTTGTATATCCTCACTCTTGTTTAAGGAATTCTGATTATGTAAAGGGAGATCAGAAAATATTAAATAGTTTCCTTATTTGAATATTCAAACATAGTTACATTTTTATATGTTTGGAACAGATGCAAGTAAGTAGCAAAATATCTGACTGGATTTTTTAAAAAATTATTACTTGCTTGAGATTATTGCAGCATCTGGTTCATGGTTCATAAATAGTATCGATAGAAAAATAAATACAAGATGGTACTTTGAACTATAAATCATATTTAATGCTCCTTTAAATATTAGTTTATCAGTCTTTGTGTGCTTAAAATTATACTGTCATAAATAATTTCTCCGTACTTGGAAAAGTGGTGGTATGTACTAAGATTAAACAAAAAAATCTGGCTTCAATTTAGAAAGTTTGTTGTTTTAAGACCTTGCTTGACCACCTACAACATGTGTTTGTAAATCCCTGCTTGCAGCTTTGTGTTTTTCATGAGACTTTCTGTTCCAATAAGAACAGCTGGTGAAATTAAAGTTACTGTCCTAAATTTCATTTAGAAGCCATTGGTGTAAAGCTATTTTCAGGATCATTTACTTGGCTCTCGAATAAACGCCTCTTAGTTGTTAGAAATGTAATCTCACTTTGCTAATGTTCAAATCACGGATGGATATCATCATGCTTCTGAAAACGAGTTTATATTGGATGGGTTAAATGTGTATAGTAGATTTTTAAAAATTAATTTGGACATCACTTTAAAAATTATCATTTTAAAAGCACAATTTTAGGGGCGCCTGGGTGGCACAGCGGTTAAGCGTCTGCCTTCGGCTCAGGGCGTGATCCCGGCGTTACGGGATCGAGCCCCACATCAGGCTCCTCCACTATGAGCCTGCTTCTTCCTCTCCCACTCCCCCTGCTGTGTTCCCTCTCTCGCTGGCTGTCTCTATCTCTGTCAAATAAATAAATAAAATCTTTAAATAAAAAAAAAAGCACAGTTTTGGACATTGAGAACTTTGGTGGTATTATCTGTTAAACTATAGATCTTTTACATTTTTAAATAATTATTTATTTATTCACTTCTGTTTGCAGTGGGAGGGGTGTTGCTCTTTCATTTTTATTTGAAGAAAGGACTTTATTGAGATTTATAGAAGACTTCAAAGGACAAAAAATCCTGTGGTCACCTGAACTAACCTGATCATCTTACCAATAAAGTTATCAGAGATATAATAATCAGAGAACATAAATAATACGTGCCTACTGGTGACACTACAAAGTGACAGAACCATGTTTTAAAATCCTTGATATTTGCCTTTTCCAACAGAGTGCTACTCCTTTTATTGTTTTCTAATTTGACTATACTGAACAGTTGTATATTTTTATAAAAGAAAGGAGTACAAGAAAAAAGAACAGATTCCTTGTTCCAAAGTTAGATGCCACGTGCTGAAGTTTTGAGAGCTTAATACATAATGCTTCCCTCCTATTTCCCTCATCTAGCTTGAAATCAAATGACAAACAGGAAGAACAGTTGGAAATGGAAATCACACTTTATGATGATAAAATTATTTGGAAAATATGGCTTAGGTCTGTGGATATCTTCAAATTAAAATTATACCCTTACATTGGTCAATCCACTTTGGTAATTAACCTTGGAGAATTAGAGCATGGGATTGCAGAATTATTTGCAGAGGACAGATCCCCCCAAAAAATCAGAAGAGCTTGAACATTACTTCTCTGATCATCTTAGTGAATTCATCCACCAGATAATTTATTTCTTCCCCATAAGACGTGAGTGAAGATGCTTGACAGTGCCCATTATCATACTGCAGTGCAAGGTCCTTTCCATGCAAAAATGAGGAGCAGAGAAGAAGTGTCACAGAAGAAATGTATTATTAACTGAGCTTTCTTAAATCCCAACAATATTGTACTAGGCATGACCATGGCTAGGATATGAATATATTGAAAGTATAACTTCTATACCTCTAGATTCTGGCAAACTATTAAGCTAGAAAATTGAAAGTAAAGAAAAATAACCACATCACACACATGAATATCTTATCTTCCAACACCAAACGTGGGATTTATTTTAGACATGATGAAAATTGGGCCATGGATAAAAATCTGACAATGTCAACTAACAATTTGTTAAATAATAACAATTAGGACTTTTTAAAATTTAGAAAAATTATAACTGCATAGCTAATATTGTTATTTTAAGTCAAAGAACATTCCAAACAATTATATCATGGACTGATTCTAAAATACATTATAAGAATAAAATTTGGAACAAAATTCTACTTTATTAGCTAAGTAATATAAAGCCCAAAGTTTCTTTTAATCCCTGACCAGGTCATTAATCAATGATTAATTATTTAACTCTCAAAGCAACCCTCTAGCTTTCTAAGAATAATTGAGGAATCTGTTACCAGAATTAGTGTGTTCTCTGAACTTCTAGATATTTTGCTTTATATAGCGATTACCAAGGGGAACCATGACTCAAATCACACATTTTATATATCCATAAATTGTTTTTTCTCTTGATGTAATTTTATGAACTTCATAGCTCTCCAAAGATGCTTTTGTAATTATATCCTTGAATAGTTGTTCTTATAAAATTAATATGTTATGGACTGAATGTTTGTGTACCCTTTCCCCAAATTCATATGTTAAAACCCTATCTCTCAATCTGATAGTATTAGGAGGTGGGTCCTTTGGATGTAATCAAGATAGATAAGGTCTTGAGGACAGAGCCATCAGGAGTGGGATTAGTGCCCTTAGAAAAGAGCTTGCTTCCATCACCTGAGGACAGAGCAGGAAGTCTGCAGTCTACAACTAGGAAGATAACTCTCACCAGAACCTGACATGCTGATGCCTTGGTTTGGACCTCTAGCCTCCAGGAAAGTGAGAAATAAATTTCTGTTTTTTATAAACCACCTTCTGTACTTTGTTATACAGCAGCTTGAATGAAGATATAATGACTAAAGTTTCAATATTAAATATTGGATTATATGGGCTTCTATTATTTAATTCCTCATATTGATTAGAATTTTTAAGAAACTTATGTTATTATAAACATATTTTCCATTTCCCATATTCAACTAATCATAAAATTCTATTAACATCTCATGCATTTTCTTTTTCTTTTGCTGTCAGCCAGGCCCTCATCTTCTGGGTTGATCAAATATAGACTAACAGAACTTTTCACCTGTATTGTTTCTACTCCTTAATCTACAGACTTTGTCAGTGTTATATTTCTAAAAGTTTACTCTGATTAACTCATGCTCGCACTTGAAAATCTTCAAAGATTTTAATTTGAACAGTGGCCACTAGCAACAATCAAATTGATTCAAATGATTCACTACAACTGATGCATATACTTTTCTGGGGAATGTAATGTTAGAAACTATCCTTACATGTTCATTCAAGTGAATGCCATCCGCATTAAAATTGTTTGGATTATGAACTGGAGACCGCTAGTCATAATGAAGTCAATATAGGAACTTTAAATTAAGCACATCCCACCATCTCCTAAAAATACCAAAGATGACAGAAAACAGACACACACAAACAAAATTAGATCAGAAACTAAGATAAGAAAATGACAGAAAACTTTAGTATCCTAGGCATATAGTAAACAGAATTGATAGAGATCAATGCAACACAAAATAAAAAAATTTATTTCATTTGGTCCAATGCTGTAATAAGATTACAACTCAATAAAAGCACACAGCAAGGTAGAGTGAGAAAGACATGCCATATCTTCTGTACTCAATCTCCCAAAGACTTAAGTCCCCTACCAGAAAACTAGACCCTAGTCCCTCCCAAAACATTCAAAGGAGACAGTAAAGGAAGTATCAAGGCAGGAATGTTCGTTGTGATTTCTACCCTATTATGGCTTCTCCATAAATAATAATAATAATAATAGCAATAATAATGAAAAATAAAGGTACTGATGAGAAAAGAAAGACAAAACCTTTCAGCAGAGGACACTGTAGATCTTTTCTTCATGTTCTCCATCAGTTCAAATTGCTCGATAACAATACAGCGAGAGTCTGAGACGCCGTTACCTTTTTCTGTGAGGAAGTACACTGTGGTGAAGGACTCTGGAAAGCAGGAGTTTGAATGGAAGGTTTAGACATCAATCTGAGGTCTGGTTCAATGCAGACAGTCAAATACAAAGCCACACAGGGTGTCAGGGCAGGGCAATCCGTTCAGACAAATCATTAGAAAACCTTAAAATTGGGCTAATATTGAACATTCAAAGATATTAGTTGAGGAGGCAAATCAAACATGAGACATATACTTGTTGAATCCAACTCAACTCAAAATAAGGGCAAATAAAGAAAGGACAGACACATGAAGATACACAAACAAAATAAAAGCGTACATCTGAAAAGATTTATTGAGCAATGCAGAAGAAAATTCTCAGATCTTTAGCTTCAATCACAGAATGAGAGAACAATTGGTCCCTATGAAACTGGAGCATATAGCCCTAACAACAACATTCAGGTACCAAAATAGGATACCAGAAAGAGGGTACAGTTTAAGATGAAAATAAAGGAAACGGATAAATTATGGCATGTTTGCGAGAGAACGAAACTGGTGCCGTGTAACCCTGTAACTGATTCCGTGACATAGACAACAGATGTGATTAAGCCTAGGAAAAGGCAAAAGAATAAAAAATATTAGATGTGAGATATTAATCGAGATGGCAGATAATAAAGAACCAATAAATCCAAAACGAGTTTTCTTGAGAAGAACAGAACTAGGAGAGCAAAAGCAATAATTACATTAGGGAGAAAACTTCTGAGGGGAAACAAGACCAATATGTTTGTAGGTGCAAAACAATTGTCACATTCATGGCAAAATATAATTTTTCTAAATTGAGCTTGTAGGGCTTTAAGAAAGGGTATTAGAAACGAAGAATACTATATCTCCTCAGTAATAAAAGTTTTCCTTAGAGATTTACCTGTTTCTTTTATTGGAGCCTATATGCCTTCCACAGACAAAAAATCTGGCAAAGAATGATCAAAAGGATGTCTAGGATGCGAGGAAGATGTATAAATGACTGTGAGCGATTACAGGCAGAGAGCAAAAAAGAAAAAGAATGAGTTAATTTCGGTTTTGTTAGTTATATCACAATAATTGTATTAGGGTGTATATTCCATTGATAGAACTTAAAAACAACTAAATATGTGGCTCTTGACGAACACAATAGGAATGGGAAATATGGCACCCTTAAAACACTTCCAAACATAAATAAAATTAAAATCATCTAAATTAAGTTAAAATCAGAATAGATTTTGTAGTTAAAATAAATATATGTATATGTCAGTAATATTATTTTCCTCTCTGATTTTTGGATACTTTAAAGTAATTAATTTAATTTTCTTTCTGTTATTCCAAGTAAGGGTATATGTGACCTACCGAGTCATATAAAATCCAAAGCTCTGCTGTTGCAATCTTGCAATTTTTTAAAAAATTATTTATTTATTTATTTATTTGACAGAGAGAGAGAGCACACAAGCAAGGAACGGCAGGCGGGAGAGAAGCAGGCTCCCTGATGGAGGAGCCAGATGCGGGGCTCCATCCCAGGACCCTGGGATCATGACCTGAACTGAAGGTAGATGCTTAACCAACTGAGCCAGCCAGGTGCCATTTTTTTGCCATCTTGCAATTTTTAATAAATTTTGAACAGGGAGCCCTATATATTGGTTGTACTCTGTGGCTTGTAAATTATGTGGTCTGTGCTGTTGCCACATTTACATCTTATCTAATTATGTTTATTTTACTTCATTTCCTTCTTCCCTCTCTCCATACTTTCTTCCTTTCCTTTCTTTAACATGATTAACATAATCACTTGGGTTAGGATATTTCAAACAACTGGAAACCATAGCAAATAAAAAGATCAACACCCATGTAATCCCAGCTCTGCAGTGTTAAATGACCATGTACTCTAATGGAAAGAACCACATAGACCTTGCCCAAGAAAGAAGAGCATTTAAAGAGGGTGTCATAAGAGATTCTAGTGTGAGAATGTCTTCAAAAACTGTTGTCAATATGTTGTGTGTATTTCTTACTGTCACTGTGATTCACAGAAGCTTTCCACACCTCAAACGCAGGGATGGTGTTAGGAGATTAATAGTTTGTCTGTGCCACTTAGAGGACGCGGATGTGGGTGTGTGAGCCTTATCTGAAATGGCAACAGGTGAGAGACTGGTTTGAGCAGCCTCGTCACCATAAGCAGAGGGATCTGCAGAGAAGAACATGTACTCTGGGTAAGAATAGAGTTTTTCTGTATGCCTAGTGATTCTTTAAAAGAATCCTACCCCCCAATTTTCTTGTCAGTGGTGAGACTACCTAACAAACAAGGCACGTCCACCTGGAAAGGCATCCGAGGGTATAGCAGCAAGGATGGGTGGCTTGGAGGGAAAAGATAACCTCACCAATGCCAGGGAGCTCTGGAGAGCTCCTGGTAAGCCTACAGTGGTCAGCAAGACTATTTTTTCCTTACTTATATTTTTGTGCAATCCTAACTCTTATTTATATTTCCTTCTTTTTTTTTTTTTTTTCTCATGAGTTTAGGAGAGAAGGAACCCCTTGACATTCCAGCTTCTGGCTTCAAGCTTCCATTCTCATCTCACATGGAACAAAATAGTAAACTACTCTGAAACACTGAATTCCCAGCAGCAAATGCTATTCCAGGACCCTGGACAATTCCTGCAAAGGGGAGTGATTTTAATACTCGAATTTCTGGGACAAGAGAGGAAAAAAGGAAATAAAAAGACCAGGACATAAATGAACTTTAAGTGTACTGCCTTCATTGTACAAAAAACATAGTATCTTAATTAAAAAAAGTCTACTGAGGCATACAATTTAAGGACAAGGCTATGGTTTCTAGACCACAGGCTTGGCTATGTTTCCAAGGCAGCAGGATCATTGCTCACCTCCCCACCAAAGTACTCTGCGGTGATGGTGACGATCACCATGCAGGTAAAATTCAGTGATTCCATGCTGGCTTTCCCCCCCCAGAAATATCTTACTTGATATCTTTCAGTCTACTTCTCAGAATTTCTCTTCTCTCCTTACTCGCCATCACTGTATTCTATTGACTTCATTCTTCCACTGCTGCTTTGTGACTTGTGGCCTCTCCTCTGGTGCTTGAGGGCTCTACATGTTTTGCAGGCAGGTGTGCATGTAGTCGTGATGCACTTTGAGCCAGTTTATGAAACCCAAAGAATCAAAGTACAATGTCAAGTTGTTAAGTCCAATAAATTAGCATCTAAGGGAGCTGACACGCACATGAAGAGAGTTCTTTCTGGACTGAGCCTTCAAGGTTGGAGGTTTCAATGTGAAGCAAAGAAAACCTATCAAACACCACTTTCAGCCTTAATTCTAATACAGTTGCTATTTTTTAAAAAGATTTATTTATTTACTTTAGAGAGAGAGAGAGTGAGTGGGGGCACAGGGGGAGGGAGAGAATCTCTAGCAGACTCCCTGCTGAGCGAGGAGCCCTACAATGCAGGGCTCTATCTCAGACCCTGAAATCAGGACCTGAGCCAAAATCAAGAGTCAGGTGCTTAATGGACTGAGTCACCCAGGAGCCCCTACACGTTGCTGTTTTTAAAATCACAGAAACATGTTACATATTTTCATCTTCAAAATATAGTTCCTTTTTTCCCCCTCAAAGGAATTGAGTTTGCTAAGGTGACATTTGCCCATGTCTCAAAAGGTTGTTTATTGAAACTAGATAATGTGTTTCAATAGAAAATATTTTACTACAAATAGTCTAGTTAAAAAACCTTCTTAAATTCAGTGATTCTCATTTATTGCTGGCTTTGTGGCTGCCAACCCTGTTAAAAAAATTATTCTGACACTTGCCGAACACTCCAAGTCAGACTTTATTCGGGAAATGAAGTACAGTGGGGTCTTGTGGTGGGGGAATTGAACTCAATCTCCGTCCTCCATAGCAAAACCCCTTGTAGTAACCCATACAAAGAACAGCACAGCCACCCTTGCTCTAGGGACACATTAGAAGAGACTTCTCGAATCAGTATCTGAATGCTGGCTCCATCATTACATAACAGCAGATGATCCAGAAGACTTTCAGACCTTAACTTAAAAAAAAGCAAAAAAAAAAAAGCCACACAATTTAAAGTACCAGAACACAAGGTTCTTTGATTCTAAAGGAATGAGTCTCTATTCCTCTTTCCAAGCAGGAGATATTCTAGAATGGATGCTGGCCTGAGCATCCAAAGTAATCATAATATTATCATTTTATTCTTCCTTCTTCCCATATCTGGTAGTTCTTAAATTATAATCATAAGGATAATAATAATACTATCAATAGATAGTATTTTCTTATGCTAAATTTATTACTACTACTAATAGTAATATTTTAGGATTACTACTAATAATTACTACTACTGATATTAGCTAAGTCTATATATATATATATTAAAGTTTGTATCTATATATTTATATCTATTTATGTGCTAGAACCATTCTAATTCCTTTTTGGGAGTCTTGTGTAATTCTTAATAATACATCAGGGAAATAATCATTATCCCCAATTCTAGATTAGGAAATGGGTTGGTTGGAGAGACTAAGTAGTACAGTTGACACTTGAACAATACAGGGGTTAAGGGTGCTGACCTCCCACACAGTCAAAAATCCACATATAACTTTTGACTCCACAATAATTTAACTACTGATAGACTCCTGTTGACTGAAAGGCTTACCAATAACAAACAGGTGATCAACACATATTTTGTATGTTGAATGTACTATATATTATACTTATAATAATATAAACTAGAGCAAATAACACGTTATTAAGAAAATCATAAAGAAGAGAAAACCCATTTACAGTCTTGTATTTATGGAAAAAAATCTGCATATAAGTGGACCTACACAGTTCAAACCCGTGTTGTTCAAGGGTCAACTGTATTTTTTTAAACATCGAAATATTAGCCTGTGATCAAGCTCAGACTTCAACCTATGTTGTCTGAATTTAGAGCTTTAGTTATGTATCAGTATATTCTATTTTTCTTACACATAAAATTCAAACCTGAGAATTCAAAAATGTTATATTAGTATCAAGTGTAAAACACCTTATCTGGACACCTTATCCTTATGTAAACTAAAACCAGATATATTTTTTAAATCAAGGAAAGAACAGGGACTCCAACAGTAACTGAGTCTTCACTGCAGGCACAATCTAATCATTTTAGTAAACACCCTCACGGTTGTTCGTAGTCACAGCAAACTTTGGAGGTATGTAGCATTATCTATTTTTTCGTAGGCAAAAACCAAGGCACCAAGAGGTCAATTGGCAATTATCTTTTAAAAAGATAGCACCTGGGGTGCTCATCTAAAAAGGACAGTGGATAGCCTCTTATTTAGTGGAAAGACACAATAAATCAATGAAAAGACAAAAGGAATTTAGTTGGAAATAGAGCTGAGAATCTTACCAAAAGTTATCTTTGATCAGAGAATTTTATAGTTAGAAACCCTGACTCCTCCTCTGTTCTATAATGGATGATTGCAATTCATTCTGGGTTTTTTTATATTTCCTGCTTGTCCTTTCTTATTACGTTTTTAAGGCATCCCATTAATAATGGTGTTTTACTTGGATCTGTACCATGTCCATCAAGTGGTTTTTTAGACTTCAGCTTTATGACACCATCTGGCATGTCAGATGAAAGCAGGTTCCCCAAATCTGGTGATGGTTGGAAAAGTGAAGCAAGAGTTTATGTTATTATATTTAAACTATTAATATATTAGTATCTTATCAATTAGCATTATAAGTTAATAATCCAGTTATGTCTTCAATAAGTAGAGAATATATTTTTCAAACCATTATATACTTTTTTACACTGATCACTATTTTCCCTGGTCTCGTGTCATAATTCTTAGGCATATTTTGACAATAATTGGTGTAAGCTTTTCCAAAAGTTTGTGATACTAAGAACGTACACATATTTGTACATGTGTAAGTATGTATGCATGTCTGTGGCTTTGCCTTTCTAGACCTGCTAAATTATTGCTGGACCATCATGCATAATGATACTTGTAAATGGAAAACTTAAATCCACCATAATCAATATTTCCTCTCCTTGGGGATCCTATAGCAATTCTTCTAGATTCTTCTTCATTTTTTAATTTATAAGTAGAGCCTTGTCTTTCATCCCTAATAATCTCTTGTTTCCTTGGCAAATTATCATTTTGATAGTTAAGTATTAAAAATATGTGTATTTACAAGTCACAGCAAACCAGTGATTACCATGTTGGATTTCAAAACTTGTAAGTTATGGCACTAAATGTCAAACAAATGATAGGGCAAACATGAATCTTTACTTTTACTTCATAACGTGAAGTTTTACAAAATTTACTTTCCTGTGCATATACTGTGACTCCATATGTTTAGTAACTACCAACGTCCAAGTAGCCTAGAGTTGAGGACAGGAAAACAAAAAACAAAAAAACATTATTACTTCGCTCCTCATGCAATAAAGGAAAGGTATAGTGTTTGGAAATATTGCTTAATAGGCTTAGACTCGTGACAGATGAATGTTAACCAATGTATTTCATTAAGACTAAGACAGAATCAATAATTTCCTTTTAGTTTATACATTCCTATGTGTTTGGGTCCTGGTGTATGGTTAATTAACTAATAAAAATACTTAGCTTAACTTCAGAAATTTTGCAATTTGTTCAAAGATCGCTAGTGATGAAAGAAAAATCATTGATTTATGTGGTTTTTCTTTTCCCCCTCTTTCAATAACTGTTTAAGACAGGCTTCACATATTGTCCTAATGACTAATCATATGTAATTAAACAAATAATTGGTATGACTTTCCTGATGGCTCTAAAAGTTCTGTCTCACCAAGCTACACTATGCACTATGATTAGGACTTCCTTCAGCTGTTAGTGAGAAATATTAAAGACTTAAATAAAATCATTTCTTTCCCATATAGAATGGCAGAGGTAGGTTCCTCCACCATCCATAAGCTCCCTTCCTGGAGTCCCTTCAGGGTCCAAGCTCCAACTCCACATTCCCTTATCTACATTCTGAACAGCAAGAGGAAGTAGGAGGAGAAAGTCACGCACCTTCCTTTTAATGGCAACCCTTGGAAGTTGTACTTACCACTTCTGTTAATATTCCATTGGCCAGTGTCACACTAAGCTTTAATAGTGTCTGTAGAATGAGGTAATCGTTGTGTATTACCAAGTTCCCAACTAAACATTGGCTCTTCTAATTCTTTAGAAAAATGTAGGATAGAATTTAATTGACTCATCCTATCTGTACCACAAAACTAAACTGGTCAATGAATGCTAGTGAATAAAATTGATACTAGAGTTGTACTTAATGCTGATTTATAGATTACATTGTTCTAACCCTAAAGCTCTAACAGCCAGCCATTTGTTTTATACTCCAGCTACAAGATATTTTCTAGATGTGTGATTGATTGTGCCACAAGGCAAAAAAGCCTTGCTTGAAAATTATCAGTTACATCAGTAAACTAGGATATTATATCTAGCAATCTTGACATCTTTGTTTAGAATTGTATGTCAATAACGAATATTTTTAAGGCCACGAATATTACTAGGTTTTACATTTCGGAAATGTGTAAATCACTTGGATATTGTGTAAATATGTATTTTTTCAAGTGACGTGTCACAAACAACTAACTTAATCTCCTGAGAAGATCATTGTACCCTGATCTTAACACCTTAAAAAGAATACGTAAATCAGTACAATTACCATCCAGATGAACTAATAAAAAATAATGTAATGATTCATCACACTTTCCCACCACATTTTCTGGCTTATCTGTAGTTATTCTTTATTTTACCATGCATTATGAGTCAAAATGACTAATGCAAACAGATGTAACGAATGTCAGCTTAATACTCAAGCATGGGAAATTAGAGATGCAGAACCTGGTCTAATTATTTAGCATGAGGATTAACCTCAAAATAAAAATGGGCTTGTTACTATATATTAATGGATTTAAGAGTATTTTTTTTCTTTTTTGTATAAATTTTCCCTACTTCATTAAAACAGTAATTTATTTTTATCACTTCATTTTCCAATATAAAGATATGAGAAAAATAATGGAAAACAGGGAAAAACTTAACACCTTAATTTTTTCAAATATATTAACTATGCATGAGACCTATCTCTTTATAATAGTATATAAAATATATAAATATTACAAATACATAATTAATTCCAATCTCTATGTACTAAGTTACGCCTGGTTGTCATTACTAAGACACTTTGCTTCTTGTTCCGGTATGGCATAATTTCTGTAGTAATCCTGCCTGAGAGGTATTTTACATTTCAGATATCATTACAAATTCAAGGAACCTGCAGTGTAGTCCTGCTGCTAGTCTGGACTTGGCTTTGGGGCTAAGTACTAGGTCCCACATACCTAAGGATGGGCAGCCTGTAGTGGATATTGACACCTACTCCACATAATCTCTATGCTCCCCTGTTTCTTGGCATGTAGTCCCACTTACAGTTGTGTTTGACCCTGCTGTGAAATCCGAACCGAGAGAACGTGGCACATGTTGTACGAAACATCCAAACCAATGCATGGAAGAAGCTGTGCCTCCAAATCTTTTCTCCCAGCAGATGAATCTGAGTACAAGGTAATAGTGGTTGACTGAGCCATAAAATGGAAAGAGCCTCAGGATCTGACCCCCACATGGGGAAGACCTACCAGGTACCCCATTTAACAGGATTATCAGTGGAACCCAAATGTGTTTCACCATGCTTCGTGTTTATGCTATTCGGGTCTATTTGTTATTGCAGCCTATTCTGCTCTACGTAATACACAGACAAAGTATTCTCCTTAGGCTGAAGCTTTTCACCTCAGCTGCCGGGAATGGCCAGCAATCCCTGTACAGATGGATGAAAGATCCAAACTTTGCTGTGAAAAGAGGACAATGCAAGGGGGTCAATGCAAGGGGGTCAACACTCAGAGACGAAGACCTTTTGCTCTTCTTTGCTCCCGCTTTTATTGGTCCTTCAGGATAATCACAAATCCTTTTCACTGTCTCTCAAGCACGTGATGTGTGACCAGAGTTCTTACTCGAACTAGGAGGATGTGTTACGGGAAAGATACCATATGCCAATCCGCCTGTTCTCGGAGGTCTGCTAAACATAGCCTAAGGGACAATGCCTACATGTCTTAGATCACAGGCGACTGTTTGGGCTAAGAAAGCTTCAGGGAAGGCAACTCCCCTCGGCATTCCAAAGGCCTCCGCCCTTCTCCGAAACCCTCCCTGCCCGCAGAGGCCTCTGTGTTACATTTTAGCAAGCAAGGTGTTAATGGCTGATTTCACGCTCTACATTAACCCAACACTCAGTTCTCTTTCTGAATACTCCAAATGCATTTGCTTCACTCCAAATGTGTTCGTCTGAGATTAGCGATGGCATGATTAAAACAAAGTAAAAATAAATATTTCTAGTATAAAAAATATACAGTGTAGGGACACCTGGGTGGCTCAGTTGGTTAAGCATCTGCCTTTGGCTGGGGTCATGATCCCAGGGTCCTGCGCTGGAGTCCCACGCCCGACTCCTTGTTTAGCAGGGAGCCTGTTTCTCTCTTTGCCTGCGATTCCCCCCGCTTGTGCTCTCTTTCTCTGACAAATAAATAAAATCTTTTTAAAAAATATACAGGGTAAAATATAAGATTAAGGAATAAGTATTTCTCTTTCAACTACTCGCATTAACATAGGAACATAAAACATTTATGGTTTTAAACTTTCCTACATGTTTGAGACATTAAAAAGTCTAACAAATTTTAACAAACTTATAAAATAAAATAGTACCATATCAAGTGTTTTTGTCCTGCTGATTATTCAATTATGTCTGAATTAAAATATCTAAGAAATCTAAAAAATGCAGCTCTTGTTTTTTGGTCAAGACCATTCTCAGGAGAGAGTTTTTTAGAATTTGTTTTCAAATACGAGATTCCCAGAAATGAATTTTATGAATATAGAGTGTTCTTTGCTTGAAATTTCTTATTTATCTTTTGTCATTTATGGATTGACTTTTTACGGAAGATATTTTTGTGTGAAAATTATCCCTTCATACGTAATATTCTACTTGGCTCTCTCTTTTCCACCAGTTAAACACCAACCTGAGTTACACTTGTTAGTGTGTGATAGCCACTGCCCTCTTATTTGGAAAGGGACTTTACCGCTGGATTGCAAGGATAAAGTTCAATGGAAAGTGGGAATCCATTTCATAACCTAGTGGTGGACTCACTTTTCCTGAGAGACTTCAGACCTCTGTAATTCTTTGAACACTCCACGTTTATGTATCCGAGAATTTGCACTTAATTTCCCCCAGCCGAGAATAACATTCACGGTCCTGATCACCTGGCAAACTACACGAGGCTCTAACATAACCTCATCTGATAATATTTCCAGAGCATTTGCTGAGTGGATCCTCCCTTTTCTCTGCTCCCCTATCTCCTTTAAAGTTTGGTGCATTGTAGCTACTACGATTTCCAGCTAAAATCTGGAATCTTTGCAAGAAGAACTGTGACACACTTACCTTTATAAGCCAGTCCAATACGTGGAACATAGAAGTCTGTGGATAGATACCGAAAATAATAAGTTGCAGGTTTTTTTAATGAGATTAATCTGCTACTGATCCAGATCAAAGATTCCACGTACATCTCAATCAGCAAATCCTAGTAAAATGAGGTAGTTAACATTAGAACATCACCAGAATTGTGCTTCAATATACCGGTAGTTGCTTGTAGAAAATGTTCCTTAAGTAAACTGTAAATTAACTGTCAATGTTTACTTCATTCTGCAACTTATCATTCTGTTGCATTATAACTTTCCACATTAAAGAAATTTCCTAGGTACTGTTACAGAGATCCACAATACTCAGAAAAGGCAGCCAAGAAGGCATATTCAGTGAATCTGAAGAAAAAAAAATAAGAGTTTCTTTTAAGTATGTATGACTTTACAGTTTCAGGAAATGGTCTTTCTACTTATCCTTATAATAACCCCATGAATCTTGCTTATTCCAAATTTCAATTATCTTCTTAAGTACTGAAGTGATTTTAATAATACCTCTTTTACTTTATAAGAAAATGAGGTCCAGAAAAATTGAGACCTGCCCCAAACCACATACCAAATAGATTTAGATGAGATTAAGAACCAAGGTGAATGACTTTAATTGGGTTCAGTTTGCATTTCAAATATGTAACATTGCTTCTAGTTCTTTAATACAGTAAATGTAAATGTGTATAAGATAGTTCATATAAGTGCTTAAAAACTGAATAATACCACTGATAAGATATTTATTGAACAATTGCCAATTGACAGGAAGTATACATATATTCAGTTCTTTCTGAAGTTTTTTGATATATAGATAATGCAATTTAATCAATAGCTACCATCAGCTGATCTTTTGTGAGCTATTGATTTTTTATTCGCTGAAACTAGTAATTTGATAGAACCTCAACATTTATTTAGCATATTGTCTAATTTCTAATTCCCTGATTTATTAGAAAAGACTCGATTATGACTTATTTATTTATTTTTGAAGATTTTATTTATTTATTTGAGAGAGAGAGACAGACAGCACAAGTGGAGTAGGGGCAGAGGGAGAAGCAGACCCCCCGCTGAGCAGGGAGTCTGATGTGGGGCTTGATCCCCAGGACACTGGGATCATGGGATCATGACCTGTGCCGATGTCAGACATGAACTGACTGAACCACCCAGGCACCCTGATGATGGTTTATTTAATCCTTGGGTGGGGTCAGGAAGATACATACATGTGGGATATCTATGTCTTCCCACGATATTTGGGGTTTTAGTAT
Source organism: Ursus arctos (assembly GCF_023065955.2). NCBI lineage: Eukaryota > Metazoa > Chordata > Mammalia > Carnivora > Ursidae > Ursus > Ursus arctos. The sequence continues at coordinate 19,682,381 of NW_026622764.1, forward strand.
CATTTTTACTTTTGTTCTTTTGGCCAGCATGACCTCTGCACACATGGAGCACAGGGCCATCACTGGAAAGCCATTTAGTAAGATCGAGCCAAATAGCCGACTAGAGATCTTGCTAATGTTTTCCTGTGTAAGTAGATGCCCTATTGCTAATTAGCATAGCAGCCTTGCTTAAAAATGTCACAGCGCAGTAAATCCTCCTTCTTCTGCAGGAGGGAATCATTACAGCATCTGCTTTGCTTACACGTTACTTAAGCACAAATGTGTGCTGGTTCAGGTTCAGGTTGCTCGAACAGGAGAAAGGGAAAGCTCCCAGGAGTCAGAGGGTTCTACTCCTGCTGATACCGCAAGTAGTGTCTTCACTATAGCTTAGTGGGGATTTTCATAGTCCCGACAGCACAGGCTAAGTAACTCAGAGTGTAGAAGATGGCTACAGAATTTGCTTCATTTAGCATAGACATTTATTGCTAAGCGAAGTTAAAAGTGTTTAAAGCAAATGTGATGGTATGTAAAATACAAAATGAGCATAATCATTAATGTAACAGTAGGTGAACAGAAAGATAAAAGCATCAATAGTTGCACATTCTAGGATCATACTAAAAATGTTGTAGAGCAAATGCAAGCAGAATATTCTCAAATCAGCAAGACACCAAAAATAGAGACAAAATGCCATGAGCTTCCAGAGAAAAAGACTTGCTCATCTTCAAATGAACATAAATCAGATTTGCTTCAAGCTTCTCAACAATGATACTGGGGGAGAAAATTAACAGATTCATAATTGTTTCCATACTGAAGACAAAAACACTTGAACCTAAGATTTTATGTCTAGCCAAATTATCATTTAAATGGACGGGTATAATATTTTCAAGCATATAATGCCTGGGAAAGATTGCACCACAAAAAGCCACCTTGTAATCATTCTTAAGGAGAAAAAAAATAGAGACAGGTGACACAATAGATACGGAAAGCAAGAGTGATCAAATGACTTGATAATGTAAAAATAAAGGACAGAAAGAATACAAGGGGAGGGAAAACATATCCATATTCTAGAGAAGACTAACCCAGTTCATGTGTATATGCTTAAAACATAATGACTGAAAAGACAGAGGGTCTCAGATTTCGTTAAAATACATACACACACACAGTGTCAACAGAGTGAGTTCTACAAGAGGCATACATAAACACAAAATGCGGTGAAAATGTGAATATCAAAGGTTGGGAAAGTTATACCCAGCAAATATAAAACAAAAGAAGATTGGGGGTGGGGGTATTTATTTAACAACAACAAAATAAACAAAATCTTAACAAAACATTTAAACCAGAAAATATCAAAGAAACAAAGTAGAGTGTTATCTACCTATATAAGGAACAACAAAAATGGGAAGATATATTCATCAGAAACAAAGATGTTCTTTCCTAGTGTCATGGTCTCACAATAAACAACTGACAGCAGGACTGGGAGACATATGCACATCTACCGAATGCACGTCCATTCATGCCAACATGTGTGGGACACATCTAGAACAACATCTAGAAGGATATTTATAACTTGAAATACAATTACCAGAATATCGAAATGGTTGTAAACAAATTAAAACTTCATCACACAAAGGTGGTTAAAGTGCCACAAAGCAAATCCAAAATTAAGAAGAAAGAATAATAAGGGCAAAATTTAAAAACAGGATGAATAAAATAAAATCTTTGAAAATATTAAGATGCTCTTTTGTTAAGACTGGCCAATGGGTGGCTTAGTCAGTTAAGTGTCCAAATCTTGATTTCGGCGCAGGTCAAGATCTTAGGGTCCTTAGATAGAGCCCGGAATTGGGCTCCATATTCACTGGGTAGTCTGCTTGAGATTCTCTCTCACCCTCTGCACCTCCCCCTGATCTCTCTCTCTCTCAAATACAATAAATCTTAAAAAAAAAATACTGGCCAAAAAATGAATGTGAAAATAAAATACAGGATGAAGATGGGGGGTGGCTCTTAAAAAACGGTTTTTAAATATTATTTTAAAACTATGTTAGAAAGTTTGAAAAGCTAAACTAAATGGATAAATTTTTGGGAAAAAATGTAAAACATTTATGGATGAATAAGCACTGAATAAGTTGAAATGGCAAGAAAAGCTCGCCATCACTAAAAAAGATACAGTCAAGATGCCCAGTGAGTTCTATCAAACTTTCAAGGAACTATTCATTATCTTCTAGTCATTTCAGAATGTAGAGTGAGAGGCTTGTTTTATGAGGTTGACGTTATTTAGATTCCCAAACTAGTTAAAGACAATATAACAGCAAAAAAAGTAAACTCATTTTAATATGTATGAAAAAAGTTATGTACTCTAGAAATAATCACAATTATATTTCCGTAAGTAATAATTTTTCCTCTATCTAGTTTATTGATATTCGTCCTGGCAGTCATGTGTTGTGATACTAAAATGTCTATGTATGTATGTATGTAATTTTCATAATATAATTATATATCTAGCTACTCAACTCCTGAGCAAACTATCATCACCTTTTGATGGCCATCAATTGCTCCAAATTATATATAAGTTATTCAAATATTCTCCTACCCCAACTTTTCAGACTTCTTCATTTCTCATGCCTTCTCATAAGTGGCCCAGGAATGGGAATAGCACTTCTGAGTTGTTCAAAATTAGGCAAGGAAATTAATCTTTCTGTCACTAGCCAATCATTGGATGCAGGACACCTGAGAGAAAGCAGTCAAGAACTAGTCTCAGCAAGAGACACAGCTATGAATCATCTACAGATTATTGGCCCAGCAACCAAGGCATGTGTATATTAGCATAGAGGAAGGAATCCGGGTGGAGCCCAACATTATCCACTATCATCTCCTGGCCCCACTTATATCTATTTGCTCCTCATAGTAAGTTGGCCCCATCTGTAAACAGGATTCTTGCTGGTCCTGTTTCTGAAAAACTGATTAGCAGTTAATGGAACAACATTGATTACAAGGAAATAACTAAAATTTATCATCCCTTATTCCAACATCAATTCTAGATTTCTCTAATCTTTAGCTACCACTTTATACTGGTCTGGGTGGAATGCCTAGTGGGAAGACTCAGGAATTCAGCCTTGAAGAGTATGAGCCTCGGAGTATCTTCATTTCCTCATGCCATGGTTATTGTACTTGTGTGTGAATTTACAGTTAAAATTGTGCTTATGAGCTCAAAATATGGGTCACCTGAACTTACCATCCCTTCCTTCTGCCATTGTGTAGTAGCAACCCTGTGTTTCCCTGATGATAACAGTCATTATCTCTTATTGTGATTCCATTTCTTACGTGATGAGTTCCTGGCAGGAGGAGACTGAAGCGTCAGAAGGAGCCAGAGCTTACCGTTAAGTGGTGCGTTAATATGCTTTCCAGTAAGAACATTCCCCCTTCAGGCAGCAAGATATCTAGAACATACTGCCCAGGATTTCAGAAGGCTATGTTAGTCTGTTTGAATCCTATAACAAAAATACTATAAATTGGGTGGCTTATAAACAACAGAAATTTATTTTTCATGGTTCTGGAAGCTAGGAAGTCCAAGATCAAGGCTAAGCAGATTTGATGTCTGGTAAGAGCCCACTTTCTTACTGAGGTACCTTACAAGGTGAAAGTGAGTTTCTCAGGCTGCTCTTATAAGGACATTAATCCCCTTCATGTGCCTCTTCATGACCTGGTCACTTCCTAAAGGCCCCACCTCCTAATAGGCTGAGATTTCAACATATGGATGTTGGGGGGAGACAACCATTCAATCTATAGCAAATCAGAAGCACAATTCCCCAATAGGTCACCAAAAGGATGGTGACTAATCTTATTTCTACTTCTATCCTATTGGTTTCCAGACCCAGCCTTAGGACTTAAATTTGAGTAGCAGAGATTCAGATAAAGTTGAATTTTCAGCCCTGCTAGGTATCTTTAGCTAAGGTCAGGGATCAGGTAAAGATAGATGGGATCTTCAGTCTTGGAATTGATACATCAGTGTCCACTCTGTATTGATAGACTGCTATAGCCCCTCATAGCGAAATATCACGTGTGAGCCTCAAATAAGGCAGGTGCTTCAAAGGATAATATTTTCTTCATCCCCCATCTTGGTAACCAGGACAGTGATAAGTATCAGACGTTAGTATGGTCTGAATATAGTGTGAAAAGGGAAAATATGCCAAAAGAGGTGCAAAATCTCTCTATGCACCAGCAACATCTGAGAGAGTAAGGAGGGGACTGTGCATGAGGTGCTGGATCAAGCAATAGACTATAAATGTGGATAAGGGAGGTTTTAACAATGGGGGAGCAGTTGTTGTGATATAAGATTTAATACCCTGGAAAGGGCCTTGGGAGGAAGTGCTGATATACTGCTGAGATAGTTATGAGAAACTTGGGGGGAAATGGCAGTGCATAGTAAATGAGGTAGAAATGCTAGAATTGACCGGTGGAGAGGGAAAATGGATCTAAAGGCACAAAAATTGTGTATGTTAGCATGGATAGTCTACCAAATACCAGAAAACTAAACAGTCTATAGCTTTCCATGGGTGGGCCAAGAGGACATTCCATTAATCAAAGCAATAAAGAATTCACTGGTGTGAAGGCAACTACCTTATTATGAAATTAAGGTACGACTGTTCTCTGTAGTCCAGTGCTTATGGTGTTATAGAGTCTAGGCTTCTGAATCTAAGTGGAATCATACAATCTCGAAACAAATAAAGCTAGGTGGCAAGACTTCATTCTCAGAGCTGGGTGGGCAAATTATTGCAATCAAAGGCAAAATCTAAGTGGCAGTCATAATCACAACCCATAGAAATTTATGGAGAAAGTTAATAGAATATGATTTTCTCAGAAATACGATAAATGAATCATCATCAAGGGTATTACTTAATTTGTATAATAAAAAAGTCCCAGAGGATAACTAAGATACTGCTTTTAAAATTCATAACCCCTTGATTGGTTTCCAGACCTGAACCATTTCTCAAGTTCAAACTCGTTATCTAAAGATGGAAACTCCATTCTGCCTGTCTTCTGGCTAGAGAAGGTTAGGGTTTCCTGAAATCCTGCCAGGGCTGCTTTTTGGCTTTCAATTTTTTGTCCTTAAATTGATGCTTTATCATCTTGAACCTGCCATTCTCCCTTTTCAGTGGATCCAGCATGCTCACCAACACACAAAAAATTACAGAGTCATCGTAATTACCATTCCTCCGCACCTATCCAGTATCAAAGATATTTCACCAGGCGTCATTGTTCCTTCCGCCATTGAACAATGTAACGGGTGCACTGCTAGACCATGCCAGGAAACCCTATACATACTTCAGTTACCATCAGCAAGCCAGCAAGGGACAGATTCCCAAAATCCTATTGTAAAATTTATTTCCTAAGATCACCCCCAAATCTGGTATCAATTATTTTAAAATCAGTTTCCTGGAAACAAACAATGTTATGGAAAGTACCATACAGACGCTTCTAAGAATACCCTTAGGAGATATACCTAAAGGGAAGTTAGGAATGCAGGACAGGGTAGAAGAAGGAGCTGGTGCACAGTGTTAATGCTTTGTGAAGCTGCGAAGCTTGGAAGACCCTTCAGAGTTGACTCAATTGAGGAAAAGAGCCAGACTGTCTCCAGAAGTTGAGAGATGGATTTGTCAGTTCTTAGGGTGTCTGAGCAGAACATCGTAATATCGCCTACAGTAGTCATATTTGTGCCTTTATTTTGCTTTTCCGCATTGTTTATGAATTTAGCACCTTATTAGAAATTTTAATCATGTTTTTAAGATTGTATATATGCTTGTTGGTTTGTTGTTTGCTTTTTCAATCAGCTACTTTAGAAATGTATGAAGTATTAAACTAGGACTGTGGATTCATTTTTCCTTCTGTTGAATTTTGCTTTATATAATTTTGAGCTATATTTTGAGTGCATACATTTTCAGAATTGTGGATATTATTGTTGAATTGATGCTTTTTAAGTTTATTAATGTCATATAGCTATCCATGACCAGCAATTTGCTTTGTTCTTTACCACGTTAATGATTTCAATTATGTTGTATATATTTTGAAACAAACACAGAAAGACAGATACTTGGTTAACAGTGATGAGACCTGGGTATTGAGTCAATTATTTAAGGTGCTTTAAATTATAGCTGACCATGAGAGAGGGATCTCACTTATAAAAAATTAAATGAAAAGATTCAGTGTGCCTTTTCCACAAGAGTGCGAAGAAATATACTCACTTAAACCTCTCACACTGCTTCAGTTGTCAAATATATCGTCAGAAGTAACTTGAATCATTTTCTGCATTTCTTAATATTCATAAAACAAATAGGTTTATGGTTTGACTACCTCAAATTGTTAGATGAAATAAACAATAAAAATTAACTTTAGTTATTAAGCAAATAGGTTTCTTCTTTTTTTTTTGAAAATGGGGCATTTCTAGAAACTTAATACTCCTAATTAGATGAAAAATAATATGCTGGCTATTTTAGAGGAACATTAAAAAACAGTGGAGTATGGTAAATCTTGAAGGTACTGATTCCTACTTCCTCTTCTATTGCATAGAAGAAGAAAAAGAAATTCTGAGTGCACATCCTTGGGTCGTGAGTTAATTGAGTGGCAAAAATAGGTCTAGGGCCCATGTCATGTGATCCCAACCCACTACATAGCCAACTAAAACTGTGTTTTCTTTTGATTTTTTTCGCTCATCAATGAGGATGAATTTATTTCTCTAGAGAGACATTGAGCATTAATGTATTACTTAATAATAAACACCAGTATGTGTTTTTAAATATAATAATTTATTGAACATCAAATTAGTGAAGCATATTATTACTGATCCTTTAGAGTACATTGGTTTGCAAATGTGTATTATTTAGATTAAATAGTTGTTGGCAGAAATCTGAATTTATTTTTTGAACCATTTTTTTCCACTGTAAAGTGGTAGTACATATACAGAGGGAAATGAAGCTGGCCAGGCTTCACAGTAATTTGAAGAGGGAGCTATAATTTTGGAAATGGAAATGGAAATTTTATATCAGGTCAAGCATTTCTAACCTGAAGTAGAACAGTGGGGGGATAAAAGGGCAGCATGCAATCTCAACAATTAAATTTCAGTGATATAAAAAAACCCCCCCAAAAAATGCACTTCCTTTTGCTTTCTGCCAACAGCTAAGCTTAAATTGCCACAAGTTAAAAAAAGAAAAGCAGGAAAGGGAACAAAAATTTGCCTGAAGAATGAGTAAATAAAAAACAATTCTATACCTTAATTTAAAAACCATTGAAACATCTTTATCTATGTTTTAGCAGTGTGCACATACTGGTTCAAAGGAGGTAATTTTGTATTCTGTAAGTGAGTAATCAGTGAGGGAAAGTATAGAATAGAAATGTTTATTCAGAGTTCAAATTAGAATGGAGGAGATAGAACTATGACTTTTATCAGTGTTCATTTGAATTTCGATCTTGTTCAAAAAAAACCAGTACTAGAACACTGACTTCAAATGTTTCATCTCTCCCCTGTTAGAGACACGTTAGAAAATATTTTCTCCACTCGCAATACCTTTTATGATTAGACTTCAGACATAAAAACCAGGTCGTAATAAGGAGAGTGAAACTTCTGGCAAGAATTGCAAATACCTGATTATATAATCTGTTACACGGAAATTGATACCAAATTAACTCAACCTTGATATCTCCATCCGAAATATTTTTATATTTAAGACAATTGACACATGTTTAGTATTTATCCTTCTGTCCTCAAAAGAGTAATAATAGAAGAAAGTTATAAAATTTTAAAAGCTTAGCTCTGCTTGAAGACCATGTGAAGAGTCCATAACATTTGAAGAATTTCTGAAATGTGTGTGGCAGAGACCTGGGAGTAGATTGCTTAGATCTTATTTTAAGAGGGAGCTGCTGTGTGAAGCAGAATTAGCCGACGGTCCCAGTTGCTATGGCTTCAGGATGGGTCTCAGCACTGGAACCAAGGCCTAGCTCTCCCTGGCTGCTCCCAGCCAATGACTGAAAATGGTGGAGGTTCTAGAGCTGAGCCCTTCCTGTCCAAAGCAGACTTCTCTAGCGGGCAGTCGTTGGTTGGGACCTCTCCATTAGCCTGGGCAAACTTCCTCAGGGCCACACTGCAGTCTGACACTCTCCACGTCCTCTCCTTCCTTCCCAATTTCTCTTCAACAGAGCCAGACCTGAATCACGTTCAGAGGCTCTCCCTACTTACTTCCACTTCCTCTCCCCTCTACACTTTGCAAGAGCACCCAATAGACCCTTATAATTCTGATTCAGTCTTGGTAACTATTTCCTTCAGAACCCAAACTGGCGAGCACACACACACACACACACACACACACACACACACACACTGGATTTCAATCGAAATTGGAAAAACCTGGAAAACTCTCAATGGGTTCAGACATAAGACAGAACCAACAACAACAAAAAATAAGCCTTGTATGGAGGCTGTGAATGAAAAACCCAATCAGGGCCAAGCAAGGTTATGAATAGATGTTGCTAACAGAAATTGCAAGAGCAATTAACTTTTAAAAAAGGCTTCTCTTGTGTGTCAATTTCTTATTTGCAAATTGCCTGGCTCATGCATTTAAACGTGAACTAATACTCTGAGATTAGCTTGGTAAATAAATAGGATGATTGTCCTGGATACTCTAGAGTGCATTTTCATGTCTGAGGGAAAACTAGGATAGAGTCTTAAGTAAGATTTGGCTGCCATGATGGGCAAGGAGCCAGCTGTTCCAAAAATATAGCTCCATATATAAATTAATACAAAGCATACCCAGCTTCATTTCCCTCCAAATTTCCCATTTTAGATCAGACACTTTAAAACATAATTCTTTTTCAAGAGAACACTGATTTTTCACTTAAACTGATGACCAAAATTAAAAACTATTTCAGGAAACCTACAGCATGAAAAAAGGAAACTAAACTGGGTAAATAGAAGATTTAAACAAACTTAAAGACAGAGACAAGGCAAATGCTCCGTGCATGTACATCTGTGTAAATACATATGCATATGTATGTAAATTACTACTTGATATAATAAATAGCATCATTAGTATCTTTGGAGAGATGATATAAGATATTTTATCTATTAACCCAGGCAAGATTACTTTGGGGTAAAAAAAAAGCCTAGAAGCTCAAGGATACACTGTGATATATAACAAATCCAAGAGCCGAGTGGGCTCAAAAATAGAACTATTTCTCTTTTCTAATCTTTCTTGATTTCTCCAGAATCTCCAAATAATTATCAAATTAAGGAGTGGTTTCCCAGAAAAATCACATTCAGCTTCCTGTCAGGAAAACGTGGTGTGAAGATAAAGTCAAGGGTGTGACTCTAAAGGGGTTGGTTAAGGTCTTAGAAACGTTTACAGTGGTGTCTCATAAATCATTCAAACAGACAATAAGCTTGTAAGGATAGTAAGGCTGTGCCACATAAATCTCCATTAATTCATAAAGATTCTAAGAGTCCCATAGCAGAATGGGCTCCAATAAGACTTACAGAAACTGGGGCTTCTGGGTGGTTCTGTTGGTTGAGCGAGGGACTCTTGATTTTGGCTCAGGTCATGATCTCTGAGTTGTGGGTTCAGCCCCATGCTCCATGCTGGGTGTAGAGCTTGCCGGAGATTCTCTCTCTCCCTCTCCCTCTGAATCCCACTTAAAAAAAAAAAAAAAAGATGAGACTTCAGAGGATCTTGGGAGATACAGAGTTTAATACGTATATAGAAGAAAAGTGAGTAATTTGTGGTCAGAACGCTAACTGTGATTGTTTTCAAATATTTCAGTAAACCACTTGATACCCCTTTCATCAAGATGGGGGTCTAATTTACCTTCCCTTGAATATTTGCTGGCCTTAGCCACTCACTCTCCTGCTACTGAGGGACGCAATGTGTGACTTGCAAGGCTATGTTGGAAGAGGTCAAACAGCCTCTACCTGGTTCTTTCTATTGGGGTAGTCTTTTTGTTTGCTTGTTTCTTTGTTTTTGTTTTTTCCTTTTCGGGTGGCCATGTATTACATATCCAATTATCCTAATCTTATATCACTATAAAATTTCAAGAAATCCTAACAGTTCAAAATAGCATAAATCACATTTCTCTGAGGTTCAATGAACTAAAATAATGAATGTGTATTATGGAAATATACACAGATTGTTTATAATTAATTGATACAATATGATTTGTGGTGAAGGTGACATTACATGTGAATCCTGAAACAGAGACTGAAGTGTCTGTCACCTAGTAGGCAGATTGTCAATAATTATTTACTGAATAAATCAATATGTGCATACTTAGTAGAGACGCAAGGGTGTTTGAGATGGTACAAGTTTATATATATGTAAGAAATAAGCCAGAAATACCTACGCTGCATAGAACAGAAGAAATTCCTATTTGGGTTGTAATTTTTGAAAAGTTTTTCTCTTATATATTTTTCCTTTTCTTTTTTTTTTTAACTATGTTAATTAACAAATTAAAGCACAGGAATAGAATCAGAATGTGCTAGTAAGTTACCTATCAAATTTATTTGACTGGTAAATTTTAAGTTAAGCCAAAGAGTGAATTTGTGACTGTCATGCATAATTTTGGGTCTACTACCACAGAGTATGAATAAGTAAATGTTATTTAACCAAAAGCCCTAAATAAGTAATAGGGGGAGCAGTCTGATTCTGATCTTTTTTTTTTTTTTTTTTTTTTTTAGATTTTATTTTTTATTTATTTGAAGAGACAGAACAGCCAGCGAGAGAGGGGACACAAGCAGGGGAAGTGGGAGAGGAAGAAGCAGGCTCATAGCGGAGGAGCCTGATGTGGGGCTCGATCCCATAACGCAGGGTTCACGCCCTCAGCCAAAGGCAAATGCTTAAAGACTGAGCCACCCAGGTGCCCCTGATTCTGATCTTTTTACACTTTCTTCCCTTCCTGTTCCCGCCGCCCCGCAAAAAGCGAATGCATCATTATTCAGAAGAGCCAGCAGATTCGCAGGTTTTTCTGGCCATCTCTCATAGATCTTCATCTTCACAGCTGGAGTTGCCACGAAGAAAACGTTTTAAATAAAGTACATGGTATCTCCACACAAAAAGAGAATATAATCTAATTGTTAAGCTCCCAAGCTTCCAATTCCGACAAAGATTCAACTGAAGCAAAACAAGGAGCTCTTTTGTCTCTTCAATTACACAAAAATCAAATAAAATGAGCAGACTTGTATAAATGTCCATTGTATGTGTTGATGTTCTCAAACAGAAACTGATTTCTCTGGTTGTGATTGTTTCCCGTTATGTGGAGAAAAACTGCTCCGGAGAAATGAAAGGATTTCTGGCACGAAGTACGCAGCATGAGTGCTTTCAACGGAGCGCAGGCGGCTGCTACGTCTCTGCGGGACGACGACGTCAGACCCATTAACAGGGCGGAAGCACAGGCTTCCCAAGTCCCAACATCGGCAGAGGATTTTCGGGATGCTTCCTACCTCGAACTTTCTCTAATAACCCGACACCGTTGTCATCCCTTAGGGGACCGCGCAATAACTCCTGTGGTTCTCTGTCCAGAGCCGGTCAGGTAAGAACCGATTTTCTCCATTAATTGGTGAAGCAGCAGCGACTCTTTGGGAGGAAAGAAAAGAAAGAGAGAGAGGAAGGAAGGAAAAGAAAAGAAAAGAAAAGAAAAGAAAAGAAAAGAAAAGAAAAGAAAGAGAAAGAAAGAAAGAAAGAAAGAAAGAAAGAAAGAAAGAAAGAAAGAAAGAAAGAAAAGGGAAAGAAAGAAGGGAAGGAAGGAAGGGAAGGAGGAAAGAAAGGGGGGGAAAGGAGGAAGGAAAAGAGGAAAGAAGATGAAGAAGAAGGAAAATTGCTTTAAAATACACTGCGATAAGTTTGAATTCAGAAAGTCTGGAAAGATTCTGTGAGGGAAGCCTGTGTGTGACGCGCTCCCCTCTCAACCCTTGCCCTCCCCGCTGGTGGTCCACAGCGCTGAGGTGGGACAAACAAATCCATCACACTTTGTGAGACCGACGCTCTCTTCTCTTGCCCTTCAGGGTAACTCAAGAACTAACTAAGGAATGTTTTCTAATTCTCTAGCTGTGGATCTAGCAAGCGGTTTTCGAAATACAGTAATATGTGAAGGCCACATGATGGTCACATTTTCTGAATAACCATTACAGACCCAATGCCTTAGAAAAACGATAGTGCTTATCTCTCTCCCCATAAACTACCCCCCCAGTTTTAATCTCTTTAATAACTTATGCATGTGTGTGCATGCACGTGTCAGCTCCCCAATCTAATGAAAACACTGATTATGAATTCCTGAAAATGTTGTTGTCTGTTCCCTAGGTTTTCTGTAGTTGAATTACTCAGACAGTTAAATATTGGCACTTTTTCTTGGCAATTGTTTTACAGATAGAAAGAAACATAAATCAAAGATAAACATTCTTTTAAGTGAATACTTATCCCAAAATCTGGAAATAATTTCATGTACTTATTTGTATAAATATTATTTATAATGAAAGTATTCATCACTGGTATGTTTTTCTATTACATTCCTAAATATTATGATGAAAGATTCAGAAACATTAGGAATGAAATAGTATCTGATTGTTTTATTATTCTCTAGACAGTGGAAATATTTACTAATAAAAGCAAATTAATATCAGGGAATAGTATGGAAATTTTGGAAGCAAAGTATTGGTGGTTATATAAAAATGTACTTTTTAAAATTTTACATTCAGTTTAAAGAGTTAAGGTTTTCTCAAGAGGTACATGTAGATAAGGTTCCAAATATAATTCAAGGTATTAGTAAAAAGCAGGCTTCCCTCCCCATCCTCCATTCTATTTCAAAATATTTTCCGGAGACAAACTCAACCTTTTATTTCTAAATACATAAATTTGTACAACTTTTCACTGATCTATCAATTTTAGATTTTTTTTTACCAATATCTCCAGTGAAAGTTGAAAACTTATGTATCTGACACCACTACTCTCTACATACTCCCCACACTCCACATAACAATTTTTTTTTTACTCGGCTGTTAGTCAGACTTTATATAATTTGGGCTAAATCAATGCAGTGAACGATGAGCTGAAAGCCTTCCTCAACAATCTTTTGTTTATCCTGGAGTTAATGTTTGATGCAGTTTAAAAATTTTCCCTAATTTCCTATGTAATTATTATTCATTTTCCCCAAAGCACCAAAATTTAACCTCATGGTAACAACAAATATTTCCATGCCTTCACACACATTACTTCTATTACTCTCTGATAAGGGTACTTCCAGTAGCCTTCCAGTTTCCTTGTCCTACAGACTGTTTGCTCTCTGATCTGTCTGCCCAGTGGTTGTCCCAGAAATTTCCATTTTCTGCTCTTGTGTGGCATATATCCTGCTTTTTGATCTATCATCTTTTTTTCTTGAATATAATGAATATAATATCTTCAATAAATTACTGTCTAAAGATGTGTGAGGTGTACATTTTTAAAAAAGATTTATTTATTTATTTAAGAGAGAGAGAGAGAGCATGCATGAGAGGGGAAGGAGAGGGAGAGAGAATCCTTAAGCCGACTCCCCGCTGAGTGGGGAGCTGGTCCCAGGGCTTGATCCCAGGACCTTGAGATCATGACCTGAGCCAAAATTAAGAGTTGGATGCTTAACCAACTGAGCCACCCAGGTACCCTGAGATGTATATTTCTAATAGTAATTCAAAATATTTTTATTTTATTCTTACACCTAATTGTCGTATAAATTTGGTATAGATTGCTAACTTGAAGATCATTCTGACCTAAGAATTTTAGAGACATGTCTGAGTTGTTTTCTAGCTTCTAGTGTTAAGAAATTTGATCACATTCTAATTTTTGGTATTTTCTAAGTGACCCCGAAGATATCAAGATTGTATACCTCTTTTTTCTCCATGTTCCTGGTCTTTCAAATTTCTGGCTTCTCGGAGGACCCGCAATTCTAAATGTTTGTTTCTCCCACCTTTTGATAGTGACTAAAACTGTATTGGGAGCCTGCTTCTCCCTCTGCCTGCCACTCACCCTGCTTGTGCTCTCTCTCTCTCTGACAAATAAATGAAATTGTTAAGATTTTTTTAAAAAACTTATGTTTCATCTCATTATTTACTTACTTTCTCTAAATACTTACAGTGCAAAAAGATGCACATGACATTACTGTGTTAAGAACATATCTCTGCCTGTAAAATCGGGAAGTACACTATTTGGATTCCATCTACAAATTAGTTATTGAGACTCTTACTAAATTTACATAAGCATGGTAGAAGATACATGACAAAAACTTGAAGCGTATTTTCTTTTTGGTCAAATTCATCCGTGTGTAAAGAATAATGCCATTGTCGAAGACATAAAATGGCAGATGATTCATTTATACCATCATTTAGACACATGATAATGAATTACTTGTCCCCAATATTTCTCAGCATATATTAAACATATCCTCAAATATACTAAATATCTTTCATGTAATTCTTCTTCTGTATATATAGACTGAATAAAGTGAAAAAATATTTTAAAATAATTACATGCATTTTTTTACTTACAGAGAAAATGTAGTTTTTCTCCATAAGTAAAAATCAGTTGAAAATGCTTAGATGGTATCAACATCCAGTCTAATAATGCAATCTTAGTTCTCAAAAAGTACGCGATATATATATAGTCCATACAGTATATATATATTCACACACTTGCTATTTCAATTCAGAACTTTAAGAAATGCACATTTATTACAGCATTTAATGGAAGTCTTTAAACAGAATTTGGCTCTGTTGAATGGATTACATTTACAGGGCCATTCAGAGGAGTAGTTTTGCTTTAATTTCCCATCAAGTTTTCCATGAATTGCACTATCAATATATTGAAAAATAAAATCCTGGTTTCACATATAAAATTCACATAGAAATCCATCAACACTTTTAAATTATTTCCAAGTCTAACACAAATAATTCTGTAGATTTTACCATTTCCAAATCCTGATAATTAGATTTCACTTACTTCCCTACCCACAAGAGAAAATAACACTGCTGCACAGTATCTTTGTCAATACATTAACTGATTCTATACGAAATTTAGAGGGAACACTGATAATGAATTAGAAGTGCACAAAAATCATTTTAAAGCTCTGTAAAATATTGATGATTTCATGTTAAATATTTGCACCCATGTGTGCATTTTCACACCCTTCTGAAAGTTCATTAAAATTAAAGTAAGAAGTACAAAAAATATTAGTGTGCGAGGATAGATGCCCTGAAGGAAAAATAATAATGAATTAGCAATATTGACAGGTTTTTAGAGGATGGAAATAAGCAAAGTGAGACAAATCAGTGCACAAAATCTAGAAGTCAAGAAGGCTCATGGGTAGAAAATCCAGGGGCATATCAATCAGAATGAGTAAGAAAGTGTGGACAAGAGGAGCGCCTGGGTAGCGCAGTCGTTAAGCGTCTGCCTTCGGCTCAGGGCGTGATCCCGGCGTTATGGGATCGAGCCCCACATCAGGCTCCTCCGCTGGAAGCCTGCTTCTTCCTCTCTCACTCCCCCTGCTTGTGTTCCCTATCTGGCTGGCTCTCTCTGTCAAGTAAATATAAAATCTTAAAAAAAAAAAAAAAAAAGTTTGGACAAGAATCTGAGTAAAGGGCAGTTAGCATCCTCAGATTTAGACTCTAGTTTCCTTACCCTAGAAAGGAAAAGAGTATTTTTCCTGAGCAATTGAATGGAAGAGCCTCCACTCCGTTTACAGCACAGTGGAGAGTGAGTCAATCTGCATATTGCTTCATGGAAGCCCCACACATTCCTTTGTATTCCTCTCCTGTCTGGAATTCTGACAACCACATTTACACAAATGCTGGTGCACATCCACTCGTGCACAAACACACATCTAGGAATAGATTGGAGCACACCACCCCGCAAATCCCTGGGGAACCTGAGCGGCCCTTGAGAAAACACCTGTAAGTATTGCCATTCGGGAGGCTCCCTTCATAATAAAAGCCACTTGTTGCCCCGGCACTTTGCTGAGACCAATCGTTCTGGTTCCCAATATTAAACATAAACTTCCTGATCTCCTTTTCATGAATTTCCTTAAATGTGCACTGGCAGCAGAGGCTCGTCACACGTTGCAGTAAAGACCAGCACTTGCAAAAGAGACCACACAGGAATCTGGTGGAAATGCAGACAATTCAGGAAGCAAGCAATAAATAAGAATTTTGTTAGCATATCAGCAATACGAAAAGAAGTGCATACAATGAAACAAAAATATAAACCTACTTTTCTCATTTTTTAAAGAAAGCAACATTAAAAAGTCATTTGCAAAATTCAAACAAGATAGAAATGGGGGTAGCAAATGAAATTAAGAAGATTTCTCTCTCCTAAGAAAAGTGGGATAAAATGTCAAAAAATGAAGAAGAGTATAAAAATAAAAACAAGAAGATTAAGGATTTATTCATAAAATTCCAAAAACCGGGACTGGAAGCTGAGAGGCTAACAAATGGTCCAATAACAAATAATTTAATAATGTTTTCCTCAGGTGAAAACATGAGCTTCACAACTAAAATGCCACAAGTTCCCAGCATATTGAAAGAAAATTGACATAAATTGAAGTACGTTGCAATGGGGCCACTGCCCAGATCAGTCCTCCCTTCAAGACTGCATTACATAATTCCCCCAGTGGCTAGCAGACAGCTTACAGAATTCCAATTTGGCAATTGCCCTCGGCAGGAGAGAGCCACCTTACCAAAGCAAGTCACCTTATCACCTTGCTACTCCCACCTTACTCTACTACCTAGAGGCGGCTTGCATTCAGTCAGGGTCAGTAGAAGGCTTATAAAGACTTGAAGGCTTACTGCCACAACCGAGGACAACTATACAGGTGCAGTTGACTTGAAGGGAACTTTCTTCCTCTTTTTCTTCTTTCTTTCCTTCCCCAATAGGTGTTGAACCAGAAAGCATTCTTCTATATATTTCTGCATGCAGATCCTCCTCTCAGAGTCCACTTCCAAGAAAATTCAACCTGTGACAATCATCATCTGATTTTAGCAACAAATGGTAGAGGATCCTGATATCTCTATCAGGCCAACTATGTGACTTTGACAATTAAAAGAAGATCAAATTTCTTAGCAGGAGAAACTAGAAAATAATCCAAACAAACATGCCCCCAAGATCCTAAGTGAAAATCACTTTCAAGCTAGAAATTTCCAGCTTATATATCAACCCAGTGAAAGAACAA
Organism: Ursus arctos; assembly: GCF_023065955.2. Lineage (NCBI taxonomy): Eukaryota > Metazoa > Chordata > Mammalia > Carnivora > Ursidae > Ursus > Ursus arctos. The sequence goes on from NW_026622764.1 coordinate 19,699,577, forward strand.
AAATATTTTTGAATCAATATTCAAAAACTGACCCTCCATACATTCTTAATAGGAATTGTTTGTGTATGTCCACACATACATATGAGTACAAAATAAAGAAGACAGAAAATCAAGATAACAAAGAATCTACTCTAGAAGGGTAGAAAATGAATTCCTATATTCAGTAGTTTTCCCCTGAGGGCAATTGCTGAATTTTGAGCTGTATAAGGTTGGAGAGTATGACATCAAGCAGGAAAATTAAAAAACAAAAACAAAATCAACCAAACAAACAAAACTCAATAGCTAAGTAGCTTTCAGAAATGCTTTTTATATGAGAATGAAAAAACAAGGCTCAGAGTCGGAGAAAATATTTATAGATCACATTGTAACAGAGACTGGTTTCCACTATATAGATAGATAGATATAGATATAGATATAGATATAGATATAATCCTATGTCATTAGGGAAATGTAAATTAAAGCAACAATGACCTACCACTGCACAAACCCAGTGGTATTATAAGGGCTAAAACCCAGAACGTTGACGACACCAAATACTGGTGAGGACGTGGAGCAATAGGAACTCTCGTTCATTGTTGGCAGAACACACTCTTACCATAAGATCCAGTGATCATACTCCTTTGGTATCTACCCAAAAGAGTTGGAAAATTTATGTCCCAACAAAACCTGCCATGGGAGTTTAAACAGCTTTATTCATAATTGCTAAAACTTCAGTATGTGAAAGGATAAACTGTAGTTCATCCAGACAATTGAATATTATTCGGTGCTAAAAAGAAATGAACTATCAAGCCATGAAAAATCATGGAGGAAACTTCGTATTACTTCATATTACATAACCATCTTATTACTAAGTGAAAGAAATCAATCTGAAAAGTTTATATGTGGTAGGATCCAAACTCTATGACATTCAGGAAATAAGCAAAACTATGGAGATAATAATTAAAAGATCGATGCTCGCCAGAGGTTGGAGTTGAGGGGAGGGAAGAAGAGGCAGAGCACAGAGGATTTTTAGAGCAGTGAAAATATTCTGTATGGTATTATGATGATGGATACATGTCACACATATGTTCAAACCTATGGAATGTACAACACCAAAAATAAACTAGAAGGCAAACTGTGGACTGTGAGTGACAATGATGTATCAATGTAAGTTCATCAGTCGTAACAAATAGACCACTCTGCTGAGGAATGTTGATAATGGGGAGGCTATGTATGTGTGGGGGAAGGGAGTATTTTGGAACTCTCTGTCCCTTCCTTTAAATTTTGGTATAAATCAGAAAGTGATTAAAAAAAGACTTCTAAAAAAAATTTTCAACATAATTAGTCATAGAGGGTATGCAAATTAAAATCACAAAATACTACTACACACCTATTAAAATAGCTATAATCAAAATACTAACAATATTATATCATGGTGAGGATACGGGGCAATTCAATTTCTCACATATTTCTGGCATATAGTTGGATAGAAAAAAATCCAACTATGTACTCTTTATAAGACACAGCCCATAAGTATAGAAAAACTGAAAAGTTTAAAGTAAAACATGGAAAATTATACATAATTAAACACTAATGAAAAGAAAGCTGGTATATCTTTCTAAATATCACACATAGTAGATGGCATAAATAGAAACAAGGAAGGAAATTTCATAAGTATAAACGGGTAATTCAGCTAGAAGGTATAGTTTGCATGCTACTCATAACTTCAAAACATATGAATAAAATTTAGCAAAAATAAAAGTATAAATATATACACTTAGAATGGTATTAGTGAAATCTAAGCATCTCCATCAGTCTCTGATTGGTCCAACTGGCAAAAAGATCAATAAAAAATCAGATCGGTATGATACAATTGACAAATTTGTCTTGACTGACATACATTCAGCATTACATCAAATGAAAAAAACAAACACACATTGTTTTCAAGTTTACCTAGACCATTTACAAAAGTGAGCTCAACATAGGATAGAAAACAAATCTCAGCAAATCAAGTATTATAATCAACTAGAGACTACTGTCAGTCCACAGTGGAATTGAGCTAGCTGTCATTAACAGATAAATAACATGCAAACTCACAAATGTTTGCAATGCAACATACTTCAAAACCATCCAGGGGACAAAAAAGAGCACACAATGAAGAATAGAAAATATTTTGAACTGAATAACAAAAACACAGTGTTTAAAAGTTTGTTATTTGTGATGAAAAGAAAATTGATAGCCTTAAATGCCTATAACAGAAAAGAAGAAAGACAAAAACAATCAATGTTATATTTACGCATCTTAAGATGTTGCAAAAATTTAATAGAAAAAAGAGTACTGGGGAAAAAAAGACATAGAAATATGTTCACAATATTTCTACTACTAATTACTTCTTACTACTTCTTAGTACTCCTTACTACTCCTTATCACCATTAACAAAAATAAAACCAGGGGAGCCTGGGTGGCTCAGTCGTTAAGCGTCTGCCTTCGGCTCAAGCGTGATCCCAGCGTTCTGGGATCGAGCCCGCATCAGGCTCCTCTGCTGGGAGCCTGCTTCTTCCTCTCCCACTCCCCCTGCTTGTGTTCCCTCTCTCGCTGGCTGTCTCTCTCTCTGTCAAATAAATAAATAAAATCTTCAAAAAAAAAACACACAAATATTCATCAAGGATATATAATAAATAGTGGTATATTCTTGCATTGAATTTTAGAGAGAAATGAGAATTAACATCAGCAACTGGATGAATCACGCAAGCATAATGGTGACTCAAACACAAAAATCTCCTCAAATTGCTCTAATCGTTCAATTTGTCTATGTTCTATGTTCAACTTGTATAATATTCTACATAGCCAAAACTACCCTATGGTAACCAAAGTCAGTGTATTAATGAGCTTTTCAGGCTTAATCACTGGGAAGCTGGGTTTCCATTTAGCTGGGAAGGTTACTATTCTTGATCTGTGCTTATACGGAATCTGTATGAAGTTGTGCAATTAGAGTTTATTTGTGCGCTCTTTTGTGTATCTTGTACTTCACTCAAACCATTGTCCATATTTTATAATTCAATCACAGTGCTTAACAGCAAAAACAAGTCAGTGTTTCTCACTCTTCTTATGGATAAATACTTGTGGCTTTGAGGCACACTTCCGAGTCTCCCCAAAATGGATTTTGCAGGTGTCAAATGCAGGCAGGTTCCAAACCACTGCAATAAAGTGAATATCACAATAACGAGAGTTAAATGAATTTTTGTTTTCCCGGTGCGCATAAAAGTTATGTTTACGCCGTACTGCACTCGATGATTAAGGGTACAACGTCATTGGGTCAAAAAAAGGGACATTCCTTAATTATAGATGCTTTATTGCTCAAAATGCTAGTATCACCTCAGCTTTCGGGGAGTCATAATCACTGACCACGGATCACCGTAACAAATACAATATTAATTTAAAAAGCGTAGAGTAATACAAGAATAATCAAAATGTGACACGGAAACACAAAGTGAGCAAATGCTCTTGGAAAAGTGGCACTGGTAGACCTGCTTGACACAGGGTTGCCACGAAACTTCACTGTGTAAAAAACGCAGTATCCGTGAAGCCCAAAAAAGCAAAGCCCAATAAAACGGGGGTGCCTGTCCTATATTTTGAGGTAGACAATGTCAGACAGATCTTCCAAAATCTGGGAGAACTCTCTCTAGCTCCTTTTTGATAATATGATAAAAAACAGAAAGAGCCTTACTGGTGTTAACAGGCTCTTCATGGAGTGTACCAAAAATGATGACTGTGTGTATTAATGAATTACCTCGGAACCAAATTACGGATTATACCAATACGGTCTGTTTTCAGGTCGATCCAAACTACCAGTTAAATTGATGAGTCCTCGTAATGTGGAAAAGATGCATACAATTTCTGAGATTCAGGTTGTTTCTCTCCAGCGAAAGAATCAGCCTTGTTTTGAGGGTAGGAAACCATTTAACGATTCTCAAACACTCTGTGCCCCCCAAAAAGTATAAACTATTTTTCTATATAGGAGTAAACACCCTTTCAAGGGCCACCCAACAGGCTGTCGGCTTCGCCTTTGCTTTTTACAGCCTTGCCAGGCCAGTAAGTGGAGCATGCTGTTTGTACGGGTCTATTCTCTCCCAGGGAGGGGTGGTCTCCAGTTGATGTGTTTGATTGCTTTTCTGTATACAATTTAAACCCTGGATTTTTGCAGCTTTTAAACAGCAACCTAAGGTAGATTATGTCTTCCCCAGTAAGACTGCCAATTTTAGTCTTTTTGAGAGGATAAGAGATAAGAGATAGGGGTGAGAACCAGGGGAAATCATCAAAGGAATGTAAAGAGAACCAGGGCGCAGAAAGAACAGTGAAAAATAGAGATCAGAGGGAAAATACTCTTGTTATGCATCGGCTGTGTCCAGAGTGGGTAAGTATGTTTTCAGCTTCAGATCCTTGTTGAATCAAACACTCTTCCTAGTGCTCTCTTTCCTGCTGCTGATACTCTTGTTCCACACTCCTGTTCCTGCCGAGTGAGTTTTGCATTTTTATAAGGTCTGATTATAAAATGAGTGACCTTAAATCCATTGCCACCAAGGGATTTCTGCTAATGGGTTTAGTCTGAATTATCGTAGTAGTAAGATAAATATGTCCACTCAACCATGTGTTTATACCTTTCTCCATTTCATTTTACATCTTATTGATAAAATTGAATTAAATTGTCAAGATTCACAGCAAATGATCTGGTATTCAGGATTCTCTAGTCCTAAATGTTAATACCCCGAATTTCAGAGGCATACTATTTTCTGACCAAGTGACAATAAGTTTAAAAGCATGAAGCATTTCAGAAAATGTGGAATTATTTTTCCCTAAAGTGTTCAGATAAATTAACTTAATGCTTTTTATTGTTGCTATGTCTTCTTAAATCTGCTTCTCATCTCAGCAGAAGGTGTCCCATATCAAGGTGACATAGTCACTCAGATGCTAACTGTACAATAATTCGGAGACTGAGGAAAATAACTTAGCTAAAATAATAAAGGGCGCACCATGAAATAGGTGGGGTTTAAGGTTTCAGGTAGTGTTTTGAACGGTAGACACCAATTCAGATAGTGTTTTCAACAGTAGACATATATACCAATCTTTTTTCACAGGTGGCTAATGGTAACGCTATTCTTTCCTTTTGTTTGTTTTCAACAGCATATTGCTTTTCGCAGATACTTATTTCAGTTTAATGGTGGAGAAGCACCCAAGTCCTGCTAGATTATTACCAAGACAACACTTATGAAAAATGGACAGAATGTCCTAATGCCTTCCTTTCCTCGTGTCTCAGTAGGTACAATCTCACATTGCACACTACAACCTGAATGGTCTTCCTAGATTTCTAAAATTAAAATCTTCAAATTATTAATTTTATAAAATCTCTATTTTATTCTCATTTTCAGTCACCTGCAGCAAAGCCCCCGCAATCACATTCCAGCATATTTCCCAGGTTCCCATTCCTCCATGCCCTTGAACATGGTGCAACTTGAGGTTGTTTTTTTTTTTACCAGGTGAATTCCCCTGAACACTCCTAAAGACTTGGCTCAAGTGTATCCTGTCACATAAGCAAAGCCCCAGTATTTTTATTTATCATTTATATTTGCTGAAACCATTGCATTGTTTTCATGGGTTTCCAGTCTTTCATTTCTTCAATACCCTGTACCGCCAGCTTCTTCCTAAATGTAAGCTACGCATGCATGTGAGTAACCACTTCTCACGTCTCTATCATTCCACTGGCACGTTGCCCCGAGCTTATACCAATACCGAGTCTTTCTGACAGTACTTTATCTAGCAGAATAAGGTTTCCAACTTTTTGTTCTTCAGGATTTCCATGGCTCTTCTTAGGTGGCCCTTTGCATTTCTATATATGTTTCTTTCTTTCATTCATTCATTCATTCGTTCATTTGTCAAAAAATCATGTTTGATGTGAGGGTTACGTAAAAAATAAAACACAAGGTTCTTGAAAGCAGTGATTGGCAAATACCAGTGTAGGTTAAAATTAGCTGGAGCATTTTTTAAAGGCAAGCTCTTGAGCCTCTTTTCCCATGATTCTCATTTCTGATTTACTGACGAAGAACTTTTTGAGGAGGATTTTTTTTTCTTCTTCAATTAAAATCATTCCTTATTAGAAGGTATTTTAGGTAAGATAATGTGGTAATGGGTTTAAATTTTTTTATTACTTCAATGCAATTAATTAACATAGAGTGTATTCTTAGTTTCAGAGGTAGAGTTCAGTGATTCATCAGTTGTATATAACACCCAGTGCTCTATCTATGTTTTTAAAAACAGTGTTTTAATTATCCTACCCTGTATATTCAGATTTTCTTTGGGATTACATTGAATCTGTACATCAAGTTGAAAAAAAACTGATGTCCTTGCAGTATTGCACCTTTCAAATCATTAATGTAGAAAATCTGCTCTTTGTTGGATACTCCATTTTTCCTATTAGTAATTCTACTTATGAATTCGATTTTTTTCTGTTTCTAGCAATTTTCTTTAAAGCCTCATATTATTAGATACGTCAACTTTTAGTTAGTATGGGTATGGTAAAACTTTTCAATCATGTTTCAATGAAATTTTCAGTATACTTATGTTTAAAATCTGTTTCTTATAACCAGAAGCTTTTTTAAGGGAGTAGGAAAATTTTGTCTTTCCATTGAATACTTAACACTTACGCTTGATTTGTGCCTTTGATATCTTTACATTTAAACCTATTGTTTTAGTATTTTATTTATATTATTCCTTTCTGCTTTATACAGCTTTCTTTCTTTTGATTATTTTGTTATTCCATCTTACCTAGTTTCTTTGATTAGTGGTTATTTAGTGAATACCATGTGCTTACTTTATTTATGAAATACAGTATAAATTAATAATTTTACCCCTTACCTAACATTTCAAAAATATTAGAACATTTTTACTTAGGCACCTTCCTTCTACTAACATACTACATTTTTTTTTATTGTGGTAAAAAACACATACCATTAAACTTACCATTATAATCATTTTTAAGTGTAGAGTTTTGTAGTGGTCATACAACTGTGTGCCACAGATGTCTAGAACATTTTTATCCTGTACCACTGAAACTCTATACCCACAAAACAGCAACTTCCCACCCTCCTCCTCCCAGTCCTTGGCAACTACCCTACTACTTTCTGTTTCTGTGATTTTGCTTATTTTAGATACTTCATATGAGCGTAATCATACAGTATTTATCTTTTTGTGACTGGATTATTTCACATTGCTTGCTCTCTGGATATACATATATATCCAGAAGTGAAACCACTGAATAATAAGGAAATTCTATTTTTAATTTTTTTTTTTTTTTTTTTTTACTATTTTCCATGATGGCCGCACTATTTGACATTCCCACCGCAAGTGCGCAATGCTCCTACTTCTTTGCATCCTCGTCTACACTGTATTTTCTGTTTTTTGAATAGTGGCCATTCTGAGGCTATGAGGTGATATCTCATTGGTCTTGATTTTTATTTTCCTACGATTAGTGATGTGAAGTACTTTTGTGTGTGCACATGGGCTATTGGCATATCTTTGGGAAAATGTTTATTCAAGTCATTTGTCCATCTTGTTGCATTATTTGTTCTTTTGTTGTTGAATTGCGGAAATTCCTTTTATATGCTGTATATTAACCCCAATCAGATCTATATTATATGCAATTATTTTCTCCTATTTCATAGGTTGTTTTTTCACTCTGCTATTTCCTTTGATGCACAGAGTTTTTAAGTTTGACGTAGTCCCATTTGTCTATTTTTGCTTTTGGTGCCTATGATTTTGGTGTCCTATCCAAGAAGTCATTGCCACACCTAATGCCCTGAAGCTTTTCTCTTCTGTTTTCTTTAATGAATTTAATAATTTTAGTCTTACATTTAGGTCTTTAATCCATATTGAATTAATTTTGGTACATGGTATAAGGTAGAACGCCAGCTTCATTCTTTCATGGGTGAATGTCCAGTTTTCTCAATACTAATTCCTGAAGACACTATTTCTTTCCCATTGTGGTAGTCTTAACGCCCTTGTCAAAAATCATTTTGCCATATATGGATGTATTTCTGGGCTATTTTGTTCCGCTGGTATGTATCTATATCTTTATGCCAGTACCAATGCACTACTTCTGACATATTTTTTCTATATGTGTTTTATATCCACAATATGTCGTTGTTTTAATTATTATGTCGGTTTTCATTGTCATTTTATGCAATCAGTATTTGTTAAGATGCACCCTCATCTGCTTTTTCTTGCTGTTCATGTCTTCCTTTCACATCTAAGATTCTATCTGGTTTATTTTCCTTGTACGTAAAAAACTTTGTTATTTCCTTTAACATAGGTCTGCTAAAGAAAAATTAACTGTTTTTATTTGTTTGAAAATGTCTTCTTTTTAAGCATATTTTCTCAACATTTTGAATTCTATATTAACAGTTACTTCTTTCAGGATTCTGAAATTTTCATTAACTCGTCTGGTTTCCATTATTTCTAAATGCTTAGAAATCAGATATCAGCCTTATCATTGGCCCTGGTTATAGCATTTTTTTCTTATGCAATATGTGATTTGTTTTTGCTGATCTTAATAATTTGTTTTCTCTTTTTCTTTCCCTGTGGCTCTAATGATATGTCAAGATGTGTTTTTTTTCCTTTTCTTTAATCATCTGCTTGAGATTTATAGTAATTCCTGACTCAGTAGCTTGAAAATTTCAGCTACACTTTTTTTATATATATTATTTCCTTTCCATTCTCCCGCAACTTCCATCATGATAATTCAATGGCAGATATGTTAGACTTAATTGTGTTGTCTATCCTTCTGCATCTAGAGACTTCACGGCAGATATTCTCTTCTAACCTGTCTTCCAGGTCACTTATTATTGATTTAGCTATGTTTAATCTGTTGTTCCATATGTCATTTTTTCCCCATTTGCTTATTGTATTTATCATTTGCAAAAATTCTGTGATTATTGTAGTATGCAGTTACTGCCCCCCAAATTTGAACCTAACAATTAGAAATATAATTATTTTTAGAATCCATGTCTATCAACGGTATTATCTGCTCTTCCATGTGTATCTTTTGTTTGATTTTTGCTCTTTTAAAAAAATTATATATTTTCACCACACAGTTCTGCTCATTTTTAACAATTGCCAGATAGTCAATATGATCTCTCGGGGAGATACTTTGAGACTTTGAGAGATGTCATCTCCCTCCAACAATGGTTTACTTTTGTTTTGGACAGGAAGCTGTGCTTGAGTTGGTTCCCTTTAAATCAATAAATGACTGAGTGAATTTAAGCCGGTCTTCGTCTCTTGCTGAAGTGGAGTATTTGCAAGTCATCTTGCTACAAGGTTGTGCCCCTGTGAGGTCCCAACTCAAATCCTGTGCACTTGCCACTTCCTCCCTTTTCTGCTGCCCTGTAACCTTTGTTTTTCTTTTCTTAATCTCCCCAGCCCATGAGACTGTTAAAAGCAAATTCAACCTCTCTAAAACCAATTTTGAAATCCAAGTACTACGGAGGGTGGAAAATATAATTTCTGAGCTCCTCACTCTTGGTATACCTTCACTCCTGGATCTGAGCCATGCAAATTCTTTCAGCCTTGGAATCTTTCCAATATCTTTTCAAAAAGTGCACGCACACACACACACACACACACACACCTCACACAACTTGTTCGGCTTAACCTCTTGTCCTCAGTGAGAGCGTTGGTAAAACACGAAGTCCAACATTGCCAGCAGTGGAATTTTATTAAAGGTCTTAATGTGGTACTCCACGGTTTTCTTGTTAACTTTCACTGAGGATCTGTGGGTTTTTAGATTTTTTTATTTTTTTGGTTTTGTTTGTTTTTAACTAACTTACATTTAACTTATTTTATTATTAGCCAATCTTCAGTGAAGACTGTTTTCAGGGAGAATATCTAATGTGGCATGGTTTTGAAAATTCAGAGTATTTTTTTCCTGTCATGCTCTCCAAGTGTTTAATCAATTTAAAGTAGATTTTTATGTTGATTTATGGCTTGTGGATTCCCATCCACTGTGAAATAGTTAACAGTTAAACTAAGCTTTGCCTTAGGGTTTTGATTTCTCTCAGAAGAGTTTCACTCATCAAAAGCACGAAATGGAGACTGTGCTTCCTTGCCCTTTCCCTGAGATGGTGACAGTTCTATAATCCTTCTAAATTGAGAATAGAGATCTTTGAGTTTCTCAGTTTTCTCAAGGGTGTAAGTTCTTACTACCCATTGAAACTGTAATATATTGTCATAGAGCAGTGTTGGGACATGTACTATGAGTTCATATACCCTGAACTTGATTAGGCTTAATAGTTTTGGCTTTGATGGGCTGTTTCCTGATCCATGGCAGCTGTCCAGACTCCACCACCTGTGAAATTAAAACTTAGAGAACTCTTGCATCAGGAGGCTAATTTGTAATTCTATGCAATGAACCACTATTGCTATAATAACAACAAAAAAAATTTAGAACAATCTTTTAAAATGTTAATTATGGCACTAAAATGCAACATCTTGGGAGGAGGACCTATTGTCTATGTAAACTTCTTTTTTCTCTTTGAATGCAGCATTGTCTCTTTTGTTTTTTGCCTATTTTTAAATTTTCAGTCTTGTCACTTCTAAATATTTGGCAATTCTGAATAGATAGTCTATCTCCTATTTTCAATATTTGAAACTTCTTGATTTTTCTTTCCATTCATCTTTATCTCCTAGTAATCCTCTCCTGAATGGAATATGTGTTTGCTATGTACAGAAGTGTGATGGCACCCAATGTTTTCTCCGAACAGAACTCCAGGTTTAAAAAACAAACAAAAGAGCAAAAGCAAGCAGCTAAGCAATTTGGATGTGAATGCAGTGCCACTGGACTTTTATCTGTGTGTTTTTCAACCCCAGTAAGATCTCAAGGTTTGCTTAGCTCGGAGGGGCTTGTACTGGCACTTCTCAAGTTCCTTTTTCAGGAACCCAATGAAAATAATATATTCTTTCTCCAGTGCACATCCAAATAACCTCACCTCCTCCTCGCTTTTGAAACACGGTACACACCCTTCTCTGCCACTACCTCTCCTGCTCCGTGTGGGAAGGGTTCTTTCATCTGAATTAATATGCTAGTCACTCAGTCCTAGATGAGAAACATGATCAAGTGGACATGTCGCTGAAAGAGCAAACTCAATACTTTTCACTTGTTCGAAAGCTGTATGTTACTGTTTTGTCTGGTCTGAGGTGAGCTTGGTCTCATTCCAAAAATGTTCTCTTATCCCCAATAAAATAAGCTCTTCCTTGCTTTGCTTAACAGGACGATAAATACATTTGTGAATTGTGGTCTTGACTAAGATGTAATTGACTAAGACCATGATTGCAAACATTAAAAAGCATTTCTTCCAGATGGAATATCCTTGAGGTACAGGCCACATTGGCTTGTGGGTTGAGGATATCACCAGTAGAGGACCTTGTACATGCATTCGAAAGGCTCTCTTTCAACATAGGGACTGAAGTTAAGAACTGTAATTACACTCCCATTGTACTGCCCTGAATGAACTTGCCTCCTGTGGAAAAATACTTTTTTCTGCAATATGCAATAAAATGTTAGATGTGTAATGGTTGTAAACAAATTTAAACCAAGATTCTGAATTCCTGAATTAAATGTTGCTACATAGCCACCTAAGAAAATGGAGAGAGATGGATAATGCTGTCCAATATAAAATAATACAAATGCAATTTAAAATGATGTATAATTCAACAAGTAGAAGTTTGGCACCTGGGTGGCTCGGTCAATTAAGTATCTGCCTTAGACTTAGGTCATGATTCCAGGATTCTGGAATTCCCTGCTCAGTGGGGAGTCTGCTTCTCCTTCTCCCTCTACCCTTCCCCCTGCTCATGTGCTCTCTTTCTCTCAAATAAATAAATAAAAATCTTTTAAAAATGTAGAACTCAATACATTTAGAGTTTCCAAAATTTGGAACTTAGAGAATCCAACTTTTAGAAACAAGAAACTAACTTTTTATTAACAATTATTTGTTCCTTTACGTTAAGCATACATTACTTATATAACCTGAAAATAACACTTAGCTTTTTGAGTTTATTTTTAATTTACCTATTTTTCTTTCCTAGGCAACTGGAATGTGTTAGTTATACTCATACAGAAGGGTATAATCTATATGGAAATGAATGAATATTCATTTAAAAAATATTTGGTAGGGTTGACTTATGGCAATTTATGATGTTTACCCCCCTTTCTTAGTTCTCTTTTCATTTGCATATCATGATATTACAGACCACACAGATCCTAGATAGGCTTATTAAAGTGCTAGAAACCAAAATAATATTAGTAATTTATTCTTGGTAACCAGCTTCACATACTTTGCTGACTTCAGTTGACTATAGACTGGCTGGTACATGTTGTACCTTAATTCCTGTAGTTACAGACTGAAAACCTACTTAGCAAAATAGGCTTTCACTTGCTGAGAATGGTGGTTTAACTGACACTATAAGGTTTTGTCTATTTGGTGGAAGGTGCGTCATTTAATTTTCCTGTAAGGAGTAACTTGTGAAACCCTGTTTATGGGCACCATACATGTAAATTATTCAAATAATATATGTATTGTATCCTGGAGAGCTGCCTGGCTGGCTGCCTGAACTCAGTACTGCTACCCTAACACTACCTTCCAGATTGGTCCTCAGGAAAGATGACTCAGTATTAATAACGCAACAATTCCACAAATCTGTATTTGATTTCCTGCTTCATGAACCCAGCTGGTTGTTAGAAGTTGAAATAAATCATCTTGCCTAAATAAACAGCAGTCCTGACAGTCTGTTTTATGATATTTACCCATGAATCCCACTATACCTTATAAATTGGAGAGGGTTGATTTACTCTGGGGGAGAGAGGGAAGGAAGTGGAAGATCACTTGGTCCAAGAAAAGCATTTCTAATCAAAGATCAAAGGTAATGCTACCAGCTATACTTCGAGAAATACTTGGTTGACCTAGCTATTTATCACAGGATTTCTGATATTTTGTATGTAACACAATTACATGGAAGAAAAAGTAGATCCCTGGGTGGAGATACTAGTGTGAGGAGTTAAGACAGATTGTGGGAAGGACACTTAAATTTAAAAAGTCTTTTTAAAATTCTTCAGAATGCCATAAGGTGGTGTCTTAGAGCAGTATTTTGCCACATAAAACAGTTGCCTTTAAGGCCATCAAAGATGTGCCTCAGCAATCCCCTCAAAGCACCTCCTTGAGAAAGGTTTATCTAGAGAAGATTTGTGGGTGTGGCTTTTGCGTAATGGAGGGAATCCTAAGAAGGTTTTCAGGAAACTCACAAAGTTCATCAAAGTGCTGTATATAGCAGAAACATTCCCAGCTTGTGCCGAGAGCTAACACTCAGTGTAGAATGAAGAGAAGTCTTTGGATTCCCATGATTCCACATGCAGGAAGCAGGCCTGTTCCTTTCAGGTGATGGGTACACGTCAAGAGGAAGTGTACTCAGTGTGCTGTGGTGAAGGAACCACAGCACAGGAGGCTTATTCACACCTGGATCTGACCCAGAAGGCAAGATTCTGAACTTTGAGTTAATGATGTAATGAGAAGAGACTTTGGGGGACCTGAGGTAGAGGGGTGTATAGTTTGTATGTAGAAGGAATGTGGGTCATTGGGGACCAGGAAGAGGACAATGGTTAGGTGGTTTCTAACATGGCTCCAATGATCCTTGCATCTTGGTGTTCATGCCATTGTCTCATCTCATCTTCTAGAAAGTGGACTGAGCTTTTTGACTTGTTTCTATCCAATAGAAAAAGAAAAGATGGGTTCCACTCTCAAGATTAGATTATCAAAGACTATGGCTTTTATCTTGGACACTCTCTTGTTTTATCTTGAATTGCTTGCCCTGGCAGAAGCCAGTTTCTAGAGCACATGCATTCCCAGAGAGAGGCTGATGTGGTGAATGACTGAGGCCTGACAACAATCCCGTGAGTGAGCTGGAGATGAATTCCATCTTCGTCCCCCAGTCAAATCTTTTGATGAGACTGCGTGTAGCCCTGGGTGACAGCTTGAGTGCAACCTCATGAGAGACACTGATCCAGAGGCAACCAGCAATGCCACACCTGATTCCTGACCCACAGAAACTGTGAGAATACAAATGTTTGTTCCTTTCACTCACTACGTTTTGGAAAAACTCATTATCCAGCAATAAATAACTAGTGATAAGCATGTACACACACACACACTCTCTCTCTCTCTCTCTGAGAGGCACATGCATTTGAAGAGTAGATCCTGAGTCTGAGTTACCAGTATGTGTAATTAATTGGATCCTCCCATCTTCATTTTCTTTAACACGGTATACACTTCATATGTGACATAAAAATGATTAGTGAAGAGCAAACAAGTGCAAAAACAGGCTCCGTGGGGTGCCTGGGTGGTGCAGTCAGCTGGTGGCCAAGTCTTGGTTTTGGCTCAGGAGGTGTTCTCATGGTCCTAAGATCAAGCCCCACCTCGGCTCCAGCTGAGCAGGGTGTCTGTTTGAGGTTCTCTCTCCCTGTCTCTCTGCCCCTCCTGCTACTGCACTCTCTCTATCTCTCTCTAAAATAAAATAAATAAATCCTTAAAAAAAAAAAAGGCTCCATAGCTGTCCAATAAGATAGTTCTTGAGCATTTGAAATGTGGCTAGCACAGACTGAGATGGGCTGTATGTATAAAAGACACGTCACATTTTGAAGACTTAGCACCAAAATGTCGATGTTAACTATCTTATTAGTAATTTCTTGTATTTATTTTATGTCAAGTCAATGTTTTGCATATATTGGACCACATAAAATAACAGTATGAAAGTTAATTTTACATGTTTATTTTTGCTTCTTAAAAATGTGAACAGCACAGTATTCATAATTAAAAATGTAGCGTATATTATATTTCTGTTGGATTACACTGGTCTAGATTATAAATGTCTGTGGGGTTTAAAAAAGAGAAAATAAAAATGATGATTTAGGAGTAAAAGTTTGATCTTTGTTCAGACACCAGGTAGGAAAGAGAGAATTAAGTCTCTGGCCAAGAGAGGTTGATAGAATATTCTGGGTAGTAATTCATCCTGGCAATACATAACACTTAGACTCTTGGGTCCCATCCAACCCTACCTATCAAATCCGTTTATATAAACTCTTCCTTGTATTCAAATGATTTCCTTGAGGAGCAAGTTTTAATAATCACCAGTGTTCCAAATCCAATACTTTGGGAACCAGGGCTCTACTAGGTGCAGCTCTGGTAGCTTAAAGAAAATTATTTTATTTATTACATGTATTGAAAATATTTCTTAAAAATAACCAAAACAAACAGAGAAAAACTTAGACTCTCTATTCTAATTATTCCACCCATGGTGCTCACCATTTAATAAATAGTACACCAGCTAAGCTGTCAGTAAAATAAGATACTTCTGTTCTTTTTTTCACTTAATAGTCATGGCTACACTTTCTCAAATTTCAATGAATAGCATCTATCTTACACTCTAAAAGCATCCGGTCAAGGGAACTAGTCCTACAGTTAACTGTATCAACTCTGATTCTTAATTTGTAATGTAAGATATTTTCATCTATTATTTGTTTAAATCATAGGAAATAATAGTGGTGAAAGTGATCTGGAAATATTGCTTCAAAAGAAAAAACCATATCGCTAAAGTGAAGAAAGCAAGGTCACTCACAACAGGGCTTAGTCATCAGTGTATTTATTCCTGCACCATAATTATCACTGTATTGCTGCACGTGCGTGTGTGCAGCTGTGCTGCGTGTGTTTTTGCATGAGAGATAAAGAGGTGTTGTCTTAGGTTGGGTTCTCCACAAGCGGGTCTTAAATAAGAATTTGTATTCAAGCTACCTCTGAAGGAAGTGCTCGAGTCAAGACTGATAAAGAAGTCAAGGAAACAGAGCAGAACGTGGGAAATAGCTGAGCAAAATTATGGCTTGGCCAGGTCCCAACACAGGTACTTCCCGCTCACTGTACCTGCCAGCACAGCAGTTAAACAGCCCAAGGGCAGTCCTCAGAAGAGAGCTGCAGATAGATAATTAGTAGCGAAGTACTTAGAAATCACAGGATGGGTACATAAAAAGAGTAAGAAGGATTGATTTGGATGTGGGTAGAGGACTGATACATCGACTTCGCTCAGTAGATAACAAGAGAGAAAGTTCTTTTCCCTCACTTGAACTTGCATTGAACTATTCATGGTTCATGCCACTCTTCTTAGCAATGCAGCATCTTTCATTATTCAAATATAGATGAAAAAGATTTAAATACAAATATCCTTCAAGAAAGATAAGAAATCCACTAATGTATTCATTCAAATGTGCCTTCAACCAGATTCTTTTAGACTCTTTCTTTGCAGACATAAAAGATGGAGACAAAGAGAGAAGCATTAAAGGATTATCACATCCAAGAGTATTGATATCTTCAGAATTCTCCTGGACTCTTCTTGGTTTGAAATACTATCAATTGTGGTTATGGAAGTATTTTATTTGTGTTGTTTATTGTCCTTGCTTTTTCATACGACAATAGGCAATTAGCGTACACTTGGTATTGAAATTCTTTGCTTATAAGAAATTCAGAGGAAGTTTAAATACAGACATAAATGGTCATATTATCCATAATAAGATCAGTAATTATAGTAACTAAAAGGTGCATTATATTCTTAAATATCTTTGCAATCTAGATGTTGAATTCAATAGGATGTCTTCATTTATTGTTTTGTTTTTCAAAAAGTTTTTATAGTCTGTCAAACAGAGAACATCAGTAAACTAATTAATTGAACAAAATAATAGGTTATTTACAAAGTCAAGAATATGCATTAAACCTATTTCTAAATAGTATTTTGGTTACACATTTAAATAATATATTCAGTATGTTTCTTCCCAACTTCTTGACACGTTTTCACTGGAAGGACTTCTTGAATATAAAATAATAGGCTCAGCTGATATTATGAAAAAACTGAAATAATTATTCCACTGTGTGCTCAGAATTTGTGTACTTGGTGTGTTTGGATTTAGTAGAAATGAACTTGTGGTTCGCTAAGTGAAATCCTTCAAATTGTAGAATTAGAGAAAAATCATAGAGAATGTTCTAATTAAATACGTTTTAGTTGATACAAACTCAAACTTACTCAAGTTTGTTCCGATAAATGAAGAATCAGTGTATATAAAAGCAATTTCATGGACCTCAAAGTGCAAGACTCAGTGAGAAGAAAGTCCGAAAGGTAGTGACTCAACGTGTACATGATCTGTCTTAACGCTCTCCCACCAGTCTTGTATATTGCTCAGTATTACCTCTTGTTCTGTCTTTACATAATCAAGGTTTACCTCAAATAGTCACTACCTATCACCAGTAGCTTAGGTGTCAATGGAAATATTGAAGAATGAGAAATGTTATATTTCAATGACCCTGAATACCTGTCTTTTGATTCTGATTCAGATGCCCATCGTTCATTGTATCTGGTGGGCCGGAGACATCGATGTGGTTGTATCACCCTAGTGCTACTTGAATAATTTCTTCCCTTCCATCTATAAAATGTCAAAGATTGCCTTTTGTGGACGATCCTATAAAGCTACAGATCATACAAAGCTGCATTTCTGAGCCAGAGAGAACTGAAAAACACATATAGCTATTGTATTCAAAGTAAGAATTAGAGAGACCATTCTTTCTTTTGTAAAGGCCCCTTTTGCAATTCTCCCTAATGGGCTTTTTTATATTTCTATTTTTAAATAATTTAGGAAACAGAGAATGATGAAAATACAGCTTTTTTTAAAAGTTACAATGCCTTTTTTTAAAAGAATGTATTATAAGAATTCTAATCCCTTTTTTCACCTATACATACCTCTTCAATTCCATCCAAGAGGTAGCCCTATTAACAGTTAAGTGAATAGCTTTCTAGACAGTTGTTTATGTTTATACACACCTACATGCACACACACACACACACACACACACACACACACTGTTTAATATCAGATTATGCTCTATTTTGTGAAATATCAAATATACATAGAACTATATTATTCTTTTCATTGCTGCTGAGTATGACATCACATGGATATAAAATATTTTATTTAGCCTATACTCTAGTTAGAGGTATTTTATTTATTTTACTACCTATTTATGGAAAAGAGACATGAAATTATCTATTTTTCCATATATATTTATCCCCTAAAATGATTGTTTTTATGCTAGTTTCCCAATAGTAGGAGAGCAGAATTATGGATAATGCAAGCTTTTAATATTGGTGGGTAAACTCAATCTAAACGTACAGATTTATGCCCCAACAGTAAACACTGATTAGTGACAACTCCTCCATATTTTCACCAAAAGTAGAAATTACAAATTTCATATTTTACATCCATTATAGGAAAAAATGATATATTATTGAGTTTATTTCCTTTCAGTAGAGAAGTTGGTTATAATTTTAAGGAGTATTTTTTATCTTCTAAACTGTACTATTGCCTGTGTCAGTTTTTCCACTGGATTATTTACCTTCTATTTATTGATGTGGAGATGTTTTTGTCTCTTAAAAGTAGTGAGAAAACTCTGAGTTCATCATTCGTACTTTTAATGTTATTTATGGTTATTTCTCTGTATAGTCAATTTAGGAATGATTTTCAGATATAATTAGTGTAATTTTGATAATAACTGCACAGTTACTTATTATTTTGGTAGAAAGTTATTCTTGCATTTTTGTTTTCCAGAATAATTTTCATAATTTGGTAATTATCAGTGCCTTTGAGGTTACATATAAAACCATTGAATTTTGCTGTTATTTTAGTGTTCGATTTTTGGTAACCTTTATATTTTTTGCCCTATTGAGTCACCTTCGGTACGTTCAATTTTTTAAAGCCTCCGTTTCACCTAGAAATTCAAATTTTGAGACCTAAAATTATACATCTCATTATAAATCATCCCACATATGCAAAATTATCAAAGCTATGCAAAATTGCACAATGAGGCAACAGGGTTTATGGGGGAAATGGCTCCAGGACACAACAGTCAAAACTCCATCAGTGAAACGTTTTTAAAAAAAAGTCAGGAAACTAATAAAAAAAAGTGTAGCACAGTTTTAGACATGTTAATTTGTTAAGAAAGACATAAATGGGATACGACAATATATGTGGTATCTCATCTTGAATGAAAACTGAAGTTTGCTTGTAGAAATAGGCTCTGGGGGCACCTGGGTGGCTCAGTTGGTTGAGCGTCTGCCTTTGGCTCAGCTCATGATCTCAGGGTCCTGGGATTGAGCCCCGCATCTGGCTCCCTGCTCAGCAGGAAGCTTGCTTCTCCCTCTCCTTCTCCCCCTGCTTGTGCTCTTTCTCTGTGTGTGTGTGTGTGTTTCAGATAAATAAATAATCTCAAAAAAGAAAAAAGTAATCTCTGCAAACTTGTATCTTGTGAGCGAGGGTGAAGAGGTAGAAGTAGGGTCATCTGCCATTCAGACAGGAAGTTCTACGTTGTAACACGTGGACGGATCCAAGTCAAAACACACACATTGAGCTGATGTACCCGGTGGACATTTATGGGGTGTGCTTGTGTGTGTGTTCTGCGCGTTCTTATTTCTCTCGGTTCACCCAGGTGCAGTTTGTTGCATTTATTCAATGTTCTGTGGAGGAAATCATGCATAAACAATCTCAAATTGTTCCCTAATATATCGCCTTCCTTAGAACAAATTTACATTCTCAAAAGAATCATTATAATAGAACTGCCGTGTTTTTTTTCTGTGATAGGTATATAGGATACATAAAGGCATATCTGTGTTACCATTCTTCTTGTTGTTATTAAAACATGAAAAAATTTCAGCAAAAGGAAAATTTGGGAGGGAGGATATGTAGCAGAAATGTTCGCCGCTCAGTGGCCCATGAAGGCTGGTCATTGTGAAACAATGAAAATAAGCATGCAGGGACTAAATAATCATGAGGTTATTTATGCTAAAGGCATGAATTTATAACGAATCAAACAGGACACAACTAATATTTTGATAAGAAGCTTCTGCCATTAGTGTTTTGAGTTTAGTTGTTATGAATCTAAAACAATTGACAAGGATAGTTTAGCAATCCAGAAAAGTTATTTTCTGTCTCTCCCTTCTGGATAACACCAAATTGTGCTCTGATTCACAGCTGGAATGAACAAAAGCGTTCTGCATGAAGATATGCATTACAGTTTTGAAGGTATTAATTTTATCTAGTAAAGACACTAGCACAGAAGGGGAAAAGAGTAAGTATACCTTTTAGTTTTCAAGGTATGCTTGTGCTTCTTACCAAAATTATTGATGGTGTTGATGAGAACTTGTAATAGTCTTGTGCTATTGGAAAGTGAAACAACTGATCATCTGGGAGCTGGAATAGTTCAGTCTTAGATATGATGAAAGATATTTTGGTGGGAAAAATCCATAATCAGCCCAACAAGGAACAAAACTAACCTTCCAAACAGGATAATTATTTTAAGTTACCAATTTAGAGATGAACTGACAAATGACTGAAACTTGGAGAATGGCAGAATTTCCTTCTTTTTCTTTTTCTTTTTCTTTTTCTTTTTCTTTTCTTTTCTTTTCTTTCTTTCTTTCTTTCTTTCTTTCTTTCTTTCTTTCTTCCTTTCTTTTTTTTTTTGCTTAATAATATTCAATTGTATATATGCACCACATTTTCTTTATCCATTCATCTATTGACAGACACTTATGTTGTTTCCATGTCTTGACTATTGTAAATAAGCTGCAATAAACATAGAGGTGAAGATATCTCTTTCAGATAGCGATTTCATTTCCTTCAAATATATACCCAGAAGTGGAATTGCTGGATCATACGGTAGTTCCATTTTATATTTTTTGAGGAACCTCCATATTGTTTTTCATAATGACTATACTACTTACATTCCCACCAACAGTACACAAGTGTTCCCTTTTCTCCACATTCTCACCAATGCTTATTATCTCTTATCTTTTTGGTAATGGCCACCTTAACAGGTATGAGGTGATACTTCACTGTGGTTTGGATTTTCAATTTTCTGATGATTAACGATGTGCTCAACATTTCATATACTTGTTAGCCATTTGTATGTCTTATTTGAAAAATGTCTATTCAGGTCCTTTGCTCATTTTAAAATCAGATTGTTTTCTGTTGTTATGTTGCATGAGTTCCTTATACATTGTAGGTATTAACCCCTTATCGGCTATCACACACAAATAAAAAGATATCCTGTGCTCATGGACTGGAAGAATTAATACTGTTAAAATGTCCATACTACCCAGAGTGATCTATAGATTCAATGCAATCCCTATCAAAATTCTAATGGTATTTCTCTGAAAAATAGAAAAAAGCAACCCTGAAATTCATATGTAACCACAAAAATCCCAATTAGACAAAGCAACCATAAGAAAAACAAAGCTGGAAGTATCACACTAGATTTCAAATTATACCACAAAGCTTCCGTAATGAAAACAGTATGTTACTGGTAGAAAGACAAACACCTAGAACAATGGAACAAAATGCAGAGCCAGGAATATACCCACACATGTAAAGTCAACTAATATTTGACAAGGGATCCAAGAATACACAATGGGAAAAGGATATTTTTTCAATACATGGTTTTGGGAAAACTGGATATTCATCTGCAAAAGAACGGTTTTGGACCCCTATCTTACGTCCCTCACAATAATTAGTTGAAAATAGATTAAAGACTTTAATGTAAAAGCTGAAACTAAAAAAAGGCCAGGAGGAAAACATAGGGGAAAAGCTCTTTGATATTGGTCTTGGCAATGAATTTTTTGGATATGTCACCGAAAGCATCGGCAACAAAGCAAAAATAAACAAGTGGGACTACATCAGCCTTAACAGCCTATTCACAACAAAAGAAAGAACCAACAATATGAAAAGACAATTTATAGAAAGGAAGAAAATATTTGAACTGATATTTTAACAAAGGAAGATCTAAGCCAGTATCGCCTGGAAGCATGTGGCTATCTTTGCCTATTGTTTCAGATTTAAATAAATAATTGTAGATTGGATGATCAGATTTCCTTCTAGTATGCGTTCGTCATATGTTGTTAATTAAATCTAGATTTGTTGATTTAATCCATAGCCAAAGTAAAGGGTAGTGGGTTTTTTATAAGCAAGTTATTTTCTCTATTTATCTCAAAATTTTCTTCAGAAATCATGACATATAAGCAAAAATGTTCTTTTTAAGTTATGTATAAATATTTTCCTGTTTTGAATATATTGACTGATAAAATAAATGCTTAAAAAATAAAGCTATTTGTCTTCTTTCTTGGTAAAAGGTAATAGAATCATATTGCTTTTCTCTGGCACAGGACTAGATCCAATGGTGCTCCTTTGTAAAGATTTTAACCTGAAGATAAGATCAACAACAAAGATATATTTAGTTTTAATGAAAACATTTTAATTCCGTGAGATAGATGGCCATACATTCTCTGACAGTCTTAACAAAATTTGAACTGTCTTTCCTCTAAGAGTCCGAAAAATGTTTGAAGAGCATTATCTCACAAATGGAAATTTGGATAAATGCCTCTTTTAACCAGTCAATGCCTTTTGTGTGACATGATATATGGCTTCCATGACTGTTGCCTACTCTCTTCCTTGTAAATTTCTACCCAGGTATGACCTTATTGATGTATTTTAGGCATTCTGAAGTATTGATTCTTCTATGTATAATTTTTTGGAACTTGCAATGCTCTTTTATCCATTTCTAATTAGTAAAGATTTTTTTTTTTTAATTCACACACGAAAAAGTGATGAAGTGACTACTTGCTCTTTTCTCTGAAGCAATAACTGGGCTGATGGGGGGAAAAACTCATCCCTCCTACCACAGTGAAAACAGTTTTCTTTAGATTTAAATAGTTACTTACTAGGCAAGTTTTATGTGATTGTGAAGTTGTATCAAGGCAAGTGCCTGGGAGAACTATACAATTGGGGATTTCTCAAATTGGATTTATACTTGGACGTAAACACAGACTATATATTAAATTCTCTGAAAGTCATGATGCAGCTCAGATGAAGACTATATGGCACTACTCTTTTTTTTCCCCTGAGTCAACCTCCATTGAAATTTCAACAAGCTGTTCTACTAGCCTCTATATAGAACTTGGCAGGGGTTACAGCTAGCAGTCGGCAGCAGCTAAAGTCATTTCTCTTCGACAGAATCCATAAAGCCAAACACTGTAATAACTTCTCTGATGGAATTTTAGTGGTGAAGCTCTTTGTCTTGTTGCCATTGCCAATCACACTCCAACTGAGCCTTCACCTGTAGGGAACAATTATGATGCTCTGTGGTCTCTGTTTCCACCTGTGACCCCTGATCAACTGGAAAGTGACAATTTTTCCTCAAAATGAATTTGATACTGGGGAAATTATGCTGTCAGAGAAACTCCTCATTCTCTAAGGACCTCTCTGAGTTGCAGCCGTGGCCCTTCCAAACTAACAAGAGGCAAACTCCTAAGTGACTGGATGCTCTTTTGTTCTCTAACCTTGAACATAGGCAACTGGAAAGGAAGGTCTACAGCAGCATCCACACCTTCAGGCTAAGACGCCTGAGAGGAAAAGAAAGTAACTCAGAGTCTCCCTTTCCCCTAGGCTGGATTTGAGCTTTATGTGTGTTTTATTGTAATTGGACCAAAGATGAAGTTCAGCAATGAACTGGGATGTTTTATTATCCCAAATTTTGAAATTGTTACCTGAGAAGTACTTGTGCTTGTATTTTGAACTCAGAAGCATGGTTTCTCAAAGTAGGGTGCCCTCACATGAAGAAGTTGTTATCCCAAGAATAAAATAAAGTTAAAGACTATCGTATTATGAATCTTCAAGGATGGTGTATCTTGGGTCATGGTTTTGTTTTGAGCTTATGTCAACATGTGGCATTGTGAGTCCTTCTGATATGGCACCAGAACCCAGTTCCAATAAATGAAACTCTGTGAATTGGGGTCACACCAATCCAGATGATTAAAATAAAAGAAATAGATTAAAATAAAACATGGTTTGCTTTTTGGAACACTTACATTAAGAATATATATTAAATATATATGTATTTAATATATATATTTAAAACAAAATGCATGTTCCTGTTCACAATAAAAATCAGTTTTCAGATTGCCACATTTGGAATTCATATTTTATTAGGACATATCCAATGAGAAAATTTTAAATCTGGAAATATTCTAACTTTTAAAATCACGAAAACTGTTTGATTTACTTAATTAGAAGTTACATATGCATATCAAAAAAAAAAAAAAAAAGAATCCAACCCTGTATTATGACATTAGTAATACAATCGAGGCTTTTTGTTTAAATTGACAGGTCTCTCCTTTCAACTTACCGAAATAAAGAATTTATTAAAATTGGACACTTGCTGGTATTTCAGTCCTGTTATTAGTTTAGTCTTTGGTTTGAATCATTTAATAACATGAAATATAAGCTTTGTGTGAGTGGCTAATGGGTTAGGCAAGAATTGAATACATATTCTAAGATGCAGTAAAGTCGATCAATACGATAACTGACCAGTGGACTGGCTATTCTATTTATAAAGTTAAATAGTGAAAGGAATATTGATAATATGTCACAGGAGTGCAGGAGAATTTATTGTGATTTACGTAAGTTAAGAAGGAAAACAAAGCTGAAATTTCATGTTGAGTTGAAGTAATTGAAAATCTATTAAACAATTCAAACCACAGACTAAACCAATAACAGGACTGAAATACCAGTAAGTTTCCAATTGTAATAAATTCTTTATTTCAGTAAGTTAAAATGAGAGACTTCTCATTTTAAGGTTTTAAACAAAAAACCAAAAGTTAAAAATGTTCCTAATCTGAATCTGAACTTTTATTAACTTGAATTATAAATACTATACTACAATTATTTCATAATTACTAAAATTAAATGTTCTGAAACATAATAATGCCTGAACATAATACCTTAAAAAAAAATCTAAAAAGAAAGTTCAACCATGACGTAGAACGAAGACTTAGAGAACCATGAGAGCAAAGTTATATTGTTTGTGAAATTACAAGTAACAGTAGAGTAGCAATGGATTAACATAATAAACAAAACCTTATTGTTCAAGGTTTAGCCCATCTTTTTACCTAACTTCCAGCGGATTCTCACTAAGGAAGAATGATGATAAGAAGGAAACCATGATGAGGGTAATTATAATAATATTGGTAATTCTAATGATGATGAAAGTCTCTCTCCCAACATGACCATTTCTATTCCTTTCTCTCATGACTTCCAATTACCCCTCTTGTATCTCACAGAAAAGGACAACATTACAAAAGCTGATTACTCTTCTTTTGAGTCACTTAGAGCTGGACTCACACCTCTCAGTCTTCCCAAATTTCAAAGACCTATTTATACCGTAACACATATTTCAATAACTGCTTGCTCACATCTCACCACTTACAATTTAAGAATCCAAACACTGAATTTTGTTGGATATGGAAAAAGCCCCATCTCTCTTTTCTTTTTCTCCTCCTTCTCCTTCTCCTTCTTTCATCTTCTCTTTTTCATTTTGACATTTAAAGAAGGGGAAAATCCTGAATTTGCCCCTGAATCTATAGAAGGAGGGTTTAATAATGTTCTTCCACTTAATATGTATCTGATGCATCTTTTCTTTTATAAAAATGGGAATACGTGATATCTAAACAGCATATGTGAAATTATTATTAAATTCTGTAATTTTGAACATTAAATATGGAGAACCCACTGTATCGAGGGCTTGAAGAAATGAAAGCATCCAGAGAAACCATGTTGTTTATTCTTCTCTGGCTGCTTTCAAGGTTGTTTCTTTATCTTTGCTTTTTAGCAGTTGACTATGATATGGTGACTCATCCTTCCCTTTTGGAGTTCCGTAAGCTTCTTCAATCTATTAATTTAAGTATTTTGCCGAATTTAGAACATTTCAGCCAATATTGCTTAAATTAATTTTTCTGTCCCATTCTCTCTTTCTCCTCCCCTCTGGGGCTCCAATTTCAAATATGTTCAATGTATTGAAGCCATCCCACACAACTCTGACAATCTGTTTTTTTAATTTAATCTTCTTTTCAAGAGTCTTTTTCTTCAGATTAGATTTTTGTTGTTGTTGATGTATCTAGAGGTTTACTTACTTTCTCTGTCATCTACATTCCACTCTGAAGCTTATCCAATGATGGTTTCTTTTCAGACTTTAGATTCCATTTTCAGGTAGAGAGTTCCCTTCTGTTTAATTTAAATTTAATTTTAATTATTTTGTTTTTGTTTTTGTTTATTTTTATAAAGGTCTCCATTTGTCTTTTCAATTATTCTTTATTTTCGTTTATTATGGGAGCATATTTCTTTGCCTCATGGAACCTAGGTAGCAACCCCTAGACTCATCATAATACATTTGCACAGCATTTTACTGTCCCCCGCCCCCAATGCAGAAAGGCTGCCAAGAGGTACAAACATTCTAGGGTCCAAACTCCCCCTTCCAACCTGTGATAGGAGTTTCCCAAATGATTGAAAGCAGCCTCCACTAGAAACCACTCCCCTGTATGTCGCAGCTCCTCCCAGCCCAAGACCCACTAACATCCAGTTTCAGAGCAACCAAGGCAGAACCTTCCACCTCTCCCACCTGGAGAGTGTACATTCACTTTAATAAACTGCTTTGTGCTTGCTACTTGCCTTCTGGCTGTCTGTATATGAGAGTGGATCCCCCCACAAATCTTCTCATGGGGAGTCCAAGGATGGAGACCTCCATGCACACAACGCAGACACACCCCTAACAATAATATCGTACAAAATTTATTTTAGAATTGTTTTCCACATTTTTCAAAACATAAAATACAATTCTAAGCACATAGAATGTAGAGACATCAATTTGTTGACTATCCAGTTAGAGTTTGGTGGAATTTTATGTAAATAGAGAATAAATATTTTTCAGTACATATTTTCCGTTGTCTTTAAAATAATCTTTCAATTACACGTTCAGTATAGTATTAAGAAAATATCATTCCAATCTCACTGATTAATCGAAGTGTTAATACATAAGATAAATTGTTTCATTCCCTTGAACAATGCCGGTTTGTTATCTGAAAAACAACGCAAGCAACCCCAAAATATTAGTTTCCCTCTATGTTCAGATTAATATATGAGATACAAAAACATTGGCTTGTTTTTAATTAAATTTATTGACTATCTGTATGTGTTTGTGTCTTTGTATGCATGTAAACTTTGTTCTCTGCTTCTAAGTGTTTACCCTGAAATGAAAATGTTTCAAATAAACTTTTGTGCTAAAAATAGCTTTCCTTGTTACTCCTCTCCCTAATTTCCCATTAAAATACACATGTTACTAAAGAAAATGATACATCAGTTTCAGTGCTACTAAAATGTAACGGTAGCATAAGTTCTCCATATCCTGAATGTTATTTCCATCAAGTGAAATCGTGAAAGAATGTGGCCTAATTGATCATCAACCATCCTTTGTAAGGAGATGAATAGCACAGTTGATTAGAAAACTAGAGAAAATATTTTTGAACCACAGACATTATTGTTTCACCAACTCAATATTGAGCAGTATTAATAGTACTAGTTTGAAAAATGCAGATAAATTTCCGCCCCTCTCCTTTATCACCTTCTCCTTTATTGTTTACTCCTTTCTTCTTTCTGTTCTTTTTCTTTTTCTCCATGCTTTTCCGTCCTCCACCTTTTATTAGCTTAAGAAACTTGTTACAGACATTTTCAAGATACAGAGCATACATATGATCATAATGAATAATTCAATGAGTATCAGATGGAATGATACATACAGGAGAAATAAATATTAATTTAATCCTTATCTTATTTTGTTTCTCTCTTATTCTTTTTTTATTTAACATCAATAATTCTTAGTTATCATTATTTATTAAGTCATTCTACATTTCTTTTTTTAAGTCTTTTTTTATTTAATAATATTTTTTTATTATATTATGTTAGTCACCATACAGTACATCCCTAGTTTTTTATGTAAAGTTCGATGATTCATTACTTGCGTATAACACCCAGTGCACCATGCAATACGTGCCCTCCTTACTACCCATCACCGGCCTATCCCATTCCCCCACCCCCTCCCCTCTGAAGCCCTCAGTTTGTTTCTCAGAGTCCATAGTCTCTCATGGTTCATTCCCTTTCTCTTATTCTTAATTATTATTGTTACTATTATTAATATTTTGGTTGTAGTAGCTTAGCCTTTAGCCTAATACATGCATATCCTCATTTTATGAATTGGAAAGTTGACAAAGACTTAGGATAACAACGTCTAGGTGGTAATTTGTATCTTTGAACACGTGTCTGTCTGGCCGTAAATCCATATCCTTCAGCATCATGAGATACTGCCTGCCATGTGATACCTATAAAAATAAATAAACAGAGAGAAAATCACAGGTTGCCAAACTTTCAGATTGACTGGTAAGCTATTTTTGTGTTATGAGAGTAATTTATGGAAAGACAAAGCAGGTGGATTTGGACTGATGAATAGTTTCCTTATATTAGAAAAGGTTATTATTCCATATCAATTTAGAATGAATTCTTATTCCTCTTTCCTCCCTGATAGTTATTTTAGAAACACAATTCTGTGTCAAAAAGAAATGCCAACTAGCCATTCTTCTTTGGTAGTGGTTTACTATCTTTGTTCATTTCTAGGATTCTGTACAGATACCCTAAACCTACAATGGGTTCCAAGAATTTACGAGAACTAGATAATTTGGAGAACATCGTCTAGACATGAGAGAATGGAGATGAGGAAGACTGAACGTCAGTTACTCAGACAAGTTACATCTTTTCATCCCAATTCACATTAACTATATGACATACTGAACAACCAACTCACACTCAATTTTAGCTTATTAACTAGAGATTTTTTGCGTGGTTTTAAATTTATGTTAAAATATTATAATTATTAAGATATGGTTATCATTACCTCCTTTATATTTAAAAAAGAAAAAAAAATTCCCTGAAGTATGTGTTAAAGTTAAATTAAATGTTTAATTTTCAATGATAATCCTAAAATGTGTTTCAAGAGACATCATCCCTTCAAATTTATCAACCATTTTTTTTGTAGTTTAAAGTTTTTGTTTAATAATGTAATGGATAAATAATTATTTCTTTTAAAGAAATTACTAACTTATTGTATTTTCACATAGATCATTATATACTGGCATATTTATTTTTGATTATGGTTTAAAATATATATAGGTCTATGTCTATATATTACTGTATACCTAATTCTTCTATTAAATATCACAGTGTAAATACTTTTAATGTTTTGATTCGTTTCAAAATGATATAGTAAAATTGAATTATATAAATATTCCAGAGTATTGTCCATTATCTCCCTGTTAATCTTTACATTATTTGTCTTTCTCTCTTCCATCCTAACTTGTTATGTTGTTGAAAACATAAAAGGGGGATGTGGAGTCTAATATTGTAATTGCAATGTATACATATATCATATCATCACATTGTACACAAAATTACACAATGCTATAGGCCACTCATATCTCAACAAAACTGAAAAAATGCAGTACCAGCCAAAACAATTTTTAATCCAAGTTTAGCGAGCCTTGAACCCCGTCTGTGGATAGTGTGGGACTTGCTCAATGAGGAGACGGCATCTCACTGTTTGCATGTCATAGACAGCTTGCATGTGCACAAGGAGCCCCAGGTTTTCATTTTGCTCTGGGCCCTACAAATTACTTAGCCGGTCCTGCATGCATTTGGGTGGAGTACCTGTGTAGAAAAGTAGAGAGGAGGGCTGATTCTTCTAAGTATTCAGCAAAGAATCTGTATTTAATAATGGTGAGTGGTATCAGATGTTATTAAAATAAAAACAGACTTTGAATTGAGTAGTTAAATAAAACCCTAGATCAAAGTGTTATGAAGTGAAAAAGATATATTTTTTACTCTTCGATAATGTTAATACCCTAACATTTGTGGTAATTTGAGTTACCCAACGGAAATAATTCTGGAACAATTACTGCTTATTCTAATAAAGCTCTACTTGGGGAAAAAATGTAAGAAAAAAATTTAATGTTTTGAAACTGACTTTTAGTTTTTTAGAGAGGCATCTTCTGAGATGTGGTGAAGGTGAGAAAGTAGTCAAGGGGATCTGAATTCTGCACTTTGGCCTGGAGATCATACCTTGATATATAAGGCCATGACACAGTAAAAAACGCATGTGGAATTGGAGGGTACTTTAAAATACTAGCTATGTCATTTCTATGCTTCATGACCTTACGCAAGTGGTAAGTTTCCCCTTGCTTGGTTGAGAAGTTGACTTAGTCATGCCAATTCCAAGGTAGCAAACCCATAGCCATCACACATTTTTTATTGTCTCATATGATGCGGGCTTCTTGAATGTCTGAAATTATTTTAGTTTTTCCTGACTTTAAACAACTGTGGATTTCAAGTACAAATACAGATCACTGGCTTCTTCTAAAAAATAAGAAGTTTTGACAACATTGGGTTAGCGTTTTAACATGACAGGAGTCACCGGGAACTCATACCTGTCTGCCTTACAGAATATGTACGTTCTCCACTTCGAAAGAACCTCAACACTTCTCTTACTTTCCCCATCCCCTTCCTCCACATGCCTGCTTACTGTGGACAGCTCTGTTTTATTCCTAACCCACTCGGAAGGATTGAGAAGGTATTTAGACAAATAATAAAGAGAATACACTCGGCCCATATTTGATGCTAAATAAAAGAAAAACCCCCCAAACGAGGAAAATTGTTTTGTTGCCACTAGTGATAACCTGGATTTATAGTATATAATCACCATAAAAACTCTGTGGATGAGATGCTATTCTCTCCATTGAACAAAGAGTAAACCAAGTCGGTTATGTAGATTACCCAAGTAAGTCCACAGAGCCAGTAAGTGCCAGCGAGAGGACTGAACCCACCATGTCTGGCTTGAGAGTCTCTCATTCAAGTTCTGCTATTACTACACCCAGTCAATGCAGTAATTAGGAAAGTGGAATTCCAAATTATGCATAATGTTAGAATACTCTAATGTGAAACAAGTATTAAATTGAATCTTATGAATTTAAAGTAAGGGAATAAATGTAAACGGAAGGGTCTTTATCAAAGACATAATTCTTATTCTATAAAATCTATATGTAAATTAAAGACAAAAATACATATTACTGAATAGGAGTGGGAGAATATCTAATTCTGTTAAGCACTGAGATCTTAATATGTACATACCTCATAGATTATCATAATAGATTCATAAAGATTTTGCATATAATCGTGCATAAAAATGAAATAGGCGGCTTGTTTTAGGAATGAATTCTATTAAGCTTTTTATAATGATTGTGGTTGTACTTTCTAATATTTCTTTTGACTGCGTCCCCTACCCTATCTTTCAGCATGATTAAATAAAGGGTTTTCATTGTGATTTTAATCTGTTTTAACATAAGTTTCCATCCCAACCTACTAAAAATTTGTTAACAAAATACAGCAGCAAGAGAGAATATGTTTCCAAAATTTAGTATGGAAAGTTTAGGCAGTAAAAGCTTAATTGCCTGAGATACATTAGAATTCCTAGTATTTTGGCATTTGGCAATATAAAAGCAATCCTCAAAACCCTAACAGGCTGGTCTCTGTGGTGTGTTCACTTCCTGCAGGAGCAGATCGTTTTCATGAAGGTCAATAGTGGAATGGCTGAACTATTTTAACAAGACAAGTTGCCTCAGTTCTGTCTCTATTGTTTTTTTAAGGAAATCCTATCAACAGATGGTAGGAGTAACTCCTGTATACTAATCATTATTGGATTCTTCCCCATTTCCTGTAGTACAGGTCAAAAGTCAATCAATACATTTTGTTCTGAATATCTCAAAGAATTTCAGTCTTTTTTTTTTTAAAGATTTTATTTATTTATTTGACAGAGATAGAGACAGCCAGCGAGAGAGGGAACACAAGCAGGGGGAGTGGGAGAGGAAGAAGCAGGCTCATAGCGGAGGAGCCTGATGTGGGGCTCGATCCCGGAACGCCGGGATCATGCCCTGAGCCGACGGCAGACGCTTAACCGCTGTGCCACCCAGGCGCCCCAAAGAATTTCAGTCTTAATTAGATCATTCATAATTTGCACAGAAGTGAAGCATTAGCAAGTTCATGTTAGTGGTCAAGATATGTAAGCGAAAAACTTAACCCTGATGATATCACAGAAAATTAAAATAATAATACTGTTTAAATCAGGCCAAAGGAGAAAAGTGGTTATTAGGAATTCAGTATGAGCTCATCTACAATATACTGCCCGATTATTGCACATATAGTAAAAGGAAGATTTTTTTTTTCTTGCATAAGCCAAGGAGGCAGTATTTTAATTAATAAGTGAAATATATTTTCATGAATACATCTTAAGTAGAAAGCCTGTTTCATACTAGTTCTAAAATGGATTACTTGACTTCCCAAATCATTACCAAATAATGGTGGAATAAACAGTGAAATTCCTGACCAATTTGTGTATGTTGACAAGTGAGACTGCATTGTTATTATTGTCTCCTTCCAACAACCATTGTCCTAATCATCCGAAACATAAAAAAAAAAAAAAAGAAATAAAGAAAAAAAAAAGAAATAAGTCTTACAGACTTTCTTGAGAGAAAGAGGAAAAAGAAAATCTATAAGGGGACAAGGGGGGATGTCAGTACAATTTTGCAGTGTGATAGCACAAACGGGAAGGAATAGCACTGTATATTTAGTTCCATTTTGCAGCATAAATGATAGCATTGAGATATATAAAGCCACTACACTTCTGAAAACATGGAAATATTGATAAAATTATAGCGGCAAGTAAATAAAAATTATTTGGTAATTATTATATATCTATCCTACCTTGAAAAACGTAGCTTTCTATTACATCTTGAAATCATACACTAAAAGTCTTCCAACTTTGTTCCTTATTTTTCAGGATTTCTTTAGACATTCTTGATCCTATGCATTTCCAAAAAGTTCTAAATAGCATCCGACTATTAGATCACTTTGATGAAATTAACATCTGAATCATGGTATATCTCTCCACTTTTAAGAATGTCTTTGATTCCTTTCATCAACACTTCATAATTTTCAATGTAGAGATCTTGGTCACATTTTGTTAAATTTAATTGTAATGGTTTTTAAAAAGTATTTGGTAACTTACAGTAGTAAACTATTTTTATTTACTTACAATAGTGATACAGGAAACCAGAGGGACTGCATGAGAGAAAAAGCTGGGTTTTTTTTCCTTTACTTCTTTGCAAGCTTCTATTCTTGCTTCTAGAGCCTGCACCCCTACCCCACCCTATGCATGCCTTGTAAGGCAAATATCATATGTCCTCCTTGTAAGGGACAAGGAGTTGATGATTCTCCAGAATAAGTAACATCTAAGGAAGGACCAGATGAGAATGACCCGATGAAGCTATCACATGTACATTCCAGACCACTGGAGCTACACATCTCAGTGCCAAGAAGCCCTGGCTCCAAGGAGTAACACCTGAGCCCTTGTCTTTGTTCCAATCCATTCCTGGATGTCTGAGAGGATGAGTATACCAGAACTCCATCCTCAGTAAAAAACCCCAGACCCCAAACAAAAATGAGATTCCCTCCTTTCCTTTCTGAGGCTCCTGGACACTCACTCTGTCTGTATCTGTTCTCTCTATATGTTTCTTTCACCTCCTGCTAGCTCACGTTTGCTTTGAAGCCAAGGACTCTCTTGGATGGTCCTGTGGGACACCCCCGCTCCCCCAGGTCCTCAGACCTGGCCTGCTGGCATCAATAGTAAATTACTTTCATTTTCCAATTGTTTACTGTTAATATGTAAATATGATGGGAGTATGAAATTCACTATTGTAAATAAAGTGCATAGTCCATTACCTTGCTAAATTAACTTACTGTTTCCAGTGGCTGTTTTACAGATTCTTTTATGTTTTTTGGAAATAATCATGTCATTTGCAAATAGAGATTTTTTTTCCTCTTTGATTTTTATGCACTTTAATCTTCTTCTTGACTATAAACTCCAGAATAATTTTGAAGTATCAACACCCTATGTTGTACCTCATTCCAGGGGGAAAGAAATGAACCATTCATAGCTTAGTATATGCTATTAATTTCTCATGGATGTTTGATGTTAGATGAAGAAAGTCTACTCCTAGTTTGCTGACATTTTCTTTTTTTTCATGGATGGGTATTAATTTTTCTTTTTCTTTTTTTTTTTTTTTAAAGATTTACTTATTTATTTTTAGAAAGGCAGAGAGAGAGAAAGAGGAGGTGCGGCAAGGCACAGAGGGGGAGAGAGAATCAAAAGCAGACTCCCTGCTGAGCATGAAACTCAGTGCAGGATTCAATCTCAGGACCCTGAGGTCATGACCTGAGCCAAAATTGAGAGTTGGACGCTGAACTGATTGAGTCACCCAGGGTGTTAATGTTTCAAATGATTTTTCTACATCTAGCAAAATAACTTATAGGTTATCCTTTTTTTGGTTAATATGTGAAATATTCTGATTGAATTTTGAATGTCAAAATGATCTTGAATTTCTAGAAAAAATTACTATGCTGTGATATATGACTCTTTTTATATATTCCTGGTTTGATTTGCAAATATTTTATTTGGTATTTTTGAATCTATGCTCATGTGAGACAATGCTCTGTACTTTTTATGTTTGTAATGTTTTTATCAGATTTTATTACTAGGGTTATGATGGACTATTAAAATACATAGAAGAATGAAACTGGACCACTTTCTTATACCAAACACAAAGATAAATTCAAGATGGATGAAAGTTCTAAATGTGAAACAGGAAACCATCAAAATCCTAGATTAGAACACAGGCAGCAACCTCTTTGGCCTCAGCCATAGCAACTTCTTAGTAGACACATTTCCAGAGGCAAGGGAAACAAA
Source organism: Ursus arctos (assembly GCF_023065955.2). NCBI lineage: Eukaryota > Metazoa > Chordata > Mammalia > Carnivora > Ursidae > Ursus > Ursus arctos. The sequence goes on from NW_026622764.1 coordinate 19,734,457, forward strand.
AGCAAAAATGAACTATTGGGACTTTTCAAGATAAAAAGCTTCTGCACAGTGAAGGAAACAATCAACAAAACTAAAAGGCAACCTATGGGATGGGAGAAGATATTTGCAGATGCCATAGCTGATAAAGGGTTAGTATCCAAAATCTATAAAGAACTTATCAAACTCAACACCCAAAAATACATAATCCAGTTAAGAAAGGGGCAGAAGACATGAAAAGCCATTTTTCCAAAGAAGACATCCAGATGGCTAACAGACACATGAAAAGCTTTTCAACGTCACTCATCATCAGGGAAGTAAAAATCAAAACTACGATGAGATACCACCTCACACCTGTCAAAATGGCTAAAATTAACACAGGAAACAACAGACATTGGTGAGAATTGAAGAAAGGGGAACCCTCTTACAGTTTGGTGGGAATGCAAGCTGGTGCAGCCACTCTGGAAAACAGTATGGAGGTTCCTCAAAAAGTTAAAAATAGAGCTACCCTATGACCCAGGAATTGCACTACTAAGTATTTACTCAAAGGATAAAAAAATACTGATTTGAAGGGCCACATGCACCCTGATGTTAATAGCTGCATTATCAACAATAGCCAAGCTATGGAATGAGCCCAAATGTATGTCAACTAATGAATGGATAAAGAAGAGGTGGTACACACACACACACACACACACACACACACACACACACACTGGAATATTACTCAGCCATCAGAAAGAATGAAATCTTCCCATTTGCAATGATGTGGATGGAGCTAGAATGTATTATGCTAAGTGAAACAAGTCAGTCAGAGAAACACAAATACCATATGACTTCACTCATATGTAGAATTTAAGAAACAAAAAAGATTAATATAGGGGAAGGAAAAAGAAAGAGAGCAGAGAAGCAAACAATAAGAAACTCTTAAGGATAGAGAACAAAACCGAGGGTTGATAGAGGGAGGTGGGCAGGGGGATGGGCTAAATGCGTGATGGGTATTAAGGAGGGTACTTGCTGTGATGAGCACTGGGTGTTGGATGTAAGTGATGAATCACTACGTTCTACTCCTGAAACTAATACTACACTATATGTTATCTAACTAGAATTTTTAAATAAAAACTTGAGGAAAAAAGCCAAAAAATTATTTTTCTATTTCTTGAAAGATTTTGTACAGAATGATGGTATTTCTTCTTTAAATGTTCAACAAAATTCATGAAGCAAGGCACCTAGTTCTGGAGATTTCTTTTTGAAATTGTATTTTGATTAAAAAATTCAATCTGTGCATGCATATGTGTGTGTGTACACACGTGGTTGTAAATGGATTGTTTTCTTCTTGTATCAGTAATTTCAATAAATTATATTGTCCATTTCATCAAATTTGTGAAGCTTTATTCATCAAATTCTATCACTCTTTCTACTTTGATAGGATCTATAGCAATAACCCTTCATTCATTCCTGGTATTGATAATTTATGATTTTCTCCATTTTTTATATATAAATTTTGTTAATTATTTTAAAAAGTAAATTTTAGCTCTATTGATTTATCTGTTGCTAATCTGTTTTATTTGCATGGATTTTTTCCTATTATTTATTTTTACTTACTTTGGTTCTGAGTTGCTATTTCATTTTACATTTCTTAAAGTGAAAGCTAAGATTATTAAAATTTAGACAGTTATTTATTTCTACACTAAGCATTTAAAGATGTGCATTTCCTTCTAAGCACTGCTTTTGCTGCATCCCATAATTTTAAAATCTGTTTCAGTTATAATTTAATTCAATGTCTTTCCATTTATTGTTCAGATAATTCTTGTTTTTATTTTATTTCATTTTTTTGCCCAGTTTTTCTATAACATCAAGAGTGAATAGTATTAGTCAATTTATATATATATATATATATATATATATATATATATATATTTTTTTTTTTTTTTTTTTGGGGAAGTGATTTAAATTGCTTTTCTATTTATTTTCTATTTTCACATGACATGAAGAATGTTAGTATATTTAACACATATGCCTCAAAAAAGAGCAGTAAATGTCCAAGACAGAAAGCAGGGTCAGGTAGATAAGATGTCTACTTCAACACTGGATGTACTGGTAACAAGCCGGTAGAGTGTTCCACCATGTTCCTACTCTGACAGTGACATGGCATGAAGAAGCAAGAGGCCCTCGACTCCCAGGATTCCTTGAATGCACTTGGAAGAGTCACCTTCCTAGTTTGGACTCAGAGCTGGCAGATATCCAGCTGCAGCAGGAGCCCCAGGCAGATGATAGCTGGGATGTAGGTGTTTGGTGACTCTTTCAGAGATGCCAAAGTGAAGATAGCACCATCTGCTGGGACTCAGGAGCTGAGATCTCCTCAGAAAGGGCAGAGCTATGAGCCAGGGCATGGCAGGACCTAAGGGAGGGGGGAGAGGGACTGGGAGGGGAGGGGAGGGGGGAGAGGGAAAGGGAAGGGGAGGGGGAGAGCTATATATTTTGAAACACTATTAAAATGAGCATACTTATTTATGGTTGTTTGGTGTTTTTAAATAATTCATATTTTATCATTATGAAATGTCCTCAATCATTTCTGATAATGTTCTGTATTTTGATATTAATATCCAACTCCAGCCTTCTAATATTTACTGTTTGCGTGTCATATCTCTGTCTCTGTAAATATTTTTCAAGTGTCTGTGTTCTTACGTTGATGAGCATCTCTAGTAGATAGCATAGAGTTGGGTCTCACTGTTTTAATCATTCTTTTAATATCTATTAATTCAAGTGGATAGCCCAGTAATATTTAATGTAATCATTCCTGTATCTGGATTTAGGAATGCTTTTTTTCTATTTGTTTCTGTTTGTCCTCTCTGGTTTTCATTCTTCTGTATTTTTTTCCTATATCAACATGAATTATTTTAACATATTTTTTCATTCTTTTAAATTTTTCTATTAGTGTTTAGTTATACCTCTGTACTGTTTTCAGTGTTAGCTCTAGAGTTTGTATCATGCACTCTCAACTTTTTAAATTTAAACTAGGGTAACATTATTTATTATTAAAATGAGCAAACCTAAATACACGTATTTTTTTTTTCCTCTAAGAATGTGTTTTATTTGAACGGGTAATGTAATTTTTGTTTATTCTATATTGACTTATTTTTCTAAGTGAATATGTAAATTTGTGATATATAGCAAATAATTAATGTATGAGTAAAAAGTGCTGTAAATAAAATACAGTTAAGATAGAAATTGATTTCCAAGTCAAAATTACTATAATTTGGGATAGCAATAGTATTCTTTTTTAAATATAACCTTTTTTTGGGAATATTTTACTTGACCCTATTTAAATTCTTTTAATCCTTCTGTTGACCTTTATGAATAATTTGTTCATTGCCTTTATTGTCCACAAAATAATGGGTCATGATATATGTAATTGTAACAAAATTGAGTATACAAATTACTATCCTTTTGAAAGGACGCCATTGGTGAAATTATTCTTTTTAACATTATTTATTTATTTTAGAGAAAGAGAAAGAGAGGGTGAGTTGTGGGGGTGGGGGAAGGGCAGAGAGAGAGGAAGAGAAATCCTTAAGCAGACTCCTGGCTGAGCGTGGAGCCCAACATGGGCTCAATCCCAGGACCTTGGGATCATGACCTGAGCTGAAATCAAGAGTCGGATGCTTAACTGGCTAAGCAAGCCACCCAGGTACCCCGATGAAAATATTTTCTATACCTTATTATACAATAAAAAATTCCAGTTTGTTTCAAGCATCTGAAGTTGAAAATAATACACATATTAATCACATCTTTAATTCAACAAAATCATCTTTGCTAACAGCTATGTCTCATGTTCTTTGCTGAGTGTTAAAAATAGAACACTAATAAAGAATTTGTTTCTGACCTATATGGTTTTCAATATAGTAGGGATAATACACGAGCATAAAAGAATCAATTTTGATATAGGAGAAGTTAGGCTACACAGAGTATGTAATCTACACTGAATAAATAGGAATGTTTCATATTATTTTAAAATTTTATGTAGGGAAACATGGCTAGATGAATATATTACCTGGACAAGTAATAATATCATATCTTGCATAAGGAACTCTCAATAGATGGAGACATTTCCAAAGTGTCTCTGTCTTAATATTAATATTCAGTGAGACTCTCGACCTCAACAGGTTTATTATTTATCTAGCAAATTATGTTCAGAGATTTTTGTTTGTTTTTAAAAATAAATTAGACATTTCTTTGTTATTTAGATTATGCAAGAAAACTGGAGAAAAATAGATTCTTAATATAAATAGAAAAAAACAAAATGAATTTTTGTGTTTATATTTAATTTAATACTCATTTTGAAAAATATTTCTGTTCTGATTTGTTTTGAAAATAGATTCAGTATGTGAACTAAAATAGTGCTTATTAGCATAACATTAATATTTACCAACATAGACATAAAAATATGTTTTCCTTTAGGGATTATGTTTTATCATGCTGAGATATCTAATTTCTGAATTTTTTTAGTGTTTAAGGTTTGAAATTGAACTTTTGTTGCTGCTATTTGTTTGTCCTTGTTCATTTTGTTTTATTGATGCTTATTAAGAGGCATTTTTTTAAAGAGGCATTTTAGATCAGCTACTCCAGCTTCTCCTCTTTTTCTTAACTAGAGAACTTATTTTAAAATGAATCATATTCCCACAACTCATCAGGTTTTAAAGTCATTTTGTCAAATTCATTATTTCTATAGACCCTATTCCTCACCCAATCATGATCACATAACACCTACAGATCCTTTCTACAAAAACTCCCTAGGTTTTTTCCTGAAAGAAAAGTGGTGTTTTCTGATAGCTGCAAATAACAGGCTTTGGTTCATGGTTTGATTTCAACTTTGTTTTTTAAATGAACATGCTCAACGTCTTTCTTGGAATGTCTTCCTGCACCTGCCTAGAACAACTGGACACAATTGACTTACGCCTTCCTTAGGCAGCTACTCCCACTAATCTTACTTTAACAGAAAAAACAAACAAACAAAACCCAGAGACTTTATAGATTTTTCAACCATCAGCTCTTCTTTGAAAGCTAAGCTTTTACTTTCTGCACCAGTAGATTGCAATCCTTGTCCCCTGTCCTCGCCGTTATTAACATCGTGTAATTTGGTTAAATGAAATCCATATATTGCAATAAAAGGGCGGAAAATGGGGAAAAAATCATATTCAATAATACCACAAGGCTAGCACTGAACTAGAGGGTCCTGCAGCTTTCAATACCTGTCATTACAACACATTTGATATGAGGCTTATAATATAATAATATCAGTGTTTCCGAGTATCAGATATCATTTGCACATTGTCTGCCTTTCCCATTGCATTCCTTTTCTCATGACCTTGAAATACAGATTTCTGCCATAAGTAAACTGACTTCGGTTTTCCGAACACAAAAGATTGTTTCATTGTTGCTTCTGGTTTTTGTGCCTTATTCCCCACCTGCTTCTTTGTCTAGTGAAAATATACTCCTTTTTAATTCTCTACTCAATGGTCACCTTCCTTATGATGTTTTATTTAAAGTCCAAGCAGATTCTCCCTCTACATAATTTTTTATTCTCCTTGCTCCTTACACAGTGTAGTTCTGAGCGGCCGACATAGAGCACCCCTTCTTTTTTCTGTTATTCACAGATAACTGAGAAAAAAGCAGGAAAAGCAAATAGATGGAGAGAGAAGATATCCTTTAATACTGATGAAGCCGATTGGAGACACACACAGCTTTGGCTATGGAGCCAATGAGCTGGATAATGTATTTCTTTAGTGTGACACATTCTCTCAAAGGGTAACTGACGAAGCCAGATACGCAAAATGCCTTTGCCAGGGAGAGTTGCCGTGGTTAACTTGACACAAAGGGCAAGCTAATATATTCCACGTTATCTGCAGGCAGCAGGATCTAAAAGAGAGAGGGCCTAGGAGGACAGACCCATGCAGACTTTTCCTTCTCCTAAACCCAACAATCAAATAAGTCAAAGTAGAGGAATTCACAAGCACCAGTGGAAATTAGGGACTGTAAAGAATGAGGAATGCAAACTCAGTCCTAACATTCCACACCATGGACGAGATCGGCTAGGTGGAGATAGATTTAAAATTAGGAAGGGCGAAATCAACCCTCTCCAAGATCAACAGCTTGAAATATGGCAGACTTTCATCCACTGCGAGAGGCCAGTGCAGCTGGGAAAAGCTGAGGATGTCCTCGCAAGACAATTTCTGTCGCTCCATCTGTCTCTTGGGGCACAGAGCTCACTTTGGAGGGGCAGAATGAGGCAGCTCTCATTGCAAAGTATCAATTTCATCCTGGGAAACCTACATCTGAGCCTCCCACTGCTTTTGCTCAAAGACTGCTAAATCCTATCCTAGTTTATACAAGAAGACAAAAATGTTTCTTTTTGCAAATTTCACTCATTTTAATTGTGTCCTTTGACAACTGGTCAGGAACTAGGGCCTGGATACTATGTAGTTTGTCTGGTTCATTGGCTACACCACCTACAGCTAATACCTACATACATACCCACTCACACATAGCAGGCAACACACCTTCTTTCTTCCACGGGGGCCTGCGCTCGCCTTGAGTCTTTGCAAGCACTGTGGCTACGAACGTGTGCGTGCTAGTGGTGCGGCCTGTGCTGTGGCGCCTTGGAGACTCACTGGCAGGGAGGGCAGAAGAGGCTGTGGCTGAAAGAGACTATGAACAGCTTAGAGATGAGTTTCCTGAATAGCACGTATGGACATCTAGTTATTTCACAAATACTGTTTTTAAAAGATTCTATGAAGCAATCGTCTTTGAATATTGTGCACTGGGCAGGCTCTGTGCTGGACATGGGCACACCATAGTGAAGAAAACAATATGCAAAATGCAATGGAATGACTATGTTCCCCTAAAATTGATATGTCAAACCCTAACCTCCAATGTCATCGTATTAGGAGGCGGGGTCTTTCGGAGGTGATTAGATCATGAGGGTGGAGACTTCGTTAAAGGAATTCGTGTCTTTATAAAAGGGACCCTCAAGAGCTCTTTTGACCCTTCTGCCATGTGGGGATACAAGTTTTCTGTGAACAAAGAAGTGGGCCCTAACCAGACATCAAATCTGCTAGTACCTTGACCTTGGACTTCCCAGCCTTCAGAATTAAGAGAAATAAATTTCTACTGTTTATAAGCCACCTAGTCTGTGGTCTTCTGTTCTCGCAGACTGAACTGAACAGACTGAGACGCACAGTGAATAATCTCTGCCCTTACAAATTTTTTATCCACGTGGGGATACCAGTATTTTAAAAACTCTTTTTTTTTTTTCTTTTTCAGTGGTACAAAGTGCATGAAAGAAAGTAAAGTGATATGAGAGAAAATAGTGAAAAAGATGAATTCAGTTGGGAATCCAGAGAATACCACTCTAACAAATTACATTTGATATTGAGACATTAGACATGAGACACAGATGGCGGAAAGTCAGTCTATCATAGAGAGAACCACTTTACTCCAGAACGACTGTCTTCTAGAAATACGAGGTTCAGTGCGACGCTGCGGTTATGGACGCAGGTACCAGATATCTTGGTCAACTTCTTTACATAATTAATGGTCATAAAACTCCAATTACCCTTCACTGAGCTATAAATTGCTCCAAAAATCTGCGGAAAGTGACACAGGGCAAGAACAAAGAGAAGAACAACCAAAAACAGAACAGGCATGTAAAAAATGAGACGCTTTAGAATAATCTTGAGTGTAGAATATGAAAGTAAAAGGACTTGAGAAACGTGCACTTAAAGAGAGTTAAACAAACTTGTGGCATAAAGTAAACGGATTAATATTCTGTAAAGCTTCTGGTTATCACCTACATCGAATATTGTATGGGTTCCACAAATGTTAGGTGAAAACTGTCCCATCATTAGTTTTATTCTTTCAGCCAGTTCTTCCTTCAGAAAAGCACCCCGAAAAACAGTAACGTTAGTTTTAGAGAGCTATGTTTATTATTGCAGATATGATAAACTGAGCGTTCAGTCATTAAAATAAACGCAAGATAGGAAAAACTCTGCCAGGTCGCTTGAGGAAGGAGAGTATTCCTAAAGAGTTGGACTCAATACTGAATTTTTAGGAAGTAAATGTGATGAATGTTCATATAAGCTTGGGCAGGGTCTTTCAATGCAGATTCAGAGAGAAAGAAAACGCAAATATCTATTAAATAGACACAAAAATGAAGTTAGCTGAAATCATTCAGTTGGTTTGGTAGCATCATTTTATATTTTATTTTTTATGTGTATAAACAGTTTATTCAGTTCGTTATAGTGGGCAGGTTCCCAGCTAAATGCGCAGACACAACTGAGGCACTCCTGGTTTAATACAGAAGCCAGTAGGTTACATGGGACTGGGCATCAGGCAAGGAGGGAGCACCAAGGTTTCAGACTCAGACCTGGCTGGAGCCCCTGAGCCTCGGGTGGGCTAACGTCCTAACTGTTGCTTCCTTCTCACAGCTGGGCGTCCTACAAGACATGTCTTCAACGTTACATCATTTCGGTGATGTCCGGGGAACAGATACTAAAGAAACCGAGGCTGTGTTCTGGTGCACCTCAACTGTTGTTGCTTTGTGAGTCACACGCTGGCGTGCAAACAAGAATTTCAGAATACTTTAGTAACCATGGGTCAGAGTGGTAATATTTCCGTATTCTTCCCTCAGTGCCTCCTTCCCTGTTTTCCTTCTTGCTTGAGTGCCCATCTTTAAGCCACCTGCCCTGATGATGAAAGTCTCACATACACAGCAAGTCTCTCAGATGACAAAGCTGTTTCCAGCGCAGCATCTGGTGAAGTCTATGACATCGAAGGAAGGCAGTGTCTCTGGTTAGCAAGCCTCTGTGAAAAGAGTCACCCACCCCTGGCCAATGCCTATGTGAAAGCAAAATTTAGGGGACAAATTTAGAAAGTAGAATATGGATGAAAATAAGAAACAAACTCCAAAAAGCTGTCATCTCAGGGGACTGGGTCAGATAATGACCTGTTCACAGATAGTCTCACTTGAAGTCTACCATATTATTGTGTTTTGATAGCATCAGTTAAAAACAAAACAAAACAAAAACAAACAAAAAACATCAGGAACTAGAATATAACACACTTCTTATTGTTTTGTATTTACTTGTCTAAACTTAACACTAAAGACTATATGATTGATGATTGGTTATCAAACTTGTTGGGAAAATTCTTGAGAAAATGACTTATTTTTTCTTTGATCTATAAGAGGCCATCAGTGCAGAGAACAAATCTAAATCGGCTGACACAGAAAGTAAGAGGGAACAGGATGTCATTGTCACTTTTTTTGTGTTTTTGTTTTTTTCTTAATTAGAAGAGATATTGGACACAAGGAAAAGGATAGTGTTTCAGAGGTTAGCTCCAGTTAGCTCCAGTCCTTGCTACTGGCACATGGCTAAATCTGAGAGCTAACTCCATGCAATGGAAACGATCAGGTAGAAAAAGCATGACTTGACACCATATCATGGTCAAAAATAAAGAGAATGAGAACAGTAATAGAATCTCGGGTGTTGTTTGGGGGAGAAAATTTTGTTCTAGAATGTGGAAGAAAACTTTACGACCCAGGAATTAGCACAGAAGTCAGCACCACAGGAATTCCTGCTGGTCGAGAGTGTTTAGCCTCCCCAGATTCTTGCTCCCAGGCATCAAGGAGGTGAGAAAATGAACTAATCTGAGTTTATTCATCCCTCTCCAGGATGAGATTGATGAGAAATAGCTGGAATCTGCTCTGTGTCAGAATGAAAAGTACCAGTTAAACTTGTTAGAAAATGCTCATGTGCAGGAAACAATCTCCTATATACAATCAGAAAAAAAAAATACAAATATGTGTGTACAAATGCAGATCATGTATCATATATTTACACACTCACGCACACACGGAGTCTATCTTCATTATTCATGGATTCTGTATTAGTGAATTCAGCTGCTCACTAAAATTGATGTGTAATCCCTGAAACCAATACTCACAGTACGTTCACGGCCATTCTCGGTCCCTTGCATAGCAGCAAAAACAGGAGTCACCCAAACGCACATTCCCACCTGAGCCCCAAGCAAGTCACACTCTGCCTTTCTGAGTTAGCTCTCATGTTTTAACGTCATTTCCTATTCGTGCCATGCCTTTCACATTTTGTGTTTTTTTTTTTTTTAACTTTTTATTTATTTATTTGACAGAGAGAGACAGCCAGCGAGAGAGGGAACACAAGCAGGGGGAGTGGGAGAGGAAGAAGCAGGCTCATAGCGGAGGAGCCTGATGTGGGAGGAGCCTGATGTGGGGCTCGATCCCATAATGCCGGATCACGCCCTGAGCCGAAGGCAGAGGCTTAACGCCTGTGCCACCCAGGCGCCCTCACATTTTGTGCTTTTTGTTGGTTATTTTGTTAAATAAATAATGTTTAATGTTTAAAATGGCTTGCTAGCATACTGCTGACGTGCTACGCGGGGCTCCCAAGCATAGGAAGTCTGGGAGACACGTTATAGAGAAGACAGTTGTGTTAGGTAAGCTTCATTAAAGCACGAGTTACAGTGCTATTGACATCAGTTCAATGTTAATGAACTGAAAGTATAGCTTCAATAGGGTGTCTTTAAACAGATACACACTAAAACAAGGTTATGCATTGATCACTTGACAATAATGTTGTGACATCGCCAGCATCCCATAGGCTGGTCACGTGCTATCCCATTCTTTACATTTCCTCCCCGGTAGAAATCACTATCTGTAATTGTAAAACAATATGTAAGCATTATATTTTATGTCATCTTATAAACAATATAAATGTTATAATTAATATTTTTATATTTTATTTTAAATAATATATTAATAATATTAATAATATATTTTGTAATATACTCATCAATGTGTGCAGCAGATCTTTATTTTTCAGGGCTACATTTTATTCCATTGTATATGTACACCTTGCTTTATGTATTCACTCTTATACTAATAGTTATGTGGGTTGTTTCTAATTTGAGATGATTATAATTAATGATGATACAAACATTCTTATACATGTCATTTCTCGTACACAGATATCATGCTTGTCCGTAACTTCGAGGAGTGTTTTGCAGGGGTATGCATATATACAATTTAGGAAATATTATTAAGCAGGTTTCTGAAGCAGTTCTACCAATTCACCCTCCCGACAGCAATATCTGATTTTGAATTGCTCCATCTCCGTACCAACCTTGTTATTATCCATCTTATTTATTGAAGCATTTGCCATGGGTACATGGCTATAACGTATTTGGTTTGAAATTTGATTTCATTGATGACTAATGAGGTTGGGAACATATTCCTGTATTTATTGTGCACGTGAATAGCATCTCTTCTTAGTGATCTCTAAAGCACCGAAAGTATTAATCTACTCTCAAATGGTTTCTATTTCCCTGGTGTCTTTGTCTGCCTAGTTAGCTCCCCAGGGCATTTAAAACTAGATCTTTTTCTTCAGGTATTCACTTTGATTCCTACATAAATGTCGACATGAAATAAGCTAAGCCACAACTACCATTTTAGAGAATTGCTTCTCTTGTCCCCTCTTTCCTACCCACTCTGATTTCCAAGGAAAGGCAGTGCTCAAGATCTCCTCCAACTGAAATACTTTTGAATAAAGTTGGTCAGAATTCCTTCAAGGATGTTTTAATTATAGATTTCTTGTGTTGTCTTATGTACAGCAGGAGGGAAAAAGAGACCAATGATGGTGCCGGAAATGAAACAGCAGATTCGGGATCTGTCAGGAAAAAGGGTCTAGTTATAACATGAAAGGAAATGCCTGATAGAAGCATAGGGTTAAAATTACCATTTTTTTGTGGTGATAACTCTTGGAATTTATTCTCTTAACTTTCAAGTATATACTACAATGTTTTTAACTATATTCACCATGTTGTATCTTAGATCCTCAGAACTCATTCATCTTCTAGCTGAGGTTTTGTACCTTTTGATCAACGTTTCCCCATTTCTCTTGCCCCTCAGCCTGCTAACCACCATTCTACTCTCCATTTCTAGGGCTTCGGCTTTTAAAAATTCCACATATAATTAAGAAAATACAATAGTTGCCTTTCTTTGTCTAGAAAGTATAGATCCTTATTTCTAGTTCCACTAAAATTGTATGTTGATTCAATTATATTGTTACAATATATTTCATTTATTTTTTTATATTTTTGAGGAAAATATCCCCTGGGAAAATAGCTATGAATTTTGTTGCAATTTTGTTCTGTTTTTCAAGGATTCTAGGACATTGAGATGGTCTCTGAAATTTTGCTGAAATATTCCTAAAGTGGGAAGCCTTGAAAACATATCTCATCGTTGCCAAATTTTAAGGAGTATTGTGTACTAGAGCAGACAGAGGGAAAGACAGAGTCCAAGGAGTGCCCAGAAAAGACCTAGTGTGCCATAAAATAAGGCAGAAGTGACCTGCCCCTGCTGAAAATTACAACACAAGTAGCGGTTGAGCCAGCAAAATTGTGGACAAGCAACACCATTCATTCATTTAACACATTTATGAGACCTACATTCATTCACCAACTGTCTTACTCATTCTAGCCACAAACTCCTTACCAGGAATATGAAGCCTGTATGATTTCTGCAGTTTAATGAAATCAACATGCAAATTATTTTTGATATGTTATTGATAGATTAGTCATAATGGTGATTATATCCTCCATGCAACCTATATACCCTCTATAATTAATACTGTGTGGATATTCTTTAGACAAAGATGATTCACAATTATTCATGAGACATAGATAGCCATCCTCCTGGAAAACATAATATTTTTAAGTCTTTTATGTACTTGCTAAGATGTTTGTTCAACACATCATTCAAAAATAAAAACATTGCAAGTATGGAACACAGTTAATCTGGATTAATTCTTGATACAGATTTATATATGACTTAGTAAAATAAGTTATTTTTTGAAAAAAAAAAGGAGTGATGAAATTCAAGGCAAGAAACACTATAGGCAAATATGAGTGTGTGCACACACATGCATTTTCAGGGAAAAAAATCTGAAAAAAAGACCAAGTAATGTATGTCTGTGTGTATATAACTTTTTGCATACTTAATTATCATGAAAAAACCACAAGTAAAAATGTTATAAATGTAATGATGAATTTTACACATAAACATGTATTTGTTTTGAAATAGAACCAGTATTTGGCTGAAATCTTCCTAAAGGGGGAGCCTTGAAAGTCCATCTCATCACGGCTCAGTTTTACAGGAGCATCGTGTACTAGGAAACACTTTACAACTTTATGTCATGAAATGAAAGTGGACTGTGGTAAACACCGACTTCAAATCCCTTATGGGCCAAGCTTTTTTTTTGTTCCAGCATATTACTGTACACGCATTTGATGGTCATTTAATATTTTTTGACTATGGTTAATGGTATTGTATAAGAGGAGAAATGACAGCAAAAATAAATAGGTCTTTCACAGAACGTTTTTTTTTATCATTTATTTTGTTTTGTTTTGGTTAAAATTCTATACTAATGTTACTCAGCAGAGACTCAGAGGCAACATAATCACATACAGAATGACTTACTGTGAACCATATGATCCCTGCACTTCCTGCATGCATAATGGTCTTCCCCACTTTGCAAGCCTAATCATTTCATCAGCATGGACTCTTTTCAGAATTACCTGTTTACACTAATGGCTATTGAGCCACAAAGGGCACATTCCCTTAAGGTGACCCTAAGTCCTCACAGCCAAAGAAGAAAAATCAGTGTGAGATGGCACTAGTGAGAACTAATGACTGCTTATCCAGACACCCTGGGAACATCAACATCATGATGCTACTTATTAGATAGACCCCATGACATCAATAATGACACTAATAATAGCTCTGACCTACATAGAGCTTGTTTTTTCTAAGTTGATATGAATGCATTATATAAAGGATGGCTAAATTCATATTGGAGTAAAGTTGCAGAGTTATATCTTGAAGGATTAATCTGTGATTGCCTGTTCTATTTTCCTCTTGCTCCTTATTCTCACCACAAATCCAATCCTGATGTATCTTCTTGTCCTAACCCACACTTATATGCTGGATCAAAGATTCAAAGAAAGAAAGAAATGGCCAACTGGACTTCTGAGAGAGAAATATTTATATTTTTGCAAAAATGTTTCCTCCCCTAGACACTAAATATGACTTAATTTGGGGAAAGAAGAGAAGTCATTAGAAGAGTGGATTAGAGTGGAGAAAAAGATCTATTGGGTCAGGAAGCTATAGGGGAGCTGAAAGGTAATGGATGTATTTTCAATCAATGAGCTCCACTTAGCTAGAGGGGAGGCTTGCTGCCACCAGGCCTCTGGTAGAACCTTAGAGACACAATAGTCATGCAAGCTGCGGGCATCATCCCTCTCCAACAGTAAGTGGTATTCATGGGCCACAGGGGTGGGACTTCTGTTCTGAAGGAAGCCAGAAGAAATATTCCCTGTGGCTTAGGAACTAGAATAAATAAAGCACTGATGAAGAAAAAACAATAATGTGGAAAAAAATTGATAAGATTGGTGAACCCTGACTAATGTCATCAAAGAGAAAGAGAAGAGCACAAATAAGCAAAATTAGAAATATCAAGGAAAAAGCAACTATGGACACCAAAGAAATTCTTAAAAATCATAATTATCTCAATACAATTCAAAATAATTAAAATTGAAAACATAAGTTAAAAGGATTGTTTCTAGAAAAATGTAATATTCTTATCTCTAAAAAATACAACTTAACCATGCTCTAATAGAGTAAAAGAAAAAAAAGATTAAGTATATGTATTCACATGAAAAGATAAAGAAAGCAGAATGAATAATGGACAGAATTAATACCAAAACATCATGTGAGACAATGTTTGCACGTCATACTGATAATATCATAATTAAACACATTAGACATACATAGCTATGCAGCAAAAATGAGAGCAACATTTTCTTAATGCAGGAGATAGAGGGTATAATAGAAACACAACAAAATCAAAGATTGTAATGCACCTCATTCACTCCAATATGATTCAAGAGGGCAAGAACAAAAATTAATGAAGACTAGAAAATCTAAGGAACCTTATCTATAAGGTGGACCTAAAAGATTATATGTGTGCATACCATAATTATCATGAAAAAACCACAAGTAAAAATAAATGTTATAAAGTAGTTACAGCAACATGTTCTGAATCCATTGCAGTAGAATTAGAAAATGAAGAAGACAAACCACACTTTAATGTTTTCTAGAAAAGAGAGATAATTGAAATACTAATATCAGAAACTCTGAGATACAGATACACTGATGCTCAGAGAAAATTCTATATTTTATATGGTTATATCAATAAAAAGTAAAGAGTTAAACCATCTGGATAAGTATGCAACTCAAATTATTGAAAAAAAGAACACAAATATATGGATGGAAATAAGAATGACAAAACAGTAAATATAAATGAAGAACACAATGAGTTAGGAAAGAGTGTGATAGTTAGGAACTAGAAATCTAGGTTATATGAAAAATAAAAGTAAGATAGACAAGTCCTAGTTAACAATCATGAAAAAAGAGTATTTATATACAAATTTAGAAAATATATAGAAAAAAATAATTATATAACTGAATAATTTTTTTAAAGTATAAATTATAATTTTGACCTATTCTATAGCAGTGAGAATACAGAATCAATGCCAATAGGTCCATTATAGTAATTTTATTGACAACATACTTAATACTAGACTGTAGCTAGAGATATCTTCAGAAAGAAAGAACTTCACAACAATCCTAGGTTGTGGGTTTTGAATGATTAGAACTTTGCATTTTCTGGGGTACCTGGGTGGCACAGTGGTTAAGCATCTGCCTTCGGCTCAGGGCGTGATCCCGGCGTTATGGGATCGAGCCCCACATCAGGCTCCTCCGCTATGAGCCTGCTTCTTCCTCTCCCACCGCCCCCCTGCTTGTGTTCCCTCTCTCGCTGGCTGTCTCTATCTCTGTCGAAAAAATAAATAAAATCTTAAAAAAAAAAAAAAAGAACTTTGCATTTTCTTTTTACTTTGCTGCTAATTGAGTTGTAATAGGTTTAAAAAAGATTTCTACATCTGAAAATCATTTATACTTTTATATATAAATACGTTTCCCTTTTAGGATATGTAAATCAATTTTGTTATGAAATAGCAAGACATTTTAAGGAAGCTGGAGTTTTCAAGGGTTGCTGCTGAAGTGCTCATAAAACCAAGAGCAAATGGGAATTTTAATGGCTCAGAGCTTCCAAAGAGCATGGGACAAAAGGAAAATTGGCTTTTTTCAAATGTTTTCCTCCATGTTACACACTTTGTTGCACATATGTGCGTGGTTATTTACTGGACTGGGAGAGGTTTCAAACCACATCAAGCCTTGAGATCAGCTATCCCAATCCTAGAGCTTATAACCATGTTTCTCAAATCAGCTCTTACTCATGCTTTGCACTGAGACTTTGCTTACTACTACTTTTGTGATGTGGAACACACAGTAGAATTTGAAAATCTCTACAGATTCTGGACCAACTGTTCCTATTTTATTCCCCCTTGTGCACTAGTGGCTACGTCTGTAACAGGAAATGGTTTGGGTTAGTTGTAAAACAGTCTAGAAATATCGACTGGACTCACGTGATCGACAGGCACCCATTAAGGATAGATTCCAGGATGTACAAGGCCGACTCGAAAGATGAAGTACCCACCTAAAGAACGAATGACACTCAGAATTTATCAAAATGAAGTAAAAACAAGCAGCCTAGCAGTTTGAACCGCCAGGCCTTGTCATCTTTGCCATGTGTTGCCAGTGAAAGCTGGCAGCATTGTCATTTTCATAGTGTTATGTAAAATATGCCTCCAAATGATAAAGTAATTATAAAAATCCCCATGCGCAATTGTTCGTGAGAGCAAATTAGAAGTCATCTCTGGCTGTGGTACATCAATGATTGATTGCCTAAAAAATGTGCTGAGCCTTATGATGCCTGGTTACACTCAGACACTGCAAAACGACTCCTTGAGAATAAGGCTGTGCTCAGAACAGAACTATTTACAGTTGGCAGAGGAGCAATTTCTATCACTACAGAGGCCACATGCTAACTAATTATATCCACAGTTACCCTTTCTCAGTGTTCAATAATTACTGGTATCCCTAGGGGCTCTTTTCAAACCATGCACCTTTTATCACGTCATCCAATATTTGGGATGGAGTCTTTTACAAAGTTACTTTTCAGAAGAGGAGATACATTGTTTAAACATTTACATAGCTTAAAAGAAAAATAATATAAACTAGTATAGCGTGAGAACTCTGTCCCCCACCCACAGTTTCATTAATCCCATACCTACTCTCTAAACCCTGAAGGGAACAATTTTTTAAGTTTCAGGAATTTTTTCTAATGTTTCTTTATGTGAATGAAAAATGTTTTTATTTTCTTCCTTCTTTCACAATAGGCAGTGTATTATGTGTTCTGTTCAACATCGTACTTTTCCACTTAGCAATATGTCCTGAAAATATTTTTAATATTTTTAATATCTTTCTCATTGTTTTCGTATTGCTATTGAATATTCGGTAAGTGGTTATAGCATAGATTATTTTAGAAGATCCCCAAAGATAAATATTCTTTTAAGTTTTTATTTAAATTACTCTTAGTTAATATAGAGCGTAATTTTGGTTTCAGGAGTAGAATGCAGTGATTCCTCACTTACAGGGAACCCCCAGGGCTCATCACAACACGTGCCTCCTTAACGCCCATCCCCCATTTACCCATTCCCCCTGCCCACCTTCCTGCCAGCAACCCTGGGTTTGTTCTCTATGGTTAAGAGTGTTTTTATGGTTTGCTTGTCTTTTTTAGTTTTTTGTTTGATTTTTTTCCCTTTGTTTTGTTTCTTACTGCAAAGAACACTGTAACAAATAAGGATGTACAAACACAGGATAACTTGCAGAAGAAACTTGCAGAATCAAAGGGAAAATTTAATTTAATTTTAATTTTAATGGATGACAAATTCCCCACACTGAGGTTTACATCATTTTGCATTCCCAAAAGCCATGCTGGAGAGGGTTTGATTTTCCACGACTTCACAGATAGGATGTGCTGCCAGGTGTGGATGTCTGCTGATCACACCGGTGAAAAACGGCTTCTCCTTGCAGTTTTGATTTTTATTGGTTGTATTATGAATGAGGTTGAGTACTTTCTCATATGTTTTACTACCATTTATATATTTTTAAGACTTGTCTATTTATCTCCTTTATGTGATTTCTACTAATGAATGGGACATGTGCTCTGCTCTTACTGATGTCTAAGAGCCATTTGTATCTGAAAAATTAACGCTTTATCTGTGATATGTGTTTTAAATTATTTTTTCTAGTTTGATATTTGTTTCTGATTGGAGTCTTTTTTTAAAGGTCGTGTGGAAATATATAATTTTCTGTAGTCAAATACATGAATACTTTGTTATTTCTGGTTTTTTAGTAATGTTTAGAAATACCTGAGCCACTCCAATTTATATAAAAATTTACATAGCATTAGATTTTATGGTTTTATTTTCTAATATATTTGTTTTCCCACAACCAGATTTAAAAGTACATCTGTGTCACCACTGATTTGAGATTCTAACTTAATATATGCTAAATTACTGCAAGTCTTTGGGTCTGTTTTTGGAATTTATATTATGTTAAAATACTGTCTATTCATTTGTACCATGTAATACTAAATTGGATGAGGACATTCCACCCCCTTTGCTGTACTGTTTCAGAAGATTTTTATAGTATTTTTGTTTATTTTTCTCATAAATTTTAAAATTGCCTAATTTCAGAAATGTGTTAGGTTACATTTGAATGTATTAATAAAGAACTAAATGACATTTTTGTGATGTTTATTCTTTCTCTTGAAAATGATAGGTAGCTTTTCCTCTGTTCAGATTTAATTTTGTGTTATGCAGAGGTGTACTAAAGTTAATTTTGTTTGTTTCAGTTTTTTATTTAAATTCTAGTAAGTTAACACGTAGTGTAATATTCATTTCAGAAGTAGAATTTAGTGATTTATCACTTACATACAACACCCAGTGCTCATCACAAGTGCCCTCCTTAATATCCAACTCATTTAGCCCATCCCCCTGCCCACCTCCCAAGTGAATTCTTATTTAATCCAAAACATTTCTCATTAAGTTTATGTCTAGATGCAAGTTATGTCTAGATGTTTTAGCTTTCATTGTTTTCCTCCATTACATTTTCAAATTAAGTTTATATAGGAGAGTTAATGATGTCTGCATAATAATTTTATACTCCAGTAATTTAGTGAATTTATTTGTGGTCACAATTTTTAACTGATCCTCTTAGAATAGATAAATAATATTTAAAATTTGATGTTGATAAGTGCTTAGATATGATAGTTATAAAACCTGCTTACACTTTTATACATATCACATCATTCTACTGGATAAAAGTCTATAGGCCATCATATCCAATATTAAATATAGAAACATCTTGGTTATTCTTTTGTTCCTGATGTTAGTGGGACTGCCTAAAATTAAACCAATTAAATATGATTCTGGCTTAAGGACTAATACAGACATACACAGAAAGGCACACACAGATATTTGCATTTATATATGTAAAAAGTATATGTTTGTATTGCGCAGATATAAATATATACATACCTTCATGATGTGTAATTTAAATTGCACATATATGTATATATATTTATGCATATATATATACACACCTACATGTATACATATATACACACTTGTACATATATATACATTTATGCACACATATCTATACACATACATATAATGCAAATAATTATTTGCTAATTCTAGTTTACTTAAGGGCTTTATTTGTTGATTAAGATGTATTCTGATTTTTGCCAAATGGTTACTAAGTATCTATTCAGAAAATTCATGCTTTTAGTCCTCAGATCCATTATTATTATAAATTATATTTAAATATTTCCTCATGTTTAACCCTTCTTAAAACATGAATCTCTATACTTTTACATTATGTAGGGTACTTATTTGTATATTTATAAATGATACTGCTATTGATCTCTGGTTGCTGCCTCTTTTCCAGTCTGCCAGGTTTTGGTCCTGTGGCAAGGCTGCTATTTTTTCTTAGAGCCATCATTCTCTTTCTTCCTTTGAGAAATTGACAACTCTCCACCAACCCTTTACCGGGGGCCTAGTGATCCTTTAAGAAAAGGCTTATGCCTCTAAGTTCAAGGCAACATTAATAAACACTGCCTCTTTTATTTCTCTAGCACTGAATGCTCTTAGATAATGATACTTTTTTGTGGAGTTATAAAAATAAATTTTGAATTATTCAAGAGATACTATTAAAGCTTTCAAAATACCTGCTATAACTCTGAAATATAATTATCTATACTATCCAATTTTGTTTGAAAATGTGCAATATAAAATTTTAAATTAAGTCAAATGGTTCTGTTGATAGTTCTCTAAATAACTCCACAAGTTTTTTCGTTTTGTTTTGTTTTTTTAAATGTTTAGGGTCCAGGGGTAAATAGAAGAGGCTTACATTAAGCTTCCATGAATGGTCGAGAGTGCAAAACTCTGCAGACTTCAAGCTTGTTTTAAAAAATCAAACAAAATTCCCAGTATAAAATCCCTAGCAAATCTATCTCAGGGCATTCATTTGAAATACTGGTTGAGTAATTTTGGTATAAAGTGATACTAATAATATTTACTTTTCCATCATATTTGAAAGTAAATATGATTGTTGTTTTGTTTTGTTATATTATGTAAAAATTATACATACACACATACATTATACACACATAAAATTATCCATTTATCCATACACTATTTTCAAAAATCACTAATTATAGCCAATCATCAATATCTTCATTCACATTCTTCCATCATTTTTTATTGAAATAAATCCTACATACATTATCTGAACTTTAAATACTGCAGTATGTATCTTTAAATTTATGGACAATTTAAAAATAGCCAGGGTACCATTACTGCCCCTAAAATAATCAACAATAATTATTAATGTCTTAATGATTTAAAATATCCAGTGTTACCATTTCCAATTGCATAACCATTATTAATTTTTTTAATATAAAGAGTTATTTATTTATTTTACAGAGAGTGAGGAGGGGGAGGGGCAGAGGGCGAGGGAGAGACAGTCTCAAGCAGACTCCTCACTGAGCGTGGAACCCAACATGGGCTCAATTTCAAGACCCTGAGATCATGACCCACGCCAAAACCAAGAGGTGACCTTTAACCAACTGGGCCATCCAGGCGTCCTTAACTGTCATTAATGTGTAAAATATAGGTTAATTTTTTTAATATCCAGATCCAAATAATCATCCAATGGAAGAATATAAAAAGTATTTCTCTTTACTTTCCATTCACTGTTGTGTGGATGTTTATTCAATCAACTATTTTTGTGATAAGCATCTGGGTTGGTTCCAGTCTTTTCAATGAAAAATAGTTCTGCAATGAAGAGCTTTGTTCATTTGTCTGTTCATATATTTGACATTTTATATTTAAGATAAATTCCTTAAAGTGAGATGTTGCATCGAATGAGACACAAGCTATGTTGGTAATATTCCTCAAGTCTCTTCCTTGGATATGTAGCATTGGGATTCCCAACATTTCATAGAAGAACTATTTTCTCACCAACAGAGGTTGAGTTTAAACTTTTAGATTTTGTCCAATCCGTCAGGTGAGAATTGATATTTCAATATACTTTTATATTAATTTTTCTTACCATGGAAGGTTGAACATAGTTAGATTCTGTTAAGAACCATTTACATTGCATTTCTTTTTCTGTGAACTGCCTTTTTATTTCTGTAATTCACGTTTTTTAATGCCCTCCCCCATTGGGTTGATTGTGCTTGTGTGTCTATTTTTAGAAGATATTTCTACGGTAGGAATATAACTTCTTGTCTGCGATATGTGACAAAAATGTCTTTTACCAATTAGATTTCTCCTTACTCTGCTTATGATTTATTTTACCATGAACTTGAAAAAAATTTATGTCAATTTATCAAATTTATCTATCTTTCCCCTTAGTGGTTCTGGATTTGATACATGGCTAGGGTGGTTTATTCTTCATTTTCAGTAGTTGTAAGATGATCACAAGCTTTCACTTCTCTCGTTAAAAAAAATGAAGTCTGTTTTTCACCCCTTCAAGCTGGGTTGACTCAGGGGCCTGCAGTGTAATAGCCAATGAAGCATTGGTAAGGGTGACAGGTGCAAGCATAGGCTGAGAGATGCTTGCATGCTGGGAGTTAACCATCTTCCTGCACTGAGACTCAGCCCAGTCCGGACCAGCCGGCTTGATGGTGAGAGACCTGCTACCGCAGCTGACTTTCAGACCTAGGGACAGGCCATCTGAAGCCAGCCCTTCCCCCCGTTAACTCATCATCTGACTGCAGACATGTGATGAAGCCAAACTGAGATCAGTGAAGGCCAGCCCAGGGAAGAAAAAGTGCCAAGCAGAAAGAAGAGCCAAGTGGAATTTATTCATATTTTGTTCCAGTTCTTTTATGTTTTTGTTTTGTTTTGGTTTGGTTTTTGAATTTAACTCTGACCCATTTGAAATTCATCCATACGCAGGAATGGGTTTAATTTTTATTTTGTTGTCTATGGCTAATCCACTATGTCTACATCAATTATTTACGTCTGTCAATACCTCTACTGATCTGAAATGCAAACATGGTCACCAGAGACACATAAAATGGGGAAATTAATTTTCTGAATTTTCTGTTCTGTTGTCAGCCGATCATTCTGCTCATGTGCCAATAACACACCACTGTAAATATATACACTTTAAAATATATTTTAACATCTGGCAGGACTACTTATCCTCTCCTCACTCATTTTTTTCAGTATTTTTCTGTTTACTTTTTTTTTTTTTGGCTTGTTCTTCCAAATAAGTTTTATAATCACGTTATCTATCTCCAGAAAAACAACTCTGGTTATTTTAATGAGTAGCATTAAATCATAAATTGCCTCAGGGCGAAATAATATCTCTTGAGCATTTCTATTCAAGAAAATAAACTGTTTCTCTATTTGTTCACATCTCTTTTATGTCACAGAGATCTCTGGATAAGGTAATTTTATGATTTTCCTTGGGTAGGTTTTGGATATCTTGTTCTGGTGTGCTTTTTTAAAAAAAATATGACTCAATTTTCTCTATAATAGGATGTTCTATAGGCAGAAAATACATGAAAGAGGTAAAAGGCTTTCAATATTTTTTACTAAGAGGAAAGGGAAATAATGTAAACCTAGGATAATGTAATTATTGAAATAAAAAGGAGGTAACCCACAAGCAATATTCAGGTTAAAAAATGATGTCTCATTTAACTTAAAGATGGTCTGATATTCACAAGGGGGCAAATCTTTTTTGGACATCAAGTAGCATCAAAAATGGTGCTGAGGATAAAACTTTTTTTTTTCCTGAGAGATCAAGCACATTCTATAGAACATAATATTTTCTTAAACTTTTCCAGCCCCAACTGTGTTTATACTCATTAGTCTGTGCTCATATAGTGAAGAAGTTATTAGATAGAATGAATGGCTTTACAATAATGGCTCAGAATATATATTCTGCTCTAGTAAGCTTAAATACAAACATTTCTATTTCATACCAGATGGTATAGTCTCAGCCCCATGACAGTAATTATAGATGCATTTTGTACCATTATGGGTAAGCAAACAAGTATTAAACAGCTTCAACAATACATTTGTGACAAAAAAGAAGCATTTCTGTGCTAATGTGTCAGCTATTACACACAGTGCTCATTGCCATTAACAATAAAATTTTGGATTGATGGAACTCTGTAATGTGACAATGCACATGGGAATTATACTACCCATTAATCATGTGTAATGTTAGAATAGAGCAATCCCACATTGAGTTAGTTCTGAATAACACGTTTCTGAAGACCTTTTACTTTCACTGTATTTCATGTGCTTAAAAGAGAAAACAGCTATATTTCCCATTATTCCCATTAACCACGTTTCATCTAAAAGATCAATAATAAACTATGTAAAAAGGCATTTTGATAAAATATAGTGGCATGATCTTATAAAATCCCAGAATTTTAGGAATGCATGAGAAAGCATAAGGATATCATTCACAGTTGAGTTTAATTCTTAAATAAACAATGGCTGTATTTCCTTTCTTTGGTAAATTATGCATTGAAAAACGATTAACCAATGGATCCAGACATTTTGCTAGGTTGGGTGAGGTATACAAAAATAAACACACAATTTCTTTCCTTACAGAACTTCCAGTCTAGTAAGGTAGATTTTTTAAAATGTGAATATGTTATATGTTAAAATAATAAATGTAAAGAAATATTTTCAGTTATAAAGTGTGTTATTTTCTTTCAATTTTTACCAGCCACCTTCCGTATAATCATTAAACTGTGGTCCTTATACAAAATGAAAAATATTCTGAATTAGTTAATTGCAATTTATTAGCAGTAGTAGGAAAAAATAAGCACATAGAAAGAAGAGAGAAAGTGGATGAGACAAAATATTGTGACATACAACACCCATTGCAGATTTCAAATGTAGACAATTTCACAGCTAAGAATCTTTGATTAATTTCCTTTGAGCAGTGTAGTTTTTATGCAATGAAATATGTGAAGATTTCTACAGTCCTATATGACACCTGTGCAGGTTAAAGAGTTGAATCTGCTAAAAACTACAACAACCCCTCTGAGAAACACACACACACACCCATAGACACAAAGACTTTGTCAGTCCTCTCAAAATTATTTCAGTTCTAAAATCAGGAACAAGATGAAATAGGATTTGCCAATGTAAAACACATGTAGAAACAGCTTAAAATGATAAAAAGTGCATCTTCTTTATTTTGGTAAGAGCTCATATTATGTGGTGTTGCATGCGAGTACCTCGATAGATAAGATGATAGCATTCTGATCAAGTCCTCTTCTACTGCTCCTGTTTTCCTTGTGAAATAAGAAGGAATATAATCAGTCTATTCCGATGAGATGGACTGGGACGTAGAATTTAATGTCAGGAAGAATGTAGAGTGTTATGAAACAGTCCCCTGGTGAGAGGTAGAGTGAATAATGAGTATACAAAATAAGATTTGGGGACAGCAGTAAGGGCACACTTGAGGTTGCCAGATTGCATGAAGGATACACTTTTGTAGTTAATAACCAACAGATCACTTTATAATGTGTAAAATATTGGATCACTATGTTATAAACCTAAAACTAATATATTATGTGCCAGCTACACTTCAATTTTTTAAAAGTTTGAAAAAAGATGTTTAAGAGACATTTGGGAAAATTATGAAATATAAGTATTTAATAATACTGAGAAATCTAAAAATATATAATAAAACATGGTTACAGATACATATGGTACTTCAGCCAAGTTCTACTACAGAGATTTGGATGTTTACTAGGCAGAAATTTGTATTTAATTGGGGCTACTTTGTCATATGAGCACTACAAAGTGGGCAAAGAAATGGAGTTGAAGAGAATATGAGAGGAAGTCATAAAAATGATTGACTATGGAATTTCAGCTATTAAAAAAGTAAATACATGAAACTGAAGATAATGTACAGTTGATGGAATTAATGGGGCTCAGATATTCATGAAATGAAAAGTAGGAGGAACTTCCTAGAATGAGAACTAATACAGTGCCTAAGAGATTTGCAGGTAAAGTGGCATTCTCAGGGGTTATTCATCCTTTTGTTAGAGCAAGAAGCTAAAACCAAGAGGAAACATTGAGATTTTGGTAATGATTGGCCTAAATTCCAAAGGGCAGAGAAGAAGGATATTAGGAGCAGACGTGTATTTCCTGACAGAGATATTGACAACAGCGTTTTAAATATGTTCTTACGGTCACAAAGATACACATTATCTTATCTAAAAATATGAAAGGCAAAGTTTAGAAATTGAATATAGTCATTGTTTGAGTCTCTTAGTATTGCGAATAGAATCAGTCTGCCATTTTTAAATCTATTAAGGTCTACAAGGGTGTAATGACTTTCCTTTCAATAGATTTATGAAACCACAATATACTTATTTCTTTAATAATCAATCAATTTCAAGGAAATTGTCAACATGTAAAACAAAAACACTTAACAGAAATGGAAAGCAGCTAATACACACATTTCATTTTGCCATAGATAATTCCTGACATTCTTTTTTAGTAAGTTTATTGGAGAAAACAAAAAATATTTAATTTCTTTGTAATTCCCAAAGACAGATGGTAATAAAAATCTGTCCATCTTCCTGTGCTCATTATATGCTAAATTTATCTAAGGGAGATAAT
This sequence comes from Ursus arctos, assembly GCF_023065955.2. NCBI lineage: Eukaryota > Metazoa > Chordata > Mammalia > Carnivora > Ursidae > Ursus > Ursus arctos. Next base: position 19,760,722 of record NW_026622764.1, read on the forward strand.
GCTGTTGTTAGTTCAAATGACTTGAACATAAACTAAACATTTCTTTTCCAGCAAAGGTTAAATCATCAAGGCAAATATTAAAAAATTAAGAACCATGTCTCTAGGGTTAAAATGCTTCTTTGGCACACATTCAAAAAATATTTTTGCTATTTAAATGAAGCAAAGGTTCTGCTTTCCATATTTATAGAAATACAAGTCATGCAGTAGTCACTTCCATCATATAAAGTTTGTTAGGCTTTGGAACAATTTTTGTAACTGCCATCTTTAACATTTATTTAAAAGGTGATAGATGCTGGGTTGTAGGGATATCTTTGTCGAGGCTTCCATGTACTAATTTATTTAATTTCTCCTCTGCACTCAATTTAAATATATAGATATAAACTCATATAGATAGATACCCAATAGGTGATGTGAAAGCTTTTAAACCAAATACACAAAAGAACTACATTGATCTTTGAGATTTGATCCTATCTTCCTCCCTTTCTTTAGCAGTTCCTATTAGAACATTGTCTGTAGCCCCGTGATTCTCAGTTTTGCTCACATACAATGAAGAATTCCTATTCCCAACACCTATGACTCTCTCCACTAGGACTTCATCTGTTGGGATATGTTTAGACCAAGCACAGGCTAGATCAGGAGTGCTCTGGAGTGAAGGCTCCTTGGAGCAGCCCTCACCCCATGACAGACAGGAGTTAGTGAGTAACGTACCATAACTCTCTTGCTCCTTAACAGATAAAACCCTGAGTTGTGCTCCACACGGTATCCCAAAGGCCTCTGTAGTACTGAGCACCAACTTCCCACAGTGCTCGTCTTATCATAACACATGCTTACTGGCTTCCTTCCCTTCCTTGTCTTCCCCCCATTATTCAAATATGCTACTTGAGCTCATTCTTATTTTAAGGTGTGTTTCTGGGGGATTCCAAACTGTAACACCTAATAAACAATGTTAACACCGATATTCTCATCCCTGTTTACAACATCATCAATCCCCATTCTCTACCTCCATCACATTTCTTTTATCCTAAAAAAAAAAAAAAAAAAAAAAAAAAAAAATTGGTCTAAGTTTACCCTTCAGCTTATGTCCAATTGTTTCATTCCTCTTTGTAGCAGAACTCCTTGAAACTGTTGTTTGTGCTTGATTCCTCTTCTCCCTTCTTAATTCCTCCTCGTTCAGGACTCTGCCCACATGACTACACTTTACCTGCTCTTTTCAAGAACACAGATAAGCTCTATACTGCTAAGTTTAATGAATGATTTTCTGGTTTTTAGGTTTTTTGCTCAATTGGTACAGCACACCTGTATTTTTATGCTGAATAACAGCTACCCCCAAAAGTAATTCTGAATCACTGAAGCCTATTAATGCTAACTTGTAAGGAAAAATAAAGGTCTTTGTAGAGGTGATCAAGTCAAGGATCTAAAACATGGGAATATTCTGGATTATCCAGGTAGGCCCTAAATTCAATCACAACTATCCTTATAAATAGGGACACAGAGGTGAATTTGGTATATACAGGAAAGGCGGCATGAGGACGGAAGCAGTGATTAAAGGCGTGTGCACACAAGCAGAGGAACACTAGCGGAAGCTAGAAGAGGTAAGGAAGGATTCCCTCTGGAGCCTCTGGAAGAATCATAGCCCAATAAAACTCGTGTTGAACTTCTGATCTCCACAATTGTGAAAGAATAAATTTCTATTGTTTTGCACCTTCGAGCTTATGGTAATTTGCTATGACAGCCAAAGAAAATTAATGCAATGCCCATCTGGAAAATCATGCCTTCTTCTTAATAACTTTGTCAATTCCTCATCTGATAATGTTGGACTATTCTGGTTTTCAGTTTTGATCCTCTTCCCTTGCCTATGTAAACAATTTCCTTCTATGCTTTCATCAAATTTTGTCTTTAAATGTCACCTATGTATCAATAATTAACCTTTCTCCCAGACCAGATTGCTGTTTTGAATTTCCAATCCATCGAACCAATTCATATCCATGCCTAACAGATAACCATCAATGTCCACAACTCAACTTCAGGTCTTTCTTCTTTGAACACTCCTCATCCTCCTTCACCTGAAATTTTCCCCTTCACTTGATGGCAACTCCATTCATATTCTTGTTTAAGTACAAAACTTTGGAGCCATCCTGGTTTTCTCTCTTTCACAAGCATAATAAATATACCAGCAAATGCTATTGGCACTACCACGAAAATATACCTAACCTCAATCTAACTGTGCACCACTCTGATTATCTTGGCCTAAGTCAATAGAAGGCTTTCCTTGATTATCACAGAAGCTTCCTTCTTTCCTTTATTCCCTACAGTTGATTCTTGAGTGTCTAGAGTGAAACTTTGAAACTGTAAGCCAGTCAATGCCATCATTCTGTCCAAGACCCCCCAGTGATTTCCTATCTTACACAGACAAGCAGCCAAAGTCACTGTAATGGACTACAGATCCTACTTGATTGGCCTCCCGTTACCTCTCAAATTTCAACACCTACTACCTTCCTCCTGATTACTTCATCCAGCCGCCTGGGCCACTTTAATAATCTTCGAAGAATCCAAGAGTCGTCCGTTCTGAGGCCCTTTGCTTGGGCCGTTCCCTTTGTCAGGAATGTTCCTGTGGATATTCACCTGCCTAACATCCCAGCTTCCTTCAAATCCTTGCTTAAATGTGACCTTTTAATGAAATGTACCTTTTCCATCTTATTTAAAATAAATTGACAACCTGCTTCTCATCTTAACTCCTCATCCCAGCATTCCTGATTCAATTAACTCTCCTCAAGTTTTCAAAATATTTATTATTTTTAACATACTATATTATTTATTCATTATATGTATTCTCTAATTTCTCCTTCCACAGCAGAATATGTATGAGTCAATGACATATATGTAGAATGTTCTTTTTTGGTCGCTGATGTACCCATATCCCTGGCAGAGTGCCTTCACAGAATAAGCAGAGATATCTGACTGAAGGGATTGGTTGAGGCAATGAACAGGACCAGCTATTAACATTTCCATTCCTGTTTATCATGAGCAGAGGGATTTTAGTCTATTTCTAGAGTATAAGAAATGCTTTTATTTATATTTCTATTGCTTTTAATGTTAAAACTATACAAGTTAAAGACTTAAGACACTGTTTGATGAACTTAAAGTCATAAGAAAAGTGTACCTAAATATGCATAGATACTGGATTAAGTTATTAAACATTCATCCAGCCAAAGGCTTAATTATCTGGATTTATAGTCCGAAACAGATCTCTGAGTCTTTGGTTCTCATTTTTTAATTAAAATGTTCAGCCTTCTCATCTTCCCCCACCTCCTTTATATTGTTAAGTCAGTTTAACAGAAAGGTATAATCTCAAAATAAGCTATAAGTTTGAGCTATATCTGGATTATCTGATACAGTTCCTCGGACTTAGGGGACCCAATATTAAGTACTGAATAATGCTGTTATTGCTAATTGTCACAATGAATGATGTACATTATTACTCACATTATTTATTTTCTTTATCAGGAGATGTAAATCTTCACTTGCCCAGCAGAAAAGATACACAAAGCCAGCTGGGTATAAGAATGAAAAGGTAAGTTGTAAAGACCATTGTAATGAAGAGTTCCTACCCTTTGAAATGGGTGCAGATGCTTTACACTTTAATGTTTTCTTAGTAGAAAAGTGGGTATGTCTATTTTTTAAATGTGGGACAATACTTTTGTTTGTTTGTTTACTTAAAAATATTGCTTGGCCTACAACTGTCCAAGTCAAACCAAACTCATGTGAAATTGATTTGGTCTTTAGGCTACTAATATATGACTTTATTATTCCAATATTCCTAGAAAAATAACAACCTACTAATCTTTGTATTTTTCTAGATTAGCAAATACTTAATAAGATGACAAGGGGTCTAAACATTCTATAATCTGTAATAACCTGTTCCACTACTCTATTTTTCATATCTTCAGTGCCAACCCTCACATACACATTTAACGGGGAGGTGACAAGGAGAGTGATTTCATGATAATGAATGATTAAACCAGTGGTCATATTTTCCCTGGATTTTATTCATCTATGTTTTGATTTGAAGAAAGCACCTGTCCACATACCTGAGTTCATAATCTGTGTGCATGTGTGCATATGTATACCTACTAAATTTTCATTCTAAAATGCCCACATCGAATCAAAACTAGAAGAAAACAACGTGAAGCAAACCTTACAAAAGTTATTTGTCACAGGCAGGTGGTTTCACACTGTTGCTTAAAGATACAGAAGGGAAAAGGTGAAGCACCATCCTTGTCTTTCTGATTGAATTATTCAGGTTTGAATAACACGGAAAACAACAGTGAGAATGAAGCACCCTAGGACAGTCAATATTTTATGTCTCTCACAGGACTAAACCAATGCAAGTCGGTGCAGAGGAACAAAGGCGCTCTACAATGCTACTTAGCTGAATCTCTCTCCCACTTCTAGAATGTTGCCATTAGCGCAGGGTGAGAAGACAGTATCTGTTCACGACCTGTTGTTCAAAATTAGTCACTTGGCCATGTGTACGTTCAAGGCTACCATGCCTGACTTTAACATAAGATCTACACAATGGACTGTAGATGGACTGGTTGGTGAAAAGTACTCTGTATGCCTCACTGGGTTCAAGTTATTTTTTACAGTAAAATTTTCCTTTTTAAAATATTTTGTGCTCAATGAAGTATATTGATCTGGAGGCAGTGAATTATATAATCTCAGAATTATATCATATTGACTGTAAACATCTTATCATTCCTAATTATCAAGTTAGAATTGCAAGTTTCCATACCCTTAATTATTTGGTATTCATAGGAAGTGTATTTTTGTTCTGTTAATTTTTCAAACATTATCTAGCTGAGTTGTATTTTCAGTGCATGTATACATAAATTCACTACTGCAATGCTCCAAGAATGTTAAAGCCAGTCAGAAATTCTAGAGGAACAATTATTTTTTTAATGACTTGTGCTTTGTCTGTGAATTCTATGAATACATAACATGAGTGTGCATAATTTAAATGTGTCTGTGTGACATCCTATCCTGCCATTTAAATTTCAAGGCGCATATTGCTTAGTATAATTATTTAGAAATATCTTAATTAAAGGTTTTAGTTAAAATACGTCTTAAATTTTAGTTTAATTTACGTTAGAAAATTACATTGAGTTTCCATTTCTATGAATCACAGCTAATGATATTATCTGGCTAAGAATATGAAAAACTACAAGCATATCATAAAATTTCAAAATCACAGTTCTAAAATATGCAGTGAATGGTGAAATGCAATTCAAAGCATCATTTAATCATCTTTAGGTTTTTAATGCAAAAGAATGGATGCATAGAAGGGAACTTGAGAGAACATGACTTTTGAGGTAATGGATTGATAATATCAATTATGATGAGAAGGAGGAGAAGGAGCAATGAGGAAAAAGAAGAGAACAAAAAGGAGGAGGGGAAACACTTTCAATAAGCGAGTTAAAATTCCCTTTGTGATTTGTTCACATACCAACTTCTAATACACAATTTAGAAATAGGAAGTATTAACATTTCTGAGTTATCATGGGAAGCAGAATTAAGAAGGAATTACATAGAAAACATACAGTATATTTAACATAGGAGCACCACCCCTAAGTGGCTTTGGTCCATGATTTTCACAATTTTATCTATTGAACATCTTTCCCACTAAGCTAATTCAAATGTTAGTTGTACATAATTAACTTCATTCATCAGTGGTTATGTAAACAAGCAAAATTTGCATGGGCAGTGCCTTCCTGCCTATGAAATGTGAGGGGCAGAAAATTCTCTCCTAATCTATGTCCAGATCCATAAATCTCCTCCTGTTCCACCTTGGCTAGTCAGATCATCTACCAAGTCAACAGTCACACCAGATATATTATTTTGACCTACGTACCTCTTCACTAGTAATCCATTAGGTCAATAAGTATTTATTACACAAATATTTTATGGAGAATACTCAATGAAACGTGGTACCAACAAGACTGGTACATCCTGCCAAATAAATAGATGCGCCATCTGGTTTCTGAAACCTGCCTTCTGATGCTTGCAGAAGACAAAAAATATTCAAGTGAGGCAAACCCTCTCTGGGCAAATTAAGAGCACTGTACCTGATGGCCAATTATCTTGTCCATTTATTCACATCACACAATTCATTACATAGCAAGCGTGTGCCAGGCACTGTGTTCAGCCCTAAGAATGTAAAAATTAAAATGCATATCTCATATCCTGTTCTCACTAAAAGTTTAGTGTTTGACTTTAAACAAATATGATAAAAGAATGTATTTAATGCAATGAAGATGCTTGTTTAATACAGTGAGCCCACAGGAAAAGGAACTCTTACTTTAGTGAGGGGTTAAAAAAACACCTTCATAGGGGCGCCTGGGTGGCGCAGTCGTTAAAGCGTCTGCCTTCGGCTCAGGGCGTGATCCCGGCGTGCCGGGATCGAGTCCCACATCGGGCTCCTCCGCTATGAGCCTGCTTCTTCCTCTCCCACTCCCCCTGCTTGTGTTCCCTCTCTCGCTGGCTGTCTCTCTGTCACATAAATAAATAAAAAATCTTAAAAAAAAAAAAAACACCTTCATAAACATAGCATTGGATTCAGACTTATAAACAATAAAAGGGACAGATTTATAGGCAAATGAAACAATATGTATTGAACTGGGTGACATAAAAGAGCCTAGCAAGTTCAGAAAGGAAACAATCACTTATATTTTGAAAATAAAATTAAGGGGCAAAGACATAGTTGCAGGAGATTAAGAGCAAGGTCCTGAAAGTTTTCAATGCAAAAACTCAGATATTGGGAATTACTGGTACATGGAAGAGAAAGGATTTGACATTCCCCTTAAAATTCTTCTCTAGTGACTCTCTTCTATATTAATCCTATCTGAGACAGACTGAGCTACTAAGAGAAAAAAGCATTTAAGAGTTCAATGCTATGGAACACTCAGTAGCAGAGATACAGTAAATCATAACATATATGGGGGTATAGCTACAAGGTGGATGGATTGTGAGCTGATAACTAAAACTGATGTCTCAACTGATCTATGGTAGTTGGATAAATCATCGTGGGTGAGAACAATTAGAGGAAGTATATAGGATAGTCTTTCTTCATCTACATTTTCAAAGTTTTATTGACATATAGTTCACATACAATAAACTGCACTTATTTAAGTGTAAGATTTTAAGTATTTTGACACATGTATCAAATGTACACGAGTGAAACCATCACCACAATAAAGAAAATGAATGTGTCTATCAACCTCAAAAGTTTCTTTGTGAGCTTTTGTGATTCTTCCCATCATGCCCTTCAGATCCCCTCCTCTCCTCTTCAGCCAACAATTTGCTTTGTCACTATATATTAGTGTGTATTTTCTAGAATTTTATATAAATGGAAACAAATAGAATTTGTTTAGCTTCTTAATGAAGCATAATTATTTAAGAGTCATCCATGTTCTAACTTGTACCAATACTTCATTTTTTAATTTGTTGACTAGCATTCCATTGCATAAATATGCAATATTTTGTTTATCTATCCAACTGTTGATAGGTTTCCTGCTTTTAGACTTTTTCAAATAAAGTTCCTAACAGTATTAATATATAAATATTTGTATGGATGTATGTTTCCATTTCTTTTGTATAAATTCCTAAGGATGGAATGGATGGATCATAGTATACAAGTATGTGTACTGAACTTTATAAAGGTAAGTTAACCAAGAAAGTGCTATGTTGGTGTAAAAATAAATAAATAGTCCATAAATAAATAAATAGACCCACATATATATATGGACAATGAAATTTAACAAAGTAAAAAAGCCAATTTTCATGCAGGAAAGGCAGGATTTCTAACAAATGTCTCTGGACAAATCGTATGTACTATTTACTTTTTAAAATATTTTCTTTATGCTTTGCACTATGTTAAAAAAAAAAAAAAGGAAGCAACTCAAATGGATACTACACCTAAACAAAAAAACTAAATTATTAAACTTGAGAAGAAAATTGACTGGATCAAAACATTTTTACCTTGGGATTATAAAGATATATATATATATATATATATATATATATTTTATAAAGATTTATTTATTTATTTGAGAGAGAGCAAGAGCACCCATGCAAGTGGGGGGAGGGGCAACGGGAGAGATTCTTTCAAGCAGACTCCACGCTGAGCACAGGGCTTGATCCCACCGCCCTGAGATGATGACCCAAGATGAAACCAAGAGTGAGATGATTAACCAACTGAGCCACCCAGGCACCCCACAAAGATATATTAAATACATTGTTAAAAGCCCACTACAAAAGAACCAAGTGATAATTTGACTTAATCAAAATTAAAACATTTGCTCTTCTAAAGATAATGTTAAGAGAATGAAAACAAAAGATATAGACAGGGAAATATCTGCAAACCATATATCTGATAAAGACCTTTATCTATAACATATAAAGAATTCATAGGACTCAATAAAAGAATATTCCTTGATATAAAATGTGCAATATTTGAACAGATACTTCAATATAGAAGATGTGATCACCCTGGTGGGCCATATTGATAATGGGGCAGGCTATGCTGTGTGAAGGCAGAAGGTAATTGGGAAATCTCTTTACTTGCCTTTCAATTGTTCTAGGAACCTAAAATTGCTCTAAAAATAAAGAAAAGGTATGATGACAGAAAAAAAAAAAAACCCCACAAGAGAAGATTCTACTGATAGATGATGGATAAAGAGATGTGGTATATTTATACAGTGGAATATTACTTAGTCATAAAAAAGAATGAGATCTTGCCATTTGTGACAAGGATGGCCCTACAGGGTATTATGATAAGTAAAGTAAGTCAGACAGAGAAAGGCAAATGCCATAAAATTTCACATTTATGTGGAATCTAAGAAACAAAACAAAACAACAAACAAAGCAAAACAGCAACAAACTCAAAGATATAAGAAACTGTTGGTTACCACTGAGGGGAGGGATTTGTGAGGGTGAGTGGACTGGGTGAAATAGGTGAAGGGGATCAAGAGGTACAAATTTCCTGTTATAAAATATGTAAGTCATGGGGATGCCTGGGTGGCTCAGTTGGTTAAGAATCTGCCTTTGGCCCAGGTCATGATCCCAGAGTCCTGGGATTGAGTCCCGCATCAGGCAACTTGCTCAGGTGGGAGCCTGCTTCTCCCTCTGCCTGTCACTCCCCTTGTTTGTGCTCACTCTCTCTCTCTCACTGACAAATAAATAAAATCTTCAGAAAAATATGTAAGTCATAGGGATACAATGTATAGCATAGGGAATATAGTCAATAATATTGTAATAATGTTGTATAGTGACAGATAAAGATCATGAAGATCATTTCATAATGTATAAAAATAGTCAATCACTATGATGTACACTTGAAATTAATAGGATATTATATGCCAATTAGACTTCAATTAAAAAAATGCTGAAAACCATCAGTCATTAAGAACATGCAAGTTAAAAGCAAAATGTGATACTACTACACACCTACTAGAATGGCTCAAATTTAAAAGCCTGGCCATAACCACTGTTGGTGAGGATGTGGAGGAAATTATACTCTCCTATACTAGTGATAAGAAATGTAAAATGGTACAACCAACTTTGGAAAGTAGTTTGGCAGTTTCTATTTTTTTTTAATCCATTTTCTTCATTGATAAAGTGAAATGTTTTTTGGCATTCTTCACATAATTTATTTTTCAATGGGTTTCAGTTATGTGAAAAAATATGAAAATAACGATTCAAGGTTCTGCGTGGCTTACAAACTTTCTGTATCTCTTTCGTGATATAGTCCAATTATTGAGAAAAAGCATATCTCACTCACCGGAGTAGAGACAGAAGTTTAGAAGATTGATACACACAACTTAACAGTTAGGGTGAGGAAAAGACACTGTATGGCCAGTCCAAGTATCTGACTATATTAAAGGATAGTGACCTGAAATTATAAGTATACACTACAAAGTTACATTACTTGGGTTGAAGTATCAATTCAAGATTTCTCAAACTCATGCCCTTAGTCAAGTTTCTGAAGAACTTTGTGCTCCAGTTTTATCACTGCAAAACAAGGAAATGGTGTCACCTAACTCACTGGTTTATTTTAAAGATGAAATGATTCAGTACACAGAAATGTTTATACACAATCTTTCCTATGATAAAGATTCAGGGGGAGCCTGGTGGCTCAGATAGTTAAGCCTCTGACTCTTGGTTTTGGCTCAGGTCATGATCTCAGGGTTGTGAGATCGAGCCCCACATCAGGCTCCATGCTCAGTGTAGAGTCTGCCTCAGATTCTCTCTCTCTTTCTCCAAAATAAATAAATAAAATCTTGAAAAAAAAATTCAGCAGATAATAGTGTCTATGATTTCCAACAGATAGAAGTCACTCAGAAACTAATTTGACTCAACAAATTAGCACCTGGACTGTGAAAGAGAAGAGTAACAACACGGGGGCATTAGTCTACCTGAGCTGCCATAACAAAGAACCACAGACTGTTTGGCTTAAAGACAGAAACTTATTTCTCACAGTTCTAGAGGCTTCTAAGGAGTAACAAAATTCACACTTTTCTGTAATAATTTTTGAGATTTATTTTGCTCAATATTAATCTCATTGTGCCCTTATACATTTTCTTTGATCCTTCTATTTTTTGATCCTTGTCAAACAAATGTCCTTCCATGTACCACGAACCTATTTTCATTACTATTCTTCTTAAAACAGAGATTTTATTGAAACCCATTTCCATTTAATGGAACAACGTCCTCACATAGAGAAATCACACTCCATCCTTAATTTAACATTACCTTCAATTTCTATCTCTTTCTAACACATTATATTATCATTTCTTAGGTTTCCTCAATGAAAAACATATTGTCCAAATGGTTCTTATTAAAGACAACAATCAGTTTAAGGAAACAAGGGAATACATCAAATTTTTCATAAATATTTTATACCTCTGAGAGTTCAGATTTGATTTGAATATAAGTCTGTAGGGGGACAATTATGAACCTAGAAGTAGAAGTAATATATATTTAAAAATGATGGAAAATATTATAAATGTTTACTAGTTCTATTTAAATGATATTTAAGCCACCAAAAGGTGGGGGTGAAAACCAAAAAAGTAACTCTAACTGCTATTTATTTGTTTGTTTGTTTTTAAAGATTTATTTATTTATTTTAGAGAGAGAGAGGTGTGTGAATGGGAGGAGGGACAGAGATGGAGAGAATCCCTAGCAGACTCCCTGTTGACTGTGGAGCCCGACTGGGGCTTGATCCTATGACCCTGAGATCACAACCTAGGCTGAAATCACAAGTTGGCACCTTAATGGATTGAGCCACCCAGATACACTCCTACCTCTCAAATGTTCTAGTTCAAGCTAGAGATATAATAATTTTTTCAAAACATGTACTGTTTTTATCTACATATTAAAATCAAGAAAACAATAGCTTTAGAACCAAGAAAATATTTTAGAAAATTATGTCAATATAATTCTCAAATTCCAATGATATCATAAGAAAAAATTGACAACAGAAATTTGTATATCTCAGTGGGGTATCCAATCATGTGGAACAACCTATGTTTTATGTTGTTAATGATCACCTTAAGAAGCATACGTTTTCTGATGGCTGAGTAATATTCCATTGTATGTATGAACTGCATCTTTATCTGTTCATCTGTTGAAGGGCATCTTGGCTCCTTCCACAAGGGGATTATGCTAAGTGAACTAAGTCAGTCAGAGAAAGACAATTATCATATGGTTTCACTCACATGTGGAACATAAGGAATAGCATGGAGGACCACAGGGGACGGGAAAGAAAACTGAATGGGAAGAAATCAGAGAGGGAGACAAGCCACAAGAAACTCTGGACTCTGGGAAACAAAATGAGGGTTACAAAAGGGTGGGGGGGTGGGAGGAGGGGGTAACTGGGTGATGGGCATTAAAGAGGGCACATGTGGTGATGAGCACTGGGTGTTACATCCAACTAATGAAACATTGAACACTACATCAAAAACCAATGATGTACTACATGCTGGCTAATTAAGCACAACAATAAAAAAATAAATAAAATAAAAGAATAAGAAAAAAAAAGAAAAAAAAAGAAGCATGCATTTTATTACACTTCATACCCAAACAAGGTAATTCTTGAGAATTTCACTACAACTTTGTGTAGTTCTCTGGGATCAACCATAAAATTAAGTAAAGTGTAACTAGGAGCAAATAAATGACATATTGAACTTCACTCCCTACCTCTGCACTTGGGAAATTACACATAAAACACTGGAATAAATTTGCTATGTTTACAAAATCTAATTCAAAACAGGATCTGAAAGAAGCTTTCTAGAGTTTGCTGTTGTATGGAAATTGTATGCTTAGTATTATTTGAAAAATTAATACTTCATAGGTCACTAGAGAAATGTAGGGCCTTAAAACAATAAGTAGAACAATAAATAAATTAATCATGCATTTATCATGCCCTTTAGATATACCCCTACATATTTAAGAGTAACACTGGACGACAAGGCAAACACACAAACATACTTTTCCATGACATTTTTCCATCTTAACTAATTACATCTACAAAAAACCCATTTTCAAAATAGTTTGAAAGGTTCTAGGTAAACATGGGTTTTGGGGGGCACTGTTCAACAGCCCTGATAACAATATTATCTCCTTTAAAATGAAATATTATAGGGGTGCTTGGGTGGTTCAGTTGGTTAAGCGTCCAACTCTTGATTTCAGCTCCAGTCATGATCTCAGGGTGGTGAGATTGAGCCCTGGTGGGGCTCAGCTGGGAGTCTGCTTGGGATTTGCTCTCCCTCTCCCTCTGCCCCTCCTAAAATAAATAAATACATCTTTAAAAAATTAAAATGAAAATTAAATTAAATATTATATAAAGTACCCTATAAAAATATCCAATTTTTAAAAAAAAGTCATAAAAGATTATGCTTTGGCTTGTTCAATAATATCATGTTGCAGTTGTTTACACTGTGTCTATTGTTCAATTATTTAAATTATCTTTTTAGTAATGAGGTATTTGCATTCTCATGCACATATTCAATGGTTATGAGTAAAATTTGGAAAGTGCATGTCAATGGATCAATGCCAACACATTATATTATTGACTTGCTTTGTTTTCTGACCAAATAGTTTAATTTTCTCAACAACTTGAGGCAATTTATCTCTCCTTAGAGCCCCAGCTCACCCTATGCTTTAGGAAAGCATTTCTCACCAGTTCCACAGGAAATTAACAGACATACTGTGAATAATACATTCTTTAATTAAACATAGGGAAAACCGGTTCCACAAAGCAGGTTTCTTTACTGTCATACTTCAAACAGTTTTTAATCTGCTATACTGTGTTATTGTACTCATAGAATGACATTAGTTGGGGCGCCTGGGTGGCACAGCGGTTAAGCGCCTGCCTTCGGCTCAGGGCGTGATCCCAGTGTTATGGGATCGAGCCCCACATCAGGCTCTTCTGTTGGGAGCCTGCTCTTCCTCTCCCACTCCCCCTGCTTGTGTTCCCTCTCTCGCTGGCTGTCTCTATCTCTCTCACATAAATAAATAAAAATCTTTAAAAAAAAAAAAGAATGAGATTAGTTAGGCTTTGTTTTACGAATTTATTAGAAAGTGAAGTCTTACTGGATGAACTGTCATATAAGTAGGCAAAATTTTGTGCCTGTACCATCCCTCAGGCAGGCGACCAACAGGACATTACTGTGGTGTGCCCAGCTCCAAACTTGTGATGCAAGTTTGGTAACAGTCTCCTCCCTTATCTGAGTTTAAAGCTTTCCCTTCTTCCCAGTGTATGGTGATTTGATTTCTATCTAGAACCCATATTTTGAAGATTTGATCTTGATATACAGATAATACAAAGCCATTGACAAAGGGAGTCTTACTTTGCATTTGTCAATCCTTTTTAAAATTTATTTTAGTTATTTATTTGACAGAGAGAAAGAGAACGAGGGAGCACACAAGCAGGGGGAGCGGGAGAGGGAGAAGCAGGCTCCCCCCCTGAGCAGGGAGCCCAATGCGGGCTGGATCCCAGGACCCTGGGACCATGACCTGAGCCAAAGGCAGACACTTCACGGACTGAGCCACCCAGGTGCCCCTTGTCAATCCTTTTTAACCAATGTTACACCCTAAACTAAAACCCGTGTAGTTTCTTCATGTCTGATAACAGATTGTGATGTTAATTTTATGTGTCAACTTGACTGGGCTAAGGGGCTAAAGGATGCCAGATAGCTGGTAAACATTAACTCTGGGTGTGTCTGCGAGGGTGTCTCCAGAACAGATGGGTATTGAATCAGTGTTCTGACTCAAAAAGCTCACTCTCTTTAATGCAGGTGGGCAGCATCCAATCCACATAGGGCCTGAATAGAACAAAAATGCAGAGAAAGGGCAAGTTTGCTCTCTGCTTGAACTAAGATATGCATCTTTTCCTGCCCTTGGACATCTGTGTTCCAGGTTCTCGGGTCGTCAGACTTGGACCAGGACTTAGACCATTTGGCCTCTAGCTCTTGGACCTTTGGATTAAGACTGAGACCTATACCACTGACTCCCCTGATTCTCAGGCTTTTGGGATTGAACTGGACCTACACCATTGGCTTTCCCCGGCCTCCAGGTTGCAGACAGCAGATCATGGGGTTTCTCAGACTCCATAATTGCATAAGCCAATCCCTCATAATGCATTTCTTTCATGTATCCATACAGATCCCATTGGTTGTTTCTCTGGAGAACCCCAGCTAACAGACCTTCCCACACATGATATATTTATTTATTTATTTTTGTTATTATGTTCAATTAGCCAGCATATAGTACATCATTAGTTTTCGATGTAGTGTTCAATGATTCATTAGTTGTGTATAACACCCAGTGCGCATCACCACACGTGCCCTCCATTTCTTAATATTGTCATCTTGACTATCTTCCAAGACAACAATAATTCTGCTGCAGCTCCCTCAGCCCACTTGCCCTCAGGGTGTATTACGACACAGTAGATCTCCGTACCGTTCTTGTTGCCACCTCATATTATTCCATCTCAGGTTTTAAAATTCAAATATCCAACTCTTTTTTATTTTGTATCCTTCCAGAAACTTCACCCCTCATTCACATCTCATCTACCCTCTGCCTTATTCTATTAACTCTAGTTCCTTTTTTCTACCACTTTCCCCAACTATCAAAAAGCCCTTGTTTATAATAAAATAAAATAAAATGAAATAAAATGGTAGATTGTTTTACCTTTTCCCCCAGATGAGTTATTCATTCTTTCAGTAAACATTAGTTGAACAATTACAATATGCCAGATACTCTAGAAGCTGGGAATACAGTGATAAAACATAAGAGATCAGTATCTCTGCACTTAAAGAGCAGACATTTTAGTGGAAGAGGACAATATAAGCAAAATAAATAGAGTATATTAAAGTGTTGTATGTTCTAAAGAGAACAAAGGACATCAAGAAAGGGGATAAGAGGGGCGCCTGGGTGGCACAGCGGTTAAGCGTCTGCCTTCAGCTCAGGGCGTGATCCTGGCGTTGTGGGATCGGGCCCCACATCAGGCTCCTTGGCTGGAAGCCTGCTTCTTCCTCTCCCACTCCCCCTGCTTGTGTTCCCTCTCTCACTGGCTGTCTCTCTCTCTGTCGAATAAATAAATAAAATCTTTAAAAAAAAAAAAAAAGAAAGGGGATAAGATATGTCCAGGAAGTAGGCTGATATTTTAGGTAGGATGGTCAAGGAACTCTTCACAAAGAAGATAACTTTGCATAAAGACTAAAAGGACACAGGGAGCCTAGTGTGCTTATCCAGATAAAAATTAGTGAAAAGCAACAACCAGTGAAGGGAGGACTTGTAAATAATGCCTAGCAACTTTCCTGTGGCATTTCAGTATAATGATGATAGAACGGAAACGCAAAGGGGAAAAAAAAACTGTCAGAGGAAAAAAACAAATGATTTTCTTATGAAGGAAAAGTCAAATAGACTAACTTCTAAATTCTTCTTTCTGAATTATCACTGTTACTTTTGGTTGTTCTTGTGTGTTGTGTTTCATTTTTGTTTCCACCTAGTTCTTCTCTTTTATGCTGCAGCTTTCTTCAATAGCCTCGAGATCCCTGTGAAATATTTTTTCCTAAATTTATGAGCTGACTTTGAGGACAGTATACTTGGCAGTGGGGGAAGGGTGTTGATGGATCGACTACATCTCTGGAGGAGTAGGGAGGAGTGAGCAGGTGAGTTGGACCCACCTACCTCATTCCACCGCCAAATAAGAAAGGCTCTACTCTGGTTTCTATGCTCACCATACAAAGAAAATGGCTCCCAGAAATATCAGTAAATAATTTTGAGGTATTTTTATTTTCTCCTAAGGGCAATGATGCAAATCCAGGTGTGTGTGTGTGTGTGCGTGTGTGCGCCTGCACACGTGCCGGGGGGGGGGGGGGGGTCATGGTGAATGGTGCAGCCATTTCACAGTCAAATTTGTAAGAAGTTTTTGTTTTGGACATCTCTGAAGAATTTCTCAGGAAGACTCATTCCTATATCGCCTCCTTTGTTTTCTGGGATGTGGCTACAACCATTCAGTTCTGTCCATCTGTATCTTTCTATCATTTTTCCCTTTTCCTAATATTTTGTCAAAATCCTTGGACCATGGATCACTTCCACTCAATCATTTCTAAGACAACTCAAATTCAATCGACTTCTTTCAATTCTATTGTCATTTAGATAAACCGTCAGAGGATGATTGTTCTGTTGGTGAAGAGGGTTTCCTGACCCTAAATCGTACAAGATGGATGAATACAGCACATATGACCCTGGGAAGATGTGGTCAGTAGCAGTTTATTGGTCACATATATTTACAGCCCAAGGGAGGAGGATACCACGTGCAGTGCAAGGCTCCAGAGGGGTTGCAATAAGGAGCAGAGTGAAACCGACAGGACTTTTAAGGTGGGCCTTGTATTAACGGGAAGGAGGGGCGCTGTCTAGTTCCTCCAGGAGAATGTGATTGACTTGTTTGGATAGTTTTTTGGGCTGGCAGGAAGGTTGAGGACCAAATGGGGTGCAGGTGGTCCTGCCGAGAGGGGAACCAGCTGGGGCGGGGGGAGCCTTCCCTGCTGGGTGGGGGCAGATCTGTTGAAAAAAGGACTTATGCTTAAGCCTTTGGATCCCGTGAGGCTCAGAGGTGAAAGCAGCACATGGAATTCTAGGCCCTGCAATGCACAGATGCTCTGTTTATTACCTTGGATAGAAACCTGCACAAATTTATAGCTGAGTTTGTAGCACGTGAGATGATGCAGTTTCTGTCGTTTTGACTTTCCTTACTTATAACTAAAACTGCTGTTCTTTCTCTGTTTATATGTATAATCTTTTTGTACAAAATTACCTATTTGTGTTCTATTGTGACAAGATACTTTTCAGTCTAAATTGAAACTTATTTATCTCATCTCTCTTTTGAATGATCTGCCTCCTTCTGATGATCTTTTTGACTCTTTCTGTTCACCAAGATCTTGGCTTTGCTCGCCCATCTTTTCACTGTGCTTATTCGTCTGAGTGACTGTTTTCTTCTTTTCTTGTTTCAAGTAGCAACAAATGCTGAAAATTCACAAATCTCTACCTTGACTCTTCTCAGAGTTATACTGCCCTTTACACTATCTAGATATTTACAATTTCTTGTCTCACACGCTCATCAAAAACAGCATTTATAAAACTAAAGACTTTTCTTTGCAAATAGCATTTGTCACCGAGGAGTCAGATTCCTCATGGTTAAAAGCCTACCTGTGATTTTTCAGGTCTGATCATAGGCAATACAACTGGCTTTACCCACAGGCCTTGGCGGGGGGGGGGGGGGGGGACGGGAAGCTGCCCTGGCCATACCAGGTGGGGGGCACAGCGCAAGCACCGCAGTCACTGAAGAAAGTTGCAGCCAAGGACTCAGGTCCCCTGGCCCTTCTGCTCCTTGCATATTCGCATGGGTAGCTTAGGCACCATCATTCCTAAGCCTCAGTCACTTTATCTGAGGGTTTGGGCAGAGGTCTTCTTGGGGCACCTTTGCTGAGGCCTCTTACAAAGGGAGTAGGGGGGAACCTTGAGCGTGAAACCAGACAGGTTACCCCACTTTGACTCAGCTCTCAGTATTTTCCTGCTCTGAGCCCTCCCTCACCTTCTCCCCTTCACCCCGCGTCCTTAAGACGGCCAAAGCCTTTTGTTCAAGCTCTCTCAAGAGTGGGACGATCCCTAGGTCTGTGCTGACCCACCTGACCCTCCACTGGTGTGGAACTTCCTGGGGGGAAATGGAACACGGAGGGGCGGGGGTGGACGGCAATCAGTGGTTTCTCCAGCTTTAACCTCTTGCTCGCACCCTTTCATTTTGGGCCTTTGCTTTAATGGGTTACTTTGACATCCGACAACTCAGCTTTCTCTCTCCCAGATCAGCTGAGCTCCTAATATCACCTACAGCCTTTACTACATTTTTAAAAAAGATTTTATTTATTTATTTGACAGAGAGAGAGAGAGAGAGAGAGAGAGACAGCCAGCAAGAGAGAAAACATAAGCAGGGGGAGTGGGAGAGGAAGAAGCAGGCTCCTAGCAGAGGAGCCCAGTACGGGACTCGATCCCAGAACTCCGGGATCACGCCCTTGAGCCGAAGGCAGACATCTAATGACTGAGCCACCCAGGCGCCCCCCTTTACTACATTTTATGCTGCATCATATACTTTCACCCAAGTTATACACTAGGAGATATATTTGACTCTCTCCCAAACGTACACTACCCACTACCGAGTGACCAGCCCCGTCCACTTGGCTTCCAAATAGTGCATATATTAAATACATCCTTTCCTCTTAAGCACATCAAGAACAACTTAAGTTCAGTCTTCAACTTCTACCACCTGGCCCCCGGAAAAGAGATATTAAATGCAGCCAGAATTACCTACAAATCTGTCTTCTTTACTGCAGCCACAGTAACAACACTCAAATGCAAAACCCACCATTCATCCTCCCACCCGCCCAAATCACTGCGGTTGGGTAAAGTCTTAGCTTATCACTGTGGTTTTGACATGTTTACCCTTCCATGACTCATCAGTCTCTTCATTTACTTTATTCTCCAGAAGCACTAAAATTCTCCCATAGCTATGGTGTATTTTTTAAATTATATTTATCTGCTTATTCAATTTTGCTTCTATGGCTATATTCATACTATCCAGTTCCTTGGAATATTTAACTACCTTTTTACCCGAAAGAAACCCTTTTATATAGCAGGTCAACAAGAAAACTTCCATGATTTCTCTTGTGTAAAGCAAACCAGAGTGATCACCAGTGAGTGTGTCTTGGGCCAAGCTAGGGCCTGCTGGTAGGAGGAGCCTGAGGATCTCATGAGGGACCCAATGTGCACAGGAAGGCATAGAGGGATGGCAGTGAGGGCCAGCAGCTAGCGGGAGGTACTGGAAGGTGGAGTGAGCAAGAAATCGAGTCTTCTCTGAAGCCTCTGGAGAAGGTACAGCCCCACCAACATCTTGAAGTGTATTTCAAACTTCTGGCATCCAGAACTGTGGGAGAATACGTTTCTGTTGTTCTAAGCCACCGTGTATGTGGTAATTT
This sequence comes from Ursus arctos, assembly GCF_023065955.2. Classification (NCBI taxonomy): domain Eukaryota; kingdom Metazoa; phylum Chordata; class Mammalia; order Carnivora; family Ursidae; genus Ursus; species Ursus arctos. Next base: position 19,780,311 of record NW_026622764.1, read on the forward strand.
GCTACAATGGCAACGGGAAAACAATACAGATTTCTTAGCCAAATTTAGCCAAACGCTTGATTTTATACTGCCAGCAAGCTAAAAATGATTTTTATACATTAAAATGGCTGAAAAAAAAATCAAATGAAGAATAATATTCTGAGACATATAAAAATTGAATGAAATTCAAATTTATGTCCATAAATTGTTTTATTGGAACACATCCGTGCTCACTCACATATTGTCTGTGGCTGCGTTCGTGTTTAGCAGCAGAGCTGAGTGGCTGTCAGAGAGAATGTATGGCCTGCAAGGCTGAAAATATTTGTTATCAGGCACTTAACAGAACATATTTGTGGAACCCTCTCCTGGATTCTTTATAATTATCATTTATGCCATCTTCGCCATTAAATTGTGAATTCCTTGAGGATCAAGACTTTACACATAGTCCAAGCTAAATAAATATTTAGACTCAATGAAAATTTCAACTTTTTGCTGTCTTTTAACTATAAAACATTGCATAACAGCTATTCATGTACAAAAGTATCTCTAAGTATAACTTATAGTTTTTCCTAATTTTAAGGCCTTGCTGTTTTCATTTTTCATAAATGATAGAGATAATTAAAAACGAAATTATTTGGGGTAAAATCGTTAATATTTTGATATATTAGGTATCAAAATGTTTTATAATAGATGAATTTTGAGATTATTTAAAATGGCACCATGTTCATAATGATAAAATGAATAAAAATAAAAAATAAATATGGGAGATCTTTAAAAGACAACATCAGTAGGAAAAATGACATCATTTCCATAAAGATATTTTTAAATTTATTTTTAAAAAGTATTTTATTTATTTGAGAGAGAGAGTGAGAGCGCACAGCAGAGGGATATTTTTCTTTAAATTATAAATAAATTATGTTTATAGACCACAATTTCCAATAAAATATTGATTTTAAATTTGAGTTGAGAATATTTATTAAATATTTAGATTTTCAAATGTGGAGGGAGACATGCTAATTAAAGATAAAAGAACACAAAATATTAGCCAACATACAATATTGTCACTTAATACATGACTGAAGAGTTTAAAGTTTACATTCTTAGGTTATACACGCTTTATTGCTAATTGACTTTTCCTAAATAACAAACTTGTAATTGGTAGTTACTGAAGTACGTAATCTCAAACGTCGTGAAACCCTCGAGAACGCTAAGTGAAAAAACTTTCTCATGAGATAAAGCTATTTCTGAAGTCAGCATAAAACCAAGCTTTGTACTTTATCAGCTTATGAAGTTTAAAGTTTATGCTAATGCGAAATGGGTATTCATTTTTATAAAAGACTTCTGGAGAGGAAAAAAAAAAAGCCAAACTCTGCTCCATCAGAAGAAACGATGAAGAATTAAAAAAACTTTAAATTAATATTGTCTTAGTAGTCCCTGAGTTTAAAATTAACATTAAACTATTGAATTTAGAGAACTATAAGAATAATTTTGTTGTTCATCTGCTCAAAAGGCAAAGTGTGCTCTGCAAAATTCTGTAAGGGAATATGCATTGAATTCTCCATTCATTTTTTAATGTATTACCTCTTCTTTTACAAGAGTACAAAGTCTTTTCTTGTTCCTGGAAAATGAATTATATTTGCACTTGAAAGGCGCGGGGGGGGGGGGGCATTTTCTGCCCTTAGTCAAGCTGATTTGCTCAAGAACAGTTCAGAAGTTGACTCTGGAGACCAGAGACTAGAAAAGGCGCGAGGGGTGGTCCTCTGTGCATTTTACATGGGGCACTTCCCATTTTCCTTCCTATCTGTACCCTATCATCTTGCATAAACTCACAGTTAATCAACAGAAAACCAAGTCTGTGTATCCGTTTCTCAAGAGACAGGTATGATGTAACTATTACGCTAGTAACCAGTTCTAATGATATTGTTTAGATTAAAAATAAGGCTACAACTTATTGTGGGGAACAGGCACATAATAAACAGAATGGAAAGCAATTTAATGAAAATTATAAATATTTATAAGTTTTCACAGTGTATAGAGCTGTGTTCCAATGGTTCAGTGTGACTTAAGCATGACATCCTGACTCAAATCCCAGCCAGAACCGTTTGAGAAACGTGGTGAGAGATAAAATATGAGAAACGTGATCTTCAGATTCTTCACTGGTTTCTTTTTTTTTTTTTTTAAAGATTTTATTTATTTATTCGACAGAGATAGAGACAGCCAGCGAGAGAGGGAACACAAGCAGGGGGAGTGGGAGAGGAAGAAGCAGGCTCATAGCGGAAGAGCCTGATGTGGGGCTCGATCCCAGAACGCCGGGATCACGCCCTGAGCCGAAGGCAGATACTTAACTGCTGTGCCACCCAGGCGCCCCTCTTCACTGGATTCTCAATCCATTTACAAACTGAAGATACCAGTCCCTACCTCACAGTGTTATCATGAGAATTAAAATTAAACCAACCTTTAGCTCACTGTCATTTAAATTCAAGATTTTATTGCATGGAAAGTAATAATCACATGATTATATTTTCTCTTTTTTGGAGGCGTAGAAAATTATCAACGTTCTTTTTTGCCTACCCTGTTATATTCCACCGAAAATTACATCACCAAACTTAGAGTAAACAAACTCATATACACTATTTTGTATCTTCAGTAATAATTGCTGATTAATACTGAATACCAACTGAATACCAATACTGAACACCGTTACTTGACATAAAATGTTACATTAAGGATGATAATATTTTTAACTCAACTGGCTTGGCTTCTCAGGGACACCAATCATTTTATGAAAATAAAACTTAAGGTTAAAACAAATTATTTCACAAAAATGTACCCTTTGCTATTAACACTGGGAGACAAAGTTAAAAAACACACGTTTGAAACTTTCATACTACAAAAATAAAAATAAAATGAGATACTCTACCTTTGGTCATGGAGAGGCATTCCGCAGCTGTTTCCAGAGCTGTGGTCTGTTACATTGTTATATAGTTGCTAATTAAAATATGTGTCACTAAGTGATTGATTTTACATGCGAAATTGAAAATAAAATTTTGAAAAATATTCCAGACTCAAAAGAAAATTTAACATACACATTTTCTCCATCTCATAAATGTTTTTAATATATGAATTCTAAAAGCCATTTTTGGAAATACATCGGATTAACCATTTGAAAGACAAGTCTCATTATCTTCTCAAATATTTCTTTTCTCTTGAATCTATTTTGATATAAGGATTGGGCTGATAAATTCCTCTAGGTAGACACCTAATCACTTGTCATCTTCTTATTCTACAATTAACACCACTTTCTACTGAAGTGAAAGTATCTGCAAGCAATGAATATCATCAAGGAATTTTAATAATTAACATACAATTTAGCTATAAAAAGGTTTAGCGATTGTCATTTTAAAAGCTTTGCTGCCGATTATGATTTACTTACAGAAAAAAATTTCCCAACTTTGGCACCTGATATAATCGATCCTATTAAAGCTGTAATGACTGACTTGGCTTTTTCAAATTATCTATTGAATGGTTTTAAGAAAATCATGCTGGAACGCCAGTAATGACTGAGGTGCACAGAAGTATCTCTCCAAGGACGGCTACTGCCAGTGCCCTTCGACCAAAGACCAGGAGGAGCACAGCTGTGGTTACACAAGTCAGGTTTATTATTCTTTGCTGCAAGGGTGAATGCTTTCTAGAGGGAACAGCCTACCATCTCGGGAACAGGGTCTTAGAAAGAACCTATTACAGGATTTGGGGTCTGGTTGGGTGATTTTCGGGAAGGTCTAAGAAATCAGGAATTCATCTGAGATTGGATGCTATCAGAAAGCAGTCACAATTTTATGATTGGGTAAAAAAGCAGCTGTTCCCTGTTTAGTGAGAGAGTGGGATATTTGCAATCTGTGGGTTGCACAGCAACCCAGCTTTCGTTTTGTTGCCTAGACACATGTATAATGTGGCCTTGTTTGTCTCATTTTATCATAGTCTCAGACTCTGCCTGAAGTTGGCATTGTGAGATTGTTACATGTAACAGAATCACGTGGCTTAGCTTGGGGGCCAGATCGGCCTGCGATCATCAAGAACCATTGTTTTTTGTTTTCTTTCTTTCTTTATGAAGAATACAAGGATAATGATTAAGGAAAATGTCTGAAAGAGTTGCTCTGGATAATGTTAAACATTTTAAATATTAATTTTTAACTATTAGATCTTTTTAAAAAATCAATAATTCCTCCTTCATTCTTCAAATGACTTGAAAATGCTTTTCAAAAATGATACCTGAGATAAATTAATAAGAGACAAATGTCACTTGAATTAGATTTTCCCGGCAGTAGAGACAGAAATCAAAGTAAAATCAATTATATATTTTCATTATATAGAGGGGAGAAATAACATTTTGCTGGTCATCTTCTGCTTTTCCCTCCAGAACTATTCTTTATCCTTGTCCACCTGTTGTCCCCGGGAGGCAGACTGGATGGTCGCCCTCTGTCCTCCAGGTAATATCATCAATGGGCAGCCCCAGAGAGAGGTCAGGAGGAAGGGGAGCAGAGCGTGAGGGTAGGGTATTTATGTAGCCACTGTTTTCTCTATGTCGTCGATGTGTCCCTGGACCAAGAACAGCTCCTGACAGACTGTCTTCCTCATGTGTTCTTTCTCGGAGCTCCTCTATCTGCTTCCACACGTGGCCCCTTTTGGCCTCCATTTTTACCAACCCCAGGGTGTGGCACTACTCTTCCGTGGTTCTCCTCTGCCTTGCTTGTTCCTGTGCATTTATTTTGCCCGTTAAATTCTCTTCAAAGTATTCCATTTTAGACTGGTAGCTGTTTTCTGCTATGATGCAGATTGGTACACAAAGTATCCTTTTATAAGACATTGCCAAAGACAGGTCTCATACTGATTTTAATCAATCAGTTGATGTAAGTATATTTATTAGGCCTTTAGCAACATTTTCAATAAACGATATGAAAGATGCATGCACCTGCCCAATTGATATTTTGATTTCTTATCTTTAAATGTCTATTATTTATATTATATACCAGCACAGAGAGTAGAATGTGTTTTCATCTTTATCTGGAATAATTATGGGAATTAGGTTAAACATTTTACAAACGATCGATCCTATTTTACCTTTGTATCATGAATAACTAACTAGACATCACGGTTTGCCCGAGAGAGTCCTGGTTTATACCTTGTCCTTTGTACCTCCAGTTTAACATTTGTCAAATACTTGTCATTTTGGGCAAAGGATTTTATTTATATTTGCAATAAAACAAGCTGGGAGGATTTTTCGATAGCTCCCATCCTCACTTTCAGTTTTTAATATGGTGTCATCTATTAGTGGAGGAGATTCACGTGCAATAAAAACACTCTCCTGGTAGTACATCATTAAGCCTGAAGCAAAGGGGCAAACACCTGTCTTTCTTTCATTGACCTTCCCCAGAAGCATCATATATAATATCTATTTGCATGGGCAGACTGCAGGGTGCTCACTGAGAAATAATGTGTACTCAAACACAAGCCAGCAGGGAAAGCTAACTGGTCCCAGTAGCTGATGGGGGCCCTAGAGGTTTGAGGCTGCTCCCTCTTCAAGGATTTCTGTCAAGGCCTGTACTGCTGCAGTCAGAAGAAAAGAGCTGACAGGTCTCCAGTCATCGGGGTCTTTGGGAAACCAGGAAAAGAAAAGGTTATGTGCATATGGAGTTTATACAAGAAATAAAAGTAGAGCGCCAGTATGTGGAGCACAACATTGAGAACGGTCCAAAGTTTACAGCAGTGGTTTTGTCTTTTCTTATATAATGGAGGTCAAAATCCTCTTATATTACTTATTATTTAATTGTACTCTTTTTGGCAATAATCATTTTTTCTCAGCAAAATTTCAAAAAGTTAAATTAAAAGAAATAATGGGGGCACCTGGGCGGCTCAGTTGGTTAGGCATCTGACTTCGGCTCAGGTCATGATCCCAGGGTCCTGGGATGGAGCCCCGAGTCAGGCTCCCTGCTCAGTGGGGAGTGTCCCTCTCCCTCTGCCCCTCCCCCTTCTCATTCTCTCTCTCTGTCTCTTTCTTTCACTAGCTCTCTCTCAAGTAAATAAATAAAATCTTAAAAAAAAAAAAGATTCTCTCTCTCCCTTTCCCTTTGCCCCTCCCCCCTCACTCTCTAAAAAAAAAAAAAAAAAGAAAGGAAGGAAGAAAATAAAGAATGGAACCAAAGTACAGGCTTTCATTGACTTCAGATATTTTTCATGAATCTGTAATTGGAAACAAAATATTTGAGACAGTTATCATTCACTCTAGGGGCTGCACTGATAATCCTGAAAGATGAAAACCAAGTGACTGAACTAATTAAGAAATGCCAGCATCGACCTCAAAAGCAAAATTTCTATTAAGAAAATATGCCCAAAGGGGAGGAGCTACGGAGGGCAGCCGCAGAGGGTGCATTCCCCGCTGTGTGATCCACTCCTCCCACCACAAAGCTCCGCTGTGTCCGGACAGCTCCTGTCCGAGCTTCCTTTCACAGGGATGCAAATCGAAGCAGTAACTGTTACATATGGGATTCATAGTCAGAAAACCTACCCAAACAGTAAAGTGATTTCTGTTTTCTATCAATATTATCAGACATCAGAGTTAAAAGCAGCGAGAATATTAACGCTTTGAATGTATCATCTGATTTAGGAAATGGAAGTGAAGGTTTTGAAAATTTATTTATCAAAGTTGAAAATATTCATTATTACAAATGTACTTTACATTCAGTTAACATTTTTTTACATTCAGTTAACATTTTAATAATATATAAATTAGGTGCTTTGCAGTGATGATATGAATACAAATTTTAACATAGCAGAGTATAGTGGGTTAAGAAATATCCCAACAACCAGATTCTTATTAACTTAACAAACTCATGGGAAAAAAATGGATGTAGAATTGATTGCAAACTGAGCTTAATTCAGATTTACATCCACAAATTGATTATTCTATTGTACAATTAAAAAGTAGAAGCTCCAGTTCTAAAAATCGTATGTGCATATAATTTGCATATCACACACGAATATATAATTTACACATAATACATACATAAATTATATACATGCGTGTATATGTTCACACCCATCCACGTATAAAAGTGTATGGCAATTAATGTGCAACAGCTGCTGACCACAGACACAGCAGGTGCAGCCTGCATGAGGCTAACCTGCAGCTGAGAAGAACTACAAAAGAGGAATAAAATATTTAAACATCACTGAAGGCATTTATAAAACAACAAAGGCTGTTGGAACTAGAGGGTCAAAATCCTCGAGGAAGGTGAGGCATTGTTGAGCCCTGCACTCCCCGTTGCTCTTTTCCTTTGTAGCTTTTCGCCCATCCTAGGTGAAAGACACTAGGGCCACCTGAGAGGAGCAACCCCGTGTTTGCAGCACTTCCTGGGCTAAGAAAGCAATCACTGAAATTTATGTTTCCCAACAACGAAGAATGCAGGGCAATATCCTAGGAGAAAAGAAAACCACAGAGAAGTGACCCAGACACTCTGAGTACAGTATTGCTGTAAGACATTTTTCAACTTTTACACTATTCAAGCACAGGTGATGACTCAGAGAAAGAAAGCATAAAACAGCTGCTAAGAACCCAAAGAGCTAAGCGGAGATTCAATAGTTGCACAGATCTGAGGAAAGGAATACAGCATTCAGGGGCCCCCCAGGAGAAGGGCCCTTTGTAAACACTCCAGGCTTGCAAGTAGGAAAATCAGAAAGGCTGAAGCCTTAGGTGTAAGCATAGATGGGGTATGTTCCCCATTCAACTGGATCAAGGACATCTTTCCTGTTCTCTACTTGATGGTGAAAAAAAGGAAATCATCTGTGGAAGAAAATAACAACCAGGTACTCTAGAATTTTTTATATACAATATGTTTGGAGAATTTAATTAAAAAAACAAAAGGCATGACCAGAAAGAGGACCAAGGAACCAAACATCGGTAGAAATGAATAAGAAAATAACCCATACCCAGAACAAATGCAGCTGCTGGGATCACTGGACACAGAGTTAAAAATAAATATGATTTAGATATTCAAGAATATTGACAAAAAGAGAATTTGAGCAAAGAAAATATGGAATAAGTCAAATGGAAATTTTGGAACCAAATAATGCAATAATAAATTAAGACTGCAATTGATTTGTTTAAAAATAGATGACAATTATCATATGGTTTCACTCTTATGTGGTACATAAGGAATAGCACAGAGGACCACAGGGGAAGGGAGGGAAAACATAAGGGGGGGGGGGGTATCAGAGAGGGAGACAAACCATGAGAGGCTATGGACTCCTGGCAACAAACTGAGGGTTTCAGAGGGGAGGGGGTTGAGAGGATGGGGTAGTCAGGTGGTGGGTATTAAGGAGGGTACGTGTTGTAATGAGCACTGGGTGTTATGCAACTAATGTATCATGGAACACTACATCAAAAAATAAGGATGTACTGTATGGTGACTAACTTAACATAATACAAAAAAGAATAAAATACAATGATTCTTGTACCTAAATCTTTACACAAATCCTTGATGATTTCCCAAAAATAAATTTCTGGAAATAAAATTTCTGAGAAAAAAAAAATTAAAAAATAAAAATAGATGACAGAAGAAAAAGAACAAGTACACTTAAAAGTTAGGTCAAGGTAAACTGTCTAGATTGATGCACTAAAATGGATTTAAAAGACACTATAGTTTTTAAGAGACATATAGTTCATGTTGACAGGATTTAACTAAGCCCCAGGAAAGGAAGAAAAAGACAAAGACTCAAAGCCAATAATTAAAAAAAAAAAAATAGACAATAAGTAATTCTCTAAAACTTATGAAGACTTGAAGTAAATCTAAAACTTCAAGGAGATAACAAAAGAAAAAAAAAAGATTGACCGTTAATTTCCAAACCGGAATAGTGGAAATAAGAAAACAATGAAATTTTGTCAGCAGTGCTGAGAACAAATAACTGTCAAATGAGAGTGCTTAATCAGGAAACGGCTTCCAAAAATGAAAGTAAAAAAATATTTTTATACAAACAGATACAGAGAGAAGTAATTACCAGCAAAACTCTACCAAAAGAAATTCTAAAGGTATGCAAGTTTCTTTAGGTAGAAAGAACATGAGTCTAGGTAGAAAAGTGGAATGCAGGAAGGAAGGAAAAGGAAAAGAGATGGTAAGTACATAGATAAATTTAAACCATAATAATAATAATAGCATTAGCCAAGAACAATAATAGTGATATCCTACAAGGTTTAAAATATATGCAGAAATGAAATACACAAGAAAATGAGTATTAAAGACAGAAGGGCACATATATGTATTTAAAGAGATATAAGGTCCTTGAGTTCTTTAGGGAATGAAAACATAGTAATTTAATGTAGAATTTTAAAAATCAAGAACATAGATTATCACATGTAGATAGTCATTAAATCAAGTAAAAATAAATGTCTACTAACAAGTCAATGGAGAGAAAAAAGAAACGTTATATATTTGATTACTCCATAGCAAGAGAAATATTCCATAAGATGAGAACCATACCACCTTATTTGGCAGTAAAAAAATATAAGATAAATAGTAAGGTGGCATATTTAAAACATAATTGCCATAATTCCATAAAATATAAGTGCATTAAATATTACAATTAAAAGCAAACATTGTTAAATTAGTTAGGAAATAACCAAATGCTTGCTTAACAGAAAGCTGTATTAAACATAAGGAGAATGGTTGAAAGGCAAAAGATAGAAGCAAATAGATGATGTGAACATCAACAAAAAGGAGCTGGGATAGTTCTATCCGTATCAGACAATGCAGACTTCAAAGCAAGAACCATTTCTAGAGATAAAGAGAAAGATTTCATAATGCTAAGAAAAACTCAAACAATAACGTGTGACAATCTTAGTGTTGTTTGCATCCAATAGAGTAATCTAAAAATACTTAGAGCACAGACTGCAAAATAACTTACGATGCAGAAATCTCTCAGATATAGTTGGTGCTTGGAATGCACCCATTCGTTAACTGACAGAACAAGCAAACAAAAGAAAAACCTACAAGTATATAGAGATTTAAACAATAATCAGCAAGCATGAACTAACTGACATTTATGCAATACGATACCCAACATTCTTCTCCAGTTCATGTCAAAAAGTAAAAAACAGTTAGCCATGTTATTTCAAAGATTTGAATTCATACAGAATATGGGCCCAATCAGTCTTACTAATATAACAAAAGATTAATAACCCCCAATATTTTTGAAACTAAACAACCAAACTCTATAAAACAAGTGAGTAAAAAATAATAATTAATAATTAATAATTTCAAGTTAAGTGAAAATAAAGCCTGATAGGAAAATAAATACTACCAAAACTGATCAATGAACTTATTAATAGTTTGGTAGCTAGTTGAAAACACTGGATCCAGGGGCACGTGGGTGGCTCATTCGGTTAAGCATCCAACTCTTGATTTCATCTCAGGTCTTGGTATCAGGGTCATGAGATTGAGCCCCTCATGTTGCTCCTCGCTCCACACAGAGGAGTTTGCTTGGGATTCCCTCTCTCCTTCTGTCCCTCCCCCCTGCTCTCTCTCTCTCTGATATAAATAAATAAATTCTTAAAAAAAATAAAGTGCCGAGTCCATAATTCTTTCTTTCAAGTAAACCATCAAGTTCAGAGGATATCACTGATAAACTCTTTCAAGGACTTAAGAAGACAATAACCTTCCAGAAAACAGAAGTCACATTTGGAGGCTGACAGAACATAGATAACAAATTATATCAAGGATTATAAACTAGTCTACAAGCTATTACAGACTAATATCTCATGATCGTAAGTGCAAAAATTGTAAGCAAAATGTTAACGAGCTCTGTTAGGAAAGAACATTAAGGACATTAAAGATCTACATTATGTTAATGAAAGAATAATACCTTACCATAAAATTAGTTTTCTTCTAGGAATGCAAACACGATTTATCATTTGAAAATTAATCCATAACATTAAGAAAATTAAAAGAATGTTGACCAAATCTCACATGCATATTTATTTGAATGTAGAATAGTTTTTGAAAACAAACCAACACAATTTGGGGTTATAGAAACAAACAAAAAATATGTGGTAAGCTAGCAACGGAAGGGAGATTTCTCTTCCCGCCTCACTTTGTTCAGACATAAGTGACCTAAATAAATAAATAAATAAATAAATAAATAAATAAATGTATGTATTTAAGGTGTTTTGATGTATGTATACGCTGTCAAATAACCACAATCAGGCTAAATAACATATCCATCACCTCACGTATTTACCATTTTCTTTCTTCCCACCCCTCCTTCAGCAGGAACACTTGAGATTTTCCCTCTTAGCAAATTTCATGTATACAATGCAGTATTGTTAAGTATAGTCCCATTGTTGTACGTTAGGTCTCTTTCCAGAATTTATTCCTCTTGCTCAACAAAAATTTATACACCTTGACCAGCATCTCCTCATGAGCCCTCCCCTGACCCTGACAACTACTTTCTAGTCTCTCTTCTGTGAGTTTGATTATTTTAGATTCCACATACAATTGAGATCATTCAGTATTTGTTTTTCTGTGTCTGGCTTATTTCACTCAGCATAATGTCCTCCAAGTCCATCCATTTTGTTGCAAATGGCAGGATTTCCTCTTCTTTAATGCTGAAAAATATACATCTATATCTCACATGTTCTTTATTCATTCATTCATTGATGAGCTTTTAAGTTGTTTCCATAACTTGATTATTGTGAATTATGCTTCAGTGAACATGGGGTACAGATATCTGTTTGAGACGCTGATTTCATTTCTTTTGGATATATACCCAGAAATGGGATGGCAGGATCATAAAGTAGTTCTATTATTAAAAATTTTAGGAACCTTCCTGCTATCATCCATAATGGCTGTACAATTTACATTCTCACCAACAGTGTACAAGGGTTTCCTTTTATCCATATCCTCACCAATACTTTTGACTTTTTGATAATAGTCATTTTAATAGATGTGAGTTATTATCTCACTGTGGTTTTGATTTGCATTTCCCTGGTGATTAGTGTGGTCTTGAACACCTCTTCAAATACTGGTTGGTCATTGGTGTATCTTCTTTGGAGAAATGTCTGTCCAAGTCCTTTATTCATTCGAATCAGGTTATTTGTTTTTACTATTGAGTTGTAGGAGTTCCTTATATTTGAAGGTATTAACCTCTAATCAGATGTATGATTTATAAAAATTTTCTCCCATTTTGTAGGTGGTCTTTTCACTCTGTTGGCTTTTTTTCTGTATTGAAGCTTTTTAGTGTGTTGCAATCCCACATATTTTTGCTTTTGTTGCTTGATATTTGCAAGACACATTGTTTTAAGCTTTATGAGGATACTGGACTTCTGGGCAGCATTTTTTAAATCCATTCACAGTCTACCTGGAATTGTATACTTCAGTTCATTTTCCAAGAAAACTTGTTACAAGGAATGTGGTTGACAAAAAGCCTGCAGAAACTGCACTTCAAAATACGCTCGTGCACTGATGCCAGAGTGACCTCTTCCCAGGCTGCTTCTAGTCACTGACCTCATATCCATTATATTTGTCTTCCTTCCCCTTATGAACTGAAATAAATTTATCACTTTCCTCTAAAAATTACTTCTCAAAATCCAAGACAGTATCTTTGGATTTAAATGTACCTACTGGAACTGATAACGTTAAATTCAAAATCCCCCGTAGCCAAGATGATCACCTGACCGGGGGTGGGTCTCTCTCTTCCCTTCTAGAAATAATGTACCAAGTCTTTACAGAAATATTGTGAATTGTCTCCATCTTTATCCCATTCTTTGTCAATTGTCTAAATATGTCCACATGACTTTGTCCTTTTCTCTGCATAATTTTCCTACTCTTTTATTTTTTTCTCATCTATTCTTCTTCTTTTAAAAAATGTGCATATTTTACCCATCATATCTTATGCATGAGGGTTTTGATACCTGATCTTCCATGACCTTGTATATTTCCTTCTGTCCTCCCCACAAGAGGTTCATATGGAGGGGACAACATAAGGCGCTCTGTTCATTGCTATGTTTTCATTTTCTGTGTTGGGGGTCTTCATTAGGAATAGCCAGCACTTACCATAAACTAATTCAAGTTTTAGTATTTTCACCATTCTATGGGTTTATCACATGTTTTTGCAGGTTCCATGGTTGGTGGATGGAGTACTTTCCTTTCTCAGTATAAACTTATTCTACTCTCACTTTCATCCAATTCAAAATGGACAGTGTTGTTACCTTTTTAATTCTGTAGGATTCTTCAAATACAGAACACTGCATCCAGTAAAGGGTTGGTGCCAAATTGTTTTCCCCTATTCTGTACATTTACAATCAAATTCAGGGCGACTTGGCCATTTGGCCAATAGTCTAAATAGTGATGACTAACTGAACAGTTGTTAATATTTCTCAGCAAAATTACTTAATTCTGTAATGAACTGGAGCTCATCACATATATAAAAATCTTTGATCTCATGAAGATATATAAAAAATGTGGATTAACACAACAATTGATGATTTAAAAACTGATTTCAAAAAAGAATCATTTATTCAATTTTTTCCTCTACTGAGTGCACTTCAGGATAGCCAAGTAGTTGATTAGAGTCATTTATCTTTATAGAAGAATTATAGGCTTTAAATATAGAAAGAATGACAGAGTTCAAACATCACCGGTTTGCATTCCAAAATGAAATGATGGATTTAGATAATAATCATGAATATGTGCTAAAACCATTTCACAAAAAAATAATAATGGGTTTTATGTTTGCTGTATCTAGCATATATCACCTGTACCCAAACTACAATTTGGCAAAATCAGATATCATGTGTCTCTAACAAAAGAGGCATCATGCAGTTAACAAAATGAAACCTCTGTGCCCACTAAATGATATAATGGAAATAGCACACCACTACCTAAGAGGTATGTTTGCTTTCCCCCCAAAATTGAATCAGAATCTAATCAAATTTTAGATGTAACTACAGTACAATCAATTCAGAGGATAAAGGAAATTAATAAACAATATGACAAAGATATAAGCAGTAAATCCAGAATGTATTTCTTAAATCTTGTAAGACCACCAAATAGTAGTTTATTCACTAAATAAATAATGACTCAGGAAAAAGTACATAAAATCAGGACGACCTGTTAAAAAGTTTGAGAGAAAAACAAAATGCAGGTATGACTACGCGCTGATTTGAAGTGACCAATTGTAGAAAGGGATTCCTAAGTCAATTAAGGAAAATTGAACACAGATTGGATATTAGATGATACTGACAAAATAAAGTTCTTTAGTAGATAATGACACTGTGATTGTTAAACAGAAGTTCTATCTCTAAAAGAAACATACTGAGATCTTCATGTGTAAAATGTTCAGAAGTCTTAGATTTCCTTTAGGAATACTACCTCCCATACTTCCCCCACCAAAAACCACAGCGTAGGGGCGGCTGGGTGGCGCAGTCCCTAAGCGTCTGCCTTCGGCTCAGGGCGTGATCCCGGCGTTATGGGATCGAGCCCCACATCAGGCTCCTCCGCTATGAGCCTGCTTCTTCCTCTCCCACTCCCCCTGCTTGTGTTCCCTCTCTCGCTGGCTGTCTATCTCTGTCAAATAAATAACTAAAATCTTAAAAAAAAAACACAAAAACAACCCACAGTGTTTGCACACAGGGATAGAACGACAGACCACAGATAGTTGTCAACGTGCGATGATGTATACTTTGGAGCATCATTATATTTTTCTCTCCTTTTGTGTATGTGTGAAATTTTCATAACAACAAACAATTAGTGGATTTTTAGTATTAAACTTCCTTGTGAGAGGATCCACAGTTAAGGCCCTGACCTATACGTGGCTGCTAAAATTGAATGAACTTGGCATTGACTAACTGTATTATTCAGTCTTCCCATGTTCTTAATCCTTAAATTAGGGCTGCTAATATAAGATTACTAAAACAATAATCTCAGAGAGGCAGTTCATACCTTTGACTTTTTCAGAAGATTCCTTGATTTCATATAGTGGGAAACAATCTTACTTCTATGTTTGCCATTTCATGGTCACCATTTCTAATTACTTTATTTTAAGCGCAGAAGCATTTGGCTTTCTCGACCCTGTAAGACCAAATTTGGAACTCAGAGTCAGCCTAGATTGTAAGCCACAAATTGAAAGCAGCTCCCTTAACAATGCGGTATTTCCTTCCATTCCTTCCCATTTATAGTCAGAGTTCATCTCTCACAAGACTTCATAAAATAAAGCAAGAAGGTTAATGTACACCCAATGCCCTTGTGAGAGTCTAGAGGAAGAAAGACACATAAATAAAATTTTAAAAACAGCAAGAAGGAACAAGAAATCACTAACAGTCTAAATATCTCATTATAATTTTCTTAATGCTATTATCCCAGCCAGTAATTTATCTGATTTACAAGAATAAACGGGTAAGAGTTTAACCAATTTTCTCTAAATTGAAGTATAGTTGGCATACAATATTATGTGAGTTCCAGGTGTACAATTGAGTGATTTGACATTTACATATACTGCAAAACGCTCACCATGATAGATGCAGTTACCATCTGACACCACACAGTTCTTACAATATTATGGACGACATTCCCTATGCTGTATTTTATATCCCTGTGACTTCTTTACTTTATAACTGGAATTTGACCACCACATTAGAAGGGTTACTAGGCTTTTTCATCCTGCAAATTCTGGGTTTTCACTACACATGTGTCTGTTGCTTTCACCAAGTACTTTCCCTCTAACATTGTTACTTTTAGAACCCAACTTCTAGGTCCCCAATTCTGTGCCAGTTAAGAATTGCAACCTACTTCTAGCAACTATAAAATTACAATGGCTTCAGTATGATAGACGCTTACTTCCTTTATAAAAAAGTTAATTCTTGGTCTAGGCCTCTAGGAATAGTATTTATGGCCTCATACTTTTATCATTAATTTGAACTCTTTATATTCTCTATTTTCTGATGCAGCTATTTTTCTTAAACTTAGCAGGCAGGGAGGAAAGGCAGAAGGGCACACCTTCCCATTTTAAATGAGACATTGTTGAAGTCCCATAAAACTTTTAAGCGTATATCTCTTTGGCCAGAATTGGTTACCTGGTTGATATAGCTGAAAGGGATATTGATAATTAACTATATATGTTATTCTGAGTTATATAATGCCCAAGTAAAATATCCAGATTCCTTCTAAAGAAGGAAGGAAAACATTGGGAGGCAATTAGAATTAATTGTCACAGTGCATTATCATGCTATGATGCAGTTTTTCCAAGTATTTTTCTTTATTTTTCTATATAACAGAATAGAAAAAAGACATTGCAGCTTACTAATTATTAATGAGACAGCAAACTAAATAATCCTTTACTTTGGGATTTATATCATAAAAGCAATGAGAACTCCTTGGGGCAAAAACAATAATCTACAAAAATTTCATTTTAAAATCTCACTTGTTTCCGTTTATTAATTTTCATTATGAAATATATATTATTTGCATTTTTCCACATTTAATTTTTCATATGGAAGTATATAATTTCATATATGGAGTTATTCCTAAAGTATTCTAGGATAAAGGTTAATTCTGTAGTATGAGCTTAAGTGGTGTTAGTTGTGGAAGGGATCGATTTCATACGCTGGCTTTCAAGAATGAATAGTACAAGGATATAGAAAATTATACAGCCCACCTTAAAATTAAAAACACATCAAAGGAAAACACAATTGTAAGGCCCACAGCTACAGCATCTTTACTAACGCTCGTCTACCTTAGCTCAAATAATTTTCATTGTTCTGTTTCCAAAAGGAAAATTCCCTCTATCCATGCTTTTAGATTATATTCATGGAAGCCCAAAGAAAATAAGAATTGGATTGGATCAGGCAATAAAAATTAAAATTGCTTAGACTAAGTCTGGCTGCAATTTAGATTTTGACCACCTTGGTCAAGTTCCAATTTTAGCCTAAATAAGGACAACCCTGCACAATTAGCAGCCCAGGGAAGCTCCTCCTACGAGGAGATATTAAAGGAAAATGTGTACTGGGCTGCAAAACTGAATGCAGAATGGCTTTTTGTTTATGTAAGTAAATCAGGATGATATAATTTCATAATTTTACCAGCCACTGGGCGTTGCAAAAAAAAATCATAGCCGATTATTAAAACACAGAACACATGCTTTTTATTTATAATGATTTAAAGGACATTTATTTGGAGTCTGCAGTCAACTCGACGGTTTTTCTATGTATATCACCATGATTTTCTCTGTGGTATAGGAATTCATTGATTACAAATAGTCAAGATTTCCCTAGGCTCGTGACTATGAATGTGTTCCTTTTCTATTTAATTAAAATTTGACATCATGAGTCTTATAAACTTTCTCCTTTAATTAATTGGGAAATGCACAGTAAATAACAGAAAACTATATTGAAAATGTTTTCTTTAATTTTTATTTCATGCTTCTTTGAGGTTTTACAACCGAAAGCAGGGCGTTGTAAAATTTATGGGCGGCATTGAGCAGTAGACAACTTATTTAGCAAGATACACTTAAACTTTAACCCTCAGGTCAGCCAGATGGACATTATTACATGACTTCAAGCTTTGCTCAGCAAAAAATGAATTCACTTGACAAAAGTTGCTACCATACTTCCCTGTCAGCATAATTTACATTACAGAAGAAAGAAAAAAAATGATTTGTACCCTACGGCAGTTGTATTGTAGTCAGCATTTTCTAATTGTACTTCTTTTGTTAGCAACATCATGTTGCGGCTTTTAGTTAATAGTCATTCTGAAGAATACTTTCTGAGGACATTACAGGAAAATTTTTGTTTTGAAAAAACTTCCAATCAAAGTTTGATAATGTGACAACATTATCAGCGTATCTGGCAAGCATTCTTCCTACATCGTTACTCGAGAATTTTTAAGAGGACAAAACTTTACATAGTGTGAACATTTAAAATGAGATATATGTATTTTAATATATATAAACATATATATATTTATTAACACAATAGTAAAACAATAATAGTAATAATGTCAGCATTAATAATTACACTGTGCTAATTATCAACAATTACAAATATTATCTGTAGTCATATTAATTTTATATTACCATATAATTATTACATGTTACTCTATAATCATACTACATACAATGTGATATAATAATATATAATTACAATAATTAGGTATCATTAATTTTATCACAATATAATATTTTACTTAGTAATAAATTTATTAATAATAAACATGTGTGATTACCATTATTGTGTGCATATATTTTAAATTTTGGATATCCATTTCCACATCGATAGGCATGTAGGTTATTTCCAAAATCTGTGTTTACAGACAATGCTGTGATATATTTGTACGTGCGTAGTAAATGTATAGCACCATGAATGAGAAGGGAATACATTAGCTTCCAAAAAGTAATCCTCTCCAAGAAAGTGGAAAGGTGTAAGAAAGGGCATAGTTGCTCTTACTTTAGTCAGTAAAATGTATGTATTCTATGGAGCCACATATATCACATGTGACAAAATTTCAACATCAACAATTTTCTGTGGCAGGTATACAGTACTCTATTTTCTCATATTTTAAAAACTCTATTTGAATTTAAGCAAAAGAGATAAAACAAGAATATAAAGATTATTGCATACAATGAATGTTTTAAATTTAGACCTAGTTTAAAACTAGTTTCCCCGGCCGTACTTATTTATAGACATTTTAATTACACTTCCTTAACTTACATCCAGGTATCCTGACTATTATGAAAACTACCCAGGAATTGGAAATAGCACATGACTGTCTATAATATGGTGTGTTAGCTGAATCCACATGTAGAAGTCGTTGTAGGTGCCTTTATCTTAGCCAGGAAGTTGGCAAGTAATGAAGTTGGCAGTAATGAAGCATCTGGTTAAAATGCATCTTGGGACTCAGACCATTTGCCTCCTGAAATAAAAGCTTTAGGAGCCTTGGTTGGATACAGCAGGATAATGGAGTGTGATAGTTGCCACTGTGGTCATCACAAATATTCTTTAATACAAGTTGTTCTACTTTAAAGCAAAGGAAGCAAAAAGCAGAGCCCAGAGCCTAGCACTTCAGAAAAATACTGTGTGTTTGTGTGTGTGTGTGTGTGTGTGTGTGTGTGACCACAAATCATCAAATGGTTCAAAGTAAAATAATTTTTTTTTTTCTGTTTGGACTGCAAAAGCTAATTGTTTTTTGTCAAATTGAAGTTATTGTTAGCAATGGCAGCAGACCTGGCCAGGGTGGTGGGTGAGTGAAACATGAGTTTGCGTCTTTTGCTGTGCATTCATTCCCCACACCACAGACAAATCCAGTGGCTTACAAACTGTCCTTTAAAGGTCTGCCCGCACAGGAGTGGTCCAGCAGCAGATAGACTGCCCCAGTCTCATTCATCCAGACAGTATGTTTTCAAGTGTAGTGTTTAAGAAGAAATTGTTAATCTGGAGTTTGGGGATGATCAGAGCAGCGAATGCATTGCTAAGGATTCAAAACCATCAATGTCCAGATTCAGTGAATATGTCTACACAGGATTTCATGGTCTAGTTCATAGATTTGAGATATTGTAAATGTATAAAGTGTTGACTTATTTCTTTTAACTAGCTTTGCCCCACACAGCCTGGTAAAGTGGCCCCGGAACTCACATTGATAAGGAATGTTCTAGGATAATAGTGAGTTCCAGAATGGAATTAATTTTCAACTATGATCTTATATGCAGTCAAAGAAGACAATGGACATCTTCCCACAGATTGGAACCCAAAACTGCCAGATTAATCAGTCACACGGAAGTATCTACCCCATGCGAGGAAGACCTTATTATTCTTGTCCAGTAGTATATATTATTCACTATATGTTTCCCTTGATTCCTTTTAGTAATGGAACACTTTGTATTGATCTTCTGGTTATTTTATTGGCTATTTCAACTAAATATTCATCTTTCATCTCTTTATATATATGGGGGAAGATTCCATATCTATGCCTACATTTTAACCCTTTGGCCATATAACATTCATAGAAAACCTTTTTAATATAACACACTAAGTGTGGTCCTTTTTTAGAGCACATACATGATGAAAGGGAACAATTCTAGCTATAGTAGCAACACTTAATTATTAGAAAAACTATACAGAATTTAAATACACAATTCATAGAAAGTGTTTGTAGGTGAACACTAACCTTGTAGCAGAAATTCAAGTAAGTCTTTTTGTCTGGATTACCATATTTACTGTCATGAAAATCATTTGCAAAAAGAGTTATAATTCACATTTGCCAAAAGGAAAAAAAAATCCCTAAACTTCAAAACGGCTAGCAATTGATCGAAGTCACAAACACTTAGTAAGTGTCCAAATCAGTATGTGACGTCGGGTGGCAGGAATCTTGAAAGGAGGAAGAATCTCCAAACGGAGGGTCATACATTGTTAAGGCAGTACTTAAGGATGCTGCCTTAGAGTCTGGTCACGTGGCTTGAAATTCCAGGAAGCTACTTGCCAACTTCTAGCCTTTGGGCATATCTCTACAAATTCACATGTCCACATCCCCTTACCTGCAATTCCAAAATTCAAAAGCTCTGACAACTGATAAGTTTTGTCGGTTTTGTGTAAACCTACTTGGTGGCAAAATCTAATCTGATTACCATGGAGACGCTTAGCATCTCTATCAATGCCAATTACTATGCGTATCCAAATGTTTTACTGAAGGTATTTCAGTATTTTATCATTATGTTTGATTAGACATAATACTGTAGATAATCCTAGAATGATGACCAAAATGCAGAGGGGTCATATCACTTCTATGAAATATTTTGCAGACGAAAGCACATCTGGCTCAAGATGTGTGCCTGAGAGATCGCAAACCTCTTATCCCAGTTATAAAATGGGGAGAAAATAGTATCTGTTACATAGAATTTTTATGGTAATGAAAATAATGTAGAATAGTTACTGACCTCAATGTCTCTCTTAATAATCACTCAGTCCATGTTAGTTATTATTACTATGCTTCCAAGGTAAAAGCCACAACTTATTTGTGAAGAACTGGTAGGAGATATTCTAAGTGACTTGAAAGTTTCAGCTGTCCCACATCATTGCTGTCCTTCTACTTCTTTAAGATATAATCGGTCCATGTCTATAAAGAAAATTATCTACAATAAGAAAGTGAGATAGTATTTTCTACAGCATAAAGCTCCATAACACAGTGGTCCAACATTCCCAGAGAAGCCAATAATTTTACACTTGGGGAATAGTTGTTTAAGTAAGAGCAACAGACAGGCATCTCAAAATAGGCAAACATCCCAGAATTGTAAGACCTATGAGCCTTTTATTGTGGGGGAGGGAGCAAAATACAACTCATAAAGCACAAATCCTAAAGTACAGAACTCAAATCACAAGTTTTAGAATAAAAGAATCTATGAATGGTGGGAAATTGGAACTAACAGAAGATGAGTCCAAAGAAATAATGCAAAGCTGTGGTTATAAAAGATCAGGCTATGAGCACGAAATCTACTTGTAGCGGCCGGCCTGGAAGAAGTCCCCAACAGTCCTTGCCTCCCCGTCTTCATTCCCTTGTGTAATTCCTTCCATTGAATGTGGGCTGAACTTGCTAACTTCTTTCTAAGGAGTTGAATATGGCAGAAATCAGCTTCTAGATTAGGGTGTAAAAGATTGGCTTTCGTCTTGGGGCCTCTCTCTTCCTCCCTTGTAGCTGTTAGGATGTGAGCTGCACTGAGAGACGTCTGCAGGGAAAGGAGCTGAGTCCGTGAGAACCTGAGGGCCTCAGGCCCACCACCTGTGAGGAGCTGAATCCTGCTTAGAGAGGAGACCGCCCCCATCAGCAGCTTGAATGCCACCTTGTAAGACAGCATAAAGGAGAGGCAGGACGCGCGCAGCTAAGCAACACTTGGAATTCTGACCCCCAGGAACAGAGATAGCAAATGTTTGCTGCGTTAAGTAACTAAGTTTTGGAATAATTTTTTATCCAGTAATAAAAATAAGGAAGCATTTAACTATAGAAAGAATGCTAAATGGCTTCCATTACAGAACAGAATATGATTTTTATAAACACATAAAGAGTTAAAGTGGATCGGCAGGTGGAGGTAATAACAATAATATAGAATGAGTGAGGTGCAGGAAGAAGGAAATATGTGTTCTGATATCTTATGGATATTACATAGGAGTAAAAATGCTACCTAGATTTCATAAACTATGAAATAGAAACATAAGAGCGTAATCTAAGCCAATAAGGTGCACTAGACAAAATCAAATAATGTACAGTTATGCACAAATAATGCACACAACATGGATATTAATACTAATGATGAGAAAGATAAAGAGGGAGAAGTAGCTAACACACACTGAGCAATTATTATATTTCTGTCTCTCTTCTTCTATATATATATATATTAACTCATTTAATCCTTACAACAATCCTAGAAGATGCTATTATCTCCAATTAATAGATGAGAAGCAATTTTTTAAAATTACTAAATAACACAACCACGTGACTTAGAAAAGACTGTGCTCACACATAAAAATAATATCCTCAAATGTTTGTTATTAGGTAAGAATAAAATAAATGAGTCTTTAAATCAATGCCAAAAAATGACAAAAAGAAAAGTATAAGAATGGAAGTTTGGAATAAATTATTCATCTCCCCATGCTAAAAGAAATTCAGGATCATGTATAACTAGAATCTTCCCAAACTGAGGCCTTTGCACGGGCTCCTTTGCTGCCCAAAATCCTCTCCCCAGAAATCTGAGTCTTCATGGCTCCTGAGTCACACGGTGTCAGATGTCCTTATCTCCTTATTGTCCTACATGTCACCTCTTCACGGAGCCTTCTTGGACACCAACATTAAAAGGCCCTACATGCAGGCTTTCTCTCTTTACATTTTTGGTAACTGAGGTAGATTCATTTAAGCTTGTCCTACCCCTCACCTATCGGTCATTAGCTCTCAGAAGATGATAACTGTCCTCATTTAGTGGTCATTTTAGTTCATATCACTTCATTGTTTCTCATGCAATCCTCAATCTCAATCTACTTTTCTAAAGTCACTACCTACAATGCTCTTGAAAAAACTATATAATGAATTACTTAGGTCTAGCAATTATAACTAGAGGTAGGATAATAATTCTCTTTTCAGGAAAGGAATCTGATTACATTTTAAAACTTAACTCTAAACAAACACAAAATGTGCACTAACTGTTAAGCTCTGTTTAGATAAAGAAGTTACAGTCAGCCTATTTATTATGACCACCATTAGCTGTAGTAAGAATAGAGTGTATGTATTTAAAAATAGATATATCATCTGTCATTTTTTTGTTGATGATAAAAATTCTATTGTCAGAAAGTCTGAGTCATAAATACATCAAGTTTAGCGCCTAATTATTCAAGGAAAAGTTTAGCAGATAATTATTCAAGCAGTAGGAGAGAATAGGTGGTTCACAGATACAAATACATTTCAGACAAATAAGTAGAAAATGAGACCATTTAGATGGTTTTCTCTAAAAACTGTTGTCTGTTAAATACAATTCTTATAGGTAAATACTTTTGCAGTGATAAGAGAATTAGCCACATGGGAAATATGATTGTTTGGATTGTAAATGATAACATTCTGAGTAAGATTCAGGGATCAGGGAGAAAATTGCTATATTCCCTATTTTGAGGCCCTCTTTTTACTTCAGATATACCCAGATATATTCCCAGATATATCCAGAATTGATAAAACAGCAAGGTTCATTTTAAGTTAAGTAGAGAACTGCAGATAGATAAGATCTACAGAGGTAATAAAAAAAGGAACTGGTAATAGCAACTAATAGGAACACTTCTAGAAATTCTGTAGTGCCCCTAGAGGAAAGTTGACTCTGAGTCTAGAAAATAAACAATATATATATATATATTGAAGTACAAAGAAAAGGTAGCAAGTAATTCTAATAAATAAATAAAGCTCGTACATTTTTAATACAGTATTTATTTCAATCCTTTTTTATATAACTGAAACTTCAGGGCATCAAAGCTATATAAAACACCTGTTCTTTTTTTCCATTTAACATTTCAATTAAAGAAAATCATTAACAGTTAAAATTTTTTGTAAGCCAAAGTATTTTCTTAATAAATGAACTAATAAAGGGCTATTTTTTATTTTTAACAAATAAAAGGCTTTCTCCCTCCCTACAGTTACTCTTAAATGTTTTACAACCTAGAAAATTTTTTTCTTACCATCTAAAATTTTTGAAACAATGTATTTCCCATGGCCATCTGACCATAGGCCATTCTTATTTTTATTTGATTTAATATTTGTCAAGATTATATTGTCCCAAATGAAACTGACCCTCCACCCCTTTATTCATTCTTCCCTTCATTTATTCCAAGAATAAAATTAAGAGGAAAAAGATCTTTGGGAAAAAGTAATTATTAAAGAGAAGTTTTGCTGTGAAATTTCTTTGACACAGCTGAAGAAAAGGAAAAGACAGAAAAGGAAGACGGCATGTGTGCTTGCATCACTGAGAATAACAGAGTTCCGATACTGAATGGCAAACGTGGAGCTACAAAACAATTTGAATCCAAATTGATAAAGGAGTAAATAAATTGACACAGCTCTCTCTTTCTGATTACAATAAACTTATGAAAGTGGATGAATGGTGAGACTTACGACAGAAAATCATTAATAAGCTCCAATGTGAGGACGAAGTATTAGTGTACAGGGTCTCAGTGGGAGGACGTAAATTTAGGCAAGGGATCAAAAGATTTCACTGGAAGAGTGACAACCCACTAAAGAGGGGGGAATTGAAGTATAGAGGATCTCTGGAAGATATTAGGCAAAGGAAAGAAAAGTACAATGTAAAGAGATGTTAGAATATCTGGTTTATTCAAGGAACACCCAGGAGAGCAGGGTTCCCGAAGAGGCTAACAAGCAGCGAAAGGTACAGAAGTATTGTTAGGTCTCAGACCACTGCAAGGACTCTGGCCTTAACTCTGACTAAGCCATTGCAAGGTTTTACGTAGCACAGTGACTGTCCAAATTTAGGTGCGTCTGAAACACCTGCAGGGATTGTAAAAATACAGATTGCTGAGCTCTGCTGCCAGGATTTCTGACTCAGAAAGTCTGGGATGTGACCCCAGAAATTGTGGCTGGACTACTGACCCCATTTTGAAAATCTCTGGTGTAGAGGATGTACCTGCAATGTTTAATTCAATGAATCTGGTTTAGTTTTGGAAAGAGACCGACGTAGCTCAAGAGTGCAGGCAGTGGGGGAAGGCTTCTCTCCGTAGGCTGTGGTCTAATTCATTTTCAGGTCTACGTGGCATGCGTGGCTTCTGTTAGGCTGTGGATGTGTGCGTACATTTACGATGATCTTCAAAAGACTGTAGTGGCTTCCCACTTCTGGGAAATGCTAATCGCCTCAGGGGACAAGTGTGCACTTTTGATGCCGGACCTGAATGCCCAGGAGAGTGCTGGGGTCTATGTCCTGTGTCTCGTGCAGCTCAGACACTCCTGCACAGTCTCGGGCCTGAGCCTCTCAGCCACCTGCCCCAGGTCGTCAGTCATTGGGGAAGGTGTTATTCTCTGCATGTCTACATTGCAAAGCACTGATGGCACCCTTGCTTGGACTGGAGCTACGTTCTGCAAGAAGAAAGTCACTGAACTTAACTTTAGATGAGCGATACGTAATGGGCCAGCAAGCTGTGTGTCCTTCTTGGCTGTTACCTCAAGAACCTGGAGAACTTGTCGTGCCTGCTGCCACCCTGCAGGCCAGTGAAGCCTAAAGCTAGTCAGCCTTTGAGGTCTGAGGGACGTACGCTTCTCACTGAATGTGGAGCTCCACAGACGCAGGCCCTGAGGAAAGGAGCATCACCTCACCCACTACCTTTGTTCATGGCTCCGTGGCATTTGTGACAGCCCTGGCAGATCTCCAAGAGCAGTCTAGCTGCCCCATGTGGCAAGACTGCTTGAAGATCCTGTGACCATCAACTGTGGGCTCACCTTCCATCACTCCTGCAATAGTATTTCCTGAAAGGAGCTATAGGATACCTTTCCATGCCCTCTGGCATTTTTTTTTTCTGTCCAGATAAGAACTTCAGGAATCCCAGCTCAGTATTTGATATAAATCACTAAGGTACTCTCCAGATCAGAGGAAGCAAGAGGAAGAGGCATGAAGAGAATGCTATGTTTGAGAAGTACAATCACTTTGTACTTTGTACAATCACTTTCGACACTTTTCTGTGAGAACGACCTAGAGGTTTGATGTATACAGTACATTTTCTCCACCAAACACCAGAAACACCACATATATGGCATGAAGCAAGCTGCTCCCGTCACATGAAAATTCTAGAATGTGGCACTGAGCCCTTGAAAAACAATGGGGAATGAGCCGAAGAAAAAAAAAATGACTAACTTTGCAAGTCAGCAAATCAGTGGAGCTGACAAAACGATAAAAGGTAGGAGAGAGGAAATAAATTCTGAATGTGGACAAATTAGACTGTTTGTACCGAATGGGCAAGAGGCAATTTAAGCAAATATGAGATAAAGAGATGGGCACTGTAACAAAACTAAAAGAATATCTCATAAATTTTTTGATCATACCTGCACATTGAAACGTCTGCTGGGGGAGAGAGAGGGCAAGTGTGCAGTCTGAACTGAAGTTACTGACATAGGAATATCCACCACAGGGATAGAAACCTAACATACCCAGACCTCTTCTCTTTCTCATTAAAGAAATACGGATTTGGCCTTCCTCCACATTCTGGCTTGGGCAAATTTATCAACCCATTTCAAAGTGGAAGTGATGGCCCATGTATGTACTCTGTTTCTTCCCACAAAGAGGAAAAACACTTTCTGACATGAAAGCTACTGAGCTAATAAAAATTGGTTTTTTCACAAGAATGTTAGGATCCTGAGTAATTGTCCATGAAATACCAAAATACCTATTTTGATAACCTTTTCTGGTTGTTGTCCCTAGAAAAATCAAACAAACGTGTTTTGAACTTTTTGCCTCAGAAATGTTTAAAGTGAGTATTTCCTGTGTCTTACATTTTCCTGTCAGCTCATAGGCTTCGAAAAGTGCTGAAACAAGCTTTGTAATGGAGTTAGTGGGGAGAGAAACAATAAGGCAGCTTCAGTGAGATCGTCACAGACCTGCCTAGAGATACGGTCTGTGCCGCTAATGTTTTCAATTCTCTTTCTCACCATTCCTTGTATCCCCTAATGTTTATATCCCAGCTGCCTCCCTGCCCATTGTGGGAAGTGTTGGTTGGAAAGGAAATAGCGCTGAGAGAAAATATTGATACATAAACCATGTGTTCGTTTTTATTTTAGTTCATTAAAATCTACGTTTACTGATGGAAGAAAAAATAATTCGTTGTCCTAAAAGGCAGCTTTTACATAATGGTAACCTATTTTACCACATGGCAATGATGTAGGAACTCAGCATTGAGTTAAGTACCAGGTAGAGGAGATAAAAAGAAGACTTAATGAAAAATTGGTTTATATATACCATAGATTTAAAAACAACAACAGCTGAGTTTATGTCCAGGTGAGTCATACACTTAATTTAGATGTTGTTAAGATGTGCACCAAGAAACAAGAGAGGGAAAAAAAGGACGTTTGGAGGCAAGAAAGGGAGAGAAGGAAGACAATTGTAATGCAATAGTAATAGAAATGTAGCAATGTACTTAAAGTGATTGGTGGATCATTTTATTCAAGGAGCATATGCTATGGAATAGGAAATGAGATGGGAGATGTTAACATTGTCTTTGCCTTAGTTCACCTCTGTCCCCTATGTCTCTCACTGTGTGACATTCTCACTCTACTGAGTGTGATTCCTGTATTTAAAGACACAGTGGGAATTATTTTTCACATGTCTCCTAAAGGCAAGCTACTTCATAGTGGGCTCAGCCAAGAAGTTGGGATCTGTTCTATTACTGGCAGAAAAACCAGGTGGGAAAGACTTGGTAGATGGCCCCACATGCACTTTATGGCTTATTTAGGAAACTGCCAATGAGTAATTTTGCTTATAGGAAATGTCTGCCTTATCAGGAGATGTTAGGACCTAATTACCATGTACGGAACATGCAATCTTCCATCTGGTAGCACACAGCTTCTGAAAAGCCATATGTTTATAAAGTTTGGGATACAGTTATTTGTTAGTTTCAACATCTACAACTGATACATCGAACTGGTAGAACTAGATAAAAAAATGTAAGAATTTTTTTAACACAAAACACTGCAAGTAAATTCTATATAAAAAATAAACATTTTTCTTAGAGGGATAGAAACGAAGTGTCACTTGGCAATCAATGACCCAGAATATTCCACAAAAAAAGAGTTTTGATATCTTCAATGAAAAAATGTCCAAATTATGATGTTAAAACCAATTTATATTTAGACATGATACAGAATTCTTTTTTTTTTTAAAGATTTTATTTATTTATTTGACAGAGATAGAGACAGCCAGCGAGAGAGGGAACACAAGCAGGGGGAGTGGGAGAGGAAGAAGCAGGCTCACAGCAGAGGAGCCCGATGCGGGGCTCTATCCCACAACTCCGGGATCACGCCCTGAGCTGAAGGCAGACGCTTAACCGCTGTGCCACCCAGGCGCCCCATGATACAGAATTCTTAATCAATTCTTCTATTTTCAGTATAAAACATAATGCACAATTAATTCTTCATGCTGCCAGTCCTTTCCATAAAGTTGGTTTGCAGTAGTTGACATTTATCATATATGTATATATTATATCTTATATGCATATAGATATATACTACATATATAGTGTATATATTCAATATGTATAACATATATCTACATTTACATATTTCTACTTACCGACATACCTCTTTCTTTCTCCCTCTCTCTAATCTTCTTCAGAAGGTATTATTGGGAAGTCTCAAAATTTAGTGGAAGTTTTGACTAAACTCTGAAAGATTCATTTTCTCAGCAGACTATAAAATATAGACATTGGTTTATGGATTTAAAGGATAATAATGAAATGAAATGTTTTGCTATATGAAGTTCAAAAATAGCTATTGAAATAAGTGGAGATAGAAATTACTTATCCTTCCACAAGGCAATCTTTTCTCTCAAGGAAAACACATACACAAATAAATGGAGAGAGTATTTAATTTCTTCTGAATAGCAAAATCTGTCCTTAATGAAAAATAGGCTTTTGGGGGGCAAATGATTATACTTTCCTTTATTGTATAATTCTATAGTCCTGTAAATCCTATATGTCTTCATTTCATAAATCTTGTATAATACTATATACTTTATAAACTTATAGTCTACCTGGATGTGTCAAAAAAAGATAAAATGCATAAATAAATGAGGTAAAACTTTATGTACTAATATTTGGAAAGTTTATTATACTTAATTTTTTGTGAGATGTTCTGAGATTGTAAATATAATGTCTAAGATGATCTAAGATATGTATCTGTCTCTGAAAATCATTCTTGAATGTTTTGAATATTTTAAATTCTATAAAACCCAGTTTCTGATACTTTGGACAACAAGGCCGGAAATGAGTCTACCTTACACTGAATTTTGCATTTTATTTTGCTAAATGTGTGATTTTCTAACCTCCCACATTTACATAGTTACCAAATGGACTTATGTTTGAATTCAGAAGTTATTTTCTCTGTTTCTGCTTTTCTTTGAGACAAAGTTTAATTACTGTATTTTTCCTTCTTAATCCTAACTGTTGTCACAGTTAAAAAAATTTAAAATAAGGGGCGTCTGGGTGGCACAGCGGTTAAGCGTCTGCCTTCGGCTCGGGGCATGATCCCGGCGTTGTGGGATCGAGCTCCACATCAGGCTCCTCCGCTAGGAGCCTACTTCTTCCTCTCCCACTCCCCCTGCTTGTGTTCCCTCTCTCGCTGGCTGTCTCTCTCTGTCAAATAAATAAATAAATCTTTAAAAAAAATTAAAATAAAGAAAAAGTATAGTTCCCAATTCATCAATTAACTTTCTAATAATAAAACCAGGGACAATTAATTACATTCTTTTGATTGATATATTTATGGTTAACGACATGATACAAAGAAAGTTCAAACATTATCACTAGAAAAGCAATGGAGAAAAATAAAAATAATGATGTACATTTTCCTCTAGTTTTAAGTGTTCTTTCAGGGAATGACATTTCCAAATTCATAATCATTCTATTTTGAGAACAGATCCATGTCATATATTTATTTTTTTATAGTCATTGTCTCTATAGTCCAATATTGATGAATGTTGGGTCAAATCATTGTGACAGTTGAGTTAACATTACCTGGATTTACAATTCTCATTAATCAAATTAAGTTTGACCATCATTTTCTATCCATATAGAAGAAGGAAGGAAGGAAAGAAGGAAGGAAGGTAGGAAGGAAGGAAGGGAGGGAGGGAGGGAGGGAGGAAGGGAGAGAGGGAGGAAATGGGAGGGAAAAAAGGGAGGAAAACATAGGGTTATTATGGGTAATATGAAAACATAAAAATACTAACAGACTCACTAGATCAAATGTAAACTATCAATTTGTGTTTAAACAGCATATAAAGGCAACTAAATGAGTCAGTAAGTAAATAATTTAAATAATTAATTTTGAATACTTGGTTTGAGTTGCTATTTAATTTTAATAAAATGAAACAAATATTTCTGTATATGATTTTACATAGATCATTCTTATCAAGATTAAACATTCTCTAAACTTCTAAATGCAAGGAATATGCCTCCTGATTGCATTTTAAGTAAATTATTCTGTAGCATATGCTTTTCTGATAGAGACTTGGTCAGCAATGAAAGTCTTACATAAGTCCAAAGACAAAAGACACATGTAAATGTAATTAAATCACTCGGACTATATTAAAGAAGAAGTCTTTGAAATAAAAACAACATGAAAGATAGTATGTCTGTCAGAGTAATACTGAATATCGTTCTTTTTTTCAAGATTTTATTTATTTGACAGAAAGAGAGCACAGCAGGGGGAGCTGCAGAGGGAGAAGCAGGCTCCTCACTGAGCAGGGAGTCTGATGAGGGGCTCGATCCCAGGACCCTGGGATCATGACCTGAGCCGAAGGCAGAAGCTTAACCAACTGAGCCACCGAGGCACCCTGAATATCTTTCTTTTTTTTTTTTTTTTTTTTTAAAGATTTTATTTATTTATTCGACAGAGATAGAGACAGCCAGTGAGAGAGGGAACACAAGCAGGGGGAGTGGGAGAGGAAGAAGCAGGCTCATAGCGGAAGAGCCTGATGTGGGGCTCGATCCCATAACACCAGGATCACGCCCTGAGCTGAAGGCAGACTCTTAACCGCTGTGCCACCCAGGCGCCCCCTGAATATCTTTCTTAATAAGGATTTCTAGCACCATGTCATTTAAATTAATATGTTTCCATTTCTTTTGTTTTCTCAGACTTTTACACATGCTAGCCAGGTGTTAACATTTTATGTAATTGAAAAATGTGACATAAGTAATAAGCCAGAAAAGGTGGTTTTTCACATTAAAAATCACATTTGTGGGTGCATATACAATGGGTATTAGTATCTTAACTTTAAAATTAAACCATGCTAAGTTTTTCTTACTTTATTGTGCAGATCTTTGTGTTTGCATGTGTAGGTTAGGGAGAGCTGCTAAGAGCAGGGTCTCTGGATCAAATGGATTTGGATTTCCTTCTCGGCTCTATCACTAAATCAACAGGGTTAAATCAGAAACTATCTGCACAGTATTTAGTGTGTGTGACAATTAATAAACATTTAATAAGTGATCATTATTACCACCCATTGTTAGCAATTATTTTGTGCCATGATCAGAATTTCTGTTTAAAAAAACCAATCAATTTCATACCCTTTGTAATTATTAATTTACTAGGTCCTTTGATATAAGTCATCACATTTTATACTCACTTCTGTATCAAAGAAAGGTTGATTTGCACAGTACACAAGGCTAAAATGATAGCCTACTCTGGAAGATTACCATGGCCTTTTTATTCTTAATTCGGTTTCTTTTTACAACACAATATTTCTTTCTAGTTTCCCAGGGACTAAAAATGGGTGAGAGAGACATGAAGAATGGGTCCAGACCTGGTTCTAAAATGAACTACTCTTTAAATTACAATATTTTATGGAAAACAATTTCAATTTCATCACGGTTCAATTGGGATAAATAGTACTTCTCTTTAGAATGTGTCTAGATTACAAAATGATATGATAATTTAACCTCTACTAGCTTGTCAGTGTTTAATTTGCAATTCATATTTATATATATTGTTCGAAAGTGCATGTCTCCAGGTGATATTATGCTTAGAAGATGAGCTACACGTTAAAAATATATCCATCAGAGTAGTTATCTGAAGAGAGGAAAGATGAGTTGTAATTGACAAGATACTTAAAAGTAAGCTTCTGACCCAAAGGTACTAACAATGGATGTATGCTTTAAAATCTGTTGGCTAAATTGTAGAGTTCTAATCTATGTGCTTTTCCATGTGCTTTATTCCACAATAAAACATTGAAAGGATCCAAGTGAAAAACATATGTCTAGTCTAAGACTTACTTCTGAGTCTAATCATGAGGTGTAGCATAATACCCAATCATCAATGCTTTAACTGCTGATTATCGGATGTACCTAAGTGATTTATCAACCTAAATTTCCAAAAGACTATGATAAGCAATTATCCCCACAGGAGGAGTGATATGGAACCCCCATGAGCTTCCCTCCAGTTCTAAGATTTCAGATGCTACTACTCAAAGAGGAAGCAAACATCTCTTCAGTCTAACCAAGGCAAGTATAAGATTGAAATTTTTGCTGTGCATGTGTCTGCATTAGTAGGGAAAAACGCAACAGCTGAGAAATGGGGGCAAGATGAAATATCCTTTTGACTCTTTGTGACTTATCTTCAGTCCTCGTTAAGTGTCTCTCACACTTGCAAGTGATTAAATCTAGTCTTCCAACCAGAAAATTTTTGTTGGTGCAATGATTTACCTCGGTTCCATCTAAAACACTTAGTTTAGATTTCGCTTTTAACCTGGAGCTTTGGACTTTAGAAAAAATGTTTTCTTGGGGGTATTATTTTAATTCCCCATTTAGAACATATTTCTGAAGCGGCAGAATTTCAGCACCACATTATTAATAAAGCACGGTGTTCACACACAAACTTATTTAGCAGAGATTGAAAAAACCCCACTGCTTCTTACTTCATGCTGTCTGTTCAAATGTTGACAACCATTGCCCCAATGCATGAGAAAACCTGTCAACTTGCCTCT
Organism: Ursus arctos; assembly: GCF_023065955.2. NCBI lineage: Eukaryota > Metazoa > Chordata > Mammalia > Carnivora > Ursidae > Ursus > Ursus arctos. Next base: position 19,813,536 of record NW_026622764.1, read on the forward strand.
GTATATATATTGATCAGAACAATGTGCTCATGCTTATTTTATTTCATGGGCTTTATGTGAATATAATGATTTTAAATAATTTAATTTGGATTACTAAATAGCCAGTTCCTGTCAAGTGCGATTGATCTTCCTCTGCCTGAAATTAATTACCTAAAATTGCAATAATAACTTCTATTCACTAGCTTCCTTTTTTGAAAAACAGAAAAATCAGAGCATTTCATTTGTGAATTTATTTACTCTGCCTAAACTCTACGTATTCTCTAGTGTTTTTTTCTTTTCTTTTCTGTTTTTTTTTTCCTGAATTTGTTTAATAGCAGACCATCATGTTTAAGCAGATTAATGAATAGGGTCTATCCTGTTTCTGATACGTTGCCCCAGCACTTGGCCAATGGCTGGCACGCAAGAGTCTTGCAGGTTAATTTTGAGCCCCTCTATCTTTCCACCATAACTCAGGGCCCTAGCCTTTCCCCAAAAGGCCCTTCCTTGTCTAACGTATGCTAATGCTCTGGTATTTGCAGTGCAATGGCAAAATTTATCAAGCTAGAAAAGCACCCAGTTTAATAAAAAAAATTCTGCTTTCAAATAGATACAAGGGACTAAAATTTGTTGAAGGGGAAGCTATTTGGAGGAAGTGAGCTGCCTTTTCACATTTCTTAAGTCACATAAACCACCTATATTTTTTATACCGGCCCCCTGAATTAGACTAATAACTTACAATTGCATAATCATTTTTTTTGCTTTGCATTCATTTGCAAAATTTCTTCATATATCCTAAAACTGATTCATGTACAAGAAATTCTATAGTTTGAGGACCATGATATAAATATGTGAGCAAAAGAAAAATGCAGTTTCATTATAACTAAAGATTATTTTCACACGTGGGAGAAATATTTTACCTGGTCTTTAAGAAAATATAATGATTTATTTTATACTATATATTAGCTTCATATTTTAAATGATTTTAAATGATTGCAGAACTCATCATAAATAAAACCCTGTTCAAACTTGCTACATAAGATATTACAGAAAAGTCAGTTGATTTCCATACATATACACACAATGATAACATAGAAACATGCATTCTACATTCCAATTCACAGTAAAATTATTGCAATGCAAATTATAGAATATCTTTGTAACAAAAAATGCAAAATGGTTTATTACTTTTGATCTAAATTATAATCATGTAGCATTTTTTAAATTTATTTTTTAAACCTCATTTATTTCATTTAGGTATAAGTAAATTTCAACTACCTTGATAGAACTGAGCCCAAATAAAACCAACAAATAGTAAACATAATTTGGACATATGATTTTGCTCTTGCATTTAAAATTAGCTTTGTCATTTGCATTCGAAGCAAGCTAATGTCCTCAGACTAGGGATCACTCATTCACAAAATAATACAAAGCTATGACATTCTCTTGTCTCTAGCATTAGAATCACCAACTAACCATTTAAAATAACAACATAGCACAAACAACACTGTCAATATTTTAAGATCTGGAATTACTTAATTCACATTTTCCAGGGATACTAGTAATACAAACTTTATAAATCCTTCGTGATGAATGAATTTCAGTGTAATATCTAATTAGAGAACATCTCATCTAAACTTGGCATCATTTCAAAATTCTTTTAGAATGAAAGTAAAAAAAAAGCTCAAGTTCCAGTCAACAGGAAAATAAAATCGATTTTCAATCAAAGATAAAAATGTCATTCAACTCAAATAATTGTGATAATTTTACTACACACACCAATTCATAAGATATTTGAGAAGAAAAAAATTGGCACCAAATAGAACAACATTCACTTTTAGAACAAAAATACAGTAGATATTGAAATATGATGGTCAAATATGGAATGAACTTAAGTTGTTAGTAGCGGTAAGGGTTTTTTTGTTTGTTTGGAGATTATTATAGATGCACATGCTGTTGTAATAAATAATTCAGAGACGATCATATATCCTTCACCCAATTTCCTCCCCTGGTAACATCTTGCATTGCTGTAATTCTGGAATAGGAGTAAAATCTTTGAAATCCCTCCTTTCAATAATCTATCTTGTGCCTTTCCTTAACTCATTTACTAGTTCTAGGAGATTTGTGTGTGTGTGTGCACATGAATTCTCTGGAATTATCTACATAAATAAGTATGTCATCTGAGAAAAGAGACAGTTTTTTTTCTTCCAGTCCAAACTATATGCATTTTATTTCTTCTTGCTGTAGTGGTTTGAATTTCTACTACTAGGTTGAAGACTGGCATACAAGCCTCCGCTCATGCCTTGTTCCCAATCTAAGAAGGAAGTCATTCAACTTTCACCACTAAGAATGACATTAGCTGTAGAAGTTTTGGAAATACTTTTCATCAAATTAAAGAAGTTCCCATCTGTTCCTAGTTTTTAGAAAGGTGTTTTTTGTTTTGTTTTTTGTTTGTTTGTTTGTTTGTTTTTGTCATCAATGGGTGTGGGAATTTGTTCCATGTAACTTGATAAGAATATATGATTTTTCTTCTTTACTCCATTGTCTTTGATTTTGAAATGTTGAAAAAGTCTTGCATAACTGAAAATATCCCACTTGGCTATGTTGTATAATTCTTTTTATATATTGCTGGATTTGATTTGCTAAATATTTTGTTGTGATTTTCTCATTGATTAAACATTCTTTCAAAAATAATCTAATTATTTTTAGCTTTCTCCAGAGCCCTTTGCGTGTGTATATGTGTATGTGTGTCTATTTTAATCATGGCCCTCTCTTTGGTTTATTCATTAGTATAATAGCACTGCATTATTGGCTATCTACCAAAACGTCTTAAAAATCTATTTCAAAGGAAGGCAGCAGAGCATTATGACCATAGTGACTAAAAGCATAGGCTCTGGAACAGATTTCATAAGTTCAAATCCCAGGTTCACTACTTTCTAACTTTGTAACCTTGACAATTTATAGAACATTTTCTTTTCCATGACTAAATCTCTTTTTCTTATATAAAATGACACAGTAGTACTTAAAGCATAGAGTTTGACTTATATATGGCTTATAAATATAAGAGGGGCTAAGACTAAAGATGGTTGCCAAATAAACTATAATTGTATCTGTAAATATTTTATTAGAGTAGAATATATTCACATACCACTTGCATAAAAATAGTAACAATAAAAAAGAAGTATGTTTTAATATAAGATCATATATTACTAAGTTTGGGGTTCATAATCTATAACTTGGATCGACATTTATTGTGTAACTCGCCTGGAGTAAAACATTCAGTTTTGGTTTATTTGTAGTATTTTGGATTAAAGACTTGACTTTGGAGGGGTTTTGTCTTGTGAAGACCAAACAATATAAATCATTCACTCACCAAAATATTTAGTTCAATTATCTATTCTCTCTCTCTCTCTCCCTCTCTCTTTCTCTCTCTCTCTCTCTGTCAGCTATCTAGTTATTTACTTATTCATATGCTCCAGGAAAAGGTCCAGATCATAAAGCTAGAGGGATGAGCGACACAGAGAAAGACCACTTCATTAGGAGCTACTGTTTTCACTGAAATGGAAGACACGCACATGCAAAAAGTCTAGGTCGGGGTGCCTGGGTGGCTCAGCCGTTAAGCATCTGCCTTCAGCTCAGGTCATGATCCCAGGGTCCTGGGATCGAGCCCCGCATCGGGCTCCCTGCTCGGCGCGAAGCCTGCTTCTCCCTCTCACACTCCCCTTGCTTGTGTTCCCTCTCTCGCTGTCTGTCAAATAAATAAATAAAATCTTTAAAAAAAATGTCTAGGTCAGAACATGACCATAGTAAATACTTGAGGATATATCTGTTTCCATGACAAAGTTTCTATGTCAGAGGTCACTGCCATCCATCTATACTTTTAATTGTGAACAATATGTATGATACTCTTATATCCAAAGAAACTATGTGACAGCACACTTCTTTGCAACCAAATTGAATTAATAAGATCCAAAAGAAAAAACATTTTTTAAATCAAAGAATATGTTCCTTTACACAACTGTAGACATGTTTGTTCTGCCACAAAATATGTTATTTTATTATGTCATACAGCCAGGGCCCTCAAGTAAAATAAGAGATTAATTATGTACTCTATTACTGATTTTTAGGTAATATATAAAGTCCACAGAATTTTTTAAAAAAGCTTTACATATACTTCTGACTATCCTACCAGTTAATTAACTTCCTTTTTCTCAGATCTCAATTCAGATGACTTTTTTATGATTTGTGCCTACATATTTCTGTTAAAATTAGATAAAAAATTTAAAACCAAATTGAGCACATAGTGCAGGTTAATGTTTCCTTCAATGTTTGATAAAATTAATAAAATAAACAGTTGCCATAACACTGCAAATCTGATTGCTAGGAAATAATTTATTAACTACCAACACTCTGCAAAGACCCACAAGAGCGCTAGTAAATTGCAGATTTCTGAGAACTCCAGCAATGCTTACGTTCAAGGAGACATTAAAATGCTGCAACCTCAGATTTCATTTTGACTATTCCTGGAAAACTTCCAACAAAATGGCTAAAAAGCCTACCATAGGAAGCCAAACATCTTATAGAGTCTGAGAAGAAGAGAACATTTCTGCTGAATAGAATACCTATTTCTTTTCATGAAAACATGCTTCCCTAATATATGTCTAATAATGCATAACCTATCAGTACAAGTCTAACAAAGCTTTTAAAGTTTCATCTCTTTACATGACTTCTCTGCTGTGAGAGAAAATAATGCACTTGTAAAATCCATGATATAGAACACTGTGCATATTTCAAACGAGATAGGAAGGTATTTGTGTAGTTGACTATGTTTGCTATTGCAATAATGGCATTATTTTTCCAATATACCACTTGAGTGCTGAGTATATGATTCCCTTGAGGCATTCATTTTCATTATAAACAGGCTACTACTGAGCCTACTTTTATAGTCACAATAATTTGAAATTATAAAACAATTTCTGAAAGCTTTGTTAAAGAAACAAAGTACAAGCGGAACTATACTGCAGCCCATTTTTCTACAACTGGCACTAGACGGGCGATATCATCAGTGCGCGGTATACAAAGGATGAATCGTGTGTTGAGACGGAGTCGGGGTGTTCTTTGACAGAATCCATACTGGATGTGATGCTGTAAAATGAGCCAGTCAGTGGAAACTAGGCAGGCTCCAGTTCTAAGAGAATTATATACTTTTTTAAGATTTTAAATTTATTTATTCATTTGACAGAGAGAAAAAGAGAGCACAAGCAGGAGGGAGCGGCTGACAGAAGGAGAGGGAGAAGCAGGACCCTGCTGAGCAGGGAGGCCATGAGGGGCTCGATTCCAGGCCCCTGGGATCATGATCGGAGCCAAAAGCAGACGCTTAACCGACTGAGCCACCCAGGCACCCTGCCCCTTTTTTAAAGATTTTGTTTATATTTTAGATGGTTTTAACACTTCTAAAAACTAGGTCTTTGATTCTTTATTTGTCTATTATTTGGGTAATTGTAACAATCAGTGAAGGATAGGAGAACGAAATGAGATTGGAATCCAATATAGCACGAATATAGACAGTACTCTGTAATCAGCTCCTTCAGACTTTCATTCCAGATAGCGTAGAGACATGAAGTAGAATAAACAAGTTTCCATCCACCCCTGCTTCAATATTTGACAAAGGTTGTGAATTTCAACCACTAAAACTCAAATTTTAAATGTTTCTCTTTGAGGACTTGTGTGTGAATATGCATGTGAAAGTGTGTGTTAACATGTGTGTCTGCATGTGTTTGTATGTTTGGAGAGAATGACATTTCCCTGAATTGGTATATCAAGTAAAAAAGTAAAGTTCCAAACTAATAAAAGCACATATGCATTCTAAGTGGCTCTGATAAGCATTTTAGTAGAAATAACTCCTATATATAATATGTGGTCATGATTGGGTTATAGCCACATCTCCATTCTCATTAGGGATTCATAGAAGATCACAGGTATGGTGTTGGTCAGGATTTCACCCTCGTTCCTGCCATCTTGTTTCTTGATGGTCGCCATATCCCTCATCTATTTCAAGGGTTTTTAGTCTTATGTTTTCAAATTAGTTCTCATCAAGTTTGACAAGTTAGGGTTCTGGAGTCATATCTTCAAATTCTTAAAAATTGAACTAAATTTCCTCTCTCTTCCTTTACTCTACCATTTTTATTTTACATACTGACTCTTTCTTATACATATTCTATTTATAGTTTTCAAGCCATTGTTAATTAATAGTGTTTATATCATATGTAACTAGTCTACTGACTGCATTTTGGGGGAGGATATTCCATTAGCTGTTTGTAATGCTATCCTTTGGATATGATTGTTTTGGGTTTGCTTTTTATTTTTTTTCTTCAAATTCACCTGCCAGGAAATCAGTTATACTATATAACAATTTTTTGAGCTTTGCATAAATTGCCTGTTGACTACCGGCGAAAGAAAAGGTCTGGTAGAGGGCAGAAAAACAGCTAAATTCATCCTGGGTTTAAGGTGGCAAAAGACACTATACCCTCCTGATTCTGCCTTTGGGTCTGTAACTATTATTTGTCTGTTGTGTTTAGTCAGTGTTTTTACTTCTTTTACTCCTAGCTATAAAATTTTCTCAAAGATCTCACCTTTTCTCTTTACTGCGTAATGCTGAAAGATCTAATACTTTCTTCTTGTAGACATGTCAATTTTTAAAAATATGCCTCTGTAATTTGTATGGTGCCTGGGGGAATTCCACAATCTATGAATGACATTATACCTGAGCATATACTTATTTTCATAATTTGATACCATCTACATTTAATGACTTTTACATCAATGCATATGCATGGCTTAACTGATATAAGCCACATTTGCATAGTTTATTTTCCAGGTAAGCGAAATTAAATGTTAAGACTGTAGATTCTTTCAAAAATCACATGTTCCTTTTAGAGATAATTAATAGCCATTAAGCTTCTATAAAGTTGAAAAATAAAAATAACCTCAAAAAATGAAACAGTTTACACATCAGAAAATCAGTCCATGTTTTAACATTTCCTCATCTATTTGAAACAGGCACACAAAAAAACCCCGACACACACCACCACACATATCACCAAAGCGGAGCACTGTGGTAGTAGCAATTTGTAAATATACAATTCTACTTACTACAGAATGAATCCTTAAGATTTTGATTGATGATAAGTAAAAGAGGGAGAAACAGATGAACCAGCTCTTATAAAAATAATTAGAAACAATTTTTTCAAAGATAGCGACTTCATTGTTTTTAGAAAAACTGAGCTTTAGTCTTTTGAAAAATAACTGTATCATCAATTGATGTGTTATCATGTCATATTATTAAATAAAGCAGAATCAGCCTTTCATTTTCTCAGGGCTGGCTTACAGATTTTAAAGCTTTCAGAAATTAGAATAAATGATCATTTTGAAGGAAGAAATTTTCCTCTTGCAAAAGATGTATTCAAAGCTCTCCTAGAGATAACACTTGCTTTGAAAATGAAGTGTCTGATGAGGCTTGTCTATAATTAGGAAACATTCGATAAACTTCCCATTGTAGAAACAGATTGAACAACTATTTCACAGTAAATCAGAATTTCGCTATCAGGTTATGTGATAAGCTCTTCTGTATTGCTCAGTAAATCATGAAGTGTGACAATAGGGACACTCAATGAGTTCCTGAGAACTGCATAATAAATTGTGAAATTTCACAATAAGTTGCACGATAAGCTCTACTGTATTAGTCTCTAAATCATGGGCTTTCACAATAAAGTTCTACTAGGAATTTCACTTTTCTTTGCTATGTCTACTGTTATTAAGGGGCATCTATCAGTCAAGGATAAAACTTACCATTAAAATATCAAGTCCTTCTCTCCCACATTAGCTAGAGTCATGATATTGAGAAAATCAGGTTTTATTTGTGTGAAAGGAAAAGAAAAACTATCTTGTTCCATTCATTAGTAAAATTAATTGCAGCAACAACTTGAGTTCACATGTTTGTGATAGAGAACGCATTAATTTAGAGTAGATATTATAAAAAGACAATGTATTTAATCTAGGTTAATACTTAAGTACTTAGAACAAATGGTATACATGAATACATTAACTATAATTAATAACAAGGGAGAGATTAGACTAAGTTTAAGCAGGCAATCACAATTATATAAAATACACCTGTGTGTGTGTGTGTGTGTGTGTGTGTGTGTGTGCGCAAATGGGCACACACGCAGACAGAAAGAAAGAGCAAGAGGGAAAGAAATGTTTACATACATTTTTTTAAAGGTGTGTTTATTCTCTAATTTTGAAAGCTGTGAAATATATTTAAGCTTTTTATGATTTGGGAATTTATTTAATAGGTATAATATGACTTACATGAAATAGAAGTTTAAAGATCACTAGATTCGAATCCTAGTTCTATTGCTTAAATGATACGTAACTGAATGTAATTACTTATATGACGTTTATTCATGTTTTTTAAGATAATATTTTAACAGAATAGCAAAAGTGAACAAATTTAACATGCATCTGGGGCATTCTTCTCTAAATATTGCTTAATGATTATTTCATCTTTGAAAAGGTAAAAATTAAAAAGCCCCAAATATCAATTTTTAAACTTTAATTTTAAATGCAGGTATCTTAAGAAAATAAATCAATTTGTTTTTTTAAAAGGTTTAATTTAATTATTTGATATGTAGAGAGTGAGAGAGAGAGAGAGAAAGAGTGCTTGAGCAGGGGGAGGGGCAGAGGCAGAGGGAGAAGCAGACTCCCTGCTGAGCTGCTGAGCAGGGAACATGACACTGGGGGGTAGTGAGGGGCCTTGGTCCCAGAACCCTGAGATCATGACCTGAGCCAAAGGCAGACACTTAACCCATGAGCCACCCAGGCATTCTGAAAATAAATGAGATTTGTACAGGATGACAAAATGAGTCCATGAGAAACATGTGATACCTGACATCAGAAAAACTTCTTAATCCAAATATGATATAGCAGATATGTCAATAATAATGAGAACCATAATTCTATACGGAGGACGGAAAGAAATGGAGGGCCTTACTACAAACATAAACATCATTGGAGAGAGAGTTCGGTGGCATTTAGGCTTTGCTTTCGTGGGGAAAAATTATAACGTATTGTTCGACTATCAAACACACCCCCTACACACACACACACACACACACACACACACACACACATGCATGGGTGCACATATGTGTAATTTTGTTATGTTCTGATACTCAAATTCTTTTTTATGTGATTAAGCCACTGAAAATATGGGAACTCCGCAGAAGATCAGACCCTATTCAAGAACAGTCACTACTATTAGGTTCATTGCTGGCTATATACTTCGATAGGAAGAAGAGCTCATCATGAAAACATTCTATTTGGATCCGTATGGGCCAATATAGGAAACATTTTCTTCTTTATACCCTACACCCAGTAATTAAGATTTCTTATCTCTTTTTTCTTTTCTTATTTTTTTCATTTTATCCTATAATATAGAGATGATCACACACATATTCACATACACATACTTCGACAAGAGAAATTATCTGGTGGTGTGAAATTGGGTGAAAGAGTTTTTTTAAACATGAGATTAATGTCTTATGTGCAGTATGGCTTATTATATTAAAGGAAAGCCTGGTAACTAGGTTTGACACTAACACTCTACTTTTTTGTTTTGCTTTGTTTTTTCTTAAAAAATAATCTTATTTCATCATAAAATAAAGATAAAATACAGTTATATGAATTGATCATGTCTTGTTTTCAAGTTATTATGATGGGAAAAGTTGTCAGAACATAGAGATACTAGGAATCCTCTGGATAAACGTAAAGTAGCCCACCTCTAAACTGCAAACATAGGAATTGGCTGGGTTTTCATATAAAATGTATGTAAATCGAAACAAAACTGAATTACCTTTAAAATAATATTTTTTGAAATCCTAAGAATATTAGAAAAACTAACGTGAACACAATCTGAACTAGTTATTAATCATTTTATGATTCCTTGATAAGCTTTGAAACATCTAAATAAAGCCCACCACATTTTCATTGTAATGTTAATATATCCACACTATAAAATATCAAAATCTTTAAGCAAGACAAAAAATTTCGAGTAGATATCTTATCAGTTCATGTAGATGATATTAAATTCCAGAAAAGTAATCATAGAACACAGCAAGAGTTGATCTCAAGAATATTAATGAAGAAAATGGCATAATTAATATTCTCAAAGTCCCACATGTAATATTTCTGTTTGGGCAAGGCTAGAAAAGATGTCCAAACTGCAAGCTTTGAATTTGAGAGAATTTTAGTTTTGGAAAATAAGTGGAACATGATAACATTTTTAAAAAGTAAAACAAAACCCCTTTTTCAAAATAAACATTTTGCCATTTGCATTTAGCTTGAAAATTTCATTCAATATAATGAATCATTAAAATTCAATCCATACACATCAGGTTTCCACCAAGATAGATTAGCTCCACTCCTTCCTGGTTCTCCTCCCTCTTATACTAAAATGTACTGGATATAACATAATAAGCATAGTAAGATTCTGAAAGCTGGAAAGAAAAAAGTAGAGTTCTTAGGGACCTCGGTACTTGAGGAACGACGCAATAGTGAAGTCCCTGGGTTTTGTTTTTCCTTTCCACAAGTCCCATAGAGGGCAGCGTCGAACCAACACACACACACACACACACACACACACACACACACACACACACAAACTCCGAGTCTTTCTTTCTGAGCCGAAGTGTTTGAAAATGGTGGCCTAACAACAGAAAATCTTTTGGCGATACTAACCTTACTTCATCCTAGCACCAACGTAACGATCACACCCTATTTATGATTTCGGCGGGCCCAACCCACTTTCTTGGTGGAAAGCAGCAGTCAGCTTCTCTCCCTAGGTTGATATTCCTGTGGAAGTAAATGACTCATACTCCAATCCCAAATCAGGGTTGTGTCCCTGGAGTACAGCGAGGAGCTGAACTTCCACCCCCACTCACGAAGCATGGTGAGAAGCCACTTACCAATCCACTTCTCAACCCCACCCCGCCACCCCACCCCCGTGCATTGTCAGCAGCTCCACCAATTAGCTGAGTCTTGGCATCAACAACACCGAATTCAGGGCTCTATGATTTAGGGCTACACAGACCACCTACTTGGCCCAATCCTGTTGTTAGCCATTGCAAGGGGAACTGAGCCTCTACCCCTACCCAGCATCACAAAAGGTAGAATGAAAAGACGGGAGATGGAGCTAAATGGTACTTTAATTCCTTCCACCTCCCCGGGCACCAGAGGGATTCAGTAGGGAGCTGACCTTCTGCCTCCATACTGTAGGAAGAAAGAACTAGATAACAGAACCAAACAACAGAATCTAATCTAGTCTGAACAGTATATTTAAAGGAATTGAAATTAAACAGGAGACCACAATAAAATCAACTTGGAAATCAATTACAGAAAGACTACAGGAAATTTTTTAAACAAGTAGAAATGAAACACTATACTTCTAAATAATACACGTGTCAAGGAGGTAATGTCAAAAGAAATTTTTAAAAGTACAAAAAATGGAGTAAAAATGAAAATGTAACAAATAAGTGGGACATGCCGACAGCAGTGCAAGAGGGAAATTTATAGCACAGAATGCTTACTTATTTAAAAAACTTAATAATTAAGTTTCTATCTCAAGAAACTAGGAAAAAAGGGACACAATAAATGCAAAGGAGGAAGAAGGAATTAAAGAATAAAGATTGAGCAGAAATAAATGAAATTGAAGACAGAAAACAACAGAGGGGAAAACCGCTTCTTGGAAAAAAAAAGAACAAGAAAAGGTATAACCCCCTAGAAGACTAAGTACTATAAAAAGAGGAAAATAGAGAGGAGCCTGGGTGGCTCACTTGGTTGAGCGCCTGACTCTTGGTTTCGGCTCAGGTCCTGATCTCATTGTTCATGGAATCGAACCCTGCACCTTGTGTTGGCCTCTGTGCTCAGTGGAAGTCTGCGTGGATAGTCTCTCCCTCTGCCACTTCTCCTGCTTGCACTATCTCTCTCGCTCTCAAATAAATAAATAAATCTCAAAAAAAGAGAGAGACAGAAAAATACAATTAAAAGATAACAAGTATGAAATAGAGATATCACTACACACACTGAAGCCATTGAAATTATTGAAAAGATACCAAGAAAAACTTTACTTATAATTTTGACAACTCAGAAGAATGAACCAATTCCTTGAAAACTGCGAACTATCAAAATTTAACCATTATACTGTGAATAGTTCTAAAACCATTGGAGATATTGAATTTACCACAAAAAATTCCTGAAAAATAATTCTTGAAAAAAAATATGCAGGCTCAGACTGCTTCTCTGTAGAATTCTGCCAAACATCTGAAGAAAAATTAAAACCAGTTTTCCACAATTTCTTGGAAAAAATAGAAGAAAATGGAATGCCTCCCTACACATTTGTGAGGCTAGTATAACCTCGATACAGAAGCCAACACAGATGATACTAAAAAAAAAGAAAAGAAAACCTGCCAACCAATAGCTCTCATAAACATTTGTACAGGTTTTCATCTCCTTCTCCTCAGCATTCCTTCGCACAGAATATTCTACAATCTGTGCTGAAATGCGAGGGGGAAAACCACAGTGTGATATCAAAAGATTGATTGTTTTGTTTCTCTTTCCAATTAAGAGGGCAAACATTGATATCCTGTTCTGAAAGTAGAGTATCAAAATTACCTACCAAATGAACAGTTGAGGTGGTCACAGAAATGTTGGTCACCATCTCTCATTCTTAAACAGAAAGTCATTAATTCAAGCAGAAGAAAAGTTACCTCAAATCATTCTTGCTAATAACATAGAAACGGCTTTGAGGAAAATACACTTTCAAGTTCTCAGCTTAGTAAAATAAAAGAAAAAACAACTTAAAATGTTCAACAATTGTTAATAGTTTGTGCTGAAGTAATAGAGTGAAGGGCACTAAAAAGAACCTCAACTATCTGTAAGATGGAAGAACCGTGGCATATAATTAGTGTTTTACTTTCCTACCTTTACACCTTACCACCGGCGATCAAAGTATTTTCTGTATCCTTGGATTCCTAGTACTTATAACAGAGATTATGTGTCTAAGACACAAAGCGTTGAGTACATGAATTCCTAAATGAAATAGTGAGTATATCCCAGCCATACTCACTGATTCACCCTTCAGCTATTGCATTCTATATAATCAATTGTCAAAAATTTACCTTTCATTCTCTGTGCATTTCTGGGTATTGAGTGACCTTAATTCTTAAAATATCTTCCTTTTGTTCTCTATAGGTATGATTTCTGATTTTGTTCTCTCCCTAAGAGCCTGCAATTTCCCTAGTGTTAACCTTTATACATAGCTTTTGATCTGAATTTTATAAATTTCACAAAGCATTAGTGAGGGTGTGGAAAAATTTAAAGCTTTTCTTGTCTGTATGATTTTTGAAAATTTGATATTGTACTTGATAGAACTCTTGAAATGTCTTCATTATAAATGAAAGCACACAAACTAATCGAACTTGAAAATGAGTATCTTTTATACATATATGAGTCTTCATTGTGTTGCATGAAACTTTTTGTGTTTATGCATGGTCCAGAATTTCTTCTTTTTTTTTTTTTTTTAAGATTTTATTTATTTATTTGACAGAGAGAGAGAGACAGCCAGCGAGAGAGGGAACACAAGCAGGGGGAGTGGGAGAGGAAGAAGCAGGCTCACAGCAGAGGAGCCTGATGTGGGGCTCGATCCCAGAACACCGGGATCACGCCCTGAGCCGAAGGCAGACGCTTAGGGACTGCACCACCCAGGCGCCCCTATGGTCCAGAATTTCTGAATAAAAAATACAGGTAATGTAGGTCAAAGGGTAACTGAAAGGCAAATAAGTCTCGGAATGTAAATACAGAGATCTCCAAAGAAATGTACAGATTTAATGCTCCTAGAGCCCTTTGTTCACATTCCAGAGGTATGTAATCACCTTCTTTTCTCCAGGAGGATTTGTTTCCATTAGAAAGGTTAAGTTCTCTTCCTCATCTCTTCTTGTGAGGAGAAGCAGCTATGTAAGCTTCTCTACAGAAGAGTTGAGATTAATAATTTGGAGTTCCTCTTAGAGTGCCCTAACTCCAGAGTGGATGTCATCTGCCCTCACCGCATTGCCCTCTGTAGAAACTGGGGCATAAGGAACCAGCACTAAGGTGTTCTGTTAGTAAATCATCAGTTTGATCAGTCTGCCTCTGATTCAGAAACCTGGCTCTACTCTATATTTCAACAATCTGTTGATAGTTTCTTATAATACTCAGAAGTTTTTTGTCTGTTTCTGCTTTTGTTGCTTGTGTTTAATGTCTCATATCTAAGAAATCCTTGCTTAGATCAGTATCATGAAAATTTTCCCTTTGTTTTCTTCTAGGAGTTTTACATCATAAATTTAATATCTATTTTCAGTTGATTTTTGTGTATAGTTAAGCTAAAAGTCAAATTTCACTCTTCTGCACGTGGAAAGGCTGTTTTGTTGACATCTACAAAACATTCGTGAAATAAATCAAAGAAGACAGGAATAAATGGAAGGACAGCATGTGTTCATGGTCCAGAAGACTTAATATTGTTAAAACGTCCACACCACCGAAAGCAATCCAGATTCAATGCAATCCCTATCAAAATACCAAAGACATTTTTCATAGATACTAAGTCCTAAAATTCACATAGAATCCCCAAAGACCAGAAATAGCCAAACCAACATTGAGAAAGAAGAACAAAGCTGGAGGCATTACACTTCTTATTTCAAAATATGTTACAAAGCTACAGTAATTGAAGCAGTATGGTACTGGCATAAAAAGAGTCAGACAAATGGAACAGAAAAGAGAACCTATAAATAAATCCATGCATTGGCCAACTGGTCTTCAACAAAGTTGCCAAGAATCCATATTGGGGAAGGAATAGTCTCTTTTTGCATATGGTTATATAAAGCAATGGCTACAAGTATTTTAAAATTTCTTTAAAAATGTAGCTTAATTTAAGATTTTATATATAATTAAAATAAAACTTCTGAAGAAATATGTACCATGAATCTTTCCCTTATGTTACATAATAATTAAAATTTCTCAACTTAAATCACAATATAGGAAGCATTTATATATAATTTGGAAGCTGTTAAATGCCTATTTTATTAGCAATGATGTACCTCATAAACTCAGATTTTATATAATCAGGAATGAATGTGCTATATTTATTTTTCATTAAAAATAATTTTATCTCCAGGGGCGCCTGGCTGGCGCAGTCATTAAGCGTCTGCCTTCGGCTCAGGGCGTGATCCCGGCATTCCGGGATTGGGTCACACATCGGGCTCCTCTGCTGGGAGCCTGCTTCTTCCCCTCCCACTCCCCTGCTGTGTTCCCTCTCTCCCAGGCTGTCTCTCAGTCACATAAATAAATAAAAAAAAAATCTTAAAAAAAAATAATTTCATCTCCAGAAAAAAGGGATACAAGACATAGTTGCTCAGCCAATGAAAACATGAATAGCAATGATTACATATTATTAATATAATATATTAATATACTACATATATTAATATAGCAATGATTATATATTAATAGCAACACAGAAGAGATATTACTTTTAAATATTTATTTGGGAAGGAGTAGAGAAACTATATTGTTCTTTATAAATTATAGACATTGTATAATTTATGGCATTGGATGGTAGGGGATCTGGGTTACAGCGCTAGAACATTTTGCTAATAGGTAATCAAATAAATAGGGGTGCTAGAAACGGGGGTCCGTTTTGCTATGGCAGGATCCAGGTACAGACCCTCCCTCCAAACTACACAACTACAAACTCTGAACCAAGTAATGATAATAAAAGTACTAACAATTTGAGGACTCTACGCAGGGGAATCAAATGTGGAGAAGTGACTCATGTATGTAAATAAAGACCAAAATAAGATTCTCCGATGAACAAAATCTCAGAAGTTTTGTTTTGTTACCAGACATGTTCTACAAAAAGTGCTATAAAAAAATTCTTTAGGCTTAAAGAAATTTACACCAGATGTAAATTCAGATCTTTAGAAGGAAATGAGGTAGTAACAATGATAATAAGAAATGTCTAGATAAATGTAACATACTGTTTTTCTCATTTAAGTTGTTTAAAATATGTCTGACTCCTTAAAAAAAAAATATATATATATATATATATATAAAAATGTCTGGTGAAATTTTTAACAAATATAACATGTATGACAACTAAGTCAAATGTAAATTAGGGAAAAGATTAAAGAAACTATATGATTACAAAGTTTCTACATTGTATGTGAAGACCTACTATTACTATATTATTATATGTTATATATTTATATTAATATGTATTATATAATAACATATATTATATAATTATATTATTATTACCTACATACACATTTTGAAACATTAAGTAGTTACATCATAATGTCTAGAATAACCACTAGAAAAATAAAATATGTCCAAAAAGATAATTTTTAAATTAAAATAATATTAAAAATACTCAAATAATCCAAAAAAAAAAAAAAAGGCAGGAAAAGAGAGTAAGCAGAAGAACAAAAATGAAACGGAGCCTACAGAAACAAGTATTAAATGGTACATCTAAATCTCACTTCATAAATAATTACATTAAATTGTCTACACAACCAACTAAAAGGCAGAAATTAATGAGTGCATTAAAAAGCCTGAATCTGCTATACAAGTTACACACTTTTAATTTAAATATACAGATTAATCAAAATAAATGGATGCAAAAATATAACTGCAAACACGATAAGCCTAAGAAAACTGGAAGGGCTTATTGAAGGTTAGGTAGAGTAAGGTTAGGTAAGACAAAGAATATTACTAGAGAAAAAGGATGTTTTGAAATGATAAAGGGGAGCATCCATTCATAAATGCACATCAAGCCTTTAAAGGAGCCTTAAAATATATGAAGCAAAAATTCACAGCCTTAACTGGAAGGATAGTAGGAAATTTTAACATACATGTTTCAGCAATTAATAGAACAAGTAGACAAAATTTTAGTAAAGTCATAAAGGATTTAAATGAAATTACCAAAACCACATGGTGCATTCACAATGACAGAACATTTTCTGGGCTAAAAATGATCCCCAAATATATTTAAAATATCAGATCATGCAGAGTGCATTCTCTGACAATAGAACTAAACTGAAAAGGAATCACAGTTATTTTTGAAACCCTAAATATGTGGAAATTAAGCAGTGCTCATCTAAATAATTAATGGATCACAGATTAAATTACAGGAGGAATAAAATATAATTATAATTGATGATAATGGAATGTAATATATGAAAATTTATGCAACACCACTGAAGTAGTGCCTCGCTGAAAGCATAGAGCTTTTAAAGTCTAAAACAGCAATAAGGAGTAGTGAGGAGGACCACGGAGGAAGGGAGGGAAAACTGAATGGGAAGAAATCAGAGAGGGAGACAAACCATGAGAGACTCTGGACTTCAGGGAACAAACAGGGTTGGGGGTAGGGGGGTGGGGTAACTGGGTGATGGGTATTAAGGAGGGCACGTGTGGTGATGAGCACTGGGTGTTATACACAACTAATAAACACTGCATCCAAAACTAATGATGTACTATATGCTGGCTAACTGAACATAAAAATAAATAGATAGATAGATAGATAGATAGATAGATAGATAGATAGATAGATAAAGCAATGAAGGAACATCTAAAAGCAGTGGCCTAACATTCATTCTTAAAAAGATAAAAAAAAGATAATCAATAATCCCAAAGTAAGTACAGAGAACAATAGAAATAAACACAGATAACAGAGAAACTGAACAAAACCAAGATTTTCTTCTTTCAAAAGATTTCTTTTGATTTGGCAAACCAATAGCTAGAGCAAATAAGGAAAAAAATGGACTACGGAATTATTAACATCCGGAATGAAAGTGAGGTTGTCAACAGAGATTGCATAGACATTAAATGAATAATAAGAAAATGTCATGACAATAAAGCTTAAAAATTAGGAGAATTTGTGAATTTCTTGGTAAACACAACTTAGCAAAATTGACGGGAAAAAACTACAAAAACTCAGTAGCCCTTATATATTCAGGAATTTGAATTCGTCATTCAAAAACTTCCCCAAAAGAAAACTTTCAGCCCAGGTTAGTTCACTATGAGTTTTTAGCAAACATTCACTAAGGAAACACGGCCAACCTTAGTCTTTTCAGGAAATAGATTTGAAGCTATCATTTTCCACCTCATGTTATAAGCCTGTACCAAAGGCTGACAAATATTTTCTTGTTGTTTTCTGAGAACTCAGTAGGTTTTTTTACCTTTGAATCCATGTATGCCATGTCTTTTTCCCCTGACCCCTCTCTCTGGTATTACAATTACAAATATAATTAACTATTTGATATTGTCCCATTGTTTCGTGAAGTTGTGGTCCTGTTTTTCAACCTTCTTTGGGTCTCTCGTCTTCAGTCTAGAGAATTACGCTTTCACGTCCCCTGAGTTTTCTTCTACAATGTCTAACCTGTTGTTAAGCACACCCAGTGAACTTTCTAGTTTGTTACTGTATTTTCAGCTCTAGAAGTCCCTTGTTCTGTTCTTTTGTATGGCATCCATTTTTTGACATTTTCAGTCAGTTTTTCCTTTCAATACTGAGCATATTTATTTCTGCTCGGAAGTCTTTTTTCTGTTTATTACATCATGTCTGTGATTTTTGGTACTATTTCTATTGATCTACTTTATCTCCTAGTTTGGGGTCATATTCTTCTGCCTCTTGGTATTATTGGATTAATTTTATGTTAAGTTACGGACTTGGCTGTCTTCGTTTAAATACTATTTTTTATTTCTCCTCAGCAGTTCTTTACTTGCAGATCCACTTATCTTTTTTAAGGCCTGCTTTTTTTTTTTTTTTAAGATTTTATTTACTTATTTTGAGAGAGAGAGAAAGAGAAGACCAAGCAGGGGCAGAGGCAGAGGGAGAAGCAGGCTCCCCGCTGAGCAGGGAGCCCCACTCAGGACTTGATCCCAGGACCCTGGGATCATGACCTGAGCAGAATGCGACTCTTAACTGACTGAGCCACCCAGGTGCCCTTAAGGCCTGCTTTTAATATCTGTGGGGGTGGGTCTAAATTCACCTTTTTGACTAATTTAGCCCCGTCTGGGATCACTACTGGATGCTCCCGTGTTCAGTGAGATTTTTTCTTACTTTGGCTGGCCAGGATTTAAATCTCTCTCAGCTCACAACTCCCCGATCATCCTCAGCTTGGCTCTTTTGCAGTACCTTGTCCCACTAATCGCAAATACCTCAGTCTTCCCCATTTCTGTTTTCTGTCTCTTTCTGTTTTATTCAGGCCGGTGTGGGATTTTTTTTTTTTTTTTCTTTTCTGAACTTCAGTCAAGAAAGTGGCCCCAGCAGAAAGGCACGGCAGTGGTGAGGCTCAGTTGTTACGTCCTGCCAAGGAAAGCAGCCATGCCATGTCTATCCTTTAATACCTAGACAGTATTCTTATTTTGTAATCCAATTTTCTATTTGATTTTAGTGGAAGGGAAATTCAAGTACTAAGGGATCTACCATGGCTAGAAAGAAATCTCCATCGTTTTTCTTTTGATATTATTTCAAGATTGCCATTTCCCCTAGGTGCTAGCGTTCATGGTTACCTTCTAAACATTTTAAACTGCTGTCTGCCTTTCTCACTGGCTAATAGGATCAGTTCCTTCCTTCTCCACGTCAAGTTCTCTTTCCACTGCTCAGTTATGCCTCTCTCTGATGCTCAGAAGTCTTCTGAGTGTTCTTCTTTTACATTTAAAATTTAACTTCAGTTCTGTCCTATGGCCTTTAAATGTCCACATTATTTTGCCCCAGTATCCTTCCTGACCATATTCGCTAAATGTTTCCCTCTCTGGTCATTATGCTCCAGGGCTCCAATCTAGCCCTTGTTCTTCAAGGTGTAGAGCTGCTCTTTTTCCTGGACTTTCCTTTCTACCAGCTGTTGTTATATTTGAACGAAATTTTCCGAGTCCTCAAACGTCAAATGGTGTTTTTACGTGTGAATTTTGTATAGGAGTGTAAAGCAGAAAAACGTACACGGCCTTAAGTGCAACTCAGTTAATTTTCAAAAAGTGCCCACATCTGTGTAACTTCCCTTACACAGTGTTACTTAACCTCAGATGCAAAAATAATCACTATTCTGACTTCCATTACAGGAGACCATTTTTCTTGGTTTTCAACATCCGATAAAGAAAATCATGTAGTATGTAAACTTTTCTGTCTAATTTCTTACACTGCCTGGTTACTTTGAGCGGAGTGTACTTCAGCTTAGTTGGTATCTTCTTTCTTGTATACTATATTTAGATTAGCTCCTCTTGCAGTTACTTCATTATCCATTTTTTCCATCCTTTTTCAATATCTGTCAGTCCATCTATCTACCTATTTACCTGTACTTACAACTATCTATCTCTGGAGCACAGATATTTACTTATAACACAGTACCTTAAAAAGTGCCTGAAATTAGTAAGTACTCAGTGCAAATTGGTGGAATGACTGAATAAATACATATAGTACAAAATTATTTATCAGAAAACCAGTAAATGAATCAGCACCTCCCATCAATCACTTCTGTATTAAGTTCCTTATAGTTTGTGGCATTTGATGATGCCTAAATTTGTTTTCGGTTCTTTTTTTTTTTTTTTTAAGATTTTATTTATTTATTTGACACAGAGAGAGCCAACGAGAGAGGGAACACAAGCAGGGGGAGTGGGAGAGAAAGAAGCAGGCTTCCAGCGGAGGAGCCTGATGCGGGTTCAATCCCAGAATGTTGGGATCGTGCCCAGAGCCGAAGGCAGACGCTTAACGACTGCGCCACCCAGGCGCCCCATGTTTTCAGTTCTAATAGTAAGTTACCACCTGATTTTTCTCTTTTGTTAATTAGACAGGATTGAGAAAATGGAAGTATTAGGTGCAAAAGTTCAAAATCAGAGCTCATCTGGAGGTGCTTGCTATTTTTCTAACATCACCTTTTCTTTTTTGTCAATAATGAAGGCAACACAAGTATGTACAACTCTGTCATGCTAGGAGAAAAAGGCAAAGAGTGTAAGGCTTACATGCACACGTTGGTCTCTGTCTGTGTATAGTAGGAATTTCCATGGAAAAATGAAGGATGCATGCTGGTTTAGTGAATTTCTGTAAGCACTCATTCTGGAAAAGGTAATAGTACCTGGGTTCCAAGTCTCTAGAATTTAATTTTAATTTATGTTAGAATAATGGTTTAAAAATACCTATATCCTTATTATGATATAAATATTAAAGGGATGTTCAGGCAAAAGTAGAGTGTATATAAAACCACTTGTAAGACAGAAAACTATGTCACCTTCAATTATTCTGTTAGCATATGTGAACCAAATATAATGGTGCATAAATAGTTGAGAATGAAGAAAAGTGTCTGTGTTCTTAGAAGTTCTCAAGCTGAATTATACTGGAGCAGAAAAACCATAAGCAGTCACTAGTGATAGCCTTTACTTTCTAACTAGAAGATACTGACATTCCATGGAAAAATACCAAATGATATAAAAATGTGATAAACCATAGCACTCAGAAATAAGAAAAGAAGAGGGGCATCTAGGTGGCTCAGTGGGTTAAGTGTCCACCTTCGGCTCAGGTTATGATCTCTGAGTCCTGGGATCCAGCCCTGCATCCAGCCTGCCTTGCGTCC
Organism: Ursus arctos; assembly: GCF_023065955.2. NCBI lineage: Eukaryota > Metazoa > Chordata > Mammalia > Carnivora > Ursidae > Ursus > Ursus arctos. The sequence goes on from NW_026622764.1 coordinate 19,835,225, forward strand.
TGCATCAGGCTCCCTGCCGAGCAGAGAGTCTGCTTCTCCCTCTTCTTCTGCTCCTCCACTCCCTGCACCCACTTGTGTTTGCACTCTATCTCTCCTTCTCAAATAAAAAAAGAAGAAGAGGAAGAGGAAGAGGAAGAGGAAGAGGAAGAGGAAGAAAGAAGAAGAAAAATAAGAAGAAGGAGGAGGAGGAGAAAACCTTTCAGTGAGTAGGTGAAAAAACAATTTCATTAAATACTTAAAGAAACATTAATTATGACAATAGCTTTCCATAAATAGTTCTGTAAAAGATATTTTCCTTTTATATATACATTAGCTTTTACAATTTCACAATGATTACAAGTGAAAAAAAAAGTCTCTCCAGAAGGTGGAAACATAATGCAAAGTATTTAAGCAAGCATTAAAAAGAGCCATAACGAAGGAGCTAGAAATTAAGAAAACAATCCCTGGCTTCTGAGTCTTCTCATGTTGCCCTTCCCTGCAGTTGGCAGAACATACTTAGAAGCCCGAGCAGAATAATGAAACTTGACTTTAAAAAACGTCTTCCATCTATTTGTGAGATAATATACTTATTACCTCCTGTAGTTTTTTTCTTAAATTTTAGATTTTAATCCCTCTAGTTCTGAAACTTGGGCCTTGACTTGCAGCTGTTGCTTATCCTGGACTATTTAGTTTTAGTTCTAACAGTCCATGTACAGCTGTGCAGTTGAAGGGATTAAAAAGTTAGAATATTGTTTCAGAGGAAGTTATGCACTGTCTGCAGAAAGAATAACCACTTTAAATTCTTCAGAGCTTACAAATGTTAACTTCTATCTCCTGAGGTAATCCTGGTCCCATTTCATATTCCTGGACTCCTCAGATGAGCAACATCTTATTTACTTTTGATGTTGGAAATAAAGTATTTCTTGCCTTTAGCAATAATAAAATCGTTACAGAGAATGTTACATCCCACAGACTCAAAGCAGCATTCAAAATATAATTCTTTTAACCATGATCTAGTGCCCATAGCCCTTGAAAAATTTTAGATCTAATAAAAAAGAAACGGGAAGGAAGAGAAAGAAGGGTTTGGGCTCTTGTTGTATGTTTAGTATAATGTTTCTACAGTATTTAGAAAGATATATCGTCCCAAAACCAAGATTTACACAAGTATGCTATTAAACACTTTGGTGTACCCAACACTCTACTAAAAACCACACAAAATTAATAGGAATGGCAACATCCATGATTCCAATGACTTCATCAAAACCAAATAACCAAAGTAGAACGCCATTTAGAAAAGAGACCCATTTCCAACCAGACTGAAACTACCCTGTAGTCTAAAATGCCTAGATGCTAGCTAAATAAATAAATAAATAAATAGCTTCCCAAATTAAGTGGTATATCATATAACGGGTCTGTTCCACGAACAGGTTACAAGCGGGTGAAAATATTGATCAATTAGGCTTGGGACTGGTGAAAGTTTTGGGCGCAGCCAGGAACATACTCCACTCCTACCCAGACCATTCACATTTTATGGGCACAATCTCATTTTTTTTTTAAGATTTTATTTATTTATTTGACAAAGAGTGTCAGCCAGCGAGAGAGGGAACACAAGCAGGGGGAGTAGGAGAGGAAGAAACAGGCTCCCAGCCAAGGAGCCTGATGTGGGGCTCGATCCCAGAATGCTGGGATCACGCCCTGAGCCTAAGGCAGATGCTTAACAACTGAGCCACCCAGGCGCCCCCACAATCTCATTTTTTAACCCAAGTATACTTTCCGAATTCTATTGGTGTCAATGTGAGCCACAAGATGAAAACATTTGGGATGTATGGTATTAACCCTTCCATGATCTGCCGTGTAACAAAGAATCCACAGAGCACTCAAATAAAGAGAAACCAAGATACACCTTGAAAAAAAATTAACAGTCATGAATAAAGGTGGAACACATCCGGCCATGCCTTGCCTCATACAGATCGGAAATTATATGTGCAGTAATTAAGATGGTATGATTTTGGCACCGATACAGACAAACAGATCAATGAAACAAAATGAAGAGACCAAAAACAGATCTATGAATGGATGAAATCTTATATTCTGATAATTAATTGTTAGCATTGCATATCAGTGGGGGATATACTGAATAAGCGAAAAAAAATGAGTCTACAACAATTGGTTACTTAAGGGAACATGAAAGAAATTAGATAACTACCATATACTCATTTTAGAAATCAATTCTAGGTGGATTCATACTCAAAATATGAAAGAGAAAACTATAAAAATTACAGAAAATACTATAGAGAAATAAATGTATAATTTTGTGACAGGAAAAGGATTTCCTAAAGAACATATAGGAAAACATACAGGCAAATCATAAAGCAAAAGGATAATTATTACATCGAAATAAATAATATGTGTTTATTAAAAGCACCATCGAGATTGAATGATAAATTGAAATCCTACAGAGGATTAGCATCCCTAGTCCATCGGAAAAATGACTAAAAACTTGAGCAGCCATTTTCCAAAAAGAAGGATAAACAGTCAATAACCACATGAACAGATTATGCTTATTAATTACATATATTCATCATATACCCTTCAAACCCAGTAGACTGGTAAAAAAATAAAGATCAGAAAACGCCAAATGTTGGTGAGGATGCGGAACAAGATGAACAACTCATCCATTGCTATTAGGAGTGTAAACTAGTAAAAACACTTTAAGAAACAGTTTGGCATTCATACTAAAGTTGAAAATATGGGCATCTATGACCCATCAATTTCACTCCTTTGTATGCACTTGAAAAATACTTGCCAACATACACTAAAAAGTTTCACATAAACGCTTCCGAAGAGCAAACAACTCAAATACCTGTCAACATTAGAACGTGTAAATGAATACTGTTTAATTCATATGATGAATAAACATGTCTTCATTTAAAAAAGGCTGAGAGAATAAAAAATATATATTGAAAAATACATTGTTCCATTTACAAAATGTTTTTAAAAAGAAAAAAATGCATTGTTTACAAACACACTAGGTGGTGAAACTATGAAGAAAGGCAAACGACTAATTTACACACAGTGCAAGATGTTTCGTTTCTCTTTTCTCTGGTTGGATTATTGGTGATCGTGAAAGAGAAACATTTAGAAGAATAAGTAGCCTTCCTAAAAGAAACAGGTAACATTTATGGCCTTTACTTTGCAACAAAAGTAAAGTCTCTCAGGAGGTATAGTCATTAGCTAATTTGTAGAAGAGATTCTGAATTCTAATCTTTTTGCTATTAAGGCTAAATTTTACAAATAAACACATTAATCCTTTTAAGTGTAGATTTTTAAAAAAATAAATCTACTACAGTTTTACAGTGCTCTACTAAGGATATTTAAGTTGATATTTGTTTGTAGAAACCAATCTGGAAGGGGAGGCTACAATGAAACGAGCACCTGTATTCTACCAAGAAAGGGCATTCTTCAAATCTATGTGGATAACGTTAACCATTAATTCTCTTGGAATTACCTATCCATCTGGAGTACAAATGAGAGAAAGCAAAGACATGTACCAGTCCCACTACCATTATCAAGAATCTCGAGGTAAAAGACTGCTCTATCCAAAGATGCTAAAAAATTATAATGTAGCCAGGCATTTCCACGTGGCAAAGGAGTGACTCTCCAAATTTTTAGCTGCACAATATTCACCAGATAAAGAAGCAGATTCCAAGCTGCAAACTATTGGTATAGATTTCATTAACCTGTGATGATGCCATGAAATCTGTCTTTCTAACAAGCATTGTCAGTTGATTGCAAAGCAGGGACCTCGGTCTACACACGCAAGAACATACGCCGATATATTAGACACAAGAACCAGTGAGCGATATCAAAGCTAAGGAAAAGAGCCTCTGCAGGGACTGCATGTCTTTGCTCCTTGTTTTGGCACTGTTGCGGTCTGCTCTTTTGATATATTTGGGTTGTCTCCTTCTGTAGTACTGATTAGATCTGCTAAGCAGTGTAGCCTTGATCATTGTTCTACAGCAATCTAATCCTTCTGGCACGTTGACAGTCCGCCTTATACTTTAGGCCGGGATATAAGATACAAGATAACTTGAGGTAATAAGCAGGAAAAAGGAAACGTGGACTTAGTTGAGGTTGAGAGATTTGAGTTCAGCTGCAATATTTAGAAAATTAGGAATTCTGTGATTTTGCCAGGTTTAGATTCATTGTAACTGTTCAGTGATTAAACGCAGTGGTTAAGCTAAGCTCTCGGTGTGAGGAAAAGTGCCTCTGGGGCGGCTCTAAATTGCAGATCTGCAGGCTTTGCTCTCTGTGAGACTCTGAGGTCCTATACATGACCGCCTTTGAACAAAACTTCCATGCGTAAGGAGATATTAAGTCCCTTGTTTTGATGAAAAGTACACTGATAAAAGTGTACTTTTTAAAGGTATTACTTTGTGCTAGAAATTTTATATAAACCATTTAATGTATACCAAATCCTGAGAAAACAAACTGAAAATGGTAGAGAAGCTTACAGAATATAATATGTCTCATAACTGATAGTGATGATGTTCACCTCAAGGTTAATTGACTACCATTTATATGGTGTAAATAGTAACTATTGTGTTTTGTTCCTACACAATTAACTGTGAAGTACTTTGTTTTTCAGACATGATTTGAAATATAATACAGATTTACTAAAATTATGCATTATTAGAAAATATGGAACAACAAACCTGAGATATCCAGGAAAATGGTAACGTATAGAGTGACGTATAGCAAGATAAAGAATAGCCCTGATCACAAGAACAAAGTTAAAGTTCTGTTTTTAAAATATCTATGTCCTTGAAGTTAATCCTTATACAATAGTGCAATGCATTAGGGCAAGGCACAATATTAGTTTACTATTTTTCTATGCTGAGCTACTCTATTCTAGAAATATCCCTTTGTATGTATGTCTAGGAAAATTGTTCCTCAACATTATTCTGCCTAGAAGTGAAGAGAAAGGCTTATAAAAATGCATGTTCTGGTGCCCACCAGTCATTTTCTCTCTCTTATTCACATAGCCTGAGGTGACTTCCAGAGAGCTGCCTTTTTAACAAGAACCAAGGTGATTCTGAACTAAATGGTGAGTAGAAACAACTTTAAGAGACATTGTTTTATGGCAAAAAACAAAAGAAAAGAAAACAAAAATCATGTCAGTAGTTAATGTTCATAAATTTTCAGCATAGTCTTTGAAAACAAAGCATAAACATAGTTTATATTATAATGTGTTGTTTACATTGAATTTAGTAGTGGCCATATCTTCTTCAAAATGTGAATTTATTTTAAAGCTTTCAAAACTTTTAAGTTTCTCTTCAGATTTTGAAACAGAAAGGTGCTGGCAGAAAAAAAAATATATATATAAAATTGAAAGAACACGTATCAGTGCTGTCAAATTTTCAGTGACAATTACATCTTTGGAAGAAAAAATCAGTTTTAAATTGTCTCTTAGTATTACAAAATTTGGTTTAAACTATGTACTATATATTTTTTCCGACTCTCAGTAAATATTTACAGTGCTCTTTAAATCATTCAAATTTATGGTTAAGGAATATTATTAGCATAATTCATAAAGTAATGCTAATATTAATCATCATAGTAAGTAATTACCACAACTAGGCACATCTAAGTCAAACTGCTAAATAACCAAAGATAAAGAGAATGTCTTAATTTTTTCCATGAGAGAGGAGAAAATGACAGAATATATACAGAAAAATAAAAGAAAGCATGAAAACTGTTTTTTTAATATAATTGAAATGAAACATGCTTTTAAAGTACTAATAGAAAAAATAAAGCAATCAATCTAGTATTTTGTATGCAGTGAAAACATCCTTCAAAGATGAAAGCTAAAAAAGACATTATCAAATTGATGGAAGCTGAAAGGATTCACTTCCAACAGCTTTGCACTACAAGAAATGCTAGGAGAAATTCTTCTGTCTGAAAGGATTTCGTTTAAGATGGAACTCTGGATCTATAGCAAAGAATAAGGAGCAAAGAATAAGGAGCAATAAGAGGGTAAATACTTGGGCAAATAAAAAAGAGAATGCATGTGAAAATGCACATCAACTTAAAACTTTACTGATATTTTAAAGCAAGAATTATAATATACTGTGGGTTTTATAGAATATTTACAAATAAAATATATGACAAAATGACTGCAAGGAGTTTTAGGGAAAAGATCATTATATTGTTGAAAGATTTAAACTTTTTTCACAAACTAATATTATTTAAGGGTAAGGTATATTAAATTTAAAAATATATATTTTCAACTCTATAGCAACTACAAAAGTTCACAAAGATAGATGGCTAAAAAATCAGTAAAGAACACAAAATGGACTACTAGTAATACTCATCTTACCCAAAATTAGGCCAGAAAGAATGAACAAAGGAAAACAGAAGAGAATAAAGAAACAGAAAGTATTCTAATGAATTGCAAATATCAATAATTACATTAAATGTAAATATACCAAGTACATGGATTACAAAGAAGAGTTTCTCAGAATAGATAAAAAGCAAATTCTAATGGTAAGTTTGTTATAAGAAACACATTTTAAATAGTAAAAACACATGACTTGAAAGCAAAAGAATGAAAAGTATTATGCACTGCAAGCATCAAATGTAAGAAACGGTGTGGTTGCATTGATACCAGTTAAAAATATACTTTAATAAATATTATTAACAGAGATAAGGAGGGATATTTTATAAAGATAAAAAGGGAAAAATCATAAAACAGGCAACAATAATGAATTTGTGTACATGTGATGAGAGTTTAAAAATACATGAAATGGGGCACCTGGGTGGTTCAGTTGGTTAAACAACTAACTCTTGATTTGGCCTCAGGTCGTGATCTCAGGATCATGAGATCAAGCCCTCCCCAGCCCCCCCCCCCAGTGGAGCTCTATGCTGAACAGGGAACCCTCTGCCCCCCCATGTGTGTGCATGCACTCTCTCTCTCTTTCTCTCTCTCTCAAATAAATAAATAAATAAATCTTAAAAAATAAAAAAAAATTACATGAAGAAAAAAATGAGGAGTGGAGGGAGAAATAGACAAATCCATATCAAACTCAGAGTTTAACCTTCCCCTTTCAGCAATTTCACAGTACTATAGAAAAAAAATCAGGAGGCAAACAGAAGTGATGTCTGACACCGATTGGACCTACTGATATTTTTAAAAATACTAACAGTAGCAGTTGAAGGTTTTTACCCAAGCAAAGTGAAAACTTGGCTCTCTGGAAAGACTTGTGAAACACCAGCAATTTTTTTTACAATAAGAAAACTTGGGAAAATGCCAAGTAACTAACAGAAAAATTGTGTTACATTCATGTGATGGAATACTACTGAGCAATAAAAGGAAAGAAACACAAATAGGCTTGCAACAAAATGCATCATTTTCTTTCTCTCCTCTCTGTCCCTGTCTCCTCTCTCCAGATAGATGATAGATATATAGATAGATAGGTAGATGGATAGATGAGAGACAGACAGATAGATAGGCAACTCGGACCATTTTCCGCCTCCTGTGTGTTCTCCTTGGATTTACGCTTCTCAGAATCTCTGCCAACACGGTTCAGTGTTGTATTACATCAGTGGAAGCCACTCCTACACAACTGACAGGAGGGGAGAGAAGCACATGTACGCCGACCTCCATAAGCATAACAAGAAAATGTCCAGCTTGGTTGCAGAGCCACTGAGTACATTATAGGACTTTTCCTCTTTTTTCTGCAACCTCTTGAGGCTCTGAAAGAAAGAGTTGAAATAGGGAGCTAGAAGTGGGTTCATTACTTTTTTTCCCTTCAAGAGTTTTAGTAGCTTTGTAAACACGGAATGACCTTTGAATACTACACCCCTTTCCGATGGAAGCAGTTAAAGTAGTCCCTGGTGTTTTTATGTTTTGTTTTTGTTTTTTTATGGGAGCCTAACATACATATATGGAAAGAGAGAGACACACAATTTCTGTTGAGATATAATTTTCATACAAAAAATAAAAAAAATAAACTTATTTAATTTGAAGAGTTTTATCAATTATGCACACAGAGTAACCACCATCCAAATAAAAAGAAATAGAGTATTCCTCTTGCCTGACAAAGTTTCTTTATGTCTCTCTCTGGTCAAGCATAATGCCAAATTTTGAATTATACACCATAGAATAACATCACCTGTTCTTGGGCTTCATATAAAGAAAATCAGGCAACATCAATTGAAGAGGAAGTCTAATTATTCTCAAAATGTTTATATAGCAAGAGAATTACCTGTTTCTTGAAAGTTTGAAAGACTATACCCACAGTTATTCCTTATTTCTGAAAGAGGTAACACTGTATAGTAAGTGTAAAAACATTTCACTAAACGAAGAGCAGCTCTATGACAGGCCTATATTGTGTTTTGTCAACCTTACATGCCGTGAGATTCTGCAGGCTTAAATATGCGGGGGTGAATTGTATTTGGGGCAGCCATATATAAACCTGCGTGAGTTGTAAATGTGTGTATTCTGCTCCCCTTCACCTATCTCAGCAATCTTGTCTCCCGGAAAACACTTCACAGTTAACAAATATTTTTTATTTCCATTCTGAAGCAGAAGGAAATTGAGCCATAGTGTGCATTCCCTTCTGCTATTAAGCAGTTCATTGTCGCTGATTGTAAGTTAAGAAAGTGCTATTAGTAGTATTTTTATCTTTCCCTTATTAACTATGTAGGATCTACAATGAGTTGGTACTTGGAAATATCTTGATTAATTTTTCAACATTATCAATGTTGAAAGGGAGAAAAATCATGTTTATTGAAGACCTAATATATTTCAAGGACTGCAGTAGGTTATATTTCTCTTTTTCAGGACTATAATTGTGATATTGAAATAATGGTTTTGACGAAATTCTCCAGCTATGTTTAAAACTCTGGCACAGGTAATTGTTTTAATTGTATAGATACATTTATTCTAATGTTGCTGCCAGCATTGACTTTACAAATTATTTGATTAAGTCATAATAAATTTCACAGCAATATTTTATTAAAAGCACTCCTTCAATCTAGAAGGTACGAATTTAATACATAATTTATACTTTTAAACTTTTATTTTTACACACTGGTTTTTGCTTTATCAGAAATGGAATGAGAACACTAGTCTTTTCCCTAATGTCTCAGTGAAAAAGCTCTGTTCTAAATCCTACCGTAACTGAGAAACAGAAGTTCCCAGAGGGGCACACAGAAGATTCTGGCTTTTCTAAAACCATTTCCAAGAAATAAGCCTAGAATAATATAAATTCCTCTTCTTCCTGAGGGTGCTCTGATGGTTTTACAGTTTTTCTATTCGTGAAATTATTACATTAAGAAATAAACTAAAAAGTATTAAAATGATTATAAAACTTATCTTAATATTCACTTCCCACATTCCCATTTTCCCATTATTAACTAGAACAACTAATTCTCAAGCAAATCTTACAGTTGTAAATGCCTGCAAAATAATGAAAAGTGGAAGGAAGACCCAAGGTTAGTACAGTTATTATTTTATCAGAGCAAGCTGAGAGAGATGATCCTTTGTAATATTTTAACCCTATCCTTTAGCACAACACAAAGAGGACTAATACATCCATCTCATCTTATTATGCTGCAAATATAAAGTACAAAAAAAATATTTCCAGAGTATAACTTAAGAATCTCAAGCATCTCTGCCTCCTCAAATTAGCATAAGATAGAACTGAGCTAACGATTATTAGCAAATCTACAAAGATAACTCAGCTGAGAAACAATGAAGTACAATCCCCAAACTATCTCCCACTGGGGAAATGGGGTGATGTTGACTTTCTACATTTTTTCACATGTTAATTTGTGCTAAAACTATATGTGAATGAAGTCACACATTTTCTGATATTTTTTCTTTCTTTCTAAACATAAACAACTTCCTTCATCATTTTTTTCCCTGAGGGTTAGTTTTTTTGCCTCTCCCCCCCCCCCCCCCATTTACCATTTCTGTGAGAACATTGCTATCTGAGCTCTTCACCTTTGTTCAGAGATTGCCTGAATTATGTTGGGTTTGGATCCTGGGTGTTTTCTGCTGTCTTCTATACCTCTCATGGCTCCAAAACTGAGTTAGTATCACCAGATTTTGGTGCTGAGAAAGTAGAATGCCACGTCTTTGTGAAATGCCTGTTTGTGCTTCATATCGTGTGGTTCTGTAACTTCCTATCCTGTCTTTGATATCTCCTCATCCGCTAGGCATAGTTATTTTACCATCGTCTTGAAGGGATGCACCACATGCAGATTTTGCTCAAGAAGTTTTAGTTCAGGTATTACTATATCTCTGGCTTAGGCAAATAATTTAACCTCGGAACAAGATATTTTGTGTTGACTTCCTCTATGGCCTGAGTGTAGGGAAAAGTTTTCAGAAGAGGGCATAAAGGAAAAGATCTGTAAGTTTGACAAAATTTTAAAAAATTGCATGAGAAAAAATATCATAAGAAAAGACCCCCCCCCAAAATGGGCAAGTTACAAGAAAATATTGTTTACAAATATTACAGATAATGGCCTAAATATATCAAGTTTATAAAGAAAAAAATGTTTAGAAGTTGACCAAAACAAGGAAAATTCTATAGAAAAATGGGCAAAAGACATGAAAAATTTACAAAAGAGATATAAAAGGCCTTTATATATATGAACGCATAAGAGCAATGCGAATTAAAACTAATATACAAAATTAAAAGTGGAGTACAATTTCTAACCCATTAAATTGGCAAAAAAAAAAAAAAACAACAACAAAGGCTAAAAATAACAATGTCTCTGAAGAGGATGATATTAAGTAAAAAAAGAAACATGTGAAAGATCATATATATGTAGTATGTTAATCTTTAAGTAAGAAAGAAGGGAAAGTGAGAAAATATATTTGCTTATATTTACAAAAAGAAAAATTGGAAAGGATAACCCAAAAATATTGAAATTGATTATATACAAGGAATGGAGAGAAGTAAAGTAAAAAGCATATAGGAGGGAGTGATACTGTTCTGTGTATAGATTTTTCCTTTGGGAAGTATATTAACATATTACATAATCAGAACATTAAATTAAATCAATAAAAATTGAAAGAGTAACCAAATGAGTAATTACGTTGACATCAAGAGCCAGTGCTCTCTCTGTAGAAGATTGGACATACTAGTATGGAATGGGACAGGGTAAGAAAAAACTTCAGGGGATGGATTCAACTTGAGATTTTTCTGTGAATTCATGACTCCTAAAATATGTTTGTGATTATGTGTGTATAGCTGCCCATGGACATGGATGTGTATGTGTATGAATATTTGTTTATATGTGCATGTCTATATGTTCATATTCTTGTGTATATTTCCTAGCTTTGTCCAATAGAAAGGCCAAAACAAAAACAAACAAAAGGTACCTCAGTATAAATGAGCATACCTAGCTACCAGGCCCTGATCTCTAAACCTTTCTCTAATAAAACAAAATCAGAAATTGGCAGATATCAAGGTTGGACAAGTTCAATACAAGATGAGCCCGAAGTATGTAGCTATTATAGAAAGTAAGAAATGCCAAACAAAACAAAATGAAACAAAACAAAAACAAAACCAACTATTATGGGGACATGTTGCATAGGAACGAGTGTGAAGGGACCAAATCAAGGACAATTTGAGCACCCACATAATTAATAACAGGAATTATTTAATTTGGGACAAATAAGAATCCATGGTTTCATACCAATAATTAACTAATTAGGGGGAAAAGAAAATCTTTTGGTTTGGGTTAACGGTAGAATGTTGAGGACCAAAGACAAATGTGGAAGGAGTACAACAAAGTTGCCATTTGTAACCATTATAGTAAACATTGGATCAGAAAAGAATAATCAATTGGTGCTAAATTTGGGGGAGATTTCATTGAGAAGAAAATTTTCACAGTCTTAAAGTTCTTCTCCATGACTACTTATGCTATGTGAAAAAAATTAAACACACACTCTACTTATACAGTAATCAGGCATCACCTCGACTGTGTGATCGACATTCCTATCACCAATGAAGGACAGTTGGACATTACGTGTCCAAAATTGAACACCCTGAAAGGGAAACATCATCTATGTAGTGTACTGGCCAAGAAAGCATTATCTGAATTTGATAATGAAGAAACAACTAAAAACACAAAATGGGGAATTTCCATCTTCAAAAAGAGAATGCTGTTTTGTTTAGAAAGGTCAATGTTAAAAATAACAACGGAAGGTTATGGAAATGTTACAGATAAAAGGATGCTATAGAAATTAATTAAGTGCATATTTGGCTGGATTCTATACTGTATGGTGAAAATAATACTACAAAGGACATTACTTGACAAGTTGGCAAAAGAACAATGGATTAGATAAAAATATTGCATTCATTTTAAATTTACTGAAGTTGATAACTGCACTGTGGAAAAAACGCATTGAAGTATTGCGATGTAAAAGGCTATGGTACATGTAACAGTTCAGGGAAAATAGGTGCGTGTGGAGAGAGTGAGAGAGAATGGGGGGAACAATTGATAAAATAAAGGATAAATTTTCAGCAATAGCCGCATCTGGAGAAATGGTATACAGGTGTTCTTTGTGTTATTTTCACTTTTGCAACTCATCACTGTATTGAAATTATTTTTAAATAAGAAATAAGATATTAAAAACAAAGTTGATAATCACAGCTGCTTTCATACAGTTATTATTTATGAATTTTTCCTGTAAAATTCATAAAGACTATGCTGGCCTTTGACATAAATTCTATGTTGCCGAGTCTGAATAAAATCCCAGGTTCAGAACCATCATCAGAAAGAGAGCCTGTACAGGGGCGCCTGGGTGGTTCAGGTGGTTGAGCGGCTGATTCTCGGTGTCTGCTCAGGTCATGATCTCAGGGTTATCATCTCAGGGTCACGAGATCTGCGTTGGGCTCCGCTATCAGCATGGCGCCTGTTTGAGATTCTCTCTCTTCCTTTCCCTCTGTCTCTCCCGCTCGTGTTTTCTCTCTCTCTCTCTCTCTCTCTCACATAAATAAATAAATCTTAAAGAGAGAGAGAGAGTCTGTACAAACTGTCAGCTTGAATCTCTGCTTGAACAGTGAGCCCTCCTTGCCCTAAAATAGCTCCATTCACTCACAGGAGGGAAGGCTGAATGGAAGAAACTCATTGAGGGAGACAAATAAACTTGCTTGCTATTTTGATCCTTGTACTTTGCTCCAGGAATATTTTTTAATGTACCTTGAACAATGGTGACTCTACATTTATATCAGAATAGTCTGTGATGTTGTAAGTAAAACAAAATTTTTCTGATTTTTAAAAAATAGTCTTGATTCCAGGACCATAAATAAGCAGATCTCTAGATGATATGAAGAAGAAAGGTATTTAAAATTTTTTTAAAGTTAGAAATAAAGAAATAAAATGTAGTCATTATACAACCATCTGGCCTTTAAAGCAAACCACCTTAAAAACCAGTTAATGAGAGACAGAATTTGCCTGAGTTTTCATCCCCTCTTCTACACTTCTAAAAAGTATAAAGCAATGAAATCCAACAGGTGGTAAAAAGAATGAATAAAACATAGAGAACCTTTAACATATTGCAGCAAAACTTAGTGGAAATATGGCATAATTATATCGCTTGATTTTATTTTATATCAGGCCTCTGAAATATTATTAATATGAACAATGATAAAGGAAATTTTCACTCTTAATGTTTGTGGACCCTGCTTCTCTGCTCTCAGGGAAGCTACACTTTAACTTTTGCAGAGGTCAGAATGACTTAACCAAACTTCAAAGCATGGGCTCTCTTCCTGCCCCGAGCACACATTGTACATCTGCTTCGTTAGCAAATAACCTAAAAGAAACATTTCAAACTTAAGATAAAAGTAAAAATCTCCCTAAGTTCCCATCCCTCTGAAGCCTACAACCTTGCACATACTAAAAGCATAAGATAAAAGTTTGTAATTTTCTGGAATGTTCTCTGTCATGATCATTTGTAACTCTTGATGTAATAGAATACATCTATAACCCTGTATTAGACGTTCTTTCTCTCAGAGCACTTTCTTCTTTGTGAAGACCATGTATCCTGGGCAGCTGTCCTCCCTTGGCCTGGAATAAAACGCTCTTCTTTTTTTCTTTTAGAAATTCTAAAAGGTCTGTTCATTTTGGGTTGACGACAACATACAATATTTAATTTAATTAATAAGATACTAAAGACTTTCCTACCATTGCAATGTTCATTGCATGAGCCCCACACACTAAATGCTTACCCAAAGACTGGGGTGTTCGCTAAGCTATGTCTTTGCCTGTTTGTGGTTGTCATAGGGCGGGAGCTTAAGAGTTCCAGCCCCATGAAGCCTTGTAGAGAACAGTCCTGTATAAATGAACATGATCTGAAAATGTGAACCATTTTTCCTCTATAATCTAACAAGTCTTCCCACTTTGTTATTTCTCTTCAATCTCACTTGAGGAAAATTCTCCCCAAATGTGGCTTCTTCATGGGATTTAGTGTACACCTCTTGCCAAGACAGTCAAAGGGCACAGCCAATGGATGGGGAAATGATGTAGGCTTAGTCAATAATGCCTTCAGTACTTGGGAACTTCTGTGACTGCAACAAGGACCGGGGGCCAGGGAATTCCTTCATTATAGTGACAGCTGCAATGTGTGGACCATTTGTTTATCGGTGTGACCTTTGCTGGAGTTTCTGCTGCCTAATCCTCCAGGGTGCCTGTGGGAACTGCCGCTTCCCCAAATCCAATCTCCCATCATCCTAATGAGTCTAAGAGGCCTCAGTATTTTTTAACTAAATCTTTTCTTAAAATAACACAGAGGCTTTCTGTTGTTTGCAGCCAATTATTTAAGGAGGTTCTCTGCTCTTTCTGTCTGGGGATATCACATAAGTAGATCTGTTCTTAGAGCCTCCACGAATGAAATACAGGCTAGAAGATGGCACCGTGCCATCTTTCTAGCAATGGTTTGCAGCAGCATACAAATAAGTCTGTTTTTATTTGTCCTTTTTAATACCCATTGGATTTTAGTATTTTACGCTTTTAGCTGAGATTTTTTGGGGGTGATTTTATTTAGCTTCAGCTGTCAATTTTTTAAATGCAGGTTAATTTATTTATGTATTTGTTTTTAATATTTTATGATTTTAATCTATAATCGCAAATATCCAGTCAGAAAAAAAGACATGAGAAGGACAAATACATCCATACCATAAGAGCTAAGCAACATTAATTCTCTTCTACTCTTAACCTACTTGGCTTTGCAATTTTCCTTATACCTTCCTAAATTAGATTCTCTTATTACTTCATTAGGTGCATCCCCTTAAACTATGTATATGTAATATATTATATTTATTATTATATTACTTATATGTTAAATAAAATATTATTATCGTTATTATATTTCTTATTTACATACATTAGCAAAAGCCACTATTTATATATTATATAATTTATATTTCATACATAATAGTGAAAATCATATATTAATTTATATTATATATATATATAAAATAGTAAAAGCCATCGTTATGCTTTTAAACATAACACAAAGGAGAGTTTAGTACTTTGTCCTGAATAAGCTTAGTTAACAGAGTAAAGTGATTCCACCATTACACATCAATTATGTACTAGCCTTTGTGTATATTGAGCTTAAATTTTACTTTAGTTCTGGGATATTATATTCTCATTCCATTTAAAATGGATTAATAACCCAAAGATGACAGTGATACGTCGTGTAGTGATACTGCGGAATAATGTTATATTAAAGATGATGTCCTGAAGTTTTTGATCTGTACAGGGACAAATAAATCATAAAGTGTGACTCTTTCACACAGAGAAATGGAAAAACATTTGACTGGGATTTTATTGGTTCAGAAATCCATTGGTCCCTAATTTCCTCTGTGGCTTCTGTTATCAGATTCTGTCAAATTTTTTTTTAAAGATTTTATTTATTTATTCGACTAAGATAGAGATAGCCAGCGAGAAAGGGAACACAAGCAGGGGGAGTGGGGGAGGAAGAAGCAGGCTCCCAGCGGAGGAGCCTGATGTGGGGCTCTATCCCATAACGCTGGGATCACGCCCTGAACCAAAGGCAGACGCTTAACTGCTGTGCCACCCAGGCGCCCCAGATTCTGTCAAATTAATGAAATGAGGCCATCGAAATTTAATATTCATTTTTACACAACATAGTGTCAAATTTAACTGAATTAGTATTTATATATATATAATATATAATATATATATATAATATATATAATATTTCACCGGAATGTATTACGGTCTTTCAGTAAAAACCAAAATAAGCTAAATACAGAAAATTAAACAAAACCAAAGAGGCAGTCTTCAAGTGATACCCTTATATAGAAAAGTTAGTACATGTATGTTGTTACCAAGATATTTATACTGTCAAACACAAGATTAACAGCAAAATGTGTGCTTCGAGAGAAAGAACAATGTATGTTTGCTAACATTTCTTCCTCAAATGATACTATTAGACATTTTATAATATAAATGACAAAGTAGGAAGAGCAATTGCCATCATTTGGCCGTGGTGGTAGGTATTTCACTTTATAGATTAATAAATCCACTGATGTGCAGAATATGAATCAACTCTTGGCATGTGTATGTCATGTACAAGGGAAACGACTCTACAAAGTTTTTATTTATCATTGAAACCCCTCCTAGAGGAAGAGAGATTTTTTACTATATTAGGCATTATTTTGAGCTGTAAGTCAACTCTCAAAAGAAATGCTTCAGGACTACGGCCAAGAGAGCATCAGCTGTCTTGTGTGGCAAAGTGAGACATTTCTGTGCAAACAGAAGTTAGAATAAGATGCACTTCACACCCTGATTATTCGAAGGCACCAACTGGTGATCAACTGCATACCTCATCTGATTCGGTGCTGAAGGCAATTTTTAACATTTTTGATACAATCAAATCATGACCACAGATTATATACACATAGCACTCTGTGTCAAACAAACAAACACACTGAAGCACTATATAAAGGAAAAAATTGATGACACAGTTTTTACAAGCAAGGAGATTAGATATTTGTTAAGACCAGTTACTGCCATTTCTTTGAGTTCAAGTGGCTTTTGCCAAGGACCCATCTTACTGATCCAAGTAGGCTAAACATCCTAGGCTTACAGCAGATTTCTTTTGAAGAAAATCCAAACCTGCAACTGTGTGCATTGCATTTTGATTGCACTATGTCTATGTTTGGATATAAAGAAATATTGAAAGTAATCTTCATTAAGAAATCTTTCCATACTCTCTAGGGTCACATTGTTTCTGAACATTTAAACTGTATGAAAAACTTTCAAACATTTGATCTCATACTTGAAAATGTCAAGTTGTAAGTTAGGTAATTCTAATATACTACTAATAATGAGTCAGAAAGCTGACCTGCAGTTTAAGTTGTAATAAATTCACATAATCTGAAAATATTAAAATACTATTGTCTTTATGGGGTTCCTGGGTGGCTCCGTCGGTTAAGCGTCTGCCTTTGCCTGGGGTCATAATCCAAGGGTCCTGGGATCGAGCCCCATGTCAGGTTCTCTGTTCAGTGGGGAGCCTGCTTCTCCCTTTCCCTCTGTCTGCTGTCCCTCGCTTGTGCTGTCTCTCTCTCTGCCAAATAAATAAATAAAAATCTTAAAAAAAACACTATTGTCTATAGAAATCAAGTATCCTAATAAATTCTAATACACTATATTTTATCATTGAAAAACTAGTAAGGTGCTTTTTCTAAAATTGTTGATCCTATAGATGATGAAAGCCCATCACAGTAACTAAGTGGTTAGTTACTTAGCAAAGAATCTTAGTAACTAAGCAATTAAGCTAACACAAATTATCTGGCCAGTGTTTTAGAGTGTGCAACCTTAGTCCATAGATTAAGCAACTTGAAAATAAGGTGACATTAATGAAGAAGCTAAACGTTACAGGAGACTGGTATCAACGCTGACTTGAGAAACTATGAGAAGTGATGATGCTCATCTGTTCTAACTAAAATGTTTTATTTTCTGATCTGCTTGACCTGACCCCTTCCCAAATCTTTGTCGTCTCTAGAACCTTAAATACCAAATATTCCAGATAACACAATAGTTCGTCACAATGACTAAGATGGTTACAGCTAGTCTAATACGTTCTTTTCCAAATGTAAAGAACCTAATTCATTACCTTCTCTTATCAAGTAGACAACTTAAAATAATCTGAATCTCAAAGACCTAAACGTGAGATCTGAAACCATGAAACTTCTAAAAGAAAACATAAGCAGTAATTTCTTTGACATCAGCTGTAGGAACATTTTTTTCTAGATATGTCTCCTCAGGCAAAAGAACCAAAAGCGAAATTAAACCATTGGGACTACAGCAAAATTAAAAGCTTTTACACAATGAAGGAAACCATCCACCAAATAAAAAGGCAACCTATCAAATAAGAGAATATATTTGCAAATGATATATCTGACAAGGGGTTAATATCCAAAATATATAAAGAACTTACACAACTCAACACCAAAAAAACACAAATAATCCAACTGAAAAATGGGCAGAGGACATGAATTGACATTTTTCCAAAAAAGAACTATACGTGGCCAACAGACCCACGAAAAAATACTCAGCATCAGTGATCATCAAGGAAATGTAAATCTAAACAGCGAGATATTACCACACATTGCTCGGAAGGCTAGAATCAAAAATACAAGAAATAACAAGTGTTGACAAGGAGAAAAAGGAACGTTGGTGGGAATGCAAATTAGTGAGGCCACTGTGGAAAACAGTATGGAGGCTCCTCAAAAATTTAAAAATAAAATTACCATAAAATCCAATAATTCCACTACAGGGAAAAGAAAACGCTAAAGAAAATGAAATGAAGAAAAGAAAGAAAGAAAATGAAGAAAGGGGGGCGCCTGGGTGGCACAACGGTTAAGCGTTTGCCTTTGGCTCAGGGCGTGATCCCGGCGTTATGGGATCGAGCCCCACATCAGGCTCCTCAGCTGTGAGCCTGCTTCTTCCTCTCCCACTCCCCCTGCTTGTGTTCCCTCTCTCGCTGGCTGTCTCTATCTCTGTCAAATAAATAAATAAAATCTTTAAAAAAAAAAAAAAGAAAATGAAGAAAGGAAGGAAGGAACGTAGGAAGGAAAGAAAGAAGGAAGGAAGGGAGAAAGGAAGGAAGGGAGAAAGGAAGGAAGGAAGGAAGAAAAATGAAAACACTAATTTAAAATGATATATGCACCTCTGTGTTTATTGCAGTATTATTTACAATAAACAAGATATGGAAGCAACCTAAGTGTCCATTCATAGATGAATAAGAAAGAAAAGATGTGGTATAAATACACAGTGGAATATTACTCAGTCATGAAAAAGAATGGGATCTTGCCATTTCCAACAACATGGAGAGACCTAGAGGGCATGATGCTAAGTGAGGCAGAGAAAGGCCACTACCATATAATTTCATTCATATGTGGAATTTAAGAAACAAAACAAATAAACAAAGAAAAATAAACAAACAAACAAAAACACCCAGACTCTTAAATACAGAGAACACTTATGCACTGAAGGTGGAATGAAGGTCTACATCAGGCCATGCAAAATATACCCCATTACCCAAAAATCTTATTCTGGGATATTCTCATTTAAGGACATATATGAGGATTCTCATTACAATGTTAATTTGTTAGCCAAGGATTAGAGGCATCCTTGGATTTTATCACTGGAAGAATAGATAATTAAAGCATTACTAGTGTATGCAATGATGACATAATCTCAGAACTATTAATACATTGAAAAAGTGTCAGAGTAAAAAACTAAGAGAGAGAATGCTATGGCATACATTTCCATATAAGCTAATATTACTAAGAAGCTGATATATGGAGATGTGTTAAGTGTATGGAGTTGATAATAACTAATAGTTGGATGGCATTTTATATCCCAAAATGGAAAAATGATAATAAAAATTATCTACGAGGTAAGATTATGATAGGAAATACTGACCTGGAAGAAGAGAAGATAAAAACCATTTGTTTACACACATGGTTTTTACAACTTGAATTTCTCTGTATGTGAATATACATCTATACATACACACATAAATACAAATATATAGAAGAAAATCTCGGCAAGGGCGTACATCAAATTATAATTTCTAGTGTTTCTAATTTAATTCTTCTTTAATTGAGCCTATATGCATTTTCTATTTTCCTTTTAAATTTTCATTCATATCTTATCTAGTAATAAAACATAAGTGTTACTAATTATGGTTTTCAAATTACTAGCAGCTTGGTTTTACAATACTAAAATCCTATTAGATAGTATTCATCCGTGTCCATTGAGATTTTAAACAAATTGTCAATACAGAATTTTTTGGTTTTGTAAGTACATACATTTAACTTCTTCCTTTCCCTTAAAAACTCTTCAGAATTCAACAAAAACATGTGTTTAGCAAACATACTCAGAAACTCATGATACTCTATCAAGTCTTCCAATCTTATCACAGAATTTAGTTTTCATTGATCTTGAACCCCCCCCACCCCCAAAATACCCTCTGCGATCGGAAATGACAGGGAATTTTCAAAAACAACTAGACTGTTGACCGTCTGGCTAAAATCCTGGCTGTTATTGGAGAGGCAAGCAGCAAAATAATGCCTGATTTTCGCATATCAAGTTAAAGTCACACGGAAAGATGGTTTCCTAGTCATTTTAAATCCAATGAGGGATCTCCTTGGTTGTAAGTTGGAGAAAGAACACTGTACTGCTGTTAAATGTTCCTGAGTGCAGCCAGCTTGAGCGGTGCCTTCTGGAAAATCTGGAGATGCTGTAAATCTTGGCTGTCCTGTGGCTGTCCCCAGTCCTGAATGTTCTAACCCACACACTCGGTAAAAGGCCTTGGGGAAACACAGGCAGCTAGATCCACACTTGACTTGTAGCTCAAAGATCTCAGAATTTTTATTATGTAATGCCAGTCCAAATGCAGCAATTACATATTTGTTAAAATTTAGCTGTTTTCCCCTTATTCCCATCTTCTATGGGGGATTTCTGCTCCTCCCCCAAGGGACAACAGGGTTAAGAGCAGCCAACATCTCTTCTTTCTAATAAAAAGACTGTTATTTTCCAGAACTTAATTTATGTAGGCTTTGTGGGTTTCTCAGATATCCAATTATTCTTAAAAACAAAAACAAAACACAACAACCAACTACCCAGACAGAAAACATTCCCACCACAATCAAAAGTTTATTCAGCTTTTTATGTTTTTGTTGTAATTAGAGTGGAATCCACTGTCTCTTGTGACTTCTACATCTTGAATATTATATACAACCATGGTAAAATACTAATGATAATTCCCCATTAAAGAGGGGCAGAATCTAGATAATTTTACATTGAGCTCAAAGTATTAGAAACTAAATTAGCAAAAAAATGTAGAAAACTAGTAAGAATTAAGATGTAAGAATTCTAAGTCAACATTATACTTAAAGAAAATATTGTACCAAAAAGTCCCTTTATATATACATCACACACCCTCACAAAATGCAGAAATAAAAGACTAGAAATAAATACATAAAATGTAAGGGTACATATAATTAGAGAAATGTGAATGATTCTGATCTCTTTATGTGTTTCTGGATATTATATTTAAAGCAAATGCAAATTCATTTTTCACCATAATAAGATAAATATAAAATATATGGGTTGTAAGATTTTTTGGGGTCTCAATAAAAATATCAAATTAATTTCTCAATATCACATCAACTATAAATCGGGACCTATACAAACTAAACATTTACTATCCATTCATTTTAAAGTTTTAATTTTGGCTTGACAATGTGAGATATTCTTACTCATTGACATGGCCATGGCATTTGCTACTTATATGGAAAAGTATTTTTGACATCATTAATTATAAGAATAGATGCTGTAGGAAATATTTACCTTCGCATCACTATAATATTAAGATTATTTTTTTCTAGTCATTTCGATTTAATATGTTATTTCTTAAATCATTTTGGTTCAATCAAATGGAAACATTTACTCTCACATCAATAATATATAAATAAATATAGAGATGAAAGTATGATTCCTAACACACTGTGCTCAACGACGTTTCAGGCACTTTTGTGTGGGTTTTCTACATTAACTTATTTTCATGAGAAACTTTGAAGATGGAATTGTTATGCTAACTGCTTTGGAGGTGAAGGAGACTGAGATGCATATATATTATGTTATGCAGCTGGAAGGTGGTCAGGCCATGATTCAAATGGAGAATTTCATGCTCCAATTTCATTGCCCTTAACACTCAGCTCTACTATCAAATAGAAGTGTGGTTTCTGTAAGTAAGTTCTCTAAATAATTTTTGTGACTTATCTGAATAATTGACTTAGACCTCTGATTTAAATTTAATCTTCCTACCAAGAAATTTATTTTAGACTATCTACTGGGCACGATCTACATAATTAACCTCTTCAAAGACCTCACAGCCTAGAAAAGATATCTTGGCGCAAGTGTCAAAAGTACTTCTGATACCAAAAGTACAAGCAACAAGAGAAAAAATAGATACATTAGTCATCATCAAAATTTAAAATGTTTGCTTTTCAAAGGATACCATCCATTAGTGGAAAAAATTAAAAAAAAAACTTTACAAATCATATATCTAACACAATTTTATCTGGAAAATATCACACAAATTCTACAACTCAATAATTAAACAGATATGTATCTCAATTTAAAAATGGCAAAGGATCTGAATAAACATTCCTCAAAAGAAGATATGCAAATAGCCAAAAAACGCTTGAGAGAAACTCGGTATACTTAGCCATCTGGGGAATGCGAATCAAAACCAAAAGGAGATACCACTTCATACCCATTAGGATAGCTATAATTAAAAAAAAAATGCAGTTAATTACAAGGGTTGGTGAAGATGTGAAGACATTTGAACCCTCATGCAATGCAGATGGGAATGTAAAAAGGGGCAGTCACTTTGGAAGACAGTCTGGCATTTCCTCAAAAGGTTAAACAGAGTTACTGTATGACTCAGCAATTTCACTTCTAAATATACACTGAAAAGAAATGACAGTGTGTGTCCACACATAAACTTGAACACAAATATTCATAGCCGTATTATTCATACAAGCCAAAAGTGGGGGAAAAAAACCCAACACAAATGTCCATTGAGAGAGGAATGTATTAAGTAAATGGGGCATATGCATATAATAGATTATTCAACCATAAGAAGGAATGAAATACTGACATATTCTACAATATGAAGAAACCTTGAAAATACTATGCTCAGTTGCAAAAAGCCAGTGACAAAGGACTACATATTATATAACTCAATTTACATGAGTGTTCAGAATAG
The DNA here is from genome assembly GCF_023065955.2 of Ursus arctos. NCBI lineage: Eukaryota > Metazoa > Chordata > Mammalia > Carnivora > Ursidae > Ursus > Ursus arctos. The sequence goes on from NW_026622764.1 coordinate 19,858,539, forward strand.
GCAAATCCACAGGGACAGTAGGACAATGGATGCTTTCCTAGGACTGGTGGGAGAAAGTTGGAGGAAGACGAGGTGACTGCTCCAGGATTCTTTTGAGGGTGATGACAATGTTCTAAATTGATTGTGGTAATGGTTACATAACTCTGTGAATGTTATTTCTTAAATCTTCCTAGCTTAAATCTAGATGAAACACTATGCTTATGTCTAGATTATACAAATAAATGTATAGGCAACAGTAATAATAACTAACATATTGCACTTACTGGATTTCACGCACACTTTTGTGCCTATAAATTGCACACTTTAAATCAACAATGTCCATTTATTAGCTCACAGTTCTACAGGTGAAGGTCCAAGCATGTTTGATTGGGTTATCTGCTTGGGGTCTGCAAAGCTCAAAATCAAGTTTTCAGGTGGGTGAGGCTCCTATTTGGAAACTCCAGAGAACAATCTATTTCAGGTTCTTTCAAGCTGTAGAAAGAATTTAACCCGGTGTGGCTAGAGGATTGAGGTTACTGTTTCCTTCCTAGTTTTTGATCAAGCATTGCTCTCAGAAAGGTGCTCTCTGATCCTGGCAAATGGCCCTCTCCGCCACTGAAGTCAGTAATGGTCCAGGAACTTTCTCATGCTTTAAATCTCTCAGCTTTCCCATTCTGCCTCCAGCCTGAGAAAACACTCTGCTTTTAACGGGTTCATACTTGGTCATACTCACAGTTCTAGCCATACTCAGTTGGGGGTGATTATACAATGGCAAAGGTCATTGGAGGTCATTTTTAAAATCTATCTATAGTGGACATTGAGAGAAAGAGAGAGACAGAGACTGAGACAGAGTAGAAGCTGGGGTTCGGGTGAGTGATGAAAAGAGAGGGAAAAAGGTAAAAATAACCCAGAATATATTACATTTCTGGATAATCAGGGATCCAAAGATTCTTAAGGCATTAGTGTATTTTCTTTCTAATTGGAGTGTATTCATATTTACTTTTTACATTAAGTTACTTCTTTTAAAATTCAAATTATCTACATATCTTCTAAAATTAGCCCTAATTATGTCAACTATTAAAACCTGGCATTTTGTAAATACAACTTTTTAGTTAAATGAAATTTAAAACCTAAAAGATGAAATTTGATGATCCTGTAATTAGATTTCTCTCTCAATCAAGGAGACAAATGGTCTTATTCTTTTTCCGTATGAATCTGAAGATTTTTTAAAATCATGTCTTTTAGTAAACACATTTTTAAGTTAGTTTTATAAATTTCATCTGATCTCATGTCCTTTCATTTTTTAAAAATTACTATCTGTAAGAGTTAGTGTTTACCACAGCAATGCTTTGTGATATACCAGCCCAGAACTCAGCTGCTTAAAACATTATCCTCCAGGCTCCCATCTGTTGATCAGCATTAGTCTGTTGACCGCTGTGGTTGAACAGACTTCTATGCGCTGGGTTCCGATCTGCTCTGCAGGTATCACCCGTACAGCGGTCACCCAGACCCTGTACCCTGTCTCTCATGTGCGTTATTCTTAGCACAGACTGATGGGCAGTGGCTGCCCAGGGCATAGTCCTCCCCTGACAGGGAACTGGAGCACAACAGGATGAGCCCCGCTCATGTTACATCTGCTACCAAAACACTGGATAACTTAATTCACTTGGTCTAGCCCCAGAAGGTCATGATCTGGGTGGTGCGCTCTGCCCATCATGGGTTCCCAGCAAGCGTGTGGGCATGTAAAGCCATGGCAGGTGAGGGGAAAATGAGAGCAATAATTTCATCTCTCAGGCTACCATTAACTCTTTCAAGAATCCTCCCCCACATGAAGTTAGAAAGAGTGTTTTCCCTGCCCTATCTCTCCAGCATGGGTGCCTTTGCACTCTTCCTGGCATCTTCTCCACTTTCACCAAGTTTCGACGTGTGGTATGTTCACAGGCTCTTTTGCTATCAAACACTTTTAAACACTGCATTTATTCTTTGATTATCTTTATTACCAAAAAAAATTTAATGTATTTTTTTTTTAGGACACTCACACTTTAATAGCAGATCAAATTTGATTCTAAAAGAATAAGAACAGTTTCCAGTCAGACATCTTAACTGATCTTAAGGCACATCTCTCACCTTGTGTGACATAGCGTTCAAACTCTTGTTTATTTTCATTGCATGTAGAGTTTTGAACATTGGTTAATAAGATATTGGTAATCTTACAAAAGATTCTTATATTTTATTTCATGGAATGCAAAATTCTATTGATTTTTTTGGAGGCTAAGATTTATCAGACTCCTTCGCTTTCAGACATTACAGCTCTGATGAAATGTATAACATGTATTATTGCCTGAATTTTAGTAAAACATGTTGCTTTTCCAGGCCATCTTACTAGCTTTATTCTATCCCTTGCTTTCATTCTAAATATGGCCATTTCATAGTAGTTTCTTTCTCAAGGTTTCCTCAAATTGGACGTCAAAACTGACATTCCCTAGTCTCCATGAATGGATTTATGTCGAGACCTGTGTTTTACACAGATTTATTTCCAGAGGACTCCAAGATCTTTTCACGTGGTCAGTAGTCTGTTACTGGGCATTTCCGTAACATACCTGTGTAAATCTTCCACAACATCAGATCTTTACTTGGAGGTTTTTAAACAACTAATTATCCATATAATCATATATGTCACTGCATTAAGATTTTAAAAATCCCAGTAACATTTATGAAATGGACATTGTGCATGTCAGGGCAAAGGACTAAAAAACAGAGTTACAGAGATGAAAAAATCTGTCCTTGAGAAGAGTTTGGCTAGAACTAAGTCTAAGTCTCTCATTACTTGCATTGCTACATCTACAAGGTAATTCTACCACAAGAGGATTAAGTCTTACTTGCTTTCATTTTATTGTCCCTGCTGTGTGACCTTAGGAAAATGATTTAACCAATTTGAATATTAGTTTCATTATCTGTAACTTGAAGTTACCGTGAGGATTAATCTGAAAATATATGCAAACTGTTGAGTACTGCATATGTATTCATGAAAGCATTTTGATATTGTCATTTAAATTGGATACTTTAAATTTTATTTTACATCTTTATATAGTGCATATAAAATTAAAAAAATAATGCATTACGGAAACAATGCACAAAATTAAAAGCCTTTATCTAGTGAGGCCAGGAAAATAATATGATGACACAAAAGTACTTTTAGTCCCTTAACTTGTAACAGGCAATAGATTAAAGCCAAAATTGTATCATCCCTGATAATACTAAAGAGGAATGAAGTTTAGGAAATGTGACAAGAAAACAAATCAGCAAATAAACAACAAGAGCAACAGGAAATGTGTGATTCATGTCTATCAGCTTCTTGTATTATTTGGTGCTGACTTTGCTGTTATTCTCTATGTGAATAAATGTGTACCCTAATAAATATCCTCTTTAATGTTTATATGCAGTGACCTTCACAAAGTAAAAATAAATGTGAAGTGCTTTTAATAAATTAATGGGGTCATGAGAGTTAGCCATGGTGCAAATATTTTATTATAAAAGCAAATGAGTCCTATTTATTAGAGTATGACATTAAATTATTATATTTTAAAGTGAAAGGGTAGTATAAAATATAATCACTGTTTCAAGCTATTAACAAATTTTCATTATTATTCTTTATTCAATTTCCTACTCTAATTTATTTTTCCAACTACAGAAATGATTCTCGGAATGAAAAAGCTTTCATTCCAAATCCAAATACGAGGGAGAAAAGAACCACAGTAGCAAACCAAAAGCAGTTTCTTTTTTACTTACTTCTGCCATTCTTCAGGGTGAATAGGTAGGATAATGTAAAATGAGCATTTTTATTAAGAAGACCAGATAATGATTTAGATGAAAAAAAACGGACTGTTCTTTTAGTCATGAAAGCAAGTGACAGATCCCATGGTTTTGTCATTGACTCTCATAAACAGCAGCGATCTGAACCATCACACTGCTCTTATTGTAGCCAAAGGCCAGTAAAATGAGGGTTTTTTTCTTATTGTCCATGTATTTTTTTCTCCTTACACTGTCTCAGAGGATTAGCACTAATTAAAGTAGAACTATCATGCTTTCTCTCTGTTTGAAAAAAAATGTTAAAACACTGTGAAAAAGTAAGTTAATATTATAGACTATTTTCATTTAATTTTATTGGAATGATTGTAGACAGCACAAGCCACATTTTGAAAAATGATAAATGAAAGTCTGAGTCAAGTTACACAACTTGTTTAAAGTCACACAGCAAAGCTGTACCTACAACCTAAGGACATCAGTTTCTGGTTCCCAAACAGAACTCCATGTGGCAAAAATGTAACAAACAGACCCAACTAAAACTATGTATTCTGTTTATCATGAGAAATTTATTTCTAGAGAGATATTTTGAGAGCTTTACTCATTTATTCAACAATCTACTACTTAACAGACTGTCATTGATATTGAGATATAGAGATGAATAATATGGACAAGTTGTTCCTTTCATAACGCTTATACTTCAATGTGAGAAAACCAGAGTATAGACTAAGCAAACAATTAAACACGATATATTTAGATACTGATAACTCCAATGGGGAAAACGTAACTTGGTGCAATGGAGAGTTACAGAAGGAGGTATTTGAAGGATATCAGTTGGAGAACCCACTAATGTAATGATATCTGAGATTAGACTTAAATGGTCATATTGGGGAAAATGAAATACGATAATTTGCAAAAGAAGAATCACAGACAAAAATTAATAGCTACTGAATACGTAGAGCCAAAGTGCCTAAAAAACCTGCTGATATACTTGCTACTGTAGGGGAAGTAAAGTGAAGAATGAAGAATGATTCTGTATTTTCGGTTTGAACAACCACACTGGAGCCCTGGCTACGCAGAGCACGAAAGAAGGAAGAGTTTCAAGGGGCAACGTGCTGTGGAACGTCGGTAGCTTCAATGTGAATTTATTAAGTTTAAGATGTCCAGGCAAATGGATATATTAAGTGGGCAGTTGCGTGAGGAGTGTAGGCACAGAGATATTTTTTAAGGACAGAAAGATGGAGTGAGATCACTTGGAGAGGGGATTTATATTGAGAAAAGATTAGAATTCGTGATTAAATCTGACTCACTCTACCACTTACTGCAGAACACTCAGGAACAGAGATTGAATAGGAGTAGCTCGTAAGGAAAAAGGGAAGGGCAGGATCGGATTATGTCTTAAAAGAGAAGACACGTCTCTGGAGAACAACTCTGTCAACTGTGTCAAATTCTGCTGTAAAGTCCCACGAGATTGAGTATTAGAATTTACACTAGAAATATGGGGGTGTTTGGTAACTTTGGTAAACCTGATGAAAGCACCTTTAGTGGTGAATGAATGGGAAGGTGAAGTTCAATTGGAGACTAAAATACAGCAAAGTCTTGCTGTGAATATTAGCAAAAGTGATTGTATGGTATCTTGACTTCACCATAGGGTAGAAGAAAATTTTTTTTTTCTTTTTTAAAAAGAAAATGCTAGTGGGGTTCTTGGGTGGCTCAGTCAGTTAAGCGTCTGACTCTGGATTTCTGCTCAGGTCATGATCTCAGGATCCTGGGATCAAGGCCTGCACCGGGCTCAGCACTGAGCGGGGAGTCTGCTTGAGGAGTCTCTCTCTCCCCCTCCACCTGCCCCTCCACCTGCTCGTGCTCTTGTGCTCTAACATAAATAACTAAGTCTTGAAAAATTAAAAAATAAATAAATAAAAGGAAAATGCTAGACTGTGATTTTATACTGATACAATTTATCCAGAAGAGAGGGGAAAGAGATGATCCATGAAAGAGGATAGTTGTGGAAGTGAAATGCTCCAGAAGAGGTAGCAGCGTCTGGATTACAAGAAGAATGAGCCTACCAAATGGGGTGCAGTGCAAACTGTAAGACTCAACCAGCCAAAGACTATGATTAAATGCGGGTCGTGATATATTAGTACTGAAAAGATGTGGAAGAGCCTATATAATTCCTCCTACTTTTTTTAACTTGTTCATTTAGTCGGTAGTTCGATAAATATATTTCCGAGTAAGGTGTGGAGAGACCGAAGTAAAAAATGCGTGTCATGTAGTCTACATTTTAATGGGAGGAGCTATGCAATCAAAGTAATATTTAACACTCCGTGAACTTGTGATAGATGTTATAAAGAAACAGAAAGCTCAGTTAAGAGGACAGTGACGGAACTGCTGTGAAATATATGATGGTCAGAGGAGGCCTCTCAGGGCAGATGGCGTTCAAACAGTAATGAGAGAAATGAGAAAACATGCCATAAGTTTATCGGGGCGGCAGCATCTTAGGAGTGAAAGCAGCACGGAGACAGACAATGAGGTGCCCCTAGTAGGTTTCAAGAAGAGCAAACAGGTTGTTGCAGCGGCAGTAGAAGTAGAGTAGAAAAGACTGGTAGGAAATGAGATCGGAGAGGCGGCAAGAAGGAAATTCATTCGGAGTTTTATGGGTCAGGCCAAGAAATCTAGATTTTAGTTAAAATGAAATGGGAAAACAAGGAAATCTTTGAGCAAACTAGAGACACAATTTTAAAAGAATTTGTATGACCCATGAATGAAAATATTCTTTAAAAGGGGAAAGTCAAAGCCAGGTGAACATTTAAAGAATCCCAAGCAGATCATTAATCAGAGCACATAGTAACTGAAGGGAGTTATGAAATCCAGTGTCTACGTAGAGCAGTTTGTGTGAGACAGGAGGAATGACCCCCAAACAGGTCACCCAGAAATGGAGGGAAGGAAGGGTGAATTTAGGCAGGTATAAGAATATAGGGTTTGAAGAGTGACCATATATCCCAGTTTCGCTCTCTTTTTCTAATGTGATTATTAACGTCTTTTCACTTCTAAAAGCATCTAGTTTTGGAAAATTAATTATAAAGCTATCCAAAGTTAACAGTGAAAGCAGAAGTCTACTAATATTTGTAAATGATTGTCATGAAAAATTTGTAGTAATATAAATTGTTCTGTGTGTGTGTGTGTGTGTGTGTGTGTGTAGTGTATTGTGTAAAAAGAAATAGATACCTATGGTAAAATTTTGGAATAACTTAGTAGTAATGGAACAGGGATACATGTGTAGGTGTGTTTGCATCTGCATGTAATTGTAATTTCTTTAACCCGACATACAATTATAATGAAATATAACCAAATATATAATAGCTTTTATATTTTACCGTTACCCTTTTTAGGGCAATCTGCCTTTAAAATTATGGTTGGCAGTTCCTTCCAAGGTGGTTACTTTTGTGCTACTCTAAAAAATACATATGTAATTTAGTGACCTGAAGACATGAATGAAGAGTTCACTTTTTATCAGTGATAGATATATATTTTTGAAATCGTGTGTGTGTATTCTGCAATTGTAACCAGAGCACGCATACATGAATACATGAAGTGTAAAAACTTAAAGTTCTTCAATTATTAATTTAGGAAGCTTTTTGATTATTTGACCTCTTTATCTCCTACAGTAAGCACAGTTAATATCAACTCCAACATCAAAATAAATCAACAAAGTGATTAAATGTTCCCAATTATTTAAATTGGTAAGTGTACATATCAACACTGTGTGTATGTGATTATGCTTATAACTACTTTAGGAAGGAAGAGTAAATATGAAATGATATTTAAAAGAATTCTATTTGGTAGACAAGTTTACATTAATACTACCTTCTTCAGTTGCATATTGTTGGCATCTGCTGGTACATATATAATTAATTTTGTGATCATCGTGAAGCAGCTGGAGGGAAACAATCTGCAAGCTCAACTATGCAGTGAAGTATAACTTATAAATATCAAAGACAGAAGTTAAACTCGAATGAAGTATAAATAAGCCTTTTCCGTAACTGACTACATACTAAGGCTATATTTTTGAGACATTTCCTAGAAATAGTTACATTTGGTGTGTGTGTGTCTGCCTAAAGCTACAGCATATCAAAACGCTCAGTCATAAGAGAGATTCTTATTCAAATGGAGAAAGACAAGTGATATACAAAAGCAAAATACTTTTAAGAGAATATCTCTTTTTTGGAAGCAAATTAAATTTGGTGTGAAAATAACAAAGGGAAGGATGGGTCTGGAAAATATATTAAAAACATTCATCATCATTTTATACAAGATTTGATTTAAATGCACCTCTTATGTTAATATTAAGTTAAATGATGTGTCTTATTTGAATATTGGAAAATAATTTTAGAAACAGATAAAAGTTCAGTAGGATATCCTTCTAAAATTTCTGCATAAGTAATTTATTATTTTCATAAATAAATCACCAGATGTCTCTTATGTTCATAAGAGACAACTAATGTGCTGGGATTTAGAGCACTTTTTCCATAATGAAAAGCACAAAAGAGACTTTTTAAATTATAGGACCATAGAAGGGCAGAACTTGACTCTGATGCCTGTAATAACACTGATAATTAAATAAAAAGATTTCATTTTTGTAATGACTATATTCAAATGAGGTAGAAACAAAATCTCCGTACTATCCAACCAGATTCAATTCCTTGCTCTGCAATTTCCTTCTGTGAGAAACGTGGGAAGCTTCTTAACTTCTGATCTTACTGGGGCACCTGGGTGGCTCAGTGGGTTAAGCATCTGCCTTTGGCTCAGGTCATGATTCCAGTGTCCTGAGATTGAGCCTGCCCCCCCCCCCCCAAACTCATGCTCTCTCTCAAGTAAATAAATAAAATCGTAAACAAAACAAAACAAACAAAAACAACCCCTCTGATCTTATCATTACAATGAAAGAACGTCATCCACTTGAAAACATGGTTTTGGGAGTTTTGGCTCAGCCTATGTAGTTTTGGGAGATATATGTAAATTGCTCAGGTTCTTTTGATGGTAGGTATATGTATCAAATTGAAATAGAGTTCATCAGTAAGAAAATTGTGAAGGGGGCCAAACACTCTTGAAATGGTGGAATAAAAACTTAAAATCTGCTGCTCTGTATAAGCAATGGGAACACAGGCAAATTGTCTATATCAACTTTTTCATAACTCTGGAAATTGACCAAAAGTTTACAAGAATTTCATGAGCATTTATTCAAGAAAAAACAGCTAAATGTTACCATGAACAGTGAGCTTTGTAGCTTTTTAACTTGTCTGTCCCATCCTCCTCTTTCCAGCTCCAGGACACCATTGAAAATCAACATAACAAGAATAGCAGCAACCTAAAAAGCCACTGAGAGGGGAGATGTGCAGAGTAGATCTGGAGCTCTCTCAAAAGCCACATTAACAGAATAGTGTCAATATTTGAACTGTATGGCAGTTTGCTGTTATATGACCTTAAAACCGGGCTTCTTCAGTAAGAAAAACCCTAGCCTCCAGTTGTTTGTCAAAGAAATTGGTGGCGACTGTTTAACATCATAGCTGCCTAGGCCTGTAATACCAGTAGAAACAAACAAAAGGCTAGCCAAAACTAAAAAGGAAAATCTGGGAAATGGTACAACCACAGGCAGTATTGAAAAGCTCTGACATATTTCTTGGACTTTAAAAGACCATGTGCAAGAATGTGCAAATACCCAAGGAAGACCTAGAAGGTCTATTTTTAATACATTTGGTTGAACTTGTGGTTCTATGTAAACAGAGAGTGAAGACTAAGGCAAAGCTGTGCAGGCTAGAGCATTATTCCCAACACACACACAAAGCTACTAGGCAAAGGGTGGAAGACTTAGTGGTTAGAGACTTTGAGAGAGACCTCTGTCCAAACAGTAGAAGACCACCATGAGACTTCAGCACCTTCACACAACAAATGATGCATTGTTTAGAGACCTAGTCCAGTAAAGTCTATAAACAAACAGCCGCAAAAAACAAATTCTAGGGGCGCCTGGGTGGCTCAGTGGTTAAGTGTCTGCCTTCGGCTCAGGGCATGATCCCAGAGTCCTGGGATCGAGCCCCACGTCGGGTTCCTCCACTGGGAGCCTGCCTCTTCCTCTCCCACGCCCCTGCTTGTGTTCCCTTTCTCACTGGATGTCTCTCTCTCTGTCAAATAAATAAATAAAATCTTAAAAAAAAAAAAAAAAACGAAAAACCCCCACAAATTTTAGTGTGATGAGGACGGTTTCCAGATTTGTCATATTTTACTACTTAAAATGTCCAGCTTTCAACTAAAATTTATAAAACATGTAGAGAAAGTATGGGGAAAAAGTAAAAGGGAAAATAGTTGATAGAAACACTCTCTGTGAGAAAGCCCAAAAGTTGAACTTAATGAGATAAAACTCATAAGTTACTAATATTTTCAAAAAATTAAAAGAAACCATGTTTAAAGAAGTAAGGGAATGTATGAGAATAATATCTCACTAAATAAATAATAATAATAAAGAGAAAATGGTAAAAAGAACAAGATAAAAATTCTGGAGTTGAAAATGTAACAACTAAAATGAAAAGTTTACTAGTGGGGCATAACAGAAATTTGGGTTAGCAGAAGAAAGAATCAGCATGCTTAAAGATAGGTCTATTGATATTTCCCAGTGTAAGCACTAGAAAGAAAAAAGAATGAAGAAAATGCCAACTTGCCGACAGTATACCAACATAATGGATCCCCAGGAAGAAAGGAGAGTGAGAAAAAGAGTATTTGAAGTAAGATTAGTAAGATTAGCCAAAAAATTCCCATATTTCGATGAAAAGCATTAATCCACACATTTCTGAGTCTCAAAGAACTCCACATAGTATAAACTTAAAGTACACCTAAACCCATTCTTGTTCAAACTTTTCAAAGCTAAAAACAAAGAGAAAGTCTCAAAAGGAACAACAAAAAAGATTTATCACTTACAACTAATGCTTAATAAGAATAACAGGTTACTTCTCATCAGAAACCACACAGGTCAGATGTCAGTGAGGTGACATATTCAATGTATTGGAAAAGAAAAAGTGAGAGACTATCAAATAGGAATTCTATAACCAGCAAAATCATTTTTCAACAATAAAAGAGAAATAAAGACATTACCAGATAAACAAAAACACATATAAGAAATACTGACAAGAATACCTCAAGCCCTGGGGTGACTGGGTGGCTCAGTCAATTAAGCCTCTGACTCTCCAGTCATGATCTCAGGCTTGTAAGATCGAGCCCTGCGGTGGGGTTCATGCTTAGGGTGGAGTCTGCTTGAGATTCTTTTTCCCTCTGCCTCTGCCCTCCCCCATGCCTGCCTTTTCTCTCAAAATAAATAAATAAAATCTTAAAAAAAAATACTTCAAGCCCAATAACTTTTTAAAACTCACAGAACTCAGGAAAATTCTGTATTTATGGTAATAACGTTATTATAACAAAAGGATTAAAATAGAACCAGCAAAAGTGAGAGATACATAGGGTGAGGTTTGGGATGGTCTCAAACATGAAACTTCTGATGTTCACTCTTCATGGTGCAAAAATATTATTACCTTTCTAGCACTTTGACACAGAGTACTGCCGATCGGGAATCTTTTCCAAGCATGGTGTCCAGAGATTTTATTGGAATTTCATTACATAAGTATGAGTGATAGAATCATTGATCACATAACTGAATTCACCTTCAGCCTCACACACCCCTTGAGGTTGGTCTGATATCACATGACTCCAAGCATCTATCTTCTGATCATCTGGTTGGTCTTTCTGGTGTGGCCAGCCACCATCCTGAGTCACCTTGAAAGCATAAATTATCAGGGCTCACCATGAATAACCCAGACACTCTTATAACTTGGGAAATTCCATGGATTTAAAAGCTGTCTCAGAATCCAGCCACAAAGGTCAACCAAATTCTTTATTGTAGAGTAGGTAATATGCCAATTCAATAGGAAAGGAGCTCCTTAAAATTTTTTTCAACAAATGGTATTGGGACAAATGGATATCTACATGCAGAAGAATGAAGATGGACACTTTCCTCCCGACCATACACAACAATTAGTCAAAATGCATCATAAAACTATACATAAGAACTAACACTGTGGAAACCTTCGAGGAAAACATAGAAGTAAATTTTCACGACTTTAGATTTCTTAGATATGACACCAAAATCACAAGTGACAAAAGAAAAATAGTGGATTAAAAAAAATTTTTTTCCTCATTGGACACTATCAAAAAAGTAAAACATCAAGCCACAGAATGGAAAACGTATCTATAAATAATGCATCTGATAAGGGACTTGTATCTAGAATCCATAAGAACTCACAATTCAATAGCAAGAACAAAGACAAATAATCCAACTAAACAGTAGGCAGAGAATCTGAATGGATACTTTTCCAAAGAAAATATGCAAATGGAAGATAAGCACATGTAAATATGTTTAACATCATTGGCCATCAGAGAAATGCAAATCAAAACCGCAATGAGTTCACACCCCCTAGCACAGCTATAATGAAAACAAACAGAAAGTGGCTAGTGTTAGTGATAAGGGCAATGGGAAGTAAGTGCTCGTGGGTACACGGTTCTTTGGGGGATAATGACATTTTTCTAAAATTAGACCTTGCTAATATAGGACAACTCCGTTACTATACTAAAACTACTGAATTCTATTCTTTAATGGGGTAATATTAGTTTAGGAGTTATTTCATAAAGCTGTTACTAAAGCTTTTACCAAATATTTATATATAGCATATGTTAATATATAATTAATACATCACAAGTATATATACCTATAAATACATTCATGTATGTAAGTATATACACACAAGTGAGTTAAATTGGCGTTGAGTCCAGTATGTTAAAGAGTTTAAATTCCAATTCACATCAATAAACAAGCAGATAAGACCCTTCCAGGTAAGAAGACATTTAAATGCATAATCCTATTTTAAACTGGCATATATGGCCATCCTTCATGAAGACATTGTAGCCTCATTAAAAAGTAGAGAAGAAAAGGGAGGTTTTGTTTACTTTTAAAATGTCCTGGAACCTGGCAGGTTGTTTTTGATTCAGTTCTTTTGCCAAATTCTTGGATCTTATTCTCTGCCCTTTCTTTTCCCATTGCATTAAATGGAGACTTTCATCATTGCTTGTTACTTAACATTAAAAATCTCTTTTTCAACCAACACAGGCTTCTTTTTTTTTTTTTTTAAAGATTTGTTTTATTTATTTGACAGAGAGAGAGAGATACAGCCAGCGAGAGAGGGAACACAAGCAGTGAGAGTGGGAGAGGAAGAAGCAGGCGCCGAGCAGAGCAGGGAGCCTGATGTGGGGCTCGATCCTAGAACCCTGGGATCACACCCTGAGCCGAAGGTAAAGGCTTAACGACTGAGCTACCCAGGTGCCCTGCAACACAGACTTCTTTCTACTATTTGAGTTGAGACTGTTTTTCTGCTTTGCTTTAATGCTCCGCCAGAACTGACCCAGAACTTCCCAAAGCTTTTACAGGATAAAACTAATTTGTTTTGTTGGGTTGACTTCATCATTTTGTTAAATCTCAATACAATGAAATAAGAGCCTAATGCTCGGAAAAAATGTTCTGTGTTTTTATTGCTGTTGTATTTACTTAAATGTTTTTGGATTATATAATGGACGCAGTGTAAGCCAGAGGCAAGTTCGTTTTCAGGTCTTTATGACATTTACAGACAAGTGTTCTATGATTGAGTTAGAAGTACTAAGCTTCACTCAGGAATTTGTGGATCTGTGAAATGGGTGTATAAAAATAACATGTCCTTGAATAAAAGATCAGAATCACAAAAGTTCAGTGAATGAGTAACATCGAATACCTCAGTAAAAATAAAATAATAACACTGGAGTCCTCACTAGGACTTTACTATCTGATTATGTTTAGGCCTTTAAGTCTAGAATGTTGAGGATCAGGAGAAAAGTTTAAAGCAAAGTCATATGAACAGAGAGCATTCTGTGGTTTGTGCACACTGAGACTATCTGATAAACTGAAGACAGTGTTGGAATACATTAGAAGACCATTGACATTAAGCAGTAAAAAAAAATGACTTACAAATAACAAGTATTTGCTACAAAGTCTTCTAAAGCAGGAAAGGTATCTTGCAGACATTAAGTATTAGACATAGAACATACCAGCCAGCAAGCTGAGGGAGAAGATAATGGAAAAATTTACATTCATAAAGGGAAATAGTGAGAAAAACCAGCCAAAGACTTTAGATATAGGCCAAGTCGGGCAGAAGTTTTGACAATAAATAAACTATATGTGCTTTGTCCATGGTTACTGTGTTTGTGCAAGCCTCCCTCCCCTTGTTAGTGATATTACAATGGACACAAATGTGTAGTTAGAAGGCAAATAGAGGACGGGAGTACGTGGCTCAGCTTGCTCCCTCCTTGAGGGTCAAAGTGAAATCTTACCAACTTATAATTCAATGAACAAAATATGTATGTTTCCCCAAATATTGCCTGAAGGTAGATAACAGTTGACTTTTTCGGTGATTCTTTTGGACAGAAAATTATGTCATTTCTAGTTTTGTTTGTATGTGTTTATGTGCCATTGACTCTGAAGATCTTTTCATTGTAGGAAAATATCTAATTTCATGCTGCTTATTGATGCACTTTTGTCTTTTTTATGCCCCCTTATTGCCACGAAGAGATCTATGTATGTGAATTACAGCCATATTTGGTAGTGTAACTTTTCTTGTTTTGTTTTGGAGGTGTGGAATTTAGCCTACTGCTAATAATTAAATATTGTAATCTCTTCTTGAAGCTTTGGAGTCAAAAATACTGTCTTATATAAGACACGAATGTGAAATGTATTTATTTTCTACTTAAAAGTAATCACACAGCAAGTGCATATTTACTCCAAAATATAAGTTCTAAATGTTCTTGATTAACCTACACTTAAGTTAGAGACAAAAGTAGTGTAGTATGAATGTAAAGAGAGATTAATAAACTACATATCAATTACTTGCTAGAAATTAAAATGCACAAATATAAATATGTATATGCTTCATCCTGAGAAACTCTGTTATAGCTATAATTCTATATTTGAGTGAATCAATTACGTTTAAGATGAAAACTGGAGTCAGTTTATTTTGTCCATTTAATTAAATAAGTAAAAATATTCCTATTAGCATATTTTGTATAAATAATCTTTTGAGTAAAGAAGCACACATGAGAAACAGAAGATACGAAACTATTTTAATGTCACTTCAAGACATTTAATATGTAGTTGACTTCTAATAATGAATGATTTTCACAAATTCAGGCTATTTAATTAAACATTTATTATTTTAAAATGCCTCCAATATAATACAAATACGTGTGCAAATAACAAATTATAGTATTTACGTAAGAAAGGCGGACAATTAACTGTGCAACCTCACTTTGTTAGTTCTACATTTGTTACTGCTCTCCTCAGACAGAGAGTACACTGGTTAGATGGTATTTCTGGACTACGGACTTCTCATATTCAAATCAAGTCCACCTTTACGAGCCTTTGGCATGTATCAGTTACTATCTTAGAGCATCAATGTCCTCATCTAAACTTTCTGTATAATGAAAGTTGATAACTCACAGGCTTCTAAAAACATCAAGATACTGTTTCTAACATAGTGTCTGATGCATAGTAGTTTATCAGTGGTAACTATGCTGTGACGATGATGATTGTAAATTTTATTTCTATTATATCATGCAGTTCTTAGAATATATGATGCTCTGTTACTTTCTACTTCTTTAAAATTTAAGCCATTTTTTTTTACTGATTTTTCAATAAATATTTACTGACTGATTATTTTACTGATATGGCAAAGCATCTGTTTGGTATATTTTTAAAAAATTTACTCTGCAGTGTAAGTACCCACTTGCTATGTGGCAAAGAACATCTGTTATAAGGGCCTAGAGGATCCAGAAAGGGGGTTGGAGAGGAAGGCTTTAAGCTGTGTCAAGAACTCTATAGGGTCTTAGTATTTTACTCCACTTATCAACCAGCAAGTTAGCCTACAAGTGTCATGACTGTTGGCAGAAGATGTGTGACTCCTGGATCAGAGACAAAGGACAAATTATTACAGCAATAGCAGTGGCCAGATTTTCAGCATTTGTGCCTGTTTCCTGAGTCCCAATTCCAACAGAAGGATCCAAAGAAGTCCATGTGACACATTTACACATGACAGATTGTGTTACAAAAGAAGAATGCCAAGTTTATGGAACTCGAATCATTTTTAATGTAAAGTAAGCATGGCTGTTACTTATGCTTCTGAGGGAGGCACTATCTTCATGATACTGCAAAGTAAATGAACCTGTCATTTGGTCCAGAGTAAGGAACAAGTGTCTACCTTTCAAGGCTGCCACTTATACAAGTATCCTCAGAGACAGTTTGAGACAAAAGCCATCACCAGTGCCTTTTTTCACTATTGTTTGAAAATGAGAAGCAATATCTCCTGCAAATGGCCAGCCTTGAAGTCAGGCACACAGCTGGCAAGCAGATCTAATCGGCTACTTACTAGCAGTCTCGGGGTCTTCAAGTGAGTGATCACTGGAATTAACACTCTTTTACCCCAAGCTTTGCTTATTCCATAACCAAGGCTACCTCAGAGAATATAGTTGAAGATTTAGAAGAGTGATTTCTCAATCAATATTTCTTCGGACCAAGGTAAACATTTTCACTGCTACCAATACATAGAAATGAGAAAGAAAACATAAAATTATATGGAGAGCCCGTATTTCTTATGAACATCAGAGCAGGAGTCTCAGAAATCAGAGCCGGCCACTGAACTACATGTTACCTAAAATACACGGAAAAATAAGTTGTAAGTTTTAACTTCATGAGGTAAATGAATGTATCCTAAAATTGAATAGGAGAGAAAGTTAGAGAGTCTACTGCACCAGGAAATGGGAATGAGAGTTTTCAGAAGATACAGATATACCTTATGTATTTTTCCTACCTCACATAAGTTCTATTTTGGCCTTCAACTTGGCTTTAAATCTGCATGTATCCAAGAATGATGACATTTGTCTAGTGCTGTTAAATGCCCTAGATTTTACCCTACTTACTAACAACTTCACCAGCTACAGTTTTATGATGTTAGTAGAAGCTGTGAGATTCTTGGGTCTTGGCTGAAGAATGGCTTGCTTCTCATAATGCAAGCAGCAATTAGAATATCCGCATTATCTTGGGCCAATTATACTGTCCAAGTTCCAATGTCCGCAGGGAGACATAAACAGAGAAGATGAGAATTACGCACACAGTAAGTTATGGGAGATTAATCCCAAGTTTAGGAAATCCCAAGATTTTTTGGGTAGCAAGCAAACCTAACTACCATTTCCCTGGTGGAGATAATTTCTTTAGTATATACAGAAAGACAAACTTGTCCATTGCTCCCTAGGAAGACATTGTCTCCAATTTTAATGTCCATTTGCTATAAAAAACAACCTTAAGAATTTGGTCTAGAATAAATGGCTGCTGATGCCTCTACTCTCAAGAGATGCATAAGCAGGAGAGACCCATAGAGAATTATCCCCAAGCAAGATCAAGGGCCATGACAGAGTGTTACTATGATTGAATTTTACAGTGTAAATACCTCATGGTTCTTTGAGGTAGTACACAGTTTGATCGTACACTAACTGAGTCAGGACTAACCATGATTATGGCTCCATCCGAAGTGGCAGGGACTGTCCTGTGATTTTTTTTTTTTTTAACCTGGCAAATCCTGTGAGCAAACATTAGCTCTGTAGAGTTGGAAATGCTGATTACAGGGAGAAAGGTGTGTGGAGGTCAAACTTGTAATAAATGCAAACAAGAAAGATCATAGCAGAAAGACAGCAAAGGAGATTTTAGTGAATCTGAGTTTCAAAGGGGGACCTAATGATTTTCACAATAGTGATTTAGAGCAAGAGAATGAAACTCTAAGCTATCAATTTGAGGTCTAGTGTTGATTAATGGCCAGTATTTAGAGACATCTTCACTTGTGTCTCTGAGGAGAGAAGATTTTATCCCTACTGATCTGCAAGCTCTTTCATTCTAAAGACTTCTTGCGGATAATCTGATGAAAAAAAAGTAACAAAACATTCTCAGATGACTCAATTTAAAGGTAGTCAAGTACAGTGATCATTTAGTTAGTATGCCGTTTATAAGCTGTTTTCCATTCTGTTTATTTTTCACATGCTCAGAAAGAAGCATATCCAATTAATAGCATAAGGCATTAAAAGCCTCAATGACATGCTTCTGCACGTGTTGTGGACATAAATTAGGATGACATTTGCTAAGAAAGCATCGTGTGTGTGATATAAATCAGATTATGGCTATCTGCTCAGTTATATCACAGCGTAATACACTCCTTTGTAAAATGTGAATGTGAAAGGAATTCATTTAAGGAAATGAGATATGGAATCCAGTCACCCATGAGCAGATCTGAGTGCAACTTGGTGGCCTGAATATTGCAGATCACTCACTTGTGGAAGGACACAAAGGATATTAATGTAAAGTCAATGGCAAGAGAAGACAGAGGTGCATTTAAGGGTATAATATATTAAATGGACAGTCTTATGAAATGCACAATCCTGGGTAGAGCACATTTCTCCAATGGCATGGATTTCATTAATATTTAATGGCAATGACATATCAGCACTATCCCAAATTACCAAACATTTTTGGGAAGTTAGAAACTGGTCTTGGAATACTGAATCAGGCAATATAATGACCCAAGAGCCTTGACATCGTGACAAAAAAGATTTGCTAATGGGGAAAAAGGGAAACTCTTATAGGATACAGACTGTGTTTGGAAATATGCGTGAAGAGAAAACACAGCTCTAATTGAATAACTAGCTGAATATTAACTTTATAAAAGCACCATCCCATGAACATGTTGGAAACAGTCTAATGTTTTTGTTCAAGAATGACTACTGAAAATTGAAATCAGTTTAGAATCTCCCATCATTGAAGAAAAGGCTCTGCATGTGCTTGAGAACAAAATGACAGAACTGAGTTTATGGAAAAATTAAGGAAAACAATTAGGCATTTACTAGAAATCTATATTTTATTGTTGTTTTCTAATGTCTGAGTTACTACATGAAAGTGAGAATTTGTTTTCTCCTTGCTCTGCAACTGCTTCAGATGGGTCAAATGAAGGAACATCACTGTGTCACCCATAACTGGGGGGAGGGTAAGATAGGCAGTGTTAAATAGTGACAACTGGAAGTCCATGGATGTAACAACTTGCGCTATGTATCTAGAAAATGATTATGTTCACAAACAAGACAAAATGTCTGGAAATGGCTGAGCAATGGACTCTGGTCACAGCCCTGGTCATTTAGAATTTGCAGGACATGGAAAAGGTTTATTTCTGTTAGAAAAGAATGGAAAGTGAAACTGTAATTTTAACTGATTTATAATTTTTCAAACATAAATCTAATCTTTTTTTTTTTAAAGATTTTATTTATTTATTCAACAGAGATAGAGACAGCCAGCGAGAGAGGGAACACAAGCAGGGGGAGTGGGAGAGGAAGAAGCAGGCTCATAGCAGAGGAGCCTGATGTGGGGCTCGATCCCAGAACGCTGGGATCACGCCCTGAGCCAAAGGCAGACGCTTAACCGCTGTGCCACCCAGGCGCCCCAGCAAACATATATCTAATCTGACACAGCTATATGATGTATCAAAAGGTTGCCAGTTGACTGATGTAATTAAGTGAAAATGAGTATTATATAATGATGATTCCCCAGGATAAGAAAGCGTTTTGAAAGCTGAGATGAAGCCAGACTTGAAGTAATAACTATAGAAACCAATTGGACATGAAAAGAAGTGTGTTTAGCCTTGAAAAATTAGACGCTCAATTAGATATCTCCATTAAAACATAAAATGGTTAAAATAACTCTGTATAATAGAGGAGAAGAGTAACTGAGATGGTGAAAGTATTTCAAAAGACCTATAAAAGGATATGGTTATAATTAATATGCTTTGTAGAGGGACTTCCTTCTCGCCATCATATAGCTCAAATCCTGCAGATCAGTGGGGTCTCTGTCGGCTTTTTAATTTTTCTTCTTTATAAAATATTACAGAAAATATTGAGAGAGAGAGGAAGAAAAATATGTGAGAAATACGTGTTAAGAAGACATTGACCAAGGTCTATGTATGAACTAGATAAGAAGGTATTAAACTCTTGACATGGAAAAAGACTAAATGTTGCTAGGATTCACCACTTTCAAGTCAGGTTCAGATGTGGTGTATACATACAATGGAATATTACTCGGCCATAAAAAAGAGTGAACTCTTGCTATTTGCAACAACGTGAATAGAGCTTGAAAGTATTATGCTAAGCGAAATACATCAGTTAGAAAAAGACAAATGCTACATGATGACATTCATATATGGAATTTAAGAAACAAAACAAATGAGCAAGGGGAAAAAAGAGAGGGGGAGAGAAAGAGAGAGGCAAACCAAGACACAGACTCTTAACTATAGAGAACAAACTGATGGTTACCAGAGGGGAGGTGGGTGGAGGGATGGGTGAAATAGGTGATGGGGATTAAGGAGCATCGGGTGTTGTATGGAAGTGTTGAATCATTATATTGTACACCTGAAACTACTACCACATGATATGTTAACTAACTGGAAGTAATATAAAAACTTAAAAGAAAAAGTCAGCTTCATCGTGTTGCTGGCTGCCAATCCAGTGAAAAACAAATCAAGCTGAGTTTGGTTGTCACTGATCAATTAATCATGTCTCAGATCAGTTTTTTTTTCTAATTGTTAACATTGTTATTGAGGAATCTATATGGTCTTTTTCTAGAAATGTGAAAATGTTTTATTCTCAGAATCAATCTCAGCCCCTGCCTCTATAAATACCCATCCTCATATATATTCTTTATTAAAATTGGATATGGTTTTATTCCTCCACTCCAAATCTCCTCACCAATCCTGTGCTTAGTCAATGGTGTTCTCTATGAGATTTGGACCAGTGTTTTAAATTTATTTTTATTTTTTTTTATTTTTGAAGATTTTATTTATTTATTTGACAGAGAGAGAGACAGCCAGTGAGAGAGGGAACACAAGCAGGGGGAGTGGAAGAGGAAGAAGCAGGCTCCCAGTGGAGGAGCCTGATGTGGGGCTCGATCCCAGAACGCTGGGATCACGCCCTGAGCCGAAGGCAGACACTTAATGACTGAGCCACCCAGGTGCCCCTGGACCAGTGTTTTTAAATTAAAGCTCATCAGTTTCATCATACCCTTACCTAGGGTGCCCATGTTTATCCAAAAATGAGTATCTGGAAAGATGTATGGACATTTTTTGCTAAGGCTACAGAGTTATAACTTCCTTATAATATCTGGTGCTAGTTTTTAAGTTTAAGGATACAAGTATCATTTCATTTCCCAAGCCATTCCCATATTCTGTTATGACTGAGTAACTAACAAATCCTGCAGGGGAATAATAATACACAGTTATATTATTAAAGTGGCAAGGCATCTGTGCTGCTGAGACTTGAAATTCTCAAAATTTAGGCCAAATGTCCTAGGGATTCAGTGATATAAAAGTATTCCGTAACTACAACACAGGTATAGATAGTGAACCTCTAGGATATGTAATTACAGTCTTTGGATGGCAGGCTACCTGGGAGTAAAGGGGTATATGGTGGTATTAACCGCAGGGACTCTGAGTAGTCATAGTTCAGGTAGGACAATCCTGCTCTTCTGTGTATATATTTGTGTAGATTAGCTGTCTCAAGAATCATTTGTTATCCAGATCAGCTTGTTACTCTAGCACTTTACCTCCTTTAAGTTTGTTTTTGTTTTTAAGTGTCTGAATGCAAAACATAAGGTTAAGTTAGGGATTAGAAATCTTAATTATTTACATTTTCAAGAATTTCTAAGAGCTGTTTTTCTCATGTTTTATGTGCAGTGGATTTTACTAACTGAATGTCACAGTATATTAAATGAATAATGCTAAAGTTTGGAGTGTTCTGGGGCACCTGGGTGGCTCAGTCAGTTAAGCATCTGCCTTCAGCTCAGGTCATGATCCCAGGGTCCTGGGATCAAGCCCCATGTGGGGTTCCCTGTTCAGCTGGGAGCCTGCTTCTCCCTCTCCCTCTGCCCCTCCCTTATGCTTGTGCTTTCTCTCTCTTCTTCTCCCCCTCTCTCACTCTCTGTCTCTGTCTCTCAAATAAAATAGATAAAATCTTAAAAAATAAAGTTTAGAGTACTCAGATTATAAACTATTACTGGCAAATGGAGAAATGATTGTGTTACTATTTTGTAAAAATTCTTTCCAAATCATAGTAGCAGATTATATACTAGTATGTGAGAAATATCACATCAAATCAACTAAACTTGACATTGATAGCTAGTGTAATAAAACTTTCATGAAAACACCCAATAACTACGTTTAGAAATTCTTGGGAGTTAATTTAAAGGTAAACATTTAACTACATCCACATGAGAACCATAAATAAACTCTGGAGTTTACATATAAGTTTTGTAAATATTTAGAAACCAAGTACAGGAAGTCCTCAGCATGAACTTGGCCTGGAAGTTTAATTTCATTCACCGAGAACCATAAGTTTTCCAGTTAACTTAGAAGCAATCATAGCTGAGTGAATAAATAGAAGCTACATTATAAATATGCCAAACAGTATTTATATATGAATGTGTGAAGTATTCACATGCCTATATAATTATATTAATGTATATATTCATTTTAAGAAATCAGTTTTTGAAAAATGCAAAATAATACTTAAGCATCCATTTAAGAGAAAGAGAAAAATCATGCAGTTCATTCAGATTACTAAAGATAAGATTTAGAGTTATGTTATAACCTAATTAGTCACTGCACAAAAACAGAAAATAGTTGACAATATGTATCAAAAAGCATGGGACCTAGAATAATGGTTGACCAAAAATTATTGAATAATATGAGAGTATTTTCATTCATATACGCATTACGCTAGCATTTCTAACATATTAGTAATATATGTAAAAGCACACATCGAAGTGAGAAAGTTTAATCATAACAAATGCAATTCATTTATGTAAAGTGCAACTTCAAGTTTCCAGAAATACCTCTATCTCTGAGGTATGAGAATTCATTTTCTAGGGACAGAACTATCCTTTCTCTAGCTACTTCCACAAGCCACATCATACAAAAATGCCCCTCAAAGAGGCAATAAAGCAAGCCAGGAGTCATGCAGTCAGAAATCTTCAAAATATTTTCTAACATCAGTAATAAGTGACAACTGTTCCTAAGAGATATTTTATTTTTATCTTGAATCCCTTAGATTCAATAGCTTAGAAAATATAACATATTTGTATCTATATAGAAGAAATTAATGTGATTGATTTTAAAATGTCAATGGACAAAAGACAAGGAAAAAAGATGTAGGTACAAAATTCATGACACAAAAGAACACAAAATGTACTCACAGATGGGAAGATAGTGTTTCAACTTCGTCAAATCCCTTATTGGTTTAGATAGCTGTTGCTGACACAGAATGAGGTTTGTCAGACCAGTAGAAGCACACTTTTGCCAACTCAGTGCTCACTTCACTTATCACATAGAAACTTCCTCGTACCCACCAACTCTTTCTGGTAATCTGATGACCTGGTAGTATGCACAAACAACTCTGAGTGAATCAGAGCTCAATTCCTAGGTGTCTTTGAATTTTTACTAGAATCATCCCAGGGGTCTGGATTCCTGTTCCTTAAGTCTAGTACATTCCATGACTGAGTTTGGTCCACGGTTCTCAAACATAAATCCTCCCCCTTCCAGTCTTATGCCGATGTATTGAGGACAGCGTGATGGTAGTACAACACTATCCCTAAGTTATTTTCTGTAATAAAGCACTTCTTCAAAATGTAAATGAGAGGAAAGTGAGATATTCTCTGAACCCTTGCTGGGATTCAACACTTCTCAGATTGCATATCTGGAAAAACTCTAATAATCCTGTGTGGTATACAAATTTAGTGTCTTCTCTAATGTTTTACCTATCTTTTCATCCTCACTTATTCCCTCTTTTCTGACCTCTTAGCCATTAATACCAACATCATATTATATAAAGTTTCTAAAACATTACATTGTCATCTCTTTGAATGCATTTGCATATCTTATATATCTTTGTATTCAGAATATCTACCACCTTGCCTGAATTTGTTGTATGTATGAATGCATGAAAAAACAAATGAATGAAATTAAACTTTACTTTTCCATTTGTAAAGTATCAATTCATGTACTAAATGTCCTCTCAGCTTCCTTATCACATTTTAAACTTATTTTCATAAAATTGATGCTTTCTGATGTCATAATACTGTTATAGTCTGCTTCAAATGTGTAATGTTTCAATATTTTTGGAAGATATAAGAAAGTTCAAAATTTTAATGCACGAAGCCCTCTTCATACTGGCAACAGCCTATATTTTGGACCTTTCTAATTTGTCACCAGTTAGAATTGGTGCATTGTTCACATTTCATTTTCTTTACAGTCATGATTTCCAAGGCAAGTGCCATCAACCGCCTACCCTCTTTACTGATTTAATTTTTTATATATCTTGCAAGAATTCTTTGTTATTCCTCATGTAGCCTCTTAGGTCAGTTTCATATTGATCACATTGTTTTACTGTTGTGATGGCTTTGTAGTGTTCGCATGGTCAACTTTGTGCTGTGATGTTTAGAAGATGATGAATGGAGTGAGACAAATTCATGGAAGTCTTGCCAACTGCTAATGTGACCTAAAGAAAGCTATTACCGCTATCTGCTTCAATTTTTACATCCAAAAGATAACACAATAACAGTTATTTATGTTATAATTCACAAAGATATAGTAATTATACAATTGATAAAGTGAAGTTCTTAGAAGTCAGAATTTTTTTGCCTATTTTTCCTGTCTGGTGCCTAAAACAGACCCTGACATCTAGCACTGAATAAATATTTGCTGAATAAGCGATTATGCTGAGGAAAATGACTGGTGTGCACTCGAATGTTAAAAAATACTATCTCTACACCTACAATATGTTACTTAAAAGAAGATTCAGTGTTTCTGAGATAAACACACACAGGTAAGTGGATAGGATTTTGCAAGCTGTATGAGTGTGCTTCCTGAAAAGCTTCATAGCCAGATATCCTTGGTTCTAACCAGATTCCCCCTGTAATCCCTTAAAGAGAAATCTGAGGTCATCTCTGTTAATCACCTGTTATTAAATCAGTGTTTCTTTTTTTTTTCTAAAGATTTTATTTTTAAGTAATGTCTACACCGAACGTGGGGCTTGAACTCACAACCCCGAGATCCAGAGTCACACACTCTACCAACTGATCCAGCCAGGTACCGCTAAATCAATGTTTCTTGAATAATGGGGTACAATGATAAGAAAAAAAGAGAAAAGAGAAAATAAAAATATACAAACAAAATAAGACAAAACAATAGTCTTAGGAAGGGGAAACTTTAACTCAAGTTGTATTGTTGCTGTCTGAAACAACTCCCTGGATCTCCTTAAGCACATTTACAACCTTAATTGATTCAAGTATATGACTAAATGCCATGAAATATCACTTACATATAAACATTTAATAACAATGGGAAATGTTCTAAAATACTGTGTACTAAAAATGATAATTATGATCATTTTTAGAGGGCATTCAAAACCTCTCTGAGCTATTATGGGAGTGTGGTGCCTTCTGTAACTCAGAAAATCATTTCAAAGGGTTACTCATGGAAGTCATTTAGTTAACAAATTTGAAGAATCTGTCAGTAATATTGTGGCATATGCTATCTTGATTTCACCACATATCTTTTAAATGCCTCTACACAAAAGTAAATTTTAAAAATATAATGTGTGAATATTTGACAAGACAAATGTGAATTCAAGAATGCCAATGGAATCCCAAACAATAATGTCGAATATTTATTTTAACCAGATTTGGATCTAAATTTTAGAGGAGATGCCTATGTTTAAGGCATAACTTTGTGCTAATTAAATAATAAGAATTGGTGTTTACTACATCCTCCAAATGCATGACATGTATTTTTTACCATTCTAAATTGAATGCAATTGCTCTTATGATACATATACACTTAAAATTCTCAATTTAGTTATTAGTATTTATATAATCCATAGTCATTATTTTATAGATTCAAAAATGTGCTATAATATAATCACCAAATCATTTTTCCAAAACTACCTTCATATGAAACTAGCCATATTTGAAGTGAAATTCTTAGTAGATAAATCTGTTTCTTTCTTTTTATATATATATATATTATGTTCAGTTAGCCAACATATAGTACATCATTAGTTTTTGATGTAGTGTTCGATGACTCATTAGTTGTGTATAACACCCAGTGTTCATCACAACACGTACTGCCTTAATACCCGTCACCCAGCTACCTCATCCTCCCACCCCCCCCTCCTTTCTGTAACCCTCAGTTTGTTTCTCAGAGTCCAGCATCTCTCATGGTATGTCTCCCTCTCTGATTTCTTCCCATTCAGTTTTCCCTCCCTTCCCCTGTGGTCCTCTACTCTATTCCTTATGTTCCACATACGAATGAAACCCTATGACAATTGTCTTTCTCTGCTTGACTTATCTCACTTAGCATAATCCCCTACAGTTCCATCCTTGTCGATGCAAATGGTGGGTATTCATCCTTTCTGATGTCTGAGTAGTATTCCATTGTATAAATGGACCACATCATCTTTATCCATTTATCCTATGAAGGACGTCTCAGCTCCTTCCACAGTTTGGCTATTTCTTACTTTTAGATATATATATTTAAGATGCCTTATAAATAAAATGTAATTACTGAAAAATTAAAATAAATTTTGATAGGGGCGCCTGGGTGGTGCAGTCGTTAAGTGTCTGCCTTCAGCTCAGGGCGTGATCCCGGCATTATGGGATCGAGCCCCACATCAGGCTTCTCCGCTATGAGCCTGTGCTTCTTCCTCTCCCACTCCCCCTGCTTGTGTTCCCTCTCTCACTGGCTGTCTCTATCTCTGTTAAATAAATAAATAAAATCTTTTAAAAAAATAAAAAAAAATTTGATATATATGTTTGAAAAGTTTTTTCAGAAAACATTCTAACAATATACACTGTCAATTTTAGTGTACAGGCAACAATCTTATTGTTTTACCCTTTTTTTGTAGTGAATTGAATGTCTTTATTTCCCCCAAATTTGAACATATTTTAATGATTTATATGCCTTTCTCTAATGTGAACTACGACTCTTCACACTTATCTTTTTGGTTGTTAGTACTTAGCCCTTGATGTATGTAAGATGATTTTTGTTAAGGATGTTATTAATTTGTCTTTCACATTAGTTACAAAAATTTTCATAGCATATTTTTCTTATTTTTATAATTATTCTTTAGTTAAAAGTGTTTCTAAAAGTAGAAAAAATTTTCACACACAAAGATTTGCTGTTTATTAACCTATATTCACTTATAATACATAAATTATTATTTTTGACATTTTACTCCTTGATTCACCTGGAATATGATGTGGTCTATGTTTTGCTGGAAAAGAGTATAATTTCATTAAATTTCTCTCAAATACCTCATCATTTAGCCCGCTATCAGAAATTAATATACTTTATTACTTCATAAACTTTTGCTAACTTTATCATTTAATCAATTATGATAAAATGTGTTAAAATAATGTATCTATCAATTATCTCCCTAAACTTATATCAGGGTTATAGATTTTAATTACTTTCATTTCATGATGTATTTTAATATATGTGTGTACAAAATTTTGTCTGCCTGTTTAAATCCCCTGGCTAGTCTTACTCATTAATATTTATTTACTCATTGGATTAGTTATATCAAATTAAATATAGATTAGATTTTAATTTTCTAGCAATTGCAGTAAATGTGTTTATCATAAAATATTATTTATAATATTTGATATTTCTATTTATGATTTTATCAAATTAGTATTTATATATTATGTGAAATTACATACTTTAAATATTTGTTTTATTCCTAGTATGAGTGGAATAGTGTCCTAAAAATATTAGAATTTCTCTATAACTATTATTGACATTCAAGTATTTGGTTTTATCTTGTATTTAGCTCCTTCACTGAACATGTCTTTATTTCACAATTGTCACTTAGTATTTCATCTATCATATCCTTATAAAAAGTTATATAATACAATCTACTTATTCCCAGTAACTATAACATTATTATTTTTATTTTGTACTGTCCAGAGAATCCAGTATATTTCCATTTAATCCTGGGTTAAATTTGTGACATTTGATTCTTATTTTCTTTTATATGTCATAACTTCACTCATCTCACATTTGTCTCACTGCTTTTCTTTCATCTTCAACAATTATTAAACATTTTTCCATATGTTTCTTTATTCCCCCCAAGTTTTTATTTAAATTCCACCTACTTAACGTACAATGCAACATTAGTTTCAGGTCTAGAATCTGGTGATTCATCACCTATATACAACACCCCGTGCTCATCACAAGTGCCCTCCTTAATCCCCATCACTCACTTAACCCATCCCCTCGCCCACCTCCCTTCCAGCATAAATCAGTCAAAGAAAGACAAATGCCATATGACTTCACTCCTGTGTAGAAAGAATTTAAAAAACAAAACAAATGAACATGGGGGGAGGAAAGAGAGGCAAACCAAGAAACAGACTCTTAACTACAGAAAACAAATAATTATAAACTTTTTAACCATGATATTTTACCTAGACCATTGGAATAGTCCCCTGAGTGATCGCTTTACTTCTCACCATGCTTAGGAAAGTTTTCTCTACATATGATGATTTCCTGAAATGGCAAATGCAAAGGATCTAAGCTCCTCCTATGTTCTCTCTCTCCAGTCAGTTTCACTTTTTACACTTTGGTCCTCCTGAACTTCTATACACGCCAACTTTTCTTGTTTCCTCTTTTTAGTAAGACATATCACGTCACCTCACCTTTCCAACAGTAAACATGTTCTATTCATCTCCGTCCCTCAAGACTAAAATTAGTGAATCCAGATACCTCGGAGAATTTACAATAATGTTAATACGTATGGAAAATTCAGGATTAGATGTATGCAGAATTTCACTGGAAACGAATATGCTAGAAACATTGTTGATTGGGACACATCATTTGAGGTTATGATAGTTATCTAGAAGTGTTAAAAAAAAAGTTAGATAAAAGAAATATGAGGGGCGCCTGGGTGGCTCAATTGGTTAAGCATCTGACTCCTGATTTTAGCTCTCGTCATGATCTCAGGATTGTGAGATTGAGCCCCCGGTAGGGCTCTGCGCTACACTGGGAGTCTGCTTGAGATCCAATCTCTTTCTCTCTCCTTCTGTGCCTCCCCCTTGCAAGCACTCAGTCTCTCTCTAAAATAAATAAATAAATCTTAAAAAAAAAAAAAAGAAATATGAAACCAGATATGAGGATCAATATTACCTTGCACACATCTCCCAATAGAGGACAATGGCAGCAAAGAGGCATCCTTAAATATCAACTTAAAAATGTGTCTACTTAATATGAATTTTCAAACCACACCCAAAATGACATTGTTTTTTTTTTTTTATTTCCTATTCTTTAAGCAGTTGTTTCTTTTACATATAATTAAATTATGTGTTATCTTAATTATCATTGTCTGTCCCCTTCTCCCCTCAGAGGAACTTTGTCCGGTGTTTTTGTTCATTTCTACTCCTCCCCCCCCATGCCCTCCCACAATGTTTCCAAATGCCTAGAAGAATGCCTGACCATAATAAGTTTCAATTATTGTACTTTGTTGAGTAAACTTTTGGGGGAGTTGTAAATCCATAGAGTAAAATGCATACAGATCCTGGTCCCTAAGAAGTAAGAAGTTAGTAAAAACAAAAGAGAAAATATGGTCTGGGGACTAGAATCCCTGAAGATGAGTGAAGAAACTTCTGGTAACCACATGGTCTTGTTAGAAGTGGCAAACAGCTTGGTTATCTTGCCTTATTCTTTTGAAACATTCAAGGACTTGATAGTAGGTTTGCAGAGGAACATATTTTCTTAAGACACTATTGACATGCCAGTGTGTGTCCTGTGGATGAAATGACTCCTTCAATACCCCTGGGAGAAGGGTAGCCCAGAGACTGGTGAGTGCTCAGGAAGGTAAGCTGTAAATAGCTGGCTTGTAGGAAAGTGCTGACTGAAAGGGATATCCATGTTCAGTCACACATGAAAAAAAGAGATGGGGGGAGAGAAAACAATGTTCCAAACATAAACAAGAAATACTGATTTTATAACAGGATTTCAACTTTAGCTACAACTCTTTTATAGTTAAAATAGTTCAGCAGCACTAGCTCACAACAATTGGTTGTGTTGGGGTAAAAGTGAGACAGGGAAACTGAAGGGACCCCATGAAAGAACTGCTTTTTGTTCCTTTTCCTACTTCTATTGTTGCTGGGACCTGCACCCCCCACTTATACACGCCTTACAGATAATGTATGTCCTCCTTGTAAAAGTCAAGAATTAATGATTTCCTTGGGGTCTTCCAGCACAATAAATAACATCTAAGGAGTGACTGGGCTGGGTTGTCATGAATGTTTTCCAAGACCCCAGGCTCCAGAGCCTAAGTGACTTATGGAGGACACCTAAACACTCATCTTCGATTCTGGATGCCTGAGAACACATGTGCACCTGACCCCAGACCCCAGGCAGAGACGAGACCCACTCTTTTACCCTTTCTGAGTCTCCTGGATGCTCTGTCAGTATCTACATTTTCTCTATGTCTTTAATCAACTCTGTTCTCACTTCCTCTCAGCTCGTGTTTGATTTCTATCCTGTGCTAAGCCAAGGACCCTCTTGGTCCTCAGACCCAGCCAGCTGGCATCAAAAGTGTTTTATCAAGATAAATGTGAATCTAAAAAACCTTAGTCTGGTGTTATTTTAATGTAAGATTAGCATATATTAATGATTGACACTTTATCAGATACCACATATGAATAAAATTAATGACAATTAGGAAGAAAAAATGTGGTTTTTTTCCAGACAAAATTCTCTGCTTTTCAACATCTGTGTCCCTGAGAAATGATATTTCGACATGACCACTGAGTAAACAAGTTAAAAAACAAATAGGTAAATAGATATCTCACAGATAAGTATTTCAGGTTTCTGATTTGTTTTGTTGTTTAAAGTTTACCAGGTATAATTTCTCCTTTCTCTTTTTTTTTAAGTACCCAGATTTCAATGTGACAATTTTCCCTAGGATAAAGTATCTTTCTTCTGCTATCATCTCTACCCAGGAATCCACTTATAAGACAAAAAATAAATACTCAAGCTTAGGCTGAATATTCACAGTTCTTTCTCACTTACGTAATTTAAAGATTCAGCAGTGTTAAATATCCTTTTTTTTTAATTCCCCAATCCAAATTGGTCATGCCATTTATAAAATTCTAGCTGTTTATTATTATTTTCAGAGAATCCTGTTCTTCTCTCTCTCTCTTTCTTTTTATTCTCAAAGATTCCTGTCAAATTCTACATTCACCTTCCAATTCAGATCACCTAGGGCCATGAGTATATAAGGCCCAAGGACCCTCGTTATCCCCTGTAGTTTTATACAAAATTTCTTTTGTTGCTACAAAGTAGGAATGAAAACGTAAGCTCTGTCATTTTGGTAAGCTAAACACTGAAAGATAAGATTACAGGGCTTGAGGAGATTTTTGTCTTGTAACTAGTCACTGTCAAAATGAACTTGCACAGTGTGTTGCCTCAAGAAAATAAAAATTCTGTCTTAGAAAATAGACACTTTAGTATATGCAATGATATGGAGCCCTGCTTTGGGAAAGGTGTCAGTCATGTGGATATCAAGGATATACAAGTTAATGGAATATGCTTTATTCCCAACTTGGGACCTGGAAAATATCCAGGGACAGCTGAATTGAAATTCTGGACAAAGTTCTGAAGCCAGTTCAGTCGTGTGGGGAATTGGCCTTGTCCTACTCCAGGGACAACAGGGAGTGGAACTGTGTCCAGGGATCTATAGATATGTCTGATTGTGAAGAGTTATGTGTCTTGAGGCAGGTTATTGGCATACATGTTTGTATCTTGCAAATGCTAAATTTCTTTCTATATAAAAGGAACGTGATTTTAAGATTTTCAAAATATAGCATATGGTACTTTTGAATATCACATGGAGGAGGAAGAAATGCTAAAGGTCTGCTGAAGAAACTAATTGTAATATATGTTATACATATAAAAACATAATTACACAAATGCAGAAGGGAGATCAGCTACCTAAACTCAACAAAACCTGGAAAGTCTTTGTGAAAGCTTCACAAAGCATAAAGCCTTTCTTCCACTAAGGACACAAAGGGTTTGTGAAGGGACAGGAACATTTACCCCATTAAAAATAAGCTAGATTTCATCATATCAATAAGGATAAGAAGCATATGATCATTTCAATAGATGCAAACAAGCATTTGATGAAGTACAACATGCATTCATGATAAAAACCCTAAACAAAGTAGGTTTAGTGGGAACATACCTCAACATAATAAAGGCCAGAAATGAAAAAAACCCATATCTAATATCATCTTTAATGGATAAAAATTGAGAGCTTTCCCCTAAGGTCAGCAACAAGACAAAGATGTCCACTCTCATCACTTTTATTTAACATAGTCTGGAAGTCTTAGTCACAGCAATCAGACAACAAAAAGAAAAGATACGCAGATTGGTAAGGAAGAAGTAAAGGTTACACTATTTGCAGATCATAAAATACTATATATAGAAAACACTAGACTCTTCCAAAAAATGCATAAACAAATTCAGTAAAGTTGTAGGATACAAAATCAATCTGCAGAAATCTGTTGCATTTCTATACACCAATAATTAAGAAGCAGAAAGAGAAATTTTTAAAAAGTCCCATTTACAACTGCAGCCAAAATAATGAGATGTCCAGGAATAAACCCAACCAATGATGTGAAATACTTGTATAAACTGTAAAACACTGACAAAAGAAATTGAAGACAACACGAAGAAATGGAAAGATATTCCATCCTCATGGATTAGAAGAACAAATATTATTAAAATGTCTACACTACACAAAGCAATCTACACATTTAATACAATCCCTATCAAAATACCAACAGCACTTTTCATGGAGCTAGAACAAACACTCCTAAAATTTGTATCGAACCGCAGAAGACCCTGAATAGCCAAAGCAATCCTGAAAAAGCAAAGCAAAGCTGGAGGTATCACAATTCTAGACTTCAAGGTATATTACAAGGCTGTAGTAATCAAGACAGCATGGTACTTGCAAAAAGCAGATGCGTATATCAATGGTACAGAATAGAAAACCCAGAAATGGACCCACAACTATATGGTCAACTAATCTTCGACAAAGCAGGAAAGAATATCCAATGGGGAAAAAGACAATCTCTTCAACAAATGATGTTGGGAAAACTGGACAGCAACATGCAAAAGAGTGAAACATGACCACTTTCTTATACCATACACAAAAATAAATTCAAAATGGATTAAAGAGACAGGAAACTATAAAAATCCTAGAAGAGAACACAGGAAGTTAACTTCTTTGACATCAGCCATAACAACTTCTTTCTAGATATGTATTCTGAGGCAAGGTAAACAAAAGCAAAAATAAACAACTGGGACTTCATCAAAATAAAAAGCTTCTGCACAGCAAAGGAAACAATTAAATCACCCAGTCGACAAAACTCAAAGGCAACCTATGTAATGGGAGAAGATATTTACAAATGATGTATCCAATAAAGAGTAATATCCAAAATATTTAAAGAGCTTATAAAATTCTCACCCAAAAAACAAATTATCCAATTAAAAATGGGCAGAAGACATGAACAGACATTTCTCCAAAGAAGATATCCAGGTGGCCAACAGACACATGAAAAGTGTTCAGCATCACTTATCATCAGGGAAATGCAAATCAAAACTACAAGATAACACCTCACACCTGTCAGAATGGCTAAAATCAACAACACAAGAAACAACAGGTGTTGGAGAGGATGTGGAAAAAGAGGAACACCCATACACTGTTGGTAGGAATATAAAGTGGTGCAGCCAGTATGGAAAGCACTTTGGAGGTTCCTCAAAAAGTTAAAAATAGAAATACCCTATGACCCAAAAATCGCTCTAGTGGGAATTTACCCAAAGAATACAAGAACACTAATTCAAAGAGATACATGCACCCCTATGTTTATAGCAGCTTTATTTACAATAGCCAAGATATGGCAGCAGCCCAAGTGTCCATGGATTGATGAATAGATAAAGAAGTGGTAGATAAAGATAGAAACAGAGATAGAGACAGAGACAGATATATACAATGGAATATTATTCAGTCATAAAAAAAGAATGAATTTTTGCCATCTTGACATGGATGGAACTAGAGAGTATAATGCTAAGCGAAATAAGTCAGTCAGAGAAAGACAAATACCATATGATTTCCCTCGTATATGGAATTTAAGAAATAAAACGAAAAAACAAAGGAAAAAAATAAGAGACAGAGATAGACAGACAAAGCAAGAAACAGACTCTTAATTTAGAGAACAAACTCATGGTTACCGGAGGGGTGGGGGCATGGGTGAAATAGGTGATGGGGATTAAGGAGTGCACTTGTGAAGAGCACTGGGTGTTATATGGAAGTGCTGAATCATTATGTTGTACACCAGAAACTAATATAAATATCATTGTATGTTAACTAACTGGAATTAAATTTTAAAACTAAAAAAAAAAGTTGGATGTGATAGTCTTTGTTGTCTATAATTAGCATTTTATTGCTTGGGAAAGAACAAACATTTCTGTCATTTCTTGTATGTATGTTCTATTGTTACCATAAAAAATGACCACAACCTTACTTGATTAAACAACAGAAATTATCTTACAATTCTGGAGGTCAGATGTTCAACATGTGTCTTACTGGGCTAAAATCAAAGTATTAGCAGGGTTGTGTTCCCTCTTGAAGGTTCTAAGTGAGTATCTCTTTCATAGTCTTTTTTGGTTTCTAGTGGTTATCTGTATTCCTTGGTTTATGATTTCATCCTCCATATTCAAAGCCAGCAATGTTGCATGTTTATAACCTTTATTCCGTAGTCGTATCTCTGTTGCTAATCCTAACAGGGAGTGATTTTCTGCTTTTATTGACTCTTACAGGGCTCATCTAGGTAATCCCAAGTAATCTCTCCATCTCAAAATCTATAACTTCAGTCATGTGCAAAGTCCCTTTTGCCACAGAAAATAACATATTAACAGGTTCTAGGGATCAGGAAATGGATATCTTAGAGGAGGGAGTAAACATCATTCTGCCTACCACACCTGTGGATGATATTATTGAATATTTGCTCTTATTAAAAATTGGTGATATATCTCATATTACTTTAAACACATCTAGAATTGTATGAAACCTTTCTATTAGTATCATTCTCCATGTTCACTACCATCATTTTAAGCAAAATACATAAAATTTGTAATGCAACATAGAAAGATACCCTCATGAATTTCCTAAGAGACATACCTGTTATGATTCCAGATTCATAACATATCTGTTATGATTCCATCTGTTATGATCCAATGGTTCCAATCATTGCTCCCATGCTAATAATGATGATAAATTGAATAAACTATAACTATTAGTTGTTTTTAAATCTATGAGACCTAGAGGTGAAAAGAAACTTAAATTAACTAAGGTCCAAAAAGGGATGAGCCTCAGGAATGAAAAGATCTTTACTAATATCTTCTCTAGTCCCACAGAGGGTGGAGGTGTGAATTTTCTGTGGAAGGGGTGAGTAGAAAGCAGTCAAAGTTTCATTGCTTTGATAGGCTAGCCTGAAGGGTTCGAATTTCAAAGAACTTCGGGCACAAAGCAACCCACCTTCACTGTGATGTAGGACCTGAAACAATGGTTCATGCAATGTCCTGCCTTGACATCTGATAAAATCAGAAGGGGCTTGAGTGATCTAACTATAAATTCTCCTCTCTACTCTATTCCCACAGATATAGTGTCCTAGCTAAACAATCCTCCTTATCAATAGACCAAATGCAGTTCCTGCTTATCCCAGAGTAATGAGTAATGGTCTTCAGTTCAACTTAAGTCCATCACATTCCCTTATGGGAACCTAGGGTCACCTCACCTTCCTGACACCACAAAGCCTGCCTCTCACAGTCCCTGCTTGTTCACTCTGTTCCAGAATGACAGTTGAGATTGTCCTCCCCTGAGTGGGTATATATGACTATAAACTACTCTCAATTTCATCTATAGTGTGTTGTATGTTCAATCATCCCCATAACCCTAGACTGGGAACCCCTTTGTCATGAAGGACGAAGAGGAGGTGATCAAGGCACCTACCCACCAATTTTGTCCCATAGGATTTTGACCTCATACATATATTATCAAAAGGCAATGTCATCACCCATAAGGGGGTAAAAATTGGTTCTTAAGGGGTGAAAAAATCTTACTCTTCTTATGTATAAAGCACAGAAACACACACAGTATGTAAACAGATGTACAGTTTATCTGTGGCATTAGAATTTTACGGGGTTATTAGGAAAAACGTCTAAAAATTTTGAGAAACACTAATATAGTGTCTGGTGGTGATCTAGTGTTTGCCACTGGCTCAAGGCAGGACAGAATGACTGAGAAAAATCCCCCTTATGGGATTCAAGAGCCTGTCTTAGAATGTGTCCTAAGTCAAAATCTTTAGACATGGCAGGAAAATTATGACAGAGTGAAAATCCTCCATATGGGATTCAAGAGCCTGTCTTAGAATGTGTCCTAAGTCAAAATCTTTAGACATGGCAGGAAAATTATGACAGATCTAAGCTGAATGGGGCCTTTCAGAAATGTATCATCACCATGGCTATTAAAAGACAAAAGGCAGAACAGGAAAGCTGACAGATACCACCTGCGCAGCACACAGGGCCATCCCTGACGTGTGGCCACTATGGCCCAACAAAGGCTGTGGCAGGATAGAAACATTAGAAGAAATGCCCCTCAGGTGTACCAACTACACCAATTACAAGGCTGTGGCAAAATCACTGTGAGAGCTCCCCCCAGGTCTGCAGTCTTCGATAAGGCAAAGCAAAGAGGGTAGAAAGAATTTCTAGAGGTAGAGAAAGCCAGGGACAGCACTTGGGACCAAGTGATCTCTGCAGCAAACGAAGAGTTGGGGGTGGACTGCAAAGCAGAGACAGATCTCCTACAGTTCAGACAGCTGCTATTTGGGCTGGAAAAGTCCTGATCCCAGTCTCAACACATGTAAGCCACGGTGAAATAAATTCATGTTGCCAAAATTGCCATGTATTAGTTTTCTATCACTGTAGAACACGCTATCATAATTTAGCAGCTTCAGGGGACACAGCTTTACTATCTCTAAGTATTTCTGGGCCAGGAGTCTGGAGTGGATTAGTTGAGTCTTCTGCTTAGGGTCTCACAAGGCTGCATCAAGCTGTTGGCCAGGACCGTGCTTCCATCTGAAGCTCAGGGTCATCTTCCAAGCCCACATAGTTTTTGGTAGAAACCACTTCCTTGTGGTTGTAAGACAGAGTCTCTGTTTCCTTGCCTGTTGTCCTGCCTGCTCTCAGCAGTCAGAAGCCTCCAAAAGTGCCACAGAATTGCAGGTCATTTCATCAAAGGGAGCAGGAAAATCTCTCTCCCTTTGAATCTTTGACCCTTTTGAAGGGCTCCATCTGCATGAATCAGAAGGATAACTAGGATAATCCGTCCTTTGATTATTTCAAAATCAACTCTTTTGTCACCTTAATTACATCTATAAAAATCCTTCCTTTTTACCATGAAATGGGAATCAAGCCCAAGAGTGATTCTCCATCCTATTTACAGTCCCACCCATCCTCAACGGGAGAAGAGCAAGCAAGGCCAGTACATCCAGGGGAGGGAATCATGGCGACCATCTTGGAATTCCGCCAGCTAGATCCATGCTAAACTCTTGTCTGTATGTTTATTTCCCTCACCATCATGCAGTCTCTTTTCATCTCTTTTCTGGGGATAAAACTTAGTTGCATTAGGCTCTACTCTTGTGTTATACAAAATGTCTTAAATACGAAAATAAAGCAAAACAAAAAACAGCAGGGCAACCCAAAGGCAGTGAGAAAAACAGAACAAAACAAAACAAAAACAAGATCAATAAAGGAGACAGATAATCGAGAAGATGAAATGAGCAGATCATGAGTTAAAAATAACATTGTTAAGTATGTTACAAAAGCTAACGGGGAAAAGTGGAAAATGTATAAAAATAGATGGGATATTTCAGAAGAGAAACAAAAACTATAGAAAAAAGAACAACAAAAAAAATACAACATCAGAATAAGGTGTCTTCTGCTTGGCAAGTGAACTTAATCCTTACCTAAGCGCCTAGACCTGGCCTGGGGAGATGGTCACCCTTCTCCATTTTTGCTCTCCCCATTCTCAATTCTTTTTGAAGAAATTAGTTAAAATATTTAAAAATAAGGCTGTGTAACATGTTTTCAGTACCAAGGAGCTACTTTCAATAAACTTTAAGTGTCTGTGGAATACTAAAACTACTTTCATTGTCAAGAAGTCATTATTCTATTTTCCACCTCAAATTATACTCCTTTTTCTCCTCTTTTGTTCATCCAAGCTCACAAGACAGGGTTATAAAATGAGTTCCATATAATAGGAAATATTCTATTGGCAATAATTTAATATGTCACAACGTTACTGATGGGATCTATTTGCCACGTTCAGAGAGATTTCCTGAATATTTTACTACCATGTGAGGGGGGAACCTAAAAAAAAATGAGTTGTCTCACTTTAATTTTATAAATAAAATCTAGTTGTTATATTATCTCCCCTTTCCTATGTCTTATCCAAATCAGACTTCTGTGTATTGATACAAGTTTGTCATATTCTCCTATAAGGCCTTTTACTTGCTTCCTAAAAACTTCCAAAGTGGAACTTTGCAATGCAAAGGCTCTCAAATATTTTACTTTCCAAAGCTGCAGTGAGTCACAGAATATATTAAACTATTACATCATGAGTCCCTCATCTATAAAATTTACAAAGCATGAGAAAAAAATCAGAACTAAATATAACCATTTTTGCAGTTTACACTCTAAATATAAATTCTTCACACATTACTGTCCAAGCAAAAATGGCAATTAAAAAACCCAGAACTAACCACAGAGTTTGTCAATACTTTTCTTGCTAACTGACTTGTAATATTCTCTGGGGAAGGATTGTAAATTTTAAAAAAATAAAGTAAAAAAGGAAAGGGGAAACATCTTTGTTTTAGTTCATTGAGTCGTAAGCTAATTCATACCACTTTTCAGAGTCTAATACCTGTGATATCATTTAGGGGGCAATTTTTCCTATTAAGAGATTAATTTTCCCACCATGTAATTGTCTCCAATTAAAAAAATAATCAAAATAGTGAAAAAAAAAAAAAAACAGGATACCATAGTCTAATGGTGCTGTTGTTTCCTGCACTGTGCTCCTTGTGAAAAGCAGTCAAGATATCTGTCCTGATAATAAGAACTATGAGGGAATTATCATGTAAAGAGTTTATGCACATTATACCCTGAAAACTAAGTTAAAGTGTGAGCTAAGATGTCAGGTGAAGAAAATGTGCAATGGAGACATTAAGTAACTTTTCCAAGATCATACTATTAGGAAGTAAAGCCAAAATGCTGTACGGTTTCTGCGGCCGCACTTAAACCACACATCCTGTTTTTCTCTCATCATGTCACTTCTCAGTGACAGAAAAGTGCTTGACTCTATCCCATCTCTGGAGAGATGGAAAGGAGACAGCAAACCTTTGTCTGCTGTCTATTTACAAAATGGTTTATTCTATTTGACAAATATTTATTAAGTAGCCACTATGTGCCAGGCACTCTTCTAGGTAGTGAGAATACATCAATGAACAAAACAAAAACCCTGTCCATTAGGTAATAATTGAAAAGAGAGATTGACAAATAAGCAAATAATATAATGCATTATCCAGTATGTTAGCATACTATAAAAATTGGTAACAGCAAAGGGGATCCAGAGTTCTGAAGAAGCTATTTGAATTGTAATGTGTACGTGTGTGGTAGTGAGGTTAAGGGTGTCAGGCCAGGTCTCACTGATACGCTGATATGTGACAAAACTTCTATCATGTCTCTAATACCTTGACCCCTTACTGGGCTGGAGCAGGTATAGCTTATTTTATCAGCAACCACAACAAAACCTGCCAGTTGGAAAATACCTAGAGGGGAGGAAAAGAGAACAGAATTTTACTTCATTATATTCTTCCTACCTATTCCACTAGCATTCTTACTGTGAAAAAAATCGTATCTGAAATCAGCCAGAGAACTTCTCTGTAGGCCATCTAGGGGTAAAAGGGTTAGTCATCACAGCTTGAGCCTGTGACAAGTCAAAAGAATGTGAGAGTTCCCATATTCTGTGTGAGACTGCTCCCAGTACAGAGAACTAATAATTTATAGAAATAACATCAGGAAGCAAGAGGGGAATGCTTTCCATAACACTCTCCAAAGTAAATACGTTTTTTCCTTCTCCCCACGTCCAGCTGAGTCATTGATGCTACCACCCCATGCATTCGATCTTTTTCTCTGCTCTCCAGGCTGTGTCACCGCGTCTTGAACTGAGCACTTTTATCAATGTAAAAAGAGAAAATATGCAATTATTTTTAACTCACACATTAAAAAAAATCTTTCCTTACACCTGTATCCAGAAGCTAGTTATACACATCCCTGTAAATAAAAGTTAAAACTGAACATGATATATTATGTAGTGTTATCTAGATGACAGTTACAGGCGTGTTGAGTGACATGTCAGAACATGAGTGGAAACAGGATCCGACATATCTGTATTTATCATACAGAAACCTAAAACCGAGTATAACACTGAATGTTAGTAACAGTAGTGTCCACATAAATATTCCCACTTTTCAATATACAGATGTGATTGTTCTGCTAATCATAAACTACAGGGACTAGATTAGCTCTTAAACTGGGATTAAACAGTTGAACAATGCGGTGAATTCACCTCAGTTCACTCTGAACGATGGACGAGAAGTCTTTTTGTTACCCTGGTCTGAAACACAGTTAGACAAGATGGGCTTGATCCTCCGGTGGTGAAATGTCAGCACGCCGTGGAGAAGGAGCCCTGCCCTTCCTGTGCTGTTCCAGTTCATCTGAAGCAACAGGGAGCCTTCGAAACTCAAAGCAAATCTTAGCTGAAGGGATGGCAGAGAGATGTAGCAAACACCCCACCAGCCCCCTTACAGACTTTCACTGAACACGTGTATTTGAAAGCCAACTGAGTAAAAGTGTTTGTTTCTTGGACTATGGTGGCTTCAATATGTTACTTGTGTTCTGAAGAATATAAATTTTAACAGGGAAAGCATGGCCAAACTGGTTTGGTCAATACAATAATAAAGAATAAAGTGATTCTCTGGCTCCCTCTCTCTCTCTCTCTCTCTCTCTGTGTGTGTGTATGTGTATGAGAGAGTGGGGAAAGAAATCATTACAAATCAAATGTTCGTATTTGTTACTTACTGGGTTTGTGAATGCCAGAATATCTTACAAATATAAGAAGAAATTGCCAGTGTTTTTATTGAATCATATGGAAGGAAAATCACGTATCAGGACCTCCATAGGCATATAGTCCATATATCACACCTTCTTATTGATTTAGAAGTCTATATCTCTTTAGTGCTACAATTAATGACATCAAGCAGAACATTCCACATTTCACCAGCCTGAATACACAGGAAGCTCCGACATCAGACTTAAATTGCACTCCCCAGAAAAGGAGAACCATGTTTCCTGTCAGGCATACACAGAATATTTAACACATTAGTTTTCTTCAAGGAGCTAAACTGAAGAAATCTGCCACTATAGTATGGATTGATAGTATCTTTTATAAATAAATGCAAAATTGGATAGTAGTAACATTTTCAGATTGCTAACACATTGTAATGTTATTTGTTACACTTTAATCCAAGAAAGATTTTTATAGTTTTCCAATGATGTTGCTGGAAAAAAAGTGTTTTTAAATATCATAATTTTTAGACTAGTCAATGTTAAACAAATAGATAAAATATTTGCTAAATGTTTTATATTTAGTCCATGCACGTAAGAATTTAATTTCAAGCTTCCAAGTCATTTAAAAATGAGATGCTACTTAACATTTTAAAGTTATGCTAATCTTTTTTGAATTCCTAAAAAATAAAATAAAATTATAAGACAAATTAGTATTTCTATATAATGGTTAATAGGATTAGAAATTGGAATAGCTTTTTGGTGGACTTGACAATACGATAATATGCATGTGGCTAATATCATGAGCAATTAGAGTTCTAGGAATTTATCCTGAAAATAAATGTTCACGAATATGCATATGTATGCATTAAAAGTTGTTTATGACATTTATTTTTATGCATATGGCAAAAAACTTATGCACCCACATGGTATTAGTTAAGTATGTTATTTTACATACATAAAAAGATGCAATGTTGTCATCAGAGGTACCGGACTACGTGCTTACATGCATACATAAACACACACTGAGCATGAAACATACCCCAAATTAAAAAAACAAAAAACAAAAAAAAACTTTTCAGAATTCACTTTTCCACTCATTTCTTACGCTCTTGGAAGCTGGTTTCTAGCCCCACTTCTCTAAAGAAACAGCTCTGTTGCAAATTAAGTTGGAGGAAGTACTTCACATTGTCTTTGGGTTTGAATAAACTAGAGCAGATTTATTTTGTTATATTTCATTTAACTGCATAGTAAGAATGGAAAAAACTAATCCAGGAGTTCTGTGGTTTTCATTTTCATGACGTATTTTTAGAGAGTGGGTCTGATTAGTAGTTCATTCACAGCTTTTGTAAGTAAACCTCACACACATTTAAAGTTACTGAAAGGAAGGCCGTGATGGACTAATCTAGATCAGTTTTACCTTCCTCCTTAAGCAACCAAAAAACTACCAAATATTACAAAGGTGCTTTTTAGACAATGCATAATACACAACACATGACTATGATCCCAGTCAAAATTTTTTTGACCCAGTGAAATCCCCTACCTTTATTTAACGTATTTAAATTATTTTGCAGTTAATTACATTTTACAAAATGCTGTATTATTTGACATCAGTCAATGACTTAATGACTAAAAGTAAATGTGTTCCACAATTTTTATTATTATAAAGGCCAATTAATCTGTCATGTTCAAAAGTAACATTCTTTCCTAAATTCAGCATATTGTACATTCTTAAATATTACTGAAAATCATAATTTATATATTAATAAGTAGACTGATCTGACTTTTGTTTTGAAAAGGTAATTGCTATTATACTCCTGGAAAAAATTAAAATTAACCCTCTCCTGTTTTTCTCTTTTGACACCAGTGACGATCTGGTAATTGCTTCA
Organism: Ursus arctos; assembly: GCF_023065955.2. Classification (NCBI taxonomy): domain Eukaryota; kingdom Metazoa; phylum Chordata; class Mammalia; order Carnivora; family Ursidae; genus Ursus; species Ursus arctos. The sequence goes on from NW_026622764.1 coordinate 19,901,704, forward strand.
TTTTCTGTCATATGAGATTTCTGCCAAATATTGTGTGCACTGCCTAAGAGGTTACACAGATATGCCTAAGCTAACAATGAGACTGGCGAAAGTCAAATTCAGCAGGAGTTTCCATTTTCCCTCCAATAAACTTGAAATGTCCATATCTGTTCAATATGTTGTAGGAATATCCAGAAGCAACCCTTAAAATGTGATGATTCTCAAGTTTTTAATGACTCTCGACTGTGGTTAACATATTGATGGATAGTGAGTTTTATTTATGGCTTAATAATAACTTAAAAATAAAAAGACTTATCTGAGCTTTACCTCTTGCTAAGATTTTTTTCATTTTAAGTGGAATAGATTCACATGCCATAATTATATGTCTTATTTTCTCACTAACAAACTCCACACCAGCAATGTAACATTGTATGTGGTGTAATACAGAACAGCTATCCAAGACCATCTTGACTTGCTGTGTTCCGGACTGTAGAATATAGCAATTTTTAATTTCCTCTGAAATTAAATAAATGACAAGAGTATGGCTCATGTATAAAAAAATCTAATCATATTAATTTTCTGTGTGGGCATTATTTTATGTCGCAGAATTCAATGTCAGTGCTGCTCTTGCTAGCTATATTGAGAAATACAAGCACTATAATTAACAATGAGTTTATTTTCTAGCATACTAGGCAGAAATGTAGCCCCCCATAGGAAGATAAAAATGGAAAAGCAAATTAAAATGGATTTGAGCCAGTACATTGCTAGATCAATATCTGGCACTCATAGACCTGCTTAGCAAAGGGTCTATAGCTATTCAGCAATCTTATTACTTCTATCAAATGACCAAATGCTACCTATGCATATTTACTGAGAAGGCAAGAATAAAATCAGAAAGGACAAAGGCTAAGAGCAACTCAAAAACTGTTACTGTTAACATAACAAGAAACAACCATGCTATCAATAGAATTATAATGACATATTCCCCTAAGTTATGATTTTTTTTTAATTAGAAGGACTTTTCAGGATTTTTTATTTGTTTATCTTCAATAGGTATTTTTACATTCTGAAAATTCATTCCTCCCCTGCCCAATTATGCCGACCGTGTAGGTGGGAACGATAGTGTCCTCATCATTAAGGGTGGTCCCTGATTGGCTGTAAAAATTATGTCATCTCATCCCACTTCACAGCGATTAGCTTTGGACTACACATGCAGTTAAAATCTTCAGTGCACAGAACTCTCCTGGCCACAGAGAAAGTTTCAAGATTATGTGTGTAAAAATTTAAATGTTCAATGAAACAAAGTCTCTCTTCCCACCTTGTGGAAATGGTGAAATCATTGACTGGATAAAGCCTTACATGTAGCTTTCACTACTTCTGAACTTTTCAATTATGCGAACAAATAACTTCCTTTTATTCTTTTAGCCAGTTGGTTGGAGTGATGTCTTCTAGCAAATACAACTGAAAATTATATGTTCTGCGTGCTTGTTGAGTCATGCTCAATGTAGGAAAATCCTTCCGGATATCTAATGAATATTTTGGGGCTCTATCATGTTTTAAGTACTCATTAAACATTGAAAATGACTATAGAAAGATTCTAGAAGCTACAGTCCTCAGACTGAATTATCTCACTTATAGCAATAACTTTTCCTGTCTCCTTGCAAGGTTTTAAGCACCTGGGTGTTGCCTTTAAACCTCGGAGCTATGTACTTCTGATATGCTTCTACATGTATATGGAAATTCTCCTTTTCAGTCACTGGATTTGGGGAGGTGCAGTTGTGCAGCACTCTACTCAATTAGATATAACAAGTTGCTCTCCGCGGATTCACGGTGGCATGTATTTTCATATTCATCTGTTGTTCATGTGTTGTCACAGTAGTAAACTGTTTTAAAATACTTATTGTAAGATCTTAAATTCTTTGACATTTTTGCCAGTCTTCCCTTCTACTGCTTTCTATTAATGCTAATTACCTAAGTGGGACTTGACATTGAACTTTAATAAAAGAGTGCCTTGGTATAGTTGTCTCGAAAGGAATGAGAATTTGGCATATGATATGAGAAGGTTTAATTGCAGTGTAGATTTTTCAGAATTTTACATAAATCTACTGGTTTCCCTCATTTGAGCTCTAAGCCATGAGTCCTGATGTTATCTGTAGGGAAGTGTCATAGGAGAAGCCAAGAAAAATGATTGGCAATTATTATATTTTAATTCTTGTATCATTGAGCTGGTTATAAGAAAGGAACACTGTGAAAAGAATTACAATGAAATTCCTGTCTATATTTCAGAGACTATATTCATGTTTCTAAAGTTAGGGAAAGTAGGCTGGAGAAAAGGGAACCGTAGAGCAGACAAGGTATTTAGGCATCAGGGAAAGTCCTTGAAAGGAAGGCGTCCCATTCAGGACAACCTCTGTGCTGGTGGTGCTGGTAATGGTGGTGGTGGTGGTGGTGGTGGTGGTGGTGGTGGTGGTGATGGTGTGTGGGTGTGTGTGTTTGTGTGTGTGTGTGTGAGAGAGAGAGACTGAAAGAGAGACAGGGACAGAGACAAAGGGAGTTTCAGAAACAGTGGGAGAGAAAGAGGAAGAGAGATACAGGGAGAGACAGAGAATCTACAGTGATATATTCCTGAGCCAAAAGTAAAAGTGGGAAGAATGGCGTATATCATCTAGGCATAGTAAAGCAGGAGCCCTATGTTTTTTTCCTGATACCAAATGCACAGAAGAGCATCTGAGAGGGGGTACAAAAGATCTAGTTGATGGCCTATGAATACAAAAAGCATCTTTCAGCACTGAAGAGTATAAGGCAGTCACCATATTAAAAAAACAATTTTTAGCAATTTTCTGAGTCTGTGGGTCTTGACACCCTTCAATGATAATATTCTTAAGCTCACTTTCATATATATATATATATATATATATATATATATAAAGTCTTTAGAATACCCAGTCCAGTCCTCAAATTGAACCAGGTTATTTAAAGGATGGAAATTAAAAAAAGAGAGAGAGAGAGAAGAGAAAAGACAAAAATCCGTGTTCAAAAATTTAAAAATTCTACCCAAAATTTTCATAATTGTAATACTACCACTGAAAACACAGAAATATCTGCCCATGCTGAAATGAGGTAAGGGAGATATGTTTGGTGTTCTGTAGTGCCAAGGATTTCTGACCCAAAAGCAGTAATAACATGGATCACCTTATTGTTACCAGGTGTCTCTGTGCTCACATCTTCCTCTAAAAGGTAAACAGATGTGGTGGAGGTGCCATAAGATGGAATAAACTAAGTGTTTAATATTGGTTTAATTACTGAATAAAAGAGCTGCAGAAAAACCTACAGCTGGTGCAAATCTCCTAGTGTCTTATAATGTGTTACTTGAAAAATATTTGAAGACTAGGACTGGCCTAAGGAAACGAGGTCACCCACTTCACCAAGCATGGATTCTGCTGGAGTTTCCAGGAAAGTATAAGGATTCACAGAAGCCTTTTGGAAGACGTTAGAGAAATGAGAAGGTGAGCAACTGACATACAATGAGGGAGCGGGGAAGACAGTGGATAGAGACAGACCAGCACAGTTAATAAGAGCAAACACTCAGGTTCCTGAAATCAAATCCTTACTGGCTTTGTGACTGTGAGCCAGCTACTTTAATCCTCCTTTTTTTCATCTTTCACTGGAATAACGTTAACAATAATAACTACCTCTTATGGGGTTTTTTGTTTGTTTTTGTTTTGTTTTTATTTTAGAGAGGGAGAGTGAGGGGGACAGAAGGGCAAGAGAGAGAGGGAGAGAGAATCTTAAGCAGGCTCCAAGCCCAGCACAGAGCCTGCCTTGGGGTTCGAGCTCATGACCCTGAGATCCTGACCTGAGCCACCCAGCCACCCCTATGTTGTCTTTTAATAAATGGTGAGATAAACATAGGAAGTGTTTAAGGGTTGGTTGACACATAAAAGTGAGAAAGATATTTATTATTAATATAATAGGAATAAAGATCAGACAAATGTTTATTTTTTTACTTTGCAATTTACAAGTAAAAACACCTGGAAAATTAACATAAACTTTCTAATCCTTATTTTCCCAGTTTGTAAATTCTAGGTAATAACATATTATCTGGCTATTAATAGAACAGATTTCCTCAATGCCTGATGTCTAAATTGCAAATTTAGTACATAACTTGAAAATTGCATAAAATCAGAATATCCTGAAACATACCTATTTCTCTTGAAGTTCTCTATACATGTATCCACACATTCAAAATATACTTCTCCCCTTCAGTATTAAGTTGAATGCTTTAAAAAAATATTTTAAAATATTAATATCATTTGTTGAGTGGTTTACTGCATGGTGTCATGCTAAATACAACAACAAAAACATTTTAAAATACTACAGTTACTTATTGTTCTGAGAACGTGTAAATGAATTTATGATCACTTAGATGTGAGAATAATGGGATCCTATTTCCTAAGTATACTGATTATAAATATTTTGGGGGGAAGACTGAGCAAAAAAAAAAAAAAAAAGAATTCTAAAAGGCTTCCATTCATTGAGTCTTCAAGGCAGTTCCTGACTTGCAATAAGAACTCAAGTGTATTTAAAAAAAAAAAAAAATGAATGAGAAAACACACAGTTAAAAATTATCCTTAGTCTGCATTTACTGAAAATATTTCAAAAAGAAATGAGTGATAGATTACTTTTTGAACAATAAAAATCTCATCAAAAAAAGAATTAATTGGCATAGAAATAAGAGGAGTTCATTCCATACCATGTTTGAATTATTTTTGGATTAAACACATTTTAGACAAAATGTGAAACTAGACATAGAAATTGTTTTATTATATTCTCAAACTATAATGTCAAGAATGGATTTCTTGTAGCATATTAGTATTTAACTGTACTAGAAATATGTTATAACTGATTAAAAATATTGGCTCTCTCCACACCAGATAATATTATGTAGAAAATTACTGACAAGGCTGGAGGGCCTGGGTGGCTCAGCTGGTCGAGCATCGCCTCTTGATTTCAGCGCAGGTCATGGTCTCAGGGTCCTGGGATCCAGCTCCTGTCAGTCTCTGCACTCAGCGGGAAGTCTGCCTGAGATTCTCTCTCTCCCTCTCCCCCTCCCTCTATCACACCCTCTCTGTGTCTCTCTCAAAGAAAAAATAAATCTTAAAAGAAATAAAAGAAAATTATTGAAGAGTGGCTTTTATATTTTTATGTTGAATATTCTCTACTAAGTTATTAGAATGCGAAATTATAAGCTATTATTTAATAAAGATACTATTAATGGCTACTTTGCTATTATATATGGTATATGTTAAGGTACTCAATATTATAAATCAATTTTGATGTATATTGGGTATATACATGGTATGTACTTACATGTATTATATGATACAAAATTACCAATTATTGACTCATGCCATTTCACTATACTATCCTTTTTCTTGATCTCATTTCCATCATCTGGCAAGATGCAGTTTCCTCCAGCTTATTTATTAACAAACTAGACACTTAGCTAACAGTCTTCCTTTCCATTTCACATCCTGTCACAACCTTGAGTAATTTTAATGTGCTGATACATGATCCTCTCAATTTTCTACACTCTCAATCCCTTGTTCTCATTTCTAATAAATTATTTTTCCATTTATCTAAGTCACTCATTCCGATGATTTCTTGGGCCTTACTACCAACTATATTTGCTCTATGTCCAAGATTATTAATTCATACATTTCTGTTTCCAGATGGTATGAGAATCCTATTTTGAAAGTCCTTTAATTTCACTGGAAATTTCTGTGCATTGGGTGTTTCACTTTTTCTAAGCGCATCAACAGTCCATTTCTCCCTCATATTATCACCTTCACTCTGTCAACTGGCTTATTTTAAACATGCTCAGAATATATCGTCTTCCCTGCTTTTTTGAAAATAAAAACTCCATAAAATCATGTCATACCTTTCCACATCCTATTTACAAACTATATATTCCAACAAAGTCTGTGCTCTCATCACTCCACCAGAAAAATTTCTGCATTCACCAATGCACTCCTTTATGCTATGTTCAATGAACATTTTTAAACAGCTCATCCTAGGAGACACTTCAACAGAACCAAACACTCCTTGGTTTTTATAACACAACACCACTGAGGCTTACTTCTGGCTCGCTAGCAAATTTTTTCTTTCCTACTCTCTCTTGCAGACCAAAATGATCCTTAAATATTAGAGTTTGTCAGTGCTCAAACTGTATCTTATATCTTCAGGTTTTATCACATTGCCTTCACCTGGTCCAATCGGCATCATTCCCATGGGATGTAAATCCAGTGTGTACAGAATGTTCATGCTGCCTGCTGGGCCACTGTTAATCCAGTTCCTTGCCTCTGACCCAGGAGTCTCCTGTCACCTGCTGGCATCTATGAAAACTGTGGCAGTCTGTGATACTGTGATTTATAATAAGAAATACTATTGGTTTTCATCCCCACTTCTGGTAGGGATCTCCTAAAACCCTTGAAATTTCCTAAGTGATAAAAACAATGAAGGTGTCTTTTGTTATTCAACAAGCCCTTTAAAACCACCAGAGTTGATGTGAATGAGGTGACTTTTGGAAGCCCCTAAGGGTGGGGCTGGTTGCGAGGGGAACCAACCGCAGGCTTAGAAGATTGGCCCTTTCAGCCCCACCCCCCACCTCCCCAAGAGAGGGGGTGGAGGTTCAGCCAGTCCCCATGGTCAATGATTTGATCTATCATGTCTCTGTAATGAAGCCTCCATAAAAAAAAAGGATGAGGTTTGGAGAGCTTCCAGGTTGGTGAGCACGTGCAGATGCTAGGTGATATGCTCTGAGGACATGGGAGCTCCATGCTCCTTCCCCCATAATTTGCCCTATGCATCTGTTGCATTTAGTTGTTCCTGAATTACATCTTTTTATAATACCTGGTAATCTAGTAAGTGAACTGTTTTCCTGAATCCCGTGAGCTGCTCTAGCCAATTAATCTAACCCAAGGAGATGGTGATGGGACACTGATTTATAGCCAATAGGTCAGAACCACAGGTGACAACCTGGACTTGTGATTGGCATCTGAAATTGGGGGGGAGGGTGCAGTCTTGTGTGACTGAGCCCTTAACCTGTGGGAGCTAACTCCACAGAGTGTCAGAATTGAATTGAATTGTCAGAGTCAGCTGGTGTCACAGAATTGCTTGGTATGAGAAAACCCTCACACATCTGGTGACCAGAAATTGAGAAGTAGTGTTGTAGCAGTACTGAGTGCTGAGAAGGCACACAAAGAGTGTTTTTCCTTTACACAGTTGAACATATTTGTTTGTAAGTAGGGTAAAGTCTTGGACGCCTCAGAGGTTTTGACAGGAATACAAGAAACTAATAATTAAAATGACCTCCTGGAATATAAAACCAGAGAATTTGACTTAATCTGTAATTGTTTTAAATATTCTTCAAATCTACATGAACGCACACACACACACAGACACACACACACACACAGACACACAACCATATTAGAACAACAAAATAGTGCTTGATTTTGCAGGTAGAGAGATATAGCTATAGTTAGAAACACCTTTTTTTTTTTTTCACTAGAAATACTGTTGGGGTTTTAGAAACCTAGCCATAAATAAGAAATAAGTTGTATTATATATATAAATACACATATATATTTAATTTGCAAGGAATGTTTACTTTAAATGTTGTCTTGGAATGGAAAGTAATTGATTAAAAAAAGTAGTAGGTAAACAATGTTACTTCCAAAAAATACAGATAAATTTATATAATACTCAGAGGAAAACTTTCCTCTTTCCAACTTACAAATGCAGATTGGCTGAGGGTGCATATTACAAACAATAATTAAGTTACAGTTTTATACAATGAACAAGGAGTAGTATTACATTTATAGAATAGAAAAAAATTTCAAATCAATATTTCCTAGTGTGTATATAGGTTTACAAGAACCTTTATTAGCCAAGCATGTTTTAATTTCCTGATTGGTGGGCAGGCTGGACCTGTGTTGATATGCAGGCCTCTTCGTCTATTTGTAGGCACATTGGGGGGTAACTCACAGAGGCATTCAAGGTTTCCTTTCCTTTTTTTTTTTTTTTTTAAATTCTTTACCCTGTCCTACTATTATGCATGTTATATCAATAAAACATAACATGTTTGGTTAAACTTACATTGATTTTTAAATCAACACTGATTTTGAACAGAGCTATCCTCTCAAGCTTCAACTTAATTTATATTGATTTTTTTGACTTTGTGATGTACAGCAAACTGTATCTTTCCTATTATAGACCAAAATCAAAATGTATTTGAAGTAATAATATGATTTGCAATTTAATTACAAACAATTTTTGATTTCCCAAATTAATTCTTACCATTTATGTAAAATTATATTTTAAACAATTTCAAAATATTTATAAGTATTTTTATTCTATTATGGGCACTGAACTTCTTTAGAAAGGGAGCCTGGCAGTCTGGCATTTAAAAGGAGTATTGGACTAATCAGAAACCCTATAGAGTTCTGTGTTTAAATCAAACTTTATTCAAGGAATAAGTTTTTTAAAAGATATTCTTTTTTTTTATAGGTCCAGTTCATAACGATATTTTTAAAAATAGCACTGAAAATACATCCCATCACCCTTCACACATTTGAAAAACCCAAATCCAGTTGTATAGAGGACTTCAACTTTATTGCTTAACCTACTGGAAGTTACCAATATGAGTAGCTGGGACCAAGAATTTGTTTCAAGTAAAAATACTTATTTAATTATTTTTACAACTCATTTGTATTATTTTACAACTCATTATTTTTACAACTCAACCTTTACAGCTCATTTTACATTATCCATTATTTAAATTATAGTCTATATGTGAGATAATCAGTGTAGAATAGAATGATTAGTTAAATTAAAATAGTGTTTGTCTTCTTTAAGTTTGCAGTTCAGTGGTAGAGATTAATACAAAACAATATTTTATTCTATTAAATGAAACAAAAATACAAAATTGTAAGTCTGATAAGTGCTGAGAAAAAAAAAAAGTTGAATATAATGTAACTAATTTGGTTTAGATCATGGATTTAAACCCAGATAATCAAACTCCAGAGCAACTTTGTATCTCCTATCTTAAGTAGATTTTAATGAGAGAAAGGTTTGATTTCAGGTAGAGGAAAGAACATGGGATGTCATATCACCGTGTGGGAATGTTTTGACATGTATGTGATCACTAGGTCTTTAAAGGAATTGCTTGGAAGAGATCAAAAGTGGATGATGGAAGACGAGTGTGAGGGTTTTTGTTATGTACCAGTTGGACAATGACAGTAGCTTGAGTATCAAAAGTGGTGGCAAGGATGGACTGAACTGAAATAAATGGATGCTGTATGAGAGTGAGTGTGTGGGGTGTGTGTGTGTGCACACACAAGTCTGTGTTTAAAATAACACCAGATACTGCTCAAGTAGATATGGAACATGATAGAGAAATAAAATTTGGAATTTAATTAGTAGGTACATGGTTTGTCTCATTGAATGTTTAACAGTCCTGGTAAGTGAGGTGGAGAAAGAAGATAAGCTTGGAGAGGGATAGTCATGAATTTGTCTTTGGAAATTCTTGGTTTTATTGTTGTTGTTGATTTGGTTTTTGGCGGTGGTGGTGTTTTTTTTGTTTTTTTGTCTTGTTTTGTTTTGTTTTGTGGGGTATCCAAGGAGAGCTATGTGTCCATAATCCTTATTTCAGTATTTGAAATTTAAAGTTCCTTAAAAATCAAATGATGTTTTCATAAATACATAGCAACTCATTTGGCCACAGAATGATCTAAATTTTTAAAAATTAAGCTCACTCAATGTAAATATTTATAAACGTGGGGTTGCTCCATGTACCAGTTGTAATTTCCATAATACCCCGTATGGGTCTATCTAAAATCTGAAAGGTACATAATTTGTATGCTCTCAGAGCCCCCAGTGGTTTCAAACAAGGTGTTAAAATCTATATCGTGTAATAGCTGTGTTCACAGAGATGAAAGCAGGGCTGCAGAAAAAAACTCATGATTTATTTGTCACAGTCAGGGAAGAGTATGAGGGGTAGGAAGGGAACAAGATGTAGTGCTTCAAATAGTAGAAGCCTTATTAGAGAAGAAGCCTATAAAAAGGAAATTGAAGGATGTAGCCAGGGTGGTATGAAGGACATCAGGAGAGTGTAGTGTTATGGAAGACCAGGAAGAAAATATTGCAAGAAGAAAGGAATAGCATATTTTAAAGTTAGGTTGTTAGGGGGGCACCTTGGTGACTCGGTTAAGTGTTGGACTATTAATCTCAGCTCAGGTCTTGATCTCAGGGTGGTGAGTTCAAGTCCCGAGTTGGGCTCCACACTGGGAGTGACAACTACTCAAAAAAAAAAAAAAAAAAAAAGTTGGGATATTAGGTTTTTTTGTTGCATTGTAGGACTTCCTTACATATTTTGGATAACACTTTATCAGATACAGTAGTCCCTACCTTACCTGTAGTTTCTCTTTCTGCAGTTTGCTTACCTGTGGTCAGCCTTGGTCCAGAAGAGGGTGATCCTACTTCTGACAACTAGTAGCCTCAGGCTACATCGCAGTGCCTACATAATTCCCCCCACTTCATCCCATCACATAGGCATTTGCCCTCTCACAGGAAGAAGGTGAGTACAGTACAACAAGATATTTTCAGAAGAGAGACAAAGACTGTATTCACATACTTCATTACAATATATTGCTATAATTTTCTTATCTTATTATTTTTCTTAATCTCTTACTAGGCCTAATTTATAAATTAAGCTTTATCATAGGTAAACATATGTAGGAAAAAACATAGTCTATGTGGGGTTAGGTACTATCCAAGGTTTTAGGCATCCACTGGGGGTCTTGGAACATATCCCCTGTAGATAAGGAGGGGCTACTGTATATGGTTTGCAAATACTTTCTCCCCCATTCAGTTGGTTGGGTTTTTATGCTGTTGTTTCCTCTGTTATGCAGAATGTTTTTAGTCTGATATAATCCTACTTATTTTTGCTTTTGTTACTTGTGCTTTGGTGACACATCCAAGCAATCATTGCTAAGAGAATGCAAAGCCAAGACACTGAAGAATTGCACATTTAAAAAATACTTTACCAATAAAACAGCTTGGGGCACCTGGGTGGCTCAGTCCGTTGAGTGCTCAACTCTTGATTTTGGCTCAGGTCGTGATCTCAGGGTAGTGAGATGGAGCCCCACATTGGGCTTCGGCTGGGCCTGGACCCTGCTTAAGATTCTCTCTTTCCCTTTCCCTCTGACCCTCCTCACCCCACTTGCATGGCTATGTGCTCTCTCTCTCTCAAAAATAAATAAAATAAAATAAAATAAAATAAAATAAAATAAAATAAAAGCAGCTTTTATTTTTAATAGGGAGAAGTAATTGAGAAAAGTAAAGGTGATACCACTTTATTTTAATTTTGTATGTTTCACAGCTATAAAATTAAAATTTAGAGTTCAGTTATATTTGTGGAACTATGTTTTTATGATTTTAAGGTATGGTTTGTATCCCTGGCTGCCATTAGATATTTAAAATTCCATGCTAAATTGACCAAGACTTTTTGGTATCTTCCCGGAAATTGTTATTAATCCAAAGTTTTTCCACCCTTAACCAAGTTAGGGAACTGTCTTCAATCTTCTTTTAAAAGGTTCGTTTGAGGTAAATGGAAATTCTGCTCTGTGAAGACAGGTGTTATGAATCATTCAGACATCACAGGGTTTCTCCTCTGTTTTAGTCTTTGTAACCCTTGATCTCACCATTACGATGCTCCACTCTTTCATATGGGTGTGCCCTAAATGCTTCAAAATAATGTTCTAGACAATGAGGATTTCACTGCTGTAACATATGCAGTTCAGTAGCTTTATCAGGGCAAGAACTGCGAAGTGGCAGATCATACCTAAACAACTGGTTTAGTATCCCTGAAGAACAGGGTGCATAAGGCATAACAGGAAATGATGAAACCTGAACTTACACAGCAAAAGGATGAAGTCAGAAATGATATTTTTTATATGTGAATTAGAATATTACTCTGTTCAGATCATAAAATATTACTGAAGCATCTAATGCATATAAGCTGTTATTTTTCTATTTTATGCAGGTCCTTGATACCAATTTAAATGGTTGTGTTTTTACACCTATAGATACATGGTTTCCACGGCATTGCCTTCCATTCTTCCTTCATTTATAGTAGATAATCAGTAAAAATCCTCCATGATCATTGTAATAAGCAATATTTGCTGTAATATTAATGGCTGAGATAAATTTCAAATCTTCAGTGTAAAACAGTATTTACTTAAGATTTGTCATAGTATAATATGAAAAAATATTTTTGTATTGAATAATTATGTATACTACCATGGATACAAAAAATGTTAAATATTTACTGGAAACATTTTTGAAAGAATTCTTGTAACTTTCTCAGGAGATGGCTATTTGATTGTGAATATGCATGTAATATATAGCAATAAACATGATACATATGTATATGTATTAGTAAATACAAAAATATATAATATATAATATCTGTATTTTATATGTAATATATAATATGTAGTTTAGGACAATTTTGTCATCTTAGTGGGTTATTGCCATTTACTCCATGTTTCTTAAGTGGTTACTGATCTCTGTTACTGAAATTTTCTTTCTTTTTTTTTTTTTTTAAAGATTTTATTTATTTATTTGACAGAGAGAGAGACAGCCAGCGAGAGAGGGAACACAAGCAGGGGGAGTGGGAGAGGAAGAAGCAGGCTCATAGCAGAGGAGCCTGATGTGGGGCTCGATCCCAGAACACCAGGATCACGCCCTGAGCCGAAGGCAGACGCTTAACCGCTGTGCCACCCAGGCACCCCTCTGTTACTGAAATTTTCTAATTCAAATTTTTAACACTACCTGATGAATATTTCTGATATTCTGAATATTTCTGAAGCACACATTTGATCAAACCTTATCCTTGGTTAATACAGTTTAACATTCTCTTGTCTTCCAGTATGAAAAGTAACATTTTTTTTTTCATTCAGTTATTGCCCACCATAACCCAGCTATGGTAACAATTATCTGTCCCTCCCACTTTTCCTATTTACTTGAATAACCACGGACTTCTCTTTATCTTAATTTAATTGATATTTACTTGGTATAACATTTATTTACCCCGAGGAATACCAGGTTTGTGGGACATTCTATATGCTCTGATTGGATTTAGTATTGTAAATTTTTGTTTCCTATATCCGAGTTGGAATCCTTTAAAATTAGTTACTCTGTCTCACTTTATTCCTGGAGACTAGATATTTGCTTGCCCCATAATGAACGCTCGACACGTTCTTACATAATGAATGGTGCTAATCTTATTTATTGTATGTGGTTATTATATACAATAGTTAAAAACAAAAGGTATTACATTAAAAAATTGTCCAATATGCTATACAAGTCAAAAGGTAATTAGAGGAAATATTAAACTAGTATTTTATTTGGCAATGTATAATCAGAAAAAGGCAAAATACATTAATACTTGTAAGTATTTTATGTATTAGAGGCAAGTTTAATTTATTTATTCACATTTTTTTCATGATGTAATGAAAAAGTACAGATCTTTTTACTTTGACTAGTACACCGTGACAATCTGCCAAAAATACTGTTTTTTTCTTAGTAGATCTAAGACATGACGGTTTACACCTTACTTGAGAAAATGCTTGTGTGTTGTGTCAATTTGTTAAAGAAAACAGAACCACTCTAAGTATTATGGAAAGACGAAATTTAATACAGAGGCTAAGAGGCTTACTAACTCGATGGAAGAGCAGGGTGAGCAAAGGTAAAAATAAAATTGTTTTAGAGCAGATTTCAGCGTTCTGTGGTACCAGATAGTGCATTTTGTAGTGGGAAATCTCAGAAACTGTTGAGAAAACCACTTCTGCCACTTGCTGAATCCCATATGCCTGTTTACCATTGCCTTATGAATGATAGAAGCTTTCTTTCCTTTTTTAAATTACATTGTGTGAGTACTTCTCATTGGTAAATCTAACTCAGAAACCCAGCAGCAATGATCCTAATAACCTTAGTCTCTTTTTGTTTTTGTTTTCCAGTACATTCTTCTATACACTAAAGAACATAGAAGAGAGGGATCAGTGTTACATACTAAAGACAGTCTGAGATAGTCAACCCCTTTGGATACTCAGTATCTCTTCGCATTAAATTTCCAGCAACATTATTGCAACTGCAGCTTTTCTGACTAAAATGATCCAACAATCCATTGAACAAAAAAGATGGGCTCTTCCTTTTCCTACGAAAAAGATCCAATTCCCATAATCTCTTTATCCACCGTGTGCTAATGTTTATTTCTCCTCCAGTGCATACAGAATCCCTATTTTATATTTTAGAACCTAATGATTAGTTCATGTATATCTTGTCACTTGATATTCTGTAATTTAATGCAAAGTACCTCATATGAAACACTAGGAAAAGAAAACAAGAAAACAAGAAAGCTTATATATACAAACATACTCATAAAGGAAAAACAAAGAAACATTGTATTCTTTCTCTTTCTCCTCTTCTTTTTCCTTTTTGTCCCCATAAGATATGCCCTTTGCCCTCAGCCAGTACCAGTGAGTCACCTGGTTTCTTACATGGTGAAGAGACCCAAACCGTCATTCTTGAAAAGCATGAATCATTAATACTGAGGCTAGTATGTGTTGCACTATTTATCTTTTTATATTAGGCATGGAAGAACTAAAAGATATCAGAGGGAATCACCTAGATCCCAGACATACTGCATTTTATCTCATTGTGCAAAAGCAACTCCATTTGTCCCGGGTGATCGGAGTAAGTCGCCCCCGCTGTAGAGCACACTCCTTTGCCTGTTAGTTAAACAGCACAAGCAGCTTATACAAAGGGCCAGATAGCAGTCTTAATATCCAGGTAATGTTATATTTATATTTTTTATAAATATAATACTGTTATAAATCATTGCCATATTTCAGTGAAATCATTTTTCTTTAAGAACTAATGTCTCTAAATCAGTAGAGTCCAAAATTTCAGGGAAAGGAGACAAAAAAAAAAATTAGCAAGTGTTTTATTATATTTGACAGGAAAATATCCCTTTAACTAAACTCTACTTGTTTCTAGTTTAAGAAATATAAATATACTGTTCTTTAATTCAAAGCATAAATTGCATGGATACATTCTCCCAGCCAGTGGATCACTACGTCTTCAACCGGCCATTTCACAGTTCTATGCACTACTGGGTTAAACACATATGGTTAAGGTTACGAATCCCACAGATGTGAGACCATTTCCTCATCACTCTTTTCTTGTAAAAGGATCACATGGTCAGAAGTATATCTCGAGATAACTAGTGATGAACACGATGTATAGTTATTCCATGAATAGTGATGCTGGCTAAAGCACCATGGGCAGTGAAGGGAAATCCATTTCCAAAATGAATGTTGATTCCAAGACAGAGAAAGCACTGCCTTTGTCATAGCATAAGAAATCTAATGTAGTCACTCTGCGTTCAGGTGACTAGCTTTTGTTGTTGGTATGTGTTACACTCAACAAAGGCAATAATCAGATCAGCCTTTGAAGGATGTTGAAGTCATGCATGACTCTCATCTCAGCTACCATGCTTATATTTTTCATAGACACATTTAGCATGTTCTAGGGTGGAGCTCTGATACTGATTGCAACTACCACAAAACAAAAACACACAAGTAAGCAAACAAACCTTTGAAATATTTGTCCTCAGTTTAGTTATCCATATGGCGTAACAAATAGAATGAAAACAAAGAGTCTTATTATATAGTGACAGATCATTTGTTATATTACTGCCAATGATCTGTTTGAATACAATTAAATACCTACCTACTCTATAGCTCTAATGTTGGGAAAACAAGCATGTCTTGGCTACTAATGGCTGTTCTTATCAAGACATTAAAAGGAAGAGGCAGACATTAGATGGTTTCAATCAGAAGTAATAAGAAAAGAGATGAGTCAACAAATTGAAGCGTTTCAGTGTTGGAAAATTCTCCTAGATCATGAAGAAGAGAACATAAAATCAAAATAAAAACAAAACAGAAACACAAGCGAATGAAAAACTGAGCGACAAGGACTTATTAAAACTCAACCCTGTGGCAAAGATAAGATTGTTAGGCTAGTTTACATTTTAGGGTAGTTTCCATTTTAATTTCCCATATAAATGCATTAAGGTAGAACATACCTTATCCATAGAGGAAAATAAATTTAATGAAAATCAAATCTGGATGCTCTGGAAGCTCATTCCCTTCCTCCATTTGGTGGCTTAACAGAGACTGAGCCAGTGTGCAGAGAAGCAAAGACATTTTCCTAATGTTAGCATTCCTAGCTGGCAAAGTGCTACCCAGGGCCATCACTATGCAGATTTCATTACTTGGAGAGACTATGTATGCCTTTTGTGTGGTCTGTCTCCTTTTAGACTAATACAGGTATTAGCCTAAAATATATAATATTTTATATTCCACATATATATATGGGTTGTGATATAGGGATGGGATTCATTATCTCCATTGGATGTTCCTGGTAGCAAGTCCAGCCTACCAGCTGAGCAAGTACCCTTTTCTGGAACCTTGAACATGGTGCACATCGATTATCTAGGCATACCCTGTCTGTGGAATAATGAGAGTTTGGGCACCCATTGGTCTCTAACTCTGTTGCTTATAATTATTTCCCCAATATCTGCATTATAGGGTGCTAGTGATGTGAGTGCATGACCTACTGCACAATGGGGAAAACAATTCATCAGTTCTGTACAAATGAAATAATCATTCCATACTTCCCTCTTCAAGATGTAGTCCTTTTCATTCTATTAATTTCTCTGTTGCTTTCCTCAGCTAGCTTCTGTGCATACTACAGACTCAGCAGCTGTATCAAAAAATAAGGAGCTGGTGATTTCCCTCAATCCAATTTGATGAATTCCCTAACAATTAACTAAATTAATGTACAAATATACACATACATTACAGGATACTTACATATCTTTATTATAGGAGACATGATTTAATTCCAGATGGATGGTTTACAATCTAGGTTATGGTACTTTATGTAAACTGTGCAACTAGCTCATATTTCCTTCATTTTCATATTGGCTTATGGGATTCCCTTTATTGGATCAATAACCTTAGCTAGTATGTGTTCAAAATTCTAGTAATTATAGTTAATATTAGAATTTATAGGTTATATCAGACACTAGAAGACACTGTGTCTTTTTGTTTATAATTTTGAGCCCTATAATGATGTCTAGAATAGAATGAACACAAGTAAAATTAATAACTGAATGAATAAAATTGTATGTATTACCTTTAAAATTTGTTTCCATTCAAGACTTGAAACAAACAAATCAAATGATATGTTAATAGAGGACTAAGATAATTCAAAGTAATAGTAACTATTTTAAGCTTAGTGTATTTTATGAACTTGAAAATATGTCCAAATGACAGGATATCAAAAGTTTCATTTAAGGAAAAACATTTGTATAGAAAAGAGAAGGAAAAAAAATGATCAGTGGTATCATACTTATTTCTAAGCTTTAAATTTTGATTGACTCAAAATAGCACTGTCTGAGAAAGTTTCAAAGAAAGAGATAGCATTACATCAACCAAGCAGCATAAACTGTATATGAGCTTGAAAATATACAGTAGAGGAACCTGAATTAAAGTATTTTTTCTGTCACTTATTAATGTGTGTGACCTTGGGCAAACTGGTTAATCTCATGAAGAATCACTTCTCACATCTGTATTAAAGAGATTTCAAGGTGCAAGTCCTTTCTCACAAGATTATTGAGAAGATTTAAATCATGCATGTTGAACTGCTAGCACATTGTATAACATGTAGTTTAATAAGTATCAGTTATAATTATTCTTATAAAAACCCTCTAAGAATAACATTCTCTGATAAATACACTATATGTATAATACACTATATATGTATAAATACACTAAATTTGATTCATGCATCAGTAGATGACATCACTGAGCTCCCCCCACCCCATCATCTTACTGAAAAGGGAATTTTTCAAGTAATTGTGAATTTCTACTTTTACTTTTCTCAAAAAACTAGTAGTGGTATAAACATCGATTAGTTTGATGTGCTTTAAAAAAACTGCAGTAAAGACTGGTTGAAGAAAGCATTTTACAAAATGTAAAATCAGGTCTGTACACAGAAAGTGCTGAAAAACTGAACATGAACTTGGCACAGAGAAGAGTACCTAATGGTTGAATGATCAGTCACCAAAATGAAAGGAGAAATTTTTTTTAAATGTGTAAAATGTAACAGTTTCTTTACAAATTACAATGGAAAAAGTTAAATATAAAATTTATATATAATGAATCATCCAAATGCACTTGCTACCCACACAGCCGCACACGGATACTTTTGGAAATTTTATCATAATTATAAAAGAACTATGCGTACAAAATGTGTTGAAGGAGAAAACTATACTTAAGTATTTGTTCTTACTTAGTGTTTATTTTCTCTGATTTTTATCTTTTCATATTTGAAAGGCTGGTGGTTTACAGGCTAATTAATTATAGACACCGTAATATAAAGACATTACTAGATAATGTGAAAATTACTATAAATATTTGTATGCCTGTAGATTTGATTCATGCATCAGAAATTCATTGACTATGCTACAAAAACTATAAATATTTCTCTCACTAGACAGTTCTATGAAAAGCAATAAATTAATTTCCACTGTTCACCAACAAATCAATAAAAATGTTTGTGAATGAAAAGATAAGTGCGGTTTATCTTCATAAAATAATGCTTGCGTGAGTTAACCTGGTGTGTGATGGTCCTCCAATGCCAGTCAAATTTCCTGCTGAGTTTCACTACAATCAACATTATTTCAGCTGCTTCTTTTATTTATTTATTTTTTTGAGAGAGAGAGGATGTGTGGGTGGAAGCTGGGGAAGTGGCAGAGGGAGAGGGAGAGAGGGAGAGGGAGAGACAGAGACAGAGACAGAGAGACAGAGAGAGAATCTTAAGCAGCTCCAAATCCAGCATGGAGCCCAAGGCAAAGCTGGATCTCCTGACCAAAGCCAAAATCGAGTTGCTGCTTAAGCGACTGAGCCACTCAGGAACCCCTATTCTAGATTTTTAATCAAAAATGATTTTTCCCCAAGTTCAGGAATCATTAGTGCATTCTGAAACTGTATTATGTAAGCTTAACAAAGCATTGGTACATAAAAGTTGCAAAACGTCCTCTGATGCAATATTTTATATATTGTTTACATTTAATTGCATAGACATTAGCTTTTCCTATGGGTTGAACAGGGAAGTATTGAAATGACCCAGAATGCTACAGAAATCACATTATATAAATTTAAATTAGAGAATGTTCTTATGTACATGGCACCCAAACCCAGCTGGTAAAATGAAAATCAACATGCTTGATTGATCCTATTTGCCAGAAATTATTGTTTTCTCCACTTATAATACATTTATATTCACATTTAGTCCAAATCCTGAATTTTCGACGTTTATTATGTGTTTCTGTTATGTGATTATTTTTGTTTTGATTTCCTCCCCTTAGAGATTCATATCTGTTCAACCATTGAGAAGCTTAGTTTACTTATTTGTATGTTTGTTTAATTTTTATTATTTAAATTCAATTAATTAACAAATAGGGTATTGTTAGTTTCAGAGGTAGAGTTCAGTGATTCACTGGTCTTATATAGCACCCAGTGCTCATATCATGTGCCCTCAGTTTAAATGATTTCAGGTGAATAAACAAGTGAATAAATAAATAGGTCTCAAAAGGTTTACAAAATTTAAAATAACAAAAATAAGTAGGAAATGATTAAATATTTGTTATACATAATACACTTAGGTATTCAACAAATACATGTAGCAGGAGTACTTTAAATTAGGTGCTGGGCTTGAAAAATAAATATGTAAAAAATTTTAATAGTAATACACATAGAGTTAAAAAAAGATGGAAAGTTCAATGAATACATTATCATGTAGGATACTCAGAATGATAAAAGAGGAATGGACAAAATGTTAGCGTAAATGATGGTGGCATTTCAAAGACAGAAAATATATGGAAGATCATGACAAGCAAAAGGAACAATGCATAAAAACATCATTTACGTTAGACATTGTTTGCCAAAATCTCCAAAACCCAAGGATTCAGTTAAATACGTTGAGTTAATCCTGTAAAATCTAATGCTCTTCTGGCAAATAAAAATAGTTTAGTTTTGTTTTAATATGGAAGAATATTTATAAATTTTAATTGCTGGTATGCTTTGCGGGGAGCTACCTAACTACATAAGACCATGTTTAGAGAAGGAGATAGTATTACGGAGTTCCAAAATTCCCAGCCAGATAGACTTACGGTTCTCCATATGGCATCAGACATTGGCTGGGAGGCTTAAAAAGAGCGACAGCAAATTATAATCCTAAACACTATGAATTATAAATTTACCAGGTGTAATAGAGGAAATTTTGGCAACATAGGAGAAGTCAGAATTCATGATTTTATCTTACTAATCACAGTTAATAAGCTTTCTTATGCAACACTCCACCGCAGTAGCATGAAAAGGAAAACCTTCTATTTGGATGTATAGCTTATTGGATGTATTCATAATGGGCGACTGACCACTGAGCTGGCCTTAACCCTCCCCTCAGCTTCACTAAATTTTAGACACATTTCTTCCTGACTCTAGGCCTTTGACCTCTTCTTCTTAGGGCATTTGTTCTAGAAAACTTGGCAACTGCAAATTCTTTCCATGACCCTTTGAAATGTAAATCTTCTCCTAGGCTCTTTGTCAGGAACCTGGGATCCATCCCTTTGAAATGTAATCATCAAGAAAGATCACACCACTATCTCCCAGTCTGTGTGGGAGGGTGGAAACCCAACTTCATTAAGCACCAATTAGCAGAAACCGATAGCCTAATCACACTGACCAACCTCCCCTTCGTGTCCTCTAGGGTAACGCTCCCACCAGCTCCCACCAGCATTGAACAATCCCTTGCCTTTTTTTTTTTTTTTTTTTTTGGATGAACTCCAGTGCAATCTCACTTCCCTATCGGGATAGTCTTTTTTTTATCCACAGCTTCAGTTAAGGTAGGACTGACAAATAAACATTGCATGCAACGAGGCTCTATGACCCGATTCTTTTGTTTGCTCGTGCTTCTCTTCCCCAGGTGTACTTTTTCTGATTCTCGTGCATGCTGTAGAGGATTAAGGGACATGGCAACTCAGGATGAGTAACAAAATGTTTCACATCTCTTGTTCATTTTTTTACGTTTAGGCATTTGATCTATTTAGAATTAATCCTGCTGTACCATGTGCGGTGCTCTTTGAACCTGACTTATTTACATGGCTCCTTCATTGTCCATAAATCATTTGCTGTCTGTTCTATTTTATGACCTGTGATGCCACTGATTTCATATATTGATTTCATCCATGTCTTTGCATCTATTTTTGGATGTTATATTTGCTCTGCTGCTAAATAGGGCATTCATGTTACTAGAGTGACATGGTTTAATTATTGGTATTTTATCACACATCTCAGTATCTGGAAAATATTTTCCTTTTCATCATATTTTGTGGTTGGTTTCCCTGGATACACCTATTTGTTAAACTGATCATACAAATTTTAGATTCATACTTTTAGTTCGAGGGAAAATTAACATAATTCTATATTGACTATTGACTACAGTCACGTTAAATTTAAAATTTAACTTAAGGTGATTTGGCAGTTTTATGATTTTTAGTCTTCCTTGCCATCTGTTTTTGCATTGTTCGAGTCTTATTTGAATGTGCTAATTCTTTAGGAATGTTTGAAAATTTGCTGCATGTAGTTACTGCATGTTCTTGCATAATTTACTCATAGATATTTGATCTTCCTTACTGCTGAAGAAAATTAATCTTTTTATTTCATTCTTTAAAAGATTTTTTGTATATGTGTCAGGTAGTGATTATTGTAACATAATTTTTGTGAGCAATGGGTTATAGAGTTCTATCATCTGTATGGATTTCTTTTTTTGGTTTATTTTCATGGGTTTTCCATGCACCAGTAATTACATTTTTTTCTTCAACAAATATTGATTGATTTTTTAATATGTGCTAGATGCTTATAGCATACCAATAAATTCAATCAGATTCCACTCTTCATGGATCATATTTCAGTAATGCAATTTAATATGTAAAATATGTTATATGTATTTTAAATAAACACAAATATGCATTGACTATGAAAAGACATAGGAATAAAAAATAAAAAGCAGTTATTCTTGGGAAAGGAAGGAGGATGTGGGAGAAAGGAAAACTACATACAGATGTATTTGCTTATAATATTTAATATTATATTTTATTCCTTGCAATATTGGTATTTGGATATTATTTTTTTCCTGTACACTCAAAGTGTGATCTCTTTGCCATACTGCCCAAGCATTAGAAAGATTGGTATCAGAAAGAAGAATTAAATAATATTGCACAAGGTTATTTTAGAATAGGATTAATTGGGGCACCTGGGTAGCTCAGTTGGTTAAGCGTCTGCTTTAAGCTCAGGTCATGATCTCAGGATCCTGGCATGGAGCCCCATGTCCAGCTCCCTGCTCAGCGGGGAGCCTGCTTCTCCCTCTCCCTCTGCTCATGCTCTCTCTCACTAACTCTGTCTCTCAAATAAATAAAGAAAATCTTTAAAAAAAGAAAGGACTAATTATAGGATAGACCTTTTATAATAACTAATGAAGAAGTTTTTTTTTTTTTTTCCAGCACTTCTCAACATTGTGGGTGAACTTATCTTTTCACATTAAAACTGGGTGGGTAACATTAATTCTCTGTTCATTCTAAATTGAAATGAATGGAAAGACTACATACAGATTTTGACCTTCAAATGGAAATTGAATTCATTTATACTTCTACATCTATGATACCTGTTAAGTTTTATTCACATCCTTACTGGTTTAGAAAAGGAAATGGGCTCTGTTGGTTAATTAATGAACTGTTCAAATGCCACCTCGTTATTTTTAAATATTGAGGCAGCTTCTATAAACATTGTATTTGGAAGCTATGCCATAGTCACATACATGACAATATCAGGTCAATTATTCTTCCTTTCATTCAACAAATCCCTCTTGAGCTTTAAAGCTAATAAAGTTTTGAATTTCAGAAGAAATTAGTTACATATACATATCTATAAAACATTTCTAACATATTATTTTAATTTTGACACTTACTTCATTCCAAATAGGTGAAAAAAAAGCTGATTTAAATTATTTTCTTAGCAAATGCTATAAAAACATTGAATCAAAGTAGTTCTTTCCTTTAATGAATAAAAGTAAATCTATATATTAAAATACAATTACTACATATTTATTCAAATTTGAACTCTGTGCAATTAAGCACAAACTTATTTGATTTACATGAAATATATTTTATTTGCATATTACATTTCTATATGGTTTTAACAGCTTTTGGAAGATGTAACTTATTAGAAAAATTATAAACATGTGTTCAACTTATTTTTAATTGAAAGTATTACATATATTTTATTGGTCTACGTCAAATAATTTGATACCCAGGCAAATATTTTCATTCCCTATTTGTGTAGCTTTTCCACAAAAATGCAAATTCTTTATATAGTAGTATATTTTTGAAATATAGCATTTACTGCCTCATCACAAACAGAAGGAAGAATATTATAATAATAAGCACTCCCTCATGTAAAGTAAAATTCCCATACAGAATTTAAGCCAGAATGCGATTTAAACAGATATTTGATGAGCAAGTCAGGATCCCAAGGCCCTGGTTTATTTTTCTAGCCACATGCTGCAGTTGAGGTTCTGATGTTCACATGCAAAGTGCACACTCCATGCCATAAGGCCTGGGTTTGGCTAGAACACATGATAGCCATAAAGCCCTTTTTATGAGTATACAACTGGCACAAAGTGTGTACTTAAAAAGAGCGAGTGGTCTCCATTTAGTGGCTCTCCTCTGTGCCCAGACCATACTCTCTGCTTTCTAAATGTTAATTCTTTCATCAAGAAGAAAAGCAAGATGAGATAATAGAAAGACTACTGATGGAAAGAGAGAACACTTCCCCTGACACGTGTGTGTGTGTGTGTGTGTGTGTGTGTGTGTGCATGTGTGCACCTTCCTCCCAATAACTTACCCTGGTTACATGGTTGGAAACCCATTTTCTCCTCTGGTTAGAATGACAGAGCCAATGACAGACGGAGCGGCCTCTTTCTGCAGGACAAAATTCCTCCACAACTTGCTCCTTCTAGTTTTTAACCTAATGGATTCTTTATATTTATTTTCCTAACCCACGTCAATTCACTTAGGAATAATAAGCTTGAAAATTCAACTCCACAGAGTTCTTTTATTAGTGAATTCCCCAGAGATTCTGAAATGAGTCACACTATTCCCTTAATTCATTGTACAGTAGTCAAAAAGTCATCCATGTTCTCCAACGAAAATTACTAGAGTGGTGTACTAATCAGACATGACCGTAGCCAAAATTTTTATTTCCCATGGCCCAAATTAAAATATTTGCCTCTACTCTAAGAATTTTGGTAACGTGAGCTTAATTTGGAAAAAAAAAAATCCTTGGTTCTATGCAGAAATTAAGTTACACAAAAAATAGCACCGGGCAGAGGAAGAAGCTGAGCTGGGAGGCAGACTCGGTGTGGCCTCGGCCATTCTTGTCTGAAGTTCTCAAATCAGTATTGCCCATCACAGCTGTTCCACACTCAGGCTAAACTGCTCAGCTTTACACCATATCTTTCTCAGTCACTCTGTGTCTGTTGTCCTAGAAATAATGTGACACGGAGCGAGGCTCTGCACTCAGATACCTTCTGAGGATCGGAGGGCTGGAAGCTGCCTGCTGAATGCAATCGCTCAGGTGGGCAGCACGTTTTCCCTTGTAGGAGCATCAGTCAGAAACACTGCCTGTATCCTTCGGTCCCTTGGACATACTTTCCCATATGTGTTGCGTTAATGCAGTAAATCTTCCAGGATTCCCTGGGCTTCTCTTCCTGAAGGCAAACTTAGAAGTGGGAGACTAATGGGACCAACCGAACTCCTGCTGTAGATCTCGAGGACAATGGACATTGATCCCTCCTCCTCTGCTATCTATCTTCCATCCTCCTCGCCTCTGCTCGTCTTGGTGGTTTACCTAGTGGTATGACCCAAACGTATATGCACATGGCCTGAGCCTCTGGCACCTGTGCTCTTCTCAAGCTGGGTTTGCTCTCTGTGTTCTTTCATAAGTCACGATTAGTCAAGCAAGTCCAAGGATCAATTCCAGTAGATCATCTGAGTTTCACATGGATTCTTCCCTGCCCCCAATATTATATGTAACAGGAGCCTTGCCATCTACTGATGATGAGGGCAAATTATTCCTTGCAATATATTCGTACTTCTTCCTTCCTGTAGTTCCCTGCCATCAAAGCGCAAAGTGTCCAGGGGTCAGCTGTAGCTTATAATTCAGTGAGTCTCTTGACATTTCTCTCTAGCAGAAGAACCTATAACCTTGCAGATCCCAAAGTTGTACAAACAGAAAATCCTCCAGTGATTTACTGGAAGTGGTTACAAGTGCAGCCATTCCTGCTTCTGCCCTTTGGTTCCCAGAACCATATATACCTGCTGTTTGGGATACAACATCGTCTAGCAATCCTTGGTTTATTACATAAACTGCATCCTGGAGAACAGCGGCATATCCTAGCTGAGTACTGGCTCCGACCTGGAATTTTTCTGTGCCTCCCAGAGCCAATTCAGCACTCTAAGAGTCTATCAGCTTCTAGATGGTGTGGATGTTATTCATTTAGTAGGTTTCAGCCATAAGCCACTCTCATGTCCGGTTGCCTGGTAGTGAGTCCACTGATCTGATTATGCAGTACCCCATGCTAGTAGGGTAAATAAGCACTAATTCCTAATATGGTGGTGTAGGTTGAAGTTCTGTAGTCAGGAAAGGCAAACTGATGTCCAGAATATATGTCTGTTTCTGTAAGAACAATTTTTTGGCCCTTTTAGAGTACAAGCTGACCAATATAGTCAATTTGCCATGAAGTGGCTATTGATCTCTTTAAGCCCGTGTTACCATATCATGGGCTCAGTATTCTCTATTGTTGGCAGATAGACAATTAGTAATAATAGTAGTTACATCACTTAGTCCACACTGTTTTGCCAATGAGTAGTTTCTATCTCTGGATGTTAATAAGTAGTACAAATGATTTACCTCATGCACGTCCCACATGTCCTTCTATAAGCCCCTACCCAAGACTTGTCCAATATTCTACTCATTCATCGTTAAGAACACGGAGAAACTGGCCAGACCATTATCCACTGGCCATCAATCTATGTGTATCCTAATTTCAGGTCACTTCTCTTCCATACAAAAATGGATGAATAGGTACCTTGACTGGAATTTTGTCCCTGGGCAGTTTTTTCACTAACCACTATCTTTCAATGCCACTCCTTTATTTTTGCCTTTACCCAGAAACTGAGATGACCCATCAGTAACAGAAGGTTTTCCCTACTCCTTCAGATGGTTGTATAGGACGACCCACACAAAAATAGTCATGAGCTGAGAGAGGGCCACTAGTAAAACAGTGGGAGGTAAAATGGGGGTATGAACTACAAGCTCATTTCTAGATGTGGAATATGCTGCCTCCATACCTGAAGAGGCCCACATTTATTGTGCTTCCTCAGATATGGTAAGAGTGGTTAAGATGCAGGGACGCCTGGGTGGTGCAGTCGTTAAGCGTCTGCCTTTGGCTCAGGGCGTGATCCCGGCGTTATGGGATCGAGCCCCACATCGGGCTCCTCCGCTATAAGCCTGCTTCTTCCTCTCCCACCCCCCCTGCTTGTGTTCCCTCTCTCGCTGGCTGTCTCTATCTTTGTCAAATAAATAAATAAAATCTTTTAAAAAAAAAAGATGCAATATTTAACATTGACTTTGGAGAGGAAGTCATGGCAAAAGCTATACTCTTGATGCATAAAAATTAAAGAAAAATCTTCACAGGCTTTATCTATTACCTTCCAGAACATATGTGATACATGAAGGCCTCCAACATGGTAGCCACTTCTTGCTTATTTCACCCAACCAACATAATGTGATAGATGTAACAGATCAGTATTATAATCTGTGATATGCCCAAATGGCATTAATATAAATCAAGGGCCAGGAAATATTTTCTGTAAATGATTAGTTAGTAGACATTTTAGGTTTTGCAGGCTATATACAGTCTCTGTCATTTCCTCTTCATCTTCTTGTTTCTTCTCCCACCCCAATTCTTCTCCAACCTCTAAAATTATAAAATATGTTTAGCTCTGAGTCCCTACAGAAACAGGCCACAGGTCATATTACCTAATGACCATAGTTTGACAAGCCCTGATATTGATATACATGTATATTGTTGTCCATCATGTGAGCCTGAATTGTTTCAGGATGGGATAGGAAATAATATTTTCACCAGATTGATGATTGCATACCATATACCCGAGGCCACATTAATTTGCTCTACTAAAAATACTGCATCTGGCATAGAAACTACCAGTAAGGCTACTTCATGTTTATAGTAACTTACAGTCACCCTCCAGCATCCATTCATTTTCTCGGGTATCAGACTAGTGGATTAATTAGAACTATGATGTGAATCCCAACGCATCTATCCTTTAGATCCTTAAGGAAGGCATTCATCTCAACATCCCCATCCTCCAACCCCCCACACCCTGAAGTAATGTGTCATTATTTTTGATTCAGTATGTTGGCTGGTGGGAAGGTGGTTTCAGAGGCTTCTACTTGACCTTCCCCACTGATATTGCTCTTACTCCACAGACCGAGCTTGAATGTGGAGGTTGCATCAACTGTAACGTATTGCAATCCCTTCTGATTGGCACATACAATACTTGAGTGAGGCCTCTACTACCTGGCCTCTATATGCTTGCACTTGAAGATGATGGAATTCAAGTTTCTCACTGCTACGGTGGGAGGTTACAGATAGACTGGAAGGATGGGTTAGAGCTGGAGACTTCAATATCTATACATGTTTTGCTTAATATAAAGATAGATATATAAAAAAAATTAGCTATGTGTATTTAGGCTGTTTAGTACACACACACACACACACACACACACACACACACTTGTCAAGGGGACATAGCAACTAAATGAAAAAGCTCTCAAATAACCAGATCTGGAAAAATTTCAGCAACAAACTAAAGTCCTATTGGATTATAACTCAATTTATAAAATTAATATCTTCAAGTAATACTGACAAAAATACAAGATATAATAAATAAATGGGGAGAAGAGACACATCTCAGATGCAGAAGAATATTCCCTAATTAATATAAATCCTTGAGGGTGAAGTGTTATTCCCCATTCCTTAAGTGTGGGATGCACATATTGACTTCTTTTTAAACAGTAAAGTATTAAAGGAAAGAAAACAAGTAAATTTACGGTGGAGAAAACTAAAAAAGGAAATGTTAGCGGATGAGGAAGCTTAACATCAATACTGATAAGTCACATTGATAATATGTACCCTATGACAAGACATGTGACAAGAGTGGCACTTTATCTCTGGGGTATTCTTCCTAAATGCTCATAATCTCAGTCTAATCTTAAGAGGAAAAAACAGCAGACAAACCTCAATTGTGGGACATTCTACAAAATATCTCACCAGTACTCCTCTAACCCGTCAAGAGAGTCAACTGTCAAACTGTCAGAGAGACTGAGAAACTCACAGCCAAGAGTAGCCTAAAGAGACATGACTAGTAAAATATAATGTGGTGAACTGGATGGGATCCCAGCAGAATAAGCGGGCATTACCCGAAAACTAAGGAAATCTGAAGAGAGTATATACTTAGCTAATAACGCATCAATGTTAGTTCATTAGTTCTGACATATGGACCATACTAATGTAAGACGTTAACAATATGGCTGAGTGTGGGGTATATGTGAAATCCTTATACATCTGTAGTATTTTTGTAGGCTTAAAATTATTCTACTTTTTAAGTTTATAAAAACATAGATCACATCCTTTGAATGTTTACTCTGTGTCAGCCCCTTTAAAATTCAATTCTATAAAATGTGGTTAATAAGAGCTACCTAATGAAGTTCTCGTGAGCTAATGTTATTGTAAGTTAATGACCAATGTACATAAAGGGCCTAGTCTAGACCCTGGGATATGGGAGGAACCCAATAAAAAATGAATGGATTTTCACTAATTAAATCACTGAGATGTCACAAGGACATTTACTTGCTAATATTGCTATACCATTTATTGACCATCAAAGAGAAAATAGTTGCCAAAGGATTGCCTAAGATACAATATCAAGGTTGAGAAAGAAAGGACCCAATTTATAGCATTCCCCTGGCAGAATTTTCTGACCCTTAGGAAAATTAAAATATTTTGTTCACTTACCATGATGAGCACTGACTAATATACAGAACTGTTGAATCATCATATTCTACATCTGAAACTAATAGAACACTGTATGTTAACTATACTTGAATTAAAATAAAAAGCTTAATAGGGGCACGTGGGTGGTTCAGTCAGTTAATTGGCCAACTCTTGATTTCAGCTCAGGTCATGATCTCAGTGTCCTGGGATCAACCCCTGAGTCTGCTTGAGGATTCTCAATCTCCCTCTCCCCTTGTCCTTCTCCCAAATCACTCTCTCTCTCCCCCTCTCAAATAAATAAACGTTTTTTTTAAAAGATTTTATTTATTTATTTGACAGAGATAGAGACAGCCAGCGAGAGAGGGAACACAAGCAGGGGGAGTGGGAGAGGAAGAAGCAGGCTCATAGCAGAGGAGCCTGATGCGGGGCTCGATCCCATAATGCCGGGATCACGCCCTGAGCCGAAGGCAGACGCTTAACCGCTGTGCCACCCAGGCACCCCAAATAAATAAACGTTTTAAAAGAACTTAATAAAATTTAAAATACATAAATTAAGTATTTTATTCCAAATTACTAAAACCAAGAAACCAAATAAATCTTGTGTACCTATAGAGATTATTTCAACTGGTGGGACTTCATGTGGTGTTATTGGGAAGAGACCAGGCATTTCCATTTCTGTGGGAACAGTAACTTCCAACTTCCGGATTTTGAACCCCTACTATCAATATTCTTTTAAATCTCTCTTCCTTTAGATAGTGTAGATTTCTGAAGCAAGGAATTTTCTAATCTCATACTTGGGGTATGTAAATTTGACTACCATGAATAAGGAATAAAATATTGGAAGGGATTTGGGAGTTCTATCCTTCAGTAAATCAACTGTCACTTACTTCTAAGTTTTCATTAATATCTCTGTCAACCTCAGCTGCAACTGGTAACTCCTTGAGTTAGACGAACTACCAGAAATTGGAAAAGGAAGTGCAAGTCCAAATGCTGAATTCTCCCTAATGCCCTGCAGCCCTGCCTTCAGCCAGCACTTCCATAATAGAACAAAGTTTACATTTTTCTTATAAAGAATTTCAATAAGTCCTCTTGTTTTCAGTGACAAAAGAGATCCCAGATTTAGAGAGATTTGATTACTTCAATTTTTTAGATTTTTCTAGGATTTTTCAATAGCAGTGGCTCTGGTAACTGTTTCCTACTCTCCTGCAGGCATTTGAATTTCAGCTTTCTTTTTTCCTATTAACTCAGGTATGATGACTTCTTTATCCACTCCCTGCCTAACAAATCGTTTGACACCTTTCTTTGCCTTCTCTCTCTCATTCTCTTTATGGGTTTATGTCTTTTTCAGTACTTTATTGTCACTTTAGGTGGTTTTGAAAATTAGTGAAAAACTTTGTCTTAAATATTAACCAAAATTGTCTCCATCTTCCTAGCACAGAGACCCAAAATATTCACGGTGTTGAGAACACATGTTGTATTCAAAGGACACTAAGCCACCGAACACACCTACAAATTGGGAAATCCTCAACTGGGAAAAGAAAACATTCGTAATTAAGTATGGCAGAGAAGTTTGCAAAACATACTGCTTTCTTTCTTAATGTACTATATTCTCAGAGGACTTTCAAAGTAAGGCATAGTTCCAAAAGTATCTTCTTCCAAAATTCTAATACTGTGATTTTTCAGAAAGCTGATACATTTAGGTAAGACTGAAACTGAATATTAATTTAAATTTTCACACTAAGTCTTATGTTTGGACTTTTTAAATCCTCCAATTAACATGGTCTGCCATGATGAATTCTTTTTTTTTTAATGATTTTTTATTATGTTAGTATGATGAATTCTTAATTTATATTATTTTTCTTTTCTGGCATTTGCCACTGTTTAACAGTAGTCATTTTCCTAATTCAATAACCTCCTATTTTGTTCCAGGAATTTTATTTCTACATAAGTTTTTCATCGTACCTTACTACTGGTACATACTATCAGAAACATGACATCGCTGTTGATGTAAAGCTTGATCGTCTAGGTGAGGTAATTTTTAGGACACATTTGACCTTTACGAAAAGTAAGACTGGATGACTGTAGACATTGATAAATCAACTATTTATTTTAAAGAGAAAATGGGGTACCTGGCTGCAAATGCTGAGATACGATATCACGTTTTCACCGTTTAGTTGAAGAATTATCTTTATTTCAAATACACCATAGCTTTATTTCATAGGTTTATTTTTTCTCCTTCACTTTTATTAAAAAAATGAAATATATAATAAATAATTCTGGCAATACTTCTGAAGGGCTAGATAACTTCCTCCCTTTCCTCCACTAATTAGCAGGTACAGCCTTCTCCTACAACTTAATGTATTATCCTGAATTCAGTGTTTTGAGCAGTTTCTATTTTATGTAGCAAGAGTCCATTTTCTCCTGGACTCACCAAACAGAATTCCTGGGAAATTACCACCGTTTATAAAACCCAGGTACAAAGTCATTGCTGCGATTCTGTAAGCCTTCTCCACTGTGCACCTTCCCTTCTCTCCGTTCCAGGCCCTTCCTGAATGACAATCACCCTCTTTTCTAACACTGGTCTCTGATGCTCTCAGCTCTTGGTTACTGACTTCACCTTCCACATTCTGATAATCTGCCCCTTCAGGCAAAGTTGCAGCGTCAGAGTTACAAATTCTGATGGGATGGTTAGGCAACGTTTCCCCTTATGGAATAGTCTTCATCCCTACAGAGTGCAGTCTTCACAGAGAGTGATGGGGTGGAGTGATTTCCAAGACCAGTTCTGCACAATGCGGAACTACTTCCTCTGATGCTCAAACCTGGCCCCACTTTCACCCAGAGCTGTTCTTAGGACCACAGACTTGTCAGTACATGTCTGCACTCCAGTTGTTGATAGATTTCCATTTCTTTTTACATAGGTTTCTTAGATCTCATACACGTCTCTTGAAATGAAGTGGCGCTGTACCCATTTCCGATGTTCCTTAACATTGTTCAGCAGTTAAGAAATTTCTTCAGCCTTTCTGAACATGTAGGAACCTTGTCTACTGGGAATATTCAGAAAACCTCTAGGGGGCAGTGTTGCCTAACATCACTCAACGGGAACCTTACCTCAGTTCTGACCCAAGCAGGACGCTTTTCTATAGAGTAACTCTTATGAATAGGCTATATTTAGTTGGTTCAAAAATGTTTAAATGTCAATGACTTCAAATACTGAATTAAGATTCTCTGATTACAGCATATATTACTCTTCTATCTGAAACGACATAAGCATTAATTCAGAGAAATGTGAATACAAATTCCTCATTATTTAATTCTTATAATTTCTCAGTTTCCAATGCATAGCTACTAACTTATAACTGATTTTGGTTTAGGGTATATGATCTTAGATGATAATATTTTTCTACAATGTCTTATTTTTTCAAATTGTTTACTTTTTTCTTATTTTATAAAACTATTTTATATTTTATTGTATAAAATATTTTTGAAACAAAAACTCTGATGTAAAAAATTTTTAAACTTTTTAATAAAGTCTCTGGTACAAAATGTTTACATTCTGGCAACCCCACCCCAAAAAAAACCAAAAACAAAAAACAGGTATTGGAATGTGCTTAACGAATAAAATATTTCCTTTTGGTAACTGGACAAAACTAATAGCTTATATTTCCAATAGTGCAAACATCTATTTTATACAAAATGTATAATGAATTCACACAATTGTGCTATTAATTAATTCTGATTTTTAAGTCTAATTTTTAAAGAAAACTGTGTACTTTCTGGGGAGGCACTTTTTAAATATAATGAAAATAAATTAAAATATATAATTTTATGCAGGACAAAGATCCAGGGACAGAAATATATTGTCTCTGACCTTCTTATGTCAGATAGGATTATACTTAGGCTACCTGTATCATTCTAGGCTGAGTTTCTTTATTTTACAGTTATCTATGCTAGAGACAAACAAAACAAAAGAAAACACATCCACTCATTCCTCCCTAGTGCTGTTCCTGAAAACATTTCGATAGTATTGCTGCAAGCCACTGTCTTTCACAGAGCTGCTTCTGAGGAACCCCGACGTGAGACAGTGGATGTCACCTGGGGCATCTAAGTACGAATTAAATTAAGGGAAGGAACAAGCACTAAACCAAGGTCGTTCCTGAATACTAAGTGTAATATTAAATATTAAATATCATATTTCCTGTGAAGCTTCGTTGATGATGGGAACTCTTGAATTTTATCATATTTCAGATTGTATTGATAGTAACTAAAAAGCAGTAGATCCATAATAAACATAGATTAATATAGTTTTGCCTTTAGTTATATTTCAAATCATATTAATATAAATAATAAAAAGATCAAAAGAAATATACTCAAAAGTAAAACAAATATGCATTCATTTTGAACATGTATTTTCAATGGGTCTTCTTTAATAATGAACACAATTTAAATACTGCCATTTCAGTTATCCACATTTGTCAATTTAACAAAAACTAAGGCCTTCTTCTTCTTTATTTATATTTTTACCATTCATTCCTGTTAAGAATGGTTAGGATGTGTCCTCCCCTGAGCTATGGTAATATTTCCCTAGATAAAGTTTGGAAGATGTTTTATGATTGATTGTTTATACAACTTTCTAACTAATAGCAAAGGGAAAACCTCTGCAGACACTCTTTGATTTGAAAGTTATGAGATTCTTGGTGACATGGGGGCTTCATGTTCTATG
The DNA here is from genome assembly GCF_023065955.2 of Ursus arctos. Taxonomy (NCBI): domain Eukaryota; kingdom Metazoa; phylum Chordata; class Mammalia; order Carnivora; family Ursidae; genus Ursus; species Ursus arctos. Next base: position 19,935,794 of record NW_026622764.1, read on the forward strand.
TAAATTAAGAGATTATATAACAAATGAGTTTGATTGATAGAGTCTGATATTTCCAAAGCTTGGCTGGTAATCAGAATTATTTGAAGAATTTTCTAAAACCCACTCCTAAGCCTGCTCAGAGAGATTCTTTTTTGGTACTGGAATTCAGTTAGTATTGATTTAAGAATCCATTTTCTTCAAAATCTCCGTCATGATTCAAATGTTTAACCATGGTTGGCACTGGCTAATTGTAAATATGAGATCCCATGATGCTGACAGGGGTCACGATCAATCAAAAATTCTCCAAGTTTTTAAGAAACACTTTCTTCAGGTTCTTAGGAAATTTGGGCTCCTAATCACAATGAGAAAATCCTATTGTCTGGTTTAGATTAAGCTATTTGACAAGTGAAAATAAGAATATAATGACATCATTTTAAAAGTCAAATATATTTGTAAGCATAGATAAAGTTATGTTATGTGGGAAAATAGAAATATATGCATGGTTATCTCTGAATTTATTTAATTACTCTCATATTTCACAGTATTGAAACAGCCATCTGTTTATTTGATGCAGAAAGGAAGAGAATGTTTATTCTAGCAACTTACATACGATCATAATAAAAAGACAGAGCAGGAAAGACTTAGTAAATATCTACAAATGAAATTATGTAGATTCAAACTGTGAACGGGATAAAATGAAGACATGGGGGATAAAAGTAAGAGGTTCAATCAGAAGGAAACATCAGGTGACACGAATCTGTGTTGACGCTGGTTAAAGAACTGACAGGATAGGAGAAGATGATGGTGGTTCATAGAATGACATGTTCTCATGCTGTAGTCCCTGCCGTGTTGGAGCTCTTAGCTGCCAGACCAAACCACTGTCGCCCTAGGCACCAGAACTGTGGGCTGCCAATGACTCATAGCTAAATCTCTTTCTGGATATTGCTTCCATCTCTACTCAGCGGCCCGCAGGTTCAAAGGCCAGCCCCTCCTGTTTACATCCATGATAACTCTGTCTTGTAAGACCTTCCCAGAGCTCTCGCTCACATTCATGCACATCGTGCAAACATAGGCACTGAGTATGTGTGCATAGGAAACTCACAGAAAACAGAGATAGGGCACCTCTCTGGAACAAAGAGAAAGTTTGCCTACCATCTTGGAAGACAGAGGTAGTATCTCCTTCAGTAGCAGCTACAGGCATGTATACTGAGGTTATAAAAGATCAGGCTTCCTTAAGTTCAGGGTTTCCCTTTTGTACCACAACCCACTGTGTATGCAGCCATGCACCTTTATGCACTGTAGTGCCTCTGTGGGTTTGGTGGCCAGGGGAACTGACACAAACATGCCGATGCTCATTGCTTCTCCCTGTGAATAAGAGAGTCCCTTTTCTCTGGCCCAGAAACCTCGTGCCTTCTGTCAGCATCCATAAAACTGTGGGAATGTAACTTGTAAGCTAGCAAATAGGGTAAAATCTTAAGACTCTTCAACATCCTGAAAGGGCCATCCAGCTCCAGATCTTCTCTGGGCTAAACTGATGCAGAAGGGGCTAAACTGATGTGTCTGTTGCAATCTGAATCCAGATGAATTTTTTCTTCTGCCCAATCCTGATTCCCTCATTTCCTTGTAGTGATATTTTTGAAAGTGCTCTTCTATAAAATTCCTACAAGCAATTGTCTGCCTCATGGTCTGTTTCTGAGGAAATCTGACATGAGACAGTGGAGGCTATGAGTTATACAATGAAGCAGGTCCTACCATAGTATTTGGGGACTAGATGTCTCTTGCTGGTGGGATGCAAAGTAGGGCCTCATCGCTAACAGCCTGTGGCATTCTGTAGTAATGACACTGTTAAAAGTTTTATTGTCGTAAACTGGAATACAATAATGCACTGGTGAGCACTTTATCAGTCAGGATTTAATCCAAGAAGAACAACGAGAAGTTATATGTAAGAAACGTGCTATGGGGATTTGATCTTACATAACTGTTTCCGAAAGCTGTTGTGTTTATATTGTACGTGGAGCTTGATGTCCACAGGGCGGCACTTAGCAAGAAGACAGATGTGAGCTGAAACGGCAGAGAACAAACTAGCAGACTAGAACTCGTGCCAGTTACCTTTACCTCGACTCTTGGTGAAGTGGGTTTTCTACGGAAGAAGCTGGCATCATTTGTCATAGAACTAAACACATATCTTCCCAGGAGTCAGAGGAGCTGAAGGAGGATCTAGGGTGGGGGGGGGGGCATTTACAGGCATGACCGTCCCGTGCCAATAAGGTAAGTCAACAGGTAAGTGGTATGTGTGAGTTACGAAAGCATCTTCAATGAGTTTCTCAAAGTAAAACAACAAACAGGACTTCTGTTTCATTTTCTGCCCTTCCAATCTCACACAAAAAGATCTCTTGTGGTCCATTCCAATTAGAAACATACAGGAAAAGGAGTTAAGATTGGGGCGCCTGGGTGGCACAGCGGTTAAGCGTCTGCCTTCGGCTCAGGGCATGATCCCGGCGTTATGGGATCGAGCCCCACGTCAGGCTCTTCCGCTTTGAGCCTGCTTCTTCCTCTCCCACTCCCCCTGCTTGTGTTCCCTCTCTCGCTGGCTGTCTCTATCTCTGTCGAATAAATAAATAAAATCTTTAAAAAAAAAAAAGAAAAGGAGTTAAGAGAAAAAGTTCAGCTCTGACCAAATTGATACAATTTAAAGCCACAACAAGTGAAATATCCAATGCATATGGAAGGTTTGAGGAAGTACTATTTATAAACACAAGAAGATTTGGTGGCTACTGCTGAGTGTTGCTAAGTATTATTGATGCACTAGAGAAGACAGTATATGGCTGAACCTGATTAATTACCAGAATAAAGCCAACTAAGAGAGTCAGACAGTCTCGGCTGACACATTTAATGGAATTTTCATCTCAATTAGCCAGAAGGCAATGCAAATAAACTCAGTTTAAGAGCTAGGAATTCAGCGGGTAGGAGAATGTAAGTGTAGGTTGAATTTGTAGTAGATCATGGTCCTGGTTGGGGAGAAATAGGACCTTGAGACTTGGAATGGAACCCAAGATTGTACCATATTCTCTGGGTAGAAATGACCCCCGTGTCCCTAACTTATGAAATTTCTCCCTTGACTGCCAATACATGCCCTCCTCAGGATCATCTCTAACCTCCTCATTGCCTGGCTGCTGGATCAATAACCAACGTCAAATGACGATATAATATGGGCAGAGATACGCTGGGCCTGCTGAGGGAGAAAACAGGTGATATATGTTGATCGTACTACAGGATGTAGCCAGTAGGAGTCAGGAGAGTGTCAGGATCCTGAGGGTCCAAACAAATCCAGTGAAATGGGTAATTATGTTGGAAGGTAGAGTTTTTTGAAATGAGACCACTGCCCCATGATATATGAAGTAAAACCCGGCAAAGACTAATGTGCTATTTCTATTTGGCTCCTGGAAGCATTGAAAAATAATGGCCCTCACTAAGTGAAATAAAAATGCTTGACCTGTCGTCTGTGACTGGCATGGCAGGTGGTGAAAGGAGAAACCAACAGGTTTAGGGAAATAGGCATGGTACATTGAAAATGCCATATCCGGCCTGAATACACAGCATGCTATATTCAGGAGAAGGACTTACAGAACACTCTCTTCACTAAATGAAAAGAAACACACTGGCAGGAGGGGCATAAGCATTGTTGAGAGTCTCAGAGGTGGCTGTTGTCTGCAGGCTAGGGCAGGGGAAAGAAGACCCTTTCATAACTAGGGTATACTAGAGCCATGGTGAAAATAGAATGTCAACTTTGTGGAGGTCAGGAGATAGGGCTTAACCATCAGAAGCAAAGTAAGTTCAAAACCAGAAATGAGCAGCAAGGTCAGAGCGACAGTCAGTGAGGAGCTAGGAAGGCTGTTCCGAAAAACTCTGAAGATGGTTATTAGAATATATAAAACTTAAAATAGACAGCCACCAAGAGAATTTCTCAAGTTAAGCAACCTAAAGAGATTAAGGAAAGATGGTCAGCCATGTCAAGCCTTGACCCTTCTCCTAATTTCTTGACCTTAGCCAGTTTTCAGACCCAGAACTCATGGACCAAAGGAGAAGCCAGATCCCTATGTGAGTCTCTGTAACAACCATGATAACATATGGCTGTGATTTCCCAAGTCCCAAGGGACTTAGAGCCATTTATTCAGATAATTGAATACTGTGGTATGAAAGCACTGTTGATAACAGAGTCCACCTCTGTGTTTATACCTCAGGGATTCACAGTATCATCCCATTATGTTCCCCATTCCATTTGGGGACAAATGGGGCAAGCACTAAGAAGTAGGGTGCTGAACAAGGTCCTTCTCATGGTCATTTCCCCATTTCCAATTGTGTAAATAGAATCGTCACACTTGACCATTAACAGAAGCCCTATACGGAAAATCTCTGAAATCTGAAACAATATCACATTAGAGGAGAATGGCAGAGTTAAGTGACCGCTTAAAGATCAGAGCATGCTAGGTGATGGTTCCTATGATATCACACTTGATTCATCATTCTGACCCTTGAAAAAAATAAATTTTGTCAGATGATATATGATAATACATATTCAACCATGTAGGACCCTCAATTTCAATTCTGTGAAAGTTTTTTTTCCAAAGCAGATGAACACAGCTTCATGAACATAGTATGTGGCATAATTTTTGGCTATAAGTAAATAATAATTATATCTACTCCAGATACCAAATGTTTGCATTTGTATTAATGTTAATATATGTAAATATTAGATATAAATATACTCATTATATAACATATATACACTATATTATATAAAGATAAAATTAAAAATAGACAAATTTGAAAACAGATACCTTATAGATAAAATAAATATATAAAATACAGGTAAGTTAATATGAATATAGATTTGAAATATAAAATCTAAATGGATATAAAATAGAGAAAAGCTTGAAATTAACTTAATGTAGTAAATAAATGCAGATATTAAAAATAATGTTATGTGTAAATTTCTTTTTATCTTTATTTTTGGGAGATTACTTGGATGTTTTGGTTGGTTTCTTTCATCAATTCTACATGCATTTTTAATATTAATGTTCTAATACACAGTGTGTTCACTTTTTACTTCCTTTCATCAGGGAATTTCAATTAAACTTATATTACATAAATTACAAATTATCTCTCTATATTTTTGTTTCTGTTCCATATTTCTCATCTCTTTGAATATCTATGTTATATGGTATAAACATTTCTTCAAATATATTTCCCAGGGTTTTTTTGTTTGTTTGTTTGTTTTGGTTTTTGTTTGTCTTATTTTTTTGAAGATTATTTATTTATATGAGAGAGAGAGAGAGAGACAGAGCAAGCATGAGCAGGAGGAGGGAGAGGGAAAGAATCTCAAGTAGACTCCCTGCTGAGCACTGAGCCCAAACGGGGGCTCTGTCCCGGGAGCCTGAGATCAAGACCCGAGCCAAAATCCAGTGGGACACCCATCCAAGTGAGCCAGCCAGGTGCCCTTATATCCCAGCTTTTTAATTCTCTTATCAGCTACAGTTATACTGTCCTGAAGCTTGTGTTTGATTTCCAATTTCATTATACAATATTTTATTTCTAAAAGTTCTAATAGTTCATTTTCTGTGCCTGGTATTCAATATAGTTTCTGTTTCTCCTCGTGTATTTTAAAATATGCAATTCTAATTAAAAAAAAATCTTAGCTATTTTTATTTTATATCTTCAAATCCCAGTATCCACAGTCTGCAGAACTCATTGTACTGGTTTTTATTATGGCAGCTTCTTTCCCGGTGTGCTTAATAACTTTCTACTGTGCGTAATTCATTTTAATTGGAATTTATCTGTGATATTAATTTGAATCTGACATTATGTAAGGGCCTCCATAAAGAACTGATAATTATATACAGTGATTAACTAATGCCTCTCTCAAGAATAAATATAACCTCATTTTTTATTGATAATTTTGGACTACTGAAAGCTAAATGAAGACTACATTATGCTTAAATATTTCAGGGATGGGTTTTCGTTTTTTTTCCCCTAATTTCTTATCAAGCCTAAGATAATTTCCCTTAAAGACCCAAGAGTATTGGCATCTTATTTTATGTTTACTTTTAATCTACGAATAGTTTTACAAAGCTAATTATCTTATTAAATTCACACATGGCTGGATTTGGGATTTTATTTTCTGAATCTTAAACTCTCTTCTGTGTTTTTCTGTAGGTTGACCCCAAAATTGAATACTCTTTAAAAAAAAAAAAAGATTTTATTTATCTATTGAGAAAGAGAGAGTGCAGAGGCAGAGGGAGAGAGAGAATCCCAAGCAGGCTCCACACTGGGCCTGACTGATGCAGGGCTCAATCCCAAGACCCTGAGATCATGATCTGAGCTGAAATCAAGAGCAGGACACTTAACCAACTGAGCCAACCAGGTGCCCTGAAAAACTGAATACTCTTAATACTTCTGCTGTCATTTTTATGTCACTACTTACCTGCAGTACAAGACGGCAGTATTAGTTAGAAGCTTGCAGATTTAGATTGTTTAGCTTATAAAGTAAAAGTTTACATTTTAAGGACTGGCCCCTGAATACAGAGCACATGCTTTGTCTTATCACTTGATTAATCATACAGCACGTGTTTTCCTTTCCTGATAGTTTCAATAAACTCATTAAATGATATACATTTTTTCACTGGCAGGTTAGACCCTTAGAAAAGGAAAAGCAATCATGTATCACTTTACGCCCTTGTTCCTCTAAGGAAATTGTTCTAGAAAAAATTTCAAATCAGTTTTCTTTTCAGAAATCGTATTGTTTCCTTTAATATTTTGTTTTAATTTGATTTTGTATTTCAAATTTGTTCTTAAAGAATAAATTTTGTGTAGGGTGTGTGCGTTTAAAAATTTTTAACACCTGCGTTTTTCCCTAATAGAGAAAATGTATGCTTACTTTCCCAAAGCAATATAGTTTTTTCCCTCCTATTCATACTACTAAAAAAAAATGAACCTTTCTTTGTGAAAATATTTTTAAAGTGCTGCAGATTCCTTTTATAATACAGACCAATTGCTGTGGTTTCCTAATCTTCGCTCTGTGTGAACTAATGTGTTTATTCTTTCAGAAATTCACCAAAATTGATGAATGTTAATATCTCCCCTTCCATCACTCCCACAACACACAAACATACACTCATTCCCTGTCTTGTCATAGATTTTGTATACATTTACTGTTATTCCAGAGATTCGGGAAAGTACACATGTGTCCTCAGTCAACATCCTTGGAACAATAAAGCATATTTATTATTTAAAATAAACTTTCTTAAGTCATCAATACTGAACATGTCTTAAGTATTTCTTGAGTAAGTTTACCTTTCCCTGCTTTCATTTCTTTTTTTCCTTATTAGATGAATGGTGCCAAATGGTGCTAAGAATCTTACAACATGCCGAATATTCAAAAATAAGGTAAATCTATTAGGAATTGATGAAAAGAGTGATGTGATATGATCAATAGTATCATTGTGTAGCAGTACGACTTATTTCCAAAAGAAAATGAGGTTGTTTATATATATATACACACACACACGTAAATATACACACACACATATATATGTAAACATGTAATATATACATTTAAATACAATGCAACATATATGTTTATATATGATTATATCTATATCTATATATATCTTTATATATCTATATATATCTATATATACACACATAATTACCAAAGACTCCTGATAACTCTGACACGTATAATATCTGTGTGCATATTCAGCTGTCATTTGAGGTCATAATTATAGTAAAATTTTATTTTCACATTTTCCAACAGCCTTGAAATTGACTTCAGATTTAACAGTTTTGATGAAAATTATAAAACAAGGACTAACTCTATAAATATAATTACCATGATTTATAATGTCAAACTAAATATTAATCACAATCCAACTAAATTTTAGTCACAAATTAATTCACAGTATTATATATTTCAGCCACAAAATTATGTGTCACGATGACATCTCCAACTTCTTGTCCACATAATAACACCTCTAGGCAAGAGTAGACACTTAATCCAGACAATACCGTGAACCCTTCCAGGAAAAAAACTACTAGGAAATGAGATTTGTTGTTTCACTAAAGAATTCTTATAAATAGGGTCATTTAGAGTCATTGCAATTACAGTGATGGTGACAACTGAGGATTTTTTTATGTACAAAATCCTTAGTACACAAGAAAATATTTTGCAAATGGTTTAAGTACTGACGTGTTTTTAAATTGAAGTAATTTTCATGTATTGTGAATATATGATATATTATCATCTTTAAATACTTAGTATGTAACATTATTCTTCTTATTTTGCACCTTTCAATTTCAAAAAATATGAAACATAATTCAGAAAAGGGACAATTACAGCAATATCATATTATGTGTATGTTGTTCTTAGCAAAAAAAAAAAAAAAAAAAAAAAAGCCAAAAACAGTCTATAGGGTTTGGACCAGAGAAGCATTAAATTAAAAGAAAACTAGATCAAACTGTCAGTGTCACTGTTTATGAGTGTTCACTGAAGTCCTTCTAGTGTCCATCTTTTATCATTTCAATTCGAAGCTTCTGTTATGTTAGGAAACTTATTTTTGTCATCTTTTAGCTCCAGATGGAGATTCCACCTGTATTCCAATCTGTCCTGGTTTTCTGCATATTTTTTTTTTTCCTAAGGACCACTGGTCATTTTAAAATTGTTTTCAGAGTAAAAAGACTTTTGAAAGTTAAGGAAAAGTATTTCCTCTTTACCTTTTCAACAAAAAAGCATCTTCAATTATACCACTAATATATGAATAATCCATATTTATTATGTATGCCAGTAAAAATATGCTAAGGGAACAGAAATCACAGAAGTTATTTGAATAGGGAAAAAATTGACATAAAACTATTAAAAAGTAGGAGCCAGAGATAAACTAATAGCATGAGTGAAGAGAAAGTGAAAGGATAAAAAAAAAAAAAACAACCGGTACACAAGGGGCAGCCACTCAAAGGAGGTTCCTACCTCCCAACCCTTAAGACTGAGGCTTAGCTCTCATTCAAGAGAGTGAAACTGTGGCTCACTAAATGACAGAGCAATCTGTTGAGGTGTCTCAGGCTGGGGCTAGCTGGAAGGAAATCTCCCACTGGGATAACAGTAAAACTCAGGAGGAAGCAGTCCACTGGAGTGCCAACAAACTTGCTAAGAAGCCATCCACCGGGTGTAACAACATTCACTGATACGCTCCCCCGCTAGGTGCGGGAGAAACTTAACTGAAGTATGTTCATCATCGGGTCGCTTACAAGACAACTGACAGGGGATGCTCTCACTAGCAAGAAAACTTAGCTGCTGGTGGCCATGTCCTTCGAGCAAGAGTGGAAAATCTTCAAAGTCAGGAAGAGAGAGGCTCCTCCTTTCAGTGATCCCTCTAACCCTCTCTACTGACAAGGTCTAATGTTTTCCAGCTGTCAAAGAAGAAATGTTTATCGGATCAAGCTCCAGTGTCACAAAGAAGGATACATAAGGGTGAATTTGGAATAGTTAGGCAATTGGTAATTGAGACAAGTCTACCTTTTTCACTATGCAGCCTCCACATTCACACTTTAATACCCTTATATACTATATAGATACTCAGAACAGGAGTTTTTATGTTTCATATGTATGTATATATGAATACGTATATATTACACATATATGTATATATATCCTGGTACCCAAATAAGTAGTAAATATCTATTGTGTATAACAAATTACCACAAACTTAAAAGTTGTTGTTGTTTTTTTAAATACACATTTTTATCACACAGTTTTGGTGGGTGAGGAATTGGGACGTGGATCTCAATTTCAGTGTGTCTCACAAAGCTGCCAGCGAGGTGTCAGCCAGGGCTTGGGTCTGGAGTTTGGAATGGGGAAGGATTTGCTTCCAAACACTTTAGTGTTGGGAGACTTCAGTTCTTTGTGGGATGTCAACTGGGTGCCTTGGTTCCTTGCTGGCTGCCAACAGGTGGCTATCCTCAGTTTCTTGCTTTGGGCCCCTCCACATAGTTAATTGCTTTATCAAAGGCAACAAAGGAGAGATAAAGTAGCGATTAATTTGCTAGCAAGATGGAAGTTATAATCTTCTGTAATCACAAGAGTGACATCCTATCACCTTTGGCATATTTTACTTGTTAGAAGCAAATGAAAAATACGACCGTTCAAAGGAGAGTATTACACAGGGTATGCATACCAAGAAATAGGGACTATTGGGGCAATCTTAGAATCTGTCTGCCATATATGTGTTAATGCTGATATGCCTATTAGATATACAAGCAATTTTATTGAGTGGCCAGTTAAATGTATGACTCTGGAATCCAAGAATATTTCAAGATTGAAGATAAGAATTTTAGAGTCATTGGTAAGTGGTATTTACACTAATTGACTATAAGAGATGCCAGGAAGGTCAGACAAATAGAAAAACCAAGTTCATCACAACACTAGAAGTCTAGAAGAATTAGAAATTAAGCAAAAGACGCTACAAAGGAGCTTCCAGTGAGACAGGAGGGAAATCAGAAAGGTTCTGTTCTGAAAACTGAATGCAACAATTACGTAGAAAATAAAAAAAGAGTGGCTGTCAAATTCTCCTGAGAATTGGTGGGCATAAAAACTTGTTTGGAGTAGATTCTGGAAAGAGGGGGCCTGAGGAAACAGAAACCATAAGCATAACCCCATTGTGAAGAGTTTTCCCATAAAGAGCTTAGAAATCTGAAAGTTGGGAGAGATATAAGACCAAAATAAGCTTAGTTTAAGGTGAGAGGTGTCATTGCATAAGTGTGTGACAGAATATTAATTAGCATTTCCTCCTTTTTCTTGGAATTTTGGCTAATGTGCAGAAGCTGAAAACAATGGCTAATAATACCCACGTATTGTAAGAGGAGAGGTAAGTGCATCCTGAAATGTTAACACTGCTCCATCAACCTTTACGATCCTTGAGCTTCTATGGCTTTCAGGTCATTGTCAGAAGTGCAAATGACCATTCTAGAGCTCATCTTTAATCTCCTAAAAATTTATTTTAAAAATTCTTTTGCTAGGTCAGGTATGTCCTGATGCTTGTGTCCAGAAGATGAAAATGGGCAAGGGCAAAAATGATTTGTTCTTATGTTTTCATAAGAAATTTTTCTGCTGCTTCTACAAAATCTTCCAGGATCATAGTAATGGAACAATTAAAGAAAATAGAAGCAAAATATTTTATTTAATTATATTTAATTCTTCCTCAGATTTAAAAGAACCTCTATAATGACTGATTTCAAATTTCATATTTTTCTTTGCGATGCATTTTCACATTCCTCAGGACTTCACACTCTCCACATCTACTCTGGGGTATTACCACACTGCGCTATTTCCTGATTGATGGAAGTCTCTACAGAGAATTTCTCCCCATTACTAGCATAAAACTACTGTACTCAATCTTACAAGATAGAGTCTATTCAAGACCATTGTTTGTATAATTTTTTCTCAAGTCATCCAACTTGTTAATGGGAAACTTCATACATTCTACTTCCAACAAGAGAGATTTACAGTTTTCTCCCATTGAAATCATCTCTTCACCAGTAACCAGAGACAGCTTGATCCCGTTTCCTACCTTTAAATTTCTCCAGGGAAGAATCAGAAACGCTTCTTTAGCCAAAATCTACAGAGAATTTAGAATTTAAACAATGATCTTACTGCAAAAAATAGATGTAAATGTGTGTGTGTGTGTGTGTGTGCACGCGCATGACTATACCTCCTAACACGATTATTTGTTTCTTGCTACATCTTCAAACACCACTAAATGCAGAAGATATCACTCTGCATTTAAGATTATACAAACCACCAGAAATAATCCATTTTACTTTCAGGAAACAAAATTCTTCACCTATCCAACCAAGCTCTCAAAGAGAATCTTCTTTTGCTTACAAATATCAAGGAGATTTTATACAGCAAAAGCTTTGTGTAGTATATTCTTTTCAAAATGTGTAAAGAAAGAAGAGAAAAAAAATGCCATGTAATAATTAACATGAGTTATCCTTTCCCTAATGTATGTGATATTTTCATCTTAACTTTAGTATTTTACTGTTACTTTTAAAGGCAAAGTCTGTGTTTCTTAATATTATGAAGTATTTTGTCTGACAATTTCTCAATATTAATAATATAGCGGAAGTCACCCCACATGGTTGTTATACTTTTGAATAGGCTATTGAAAAATTTTGTTTTTCGAGCCCTGAGATTTCCAAAAGACAAGAAGTAATTAGTATTACCATAGTTCACAAATAACTGAAATAATAATAATGATAACAGAAAGGTGGGTGAAAAAATATAAATGATTTGAAACAATTTTGCTGCTGGTATGCCTGACAAACACTTTCAAAATCCATGGGGACAAAACTCAAAATGGTAAACTGAAAGGAACTCACACTATTTCAACCCTCTACCTCAAATGAGGTACTACTGTGATAGACTAGCTGTGATTTCATTGAGTTTTAAACCTATTTACTTTTTCAAAAAATCTATTTTCTAAATAGAATTCTAAATTCTCATGTTTCCAAAATATGGACACGGTTAAATAAAACTAACTTCTCTGATTATCTTACTAGCACTTGTATAATTATTTTATTTTATTTTGAGATTTGATATGTAAGCATAATGAAAAAGATATCAAGAAAGTACATGTGCAATGGTATTTTAAAGGAAAAGATAGAAAATTCTAGATTTCAGATTTTTTTTCTATCGTATAATGAGAATAATGAATAAGAAGAAAAAGAACAATTTAGTTTCTACCATGTCTTCTATTTCTTAACATTATCTCAATCCTCTCAAAAATTATTAGTTGTTATGTATTTCTGGTGTGACCTTTATCCTCAATACAGTATATATGATGTATATGAATATTTTAAATTACTATTTACATATGGATATATATTGAATATCACTGTTTTGCACATTTTCAAATATTTATGTAACAGTATGTTATTTTTCTGTTGCTACATACAGAATTATTCCAAAATTTAGCAGCTTAAAGCAGGAAACACTTCTTATCTCACAAAATTTCTGAGGAACCCAGAATCCAGGAGTAGCTTTTCCGTGTGGTTCTAACTCAGGATCCCTCACAAAGTGTCAGACCAGTTGTTGCCAGAGGCCACCATCATCTTAAAGCCTTGCTTTTAAGCTTGCTTAACTAGTTATTGGCCACTCTCTGCACTCTCCTTTCCACCTTCCTTAGTATAATATTCACTTACCATACAATTATGGAATAGTGCAGAAGAATAAAATTTTGGTATAAATCCAATGATTGAAATCCTAGAAAAGGACAATGAGATGTAGGGCTAAGGGCCTCATGTTCTAGAAACATGAATATTAAATATGATAACTAATATATCATGGCATATCACAATACCATCCAGAGCAGTTATTATTATTTGTTTAAAAGATTTATTTATCTATTTTAGAGAGAGAAAGAGTGAGCATGGGGGAGGGCAGAGGAAGAAGGAGAGAGAGAATCCTCAAGCAGACGCTGTGCTGAGCAGGGAGCCTGACAGGGGGTTGGATCCTAGGACCCTGAGATCATGACCCCAGCCAAAACCAAGAGCCGGGCACTTCAGCCTGCTGAGCCACCCAGGTGCCCCCAGAACAGTTATTATCACCATGTATATTTTAAATGCAAATGGAAGGCAGGATAATTATGTTAGACAAGACAACACAAAATAAGTCAAAATTGCTTTCATTATTTGGATTTGTCAATGTTGTAGCAAGAAAAAAACAACTTTGACATTAGCGTTGATGCCATGTCTAAAAAAAATGAGAGTCATGGACAGTGAAATGTATGAAAAAAAAGGGTTAATCAGAGTATGTCAGTCTGACCAAGTTGAATTTATTTCTTATTTTTTTTAACACTGAAGAGAAGTTTTCTGTCAAGAACTTCATATTCTCTGGGAATAAACGACCTAAACATGCTTTTTTTCTGTCCACCTTCAACTCCATTTATCTCACTTTCCTCAGCTAAGGTACTGTTGAGCCTGTGAGCAGCTGAAGACATGTGAGAAGTTGAGACTCTGAGGGAATTGGGATCAGAATCGCCATGGAGCTTCATCTGCTGTAGGATATCCAAAAAAAGACACTGGAAAATGCTGAGTATTGAATTCAGCTTGCCCAAGTGTGATGTGTGAAATAGTTGGGGGAAATATTAAAATCAGCCTCATATACCTGTGTCCGGTTTATAGTAAAAAGCCAAAAAAGTAATGTCCCTTCCTTAAGGAAAAGCAGTGCCAAAGCCCTGTGGTGGGAATGTGGCTTGCTTGTTCAAGGAATGTCAGAGTGAAGATATGCAAAAATTGTGAGAGCAAGAGGACAAGTGGTAAAGGTGAGGCCACAAATGTCATTCGAGGCCACAGGTTCTGAGTCATTAAGCTACTGTAAGGACTTCGACTCTTTACTCTGAGGAGTTTGGGGGCCCACTGCAGGAGTTTGCGCAGTCGTGCCAAATCGTCTAACAGATATTTTAGCTTCCACTGGCTGACTGGAAATGAAACATAGGGGGGAAAGTGGAAAAACACAGGAGATTATGGAGGATGATGGTTATAGATGATGGTGACCTGAAGGAGGCTGAGAGGGGTGGAAAAAGTTTCTTGATTTAGAATATATTTTAGAAAAAGAGCCGATGAGATCTGCTCAGAGATTGAATATAAAGTATACGAAGAGGAGAAGAGTCAAGAAGACCCCTCATCTTCTAACTAATGCAACAAGACTGAGCTGGTATTAACAGGAAAGAGAAAACTTATATAAGAGGTAGAGTTTTGCAAGGTAAAAATCAATTTAAGATATGTACAAACATATGATATCATATATAGTTGCTTAGAACCTTATAATTTGAAAATATCTGTATTTATTCATGTCAACTAAACACTTAAATAAATTCCATACTTACCCACAAAGAAAACAGTTTCTAATATCTTGTTTCCTTGAACAAAAAAATTTTAAAATAGGTAATAATTTTTCCAAGTTGATTTATTATTTATTGCAACTCCTGTGAATTTATATCATAGAAACAAAGAGTACACAAGATTTTTGCTACAATGTGGTGCTTACCAACTAAAATTTAAAACTGGTAGAAAGGGAAAAAAATCATCAACAGGGGAAAATATTCATAAGTAACCAACATCATGGGAGATTTTAAAGCAAATGAATGGAATTCTATTAGTGAACAGAAAATTCAAGAGGTGTTTTTCAGTAATATATACAAGGTAAATGTTTAGTTATATAAACATGATCCCAGATAAAATACGTGTGAATGTGTTTATGAATATGCATCTATGTGTGTTTTTATTTGATTATATGAGCATGCTTAAAAATATACTGTGTGTAGAGAGTGTGAGAAGCAATGGGAAGGAGTAGATGAAGAGAGGAAAATGAAGTAGACAAAGAAAAAATGAGACTATTATAGTCATATGTATGGTGTATACATTATGAATTTATTACATGTATGTGGCAGTGTATTTGTGTAAAGGTCCTCACAATTTAAAAATTTAAAGAAAAATGAGTGCAAAATTTCTTAGTCCTAGAGTATTCATCAGTCATTAACTGGTTCAAAGGGGGTGATGTTCCTCACCTATTCCAAATTCATTCTTACCAAAAGGGGGTAATTAATGGGTTATATATTGGTTCAATTAAAAAAAAGAAAACAGGGAAAGAATAAAACTGGCATGAAAGACGACTAGGTCCAGGTGTTGGAAGACTGTGACAGCTCTCCTGCTAGGTGTGTGATAGTAAGGTTGATATTTCTAAGTGCTTCTCTACTGGCATCCCTCACATAGTTGGGAATGTTCCTATAAATGAGTGTGCTTTACCCCATCCCTGCTTAGCAACACGAGAGCATAGAAAGAACCATTCTTCTGCTGTCAGTACGTAATACCCAGAAAAGATCTCTGATTGGTCTGACTTTGTCATGTTCTATTCTTGCACCATCGTTGCCATAGGGACAGTGTATTATCATGATCACAGTTACTCTCACTAGGTGTGGTCCAGGGACCAGTTATATTTATTTCAAAGCTTGTTAGAAACATAGAAGCTCAAGCTATGCCTAGACCTACTGATTCAGAATCTGCATTTTATAGAGATGTCCAGATTATTTGCAAGCACATATAAAATTTGGGAATTGCTTCCCTAACAAATTTGGCAGCATATTTGGACAGCATATTCCAATACATTTCATTTTCATTCTTATCTTTCTCTCCCAGCTTCGATTTTTATTCTCATCTCTATTCACAGCTTCTGTCTGTTCATGCTGAATAGCTAGGGGAATGTGTGGAGTGCTGGGAATTGCTGGATGTTGCCACCTGATGATCCTAAACCCCACAGTGCAAAAGCCCCAAATAGCTTATTTGCTACAATGTATTTCTGTGCAATATGGTTCAAAATTCAATTATTTGAAGCATTCTTTTTCAAGAGATTTTTAAATAAAAAAAACCCCATTGTCACTCAATGATTTAAGACTTTGCAAATTGAGAAAATACTTAATATTCATATATGAAATTAATTGCTGACCAATGCACTAACATGATGCAGATTTCTGCAAGCAGGTGTGCACACTGGAGACTCAAAACAGCTTGCTGATGCATGACTCCAAAGTTATGATTTATAAAATTATTTAATTACTTGTGAATATAATGCTACTAAAGATTGTCTCTGAATCTTGATGTGTTGAACTACCTGAATTATTTATAACTCAAACATGTTTGAGGAATATTAGGCTCAATGGACAATCAAAACAATTAAATTGTCAAGGAGAATTAACTTTCCTGTATTAATCACAAGCTTTCTTTTACAAAAATGCTTATCATACTCACACGATTTTCAAGAAAGCTCTTATGTTTTCCACATAATTCATATCTAAAAGAATTTTGACTTAGTGCCTAGAAAGCAATTTAGCAAGCAATTTAATTTTTGAAGAAAGTACTAAAGCTCTCCCATAGCTTTTGTTCTTGAGAAAGAAAAAAAGGCTGAAATAGATTAATGCCAAATTTATTTTATTTTATTTTATTTTATTTTATTTTATTTTATTTTGGTGAAAAGTACTTTCCAAGACATTGAACTTTGAAAAGGAAATTTACAGTGATCTTTATATGATGGGGGAAAATGGTCCATTATTATATGCTTAATATATAGAACCAAGGGAAAAAACATCATGTTCAATTACTTGTTATAGATATGAAGGTTTTTATCCAAGTAAACTAAATTTCATAAAAGCAGAAGGTACTGGTTAAAAGAATATTTACATGCATTTATCCCTCAAATGGTTTTTAAAATTAGGCTTAATTTTTCTAAACATAATTTTATTATTCAAAATTTTAAACAGATCATTATTTTCCTTCATGTTTTAAGTATATAAATTTCATCTTACAAAAAATATTACTGCCTAAGAAAATAGGTTTGATTTGCTTTTTTGGCTCTATGAGACACATTCTAGTATGAATACCAATGCAAATATTTTTCTAATTTATGTCAAGGTGTCCTTTTTTTTTTTTCAACATGAAGGTATTGATTTGACCTAGTAATTGACATATGAATTGTTTCATTAAGTAGAAAATATTACTTTCCCATTTTACTGATGAATGTATTGGAATTTAAAAAGAGATAATTGTCCAGATTCACAGGACTAGCAACAATTAAAACCAAGGTCTGGCTTCAAAGCTAATATTCATAACACAGCTTAAGGCTACCTCACTGTCTACATACAAATTTCACATACATATCTCATCTCATCCTCTCAATAAGCTTCAGGAGCAATGCCTTCCCATATGCCTATAGAATAGGACAATGTATATAAAAACAGTTGTTTGTGTTCATAGCTCCTTAAAGGAAGATAGTCAAGAGATGGGAATGATGATGAGAGAAGAGGAAAGATACTAAGTTGGTCCATTTTAAATAACACTATAACACACGCCACTACTATTTGGAACACTAACTTTCCCCTAACATTTATTTGTATGATCCACCATGCTAAATACTTTACATTTCAATTACATGCTAAATACTTTACATTTCAATTACCCCATTTTGGAGATGGCCAAACAGTGACAATGGATAGTAAGTAATTAATTTTTTCAAGATCATACAAGTTCAGGACCTAGAACATGATTGTAAGATAGTCTGATTCCATAAAACAATACACCATCCAGAAATTAGACTATTATATATGCATCTGATGATCAATGACTGTTTCACTGTAAGCAAGGAAATTATAGTATCAGATTTGCAGAATTCAAAAGTCAATTTAATTGCAATGTAAATAATGAGTTTTAGGGTGATAGGACTAAAGGAAGAAAATTCAGTTAGAGGATTATTTTAATAATCTAGTTAAGACTATGATTGCTTAGACATCTGGCTTGGGCAACATGGTGAGTAGTATTCTCTTTCATAAATTAAAACTCAGTAGGACAAGAAGATTTCTGCAAAAAGATGACGAGATCAATTTGGAGTAATCTGACTATGACATGCCTGTTACACAGCCTGGTAGGGATCGTCTAGATGGAGATGGCTGACTACTTCTGGAATTCTCCATCTGGCCTAAACAAATTTGGAAATGATCCTAAAAAATATGGTCACTGAAGCTTGGGGCGGTAAACATATCCAGGGAATGGATTTCAATTTTTTCAATGTAAAAATGTCTATATATACATATCATTAAACATACAATGTTAATTGCAAGCCATGATAAAGACCTGTGGCAGAGCACTCACTAACAACATAAAACAAGGTGCAATCTACTTATAAATAATGTTAGCCTTGCCAGGGAGTTTTGATTAAGCAAAAATTAAAAAAAAAAAAGAAAACCCTGAGGAGTTCCTTTGCAGATTTCTTAAAAATACGGCCATAGGAATATATTCTGAGGAGTTTAGGAGTTAAATTTACCAAAATAGTGATCGTTATGATTTTACCAGAGGAAAAACAGGAAGTGCGGGGAAAGGAAATGTAAAGCTTGTCAAAAGTATAAGCATTGAACTGGAAAAAAAAAAAGTGAAATTGTGTAATCCAAGTGATCTTAAGTTAAAAATCACTTTATATATAATTTTGAAAGTAAAAGGTAATAATACTGTTTCATAGTACTGAAAAATATTATCAATACTTCTTTATGGTTTTGTACTCATGCAAAACTTTTTGATAAGAGTTTCAAAAATAGCTTAGCTATATGATATATATTATAAAGTATGGGATGACTATAATGCAGTTAGGTGTATTTTAATCAATTTTACGCTGGGAAACATTAGCTAAGTCAAGTGTCAACCGCATAAAAGAAAATTAATTCTACCCATTACATTGCAGTTTACTAAGTTTTGATGAATAAATTAATAAATGACTGAATAAACAGTATAGATTATCAAGTAATTTAGATAAAAATATTGAGGACAATATTACTGGATATAGGCATACAACCTGTCTCCTATGTAACTAAATAGAAGTGAGTAAGATATATAAAATAGTTATATACATATATTTTTATAACTTTGCTGTGAATTAAAAAAAAGGGGTGTTGGTCTTACTATCACTGAGATAGCTGGTACATCTGGTTTTTTTTTGCCATAATAGCACTAAGACAAAAAAAATCAGTGGGGGAAAACCTACCTTAAAATTAAATTTAGCTTTACTTCTTTTTTAAATTTAGTTTTACTTCTTTGTTATTTATTTTCCATTTGTACTTCTTTACCTTCTAACACAGTGGCCACAAAAAGATCACGGAGAAGGAAGGATAAATAAGAAATTACAGTTCCTGTGGATTTCTATTTCTTGAATTGCAGCCCTAGTTCCCTCAACCTACTAGAAGCTATTCTTTCCCTCACTTTTCTGAAAAACTACAATCTGTTGCATTGGTTATATATACAGATATGCGTACATATATACATACACTTCCGTACATATCCATAGATATTCTGGTCCATACATTTGCATATGCATGCTCTTTCAGAAGTGACTGCAATTTATGTAGATCTGTGTACATACTTTAGCTAGTACAGGCATATGCATACACGCATATACTTGCCTTTTCCAGAAGCTCATGCAATTTATACAAATCTAAACATACTCTAGCTCTTCATTATGTAATAGGCAGCTTTAAATGAACTCTTATCATTGGTAGTTGTGTTCCAGTTTTACTAGGAAAATTGTGTAACATAGTGGAAAGAGCATGAGAAGATCTGAAGTTCAGTTGTTGAATTTACAAAACTGGAGTATTTCCAAGTGGCTCTGGATTACTGATGAAAGATACTTCTCATACACTAGCCATGCATGCATTTAAAACATTATTTTGCTATAACTTTTGCTATAAAGGTAATATAAATTAAAACTCCTCTTAAATTACCTTTTAAGCGTTTTCCTTATAATGACAACATCTTGCTATTTCTAAAAAATGTGCAGAGTAAACCACAATATGAACTAGATACTTAGGTAATAATAATTAATCATTATTGGAAACTGTGTAGTCGGAAAAGAGTATACGAGAACTCTGCATTATCTGCCTAACCCTGTTCTGAACCGAAAACTGCTCTAAAAAATAATGTCTTGCAATAAAAAAGAAATGCAAATGCCATTTTACCTATAATTCCGCTTGTAGATATCTATTTTACATAAATTGTCCAAGATGTCTGAAAAAACAATTTCATGATAATTAAGAATTGTGACGTTGTAACATTATGTTAACTGGAAAATGAAATTATCCTAATTTTATATATATGTTAAAGAAATGGCACATGCATCTTTAACTATAATATACCAATTTTACTTATGGTTTAAAAGAACAATGACTTTGGGGAATGACTGTAATTCTATATAAATGAAAACCACTATATCTATCTATCAACAAAATTATATCAAAAGGTAAGAAATGAACCAAAAATATTACCATTGCTTCTTTTAGATAGTGAAGTTTTGTTGCTTTTTATATACTTCTTCCAAAATAACAGATTATTTTTCCAAGTATTTTCCATAAAATTTAAAAACACACACACACATACACTCAGTGTTATGAAGACCTGCTGTGTATAAAAACATACCTGTGTGATATGCATAAATGACCTTTTCTTTCATTTTGTCAGGCCAACTCTGACATAGACATGATGTCTTATAAATTTAAGAGCCCAAGTGCTACTGCAGTCCTGGCAGATGTGAAGTAATCCCATAATGATGCTAGGATTCCAGGCTGAATGGGGATTCTCTTTTCAGTTGCTTCTGTTAGCATTGCATTTATTATCTCCTGCTGGCTCTGTGGCATAACGCTCATATTTCCTTCAGGCTTTCATTTTAGTATGAGCCAAATGGGGGCAGTTGTGCTTTGCAGTGACTAATGAACCTTTGAAATACAGCAGTAAGATTGTGAGTTTCCAAAACTTGTGCTGTGCTCTTATGGGTGGGATATATACATTCATCAACATTTCTTTGTTAAGAAAGGCTAGGGCAACATATCTCAAATAATCATGCTTCCAGGCACCACTCTCCACTGAGCACAAGTTACATAAGTGAAAGATAATGCAGGTATTCATCTTCTAGAATTAATCAAATTTGTACTAGAAAAAAAATCTAGATAGATATGCAAGAATAATGTTTAAATATTGTTCTGCAGTTTTCATTTCCTCTGATTTGCATATAAAAATCTTCAAATATATCACGAATTCACTATTTTTAAAATGTATTTACTGTTTTTAAAACTTTTTGCATCAACGGTAGTGCAGATAAAAGACACTGCTACAAGCTACATTGACTTATTTAACTGTGCACTTGAAATAGAAAAGCAGTGCATGTGAGCTCTGTGGATTGCAATCTGAAAAACAAATGAAACGTTTCACTAATCATTGCTGGGAAATACAGCCAACTAAACCTCTGTTACTAACTCCCATTAGCAGTACTGAAATTTACACATGAAATTAGCCATGCATTTATTCATTTGCTGAAAAATGAGAAGAGAATTCTATAGAGATAATGCTGGGTCCACAATAGGGACATTGAAAACGTATTCAAACTAATAAGTGAAAACAATGAGCCAAAAGAATGATCTTCATTCAAACAAACTGTGTGATATGAGCTACGCAATAGATTTACCACATAGGAGCCACTTGATTTCAAATTCTCAAACATTCTGGCAAAAATGTAATTTATGGTGACTAATATAATAAAATAAAAATTATTAAGAGGTAAAAAAATGTAATTTCTTACTTATTGATATATTAGCATATTCTAATCACACTGAAAAACATATGAAATTTTAATCCAAGATAAGGTGGTATTTTCCCTGCTAGCTTTTTAAAGCAATATTAATCAAGAGAATTAAAATTTCTATTAAATTCACGAGTTGCCTATTAGGATACTGGAGCCTTAAATGGCAACCTGCCAAACCTAAAACTGCCAAATAGAGGTAGTTACATAGGGCAGAACATACTAGAAAACAATTTGTTATATTAGAAACACCATCCTTAGGGTTGCATTTTTATCACTTGGGAGAATATAACTGTAGCATACACATTAATTTTGAAGAATGAGCTTCTATTTCTGAAGTTCTATGTCAAAATGTGTGAAACAATAAATACAAGGAAAAAACATACGATAAGTTTTCCGGGAAATTTATATTTCACAGTCAGACGTTGTTTTCTACCGCTTAATTACATAAACATAAGGCCTCTGAAACATTCGATAATCATGCCTGATTTCCCGCTTAGATCTGGAGTAAAAACAGGGCTAGTGCATTGCACAACTTCAAGCTGAGCCTTGCCTAGCGCAGTCTATATGACTAGCAGACCCTGAAATAACGCACTGCACTGTCAGCTTGGCTGCATGCTGTGGCCTTGGACCCTGAAATGAGATATGAATTCCTACTTCGTGCCACAATGAATTATTTGAAAGCATTATAAAATGACTTGCAATAATATGGAAATTTATGTTTCCAAACAAATGATGTTCTAATTGGGCATCATATTGAGCTAGAATATATGTACTATAAAGAAATATGCACAACCTTACAGGCTCTGGTTTTTAAAATAAGCACCATATACTAAGAGAGTAACAGTTTTAACACATATTGAAGAGTGATTGAAGAACTCACCTACTTTAGAAGTCCCTAGAAAATAAATATGCTCTGTATGAAAACAATAAACAAAATGTGTCATATTTTCTTGACATCATAGAAGAAAGTTACAATTTTAACATTAATATATCTTCCTTTCATGAAACATATTTCCTGATACAGTAAGTAAAATCAAAGTTGAAGTAGTTACTCTTTTTTTTTTTTTTTTTAAGATTTTATTTATTTATTTGACAGAGATAGAGACAGCCAGCGAGAGAGGGAACACAAGCAGGGGGAGTGGGAGAGGAAGAAGCAGGCTCATAGTGGAGGAGCCTGATGTGGGGCTCGATCCTGGAACGCCGGGATCACGCCCTGAGCCGAAGGCAGGCACTTAACCGCTGTGCCACCCAGGCGCCCCTGAAGTAGTTACTCTTAATGAGATCTATATCAACTATAATGGAATTCAAGGTGAGGAAGCTCACTACCAAAAGCAAGAGAATATCCTTTGCCCTAATACTTCCACCTCATGCTCAACCCTTGGAAATAGGAATTTCTGTTTCTGAAAAATCATAAAATTAATTTTTCATATTTCTTCTGCTTTTGGTATATGAGACTACTTATTGTTAAACATTACAAAGCTCTAAAAATATCTGCTATTTTTGTTCTTCTTGGAAACAGAGGTCATTCTTATAGGTAAAAAGTTCAATGTACCTAATAAAATTTATTCAAATATATATTGAAATATAAAATCATTATACATATTAACTAATTGTGCAATTAAAGGTGAGTATATTGGGATAAGTTGCTGTTTGGCATGTTTAGCCAAAAACAATATTTTAATAGATAACTCCTGAAAATCAATAAAAAACAAATAAAAATAATGCAACACAGGTGTTTTGTTGCAGAAAACAAAACAAACACATTTCTCAGAATACGTTATTAGCCAAAAAAACAATAACAATATTTAAATCTTCCTCAGCTTAGAATTAGTTGCAATGATTCTGTTAATCGTGAAACTCCCTTTGGAGGGTTAAAAGTAAGAATCTAATTTTTATAAATGAGGATAGGAATCTCAGTCAAAGCCTGGGCATGCCATCCCCTTTTAGCACACATTTGATTACAATGAAACAGAATAAAAAACCCAGAAATGGACCCACAACTATATGGTCAACAAATCCTTGGCAAAGCAGGAAAGAATATTCAATGGAAAAAAGACAGTCTCTTTAGCACACACTCAATGAAATTTACAAAGGACGACATATTTATGAATCAGAACTTTGGGTATCTATTGGATATTGATCAGCTCCTGAATATGCTATCTGTACACTGTTACTTTCATTTTAATAACTGCTTATGCAAATGCACAGGCTTTTAACACCTTAATTTAAAAGAACTAAGATGTGTTGAACTTTCAATACATTAACAAGGATTTCCTTGATCAAGGTAGATCTGTATTTTAAGAGTTCACCTCAATGAGATTGGCTTCGGACTTGAATTAAATATAAACACTTTCCTTTCCCAGAAGTAATTGTTCAAAAAATATAAGATTTTTGTTCTCTCTACTCCAGCCTCACTGGTTTTCTTGAAATTCCTTCAGCAGCTGGTTCTTCCTGGAAGCTTTACCTTAAAAGTATCCATTTAATTAACTTCCTCACATCTTTCAAGATAGAATAAGAGGAATTGGGTAGGCCGGTGATGGGTATTAAGGAGTACACATATTGCATGGTGCACTGGGTGTTATACAAAAATAATGAATCATGGAATATTGCATCAAAAACTGGGGATGTACTGTATGGTGACTAATATGACAAAATAAAAATTATAAAAAAAAAGAATAAGAGGAATCAGAATTACACTCCCATATGAAATAACCCCCCCAACTGGACAAAATATATAAAACAATGGTTTTCAACAGAGCATATTAGGAAATGAAGGACAATAATCCCTAAGAGATGGTAAAAAAAAAAAAAAAAGGAGATAAACTTTCAATGTCTCACCTTACTCCCTCAAGACAATTCCCTAACCGAAAGAACAAAATAGCTTAGAATTCAGCCATTAAAAACAAGGAAATCCTACCATTTGTGACAAATGAATGAACCTGGAAGGCATTATGTTAAGTGAAATAATTTAGACACAGAAAGACAAATACTGTATGATCTCACCTATTTGTGGAATCTATAACAAATAAACAGACAAACCCAAATGCACAGAAAAAGAGATCAGACTTGTTGGATCAGGGCAGGGGTGGGGGAGGAGGGAGGCAATGAGGGGATGGAGGAAGGTGGCCAAAAGGTACAAACTTTCATTATAAGATAAACAAGAAGTAGTAGGAATGTAATGTACAATATGAAGACTATAGCTAACACTACTGTATGATATATAGGAAAATTATTAAGAGAGTAAATCCTCAGAGTTCTTTGGAACTCACAAGGAAATCACTCCCCCCTCCTTTTTTCTTTTTCTTTCTTTCCTTTTTATCGTAGCCATATGAGAAGACGTATGTTAGCTGAACCTACTGCAGTAATCATTTCACAATATATGTAAATCAAGCCGCCATGCTGTATGCCTTCAACCTACACGGTGATGTAGATCAGTTATTTCTCAATAAAATTGAAGGGGAAAAAAGATGATGCAAAGATCTGATGCTGAGATTGTTCCCCTCTAAGAGGTTTTAAAATCTTTAATTTGTCCTGACAAGTGGACACGTGTCATCTTAGTGAATTAGTGCAGGGGACCAAGTTAATCATTCAGGATTGCGTGTAATTTGGACTTTAGTTGCTGTTATTGCTGCTCCATTGAAGACAATCTCCAGTCGCCTTCAGTGCCCTCCAGGTTTCAAATCCATCTGATGCTGCCATATACTTTCCGTGAGTTTACCAGAGGGCTTTGCCCAGTGTTTGAGCCTTATTCTAAATTTTCTTTTGTCTCCTTAGGGGTTGCTGTCTGCACCATGGATACCAGACAAGGATTCCACAAGAAAGGAAAGGTGTAGTTCCAACCAACACAGGAAAACGGGTGAAACAATCTTTAAGATAATGCTGCCAAATTGAATACGACCATTAAAGAATATGGTACATAACGATACATTAATTTTATCCTGTGCATACAAGTTTGGTTTACTAATAGCAAATCTATTACGGAATTACACAGTATTAAAAAATTAAATCAAAATACCATTTAATCCTTTCATTAGAAGCAGAAAGTACATTCAGTAAAGTGCAGTGCTGATTAATCATAAAAGCTCTTAATAAACCGAGAGTAGCAGAAAACTTCTCTACACTGAATAATGGATACCTACTTCAAGTCTAGTGTAATTATCATATTTAATGTTGGAATGTCAGAAGCATTCTTTTTAAACTCAAGAGGACTAGAATACACCAACTCTCTCCATTTTATTCTTTATTGAAAGGTGATATTAGACAATGCAGTAAGACAGTAAATGTAGTAAAAACCTAAGGTTTGGAAAGAAGGAATAAAAAGTGTCCTATTTCGTTGATGATACAATTATCTTCATAGAATACCCAAACTAATTTTGTTCTGGGACAATTAATTTTTGATTGCATTTTGCATTTTTCTGTCATACATAAAAATAAGCTCAGGAAGATGATTAAAAGCTTAAGATACAAAAAGTAAAGATTTAAAACATTATGGAGAGATGACATATTTATCATTTTGGAGTAGGGAGGTATATGTAAAGCAAGTTTGAAATGTATGCTTGACAAAAAACGTAGATAAATTAAATTGCATTTGATAACATACTTTAAAAATTGAAGCAAATATATTCAGTGCATTTAGCCACAAATGGTATTTTAATAGATAACTCCTGAAAATCAATTAAAAACAAATAAAAGTAATGGAATAACAGGTATTTTGTTGGAGAAAAAAACATAAACAGACACAAAAAAATTATGGTCTACTTAATAAATAATAAAAAAAAATACAAGTTTAAAATCACAATGAGATGCCACTTTAAGGGACCAATTATATAATGGAATATCCATCATTTTGAGTTTGATATTTCTTAGTGATAAATTTCAGGCTAATCTTCTTGGAGAAAGAAAACAAAGCGAATTTGTGTCCTTATCTTTGAATCCTAACAGATGGCACATGATTTTTATTTCTCCGTTTTCTGTAGGCATTTACTTTGATCACTTGATTAAGGGAGTGTCTGCCAGGTTTTACCCTATAAAGTAAATGTTTTCCCTCATTGTTATTAGTAAGTTATTTGTCAGTAGATATTTTGAGGCCACGTAAATATCCGATACTTCAATAAAATTTCATCCATCGATTTTACCGTCAATTAAAGATTCATGAAATAACTATTACCAGGATGGCTTTCAAATAATGACTTTTCAACCCTAATATTTCATCTATATGTATTTTTATTTTATTATACAGTATTGAAGAGCTTTTCCTTCTACCCTATTTATTTTTGTGTTTATGTCGGTGTGAACTCATGGATTATTTTATTCTAAGATTATGAAACTTCAATTGTATTTCTTTTAATTTAATGCCACTTCAATCTGTGTCCTTTATGACTTGATATTTCCCATCTTTTTTTCAACATATTCTTACTTTCTGGTCAAAAAGATTTTCTAGGTTCATCTCGTACTTCTCTTGTCCAAACCTGGGATCTATTTTTTCTTTCTTTTCCTTTCCTTTCCTTTCTTTTTTCTTTTTTTCTTTTCTTTCTCCCTCCCTCCCTCCCTCCCTCCCTCCCTCCCTCCCTTCCTTCCTTTTTTAGATTCATTTATATTTTAGAGAGAGAGCAAGAGAGAGCAGGAGGAGGGGCAGAGGGAGAGGGAGAAAATCCCAAGCACACTCCCCACTGAGCACGGAGCCCCATACAGGGCTCAATCTCAAGACCCTGAGATCATGACCTGAGCAGAAATCAAGAGTTAGATGCCCAACTGACTGAGCCACCCAGGCACTCCTTATTTCTTTATTATTATAGCCAAATAGTTTAAATAGCAATTGTCTCAGTGTTTTCTGTTACAGGCAAACTGTCTGATGTACCTGGTGTCCCCTATCAATTCTTCCTTTGTTTCTCAAAAATTTTCTTAGATTATAATTTCCTTTTCATTGTTTTATTTCTCAAATGAAAGAATTTCAGTTAATAACTATTTGATTATCATTGCTTCTCTTCCATTTCAACTAATTTCTATTTGACAGTTTTTACTCCTCTCATTTTATATTTGCTTTCTTATTCTTCAAACTTACTTTATTAAATTTTCATTAGAATTTGTTCTTCACTGAGCACCTTGTAATTTAGTTTTCATTCCTGACACTATTTTGGTATTTTTCCTCTTTTCCTCCCTGATTTCAATCTTTGATTTTCCTGCTTTTTGGACCATTTCTTTGTTTCTGGATTTAGGATTCATGGTGATTTTTGAATACTCATTCAAGAACATTTACTTCATTTTTTAAAAGATTTATTTTTTTTATTTTAGAGAGAGAGAAAGACAACAGGGAGGAGGGGCAGAGTGAGACAGAGAATCTTCAAGCAGACTCCCTGCTGAGTGTGTAGCCTGACGTGGAGCTGGATCTCACAACCCTGAGATCATACCTCAGCCAAAACCAAGAGTCCGACGTTTAACCAACTGCGTTGCCCAGGCACCCCAAGACTATTTATTTCATTATGGAGTGTTGTGTTTATCTTCTTTCTCATTAGTGTCACTTTGGGAAGAGACTTTCATTGACTGAAATATTTTGATTATTTTCCATATGACAGTAGATAAGATTGGATTAGAGGTCAGTAAACTATAGTCAATGGACCAAATTAGGCCTAGCATTTGTTTTGGTTACCAAATCATGTTATTATTTATGTATTATCCATGGCTGACTGCATATTACAATATCGAGTTGAGTAGCTGTGACATAAATTGTATGTCTCACACACCTGAAAATATATATTATCTAGTCATGTAGGGGAAACGTTCACCAACTTCTGGTATAGGTGTAAACCACTAGCTGTTAGACTTGGCACTTTGGGGTAGTTTACAAGATTCTTAGTTCAAGAGTGCCCTCTTCCACAAGTGTAAGTGCATGCAGCTTCTTTAATGGGGGGTGTTTCCAATTTAGGAAGTTGTTGTTCCTTTGTTTTTAGTTTCTTCTTCTGTTCTTTTTATTTTTTTTTAATTTTTATTTTTTTAATTTTTTAATTTTTTAAAAATTTTAATTGAAGTATAGCTGACATATATTAGTTTCAGCTGTAAAACATAGTGATTTGACATATGTGATTTGACATACTATATGCTAACCACAGTAAGTATAGTTACCATCTGTCACTACACAGTGTTACTACAGTATTATTGACTATACTTCCTATGCGGTACATGTCATCCCCTTCTTTATTTTATAACTGAAAGGGTGCATCTCTGAATCCCCTTCACCTGTTTTACCTATTCCTCCACTCCCTTCCCTCTGACAACCACTAGGTTGTTCTCTGTATCTAGGAGTCTGTTTCTCTTTTATTTTTTACTTATTTATTTTTTTGTTTCTCTTTTAGCTGTTGTTTGTTTGGTTTTGGTATTTGTCTTCCTCTGCCCGATGTATATCTCTTAGCCTAATACCCTTGAGGTCCATCCGTGTTGTCGTAAATGGCGGATTTCATTTTAGTTGTTATTTTTTAGTAATCCTCTAAATAAATAAAATAAACATACCATTACTTTTGGCTTATCAATAAAGATATTGTTTATTAACCCCCCAATTAAGAAAAGTCATATATTTAGTTATTCTTACATCTCTCCATATCTAATAAGTAAAAGTATGTTTTTATTATTTCTAAAAGTTAATTAACATTACGCTAGGCCTTTTCCTATCATTTTCTTTCTAAGTTTTAATTTCAGATTAAATTATCCAAAGCTTACTACTAGACACATTACTTATTATTTCTTCATTTATTGGTTGCCTAGATTTTGTCATTAAGTTGTGTTTTTCCTCTCCAACATAAGCTCATGGGTATCATATTCCATGAGTCCTTGTATAATTGAGGTTGCCTTTGTAGTGTTAAGACTATTGAGCTGAGAATAACCCTCTTAGGATACACTATTTTTCTCTCAATAAATCGCCCCATCTGGCTTTGTAAAATGCTGTACAGAATTTGGGATCCAGACTGAATTTCCCTATTTTAACTGAACATTTTTTCTTTTTGTTTATCTACTACTGACTCTGTTCTTTATTTTTGACATCCAACAATGTAAACCACGTTTGGTTATTTTTCTAAATCAATGTGTACTCTTACTCTAAATGTATGAATTCATTTGTTAATTTATCTCAAGGAAACAATCTTTAAAATACTGAAATTTTTGATTTTCCATTTTGCATTTCTCTACTGTAGAAACTCAAATACCCAAATGTTTTATATTCTCTGTTCTACATATACATTAAACTATCTACTTAATAATTTTAATCTCTTTTCCCCTTATTCTTCTGGATTCTCTATAATTTTCTTAGCCCTCCCCCAATCTCAATGATTTAATTATAACCAACATCTATTCTGTTTATAATTTATGTATCAGGTATTAGTTGTTTAATCCCATCTCCTTGAACTTTGGTTTGTTTCTGTAAGTCTTCAAAGTTCATTTTATCTCAACAGACTTACTTCACATATCATTTCATCTCAGAATTTTATTTTATAATATAAAGCACCTAATGATTTTTAATATATTTCCCTAGTTATTCTTTCTTCTAAAATTATCACCAATCCCTTGTTTGCTATATAACTATACTTTCATATTTCTCCCTGTGTTATGTTAGCATAGGGTACTTTATTTTTAGCTTCACTTTCCTCTGTGGAGTTTTCTTTGACATTCCATTTGACATGAGATGAGATTTTACTTGACTTTGTTATGTATGTGTTTTGTGTGTGTGTGTGTGTGTGTGTGTGTGTGTGTGTGTATTCAGAGAGGCCTATTGAGAAATCTATTAAGATTTTAAAGATTAATATTCAATTAATTGAAGTTATAAGTAAAGTTACTTATTCTTTAAGCTTTTAAATTCAGGATACAATTTATACCATTCTATTTCTATGTCAAGCAATCATTAAGAATTACATTTAAGAGTACTTTAGATAACGTGAAGTCCATTTACAAACTTAGTTAATTAAATTTCTTTGAATGTTTTAAGCTGCATTTACAGCTTCAATATGTTAAAATTCTTTTTTCATTTCCTTAACATATTTTAATTAACACAGAAATAAAACATTCCTGAGTAGTCAAATAACATTTATAAGTCTAATAAATAAAATTTATATATTCTAAATTGTTAGTTGTTTTATATTTCCATTTTTATAGAAAGTAGATTTCACCTATTATCATAAAGTTACTTTAATTAATTGAGTGTATATTTAAAATTGAAATGGCCAGTCTTGCACACTTTCTAATAAGTGAAATTATCTTAATTATATATATTTAGAATGCCAAAATGTACATATTCCTTAATATAAAATTTTAAACTCTCTCGAAAAATATATATTTGAGATTTCTAAATCCTCCCAATCCTTTTCCCTCTCTTCCCACATCTTTCTATATATTTCTAAATCTTCTTGATAATTAATTATGTTTGTGGTATTAGTTGATTCTGAGTTGCATATAGAATATCTAGCTATTAGACTGATAGACTCTATTGATGATCCTAATAGAACATACCAAATTATATTAATAGTTTTAAGGTGTTGATCTTTCAGCCCTCTATACTAGGTAGTTTATATTCCCTTTCAACTATTACACATAGAATGTATACTAGTCCTGATCACTTGATTGGATTCTCTTTTCTCCCTAGTATGGGTTGAATGCATTTCTTTCTAACACTAAGGTAATTTAAACTTGAAGGAAGCGTCGCTTTTTTGTATTCTTAGGAAATCACCCCTTAAAAATATTTAAATGATAAATCAATTTGGTTTATCTCTCACGACTTTGACAATTATGTTTAAATGTCTACTGTATAATTTTTTTTGAATTTTAACAATGATTCAGTGTTGGAGGTCTGGATATTTATATCTATATTTTTATTCTTTTTTAATTAAACTTTTTATTTTGATAAAATTGTTTATTCATATACAGTCATAAGAAATGGCATAGAAAAATATAGAAAGAACATATGTGTCTTTTTCCAAGTTTCCCTTAATGATAAAATCTTATAAAACTGTACAATGCCACAACCAGGATATTGCCATTGAAAATGTCAAGATACAGAATATTTCATCAACACAAGATCCTCCATGATTTCACTTGTATAGCTACATTCCCTTCTATACCTACCTCTTTCTTTTTTTTTTTTTTTTTAAAGATTTTATTTATTTATTCGACAGGATAGAGACAGCCAGCGAGAGAGGGAACACAAGCAGGGGGACTGGGAGAGGAAGAAGCAGGCTCATAGCAGAGGAGCCTGATGTGGGGCTCGATCCCACAACGCCGGGATCACGCCCTGAGCCGAAGGCAGACGCTTAACCGCTGTGCCACCCAGGCGCCCCTATACCTACCTCTTTCTTAATTCTGAGCAACCACTAATCTGTTCCCTATTTCTATAATTTAGTTATTTCAAAAATGTTATATAAATGGAATCAGGCAGTATGCAACTTTGTGATTTGGAGGAATGGCTTTTTGCACTCAGCATAATTATCTGGAGATTCATACATATTTATGGTATATTAACTGTTAATTTCTTTTTATTGCTGAGTAGTATTCCGTGGTATTGCTGAGTAGTATTCTGTGGTATTCTGTTTAACATCTGGCATTTTTCCAGTTTGTGGCTATTGTGACTAAAGCTAGTACAAACATTCAATTAAAGGTTTTTGGGTCAACATAAGTTCTCATTTCTCTTTGATGAGTGCCCAGACGTGTAGTTGCTGGGTCACATAACAGTTACATGTTCAGTTTTTAAGAAACTGCCAAGCTGTTTTTCAGAGCACTACTCTGACTCAATACATTTTAGAATGTGTAAGTGATCCATAAATGTGTAAGCGATCCAGATTTTCTGAATCATCAACATTTGTTGATGTCCTTATTTTTATTTTAACCATGCTGATTAGTACACACTGATATCTCATTGTGGTTTTAATTTACAATTTCCTAATAACTAATGTCATTTTAATATATTTTTATTGTGCTTGTCATTAGTATATCATCCTTGGTGAAATGTTAAATAATGTCTTCTGCCAGTTTCTTTTGCCATTTCTAATATATATGTGTACATACCACTGTTTACAGAGTTCTTTCTGTATTCTAGATAATAGTCTTTGGTTGGATATGTAGTTTGCAAATATTTTCTTCCAGTTGGTAGTTGTTGAATCAGCTAAAGGGTCTTTTGTAGGGTTAAATATTTAAATGTTAATGAAGTTAAATTGATCATTTTTTTTCCTTTTATGGATCATACTTTTCATGTCAAATCTAAGATACTTCTCTATTCCTAGCTCTAAATCATAAAGATTTTCTCTTTAATTTTGAACTGCATTTAGTTATATACATCTACAAATAAGTCTGTGATCCACTTTTGAGTTAATTTTTTAGGAAGAAAAACAAGTAAAAAATACCATTATTTTGTTTGTTTGTTTTTGCTTTTGTTTTTGTTTTTGTCTTTGTTTTGGCCTATGGATACGCACCATTCCAGCACTATTTGTTAAAAAGATGATCTTTTCTCCATTAATTTCTTTTGCACATTTGTCAAAAATCATTTGCAAACTTGCACGGGTTTGTTTTTGAAGTACTCTATTCTATTTCATTTATCTTTATGTCTAACTATCCTCAAAACAACACAGACTTGGCCGTAATTAAACTGTCCCTCTATAGTGAATTTTGAAATTGAGTAGATTGATTCCTCTCACCTTATGCTTCTTTTTCAACATTGTTTAAGGCATTCTGGTTCTTTTGTTTTTCCACATGCATTTTAGAAAAACTATGTTTGTATCTAAAAAAGAAAAATCTGGCTGTAATTTTGATATGACTTTTGTTATATGTGTATATCCCTTTGGAAATAGATGGTATCTCTGTTATCTTGAGACTTCCAACCCATAAACACGGTCTGTTTCTCCATGTATTCATATCAACATTTTCTAATTTTCACCATGTACGTCCTGTAAATATTTTTATAGGGTTATAGCTAAGTTTTTAATTTTTTTTAAATCACTAGACTTGATTCTTTAGATTGATGTTTACTGAATATTCGGCAGATGATGCAAAGTTGTCATTTATTCTCTCTCTTGTAGGCTCACAGTTTCCTCTATTATTAACATCTTCATTTAGCGTGGTACATTCATTACAACTGATGAACAGATATGGATATATTATTTTTAACTAGAACTTGTAATTTACATTAGGGACTACTCTTTGTGCTGAATACTCCTATGGATTTTAATAAATGCAGATCATGTATCCTCTACTTCTGTATCAAAGAGAATAGTTTCAGAACTCTACAAATCGCCTCTGCTCCACCTGTTCATTGCTCCCAGTAATGAACCAGTTCCTGATCCTCCGTATCCTCATCAGCATTTGGTGTTGTAAGTGTTTAGGATTTTGACCATAAAAATATATTGTTTAATTGTTCTGCCAAGCTTATTTTATTGCTGCTGCATTTCTCAGTAAATATTGGGCAAGACCTGAATAGATGTGAAAATAAAATTTGTTACATGATGTTATTAATTTTACCTGTCATAGACCAATTCTGTTGGAGAGTTTAAAAATGCACTGTGAGATCTGAAAGTACAAGAATGAACTTAACCTTAAAATAATTGGGAAAGATGCTTTAACATATAATTTTAATTTTCCTTCTCTATCTACTGGGAGAACGTTTTTAGATACAATCATTGAGAAAAATCTCAAAGTGTGTAGAAAGGTGCAAAAGAAAACTGTATTTTAAATTTCTCAGAGGGGCACAGACTGTCCCCCAGAGAGTACACTTTAATATGGAAGTAATTTCATCACAACCTGAATAATGTTATTCACCCATAAAGGACTGAGAAAAGAGTGTGCAGGAACAGTTGGGAACTGGAATGTGAGGGAAATGCAGGACCACACCATGAGGATCTAACCAAGAGAGATTCCAAATGAATAGGAAGCTCATTTTACAAACTGTATCTGTGATCCATGGTTTTTTTTTTTTAATTGACTTTAATGCCTACTATATTGTTTGGTAGAGAGATAATGGTGAATAAACAGAGTAATAATCTTGTAAATTAACTGAGTTAGCAAGTGGGGAAAAAAGAAGCCATTTGAGAGAGGACCTAGTGCCTAAGTAATTTTGGAGTTTAATTGGTAGCAGAAGTAACAAATGGAATGACTGTTTTGAGAACAGTTTTCCCAATAGCATAATATTCTAGATTTCCAAATAAAGGCCTCTATTCTTGACATCATCAAATCCCAACAGATAAACCATCAATGCTGACTTGTTTGAGAAAAACGAAAGTTGGGAATTTGGTACACCAGAAATAAGGGTGGAATGTATTAGTTTCACTAATTTTATGTCATTAGTATCCATTTTTAATGAATGTGGTAACAAACACAGGCAGGTGGAAAATCAAATAACTAAAATGATCTTTTCATTAAATGAAGTCCAGAAGGACACATGTTTTTGTACTGGACATTTCAAACTTGAAATTTTCTTTTAGTTCTATATGGATTTCTAACCACTTGAGGAGTAGTAATCTTGAAATTACACAAGACCAGGACTAACCTGGCTAAGGATTTATTTTGTACTATTTATAAAATGCAAGACATGGATTATTATCTTTTTTCCTTCAGTTTACTTTTCTAAATATATGGAGTTTATACCAGATAGCTCTTTTACAAATGATTTCTGTGGAGTGTCATGTTCTTGCAAAAGTGCCTCAGGGGCCGCTAAAGGTACTGGTCATAGATATGAAGATTTCTGAATCCGGATCCTTATCCAGAGATACTAAGCTTTACTTCGCTTTGCAAAGTAAACCATTGAACCTCACTGGGTAAGACAGGACTAGCATTTTATAGGGGTTAGCATGAGAGTCCACTCTTACCTCAATATACATGAGAAGGTACAAGCTGGACTCCAAGGGAAACACATCTTCCATAGAATTGTAACATGACAGTGAAAAGAATGTGTTTAGACATGAGTATATCATATTACAGTAAAGTTTCCTGGCAGACATTTTTTTTTTTATAAAGTTATCAATTTAAAGAGAGACAGCTTTAGGAAAAATGCCCTCATGACCTTAATGAGGTAAGGCTATTTCCAAAGGGAAAAGGAAATGCATTAGGAAAATTTGACTCTACATCTGTAATATGAAAACCCTTTTTTTATAAATGTGAACCATACAGTGGGAACTCATTAGTATAATGATTCGGCATAGATAATGTGCAATTTCAAAACATGAGGCCTTTGATCTCTAACCTTTCAAAACTCTTTTGGAACTTCGGCAGCTTTTTAGAGTCTATTAATGTCTCATTTTTTCCCCCCTGGATTCTTTCTTAATTTAGCTTTAGATGGCATAAAACATAGAAGAGAAGAATGAAAATTTAGACAACAATGTTTTATATTAATCAAAAATTTCTGGTTAGGAAAAAATAATTTACAGTTAATAGAATAAGTTTGAATCTTGCGTTTACCATACATAGCCTTATGAATTTTGCCAGATCTTTTCAATCACTGAGATTCATCTAAGAATTGGAAAGAAAACAATGTCTCTCTCATGAGCTTGCTGTGAACACTGGTACAGATGATGTATATTGACATTAATGTTATCCTCACCTTGAGAGAGATTTAGACATGCTTCTTCCTGACTCTTGGCCCTTGACCTCCCTGTCACCTGGCTCTTTCAGAAACCAGATGACCTAATGATAGAGGTTCCTCCATTCCCTTTCTTAATGTATTTACTCCAGAAAATCAGTAATTGCAAATAGTTTCTCTGCCCCTTTGAGATGTAAATCTCTCTAAAAACCTCTTGATAGTTTTATAACCTGTCTTTCTCAAGGACCTGGGAGTCATCCATTTAAAATATTATTAGCAATATTATTAGGGGTGCACATACCCTTTTGAATCATTGTGTTTATATTCTTTGGGTAAATCCCCAGTAGTGTGATTACTGGATCATAGAGTAGTTCTATGGAACTACTTTTAATTTTTTGAGGAAACTCCATACTGTTTTCCACAGGGGCTGCACCAGTTTGCACTCCCGCCAACAGCACAGGAGGGTTCCTTTTTCTCCACATCTTCACCAACACTTGTTTCTTGTGTTTTGATTTTATCCATTCTGACAGGTGTGAGGTGATATCTCATTGTGGTTTTTATTCGCATTTCCCTGATGATGTGACATATATACAATGGAATATTATTCAACCATAAAAAAGAATGAAATCTTGCCACTTGCAACAACATGGTTGGATTTAGACAGGATAATGTCAAGCAAAATAAGTCAGTCAGGGAGAGACCCATTCCATATGATTTCACTCATATGTGGAATTTAAGAAACAAAACAAATGGACAAATGAAAAAAGAGGAAAACCAAAAAATAGACTCTTAACTCACAGAGGTCAAACTGATGATTACCAGAGGGGAGGTGGGTGAGAGGGATGGGTAAAATAGGTGAAGGGGATTAAGAGTACACTTACGATGAGCACTGAGTAATATACAGAATTGTTGAAATGTTGAATATGTTACATCTGCAACTGATGTAACATCATGTTTGAACTATATTTGAATTAAAATTTAAAAATATTACTAGTCAAAAAAATATTATTAGCAAAAACCTCTATCTCCTAGTCTCTGTGGGAGGCGGGAGCCTAAATTCAATAGACCCCTTGCTCTGAATTGCAAAACTAACTCAAGTCATGAAGTTTAGATATAGCAAGTTTATTTTTTCTTTGGGTGAGGCTAATTAGGAAACACAGCCTGTGATTTCCCCATCCCCATCCCAGCTTTATAACCTCTCTAGCTCTTTGTTTCAGTGGAATTGAGTTCAGATTGAGTTTTAGTCTCTCTCCCCTATTGCAATAGCTTGGAATATAGACTTCCTTTCCTGTTGAGCTTTGTCCAGTGAAAGCTTTGCTTTGACAATACCTACCATGTTCCCTGTCCTCTTTCTTACCCCCCCTTAAAAATTCAATTTTCCATGACTGTGCAAGGAAGCATAAAATTATAACATAAATTTAAAACATACATTGCTGTTACAAGATACAGTGGAATAATTTACAAAACAGGGTTTTGTAGAAGTTTATTAGCATCTACTGTTGTTCTTTCAGAAGTAAACCAATAAAAACCCAGAAATTCAAGTCTATAAAACCACTGTTTAAGGAGGACATAGTCTTTAATCTTTAGTAACTAATATGAACCTTAAGTCATCGTAACAATATAACCCAAAAGGCAGAAATCTGAGGTAATGGATTGCCAAGAGTCATATGCACTTGATCTGTGTTTGGTAGATTTTGTTTTATAAATTTAGTACTTAGTGGAAGTTAATTTCCAAAACACCAGTCATTCGTATCATTATCATCCTCCTCCTCTTCCACATTATCGTCATTATCTTCATATAATAGAATATTCACCTAGTAGTACAACAACTTTCTTTTCAAAGTATATGCCTTATTCAGTCTGGCTTAGGAAATGAATAATAAAATGATACTTGGTCATGAGTACTAAAATGCCCAACTAACAATTTACCCACATATACCAGGAAGAATTGGTATATGTGTGTTGGTAATGAAGGCAGGTGGCCATCAGCAGGTCAGCACCATGAAAGACCTTCACAGTGTATGGGAAGAGATGAGGCTATAATTGACCAGGATATTCACATAAGGAGGCTGCATGGATGAAGGTAGTAACATTGGTTCCACTATAAGAAAAGACAAATGTTACAGCAGAATTGAGGAACATATCAAGAATTAAATTGGAGGAGAGAGAGAAAGTGGCATCTGAGAATTTAGCAGAGGCAGGGAAAATTTCTTCTTGGGAAAATCTAGGATTTTGGTTTTCCTGAATGAACATGACCCAACAGAAATCCCCTTTCATTCTGTATTCTATTACTGACTCGTAACCAAGCATATAAAGGCATAGTGTATAATTGATAAAAACCATATATAGGCCCTTTTTAACATAACCCTTCAGATGAGAGAACTATTCAACACATACCCTTCTTATACAATGACAGAGAAAACTCATGATAGCTATCTATATTAAAAAAAACAAAAACAAAAAAACAAAAACCTAACCAGTCACTCTTTAATAGAACAGAAAAACAACAACAAAAGCAAAAGTATTTCTGGACAGTTAATGGCAAAAGACAAATGAACCATGATGAAGAAAGAGATTAGACTCTGAATAAACAGAGATAAAATAGGAAATATAATTATTGAAATGACCATTAAGAATTTCATAGCAATTTTAAAAATGACCAAAGCCACAAAATGAGACCAGGTTGTGATGAAAAATAAGTACCCCCAATAAGAAATATTGCTTAGAAATCATAAATATTACTTCAATCAAAGATATACTCATTTGTTGACAATAAAACAACTGATTCCTAATTTAGAATAAGCCACAACAATTCAATAGATTGAAGATTATGTTTCAGAGAAAAAAGAAAAAGTAACAATAGGTGACTTATACTTTTATACATTTACTTGTGTTTGTCCTCTGCAACACTACTTGTTTTTTTGATACCCTGATTATAGCCACCATCATCCTATAACTGAATTATTAAGAGTCTTCTATGTGATCTCCCTGATTATATAACCTTGTCTCCTTATTTTCTATTCTGAACATTGAATCAGATTATGTACATATATGCATGTGTACATATACACTTATGGGTATGTATGCATGTATATGCAAATATACACTTTATGTATTATATATATTTATATAATATATATACATTTATATGTATGTATTATATATATGTGTGTGTGTGTATATATAGAATGACAAAGATAGTTACTCATTTCAAAATTTTACAATGGCTCTTTATTTCATCCAGAGAAAAGGCAAATTACCTCTCTTATGCATCTTCTTCTCCTTCACCCTTTCCATCTCATTTGCTCCAAATGTTTTACTTTTCTTGAGCGCGGCAACCACACTCTCACCACAGGGACTTTGTGCTGGTTATTTCCCCTTTAAACCTTTCTTTTACCACATGCCTATTTCCTCTACTACAGTCCCATCTTTTCTCTAAGATCTTTTTCACTAGAGAAAGCCCTATTTTAAATGCAAGCCCACATTTTCTCACCTTAGCAGCATCTCAATTCCCATTATTCTACAGGACATTTCATTTCTTCTTTTATTAGGTTCAAATCATTTGTAATATATTATATTTATTTATCTTATTTATCTTGACTATTGCCTATTGCCTCTCTCCTCAGTAGAATGAAAATACCATGAGGCCAGGAAATTTTGTCTGTTTTGTTTACTGGAGAACCCCAACCACTTAACCCAGTACCTGATATGTAGGATACATTCATTTAAAACATGTGTTAAATGAATACATGGGTTCAAACTGGTTTATTTGTATATATGCAATGGTACTAAGTTCTGATTATTTTTACCCCTTGTTGTTCTGAGCACTATGTCAAAATTCTTTTTCAGATGAGAAGGACACAGAGTACTTGGAAAGGATTCAATAAAAAATAGAAAAAAAAAACATTACATATTTCAAACATAGTATGTAACAGCAAAATTAAAATAAACATACTTATTTCTTAAGGATGTGGAATGGTGACTTAAAATCATTACTTGAGCCTAGAAAGAAAATTAGAGAAGTGAAAAATGATCTTTCACCTCCAAAGTTACATTTCTAGTTAATTTTCAATATAGTTATATTTGGTTATCTTAAGGATATATTCAGTATATATACAGTTATAGTCACTAATTTTTGTTTCTTTCAATTTCAGTATACTAGCACAGAACATAATCAAGCAAACTTAATTTGCACAGAAATTTATAACTCATTTCTTTAAAAAATGTCAACAATAGAATATTCTGTCTTTCCAACTCTGTGACAACTAGCCTCACCTGTGCTACCATAATTACCACCACAGCAAGCAACAGCAGCAAAACAAACAAAAAAAGATGCAAGGCATTTAATCTCCTTTATTTCACATGAATTAGAGTGAACTAGAAGTTTATTAGACCGGATGTTATTACTAATGTGACAGTTTATAGAAAAAAGAAACAAGGCCTATGATGAGTTCACATGGTTAGGATGTGTTGAAACTGAGACACAAACTAATCCTTTGTATTTGTCAAGTAGCACACTGGCTTGCACGATTCATAAGGAGCAAACTTTTTTTTACTATTTTTATCTTCCTATAAGGAGTAAGAACATGAGTCTCCCTTTATATTCTAAAACTTAACGTGCCCAGACATGGGAGTTAAGATTGGTGAAAGACAAGTCTAATTTTGTTGTATTGATATCTACTGTGATGTCGATTTTTGAATTCATAATCCATGTGATATCACTTTATTTCTGATTTTAGGTTCTGAAAATAATACACATCTATAAATTCCAACATACATCATATCCCACATTTGGCAAATATCCATCTCTATTCCCCCAGGACTATACCACAAATGACCAATAACTCTAACAGGGTCTACTCCACAAGCCTTCCAACTGTCTTAACTTTTTCCTTTGCGAACCCCTAAAATAGTCTGGTACGTAGGTGACTACTCCAGGAATCAATGTCTGAGAAACTATCAAAAGAAAGGGAATTCCTTAGGACATTCACAAGGATCTTTTAATGTAGAGGTTACTGCTCGACCTGTGATTAGAAGTGGCCAAAAATATACAGCATCTTTAAGGTGTAGAATATAGCCAAAGGAATACAAAACATCTCATGTAATTAGAAAATGTGACCTGCCCTAGCCTTACAACATCATACAAATAAGTGAAGAGATTTAACTTTGGTAAGGCCCAATGATAACGTTTCATTTAGATTTTGTATTTAGTAACTTTGGTACATGTTTATCTCAGCAGTATACCCAGTGAAAATAAAGGTTCGTAACTTCTCTCACGCATTTGAAGGCAACTGATTGTTTATCTCAAACTGAGTTTATCGCAATTTTAAGAATAGTTTAAAACCTTAATATTTGGATAGTGTTAGTCTACTTACAAGTAATATATATTTTTTTAAGATTTTATTTATTTATTTGACAGAGATAGAGACAGCCAGCGAGAGAGGGAACACAAGCAGGGGGAGTGGGAGAGGAAGAAGCAGGCTCATAGCGGATTAGCCTGATGCGGGGCTCGATCCCAGAACACTGGGATCACGCCCTGAGCCGAAGGCAGACGCTTAACCGCTGTGCCACCC
Source organism: Ursus arctos (assembly GCF_023065955.2). Taxonomy (NCBI): domain Eukaryota; kingdom Metazoa; phylum Chordata; class Mammalia; order Carnivora; family Ursidae; genus Ursus; species Ursus arctos. The sequence continues at coordinate 19,978,095 of NW_026622764.1, forward strand.
AGGCGCCCCTACAAGTAATATTTATATTTTATCCTGACCATTACAGTGCAGCCTTAATGTTTTTAATCACCCTATAAGTCATATGTTAGTGTGTATTTTTGAGCAACTACACTGAATTTGACGGGTTAATTTTTTTTTTTAATGTCAGATGTTTTGTAACATCGCACATGTAGCAAATAAGCTGATCACTAAATATTGTGTTAGAGAGTTTCCTTTCATAGGCTTGTGAGAAAATGTAATGTTAAAAAAAAAGCTTAGGAAAACAAGAAAATTAAGATACGAATGAAGTTATAATTCTAGTCACTAAGGCTTTATATTATAATCAATATGTAGTTACTATCTCAAGTAAGTAGTTATTTTTGAAACTGTCTAAATTCATAATTACTATTGTAAAAGAGGAAGGTATTTTAGATATTATCTTAAGGTTTTTGTGATCTTATAGTGTGTGGGGTAGCTTCAAAAAATTCTCTCTTGAATTTTATCATTCCTCTTTTTATATAAAGAGACAGATTGCCTCTGACAGCTTTAGGTGAGCGTAAATGCAGTAATTTATAAGATACTTAATATTCCCTAGTATGTCTTAAGATTATAGCCTTAAAAATTCAATCTGTAAACCATGCAAACTTTCTTGTCGTATTGAATAAAATCCTTATAAATCTAGCATGTTATGTAGTAAGTTAATGCATGTTTTGTATTGTGAAAAGCCATGATATTCAATTAAATGACAAAGATAATTGCATAAACATATTTCTTACAATGCAAGTGGTAAATTTTATAGTACTTAGAAGAGTCTGTTTAAAAACTGTAATGAGGGGCGCCTGGGTGGCACAGCGGTTAAGCGTCTGCCTTCGGCTCAGGGCGTGATCCCAGCGTTATGGGATCGAGCCCCACATCAGGCTCCTCCGCTATGAGCCTGCTTCTTCCTCTCCCATTCCCCCTGCTTGTGTCCCCTCTCTCGCTGGCTGTCTCTATCTCTGTCAAATAAATAAATAAAATCTTAAAAAAAATAAAAAATAAATAAAAACTATAATGAATCCCAAATAAATTTAATAATGATCATTCTTCTAATTATTCATATTCAAAACAATAGTTTTACATGGGAGTAGAAATTCTTTTAGACAGAAAACATACCTTCAACTAGCAAAAAATAATAAATGTGCAAAATAAATTTCACATACAAATTTGGGTTTAATAGTTATTGGAAGAATCCAAGATCTATTTTACATTTCCATAACCAATATTAATTTTACTATGACAAGTCATGATTATCTATCTAATAATAAATATCCAATCATGGAATGTGTTCAAGTTCCAAAATGCTTGTATAAATATAACTGTTACAAAGTGAATTTAATCTTTCTGTATCACACTCTTTCTGCCTATTTTAAAATATGATTTTCTTCTTTAGGATTATTTTACTAACCATCTATTCATTTTACATAAGTGTACATATACATGTAAATACATCATTATATATTATTTATGTTATATATAAACAATATGTAAAGCATCTGTCTCCCTTTATATATAGACACAATCTATATCTATATCCATATCTATACACCAATACATATACACATACATAAAATATGTATCACTCCACCTAAAAATTGAAGAGCATCTTGAGAGGGAATGAGACTATAAGCAGAAACACAAGTTCAGGGGCTGTTTTACAAACCTAGTGGAGCAGAAATGGAAATCTGGCTTGAAAAACTGTTTTGGGGGTAGAATAAGCAAAGGCTAGTGAAGAAGGGAAGAAGAAAGTAAAGGATGAAAGAGCATATAATGTGCTTCCGGATTCCTGACTGAGTCAGATGGTTAAATACGCTGAGGTGCAGGAATCATGAAGATAGTTGAGCAAGCACTTTGAGCCATTGGATGTACAACAAATGCATTGCTTTATATTTTACATATTTTATAATTAACACATGGAGAGAAGAAGTGTCAATGTCATCTCTCCAGAGTCTCAGGGAAAAATTAAAAATACGCCAAATATAAATCTCAGATTCAAAAGCAGTAGGAGTGGTATGTGATCACAGAATAATAATTATGGTAATTAGTCGAGAAACAAACTAAACAAAATACAGTACACCAGAAAATCTGGTCCGTTGCCACATGTCATGAAGATGAAAGATACGGGAATTTTACCTACTGTATATAGACTTAGGACTGTTTTCTACACACTTGTGATGGTCTTAGTCAGCAGAGTCCAAAAATCAATCTGGAACTCCAACAAGATTGCAAAAAAAGTTAAAAAATAAGACACAAAATAACTGACACTGACAAAATTTCCTCTCTTTCCTTATTCATTTATTTAACAAATATTTATAGAATATCTACTATTTTCCTGGCAGTATTCTAGGTATTGGTGATATAGCAATGAACACAGCACAGTTCTCACCCCTGTGGAGCTTATACTCCCTTGGGGGTCACAAACAATAACTAAATAAGAAAAGATAAGCGATGTAAGATAGTGATGTATATTATGGATATTTTAAGCAGGGCACCACAAATAGATTACTGAAATGAAGAAGTGTGTTATTTTCTATAGAATGTTCATGAAGCCTTACTGAGGCAATTAGACTTGCATATCTGTAGGAGGAAAATAAAATCCAAACAAAGGAAAGAAAAAGCAAGTGCCTGAAGCAGGAATGGGTTTAAAGTGTTAAAACTAACAACAACAACAACAACAACAACAAAACAAAACCAAACAAGACCAAACAACAACAATAACAACAACAAAAAAACCCATGAAAAAGAAAGTGTTAAAACCAGACAAAATGATGGGAGCAGTATGTAGGTAAGACAGAATGTTTTCTAGGACACAAGAAAGTATTTTAGACTCACTGTAAAGATTATAGCTTTTGCACTAACTGAAATTAGAAGTTATTGGATGGTTTTCAGTAGAATAAAATGTCTCTAGTTAATTTTTAAAGTTCTGCTCTGCCTGCTTAGAAGAATAGACAACAAGTAAGCAGTATTAATGGTAACGAGAACAGTTAGGAGGCTCTTGTAATCACTGAGGCAAGAAATGATGATGGTGAATTAGTTTCTATTGCTGTGTGACAAGTTACTACAAACTTAGCTGCTGAAAACAATGCAAATGTATTATGTCACAGTTTCTCCAGGTCAGGAGTCCAGGAATAGGTTAGTGGGGTCCACATCTCAGGGTCTCATCAAGGTGAAATTAACATGTCATCCAGGACTAGGATCTTATCTAAGTCTCAAGGGCTTCTTCCAGCTCACTAACCAGTGACCATTGACCCACTTCATCTCCTTGCCACCTTGTGACTGGGGTCTCCTTGTTCTCGCTAGCTGTCAGCCAGGGATCACGAAAAACTTCTATAGACCACCCTCAGGCCCTTGCCATGTGGCTGGCTCCCTTCTCCAACAACATAGATGATTCCTACCTGGGAGATGTGGAAGCGTATGCGGGAAAAGTGAAAGAAGGCCAAACATGTTGGCTTTCTAGAATTTTATTCTAGAAAATGATGAAAAGTAATGGTTTAATATGCAGTTGAAAATATAAGTGTAACTCTTAGAAAAGTAAAATACGAAGTATAATTTTTAAAACATTAGTGGAGAAAAAAATTAGATAAAATTCTCAAAAGGTAGAGGAAATCAACAAGATTGTTCAGAAAACAGACAATGTAAAAGATGAAATCCATAAAATTAGTAAAAACATGTAACAGAAAGATGGCAGATTTGCAGGAAATACCAAGCCAAAAAAGTGAATACCCCTTTTTCTCTTACCAATATTCAGAGGTCTTTGGATTATATAAAAACTATTGAGCAATTGGTTCTGGTTGAATGAGAATTAAAAAAATAAAAATGAGACTTCTTATATAATAGAAACTGCAAAGGATACCTCAAAAGATGAAACATCCCAACACATATTTCTTTAAAATCTGTAACATATGAAAAAAAAAATAATGACACTTATCAGTGCATCAAAGAGGGAACTGCATTATGGGTGAGAGCCAATCTTACCGGAGGGGCTCTGAAGCTTAAAAAGCCAAGTATGATGTGCAGGTAAGAAGGTGGGGCTAAGACAGATAATGGACATCTCTTGCAGCTGTGTGTGCCTTCATCCTTCCCCTACTCCCTTACAGGGCTGAGCCTCCATTGCTGTCTGGCTGATCTCCCAACTCCTCAGCCTCCCTCCCATCTACTCCTTCACAGGTGTTTCCCTTCAGGAAGGTCCTTGAATGTCTACCTGGGTCTTGGCCACTGCTTCTCAGACAGCCTGAACTCAAGTATGGGTTATTTGCTATGGTGGTGACAATGAGAAAAAAAACAGAAGGAATGCCACATTCAAGAAGTGTAAGAGGTAAGGGTGTTTTGAGTAGAGGGGAGAGCATATGAAAATGCCATCCTGGCTCATCGCTGAAGAAGGTGGGGAAAAATATTAAAGACATAGGCAGTAGTAAGACAAAGCAAAATGTGTGGTCAATAAGGGCTGTTTGGATTTTTTTTCTTCTCCTAAATGTCATGATAAATCCTTTAAAGCAAAAAATTACTTGTGATTTATGTTTCAACAAGATCATCACACAGAAGGAAAGAATGAACCATTTTTAAAAGTGGAGTTCAGTGATGACACAATTTTAACTAGTGTTACTATTTACATACAGAATGCACAATTTTTTTTACCTGCCAAGCATGTATATTTCAGCAAACTTTAAAGTTCCTACAAACAGCTTTCAGTTAAATACTGTTGCCGGGATCCATAGCTACTTTAAAAGATGTTATGAAGAAAATGTTCTTATTATTTGAGTAGCATCATGATTTTGCTCTAATTTAATATTAACATTAAACTAATTTAATAAAGTCATATGTAATAAATAATTTAGAATTTATTGACTATACTTAATGGTGCAAAGGAGGATCCGAATCAATTTGTAGGTACTCAGTAAGTTGTAAAATATATGGTGTTCAATATAAAAATAGAAATATTGTGAACTCTATTCGCTGTGTCTCAGTCACAAAGAGACAGAATAGATATGAGATAGGGAAGCAAGACGTGCTATTAAATAAATATTTAAAAGCAACACTGAAGAAATAGATATAATGTTTCAGGAAATTATATTTGTGATACTTCAGACTCTGGCTGTGGTTAAGATCCAGAAAACAAAGCAATATCATAAATATCACTCTTCCACCTGACAATTCCTTCTTAGATGGAGGATATAAATAAAATATAATAGCAAATATTTTCTTGGAACATGATTAGGCTTTATCTTTTGAGATATTTTTTCCTCCTTCCACTTTCCTGAAGCCATGCCCACAAAGCGTGCAACCTGAAAAGTCTGGCTTCATAGCTAGTTTCCCTACTTCTATTCATACTCGCATAAAATCCACTCTTCATAGAAAAGCAGAGAAAACTTATTTTTTAAACTTAAAAAAATAAACTCTGTGTAAAATGTTCCAAAAATGTCCCATTACACTTCCAAGAAAATTGAAGCACTTTACCTGTTTGCAAAACTCCACATATGGCTCCTGCCTAACCTTCCAATCTATTATTTACTAGTTGTCTTTAATCACTGTTGGTTGTCTCCTTTACAGTCATCCTGGTCTCTGCTCAGGATGTCATATCCTGACATAAGCCTTAGATATCAGTCTCTATTGCAAGATGCAGTAGAAGAAATCATCCAGTACTTAGCTTAAAAAGTATTTATTTAGCTCGTGAGTCTATAGATTGCCGAATGATGCTGGACTCAGCTGGGTGGTTCTTTACTTCTTTTGGTTGGGCTCAGTCACATATTTATTGATAAACTAACTTTCAGCTAGGCCTACGAGGATGACGGGACACAAGTCTTTCATCTTCCAGGCAGGCTTGTCTAAGCATAATCTCATGGTAGAAGCTGAGGTTGAAAATTAAAGTGAAAGCTTTTACATGTATCACACGTGGTGATATCCCACTGGCCAAAGCAAGTCAAATGGCCAAACCCAGAATCAAATCCTGGAAGAACCAGACTCCACCACTCTAGTGAGATGATCTGCAACACACCATATCAAAGGGCATGAATGCAGGGAGAAATAAAGGATTGCAACCTCCAGTGAAATTAATCTACTGTAGTTTGCCCTCTGGCCACAATTATTTACATCCCTTTTATCTGCAAATAACTCATTCCCTACCCAGCCCAATCAGGTCAGTCTCAAAGTACAGGACCTCATGACCAACTTCAAGCCCATATAAGTGTCATTGTGGAGGACTGGAGTTAAATCTGGAGGACCATGAGCTAAAGAAGATACCCACATCAAAAGATTCAATGACGAGGGACAGGCAGAATAACCACAATCAACGCTTTCACTCTAAGTAGAGATAAATAATGAAAGGTTCAGATCACTTGTCCACATCACTTTTCACATCCTGCTGGGATAGCGTTGTCTGAGATGCCTACTCTGGGAGTGGAGAGTATCCTTTCAACAGACACTGATTCTATTCCATAAGCATGGTTCCTTAATCCATTTTCCTTCATTTCTCTTGACTTCCCTTCCTTGGACATCATTTGTTTTCCACTAGACTCCTTGGGCACCTCTATAAAAGGCACCAAAACACACTGCAGCATTTTCTCAGCCTGTTCCCTAGTAAAAATTTGGAGGTTCAGAAATTTGCTTCATAACAACAGAAGCAGGCTCAGTCCGTTTTAGCTCAAGTTGTAGAAAGCTTTTCATTATTTCCTGAAAAGCTATGTGAAATTTATTTTTCACTAATTGTAATCTAACCCATACAACAAAAACCATACTCATAATTACTTCTTTGTTATGCCTTCCTTTCTGGATTGGTTTTCTACTATTTTGAGGCTAGGATTCTATGTGCAATGAACTAAAGCTTCCTAGAAGTTCTTTTGGGAGAGCTGAATGTGTCTAGGAGGCAATGCCTTAATTTTTTAAAAGGTCATTACAGAGTTTCACACTTCTATGGTTGTGAGATCTGTACTCTGAGGCCATATCTTCTTTGAAAGTATTATACTGGCCCAGGGTAAGAAACAATGTTATTTTTCTAAGCTAGCAAGCCACTTTCTGGCAGCCACTTGCAAATTTCATACCACTTCTTTTTTTTTCTTTTGAGTACTTTTCTTTCTTGTAATATTCAGTTAAAAGGAATCAGCTGCCTCTTCCAACAGTTAGCTTGGAGAGCTCTTTCTCCACACTCAAAAATTTATTACATAAAATTTTCATCTGTTAAGTTACAGAAGGATATAATTTTATAAAATAGTCTACGATTACATAGTACAGGAGCTGCTATCCGTGTGTTTTTAACACCAGAATTCTGACACCAAATGTATGTTCTTTTCTATTTTTTTCTCACACCAACCAATTATACAAGAGTCCAGACACCACCTGAGTGTCCTAGGAGTTAATTCAATTCTGACACTAACTACCTGGAATTACTGCAGACCCTTCAGGCTAAGGGCTCAGTCTAACAAGACTGCCCCCTTCAGTCAACAATTCCAAGCCAGGGCAACCCACACTTCTGACCAATTGACCAAGTCAAGGGTTTCCCAAACCCCCCTCCTCAGGCTTGATAAATTGCTAGAACTGCTCACAGAACTCAGGACACCATTTTATTTGCATTTATTGGCTTCTTATAAAGGATGCAACTCAGAAACAGCCAAGTAGAAGAGATGCACAGGAAAAGGTATGTGGGAAGGGGGGGGTGCGAAGTTTCCTCGCCCTCCGCTGGTGTGCCATACACCCAGCACCTCCAAGAATTCACCAACCAGAAACTCTCCAAACCCCGTCATTCAGGGTTTTTACAGAAGTTCCATTACTTACGGCATGAATGATTAACTCAATCTCTAACCCCTCTCTCCTTTCCTTAGGTTGAGATGTGGGGCTGCAAGTTTCTTTAATCATATGACTGGGTCCTCTGGCAACCAGCCCCCATCCTGAAGCTATCTAGGAACTCACTGAGTGTCACCTCATTAACATAATTCACACATGATTAAAAGGAGCTTGTTACAAATAACAAAAAGATGTACAGCTCACACCTATCACTTAGGAAATTCCAAGGGTTTTAGATATTCTTGTGCCAGGAACAAGGGGTAAAAAACAAATACATATTTCTTATTATATTCCAATATCCCAACAAGTCATCAGTTTTCCTGGATGCATAGGGTATCATAGTCATCTTATAAGCCTCTGCCAACCAACATAATAGATTTTATTACATTATATTTTTAATATGGCGGCACTCCACTTTTAAGTACTGATTTCTGTATCAGATCTCTATTGCCGTAAGTGTACTATATAACAAACCACCTTCAAACATCAGTGGCTTAAAACAATGAGCACTTATTTCACCCCCTGGTGTGCAGGTCAGGGATTTTGCCTGTGTTTGGGTGTGTGGTTCTCCTTATTCTGGGCTCAGTCATTCATATCTGTCAGGCAGTCATTTTGCTGTCACATCTGGTGACAGAGTGATTTCTCCTTGCGTTTATCATCCTCTCGCAGTGGGTCCCGGCATGTTCTCTAGGCAGCAACATAGCTTCAAAAGTAGAAGCAGAAGACTCTACTTATATAAAATTGACTTTTATAACGTTGGCCAAACAAGTCAAATGCCTGGATTCAGAACCCTCAGATTCAAAAGCTAGAAAAAGAGACTCTCTCTCTTTAGTGAGAAGGCTTGCAAAGTCACGTGGGAAAGGATATGGTTAAAGAGAGAAGAACGGGGACCATAAATGCAATCCATCAATGACATCTTTCTTGACTAAACAGATTTAAGAGCCACACACTCCTCATAGCAGCTTGTTAGCATTCTTCTACTTTCTCTGCTCAGTAGGCAGTGCAATTCTGAGCTTACCTGGTTTTAGACCTTAGAGTTTTCATAGAAACTGAATCTTCAGATCCAGATGTTTCCTTATTTCTGCACTACCTCGGTAATTTAGTTCTTGTAACCAGGCCTTGAGGAATCACTGAATTCTAGATGTGAGGAAGCAATGAGCAGGACCGCCAAGTACCACCTGCGCCAAGCAGCACACTGTCTCAAGTCGAATGCTATACAGAAACTAGGGAGTGATGTATAACCACGACCAGAAAGAATCCCCGTCACAGGAAAATTTTAGGAGGAGTGATAATAGTGAGGTAGGACATGAGGACGGGGTGGGCATTTATTTCAAGACATAGATAATTACAACTTAATTATAATAAAACAATTTATAATTTCATACAATTAGACTTTAAAGCAGTGAGCAACCGATGCATCTAATGGTTGTTTAGGTACCTACTCAGTGGTGCAATACACTTTCATTTAACGCTGTCAGAAATTTACTATAGATATTCTAAAATAAATTGATATGCCATGGAACTAACGTTATTTAACATTCACCTCAGGGATTGCCAAGTGAGCCACAAACTAACAAAAATAACACTTTAAATTTAAAAGGGATTGCATAGTAACTTAAAGTTAGTAGAAAGCAGGCTGGAACAAAATAATGAGGTAAGTTAAAGTTCTCTAAGGTGGTCAAGAGATATTTGTAGGTGAAACACTTGGAAGTAACATGAGGATGTCATATTTTGGAAAAAGGAATCATGGTGATAGTTACTTTATGTAGTAGCAAATTATACACCGTAGAAATAATGGATTGTCCTACCTACAATATGTTAAGGGAAAAATAAAGAAGAATAGATGGGATAGAATTAAAAATAAGATCTTTATTGAATAAGTTGGTAAGAAAAAAAAGGCACATATGAGAGTAGGGGACTTACTGACTGAACAAGAATGTAACTTATTTTACATATGGACATTTAAAAAACAAACAAGACAAAACACCAAGGCTGCCAAGAACCTCCAGAGAGAAAGAGAAAAATAAATGAGAAGAAAAAAATCAGTTGTTAGTTGATTTACATTCATCACAAGCCTAATATTGAATGAAAGAAGGCAGACACAAAAGATACAAAATATATCATTCTGTTTATATAAAGTTAAAATTTACAAGCAGTATTACTCTATTGTGTTAAAAGTTATGAGAGATGTTACTCCTGGTTGATAAGTATTTAGGAAAGCAGTTACAGGAGAATTTTTCAAAGTTTGTTATTATTCTGTTTATTGACATTTTTGGGTGTGTTGACTTTATTATATAAATTTTAGGTATATGTTTTTGACTTTTGTATTTTTCCATAAGTATATAAACCTCCTGAGAAAATGTCAATTACACAATCCCACAATGAGTTACCTTTCACACCTATGGTTTGGAAAAAAAATTATATATATAGGACATTTCCTATATACATAAGAAAAATATAGAAGATATCACCGTCATGGGAGATTAAGAAACCACAGCTTCTGTCCTCACACAAGATCAATAATTAGACAAGTGTTCAAGAACAAAATATCTCTGGGAAAGCTCAAAATTCCACTTAAGAAAATTCAGTAACAGAGTGTAACAAAAATCCTGAAAATGCGCAAAGCTTCCCTTTCCTCAATATTCCATCCCCCAGGCTGACACTGCACAGCACCAAGAGCAAACTCCTGGCTGGAAAGAGTTGCCTTCACTGGGAAAGAGCGAACAGGATGAGCCACCAGCTTCCTTGGGCTTTCAGTGTACAGCGGGAAGGACCTGCTTTGGTCTCACGCCATCCAGAGACTGACGAAGCTAAGACATGTAGAGGCAGCTAGGAACATGGAGGAAGGGCAAGGAACAGTACCAGCCACATAGTGGGTGTGGCGGGGATTCCCAGTGGCCTGATTTGTGGAGCACCCCAGCACCTTTCACCACTGAAGAAACCAAGGGCCAGTACAGCCACTGTGAAGCCCCTGTTTCCACCACTGAGGTACTCCCCCCACAGGTTTTCCTGTTCACAGACACCAGCCCCCTGACTCCTGCTCTATTTCCTCAATCCCTGACCCTTTACCCTGCACTAGAATCAGGACTGATGCTGGCAGCCAGCCCCAGCCTCTGTAGCTGCATGAATGCAAGATGCCAGCCAAGACCCCAAGGCTGACCCCCACGACTGTGTGCACATTTGTGCTAGTCTCTCCAGCTATAGAAAAGATCAAAAACACTGGGAGTTCGGTTTTTCAAAAGATAAACAAATTTTACAAATCTTTACCAGGGGAAAAAGAGAGAGCTATGTGCCCAAAGGAAATGAAATCAATATTCCAAAGCATTGTCTGCACTCCCATGTTCACTGTGGCATTATTCAAGACAGCCAAATACGGAAACCTAAATATCCATCAGTAGATGAATGGATAAAGAAAATGTGACATATCTATCTATCTATCTATCTATCTATCTATCTATCTATCATCTATCTATCTATTATCTATCAAATCTATAGTTACATACATAACAGAATATTACTCAGCCATAATAAAGGAAGGCTATCCTTCCTTTGCAACAACATGGATGAACCTTGAGGATATTATGCTAAGTGAAACAGGTTAGATAGAAAAAGTTCTCATGTATATGTAGAATCTAAAAAAGCTGAGCTTTCATGGAAGAATAGAATCATCATTGCCAGGGGCTAGATTATTTAGAAAATGAGGAGATGTTGGTCAAAGGATACTATTGTATTACAACATGTAACTTTGTTTTATTGGAGTCACTACTAAATTGGCCTTTCTCTCCTGAGCCTATCATTTTCAGTTTTCCCTTCTAAATTTCATATTAATATATATCTTATTAACATAAAAATAAGAAATATCTCAATTTTATTATTTTTTATTTAGCATTTAGTATTGCCATGCACAGCGCTAAGTGCTTAAGACTTACAATTGAATTGGTTATTGCTAAAAATCATATGAAAGAGAATATCTTTTTCTTACAATTTGTTGAGTAAACAGAAGCTTTACTAGTTTAGGCAAATTGCCTAGATTACATAGTTCATAATGAAAGTACAAAGACTTCACCTATGTTGAGTCTGAGTCAAATATCAATGCACATTAAAATTAAGTAGTTATTAAAACAAAGGATACTTAATAATTTAAAAAAAATTTTCTCCTTGGCCTCTAGAAATCACACTATTTTACTACTGAGATTGCAGAGATAGGGCAAATTTAGCGAGCCCGTTGCAGTTCCTGCTTCTGTTTTTCATAGGAGTGAAACACTGCATAAGGTAAAGAAACCATAGAACTGAAAACGTGATTTGTTTGTAGTTACACTTTCATCTGTGTGTTTTTTAGTTTAGTTTGGCTAGCTACCATCATATACTAAATACTGTGAAAAAACAAAAGACTTATCAAGATTACTTTCTAAACCAAAACATTTTCTATAAATAGAGCTTATCATTTATGTCTTTTTAAAAATACTTATATGCTATTGATCTTTTTAAATGAATTAAATGAATTACTCAAGGCATAAAATGTTGCATTGCAAATATGGGGATTTAGTAAAAATGTAATTAACAAAAATGTTGACGTGCTTTCCATAACAAATTCTAGTGCAGTTTAATCAGTATCCTTCAGGCTACCTTTACTCATGATATGCAGCTCTTAAAGTTATATAAAATACATTGCTAAGGAATTCATTATGGCTAAGTCTGGCTACAATGTACGTTAAAGAGTTACAGATATGATTATCGCAGCCTAAAGGGATGTTTTGTATATCTACTAAAAGTTTATATAGAAAACCTTTTAGAGTTAAAAGGGGCATTTCTTTTATCTTTATTTTGTGATTGAGAGCATGGTAGAATTATGCCTGTCTCTTTTCATAAATAATGCTTTTCTACTCCGGAGATGATGTTAGCAGTTACTGAATATGGAATTTATAATTTTTCACATTTATATTCCTTTAATATCTGTGCAGGAAGCTTTATAAGCTCTTACTGTTGCCATCAGACTTTCAGATTACATATGTATTTATATATACACATTCTTAGGCCCTGGTTATTTTTTATTATAATGTTTAAGGTTCTCTTGTCAGAAATATTTATTTTATGTACTGTTTTGCATGATGGCTTATAGAAAACCCAATTAACAAAAATACAAACGAATATTTAAAAAATATTGACATTTAAAAATAACAAACTGACTGGGTATAAAATCCAGAACTATAATATCTCAGTTCTTTTTTGAGTGTGAGTTATAAAAAATCTATCTAATATAGAATTGCTGAGAATTATAAAGTTCGCATAGACAGCCAGCATAACAATTAGTTGTGAAGTCCCCTAGAAGAAGGAAGGCACATACACTGAATATGGATGTCATTTTATCATTTTTGGACATTAATTCACTTCCATCTTAAATGGGCCCAGACTAGGAAATCTATGCAATGGCATTCAACTAAAATTTTATAACTTATTTTCTAAAATTCCATTTTCTTGGTCACCCAAAATTTGTGAGCACTTTTAGCAGTCCATCCCCCGTGGACATGACATGGCATGTCACTATCTGGGGGAACTTGTTATAATCAGAATGCATCACAAATTCAATGTGCATTTCTTATTCAAGATTACTTATAAAAATGCTAAATAAGACTGGCTTTATCTGTGTTAATAGAAAAGTGGCACAAATAATCACAAACAGTAGGTAATCCATAAATCATTTACGTTTGATTTTAGAATTTATTATGTAAATTGCATTCTACAGCAGAATTATCATTTTAATACAATTTGCTTAGGATGATATTTAAATTAGTTTGCATTCCCTTGTCATCCACAACTGAAGGTGAAATGAGTCAGCACACAAATATATTTAGGTGGGAAAGAATCTGTTTGGAAATAAAACTGTGCTGTGAAAAATACAAAAAAATAGATTAATAGAGTAATATTTACTCAGAGAAAGGCCCCGTATCAATGATTGGATTAGTTATACATAGAAAGTTTAGATAGAAGGATAACATGCCATTTTTTTGGGAGAATTTCTTGTCACCTTTATATCATCCCACAAATATCTCTACTTCCACATTTCCCCAAATGAGACGGTTTTCCCATACCATTCTTAAAAATATACATTCTGTCCTTAAATCATTTTGTAACATTTTGAGGTTGTGTACACTCATAAGGGTATATGGGAATCCTGGGGCTTACTTGACTGAAGAAAATAAGAACATGCCTAGTGCAAGTGATGATAGTGAAAATCAGATGTTCAAACATACTTTAATCAGAAAACAAGGAAAGCAAAAGATTATGAAAAAAGAACATATGACATTTTTTTTTCAACTCAGGAAAATTTTTATCCTTAACTTTTTGCTCTAATACACTAATACCTCTGTTAAAATGACAGAAACATTAGCACTTCTTCTCCAAAACGTGTTCCATCCCTTCTCCTCACAATCTTTAAATTTCCTCACCAAATCACTTCTAAATAGGGTCTCATCTTATCTACCTTAAACATTATAAACAAAATAATCAAATCAAGAAAAAGGCTTTCATGACTCCATGTCTTCTTTCAATTGTGCCTTTTCTCTCTCTTTCCCATTACTGCCATTTTTCTTTTAGGAATGGACTCTATTAATAGGCTTATTTTAGGAATGGACTCTATTAATAGGCTTAATACAATAACTGTGATTGCATGAATTTTTTTCTCTAGCTTCCATAGTCTACTTTCAAAATCTTGAGGAAAAGGCCTGAGATTTACTCACTCTATCTCCAGGAAATAGCACAGTTACTGAAATTTAACACATAATCAGTAAATATTTATGAAAGAATAAATGATTCCCCTTCTAAATAATCAAAATTACAATAATCTTATTGCAAGTAAATATAAATTCTAAAATATTACAAATGTGTGAGATATTTGAAATAAGAATCCATAAATAATAAATACAAATAACACAAATACAAATAAAAATAATGATCATTGAAGGTATAACCTGAAGGTAAACAGCACAAAACATCAAAAAATACAAATTCGGAAGCTAAAATTCTAGTTTTCTTAGGCAATGATTAAAACCAAAACAATAAGCTTATATTACTTATTATTTATCTCACCTCTATTTCTCTCTATCTTCCATTTCTTCCATATTGCCATACAGACTCTGAGTCACAATGAATGACAAAAGTTTTACAATTGATAACCATAGACATAATGAAAAGAATCAAAGAAAGAATCATCAAAGGCAAAAGAAAAAGTGGGTATAGATCAGCAGAAATTTAGAAACTGTAAAACTTTAGACAATATGTAGTCCATCACTGGTATCACTTAAGCCTACACTAGTGATAAAGCATTTTATAAATAATAAATGATAAAAATAATGAGTTATCTCCTATCTAAATATTCTTGCCTTCCTTGAAAATGGGATATTGATTGTCTCCAATTATTGTAAACCTGTCTATTTTTCCTTTCAATTCTGTATTTGCTTCTTATATTTTGTGATATTTACTTTATGTGTTTTGGGACTGTGTTGTTCAGTGCATATATGTTTATAATTGTTATGTCTTTTCGATGAGTTGATAACTTTTATCAATAGCTAATATCCTTCTTGGTCTCTTAAGATAGTTTTTACTTTAAGTCTATTTTGTCTGTTAATAGTACACTAACCCAGCTTTGTTTTGGTTAATATTTGCATGGAATATCTTTTTTAATATTTTCACTTTCAACCTAGTTGTATCTTTGCATCAAAAGTGAATATTTTATAGAAAATATATCTTTGAATCATAGTTTTTTTAAATGTATTTTGCAATATCTGACTTTTGATTGGAGAGTTGAATTCACTTACATATAAAATACTTATGAGGAAACACTTACTTCCACTATTTTGCTGTGTTTGGTATGCTAGATCTTTATTGTCCCTCGTATAGTCCATTGGTGGCTTAATTTGTGTTCAGTTTCTTTTTTTTTTTTTTATTGAGCTATTTTGATTTCTTGCTCATTTGTTTTTGTGTATATTACTTAGATATTTTCTTTGTGTTTACCATGTGGATTATATTTAATATCCTAAATTTAAAAGAATATAATTTAAATTTCTATGAACTTCACTTTAAAAGCATACAAAAGCTCTAAGCTTATATAAATCTGCCCTCCTTTATGTTACTATTTTCACAAATGACATCTTCATGCATTTTGTCGCCTAAAACACAGATTTGTAATTATTTTCATATACCTGTCTAACTTAGGTAGAAAACAAAACACAGTTACAAAGCAAAAATACAATAATGCCAGCTTTTATATTTGAATATGTTGTTACATTATAGGATATCTTCATTTCTTTGTTGGATTTTTATTTACTGTTAATGCCCTTTCATTTTAACTCAAAGAACCCCATCTTGCATTTCTCTGGGTCAAGTTCAGTGATAACAAATTCCCTCAGATTGTGTTTATCTGTGAATGTCTTAAAATTTCCCTCACTTTTGAAGGACAGTTTGCCAGACACAGAACTCTTGGTTGAAAAGTTGTGCTTTTTTTTTTTTTTTCTTTTTCAGCCTTTTATATGTGCTTTACCACTGTTTTCTGGGTTCCATAGTTTCAGATGAGGAACCTGGTGTTATTCTTGTTGTGGACCCCTTGTAAGTGGTGAGTCTCTTTCCTAGTGCAGATTTCAAAATTATCTATTTTAACTTCCAATAGTTTCATTACAATGTGCCTTGGTGTGGGTCTCTTTAAATTTATCCTATATATACATTTCTTTTTAAAGATTTTATTTATTTATGTGACAGAGAGACAGCCAGCGAGAGAGGGAACACAGCAGGGGAGTGGGAGAGGAAGAAGCAGGCTCCCAGCGGAGGAGCCCGATGTGGGACTCGATCCCGGAATGCCGGGTTCACGCCCTGAGCCAAAGGCAGACGCTTAACGACTGCGCTACCTAGGCGCCCCTCTATATACACATTTTTAAGTTTCTTGGATTTGTAGATTCATGACATTTATCAAATATGAAAAGCTTGGCCATTATTTATTCAAATTTTCCCTCTGTTCCTGTTTCTGTATTTCTCTCTGTTATCTATTTCTGGGACTTCCCCAATGTGTACATTGGACCACTTGATGGTGTATCACAGGTCTCTTCATCCTTTATGTCACTTTCTTTCATTCTTTTTTACTTTCTGCCCTTCAGACATGATAATTTCAATAATTTTATCATCAAGATTGTTGATACTTTTTTCTACCTGTTCAAATCTTATGTTGTACTCCTCCAGTGAAATTTTCAATTCAGATATTGTATTTTCAGGTCCAGAATTTCTTTTTGGTTCCTTTTTATAATTTCTATCTCTTTATCAATATATTCATTTTGCTCCTCTATCATTTGGCCCTTTTTCAATATTTTTTTCTTTAGTTCTTTGAGCATATTTAAGATAGCTGTTTTAAAGTCTTTATCTACAAGTTGGATGTTTGGGCTTCTTCCTCAGGTATGGTTTCTATCAATCTATTTTTTTTTCTTTTGAATGAGCCAATGTTTCTATTTCTTGTTATGGCTATGATTTTTTTTTTTGTTGGAAAATTCACATTTTAATATTCTAGTGTGGTAACTGAAAATAAGATTTTCCCCTCCCCCTGTTTGCTGTGTTTTGAGTAGTATTTATTAAGTTTTTCAAACTATTTTTGTACAGAGTGCATTCTCTCTTTTCTGTGGTCACTGAAGTCTCTGTTCCCTTAGCTCATGTTTCAACAGAGACTTCCTTGGATACAAGGAATTAAAACACACACACACACACACACACACAGAGAATAACAACAAAAAAAAACTCCAAACTAATATCTCTCTTCTCTTTTTCCACATTGGCTCAGTGCGGGTTACTCTAACACTTATCTAGGCTTCCAAAGAACAGAGGAATCAAGCTAATGTGTCAGTAAGGGTCTTGCAAGGTCTTTTCTAAGCATGTGTGTTGCCTGGGGCATGCACATGTCTTTCTAAATTCCTGTGTGTGTGTGCGTGTGAGTGTGTGTGTGTGTATAGTCACTTTTAAATGTCTTAAATTTCCCAAAAAGTCCCCACAGCTTTTCTTTCTTAGCTCTAGGTTGTGTATGCCTTGACCATAATCCTACCTTTCAGGCTTATTTTGGTTGTTAGTTCACTTGTGGCATTTCTGAGCAGTGCCTACTACTTTTCCAGCGTAAATTCGGAGTTAGGCATAGAGAGATGAGCACCTTGTGTCAGTTCATCAGGAATCCCCAGAGCAGTTGAACAGATTATATACATAAATTTGCCAATAAGTGTGCCCTGGCCTCTCCAAAACCAGAAACCACAGTCCCACACTGGAAACACAGGCTGCTGCTGTTTCAAGACTGCCACTGAAACAGGTAGGGAGTAAGTCAAGGTCAATTAAAAATGGCAAAAATCTTCCCTAGCATTTCCAGGTTGCCTTGTTCATGATTCGGCATGTTCTTAGTTGCTATAAATCTTTCACTGTTTTCCAAAGTTCTAACAATGTTGGTTTGGTAGTTTCTGTCCCCCCACCCCCATTTTGTGGGAGAATAAGTTTGGAGCTGCCTACTCTACCATTTTGCTAATGTCAGTCCATTATTCCTTCATTTTATCTTCAAGCATAGCTTTTAACTTGGAAGAAGAAGCCATACCCATAAATATAAAATATTAAGATACTTTAAAAAGTAGATAGTTAAGAGATTCCTGGGTGGTTCAGTCGGTTAAGTGAACCTTCAGCTCAGGTCATGATCCCAGGGTCCTGGGATTGAGTCTGGCATTGGGCTCCTTGCTTGTCAAGGAGCCTCTTCTCCCTCTGCCTGCAGCTCCCCTTGCTTTTGCTCTCTCTCTCTCTCTGACAAATAAATAAATAAATAAACAAATAAATAAATAAATAAAATCTTTTTAAAAAGCAGGTACTTAACATGAAATAAGTAATTACTAAGAAGGAAGTAGTGGTGGGGCTTTACAAAGAGCAACTGAGCAGATATCATGTAGCAGAAACTATAAGTCTTCTAAATAATAAAAATCAAAGTCTTAATTTCCCTTAGGAATGTTGTCAGAGTCATACATATGTATATATATTTAAGTTTCAAAATTATTACTTTCAATCCAAGTAAAGAATTACACTTACAAGGCAAATCAGGCATGAGATGGTCCTGCTATGAAACTTTGCACAAATCTATGGACATTTTCTAAAATGCTTACAATGTGAAAGCTTTAGATTTGATAAAGAAGTCATCATGTACTTTGAATAACTGGGCTATTTAAGTAAAATTTTTTATTTTTCAATGAACATTTTTTATTTATAAATTTAGATAGGTAGATATGAATAGGCTTAAATGAGTATTATTTTTTAATTATAATTTACACCTGCACTGGTCAGGCAAAAGAGAAAAGATACTACTCTTAAGTAGTTGCATCTACCGGGATTATAACTAAAAATCAGATATAGTTGCATTTTTGTATTACATTTACTCATTATTTGTTGTATTTATAATATGTCAGTTGAAACTTTTCCACTGTACACTCTATACTGAACAAGTGAACATTAATCATTATTTAAAGAGAACATAAGAAAAAATGGAAAAAATCAAACATATTCATAAAATACATGACTAAACTTCAAATTAGTCCTAAAAGAGCAAATGGAACATTAATGTGAGTGTGTTTCAATGAATAAATTATTTCTCAGTGAAGGCATTTAAAAATAGACACAAAATCTAGTTCAAACAAATGCAGTATCAACATATTTCTGATCTATTTTGTCAGAAGAAAATTTCCTTTTTAATGCAATAGTTTTTCTTTACTAAGTAAATATGAAGCTTACTTAACTTCTATACTTAATCTGTTCTGATTCAGTTTTAATATATATTTACAAGTATAATTGTTTTTAATGTTTTTCCCCTAAGGGTAAATAAAAAATAATGTAATTCCAAAGAGAGGAAATTTGTTCTCCAAGCAAATTAATCTACTTATGTAATAAAATTAATAATACATTTTGCCTTGAAATACACAAATGGACTTATTTCCCAATTTCCCTTTTCTTAAATTATAAATGCTGCCTTCCACAAATATGAATACTGCAGCTAAGTAGAAAATTTTATTGCAAGTCTGTAAAGCTTTTTATGGTTTGTCATTCTACATTTGTTCCTGGATGCAAGCTGTCTAGTGTGCTGGAGATGTTCCTATCTAACATATAGTTCACTGGATTGACACAACTATCATGTACAAATTTTCATTACTTGAATTCTAGGTAAGATACATTAAGATATATAAATAGACTGCAAATTGATATAACTATTTTTACATTATTTTACTCTTTTACGATGATTTTGAGGTCATTGCAAATTGTAATTTATTCAGATAACAATTAGTTGTCAAATATTTAAGCACACTATTATTCTTTGTAAGCCTAATATTACCGATCAATATCGGAAATCACTGATAATAGACCAACAGAATTAAAACATTGTGCTTTTTCTCTTAGGTGGTTTGCTTTCTGTGGTAGGCAGAATTTTAGGGTGGCTCCCATGATCTTTCCCCCCAATGAGAGTGCTACTTGCATGATTATGCAACCTTCTGCGGCAACAGAAATTTTGTAGATATATACTACTTAGTTGACTTTAAGATTGAGAGATGGTCGGTAGGCCTAACATAATCATATGTGCCCTTTCAAAGCAGAGTCTTCTTTAGCTGGCTGCAGCAAAGGATTCAAGCAATGAGAGGCATTTAACATTATGAAACTCCCCTTTTGCTGAGATGGAGGAAGCCACAGGACAAGGGCCTAAGAGTGGCTTATAGATGCTGAAAGCAGTCTTCAGCTGACAGCCTGGAAGCAAAGAGAAATTCAGTTCTCAAACCTAAGGAAATAAATTCTGCCAATGACAGATATGAGTTTGGAAGAAGATCTTGAACTGCAGATGAGCATGCAACTAGCTCCCACTTGGATTTATCATGAACAGAGAACCCAAACACAAACTTCCCAACTTCTGATCTATAGATCGTGAACTAATAAATGAATGCTGTTTAAAGTCACTAATGTTTGGGTTTTTTTTTGAGATTTTTATTTATTCGACAGAGACAGAGACAGCCAGCGAGAGAGGGAACACAAGCAGGGGGAGTGGGAGAGGAAGAAGCTGGCTCACAGCAGAGGAGCCTGACGTGGGGCTCGATCCCATAACGCCGCACGCCCTGAGCCGAAGGCAGACGCCCAACCGCTGTGCCACCCAGGCGCCCCTAAAGCCACTAATGTTATTGCACATTGTAATTCATAATAAAAATTCAATAAACCTTCAGAATATCCTTAATTTTATCAAACTGATTGATAGAGCATATAATATCCTACCATACTGCCTTCAAATTTGTTTTTATATATTGTTTATGATTAAGTCTTTCAAAATTTTCCAGTAACTAAATGTCTCCTGCTATTATTGGTGGGAAGTCAAGTATTCCTTCCTGCAATCCCCAAGTTTCTAAGAAACCCTGAAGATCCCCTGTAAAAAGCCAGTTCCTCTGAAAGAGTCAGTTTTTCTTTTTGTACAATACACAAAACAGTCTAAGAAATTAGACTGTTAGCTCTATCAATAACTTAGCTGTCACAATGGGTCACAGTTGAAGTTTGTCTGTGTCTAATATCATTCTCTGGCCAAAGCCACAATAGTTTCTCAGGCTGATCCTCAATATTATGCTTTTGTTTTTATTTTTGGCAATTTATATTCATTTGCTTATTCCTTATTAAACACACACACACACACACACACACACACACACAAAACACACAACACACACACACACACACCACACCATGGTATGCATCCATCTGAGTCCAGATAGACTTATCAACTTTGGCCATACATTTTGCAGGAATTAGGTATTTCCCATGAACACAAAGGGTATTTTGTTAATCATATGTTAAAAGTCCAGATATCCCAGATTGTGAGATCCCATTTGGAGCACTGACATCTTTAATTGCCATAAGACTAAAATCAGAGCCTCCTGGACCAGATTTCCTTAATTTCAAACAACATCATGAAAAGTGGGACCGATAGTCCAACACTTTTGCCATATTCTATTGCCATATTCTATCTAGAAGGGAGTTACAGGTGTCAGTCACAATCCAAGGGAGGGTATTAAACACTAGCATGGCCACTGAGGATCATCATTGCCTAAAACAATAAAAATGACAATAAACTTGACAGGGGGCACTTTTATTTTCAGTAGTTTTTAATTCATTCATCCATATACTCACAAAATATTACAGAGCAATTACCAGAGCAGTTATGTTTCTATTTGTGGTGGATACTGCAGTGAACAAGGTGGATAAAATCTGCACTCACGGATTTCTATTCTATTTGACAAGGTATAAGACAAATGCAGAGATGCTTGACATGAAATCAGATAGTAAAGAGAGCTGTGAAGAAAACTGAAACAGTCTAAGTGATTAGAGAGTTACATGGGGTGATGCTATTTTAGACAAGAAGGACCGGAAATACCTTTCTGGAGAGTAGTATTTCAGCACTGACTTGAAAGAAATGAGTGCATGGGCAGGTAGCCAAAAGCATTCCTGGTAGAGCTAAGCACAATGTCAGAGGCCAGAGAGCAGAAATGTGGTTTGGAATAGTAGGAAGGCCAGAGAAGCTGGGCCAAAATGAGCAAGGAGAAGAATTTAAGAGATGATGCCAGAAATTCATACAGGTATATGATAATTAAACCCACAGGGAGCTCTCATTTATTTTACCTGGGACACAAATGCCCTTGTGTGTGTGTGGAGGGGAGGTGGGCGCAGACGTATTATTGAACAAAAGTTTTTAATTCATTCATAGCACACAAGGCAATGATGTATGTTTTTGGTTTTAAATGGGCTCTGGCTGCTATATAAAAAAAAATAATAAATTTGAGGAACAAGAAAAGAACTATAAAAAGCATTTTGGTATCAACTGTAATAGTTCAAGCAAGGCATTATAATATTCATTATCACAAAGACAAAAAGGAGAAATAGATATAACTTTTTGAAAATCATTCACAAATTAGTAGCCTTAGAATTTTGCAGTTTCTAAGACATGCAAACTTTCTTCTGGGCCTGCTATGTTCCTCTTCCTTTCCACATCTCTTTTTGCCTTTTAGAATGGCAAAATTTTGTACTGTGGTTAATCTCCATAAAGACAGTTTGTTTTCCTTCCTCTGTCATGGGTGAATCTGTAATCCTTTGCTAGATGGCTGGCTGGTAACACAATTATAGAAAGTGGAGAATATACCCAAAATGGAGACTATACCATCAAGACTCAATAAAATAAAAAAAAAATTAACATCATATCTTTTATGAGGGAAGATAAGAATGGAGAGGAAAGCTTTGAAACCTATAAAACCATAACATATAATTTCCAGTAATAGAAAATGTCCTATTTTTATTGTGTACTTTGCTTTAGTTATTTTTTTTTCTGTTAGATAAGGTTTTAAGTTCTTTTCTTCTTCAGGGAGTTTATAAATATTTGATGAGTTTTCATCAGAGAACTATTTTTAGTTTTAATATTGTTTTTACTTGATGGCCAACTAGTAAATCCAACTTTTCTCCTACAGTGAAACAATATAAATGACATGAACCAACCAGTGGGATTTTGGCATAGGGACAAGTTCTCTAGTTTTCAATAGACTTTCCTACAAACACTGTTGAAGTATTAACTTTAGAAAACAGTCAGCATTTTTGTGTGAAAATAGTTCTTATATAATTTTAGAATTTAATGGACTACTAAACAGTATGGGTTGGTTCTAAGGAAGCTCCCATACGATGCTCTGTCAATGGACCCATTAAGCCCATTAATGTGAGGGAACATGTCTGAACAGGATGTTTCTGAAGGGAA
This sequence comes from Ursus arctos, assembly GCF_023065955.2. Lineage (NCBI taxonomy): Eukaryota > Metazoa > Chordata > Mammalia > Carnivora > Ursidae > Ursus > Ursus arctos. Next base: position 20,001,691 of record NW_026622764.1, read on the forward strand.
TGCCAGGATTGCAATTTAGGGAGTATAATAATTTGAACTCACAATGAATGAAACACTCAAGTGTATACATATGCCAACTGCTTATATTGAGCCTTGGGCATTCTGAGGAAAGACTACTGGGCCTTTATCTGAGAATCTAAAACGAGCAACCCCTATGTGCTCCAGGCTCTGTATTAGAGCAATTCCCCTACTTTTTGCATATTTTTACTTCTATAGAATTAAAGCACTTTCCCCCTATACATTTAAGTTTTGGTCCATATATACCATTGTTTTTTGTTTTTGTTTTGGTAGAGAATGGTTTGAATTTTGTAAAATACAAAGTTATATAAAAAACACATAAAATACATTTAAGCCACAAATTGCTTTATTAAAGAATTCATCTGGCTTTTCCCAGATAGCACATTTAGTTATCTGCTTATTTTTCTAGATTCTCTGTGTTTAGCTGAATACCTTATATTTCCTGTGTGAATACAGACATGCTAATAGATAGAGAGATGGAGAGACAGAGTAGAATTTACTTATTTATTTATATAAATATAACTTATTTATTTATATTTAATTGTTATTTGAAATTTTGAAGTTTTAAAGCATAGCTAGGGTTAAATATCTTGGTAAAGCATATATTTTATTTTGCATGTTAATTTTTCACAACCCAGGAAAACTTATATTAAGTGAACACATATGTTAATACCAAAACAATTCATTTTTCTATTATCTAAATTGAACCTTGCAAAAAATTAGTCTTAAACATATATATTACTTGTTTTATTTGAATAATCATATGCATTGAGACTGCATACATTTTTATTTTATAATCCAGAAGCCAAATACTAACTTAACCTATGATTATCTCCTTTTACCAAGTATGACAATATCTCTCCTGTAACAGGTATCCTTAGATCATTCACGTTCAATGTGATTTTTGGTATGGTTTAATTAAAATCTATTATCTTTCCAGCTCTTTTCTATGTGCTTATTTTCTCTTTTCCCCCTATGTTCTGCCTTCTCTTGTGTTAACTGACCATTTTCTTGGGATTCCACCTTGTTTCCTTTATTAACTTACTATGTATACATCTTGTTGTTGTTGTTGTTGTTGTTGTTGCTAATTCTTTTAATGGTGACTTCGGGTTTACAAGACACATTTTAATTAATCAGTCTACCTTCACCTAATATTATACTACTTCACATGTAGTGTCAGGATATTACAACTTTATATTCCCAATTCTTTCCTCCTATCCTTTGTGCTATTATTGTAATACTCTTTTAAATATGATATAAACACAGAATACAGTGTTGCAGTTTGTCTAGTATTTTTGTTACAAGTGACAAAAAATATTTCTAGTACCATCATCTTTTCATTTTTAGTGCTATTCATGTCATTTTATATGTCCATACTGTGATATGGCATTTCTGCCAGCAGGACATTCTTTTATTTTATTGCAGAGTAGATATGTTGGCAGTTATCCTTATAGTTTTGATTATGTTTAAGAAAACTGTTATTTCTCAAATATTTAGGCCATAGCAGATGTTATTACAAGTGATGCTACCGTGAACATTCTTGAACATGCTTCTGTAGTATATGTGGGATAACTTTCTCTAATTTATGTCCCAAGTGGGATTTCCGGGTCACAAGATACATACAACTTCAATTTTACTGATTACTTCTGAATTGCTAGGGGTTGTATCTATTTACAAAGGCACTAATTGTATTTCATGGCCCCTGTTGTCCCTATTCAACACTTGGAAGTGACAGAATTCAATTTGTATATGATATTTCTATCTATGAAGCATATAATATAAATGTATTTTGCTATATTATATCCACCTTCATTTATTTAATGCTACATAAAATGACTTAATTACTGTTCAACTTTTTTTTTTGGAATCCTCTTAATACACATCTTTGAAAGAAAAATGCATCTAGATTTTGGAGATTATGAAAAAAGATGACATTTTGAAGTATGAGTTCCATTATTGTGCATGAAATCCTACTATCCATTGCATAAATCAAAATAACTTAATAGAAGTTGTATAGTTTTCAAGAAAGCAATTTCAATTTTGTAGTTTATTAGTATGTTTACTTTTTGGCAATTTATACTTTTCAGGTTCAAAGTTAAGTTCCAGAGGAAAAAAGGTATTAGACTGACAATGCATATATACTGAGTTACAGCTGAAATTATGCTACTATTAAATGTAACAAAAGTGTATGGTAGAAGATAAATGATTTTTCTAAACAGCGATAAAATACTTACTTTTGATAATATATTATTAGAATATAGAAATGGTAAACAAAAAAGATATTGTTTGCCTTTCTGGTTTTCAATTCTTTTCAAAATATAGAATTTAATATAAAAATTTACCATTTATCAGGAGGTTATGACCTTCATAATCTCAACTGTTGAACCAACTGAAAAACCAATATAGAAAAATATTCTTCATGTTATCAGAACAAATGTTGGCTAGTTTTTATTAAATTGACTTGTGCTGATGTATATAAATTAGGCTTATTAAAGCATGAATAAAGTGTCCATTTTCATGTCCTTTTTCATCTTTGAACATTGGTTAGAATAACTGTATTTGCAGTAAGTACTAAAAATAATTGGAGGCTATCATAAAATACTCAGATGAGGTTTAATATATAGTTTTAAGACAACAAAAGCTATTTGACCTTCACTGTACTTTAACTTCCATAGCCCGAGATTCATATACACAAAAATGAGTATAGAGTCAGTTTCTTTTCTTTTTAAATTCTCACAGGTCCTAATTCCTTTTGAATAATGGGGCAAAAATCTTTCTTTAAATCTCCATAGAGCAATGTTCATCCATCATACATCCCTTGCTTCTATCTCCTTCTCAGGAAGAAGAGCAAAATTTCAAAGGTAGACAAAAATATGGGAGACAATTACAAGCTCTGGCAAAATGTGAATTAACACATGTATGACCCAAGCACAATTTTTATTGAGTACCTAAAAATGAAGAGAAGGTAACTGGGAATATTTGAAATAAATCTTAAAAAATAAAGAAAATCAAACTTTGGACCATTAACAAATTATATTTTGATTAAAAAATAGAATGTGTTTTTATAATATTGACTTAGCTTTGAACAGGAAGTAGGTCCCCTATAAATTGCTACTGACGAGTCTATGTGTATTCCACTGAGATATGCTAGAACAAGCAGGGAGCCTGGGAAGAGAGAGGCTTCAAATTTTACTTTAATTATTCAGAGTAGACTTATTCTTTAAGACTCCAAATATGAAAGAAAGTCTATCTTGAGGTTTTTTTTGGTTTTGTTTTGTTTTGTTGTTTCAACGACTCTCTGGTGCAATTTCTCTGTGACTAAAGAGATGTCCTTAATACTGTGGAGGTGCAAATACAAAAGTGAACAAAAAGTTTCTGAATTTCCAGAAAAATGGTTCCTGAATTCCCCGAAGCAAATAGCAGCAACAGCAAGGGATAAAATAATCTGTGTCGAAAGGGCTACAAAGATATTTCAAGTTATGAATGAGGTGTGTGAATACTGCATGTGTATGAATATGTCACACGTTTTTATAATATGAAATTTGAAAAAGTGTATACCAGGTAACGTAGAAAGAGATGCTAAAAAAGAAAGAAAAATACAGGAAACAAGGAAAATCCTAAAGGGTAATACAAGCATTCAATAAAGTAATACATCTCTATTCTCACTTTCACTCTAAAAAATTCCTCCCCAAGGAAAATAAAGTGATTGGTACCATAATTAGAAAAATAAATCTTTGGTTACCCCTTCCTTCCCTAGAGGCCCGGTTCATATGTCAAGGAAAACCTGCACATATTGAGTTTTTCACCTATGAAAGTAAATATAAAATATTATTTGATAAAGACTGAGGAGAGAAAATTAAAAAAAAAAGTTGGCTTCTTTCTAGTCATTAAAACCCCGAGGGTATTCTGTAAATGACACATGGGTTTGGAAATATTTGTGTACTACATCAAAGCCTGAAATATTGGAAGGGGTCAAGGACTCACCGTAAAGTAGTTGACTAAGATCTTAAAAGGAATACAGCACTTAAACTTATTTAAGCTTTCTGAGGAAAAAAAACCCATCCTTTCAACATCATATATTATACGTGGCAAGGAACATTTACAGTTAGTTCTTATTTAAATAATGTAACGTAAGTTTGATATTTACTTTATTTATTTTTAAAACTTTATTTGATTGTAGGTAAGAACACTTCACGTGAAATCTTAGCAAGGTCTTGAGGCAGAATACGTTCTTGCTGACTATGGGTACGATGTTGAGCTCTAGAGCGTCTTCATCTTGCTTCACTGAAGGCGTGTGTCCACTGATTAGTAACTCCCCGTTCCCTCCCTTTCTCTGGCCCCTGGAAACCACCATTTCACTCTTTTGTTCAATGAATTTGATTTAGAGTCCTCATACAAGGGGAATTATGCAGTATTTGTCCGTCGTGACTGGCATATTTTACTTAGTATAACATCCTCAAGATTGACCCATGTTGTTGCATATTGTAGAATTTCCTCGTTTTGTTTTTGAGTCTGAATTGTATTACATTGTATATGTATGCCATATTTTCTTTATCCACTCATCTCTCAATGACCATTTAAGTAGGTTCTATAACATAACTATTATAAATAGTACTGCAATGAACATTGGGAGTACTAATGTCTCTTTAAGGTTCTGGTTTCAATTTTTGGATAAAAACCTTAAAGTGGGATTTCTGGATCATGTGGTAGTTATACTTTTAATTTTTTGAAGGACCTCCATATTATTTTCCATAGTAGCTGCAGCGTTTGACATTCCCACCAAAAGTGTGCAAATATTCCAATTTCTCCACACCTTCACTTGTCTTTTTTTTTTAAATAATAGCCAAACTGACAGGTGGGTAAGGCAATATCTCATTGTGTTTTTTTAATAATATTTTTTTTAATTATATTATGTTAGTCACCATATAGTATATCCCTAGTTTTTGATGTAAAGTTCCATGATTCATTACTTGCGTATAACACCCAGTGGCACCATGCAATACATGCCCTCCTTAATACCCATCACCAGCTTATCCCCCCCCCCCCCGAAGGCCTCATTGTGGTTTTGATTGGCATTTCCCTGATGATGACTGACATTGGGCCTTTTTTTCATATACCTGTAGGCTATTTTTATGTCTTCTTTAGAAGAATGTCTGAAGACATGCTTTGAAGATATGTCTATCCAAGTCCTTAGCCCATCTTTTAATCAAGATATTTAGTTTTTTTGTTATTGAGTTTTAAAAATTTGATATTGATTCTAACGTGTCCTTTTGCCCTCAAAGGGGTACCAGTAATAGGTTGCCAAACTTAAATAAATCTTGCATTAGTCTATTTTAAAAGGTGGAAATTTATTTAAAAAAAACCCACTCTCTCAAAAGATCAGCACTTTACATTACGCTAAAGCATGGGAAATTAAAAATAAATTGTCACTGAAATAAAATTTTAATTATTATTAATATATTCACTTCACAGCAAATAAGTACATATTTAGTATGTCTAAATAATTTGCATAGTTGGGTGCTATGAACATCTATATAGTTTATTATCAACATGAAACAAAACAGCTGAAACAGAGAACTACTTTCACCTCAATTTCCTCTCTTCAGGAAACTGTGTCTCATTCTTAAAATTTCTACTCTTACTGCAACTATCATATTATACCCCAAATTATACTGTAACATTTAAAGCAATAAGTTGATTATATTTTTCTCCATTATAAGCAATATTGTGGCATCTTTAAAGTAATAATACCTCAATTCTTTTGATATAGTTCCTCATAATGGCAAAAATAATTACTGGATTTAAAAATCTGGGTATTAAGCTCTTGATATGAATTTCCATATTCTCTCTGAAATGATTCCACTATGCTTAATATTCAGCATGAGATGCATCCATCAACAATTAGTTCACATAAAAATATTTTAATTTTTTTTAATTGAAATTCTGCAGGTGGTTGGTGATAAGAATATGTCTCTACTATCATTTAAGGTTAAAAATGCAATACTTACATATTTTCCTGTGTGTCTAATTTCAGTTTTTAACTATGGAGGAGTGATTTCTTTAAATATGCCAATCTCTATAGATAAATGCATTGTAGGGTACACTTAGATTTTTTGAGGAGGCAAATTAAATTGGAAGAGTTGAAGTTATTATTTGAACAAATCAACAGGAAATGGAACACACCCATCATTTGGGACACGTTAGACGCTGTGCTGGAACTACATAGATTTATTATCTTTACTGATCACATTTAGCTTATGATTCTTTTGCTTTATATCCAATTTGCCTACGTAAAATATCTTTACTGAAGAAAGAGTAAGCACATCCTTTTCCTTCATTTACCAAAATCCGTTCCCCATTATTTGTTGTTTAGCATCTAGAAAGTCGGCTAAGAAGTAATTTCAACAAATGTTTTAACTCTGCTGCAATTTCATATAAAATAGAAAAACTTAGAGTGCACTTATATGCCTGATGTTATATTTTTTTAGAATATTTAGCTAACTTTCTTATTATAGATTTGACTCAAAATATGTATTTATAAATTAAAATTATCACTTCTAAGATAAGGCATAGAGGTTTTGCAGAACAGATTAGTGTGTAATAGGTAAAATGATGTGTATCCCCTTACTTTCTTTTTGATAGAAGAGATTTAGAAATCATCAGTTGATTATAGAAAGAAATCCATATCTAATCATTAGCTTATACATTCAACCAATACCTTAATTCAATTTTAAATTTTAAAAAATGTGAATCCAGGCAAAATTTGTGCTTGTGTATTTAAACTTACCAGAAAAATGAACAGAAGCTTCATTTTCATAACAACCTTTTTTTTAAGAAAAATGTATTTGAAAAAAATTTGGCTTTAGGACGTAGCACAATGACAAAAAGAAATTCCTCTAAAATTCAGAAAAATATAAAAGTCTTCATTCTCATAAAACCGTTATTTCTAAGCTAGAAAAATTATAAAGATAAAAGGTAAATACACAAGTCACAGAAATACATGCCTCCGAGCCACTGAGTAATTACACAGACAGGCTGAGAACTAGATGTTCAGTCAGGGAACATTTATCGTTAAGTGAATTTTAGTTACAACCAGAAACATTTCCCAAAATTTAAAGTATAACACATAGCAATTAATTAATTAGATTTACTGGATTACTCTTAATATTACTACATTTATGTAAATGTCTTTGCGACGTTTTATCATTTAATGTGTGTTATCTTTCATTTTCTTTGAATGACCTAATATTTATATTTTATTACTGAAAACTCTAAAAAAGATTTCAAAATAGCTGACATGGAACTATGATTGCAGTATGATAATTTTTTAAAAAATTATTATTATTTGCACTTTAAAGTACCACAGATTAGTTCATTCATATTTTATTTGTGGATAAAATATATAAATAACACAGATAATGCTTTTCTAATTTGTAAATTTTGGTTATTTTTTCACTGATTATTGCTAAGTTTAAGCACTTACAAGTTTAAGGTTTTTGGCCTTTTTTACAATTTCCTCTCTGTACCAACTTGTTTATTTATCAACTAGCTTACTTGTCTGTTGTTTAATATCTAGAATTTTTAAAATAACTTGTTAGAAAATGGGAGGCATATTGTTTTGCGAGTTGCTCTGCTCTTACCTTCATTTATGATCCTCTAATTTAATGTTTCATATGACTGTTGCAAATAAATTAAATGTCATTTAATAGCATATAACTAGCTGTATACATTCAACTGACTATTCTAATTTTAAAAACAAGGCTAATATTTATGTATATAATTATTGCTTTAGGAATTTCATTTCATACTTATTTCCCTCTTATTACAATTATGTTTCATATTATGTTATACTTGACAAATACCATGCAAGTCATAAAAACTTTTTGACATTTTATAGAGTCGAAGTGAATTTGAAATATTTATCTTAGGAATCTGTCCACGACATGTATTTCTGAAAACACTTTTATCATACATATCTTAATATTTAAAGACTCCTTCACATTCATGATTTATTTACAAGATCTGAAAGATTCTGATGACTTTGGATAATATGTCAGATTAATTTGAATTTCCGCTAAGTAAATCAAAGCCTAGTAAATATTTACATATGTAAATTGACCATAAAAGCTCTAAAATCCAAAATAATAATCATGCTCTAAGAAAGGAGACGGTACAAAGTAATTAGATTTTTGTATAAAATTCTACAACTTTATTATTGAGTGATTTTGCAATGTTTGGCTTACTTATTTCAAAAGTGGTATTGATATTTATTCCACCCTTTCCATCCAGTTTATGTAAGTATAAATTATGGTACCTTTTTTTTTTTTTTTTTTGGGTAGAATGAGTGACACACAGAAGAATGTAGCAACGTACAGAACACCTAGTGTTTCTTTGCTCCATGGATATCCACATTCTATAAAGTTGTCAGCCAGTCAATACCTGAAAACTTCCAGGAATGAAGTGCTATAGGCTATACTAAGTTAGCCCTCTTCAACACTGGCTTCTTAATGCGTTATAAAATTTTGGCTGCCAAAGATTTACTATAGTTATTTTATCACCCACATATTTAGATAGAAATCTACCTAGTAGGAAGTCGTCCGTATTAAAAATGTACTAATTTAGAGCTTAAATGCTGCTTCTCTTCTTTACTACCACCACTACTACTAATTACTAGTACTAGTATGGCAACTAAACTGTCTTCATATCTGTTCCTACTCAAAGTAGAAAACCATGCAGAAAATTTTCATATGGTTCAAAAAGTAAAAGTAGGAAAACAACGTTGGCCAGACCTGTGAGGAATCCATCCCAATTTGGGCATTCAGAACAATTATTCCAGGTCACCGAAGTGCTATTTGGCACATTCCTCAACTAGTGTGGGACTTGTATATCCTAAAACACAGAATGCAGCTTTCCAAATTGTCTTTCATCCAACTCAAGCACCGGATGGATAAATACCAGCTGCATTTCTGTTTACGACTTTCTCCCCCGAAGTATTTTTGATATGATACCTCGATGTGCATTTTCAGCTGATACCAACATTTCTATAAAAGGAAGAAAAGAAGGGCATATGTAGAATCTATTATTGGAAGAAGTGGGATAATACTTCACATTTGATTCAAGTCCAATGACATGACAATTACTGCTTGCCCTAACAAGTATTGCTCATGCAGTGGTTTGGCCCAGTAATTTCAAAAAATCATTAATTAAATATAACAAATGTTACAGAGCGCTACAGTTGTAATAATGTGACTAAGATGACCACTATACCAAAGCAATATAGTCTCTGTCCAAATTATTATGTTTGGTAAATAATCCAATATTTAATTACCTTTGTTATTTGTATCAGTGTATATTTAAAATTGACTTTAACTTGGATCATACAGCAGAATGCAACTCATCTTTAAAGTCCATGTGTATTTTACGTACAGATTTGTATTCTATAAATCTTGCTTTAATTTTCTTATTAACACTTCTCATGACCATGTTTTCTTATGTTTATGATGATGTATTTAGGGCTGTTCGTAAATCTCAGAACTATCCTGCCTTGGCTTCCGTGGTTTCAGTACTTAATTCCTCAGCAAGGCTATGTGGCTTTGTAGTATAATGAATTTTGGGGGAAAACTGCTGCCCAGAATTCAATGCAACAGCATACAGTACTTGTAATTCTGCAATATGTACTGGAGAGAAATTTTTGATAAACCAGTGCATCTATCTCTTACCTTGGGACCTGTCAAGAAAACACATAGCCTTAGTATATAAAATTGTTATCTTCCTTATAATTGCCTACCTAAAATAATTATTTTTTTAAAAAAAATTTTTTTCTTAAATTCTCCTTTAGGGGAGACTGGGTAACTCAGTCAGTTGAATGTCCAACTCTTGGTTTCAGCTCAGGTCATGATCTCATGGGTCATGGGTTCAAGCCCCAGGTTGGGCTCTGTGCTCAGCAGGGAGTCCACTTGAAGATACTCTCCCTCTGTCCCCCTTCCCATATTCATGTGCTCTTTCTCTCAAATAAATACTCTTTAAAAAATAAACTCTCCTTTTAAGTTATTTTCTTTTTTTAGGGAGGAAGGCACTGACACATAGGGTACATTCACACATACGTGAAAGTGCCAGGCTTGGGCACAGCACAAGCCACTTCAGGGCCTGAGGCGTTGCACAGAGCACGTACTGAGCAATGGTCTTTGGTATCCCAATCTGTTTTAGCGGTAGAAGAACTTGTGAGAGGCAATATGGAGGGTGCCTTTCACATTCATTTTTTGGGATGGAATCCAGAATATGGGGTGGGGAATCAGAATTCTGCTGACTCGTTTGGCTGCCAAATCAGTAGATATAAGGTTGGCTTTCAGCATTTGCTCTGTACAATCACAAGGAGTGGTCAGACACATTTTTTTCCAGGATCTATAGAAGAGAAAGGGCAGAGAGATGTCCAAACAGCTGTTGGTCTGTTTGTCAACAGCTGCCTTCCCTTCTGCCTGGTGCCTTCCATCTCATTATGAATGAGCTTCCATGCAGTGCTTGCTCTACCTGCCCCAATCCCCCTCTCTTACTCTTGTGCTGCTTTCCAGAACCAAAGAATACTGGTACTCCCCCTTAAAAATATGTATACATGTAATACAAACAAATTTGACACTATATTTAAATATATATAAATACATGCATGCTGCATATACACACATATATTTCCATGTAGTGATAAAGTTGGAGGTTTCAAGTTTGAAGATCAAATATGTATATATATACATATATATGTGTACATGTGTAAACATATATGTGCACAATACATACAGAACACACATATTATACATAATTGATATGTACATATTATATATACATAGACATGTGTATATATAATTGCATTGCAATTATGCACATTTATGCATATCATACAATATACACGTATTGTAATATATATTCAGGCTGTGTGTATAGTATATATATATATGTATGTGTACATATGTATATGTATATATGTGTTTGTACATGTATATGTGTGTATATATGTGTATATGTATGTGATTGTATTTGTATGTATGTGTATATATGTGGGGTGTGTATATATGTATGTGTGTATATATATGTATGCCTGGGTACATATGTCTGTGTGTATACGTGTGTATGTGTGTATATGTGTATGTGTACGTGTGTGTATATGTGTGTGTGTATATATATATATATATATATATATATATATATATATATACACACATTATATTATATATATAATGCCCAATGTACAAGCCAAGTGGGCAGAGGAAACAGCCGTTGCATCGTTAACCATTCCTTGAAGCTGAGGCAGGCAGGAGTTGCCCATTGTGCATTTGAGGGAAATCTTTGCCCTACTTCCAATCTGAAACTTTCACAAGACCCATTCAATTTGATCACCAGCTTTTCTAGCATATGTAAGAATGGAACTGTGGGGTTAATGTATATTTGCATTTTTCATTAAGTATTGGTACCTGTACAACAATGTCCTTACTAAGGTTTATCTCTCCGAGATTTATCTGCCTTTTGTCCCAAACCAAAGTGGTTTAAATACTTAAATTTCATAGAAGTTTTCAATATGTGCCATGACAAGTCCCCCATGACGAGTCCTCCTCTCCTATAGGATATTTAATAGCTTCCCTTGGTTTTATGAATAATTTGAAGATAAGCCTAATATGAATTTTCATATGCAAAGTCATCCACCCAAAGTATGTTTTTTTAATCTATTTATTCTCTTCTATAATCTCATGGTAAAGTTTCCTTCTCTACCTTCTCTCTTATTTATTTTTTTAGTAAATAGTATTTATTTATTTTAACTTACTATTATTATTATTATTATTATTATATTTTAGAGAGAGAAAAAGAAAGCACGATGGGCAGAGGGGCAGCAGGAGAGGGAGAGAAAGAATCCCAAGCAGACTCCTTACTGACAGCAGAGCCCTACTCGAGACTTGGTTTCACAACCCTGAGATCATAACCTGAGCAGGAAACCAACAGTCTGGTGCTCAACCAACAGAGTCACCCAGGTGCCCCATGCCTGTTTTTTTATCAGTTATTCCAGGCACAGGATTTGTCCATATGGCTCCTGCATTTCAGTTTATCTAATATTCCTCCTTGGTACTCTTGATCAAATGTCTCAACTCTTACAATTTTTGCTTCTGAATTATGCCTTTTATAAATTTATATATTTACAACATAGTATATAAAAGCTTTTAGACTTAATTTTAAGTTCTATATTTCTTTTTTTCTTCATTTGTTATTTTTACTTTCAGCTCTTCACTTTTCCTTTATTTTTATTAGTGTACATTATTTCCTTTCTTTTTTCTAAGTTCTATGTTCAATAATTTTAGTTGAAGTCTTTTTCTCATCTATTTTATTTTTTCTCATTTAATAAGGTAAATGCTTGAGCATATGTGCTTTTTTTTTTCTATTTAGTGTAAATTAAGCATGCCTGATAGGTATAGTACCTTCTTGATAAGAAATACATTTATAACCTCAGTCTGCTCAATATTTGGATACCTTTAATCAGGAAAATAACATAATAATCTGATGTACATTTAAAAAATATTATTTATAGTTTGGAGGATGGCTTACAGAAATGTTGCAATTATATGTAGAAGGCTCCTGAATGAGTTTTACCCATGTTTCATTGCTGAGGTTTCAGAAATTCTGTGTCTTAAAATGCCTCTCCTGCTAGGGGCTGCAAGAGAAGGGACCGGTTCAAAAGAGAGCCAGATTTCACTAACAGATAGACATCCTAAGAAATGTTCATGAATCACTTGAAAACATAGTAGAGCTCTTTGTAATATAGGCCTGTCTTACAGATGGACTGGTCCAGATCTATGCTAATCTCTGGGGACACCTAGAAGTCTGTTATTGACCCTTGGCCAAGATAAAGGCAAGGCAGACTATCTAGTCATTGAGAATATTTTATTTAAAGTTTGAAATTCCCCTAGACATAAATAATATAGCACAGACCTCAATATTCTTATTTGTAAAAGGAAAATAATAACCAAAACCTACATCAAAGAATTTTTATGAGTATTATATGAGTTAATTATGTGTAAAGCACTTAGTGTCTGGCACATAGGAATTGCTATGTGATATTAACATTAACTGTTTCAGATACTGAAATGTGTTGTTAACACAATAATGAAAGGAAAGTGCTTTTTCTGGTACATGGGTAAGTAAATGAGCACCACTACCCCAAGTCTTAAAAGAAAAATAAGATCACCACTTGAGAGTTAAACTACAAATACTTCTAATTCATCAAAAATGTGTCTATTAAGTCATATAAAAAAGGGAAGGCCATGGGCTTACTTGGTGTATGACTGGCCCTATTACAGTATGGAGGGAAAAAAAAAAAAAGAAGTCAAATCAGAATGTGAGTCCTCAGCAAAGGAAGCATGAAATAGGAAGATGAAAGAAGAAGAATTGCAGAATTCTTTAAAAACTGTCAAAAAGAAAGTGCTTCTTCTAGGAAAACCAGTATCTAGTCTGCTGGGCTCTCATTTTAGGAGATATTAGATTATCTATTAGCTCTAACCGATTGTCCTCCCTTACTTTGCTATGGTGTCTCTGAGGCAGGTATTAGGTCTCAATTGACTTTACATGTATCTAACTAGCTTAAAGAGTAATAGTATGTCAATCATATGAACATTGTATCGCTTATTACAAAATAATTATGTAGGTATTTTTATTTGATATATATATCTAAATTCGTGAAGAAGATATCACGAGCAAATAACATCCACTCTCCAGTTTTTTACCTAACCATTTATTATTGTAAATAACTATTAAAGATCTTTTATTTATATCTTTTTTTCTGAATGGATTTATTAAAAATCTCTAAGGAGAGCCAGCTTTGTGAGCAGACTTTGTGGTTGGCATGACTGAGAGCTGAGGGCAACAGTCTATAGCTAAGGTAGTTTAATGTATTGCCATATTAGCCACCTGGATTTTCCTAAGCAACAGTCAATGTCATGGTGTTTTCTCTATTTTCAAACTGCTGCAGACTGAGATGCAAAATTATGGTAGTGGATTGGGAACAAAAAGAACTCTGAGACAGTTGAGTCTATAATCAGCAAAAGACCTTATGAATATATTGTAGAAACATTATTTGAATAGAGGAACAAGGAACACCCTGATAACGCTTTAAGTGGCAAATGACTATTATATAGAAGGACAGATTAATTGGATAGCACAGAGAGAAAAGCAGAAAAGAGAAATTAGGTAGCAATGGGTAAAGTACACATAATCAAATTTGATGAATGCTTTGAATTCACCTAGAAATAATGCATATAAAAGCAGATGCATGTTCTATCACTGCCTTCCATAACCCTCCCCCTGTCCAAATATACCTAAGGAACACTGCATCTGAAAAAGACCCTCAAACCATACATGTTTACTGAAACAAAAAAGCAATTATTAATAAGCTCTCAATAAGAGAGTGGAGAAGAAGTTAGTTGTAAATTACTTCACTGTAGCACTTTAATTCAGCATATATGTTTCAAAGGTAGATAATGTCTCTTAATTACAAAATGATGGTTGGCAAGTTAAAATACTTACTTGCCGTTTTTTTAGTCTCTCAAACATTATTCTATTCTATATGAATGCAATTATTGCTACATTAGCAATAATACAATTTATTTGATAATTATAATTTTTTTTTTTAAATTTGAATACACTCGAAATCTGCTAAACTTCTGAATTCAGGCTTATTTTTAAGCCAACTAGGACAGATTCAAAACATGGTAACTTTTATGCCTATTATTTAAGAGTTTTAAAAAATAATATTTTGATTTTTTTAAAGATTTATTTGAAGAGAGAGAACAGAGAGAGAGAAAACATGAGTTGGAAGAGGGCAGGGGAAGAGGGTGGAGCAGGCTCCCTGCTGAGCAAGGACCCTGACATGGGGCTGGATCCCAGGACCCTGGGATCATGACCTTAGCCAAAGGCCAACTCTTAACCAACTGAGCCACCCAGGCATCCTTATTTTGACCTTTCATATAACTTTTACTGGGCAAAATGTAACTTCAAAAATGTGTGTATGTTATTGGTATCCACTTTATTTATTTATTTATTTATTTATTTATTTTTTAATTGGTATCCACTTAAAATAGTAGTACTGTATAATGAAATGTGTTATAAAAAGCTGTTAGAAATGTTTACATTTAAATGTTTTGTTGTATTTTAAAAAGATACAGAGATTTAAGAAAAAATTGCTCTCAAAGCATACAACTACTTTCTCAAAAAAATTTTGAAGTACCTCAAAAAGTGTTTACATTTTATCATTGCGAACAGGCCACTCTGAAGCCCTCCTCAACAGTTTATCATTCTCTTGGCCTTTTCTGAGGAGACCGAATCCAGGCAAGAAAACACATATTTGACATCTAGAGATAAATATTAGATGTTTTATTCTTTGGCCACAACTAAGCAAAGTATTAAACATGCTCATTTTTATTGCCACAATTACTAATTACTGGACATTTCCCAAAATTAATACTATAATGTTAAATAAGATTTACAAATTAAAAAAAGACTCACTGAAAAATGTAATATTGCATGC
This sequence comes from Ursus arctos, assembly GCF_023065955.2. Classification (NCBI taxonomy): domain Eukaryota; kingdom Metazoa; phylum Chordata; class Mammalia; order Carnivora; family Ursidae; genus Ursus; species Ursus arctos. Next base: position 20,017,262 of record NW_026622764.1, read on the forward strand.
CAAAAAACCCTCTCTTGCATTATGATAGATGGCCATTATTGTATTTACCTTATTATGAACTTTTAATTATAGCTAAAAATAATTAAGGAGAAAAAGTTACATTGTCAGATGTTTTTCTTCTTAGTGGAAAAAAAAAACCAAACAAACACCAAAGATATCAAATGACCGAAAGCTTATAGTTGAAACATGGACATTGGCCTCTAAAAATACATTCATCATTAAAATTCTAAAAGAAATTTTATCTTTGGTGCCTGCTACAAGCCATGATGGAATAACAGGGAAAGTAAAACTGTCTTTATTCACAGACAACATGATTTGTTATGGGAAAGAACTTCAAAGCATCTACGAAAAGCTATTAGTCCAATACATGACTTTTTTTCAACTTCACGCTATGCCATGTCAGTATACAAAAATCAATCGCATTTCTACACATCGGCAATTAGAATTTGTATTAAGTACACTTAGAATAGCCCTCAAATATTAAATGATTCAGTATAAAACTGACACAGTATTCAACACTTGCATGATGAAAACAATAAAATGCCTCTAAAGACATCTAAACAAATGTAGTGACAACATTGTGCTAGTTAAAAAAGAAACTAAATATAGATATTAGTTATGATGTAGACATGTAGATTTAATGTGATTCCAAGCAAAATTCCAGCAGGATTTTTTTTTTTTTTTTGTAGAAATTGACAGGCTTGTTTTAAATTTCTGCTATAGAGTTTGTGGAGTTTTGTGTTTTGTGTGTGGTTTTTTTTATCCATTTTCAAAAACACCATACCATGAATTTTATAGATATAAAGACATATATATGATGTTTATGATGTATTCTGACATTTCTGATTACTTTTAGAAGGAGCTAACAACCACCATAAATAGTAGGAGAAGGAAAAAGTATACTTCTAAAAATTGTAATAGTCTTCAGCTTTTCTTTTAATAAACAAACAGAAGAAGGTTTTAGGAAAATAAAATTTTAAATTTAGATTTATATACTTCTTTTTTTGATAATAGGTGTGCAGATATTCTTTAATCCCTCTGTTATCTGGAAAAACACACTGTTTTTGTTTACCTGGTGCATTTTCTTCTCCAAATTTGCTGTGTATGTTAAGTATAGTGTAAAACATAACTATAATTTTTACCAAGGCTAAATCAAAGTGATGAAATTGTTTGGGGTTTATACTATAATGCAAATATAGATATGGTAAGTAGATTGTCCCAAACAACATATGAATATTTCATAAGAGCAAATTTGTAATATATAATTTTATTTTTTTTTCTTTAAAGATTTATTTATATGAGAGAGTGATCAAAGATATATAAGCTATATTAATGTTTTTAAATTTGTTTCACAATAAAATACAGAAATATAAGGTGCAAATATTTTGTTAAAATTATGTGCTGTTTAAATTTTAGAATTTTTTACAGAAGTTTTATACAAAGTTTTCTACAAAGGGATACTCATCTTACACTTATATTATGTCATCACTATTTGTCATCCCCAGAAGGATCCTCTTTCAAATATTTTATTTACTACTTTGAGTACTTACCACCATCTTTCTGGGTAACAGTATTATACAGCTACTACTATTGTTTTCCAGTTTTAGACATTATTTTTGATTTTTCATTATTGACTATAAGGAGATTGTAAAAACTCCTTCAGATCATGCTACCGATACATTTATGGCATAATTTTTAGTGAAATTAAAATTCTGACTATATTTATGTAATATGTACATATTACTGACACTAGAGTCATGCAGTGTAGTTTTATAACATTTCATTTTTTCAAAAGATTTTTTTTATTTGAGAGAAAGAGAGAGAGAGAGCCAGCATGAGCGGGGTGGGGGGAGGGGAAGAGGACCAGCGAGAATCGGACTCCCCACTGAGCAGGGAGCCTGATGCAGGGCTGAATCCCAGGACCTGGAGATCATGACCTGAGTCAAAAGCAGATGCTCAAATGACTGAGCCACCAAGGTGCCCCAACATGTCATTTCTTATACATCTTTCTGTTTTCCCTGATATTAGTAACTCTTCTTGATTAGTTTATAGCATTTCTCTATTATTTATCTTTTGGAATTTTTTTCTAATTAGTGGAAATTTCTCTCAATCTTCCTCCCTAATTTCTTCTAAGCCTTGTGTGGTTCTGTCACATGCAGTAAACTGTGCAACATCCAGCAACTTTGGCAGCTGAAATGCTTCCCAAATCACCCTGTAATGTGTTCTGTTACAAATATTGTTCTGCAATATGATACCTCCATTCAGAAAGAAGTCTGATGAAAAATGGAAAGTTAAATATATCATCGGAGACATGGATGGAAATAAGTGGTACAAAATGGAAATTGTTATATGTGTTTAACATGCAAGTGGCAACTCATTTTTCAAAGTAGATTATTTGGACATAAATTTGCATGATTTATGACTAAATTGAAAGGACCTGTAGGACAAAAAAATGGGTTCATACAAGAAGGGTGAGTTCAGTGAAGACATATTGAAAATGATAGATTTTTCAAAACATTGCCAAGATAGAGTTTAAAATCTTTTCTGGTTTAAGTATGACAGTATGAAAAATAACTTGAAAATTTCCATAAAGAGTAGTTGAGTGCTGTAGAGTTTATAAAACACACACACATACATACACAGATAAGTACACATCTACTTAACACTGAAATGGAAAGTACCCAAGGCCATATTAAGGATCACAGATAGGGGCATTTTTAATATGTGCCTACTTTACATAATGGTGATAATTGAAGCAGTGTTACTGACAGATCACATACGAATGATCTAAGAGCAAAAAATAGCTGAGTAGAGAAGTTTTGAATACTTATATTTAGCATGCTGCATAATAAATTAGAGACTAAGGAGCTATTTAAGAAGTAATATTACACACGGAAACAAGATAGGCGAATCCATGAATCAAAGGAAATAGAATCTATAAATAATGAATTTAATCATTATGTTGAATCAATGCCCTTTCATGATATAAAAATATTACAACTTTATTTTTATTTCTTGCTCATTTTAATATTGATTCTTTTCTTCTTCTTCTTCTTCTTTTTTTTTTTTTAAAGAGGCAAGTCAATGACTTTTCTGTTCATTCATCCAAAGTGCTACTGCCATTTCAGGTAATAAAAGTAATCTCTATTTAAATGTCCAGTTACCGAACAATAAGGAAAACTCTAGATTTGATAGATAAACTTTTTTTCCTAGCCTTAGTATCCATGCCAAAAGAATTGTCATGTCCTTACTGTTCCATTTTTCATCAGATCTCCCTCATTTGCTGGTTACTGTTGCTGGCCCCTTCAGCATGGGGCCCAATAGGAGAACTGACTATGAAGGAAGAGCTTACTCTTACAAATATATGATGCTGTGTACACTTGCTGACTCCATCTTTGACATTCCTGTGGGAACGTCACTATTAGCTGTGCCGAGCACTTGTGGCTAACAAACGATGTTGGTGAATGAACCATTCAGCCTGCCACTCTTCCCTACTCCTGCAGATCACTCTGAACAATAGTAAATATTTGATTTCTTTTGCTTCCCAGGTGGTCTTCTTGAGCAGAACTTAACATGACTCTCATCAGCGCTCTCCTGTTACGATCCTTCCTGTTCTGATGAAATACTCACTGAATCTTTGACTGACTAGCAAACGCAGTGGTATCTCCCCTCGACTCTCCCTCCCAAGGATCTCACAGGCCACTGAATGCTATTTTCCGGATTTCTGGGGGTCAGGGGTCAGACCTCAAACTCAAAGGACAAATACATTCTCTATAACCAACACCCGCCAGACTTCGGCTTGAGAAATACGTGCAGGAAGTTCCCAGCTCTCCCATGGTGTATGTAGATTTAATGAACAGCTAGCTCTAAAGAAATCCTCCTCAAGAAGTCCTCTTTTTCTACTATAGGTCAACCCCTTTTATTCGCATGTCACAGGTAATGTCGCAAAAGTCCTAAAACCTGTGATTCAATGTGGACTTGAACATCTGCATTTTTTTTTTAAAGATTTTATTTATTTGACAGAGAGAGAAGGAAAACAAGCAGGGGGAGTGGGAGAGGAAGAAGCAGGCTCCCAGCAGAGGAGCCTGATGTGGGGCTCGATCCCAGAACGCCGGGATCACACCCTGAGCCAAAGGCAGACGCTTAACGACTGAGCCACCCAGGCGCCCCTGAACATCTGCATTTGTCTGGCAACACACATTTGTATCAATGATCTTAAGTTATCAACCAGAACTTCAAATGTAATATCCTCCTCATAACTGTCAACATGGTCAAATTCCAAAAACAGGTAGTGAAATATAAGGATAAAGGAAAGGTCACTGAATGTAAAAAAAAAAAAAAAATCATAAACTCATTGCTGAATTTCATGAAAGTGGTAGAGGCAGAAGCGTGAGTGTAAGGGACTTAGACACTAGTTATACATTAGCTTACTAACTTTTTTTTTTTTTTACTTTATTCCTTTAAAAAATAGTATTACAGAAATCGGTTATTAGGAATCTAATAAATACTTGCTATGTCATAAAGTTATCTTGAATTTAGAAATCTATATAAAGTTAGAATTATTTTTTAAGTCTATAGTCTACTTCAGTCACATAAATTTAAAACACCTCAGCTCCGAAAATAAGACTCCTTAACTTATAAGGATATATGCATTTTAATTCTACGTACTAAACACACTGTATGACTTCCTATGATGCTGGAGAGTCAACTATGATGTGAGGGATGAAGGAGAAAGAGAAACACATAAGAATGGAGCACTGTAAAGACAGAAGCTGGGAATGCATGCCGTGTTCACCACAGGTGTTGAACCTGAGGTTTAATACACTATACTACACACACACACACACACACACACACACACACTTCTACTTGACTACTTTTAGTGACAGTCCCCAGCAAAACAAAGAGAGGCTAGGGGCTAGCGATGAGCTTGCTTAAGAAGTTGGCTGTCCAACAGCATCTTTCAGTCCAGAACATGGATGATTCATCTCTTTACTCATTTCAACTCCTTATCCCCTCTGCCCAAACACCCCATCCCGCCCCCTAGACACACAGGAAACAGAGTTGCTGCAAGTACGGCAGCTAGATGTGTTGAGTCCACTTGCACCCTCTCTCTCCAGCATGTGTAAGTCTCCTGATTTTTAGGCAAAGTTGCCCAGCACAGCCACACCCAGACTGTTTACATATTAGAAGAGGGGGAAGTAACCTCTGGATTCTCTGATTCCACTTGCTGTTCTGAGCCTGTCCATCCCAGAGAGGTTGAGTCAGGCAGATTTCTCACACCATGGCCCAGAGTGGAACATCAAGCAGAAGTATGGGGTGAGGTGGGGGAAGGCTGGACCCTAATGAGGGCAAATTCTTCCAAGGGAGACGTATGTCCCCTTTGGGGTGACAGGAGTCTCATGCTCTTCTGCACACCAGAACTCTTCCAGTAGTTTGTAGTTAAGATATGACAGGATGGTAGACTTGCCCTCATATTCTAGGAGCATTATGGGAAATACAAATAAATATAAGGCTTAGGGTTGGTAATTCAAAGGGATCTGGGCAGAGTGAAATTGTAGTGCATAAGAAAGGGAAAGAAGTATTAAGGGGATCTTTGCAGATTACCTTGCAGGAAGACAGATTTTAAAAGTTTTGACCTAATAGGATATATTGTGAGAGAGAAGGTTTCCATGCTGACTTCACGTGGAGTTTGATCCTGCTCTCCCACATTATAAAGGGCTTTAGAATATTTGAATTCTGTTATCTCCCTCCTTACTTATACATTATTGTTGCATCTAGAAATTTAAAATATTAATTATATATATAATATTTTACATATTTTCTAGGCATTATTATTGTTTAAAATTTTTTTAATATAATCTAAAAATCACTATGTATTTTTTTTTTTTGCTTTTCAAGCAAATAGTTTAAATATTATCTAAAACAATATTTCTGGGACGCCTGGGTGACTCAGTAGTTAAGCATCTGGTTTCGGCTCAGGTCATGATCCCAGGGTCTTGGGATGGAGTCCCCACATCAGGCTCTTTGCTCAGTGAGGAGTCTATTTCTCCCTCTGCCTGCCACTCCCCCTGCTTGTGTTTTCTCTCTCTGACAAATAAATCTTCAAAAAAACCCACATTATCTCTTTTTTAAAAATTTATTTATTTGACAGAGAGAGAGAAAGTACAAGCAGGGGGAGAAGCAGAGGGAGAGGGAGAAGCAGGCTCACCGCTGAGGAAAGGAGTCCAATGTGGGGCTCCATCCCAGGACCCTGGGATCATGACTGGAGCCAAAGGCAGATGCTTAACCCACTGAGCGACCCGGTTGCCCCTAAAACATAGTATTTCTTAGAGTATCTTAAGGTCAGCAGAATTTTCAACACAGAGAACATGTTAAAAATAGTGTTTTTTTGTTCTGGTTTGGTTTGGTTGGAAAGGTAACTTTTTAAATTTATTTTTAAGTTGTGAGAATAGTTTGAATAACTCTCTTCTATTGTTTATTAAGACTAAATGATTATTTACCTTTGCCCAGTTTACTTTATTGTTCTCTCTCTCCCACATGTGTGTGGGCTTATGTGTGTTTCTGTATGTAGCCTCTGGGACTCCATTTATCTGGAATTTTGCCTTCTCAGATTCTATATTGATAATTTCCTATTAGCCTCTCAGTTCTTCAGTGGTTTAATCCAGTGTATTTAATTGTTTTCAGTTGGACTGTTGGAACAAACTATTTTGCTTACATTACTGGAAATATAATTTTATAAGAATATTCTTTATTTTCTTTGGCATCAATAATAGAACCTTTTACAAACAGCTATGTAATTAAGTAAACATAAATAATACTACCATCCAAATGACATTTAAGAAAACAGTAGTACTGTTATATTGGTTGATAAGAGTAATTACGTTACGTCCATAACACAGGGACAATTAATATTTGAAATAGAATAAAGCAAAATATATGATAAAAGTATAAAATGTTAAAACAACAAATTAACTCTCTGAATTATTTGAAAAACAAGTTTATGTTTTTCCTCTTCTAATTACATTTTACAGCAAATTTGATTATGATGTGTTTGCTTTCTTCATCTTTCTCACAACTAAAGCTTTCGTCCAAAAAATTATTATAAAATTAGTCATAAAATTCCATTTTCTTTAAGAATTTAAGTTTATTTGCAATATACTGGTTGATTATATAATTATTAATAGCTAATGCAGTATTAAGCTAATTTCACTTAAGCTCAAAGTAAGAAAGAAGAGAACACTTTCTGGTTTAAAAGAAGCATTTTCTAAGAAGCACACAATCCTTTCGATTATATGGAAATTGTAGACTGGCTCAGTTCTCATTTCCTGTTCTAAAAATGTTTTTAAATATCACAAATGTACTTAAATATGCATTACTTACATTTTCTCAAAAGTCCCTTTGATCTTATGTGTGATAATTTTTTCAGAGGGTAGAAACCAATGATAATGACTTAATGTGGCCAGATTCTGTAATCTTTTTTAAAATTATTAAATTTTTATTTTTTTAATTTTAATTTTATTTTTTTAATTTTAATTAAAGAAATTTTTTTTTTCAGATTCTGTAATCTAATGGCACCACGAGTTTTTTTCTTGCAGATTGACTCAAGATGTGACTCCTGGTTAATTCCTGCAGCCCTCAAAATATTAGAGGCACTTTCTAGTGTGAAAGGAAAACTTAGCTACCCACAGTTCATTAATGTGGTTAAGCCACTAATGTGGTTGCTTTTCCCCCCAAATGTTGAATCTTACATTAATTTGGTATAGTTTAAATACTCCCTACGTGAATTAACTTTGTTAACCTCATGTTTGATTTTTCCATAGCAATAGTTTCCATTGAATGGCACTGTGAATGGATAAACAGTGTGATAAATTTTCTAAGAGTCATTTACCAGCATAATGGAATCATTACGTGTCCGCTTACTCCATTTTTCATTTTGTACTTACTTAGAACTTCATTTTTTAATGTATGTGAGATCATAACATTCAATATATTGAAACAATCATTATTTGGTTCATTCTGGATCTGAGAATGTAATTGGTGTAATATAGAGTCAATTTGTTTTCTTTCTTATCATTTCTGAATATTTGTTAACTGAATTCTAGTAACCTTCCTATCCAGAGCCCTCTATTCCTATCACGGCATTAAGTGATTGTACTAGAGCTGATTACACACTCAGATCTTAAGCTCAGTGAAGCCAATCACTTCATGTTCCCCTTTTGCCACATTTGTTGGTTCAGTGGTGGGCATGTGATATGAATCAAACAATTACTCTGAATCTCAGGATTTGTTCTGTGTATGCTAGGAGGAAGATTCTCTCATTCTGTCAAGCATGAAGGATGAAGTGTATATTTCTGTGAGCTGTTAACAGAAATACTGGGATCATGGATTTTTAGTTATAGCAGTAATTAATATGTGGAGATTAGAAAAGGAAAAAAAAAGTTCCTTCTTAACAACATTGATTTAATAATCAAAAGTATCCTGCAGTCAAACTTTAACCTCTCTAATTCTCAATTGCATAAAACAAGTCAACCACATTTTTTATTAAGATACACCTAAAAAGTGATACATGGCACAATAAATTATCACCTATGGAAACACTACCCAAGTCAAGAAACAGAATGTCATCAGCACCTTCAAAACTCATTGATATCCCCTGCCAATCTCTATCCTTAATTTTTTGCACAGAAGCAAACAATATATTGGATTTTCACGAGTTACTGATTTTGCCTGTTTCTAAATTGTAAATGCCTAAATTCATATACTCTGCATTCATTTGTATTTAGCTTCTTTCTCTTAAAATCATGCTTATAAGAGTTATCCATATAACAAAAATTCATTTATTTTCACTGCCACAGAGTTTTCCATTTCTGGCTGTAACAGACTGATGTATTCATTCTTCTGTCCATATGTTGATAACTTTTATTACTAAATATGTCACATATATATTACCTCCTCATGGTTTTGTGTATCTATTTTTTCATTCTCTTAAGTTTTCTCATGAAGAGCAGTGTTCATAATTTTTAGGAGTCTAATATATTATTTTTTTAATGGTTAGTCTTTCTGTTTAAGTAATCTTTTTCTATTCTGAGGTCATGAAGATAATATCCAAAAATCAGCTCCAAAAAGGTTATTTTACTTTTATTATTTGGTTCTCAGTCTTGCTAAAATATATTTTTCATACAATGTAATGTAGGAGTCATTGTTTGTTTTTACCCATATGGATATCCCATGGATTAAGCAGCATTCACTGAAAAGTTTCCTCTCCGCTCCTCTTTCCTTTCCTCTTTCTTTTCTTTTCCTTTCATTTCCTTTTCTTCCCTTCCCTCCCCCTTCCCTTTCCCCCTTCCCTTCCTTTTCCTTTCTCTCTCCTTGCTGTCCACCTTTCTTATACATCTGACATCTTCATATGCATAGGTCTCTTTGGATCCTATTTTATTTCATCATTCCCTAGTTTCTTTTGGAGACAATGTGACACTAAATTAAACCATAACTTTATAATAAATCCCAATATCTAATAGTGTAATCTTCACAATCTTTCTTCTTCTTCTCTGAGTACCTTGAATATTAATAAACTTGTAATTTCAACAAAATATTGCTGAAGTTCTTCCTATTCTGGTACTTTACTAATCAAGTAATGCAATTTACTGTTGCATTTTATTGTTGAGGTAAAGCAGACAATCCTGCTCAATCTCAGCACAGTGGCATCTCTGGGTAGGCACCTGACACTTACCATAAGTCTGGGGCAGTCAGCTCTGAGCTTCCAAATTATTGCTCTAGTACCCAGAGTTTCTCATAAAAAAATCTGTAATGCATTAACATTTGGTTTCTCTTAACTGATTTTGTATTGAGAAACAAACCTTGCATTCTTATTTTTTTTCAAGTTTTTTATTTAAATTCTAATCAGTTAACATATAGTGTTATACTGGTTTCAGGAGAATTTAGTGATTCATCACCTACATACAATGTCCAATGCTGATCACAGCAAGTGCCCTCCTTAATACCCATCACCCATTTAGCCCATACTCTCACCCACCTCCTCTCCAGCAACCCTCAGTTTGCTGTCTCTTATGGTTTGCCTCCTTCTCTTTTTTCCCCCCTTGCCCTATGTTCATCTGTTTTGTTTCTTAAATTCCACATATGAGTGAAATAATGTATTTGTCCTTCTCTGACCGACTTGTTTCATTTAGCATAATACACTCTAGACCCATCTACATTGTTTCAAATGGCAAGATTTCAGTCTTTTTAATGGCTGACTAATATTCCATTGTACATGTCAATTTGTTTTCTTTCTTATCATATCTGAATATTTGTTAACTAAATTCTAGTAACCTTCCTATCCAAAGCCCTCTATTCCTATCAAGGCATTGAGTGATTGTACTAGAGCTGATTACACACTCAGATCTTAAGCTCAGTGAAGCCAATCACTTCATGTTCCCCTTTTGCCACACTTGTTTTTCCATTCATCAGTTGATGGACATCAGGGCTTTTTGCATAATTTAGCTATTGTAGATAATGCTGCTATAAACAACAGGGTGCATGAGTCCCTTTGAATCAGTATTTTTGTATCCTTTGGGTAAATACCTAGTAGTGCAATTGTTGGGTCTTGGGTAGTTCTGTTTTTAACTTTTTGAGGAACCTCCATACTGTTTTCCAGAATGGCTGCACCAGTTTGCATTCCCACCAACAGTTTCAGAGGGTTCCCCTATCTATGCATCCTTGCCAACACCTGTTGTTTCCCGTGCTATTAATTTTAGCCATTCCGACAGGTGTGAGGTGGTATCTCATCATGGTTTTGATTTGTAGTTCTCTGATGATGAGTGACGTTGAGCATCTCTTCATATGTCTGTTGGCCCTCTGGATGTCTTCTTTGGAAAACTGTCTGTTCACGTCTTCTGCCCATTTCTTAACTGGCTTACTTGTTTTTTGGGTGTTGAGCTTGATGAGTTCTTTATAGATTTTGGTTTTGCAGCTCTGCTGCATGCAAGGTAACCTTGCATTCTTATATAGTGGCAGAGCTGGCAAACATACCAGAGTACAGAGTTAACACTTGTCAGTAGCTGGCCAGGCAGGAACATGTGACTAGTTTTTGTTGGAAACACATGAACAGATGTTTCTGTGTCCTCTTCAGGCCAAAGCACTTATGAAGGAGGTCTTCTTTCCCTGTGCTTTCTCTTCCTTCCTACTGGCTGGATGCAGGTGACTACTGATCCAAGGGAATTCTGGAGCCTCTATCTGGTGGGAGACCTCCTACCACCCAGGAACACCTACCCCCAAACCAAATGCCAGACAACTTTTACTGCCCATAAAATCTATTTTACTGTTCTGTTCACTGACTTTTCGAGATGGATATTTTGCTGACTAAATTTCAGCCTTTATTTCTTTTGTTAATACAAGCATTTAAGACCACAGATTTTGGATTATTTTGCTGTTTTTCAGAAGTTACAATGTGTAATATTTTCATGACTTTTTAGTTTTAAACATTTTCTAATTTCCATTGTAATTTTTTATTTGACTTGTGGGTTATGATAGGAGATAATCCACAATGTGCACACATCTCTTATTGTATTTTTTAACATATAATTTTAATCATATTATGGTAAGGGAGTAGGTTTTATAACATGTACATCCTAAACATTGCTCAGATAATTTTCACAAATATCCCATGTGTTCTTCTGTAACTGCTGGTTTTATAGTTTTATATATACTAGGAGTTCAACAACTTTCATTCTTCAAATGTGTTGTATATTTCTGTTGTTTTTTAATTAGATTGACCTGATTATTAAGAGATGTAATTTTTCATTTTGGTGAATTTGTCTATTACTTTATGTATAAAATAAAAATATTATTTTACTTTCTCAAGTACACATTGTTAACTGTAATTATTCTGCTTAGGTATCCAGAACTTATTCATCTTAAAACTGCAAGTTTGTACCCTTTGACCAACATCTCCCTGTTTTCCCCACTTCCAGCACCTGAAAACCACCATTCTACACTATGTTTCTTGAAGTTTGAATTTTTCATAGATTCCAATATAAGTGATATCATGTAATATTGGTCTTTCTGTGTCTGACTTATTTCACTTGGCATACTCCAAGTTCATCCTATGTTTTTGCAAATGACAGGATTTCCCTCTTTTTTAAGGAATAAGTTCTGGGAATCTAATATACAGCATGTTGACTATAATTAATAATACTTCATTGTATACTTGAAATTTGCTAAGAGAAGAGGTCATTATATACTTATCACACACACAAAGATAACTATGTGAGGTAATGGATATTCAATTATCTTGATTTTGGTAGTCATTTCACAGTGTATATGTGTATTAAATCATCTCATTGTACATCTTGAAGAAACAAAACAAAAAAGGACTGTGCTTTTAGTTACAGTTTTTTTTTCCTTATGAATTGAATTACTCTTCATCCAGAAATTGTTTAACCTAGTTAATTAGTATGTCTACATTTATTTTTATTTTTTTGAGAACTGATTTGAGAATTATTTCTTCCAAAACTGATTTGTATTTGTTTCTGTCAAGAACTTAAGGTCATCAGTGTGGAGTTATACTAAAAACCATACTTGGACAGCTTTATTAGACCACACAAATTATATGAATTCAGCATAATAACATGGGCTATAGCTGGTTTGTGTTGACAGTTTCTTATGATAGATTTTTTTTTCATTTCTTTTTTTCATTTCACAGCCAGTGCCAGAAGAATTCTAGTGTTCCACTGATGGTTGAGAGAGTGAAGACAAGAGGTTGTATAAGGAGTTAATTCAAATTTATTGAGGAAGTAGTCTTTGGAGTGGTAACGTTTTGGGGTTTCCTGTTAGTTTTTTGACTATGCATGGGTCCTGAGTTTTGTTTCCTAGCCCCCAAGGCTTAAGACATTGTGAAAAACTATTCATGAGTTCACTATATTTGACAAATGCTTTCAAGGTGAACATCAGCTTCCCAGTTTACTTTATATCTCTGAATTGTGACTTTCCTTTAGATTTTGGCCTGGGTATTCCTTACTTTTTTTTTTTTGCCAGTTCATAAAGGCATTTAAAAGTTCTTTCATTTTGCATTTATATCTGTTTTCAATAGCAATCTGAAGCACAGTGCTATAAACAGATATACTATGTCTAATATAGTACACAGATTTTTGTGCAGATTATATCTTATCTTTTATCTGTTTCATCAACACAGCATCTGATGAATGACAAAAATGCAATTTTTGCTAATGTTTTACTGAAATTTAAAATACCTTAATTTTACTGTGTAATGCTGTGTTTAGCAGTAGTGTACTAGACTCTGGAATACAACACAACTGTCCTCATTAAACGTCAGTCCACTGAGAAAAACCCATCTTCTGTGCAGGGAAATATAATAAAGGAAATATTAGTTCATATCTATTTTAGATAATGATTAAGCTAATGCATTAACCATTTAAAACTTCTGCCTTCTCTCAGGAAATACTGTACTGTAACCTATATAAAAAAAAAGTATAAGATAATAATACACAAAAATAAGCATAGTAAGACGTCTGCCTTCAGCTCAGGTCATGATCCCAGCATCCTGGGCCTGGGATGAGCCCTGCATCTGGCTCCCTGTTCAGTGGGGAGTCTGCATCTCTTTCTCCCTCTCCCTCTGGGTGCTCATGTGCACTCTCTCTCTCTCAAATAAATAAATAAATCTAAAAAAATATTTTTAAAAATGAGCATAGTAGGAATTCTAGTAAAATAAGTTCCATATCTTTATCATGGTCTATGGGGTTCTACCTGCTCTGTCCTTGTTCATCTTTGAAACAGTGTCCCCTTGACTGCTCTATCTTCCTTAATAATCTTCATGTGCATCCTGGTACCAGACACGTTCTTTCCAAACACAGAGACTTTGCACACGCTTTCTCCACCACCTGGGATCTTTCCACTCAAGTCTTCACGCGGATCATTACGTACTCCCTACTTGGGCAACATCTCTCCAGAGAGGTCTTTTGAACCATTCTCATTAAGGCAGGGATTTTTCTCCATTATTATTTATCATCCTAGCCTAAACAGTATTTAAGAGTAACTGTAACTATATCATGCATTTTAACTGTTTGGTTATAAATGTCTCTCTCAGAGAAGTGTTTTGTTTTTTATCTCTATAATGTCATTCACTAGTGATTAGCACAAAAGTGCTCCATAACTACTTGTTGCAAGGAGTGTTGAATGTGACACTGCATTATGTTCACAAAATGACCAAATTCTTGATACTGAACAGGAGGGACAGAGAAGCACGTGTGAAATAGAAATCTGTATGTACAGTGTAAGGAAGAAGTTTCAATAAATATTACAAATATCTCCCCAAACAGAAGATAATTTATATTTGTCAAAGTACAAAAAGAGGCAATACCGGGGACTCTAAAAATTATTTCTAGTTTGTTTTTCTCTTTTTTTCTTTGTTCTTTTGTTTCGCTTCTTAAATTCCATATGTGAGTGAAATCACGGTATTTGTCTTTCTCTGACTGACTTATTTCATTTAACATTATGCTCTCTAGATCTACGTTGTTACAAATTGTAAGATTTCATTCTTCTACTGGTACAGACATTGTGGAAAACAGTATGAAAGTTCCACAAGAAGTTAAAAATAGAACTATGCTATGATCTAGCATTCACACTACTGGGTATTTACCTAAAGAACACAAAAACACTAATTCAAAGTGATACATGCACCCCCATGTTTATAGCAGCATTATTTACAATAGCCAAATTATGGAAGCATCCCAGGTGTCTGATTGATGCCACCCAAGTGTCCATCGATTGATGAATGGATAAAGAAGATGTGATATACATACATATACGTATATGGTGGGATACTACTCAGCCATAAAAAAGAATGAAACCTTGACTTTTGCAATGACATGGATGGAACTAGAAAGTATAATGCTAAGAGAAATAAGTCAGTCAGAGAAAGACAAATTCCATATGATTTCACTCATAGGAATTTAAGAAACAACAAAAATGAGCAAAGCGAAAAAGAGAGGAAGAGAAACCAGGAAACCGACTCTCAATTATAGGGAACAAATTGATGGTTACCAGAGGGGAGGTGGATGAGAGGATGGATTAAATAGGGGATGGGAATTAGGAGGGCATTTGCTGTGATGAGCACTGGGCGATGTATGGAAGTGTTGAAGCACTATATTGTACACCTGAAGCTAATGTACACTGTATGTTAACGAAGTGGAATTAATATAAAATTTTAAAAAGTTAAAAATAGAATTACCGTATGATCCAGTAATTCAACTACTGAGTATGTACCCAAGGAAACGAAAACACTAATTTGAAAAGATATATGCATCCCTATGTTTACTGCAGCATTATTTACAATAGCCAATTCTTTCCAGTTTGTGATGACGGTGCAGTATTGCTAGGACTAACAGGAGGAAATTCCAAAGAGCCTCACTTCAACTACCTGTTTAAAGGGGTATAAAGAAACAATAGCGACAACAACAAAAAAACGAAAACAAAGGGCTTGATGGGCAAGTGACAGCAGATGTATTTATTTTGGAATAGAGTCTGCTACTACAGATGGGGAGGTCATATTGGGTCAACCATTAACTCCTGGCCAATCAGAATTTTTAATTTTCTCTTTGATTCCATTTTCTAAAGAGTGAAGCTGAAATACTGAGGTAGTCATTAATGAACTGAAAAAGAGAAGCTTGTGTAGAGAAAATCATAGTGCAATTAATTAAATATTACAGTTTACCCTTGAAGAGCAAGGGGGCTAGGGGCACCCAAACTAGAAAATCCACATATCACTCTTGATTCCCCCAAACTTTAATGACACTGTTGTGTATGGATGTTTTTGTGATTTTTCTCTCATAACCGACCACCTGGACCTGCAGGTACACAGGCAGGCTAAGGAATGTTGTTTGTGAGACTCGTGCTGTGTGAGTAACCTTGAGAACCTGGTTGGTTTGAAGTATATTATCTGGTCTCCAAGTCAGAACTGGCCCTTCTGGTCTGGACACCAAGAGCGACATATCTTGTCTCACACGCCCTCCTGCTCCGGGCTGGGCTGGCTTCCCCTGAATGGAATCAGAGAGGGAAGGCAGACTCACATAGCCTTGGCTCCTTGAAAATATAGAAACATGATAACATGGAAATGCAGCTCACTCCAAACTGCACGTAGGCAAACAAATGTTTAATTTCAAATCCTGTTATCTGTCTTATAAATAGGGTTTATGGGGATGGTCAGCTGGAAGTCTCACGGGAGGGGAGGACGCTCTGCCCAGGCTTCTCAATCAGGACCCCAGCCTGGCTGTTCCCAGGGGGCTGCCCCAGTTGATGAGGTTGGATGTTGTGAGTATTGGTCTGATGTAACTTTGCTTTATTCTCATTTATTGCCTAATATTATATCATCTGTGTGTAGATTCCTTTCCTCTTCTGTTTCTACTAGGTTTCAAAAATAGTAATGAAGTTTTCTTTCCTTTTCAATACTGAAACACAGCTGTTGTGAATCTTTTGTGCACAACATAGTAATAGCTTTCTAATGACTGAAAGCCTTGCTGATAATGTAAAGAGTCAATTAATACCTGTTTTTGGTATGCTTTATGTATTATATCCTGCGTTCTTACAATAAAATAAGCTAGAAAAAATGAAATATTAAGAAAATCATAAGGAAGACGAAACGTGTATAAGTATTCTACTATAAAAATAATCTACATATAAGTCAACCTGCACGGTTCAAATCAACTGTATAATTGATCTTCACACTTACTTACCTCTTCACCAAAATGACCATCCTAGCCCCCAAACTGTGAAGTCCCTTATCTCAGCACAGGATATAATTCCAAGGGAGCTGGCTTCAAGTACAGTTTTAAACAGTTACAAAAAACAGACAAAATCAAACAGCAAAGCAAGATAAAGGACTAACCTTTACTATCTCTATCAATAAACTTCAAATACTAAGGGTTAAAATCTATGTGAAATACACAAAGAAAAAAAAAGATATGCCTGCCTTTTTGGGAGGTAAATAGCAAGCCTGGGAGAAATTAGTACTGTCATAAAATCAAAGCAAACATTTTATAAGAGCAAAAGTTATACTGTCTACAAAAATATATTGAAATATGATTTGGTACACTTGTCGCTGAACAGATTAGTATAGTTTTATTTTTCCTTGCTCTTCCTCTTCTTAATACAACTCAATACCTTGGAATTATTATACTAGCAGTGATGAAGGACTCTGAAAGAACTCAGACTACCTTGGAACCCAGGGCATGATGAAGTACAATGAATTAAGCTCCTTGGGTTTTCTTTTCATCTCCGATATACATCTGAACCAGGCAATGGAGGATCCTGTGACACCAAACCACCACAAGGCATGGTTTTAAAACAGGCAACACACAAGAATAACCTGCTCTTCCTGGTTGAAGGACCTGAAAAGCGAAGTCCAGCAAAGACCTAGTAGAGAGCCCTAACTCTGACTCATCTGCTGGCTGCTGCTGAGATCTGATCCACTGGTAGCGGTAACAGCAAAGGCTAAATCCTTTCTAGCCTTGCTCAAAATCTGGGCACCACTGGGCATCTGACCTGCCTGGAGCAGAGGTTGCAGTGAAGCCTGGCCCTCGCAGGCCAAGCTTCATAACCTAAACCCAGTGAGTGGACCTAAAGTGATTTATTAGCAACTGTGGCAACAAAGTCCTCCCGGGTCACCCAAAACCCTGCTCATCAACTGGGGTACCAGCAGGCAGCCCAATTCTTTGACAATGGCAAGAGCAACAAAACTGCATCTCCCTGCTCTCTACACAGTAGCATAGACACACCAGCCCAGAAGCTTTGCCCACATCTCTCAAATGTTGCCCAGTGACAGAAGGAAGCTCGTGAAAGTTCCTTCTGTCTCTCCAGATGGTACCAGCAGGGATGGCGCAGAAGCACCCCACAAATGAAGCGGAGCAGAACAGAACTGCCATGGGAGGAACCTAAGCAGTCATTGGAACTACAGTCCATAAAACGTCAGACCTGCATGTTGAACCTACACAGGGCAACTGCCTGCTAAATTAGATGATGCGGGTAGGATCGAGACTCTCCTAATATAAGAACCCAGATGTCCAAGGTACAACTGAAAATCACTTGTCCTATGAAGAGCAAAGAAAACCTCAATTTGACTGAGAAAGACCATAAATTGACATGAACACCAAGAATAATATGAGTATTATTTGATAAGGATTTGATAAGGCTTTAAAATCAGGCACCATAAAAATGCTTCAGCAATTAAGGGCACATTTTCTTTAACCTAATGAAACAGGAGAAAATTGCACCAAACAAAAAGAAGTTAGAAAACAGAAACAAGGAGTTTCTACCTCCAGGAAAATGGGGTATTTGTACTTTTTTTTCCTATTTCTCCTCTAAGTACAAAGAAAAACTATGGGCATTCTATGTAAAAGCAACATAAGAGAACTCTGAAAACTTGGAGAAGTGTGTGGGCCAGTTAGGGTTCATGTGCCCTGAAAAACAACAGGGTAGTAAGTTCCAGAGATTTCTTATTGCCTCATATACAGGCATACCTCAGAGATACTGCAGGTTCGACCACCACAATAAAGTGAATATTACAATAAAGTGAGTCAAATCAATTTTTTGGTTTCCTAGTGCTGTAAGTTATGTTCAAATTATACTGTAGTCTATTAAGTGTGAAATAATACTGTTTCTAAAACAATGTGCATATCTTAAATTAAAAAAAAACAACACTTTGTTGCTAAAAAATGCTAACCATCATCTCAGCTTCCACCAAGTTGTAATCTTTTTGCCAATGGAAGGGCTTGGCTCATTGTTGATGGCTGCTGACGGATCAGGGTGGCAGCTGCTGAAGGCTGGTGGGGCTATCATAATTTCTTAAAATAAGACACTGGAGTTGGCCTCATTGATTACCCCTTCCTTTCACAAATTAACTCTTCCTTCCTTCTTTCCTTTTACAACCCTTCTTTCTATAGATGTGATATTGTTTGATAGCATTTTAGCTACAGTAGAACTTCTTTCAAAATTAAAGCCAATCTTCTCAACCCTGCCGCTGCTTTATCAACTAAATGTATGTAATATTGTAAATCCTTTGTTGTAATTTCAACAACCTTCACAGCATCTTCACCAGGAGTAGATTCCATCTCAAGAAACCACTTTCTTTGCTCATCCATAAGAAGCAACTTGTCATCCATTCAAGTTTTATCGTGAGATTTGCAGCAATCCAATCACATAGTCAGGCTCCACCTCTAATGCTTATTCTCTTGCTATTTCTACATCTGCAGTTCCTCCCTCCACTGACATCTTGATCTCCTCAAAATCATCCATGAGGGCTGGAATCAACTTTTTCCAAATCCTCTTAATGCTGACATTTTGACCACTTCCGATCAATCATGAATGCTGTTAATGGTATCTAGAATGGTGAATCTTTTCCAGAAGGTTTTCAATGTTCTTTGCCCGGATCTATCAGAGGAGTCATTATCTATGGCAGCTATAGCCTTATAAAATGTATTTTTTCAATAATAAGACTTGAAAGTAAAAATGACTCCTTGATCCATGGGCTGCAGAATGGCTTTTGTGTTAGTAGGCATGAAAACAACATCCATCTTGTTGTCCATCTCCATCAGAGCTCTTCAGTGACCAGGTACACTGCCAACGAGCAGTAACATTTTGAAAGCAATCTTCTTTTGCTGAGCAGTAGGTCTCAACAGTGTGCTTAAAATATTCAAGAAGTCATGTTGTAAACAGATGTGCTGTCATCCAGGCTCTGTTGTTTCATTTATAGAGCAAAGACAGTAGATTTAGCATAATTCTAAAGGGCTCTAGGATTTTCAGATTGGAAATGAACATTGGCTTCAACTTAAAGTCACCAGCTGCATTAGCCCCTAATAAGAGAGGCAGTCTGCCTTTGAGGCTTTGAAGCCAGGCACTGACTTTTCTTCTCTAGCTATGAAAGTCCCAGATGGCATCTTATTCCAAGAGATTGTTTTGTCTACATCAGGAATCTGTTGTTTAGTGTAGCCACCCTGGTTGCTTATCTTTGCGAGGTCTTCTGGAGAACTGGCTGCAGCTTCGACATTAGCACTTCTGATTCGCCTTGCAGTTTTAAGGTATAGAGACAGCTTCTTTCCTTAAGCCTCATGAACCAACCACTGCTAGCTTCACACTTCTTTCTATAGTTTTCTCACTTCTCTCAGCCTTCGTAGAATTGAAGAGTGTTGGGATCTAGCTCTGGATTAGGCTCTGGCTTAAGGGAATGGTGTGGCTGGTTTGATTTTCAATCCAGACCACTGAAACTTTCTCCATATCAGCAATTAGGCTGTTTTGCTTTCCTATCATTAGTGTGTTCACTGGACTAGCACTTTTAAGTTACTTCAAGAACTTTTTCTTCGTATTCACAACTTGGTTAACTGTTTGGCATGAGAGGCCTAGCTTTCAGCCCATGTCAGCTTTCATTAAACTTGATCAGTTCTAGCTTTGGATTTAAAGTGAGGGATGTGCAAATCTTCCTTACACTTGAACACTCAGAAGTTATTCTAGGGTTATTAACTGGCTGAATTTCAACATTGTTGTGTCTCAGGGAATAGGGAGGCCCAAGGAGAGTGAGAGAGATGGGGAAATGTCACATCAGTGGGGTAACCAGAACACACACGAATTTTATCAATGAAGTTCACTGTTTCATCTGGGTGCAGCTTGTGGTGCTCACAAATTACAAGAGTAATACCAAAGGTCACTGACCACTGATCTCCATAACAAATATAAAAATAATTAAAAAGTCTGAAATATTGTGAGAATTACCAAAATGTGACACAGAGACACAAAGTGAGCAAATACTGTCCACTTCTACAAGGTGGTAATGAGGTTCCTGAACCCATCTACTGGAAGCAAGTCAAAAGAAAACAATCTAAGACAAAAATTTAACCTTCAGCGTCTTTCCACATAATATCCAAAATGTCTAGGTTGCAATTAAATAACAAACACTCAATGAACCAAGAACCAAGAAGATCTCAAACTGAATAAAAAAACACGATCAAGAGATGCCAACAAAATGATGAGAGAAATATTAGAATTATCTGACACATATTTTCAAGTAAACCTGCTTCAATGGTCATGTTTGAAGTAAATGAAAAAAATAAAGACTCCCAGCAAAGAAATAGAAAATGCAAAGAAGAAACCAATGGAAACTTTAGAACTAAAATGTATAATAACTAAAAATTTAAAATGAACAACTCTCAATGTATAGGCACAGAAGCAGAAGACAGAGGAATTAGTAAAATTAAAAATAAAAATCATTTAATCTGAATAACAAAAGAAAATGGAATTAAGAAATAAATAGAATATAAGAAACAGTGAAACTATAATATAACTAAAGTCGTGTCACTAGAGTTAGAAAGGAGAAGTAGCATAAAGCACCCAAAAAATAACAGAATAAACTCCCCAAATTTGGCAAAAAAAAAAAAAAATCCCATAAATCTACAGTTCAAGAATTTCAGTGAATCTCCAATCAGATGAACCTACTGAAATACAAACCAAGGCACAACATAGTCAAGCTTCTGAAAAATGAAGACAAAGAAAATACTTGAAAATCAGTGAGAGAGAAAAAGACATTTACCTATAATGGGAAAAAAATGAAATGACAATGGATTTCTCACAATAAATCTTCTTGAAATCAGAAGGAAGTGGCAGAACACTTTTCAAGTGCTGGGGAAAACAAAGAAAAAGCTCTATCAACTCAGAATCCTATATTGAGTGAAAATATCCTTCAGAAATGAAGAGGGAATCAACACATTCACAGATGAAGGAAAACTAAGAGAATTTACTGCTTATGTATTTTAAAATGATGGCTAAAGGAATTTATCAAAACAATGATTTGTATATTCTTCAAGATTAAATTATTGAGGGAGAACAGAATGATACAAACAAAAACACATATTTACACCTTAAAAACAATAAAGTAACCTATATTAAATGTAAATATATCATAGATTCACATGTTTTTAGTCATTAGAAAGAAATGGTCCACCCAGGCTAAATTCAACTAATTAATGCTATTAATGAAATGACAACTTCCAACTATTTTATTTTGATATAATTATTTTCCATAGGAAATAAAAACATATTTCAACATGCTGACATAAATCATATTGTTCTCTGCTGATTTTAGAAAGACTTAATTTCACACACACACAAAAATCCTCAAATTTCCCTGGAGGAGTTATGCCTGACAATTTGTAATGACATAAACTCCATTTAACTTGACCTGAATCTTAAATTCAGGAAACAAAAAGAGCTAATCTAATGCTTTAAGAAAAGCAAGTGTCATGAAAGTGGATTAATTCTGATAACTAAAGTATTTTATTTATCAATTGAGAGCACTGAATAGTCAATAGAATGCAAGCAATTCAAAGCTCACTGGACCCTAAACCTTAGGGACCAATTTTAGGAGTAACTAT
Organism: Ursus arctos; assembly: GCF_023065955.2. Classification (NCBI taxonomy): domain Eukaryota; kingdom Metazoa; phylum Chordata; class Mammalia; order Carnivora; family Ursidae; genus Ursus; species Ursus arctos. Next base: position 20,039,692 of record NW_026622764.1, read on the forward strand.
GTTACTCAGTTTGAACGCTCATTCAGTCCTTGATCGCTCTACTGGGGATAAGTAGTCGCTAAGCACTGTGATATAGTGGTTTATTGTTATGTTTAGAATTATTCAATGACTTGCCACTGAATTGGTTCCAATGACTTCTTTCTTAAGAGTTTGTAAAAAATGAGTTACTGAAAGATCAGTATTAAAACCATGTAATCCAAATAAGGATGTTTACATATAAAAAGTTATTTGGACTTATTTATGCTATCTACTTTTGCATTATCTCTTTGCCCTATTTATAGCGCATTTTTATCTCTTCCTGTGTTTTTTCTTCTGGCAGGGAAATTTTCCTAATTATTCTTTTTAATCCTTCTCCGAATTTGGAATGTTTTTATACTTCAATGATTATCCCATAAATTTTATATTTAAACCTTCAAAATATAACTTATATCACAATCTTTAATCTCTTACACAATACCATACACGGAATGCTTTCACTCAAGTCATTTCTTTCTAATTTACATCACATGAAAACATCTATATACCTAGAGCTACAGCTTTTCCACCAGAATATATGATATAGGGATTGTTTTCAGAATTTCAAAAATCACTAATTATTTGGATTTATCTATGCAGGTCATTTATTCTTGTTTTTTCTCACTTTCAGGACCTAATTCCTTATTTCTTTATGAAAAGAAAAACCCTTCAATCTTCAAAAAACCCTTTAATGAAGTTCCGTCACTAGTACATAACATCAGGGTTTATCTGAAAATGGCACTTTTCGGCCCTGTGTTTTCTGGGTGTGCCATAAAGTGAAACTGACACAAATAGCAAAAACCATTACGGAAAATACTGTGTAAACTCAACTCACTAGAACTGAGAACTTTTTGCTTATAAAAACACACCATAAATCCAAAAGGTAAATCAAAAAATTCAGACGACATTATTAAAATATTTAATCTTTGAAGCAGTGCTCAAAAAAATCAATAAAAAGGAAAGCAACTTAATGGATAAAATGGGCAAAATATATCACCAGATATTTCACAGAGGAGATAACATAAGTGTCTGTAATACTATGAAAAATCTGTTCCACCGCTAAATAATCAGTGATACAGAAATTTAAATCACTCCATAACTATTTTAGAATCACTATGCTGACAGGATTTTAAAAAAATTATCAGTTACAAGTTTTGTTAGATTGTTCAGCAAATGGCAATCCAAAATTGCAAATAGAGCATAAATTGATACAATTACACAGGAGAACCATTTAATTTACTGGTATATGTCAGTCTGCCTGTAAATTAGGATCCATCAATTCTACTCTGAATATGCTAACCTAAACATATTCCTTAAAAGTTGTATACAAGGGTGACCAAAGCAACAATAACCAAAGCGTGCAATCATAAAAACTGCAATTGCAAAAAGTCTGAAAGAAAACTCAAATGTCTTGGGACAAAATTTAGCTGCACATGGTGACATTAATTAAGGTTAAAAAATAGTTGTTTTTTTTTAAGATTTTATTTATTTATTTGACAGAGCGAGAGACAGCGAGAGAGGGAACACAATCTGGAGGAGAGGAAGAGGGAGAAGCGGTCTTCCTGTGGAGCAGGGAGCCTGACGCAGGCTTGATCCTAGGACCCTGGGATCATGACCTGAGCCAAAGGCAGACACTTAACGACGAAGCCACCCAGGCACCCCCCCAAAAATAGTATTGAGAGTACAAAACAAGTTGCTAATAAGTCATGTAGCACATTTTCATTGAATTTGGAAAACATGTAATATTGCACAGTATAATGTTTAGATATGCTGATACATATGATAAAACTATACAGCAAGGCAAATGTGTGATAAATAGAAATTCCAGGTAACTAACTGCAGGGATGGAGGGGGTATAATTTGGGAGGGTTATATATAAAAGATTTATTTAATGTTTTTTTTTTTTAAGTGGGGGAGCATGGGATCGTTTTGTAATTTTAAAAACACATATTCTCTTCTATAAATTTGAAATATTTCATGATTTCAAAATTATTTAAAATAATAAATTTCTCTTTTTTCTAGTCCCACACTCATATGGTTTATAACTCCAGACTACTCCTGTTAGTAGGACCCTTATATATGATTTAAGAGATATCCCAGTCACATATTAGTACCTACTATTATAAAACAAAACAAAAAATAACATGTTACATATTGGTGCATAAACAGGAAAATTGCAGGCATTACAAACTGACTTTTCTTATTCAATATTAAGACATAATGCTCATTTTAGAAATAAAAGTAATTATCAATTTTATCTGTTTTGCCTATGATGCATTATCTATTTTATATCCTTATGTGGTTAGATTTGTTAATTGTATATACTCCAAGAAAGGCATTCTTTCCATCTATGTTCTCGAATTTGTTTGCAAAACTGAAGCAAAATTCTTTATTTTATTCTTATAATTTCACTTCTATATTGTCACTTCGAATTTTTCCCCCTTATTAATAGTACCTGATATATTTTATATAATTTGTTTGTTTTTTTGTTTGTTTTATTTTTTGTTTTGTTTGTTTTTTCCAAAAAGCAATACCTGGAATGTTTAGTATTTCTACCATTTTGTCAGGTTTCCTGGTTTGTTAAAATTTAGTATCTTCTTTAATACTTCTTCCTTCTACTCGACAAGGTTATTTACCTTTTTTTAAAAAGCTTTACCATCATATCATTTACATACTATAAATTGCACATATATAAAATGCACACGTTGCTATGTTTTGACATTGTAGGGAGCAGAAAATTCTTCCCTTCCTCCCTTCTAGGTTCTTTGGCTGATCAAATAATTACATTGAAATAAAACAGATTAACAGGAGAAAAATTTAATTTCATACATACAAAAGATTCATAAAAACATGAGACTCGAAGCCAGAAGCTATACTGCCTTTTAGACAATGAAACAATAAATTTGTGAGGAATTGACGAGATCAAGGCGTTTGGGCTTGGGGTAATAAATTGGTGAAGGAATAACAGTTTGTTTAAACAGACTTTGCAGCCCTAAATTCCATATCTGTGGTGATAAGAATGCCTTCTACCCTCCTGGTCCAGGTAGGGTACCTTCCCCACATGAGAGATTTATCTCCTGCTTTCAGGTGGACGAAGGAGGGTCAGGGTGTCTTTTTTGCACCAGTTGTTTCTAAAGACCTTTAATTTCAAATAATCAATATGCCAACGTGGCATATTTGAGCGTGGCATATTCTGCCCCTCTTCAACATACAACCAATCCGTGAAATTACCCCAAAATCAAGATAAGAAACATATATGTCATCCCCAAAGTTTCTTTGTGTCTCTTTAAATTGTTCCTTCGTTGTGGAAAAATAAGAATCAGACCGGCGAGAGACCAAGTGACCCCCGGGAAGTAGGAGAACTCGGATTTATTTTATGCCGGCGGAGCCAGATGAGCTCCTGCTCCAAATTCTGGGCCCTGGTAACGGGGTTTCAGGGTGTTTATAGGGGACTGCAGGCAGTCAGGCTCCAAGGGCTATGCTGACTGCTGGTAGGTGCGTTTAAACTGGGGGAGTGGCGGCTGCTTTAGGCAGGACAGTAGTGCAGGGAGCCTGTGGCGGGAAGCCTGTTTCCAGAAGCAGAAACGGCTGGTTATTTCTGGGTCCCAGGAGGGCTTCTGGTTATCTCTAGCTTATTGTTAGTAACTTTCCATCTACTGGGGCCTCCTGGCCTGGGCCTGCTCTGGGCAGTTTTCCTCTTCACCTTCATGCCCCCTCCCATCCTCCTCATTCACAGGCAACCACTCATGGTTTTGGTCACAATGTGTTCGCTGGCTTTTCCTATAAATCAGTGTAGAGTAATACAGTATGCACTCTTTTTTAACTGGCCTTTGTTTGCTCTCAGAGTAACCATTTTGAGTCTTCCACATTGTATCATGTGTCAGTAGTTTTCTTTTTCTCCTTTTTTATTGCTGAACAATGTTTCTTTGTTTACATATCATAATTTGTTCACCCATTCCTTTGTTGATAGGTGTTTCAGTTTGGGAGTCTTACTCATAAACTTGCTATTCTAATTCCAGCTCTAATTCTAGCTATTCTAATAGGTGATTAGTGGCATCTCCCTGTGGTTTTAATTTGCAGATTCCTAACATCTAAAGATGTTAAGCATTGTTTCATGTGCTTATTTATGAAGGTAAACGTGGTAAGATGTCTGTTCAAATCTTTTACATATTTTTGGTGAAATTACTTTGGTGAAATGTCAGTTTAAAACTTTATCCATTTTTACTGAGTTGTTTTTCTTCTGACTTTGAGAATATTTATATAATTAGGATGAAAGAAAGGAATGTGAGCAAAGAAAACCTAATACTTCGCACTTCAAGTTGCCGGGTATCTAAACATGGACAAGTTACTTACTCTCTGAGCCCTTTTCTTAATTAATGATAATGCCTACCTTGGAAAGCTTGTATGCATCTTGAAATAATATTCATCAAATATCCAGTATGGCATCTGACACATTAGGCATATAATAGGTCTGAGAGGATAACAGTCCAATGGGGTTGGACAGTTTGTGTGTGTATGGGAGAGAGAAAAGTGTCTATGAAGATGTCTATTCAAATAAAAACATAACCAGGACATATAACAACCAAATGCACACATTTTTATATGAAAAATAAAGCTACATGGTTTACTTGTTTTGTGTTGTTTCAAATTCTTTTATCATCAGATTCTAGTAACCCGCTATATCAGTGCAATGTAGTGCAGTGTGTGGTATTTGCTTACCTAGGCTAACTGTTGGTCTAATAAGTTATGAATTTTATATAAACTCTGCTAATCAATTAAATCTGGCAAGTAGTGTTTCTCTAAGGGCTACAAGTGTGGCACATGTTTTCAGCTGAAGAGTCAAACTGGAGCTATATATACCAAGGAAAGAAAGATGGCGCCCCCCCTCCTGAAAAAGATGGCATCCAGTACTATGAGTGAGTACCTTTTCAGTCTCCCCTGTATGAATATTTTATTTTTGGTGTCAAATAGACTAGTTGAATAATATTAATTCATGGTTTCTTAGGAATGGTTTCTTAGTTTCCTTCTATTACAGGCCCATGTAGATTAAGAGTTAAGAGACACAATAAAGATACCGTGGCCAACGTTGGGGCATGTTTTCAAAACAAGCTACTGAATACATGACATATACCTAGAGAATGATCATACTGTATTCCTCTTAAATTAATCAGCTTATAATATTAGGACTTCTTACAGATATTTTCCTATATCTGTAAGAAATGCAAGTTGAAACAGTATATCATTCAAAAAAATTTTTTTTTTTTGGGTATTGCACAAATACAGCCTGCTCAATGGAAGGTTAGAGAGAAGAAGAAAGATCAATTGCTTTCTCATTTGCCCATCATAAAACACAGAAATTAAAAACTACAGTAGTATTAATCTAAAAGCAATAACTGGTATTATAAAAGCAATTAGATTTCCCTCATTGGCTGTATTCACTCCTACATGATGAGATTTCGTCCTGCTAGATCTTAGATGAACAATCTGCTTTCATGAAGTCAGCATCTGGATAAAAACTGTGCTCCAGATCCTGATTAATTCCCCTGGAACAGTCAGGTGTAAGTTTATGATGACGATGTTCATTTATACCTAAAAACCTATATTGAGAACTGCCAAGAGTTGAGTTCTTAATGAAGCCCCGAATGTGAGAGATCCCAAACTGCCTTTATTTTTCTTTTAGAGGACTCCGTATCTGGCTTTTAGGTTATAACGAGTGCCTATTGGAAAGTATGAGGGAAGAACAGAAACCATCTGTTTGTAACAAGACTAAATGATTCTGACTAATTTATTACAATAACCAGGAATGTTACAACCACCAGTGAGACATACGCAGACTTATTTAAGGATTTTGTCAATTATTATCCTAAGAATAGGAGCATATTATAAAGTAAAGGCATTTATAACTCTATGGGGTCATGTTATAAAGTGTGTGTTAAAACTGCTGCCTACTTATAAAGTATTTTAAACCCGAAAAATAAGATTTTTTACAACTTAATTTGTTGAATTTTACTGTGTTATCTTTTCACCTAAACAGGAATGTGTACCTTTCTATCTTGAAATGTATATAACTGCTAAAATACATTCATTCCACACAGTTTGACCTGAATATCATTAAACCTTTTTGATATGATATTTTTTATTTTACATATTGTGGGCTTGATAAACTGCACATCTCTCAGAGTAACGTTGGTCTATTTAAACTTAAAGCACATCAAATAACAACTATTTTTCCATTCCTCATTACTAATGAGTATTATGTCAAGTTGGGCTACAATGTGAATGAACAACTACTTCTTTTTACTCAATGCTATGAGAACTACAAAAATTCCTTAAGTGTAAAGGATATCTTGATATTTATATTACCCTGAAATTGATGTCCACATTAAAACCTCCTTTAGAGTAAACAATATTGAAAGTGTTTTTTTTTTTTTTTGAGTACTGGTTTTTACATCAAGATGAACAATAATCAATTGATGGGGAAAGATGATGTGCAACTATTAAACTGCAGTTGTATCTGGAGTGACAATATTTAAACTGAAACAGCATCTAGAAGAAATTATCCTATTTTTAAAAGTAAGAAATATTTCCTAAAATTATTTCAGAATATAGCAGAATTAGTACAAAAGCACACATAGTTAAATAGGTACCAGTAAGTGTAAAGAACTTCTGCAACTAGGTAGAATATATATTTTGCTTTTAATTATATATACTACATATACAAAATTTATAATTATATCTATACTTCAGATTTAGAATTCATAATTTATATATAATTTTATATATTTATATAAGCTGAATATTTATACATAATTAATACAAATGAATGAATTATTCATTCACATGTTTATAAGAATGGATTATATATGTTGACACATATGCATGTATGCTTTGTATAAAAACAAAGTTTATATTCTAAGAACATTTTGCCTATTTTTTGTTCTTTATTATTTATAAGCTTTTTTATAGCAATGTATGCTTTATATGTTTATAACTAATCAACAGATTTAAATCTCTTAATTTAGCTATAAATACATTAATATTGTTGAAAAATTTATTATTGCATCGGTATTGTATACCACATTGAAATAACCTTGAACTCATGACCCAGAGATTAAGACTTGAGTTGAGATCAAGAGTGCAATCAGCACTTAACCAACTAAGCCATCCCAGCACCCTTCTTAGCTTATCTTCCAATTATTCATTAACACAGCTAAACTCTTTTTTGTTGTTGTTGTTGTTGTTTGTTTTTTAAGCTGGCATTTTTATGTGAGAAGTTACTCTTAATGAGCAGTTCACTTACCAACGTCAGAGATTTAATTTCCCTGGGAATTTTGATTTTTCTTATTAATGTTTATTAAATTCCATGAGAAATCAGAACATGGTTACTTGAAATATAAGAATTAATTAGCCAACTTATTAATTCCTTCTGGAAGAAGGCAAAAGAGTAGCAACCAATTTTCTCAACACTATATCATCAGGCAAACTAGTGAACTTTATGATAGGAGTTTATCAGATGGTATTTCTCTTTATTACATACATGACAGAATTTTATCACTTAAACATTTAAACCATGAGTTGAACTAGGGCCGCAACCAATGTATATGTTGTCAGCACACAGTTTTCCCACTCACCTAGACTTGGTTATATTTATATGGGACTTCCATACATATTATGTGGGAAAAAGAAATGAAAAAAAAAAAAAGCCTACATCTAAAAGGTTTTAGATTTCTGGATAGTAAGCAAAAGGTCATCCAGGAGATAAAGTAAATAAAATCTAGCCAAAATCGATCATTTCCATTCCATCTATATTTCATTCTTGTTCATAAAAGTGTTATACAAGCCAGGCAAGCCTCCTTAGAATGCAGAGATTTCTGCATATCAAACCATGAAACTCTGGTTGTAACTCTCTAAATATTTGAATATATATATTCAATATATATATTCATATATATATACACATATATATGTATGTATATATGTATGTATATATGTGTATATATATGTATATATGTATATATGTATATATATAAGAATGTTTGCATGATTTTTTTTCCTTGATAGTCGCTCTGGCTGTTTAAATCACATCTCTCTATAATGCACACACTATATATTTTTATGGGTTAATTTGCTCTGTCTTACATAAAGTGGAACAGTGAACCAAAAATGCAGTGCATTATTCAAGTCAAATACATTTCTCACCAAAGTTCAAATTAATGATGAAAAAGAATGTTATTCAGAGAAAGGTATGTTTATGCAGATTCAATATTACTTTGCAAATAATATAGTAAGTACAATTATTTAAAAGAGTTAGAACATAATGATAATAGATTGAATTTCAAGTATAGCAAATGTTAAAATAAAAATTTTGAAATCGGTCTAATGGCACCTTACTGGAAACTGAAAAATAATCATACAATTTTTCTCCTTCCACCCCATATATACAATATCCCAATTTGAGTTTTTAAAAGGATACTTACATACATCTCAGTAAATTTCAGTTTACTTCAAACAGTTTGCTAGATATGATGCTACAAAAAAATTTGTTCATTATGTTTCCAATTTCTAACACATTACACATTTCTATTAAAAGCAAAGTGACATATAATGAAAACAGAGGACTAGCAAAACCGACTTGAAAGCATTTACCCTTGAGTATTAATTATCATTCAAACTTAGATGGCTATCTCACATATTAATTCTATTTAACTTGTAAACGTTACTGACTTTATAAAAGCAAAGTCATACAGAAGTTCTTGCTGAAAGTTTTAATGCATCGGTGTAAATTTATTTACTTTCAAGATGAGGGTAAACTTCTCCCTAAAGATCTAGAAATAAGTTTTGACTTATTACAAAGAAAGAACAGCATAGGAAATGAACGTAAAAGACTTGGGAAACTCAGAGAAAAGTAAGTACTGAATGATGCAGCTATACTGAGACAGAGATAGAGAAACCAACAGACGATGGATTTGTTTTTCTGATATGGTTTATGGAGAACGTACCTTGAAAGCCAATTTTGAAAGAGAAAAAAGACTGGCCCTATAAAAAGTTATATGTTACTAGTGCTTTAAAATTTATGAAGTTATTCTTACTATACCTATGTTCCTTTGCAAATATGAACATTCTTGACAAGTGGATGTACATCGAAACAACCTGTGATAAAACACGTACCTTTAGAAAAATTATTGATCATAAAACCCAACTACATTGATTGAGCTGGAATTAATAACAGAACAGATGTTATGGGTTCTCTACCAAAATAAGTATTTCCAAAGCCATGAAATGCATTCAATAATTTGTAAAAGCTTTAGCATGCCTAATAGCTGTGGTGAAATATCTTATCATCAGCAGTGAACTAACGGTCATTTTATTTTTGAACCTAACATGCTTTAGGCAAAATCCTTGCCAGCTCTATCCTCTTTAAGTTTAATAGCTACTTGTAGCTGGAAGCAAGCCGCTACTAATTAGTTAAACTCAACAAAATTAACATCTAGCCTTTTAACCTGCATTATTATTATTATGTTTTTACTTCCATATCTAACCAACTGCCTGGTAGCTGTGATCAAATTAAAAAAAAAAATCTTTCAAAGACAGTTCTTAAAAGCAAGACTTAGTCTCTAAATATTTAAGAAGCTTCTCCATTTTCAATAACAACTGTACCTTGTTTCTACATAAAATATCACCATAAATACTATTTCAGTCAGGAAAAAAAGAGAAGTGATTTAAAGTAGTCAACAAAGATAATATTTTATATGCACAAATTCATTATAGTTATTCTCCTATGAAATATATGTAAAATTTAAAAGCAAATACTTCCATGTAAGTGTTTATTAAAGAGAAAACAATATATAAAAATTGTGTTAGGGGATGAATTTCTTCAAGTTACACAAAGCTGTTCATATATAGCAGCATATTAATGGGTAAAAAGTATTTAAAAAGCAAATCCTCAGCTACTGGGGCAGAGAGAATATTTATTAGTATTACTTGAAAAATGAACAACATATTGTTTTCTACTCAATAGAGATAATAGTTTCATTATTAAAGATAATCAGCAACCCACTGCACATTTCCAAAGAAACAAAGTGCATCATATTCTTCTACAGGCCAATCCCAGATCACAAAGTAAAGAAGAAGTGGGAGGAGGAGAAAATAAGAAATGAGGAGAATTTACAAAGTAAGAATTGATAAAAAGAACATTATTAGAGGCACGAATTTTTAAATCAGTATAATTATTTACATCATTGTGAGGTCTGTACTTAGAACACATTTCACTTAATGCAGAAGCATTAACAATGTATTTCCTTTATTATTAATTATAATACCTAATTATAATTATTAATAAGAGTTCTGAAAAAATTAAGGATCCTATTATATGATTTATGCAAAAGCAAACAAATTACTCAGTTTCAAGACAACTTCTACACTAGAATTTTATTATATACATAATTATGTGTAAATAATTATATAGAAAAATACAGCTGTTATTCCATTATAGGACTAGTAATTCTCAAGTTAAAGAGTGAAAACAAATAAACTTTCTTTACAGAATATATTTTAATTAATAGGTATGTGGAATGTTTTGATTTGAAGCAACTTGTATTCAGAATGTTTATATCAAACCCTTTTATTTATGCTTCGCCATGCAATTATAAACACTTGAAAGTAATTAAAACCTTGAAAAAATCAGCAAAAATAGAAGTTATGAAAATATGAGTAAAGCTTGGAAGTAAAAAAAAATAAGCAAAATTAAAAACTCATTGGAAACAATATAGGAAATAATCGGTACTGAAAACACATCGATAAAAACTATCCTATCTGAATAAGAAAGAGAAAATGGAAAGGAAAAGAAAATAGTCCTAAAAGTTTGTCAGATAATATAAAATACATAACCTTATGTCCTCAGAGTCCTGGGAGGAAAACAGGAAAAGTGTGGAGCTCAGAGAAAGTAGTAGAAGAGATAAAGGCTAACAGTCACATATTTTGTGAAAGCAGGAGGCAACAACAAACACTGCAAACCCCAAAAAGGAAAAATTCACAGAAATCCACATGATGACATAAACTAATAAAACCACAGAAAAAGAAAAACAAGAAAAAAATCTTCGTATCATGAAGAAAGAAAATGTGTATTACCTTTAGAGAAAGAATGATTAAATTGACTAAGGAAAACGAAGTTAGAAGAAAGCAATTCATTTTTTTCAAATACTAAAATAAAGGAGCTACCAACTTAGAACTCGATGTTCAAATTTACCTATATATCGATCAATCAAAAAAGGGGAAGAATGGAAAGGAAAATAAAGATACTCTCATTGCATGAAAACTGTAGTTGTCACCCTTTATCCCCAGTTTCCCTTCTGTGGTTTCAGTCATCCCCAGTCTACTGTGGTCTGGAAGCAGGTGGTCGTCCTTCTGACAGATTATCAGAAGGTTGATAACAGCTGGACCTACATCACTCACCTCACTTCATCTCATCATGCAGGCATCTTATCCTCTCACATCATCACAAGAAGGGTGAGGACAGTACAATAAGATATTTTGAGAGGGACACAACAATTCACAGAACTTTTGTTTACAGTACATTTTTGCAATTGTTCATTTTTAGTTTTGCTGTTAATCTCCTACTGTGCCTAACTTATAAACTAAACCTTATCATAGATATGTGTGTATATGAAAAACATAGTATATACAGGGCTCAGGCCTCTACTGGGGGTCATTCACAGATAAGAGGCAACTACTGCATATGCATATTTTCAAATCTAGAGCAACGACAAGAAGAATAAAAACACGCGATAATATATATTCAAAAACACTAGAGACACATCGAAGTGTCTCTAAAACAGGTTCAAGTAGTCCACAGAAAGGCAAGAAAAGGGGAAAAAAAGATACAGATGGAAGCAAAAGACTAATAATAAATGTCCAACTCAAACATGTCAATAATTACTTTAAATGTCAACTGTCAAAATGTACCATTCAAAAAACTGAGGTTAAGAAAAAGTGTAAAGAAAAATAAAATGACCCCAAATTATAAGAAGGAGGACCTTTCAAGAGTCAACCAAGATGGCAACACAGGAGGCTCATGAGCTCGCCTCCTCCCACAGAGGTGCCAGATGCAGTTACACATGAAGGAATTCCCTCGGAAAGAGAGCCAGCTACCCGCGGAGTGACTCCGACACATCTTGTGAATGAGACAATACCCACATACCCAGACCTTAAAGGGTAGGGAAGTTTGAGATACAGTCTTGCCATATACCTTACCTCCACACAGTACCATACAACCAGGAGGGACCCCTCAACTCCTAGCTTCTCCCTGAGGAGTAAAGAGTTTGGACCTCCATCTTACACTCCAAGTTTTGAGACTATCACCAGAGGGATAGGCTACTTCTGCAAGGCAATGGAACTTGTGTCCACAAGATCACAAGACAAGAGCATAGAAAGAAACCATCATTTACAAGCCTGAGAGCACTTGCCGTGGCGATCCTCCAAGGTCTCAGTGCAGAGGGATCTGGCAAAATACCCCATCTCTCTCTTTCCCTGGAAGAAGTTCATCTGTACTTAAAAAGCTGCTGCCTGAGGGCAAGGCTTCAATTTAGCAGGCACTATGGGCCTGTGATTGTCCCCAGAGACCAGAGAAGCCTGCAGAAAACTCTCCCACCTTCTCCGTACAGCCCACCTCAATAATAAAAACACTAAAAATATGACTTTATACATTATATATTGTGAAATTACCACCATAGTCAGCTAACACCTCCATTATATAACATAATCACTGTTTCTTTTTTGTAGTACTAATATTTAAGATGTACTCTCTTAGCAACTTCCAAGTATACGATACAGTATTATTAGCTATAATCACTCTGCTGTATTTTAGATACCCAGAACTTATTCATTTTATAATCGGAAGTTTGTACGCTTTGACCAACATCTCCCTGTTTCCCCTACGCAACTCCCAGTCCCTGGTAACCACCGTTCTATTCTCTGTTTTTACCAATTTGGCCTTCATAGATTTCACATATAAATGATATCAAACAGTATTTATCCCTCTCTGTCTGACTTACTTACCTTATTTAGTAAAATGCCCTCAAGTTTTATACACGTTGTTGCAAATGACAGGATTTTTTTCTTTGTTATGGCTGAAAACATTCCATCATATATATACTACATCTTCTCTATCCATTCTGACAACATTATCTTGTTGCAATAAACATGGGAGTGTATATATCCCTTCTATATCCTGTTTTCTTTCTTTCTTTTTTTTTTTTTTTTACATATATGCTCAGAACTGGAGTTGCAAGATCATTTGGTAGGTCAGTTCTTTTTAATTAATAATTAATTAATTAATTTTTTGAGAGAGAGAGTATGAGGGAAGGGGCAGAGGGAGAGGGAGAGAGAGAATCTTAAGCAGGCTCCACTCCCAGCACAGAGCCCACACACAGGACTCCATGTCACAACCCTGAGATTTGACCTGAGCCAAAATCAGGGGATCAGTCGCCCAAGGGACTGAGCCACCCATGTGCCCTGGTAGGTAGTTCTTTTTAATTGATGAGGTACCTCTCTCTATATGCATATATAATATATGCACACATATGTAATATATATATTATACACACACACATATATATGTATATATCCAGAGGAAAAGAAAGAAAGGTCATTTTTAATTTGTTTGGATAGATGAGAAATCATTAGAGAAGAGGCAATATCGTATTTCCTAACACTAGAAGAATGATTTGACTCTTCAGAGAAAAAGGATATCTTCATTGTTAGGTAGATCTTCATTTTAAAATCTATGACAAAATAATTTTCCATTTATCTTACTATTGCTTAAAGATAATTGCTTGTTTTTTCATGTTATAAAATATATCCTTTTCTTTTTTTAATAAAATCTATACTTGAAAAAATGAAGGAGACTAGTTTAAAAATAGGAAGGTAGTAAGCATAAAAACACCCATTCAAGCCCTAAACAATGGACTAAGTACGTATATTTTATGAAAAAAATGGCACGAGGACAGCTGGAATCTTTTTGTCACCTACAATGGAATAAAAAATTAGTCAAGAATTGACCTCAAACTTCTGTGCTTTCCAAAGACTTTTCTTTATCAATCCCATTATTTTCCACAGACTTACTATGATCAAAGTAAAAAAGGAAAATGTTAATGATTTTTCTAAACTTTAAAATATTTAGAAATAAATCATTCACATGTATTGGAAATACTGTCAAGTTGTTTGCTAATAAACCCAATAATAACAAGCCACTGATTACACTTTTATAAGTTATTACAAAGGCAAAATACAAAAATAAATAAAAGCAAAAATGTATTCTAAGATAGCAATTTGTTTTGCATTTGCAATAGCAACAAAAGATTCCTCACCCAATTGAATTTAAAGATATGGTAGTGAAATAAACGTGGGAACAGGTGGTTTTATTGTTGGGTTAGCATGGTCTCAAGATCTTTAGAGAATTCTTTTGTTCTTGAACTTATATTGGTCTAATTCAGTTTATGACATTTCTGAATATATATCTGTCTATGCGTCAAGTCCTGGGAACAATGTTAGTTATTATCGCAATAAAAGCAATATTCACATTGGGATAAAAGTTCTGAGATTTAAATTCCTTTGACACAGATAGGGATTTGTTGGAACAGGATTTTTATTTTACCTCCCTTATGATTATATATATCAAGTAGAATAATAAAATGTAGTATTAAAATATTGGGAAATTGTTTAACTTAAAATATCTTGCTGTTTGAGTTCAATATTTCTACAAGGGCAAAATAATTTGATGAATCATTTATTAAAATAAAATAATTTGTCAACATTTTCTGTAGGATTTTTACCTTCATTGGATTCATTATTAAAGAACCTGACCATCCACAGTTGGAATGATTGTAACTTGTTCAGTTAATTTAAAGGTGATAAAATTTTGTGTAATGCTGTGGTTGATTTGAGACAATTCTCATGCTATCTATGACAGTTCTTTTATATTTTGCTATAAATGTCTCACGAAAAGGAATTTATGGAATTTCTTCAATCCTCAGATATGACATTAGAGTCCTACTTTATTTTTGTTTTTCTTAATTTACTTCTTATAGTTAAATTTTCTCAGTACAATTCTCAATATTGAAAAGAACACATCCAACAAAGGTTTAAAAGCTGTCAGCCTCATTGATCTTATATGATTATATTTATCATCTATCATTATCCCTGAATGATAATAATATGCTGAAAAATATATTTGAAAATATTTATCTATTATCTTCTGAACATAAAACCAATTAGTTATACGTAATTTTAAATAATTATTAGACTTGGCTTAAATTATATTAACAATAAATTTCTCAGATTTAAATATTTGTCAAATTGTATTTTTCAAATATATTCAGTGTGTTCATGATATTAATGCACTAGAGTTATTTATCATATGTGGATAAAATGATCAGTGATACATTATTCCTAAATGTACACTTCTTAACGATTTCCTAAAGAAGTTTCTAGTCAGATTACATATTTCTACTTCAGGGTTTACATGAAGAAAGATGCAATGAGTTTTACACTATCAATGGTTATAAAAATGGCCTGCTATATTCCTAGGCGATATTTCTATTTAATGAAATATCAGAAGGAGATAATGCCAATTTGTTAAATAAACTCATTTTGTGATGATGTGTAGGGTATTGACGCAAGGGAAAAATATACTACTGTGGGTTAAGCCATAGACTTTAGAATCAAGACAGGCTAATTACCAGCTCTGAGATCTTGAGTAAATCACACAAAATCTCTCAACTTCAGTTTCATCATTTTTTTAAAAAAAATGTGTGGTTTTGCATAGTGTGTGGCATATAAAATGCAATTAATAATAAGTAGGTACAAACCACCGCCAAACACAACAGATTATAAAAACATCTAATTTTGTGGGTGATTGGATTAAAATGATAAAGTTAAGAGCTCTACCAGGGCTTTGAATGGAGGTGCATGAACCATTAATTCTCCAAACTGGCATCAATCAACACATCACTGCGGGTTTAAAAAGTAGAAACTGTTATGTCCCAACTCAAGAGAGTCTAAATTCATAATCCTGAAATCTACAATTTTAAAAAGCTCTCCTGTTGACATTGACATGTAAATATCTTTGGGGCCTTCTAAAGTGGAGGATTACTGAACACTTCTTTCTTACAATGATCTCCTTTGAACCTCCTCTTAAGTTGTTTCAATGACCTCATATTATTTGTTCTGTAAAATTAAATAATGAATTCTTTCACTTTTCCTTAAGAAAAGATTTACCCTTAGCTCTTCATTTATACTTAGTTTTACACTTAGTTAGGCTTAACAAAGAAGGGAAAACCAAATGGATGGTGTGCTGAGTATTTAAGGATCTTCCTGTTCTAACTGCATGAAGGGAGGCATTTTATGGCAGGGAGCTTGAGGATTGAACTGAGGCCTATAACGCTTGCACGTTAGTAATAAGCATGACAGTAAGAATGACAAGAATATGGGGACAAATTGGGAAAGGCAGGAAAAGCCTAAAATTTTAGTCTTTGAGTTATTTTTAAATGAGGACATCTTTGAATACTGTAGATCTTAAATTAAATAATGACTAAACAAAGTAATAGCTTTCCAGAAAAGTTTAACCTACTTAAAATTAACAGGAAAAAAAAAATAAAGATGCATCTGGTGATTACAGCAGGGTCTAGCGTAGTGGTTTTCATCTTTGGCTTTGCATTGAAATTGCATGTGGTGCTTTCAAAAATCACTGGTTTCTACATCAGATCTATTAATTATTGGAAGTACAGAATGAATATCAATATTATTTTATTTTATTTTAATTGTTAATACAGTAAAAATAACTTGTGTGTGTGTACCGTCTGATGAATTATGTAACACATGCACAGTTTTGTTAAACCACAATCACAGAAAGAATATAAAACTGTTCCATCAACCCAAAAAACTACCACATTGTGCTTTTCCTTTGGAGTAACATCCTTCCCCATCCTTAATCTCTGGTAACCACTAATCTGTTCTCTCTCTCTCTCCACTTCTGTCTTTTCAGGAATGCCATATAAATGGTACTATGCAGTATGCAATCTTTCAAGCAAACTTCTTTCACTCAGGAAAAAGAAAAAAATGGTAAACTCACTCTTACTTTCATAGTCTGGTCTTCTCCCCTGATCAGCTTGTTACTGTTTATTTTTCTATATATTCTTGTTACTGTTATTGAATAATTGTGAAATCTATAATGTCAGTGTTTAATTGCTGCACGCCGTGGGTGAGCCAAGGCAGAATGTGCTCACTCTGTCTTAGCTGGAGCCACCCTTGCCCCCAGCAGTATTCTTCACACTTCAATACGAAAGCAAGATTGACAAATACATTTCTAAGGCATCAAAATTTAAGCCCAATGTGGAGTAAATAAGGGACAACATTAAATTAGGCATTGCTGCAATTCAACATTTTAGTGTTTTTCAAAGGAGAATTTAGCTAGCCGCACCAAAGGCCACATAGGGTGTTTGTTTAGAATGCGGGCTGCCAGGGTAAAAGCAGATACACATAATCAGAATCTTTGCGAATTGGGTTTGGCTGTCTCTATAGAAACAGATACCTAGATAATGCTTATTTATCCTAAAGTCTGCAGACCAAAGAGGTAATTGAGATCACAGGAAAGATTTTAATCCAACATCAGACTCTACCATCTACCCGTTACTGCATAAATTACATAATCTCTCTGGTTTCACATGTGAAATTCAATTCAATAAACCAATATTTCTTGCTATGTATTATTAACACACATTGTAATTCATTATTAGCATAACTACGAATTGGTTGTTCTTGATTAGTATTTATTAATATTTATATGTACCATTTCTACAGAATGCACACAGTTCTAAAATTTATAATGCCACAGTTGAACAAAAATTATCTTCAGAAACTTTTTATATTCAAGAGAGTGAAGTGAAATAATAAGTATACAAAACTAGGATTCTTTTTTTAGAATGCTAGGGCATGATACATGACATGAAAAAATAAATACAGCAGGGCAATGGGGACTGGGAGAGAGTTGTGTGTGCTAGGGGGCCATGATGTTTAGTAGAGTGGTTAAGATAGTCCCCACTACACAAATATATTTTAACAAATTCGGAAGTGGTGAGGGAGTAAGCCAAATGGCTATCTTGAAGAAGGGTATTCCAAGTATTCCATAACTCCACGTATATGCCATCCCTCAGAAACAACAGGGGGAGCGTGTGTGTGTGTGTGTGTGTGTGTGTGTGTGTGTGTTGTGTGTATAAGAGAGAGATGGGGAGAGTGAGAGGAGGGAGGGAGAGGGGAGAGAGAGAGAGAAAGAATAGTAAGAGATGTGCTCACAGAGGAAATAAGATTCAGATCATACAAAGCTTTGGGTAAGTTTGACAATCATTTTCAGCAAAACAGAGTAATCTAATCATCAACAATAGGTTACTAATCTGATTTTATTTTCTTAAACGATTAGTCTGTTTTGCTGAGAATAGAATTTAGTGGACAGCAACACGAAAATTAGGAGATCCAGTTAGGAGCTGCTGCAGTAACCCAGATTTAAAAGTGGTTTAGAACAAAAAAGGTGGCGATGTAGGTGGTAAAATATAGTCAGATTTTATATTTGTATTTTAAGGGTTAAGCACAAAGTTGTTTTGATTTGTTTTGTTTTGTTTGTTTGTTTTCTTGAGAAGTTAGTTGCAGGTAGAGTGCATCAGAAAATGGTAAGTCAAGCTTTGGCCTGAGTTACTAGAAAAATGGAGTTGTTTTTAACTGAGATGCAAAGACTACACAGGTAAAAAGAATAGGCTGGTGAGATCATGAGGTCCAATTTGGGTAAATGAAGATGAACTAGAAATCCATATGAATTGTAGCACACTGCACATATGAGTCTGGAACTATGCAGAGAATTATTGGTTGATGATATACAGGGTCAATAAGAGAGAGGTAAAATATTAAGAAAGGAGTTAAATAGTGTAATAGTGACCGAGGCTCCACCTATTGCAACATTTGACAGTTGTGGGATTATTTGTTGGTTGGTTAGTTGGTTTTTGCTTTTGTTTTGTTTTAACCAATCTGTAGATGGTGAAATAGTATCTTATTTGGTTTGAATTTGCATTCAAATAATGCTTACCATGTGGTAGGCAGATCCTTCTTCCTAACCTCATCATCTTTAGAGGAACCCTGAATATGTTTATCCCTTCACACTTTTATATAAATTCTAGAAATTTCTTGTAAACCTTTTTAAAATTAAGAAAAGAGAATCTTTTGAGATTTTGGTTGGAATTGCTTTGAAGCTCTAAATTTGGAGAGCATGGACAGTTTTATGCTGCTGGGTCATTTATTTATTAAGGTATTTTATAAAACTCAAAAAGCTTTCAAGTTTATATTAACAGTTGCACACCATTTAAAAAGATACATTCCTAAGTATCTATCATTTGTTGCTGATGCAAATTTTACCTTTAAATCAATGTCAGTTTCTAAAGTATATTAATTTATAGAAAAACAATGATCTTTTATATTGATCTTATATCAATGATACTGTTAAAACTCCTTGAAAATTCTAATAATATTCTCTATGATAGTCACTTGAACTTTCTACATAGATAAACATTCTACCTCAGAATCATGATAGTTTGTCGCTTTATAATCCTTTTAAATTTTATTTTAGTTTGTATTTCTTTATTTAAAAAGGACTGCTGGAAAAAAAATTCAAAGGATTAAAAAAAAACATTCAACATCAAGGATGATGTCTGGCATAATAAATGCAGGCAATCTTTATCAATTAATAGGACTTTCTAAGTCCTAAAAAAAAGTCTTAGTTTATTTTTATTTCCATGTTTCTCTACCTAATAATAACTATCTCAAAATGTAATGACAATTATTCTCAGGATGGGATATTTTATTTCACTATTAGGAATTTTATAAAGTACAGTTAATTTACAAATATAAACCTTTCTGATGAGTATACAATGAATCATTAGTCTTTAACCGATCAAAAAGGAATATAAACTCATTATCTATTTTCCTTAAATTACTTTGATTGATCATTTAATTATAAAAGCAACTTCTTTTCTAGTATAATACAAGAATCCAAAAAAAAAAAAAATGAAGTCATTCTATAGTTACATATCAAAAATGTGCTTTCATCATTATGTGGCTTCATACAACAAATTATTGTTTCAGGTTCTGTAGTTACCATTAATAGATGTACATAGAGATATTATAAATAAAATCACAGAAAATCAGTAGATTTATTGAGTATTTCATGACAAATATCTTCCCATACATTGTTCCATTTAACCCTTGCAACAACTGGCTGATGCAGGTACTGTTATTAATCCCACTTCGAATGAGGAATACCAGGCTTGGAGTAGAGGATTTACCTAAACTCACACAGCCACTAAATGTTAAATGATAGAACCAAGTTTCTAATCCAAGCAGTCTGTCTCCAGGCGGCTTAAAAATACTTTTAAGCATTTTGTGATCTATTTCAGATATACTTAGTGAATATTGTTAATCCGAGGTATAGGGATATGGTATTTCGGAAAACAAATGTATCCCATGCCTCTTGATGTATACCATATGATAAAGTCAAGAATGAAATACTCTGTAGTGTATTATGGTGATTAAAAGACTAGGCTCTGCACAGTTAAGTAAACAATCAATAAAATTAAAAGGCAACCTTTAGAATGGGAGAAGAGATTTGCAAATGACATATCTAATAAAGGGTTAGTATCCAAAATCTATAAAGGACTTATCAAACTCAACACCCAAAAAACAAACAATCCAATTAAAAAATGGGCAGAAGACATGAATAGACATTTTTCCAAAGAAGACATACAGAGGCTTAACAGACATATGGAAAGATGCTCAATATCACTTAACATCAAGGAAATACAAATCAAAACTACAATTGAGATATCATCTCACACCTGTCAGAATGGCTAAAATGAACAATACAGGAAAAAACAGATGTTTTTGAGGAAGTGGAGAAAAGGGAACCCTCTTATGCTGTTGGTGGGAATGAAAACTGGTGCAGCCACACTGGCGAACAATATGGAGGTTCCTCAAAAAGTTAGAAACAGAACTACCCTACAACCCATCAATTGCCCTATTAGGCATTTACCCAAAAATAAATACTGATTCAAAGGGGCACATGTACCCTAATGCTTATAGCAGCATTATCAACAATCAACAATGGATAAAGAAGAGGTAATATATATAACGGAGTATTACTCAGCCATCAAAAAGAATGGAATCTTGCCATTTGCAAAGATGTGGATGGATCTAGAGTGTATTATGCTAAGCAAAATAAGTCAGAGAAAAACAAATACCATATGGTTTCACTCATATGTGGAATTTAAGAAACAAAATAGACGAACACAGGGGAAAGAGAAAAAGAGAGAGGGAGGCAAACCATAAGAGAGACTCTAAACTATAGAGAACAAACTGAGTGTTGATAGAGGAGAGGTGGGTGGGGGATAGGCTAAAGGGGTGATGGGTATTAAGGAGGCACTAGCTGTGATGAGCACTGGTGTTGTATGTAAGGGATGAATCACTAAATTCTACTCATGAAACTAATATTACACTGTATGTTAATTCACTAGAATTTATACAAAAACTGGAAACATTAAAAAAATGAAAAAAAAGAAAAGACGAGTCTCTCAAATAGACATTTCAAGATGTCCATTCTGCTACATATCTTACTTATATGACTGTACACAGGTCAGGGAAACTGAATGCCCACAGGAAATATTGGGGTGTAGACATTCATAAACTAGGGAGATTGAGTCTCTGGCTAAAATGGGGGGCACAGTAATCCAGGATGATCAAACATCATGCTCCTAGATCTCTTTAACTAGAAACTCTTAGTAATTTCAGTGTTTATTTGCTATTTATAAGACTTCCTGACTTTGTTAAACTCCTCCCTTCTGATTTTTTATAAATGCATGCTGTTTTTTAAATAAAAAACTGTACCTTCTTTACATCTTTGAACATCCTTAATGCATGTATTTCAAATTCTTGGTTAGCAAGATCAGAAATTACTATCTGATTTACTGATTATATTATTATTATTAGCACTGGATTTCTTCATGAGCTTTGCTATTTCTGTTTTCAAGTATGGGAAGTATTTTCTTTGAGAAGTGAGAGATTGTTAGTTTCCTTTGTTTTTTGTTTTTGTTTGTTTCTTTGTTTTTCTCTCCCCCTCTAGGTTAATTCCTCACTGTCGAGTGATTTTTGTTTCTGAGCCACACTAAAGCACCTTTCCGTATTATTTCCCAGGAGTGACACTGAGGATTTGTCAGATCTCATGATAAATTCAGTGGGTTTGTCGCTTGTCCTTGAAAGCCATATTATATCACTGTCTCTTGCTTCCCTTTTCCCAACCTCTGGATAAAAACATACCGCATTTACATATGCACAGATACATTCTTTCCTGCCTGCCTAACCTTTTAGGAGCTATTCCAGATGTCTATCTCAACTAAGTCTGCCTGTTATTATATGATCATAGGTATTAACAAACTTACCAGTCCTATTTTATTTTTATTATTTTTCATTTTTTCCCAGTTTTATTGAGTAGTAACTGACATACATCACTGTGCAAGTTTAAGGCATATAGCATGATGGTTTGATTTAGATAGGTAGTGAAATCATTACCACAATAGGTTTATCACCCATCTTCTCACATAGATAGAGTAAAAAGAAAAGAAGAAAAAAATAAGGGGACATTTTTTCTCCTTATGATAAGAACTCTTAAGATTCACTCTACTAACAATTTTCCTGTATATCATACAGCAGTGTTAGCTGGAGTCATCATGTTGTACATTACATCCCTAGTGCTTATTTACCTTATAACTGGAAGTTTATATCTTTTGACCACCTTCCTTCAATCCCCCCTTCTCCCGCATCCCCACCTCTGGTATCACAAGTCCGATCTCTTTCTATGAGACTGTTTTGTTTTGTTTATGCTGTACACAAGATCAAACAGTATTTGTCTCTCTCTAATTGATTTCACTTAGCATAATAACTTGTTACCACAAATGGTAGAATTTCCTCATTTTTTATGACTGAATAATATTCCATTATATATACAACTTCTTTATCCTTTCATCCATCAATGGACACTTAGGTTGTTACCAGGTCTTGGCTATTGTAAATAATGCTGCTATGAACAGGGAGTTTCAGAGTCATCTTTTTGAGTTAATGTTTTTGTTACCTTTGAGTATATTCCCAGAACTGGAATTGCTGGATCATTTGGTAGTTCTGTTTTTAATTTATTCCAGCACTTCCATAATGGCCACACCAATTTACAATCCCACCAACAGTGTTCCCTTTTCTCTATGTACATGCCAGCATTTGCTCTCTTGCCTTTTAATGATGGCCACTATAATAGGCATGAGGTCAAACCTTTTGGTTCTTTTTTTATTTTATTTTTTTAAATTAAATACCTCAAGAAACACACTCCCAATCCCCATTGGTTTTTCTGGAATGGAAAACAGAAAGCTCATGGCTTCAACACACCTCACTGTTATTTCTGTTCTATTTCTGGTTCACAGAGACATTCCTTTTTTATGTAGTACCAACTATGTCTTTTGTTTTTCAGATTTCATAAAATTTATCTTTTATTCCTAGGAGTTAAAAAAATAGGTACATTTTCAAGCACAAACTATTACACTGACTTGACATGACAAATTAATCTGTATCATGGTTTCAAGAATTTTTTTTTTCTATTTCTTATGCTTTTCACAGGGAGAAGCTTTTTTGGAGACTTAACAAGTTCCCTCCTCTCTCCTGTCTGTTTAGGAGGGCATACTGGCACAAAAGAGGAGTTTAATCCTACTCCAGTTGTCTGCCATTCAAGAAGGGAAAACTCAATATGACTGGATAAAACTAGAGTTTTTATTAGCAAGTTGAAGCTTATGAATTTGCATCACTTTATCCAGTGATATTTTGCTATTCAATGCAAACACAGGACTACATTTATGGGATTTTTAAAATTAAATTTTGGCTCTGGAGTCAGAATGTAAAAATATGAACTAAACTTAAACACCAATGAATGTGAGAGCCAAAATATTTTTGTAAAAAGAAATCTCTTCCTAGAAATGTAGAAGAGAAAAAATATTTAGTAAAATAGCTAACAAGAGTCAAAATAAAAATAAAAGGAAAACAATGTAAAAATGTTAATATCATTTAAATGACAGTAATGATGTTTAAGCATTCTATTATCAAATGGGTATCAGATATCTAGGAAAATACTGGCATAGTATTACTCTAGGGTGATATTAAAGCCTGGATAGGTTATATTATTTTCAACACATTAGATATCCCTCTCTATCAAGATGCTCCTTTCCCCTATTCTTTTGATGTTATCATTGACCATATGACATTTTGATTAGGCCTAATTTGCTTCCCTCTTTTTTAGCCCCAGCAAAGTTCCAGAGAGAAGCTGCTCTACCAGAGTGGTTCTGTGAGTTAAAAGCCAAAGTTACCTACTGTGGCCATGTTATACGAGCAAAGAATAGCAGATCATTGTGGCTAGAGTAGAGGGAATGAAGTGGGAGAAGGAAATGATACCAGTCAGGGAGGTAACTAGAACCAGTTTATGCATAGCCTTCTAAATTGCAAATTTGCTTTTTACTTTGGTTGAAGTGGGAAGTCATTTCAGTATCTTGAAGAGAGTAGCAACGTAATCTGATTTATATTTTTAAAGGATTATTCATACTACTGTGTTGGGGACAGATGCTAAGAGAAGACTGGGAAGAAGGAGTTGTCTGGGCAAGAGATGATTGGGCTTGAACCAGGGTAGTGACATTGTAGAAATGAGATTCAGTCAGATTCCAGATGAATTTTGAAAATAGAGTTAAAAATTTTTTGCTGAATTATATGTGAGTTGTAAGAAAAAAGTCGCTTGAATTCAACCTCCAAAATACATGTTTTCATAATGTCACCAATGGCCTCCATGTGACTACATTCAATGGAATTTATGCTTTCCTATTTTATATTACCTTCCATCAGCTTCTATCAATGGTCGTCAACTCTTTTCTGGAAACACTTTGCTTAGATTGAGTCCTGTGAACCTCATTCCCCTGGTTTTCTTCCTTTCTCTCTGGATGTCCTTTGTCTCTTTCTGAGACTTATTCTTTCTCCCTCATGAATTCTGAATTTCATCAGACTATATTTGTGTCCACTTATCAACTTTACATTGAGTATTTTATCTAAGGAATCTCATTCACAAACACATCATTGAATGCTATTTATTTACAGAAATTCTGCATCTTATATCTGCTGTTCAGACTTCTGCTCTTTTCTCCAGATTCATACAATAAAAGTCTATTTGGGACAACTCTTAGTTTTACATCAAAAAGCCTTAAAAATCAATACGCTGAGAACAAAATCGTGATTTTTCCATTTCTTCCCACCTCATCAAATAGAAAGACTTCCAATTCAATGCAACACCATTCATGCAGTGAGCAAGCCAGAAGAATAGCTCCCATCCTATCACCTTCCTCTGCCTCACCACTTAGTACTTACACAAAATCCAATCCATGATCTACACATTTGATTCCTCCATCTCCACTGCCAATATGCCTCCTCCTGTACATCAGCAATGCCTAGACTACTCCAGTAACTTCAATATCCACTCTAGTCTTAACGGATTGAAAACAATTATTTATTTTCAAAGAAAATTGTCTTAATATTAACCACCTTTTAAAAATGCTTTATTTTTTCTCTATGTTTAGAAACCAATGTCCTATAGCATATGATAGAATCCCTGACTTCATACGTATCTTCATTTCAAACCTCCCTCACCATCGCTTTCATTCTGGAGGCTTCAGTAACACAGGTCATTCAGCAATTCAAATGTACCTTTTCTTTCCAACAGCAAGTACTTCGGACATTCTATGCCCTTTGCCTGAAGCACACTGTTTATCTACAAATTTCATATGCTTCAAATTTCAAATGTTATTTACTGGTAGACTGCTATGCTCTATGGATAGTTTAACATCACCTCTAAGCTTACTTTATTTACTGAATTATCTGAATAATATTTTGTCAGTCTTAGTAGATTATACAGTTTTGGTCACCATTATACTCTAACACTAAGCATGGTACCTGTGCAAACTAAATAATTATTGAATGAATTAAAGCAATTTATATTGCTGTATGTTACAGGAACTCATAATCTCCTCCCCAGACCTTCAACAAGGATCACCTAAGCATGTCAGATTGGGTTCATTTCCATTGAACACATACACAAAAGGAACACTTGCAGAAAACCAGGCCCTGAAGATGAAGATATAAAATGATACAAAACTACTGTTATGGAGAAAGGAGGAAATATTAAAATAACACGGCCTTTGCACTTGTTAACTGTAACATTAATAGGCAATGCTTAAGTTGCTTATTTATAAACAAAATTTAAACAATATTTGTTTTTCAATCCAGAAGCCATTAGACACAATATCTACCCAGACTAATGTTTATTATATATCTTTAAATTTATCTGTGGAAAATAAAATGAATTATATATGGAAAAGGAAAATTTTTTCAAAGAGTCTAAGATCATTATTATAATAAGTTCAAGTTACTTTAGCCTTCAATTTAGCATCCCTGTACTAAGAAAGAAGGCCATTTAATTAGCAGACTAACACACTCTATTAAATTGGTGATTTTTAAAGAAGATGCCAAAAACGTAAAAGAGAAAATCAAACCACATCATCACTTTGATAAATATCATTATATGTCATACAATTTCTTTGAGGAAATTTCCTTAAACTAGAGTCCGCACACCAAAAAAACAAAACAAAAAAGGGAGGAAAAACAGATAATACTTTATAATTATTGAAAAAAAATGTTTAATGTTACATGATCTCCTTTACACATCACTTTTATCATTATTTTTTTACCCATGGCAATTGAGAAGTTCAGAATTACATTTCAAACTTAAGTTGAAAATGCTGAGCTCTAAATGAGAAACAGGTATTTTGGGCTGCATATGTTTTAAATATTAAAGCATAGCAAAGTCCTTAATATCATTAATTTATAGTATCAAATTTAAAAAGAAAAATGGAAATCATTTTAATATAGTTATTGAACATCTAGTTTTCATCTTGATGCAAGCTGCTCTGTTTCTTAGTCCCCCAAATATCTGTGTACTGGAAAGAGTATGTGATTGCATGTTTTTTAGCACTGAATCCTTGCAGGATCTCTTCAGCTTGGGTGTGAGCAAAGCGTACATTCAGTAGCTGAAATATCCCTCTGTAATAGAATGTCTAATATGGGGGCGCCTGGGTGGCTCAGTCATCGAGCGTCTGCTTTTGGCTCAGGTCATGATCCCAGGACCCGCACTAGGCTCCCTGCTCAGCAGGAAGCCTGCTTCTCCCTCTTCCTCTGCTTGTGTTCCCTCTGTCACTCTGTCTCTCTCTGTCAAATAAATAAAAATCTAAAAAAAATAAAATAAAATAAAATGATGTCTGAGATCTATTTAAAAAAAAAGAATGTCTAATATGTTGTTCCACATATTTTTGGCACTTGGTTTGTTTTGTTGTGTTTCTCATATCCCAGTGAATTGTAGCCTTTCTTTTGGCAAATGATGGATGCATGAAATCTCAATGTCTTAATCCTACCTATTCCTTTCCATTATAAACATTTTCACATGTTTTTGGAATCAAAACTATGAAATTTCAAAATAATAAAATGTGTCTAATCTCACTGACATTCTGGGATACAAAACTGTGGAAAAGGGATTGATCTAAGGTGACTTAATAATAATCAAATCAATAACATCTTGCATAGTTTTATTGAAATCCTCATAAAATTATTCCATATATGGAATGACAGTATATAATTATTATAAAAAATAGTAACTTTTTTTACTAATAGTAATTTTTATCTGTTTTCTATGCATTGGATTGTGTATAAGCCTATTGCTTAGTTCTCAACATAAAAGACAACCTGTGTAAATGCGTGAGAGTTACTACAATTTATTTAATAGCTACATTAATTTTATTGGTTATTTTAAATTAAACATATACATTAAATAGATTATTAGTAAAGTCCATAGCAAGAAGTAGTGAAGTGGAGATAATTAATCAATATCTGGTGAATAAATAACAATTACATGTATATTAGCCAGTATAATTTATTTTAAATTTCCAAAAATGATATTACCAATATTATAACTATTCAATTTTTGTCCCTGATCTGACTGCACTGAAATTATGGATTTGTGGATAGAGGTTTTAAATGCAAAATTCATAGCAGCAACAAGGAAATAACAAATTTGGGTCTGATCACAAATGCTCTTTAAAACAAAGTATAACTGAAGAATGAGAAAAACTGGAGCTCTTTTCAAAGTTGGTTTATTCTAAGATCCTCAATGATTTTAAGGAAATATCATATTAGAGCAGAAATGGAAAAAATGTCTAATGCTGATAATGGTGTAAGAGCATAGGGTGCCATTTTGACAAATTTGAAAACCATTTTGAATTTAAATGAATTAACCAAAAATAGTATTTGGTGAAGCAAATCAACTTAGACTTTCAAGAATGTGTGAGAAGTAAAGGAACCTATTAAATCTGGAGTTCTCTCTTGGGTCATACTCTACCGAATGTAAAACCCAATGATTTCTAGCTGAACATAGCAGTTCTTTTGTATGCAAAGCAACTGCACCCATACTGGGAGTATAACTCCAGTAACCCAAAGTAATGCTTTGTTATAAACTTGGAGCAATACATATATAAAATTATTTATTATGAGCAAGAAAGCTTTATATTAAAGATGCAGAGAAAGTTCTATAGCCCAAAGTCAATCAATGTAATCCACCAAGGCTAAAGAAGAAAATTCACAATTTCATATCAGTCCATGCTGAAAAGCAATAGACAAATTTAATATCAATCCATAATAAAAACTCTCAGAAAAAAAATCGATGAAGAACATCTTCAAAAAACCTTCAGCTCAAATAATATTTAATGATAAAAGACAGAACGTATGCCTGCTAAGATCACAAACAAGACAAGTTATCCAATCTCACTATTCTTTTTTTTAACGTAGTGCTAGGAATTCTAGCTAGTACCATAAGGCAAGACAGAAAGAAAAATTTGTAGATCTCAGGAAGGAAGAAAATATCTGACCCTGCTTACTGATGAAATGTCTATCTACATAGAAAACACCAAGGAATCTGCAAGAAGAACTTCTAAAATCAGTGAGTTTAGGGGCGCTTGGGTGGCTCAGTCAGATAAGTCTCTGACTTTAAGCTCAGGTCATGATCTCGGGGTTCTGGGATAGAGCCCCAGGTTGGGCTCCCTGCTCAGCAGGGAGTCTGCTTGTTCCTCCTCCTCTGCCCCTCTCTCTGCTCATACTCTCTCTCTATATATAAAATGAATAAATAAGTCTTTAAAAAATAAAATAAATAAATTGTGTTTAATAAGGTAGGAGGTTGCAAGATAATATGCAAAAATCACACGTATTCCTATATAGTACTAAGAAATATTTGGACAATGAAATTATAACTATAGTACAATTTGCCATCACTTAAAAAAGGTAAAATGTTAGGTGTAAATCTAATAAAACATGTACAGGAAATGTAGCTCTGGGCATCTATCCCAGATTAAGACTTATTTTCACAGAAAAACCTCTGTTGAATGCTTATAGCAGCTTTATTCATAATAGCCCAAAACTGGAAACAACTCAGATGAGTTTTAATGAGTAAATGGTTAAACAAACCGCAGTACATATATTTCAAGGAATACTACTCAGCAATTAAAATAAATAATTTATTGATACATGTAGCCACTCAGATGGATCTCCAGGGAATTAACATTGTTTAAAAAAGCCATTACTAAATACAAAACACATGATTCCATTTACCCTATCATTTTAAAAATTACAATTACAGAAATGAAGAACAGATTAGTTGTCTCCAGGGGTTAACAGTGGGGTGAGGGCAGGAAAGATGTTGGTATGACCATAAAAGGTAAGGGATTCTTGCATTATAGAAATACTCTATATTTTGACTATATTGATGCCAATATTCTGGTTGTGATAATGTACTAAAGTTGTAAGTAGATACCAGTAGGGGTACCTGGTTAAAGAGTACATGGAATCTCTATTATTCCTTAAAACTGCATGTAAATTTACAATTATCTAAAATATTTTAAAATAAATTTAAACTTTAAATGTTTAAATAACTAATGTTTAAATAACTTTAAACATTAAAAAGTAGTTTTAAGATTTGATTAGGTTTTATTTATTTATGCTCCATGTATTTTCCCTAAACTGAATAAAATTAGGTTATATATGTGAATACTCAATATTCTCTCTTTCTGTTTGTGTGTGTTTACACAGACACATACATATATGTTTACATACACACAGATACATACATATATACAAGGTTAGAGTAGAAAAGGTGGTTCAATACCACCCTGTTCAACTAGAACACTTTCATGTGGAACCTTGAACTGGCATGTAAGTCTACTGCCCTGAAGCCACGATGTGGTGAAGGCTGAACTAGCCCAAGTAGAAAATAGCACATAGCTCTCCCTGAGTCTACATGAAGAAAGAGATGATGGCCAACCCTGAAACATTTCGGCTCTAGCCACTGTCTGTAATCCCATAGATGACTCTGAGCTAGATGGCCCTACTGAGTCCTCAATTCCTGGTCCACAGAAATTCTAGGGGATGATAAAATGATCTCATATTTACACTTAACATGCATTTTTAAAATTACATGGTATATTTTATGTCTCCTTCACTAGATTCTGTGAATTTGCAGTTAATGGCACACATTAATATTAGACACATCTTTTTTATCTTCAGACCTACACTTTTGTAACCCAGTTTTTAGCATAGACTTGATGATCTATTAACATATGATGAATATACTCACAATATGGTTGTGTTTTCATTTACTTATCATAAATATCCTTTACTTATGTTCATTTTAAAATATGTTCAACTTGTCCAGAAGTGGAAGATTTTTGTTGTATATCAAATCAGCAGTCAAAAGTGAGTGTTAGAAGAGTTATAATTTTAAAAATTATATATCTTTCCTCATAACCAGAAGTTTTGAAGTATGTTTTTCATCATCCAATAAAGATTTTCAAATACATATGCAGTGACAAGAAAAAACAGTATCCACAGATCATATGCAGTAACTGGCGTAGATAAATGTCTATGGCATGCTTCTACCTTTTTCACACCATGAAATCATGTTTCCATCGCATTTCTGTGTGATTGATTCTCTCTGTAATCAGTTAAAAGCTGCATGGGTACTTCCTTTGGAAAATTTTATTAGTTGTCAACATTTCCAAAAACAGTGATTTTATCAAAATTATCTCTAATAAAATGTCTAACACTTAGCATTTCATAAAACAGCATGCAAATGTCAATTTTAAAAGCCTATAGCTTGTTTTCTATAGCCATTTTACATGGCCATCACTAGATTAATAGAAGTTACCTTCAAGATTTCACCTGAGCCTGTATAAACAACAGATTTGTAAAATGTATCTTGAAACTCCTTAACGAAGATAAGATCTAGAATCTATTATTGAGGATAGTGAGGATATAGAAATAAACAAATAGGAAAGATACAATTTAAAATATTTACTAGTACAAACGTTTTAAGAGGGAAAGCTAAAGACTAACTCCTTTTTGGAATTGAAAAACGTTTTTTAATTGCAAAAATGATTTAAATATGGTCATGAATCAAAAGCTCATGGTGCCTGCAAACTGTGGAGAGAGGGAAAGATAGTGGTTGAATAGGACCCCAGGTCATGTCATCCTATGAACACAACTAAATAACTATAAAATCAACCTATATAACCCAGAAATGTCACTGGCTAGTTCCTTTGTTCCAGAGGGGTCTCTCCATGAATGCTGCCTCTCTGGGACATGCTCTGAGATGAGCTACTAACCTCTCCACTGTGTGTACCAGGCACTTTTCAGATCTCTGTTTCTACACTGTGTGTCCATGGGCTGTTTGTCCTGCCTTTTCTCCAAGAGCAACCCTAATGTCCCTAATGTCCTCTGAGCTCTCCCAGAGCCAAGCACTCTGACCTTTAAAACTCCAGACTTTAAGCCCCATTTGTTGCAAAAACTCATGAAATTTGGGCCTCTCATATTACAAGCCAATCACTATGCGAATTCATTTTCTCCATGCACTGCTCTATACTGGTTCTCTCTTGCCCTCCTTTGCCGCCAGGATTCCCTCCCCACCACAGGGGCCATGATCCATTTTCTCACTCAAGCCATGTATCTACACTTCTTACCTTCTTTGATGTGGTCTTTTCCCTACCTTTGGTTGTGGGTATTGTTCGGTCTATCTCCAGATTGACTTCTGGGGCCTCTTACCTTAAGGTCAGGAAATAGACAAGGATGTCCACTCTCACCACTTTTATTCAACGTAGTACTGGAAGTCCTGGCCACAGCAATCTGACAAGAAAAAGAAATAAAAGGCACTCAAATTGGGAAGGAAGAAGTAAAACATTCATTCACTATTTGCAGATGACATAATACTATATAGAGAAAACTCTAAAGACTCCACCTAAAAGAATATCTACTAGAAATGATAAACGAATCCAATAAAGTCACAGGTTACAAAATCCATCTACAGAAATCTGTTGCATTTCTATACACCAATAATGAAGCAGCAGAAATAGAAATTACAAAAACCATCCCAACTATAATTGCAACCAAAATAAGATACCTAGGAATAAACCTACCTGAAGAGGTGAAAGACTGCACTCTGAAAACTATAAAACACTGACAAAAAAATTGAAGAAGACACAAAAAAATAGAAAGATATTCTGTGTTCATGGATTGGAAGAACAAATATTAAATATCAAATATCAAAAAGTCTATACTATCCAAAGCAATCTACACATTTAATGCAATCCCTATCAAAATACCACAAAAGACCCTGAATAGCCAAAAAGTCCTGAAAAAGAAAAGTAAAGCTGGGGGCATCACAATTCCAGACCTCAAGTTATATTACAGGGCTGTAGTATTGAAAACAGTATGGTACTGTTACAAAAATAGATCAATAGAACAGAAGAGAAAACCTAGATATGGACCCACATCTATATGGTTAATGAATCTTTGACAAAGCAGGAAAGAATATTCAATGGGAAAAAGACAGTCTCTTCAATAAGTGGCTTTGGGAAAACCAGACAGCAACATGCAAAAGAATGAAACTGGACCTCTTTCATACACCATACACAAAAACCAATTTGAAATTGGTTAAAGATCTAAATATGAGAGCTGAAACCATAAAAATCCTAGAGAAGAGCACAGGCAGTAACCTCTGTGACATGGACCATAGCAACTTTTTTCTAGATAGGTTCCCCAAGGCAAGGGAAACAAGCAAAAATAAACTATTGCTGTCAACATCAAAATAAGAAGCATACACAGAGCAAACAATCAAAACACTAAAAGGCAACGTTCCAACTTGGAGAAGATATTTACAAATGACATATCTGATAAAAGGGTAGTTTTCAAAATATTAAAAAGTACTTATAAAACTCAACACCCCAAAACTCATTAATCTACTTTAAAAATGGGCAGAAGAAATGAACAGGTATTTCTCCAAAGATATACAGATGGCTAACAGATATGTGAACAGATGCTCATCATCACTTATCATCAGGGAAATGCAAATCAAAACTACAATAAGGTATCACTTCATACCTGTCAGAATGGCTAAAATCAACAACACAAGAAACAACATGTATTGGCGAGGATGTGGAGAAAAAGGAATCCCCCCTGCACTGTTGATGGGAATGCAAGCTGGTGCAACCACTGTGGAAAACTGTATGGAGTTTCTTTCAAAAAATTAAAATAGAACTACCCTATGATTCAGCAATCACACTATTGGGTATTTACCCAAAGAATACAAGAACACCAATTCAAAGGAATGCATGCACACCTATGTTTATAACAGCATTATTTACAATAGCCAAGATATGAAAGCAGCCCAAGTGTCCACTGATAAAGATGAATGGAAAAAGAAGAAGTGGTATATATATATACAATGGGATATTATTCCACCAAAAAAAGAATGAAATCTTGCCATTTGCAATGATGTGGACTGAGCTAAAGTATATAATGCTAAGCAAAATAAGTCAGTCAGAGAAAGGCAAATACCATATAATTTCACTCATATATGGAACTTAAGAAACAAAACAACAAGAAAAGGGAAAAAAAGAAAGAGAGGCAAGCCACGAAAGAGACTCAACTATAGGGAACAAACTGATAATTACCAGAGTGGAGGTGGGTGGGAGATAGGTGAAATAGGTGATGGGGATTAAGGGTGATGGGGCTTAAGGAGTGTACTCGTCATTATGAGCACTGGGTTATTAAAATAAAAATGTAAAAAAAAAAATCTCTTGGGTGCCTTACAAGTGTAAGAAATACCCTACATTTTGAAGGTATTGAAGTAGTAATAAATGAAATAGCACTTTAACAGTGTGTTTGATTTCAGTTTAACCAGGAAACCACAGCTTTAACCATTGAGTATATTCTCAGAATGCTAAAGAGTGGGTGGAGAATCCACTATCAGAACACAGCAACTTCTGGATGACAGCTAAAAGTCTTGGGCATATGCTGCTTCAGGTCATGAATCCAAAGAAGCTGAGAGCTGATAGCCTGGATTACTGTGGCAGAGTTTCATATTGTGTTCAGACAGATATTCCAAGTAG
Source organism: Ursus arctos (assembly GCF_023065955.2). Taxonomy (NCBI): domain Eukaryota; kingdom Metazoa; phylum Chordata; class Mammalia; order Carnivora; family Ursidae; genus Ursus; species Ursus arctos. Next base: position 20,074,401 of record NW_026622764.1, read on the forward strand.
ACTCTAGAGAGCAAAAAATCAAAGAGCTCCAGGGCCAAAAATGTAGCCTTATAAAAATAATCAAATAATGAATCAGGGTTCAAAAAGTGAGAGTTTCCACATGCCAGAGAGTATGATTCAGAGATAGATGTGTCTCAACGATGGCTATTGTGGCTGGAAAGAGAATATCAAGTAAATGAGGTTGGATGGATGTGTCCCAAAGGCCAACATTGTACTGTCGCTACTGCTCATTATTATTTTTTCCCCGTTGGCTAACACTGTCACCTCTGTACTGGATGAACATCATATATGCTTTCTGACATCTCCCACTATTGCCCTAATGTCCACATTCACACAGGAAATAGCTTCCAGAAAAAGATAGAACGATGTAAAAACCATTCTTATTTATTTTTCTAGCTTTTCATAAAAATTTATGACTGAAAGTAACTCCCATTAGTATTCGCTGCAAAGAAGCAAATATGAATATTTTCTTAGCTTAGTGTCATAATTTGTATATGAAAGTATGTATAGGGTGGAACCATATTTGAGGTGAAAAAGGGTTAGAAATATTTGTGGATTGGGTAAATATGTATGAGACCCAAATAAGTGTTCTCAGCTAAAGAAACCTAGAACAGTGCTACTCAAACTCTGTGATAAAATGACATGTTTTTGCTTTTTTGTTTTTCAAATTCATTACATGTCTATATATATTTTTAACGAATATAAAACTGAATTTCTAGAAAAATAAAATAAAAAGTAACAATGACATCTGAACCAAACCCCATTTTAGAATGGATTATTAGATTCAGTAGAGATAAAATTCTGTCAAGTTACTATAAATTTTCCAGTACACTGATCTCAAACTCATCTTAATGGATATATTCATGTAATTTTAGCAAAATGCAAGCTAGCCTGTATGACACCAAAAACAAATGAAATGGACAAGGAGAAAAAGTGCTCCTATTCTGAAGAAATGTTAAATAATATGGAAGTGAAAAGAACAATGGACACACCTTCTAAATAAGTAAATTACTCTATGCTTAATTGAACCCAGAAAAAGGTCGGATTTATTGTTGTCCAAGTACAATGCTTCTTAAAAAAGGTGACAGACAGTTCCTTCTGCATTTCTATTCTCAGGTTGCTAACATTCTATTTCTGAAGATTCAGTACATGTTTTAAATGTTATTACCAAATGGAGATTAATAGAGCAGAAAATATACACACAGAGAGTCTTTCCTGCTTTTTGTTATCATTTGGTATTGTATTTTCAAAATATCAAATATAAGTACTAATGTCAACTATGGTAAATTAATATTTAATTTTCACTTTGAAAGACCCAATGAATTATGCAAACATCAACATAGCAAGGGAGACATTTATACAAAATAGAAAAGCCTGATAAAGAGAATATCTAAAATGAACTGCCAAGAAATAAGAATAAATAAAACATATATACATTTACCATAACAAAAATCTGAGAGCTAAATGTTCACATTATTACAAGCTATGTGATGTTTAAAAAGGTATTCTAAAATACAATGCCACATAAAGATTAGAAAAAGAATGGGATATAATTATAAATAAATATACGTATATGCTAAAATCAACCAAAGTGAGGTAGTATAGCGATACTAGCGATATTAATATAATTATCAAATAACGAAAGGAAAAAAAATCAGTAAGAGTAATATTTCTTCTCGAAACTGTTAAATCCAACAAAAGTTTAAAGTAGTCATTAGTAATTCTTCTTTAATATTTAAATGTTGACATATATAAATGAAAGTACACAAAATAAAGGATGAAACTGCCACAATGTAAATGATACCTAGTTTCCTACTAGTTGTTTTCTACTAGTTTTTACTAGCTTCCTACTGCTGTTGAAAAAAAAAAATTCAAACACAGTGGCTTAAAAAAATAGCACAAATGTATTCTCTTGTAGTTTGGAAGTCAGATGTTCAGATGGATCTCATGGGGCTAAAATCAAGGTATCAGCAAGTTTGGGTTCCTTTCTGGAGGTTCTAGGGGAGAATATTCTAGAGGCTGCCATCATATCTCTTGGTGTTTTGTGCCTTTCTCTATGTGCATAGCCTTCATTAAGGCTATTCCACATTGCCATCTCACTGGTTCTCTTTCCTTCTGTCTCAGTTTTTTCAGTTATAAGGATGCTTGTGTATTACCCTGGCTAACTGGGATATTCATGGATGATCTCCCCATCTCAAGGTCAGCTGAGTAGAAGTCTTAATTCCATTTGCAAACTTAATTCCCTCTTGTCATGTAATGTATGGGTTCAGGAGATTAGGATGTGGACATCTCTAGAGTGGTATTTTCTACCTAACACATCACATCATACCTCTTTCTGTAAAACTAGATTTAACAAAAAGTAAGAAATAATAAAGAAATATTGAATAATATAAACAACATACTTACAATAGGATATAAAGGAATAACAAAAGACAACTTTATTTACTAGTCTCATGATCTTTTTTAATCTGTTAGGTATATGATATCTAAGAAAAAATGTAAAAGAACAAAGTTCACTTTATTTGATAAGAAAATAATAATATTCACACAATATTCAAAACAATGATAGAAATGCGATATGGGTGTGTTGTGCATGCGAGTAGGTTATAAGCACTGGAATTTAACTTTTAAACAGTCTATTTTTAATTGTTCTAGGCACAAAGATAAATGAAGAGTAAAATTTTAATTTATTATGAATAAATGAATGCTATAAAATTAAATTGCAAGGCTCTCATAAAAGTGGTGGTGATAAAATTTATAATTCTGTACATATACCAATCTAAAAGTAGACAAGTTAAAATGACAGATCTCAACATACCCCTTTTCAAAATGCACAAATATGAGCAATAACAATAGTTAAAACCAAAAGGTGTAACAAAAGTGATCAAACAGTGAAAGTACAAAATGGCATGTTAGAATCTTTGAGAAGTATAACACCAAATCCTCATGGCTGACCTGTGTCTAAACTTGGTGTGGAATACTTAATCAACATACAGAAAAATTATAGAGATGAGTGGATAAAGCAATGGAAAAATACATTTTTAAGTATTGTACCTTACATGCAAATAAGTGGATAGGGAGGTAGATGGCCTGAGGAAATTATGTCAAAATTTTTATAGAGCAATTACTTTTTCCACTGTTTTGCCAGAATCAAGTAAACAACAACATAGTGCTGGAGAATTCCAGCCAAAGGAATAATGGAGCATAAATGCAGAGAGATCATAACAAGTATTTCCAGACAAATAAGAAAAACAAGAAGAGAACCATGGAGAAGAATAAAAAAAAAAGATAAGAAAACTTCTTGGAGGTGGTGGTGGGGATTGAGCTCTATCCTTGGCACTTAGAATAATGCCTGATACCAAATATATCCTCAAAAACACTTGTCAGAGGAATGAAGGAATATGAACACAAAGGATATCCTCCTTTTCCCCTGAATTCTAATAAAGGTAGAGTTAAACAAAGTGCAGGGTTCCTGACTCAAGGGATATGTATGGTTGGAGATGGGGTAAGTATCTATGTAGTGGGCCAAGTTTTAATAGATGTTGAAACATTATTTAAAAATATGAAAAAAAACTGTGTAGCACTCTTTAATATTGACATTTTATATAGCTTGTAAAGTGTAAATAGTTCCTATATCTGCTGAAATAAATAGCATTCACAGATATATAAGTGCAAGTACATGCCAACCACAGGCAGCAGTAGCTAGGAGCATTCATAGACATGCCAATATCTTAATACACTGAAGTGACATGTATAGAGCTTCAGAGTCATCCCTTCTGTCCTCAAAATAACAATGAAACGAACTGCCCCCTGAAAACTAGAAAGAATGCTGAATAAGAATCACAACTTATCAGGAGCAAAAGATGTCACTGGAGCCAGTCACTGGTAAGGATACTTTAAAAGATACTGATAAATTTCTGGAGACTGGAGGGACTAGCCTGGTAGGGATAATTAAAGGATACTGACTAATTACTGGAGACCAGAGAGACTAGCCTGAGAGATAAAATTCCTGGAGGGGAAGCCCCACACTTGTGTGAATAATACTTCTAGGAACTCCACAAGGTTCTCAGTGAGAAGATTGAAGAAAGACCCCCTCATCTCATACTTCTGGCAGGAAAGGGGGAAATTAACCACTTTGAAAACTTCTAAAAGCACTCTGTCCTCTGTTACAAAGGTCTGACCATAAGTGAAGCTATTTTACTAAAGCATAGCCAACCTATGCAAAAGGAAATATCTAACTCCAGCCCTTTAGTGTTTGATGTGGAAGAAGGGAAACACCCAATTTCAGCTCTGTAGCTTTCCTGTCTTGCATAAAGTGTGGGGGAAAAAAAAAAGCTGAGAATCACTTGTGAAGGTCACAGCCCAGGTACAAAAACTGACTAAAAGAATGAGATCTAATTTTAGGATTATGGAATGTTTTCCCTCCCCCTATACCTTCCCACCATATCCACAGAGCTCCTGTGTAATAACAAGGAGTTATAGCTGAAGGAACTATGCCAAACTCTATTTAAGAAGGAATCTCATAGGAAATCCAAAACTACAAAGGAGACCATAAAAAAAAAAAAAAAAAAGAAAAAAAGAAAAAAAAAGGACACTAGAAGAAATTTTAGCCTCTGACACTATAGCTACAACAAATAGTAAATAGAACCTAACTTCTAGCCAAGTAAACACAAAACTTCATGCTAAAAGCTATTGCCATCAGTTCTTTTCATCTTATAGAATATGTCTAGCTTTGAAGAAAAAATGTAATGCATACTAGAAGCCAGAAAACACTATCTGAAGAGACAAAGTAAGAACTAGGCATGAATATAAATGAGGAAGACTCTAGAACTATCAGACTGGGAATTTAAAATAAGGATGATTTATAAACTATTGGATCTAATTGAAAAAGTGGAAAAAAATGCAAGAACAGATGGTTAACATAACCAGAGAGATGAAAACTGTAAGAGGAGTCAAAAGTAAGTACTACAAATCAAAAACAAGGTAACAGAAATGAAGAATGTATTTAATAAGCTCATCAGTCAAGAATTAATGTCTTGAATATAAGTCAATAGAAATGTCCCAAACTGTAAAGCAACGGAGAAAAAAAAATAATAGAAAAAGTGGAACAGAATATCAAATACCTGGGGGGTGGTAATTACAAAAGGTATAACATGCACATAATAAAAGACCAGAAGGAGAAGGGAGAAAAAAAACAGATAAAATATTTGAAGAAATAATTGTTGCTATTTTTCCAAAATTAATGATAGACACTGAACCACAGGTTCACAAAGTTCAATGAACAGCAAATAGGATAAATACTAAATAATTTATACCTAAGTATACATATTCAAACTGCAAAAAATCAAAGATAAAAAAAAATCTTAAAAGAAGCCATCAGTGGAGGGGAGACTTTACCTATAGAGGAATAAGAATTATATCAGATTTGTATTCAGAAATTTTACAAGCAAGAAGAGAGGAAAATGAAATATTTAAAGTGTTGACAGAAAACAAAAACAAAAACAAAAAACAACCTAGAATTCTGTTCCCAGTGAAATTATCCTTCAAAAATAAAGGGAGAAATACTTTTTCAGAGAAACAAAAAATAAAGACGTTTGTTGCCAGTAGACATGCTTTGCAAGAAATGTTAGATGTTCTTCAGAGAGAAGAAAAATGATATAAAGCAGAAACTTAAATCTTAATCAGGAAAAGAATACTGTTAAAGAATGAATAAATAAAAGTAATAAGATATGCAATTGTTCTTATTATTTTTAAATTTTTCTCATTCTTAATTGATCTAACAAATACTAGTTTGTTCAAAATAATAGCAATGATGTACTGTGTGATTATAGTGTATGTGTAATTTAATAAAAAACAGAAGGGAGAAACTAGAGTACTCTGTTATAAGATACCAGTACCATCTAGTAAGTTATTTGAAAGTGAACACAGATTAGTAATAAATGAATACAGCAAACTCAAGGCCAATTATTTTTAAAAACTTAGCAATGTGATTTAGTAACATCTCAAAAGAAATTTTAAAATATTTTGAAATAAATGGAAATGGAACTTACAAAATTTGTGGGATACAGTGAGAACTGAGAACAGTGCTTAGGGAAAAGTTATAGCATTGAATATATCAATTAGAAAACAAGAAAAATCTAGGGGCGCCTGGGTGGCTCAGTCATTAAGCATCTACCTTTGTCTCAGGGTGTGATCCCGGCGTTATGGGATCGAGCCCCACATCAGGCTCCTCCGCTATGAGCCTGTTTCTTCCTCTCCCACTCCCCCTGCTTGTGTTCCCTCTCTCGCTGGCTGACTCTCTCTCTGTCAAATAAATAAATAAAATCTTAAAAAAAAAAACAAGAAAAATCTAAAATAATAATCTAAGGTTTTTCCTGAGAAAACTAGAAAAAGAATAATTTAAATCCAAGTAAGCTAAGAAAAATAATAAAAATGAAAGCATAATCCAATGAAATTCTAAACAAAAAAAAAATAAAAAGAGAGAAAACAAATAAAACCAAAAGCTAATTAATTCTTTGAAAAGATCAGTACAAGGGCACCTGGGTGGCTCAGTCAGTTAAGTGGCCAACTCTTGATTTTGGCTCAGGTCATGATCTCAGGGTCCTGAAATCAAGCCCTGCCTTGGACTCTTGGCTCAGTAGGAATCTGCCTGAAGATTCTTCCCTCTCCCTTCCACCCCTCCCCCACTTGCGAGTTCTCTCTCTCTCTCTCTCTCTCTAAAACAAATTAAAAAATCTTTAAAATATTTTTTTTAAATTAAAGATCAATACAATTGATAAACCTCTGGGCAGGCTATGTAAGATAAACAGAGAAGACTCAAATTGCTAATATCAGAAATGAATGATGACATCACTACTGATTCCATGGACATTAAAAAGATAATAAAAGAAAAACTCTATCCACACAAATTTGATAACCTACATGAAATGTGCCTATTTCTTAGAAAAACCCATTCTACCACACTCACACAAGGACAAACAGGTTATGTGAACAGGCCTATATCAATTTAAAAAATGTAATCAATAATTAATAGCCTTCCTAAACAGAAATTATCAGGCACAGCTGGTTTCACTGGTGAATTCTGTGAAACACTTAATGAAGAAATGATAGAATTCTCTACAATATTGTTCAGAACATAGAAGCAGAAGGAACACTTCTTAACTCATACTATGAGGCTAGCAATACTGCAGTATCAGAACCAGGCAAAGACATCACAAGAAAGAAAATTAGAGAACAGTATGTCTCATGAATACTCATGCAGCGATCTTCAATAAAATATTTACAAGATAAATCTAACAACATATAAAAAGAATTACACACCATAACCTCATGGGATTTATTCCAGCTATGCATGTACACTCTATATTCAAAATCAGTTAATGTACTCCTTCCCGTTATCAGGCTAAAGAGGAAGAGTCATATGATCATGTCAATAAATGTAAAAACAAACAAACAAAAAACATTTTACAAAACCCAACATGCATTTATGATGAGAAACTCTCAGCAAACTGGAAATAGAAGAGAATTTCTCCAACTGAGTAAAGAATATCTACAAAAACCTACGATTCACATTATACTAATTGTGAGACATTAGAAGTTTTCCCTCTATGATCAGTAACAAAACAAAGACATCCCTTTTCATCACTTTACTTCAACATCATACTGGAAGTCCTAGCTAATTCAATCAGACAAGAAAAAAAAAAGTAGAGACATTGGGGAGGTAGAAATAAAACTGTCTTGTAGATGACATGATTGTCTATGTAGAAAATCTTAAAAAAAAATCAACAACAAAAATCCTAAAAGAAGTAGTAATTATAGGGGCGCCTGGGTGGCACAGCGGTTAAGCGTTTGCCTTCGGCTCAGGGCGTGATCCTGGCGTTATGGGATCGAGCCCCACATCAGGCTCCTCCACTATGAGCCTGCTTCTTCCTCTTCCACTCCCCCTGCTTGTGTTCCCTCTCTCGCTGGCTGTCTCTGTCTCTATCGAATAAATAAAATCTTTAAAAAAAAAAGAAGTAGTAATTATAATAAGATAACAGAATAAAAGTTTAATATACTGAATCCAACTTCTTTCCTATATACCAGCAACAAAAACCTGGAATTTGACAGTAAGAACACAAAACCATTTATAGTAACACTAAAAGCTCCCAAAACAATTTAATTTTTTTTATTTTTATTCATTTATTTATTTTTTATAATTTTTATTTTGTTATATTAGTCACCATATAGTACATCCCCAGTTTTTGATGCAATGTTCCATGATTCATTATTTGCATATAACACCCAGTGCACCATGCAATATGTGCCCTCCTTACTACCCATCACCAGCTTATCCCATTCCCCCATCCCCCTCAGTTTGTTTCCCAGAGTCCACAGTCTCTCATGGTTCATTCCCCCTTCTGTTTACCCCCGCTTCATTCTTCCCTTTCTTTTCCTACCGATTTTCCTATTTCTTATGTTCCATAATTTAAAAAAATAAATGTAGCAAAATACGTATAACATCTATATGAGATAAACTATAAATGTATGATGTGACATATCAAAGAAGATTGAAATAAATGTAGAGATATTCCATGTTCATGATCAGGAAGACTCAATGTTGTCAAGTGGTCAGTTCTTCCCAACTTGATTAATAGATTCAATATAATCCTAATAAAAATTCCAGCAAATTACTTTGTGGATATTAACAAAGTAATTCTAACGTTTATATGTAAAGCCAAAAGAGCCAGAACAATAAATACAATCTTGAAGAAGAGGATGAAAAAAGTCAGAAGACTGATACTACCTTACTTCAAGACTTATTATTAAGCTGTATTAATCAAGACAGCATTGCATTGGTAACAAAACACACAAAAAGATCAAGGAAAAGAATAGCAAGCTTAGAAAGAGACCTACACAAACATAGTCAACTAATATTTGACAGAGGACAAAGGCCATTGGATAGAGAAAAAGGATATCTTTTCAAGAAGTGGTGTTGAAACTGCCAGAAATCTATGTGCAAAATAATGAATATAACCATGTAATTGTAATAAATTATCAGTGGGTTAAAATATGAAACATGTAGTTAGATATATCTTTCAAAAAATTGAAAGTGTATCAGAATTAAGTGTAAAACATAAATCTATAAAATTTCTCTAAGAAAACATAAGAAAATATCCAGGTAACTTTGGGTTTAGTAATAACTTTTTAGATACAATACTGAAAGACAATCTATGAAAGACAGAATTGATAAGACAAGACTCATTAAAATTAAAAACTTTTGCTATGCGAAAAACTGCTTCAAGAGAAAGACAAGACAAATCACAGACTGAGAGATATATTTGCAAAACATACCTGATAAAGGAATTGTATCCAAAATAAACAAAGAATTCTTGAAACTCAGCAATAAAAATAAATAAATAAATAAATAAATAAATAAATAAATAAACCCAATCAATAAAAAATCTGAACAGAAATCTCACCAAATAACATATAAAAAAAGTGTTCAACAACATCTATCATGGGAAGTTAAAAAATGAGATACCACTGTGCAGGAGCTTTTTATCTTGATGAAATCCCAACAGTTCTTTTTGCTTTTGTTTCATTTGCCTCCAGAGCTGTGTCTAGTAGGAAGTTGTTATGGCCAAGGTCAAAGAAGTTGCTGCCTGTGTTCTCCTCCAGAATTTTGATGGCTTCCTGTCTTACATTTAGGTTTTTCATCCATTTTGAATTTATTTTTGTTTTGGTGTAAGAGAGTGGTCCAGTTTCACTCTTCTGTTGCTGTCCCATTTTCCCAACACCTATTGTTGAAGAGAGGTGTTTTTCTCATTGGATATTCTTTCCTGCTTTGTTGAAGATTATTTGACCATATAGTTGTGGGTCTAGTTCTGGGTTTTCTATTCTGTTCCATTGATCTATGCATCTATTTTTTGTGCCGGTACCATACTGTCTTGATCACTTACAGCTTTGTAATATACCTTGAAGTCCCCAATTGTGATGCCTCTAACTTTGCCTTTTTTTTTTTTTTTTTCGGGATTTCTTTGGCTCTTAGGGGTCTTTTGTGGTTCTATACAAATTTTAGGATTGTTTGTTCTAGCTCTGTGAAAAGCGATGCTGGTATTTTGATTGGGATTACATTAAATGTGTAAACTGCTCGGGTAGTATAGACATTTAAAGAATGTTTGTTCTTCCAATCCATGAGCATAGAGTGTTTTTCCATTTCTTCATGTCATCTTCACTTTCTTTCTTAAGTGTTGTATAGTGTTTGTAGGTATCTCACTGTTTTTGGTGCAATTATAAATGGGGTAGATTCCTTGATTTCTTTTTCTGCTGCTTCATTATTCGTGTATAGAAATGCAATAGATTTCTGTACATTGATTTTCTATCCTGAGACTTTGCTGAACTCATGTATTGGTTCTAGTAATTTTTTGGTGGAGTCTTTCAGGTTTTCTAACTTAGAGTATCATGTCATCTGCAAATAATGAAAGTTTGACCTCTTCCTTGCCAATTTGGAGGTCTTTTATTTCTTTTTGTTGTCTGATTGGTGAGGCTAAGACTTCCAGTACTATGTTAAATATTAATGGTGAGAGTGGACAATCCTGTCTTTTTCCTGATGATAGAGGAAAAGCTCTCAGTTTTTTCCTATTGAGGATGATGTTAGGTGTGGGTCTTTTGTATATGGCCTTTATGATGTTGAGGTATGTTCCCTCAATCCCTACTTTGTTGAGGGTTTTCATCAAGAATGGATGCTGTATTTTGTCAAATTCCTTTTCTGCATCTATTGAGAGGATCATGTGGTTCTTATCCTTTCTTTTATTAATGTGCTATATCATGTTAATTGATTTCCGAACATGAATAAAGCCCATGAATAAATCCCACTTGATCATGGTGAATAATTCTTTTAATGTACTGTTGGATTCGATATGCTAGTATCTTGTTGAGATTTTTACATCCATGTTCATCAGGGATATTGGCCTATAATTCCCCATTTTAGTGGGGTCTTTGTCTGGTTTTGGAATCAAGGCGATGCTGGCTTCATAAAATGAGTTTGGAAGTTTTCCTTCCATTTCTATTTTTTGGAACAATTTGAGAAGAATGGGTATTACCTCTTCTTTAAATGTCTGGTAGAATTCCCCCGGGAAGCCATCTGGCCCTGGACTTTTGTCTATTGGGGGGTTTTATATTACTGATTCAATTTCTTTGCTGGTTATGGATCTGTTCAAATGATCTATTGCTTCCTGTTTTGGTTTCAGTAGTTTGTACATTTCTACAATTTGTCCATTTCTTCCAGGAAACAATCAACAAAACTAAAAGGCAGTCTATGGAATGGAAGAGGGTATTTGCAAATGGCACATCTGATAAAGGGCTTGTATCTAAAATCGATAGAGAACTTATCAATCTCAACACCCAAAAAACAAATAATCCAGTTAAGAAATGGACAGAAGACATGAATAGACATTTTTCCAAAGAACACATCCAAATGGCTAACAGACACATGAAAAGATACTCAACATCACTCATCAGGGAAATACAAATCAAAACCACAATGAGATACCACCACCTTCCTGAAGATGTCTAAAATTAACAACATGAGAAACAACAGATGTTGGTGAGGAAGGGAGAAAGGGGAACCCTCTTATGGTGTTGGTGGGAATGAAAACTGGTGCAGCTACTAGAGAATAGTATAGAGGTTCCTCAAAAAGTTTAAAATAGAACTACTCTATTCTACTCTATGCAGCACCTGGGTGACTCAGTTGTTAAGCGTCTGCCTTTGTCTCAGGTCATGATCCCAGCATTCTGGGATCAAGCCCCACATCCGGCTTGTGTGTGTATGCATATTGACTATTACTCAGCCATCAAAAGGAATGAAAACTTGCTATTTGCAACGACATGAATGGTGCTAGAGTATATTATGCTAAGTGAAATAAGTCAGGTGGAGAAAGACAAATAACATATGATTTCACTCATATGTGGAATTTAAGAAACAAAACAGAAGAACATACGGGAAGGGGGGAAAAAGAGAGGGAAACAAACCATGAGAGACTCTTAAGGACAGAGAACAAACTGAGGGTTGATGGAGGGAGGTGGGTGGGGGATGGGTCAAATGGGTGATGGGTATTAAGGAGAGTACTTGTTATGTTGAGCACTGGGTGTTACATGTAATTGATAAATCACTAAATTCTACTCCTGAAACCAATATTACACTATATACTAACTAACTAGGATTTAAATAAAAATTTTAAAAAAGAAATGAGATACAACTATACACCCATTAAACTGGCTAAAATCCAAAACACAGATTGCACCAAATACTTCTGAGGATATGGAGCAACAGGAACTCTCATTCATTGCTGGTAGGAATGCAAAATGATACAGCCATTTTGGTAGACAGTTTGACAGTTTCTAATAAAGCTAAAGCAAAACATTGTCATACAATAGGACTGAGCCATCACACTCCTAGATATTTATCCCAAAGAGCTGAAAATTTCTGTGAGCCCAAGAACCTGTATATGAACATTCACAGCAACTTTATTCATAATTGCCAAAAACTGGAAGCAACCAAGATGTGCTTCAATACGCTGAGTGGTTAAATTGTGATACATGCACACAATGGAAAGTTATTAAACCATTAAAAAGAAGTGACCTCTCAAGCCAGGAAAAAACATGGAGAAACCGCAAATGAATGAACTCTAAAGTAAGGAAGCCAGTCTGCAAAATCTACATCTTACATGGCTCTAACTACAAACATTCTGAAAAAGGCAAGACTGTAGAGATAGTAAAAATATCAGGGGTGGCCAAGGTTTCAGGGGAAGGGAAAGAGAGAAGAATGAACAGATGGATCACAGGGGATTTTTAAGACAGTGAAAATATTCTGTATAATACTGTAAAGGTGGATACATGACATTACTTATTTTCTGAATCTGATAATCAATACCACACTAATAAGGCAGGGTGTTAATAATAGGGAAACTGTGGGGGTGGAGGAGGGTCAGGGAAAAGAAGGTACATGAGAACTCTGTATTTTCTGCTCCACTTTTCTCTAAACCTAAAACTGCTCTAAAATATATAGTCTATTAGTAAGAAAAAAAAATTCAATCCCAACCCAGACACAATCACAAGTTAAATTTCTCATTCTGAATACTATAAATTAATACACTACTCACCTGTAAAGGTTATTTTAAATTTATTATATAAATGTTAAAACTGCTTAATATTCCTTTTCTCCAACAAAATGCCTGCTTCAGAAAATTACATAATAAATGCACTTATAACTGGCTAATTTAGATATAAGAGGAAAAAACCAAATCTTGTTAATAGAAAATCATTTTTCCCTGCCCTCATTAAAATAATTATTTGAAGATTATTGGTTTAACTGTTTGCCATCTTTCGTCTTTCCAGGAGTCCATATGCCTCGGTCTGATTCACTCTGTAGCTGGATGTGCAGATTCTTTTAAAATTCAGAAAGACACAAAATATACCTGATTTTTCATCTTTCACGACAGAGACTAGATTGAACAGTGCGATGAGCAGTCTTCGTTCCATATGTTCTGTTTAAATCTTGCCAATTTCAATGCTGTAAAAGGTGAGAATAAAATGAACAACCTATTTTTCATTCTGTATGATTCTCGAGTAAAGGGAAATTGCTTTCACATTTGGTGGTCAATAAAAAGGTATAATAAAAAGTTTAATTTAATGTGAGTCTTAAATAAGATTATTTGTAAAACAGGCAAAAGAGGAGCACAGAAGTCATAGCAGATGCAGAGTGTTTGGTGAAGGGAAACTAAAAGGCAATAGCTGGAAAATTATGCTTTGGAAGTTTAGAGAGACTGATCACAGCAGAAAGGTGAATTATTTAGACTAGGGAAAAGCTATGTATCATAGAATTTCTTTTAAAAATGAGAAATTTGAAATGGCTAATGATATTAACTTTCACATGCTGAAGCACAAATGAAGCGTATTTATAGACAGGAAGAGTGGGTGGTGATTAAAATAATTAAGACATTCATTTCAAGGGGTTGGTAGTTTAGGTCTTGCAGATAATAGGCTGTGTGTGTCTGTGTGCGTGAACAAATTCCATTTGAGAAGATTATAGGAGGGCAAAGGAGAAATGCATGGCAGTTGGTGGAGTCTAGAAAATAAATGTCAGATTGCTGATAAAATTTGGGGGATTTACAAAAAAATGCTATATTTGAATGAATGAGGTAATGCGAGGTTGTACTGAATGAAACAATGGCTTACATGCAGATAGACTGGGGATACGAATGTGGATAATTCTCTTGGCTGGTGATCTAAAGCAAACTGATATCCCTCTTTGCCTCTATCAGCTGATGTAGCATACCTGAAGTCCTGAACCAACAAAACTGAATTGCTCTGAAAAATTTAGGCTATGGGCTTAACAACAAATGTATGACTTAATTATCCTTTGTTATTTTTATTTTAAATTACATCTACTTACTTAGTATTGTTTTACTATACCCTTTAAATATATAGGTTTTCATTGATAGGTGTGTTATATAGATAATATAATATGCTAGAAACATTACAATCAGAACTGCAATTGAAAATTAATTCATGTGTATCTCTGTTTCAGCCTACAATTGATTGCTTCAAGTTATTATTAGTTTAAAATAACCTTTCTATTAAAAATATTAATTTTTTCTTTTAAGTTTGCTTATAAACTCTTTTGAAATCCTCTTTAATGTCTGTGATAGTACACTTCCAAACATGGGAAAGAAATAATCTCTTTAATTAGTTGACCAGCCTTTTAAGTTCATTACCTCTATAAAAGTATCTTAATATTTTGTAAAATAACTTACTTAATTAAACAGAAAGAGATTGTTCAACCATGACATGTTGTCTTTAATTCCTTAGGAACTTTAAATATTAACTTTTTAAAGTGGGGAATTTTAAAATCTAGTTCACATCAATGAACATATCAATGACTACACAGATCTAAGAGTCCCAAAGCTTGTTTTCTTTGTTTGCTTTGGCTTCCAGTGGGCAGTTGCAATTTGTACATCATAAAATCTAAGATGAATATTCAACACTAGTTCAAGATAGGTAAATTCAAACTGCAGTTGCATAGTTATAATCACTGTGCTAGTAATTTGCTAATTTTTTCCTCATAAAATGCTGTTTGCATTAACTAGAAAATAAAATAAATATACATACAGGACATACACGTGTATATAATATACATATATATAGGAATTCATAATGCCTGGCTAGATAAGATTTAATAAACACATGCCTCCCCGGATGAGACTAGTTGGAAAGCAAACAAGGAGTGTCTGGAAAACTGGGCCTCCTTTAAAGTTTCTGGGCTGAAAACGCTGGAGCCGGATACTTGCCGTGGCTCAATACACTCACCCAGGCAGTAAATGCTTAGAGGAAACATTTATCTTTGGCTGTCACGCAGGCCATGTACTCCCTGTCCGTATGGGCATCACTGGCACAGCTTGCTCTAATCACATGATACTCCCTTGTTGTACTGAAAACATTCACAATAAGAGTGGAGGCAGAGTTTGGCTCAGGGGCTCTCACCACTAGAGCGTCTGGTCCCCAGGCCCTCTCCTTTCTCTTACTTATGTGGTGTCTGGAGTAATCCTTTCATTCGCCGCCTCAGGGTTTGCTGAACCAAACCCGACATATATCAAGATAGATATGGATATATATGTGTGTATATATATATGTATGTATATGGAAGGAATGTTACCACCTCTCTACTAAGAAAAATAATACTTTCACCACTGTAAGGTTTAATGTACATGTTCGGTAATAAGGTGTTTATACAAAGCAGTGTCAACTTACATCAGAAATTCTGCTCGGTTTTCTCTATTGCATGACTTCTCACATAACTCGAATATCTTTGCTCAAATGTCATATACTCAATGGGATGTTGACTACCCTGTTTAAAATTACCTCCCATACCCTCAATATAATTCTCTATTATTTTTCCTATAGTTCTTATCATCTTCTGTTACCCCATGTAATTTATTTACTGCAATTTTCATTCACAGTGCTAGAAAAGCAGATAATTTTTGCCTATTTTGCTCAAGTCCAAGAGCAGAGAACAGAACAGATGCACAAAAATATTTCTGAATGAATACATGAATGGGTAAATTAAATTTGCCCACACTTTCTCAAATTCTATGAAAGAGTCTGATGTCTGTATCAATTCTTAAAGACAAAGTGCACTTATATTCATTTAAAAACATATTTATCTTTTAAATAGAAAAAAATAAATCAGGCCATAATTACACCATTTAATTATCATGAGAAAAAAATGGTATTATAATTGTAATAAAGTTAACGTTAATGAAAACAAAAGGGCATCCTGATTGGTGGTAGATATCACTGGACATGTTCATTTCTAGTAAGGTTGCTGCTGTGTTTGGAGGAAGCAGAAATCAGCCATTCAGCGGAAGGCATGCAGCTGTGTCCTATAACTGAAGTTTAGTCTATCCACTTGGCCTTGGCTTGTGGGGCCAGTGGTGGGGGTCACAGTAAGGTTGCTGCTGTGTTTGGAGGAAGCAGAAATCAGCCATTCAGCGGAAGGCATGCAGCTGTGCCCTATAACTGAAGTTTAGTCTATCCACTTGGCCTCGGCTTGTGGGGCCAGTGGTGGGGGTCACAGTTTTATAGTTTTATTTCTGATGCTTGGTTCCATCTTTTTAAGTTACCCCTTTGCTACTCCTTTGACTAGACTGGGCTACTTTTGTCTGCACCCATGTACATTTCAAGGTGTTCATTGCTTCAGTTTCAAGTCAATGATATAGAAAGCAGTAAGAGAACCCAGGAAATTCACTATTCAGTCAGTCCTTGGATGCCAAGGTTCTTGGCCAGTGAAGTCCTAGCTGGTAAGTCTTTTGCTCTCTACTTTCAGAGATTTTTTTTTTTTTTTTTTTTTTTTTTAGTGTTTGCTTTACACATGATGTAAAGCTTTACTTAGGGGGAGGAATGGACAAAAGCATTTTTACCTTAGACTTCTGGATACAGAGCTAATTTAATTTTTACTGAAGTTTTTTTCCTCAATAAAAGCCTTTATTTTCCATTTTTAAAAATGGTATTGCAAATTTACCTGGAAAAGTTACACAACTGAATCCTCTACATTTTTTTAATTTTATTTTTATACTGCCATGCTTAAGCAAAAGTTTCCTCTCCAAAATCTGCAAATATAATTTTGGCATGATATAAATTCTCTTTATTTTATTGAAACCAGAGTACAAATAATATATAAGAATGAATGAATCAAGCTACGGTATTTCTATCAGCATACTTAAAAATATTGAAATATATGTTTTTGTATATTGAGTCTAAATTACTTTAAAAAAAATTCGTAGTAAACTAAATGAACAAAGTACCAGCTATATTTTAATGTGCTTCTCAATAATATTGCTCTATCTTAGCTCTTTTTGCTGTTTAAAGCAGTAGTAGTTACTGTCACAGTTTTATTCCTAGTAAGGAAGTTTAAAATTTTTAACACATTTGATTTGCATAACAAGCAAAATGGACATTTTGAAAATTTGATTATTTCATATATACCCACATATTTTCTTCTCTTAGAACTATTAAATTGGTGAACCTATTGTACTTTTAAGTGGAGGTTCCTGAATGTCATAGTTGTTTTGAGGTTGAGGCTATCTCTTTTATTAGGTGAGAGTTCAGTTTCTTACCAGATAAGACCGTAACTGCTATTGAATATGATAGATGGAATAAAAATGCAATGAGGAGGTGAGGCCATGATTTAGTCATCCACATTGGCTGAGGATTAATGCTTACTTAATTAACATTACTTTATTTATAAAGTTAGTGGAGAAAGTAAAGTTTGTGCTCAAAAGAAAACTTAGGGGAAATTAGCATAATTGATTTATAATCAAAATGGTTGTATCAACTCTAGTGATGAGAATTTATGCACACCATAAATGTTTGATAAGACAATGTGCATATTAGTACACACACCACCGTGTGTCTATGTATACATGCTTACATAAATGTGCAGTTTTATTCTTTTAAATTATTCTCATCTTAATCGATAAAGCTTGTGTGTTGTGTCCTGAACTTCACTAAATGCAGTAATTTTAACAATTAAACCATTTTCTTTTTCCTTTTTTTAAAAAGATATATTTATTTATTTTAGAGAGAGAGAGCACGTGCATGGGTGGGGGACAGGGCAGAGGGAGAGACAGTCTTAAGCGACTCCATGCTGAGTGTGGGGTCCCACACGGGGTTGACTCTCCAGACCCTGAAATCATGACCTGAGCTAAAACCAAGAGTCAGATATTTAATAAACTGTGCCACCCAGGCACCCCTTCAATTAAACCATTTTCTAACCATATTTCACACAGTCGAAATATCTGTTTCTGAAAAATCTGTCTATATGAGGTTTCTGGCAGTTTGTCAACTTATCATCTATAAACAGCTGGAGAGATTTTAAATAATTTTGGAAGGCATATTTCCATAAATTAAAGTATAGCTAATATGGGATATATAAACTTGAACTTTGAGTCATAATTTAAAAAACAAAAACGAAAACAAAAAACAGCTTATGGACTGCCTAAGCGGAAGTGCTATAAGAAGCTTGTTGAGAAATATTCTAGGGCTGCAGCATCCAATATGGCAGACACCAGCCACATGTGGCTACTGAGCACTTGAAATGTGGCTAGTAAAACTGAGGATTTAAAATTTTAATTTGCTTTAATATTAAATAGCTTAAAATTAAGAACTGAAACAATACAGAATTCAAACCAAGTACTTCCCATGAATATTTAGCATTCTCTTTGAGATATTCTGTAACTATGGAATACACCCTGCAGTTCAAAGTCTTGGTACTATCAAAAAGAATGTAAAAATATTTTATTAATAATTTTATATTGACTACATGTATCGATGATGGGTTTGGTGGATTAAGTATAACATCTTATTAAAACAGATTCTATTACTGTTAACTTTTTTTAAATATGACTTTAAAAATCTCCCTCTGGGGGCGCCTGGGTGGCACAGTGGTTAAGCGTCTGCCTTCGGCTCAGGGCGTGATCCCGGCATTACGGGATCGAGTCCCATATCAGGCTTCTCTGCTATGAGCCTGCTTCTTCCTCTCCCACTCCCCCTGCTCCTGTTCCCTCTCTCGCTAGCTGTCTCTCTCTGTTGAATAAATAAATAAAATCTAAAAAAAAAAAAAAAAAAATCTCCCTCTGACTCCTTGGCCCTCGACCTCTGACTCACTCCACTCTCCATCTCTGATACTTCCTTGCTCTCCACTAAAAGTGGAGGTAGCACTCGTTCACTTGTATCACCCTCACCAGCATACTCTTCTTCACCTTTTCCACATGTTCAACAATAAAAGAAACAATTAGTGACTCAAATGGAAGATGCTGCTCCAAGCAAATAAAAAGAGTGCTAAGTACTTAGCATGTTGCTGCTGATCTTGATAATGCTCTTTTCTCTGTAATTACTTAAGACTCTGAAAGGCAGTTTGTCTTTTCTTGGCAGGGACAGAATCAAAGCTTCAGTGTCTTAAGTCAGGGCTGTATCAGCTCTTCAGTTCTCTATCCCAAATTATTCAGGCTTATCCACTATTTTGACAAAAATCATTCTGTTGGACTTGTTGAGTTGGACTCAGCATACAGAATAGATCCTTAGAAGATAAACGTATGCCAGAGGCTCAGAAATAGATCATATGACTATTAGGGGGAATTCAAAGACTATGGGTTCAGTGGTATAAGACATGTCAATATATTGTCTTCAAGATGAATACCCTATTTACATATTCAGAGACAAGACGCATACCTACTGGGTCTCTGAATTTCAGCAGCAAAACTATACTGTTTGGACTTACTACCTTGACTCGTTTGCCAATTAAATTATGTTTGGAATATGTCTCAGTTTCCATGTTAGCTATTTTGCCTTTGCTGTTTGATTCAATGGATCCAAGGGTGCTCGAAGTGCCTATAGCAAATATATTTTATACTTTGAAGCAAATCCATGTTTTCTTCTGCAGATATCTACTACCTTGTGACTAACAGCTGAAGTTGGTGCTGGACCCTTGCAAAGACCGAAAACTCGTCCATAGCTCCCAAGGCACCATGACACTTAGAGAAGCCCATCATGAATTGGATGTAATCAGATATAGCAAGCCATGGATTGGGTGTGTGTAGCCATACTCCATCATCAAATGAAAGTGCTTTGCAATTGTGGCCAGATGTGACATTCAGAGAATTCTCATTGAGTATTTGTTTTCCACTTATTTTGCAGCAGTACCTTGAAATGGTTGGTGTGAAGTTTTTCAGATATTTTGGAGAATTGTAGCAGTTTCTGGATGTGATTTTGATAAACCATTCCTTTTGTACAGTGAAGGATTCGGTATCTGCTGCCTTGTCTTGCAGCGGCAGCTCCCCTGATGTTGGCAGCACTTTTACTTTTTTTGTGCTGAGCATGCCAAGATTCTGTAAACCATTATTCCTATAGTAAACTGTTGTTTTTCTCCCCAGAATTCTTGAATTGGCTCTAGTTTTGTGACTGCACCCAAACTACTGAGAACAGACTGCTGTGTCCCCTGACAGAGTTATATGAGATGATGCATGGCAAGTGTCTTTCTAGTATACAGCACACAGTAAAGCTGAATAAATCTTTGTTGGGTTTCCTTCACTACTTAGTTATATTGCACTAATTGTACTGTGGTCTACAGAAAATTGTAGTTGGGATCTTGAAATTAATGGATAGCAAGTCATATCTTGAAACTTGCTAGAGTCAGCTTTTTGCAATTTTGTTTTGTTGATAGGTAACACTTTGAACATACTTTTTATCTCCCAAATATATATTAATAAAAATTTGAAAACTTCAGGATAATCTCACATTCTTTATAACTTTATCAACTCTTTGTGTCTAATACTATTTTCAATTTCTTTCAAGTTTAGAGTACATGCCAATTTTCCATAGCAAGATTATTTTTATCATTTTACCTTTTTCTGATAGCTACTTTAAGGCTTTACTGAAATTTAGGATATTTCAATTCCAGAAAACATCTAATGTTGGTGATATGTTACACCTAAATATCCCATCTTTTGTGTCAAGAAGTAAAAATTAGGTATGTTTTATACATTTATCAACAAAAAGAGGCATTCCTGTCCCATAAAGTACTTTAACATGATTATCATAGTGTATGCATCAGAAAATATTACCAGATATATTTCATGCTTTAATTTGAAAGATACCGTCAATGCTAATGTTATCACAAGCATTAACTCTAAATTTTCCCAGGAGTCTGGAGTGTCCTAATTGTGGCAACACTCCCAAGGAATCAATATCTGTCTGTATCTGGGATAACAATATGTGTCTGTAAACTAAACACATTGAGACTTCCCTTTAATATATCGATGTGATGCATCAGAATTTAATGAACGACTAATATGTGACCAGTTGTGTGCTAAATGACTGCGATGCTAAAGTGCAAAAGCCGATGTGTGGGTGTTCGTCTACAAGTGCGTCGTGAACACACGTGTGTACTGGGGGCTGCTGGACAAGTTCTTACTCTTAAAGTAAGAACCGTGCAGTAGGTGTAAAGTCATGCTTGTTGTTAGAACATGCAAGTTGAGGTAAGTCTCTTCTCCTAATTATGTCAAGGAAGTGTTTATTGTGACACTGGTCACATGACTATGTATACTACTTATGTCAAACATTCTAACTAAAGGAGCAATTTTGTATGAAGAGCTGTTTAGTCAATTTGTTTTTTTTTCTTTCTCCCTCTTCCTTTTATGTTGGTTTTCTGGGTAACATTCCATTTTATAAATGCTTCCTTCCTTTTGAGTACTGACATTTCTAATTTATTAAATTCTTCTCACCAATATATAATCTCTTCTCTTTAATGTTTTGTAAGAATGGTGCTTCTGAATCCCAAATACTTTAGTACTGGGGCTCTTTAACATTGGGATTGGGGGTTTATGAACACAAAGGGAATCTGATTAAGATTATAAATACTCCACTCAGAATATTGTATATATTTCCTTCAAAGCAAGTTTTTGCACAAGATTTCAGACATTTTTCAAACTTTACAAACATTTTCCATGAAGTATGAATCACTTTACTTACACCATATAATGAAATTCTATAATATACTTATATAAAGAAACTAAGTCTTAGCCTTGATATCTATTGTGATAGATGACTGAATACAATGAATGCTGATAATTCTATTTCCTTCTGACCCTACATAAAACGTTTCTATGTCTATCCTACATATTTGGTATTTCATATCTGGAAATTAAGTAGTTAATCTCTAATTGCTGGTAAAGTAATCTTCCAGCCTTTTCTTTGAGTTGGGCACAATATACCTTATCTTAGAATCCTTTGTTTCCATTGATCAGCTCAAACGGAATGGTTATTGATACATTTTTAAAAAATATAACTCTAAGATGAAGCAGACTCCCCCTTGAATTTATCTTAAGGCCAATTATATTTAAGCTAATATTAAGTTGAGCAATGTTTTAGAAAAGACCAACATGTGTGTGTGTTTCTGTGTTCATGTAAGTAGAATTTTACCATAATTGCAGATGTAAGAACTATTACCATTGAACAGAAGTCTCTAAACAAATAATAAAACCACTTCAAATGCTTCTTGCAAGTCATGCTAGAAGGCTCTACAGGGATTCTAGGTTATTTATGCATTTTGTAGAAGAATGAATTTTATAATCACATTCACAGTGGGGGGCTGCTAGTACCTTTACTTATAAAAATGAATAACTGTTGCTCCTGTCTGTTTGTAGTTGTGACAGAGAAGGGAGCTTGCCGATCCATTTCTCTCTCTCTCTCACCGCCCCATCATGAGAATATGGCTGAAAACGTGGTTTCTTTGCTGTCATCATAGCTTCTATCACTGTGACATCAGCAGCAAAAGGGTAAAAATCCCTTTTTCTGAAATCATTCCAACTTGTGCAGGTACAAAAGCTATTTTATTGATTCATCCTTACAAAACAGGGAAGATGAAAGATGCACTCAAATCTAGAAATCTTTTAGCTAATGTAGGTTAAAAACACTAATTCCACTTACTCAAAATAAGCTCTGTAGAAGAATGGGTGAAGAGTGTTTAAGGCATTTTATAGTAGTGATACTAGAATCATATAACATGATGACTGATAAACTATGTCCTTCTATATTCTAATAAAGGAGTAAAATTACTTTCTATAGATACTTCATCAAATTAAAAGTTGTACACAAACATTACTGTTGCCTGAAAACTCTGACCAATTCTTCTTAGAATATAAATTCATTACATTAACATAGCCTAAGAATAATACAAATTTATTTGAGGGATTTATAATGTATAGAATATATTACATAATGCATTCCTCCACTGATTGTTATATTTTTCACTCTTTCTTCCATTCACAATTATTTTCATTTTTCATTGCTCCCACATCTACCTCACTAGTGCTCCCTTTTATACCACATTTTCTGCATCCTCCCCTTCTTAATTTTTGTGGCCTTGGTTGAATGTAACAAATATTTAATAATACTCTTTTTGCTGGCTCTAAGCTAGGAAGAATGACATTCAGAGATACATCACTTCTTTCTTCCCACTTTCACATCTACTTCTCCTCTTTATCCTCTCTTTTCTCCTTCAGTCTACTGTTGTTGCTATTACAAAGTTCATAAATGTGGTAACAATGGAAGACCAACACAACAAAGAGTTAAAAAATAAACAAGTTTACCCCAAAGATACAGATGTAGTGAAAAGAAGGAGCACATGCACCCCAATGTTCATAGTAGCAATGTCCACAATAGCCAAACTGTGGAAAGAGCCAAGATGTCCTTCATCGGATGAATGGATAAAGAAGATGTGGTTCATATATGCAATGGAATATTACTCAGCCATCAGAAAGGATGAATACCTACCATTTGCATCAACATTGATGGAACTGGGGGGTATTATGCTAAGTGAAACAAGTCAATCAGAAAAACACAATTATCATATGGCTTCACTCATATGTGGAACATAAGTAATAGTGCAGAGGACAATAGGGGAAGGGAAGGAAAACAGAATGGGAAGAAATCAGAGAGGGAGACAAACCATATGAGACTCTTGACTCCGGGAAACAAACTGAGGGTGGCAGAAAGGGAAGTGGGTGGGGGGATGGGGTAACTGGGTGATGGGCATTAGGGAGGGAATGTGATGTGATGAGCACTGGGTGTTATACTGAACTGATGAATCACTGAACATTATATCAAAAACCAATGATGTACTATACCTTGGCTAATTGAATTTAAATAAAAAAAATAATTTAAAAAATTAAACAAGTTTATACTGGACACGATTTTTTCAGCATACCAGAGGGACAGCATGTATTCAATCTAGATAGAATAAATGCTATTATCCCACTAGGCAATTAGCTTAATGTTGTTTTCCCTAGTGGACTGTAAATTATTTCAACTAGAAAATAAGTGGTATTGTACTTTAGTATATAAGTTCACAGGTGTATCTTGCAATAGACTAGAGATTAACAAATTATGAACTTTTCTGAGAATTTTTGTGTGACTAAATGATCCATTACTTGCACGTGCAAGCAAATCAACAAATTCTGTCTTTCATATCCATAATTTTCATGTTTTTAATACAGGATGAAATATCTTTTGTGAGACAACAATGTATATATATTTATATTATTATTGGAAGTAAATGTTAATTTCAATAAATGACTATTTGTTGGAAACCACTGTGCTCAGCACTGAAAATACAGCTACAAATAATACAAGCATTGTTCTTGCCCTCATGGAGCTTATTTTTAAATGGAAAAGGGAAACAATACATCCTTAATATACTCATAAAACTTACTACAGATTATGATAAATCTTATGAAGGAAATTATCAGGCATGTATGAGAGAAAAAAAAAACAAAAAACCCTGACAGTTTTGTATAGGTCATAATTGTCTTTTCTGAGGGAGTGAGATCTCTGTTGAGCTCTGAAGAGTGGGACTGAGCAGTGGACTGAATGTTTGTGTCTCCCCAAATTTACATCCCCAAGGTGATGGTATTAGGAGGTGGAAACTTTGAGAAGTAATTAGATCATGAAGGTGGAGCCTTGTATGTGATTAATGCCTATAATAAGGGCCCCAGGGAGCTCTCTTACTCTCCTACTGCCATGCAAGACCAACCCACAGGAAGGACAGAAATTCTAAATGTATGTGCACCAAGAAACAGAACTGCAACATATGTGAAACATATGGAACAAAACAGAAATAGGATTGCACAGTTATCATTGAAGACTTCATTTCCTCTCCGTCAAAGATTGATAGAACCACCAAGAAAATCAGAAAAAAACAACAATATCAACCAACACTATCCAATTGACATTTATAGAATATTCCACTAAGTAAGAGCAGAATACACAACTTTTTTCAATTTTCAAAGAACTTTCACCAAGACAGATGAAAAACTGGGCCAAAAATAAATCACTAATTTACAAGAACTGAAATCATACAGAATGTGTCCTCCAACCACAATGGAATCGAAGTAGAAATAAATAGGAAGATAATAGGGAAATCTCCAAATACTTGGAAACAAAACAATACATTTTTAATCTAGGATAAAAGGAAAAAGCTTCAGGAGAAATTTTTTAAAAATACACAGAACTGAATGAAAATGGCATACAAAATTTCAAACTATGTGGAACACAGCTAGTGCAGTATTGAGAAATTTACAATGCTAAATACATGCACAAGGAAAAGTGTCAAATTAATTTAAACTTCCTTTTCAAAAACCTAGAAAAATAAGAACAAAATAAAAAGGCATTAGAAATGCAAGACTGTTGTCATACATCTTATTTTCAAATATATTCTCCCGGTTTTTACTTTTTATTCACATAGTGTCTTTTTTTTTTTTTTTTTAGAGTTCTTAATTTTGATAAAGTCCCATTTTGCAATGAACATAAAATCCTGGCAATAATCTCATTTATCAAAAAAAAAAAAAAAAAAAGTCCTGAAATTCATCCTAGGTGAAATCTACAGGAGCAGTGAATAATCCAAGAGGAATATCAATTCTTTTCAGTGCTACCAGTACACATTGAAGAGATGAGGGAGAAACAAGGAAAATGAAGATAGTCAAGACTTCTGATGATAAAGACTGAATCAAAAAGATCAGCTCTTGAGTGAGCTTCTCATGGCATACAAACTGATATCGACTGTGATGCATTACCATATAGAAAGCTAAAACAGTTTGGGATTTGGCAAGCAAAAAGGAAGTAAATATGGTGCATTTCTAGTAATTAATCAGATTGTTTATAAAAAGATCACAGATACATTATTTTATATTTTTAAACTTAGTGTAGCCTTTGTTTTTGCTATCTTTACTCTCCGTGCACAAGAGGCTTTAAATTCTTCCCTTATTAACTTGTGTTTAGGTTAGCAGTGGTTTGCAAAAAAATTTTCTGTCTGCTTTCCTGTTACTTTGCATGCCTGTCAGTGAGGGCCTCTCTCTACCCTTCAATATCAGTTACCACTGTTGCCACTGTGATCGGTGTAGTTAATTATCTGTTTAAGCCTCAGTCTTTGGCTCACACTTACATCTGGATATGTGGGGGTATAACCTTGTTGTGTTCTTATCAACCCCGCCCCCCAGTTGTAATTCTTGGGATCAGAAGGTGGGATGCCCTTTCCTCATAAATAGAGGGTTCTTTCCTTGTTTTGTTTTTTTTTTCCCCAAGCTCTCTTTCTCAGGTGTGATGTGTTTTCAAAAGTGTTAAAAACCCCATTCTCTTAGTGTCCAAAGTAAACAAATAGTTTAAATACTGTTCTTTACCTCATGGGTTAACAGTTGAAATTTTATTATAACACTCCTCATCTCTCCATTTAGTCCTGAAGTTGTATTCAATAGTAAGGTTAAAAATGTACATTTTTACACCTAGTTTATATTTTCAGGGTTTTATTGTATTTAATATTTTAGAGGATACTTTTTATTATTTTTGAAATTGGCATGTAGTATGATAAAGAATCATGAGGTTATGGTTACAATAAAAATCCCCTAATTGTTCTATATAATGATTATTCATGTTATATACTTGAGAAACAATCTATTTAAAAAGCAACAAGTCTAACATTTTTGTGTCTGTTGGTCAGAATTCACTTAAATAGACAAAGATACAAAATAGACACTTAAATAGACAATGTAGTTAACTTAGACAAAGATACAAAATTAATGAGAAGGTGCTAACTTACATACATGATATAGAAATAAATGGTTGCCTGAGGGAAATATTCACAATGAGAGAAGTTTCAGGGTATACAGATAGAATTTTTCTCACTCAAAAATTCCTGGGAAGGATTAACTCTTTCTAGACTGAATAAAAATCAATTTACATTAAGAATTTATGTTCTTTAAGGAAAAAAAAAGAATTTACACTCTTGAAATAGGTCAGTTAAAATACCAAATGGAAATAAATACATATATTTTACCAGAGGTATGAATATATGTGTCATCATTATAGTGAATAAAATTGTTAATGGATAATATCACAACTTCCAACAACTTCTGTTTGTCACCAAAAGCCTTTTGGGTTTAGAGTGAGAGAGAGAAGGAAAGGAGAGAGGAGGGGAAGAGGGACAGAAGAAAATAATTTAATTAGCTGGGTAACTGAGCAGTTAGCCCATTTTAAATTTAACTTCCCTCAAAGTATTGGAGACTTTGTGATTTCAAATTTTTGCTTTAAGCCAAGCACTATATTCTTAAAGGAAAAATTACCAAGGACTATTAAGTGGATAACTACATAATATCATAATAGGCATTATTATCATGATATAAAAATCAAAAGTATAATATTCTTTATGAGAATACTAATAGCTGCCTTTGGAAAAAGTATTAACTATACAGAAATGTGCCACATTACGCCCTTTTTTCCCCCCTCACTAAACCCCAAACTGTCTTAGCTTCCTATGTGGTAATGTGCTGCAGTTGACAGACTACTAGAGGTCAGTCCATGTACCATGAAATCTCACCCTTTGGCTGGCTTTGTAGATTCGATCTATAGTAATTGGAATGAGCTTTCCACCATCTTCATTTTCCCTGTTTCTCCCCCCTCCCTTTTTTTCCTCTCTTCTGTGTGTACTGGTAGCCCTGAAATGAATTCGTAAGCTTCTCAGATCACTGCTCCTTTTCTAAATTCTACCTGGTGTGGAAATCAAGAACTTTTTCTACAAATGGAATTGCTTCCAGGATTTTGCATTAGATGTACAGGACTTGGCATGTTGTGTTCTAAAAATGTATGTTACCAACCATTTAAAAATTATTTATAAAACATATTTAATACTATCAATTGTCAGGAATTACACACAATCTCACAATCAAAATGTGGTTTCTGATTATATTGACATTTATTTTTATGTTGGTGTGATGTGTGTCTTCGTATGTATGAGTCAGTAGTTTCTTTAATTTTTTTCTTGAAGAGACTGTGAGGAGAACAACTTCATAGCAGCAATATGTACACACCCTCTAGGATGGTAGAGGAACAGAATTTAGAAGAAAACTATAATATATTATTGACATATTCTCCAACAGCATGTTGGTATTAGCATACATTTCAGACTCTTTATCATGGCATTCACCTGTAGCTATGAAAACTGATGTTCTCTTGAATCTCTTCAGAACACACAATTCCTTCTGCATGAAGAAAACACATTTGGCTGTCTCTATTTGGGCTGGTATAATGCAGAGTTTCTCAACTTTGGCATTATTGACATTTTGGGATGGATAATTCTTTGTTGTGGAAAATGGCATGTATACTGTGGAATGTTTAGTAGCATTCCTGGCCTCTACTCATTGACACCATTAGCATCCCTCTCCCTGTTGTGACAACCAGACATTGTCAAATGTACTCTAGGGGACAAAACCACCCAGTTTAAAATCACTAATGCAATGGAAAGAAGTCAGCCCTTGGTGTTAGTTAGAACTAGATTTAAATCCCTATTTTGCTGTGGATGCATCTTGAGCAAATTATTTAACTACTCTAGGCTTCGCTTAATAACGAATACTTGACATATTTGCTGCAAGGGTTAAAGAGCAATGTACGATATACATATATGAGCTTGTCCACTACCTGAAATATAGCAGTACTCCTTAATTATTTCAGCACTTGGACAGAGGCCACTTTTCTTAAAAGATCAATTCAGAGGCACTTACATTTAGAAGCCTTATTTTTACTCTAGACCTTTTAGCATATAGTATATAATGTTCTTTATAATTCACATCCACTCCTCACAGAAGTTAGTTGTTTTCTGTCTGGGCTGTCATAGCTTCTGAGTCCCAATCTATCATACCATTCCCCTCACTGACTAAATGTAAACTGCTGGTTAACCTTCCTATGTATAGATCTATGGGATGACTTCCCGGAAGACAGGGAAGATTCTTGTTTATCTGTGTTTTTCTTTCTGCTTGCTGCTCAGAGCTTGGCCAGTAATACGTGAAGGTGTGTATGAATAGGGCATTATCCATGGCATGTGTTTCATAGAGCCCTGCTAAGTGGCCTCTGTGGGGACTGGTATTCACCAGCCCCTCAAAATGAGATACTCTGTTGTTATGTTTTGTAGTCACAATTTCAGAAAATAATAAGTCCCAAAGCAAAACAAAAGAAGGGAAATAACAATGAAAACAAAAACAATAAAACATATATTTTTGTTTTCAAGTGTTTTGAAGCTACCCTTTGTCACTTACATTCCATGATTACATCTGTATATCCTGCTTTTTCTGGACCCTTTATATCAGTCATATTCTTTGCAATAATTCCTTTGCTATTACCCATTATATTTGTTGATTTGATGTCACATGAGGTTATCAAGAATGACAGAATTACTAAGTAGTGAAATAAATGTAACAGACCGTGGGGGAAAAAGACCTAAAAAAATAAAATTAAAAATAAAAGGCAGAAAGACAGAAACCATCTAGAGGGATAAATCAGAGATTAAAAAATAAAGAAATGAAAAAATAAGTATCTCATTGTTCTAGGAGCAGTTGTTGAAAAGATATTCTTTTTGCCTTTGTTTCAGATCAATTTATCATATAAATGCAGATCTGTTTGAGTTCTCCATTTCATCCATACTTATCTTTATGCCGTTACCACATTGCTTTTACCATTACATTGTTAAAGTAAATGTCAAAATCAGTTAGTGTATGTCCTCCAAATATGTACTGTTTCCAAGATTGCTCTGACTGATCTGAGTCCTTTGCATTTTCTTTAGAATTTTAAAACTGCTTGTCAATTTCTTTTAAAAAAAGTCGTTTATGATTATAATTCATATTCTATTGAACTAATCAATTAATTTGAGAAGGAATAACTTAAAATGATTAAATCTTTCAATCCATGAATACAGTATATCCCTTTATTTATTTAGATTTTGGTTAATTTCTCTTAGGATTGTTTTATATTTTTCAATGTATAGGACTTACACATATTTGGTTCAAACTTCCCATGATTGTTTTTTGGCTTTTAACACTATAGAAAATGGAATTTCAAATATTTCCAATTAACTGTGTTTTCTTATAGAAATACATTTTATTTTTGTTTACTGACATTGTATTCTGAGATTTTGCTAAATTCCTCATTTTCATAGTTTGTTGTTTGGCTTTTAGGATTTTCTACTTAATTATGCCATCTTCAAACTGAGATAGTTTTTAAATTTTTATTCCTAACTATGCTTTCAATTAACCTTTATTCTTATTGCTCAGGATAATGATTAATACAACTGTTGAAGATGGACATCCTTGCCTTTCTCCCAATAATAAGGAAGGAATAAAGACACAGGCCAATAAATCTGAATAAATGAATTTTCTTCAAAATATATAATTAAAAATGCCACAGATTATAAAAAAGGATTTGTAAAATCTCTTATCCTTCAAAACTTTAATACCATCACTATATAAATAGCTGTGCCTAATAAAAGAAAAAGTGAACACTGAAATATAAAATCATGTAAATCTCAGAGGAAATTCTTATTTTATTACTTTTTTTTTTAAGAGAGGGAAAAGGGAGGAGGGGCAAAGGGAGAGGAGAGGAAGGGAGAGAATTTTAAGCAGGCTCCACACCCACACAGTGGCTGATGTGGATGGGGCTCAATCTCAAAACCCAGAGATCATGACCGGAGCCAAAATCAAGAGTCAGACACTTAACCAACTGTGCCACCCAGGCACCCCCAGAGAAGTAATTCTTAAAATAATAAATACAATTTGCTTTAAAAAAATATAAAAGCATGTAACACAGAAGAGTGAGATAAATTCTGCCATCTATATTGATAAAGAAAAAAATGCCAATGACTATAAATGTCTTTGGAAATACAGACTTTCATATTCAAAGCTGTTGGGTATATTATCCTTTAAAACATCTCTGTAGAAGGATTTAGAAATACATATCAAAATCGATTAAAACAGTAAAGATTTTGGACCAGTACTTAAAGTAGATCATAACAGTCTGAAATAAGATGATTTAACAAATATTTGTGAACACGGGTGTCTATTGAAGGGTTATCTTGGTCAGTGATATGAAAAATATAAATATCTAAACAAAAAGTTTGTTAAATTGTGTGATCTGTAAGTGGAGGGATATCTAAAGATTATTTATTTATCTGACAGAGAGAGAGAAAGTCAGTGAGAGAGGGAACACAAGCAGGGGGAGTGGGAGAGGAAGAAGCAGGCTCCCAGCGGAGCAGGGAGCCCAATGCAGGGCTCAATCCCAGGACCCTGGGATCACGCCCTGAGCCAAAGGCAGACGCTTAACGACTGAGACACCCAGGCACCCATGTAAGTGAAGAGGGATATTATATGATCTTTGATGTTCACTATATTGCAAGTTATTTTTATCTTTTTAGCAAATATGTAACAACAACTCTTTAAAGTTAGGAAAGGCCAAGTACCTCACTGAAGCCCAGGCCAGATGCTGAAAGGTTTTAAATGTGGAGACGAGGAACTTAAATTTGTTCTGCAAATAATGGATTCCACCAAACATTCTCCAATGGCAGCCTCCTTTTAGTTGATGTCTTCTGCTCTTCTTTTTGATCAAGCCACAAACTGTAGACTCACCCTTAACATCTTTTTTTCTCTTATTTCTTACAAACAAATCCCACTGTTTCCTCATTGGAAACATACGAGGGTTCTAAAAATGTCTTACTGGCTTTACTGATTTTCCCACGATCCAGCTTCCGTCCTTTCTTGCCTATAATAGTCTCCAATAATACTTTTTGATTCCATCTCTGTCTCAGTCACAAATTGCTTTTTCAAAATATGTCAAATTATACTATTTCTCTATCCCAATCCTCGTATCACTTTCATTTTACAATACCTCCCCTTGTCTTTACAATGGCTATAAAATCCTATATGATTTGCCACTAACATTTTTGAGTACTGTCTAGTAATATTTCTTTTTGCTTCCTCAGGTCTTGTTATATTAATCTTCTTGAATACACAAGCATACTCTCATTGTAGGCCTCTGATCAAACTGTTTCCAGATATATGCTTGGCTAAATCCCTTTTTTACTTCAAATGTATGTTCAAATTTCATCTTTTCATTTTTTTTACTTCTTCAAATATTTTTTAATAAATTTTTATTATGTTATATTAGTCACCATACAGTACATCCCCCGTTTTTGATGCAGTGTTCCATGATTCATTATTTGTGTATAACACCCACTGCACCATGCAATATGTGCCCTCCTTAATACCCATCACCGGCCTATCCCAATCCCCCATCCCTCTCCCTTCTGAAGCCCTCAGTTTGTTTCCCAGAGTCCATAGTCTCTTATGGCTCATTCCCCCTTCTGTTTACCTCCCCTTCATTCTTCCCTTCCTCTTTTCAAAAAAGACTGATCACACAATTTAATAAGGCAACTCATGCCACCTCCCTCCCCCATAATTAAACCTCCCGATCATCTTTACCTGGTCCACTGTTGCATTGTTTTTCTATAAAATGAATTACTTTCTCACATACTATATAGTTATTTTATTTTTGGAGTTTAATATTTCCTATTTATCTTCTCTGGCTTGCCATGCTCTGCATGGGCAGGAATTGTTACTTTTGTTTTTATTTTTTCGTTAATGTATCTCAGGTCCTAAATGACTATGTGGCACATGGTAAGTATGTGATAAGTATTCATTGAATGAATGAATGAATGACCTCCTTTTTTATATTTTTTTGATGACTTCATACCTAAGTATTCATCATCGATTATGTACACAGTGCATTTTAGTGTTCAATCACTCTTTGTCTCATTTTAGCTTCAAACAGCCTATACTTTTTTTTTATCTAGCTAACTTATTTTTTTCCAAGTTCACACAGCTCTGTTAATGCAGACTTTAACTTTATTCATAATTATAAAAAAGGGATACATATAATCTACCAGAAGTTAACTTATACCAAAATACCCATACTTTCTTGTGAGAGTTTTTCAGAATTCTTCTGGACCATCAAGTAAGAAAGGACAGACTGAGGACACACAGGATCCAGCTGACAAGGAAATGAAGTTTTGTCGTTGCTATCTGATTCAAATGAAAATCACATGTTTGTGTAAGCATGCTTTTGAAAGAATAACAAAGTATGAATTTCAAATATGGTTATTAGTATTATATCCAAATAATTAGACTTTGATGATAGTTTATTTGAGTGGAAGTGGAACATTTGGGAGCTATTTGTACATCAGTAGTATTCCGAGAATCTGCCAATGTACAGCAAATACTTGCATCTTTATATCTACAATGTAGCTTGGACTATTTTGGGTGTACTAAAATTGTTTTTTTTTTAATATAAAAATAGTTACATTCATACATACTAAGATCCCTAGAAGATAGGAAAAGAAACTGGTGAGGTCTAAGATGGAAACTAGGCAAAAATACAGAATAATTCTTAGAGGGGGGGCTTGCATGAGCATAGAGCTCATCTTTGTTGCAACTAAGATGGATCACTGAATATCCCAGCATTGGGCCACTGTAAACCTGGTCTAAATGAACATTATAGTTTAGGCTGGCTGACTAGGTCTAAGCAAGAGTAGGCACATCATATTAATTTATCATTTCTGCTTTTTATTTTTAAATTTTTTTAGAATTGACATCCTGGAGCAGTGTAAAGGATGTGGGATAAAGGGATTAAATAATCTCATGGGATTGGGTACATGGTTCGAAGAAACAAGTAGATATCCTCTGGTAATTTAATATCACTGACTCCTCTTTCTTTTCCAATAAAACTACCTCCAATTTTACATCAACTTTCTAAAATGCAAATGTATTTGCCCCCATTACCCAGTTGACTTTAGCATTTTATACATTTTTTATGACTGTAAGGATAGTTTAGGATTTTAGCCTTACTGAGTTCTTTGAACATAACTCTTCCCAGTCCTCTAGAGACAACAGAGCTTTTAAGTAGACAATTTATCTCCTCTTAACATGGCCTATGATTCTCCAGTTTTCTCCCACATATTTATCTTATGTTTTTTCAGTGTAGTCTGGTTTCTGTGTTCCTTCATTCTCTATTTCACCACAGCACACCTTACATGTAATCACCCAGTATGTAATGGAAAATATTTTTCTATCTACCACTTAGTTTGTGTCCTTGAAAT
Source organism: Ursus arctos (assembly GCF_023065955.2). Classification (NCBI taxonomy): domain Eukaryota; kingdom Metazoa; phylum Chordata; class Mammalia; order Carnivora; family Ursidae; genus Ursus; species Ursus arctos. Next base: position 20,108,956 of record NW_026622764.1, read on the forward strand.
CACAGATTCAATTTTCATTTTTTGTGAACAGCAGAATTCAACTTGCCACAATCATCCCTGCATATACACATACCAAAAAAAAAAAAAAAAAAAAGAATCAATACATGAATCTAGGATGGAATTTTTTGTTTTTAAGGATTTCAATATTTTTGGAAAATCCTGATTTACTGTTATCAATAACATACTCCGTGTTTATTTTTAAAATACACATCAAGATTACAGTGGAAGGAAAGTAATTCATCAAGCTCAAAACTTATTCATGTGATACTTGTTCAAAAAACACATACTTTATCAGACCAAACACTATATTGAATTCACTTCTTTAATTTTTCAATTGATGACAAACTAAAATTAATTGAGATAGCAATTCTGTTACAAAAAGAAATAAATTTAAATAAATTGTGAAATATTAAAATTGACTTCATATAATTACTTCAATTATAATGTATAATTATAATTTAATTATGGTTTAATGATAACAAAATAATGCTCTCCGTTTAAAGTAAATGGAAAAAATGCTGATTTTTCATGTAAGAACAGACTGGAATTCATTAGCATTACAATTATTTAATAGCAAATTTCTTAAATTGCCTGTTTTGAAGCTTCTTATTTGTCTGTAAGACAAAACAATAATTTACATGTTTATATATATTAGATATAGAAATAAAATACAAATTATATATATGTATACACAAATACATATTATCTCATAAGTAGAATATATATTATTTTTAAATAACTTGTGATTATTATAATCTTTAAAAAAAGTTTTATTTAGCATAATTTTTGGCTGACAAAATTTTATAGACTGATTTTCAATATTTGTGCAATAATTTAGTTGGGGCACCTGGGTACCTCAGTTGGTTAAGTGTTTGACTTATGATTTTAGCTCAGGTCATGATCTCCGGGTCATAAGCTCAAGCCCTGCATTGGGCTCTGTGCTGGGTGTGGAAACTGCTTAAGATTCTCTCTCTCCCTCTCCCTCTGCCACCCCCCAAAATAAATAAATTAATTAATTAATTAAATAATTTAGTGTAGGTTGTTGAAATATTTAGGAAAGGCTTTTAACAATTTTAATAGTGACTTAGGTATGTAACTTAATCCTGATTAACAAAACAATGTAACAACAAAAAACACAGCTGTATTAATTTTTAGTTAGAGGGCCCACTGAAAGCAGTGTGTATTTTCTCCCTCCATTGTTTAGAACCATTCAGAATACCCAAGAGGATAATCAGCCCTTTAATTAAATTTGAAAGTTCCCCTGATGTGCAGAAAGAGTGCTTTGAAGCCAAGTTTTTCATATGAAAATATCCATGTTTTACCACAATTTTTTGAAATTTTCTTCCATGATTGGAATCTAAACACTGAGTTGAATAATTATTGATATGAAAAATGAAGATGGCCTTTCTTTTTTTTTAATAATTTTTATTTTGTTATATTAGTCACCATACAGTACATCCCCAGTTTTTGATGCAATGTTTCATGATTCATTATTTGCGTATAACACCCAGTGCACCATGCAATATGTGCCCTCCTTAATACCCATCACCAGCCTATCCCATTCCCCTACCCCCCTCCCCTCTGAAGCCCTCACTTTGTTTCCCAGAGTCCACAGTCTTTCTTAAGAAAATGTAAAGACGCTTTCAAACATGTCTTTTAATTGACTTAAATGTTCTACTGAATACCTTGAGGTAATTAGCAAAATTCTCAATAAAAATGGGTCTTAAAGATGGAAATATTTATTTTATTCAATCCTTATATGTCTCTTTTTAAAATAGTAAAGCATGCTTATCCAGGAAACATTCAAAAGGTATTCACATGACTGTTTTGTTTCACTGAATACTAGTTTTCTCCAATAAAGAAAGGTTTAAAAGTCATGCTCTAACACTGTCAAATTGGTGCTCATGAACTCAATGAAAAAAATGAATTAAAGTTCAAGAAAAAAAAATCTGTGCCATATGAAAGTTTGTACTATCCAAATCTATAACAAAATTGCAAATATAATTTCATATATCTTGGTTTTCCATAACTGGTTGGTGATAAGTAAAAATAGTTTGATTTTGCTTTATGTTTTCCAGCTCCTAACATAAGATACAATTATTAGAAATCAAGGTTAAAAAACAAAAATCTTGTGAGTTGCCTTGGGGGGCTCAGTTGGTTATGCAGCCAACTCTTGATTTTGGCTCAGGTCATGATCTCAGTGTCCACTGAGCCCTGCACTAGGCTCCGCGCTCTGCAGGGAGTTTGCTTCTCTCTCTCTCTCCTGTGCCCTTCCCTCTCACACTCTTTCTCTCTCTCTCTAAAATAAATAAATAAATCTTAAAAAAAAAAAAAAACCAAAGACTTTTATCCCCTAAATTTGACATCAGAAGATGGAAATTTCTATGATGAAAAATAAGGTAGGAAAGAGGCTTGGAAGTTGGAGTGTCACTAGGATATTATTTAGAGTGCAGGAACTGATCGCTGAGAAGTTGACACTGCTTCCTGTATGAAGAGATCAACCAAGAGGAAACTGAAGGGAAGAGTATTCTGTACAAAGGGAAGAAAAAGTGCAAATGCCCTGAGTGCAGAGTTTGCTAAACAATTTTAAGGGGAAATCACAAGGAACAAAGTGTAGCTGGAAAAAATAGTAGGTGGGTTCAAGGAGGTGTGGGAAGCCAAACTGTGTAACATATTGTAGACCTTTCTGAGAAGAAATGAGATGGGTGGTGATGGAAGGATTTGACACAAAAGTGTAACAGGATCTGGATTAAGGTCTTCACAGAAAAACATTCAAGATGCTGTGTTGAAGAGAGACTGAATGAAACAATGGCAGAGGAGGGGGATCAACAATAATAATATACATTTACTTGTCTTCCTTAGATTTAAATGGTATGTTGGAAAGCAAGGTGGCAGCTGATATTCAATTTTTAAATTTGTTAATTTTCATTTGATTATCAGAAATGCATTAGACTTTCATTCATAATGGTTTTGTTTAAAATGTTTCTTGTTTTATAGTTCTAAAAATTAAATTCACATAAACTATTAGGAGGTGAAGACCCATAGAAATGATTCAAGATTGCAGGAAGCTTCAAATAACCAGAACATCAGAAAACTTGTAAAAAAGCATGTCATCCATTAAATTATACTTAGTAATGTCTGTGTATATGGATATACCATAAATAAATGAATAATAAGGATAAAGTTTCAAGTCTCTGCATGGAAATTCGGTTCTAGTGTGTGTCAAAGGCTCAAACCCTTTTCATTTAGTAGAGTTCTACAAAGTAATTGTTAAATGTTAATTTGCATTGCAACTGTAGAGCTGAAAAGGCTTTACTTTAAAGATAGGGGTCAAAGTATAATAATAATTTTAACTTGGAACAAGTTCAATGAATGTCAATATTTAACTAAATGGATAGGAACAAAGGTTGGTTAATTGAACGGTTATCTGATATTAGAAGAAAACTAAACCCTACAATCAACCTGTCCTCGTGAAACAACTGATAAATGGATTTTCACTGTAAAATCAAACAGTGTCATGACATGAAAGATGCTAATTTGAGAACATAATAAAGCCACAAAGACTTATTAAGCCCTCTGTCAATAATATCAGAGATGTCAACCCTCAATGGATTACAAAACCATGATCTATATCCGTGGAAGGATGTGGATGGTGTGTATGAGTGATAATTAAACTTAAGGAAAAACAGGTATTCCCAATAACTTGGTAGACTGATAACCGAATATTTTAGTCAATGCTTAAAATCTCATCCTTGACTTGTATATGTGAAGAAAGCAAGACTCAAATATGGTAAATAACTTATCAAATGATAACTAACAAAGCTTAGCATCTCTGTAAATATTGACTGAAATACAATTGATATTATGTGCTTTCCAGTTCACTAAGCTATATCCTGGATAAGGATGATTGAGGTAAGTTTAGTGAAACTGCTGTTTGAGGTAAGTTGAATGAAAATGCATCATTGAAATAATAGCCAAGAATAAATAAATTTTTCTTCAATTACATAAGAACAAAGTCATGACTCAAAGGTTGATACTCATTTGGAGGAAAAAAATATATATATATATGTTTTATATATATATATTTTATATATATATATATATATATCTGCTTTGGATTAAGTATGCTATTGCTAAACAGGAAATCCAAGTATTTACTATGCACATTAAGCAATTACATAAACCATTTTTTAAAAGATTTATTTATTTATTTGAGAGAGAAAGAAATAGAAAGAAAGAGCGGGGGTGGGGGGCACAGATGGAGAGGGATAGAGAGAATCCTAAGCAGGCTCCACACTCAGCACAGAGCCCAAAGCTCGGCTCAATCTCACAACCCAGAGATCATGACCTGGCCAAAACCAAGAGCTGGATGCTTAACTGACTGAGCCACCCAGGCACCCCATACATAAACTATTTTTGATAACCTACATATGAAGTAATGTGAAAGACAATATAGAATTTTTTCCAAAATTGACTTTGTTCAAAACTGCATCTTAATTATCTTTTTAAGATAGTAAAGAGTTCCTTGCTGAGTATTAATTTCGATCATCTAATTTCTAATACTGCTATCTTTCCTTGGAAATCTCATCATTTTCTGTGCTCCTTTATATACTAAAGAAATCAATATACCTGATGAAGCATCTATTCATTTAAGATAAGTAAAATTATAGTCCATCATACAAACAGGGCAACAAAAAATATTACTTGCATTGATTTGAAAAAAAATCTATGCAATTATAAACAAGCTTCTCTATGGAAGGATAATATCAAACTTTCAGAACAAAGTACAACCGGGAAAAAAGGTCAGAACAATTTTTTTTTTTTTTTTACTACCTCATTATGCTGACTTTGGCCAAGGTCCCATGGACCTAGTTTAATGAAAGGATAATGACAGCTCATCCTTTCCCATTTTTTGCTCAGTCAACTCAGTATTGTTCAAAAATGCCTCTCTCCTTCGGAAATTCACATTACAGAGTTCCTTTTTTTCTTTACATTTTAAAGTACAATCATCTCATTTACTTAGATTTGCTAACTGTATGACTTCAGCATGTTCCCTCCCATCCTTAGGATAAGATTGATAATAGTTCCTACTTTATAAAGTTGCTAAGTATTTTTTAAATTAATTAAAGCATGCAAAATATATTTCTGGTACATTGTAGGGCCTGACAAATCTCACTTATTTGCATTATTATTGCTAATAAGGATCGTTCTTAGAATACTGGTTCAAATGATTTCTAGGTTAATGTGCTAGACATTAGAGAAGGAGATGATTTAGAATTGGCTCCCCACCTTAAAGAAGCATATATTCTGGGAGTAAATATTCCCATACAAATAACTTAAACACTGGAAATAATATCAATCAAGTAATTTGAGATTTGTTGGTTTACTCAATAAAGTGTGTCAATATTTCAATTAATGTACCCAGGGTGCTCTGATAATGCTTATTCAGTCTCCGCAAGAATGTTCCAGGTAGCAACTCTAACACTTTCAGTGTCTATACTGTGTTACATTCAAATACCTCATTTTTTTCAAGTGAGATACACCATAATTTATTTTACATTCTTATGTTTCTGTCGTTACTTTTCATACCTGTTTTTAGTGAATTTCCAATAAGAAATATAGATAGAATGAAATCACTTAAGGCATAAGTAGGAACAAAAGTCAAGTAATAAATAATGGGCGATGGAAATAGATGCATGAGGTAGGCAGGACACATTATAATAATACACAGGTAGAAACAGTTATATAGATCACCTCCATGGTGCAGCCTTTGTCTACAGATGCCTAATGAGGTCAGGCCAGGCCAAGAATACTCAGGCTTGCTGCTAAAATATTGCTACTAGGCTCAAATGCAACCCTCAAAATCTAGCACTATAATCTGTGGAAATTATGTCCTAATCTAAAGGCCTAAAGGTAGTGGAAATCATGCATTAGTAAGACAAAAACATATACAAACACAATAAATACAGAGTGACTTCTGAAAATTACTTGTTTTTCAGTCAAACTGTGTTTTGATGTGTTTGTCAGAATAAAAATTTAAAAAACATAAAATGTTATCTCAGATCATGAAATGAATTAATATGATGAATAGGCTGGTTAAGGATTATCCATCTGGATAGAAAAAAGATTCTGCCAGTATCAACAATTCTGATTTGAAATAGTTGTTATTGAACTGTTCATTCTGATAGTAATTGACGAACATGTTCCATTGTTTCTAGAAACTACCATTTATTATGAGAGAAAGACCATATCATCAGCACAGTGTGACTAAGAACACGCTCATTGTTTGTCTTTTTACAGATGCAGGGTATATTTTCAGTTTATCTAAAAAATATACTTATGCATAAATTGAAACAAAGAATGGTTAGGGAGTACTTCTGTTTTACTCCATTTGGTGTGCTCTGTCAAATTCCCATGACTTCCATTCTGTTTTTGTTGTTGTTTAAATGGTATCCAATTCCCCTGTTTAAAATTATAATGCGCATAATACAATATGTGAAAAATCCTTAAAGGTATAAGTCTGCTGAGTCCTCTCTTCTTCCTAACTCTTCCTGCTCATTCCACTTTTCCTCTCCCTCCTTCCTCACTCTTCTCCTGTCTCTATTATCTCTCTCCCTTTCCTCTCTTTGTGGAGTAAGTAATAATATGTGGACCTTCCAGGCAATAGTAATAATTTTTAAAAAAATTATTTTGGCAACAGGTAATATATTAATTTTATTAGTAGTGGTTATAAAACCTGATGTATTGTTTCAAAGATACCTCCAACAGCTCAGTAAAGAGCTATCAGAATGCAAGAATAGTGGCGGAGGAACCAATGTGAAGGCTTCTGCAGACCAGAAGCCATGGGATATGCGGATGAGTTGGCAAATTCCCAATTTTTTAGGAAAAGTAATACTGTGAAGTTGCTATAAAATGCTCTCACCAGAAAAAAAAAAAAAAAAAAAAAAGCATCTGATTGTTACAACATCCCCACTTCTGACAGAGAAAAACAATTCCTTCTACATTTCATCCAATGATAATATGTGCCATTTGGAGCAGTACACAATAAATGCTCATCTTCTTCTACTTGCCAATAAAATTTTCTCATATTTTTTAACCCCTAAGTCTTATTTTCAAGTAATACCTTGATCACATTTAAGATAAGGTGTAAAACACATCTCCCTTTTCAAAAGTAGTACCTCTCTAGAAACTCCCTGTGTAAACTTCTCCATCAAGACATACTTTTGCCTTTCCAGGTTAACCACCATCCTGACTGATATTAGTGATAATTATACCTTTGTTTTTTTTTCTTTTTTTGAGCTTGGCCACCCATTATATGTATGCTTAATCAATACATCAATATAGTTCACTTCACCCAGCTTTTTAAATTTACATTCATAGAAATATATTGTGCTTTACATCTTTAACTCAAGATCCTATTTCTTTTCTTTTTTTTTGTTTGAGACAGAGCACATGTGCTTGCACCTGAGTGGGGTGAGGGGTTGGGGGGGGAGGGGCACCGGGCGAGGGATAGAGAAAATCCCAAGCAGGCTCCAATATTAGTGAAGAGCCTTACGCTGGGCTCGATCTCAGGATCCTGAGATTATGACCTAGGCCAAAATCAAGAGTCAGACACAATCAACTGAGCCACCCAGGTACCCCACCTCAAGATTTTATTTCTAAGAATCAGGCAACTGATTTGTGTACAGCTGCAATTAACTTCTTTCCATTACTTTATACTCATCTATTGCATGCTGCTACCACAATTCAGTTGTGCATTTATCATTTAGTCTCTAATGAATAATGCTGCTCTAAACATTCTTGGATATAACTGGTGCATAATTTAAGATACAATCCACAGAGTAGAACTGCTGGAGCTTGGGGTAGTAGCATCTTGAAATCTACTATACAATGGCAAATGTTAACCACAGTGATTATACCCTTTACACTTTCATCACAAAATTGAAACAGTCCCATTGCAAAACATATGAGCCATAACTTGGTCATGTAAGATTTATATATATATATATATATATATATATATATATATATATATATCAAATCTGGAGGCAGTGAAATCATAACTTATTTTGGTTTCAACTTGAATTTCAGTCATTACTTAATAATAATTGCAAATTTTGATAAATGTTGGGGAAAATTCTTTTCAAAAAAGTCCTGATAGGGGTGCCTGGGTGGCTCTGTCAGTTAAGCATCAGACTCTTGATTTTGCCTGAGGTCATGATCTCTGGGTCATGAGATCCAGCCCCGTGTGGGGCTCCCCTACAGCAGAGAGTCTGCTGGAGATTCTCTCTCTCTTTCTCCCTCTCTCTCTCTGTCCCTCTCCCCACTCATGCATGCTCTTTTTCTCTCAAATAAGTAAATAAATGTTTTTTAAAGCCCTGACGATTTACATTCAACCAGAGTGTTTATGAGAATACCTATTTGTCTCAGCCTTAAAATAACAAATGTATTGACTATGTATTTTGCCAAAATGATATATCTTAATCTTGCTTTAATATTCATCAACATGATTAAGAGAGTACTATGAACTATTATACACCAACAAACTGGACAACCTAGAAGAAATGGATAAATTATTAGAAACATACAACCTACCATGACTGAGTCATGAAGATATAGAAAATCTGAACATACTGATTATAGTATGGTGATTGTGTCAGTAATCAAAAAACCTCCTAACAAACAAAAGTTCAGGACCAGATGGCTTCACTGGTGGATTATATCCAACATTCAAAATAATAATAATAATAATAATAATAATAATACCAGTCCTTCTCAAACTCTTCCAAAAATAGAAGAAGCAAAAACTCCTCCAAACTCATTTTATGAGGCTAGCATTACCCTGATACCAAAACCAGTCAAGATCATCACAAGAAAATTATAGGCCAATGTCTCTGATGAGCACAGAAGAAAAAATCTTCAACAAAATATTAGCAAACCAAATTTAACAATACATTAAAAGGATCACACACCATGATTAAGTGGGATTAATTCCAGGCATGCAAGCCTGGTTTAACATCTACAAATCACTGAATGTGATATACCACATTAACAAAATGAAGGATGAAAAGCAGATCACTATTAGGACACAATTTTCCATGTATCTCTCACACTCCTTTATATTTAGGCATGCACACCAATTTGCTCAGGTAGTAAAGATAAAGGTTTCTCTGTTCTCTCACCAGAGACTATTTGCTCACTTTCCAGAGTACTAAAAAGAATGTCCCTTTCCAGGAGGGAATAATGGGAAGACTTGCCAGTAGCTCACTTGTAAATTTGGAGGTTTCCTAACCTCAGTGTTCCACGGCTGCCACACAAACCCACTGTGTGCATGGCATCCACACAACTAATTCTGGATCACTCCTATTGATTAAGGGGAGGGGAACAAGGGGAACCAATACAAGCATGAAGCTCATGCTTCATGCTCTGCCATGAGTACTAAAGCCCTTTGCCTCTGATCTACATATCTATGTCTTCTGTGAAAACAAGACAGGCTACCTAGGTAACTTTCACGCAGGATGCAATCTCAGACTGCTCTAAATTCTTGTCAGTGACAAACTCCTTGAGGAGAAATGAAAAACATGACACAGTTTAACCTTAGGCACAGGACAAGTGTAAAAGGTGGCTGGGGGGGAGGGGGAAGCAAGTAAGAAACAAAGGAAGGCAAGAAACTAGAGATCACAAATCGCGGGTCATCTCCGTAGAGTTCTCCTCTGTAGAAACTTGGTCATTTAGTCCTTGATACTTCAATAGCTATTTGATGCCTTTAAACACATTACATTGATATTTTTATTTCACTTTCCTATTTCTTATAGGGAGTAATGTTCTGCCATAAGATTCTCCATCCTACTTGATATCAGAAATCATTAGGCATTAATTAAGTAAATTAGTAATAGAAAAGAAATTCCTTAACCTTATAAAAAACATGCATTGAAATCCTACAATATATATATCACCCTAAAAGTTTAAATAAAAGGGAAGAAAATATTGAGGATCCTTCTGAAAAGGAAGAGCAGAGAGAGGGGAGATTATCACATCAGATACAAGGTTTTATCATAAAGCTATAGTAATTAAGACAGTATGGTACTTACACAGCAATTAACATATTGACCAATAAAAAGAGAGAGCTCTATGAAAACCATATATAGAAAATTGGAAGTTGCAGAGGTAACTTCGCAGATCAGTTGAGGAAGAAGGTAACCGCATTAGGTCTGAAATAGTCATCTAAGAAAAATATAAGTAAACTTATAAACGACAAATAACTCCAAAATATACTTCACACATGTGTTTTCATCTATAATGTAAAACAGAATATTTAAAATTTTTGTTAAGAAATGTTTGGACCTTTGGGTAATAAAATATTGTTAATTTTTTAAAACCAATTTTTAAAAAATGCAAATTCAAACCTAAATTTTGGGTATTATTGTATATTAGTAATAAATAAAGAACTTCTACAAACAAATAAGAAAGTCTTAAACAACCCAATATAAAAACAGGTAAAGACATGCACGTGGTTTCAAAAAAGAAAAATATCTAGTAAATAACTTTTATGAAAAGATACTGAACTTGATTACTAGCCGGGAAATCTTAATCAAGAACTCATGGCCACTATTTCAGATATTATCTTGTCAAAAATTGAGGCTTGACATTATAAGGCTTTATTTAAAAAATTGAATTAATTGAAGTTTCAACATGAAATGATATTTTCTTGCTTCTGTATTTGTGTATTTTCTGTTTCTCTACAATGTAAGCAAACATCATGAAATTGTGGATTTTGTCTACTATGTTCAGTACCACATTTCAAATAGAGTGCTTTGACACATGAATATAGAAATATTTATCAAATAAACTATGAAATAACTGTTGAGTTCCAAATGTGAATGATGGTGAAACATATTTAGACTTCTCATCTTTTTTTCCTTTCCATTTTCTTAGTCTGAAAGTTTTTAACAACTTCTGCTTTTAAGGATTTATCATTTTTTTTAAAGATTTTATTTATTTATTCGACAGAGATAGAGACAGCCAGCGAGAGAGGGAACACGAGCAGGGGGAGTGGGAGAGGAAGAAGCAGGCTCATAGCAGAAGAGCCTGATGTGGGGCTCGATCCCAGAACGCCGGGATCATGCCCTGAGCCGAAGGCAGACACTTAACCGCTGTGCCACCCAGGCGCCCCTAAGGATTTATCATTTTAACATTTCCTTCTATGACAATAATATCTGCAGTTGCCTTCGTTTAGTTCAGTATTCAATTTACTGATGTACATCCCACAGTCCTTTGTTACTATCACTTATTCATTCCATGAATACTATTTAAACAATAAATCCCATTTTGATTCATTTTGGAAGACTCTATTTTGTGCCCATAAGATTTATTTCATTTTTTTAAAGAACAGCTCATAAATTCTGTATTTCCAAGCTCTCTTTTTCCTGTTTTTTTTCATCCATAGCATATTTGGCAGGAGCCATTTGGCTATAATATTTATAACAGTGTATAAATATCACATATAATTTTACCATGTGCCAAACAATATTTTAAGCACAGAAAATATATTAATTCATTTACTTTTCACAACAGCCATATCAAGTAGTACTATTATAATCAGAAAGCAAAACACTAATGGGTCAGTTACTGACAAGCTGGATGCCCCGAAGATACAGACAGACAACGTACTGCAAAATGATGCAACTATAAATTTTCTATTTACCCCATTGCTCTGCTGCTGCTATGTATTGCCTTGGATTCAGGAATGTGTCCATAAACTGCTTATGATTCCAGCCTTCTCTGTTAGGATTATTGGAACGATGTCATTTATTGGGCTTTTTATTTTAAAAAAATAACCTCACCTGGTGTTACAGATTTCATCGTATCGGCACCTATGTGAATTATTTGCTTTGCTATGTGAGAGGCCTCTGCTGTGATGTAATGATTCTTTTTAAAATTTTTTTATTATTCTTACCTAAAGATAGAAGGGCATGAACAGTAGAAATCATTCTGCTGAATTCAATGAGGATTCCTCTGAATTACAATTTTTCAGTCAATCGTGGGAAATACCTTTCAAACTTTTAATGTATTATCATATTGTATTATACCTAGCAAAGATGTAACATTATTCGATTTCTTTTTTTTTTATTTGTTTATTTTTGTTTTTTAGTATCTGGAATTTACTCTCTGAACATTTTGTACAAGCCATCAGAGAGATAAAACAAGAAAGCCCAAATTTCTTTTTCAAAGGCTTGTCAATTGAATTTCTTGAATATTGGGAAGCAGAATAGATAGTCCAAATCTGGTTGTGATAAAGGCAAAACAGATGTGTGCTAGAGTGGATCTCCATCCTGTGTGAGGCAGTAAGGTCCATAGCATGGTGACTAATTTCTACCTACATTTAATTCTGAGATTCGAAAGGTGAAAAGGAATGTAAACATTTTTGAAAGTAATCAACCGATGCCAGATTGTGCTGACATATTCTCCATTTGCTCCCAATCCCCTCTCTCTAACCTATCATTCTCCACTGTACACTATGCTTTAAGACCTTTATGGGTTATATAAAGTGCCTCCCTTGTTCTCTACTTTCAACTGGGTTCACATAAAGAGATGCAAAGAGAATATGATAGGCAATATGGCCTTCATTAGGAATGCAGCCATTATATATACATGAACGTATTCCTGGTGAGCCTGCTGTTAAACACATTTATGATATTTATTTATTAATTTAAAAATGCATTAAGATTGGTCTGTGTGCCAGGTATTTATAGTCTTGAATAATTTTTTCAAAAGTAGATGGCTGAAAAAGACTAGGTAACACCCATGAACATGTGACTTTCATCTTCTACTAATTACAATGAGAACATCTTACGAAAGAGAATGGGATTTCGGCATTGTAAAATCTAATGAATATTTGGTTTTATGGATCTTAAAAATAATTTTAGAATTTTCTTTCTTGAATTTTAAGTGAGATTTAACTTGCTGTACTGGAATTTGTTTATTTAGCAGATTGATATACTTTAATGCAAGCACACACTATAGTCTATATGTAAATATATTTACATACACTAAATTATGCAAATACTAACAAAATGATAGTTAATAAAAATATTTTTATTAGTCAGTTGAGTTATTAAGGAAATCCCTGTATTTTGTAAACTGGGAAATTTGCATTTTTCTCCAGAAAGCTTTTTTTATAAAAAAGATGTTGAGTCTTAACATTTGAGCCTCTTAAGTTCTCAAAATTGTTGAGTTCGTGGCATATCGTCTCAGGTCAAATTCAAAGAAGCTGCTTCTATTTAGCCCTCTGGAAGAATACTACATTAATTAGTGGTGTCCTAATTAAGGCTGCTGGTGAGAAGGGCAAGCTAATTAAGTCATAGCCGCTTTTCTCTCTTTACCGTAAGTGAAGATATATCATTTAGGTCTGTCCTGATTTAAATGTGAAAAAAACAATGTTAATGCTTCATATATTCTTTAAACTGTTTCTACTTTGACTTAGCTTTCTTATTTCATAAGGATAACTAGATATGGAAGAAAATGGGCATGTGCAAAAGAATAAAAGAGCAAAAAGTGGTATTAACTTTCTAGTAAATGCAGTACCATTCAGATTGTAACAATTTTCCTTTTTTTTTTTTCCTGCTTTAAGGTATACACGTATTCACTTGGGGAATCTGCAACATATAATTCACAGAACATTCATGTTTTCCAATTAATTGCTTGAAGATGAACAACTTTCATATCAATTCACATAAAGTTGATTTTCTTCTCAGAAAGTGTTTACTATTTGGTGAACCATTTTTTACATGTTAGAGTTTGATTTCAGTTTACCTTAGGTTGAAGGCAGAAAATCCCCATGACTTGTAAATTACTCTCTTTTTTGCAATGCCATCACTGTTTGCACACAAATTACCTGTCAACTTACATCTGCCCCCAGTCCCGGCCATGAAGTTTTCAAAGCTATGTGGTTTTCTATGGTTCTTCCAAAATTCTGCCTGCCTATCATAAAACTTGCAAATGGATTTTTTTGGAGGGATGGGTGGGAAGTACTTTTTTAAACTTAGAATTCTGCAAACTAAGGATCACATTTATAAACAAACAAAAAATACACAGAAAAATTAACGTAAAGAAGAAATTGAAAACTAGACTGACAGATCACAGGTTGAAATAATTTAGTGTGAAATTATTTCTCCTTGGAAATTGAACACTCTCGTTTTGGAATGGGTAAGTCAGAATTTTTGTCTTAAAAGAATTTTGTGTATGTTTTAATATTCAAACAGATTGGCACGTCTATTTTAAAAAGACAAACCTAAGTAACCTAACCATGTAAAATAAGATTAAAAGCTACATTAAAAGCTAAAAGTATCTGCCGAAGTGAATTAGCCAAAAACAAGAAATGATATAATACAGCTGTGTTCTCCATTTCTTGCAATGTGGCATGTTAGGTATCTGTCAGGAGAGCATATAAAAATGCTGGGGAAATAAAACATTTTTCTAAAAGCCTCCAAAATTTTATGAACATATTTGAATTGAAGATGCAAACACAGATTGATAAAATGAGTAATAAATTTGGTTTTGCTTGAGAATGTTTGGTTACTTTGGTGATGTTGTGCTTACATGGCCCTCCTGTCATACAACAGATAGAAAGATTAGCTAACAATCCACTTATGAAAGGGTGTGTAACACTGCTAGCGATATGGAAGAGGGAATGAGGGATAAACCTCAGTCCTGTATCCCCATATCAGAGCAACAACATTCCCCATGACTTGGAGCAGGGAAGGCAAGTGAGGGAAAAGACCTTTGAAAGGTGTAACCATGATGCAAATATAGTATGGATTTCTCAATCAAATCATGTGTTGAAAACACTCATGTTTTAGTTCTAGTTTAAATTTTCCTTGGACTGGTGGTGCCTCGGGGTCTGTTAGAAGCAAAAGAAATCCTCTCTGGAGGAACATAACTTGCTCCTGGGCTCATATATCGCTCCAAGCCTTTTCACAGAAAACAACAAAAAGTAATCAAACACATAAGGAACCAAGTCACTGCTTCTTTTGCAGTAGAACCAACCAGATTGGGGGAGTAAAAGATCTACAGATCCATAAATACAAAAAGTACCAGAAAGAAAGGGTAAAAGAACTATGATTAATATGAAGAAAGGAGTAAAAAGTCAAGCTTAAATATCTTCAAGAACAAGAAAAATGAAATATCAATAGTCAATTTGTTAAAAAAGAAAACTCCAATTGAAAAAAATGGTAAGTTTTCATTTGCTACGAATTAGAAAATAACTGAATGACTATAAAACATATTAGTTACTGCTGAAGATAGAATTAAATTACCATAAAATAGTTCGAAACTTAACTAGCATGAGAAACATACATTTTCAGAAAATATGAAGGAAATATTGATATAAAGGGGAAAGAGAAGGCTTAATATACTTTTAATTGATGTTACAGATGGAAGAGAAAGGAGAAAGAGAAATTCTATGAAAAATAGCTAATAAATGATAAAATTACTAATCATAGGGTGAAAAGTAAACTTAAGGTTTAAAAGCCACACATAAACATATTTTAAAATTGAAGAACAAAATAAAAAAGAGAAAATATTAACAGCAGTCAAGGTAAAACAATTTTTAAGGTAACTTGAAATAAGCAGCACAGGAACATGTCAAATGCAATATAGGATGATACATCTTTAATGTACTGAGAAAAATACATCCCTTGGTATTTTATCACAAGTTTATGTTACCTGATATTTATGCCTGATGGTGGGTATACAAATTGATATAACTTTGAGAAAAGAGTGCATATATCTTTCAATAGCATAAAACAAATTATATGCAAATTTGGAGATTCATTAAAGAATATCCAAATACATAGAAAGGGTACCATGTTATTAGATTGGAATAACCAATAATGTAAAGATTTTGATTATCTACAAATTCATTCTTAGATTCCATTAACACCAGCTAAAATGCCCAATACTTTATTGTTATGTGTGTGAACCTTGACCAGCTGGTCCTTAGGATACCCAACAAAACCATAATTTGCTGATTATGAACTTTCTTTTTCTTTCTTTCTTTTTTTTTTTTAAAGATTTTATTTATTTATTTGACAGAGAGAGAGAGACAGCCAGCGAGAGAGGGAATACAAGCAGGGGGAGTGGGAGAGGAAGAAGCAGGCTCCCAGCGGAGGAGCCTGATGTGGGGCTCGATCCCATAATGCCCAGATCACGCCCTGAGCCGAAGGTAGACGCTTAATGACTGAGCCACCCAGGCGCCCCGATTATGAACTTTCTAAATAAAGATAAATATATACAACACATACACACACTACAGGATACAACATGATCACTCTGCTGTCATACTTACAATAAAATCTTTGCTAATCCTAAATCATGAAATTACATCCTATGTTTTCTTGAAGAAGTTTTATATTTATGTTCATGGTCTATTTTGATGTAATTGTGTGTGTAGCTTACAGCATGAATCAAGATTCACTTCTTTGCATATAGATGTTCAATAGTTTCAGCACCATACTGAAATGTTTAATCTTACCCCACTGAATTCACTTCCCCCCAACTGAAAATCAATTAACTCTATCTGTGCAAATGTTATTTATTGGCTCCTTCTAGTCCACTGACTTATTTATCACCATTTGTGACAGTACTCCCACTTCCTTGATTACTGTAGCTTCATAAAATATCTTGAAGGTAAGTCAGTTTCTTTTCCTCTTTCTTAATGCGGGTTTTCTCAAAAATTTTAGATTCACCTTGTCAATTTCTGCAAAAATTCTGTAAAACTTTTTCTAGTTACTTCTTTGGCTCTAAAAAATATTGGGAGAACTGTCATTTTAAGAGTATAGAGTTAGGGCACCTGGATGTCATTTAAGTATCCGCCTTTGGCTCAGGTCATGATCCCAGGGTCCTGGGATCAAGCCCCACATCAGGCTCCCTGCTCAGCGGGGAGCCTGCTTCTCCCTCTGCCTCCAGCTCCCCCTGCTTGCGCTCTCTCTCTTGCTCTTTCTCTCTCTGTCAAATAAATAAATAAAAATCTTAAAAAAACAAAAAAAGAGCATGGAGTTTTTCAATCCATGAAGAGGAAATATCATTTCATTTATTTGGTCCTTTAAAATTAAATTAAATTAATTAATTAAATTTTGTCCTTTAAACTTTTATTTTATTTTTTAAAGATTTTATTTATTTATTTGACAGAGAGAGAGACAATCAGCAAGAGAGGGAACACAAGCAGGGGGAGTGGGAGAGGAAGAAGCAGGCTCCCAGCAGGGAGCCTGATGTGGGGCTCGATCCCAGGACCCTGGAATTACACCCTGAGCCGAAGGCAGATGCTTAACGACTGAGCCACCCAGGTGTCCCTGTCCTTTAAACTTTTAAACATGATATTTTATAGGTTTTATCATGCAGGTGTTACATATATTTTGTCATACTTATCCTCAAATATTTCACTTTGATCCTATTTAAAATGGTATTTTAAAATTTCAATTTTCATCAGTTTATTCCTTAGTATGTAGAAATATATTTGATCTTTACATATTGATCCAAAGACAGATAAATTGGACTCTCATCTAAAATTGAAACTTTTGTACTTCAAAGGCAGTATCAAGAAACTAAAAAGACAACCTACAGAATGGGATAAAATATTTGCAAATCATGTATCTGACAAGGAAACTATATTGATAATACAGAAAGAACTTGTACAACTGAATCATAAAAAGACAAGCCAACTAAAAAAAGCAAATGTGTGAATAGACTTTTCTCCAAAGAAGACATATAAATGGCCAAAAAGATCATGAAACGATATTTAACATCATTAGTCATCAGGGTAACACAATTCAAAACCACAGTAAGGTACCACTACACGCCCACTGGGATGGCCATCATAAAAACCAGTGTTGGTGAGGATGTGGAGAAATCGGAGCCTTCATACACATGGTGGGAATGTAAAATGGAGCAGCAACTTGGAATACAGTCTGGCAATTCCTCAAAATGTTAAACATAAAGTTACCTTTTGACCCAGTAAATCACTCCTACGAATATACTCAAAAGAAATAACATATTCCATACATAAACTCATACACAAATGATTGTAGATACATAATTCATAAGAGCCAAAAGTAGAAAACAATCTAAATATCCACCAACTGATGAATGGATGAACAAAGTGTAGTTCACGTATCTAACAATGGCATAGTATTTACCCGTAAAAATAAATGAAGTACTGATACATGCTAAAACATGGATGAAACCTTGACAACATTATGCTAAGTGAAAGAAAACACACACAAAAGATCAGATATTATATAATCCCATTTATATGAAATGTGCAGAATAGATGATAGAGACAAAAAATAGACTAGTAATTGCTTAGGGCTGGGGTGAGGAATGCAGTTAGGGGTTAATAGTTATCAAGTCCAGGGGTTCTTTCCAAGATGATAAAAACATCTTAAATCAATTGTGGTGATAGTTGCATAAATCTGTAAGTATATTGAAGGGTTATATTGTACACTTTAATGGGTGAACTGTACCTACATGTGAGTTACATTTCAATAAAGATAAAAAAAATCACATCTTAAGAGAAGCTAGAAAATACTCTCTTTAACTTTCCACTATTTTATTTACTTACAGACCTATTTGTTTCAGGAATTGCCTTTAAAAGTTCTGAAGAATAATTTTCTTACAAATTCTTAGAACAAGGCATAATAACTTATTTTTTCAAAATTCCCTTGATTCAGAGAAATTTTATGTTAATATCTGATATTATGCTTAAACCATATATTTCAATGTTCCTGTTATAACAAGAGGTTCTTAATTAAACTCTGTATTTTCTAGTGCCAATAAAAACACACATGTAATTTTTTAACAATACAAAGCCTGAAGACAACTATTGTTTTAGTTTAAGTGAAATCTAACCAGACGGTTAAGAATTGTTTGATTACAATAAATCAAAGATCTTTAAATTGTAGGTATGTTCAGTAATGTAAACTAACTCTTGTAGAATATTAAAATGTGCTATAAATCAATGTTTATGTTTCCAAGTTTTGAATTTAGTCGGAAGTGGATTTGTAATGTGGCACTGTCAAGTATCAACAATGCGATTTTATCAGTTAGGTGCTCCACCTTCCAGTTTCCTCGGGTCAGATGGACTAACGATATCTCCTCCTTACAAGGACACATTTAAGATAACTCATATTATATACTGGATCCTCCGTTTTATTTTCTATTATTAGTAGTAGCAGTGTACATTAAATAGTAATTGTAGCAGTATAAATTAAAAACATAAAGTATGATTGCCCTGAATTCTATATATTTTGATAAAAATCTAGCCTTCTTGAGTGATTAATGCCACTTCTTGGAAATCAAACAATTAAAATACATTCATTAATATTATGGTCCCCTACTGGGCTCCCTTTTCAAAGGCTTAATATGGACAGGTCTGGAATTAATCTGGGTAATTGTTACTTTGAATCATAACATACAAAACAGCTATTTTATAAATAAGATTTAAGAAACCTATTTTACATTTCCATTTGGTGTCTTTAATTATAAATGTTTTTCACAATGTACCTTAGTGTCACCAAACACTTGACATATTTGGTCCCTTAAAACCCTTTTGTTCTAGGGTGAGTCAGCTTCAAGAGAGAATCAGCATTTAATATATCGTGGGTCTTCCCTCTCAAAATACTTTCGGGAAAACACCTCTCCATGTAAATATGAAAAAGAAACAATTATTCACATAATTCATTATTTTTCTTCCTGGAGACTGAAAGCTCAGGTTATTTATTTATTTATACAATAATTTATTTGTTGTTAAAATACCTCATCCTCATTAGTATTTTCACCTTGAAGGAGAAAATGACTGCTCGAACCAGGTAATTTTGCTTTAATGTTGAAAAGAGTTTTGTCAAAGAAGAAGCTCCAGCTATTTTCTAAAATTCAAGGTGGGGTCAGATGTGAGTTTCACCTTTGCAATATTTTCCCGTAGCCCCAGTGAAACAAATGGTACTTGGCTGGACAGACAATGCAAGTAACATGTCAATTCTTTGATTTAAAAAATGATGTTCGCCAGTATCTTATGCTGTGAAATAGTAGAAACCATAGTCTAGTTTATTTATTTTTTTACTTTTTAAAGATTTTATTTATTCATTTGAGAGAGTGATAGAGTGAAAGCTGTGGGAGAGGGACAAGAAGACTCCCTGCTGAGCAGGGAGCCCCAGAGGACTAGGATGACAACACAGGGCTTGATCCCAGGACCCAAGCAGACGCTTAAGCGACTGAGCCATAGTCTAGTTTATAATTGAGCTGAAATCTAAGTGTGCAGGCGGGTGTTACAATGTCATACTCACTATCAGATTTCAATGGAGGTGATCAGAAAGAAAGACAAGCCAAAATTCCAGTGAAAGTTTTGCATATTTATAAAGTGGAACACCAGATAGATAGATGATAGATAGACACTATTTAAACTGTCATACACTTTCACCTTCAAGTTCATCACAGGTAGAGGAATTCAGCTGAAGAAGGAAACCAACTGTCTGGGTAGAAATTTGTCCAAAAAAGAATATCCAAGAGTGACAGGAATGATACCACCACTTGTAACATTACTACTATATTAGATAAATAACAACAAATATAATCACTCAAGAAAAATATTTGATTAAACTATGTAGTCTTTCTTATGTAGATATCCTTAGTCCCTGAGAAACAGTAAGAGTAAATTATATTTTTAAATAACAAACACAAATCTACTCAATATTAGCTAATAGATTGGGAAGTGAGCAAAAGTATACATTTATATATATCAGATATATATATTTACCTATACCTATATATTGCTGCTTACAAGAAATTATAAGATAAATGCTTTTGAGTAGTTAAGTGGAAGACATGCTGATTTTATTTAAAAAAAAAGAAGAGCATGGACATATTTATTAGGTGACTTAAATTGTATTATTAATACGTGTAAAAGATGAATTAATAGTAAAAATTGGGGTCCAAGATTTGCCAGGCTTTGAAATAGAAACATATTGGTACAAGTGTAAATGGAAAGATACAGGTCAGAGAAGGATCAAGAATTGAAGATGACAAACATAAATATAGACAGCCCTATAGACTTGAATTTTTGATACCCAAGAGTATTTAATTGTAGTAATTGAGGGCACAAATACTAAAAACATGCTGCATTGGTTTGGAATTCATTTGCGCCCCTATTAGTATAGTAACCTTGGGTGGGTGACTTTTCTGTGACTCAGCTTCCTCAAATTTAAAGTGGCCATGGTAATTTCATGATTATGTTTGAGAATTTAGTAAGTTAGTAGGTAAAGCTCTTAGAATGACAACTAGGACCTTAAAAAAGGGTATGTGTGTGTTGTGGGTGGTTGTTCTTTCTGAGACAACTTATGGTAATGAGTTGAAGTACAGAAAACTGTGGTCAAAGAACAGGAGGACTGGGGAAAAGATCTCAGAAATAAAGTAGTTACTTGCTGCAGACAAGACCCTGGAGGGATTCTACTTCCAAGTAATGCAGAAAATTATCTTGCTTTTAAGGTAATTAAAGAATTAAAGGTTGGTACTTTTGGATATAACATATTTGATTATATCAATTTTTTTATGTTAATGGCATGATTTGGAGTAAGAAAATAACACTTTTAGTTGGCTATTAAAGATTTTGATGGAAGCAGTTTCTGGATTATAACAGGTATGTAAAGAGGGTAATAAAGAGAAATTACATGTGACCCAAAAGATAAATGGTTTAATATGAAGGAGGAAGAATAATGATTTAGAGGTGCAGGGGGAGAAGACTGTCACAGACGCACACCATCAGGAAAAAAGAACTCTAAACACTAAGAAAACTGCAGAGAAAGCAGCAACTCAAGAGTAGAAAAGAATTTCAGTGAGTGCGTGAATGAAAATGTGGATGCCACTAAGTTTGTTAATATTGTAGCAGAATTTCATATGTCATATGGAAAGATTGGGGAGGATGGAGAATCACATCAGAGAGGAACTCAAGGTAGTAAGAACACAGCAGGTGTATTTTGAGCAGCGGTCATAACTGGATAGGACTGGATTGTCTTATGTGGTGGTTGGTGTAACTTTAGTTAACCATAATGATGCAAGTCTCACAAGTCCTCAGCTGGAAGAGAGTTTAAGCATTCAGATATTGCCTCAATAGATCACACTACCTAGTGAATGTTTTTATTTGCAGATTCCAGGAGATATCCTGGGTGTCCTGAATTTGAGGGATCACACAAGATTTGAGGACTGGATTATAACAGATTCATAGAAAATGCTGGTGAGATGAACTGAATGACGAAAATTGTGACTAAAGGCAGTAATATTCCCAAAGGGAAGAAATTTTATCATGAGTTAAATGGTTTCTGTATTCTTGAGCATTTGCTTATATTCCCTCAATCATATTTTTCTATCAAATAAACAGGTAACTATTTTTGTTTGTATGCATTTTTGTCAACATTCCCTTCCTTGGGTAGGTTTGAAGGAGAAAACAACACTTTTACTTTAACCTGCTATCATAAATGAATTGTTAGAATCATTTTTCTCATAGAAATATGCTCATTAGTTCTGGGTACATGGGCTACAATAAAATGCTTTACAAGTATCAGAACACACCAGAAATTTGTATTATTGAATCAAAATCAAGCATTCTTGAATTATTAACAAATTCTTATATACTAATATAGGAAAAGTATATCACTAAACCAATACATGTAAGGTGAACAGTCAGAATATAAAAATGAAATTGCAAATTCCTTTTTTTTCCCCAATAACTATATTGTTCTACATCATTTTGTTGCTGTTAATTAAGTTTTAGGAGCGAAGGCCACTTTTGCAAAAGCTTCCACATAGAAATTATTTCAAGTAAGTGTTTTTCTCCTATGACATATGTTAGTCTATTGCAGGAAATAATAGTGACATTCAACTACTAAGTTTGTCTCCAACGGAAACATTAAAATCATTATATTTTTCTTATAAAGTCAACTTTGATTTAGTCACTTTAATGACAAATCTAAACCATGACTGCTGGGTTCTGGGAACAAATTTTAATCAGATTTTAAAAAAGAGCTATCTTGTTATATGTAGAAAATGAATTAAATAAACTTAGGTACCTACTTCCATTTTAGGAAGTAGATCTCCATTAAAAACACAATAGAAATTATAATTGAGAGCACTGTTCTTTGTGATAGATACTTTTAATGTCCAAATTCCTATTAATGATAGCACTTAACTATGATACTCTGAAGACAATACAAGAGGTAAATTGTTTGCTTGAGAGACCAATGCCTATCACTGCCAAGAGTTGCTAATAATACGTTACATGACCTTAGATAAAAACATACAGTATTTCTTTTGAAGAGTGGAAGGATTACACGTTCCATGTTAAAAAGCTGCATGCTATTTTAAAAAAACACAACAGCACTCCTGCTGTTTTTTAGCGTTCATATTACTGGAACTAGTATTGTAAATTAGCTTCAGAGTCTCTAGGTAAATCACAGAGAACCTCCTCTCTCTGTTTTTGTGAATTTTTCCCAGTGAAGTATATAAAAGTCACAGGAAAAAATGACATAAATCATAATTTCTGAACAAAACAGGAAAAACTAAACACCATGGCTATTCCCAAAAGATTAGATAACTCTAATTTAAATAAATTTCAGGCAAGACTGGCGCTTCTAATAAGCAACTACGTTATGTGATTCAATCCCAAACATGTGAGCTCAACTATGAATTGTTCAATTACAAAGGTGTGGTATAGAGGCACTACTAAAGGGAAACATAAGACAATGAAATAACATCTCAGTTGATATACTAGGTAGAGAATTAAGATTCAAAGAAGAGTTCTTAGGGCACCTAGGAGGCTTGGTTGGTTAAGTGCCTGAAACTTGGTTTCAGCTCAGTCATGATCTCAGGGTGATGGGATTGAGCCCTGCATCAGGCTTCATGTTCAGCGAGGAGTCTGCTTGAGATTCTCTCCCTCTCCACCTACCCCTGCCCCCGCTTGTGTGCACCTGCTCTCTCTCTCTCTCTGGTAAATAAATAAATCTTAAAAAAAAAAAGAGAGATTCAAAGAAGAGTTCTCAAAGGAATGAAAATTTAGAAAAGGTATGACGTGATGTTCATTTCCTAATTTTTTTTAAACAGTGATTTATAAGAGAATGCATTTGTTGCATAAGATTATTACATTAGATTAAGTCTCAGAAATTGAATGATAACAGATACACCTCTGAAGTATGGTGACTAGACAAAAAGAGAAAGATAAACAATAATGCATAAAGTCTTATCGCTTATTGCAAATAGAGGAATCATCTAAAATTACTGAAAATTTGTTATTCTAGCTGTTGGTTTGCATTGTTTGTGTGTGTGTTTTTCTAAGCAGAAGACTGCATATGCATTAATCTATTTCTTAATATAATTTATTTATATTTATATTATAATTTAAATACAAAAGAAATGAATAAAAATTACAAATATGTAGAATATATTTCTTGAAGTAAAGTATATGATTACATATGACTGGCACAAATATCAAAATAGTTCTAAATGTTGTAAAGTTTATTTTACAAGAATACAGAACAGTGGCAGAAATCGGTCCAAATACAGTAGGCATACTTGCCCCTGCAAGAAAGTAACACAAAATAATTGAAGGATAATCAAAAATATATTATCCTACCAGTTTCTGAAAAGAACAGAAATATGTGAAAGATAAATTCCTCAGGAAAATAGAAAAGAACACCAAGTGGACTCAGTTCTACAACTGAAGACTTAAAGGTGTAAGTCCTGAAGGACACAACTGACTTCTAGTCAATTAAATTCAGTATGTGCAACCCTTTCATGGAGCTTTTATGTGTCTTAGGACTATTTAAGCCATTGTTTACCCATGTCTTTAATAAGGGACATTTGTTTTATTCTATTCACAAGTCACTAAGTGACTGTCAACAGGACTTTACCTGAGATGGGCTGCAGATCTATTTTATTGGTTCTTAGATCTGCTCTGAATTGAGTTTAGAGTGTCTATTAACTTATTTAACAAGAATGTCTAAATGCAAAATTCATGTACTTTATGTTATATACAAATACAACTGTATAGGCCACATATAAACTCAGTGAAAAATATATGTTTGCACAATAATAAATCAAGGTCATTTTATTATTACTACCATGTCTAAAGTTACATTTGCAACCATTTGTATTAGGTTAAAAAGGAGAATAGTGTTAACAACTATGTAGGAAGAAACCAAAATGCGCAAACACATAATTTTAATAATAATTATGATGTGGTAAAATGAAATTTTAGTATCATTGAAATAATAAGTTATATTTACAAACATCGGTGTTTAATAATGAAATATATTTAAAAGCTAGACTGTTGATATTACCCCCAAAAAAAGAAATAAGGTATTAAAAACTCCGTATTCAATGTTAATTATAGTCACACATATAGATAGCCATAAAATGTGACATATTGAGGAAACTATAAAGCTCAATTTTTAGGCAGTTTTAAACCCTATGACCTTAATAAATTAATACGTTTGTTGACAATTTTAGGGACACCTGGGAGGCTCAGTCGGTTAAGCATCTGCCCTTGACTCAGGTCATGATTTCAGGGTCCTGGCTGGGATCGAACCCACATCAGGCTCTCCACTCGGTAGGGAGTCTGCTTCTCCCTCTCCCTCTGTTCTCTCTCTCTCTTTCTCTCAAATAAACAAATAAAATCTTTTAAAAAATGTTTGTTGACATTTTAAAGACTGCATAAGTAGTTTTCTCTCAGGTGACAGTAACAGCAGGGCTAAGCACATAACATATTTGCATTAAATATTCCTGTGAAAATTCCATTATTTAAAACTTAAATACTCTATCTCCTTTTGGCAGAGTATGTAACAGAGTACTTGTCAATCTTATGCAATAAATGAGTATACCATGGACCCCAGGAGAGGAAAATAATCTCTGCTAGTGTTTATTTATTTATTTATAGAGCTTCTGTAACTTTTCAGCTACTTGTTTGATATCACTCCAGGATATCTCAACAAAATATCAATTTTGGAATGCTCCTTATAAAATCATAATCTCTTCCTAAGGCATTTAAAACCCTATACTTTTCCAGAGTTTCCTATCTCAGGCAAGTATACTATCATATTACCCGTAAACAATCCATTACAAAGTAATATCAAAGTCATTTAATAAATATTACTTTAATGCACCCTTTAATCCTTTCTTTGCATATATACCAACAATTTTCTTTTCTGAATCTTTTGCCTGAAGTAATGCAATAGCTTGCTGATTGGATTCCTACACCTTTCTGGTCCTCTCCACCTTATACTCAGTAATTAAGACAGAGAATCATTTTATCATATTCGTGATCTCCAAACTAGAAATGCTTAAGCAACACATGAAATTCTATATTTTTCTATGGTATTTGAAATATACCACAACTTTATAAAAATAATAAAATAAAATGATTAGGGGAAAGTAGAAATGACTCCAAGATCAAATATGAAATATTAGAGTAATCCAAGATAGAACAGAAATATTTGGAACTCAAGTTTTGAACTAAATGGCTTCTGCTACTTTGTAAGTTTCAGTGATAACACAGTCTATAAATGCTTGGGACAGATAATCTAGTCCTCTAGATAAGTTTAGGAGGTTAATTTTAAATGGAAATTATCTACAATCATAGGTCAAGAGTAAATATTTCCTATGAGACATTTTAAATATTTCTTGAATTGCAGTCATGTGATATGCTTTCATCTATTAATATAAATTCTGATTATAAATTGTCAATGTACGTCATCCTTCTGCTTTAATAATTTTCAGCCTAAAAACAATGAAACAAAGCAACGCCATGGCTCATTATTTAAAAAATGATGCATAATCAATGTGTAAAATACCATTATTGTAAATCTCTCTTCCTGATTTTGGCAGATTTAGGAGATTGGAAAATGTGGTATGTTGAAAAATAGTAATAATAAAGATATCCATGCCCTGATCCCTGGAATCTGGAATGTTATGTTATATAGCATAGTAGAACACTGGAGATGTGATTAAGATGAAGATCTTGAGATGGGGAGAGTGTCTTGGATTATCTGGGTGGTCCTTAAATGCAATTACACGTATCCTTGTAAGAGGGAGCCAGAGGTGGATGATTTCACACATACAGAAGGTAGTTTGTCACTGAGGAAGAGATAGGTGATGAAGAATGATATGGCTACAGGTAAAGGATTGGTGGAAGCCCCCAAAAGCTGGAAGAAGAGAAAAGACTTCCCCAGAGCCCTGTTGACATCTGAAATCAGCCCAGTGAAACTGAATTTGGACTTCTGACCTCTGGGACTGAGAGAGAATAAATCCTATTGTTTTAGGCCAACAAGTTAATAGTAATTTATTACAGTACCCACAGGAAAGAAATACAGGGGATGGCAAAGTAAATTGTTGATAACATATTAGCTGATTTTCTTAAACTTTGACTTTTCAGGAGTATCAAAATGACTTAAATCACATTTCTTATTTATTATTTACTTCCTTCTAATACACACCTTTTTTATTATCTACTTTTATTATCTAATACACACCTTATTTATTATCTACTTCCTTCTAATACACACCTTTTCATGATATAATATTAATATTATACATTTGAATGCAAAACAAATATCAAACATTTGGTGTGTGAGTGTATCATGTTTCAATTATTCCCCCAAAACTGAAAGCTAATAATTGTAGTAAGAATATTCTAATGGTAATATTAAAATAAAATATAAATATTCTCCCTCTTCCTCTCTCTCTGTGATCTCTCTTGCTTTCTCCCAAATAAATAAAATCTTTAAAAAAAATGAAATAATAATAAAATATAAATAATTCCTGCATTAATCATAGAGATGTCTTTATTTTGTTTTAAAAATCTTTCCATGTTCTCTTTCTAGCAATACAAGCTAGGCTTTTTCAGGTCTACTTTCCTGCTAGTATTAACTATAAAACCAGGAAAAATTATTTTCATCCATTCGAAAGCATCACAGAGTTAATAATGTAATCAGAATTTATAAGATAAAAAATCTAAGAAATAAGAGAAACCAAAAGAGGTGATCGAGGCATTTGGTGCTGTTTTTCTCCTTGGGTCATTTGATGATTTCCAGGGTTTAAAAGAAGAGAAGCTGAGCAGATCTTTTCTTTTTTTCCAGAATGAAAGAACTGACAATAGAAATGTATTTCAAGTGTGCAAACCTTGAGAAGGCCCTAGTGAATACTCCATGCATTCAGGATTACACCTTTCGAAGAATGTTAGACTATATTGTGACTGAAGCTCAGTGCTGGACCATTCTTTTTTTTTTTTTTTAAAGATTTTATTTATTTATTTGAGAGAGAGAATGAATGAGAGAGAAAACACAGGCAGGGAGTGTGGCAGAGGCAGAGGAAGAAACAGGCTCCCCACTGAGCAGGAAGTCTGATGCGGGGCTTGATCCCAGAACCCCAGGATCATGACCTAAGCTGAAGGGAGACTCCCAACTGACTGAGCCACCCGGGCGCGCCAGGGCTGGATCATTCTAATCTTGGAATTGATTAAGATGATCCAGTTTAGTACTGTGCCTACTCCACTGCCTGCCAGAAAGAAATTTAAACTGTCTAAGCCAGAAAATAATATTCAAAATCACACACACTGTCTACACATTGTTTTTATATGTAATATTTAACATTGTCTGAATAAACTAGAAATAGAAGGAAACTGCCTCAAATTAGTAATAGGCATTTAAAAATACCTTACAGATGACATCATATTTAATAATGAAAGACAAGATGCTCTCCTGAAATTGGGAAACTTTCATGGATGTCTGAATTGACCACATTTATTAAACATTGTGCAGAGTCCCTAACTAGTACGATAAGGCAAGAAACAACACATACAATCTATTCAGATTGATAAGGAAGATAAAAATCTATTAGATAAGAATCCAATCTATTCTAAGACATTACCTAATTGTCTACACAGAAAATCCTAAAGAATTTATAAAAATGTTTCTAGCAGACACATGAAAAAATGCTCAACATCACTCAACATCAGGGAAATACAAATCAAAACTACAATGAGATACCACCTCACATCAGTCAGAATGGCTAAAATTAACAACTCAGGAAACAATAGATGTTGTCCAACAACTGGAGACTAGAGGAACAATTTGTAGTAAATCAAAAAATAGTAGTATTTTTCAACAATAAGAGA
This sequence comes from Ursus arctos, assembly GCF_023065955.2. NCBI lineage: Eukaryota > Metazoa > Chordata > Mammalia > Carnivora > Ursidae > Ursus > Ursus arctos. The sequence goes on from NW_026622764.1 coordinate 20,138,162, forward strand.
ATGAATTGTTAATTACTGCAGGAACATGAATAAATATTATTGTAAGCACTGCATTAAGTGGAAAGGCTAGAGGGAAAAAAAGCTACACAAAGTATACTTTCAAATATTGACATTATGTAAAAAGAAAAATTACAGGGAAAGAGATCAAGGCTGAGATGATGGGGATACTCAGAGAAAAGAGACATTGGGGAGCTTCCTGCTGGAATGGCAATACTCTATACTGTGACCGTGGTAGTAGTTACACGACTACGCTGTTGAAACTCACCAAACACTACATTTAATAGGTTTAATGTTAGTGTATGTAATTTATATCTCAATAAATATCACTTAAATATATAAAGAAGATGTTGCTAAGGAAATTAAAAGGCAAGTCAAAACTTAAAAGAAAACGTTCAGTAAGGAAGAAGTAAAATTTTCACCATTTGCAGATGACATGACACTATATACAGAAAATCCTGAAGACTGCACAAAAAACTACTAGAACTGATGAATGAATTCAATGAGGTCTCATGATACAAAACCAATGTACAGAACTCTACTGCATTTTTTACACTAATAATGAAGCAGCAGAAAGAGAAAACAATCCCATTGTACCAAAAATAATAAAATATCTAGGAATATACTCATCCAAGAAGGTGACAGACCTGTATTCTGAAAACTATAAAACATTTACAAAAGAAACTGAAGATGTTACAAAGAAGTGGAAAGATATGTCATGCTCATGGATTGGAAGAATGAGTACTGTTAAAATGCCTATATTATCCAAAAAAAAAAATCTACACATTTAATGCAATTCCTATCAAAATATCAACAGCATTTTCCACAGAACTAGAACAAATAATTCTAAAATTTGTATGGAACCAGAGAAGACCCCAAATAGCCAAAGCATTCTTGATAAAGAAGAGTAAAGCTGGAGAAATCACAATTTGGGACTCCGAGTTATATTACAATGCTGTAGTGATTAAAACAGGATGGTACTGGCACAAAAATAGGCATATAGATCAATAAAACAGAACAGAAAACCCAGAAATAAATCCACCACTATACGGTCAATTAATCTTGGACAAAGCAGAAAAGAATATCCAAAGGGAAAAAAATCTCTTCAACAAATGGTGTTAGGAAAACTGGATTGCTATATGCAAAAGAAAAAAAGAAAACCTGAACCATTTTCTTTTTTTTTTAAGATTTTATTTATTTATTTGACAGAGAGAGAGACAGCCAGCGAGAGAGGGAACACAAGAAGGGGGAGTGGGAGAGGAAGAAGCAGGCTCCCAGCAGAGGAGCCCGATGTGGGGCTCGATCCCAGAACTCTGGGATCACGCCCTGAGCCGAAGGCAGACGCTTAACGACTGAGCCACCCAGGCACCCCTGAACCATTTTCTTACACCATACACAAACATAAATTCAAAATGGACTAAAGACCTAAATGTGAGACCCGAAACCATAGTAATCCTAGAAGAGAACATAGGCAGTAACTTCTTTGACATTGGTCCAATAAACTTTTTCTAGAAGTGTCTTCTGAGGCAAGGGAAACAAAAGCAAAAATAAACTGTTGGAACTACATCAAAATAAGAAGCATCTGCACAATAAAATAAACAATCAATAAAACTAAAAGGCAACGGAATGGGAGAAGATATTTGCAAATGATATATCCTATGAAGGGTTAGTATCCAAAATACATGTGAAATTATAAAACTCAACACTCAAAAAACAAATAATTCAATCTCACACCTTCCAGAATGGCTAAAATCAACAACACAAAAAACAACAGATGTTGTCTAGGATGTGGAGGAAAAGGAACATTTTTGCACTGTCGGGAATGCAAACTGGTACAGCACTGTGGAGAACAGTATGGAGGTTCCTCAAAAACTTAAAAATAGAACTACACTACAATCCAGCAACTGCACTACTGTGTATTTACCCAAGGAATACAGAAACATTAATTGAAAGGGGTTCCTTCCCCAACCCATGTTTATAGCAGCATTATTTGCAAAAGCCAACATATGGAAGCAGCCCACATGTCCATCAATTGATGAATGGATAAAGAAGCGGTATATATACAATGTAATACTGTATAAATAAAAAAAGAATGTAAAAAGAATAAAAAGCCATAAAAAAGAATGCAATTTTGCCATTTACAACGACATGGATGAAGATGAGTGTTTAATGCTTAGCAAAATAAGTCAGAGAAAGACAAATACCATATGATTTCACTCCATATATGGAATTTAAGAAACAAAACAAACAACCATAGGGGGAAAAAAAAGAGAGAGAGAGGTAAACCAAGAAACAGACTCTTAACTATAGAGAACAAACTTATAGTTACCAGAGGGGAGGTGGGTGAGGGTGAGTTAAACAGGCTATAGGGATTGAGAAGTACACTTGTGATAAGCACTTGTGATAGGAACTCATTCATCACTGGTGGGAATACAAAATGGTAGGGCCACTTTGGGAGAAAATTTGATAGCTTCTTAAAAGCTAAACATAGTCTTACAATACAATTCAGCAATCACACTTTCAGATTTTTATTCAAATAATTTGAAAATTTGTGCCCACACAAAAACTGGCATGTTAATATTTCTAACAGTTTTATTTATAATCGCCAAAAACTTGAACTAAGATGCTTTTCAATAGATGGCAGATTCATACCATGGAATAGTAATAAGTGAGAAAAAGAAATAAGCTACCAATCATGAAAAAACATAGATGAATCTTAAATGTATATTGTTAAGTGGAAGATGCCAGTCTGTAAAGAATATATGTTGTATGATTGCAATTATATGGCATTCTGGGGGAAAAAAAACTTATAGTAATGGCCAGAGATTTAGGGGGGGAAGTTATATAATAATGCACATAACCAAAACTGCACTCTGTGACCCAGAATCCCATTTCCTATCTATACTCTCCCCAAAATGTGTACATTACTCACCAAAAGACATATACCATATATACTGGTATGCTCATAATAGCATTATTGTTAGAGTCAGTATCTAGGGGAAAAAACAGGTAAAAAATAAAACAATGTCCAACAATAGGAGAATGCTAAATAAAATATGTTATGTTCATAGAATAATTCCTTTAATGTATACCATATAGTATGAAAGTAAACTAAAATTAGTTATATATACCTAATGGATGAATCCCATGAACATAATGGTGAATGACAAAAGCCAGATATAAAAGAACACATTCTAAATGCTCCATTTACAAATGTTTAGAGGGTCACAAGTAAGCTGTGAAGTCAAAGTCCTCAAACGGGCCTAGCACACTTATTTTAAAATACATGCAAGTCAAACATTCCATGTTGGCAGTAACAAAGTAGAGTAATGTCAAAGAATATTTCATGTTGTGGATTCATTAAGGAGATGTTCAGAAAATGAAATCAAAATGTCTTGCTAATTATGAAGTTGTCAGTGCAAAGGTAAAAGAGGAATCATCTGTGAAAGTCAGGTTTCTGCTTTGTGTATGCTGCAGATGACATAACGGACAGGAAGAGAAAAGCTTGGAGGATGAAGTTAAAGAGAAGCAACATTTAGGGGCGCCTGGGTGGCACAGCGGTTAAAGCGTCTGCCTTTGGCTCAGGGCGTGATCCTGGAGTTCCGGGATCGAGCCCCACATCAGGCTCCTCTGCTATGAGCCTGCTTCTTCCTCTCCCACTCCCCCTGCTTGTGTTCCCTCTCTCACTGGCTGTCTCTATCTCTGTCAAATAAATAAATAAAATCTTTAAAAAAAAAAAAAAAAAAAAAAAAAAAAAGAGAAGCAACATTTAATTTTAGAGTGTTGAGCTGGAGCTTCGAGAGAAATACCTAAGTGCATGCTGACACTTAAGTCCGCCTCATCATGGAAATATTTTCATTGCAGACTGTTTATTTTTGTCAAAGGTATCTAGTATTTTGCTTGGTTAATAAGAGACGGAGAAAGTATCATTGATTCTCTCAGACCAAATATTCTTTGATTTGCTTTAATATTTTATTTTCTCAATCTAAAAATACATTTAATTCATAATATATTACATATTTTATATAAAATTTCATTTTATGTTTACTTCATTATGTTATTTGACTAATTGAAAATGCAATCTAAAAATATTTTTAAATATTTTTATAAAGCTCTGGTTGATCTAAAAATGTATTAATTTTTACAGTGATGATGATACACCCAGTCCAAAAAATACAAATATAGTGTCTTGGTGAATATAATCAAAGTGTTACGGTATAGTTTGCATAAACTGAAGTCATTTTTGGCTAGAATACATGTCAAAATATGTAGTAAGCTTAAAGTGTTCTAGGGTTGACCGATATTGCCCCTTACTTTGGTAGAATAGGTAAATATTTTCTGTTCAGCTCCATACACAGTGGCTATTATAAAACCATTTAAATAGTCATTAGAAGTAATATTTTGTTGGAGAACAAAATGCCATACACAGCATTTAACTCATGCTTTTTATGGGTTTAGCTCTATGCTAGTCATTGTGTTTAGAACACTACATAGTATTCCCTGCTCTCAAAAAATTTACAGAAGATTAGAGGTACAAACAGGCAAATTACAATAGCATTGTCATGTAGTACACGCTATAATAGGTATATTTCTGGGAATAGGGGTAAACAGGTGGAAAAGCCAGCATAATGTGTGTATTGGTATCTCAGTGACTCTTAAGGATGAGAGGAATTTGCACTAAAAATAAAAGAATGAAAGAGAGTTATTGGCACAGAGAGTAGCACATGTAGTCACCAGAAGGGAAGATAAAGAATGGCACATTTGGAGAGTAGTAAGAAAGTCACTATAAATTTAACACAAAGTAATAGTGGCCTATAAAAGACTAGAAGGATAAACATGGGTAAGTTTATAAAGGAATGTTTATGTATATGGCGCACTAAAATGTCTGGACTTTCTCCTGAGGGTAATGGAAGCTCTTAAATACTATTAGGCAGACAAGTGGAATGGAGATATTTGCATTTTAGAAGCATTTTTATGTCTTCACTAGGAAGTATATATATATATATATTATGGGACAAAAGAAAAGCAGCAGTAAGAACAATCTGGAGTGGTTGTAGAAATCCAAGTCAAAAGTGGTAATGGTGATGTACACGAATAAGGGGCACGTGGTATGTAGAAAAGTGAATGCACTTAACAAATAATTAGCAGAATCAGTTATCAATTTGATAATTGATGGGCTGTCTATGTGATGACAGAGGGAATTGTGAAGGGTGAGGCTTAGGTTTCCAGCTTGTGTAACTGTAGTTGGAGATGGAAAGCCCAAGAAAGTAAAAAAAAAAAAAAAAAAAGAGCTGGTGTGTAGAAGATAAGATCAGTCTGGGACTTACTAAGTTGAAGTCTCTTGGGAACTTCTCATGCCTATTTCTTGAATGGGAAGTTTAATTTATGGCTTTACAAAAAGACAAATATTGACTCTGGATAAATACGTGAGAAAAATCAATGTACACAACGTAACTGAAGAGATGCTTAGGACCATCACCCAGAAATAATGCTCAGAGTAAGAAGGGGCTTAAAGGCTAAAAACAGGAAAATCAGCAGAAAAGTGTCCAGAAAAGAAAGGAAATTGTGATATCTTAACAATATCAACACAGACAATAAAAATAAGTCAAAGGATGAAAAAAATCTATTGGGTTAGAATTTTTAAGTTCTTTTGTAATTATGTCAACATCAGTTTCAGCAAAATCATTCCAACAGAACTGAGCCTGCAGGGGCACCTGTGTGGCTCTGTTGGTTAAGTGTCTGCCTTCAGCTCAGGTCATGATCCAGGAGTCCTGGGATCAAGCTCTGTGCCAGGCTCCCTGTTCAGCAGGAATCTGCTTCTCCCTCTCCCTCTGCCCCTCCACCTGCTTGTGCTCTCTTTCTTTATCTCTCTCTCCCTCTCTCAAATAAAATCTTAAAAAAAAAAAAAGGAAAAAGATATCAGCCTGCAATATAATGAGAAATAACTAAGAAGCAAGGCATTTGAAGGTAAATTACAATTGCATTGATAGGACGCTTACTAAAAAGGGAAGGAAATAGATCACAGTAAGTACAGATGTCAGAGGCCAAGGTTTTTTTCTAAGGTATAAGATAACAACTTGTGTTCAGCCATTGCACTACTGGGTGTTTACCCCAAAGATACAGACGTAGTGAAGAGAAGGGCCATATGCACCCCAATGTTCATAGCAGCAATGTCCACAATAGCTAAATTGTGGAAGGAGCTGAGATGCCCTTCAACAGATGACTGGATTAAGAAGTTGTGGTCCATATATACAATGGAATATTACTCAGTTATCAGAAAGAACGAATTCTCAACATTTGCTACAACATGGACGGCACTGGAGGAGATAATGCTAAGTGAAATAAGTCAAGCAGAGAAAGACAACTATCATATGATTTCTCTCATCTATGGAACATAAGAACTAGGAAGATCGGTAGGGGAAGAAAGGGATAAAGAAAGGGGGGGTAATCAGAAGGGGGAATGAAACATGAGAGACTATGGACTATGAGAAACAAACTGGGGGCCTCGGGGGGGGGGGATGGGGTAGACCGGTGATGGGTAGTAAGGAGGGCACGTATTGCATGGTGCACTGGGTGTTATACGCAACTAATGAATCATTGAACTTCACATCGGAAACCAGGGATGTACTGTATGGTGACGAACATAATATAATAAAAAATCATTAAATAAAAAAAAAAGATAACAGTTTGTGTTAATTCACATGCAAAAATAAATTAGAACATTCACTGGTGATTGGGACTTCCAGAAAGTTAGGATATCTTTTCCTAAAAAAGCAACAGTAAACTGGAAAAAACTTTCAAAACCACCATTCCTGGAACCAAGTAATTGAAAGAAAGCATTCAACATACAACAAATTGAGTGGCATTTATTTAAGGAATACTGGGAGCTTCCAATTTCCTGTTCCACATGTAAGGATCTTCGAAGCTACCACTCTGTCCTAACGACAAGTAAAAGGTTGAACAGACTAAAAAATCAACAATTCTTGGGCTTTTGAGGGAGAGAAGGAGAGAAGGCAAACCACTGTTCCCACGATGGAGAGACAGAAAGGCAAATACAGGGAGTCATGGCCCGCAGAGTATTTCATGAATGGATTCTAAGAATGTTAGTCCTATGCAATAATGCACTATAACATTAAAATAGGTTGAATTTATAGATTTGGGGTATACTTAATGATTTTGGATTTAAAAGGCTAGCCTACATAGTTCGAGGTGACTCAAGAATTTGAAATACTGACTGAAACTTGATTTTTCAATTGTGTTGGCTTAAATTCAATTAGGTCGAGATACTAAAAATGTCCTAGAATAATGAAGAGAAAAAAATCCCAAAGGTTTAGAGAGATGGGAATGCTGGAGTGTATTTATCATGTGCTACTGGCAAACCCACCCACCTGATATATTCTGCAGCAGGTAAAGAATATATTCACTTCACTAAAACTTAAGATGCCTAACGAGGGCTGTAACATCATCCTCATAAACTCTGTTGTGCTGGTTTGTAGACCATAAATGATGATGAGAAATGTTATCACTGAAATGGATGAGATGATTTCCTTGAATATAATTACATCGGGAGCAACGGACACAAATATTAGTACTTAATAATAAGAGACAAAGTAAGATGCCATAATAGGCTGCAACAATTAAGTAGTACTCAAAATTCTTTGTACTTCATCTTTGCAGTGGCCTATTAATGATGGATGACTGGCAATAAAATATGAGATTAATACCCTAATTATTACTTGATATATATTATAGAAAAAATTCTTTTGGTTGAGAGAAGATTTATTTGTATTGTCACACTGGAAAATAATAAAACTAAAGAAATGTCTAGACTATTCAAAGTTCTGTGATCCCTTGAGTTAGTAAGAGGCTAGATTTTCTTATGGAAAGACCCTACAATATTGAGAAACGCAAGCTGTAATTATGCTTCCAAGGCTATCTCTAAAGGAACTGAGACCATTTATAAAGATGACAGAGTACTCGAAAATGGGAATTATTTAGGACTTTTGAGGATATATAGACATTAACTTTAATATAATGCAATTTCCTGAGGACCAAAAACAATACTCAGTCTATGGTAGTGAGAAGATAAGAGGAAATTTTGACACAAGGCCGTCTCACAGTGGAATAGTAGGCTTGCAACCCTACCCTGTAATTATTTTATCAGTTCTTAAATGCATAATTGGAATAAGCATAATCTATACTAGATCAGAGGCTCAATTTTGGCAGGTATGCCTTCCATTTTCTTTTCCATAATCATAGTAGGCATAGTCCAAAATCCCAACATTAGATCCTGAACTTATGGATTGAGAGACATTTTTATTTACTATACATTCTGCCCAAATTTAATTTACACCTACTGGCCAGATGTGACTGTTGAACCCCTTTTTTTTCTTCTTCTTCTTTTTCTTTGTTTTAGTATGTTATGTTAGTCACCATACAGTACTTCATTAGTTTTTGATGTAGTGTTCCATGATTCATTGTTTGTGTATAACACCCAGTGCTCCTTGCAATATGTGCCCGCCTTAATATCTACTGGGCTAACCCATCCCCCCACTCCCTCCCCTCTGAAACCCTCAGTTTGTTTCCCAGCGTCCACAGTCTCTCATGGTTCATCTCCCCCTCTGATTCCCCCCCTCCATTTCCCCCTTCCTTCTCCTAATGTCCTCCTTGCTACTCCTTATGTTCCACATATAAGTGAAACCATATGATAATTGTCTTTCTCTGCTTGACTTATTTCACTTAGCATAATGCCCTCCAGTTCCATCCATTTTGATGCAAATGGTAGGTATTCATCCTTTCTGATGGCTGAGTAATATTCCATTGTATATATGGACCACATCTTTATCCATTCATCTGTTGAAGGGCATCTTGGCTCTTCCACAGTTTGGCTATTGTGTGCAACCGTTTCACTTAGAAAAGTGGTCAGGTGTGCACAATATGTGAAAATGTTCATTCTAGCTTTTAAAATATGCACAGTACTATAAGTTACTCTTATCAGGATAATGAACCAAATGAATAGTTTATATCTTAGGGAACTGCAGAAATTAGTACCACAATTAAAGACTTGGAAGATGGAGAGACGAAGATTCCCATCACACCCCCATTTACCTGGCTGTATTTATGTCAAAGGAAGATGGAATCTAACACTAAGCTATGGATTACAGTCTTAATCAGATGGCTCTTCCACTTGCAAATGCTTTTCCTGATATGTTATCTCACCCCGAACAAATATTACCCAGCACTTGGTTTGCAGCTATCTGGCAAATGCTTTCTCTCCTTTATACAAATTTAAATGTATCATCACAAATCTGTTTGCTATCATCTGGCTGGGATGACAGTACAATTTCATGGTCTTGCCTCAGGACCATGCCAACCTTCCTATTTCTGCCCATAATCTCTCCAGTGCTATTTGATGTCTAATCTATGGATTTATGTCAGTCTCTAATGTAAATAAAAGCTTACTTGTACTATGTATTTATCTCATTGTAGGCCAATAACAAATAGTTTTCAAATCAGCCCTAGACCATGGGACTTTACTTTCAGTACCACTGATCAAGTTTACCAAGATCTTAATTATAATCCATGGACAATCACAGTGGCCAGTTAAATTCATGATGTCATGCTAATTGTACCTAACTGAAAAAAAACAAAACAAAAGAAAACTAGCAAGTCTGTAAGATTAATGTGTCTTACCAAAGGTATGTATCTCAGATAATGGGAGAGAAACCCACTAATAATATGTATCATGCATGAATCTACAACCTTGGTGAAATTTCTGTCCAGAGGTCTTGACCCTCCAAAATAAAAGATGGTTTTTTATATCTTACACTGACTTTGACAAAAAATAGGAATAATTCTTAATGTGGCTTTTGCAGTTTTAGAGACAATATAAGTCATATATAAGTGTGTTTCTATGGTTCACTAACGAGGTAGCCATAAAGTTGCCATTTTGAATAGGGCTCAGAACAAGAGAAGGCTTTACAGAAATTTCAGTCGGCTATGAAAGCTATTCTGCTATTTTTGCCTCATGACCAAACAGATCTAAATATAATCTATGTATCCTTGACATGCAGAATATTGTATAGAGCCACCATAAAGTCTTAATAAGTGAATCAGTAAACCAACTTCCAGAGTTTTGGAAAAAGGACATACTTTTTCCTCTAGTTGTGAGAAATAGGTCTTGTCTCATTATTAGAATAATAAATTATGAATATGATAGAATCAAATAAACTTTTGATTATTATTTGGATTCTAGCTGATCCAACATATCATAAAATCATTCAAGTTACATGTGTATCCCATCATCAATTGCAAATGTATATACATGGTCAGGATTAAATAGGTCTTTATGATAAAAATGAATTCCAGAGGTGCCTGGGTGGCTCAGTCGTTAAGCGTCTGCCTTCGGCTCAGGGTGTGATCCCAGCGTTCTGGGATCAGGCCCCACATTGGGCTCCTCTGCTGGGAGCCTGCTTCTTCCTCTCCCACTCCCCCTGCTTGTGTTCCCTGTCTTGCTGGCTGTCTCTGTCAAATAAATAAATTAAATATTTTTTAAAAAATGAATTCCAGATGCATACGGCTCAGGTTCTCAGTGTACGTGATGTTGCTACCTATCCCCTTTACCTCATTCCACAGCAATGGGCTCATGGACGGTTTCCCAACACGAATGGATTTAGGAAGGAAAAAAAACGGTTTAGATTGTGTTAATTGATACGTGGGCATCAATGGAAATGATGGGTTCAGCATTAACATTCTAATTGAGAGTCTTCCTGATATGCACTAGTGAGAGGAAATGCCTCCTTAGGCAGAACTCTGAGTACTGCATCTGATTGTCCTGTTTTAACTGAAAATATCATTCAATCACAGTGGTTCAAGAGCAGTGTTCAAACGTTTGACCGGGTGATTAGAATCTTAGAGAGACCAGGACTGGAAAATTGTTGACTTAAATGTGCAAAAAAGAAGGTATGTGAATGGACTTCTCAAAAGCTACAGAGGATGTGAAGATACTTGTGTCCATTTGAACGTTTGCCAAAGAATATACACTGCAGAGTCAGCCCTTAATTATCAGAGGGACAGTATTTTATGACCTATGGATATCATTCTCCTTAGTTTGTTGTATGCACAATGCATGCAGGTACAAAGTGGCCATGACATTAGGCATTTAAAGGCTAAGCATGAGCTCAGCAATGTGAACTTTTCTTTGCTGAGTCTGGTCTGACTATTGCAATTTCTGATGGGCAAACCTGCCAAAACTGAGATCATTTCTTGAACTCCATTGGAACGGAATTTCTCTCCAATAAGAGAAAGAGAAAATAAAAAAGAGAGAAAATAAAAATGCCGGAGCTAGGTCAAATTTTTAGCTGAACCTTACTATGATTGGTCTTTGAGCTTTGCAAGATGCAGTTAAGGTTATGTAATCATGTGTCTTCTTGAAAAAGACTGAAAAATACATTTTAAGTGTATCAGTCAGGGTCAAATCAGTAAAATGAAAATTGCATGAGGCAACTGAACAAATTTAATAATTTGGCCACACAGAGGAATTATAGTCTAATAGTGAGAGATACAACACTCAATTCTACCACTTGACCCTTGAATCCAAGCACTCTTGTTGTACCATAAAATATTAAAAACATCTATCGAGTATGCAGCCCTTCAACCTAACAGAAAATTCTACCATAGTATTACACCAGTCCATAGGCATGAGCATACTGCTGCATATCTTTTGTTGTAAAACATTCCTTCAAGAGGAATGCTGAGTTGGGTACCGTGACTCTGGATAAGGCATTCCCTAAATCTACAGATGATGGTATTAACACAATCATTTAAAGTAAAAAGGTAAATCCATATTACAGTGAAGGCAGATGATGGCCTACTCAAAGAAGGGGTCCAGGGGCGCCTGGGTGGCACAGTGGTTAAGCGCCTGCCTTCGGCTCAGGGCGTGATCCCGGCGTTATGGGATCGAACCCCACTTCGGGCTCCTCTGCTGGGAGCCTGCTCTTCCTCTCCCACTCCCCCTGCTTGTGTTCCCTCTCTCACTGGCTGTCTCTATCTCTGTCAAATAAATAAATAAAATCTTAAAAAAAAAAACAAAAACAAAGAAGGGGTCCAATGTCGTTTTCTGCTTTTAGGTGACTGGTTGCTCTCCCTGGGGAAAGAATAGTTTATCAGAGGCTACCTCTCCACTGAGCTGTATTAAGAAGAGACTCCTTCCCGTCAATGACAGTTATTCTTTTGTGGTGTGTACATGAAGAGGGAGATATTATCTCCTTAGGAGTTATTTTAAAAAGCAGCATCACTAAAACTATTTCTTCAACCAATTCAACCACATGTTGCAAGGAATAATAATAATAAAAAAGATACAGAGGTAGTCTAGATTAAAAGAGACTTCACACTTAATGTAATGCAATGTAACAAGACATTATTTGAATTCCGGATCTAACAAAGTAAAACGTAAATGTGAACACTGACTAGACATGATATTATAAAGGACTTATGTTAATAGCATGGTGATTTCTTAAGTTCATATTTGATACAAACTAATAATTGGTTGGAAGAGGCTAAATGGAATAAAGTTGACACTGATGCTGAGGTTTGGATGATCAGTCATCGTATTATTTCCACTTTTTAATATCGTTAAAATTTTTTATAATGAAAAGTTTTTAAAGAATAAAAAAATTAAATTTCTTTGTTGCCCCACTTTTTTTTTTTTAAAGATTTTATTTATTTATTCAACAGAGATAGAGACAGCCAGCGAGAGAGGGAACACGAGCAGGGGGAGTGGGAGAGGAAGAAGCAGGCTCACAGCGGAGGAGCCTGATGTGGGGCTCGATCCCATAATGCCGGGATCACGCCCTGAGCCGAAGGCAGACACTTAACCGCAATGCCACCCAGGCACCCCTGTTGCCCCACCTTTTTAAATAAAAAATTTACCATTCTGACTTCTAGATGTTTGAGGGAAAAATACTTTCTAATTTCCTTGTACAACCCAAGACACTAGTTGTATTAGTTTGAGAATTATCAGAGTAAATAATTTCTTTAAGATTTGGTTTCACTATTTCAGTTCAGACATGTTTAAAAACAGCTCTAAAAAAATATGGCAGAAAAAGAAACAAAGTGTCAGAAAGCACTAACAGTAATTCTGTCTGGACAGAAACAGAATAAAAAGCAGAAGACTTCCTGGTAACCCTTGAGGGCTTTGCTATCAGATAGTCTAAGTAATAGTCATTCCATAGAAAGAGCCCACTTCTTTTTTGTTTAATGAAATTATATTACATTGTTTATAGATTGTATCAGAATTACTGTAAAGGGTTATGAGTAGATTTTCCAGAATGGCATTTTAAATACAGCATGATTGATTCTTTGGTTCATTCTCCCAAACATTTTTATTATTGACAAAGCTTCTCGGAATATACTAAATGCTACAGTTCATCACAACAAAAAACATGTATGTATGTGTTTTCAATTGTCTACGTGTATTTCACATAAAAACTTTATCAACCTGACTAGAGTTATTGTTTGTTTAAATGATTAATATATTCCATATTAATATCCTTCACAAGGAGAAATGAGAAACTCCATTACATCATAATCTTGCTCTGTAACTGCTTCCCTGATATCATTTTTAAAATGTCTTTCTTAATTGACTTACTGTAAAAAAAAAAAAAAAAAAGTTTGGCAAATTGTGTTCCCTATGTCTTTATAAAAAGTACACAGTATTCACCTTGTGCTCTCTCTTTACTCGAACATATTTCTCATTATTAAAAAAAAAAAAAGACATAAGGAGCTTTCTCTTCTTCAACAGTTTCTAAAACTGAGACTGCATTTGAAATGGAGAATGGTAAACGTTCAGCTCAACTGCTTACATAATCTGTGCTTCTTTAATTTATATTGACTTCCCGTTTATGACTTTGCTTTAATAATAATGAGCAATATTTTTAGATTTGTTTGGTTAAACATGCTCAGGAGATCCACCCATGAATTTGTGGGTAATAATATTTGACTCAATTTTTGATGAGATCATACTTGTGTGAAGGGCTCTCCTATTTTTGTAAAATTATTTTTCTTGAATAAATAAGTAAATAAATAAGTAAATCACCATGGTCTTGAGCTCTTAAATATGATTTTTCTTTCTCTCCTGGTTCTCCCTTGTATCCCTTTATACCTTTGATAATCCAATAACAGGTTTAAGAAAATATGATTGTGCTAGTAGAACACAACACAAAACTACTGAATTTGTTTAAACAGGCCATCAGCTATTAACATAATTATTTTGTTTAACTGCATCAAACCGTGTAGTCAAAACGATTGCTCTGGTAGGCTTTTGTCCATGTAACCTTATAACTGATACCTATTCTGTATTCCATACAGTGACTTCTCTTACCAAATATTGTTTCACCTGCTGGGAATCTTATCTCAAGTTTAATCAGATTCTTTCGAATTTTGATTGAACATTGCCTTTTTAACATTCTGACATTAAAGTGCTAAGTATTACTGAAAGTCAAAATTCTTTTAACATATCACAAGTAACTGATTTCTGAGTACTTTATCTAAATATTGAGTCCTCCAGTGTCTGTTCAAAAAACCTTGAAAGTCTGACAGGAAAAGTGAATCGATAAGTGGTGCGTGGTCTCTATGAAAAATTCTCTCAGTGGTGGTCTGTTCCTTGTATTTGAAGCCCTGTCAGTTTTTATTTCTCAGGGGTATTATCTTCTGTATAAATGTTTCTTATGTAAAAAGCAAAATGTAAATCAAATATAAAAAGATATAATGTTCAATAAAATAAAACTCAGCTCTACGATCTTACAACCAATAAGTATCAATCTTCAGAAATATAAGGTCAAATGTGCTGTTTTGCCCTGAAAAGTTACAAGATTACATCAAATATGTTATTTGTATCCTTCAACTCTTACCCAGAATAATCAAAATGCAGGTGAATTGCCACCTATCATAAAAAAATGACTTCAGTACTTTTGTGCTTTCTGTTTCCGCAAAACACCCAGACAACATCAATTTTTTATTAGGTTTATAATTTTAATCCAGTATTGTTAACATAAAGTGTTACATTAGTTTCAGGGATACGATATAGTGATTCAATTTTATGCATTACTCAGTGCTCATCATGATAAGTGTACTCTTACTCCCCTTCACCTACTTTACCGTCCCCCATCTCCTCTCTGGTAACCATCAGTTTGTCTGCTGTACTTGAGAGTTTGTTCCTTGGTTTATCTCTCTCTCCCCCCCACCTTTTCTCATTTGTTTTGTTTTTTAAATTCCACATAAGTGAATCATATAGTACTTTTCTTTCTCTGACTGGCTTATTTTGCTTAGCATCATACTTTCTAGATCCATTCATGTTGTTACAAATAGTAAGATTTCATTCTTTTTTATGGCTGAATAATATTCCATTATATATGTACACCACTTCTTTATCCATTCATCTCCTTCCCTAGTTTGGCTATTGTAAATAATGCTGTGATAAACAGAAGGGAATTAATGTTTTTGTATTGGGGGGGGGTAAATACTCAGTAGGGCAATTGATGAATCATAGGGCAGTTCTACTTTTAACTTTCTGAGGAACCTCCATACTGTTTTCCACAGTGGCTGCCCCAGTTTGCATTCCCACCAACAGTGCATGAGGGTTCCTTTTTTTCCACATCCTCATCAACATGTGTTGTTTCAAATTGTGTTCATGACTCTAGCCATTCTGACAGGTGTGAGATAATATCTCATTGTAATTTTGATTTGCGTTTCCTTGGTGATGAGTGTTTCATGTGTCTGTTGGCTATTTGTATACCTTCTTTGGAGAAATCTCTGTTCATGTCTTGTGCCCATTTTTAACTGGATTATTTGGGGGGGTTTGGTGTTGAGTTGTATCAGTTCTTTATGTATTTTGGATACCAACCGTTTATTGCATATGTCATTTACAAATATCTTCTCTTATTCGGTAGGTTGCCTTTTAGTTTTGTTGATTGGACAACATCAATTTCTAAAGCATAATCTCTTTGAGAAACTCTTTCAAACATGATAACTTTTTATAGTGTTATATAAAGGCCTGCCAATATTATGAAGTACATTAGTGCTAAAATTATAATAAATTTAAAAAGTCATGAACAAAATCATACAATGTAAAATATAGTAGAATTTTTAAAAAATATAGTGAGTGCTTTTATGCACAATGATTCTGTAAAGTCCTTTGGGAGGAGGTATTTCCTCAATAAGACAGAATATTAAGTTTTTTTAAAAGATTTTACTTATTTGACAGAGAGAGGGGGAGAAAGAGAGCACAAGCAGGGGAACAGGCGGGGGAGTGGGAGAAGCAGGCTCCCCACTGAGCAGGGAGCCTGACTCGGGGCTTGATCCCAGGACCCTGGGATCATGACCTGAGCTGAAGGCAGATGCTTAACCCACGGAGCCACCCCAGCAGCCCTATTTAAGTTTTTTTTTTCTTTTTTTAACATTATGAGCAACACTTTTTAAAACTATGTCATAAGTTGAATGAAAACATAAATTTTTTAATAATTTCTTGAGCATTACTAGATAGGGGGAAATCAGTTCAGGAGAAGAAAACCAGTTGTGAGATGCAAGATGCTAGCTGGACAGCCAGGCTGAGTAATCAGCCAAATTTGGCTTACTTACCACCTTTGAAGGTTCAGGATGAAAGTATGTGAACTAGAGTAATTATAGATCACTTTGTGTAATAGACCTTCAAATTACTTGCAAAAGTTTAAATTAAGAATAGTAAACTTTAAACTGTTGCTTTAAATAAAATTTACCAAAAACAGAGTAAAAGCATTTGTAGTATTTTCTGACTATAACTTTTTTGAAACTGGGTTAAACAGAAGTTGTTTGATCCCTTTAATTGTTTCAAGTGACTTCAGGAACTATAAAGCAAAACCTCTGGATGGCTTGACAGTGCGGCTGCTGCTGTTTGGGAAGAGGAGTTCAGGGACACAGATACCTCTATCTCAGGGCTAGACTCAGACTAGAAAAGGTGCATATCACTTCCACCCACACCCCATTACCTACCCTTATGGCCACACTTATCTGCAAGGGAGGCTGGGGGGTGTAATCCAGCATTGTAGCTTGGAAAAAGAGCAAGTCTTTTTAATTATTATCCAACAGTCTCTACCACCCCACCACAGCAGAACTTTCTATTTCTGTGAAAAGGCTTGGTGAGACATATGCAGACATAGAGAAGCAATTATATTGAACAGAAGTTTGAATTCAAATATCGTTTCCTCCTATGCAGGGAGGAAGTCTAAAGCACACATTAATTTTGCCCTGAACTGGTTTGTATGCTTATGAAATCAAATGATAATAAAATATAATTAAAAACTTAAAAACTTGACATTTTAACATTTTCAAATGAATGATTCCAAATCAATAACATATGCTCTTCTGGAATATATTTCCGTCTTGTTTTCCTGCCACATGTTAGGATCTCAAAGATAGGACTGTATAATAATATTAGGTAGTGAGCAGAATATATACATATATATGTATACATATATAAAATAAGCACATTATGAAGGGTAATAGATCATTTACCCTTTAGTGGTTTTTTTTTTTTACATAAATTAAAGGTTACAGCTGTGCTTAGAACAGCAGTTTTTACTTCCTTCTCCGTCTCTTATCAAGGATATATACTACCTATATCATCCTTGCTTTCATAGAGGGAAACCTATATGTTTGCTTAATTGCTTATTGTAATTCTAGTTCAGGGCTAATTGAAGTTCTAGTTTAAATAATCATTTCATCCTATTTAGTTTTAAATTATAAAATAATACAGAAAAAATAACGAAATTGAAAAAGGTGACTACTTTTTTTAAGATTTTATTTATTTATTTGACAGAGAGAGACAGCAAGAGAGGGAACACAAGCAAGGGGGGCTGTGAGAGGGAGAAGCAGGCTTCCCACTGAGCAGGGAACCTGATGCGGGGCTCGATCCCAGGACCCTGGGATCATGACCTGAGCCGAATGCAGACACTTAACGGCTGAGCCACCCAGGCACCCAAAAATGTGACTATTTCTGAATCAGTATTACCTTGGGCTAAATCTGGGCTAAAATCTGACTATAAGTCTCAATTAAGAACAATGTCTGTGAAACCAAGAATTTAATATCGCTGCAAAATACATATGACAAACTCAGGTTACTATTTCAAAGAAAAGGTTGCCCGCCCCCCACCCCTGTCAGGAGGACGCTACTATCCCATTAGATTCAGCATATTTATATTGCCAACTAAGTACGACATAGATTTTTCATTACAGGTACTACAATAAATTGTAAGAATTCATTTTGAGACATGGATATCCTGCTGAGCTAGGTAAGACCTTTGAAGAGGAGTTTAACTTAATGCTGCTTCTCATGGCATATTGGTCTATTCGCAAAGCAATAAAAGAGCAGAACTCGTGGTTGGTAATTAATAAGTTCCCACTAAAGTTACATGTCAGTAGTGGCTCAGTAATTCAATTTTTAATGTTTCAGCCAGGTTTTGGGCATGAAAACAGAAAGCAGTCTAGATGTTTCAATCAGAGGGAATGGGAACAAGAAAATCCATTGCAAACTTGTTAGAATGATCTGTAGGGCTGCAGGAGGCAGGGCATCCAGAGAAACAGATAGGAAGGAGAAACCTGGAGAACAGAAGAGCTGATGTTCCAAGGCTAGTGTATATGAGTCCATACCTACTCTACAGTGGAAAATTAGGTCACATTTAAGTCTTGATCTGCCTAAAAGGTGAGGCTCCATATAAGCCTAGAACCGCCGAAAGGTGCGGCCTCTGTACTGGCCACTGGGATCCAGGATAAACCCACCACTTCTGCCTAGACAGAAAGCAACAGTAGTAGGAATTAAGGTCAGAGAGATTGTTTTCCCTCCTCCCATTTTATAGCTCCAGTTTCCCTCTGACTCTTTTGTTGACTTAGTCCCTCCAGTAACTTTGTAACCAGTTTCCTCTATAGACTTCTCAGTGTGAAATAAGGAGCATGAAGTCTTTTGGGAGGGGGGGTTGTTTGTTCGTTTTTTCATAAGTAGGGTGGTTTCCTCTATGCATGGGTCTTACAAAGGCAACTAGGAAACTTGTTCCATCTAACTCACCAGGTCTAATCAGCATGCCAGCAAAGTAGGAGAGCAGCATGATGTTCTCTGCAATGAGGAACAATTAAAGTTCATGAGCAATAATTATGAGAGAGATTTAGAGTATTGACAGAGTGTTGATTTAAGACGATGGAGGTGGACAGCTGTTCTGGCAAGTGGAAAGAACTTACTTCTAGCCGTCCTTACTAACTGATATGTAGGGGAAAAATTAGGGGTGGGGAGAGTATTTTCCAGATCCCCACATCAGTAGCTTAATATTAAATGCTTTACCCTGTTAATTTGTTCCAATAAGGACACCACAGCTTGAACAGCAGCTACAGTTGGGAGTCACTAACATATTATCTAGATCACACTCTGTAATGGATGCCTGCAGTGAGCACTCACATTACATACAAATATCCTTACACGTCATACCATTAATAAAGTGCATCTACATTTCTCTTTATCAACCTCCCTTTAATCAATCTTCCAATTTTGTTCTTTGTGATTATCCTATCAAACTCTTTGTTTCTATCCTACCAAACTGGTCATGAATCAGAATCAATCTAGTCCTCTATCTCCCCCCATTGAGGTACAGCAGACAACCAAATATGCCCCATGACCCTTGGCCTACTAGGAAGATTTTTCTTTCCTACTGTCTGTGGATGGAACCCCTATGAGGGGACTGTAATGCTTCAAGAACGTACGTGTTGTTGGTGGAAAGATACGGCAAATAGCCATCTGAAAATTCAGCTAAAAAAAAAAATACACACACACACACACACAAATGTACGTTCAGTGAGACAGTAGATATGGATGGAAGGAGATGGAGCAAAATAAGTGCATGTTTCGGGATTCTGAGCCACATACTCACTTACTTACTCAAGAATTTAGTATCGGTTTGAACCAAACCTGGCATACAGTACTTCTAAATGATGGTAGAATACAGGACACAAGCTCAATTTTATAATTTTGTGAACCCCTACTTTATGATTGATAATTCAAGTCACAATTTGACTGGGGGATCCTATGGTTTTAACCCCTACCAGGGCCAAGTAACAAGCCACACAATCTACTATTTTATTTTATTTTTTTATGTTTTCTCAAAAAGAGAATAGTTTTCTGCACAAAGTTGGATTTGCTCCAGGATCCTGGAGTTTGACCTGTGATTCTCCAACTGGGATAGCTAACAGAGAGCCAACCACCACTGGTGCCTACATGTGGAGATCCTAGGGGGTTGTTCACATAGCCAATTACCCATTACATTAATGTGTTGAATATTTACTAACTGACCTGAGACAAGACTAGATACTATAAAAACACAGGTAAATTACGAAAAATGAGTTTTGCTTCAAATAATCACATTCTATAAGTCTGATGTGAGAAACGAGTAAGGTATCTTACAAATTCAATGGACTACATCTTGTATTAGAATTGGAGAGCTATGGGAGGAAAAATGAAAAACTAATGGTAGAGGCCAGCGAACAAGTGGTGAGCAAAAATACACAAGGCTCCCACCTTCATGGAGCACAAGCCAAATAAATATACCTAAATATAGGGTAATTACGTGCCTCTGGGGCTGCGGAAGCTACAAGTGCATCCAAGGGGAATTTCCTGGATACCTCACTGACTACACTATGGGGCAAAAATTTTATTCATTTTAAAAATTTTTACTCAACTTTCAAAGTGCCACTTTACTGATTATCATACATTCATCTGTCTAGAGTCTCTAGACATGGATTACATTTTCCTTATTATTTTACAAAATCATAAGTAGCACCACTGTTACATAAATTTATAGTCCTTTAGTTTTAAAACTCAGAATATAATAAGCTGGTTTCTTAAAACCTATCACATCATAAATGGTGTGATTTCTATATGGCAAAGACTAGGCTAAGAATCAGAAAAATTAAAAAAATGTAGGGGAGTGTCTGCTGCTGTTAAACCATTTAATGAGGCTCTTATATTAGAGGAAACAGGAGCCCTGTCTGTTTACTATTCTCTAATTATTATATTATTTTATCCTAAAGAATTTAGAGTGATTTTCCTTTCTGTAAATGGGATGATACTGAGCTGCCCACGTCTCAGTTCCAGGAATTTCTAAAGCACTTAAAATATTAAATCCATTAAAAAAAACAAGGCAGTTATACCTTGTTAAATGTTGCATTCCTCGATAAATAACCTAAAATAATCTTCTTGTTATCACATAGATGTGAAAATCACTTGGTTATTTAAAACACAAAAAACTGAACATAGCATAAACAAAGCAATTTTGACAAGTAAACAAAAAACAATGTAAAATTTTACAAGCATAAAACCAGTTTTCAAAGTCATAGCTCAGATTTAATTTCTCTAGTTAATTATATGTAGTTTTATAAACTAAGGAAAGCTCATCTTCAAAAAATTAATTCCTGAATCTCTGCCTATGCTTACTTCACAATTATAGTTAATATCAATTCAACAGGAAAAAGTATCAGTCATACATATTGAAGTATATTAACACATGGAAGTTTATGGAGCCATACACTGAGCTTTGGAAATGTAAAAGTAATTACACTAATAGGATAAATTTTAAATGATACAGTAGTCTGAAATCCCAAGTATAGCTCAGTATAATTCATATAAAAGTCTATGCCACTGAGAGACATAAATGCCTCACCATACTATTTTAGAATTGTTTTTAAGTATTCTCTGAAACCATCTATGCAAAAAGATATCCATAATGTATTCATGTCCTTCAGCACTCAGTAGATAAATCATTCTTATTCAAATGAAATCCTTGACTTATTATTATTTTTTTCTGCTCCTATGTTCAGGAGATATGCTAAGGCTATACGAATCCTCAGAGAATGCTCTGTCTCTCCAACTCTTTTTCCTTTGAGGATGAAGAATGAAACTAATGGGAAGAAGCAACCTAAAATGAAACCTCAAAGGATAATTTGTTGAAAAATGATGCAGGACTTGGACTATTTGGCAGAGAATTTTCACATGTTTTGTTATTTCTATCCACAAAGTCCTGCGAGATTTTTCTCCTTATCATACAGAATGCTCAACACACTAACTGTAAACTTAAGGAGAATTGAGACATTTTATAACACCCCTATTACTGCAGAAATGTTATTTTCCTCTAAATTGGCTTAACGGGGATTGCCCAGGGACCAGTTTGAGGTATCAGAAAAAAATTTAACTAGAGCTGGTATCACCTACAGTGTATGGGTGAGACAGAATTATTCACTGTGAAAGTGGTGACAGATTTAATGGAAGTCAGGTTGGAGAAGAAGTCAAATGCGCCTTAACAAAGTAATGCTAGTGCTATTATGCTTTTAGAAATAGTGTCAAAATTCTTAATAACAGGAGAGATATGGTTGTGTGTGTGCATAGAGTTAGAACAGATTATCTCCAGAAAAAATAATGATAAATACAATAAAAAAAATTAACCCTCATTTTTGCAACACACATTGCTTTTTTAAAGTGACTATTGTGGAAATCAATAAAGCTCCATGTGTAGTGTGGGAGACTGAGTTGGCATTACAGCATAAACGCTGGGCCAGAGCAGCCCACCCTCCCTTTCAGTCTAGAAACGGAGATGGTAGAATGTCCTTATGCACCGGTCAATATCTGAGAAAGTCACTTTTGCAAGAGAAAGGAACTAAAGAGATTTTTTCCCCCCTTTCTATGGGGAGTAGTTGAAATTACTGTTGAAGAAGAAGAAACACCAGATTGAGGATATTCAAAGAAGTTGCAGGAATAAAGCAAGGGTTTTAAGAATATTAATACAACCTTTGACATGCATTCAATTTGTATTTGCATTACAATCATAATTTATCTCTTGAAAATTCTACTTTCACAGTTTCGTAGTCATCCT
The DNA here is from genome assembly GCF_023065955.2 of Ursus arctos. Taxonomy (NCBI): domain Eukaryota; kingdom Metazoa; phylum Chordata; class Mammalia; order Carnivora; family Ursidae; genus Ursus; species Ursus arctos. The sequence goes on from NW_026622764.1 coordinate 20,161,096, forward strand.
CAAGTTGCCAAAGTGACTCACCTGAGGTAGCTGATAAACTGTTTCTGAAGAAGTATATCCTTCATCGCCTTCATCGTCTGCTGAAGTCATGCATATCTTTTCTCAGCTTCTAGAGTAAATTCTTTGTTTCTACCTGAAGTGTCATATCTGCAAATAATTCTCACTTAACCACTTCTGACAAGGACACTACTAAGGAACACAAATTGACTTTACATGGGGAATCAATGCTCCATACAAAGCCCTCTCAAGAAAACTGGCTCAGTATCTGGCATCTAGGGATTCAGTCTCACTGGTGACAACACTGACTGGCCAGAGACTTTGGCAGATTTTTGAAACCTCAGTAACAGAGGAATTTAACCACATTTAAAGGAACTAAAATCTGATGTCTTGGGCTTATTTTTCTAGTATCAGAATAGAGGTGGTAATCACATAAGCTTTAAAAAATCCAATCTAAGATTCCATGTGAACACTGAAAAACAGACAGCCTCAGTTTGCTCCAGAATATAGGTCCCAAATAATTTATATACACTGTTAAATTAAAGAGGCCATTGGACTGAGGCGGCTCTAAGGTATTGGTAGTCTACCTAAATAAACCAAAACCTAAGCCTGGCATGCTACAAGGTCAAGAAACAGAAACCTGAGGACAACTAAACACAAACAGCTCCTGAGGCTTTCTCAAATAAGGCATCGCTTAAGCTGCAGCCTCGCTTCAGCCTCTTCTCCGTGAAGGTCTTTCCCCAGCTCCTGTGGGTGGACAGTTCCTAGCTACTTCTGGCTGAGCACTGCCTGGTATGACTAGATTTTTGCTCAAACGCTTCAAGTTTTTAATATGCTTCAATTTACCTTTTAATAACAGTGATCAATACTTCTGCATGAGGACAGGCCTTTGTGATCATGAATCATTTCTGGAGCTTATTTGTGACCACACAGGGTTAGACTGTGAGAATAATTAGTGGAACCTGGGAGTAAACTGAAGCAATTGCTGTTTTTCTCTTCAATGTTATGCTAGGCTTGCACCCTTAATTGATTTTCTATGTACTGAACTCTCTTACAGCTTATCTTACAGCTCTGTAGAAGTAGAGGTTAACATGTAAATATTTATCAATGATTTCTGTCCAGTGAGAAAGAAAACTCCAAAAGTCATCATTTATTGCTGTGTTGTTTAAGCAGTTTTAAAACTAATCTGACATTCTTTTCCTAAAGCTCCTTTATTAGTCTATGAATAACTAATACCTTAAACACACTTAAAACTGGTTTTAACACTTCCTTGATTAGTTAATGAAATCTCTGATTCATAAAAAATATAGATTAACATACATTAAATAATACATAAGGTAATAATACATATGTTAAGGAAGCATGTATTTTCAAAAACAAAAATACAAAAAATATAAAAATAAAAAATAAAAACACACTGTAAACAGTACGGTTTCAAAACAAAAATAAATGGGGAGCACCTGGCTGGCTCAGTCGGAGGGTGTGCAACTCTTGATATTAGGGTCGTGGGTTTGAGCCCCACTTGGGGTGTAAGGATTACTTAATAAAAATCTTTAAAAAAATAAAATAAAATAAATGGCTCAGTAGAATATACTAAAATATCTTATACAGAATATGCAAAGTTATTTATTATCAATATAGTGTTGTATTATAAAGTAATATAGACAGATTATTTGAATAAAGATGATGGAACAATATGTTTATTAAATATTATACATGAATAAATGCAAAAATATAGATATTTAAATGTGAAAGACTGATATAGACGGTTTATAAAATTAATAAATTAAGACATTTAAATTTGCATATATTAAAAAACTAAAGAAAAAAATTAAATTAGATAAAAATATTCAGACTTATATGAGAGAAAATTTTGTTTTATGATTAACTTTAGTTCAAGTGGTTAAAGATAAATAAATAGTCCATATAAGAAAATAAGGTTGACTGAAGAAAAAATATGAAGTCACAAAAAAATATTAAAAATATTCTTAAAAAATTCTAGGTGCTTATTTAGCTAAGTGAATGTAAAGTGACACAAATATTTTATAGGATTTGAAGAATATAGTTTCTTTTCAAATTGTAGTCAAGTGGGTGGGTGAGATAGCAATTCCATGTGCTGTTCCATCAACCACTCGTGCAAATGGAATGGAGACTGAAGCATCCGTAGTACCAACCGGAAATTGTATAAAACTTTTAAGAACTTTTTATTTTATTTGACTTATGTTACATTTAAAAGTTAATTTGGAGGAACTAGTTAGAACTGTACATCAGATTAAGTATAAAAATACTGTGGCATTCTTATAACAAAAAAGAATCAATGTAAAAAGCTATTTATTATACAAATTATGTTAACCCATTAAAATTCAACATAAATTCATGTTAATCTATTAAAATTCATAAGAATAATCTTGTGAAATATTTTATTACAGAGGAGTTAAAAAACATTGCATAAATTGTAGGGGAAAAGTGATTATCAATTAGTATGTAAAGTGTGATATTTATGTGTAAATATTTATGTAAAAATGTTTATTTGTGTATTCTATATGATTCCTACTGTGACCTGTGAAAAACTCTTTGGTACTTTCTTATAAGATTAAATTTATTTCTATGTAATTAAGCTACATGAAAATACATATCCACAAAACCTTGCACACCAATGCTCATAACAATTTCATTTATAACAGCAAAAATCTGAAAATAACTCTAAAGCCTATCAGCAGATGACTGCATTATCTTTCATCTATTTCAACTGCAGATTTCTTTTATAGCCATTGGAATCTAACCCACAAATTAGCAGGAGAATTAAGTCACTAGTAACTTCTCAGAGATCAGTAATGCTTATAACAGATCAAATGTTTCTAATAGTTGAAAACCGCTGAGATGATTTTGGTTGAGAAATTTTAAGAGAACAGATTTAGAGAAGAGTAAATCTGTCTGTGTTCAGTAATGCCATATGGGAAATGCAAATCAAAACCACAATGAGAGACCATCTCATACTTATCAGAATGTCTAAAATTAACAAAACAGGAAACAGCTGATATTGGCAAGGATGCAGAGAAAGGGGAACCCTCTTACACTGCTGGTGGGAAGGCAAACTGGTGCCATCACTATGGAAAACAGTATGGAGGTTCTTCAAAAAGTTAGAAGTAGAACTACCAAAAAAAAAAAAAAAAAAAAAAAAAAAAAAAAAGAACTACCCTATAATCCAGTAATTACACTACTGGTATTTACCCAAAGGATACAAAAATACTGATTCGAAGGGGCATATGCACCCTGATGTTTATAATAGCATTATCAACAACAGCCAAATTATGGAAAGAGCTCAAATGTCCATTGACTAATCAATGGATAAAGAAGATGTGTGTGTATACACACACACACGATGGAATATTACTCAGCCATAAAAAATAATGAAATCTTGCCATTTGCAACAACATGGATGGAGCTAGAGTGTATTATGCTAAGTAAAATAAGTCAATTAGAGAAAGACAAATGCCAAATGATTTCACTCATATGTGGAATTTAAGGAACAAAACAGATGAACATAAGGGAAGGGGAAAATAGAGAGAGGGAAGCAAACCATAGGAGAATCTTAAGATAGAGAACAAACTGAGGGTTGGTTGATGGAGAGAGGTGGGTGACGGATGGGCTAAATGGGTGATGGGTATTAAGGAAGGCACTTGTGATGAGCACTGGATGTTATACATAAGTGATGAATCACTAAATTCTATACCTAAAACCAATTTTACCATATATGTTAACTAACTAGAATTTAAACACAAAATTGAAATTAAAAAAAAGAAACTGAAAAAAATTTTCTTCCAAATTTAAAAGAATAAAAGGGTAGTATCATGGCATTTTAACACATCATATAACCTATGTGTTCACATGAATCATTCTTATATTGCCTCTTTGGAATTGTCATGACTTGATGTTATAGAAGAAGTTACACAACTACTAATGTTGAAAGTATATTTTCTCTGAGGCTCAAGTCACAATTATCCAATGACAACAAGGAACAAAAATAAAATGCAAAATAATAATCAAGTGTATTGCATGCCATTTGGTCTAAGGTAACAAAGAATTATTCACAATACAAACTAACTTTTAATCTAACTTTAATATCCCAACTTGAACACGTATTTTCAGTTGGATGCGACTGCAAGTATCCCGTTAAGATTCTCTTGTGTCCTCGGGTTTTTTTCTCTCCATATTTATTAACTTACAACACTGAATTCAACGTTATATATTCATCTTACTCTTCTTGCAACGACATCAAAAAATGTAATGGTGACAATCATTTCAATTAATTTCATGCTTGAAGAAGAATGATAGGAAGCATTCACATTATACCAAGAAAAAACTTATTATGCAGTTATTCAATTATGTTAAAAGCACAGCAAATATAACACAAAATATTTCCAGTAAAATAATCAAAGTGAAGAAATTCAACTAAAAGACAAGTATCTAAATTTTAGAACGTATTTTTATTCAGACCCTTGTGTTTCAGAATGAAATATGTGAACATCAGAGAAAAATATTGGTATTTTAAAACTTTGCATAGTTTTTGGTTTCAAAAAATCATAATTTTATACTTCAATTTAATTAAATTTAAAAATGGAATTGAAGTTTAAAATCCAAAAAATCTAGGGATAGCATTTTGGGTTTTTTTAATTTGTTTGTTTAAGATTTTATTTATTTATTTGACAGAGAGAGAGAGACAGCCAGCGAGAGAGGGAACACAAGCAGGGGGAGTGGGAGAGGAAGAAGCAGGCTCCCAGTGGAGGAGTCCGATCTGGGGCTCTATCCCAGAACGCTGGGATCATGCCCTGAGCCGAAAGCAGAGGCTTAAAGACTGAGTCACCCAGGCGCCCCATAGGGGTAGCATTTTGTAGTGGACATTGTTGTTGAAAGCTAGCCGCCATTTACCCTATCCTCTTCACATAGTGCTAATGCGTCTGTCAGTATTTGGTTTATGAACATGATTGAAATTTGGCCAAATGTAAACAAAGTATAATCAAAAAGTTGTTAGAAGTCTTGAAGATAATTGTTCCCAACTTGCAAGTCATATATGTGGAAATCGATGGAGATATATATATAGATATATAGATATATCTATATATCTATCTATCTAGATATATAGATATATCTATATATCTAGATAGATAGATATATAGATATATATATATCCTTCTCTTTTTAAAATTGGAAGCATTTAGCCTCATTTGTTATTGGCAGCCATCCTAAAACCAGGAGATTAAAGAACTTCAGCACTGATCCAACATCGTGGAAAGCATATTGAGACTCAGAAACACCTGTGCACCTTGATTATATCATTAAGTTGCTGGATCAACCTGAAGACCACTCATCTTCTGGACTTTATGATAAGTGAGAATATGGTTCCCCACTGTTTGGGCCACTGTGATTTCATTACTACTTTGTTACAGAGAAAAGTTTTCTGACTGATAAAGAATTTGTGACCAAGAAGAAATGGTACTGTAATCAACATACAATGGAATGAATTTGTCGAAACAAAATTGCACTGTATAAAGTTAAATAGGCAAGGGAGACATTATTCAAGGCTTTGCAGTAAGAGATTGAGGCCAGAATTCAGTCTGAACTCAACTTTGCTGAAATAAATAGTTGGAGAGTTTTAAGAGCTGAGGTGGGGACATCACAGACCATCTGTGTTTCCTAATCAGCTTTACTCAAAGAAAAAGAAAAAAAAAAATGGAACTTCATGACAGGAGGTAGTTTTATAACATGGAACAGGGCTCTCACTGAAGTTAAGCTCCTATCCTACCACAGAAAATGAGAGACAGCTGCACTATCTTCCTTGATGATTACATTCCGAAGGGTTGGTTCCCAGTCCCTCAGAAAGACATCCTTGGGTTGGAAAACTGACCAGAAGCTTTTATTTTGTTTTACTTTTTTTTAATTTTAAGATTTTATTTATTTATTTATTTGACAGAGAGAGCACGCAGGAGCATAAGCAGGGGGAGTGGCAGGCAAGAGAAAGGGAGAAAGAGACTCTGGGAGCCCGATATGAGGCTCGATCCCAGGACCCCGGGATCATGACTGGAGCTGAAGGCAGATGCTTAACCGACTCAGCTACCCAGGTGCCCCTGACCAGAAGCTTTTTAAAAAAATTGTATCTCAAAGGGGCATAGAAAACATTTACAAGTTTTCTAAAGTAAATGCTCTAAGAGAGGTCATGGATCTAGTGTCAGGAAGAAACCTGACTTAAATTTAAGCACATGCATAGAATGAATGCTTGTGTCCCTCAAGACTCATATCTTAAAACCTAATTCCCATTGTAATGGCCTTAGGAGGTGTGCCTTTAGGAGGGTGGAGCCCTCATGAATGAGATTAGTGCCCTTAATAAAAGAGACCACAGAAAACTACTTTGCCTGTTTCTGCCATGTGAGGCTACAGTCAAAAGATGACTGTCTAAGATCCAGGAGGAAGGATCTCACCAGACACCAAATGTGCCAGCACCCTGCTCTTGGACTTCCCAGACTTCAGTTTATTGTGAGAAACTAATTTCTGTCGTTTATAAGCCTCCAGCTCTATGGTACTTTAGTAATAGCAGCCTAAAGGAACTAAGACAGAGGGGAACATTAAAGTCATCTTGGTCAGACTGAGTGGAGGAGATAGAGCAGAGTGGTAGTGAGGACCTCACCATTCTAAGCTAAGATGTCAATACCTGTTATGTTGTTGAGAAACTGCTGATTAAACTATGGCCTGGTGTTTGTTTCCTATTTACTAATGGCATAGAAGTAGGAGATTTGGCAATAACTAAATCACTAAATATATATATTATAATACATCAGCTATTTCTTGGGGCATTCCATATGTCACTACGTGTAAGAGACATTTGAAGGCAGAATATAGAGGAAGAATGGTTTTTCTTAGAAAGCCTATTTCCCAGGCTACAATAGAAAATGTAAATTTGATAATCTGGCATTCTATTTAATATAAAACAAAAATTTTCTAACTCAGTAATGGGGGTACCTGCAAAGAGAGGTAAGTGAGAAAAGGAGAAAATGTTATTGATGGAAAAATCAAGTCTGATCATCTTGGCTTCTCCCCTCGTTTCCCTCTTTACACATTGATGCACGCACGCGCACACACACAAGTCAAACACACTCATATTAATGCTCCACAAAGGTATTCTCAGCCAGTTGCCTCCCCTGTCAAGGGCATAATTTCAAATACCTCAATTCAGAAAACAAATTCAAGATCAGCATGAAAACATGGATAAAGCTAAAGAAAAAGGAGTTCTATAGATCAAAAACACATTCTAGAATACTTTTCTGAGTAGCTTTCATCCCATGAAATTGACCTAAAGGATTGCTTCTTTAAATGTGGTTCACAGACTGGTGTGGATTCCTGAATTGTTTATTATGTGCTTGCTTATAGATTGAGAGTAAGTGTTTAGAAACTGTCATAATATTTTGATATTTCTTCAACATCCAATATATTTTTTAAACTTCATTTTTTCTAGTTATTCACTTTATACTAATTTTTAAACTACCATCCTATGAGATTTTTTAAAAAATGGCCCTTTCTCAGATATATCTAGAAACATGATCAAAAACAAGTATTTTGCAAATATTCAATGAATTCCTTAAATATTTAAAGGAAACCAATTGTCAAAAGAAATCCCAATTCGATAATGTTTAAACCACTGAAGCAATTCTTGGGACTCCAAACTCATACCAACAGAAAGTGTTCTAATAATGCACAAGACCCAGGATAAGAGACCTGGAGAAATCCAATCCTAAATAAAGCCGGAGTGGACAACGTTCAAGAAGAGTCACGCAGAGACCAGATCCTGTCAATACCTGATTGGCTGACCGCCTGTTCTCCGAGGAGCAGATGCCAAGACAGGATGAAACACATAGACTTTAAAAGAGAAAATACCTGTGTGAAAGGAAATAGGGATGAAGTTGAAAGGGGTTGAGAGGGTTGTTGGATCATGATTCAGTTCTGACCATGAGTGAAGGAGAGAGGAAGAGCAGGTTGGGTGGAAGCATCACGGGCTGCTTTGCAATCTAGGGGAGGTTCAGGAAAGTCTCCAGGGAACCCTTGAGTTTTGAGTGGACTGTCAAAGGATTCCTGGTTTCCCAGGAATGCACCTGCCTCAGTATTCCTTCTGCTGTCTGTCACTGCCTGGAAGCTGCACAAGGAAGCTTGGTAGTGGATTTCAGAGCACAGCAGCTGGGGCCTATGTTCAATTATCAAAAGAACCAATTCTCAGAACCACCACAGTTCTCCTTGTGTGCACAGATCTACTTCACACAAATCCAAGTAGTAGCTCTTGCACAACTCCCACAGGCTTAAAACTCTCTGAAGGAAAACTATTAAGCAGGAGATTAGTGGGAAGAACGACAGCTCCCACCATGGAATTCAATCACAGGGCCACAATGGGTGCTCATCCTCTCCCACTTCACTACAGATTCTCAATTTCCTCCTGGCTCAGCCATCACCAAAACAGGTCTTGGTAGCTTATTTGGTATTGTGATACAAGCCTTCATTTCAGAAGGTTAGTCATACCCTTCTCAGCCCACGATGACTGCACATGTCCATTCACAGTTACAACAGGCCAAGGAATAGTCAGGAGGGGTGCAAGGTGTCCTTAGACCACCATTATGTAGAAGTAACCCTACCTCAGCCTGCTGGTCAGTGTCAAATAGCACAGCCATTATGATGACTCCTCTTCTTGCCTGCTGGCTGCCAGACGCAAGGAATCCAAAGGACCCTTGGCACCCATAATTTGTAATGGCTGAATCATGCCAAGTAATGAAGAGATCCCTGGTGTTAGGGCTATCCTATCCAGAGGATGTAGAAATGATAACAGAGGGGAGGATAAAACAAGAGTTCATGTGCGTACATTGGATCCCTGGTTGTGGATTAAAATCAAGGGAAGGAAGTGATGGAAATATTGAGATAGGATTCAAAGAATCTGTGAAAAAGAGAGCTGTGTCCTACTTTACTGGAGTGATGAACTGGTAGCAGGCAAGCTTCTCAGAGAAGCTTCAACCTTGGAATGGCATTCTATTCTGCAAATTATAGTGGAAATAGAGCCGGAAAAGCTAATTAGGTAACCGGTTGGGCCATAAACATTCCAGTTTTGCCTAAAGAATATGGCCAAGTGTAGCACCGGGGAAAAGCTAGGTTGCCTTAGGGACGCGTTCTGACTCTATTCTCTACCGTGTTCTGAGGAGAGCCTCTGTAGGCAGGGCCGGCTGCCAGAGTGACTGATTGGCTGATTGATGGATCGATATAAGCTTTGCTATGCAACCACACCATCTTGGGGAAAAGAAATGTAAGGTAAAAACAATTGGTAGGGGAGAGATTACTCTGACACACTGGTGATAATACACATTTTATTTATTATAAACTTAAAAAGTGAGAAAACTTTACTTGGCAAACCAAGAATTTCACAATATCAGGAAAATTAGCCATAAGGAGGTTAATAATAGGGCATGACAATGGCCATAAAATTAGCTATAATTAGGTAAGCCAGTTTTCAAAGAAAAAAAAAACACATTTTGCATCTCTTGGCTATGACCACTCACTGCCCTTCTGTAACTGTTAGAAAGATGTAATGAACACGGAATTCTCTGCTTTCATCAGGCCTGAGAGAGAGAAAGACCAAGAGGGCTGAGGGGGAAAACAGATACCTTAAATTTTTTAAACTATTCTATTATTAAATGATTCTATTTCTCATTTTAAACCCAGAACCAGTTGAGGGCATAGAAATGCAAAATTATATCAAGAAAAACAAAAACATGGGCATTTTCAAATTCTCCTTTGTATAAAGACTGTATTTGTTTCCTGGGGCTGTGGTACCAAATCACCACAAACTGGGTGATTTAAAACAAGAGAAAACGTATTCCCCATGGTAGAGAGGCTAGAAGTCTGGAATCAAGTTATTGTCAGGGCAATGTCCCACTGGAAGACTTCAGGAAAGAATCCTTCCTTGATTCTTCCTAGCTTCTGGTGGTTGCTGGCAATCCTTAATGTTCCTTAGATTGCAGCTATACCATTCTAATTTCTTCCTCCTTCTTCACATGGCCTTCTTTTTTTTTTTTTTAAGATTTTATTTATTTATTTGACAGAGATAGAGACAGCCAGCGAGAGAGGGAACACAAGCAGGGGGAGTGGGAGAGGAAGAAGCAGGCTCCTAGCAGAGGAGCCTGATGTGGGGCTCGATTCCATAACTCCCATAACGCCGGGATCACGCCCTGAGCTGAAGGCAGCCGCTTAACCGCTGTGCCACCCAGGCGCCCCCACATGGCCATCTTGTGTGTGTGTGTGTGTCTGTGTCTAAATTTCCCTCTCAAGAGGGCACCAGGCACATTGGATTTAGGGTTCATCCTGATCTAGTATGATTGCATCTTGACTTGATTACATCTGTAAAGACCCTATTTTCAAATAAGGTCACATTCGTAGGTTCCAGGCAGACATGAATTTTCAGGGGACATTATTCCAACCAGTTAAAACACTTGGAAACAATCAAGAGTTACAACATAAATCTAAGATTGTCCAAATAGCCTTAATAGTGCTAAGAAAATATAATAGCTGGTATAATAGCTGGATCCTTAGTTAACAGGAAAAAGATTTAGGAATATTTAGAAACAAAAAAAAAATATTCTAGCAAATTTCCTTTTATTTTAATTGTTTTGAAAATTCTCTAGTTAACTTTATATTAGGATATATTGAGTTCATAAAAACATGTTTTTTAAGTATATGAGAAAATACGGGATAAATATTCACTGTGAAGTTATTTTGATAAAGCATTTTCATTTAGTACTCTAGCTAGTAGGCAAAACAACAAACTTGATGAAAATCTTTTCATTTTTTAAGTGATAAAGAAAAACTGCAGAGAGATGACTTTTCATGAACCAAAAATGGACTGATATTTTTTTCTCCTCCTCTGCCTCAGCTCAATGGGCTATCTTTTAGAACTTCCCTCATTCCTCTGGTCATCTCTCAAGGTCCTGCAGCCTTCTGTTTTTACAGTAAAAGGTCCCTGAAATAATCCCTTTTAATTCCATAATTTCAGACTGTATCTATATATCATGGACTCTTCTGAGAGGTTTCAAAGCCACTAAAATTATATCCCAAACCAAATATTCCTTCTCTCTACAAACTCTGCTCTCTTTCTAGTTCACAGTTTCTGAACCGACTCCCAAACACCTGAAAATCAGAGGTGACTGACCATCTCTCCCACACTCCCAGTTAAATTTCAAATGCCAATACGGCAATTTCAAAGAAACCTGAAATAATATTTCAGAGATGTCTGAATTGAGATAGGCACTATGCCTCCTCTCCTGCATCAATTAGGGAAAATATTTATTATTTCCCTCTTCTTACAGCCATTCTAGCTAAGTTTCCATCATTCTCAGGTATCACTTCCACTGGTCTCAGTAGCTCACCCGGTAGAATGATTTGAGGGATTGGAGTCTGTAATCACCAGGAACTTCTCAAGCCAGTGCATGGCAGGTGTACATGGCAATTTGCAATCCAAACAGGGCAAGAGTGTCCCAAGAATCTCCATAGTGTGTCATGTGGTGCCAAGATCTCCTTCCCTGACCTCACTGTGTAATAGCTACTCTACCTCCCCTAGAGAGGGAGATTACTCCTTCCCTTGATTACTGGTCCCTTGCTTCTTTTCCCTGGTAGAAGGAATATCTCTATGGAAATAAGAACCTCTATATGCATGGAGTATGGAGTTGTGGAGAATGATTCCCAAGTTTCCAAAGTGGATCACTGGGAATACGGTTAAGTAGAAACGCTCCTGTATTTTGACATCTGGACTCTCATATTCTGCCTATTGGGACAAAGCACCAAATGATCATTATGGTCTTCCTGAATCCTGATGGTATGGTTCCCCACTCAGGGTACCCTGCAGGCTATTCTCTCTGAGCTGGCACTCACATGCTGTTCTATTATTATCAGGTCTGTGTTTTCTCATTATTGTTATTATATGTAATAAGATCTCATCATCATGTGCCCACTGTATCACCCCCTTTGCTGAAAAGTATGCCCCTAATATAAGTATCCTGTTTGGGTGAGTCAAACACTCTGTAACCTCACTTAATGGCTGCTATATGAGATTCTGAAGGAAAGACAAAGTTAAAACTCATCAAGAGGAATCACTGTTCTTCCATGAATCAACTTGCTACCAACTGGATGGTTCATTTTCTCAAGATATGGTGCAATACACTAGCCCTTTACCTGATATGTCATTTGCAAATATCTTCTCCCATTCCATAGATTGCCTTTTAGTTTGTTGTTTCCTTTACTGTGCAGAAGCTTTTTATCTTGATGAAGTCCCAATAGTTCATTTTTGCTTTTGTCTTCCTTGCCTTTGGAGATGTGTCTAGCAAGAAGTTGCTGCAGCTGAGGTCAAAGAGGTTGCTGCCTATGTTCTGCTCTAGGGTTTGGATGGGTTCCTGTCTCATGCTTAGGTCTTTCATTCATTTTGAGTTTATCTTTGTGTAAGGTGTAAGAAAATGGTCCAGTTTCATTCTTCGACATGTGGCTGTCCAATTTTCCCAGCACCATTTATTGAAAAGACTGTCGTTTTTCCATTGGATCTTCTTTCCTGCTTTGCTGAAGGTTAGCTGACCACAGACAGAGTTGAGGGTCCATTTCTGGGTTCTCTATTCTGTTCCATTGATCTATGTGTCTGTTTTTGTGACATTACCATACTCTGTTGATGATTACAACTTTGTAATATAGCTTGAAGTCTGGCATTGTTATACCACCAGCTTTGGTTTGCTTTTTCAACCTTCCTCTGGCTATTCGGGATCTTTTCTGGTTCCATACAAATTTTAGGATTATTTATTTCAGCTCTGTAAAAATGATGGCATTTTGATAGGGATTGCACTGAATGTGTAGATTGCTCTGGGTAGCATAGACTTTTTAACAATACTTATTCTTCCAATCCATGAGCATGGAATATTTTTCCATTTCTTTGTGTCTTCCTCAATTTCTTTCATAAGTGCTCTGTAGTTTTTAGAGTATAGATCTTTAAGCTCTTTGGTTAGGTTTATTCCTTGGTATCTTATGGTTTTTGGTACAATTGTAAAGGGAATTAATTCCTTAATTTCTCTTTCTTCTGTCTCATTGTTAGTGTATAGAAATGCAACTGATTTCTGTGCATTGATTTTATATCCTGCTATGTTGCTGAATTCCTGTATGAGTTCTAGCAATTTTGGGGTGGAGTCTTTTGGGTTTTTCACATAAAGTATCATGTTGGGGCTCCTGGGTGGCTCAGTTGGTTAAGTATCTGCCTTTGGGTCTAGGCCATGATCCTGGGGTCCTGGGATCGAGCCCCATGTCAGGCTCCTTGCTCAGCGGGAAGCCTGCTTCTCCCTCTCCCTCTGCCTGTCACTCCCCCTGCTTGTGCGCTCTGTCAAATAAATATTTTAAAAAATACAAAATTAAAGTTTCATGTCATCTGGGAAGACTGAGAGTTTGATTTCTTCTTTGCCAATTTGAATGCTTTTTATTTCTTTTTGTTGTCTGATTGTTGATGCTAGGACTTCTAGTACTGTGTTGAACAATAGTATTGAGAATGGGCATCCCTGTCATGTTCCTGACTTTAGGGGAAAAGCTCTCAGTTTTCCCCACTGAGAATGATATTCGGTGTGGATTTTTCATATGTGGCTTTTATGATATTGAAGTATGTTCCCTCTATCCCTACACTGTGGAGAGTTTTAATCAAGAAAGGATGTTGTATTTTGTCAAATGCCTTTTCTGCATTAATTGAGAGGATCATATAGTTCTTGTTCTTTCTTGTTAATGAGATGTATCACGTTAATTGATTTGAAAATGTTGAACCAACCTCGCAGCCCGGTATGATGTCAACCTTTCTGTAAAAGTTGAGGCCTGATCTGTGACCTAGCATGTGATCTGTTCTGGAGAATGTTCCATGCACTTGAAAGGAATGTGTATTTTGCTGCTTTAGGTTGAAATGTTCTGAATATATCTGTTCAATCCCTCTGGTCCAGTGTGTCATTCAAAGCCATTGTTTCCATGTTGATTTTCTGCTTAGATGATCCGTCCATTGATATAAGTGGGCTGTTAAAGTCCCCTGCTATTATTGTATTGTTATCAATGAGTTCCTTTATGTTTCATAGTGTTTTATATATTTGGGTGCTCCTAATTTGGGTGCATAAATGTTTATAATTGTTAGATCTTTCTGTTGGATAGACCCTTTTATGATTATATAGTGCCCTTTTTCATCTCTTGTTAAGGTCTTTGGTTTAAAATATAATCTGTCCAAGAATTGCTACTCCAGCTTTCTTTTGACATCCATTTGTATGGTAAATATTTCTTCATCCCCTTACTTTCAATCTACAGTTGTCTTAGGTCTAAAATATGTCCATTGTAGGCAGCATATAGATGGGTCTTGTTTTTTTATCATTCTGACACACTATGTCTTTTTATCGGAGCATTTAGTCTATTTACATTCGGAGTAATTCCTATTGATAGATAGGAATTTAGTGCCATTTTATTACTTCTTTTGTTATTGTTTCTGGAAATTTTCTCTGTTCCTTTTTAGTCTTTGTCACCTTTGGTTTCTTTCCCACTCAGAGTCCCCTTTAATATTTTCTGCAGGGCTAGTTTAGTGGTTATGAACTCCTTTAGTTTTTGTTTGGGAAACTTCTATCTCTCCTTCTGTTCTGAATGACAGTCTTGCTGGATAAAGTATTCTTGGCTGCCTATTTTTCCCATTCAGCATGCTGAATATGCCATGTCATCTTCTCTGGCCTGCCAAGTTTCTGTGGAGAGATCTGTTGCTAACCTTATTTGTCTTCCCTTGTAAGTTAGGCACTTCTTTTGTCTTGATGCTTTTAGGATTTTTTTCTTTATCTCTATATTTTGCAAATTTTACTATGCTATGTCTTAGTGTTGGCCTGCTTTTGTTGATTTTGATGGGAGTTCTCCATGCCTCCTGGATTCAGATGTCTGTTTCCTTCCCCAGATTAGGGAAGTTTTCATTTATAATTTGCCCAAATAACCCTTCTGCCCCCTTTTCCCTCTCTTCTTCTGGGACTCCTATGATACAAATATTATTATGTTTTATGGAGTCACTGAGTTCCCTAAGTCTACATTCATGATCTAATTATTTTTCTTTCCTTCTTTTTTCAGCTTCATTATTTCCATAATTTTGTCTTCTGTATCTTATTAATTCCTCTGCTTCTTCCAATTCTTTTGGTCATTACATCCAGTTGCTTTCAAATCTTGGTTATTGGCATTTTTCATTTAGGCCAGACTTGTTTTTAAGTCTTCTATTTTTGTGGTAAGGGACTCCCAGATATTTTCGATGTTTTTCTGAAGCCCAGCTAGAATCCTTATGATTGTTGCTTTAAATTTTAGATCAGACATATTGCTTATATATGTTTAGATTAGATCCCTGGCTGTGACTTTTCCTTGTTCTTTCTTTTGGGATGAATTCCTCCCTCTTGGTATTTTGTCTGTGTGATAGGAAAGCCTATCATGTTTCCTGCTCCTGAGAGTAATGGCTTTATGAAGGCAAGGTTATATACTCTCGAAGGCCTGGTGCTTCAGGAAGTGTCTTTGCTGTATGCTGCTGCTGTGTTCTGGCTGCTCTTCCCTCAGGTCAGTCCTTTGCAGAGTTTCTCCTTGCCTGCTGTGTGTAGTGTTTGTGCTTTGGCGAGAGTATGGTGAGTTTTAACTAGCTGTGCTCTGGTGTGCTTCTTAAAAGAGAACTGGTGCTATTTCCATAATAGCTGAAGTTTTGCAGTACTCTATGGTCAGTAGACTTGGTGCATGTGGGGGTCTGTGCTGGTCTTCTGGGGGAGGGACCCGCTGCTGTAGTTCTCAGGCACACTTGCCTAAGAAAAGCAGCACCTATGGTGTATAGGAGGGTGGGGCTTGGTGTAAATGGTTTAGGCCACAAGTGTTATGCTGTGCTGCTTCCTGAAGCTAGTTTATGATGAAGGGTAGGGGAAGGAAATGGCACCTGCTTGTTCTTTTGTCCCCAGAGAGGCTATGCCACCTCTCCCAGAAGTGCTCCAAGAAAGGGGAACCATATCTTCCAGTGCATCCCAGGGGATCCTCAGATTGCTCCATCTGCCCCCAGGCTACCAGCCCTCTTTTTCCACAGGAGCACTGTAGCACCTTCAGGGCTCCACACTGGCCACACTGCAGACCTCTAAAACTCCAGTTTTTGAGCCCACTGGTTGTAAAAACTCATGAAAATCCCTCTTGTTTTCCCAGTAAATGGCTTTGGGAAAGTATCTTCCTTGCCTGATCCCTTGTGCACTCATCTCTCTCCCTCCCTCCACTCTTCCCTCTCTCTCTCTCTCTCTGGTGCGCGCACACACATGTTCACTTCTCTCCATGGCCAGGGCTCCCTGCCCTCCACAGTACCCACAATCTGTTTCTCCCCCAAACCATGTCTCTGCACCTCCTACCTTACAAGTTGTGGCCTCTTCTCTCCCTCTAGATGTACAATTTGTTCTATCAGTCCTCAGATTGATTTGATATTTATCTAGCTGTGTTTGAGGGAGAAGGCAAGCCTAGGGTCTTCCTACTACTCTGCCATCTTAGCTCCTACTCATGCATACTCTTAATGTTTCAACCCCATGCTACTTCTCCAGACCACCTTCTTTCTGATTTTCCAATATTTTCCTTCCAACCACCTCATCAACCATCCAAACCAATGACTCTATATATGTATTACTTAGAGACATTTCTCTTTTCACACACACACAAAATGTAAATAACAATACACCACCCAAATCTTTGCCCAATGGGAACTGCTCTTTTCTCATCTCTCTTCTGTCTTTTAGGGCCATACTTGAGTGGGACTCTAGGGTAGGAACAGTCTATTTTTTTAGCTTATACTCAAATACTGAGTCTACAAAGGCTTTGTGTTCTTTGAAAATTGGGGATATAAGATTTTCCAGTATATCCACTAAGTTACCAATCCTTATCTTAAGGTCCCACACATTCTAAATCAGGAACATTTGCACAGAAGGGTACTTTTTGTGCCTAAACATCCTTTGGTATTTACTTTTACACAGGTCTACTTGTAACAAATGATCAGTTTTTTAATTACATAGGCTTACTTGTCAAAGGATACTTTAACTGGATATAGACTTCTAGATTAGAAGTACTAACCTTCAACATTGTATAGATAGATGTTGTCCTCTGGTTTCCACTGTCTCTGTTAAAAAGTTAACTATTAGTCTTATTTTGGTTCCATTAAAGTAACATAGGGTTTTAATACCTCCTCCAGCTGATTTCAATATTTTCATTGTCTTTCACTGGTTTTTACTTGATGGACTTAAGTATAGTTTTATTTGAATTTATTGTGGATGTGGTCCTTAGATCTTCAGTCTATCTTGAGGTCTTTAGTTAGTTTAATAAATTATCAATCATTAACATATTAACTATTTCTTCCACCCTATTACCTCTTTCCTAATTACCTGGGATTTGAATTACACATATGTTAGACCCTTCACCACATCCTATGTTCTCTTGTACTGATCTTAGTTTAGAAAGGATTTAGTTTTGCTTCTGTCAGGCAGCAAGCAGATAACATAAATCTAATTAGGTATTGAAGTAATTCAAAGTTGGTCCATTTATGGTTAACCTTTGTTCCTAGGGTTTTTCCCTAAGGTTTTTGTGTCCCAGTTGGAAGTAACGGCCTCCAACTTTTCCCTCCAACCAATGAATCTGTCAAAAGTTCTGCATAGGGGCGCCTGGGTGGCTCAGTCATTAAGCGTCTGCCTTCAGCTCAGGGCGTGATCCCGGAGTCCTGGGATCGAGCCCCACATCAGGGTCCTCCACTAGGAGCCTGCTTCTTCCTCTCCCACTCCCCCTGCTTGTGTTCCCTATCTCGCTGGCTGTGTCTCTCTCTGTCAAATAAATAAATACAATTAAAAAAAAAAAAGTTCTGCATAGCCTCTCTCAGCCACCATAGTTTTAAATCTACACATACCTCAAGATTTAAAGGGCCCAGAGGCACCTGGCTGGCTCTGTCAGAAGAGTGTATGACTCTTGATTTCAGGGTCATGAGCTCAAGTCCCATGTTGGGTGTAGATGTTACTTAAATAAAGAAATAAGTAAACTCAAAGGAAAAAAATAATTAAAGGGCCAAATTTCTGGTTCTTCTCCTTCTTTTCCTTCTCTGTTAATGCCCTGTAATGTAATTCCTTACTGCCTTGACACCTTCCCAAAACATCTGAATAAATTTTTTTAAATGTTTTGCTCAGATTTTCTAGTGGAAGTGCTGTTCGTGAACAACCTAGTCTGCCATTATAGTGAATATTTGTAGGCCATATAGCACAATGTTTAGAAAATCGGGTTTGACAGCTAGAAATATGAAGACTGATTCCTGGTTCCCTTATCTACATGCAGCTATAACATTGTGTTTAAGAGAACAGTGCTAAAACTAGACTGCCTAGGATTGAATACTGAGTCTCTAAGTTGTATGACCTTGGACAAGGTTCTTAATGTATATCTGCCACATAACTTCATATATAAAATGAGAATGATATTTTTTACTATATCATTGTTGTGAAGATTAATATGTGTAAGCAATTATAACATTGTCTAGCATATATAAAACACTTAGTAAATGTTAGGTTATTATTTCTCCATGTTCTCATTGGCAAACTCAAGATATAACCTATTAATAGGATTGCTTCAGGAAATAGAGGCTTTCATACAAAAATTTATGTTCAAGTGCATAGTACACAGTGAATATTATTATATATTAGTATGTAAATAATAAATGAATGAGCAGTAAATAGTAAATAAATGAGTTAAGAAGTAGTTTTCCCTCTTGTTCTATCCTTTACTTCCCTTCCATTTTTGCAAATTGCCTTGTCAATTTCAGAGTTAAAGGACTGATTGATTCACAGATTTTTGTTTTTAAAATGATTAGATGTCACCAAAATCATATTAGAAACAGTAAGAAGTTAAATGGGCTTTCTCTGCACATTGGAAGGCACTTTTCCATAACTGCATGAATGATCATACATGATCTAAAGAAAAACGGTGTTTACTATTCAAGTCAAAGGTCAGAGACTCGGAGGCAATTAAAATATTTCCTCAGTATTTGGAAGAACTTTCAAATTTTATGCATTTAATCATTTTTATTATTTCATTTAATAGATGTAAATGTTCTTTTTAAGTAAAGAGTAATAAAATTTTCAGTAATAATGATTAGAGATCACTTGATAAAAATTTGGTTATGCATTTTTCTGTTTGGTTTCATAATGAATACAACTGTACAGTACTAAATAATGAACTGGTTGAACATGGAAGGTCTTATATTTTATCCTATGTTTTCCAAGAATTTTATTAGTCTTTGAAGAAACACTTATCAAATGTGCAAACAACTACTCCCTGAGAGGTGACTCCCTGGATGCAGTCATCGTCATCATCATCATCAACATCATCATCATCATCATCATCATCATCATCAACATCATCATCATCAACATCATCATCATCAACATCATCATCATCATCAACATCATCAACATCAACATCATCATCATCATCATCTGTAGGCTGAAAACACATCTGAAACTCTAAAAAAATTATTTTTAAGTATGTAATGATGTAATTTCAACTTTTGTATTTAGGATAAGAAAAAACCCACGATAAACTATATCTTCCAATCCTGGAAAATAATAATAATAATAATAATAATAAGAAGAAGAAGAAGAAGAAGAAGAAGAAGAAGAAGAAGAAACCAGAATAGTTGATTATAAGATATTTAACACAGAATTTAGAAGACAAGTATTAGATAAGGAGATAAAGAGCTTATGACACTAATTTTGTCATTTTATCTTAAATATAACCTACATGAAGAAGGCACACAATGGTAGGTTTTAAAATTAAAATTGATTGTAAGATGTTCCAGATTTATAAAGAAGAATACAGTGTAACAACCACTGATATGCCCTCTACTTAGCTTAATTTGGAAATATGTAAAGAGTTAAATATACCTGTGTGTCTCTAACTAATTTTATATCCCATTTATACACCTCACCCTTACCAGAACTAATTAATCTCCTAAATTTTGTGTTCCCCTTTCTTTTCCTCCTTCCTTCCTTTATTTAAATATTTTATTTATTTATTTGACAGAGAGAGCACAAATAGGCAGAGGGAGAGGGAGAAGCGGGCTCCCCGCTGAGCAGAGAGCCCGCTTACGGCTTGATCCCAGTATGACCTGAGCCAAAGGTAGAGGCTCAACCAACTGAGCCACCCAGGAGCCCCTAATTTGGGTGTTTTTCATTCCCATGCATGTCTTTAAACATTTACTTTATACCATTATAGCCATAAACACTATCTACTATTTTGCATATTTAATTGTTATGTTAATACCTTAACATTACGCCCCACGTGTTGTTGGGTTCCTCACATAAGGAGTTTGGAAGTTGCCATGCAGTCTTAACAAGTAAAAGCTAAACAGACTTAAAAAAAAAAAAAAAAAAAACTCTTCTAGGATCCATAAAAGAGGGGAAGGCAGAAGGCAAGCCACTGCTCCCAAGATGGGAAAGACAAGAGAATAACAACTTACCAGCACAGAAACTCATGAGCAGAAACCTCCTGGGGAACCAGGGCCAAGGATGAAAACCTGAACTGTAGTTGACAAACTGCTAGAGGCTCAGTCCACAAGGGTGAGTTCAGAACTCCAGTGATGGTTGCAGGGGTCCCACCTCCCCACTTACAATATTGTTACATTTACCTCCAGGAGTTTGACAAGTTACCAGAGTAATATCTGAGAAAAATTCCCCCATGCTTCCAGCGGGGTAGAGGTAAAAGAACCACTTCCAAATATACCAGAGCACTCTGTTCTTAGTAAGGTCTGCAGTCAGGAGAAATTAGTTAACTGGAGCCTAACCTGCTGAGGTATTATCAGAGCCTAACTAGCCTAGGGAAAGGGAAATACCCAACTCCAGCCCACTACAGTCATCCTTTCCCACTTAAGGATGGAGGAAAGAAAAGAAAAAAGGGAACAAAACCCAAAACCAATCAAACAAACAAACCCCCTGAGAAACATCTGTGAAGTTCACAGTCCAGAGGCACAGGCTCATTAAAAGCCTAAGACCTAATCATAGAACTATAGAATGCTTCCCCTCCCCCCCACATCTCCCCACCACATTACTAAAGGTCTATTTACAGCAGTTTCTTTTACCTGGTACATCATGTCTGGCTATCAAGAAAAAAATTACATGGTACACCAAAAGGCAAAAGCACATTTTAACAACACAGCAAACGTCAGAACCAGACATGGCAGAATCATTGGAATTGCCATACTGGGAATTCAAAACAACTCTGATTCAGATGCTAAGGCTCTAGTGAATACAGTAGACAGCATGCAGGAACAGACGGGCAGTACAAAGAGGTGCAAACCCTAGAAAAAGACAAAAATAAACACTAGTGATAAAAACCACTAAAATAGAATTGAAGAATGCCTTTGATGAGCTTACTAGGAAACTGGACACAACAGAGGAAAGAATCCCTGAGTTTAAAGATATCTCAATAAAAACATCCCAAACTAAAAAGACAAAAAACAGTGAAAAAAACAGAACAGAGTATCCAAGGATAGTGGGACAACAAGGAAACATGCAATATATGTGTAATGGAAAGACCAGAATGAGAAGAAAAAGAGAAAGGAAAGAAATATTTGAAATAATAATGACTGGGAATTTCACCAAATTAATGTCAAACAGATGATACTTATTTATTTCAACCATTAACTTTATGTGATTTATCCATGTTGATATATCTAGTTCTATACAATTTACTTTCATTGATACATTTCATTTTATAGATACACCATAAATTAATTAGCTTGTTTTCCTGTTGACAGTATTTGCTTCCAATTATTTGCTGTCATAGTACTGCAATAAATATTCCTTTTTAATATCATTGTGCACACATATGAGGGTTTCTCTAGGGTAGTGCCGGCCAATGGAATTTTCTGTGATAATAAAATGCTCTATATCAGTGTTGTCCAACAAAACTGTAGCCATTAGCCATATGTGGCCACTGAACACTTAAAATATAGCTAGTGTGGCAGAGACACTGAATTTTTACTTTAATTTACATAAATGTAAATTTAAATAGTCACATATGGCCGGTAACTGTGCTGTGTGGAAGTACGCTAAGAAGTACTGTGGGAGGAGGCAGTTAGGTCCTAATAGGGTGCCTGGAGCCCAGCTATCAGGAAAGACAGACGCCTGTCCTGGCTGCGCTCCAAAGAAAGTACAAGAAGCCAGATCGAACCCGACAGGCCCAAGATGGACTGTGTCATGACAGGAAAACCCCAGACCAGATAAGGAGAAAAACAAAACAAAACACAAAAACCCTGCTTCCAAGAAATCTCGTCTGAGCAATGAATAGTCTACCCCCTTGTTACCATGGTCAATAATTGTATCTGTCCTTGAATTCTTCTGAAGACCAGCAGCCTCAGGTGACAGCTTTGGGACAGGCTGGTCACAGTCTCAGGGCCCAAGGTCTCCCCAGTCCACCCAGCAACAGTACTGGTATACTATAAAGTACTACACTATAGAAGTACTATGGTTCTCTAAGTGATACTACTATATCATAGGTATATTCATTTTCAACTTTACTATTTCATATGGCCCCAAAAATGTTCACAATTTAATTTTTCTTCAACACATATAAGAAAATCTGTTTTATTTTCATTATCTTTACCAACTTTAGTTCTTATTTTTGGCTTGTCTTTTCATTAATAATCTATTTAAGGCTCAGAAAACTAAAAAAAAAAAAAAGGAAAAAAAGGCAATGTAGTTAAAAAAATAAAAAAAAAAAGTAATGTAGATTGTCAGAATTTTTGTGTGGTTTTGCTTTCAAGGCCTAGTTTAGGAAATATTTTCCTAACTCAGGTGTTCAAAAGCTATTCTGTATTTTCTTCTAAAATTCTTGTGGGGGCGCCTGAGTGTTTCAGTTGGTTGAGTGTCAGACTCTTGATGTCGGCTCAGGTCATAATCTCAAGGTCTTGAGATTGAACCTGGAGTTGAGCTCTGCACTCAGCAGGGAGTCCGCTTGACATTCTCTCTTCCTCTCCCTCTGCCCCTTCCTCCACTCATGCACACACTCTCTCTCTAAAATAAATAAATTTTGAAAATAAAATTCTTGTGTATAATAATTTAATAAATAAGAAAGAGAAAGCTAACTGTATTTTTATCTATGTAAAAAACATATGTCCCAACACCATTTAATTCATTGTGTTCCTCCTAATTTTGCAAAGCCACCTTTCTCATATATCAAGCTACCAAATATTGATGGATATGTTTCTGGTCCTCTGATCTATTTTTCTCTCCTTCCACAAACATTGCATATTAATTACACTATTTCTATAATTCTTGATAACTGGCAAGAAAAAGTCCAACATCTTGTTCTTAATAGCATAGATAATGTTGGAGTTCCTTTTTAAACTATTTTATATATCCCCTCATCTTAGATAAACTTAGATAAACTCCCAAGTATCTTTGTGCTAGCAAACCCAGATTTGTCCATAAACAGAAAGCTAGAATTAGCCCCTAACCAATAACTCACTAGTATAGAAGCAGGAGAGAACAGATCCATTGTCTTAGAATGGAACAACTCTGAACTAATTTACTTTAGAGTTCTTCTGTGGAACCAGCCTCAATCTATTCATTATGGTACTTTGTCTGAAATCACAGCCTTCCTTGGCTCCCTCTTTATCTCTACTAGTTTCTTCTTGACACACTTTCTTTAAAAAAAATCACTTGCACAAGCATGCTTATTTTATAGGCTGCTTCTGAAGAACCTAAATTGAAAACAGCATCTGTTAGCGCTCTGTTCTTTCATGTATTTACATTCTGGTTGTCTAGTTTCTCACTCACATACACCTATGCACAAGCGCACACACAAACATGTGATTTAGTTGGGATTTTTAATGGAAAAATAATTGAATTTACAGATTGCTTTATCACATTCTATCTTTATACCCATGAATCTACGTTTCTCCTTTTATTCAGTTCTATTATTCAATAAATTATTATTCAATATAAATTTACAAATATTATTCAATAAAAATTTACTTTTACATAAAGTCATCCCTTTATTCTATTTATTCATAGGTGCCTTATGCTTTTGTTGTCATTTCCAATTACATTTTGTTGGTGACTTAGAGGAATTGCATTTGTGATACTAATATTTACCAACATTGCTAAACTTCCTTTATAATTTTCTTTCCTTCTCTCTTCTCTTTTCTTTCTTTTTCCTTCTTTCTTCCTTTCTTCCTTTCTTCCTTTCTTCCTTTCTTTCTTTCTTTCTTTCTTTCTTTCTTTCTTTCTTTCTTTCTTTCTTTCTCTCTCTCTCTCTCTCTCTCTCTCTTTCTTTCTTTCTTTCTTTCTTTCTTTCTTTCTTTCTCCCTCTCTAATGTAACCCCTGGGCTTTGTTGCCTTCTTCTTAGCTCAACTATGCATTTAAGAGAATTTTTAAAAACATATTTTGCCAACATTTATAGGTATTATTTTGCTGTAGAATTTTCAGGATTATCTACTTTTACCATGTTGTTAGACACAAAGAAAATCAAGACATTTTTAGATACTTGGTTCCTTAGAAGAACAACAAAAAAACCTGAACAAAATGCAAACATTTTGCCCAATTTGTTAGTATTATGTACTTGACACACCTCTGATTATTCAAATGTAAATAAAGACCCATTTAATTTGATAACCCAAGGGAAAGGTGAAAACTAATGTTGATTTTTCCTAAGTCTGAGGTATTCCAACCATGACCTCTCTTAAACAATCGTCTGATAATTCAACTTTTTAATTTTTCTCTTTTCTGCATTTGTCATAAAATACAAGAGACTTTTTATAAAACTACCTTATATTTGGAGTATTTGTGATTAGATGACATTACTCAAAGACCCAAATCAAAGTTATAACAAGTACACTGCTAGTTAAAAGGCTAATTCTTGGTAAGAACAAAGTTTCTTTATAGTGTATTACTTTGAAAAATTACGTTTATTACTGACCATCAAGACAAAACTGACAACTATAATAAAGAGCTAATACAAGAGATGTACTGAGAATGCTACTCCATATCTCTATCTGTATGCGTAATTCAATTCGAAAAATTGAATTGTAACCCTACTCTAGCCTTTTCTAAAGCAGAAAATCATACACAAAACCTGACATTGTCCCTAAATCATAACATATTTTTATAGTGGTTTGAAAGTTAACCAAGTACTTTTACTTCAATGGTCTCATTTGATTTGATTTTCTGATTATCTTTGTGATGTAGACAAATGGACACGTTATTACCACTTGTACAAATGAGAGACCTGAACTTCAAAAATGTGGGTTAAATCCTCAGAGCCTCTTATTTCTATAACGAGGATGAGGAAAGTGATCTTGGCGTCACTGTCTGACTTACATACAAAATAACAGACTGCTCATATGCTATGCTTTCTGGCACATTCTGCAGGAGTTGGTCTAATAAGAAGACCACAATAGAGTACCTCTAAGAAGAATGCATGTTCTTTTAGCATAACTGTACAGCTAATCAATAAGATAAACATACTATTATACAATCGATTTGGATTGAGTAGGCAAATCCGGGTTCAGAAATCATGTTGAAAGCTAGAACACTTTCTATTATAATCAGGGTTCAATGTAATAACTAATATAACTGCATTTTTTGGAGTACTGTTGCTTTTGTTATGGATTTTATTAAATATTTTTTCCACTAAAAATAATGGACACTATAGTTATTTTAGATATAAGGTAAAGCACTTACCAGTTTTATTTCTTACTTTTTTTCTTCCTTTCATCTTTGCTTCCCCTCTTATTTTATTAAAAAAAAGTCAAACCACATAGAAACAACAACAACTAAAGGACTAAAATTAAAATGTAAGATACTCTAATGTTCATATTATGTGAAAAAAATTCAGAGATTTGAAAAGACTTATAAAAGCAAGTATGATATATTGTGTTTTTATCATATCTAAAATCACTAAGTGTTTCCACAAAGAAAAGGCAATGCCAGTGACTATATGGTAATAAGAAATGAAAAGTTTCTATTTTAAATAGTACTAACAAACCCTGTTTACTAGTCTTTCTCCTATTTACACCTATTTCTCCATTCTGCTCCCAGTAAAATAAAATGTTCTCTATCATTAAATCCATTTCCCATTGTGGGGACCTAAGCAGCTGTGTTAATAAGGTGAACACAATGATATCATGGTCCCTATGTCTCATACATCACTGTATATTAAGCCTTAGCTTATAATCATTAAAAATTATGAATTAAATATCTAAATCCCAATTGATAAATCAACTAGGGAAAACAACATACTTTATCTTGTAGCGTTTGATGAGAATACATAATGAAACAAAGTCTGAAAACAGATTATAATGATCTTTTTTCTTTTTGTTGACATGCAAACATAAATTTAAGCTGTACATTATATTGGTAAAATGTGTACAAGTTTTCACATACATTAATTATAAAGACATATATGTATGTGTACCAAATACGTGTATGAGCACATAAATTGCAAATATGTTAGATTAGTATAAGTTGGATTTCACTTTATATTTTTGTAAAAGTGAAATTTTTAATGGGAATGAAATTTAGTAAAACTCAAGCTGTGAATGGGAATGCAAATACTTGCTGTATTATCTAACTGTTTCACTTTTAGGTAATTATCCAAAAGAAATAAAAGGGTATACATACAAGGATGTGTACTTGAATATTCCTAGCAGCTTATTTAGCCCCCTACTGGAAATAACCCAAATGATTGTCAACCAATGAATAAACACACTGTAGTACATCCACACAGAATATTTCTCATCAATAAAAGGAATTGAACTATTAATATAGGCGATCAACAAGTTCATTTTGAATTAATTATGCCAAGTGACAGAAGGAGGGAGAAAGAAAAGAAGAAAAGTATGAAATAAGTACATAAGTTCTAAAAACTGCACACTAAAGTGACAGATCAGTTGTTGCTGGTGGTGATGCCACAGGCGGAAGAGAGGGGGGAGAACAAAGAGGCACATGAGGAAGACACATGGGAGAGTCTCCAGGGTCAGGAGAAAACCACTATGGATGATGGATATATTCATTATTTGGATGTAGGGGATGGCTTCAATGTATATACTTATATGAAAATTTATGGTTTCAATAGATTAAAATATAAAATACTTATAAATAAATGCAGATTATATGTTGACAACATCTCAATAAAGTTGTAAAAAATATAGAACCCAACATTTCAATAAAGTTGTAAAAAAATATAGAACCATGCCCAAATGCCAAACCTTTCCATCTACTTCTCAGGTAGAATTATTCCAAAAGCTCTATTCAAGGAAGACAGAACCTTTATACAACTGATAGTTGTGTATGCTTGTGTAGTCCCTTAAAATTTTTCTGTAAAAATCTCTTTGAGTTATCTCACAAGTGTTTAAGGGAAAACCTGGTCAGTACCCCACAAAGACCCCAGTGGCTTTCCTTGACTCTTTTTGTTTCATGCCACAAGGGCAGCTGTGTGTGCTGGGCACCAGGCATGCTGCGCTTGCACACTACTGTGTCTCGGGGAAGAGAACTCTCCTCCCCTATTGACAGCTACGATACTGGCCGCCTTAGGCAGAACTCGGCTACAGGAAGGAGAAACCATTTCAGCTGTTTTAAGCAGAAAATAATTTATCATCAAGGGGCTAGATATTACCGACATTATTAAAAGAACTAGATGAGTGGATTCTAGACTAAGCCTATCCAGGAAGGTAGGAATCAGGAAACTCTCACTGGAACTGGAACTCTTGATTTCAATCACATGATGTCTAAGTATCAGCCACAGATCATATAGACACTGTCTGTGCCAACTCAAAGACTTTCAACATCAACAAAGCCAGTGATTGTACACTGGAAGGCTGTGACAAAATCCCTCATACCCTCATGCCTACAAATGAGCAGGGGGGAAAAAGTGCAGCAAGATGGCCTTTGCCTGACTTCACATCTAATGGATTTGTTTATACTTACACCTGATTCACCTTAATATGTCTAGACATTTCCCATACTCCGGGAAATGTAATCTAACCTATGTGGTATAGGCAACTATATCATAGTAGAAAGACTGTGGATGCTGAGTGCCATTAACCATGTCCATTAAATTATCCAACTCTACCAGATGCCAGTTAGAGGCTTGATATTGCCTAAGCGGGAGCTGTGCCATCAGGCACTGCTGAATTGTAGAAGTTACACTTCATTCCTCCAAAAGAGAGAAAAACACTTGTCTTCCACTTTGGTCTTAATATTTTTTCCACAAGAATACCAAACAGTTATACTAACAATGGCATGTTTTATAGGATTTTTTACTTTTGGCCTTATAGGATTTTTAATGAAACAGTACTATTAAAATAATTTTACTTATCTTTGACCCTCTTACTCCACAGTATAGATATGACTCTAAGAAGAGATGGATATGGAACTTAACCTAAGTTCCATATCTATATCTAAATCTATCTTAATGATAAACTCCATCTTGTACTCTGAACTTTCCCTCAACAATGCAGGTTTTGTCAGTGAGTCATATTTATCTCTTTATCATATTTATCATATTTAACTCTTGGTTACCCTAGAATGAATTCTCATCTTCCATAGAAACTGATCTTAAAGAGTCTGGCAGATCATGTTTCCTAAAATGACACAATAACTCCCATTTTGCAATGGTTACCTTGATGTTCTCCAATCAAGAGGTGAAATCTATTTCATCTCCTTTTGAATCTGAGCCACCCTGTGACTACTATGACCAAGAGAATTAAAAGGAAGTGGCATTCTGGAACTTTTAGGAACAAGCAGTAAGGATGCTTGGTATTGGCCACCTTTGTTCTCTGGACCAGCATGTGAGAAGTTGGGAGACCATCAGGCTGTGCAAAAGTCCATGCCAGCCACATAGAGAGGCCATGTGGAAAAGAGAAAGAGATGCTTGACCAGCCCTGAACTATTCTGGTCATTTCAACCGAGTAAAAAACACATGAGTAATGAAATCATCTTGAAAATTTCAGCTTTCTGTGTCAGCCCAGTGTCAACCCACATGGAAGAGAGAAGAGCTGTCCCCTGGGATCAGCACTTAATGTAGTGTAGGTGCCCGACATTAAGCTTTTGACTGCCATGCATCTGTTTGAATAAGAATATTGCCAGTTGTGTGATACAGCTATTAGCAAAACAATCAGATAAGAAATAGGGCTGCCCCCACGCATGAGTTCCCTCTTTCAGAAAGCCCTGGAAAATCTTGGTAATGGCTTGAATGACCCTGCTTCTCCATTCCCATGCCCTAATTCCCACTCTTTGACTTTAAATTAGCTAATAAAGAGTGAGCTTGCAAAACCGCAGATGCCCCACCACTGGACCCTAATAAAGGCAGAGCCCCAGGTTCCCCCCACCCCTCTTCTTCTCTCTCCCTTGACTTTCCTATGTGGCCCTTAGGCATGCCAAGTACCCTTTAGGACTTGTCAGTAATACATCTTTTCCTCAAAGTTCCCTGATATTTTTTGCTGAAGCATGTCCTGAAATCATAGTAAGAATCAGAAGGGCTGGTGCAGTCACAACACGGGCCCCTGAGGAGACCTCACTACAAGTAACACTGGCCCAGGCCCAGACAGCATCGCTATTAATTGGCTGGGATCAACATTAACACCCAAATTTAAGAAACAGGAGCTATGAGAAATAATTATTGTTGTTTCTACCCTCAAAATACCCCTCAGCTACAGTTTTAGTACAACTAAATAAAATATATGATTGTAACATAACAAGAAATGAATGCTGATATTTTAAAAACAGGATTACATTTCGGGTATTTTTTACCTTTAGATTAAAATATATTTTAAAAACTTGTTTTATGAATTGAGATACTTTAAACATGTTTTTAATGTTTAATGATGTTTAATGTTATTACTAGAACTCTGATATTTCTTTTTTTTTTTTTTTAAAGATTTTATTTATTTATTCGACAGAGATAGAGACAGCCAGCGAGAGAGGGAACACAAGCAGGGGGAGTGGGAGAGGAAGAAGCAGGCTCATAGCAGAGGAGCCTGACGTGGGGCTCGATCCCAGAACGCCGGGATCGTGCCCTGAGCCGAAGGCAGATGCTTAACCGCTGTGCCACCCAGGCGCCCCTAGAACTCTGATATTTCTTATCTGAACACTTACAGTTCTAAATTTTTGATTATCTAAGGATACTATCAAATTATACAATTAGGAATAAAATTTGGTTTGCAATTTCTGTTAGTGTCATTACACAAGGTTAAGAAAACAGGCTATATTTCATTTCAGCCGTATCTTAAGATGAATGCAATTAGCAATTTATAAGTTAAGTGGTCTCCAGTTGCCTGAAGAAAAGGAGAGGACGAAATACTCTATCAAAATTAGCCTTCCTTGCAACTAGCAATCCTGAGCAAATGAAAAGGTATGGTCACATATGTAAGATACATTTCAGATCATTTACAACTGTGTCGCTAGAAATTCACTAAGTTCTGTGGAAATCTAATGAATTCTAAGAGCAACTGCGTGTGTGTTTGTGTGTGTGTGAGAAATTCTACGTTATGTTTAAATATTTTAAAGCCAGAGGGCAAAAGTGAATTGTGAATAAATCTGACCACAGTCGCTCTCATTGAGGGGTCTGTTGAGTCAAAGAAGTTGGCTAGGGCAGTGTAATGACTGGTATTTTGGTGGCTGACACAAAAGCATGAGCTTTCTCTTTTTTTAGGATCATTTACTAAGAAAGCCTGCCTGAGCACAAACTGACTTGTGTTGGCAGTGAATTTCTGAATCCTGACAGGACAGGAAAGAATATCATCTTTCGGATCTACTCTCTTCTGGCATGTCGGAAAAAACCGGTGTTAGCCCCAGGAATAAAGTTACCAAACATTACTCAATTCCCAAAAGAAAGAAGCTGTTCCTGGGGGAAGTCTGTAACATTTAATTGGAGCACATTTGACAAGACTCCCTTCCTCTCATTACAGGCTAATACTATTGCGGTGTTCAGAGAACCCTTTGAAAAACATATTAGCGCTCCAGGCCACTCCCGACCCCTCCCTATAGATAAGGCTGACTAGTTTAGAATAATCTTTGAAGGACTGGGTTGACAGCTTCAGATAAAAGTGCTTCTCATTTATAGGGCAGAGCTGGGAGGGAATGAACTCTGAGGCCAGGAAAAGAAAGCAAAGGTTGAGGGAAATTAACCAGGGATGCTGCAGAAGAATTCAATGTTACACTTTTCTTATCTGGGCTTATTAAAAGTTTGCCCAACTTGTAGCTAACAGAATCTAAAATAAATATGTTATTAATACAGCATTTAGAAAGCAACAATAATGAATAATATGAAAATGGACCTTTAGATCACAAATTCTAAGCAAATCAAGAAAGCAGCTAATGATTGTTGCAACTTAATTTATTGCCTTTCCATTCTCTCTAATCTTTGCTACCATGCTGTTAGGCAAATGCTTTATCCTCTGGATTCTAAGACAACCCATTTTCAGGAGGTACTTCCTAACAGCTTTACTGAAGATTTAAGGAAACTGGGATTTTATCCAGAAGATTTATATTAATTTTCCACCTTATTTAAATTCTGCAATTTTTAAAGAGTTCGTGCTATTGGGGAAGTGTCCTAGTCCAAAGGTGGGAAGACAGGTTTATGTTTTGGATCTTTTATTAATTGATGTTATAATATACCACTTTCAATGGAGAACATCACTACCCTTTTCTACCTCCTCCAGAGTTATCCTGACTTTCCTCCCAGTCCATAAAGACTGCTCTTCATTTCATGGACTTTATGACTTGTGTCTATTCTTTTTTTTTTCCCTAGGAGGGTAGACTCAAAGTTTGTCTAAATACAAGCAAAATATTAAAACAACCTAATATATGTTATCATATGCATTGCTTGTTTAAATTGAAATGATTTGTTAGTACAATATGAAATAGTCATGTATACATCATCACAACACTAGTAGCAAAAATTTTTTAAAAGCTTATTTAGAAGGATTCAAAACTGGACAAAAATAAAGAATGTATTAGATCTTTAAATTTTAAACAGGCAAGTTGCATGTGACCTACGTATCACTGAAGATATATGCTTAATTTAAACCATCTGTTAAGGTTGAAACATAAAATTAAAGCAGAAAAAATGAGAAACCCTACTTCCCTAATTAAATATTAGATTGTTCTAACAACAAAAATAGCAACATTTTAAAGGGAAATATTTCAAGTGTTAAATTGAAATAATAAACATGGCTCTTTAAATAATATAAATGATAAAATATTAAGAGAAAAAAGAAGCATTATTAACGTACATTGAGCTTTATTTTAACTTGTTTCCCAAATCTGATTCCTCTCAATTTTCAGTCTACTTTTTATTCTTTTAGCACTGCAGTTTATATCATTAAAGACTTTATTCACCTATAATTCTGATAGAGTATCTCATAAAAAATGTGTACGCTTCCAAAGACTACACTTTCATTAAATAACGTTTAAGTTAAGGAAATTAAACAACAGAGGTTTGATGACTTATTTTCCCCAAAGAGACTTTTATGAAGGAACTAATTCACATTTATTTACATTTGTTTTCTTAAAGTATAACTTACCTTGCCAAGAGAAAATTTTAAGCATACTTGAAAAGCATCTCATTATTGACACCGTACTTTAGACCAGTTAGTAACCTTCATGCTTCCTCTTTTAATAGACATCCTTACATATTTAATTGAAAGCAACTTTATATTCTTACCCCCTATGTAGCAATAAATTAAACAAATATTTAACTGATTCTACAGAATGTTCGTATTTTTTATTACACTGATCTGCTGGTATGCTGGAAAATATTTAATAGCCAACATTTAAAAAAATTTAAAAAAAGATAAAGGCCTGAATTTTTAACATTTGCCAACTTCTGTGGTGTAAATACTCCCATAATGGTCACTTTCAAGCTACAACCTGACATCACCAAACATGTAGTTTGGGGAAAAAAAGAGCATAATTGTACCTGCTGATCTGAGCTGAGCTGGTTTCAGCACAATACATTGTATATCATCATAAATCAAACAATTCCATACTTAACATGTCTGCTTCTACTATTAAGAATTGCTAGGTTTATTTATCATTTTATGATGTTTGCAGTAATAAGCTTTTAAGAAACAATAAGAGATAATGATAACATATAAATCAACCAGGCTAAACAACGGAGCTATCAAATGAAATAATATCATTTTTAGATTGCTGCTTTTCTTTGTGCCTATTTCTCTGCATTTTAGTTCCACAATTTTTTAAAATCATGTTTTGATCATTTGAGAATGACTCTTGAGGCACAAGATATATCAAAAGTACTAGATAGGTGTCATTATTCAGTACTAAATAAATGTTTAGCATGAGAACTTGGGCAATATCCCATTTGGTAGAAAATTATATTTTTAACGCAATAGTGAAAAATACATGAAAAATGAATATTCACCATTCTCAATTTACTCATCTGATCCTACATTGCTACAAATATGTCACTCCAGAAGGAACAGAACAAACCTATCAACCTAATTTCATCATAACCAAGGACTAATAAAAATGTAAGTCCAAAATACAGGCTAGTGACATTCTTATTTTACAGTAATACATTTAAATATATACTTCATGTATGGATTTATACATACATTTTATATATTCATACACACACACACACACACACACACACACACACACTTGAATTAATGTCAAACCATAAAATAACATTCCAGAATTTCCCATCACATGAAATTCTTTCCCATTCACATACAATTATTTGCATGTTCCCATAGATCTCTGATCTGAAAGGAGCTCATGAATTATGATTTCCTCCCACTTTAGTGCCTCAAACATTCAAAGAACCACAGGCTAGTCCTCATCCTAGAAATTTTTGTATAACATTCCATATCAGGCCATTTTGTAGAGGCCTTGCCCTGATATTAAGATTCGATCTCAGCCCAAATACCTTGATCCATGCTCTCCTGCAGTTCCAGCTGGAGCAATTCTACTAATTGCAAGACTTATTCAATTCCCTTTATTAGTACCATTGTCATTGGTAAACCATGTTCAGGGCCAGCAGAGTTAAGAAACTCTGAGAAGTAGGCTAGATAGGAGACCTGACACCAAATCTCTGGACATACATACTGAGGTTTGACTTTTTTTTTCTCCCTCTTGGAATCAAAATATGTGAAGTTTTACTGTAAAAAAGAATCACTCCACTGACCTTGAGAAAGCTGTCAAACATGGAAGGAATTTCTTCTTTTCTACAAAAAGGGAAATAAGACAAAAATGACAGGTGCCAAGTATCTTCAAATAATAAAATACATTTACAAATTTTTGAAGCTTTTTCTCCTTTCAAAGTTTGCCAAGATATGTTACTTCATTTCATTGTTTGGCAGGTGGACATCTTTCAGCAATATGTTGGATGGTAGAAGATATTCCCTGAACAATTATTTAGATTCAAGAAGGTCTGGCAGGAGTGAAGGTTTTCTTCGGCAAATTAATGATTTAAGAGGCAGCATTTCTGAGTATTGGGTTAAATTATTCCAGGGATACTTTGAAAATTTTTAAAAACCGAAATGGATCAAGACCAATTTAATATGAAAAATAGACCAACACAAAAGTAAACAATGATCACAAGAGAAATAAATTTAACTTAGAATATTTTTTAAAACAATATAGTTTTAAACTTTTGCCTAATAACTGATACATATCTAAGAATATGCTTTCATTCAATAAATTTCTTGACGCTATATATAAATAACATTGAATAAAAAAAGGAAACCCTCACTTATTTATAATTGGTACTGATAACAGCAGGGTATTGATGTCTTTGCATCAAATACAAATGTAAAAACTGGAAGAACATACGTTGCTTATGGTCTACATCCTTTACCAGGGACACCAATTCTCATTAATCCCACATTTATTGGGTCTTCAGAAATTGCTCATTATAAAAGTTTACTGTAATGTATCAAATTGCAAATAGAGGTAAGATTACAAACATTGTAAAGCACAGGAAATCTGATACAGTCTAGGATACCATCTTGATTAGCTCAGGCTGCTAATCAAAATATCATAAATTGGATGGTTTATAAACAAGAGAAATTTAGTTCTCACAGAATGCTGGAGGTCCGAGATCAGGGTGCCAGCATGCTCATTATGGTGAGAACCCTCTTCAGATTGCAGACTGCCCCTTGTATCCTCAGAAGGCAGGGAGCAGAGAGAGAAAGCAAGCTCTCTCCTGACTTATAAGGGCACTAATCCCATTCATTAGAGCTCTCTTTCTTCTTTTTTTTTTTTTCTACTATTGTTTTATTTTTTTATTTTTAATTATTATGTTCAATTAGCCAACATATAGCACACATCATTAGTTTTTGATGTAGTGTTCAACAATTCATTAGTTGTGTATAACACCCAGTGCTCATCACAACACGTGCCCTCCTTAATACCCATCACATGGTTACCCCATCCCCCCACCCCCCCACCCTTCTGTAACCCTCATTTTGTTTCCTGGAGTCCAGAGTCTCTCATGGTTTGTTTCCCCCTCGGATTTCTTCCCATACAGTTTTCCCTCCCTTCCCCTGTGGTCCTCTGTGCTATTCCTTATGTTCCACATATAAGTATATACAATGGAATATTGCTCAGTGATCAGAAAGAATGAATACCCACCATTTGCATCAACGTGGATGGAAATGGAGAGGGTTATGCTAAGTCAAATAAGTCAGGTAGAGCTCTACTTTCTTGACCTCATCTAATTATCTCAAGAAGGCCCCCACCTCTTGATTTAATAACATGGTGGGGGGTGGAAGGGGAGGGTTTGGTCCCTAACATACAACATATACAACTTCTAAATAAGTGCAGTTTATTCATGTGATTCGCAACTTTTTGACAATCCTTAAAAATTTAGAAATTGTTGTATTCAAAGACTAAATTATGGGTGTGAAATTCAAGTGCAGACAAGGAAATTATAAAATTATTATAAAAGTATAAAATAAGTCTGAAATTAACACACAAGCAAGGACTTTGGCAGTTCAGAAGATTCATGAATCCTCGGGGCTTATTTAAATAAATAGTAAATAAATAAATAAATAAATAAATTGCAGCCAAGAATTTTTTCTGCAATTCCTTGTCTGTGATACCTGATCAAAATGGTAAAACAACTTCTAAAACAACACAACAAGCTTTTTTTTTTTTTTTAAGATTTTTTATTTTTAAGTAATCTCTATACTCCACATGGGGCTTGAACTTAAAACCAAGAGATCAAACTCACATGCTCTACCAACTGAGCTAGCCAGGTACCCCACTTCTTAGCCTTTTAAGCTAAATTTTATAATCGGGTATCTTTGTCAAGATTAAAGATCTTGCAAGGGTATTAACCATAAACAAGTGGAAAAATTTAGAAGAATAATATCGAGAATTAAATCATAGTCTTACCAAAGCCATAGATGACCTACAAAATCACCAGAAATGATACCAAATATTCTTTTTATATCTTGGAGGGTTTAGCTGTGGTTCAGATACACATCTCTAAAGACTATGCATTCAAAGCATTCAGGAAAAGAGGTTTTCTTCATAGATAAGAAATTATAAATGCTCATTTCCAAAGACATAAATTATCAAAGAAAGGGAAGAGGCAGGATGGTAAAAATCATTATGGAAAATTCTTTTATCATGGGAATTAGAATAGATGGTGCATAAATGAAAAGATGATGTGGTAGACAGAAAGATAATAGATAGGTAGTTGTATAAATAGGGTATGATTAATATTACATATTCCAAAAACAGACCTAGAAAAAGAAAGCTCAGACAAATACAATGTAAAAAGAGGGACTCTCTCGCTCACCCTCTCTCCATTTTTCAGTCATAATGAACCGTTTATATTTAAAGAATTAAAAATGAACCCTAGATAGCTACACCTTAAAGTTGTATTATATAAAAGGGATTCTAAAATTATGTAGCAAGTTAGACTGCATACTCTTTAAAAAGTCTCTTTTAATTCCAAAAACATTGCCATTTGCAGTAAATTTGCTGCACAGGAATAAACATAATAATAGGAGTCATCCTATGTTATTTATTCAACACTCAAAAAGCTTAGACGAAGTGCTGTTCAAGAGGTTAATACTGCTAAACAATAGTGAAAAATCAGGATCTCAAATTAGTTAAATAAACCTGCACATTTTTAAAAGTCAATGGTATAACACCAAGAGTAAAGCAAAATATAAACTATGGCCTTTGGCGATAATGATGTGTAAATATAGGTTCATCAGTTGTAACTCACAGACCACTCTGGTGGAAAATACTGATAGTGGGGCTGATGATACACATTTGGGGGGAAGTGGGGCTTTCTGGGATAGGTCTGTACCTTCCTCTAAATTCTGTTGTGATCCTAAATCTGCTCTAAAAAATAGTCTTAAAAAAATCAACAGCTAGAAGAATAGAACTGTTTCAGCAATGTATGTAAATAAAGCCAATAAGCAGTGGATTGATGCAAATTAAATAAAAAGTTCACATTATCTTTGAATTTTTAGCTGAAATAATAAGCTTCAGAAATCCTTATTCCAGTAACAGTTGAACCGAATCTTGAGAGTATGATCACTGATTTCCTTTTGTTTTTTCCCTGAATGCCAGTAAACGTTTAATACTTCTTAGTTTGGAACTTTGTGTTTTGTGACTTTTTAGCTAAATATCTTTTGTGGGCAAACTTTAGCTTTTTTTCTAAATTAGTATCAGTCTCCGGTCAATTACTATGAAAGTGATAGATTTTGCTCATGCATTTTCTTTTTCTTCACTCCTAAAATGTCCATCCTAAATGAAGGCCTCATTTAAGACACTATCCATCACACTATCAAAAAGAATAAGTTCTAGAATAAAACGTGGCTTATTTTTCACTTTCTACATTTATTTATTTTTGCCTCTCCATTCTGTGTTTGATTATCATTAGATAGTTAGATGATTGAAACTCATGAAAAATGTGTAACGTTGGCTCAAGACTTAAAAGTCCGAACCTCTTCAATGATCCTTTAGAACAGGGGTCTGCAAAAGCCAATTCTGACCAAGACCATCAGTTTAGGTTAGGCCTATTACCATTTTCCATGCTACAGTGGCAGAGTTGAGTAGTAACAAAAGAAACTGTGTGACCCATGAAGCTAAAAATATATTTGAAAATAGTCTGCTGGCCCTGCTTTAGAAGGACGCTTCCAGTGAAGCCTTAGACAATGGTGCCTGCCTAGACACTTCACCAATCAATCAAGAATAACCACTGACTCCACATTAGGTCCGTCATATTTAGTTCTACATGCTAGTCTATTGATGAATACTGGGGCTCCTTGAATATCTTAGAAATTGGGTCTTGTAGAAACTCCCAGATAGTCTGATTGGATTTTCTTTTAAGATTTCACTGAATTATAAAAACTGAATTCACTATCCAGAGATACCAGATCGAAGAGGCAGAACTTCCTCCTCGCCTTCCTCTTTGGTCCAACAGACACTATCGATGTATGAAATCTAATCAATAGTATTCAAACTTTAACAAACCTGCCCTTTATTTCATTGTTCTATCAGATGGGGTCAATCAGGGAGGCAGAACACTGAGTTTCATGGAATAGTAAACTGAATACATTATTTTTAATTGAAATTGAGCTTATGCAATCGAGGAAAACTGAATGGGGATGTAAAGTTCGGAAAAGGATCTGAGGAAAGCTTGTATCACCATGGAGCTTTCAAGAGGCAACAGCGGCTAGAACAGAAATGTGAAGAAAGCTACTGGAGTCTACGGACTCTATTTCCTCTCTGCTGCTCTTGCCTGTGAGTTGGTGCAAAATACCCGGTGGTAGTTCCTGAACCATTGTTGGTCAGCAAGAGAAGCAGTTAGGAATTAGAACATGATGTGTTGAAGCAAAAACCCAAGAATCAACAGGCCTGGAGCACTTAACTCCAACAGACTAACCAACAACAGTCAGTAGAGCTTCAACTGCTGCTTTATTATGCAGATTTCTCTCCTGACAAACCTAACCTGGTGTCAGCAACAGAAAAGAATGCTGGGAAACAGCTCACGTATACCTGAACTGACACAGTCTTAAACCATGGCTTGAAAGAGCAATACAATTGAAAAATATTCTTAATTGTGTGTGTGTGTGTGTGTGTGTGTGTGTGTGTGTGTGTGTGTAATCACTCACTAATCAAGTACACACCTCAGGCCAATTTAGGGAACTCACCGACAGTAATAGTTTTATAACATTACATCAACTGAGAAGATACATAATACATAAATGTTAAATGTTCACTTAAACGCCTTAATTGATCACAAAATATACAAGATAAAACAATATATAATTCCAAAATTCTGACTACATGTTCTCAGAAATTGTGGAAAACAATAAATTTAAATGTGACATAATCAGCTTTAAAGAAGGGATAAAATATAATCAATCCTTAGTAATAGTAACAATATTTCTATGCCATTGTAAAATTTTCTTAAATGGTCTAGGTCTTTATAAAAACATTTGTTTCTCTTCTCTTCAATAAATGACAAGCAGTTGTTTTCCTATTCAATACTTGTATTGAAGATTATTTATTGCATTTCTTAATTTGAAAATAAAGATAATTGAGACCAAGAAAAAAATTCTAGACTCTGCATTTATGCTTAAAAGTACAACAAAATCATAATGCTGGAAACAAAGGAAATATTCTGGTACATCTGGACAGACCTCGTCTCTTAGTAAAAGCAGCTATGTATGCATTTAACTGAAGGAGTATGGGGAGGGCAGGAGACTCATGTTCCTAATATAATTCCTCATTGTATCTGCCAACTGGTATACACAACTGGATATTTTTTCATTAAGTCACATATTTTATGCCTACTGAAATTTAAACATACCCAGAAGAAGAACTGAACAGTACTTATGGCCTTAAATACATTATTCATATTTTTCACTCATTCGTTCATTCACATGTTCATTAAATATGCAAATGTGGGTGGGCTAGCTTGTGAGGAGGAAGCATAGCAGAAAGGAAGAGGCAGAAAAAGAGAAATGATGATAAATCAGTAAATATCTTATACTTTTTACAGCATGCTTTACCCATAGTGGCTATCTGGTAAGTACATCCATATGAAAAAAATATCAATATGTTAAAACACTATGACCAAGGTGCCTTTATAGAAACCATTTCACTTTTTCTGGGAGTCTTCATGTGAGGAGTCTGGCAATAGAAAAACGATTGCATAAAGAACTCGGAGTTCCTGTAAATAGCTTTCAAAAGCTGCCTATTGCAACTGTTCATTTCAAGACCGAAGCAATGTGTAGCTATATTTTAACTGCCAGAATTATATGATAATTCTGGAATATTGATTCTATTTCTATCCTACAAATACTTGCAAAGTAAATTTACTCAAGGACACTCATTGAACAGATTATTTGTGGATTTCAATTTTCTCTAACTGGATGTTATCCATTGATCTTTTCACTAGCCTTTTTTTTTTTTTTTATGTTGCAATGTTGATTAAAGGGAATTGTGATTTGAGACACAGTATTGCTATTTTCTGTTTCTAAGGAAAATATCATCTATCATTGCTATTTATTTTCTAAATGGACTGAAATGTGTGGGATGACAAGGAATCTCTCCAGCTTGCTATTATATTCAGCAGCTGCACATAAACATTCTGTTAAAAGAATCTAACTATAATCAACTGTAATGTTATTTCCAAAACAGTTTTCATTGTAGTCCTTCTCACTTAATATGCCCCCCTCATTCCTGGTACAGTATAGAAAAAGATGGACCAGCCAAAATAATACTAAAATAGCAACGTGATAAAACAATAAATTAAATGCAAGCACAACAATATATAAAATAAATAGGTAAAAATAAATGCCATGCATACCATGGACTAAATTTTCTCAAATAAC
Source organism: Ursus arctos (assembly GCF_023065955.2). Taxonomy (NCBI): domain Eukaryota; kingdom Metazoa; phylum Chordata; class Mammalia; order Carnivora; family Ursidae; genus Ursus; species Ursus arctos. Next base: position 20,202,060 of record NW_026622764.1, read on the forward strand.
TTGTAATATGAAGAATATATGAATATAAAGAATATGAATCAAAAATACATAACAAAAATATGGATTTACTAATCTTGACTGAAAATATGTTAACCTCATAAGTGCTATTTAATGTAACCCCGTGATTATTAACCAGAATTTTGTCATTATCTTTTATAGTGTATACTGGGTTGCTCCCACTGACTCCCTATTAAAGGCCAACACACTTATGTACCAGCTTTTGGGAAAGTCTTTCATTCATGTTTGCATCTGTATCCATCACTGAGAATTGCCCCTGGCTACAAAAAAGCTATATCACTCAATGTTATTAGGGGGGAAGCCAGTGGTAAATGATGAATGGATGGAAGGATATAAAGACCCAGCCCCCATGCTTCACTCCAAGACACATCAGAAGGGGCCTTCCAGGTCCAGAACTCCCTAAAGCATTGACAGTTACTAGAGTTGCAACTACATGGCCTTTCAGTTTCTTCTGCACAATCCTGCCTACTTTATTTCTTTACAGATATATCACCTGAGTTCTTTCCATGATAAACCTTCTGAATAGAATTCTATATTCAGATGTGATAGTTAATTTTATGTGTCAACTTGGCTAGGCAGTGATGCCCCATATCTTGGTTAAACACCATATTGTTGTGAAGGTATTTACTGGATATGATTGATATCTAAATCAGTGGCATTAGAATAAAGCATATTACTCTCCAAAATATAGATGACCTTCATCCGATCAGTTGAAGGTCTTAAGAGAAAAGACAGGGCCCTGAAGTAGAAGGAATTTTGCCTCTGGACTAACTTTGGACTCAAGACTGCAACATCAACTCTTACTAGAATTTCCAAACTGCTAGCCTGTCTTGAAGATTTCGGGTTTGGTTCTTTCCATATTTTCCTGAGTCACCTCCTGCAACATGTCTGTCTGTCTACCTGTCTGTCTGTCTGTCTGTCTCTCTCCAAACACTGGTTTTGGTACCAAGAGAGGTTCTACAGAAACAGATTCTTTAGGGAAGTGTTCTAAGGTTTTGTGAATTGGTTCTAAGGTTTCTAGAATCGGTTTTCTAATTTGATTAAATTTAAAGAAACTAATAACTCTTTTTCTAGTAATAAAGAGAGCACTGATAGTCTATAGTATGATGTGGATTAAGACATGCTCAAAATATCACCATTGGATACTCCAAATTAAATAATTTTAAGAGACAAAGTTCTGAGTGATCATCTATTTAATATCTTAGAATATTTTTTGTCCAATTAACAAGAATAATGAGATTGGCATGTTGCTCCTAATTGTGCTGGACAAAGTAGAGAAAGAAAAGGATGAGCTCAGGGATTCAAATTCCCAACCCAAGTGCCTCATAAATGATCTAAAAGTGTCTATGTCTGCCATGAAAGAAAGCCTTATCTCCTGTGCGGCTACAGAGCTAAGGCTGCTGAAAACTGAATGCAGAGTTTCATCCTGTGACTGGTGGAATTAAAATGCAAATTGCACTCCCAACCTTGCAAAGTGTCTGCTGTTAAAGTGAAGCTACTGAATGGGAGGAATGGGATCCTGAAAATTGGAATGGGACATTTGGGAAGATTCTGATGAAGCTGGAGACACTGAGCCCTTATATTGTACTAAGTCTTTTTTGCCAGTAGAAACAGCTATTCCATCCCTGTCTGAGGAGATTAACCCCAGTTTGCCTCCCACGAGATAGTTACCTTGAAAGATACTGCTGATTCTCCTCTGTAACCAGTCCTACAACCCCTCTTTGCTTCTGTACCTATAACTAGACACAAATACCATAGGTCCTGAAAGGTAAGGTACCCATGAGAAGGTGAATTACATTCTAAAAGAACTAAATGATTTTTCCAATTTATACAGACAGAAATCTGGGATGCATGTCCTGGAATGAATATTAAGGGTGGGGATATAACGGTGGAAGGAACATAAAGTTAAATCAGGCCAAATATAGTGATATGTGCCCACTAAGCTGATTTTTTGTTGATTTAATGTTGCATTGCAGAGGCTTAAAAAGGCATCTAGCAATTTGGTAGGTTGGCTGAAACATGGACAGCACGGTAGCTTATACTAAATGAAGTTGAGCCGAACAGCCTTACTACACTATCGTATACTAAATAGTGTAGTACAGTGTAGTAGATTGTAGAGAAGGGATCCAAAGGTTGAGGGAAACTGGAATGTTACAGTGGTAGTAGCACTGAAGACCTGGTCACCTGCCCCAGAAGGATACAGAGGACATACTTTCACCTTAGCTGTGAGAAACAACGTTGTGAGAAGAGACCCAGAATTCTTGAAGATATCTGTGGCCACTCTTCTCTGTAGGTTAGAAATTATATCAGGAACTGCTGCCACTGAATTGAGAAACCTAAATGCAATGGGTCCCTGAGCAGCAGAGACCAAGTGGTGGCACTTAATTTCCAAAGGAAAGATGTGGTCACTGTAATGAACAGCCAAGTCAAAGCACCAACCCGAATAGTATGACTTGCAGAGACCTATGTCATTGGCTAGTTGATCATAGTGCTCCTAGAAGTGAAATAGCTGGGCTATATATAAAATTCTTTCTTAATCAATATAAGTGCAAAAGTTCTTGGTCAAGTGAACAAGCCTTATTTGAATCATAAAACAGGGGATCACGGCCACTCAATCAATTCCCAGACTTGAGCCAATTTATAGAACCACACAGATGCAAGAAGGTCAGACATCTTTGAAGAAGGACTCTGCTACTCTGCTCTGAATTTAAACTGTTTATTTTTCTCCCAGCTTTCCCAAGAAGGACCTATAGCCTTTTACCAAGGGTCTATGCACTGGGAAAAAGGAAATAATCAGAATTGAGAATTGAGAATTACAAGACACTGGCTCTGAACTAACACTGATTCCAGGAGACCTCAAATATCACTGTGGTCCAGCAGAGTAGCAGCTTATGAAGGTAAGGTGACCAATAGGGTTTGGGTTTATTATCAACAATTGTATGCCAACAAATTAGATAATCTAAAATAAATGGACAAATTTCTAGGAAAACACAATTTACCAAAACTGAAGAACTAACAACAGCCTTTCCTAAACTTTGCCAAAAAATAGAAGAGGAGGAAACACTTCCTAAGTCATACTATTGAGAGCAAAATTACCCTGATTCCAAGGTCTGACAAAGATTTCACAAGGATAGAAAACTATAGACCCAATACCCATTACAAATATAGATGCAAATATTCTCAACAAAATGCAAGCAAACTGAATCTAGTGGGATATTAAAAGAACTTACACAGCATGAGCAAGGAGAATTTATTCCAGGAATGCAACATGTGAAACTCTATCAATATAATACAATGTAGTAATAGAAAGAAGAATAGCACATAATCCCCTCAATAAAAAAATGACAAAATCCAACATAATTTTTTTCCATGGGGAAAAAAAAAACTCACAGCAAACTAGGAATAGAAGAAAACTTCCTCAACCTGATAAAAAAAAATTAGGAAAAACCCATAGAAAATATCAGCCTCAACAGTAAAATAATGAGTTTTCCTTCTAAGATCAGGAATAAGACAAACATGTCTACTTTTTTCACTATTCAAAATTGTAGTAGAATTCCAGCCAGAATAATTAGACAAGAAAAAGAAATAAAGGCATCCAAGTTGGAAAAGAAGTACAACTATTACTATCTGCAGAAGCCATAATTATGACATAAATACATATTCCTCAAGAATCCACACACATAAAAAATTAGAAATAATAAACAAGGTTAGCAAAATTTCAGGCTATATTATCAATATATAAAATCAGCTTTTTTCTATGCATGAGCACTGAACAATCAAAAATGAAAGCAAGAAACAATTTCATAGCATCAAAAATAATAAATTTCTTAGGAATAAGCCAAGAAAGTGTATGACTTGTACACTGAAATTATTAATCATTGTTCAAAGATATTAGGGAAGACCTAAATAAAATGGAAAGGGATCCCTTTGGATTGGAAGACTTAATATTATTAAGGTATCGATTCTCCCCAAATTCATAAGCAGATTCAATGAAATATCTACCAAAATTAGAATTGTCTTTTTTTACAAAATTGAACAAGCTGCTCTTAAAATTCATATGAAATTTCAAGGAACCCAAAATACATCAAATCATCTTGAAAAAACAGAACATAGTGGACTTGAACTCAATTTCAAAATGTATTACAAAGGTATAATAATCAAAATAGTATCATAATGGCATAAGGATAGACATAGAGATCAATCAAATAGAATTAATGGTACAGCAGCAAACCCCTATTCCAACAGTCAATTGGTTTTTAATGAGGCTGCAGCTGGGGAAAGAACAGTCTTTTCTACAAATGATGCTTAGACACCGGGAGTTCCACATGCAAAAAAATGAAGTTGACCTGTATCCCACAACAAATACAAAAATTAACTCAAAATTTATGAAATGGATGTAAGTGCAAAAACTATAAACTCTCAGAAGCAAACATGACAGCTTATAAAAATGACACCAAAGGTATAAGCAACAATGGAAAAACAAACAACTTCTGTACTTTGAAAGACACTAGAAAGAATTTGGAAGATTTTCGTTCTTTTTTCATAAAATGTCCTTAGACAATTTAAAGAAATTTAGGAAAATATAAATTAAATATAATTTAAATATTAATAATATATTAATATAATTTAAGTGATATAAGGATTTTGTATTCAGAATATAAGAATATAAAAAAGAATTTCTACTACAGAACAAGAAAAAGACAAATGGCCCAACTGAATAATGGACTTAAATAGACATTTCTAAAAAGAAGATATGTAAATGGCCAAAAAGGACATGAAAAAATGTTCACATTTATTGAACATAAGGAAATGCAAATCAAAACCAAAATGAGATACCACTTCACACCGACAACAATAATAATAGTAATAATAATAATAATAAAACAACAAAAGAGTGTTGGTCAGGATGTAGTAAAAATGTAAATATCCTACATTTCTTTTTTTTTTTAATGTTTTTTTATTATATTATGTTAGTCACCATACAGTACATGCCTGGTTTTTGATGTAAAGTTCGATGATTCATTAGTTGCGCATAACACCCAGTGCACCATGCAATATGTGCCCTCCTTACTACCCATCACCAGCCTATCCCATTCCCCTGGCCCCCTCCCCTCTGAAGCCCTCAGTTTGTTTCTCAGAGTCCATAGTCTCTCACGCTTCATTCCCCCTTCTGATTACCCCCCCTTTCTTTATCCCTTCCCCTACCAATCTTCCTAGTTCTTATGTTCCATAGATGAGAGAAATCATATGATAATAGTCTTTCTCTGTTGACTTATTTCACTTAGCATTATCTCCTCCAGCACCATCCATGTTGCAGCAAATGTTGAGAACTCGTTCTTTTTGATAGCTGAGTAATATTCCATTGTATATATGGACCACAACTTCTTAATCCAGTCATCCGTTGAAGGGCATCTTGGTTCCTTCCACGATTTAGCTATTGTGGACAATGCTGCTATGAACATTGGGGTGCATATGGCCCTTCTCTTCACTACTTCTGTATCTTTGGGGTAAATACCCAGTAGTGCAATGGCTGGATCGTAGGGTAGCTCAATTTTTAACCTTTTAAGGGACCTCCACACTGTTTTCCAGAGTGGCTGTACCAACTTGCATTCCCACCAACAATGTCGGAGGGATCCCCTTTCTCCACATCCTCTCCAGCAATTATTGTTTTTTGCCTTGTCAATTTTTGCCATTCTAACTGGCGTAAGGTGGTATCTCAGTATGGTTTTGATTTGAATTTCCCTGATGGCTAATGATTTTGAACATTTTTTCATGTGTCTGTTAGCCATTTGTATGTCATCATTGGAAAAGTGTCTGTTCATATCTTCTGCATATTTTATGATTTGTTTGTTTCTTGCGTATTGAGTTTGAGAAGTTCTTTGTAGATCTTGGATACCAGTCTTTTATCTGTAGCGTCATTTGCAAATATCTTCTCCCATTCCATGGGCTGCCTCTTAGTTTTTTTGACTGTTTCCTTGGCTGTGCAGAAGCTTTTTATCTTGATGAAGTCCCACAAGTTCATTTTATCTTTTGTTTCTCTTGCCTTTGGAGATGTGTCATGAAAAAGGTTGCTTTGGCTGATGTCGTAGAGGTTGCTGCCTATGCTCTCCTCTAGGATTTTGATGGATTCCTGTCTCACATCAAGGTCTTTCATCCATTTGGAGTTTATCTTTGTGTATGGTGTGAGAGAGTGGTCAAGTTTCACTCTTTTGCTTGTAGCTGTCCAATTTTCCCAGCACCATTTATTGAAGAGACTGTCTTTTTTCCACCGGATGTTTTTTCCTGCTTTATCAAAGATTAGTTGCCCAAAGAGCTGAGGGTCCATTTCTGGGTTCTCTATTCTGTTCCATTGGTCTATGTGTCTGTTTTTGTGCCAGTACCATGCTGTCTTTGTGATCACAGCTTTGTAGTACAGCTCGAAATCCGGCATTGTGATGCCCCCAGCTTTGTTTTTCCTTTTCAACAGTTCCTTGGCGATTCGGGGCCTTTTCTGGTTCCATACAAATTTAAGGACTATTTGTTCCAGTTCTTTGAAAAATGTCATTGGTATTTTGATCGGGATAGCATTGAAAGTGTAGATTGCTCTGGGAAGCATGGACATTTTAACTATGCTAATTCTTCCAATCCATGAGCATGGGATATTTTTCCATCTTTTTGTGTCTTCCTCAATGTCTTTCAAGAGTGATTTATAGTTTCTAGAATATAGGTCCTTTACATCTCTGGTTAAGGTAATTCCAAGGTAATATATGGTTTTTGGTGCTATTGTAAATGGGATGGATTCCCTAATTTCTCTTTCTTCAGTCTCATTATTCGTGTATAGAAATGCAACTGATTTCTGAGCATTGATTGTGTATCCCGCCACATTACTGAATTGCTCTATGACTTCTAATAGTTTGGGAGTGGATTCTTTTGGGTTTTCCATATAGAGTATCATGTCATCTGTGAAGAGAGACAGTTTGACTTCTTCTTTGCCGATTTGGATACCTTTTATCCCTTTTTGTTGTCTGATTGCTGTTTCAAGGACTTCTAGTACTATGTTGAATAATAGTGGCGAGAGTGGGCATCCTTGTCGTGCTCCTGATCTTAAGGGAAAGGCTTCTAGCTTTTCCCCATTGAGAATAATATTTGCTGTAGGCTTTTCATAGATGGCTTTTATGAGATTGAGAAACGTACCCTCTATTCCTACACTCTGAAGGGTTTTAATCAGGAAAGGATGCTGTATTTTGTCAAATGCTTTTTCGGCATCGATTGAGAGGATCATATGGTTCCTGGGACTTTTCTTGTTGATATGATGTATCACGCTGATCGATTTTTGAATGTTGAACCACGCTTGCATCCCAGGTATGAATCCCACTTGGTCATGATGGATAATCCTTTTAATGTACTGTTGGATTCTATTAGCCAGGATCTTGTTGAGGATTTTGGCGTCCATATTCATTAGGGAAATCGGTCTGTAATTCTCCTTTTTGATGGGGTCTTTGCCTGGTTTGGGGATCAAGGTAATATTGGCCTCATAGAATGAGTTTGGTAGCTTTTCTTCTGTTTCTATTTTTTGAAATAGCTTTAGGAGAATAGGTATTATTTCTTCTTTGAATGTTTGGTAGAATTCCCCAGGAAAACCGTCCGGGCCTGGAGTTTTGTTATTTGGAAGGTTGTTTATCACTGACTCAATTTCTTCATAATTAATTGGCCTGTTTAAGAAATCAATTTCTTCCTGTTTCAATCTTGGTAGTTTATAGGTTTCCAGGAAGGCCTCCATCTCTTCCAGATTGCTTACTTTATTGGCATATAGCTGTTGATAAAATTTTCTAATAATCCTTCCAATTTCCTTGGTGTTGGTTGTTACCTCTCCTTTTTCATTCATAATTTTATTGATTTGGGTCCTTTCTCTTTTCTTTTGGATAAGTCTTGCCAGTGGTCTGTCAATTGTATTGATTCTCTCAAAGAACCAGCTTCTAGTCCTGTTGATCTGCTCTACTGTACTTCTGTTTCTAATTCATTGATTTCTGCTCCAATCTTGGTCAACTGCTTCCTCGTGAGTGGATTAGGTCTGTCCCTCTGTTGCTGTTCCAGCTTCTTGAGGTGAGAATATAAAAACTGCATTTTAGCTTTTTCTATTCTTTTGAGTGAGTCTTGGATGGCTATGTATTTCCCCCTTAGGACTGCCTTTGCAGTATCCCATAGGTTTTGGACCGTTGTGTTTTCATTCTTGTTGGTCTCCATAAATCGTTTAAATTGATTTTTGATTTCCTGGTTTATCGAGTCATTCCTGAGCAGGATGGTTCTTAGTCTCCAAGTGTTTGAGTTTCTTCCAAATTTTTCCTTGTGGTTGAGTTCTAATTTCAGAGCATTGTCGTCTGAGAATATGCAGGGGATAATTTCAATCTTTAGGTATCAGTTGAGACCTGTTTTGTGTCCCAGAACATGGTCTATTCTTGAGAATATTCCATGGGTATTAGAATAGAATGAGTATTCTTTGGTTCTGGGGTGTAGTGTTCTATATATATCTATGAGGTCCAACTCGTCGGTATTGGCATTTAAAGCTTTTGATTCCTTGCTTAGTTTTTGCCAGGGTGTTCTGTCTATTTCTATAGTGGGGTGTTGAGGTCCCCTACTATTAATGTATTTTTATCTATATGTCTCTTTATTCTGGTTAAGAGTTGGCTTGTGTATCTTGCTGCTCCCCCGTTGGGGGCATATATATTTATAATTGTCATATCCACTTGTTGGATACACCCTTTAAGAATAATATAGTGCCCTTCTGTGTCTCTAACTATAGTCTTTAGTTTAAAATCCAATCTGTCTGATATGAGAATTGCTACCCCAGCTTTCTTTTGAGGTCCATTGGCGTGAAAGATGGTATTCCATCCGTTTACTGTCAGTCTGAATGTATCTTTAGGTTCAAAATGAGTCTCTTGTAGACAGCAAATGGATGGGTCATGTCTTTTTATCCAATCTGCAACCCTGTGGTGTTTATGGGAGCATTTAGGCCATTTACATTGAGACTGATTATTGAGAGATATGATTTTAATGATGCTATGTTACCAGTAAAGTCTTTGTTTCTATCGATTGTGACTTTCTGTTGTGTATCATTCTTCGGGCCTTTTTACTTTTATAGAACCCCCCTTAGTATCTCCTGTAGGGCTGGTTTCGTGGTTACAAAATTGGTCAATGACTGGTGATTCTGGAAGGTCTTTATTTCTCCATCAAGTCTGAATGACAGCCTTGCTGGATAAAGGATCCTTGGCTGCATGTTTTTCTCTGTAACAGCTTTAAAAATGCCCCCCCCCCAACCCTTTCTCTCATTCCAGATTTATGTAGACAGGTCTGACGTAATTCTGATACCTTTGCCTTGGTATGTGAGAAATTTCTTTGCCCTGGCCGCTTTCAATACTGTATCCTCGGATCTAATATTTGCGAATTGCACTATGACGTGACGTGGCGTAGGTTTGTCATGGTTGAGCTTGGGAGGGGTCCTCTCTGCCTCTTGGACATGAATGCTTGTTTCCTTTGCTAGATTAGGGAAGTTTTCAGCTACAATTTGGTCAAATATCTCTTCTGGACCTCTGTTTTTCTCCACCCCCTCGGGGATGCCGATGATTCTGGCATTGGAACGTTTCATTGAGTCAGTAACCTCCCGTAACCTACATTCTTGAGAATGGATTTTTTTGAGTCCAGATTCTATTTTAGCTTTGTCTTCTACTAACCCATCCTCCAATTCACTGATGCGTTCTTCTGCCTCATTCACCCTGGCCATCAGAGCCTCTAGTTTTGACTGCATTTGGCTCATAGAATTTTTAATTTCTGCCAGATTCGCTCTCGTTTCTGCCCTTAGAGATTCTATATTCTCATTAATATTTTCATTAATACTTTTTTCAAGTCTACACATCATCTTGACCATTGTTACTCTGAATTTCATTTCTGATAATTTGGTTATATCCATATCCATTAGTTATGTGGCAGAGGCCACAGACTCATTGTCTTTTCTTTGCTGGAGGGGATTTCTCCTTCTCATCATTCTGATGAGGAGAGGTCTCAGGGCTGTCCACGGTCTCAGTCTGCTCTCTCTTGGTGCCAGACCGAAAGTCCGCCCCACTCCCCCGTGCAGGTGGCTACCACTTCCCCGCGCCCAAACGCGGTGGCTCCCTCCCCCTTCCGTTTATATTCCGATATCTGTGCACAGTTTCACGGCTCCCTGCTTCGTACCTCAATACTCAGCGCTGGAGATGTTCATTTATAGAGATCCAGATGTATCTTCCTGCATCTCAGGCTGATTCTGTGGATGTTCAGGATGGTCTGGTACCTATCCAACTCGACTCAGGGGACCAGCTGAAAAAGGGGTCCCCTACTCCTCCGCCATCTAACTCCTCAGTATCCTATCCTACTCAGCGCTGGAGATGTTCATTTATAGAGATCCAGATGTATCTTCCTGCATCTCAGGCTGATTCTGTGGATGTTCAGGATGGTCTGGTACCTATCCAACTCGACTCAGGGGACCAGCTGAAAAAGGGGTCCCCTACTCCTCCGCCATCTAACTCCTCAGTATCCTACATTTCTGGTGGCAATGTAAAATGGTACAAGTGACTTTGGAAAACAGTTGGGCAGTTCCTCAAAAATTAAACATATAGCTACCATATGACCAAGAAATTTCACTCTTATATCTATATAACCTATGATAATTAAAAACATTTGTTTATAAAAACACTAGTACATAGTATTCATAGCAATATTATCCATAGTGATAAAGTGGAAGAAACTCAATGTCTATCAACTGATGAATGGATAAAGAAAATACTGTATATTCAGACATGGAACATTATCCAGCTACAAAAAGAAAGGAAGTACTGATACATGCCACAATATGAATGAATCCTGAAAATATTATTTTATGTAAAAGAAACCAGACACAAAAAGCCACATACTGTATGAGGATCCCATTTAGGTAAAAGGTCTAGAATGGGCACATCTATATAGAGGAAAAGTTGATTAGTGGTCAGCAAAGGCTGAGTCAATGGGCAGTGACTGCTAACAGATGTGGTACAGGTTTTCTCTGAAATTTTCTCTGGAAAATCCTCTGAATGGTGATAGTTCCCCAACTCTTGGTCTACTAAAAGTAGTGAATTGTACACTTTAAAATGGTTTAAATGGTCAGGTTTATAGTATGTGAATTTTAATAAAGAAACTTCCACTTCTATTAAACCTTTCATTCCATTGTCATTGCCACTTAAAAGTCCACATTCTTAACATTTCCTGCAAAGTTACTCTAAAGCATCCACATTGTCCACCTGCTCTTGATTTCTTATAAAAAAAAATATTCCCATTTGTTCGCGGTTACCTTTTGTTTAGCAGAATGTTTCCATGCTTACCTAGTTGACTTTTACATCCCTTTACTTACTGTCTACTCCATAATTATCTATGATTTTGTCCACAACTCAGAAACAGATTCAACCAAATCATACTAATTTCTTCATAGCCTACCTTAAGCAAATCTTAATTATGCATGGACATATGTATGTATGTATGTTGAAAAATCAGAAATGCCATCAAGGGGCTGCTGTGCAAGTGCATGGTTATGAAGTTCCCAGATCATGCTTCTCATCTCTGTACCATGCATTTCCTGCCTCCACCATCAATAGTACAGAGTAATATTAAGAAGTTTAAAAGAATACTTCCCATTTACATTCCCTTTTAAAAAAATGTATCTTTAAAAATATAATGGATGTCATACAACTGAAGAAATGAATATAGTTAGGTTAGAGACAAGTCTCAACTTTCTAGGATTAAACATGAGAAGTTTTAATGCTTACAAACCTGCTACATAAAACTTTCTTTTCCTGGGGCACCTGGTTGACTCAGCCTGTTGAGTACCCGACTCTTGATTTTGGCTCAGGTCATGATCTAAGGGTGGTATGATCGAGCTCTGCGATGCGCTCCACACTCAGTGCAGAGTCTGCTCGAGATTCTCTTCCTCTTCCCCTCCCCCCTCACACACTCTAAATAAACAAATAAAAAACTAATTTTTAAAAATCTAAAAAAAAAAAAAAAACAAACCCAAAAAACAAAACAAAACAAAACAAAAAACTTTCTTTTCTTTTCTTTTCTTGCTGGCTAGCAGGTCCCACACATAGCATCTCAGTCCAGTTGTATAAATTTTTAGTTATTCAGCCATTAAAACAATTATAGTTAGGTCAGTCACTTCTATTCTTTTTAAAATTTCTTCTCCTTCTTCTTCTTGTCTTCATCTTTGTCTTTGTCATCTTCTTCTTCTTCTCCTTCTTCTATGGCATTAAAGAAGTGAAATAGGAAAATGTTGTTTTGTCAGCATTAGGGAACCACTGAAATACTGTTCAGATTCAGATGGTGGCTTGAATGGCTCTTGCTCATTTGTTGGTAATGAATTGAATTTAAAGGGGTGGGAAAAAATGGAGGCAGTCATCATTAGTGGATAGTCATAAATGGAGAAAGGCCTTTTGGATTGAGCCAAGGTGATCCCCCAATTCTGCTGAGTAAGTTTTTTAAAGACTGTTTAATTGTTAAAATGCTGCTGTTGCTTTATGTCTACAGCTTTTAGACTTTACCCCTTTCAAAGATTTGACCTGTAAGGTGGCAGATAGAAATAATAGCTCATCAGCATTTGCTGAGTCAAATTATCTACTCTACAAAATATCTTCCTACCTCCTAAGTCCAATTATACAATTTGAAGGAAAAAGCTCCAGTGTCCTTATTAAGTCATTGATATGTCTGGCTGAAAGATGAGGTGGGCTTCTCATTGGCTGAGCAACTTGAAGGGAGGTCTTCTCCATTCAAGCTGAGCCTGCCCAGGCAGGGTATGACAGTAGAAGTAGAAAGGTGAACACTCTTTTGGTTAATGTACCAATCTTGTAGCCTGTGAATATCCCAAACATGGCAACCACCATGCTATAGTATAATAGCCTTTAACATTTTTTGTTTGTTTTACTAAATGTGAGCTAAGGCCAGAGATTGTGTTTCATGTCTGTCCTCCCAGAGCTGCTGTCCACAGTAGTCAATTAATGTTTGTTGAAAAAGCAAAATAACTTTCAAGCACCGTAACTCCAACCTGCCAGAAGCCAAACCCAATTTTGTCTTTCAGTGGATGGCATGCCAGCCAGCTTTCCAAGGAATGCAAATATTCTCCTAACCAGCAGTCCTCAATTTTACTGTGCACCATGAGTTATCTGGGATCTTGTTAAAATGCAAATTTTAATTCAGTAGGTCTAATGTGAGACCTAAGATTCTGCATTTTAACAACCTCCCAGGCCATATTGATGCTATTGGTCTGTATACTTCACTCTCAGTAGCAAGAGTCTAGACCCTGGTCTTGGCCTCATCTCTAAAATTTATCCATCATCAAGTTTTGTAGACTCTCTCTCCTGTCCCAACTCTGACCTCTCATCTCTGTTTCTGTTGCCACCATTTTAGCCAAAGCCTTCATCATATTCTGTAGGGATTATGGCAACAGCTTTCATCTAGTCTCTCTGGCTCTTTCTGCTCCATTACATTCTCTATACTATAGTCAAAATAATATCCCTCAAATACGTTTCTTTTCCCTTCCATTTTTTAAATTAACTTTTAAATTTATTTTTTTCTTTTTACCTTGACTTCCTTCACCCCTTTCTCCCACCCTATACCTCTGGCAACCACCAATCTGTTCCCCGTATCTGTGAGCTTATATCTTCCTTCCTTCCTTTCTTTCCTTCCTTCCTTCCGCTCTCTCTCCCTCCCTTTCTTTCTCTTTTTTTTAAATTCCACATTTGATAGAGATCATATGCTATTTTTCTTTCTTTGTATGACTTATTTCACTTAGCATAATGCCCCTGAAGTCTCCCCATGCTGTCACAAATGACAAGGTTTCATTTTTATGGCTAAATAATATTTCACTGTAGTGTGTGTGTACACCATTTTTTTTTTTTTTTTGCTCATTCTTTCATTCATTCATCAGTGGATGCTTAGGTTGTTTTCATATCTTGCCTATCATAAATACTATTGCAATAAAATATAGTATATTGTCATTATTCCTAAGAATGACTTCTATCCTCTTATTTGCTTATAGAAATTGGAAGTATACACATACATGAAGCATTGATAAACAACTTAAGTACATGGAACATGCCTCTGGAGAAAGAGCTACTATAAATGCCTAACTGAGATAGCTATAAAGTAAGAGAAATCCTTAAAAGTAGAAAACACTTGTATAGAGTGAAATTAACCTTGAAGCTGAAGTTGCCCTAACATTACCTCTCATTGCCCAAAGGCCTGGAATTTTAGTTCTATTAGTTTCATACAGAGATCAAGACACAACATAAGAACCAGATTATTAATTCACACTGAATTAGAAATGCTCTTCAAATAGCCAGGGCTGCAAAAATGACATTGTCTATGTGTAAACTAATGGTAGCAGGAGGAAAAGGAGATGAAGAGGGAGAGAGAGGGGGAAAGAAGAGTGAGGAAGTGGAAGAGGAGGAGCGGTGGAAGGAGCAGGAGAAAGAGAAGGGAAAAAAGAGGAAGAAGAGAAATAGAGGCTAAGGAGCTGCTTGCGTCAGCTTTGGCTTTGGGTGAAAAATAGCAAAATATTTTACCCCATTCTCTGAGAAAATGGTAGCACAAGCTGACTTCCCATGTAAATATAAATATAGAATTCATCATAACTCTTAATTGCCAGATCTGTAGACAGATAGTTTAGCTTAACTGGGCCCAAGATTGTTACTGTTTTCAGGTACCCAGTAGAAGTAATGCAAAACCTATCAAGAGATAATCACTTAGGGGCACTTGGGTGGCTCAGTCAGTTAAGCATCTGCCTTCAGGCTCAGGTCATGATCTCATGGTCCCAGGATCAAGCCCTGCATCAGGCTCCCTGCTCTGCTTCTCCCTCTCCCTCTGCCTGCTGCTCCCCTTGCTTGTACTCTTTCTCTCTGTGTCAAATAAATAAAATCTTAAAAAAAAAAAAAAAAAAGATAGTCATTTAAAAGTTGACCCCAAACTTTTTTTTTGAGGTCATATATATTCCCAATAAAAAATAAATAAACATAAGAAACATGGAATACAAGTCTTATTTACATGAAATGAATAAAATGAGAAGAATCTACATATACTTAAGATATTAAAAGTATTGTTATTAGAAAACATGTTTTATAAAATGTTTTAGATACATTAAGCTATAAGAAGAGGCTAGACACAAAAATTGATTGCTCTGAAATTTTTAAACAGTGATTCCATTAATAGTAATTTCATTTTTGCATGAAACAACAAAGCTAATTTATATGTTCAGGAAATGAGACTTTTAAAAAAGGAGAATTTTTATTTTATTGGGTTATGAACAGTGACTAATACTTGTGCACATCTAACAGAAGAGAGGCAATAATTCAAATAAAAAAAGTTTGATTTTCTCAAAGACAGCCTGGATTCCAGGAAATTATTGAAAAAAAACCCTCTGAAAGCTTCTGATATATAATCCATAATAATGATCCACAATAAGAACTTTTAAAAACAGTTTTACTAGATGATTACAAGAACAAAAAAGAGGAAGACTAATTGGAGATCACAATATCAGGAAAATGTATGTGTGATATTTCTAATATTATTGTATTAGTTACAAGGTGACACAGTAACTGTTAGACAATGGTACAGTTACTTACTCCTTTTGTCCCTAGAGATCCCCCACTAGAACATGTTAGAGAATTACAGGAAGAAAGAGAAACTCTAAAGTATAAGACAGAAAACAAAAATAGGTTAAATCCAAGCCAAGACTGGTAAGATAAGAAAACAAAATTGCTTAGTTAGAAAGAAAGAAAGAAAGAAAGAAAGAAAGAAAGAAAAGAAAGGAAGAAAAGAAAAGAAAAGAATTTCTGGATCAGTAAACAATGTGAAGGGAAGAGTTAAAAAAAGAAAGGTACTACAATTTAATACAACAAACAAGGCAGATGGGTCATGTGGGTGGCTCAGTTGGTTAAGCGTTTGCCTTCTGCTCGGGTCATGATCTCAAGGCCCTGGTATCAAGTCCCATGTGGGACTCCCTGATCAGTGAGCAGTCTGCTTTTCTTTCTCCCTCAGCCCCTCCTCCTCCCCTTCCCCCTGGCTCGTGCACGCTCTCTCTCAAATAAATAAATAAAATCTTAAAAAAGAAAGAAAGAAAGAAAGAAAGAAAGAAAGAAAGAAAGGGAAAGAAAGAAAAAGAAACGAAACAAGGGAGAGCAAAAATGTGACTAGCTTAAGAGGATATATAGGCAGTCATGCCTAACTAGTAAGAATACAGGAATAATGGATAAAAATGAAAGAGGAGATGTGCTCCACAGCCTCAGAAAAATATGCGGCAGAAAGGAATCTTTATACGTTCCTGAATTATCAAAGGTTTCTAAAGGCTTAGGATAATCAAAATCCATGGAAAGGAAGAGTATCAGGGAAGAGCATCTGGCAGGAGTGGTGATTCCCACTAGGTTCTCAGGAGCCCAGGTTCGACAGGCACTGGCGCTGACAGTAGTTTCATATCCAGAAAGCGCTAACAGTAAGTCTCCTGTTGAATCAAATGCAGATTCTCAAGGGAGGACTTCCCTATCACACATACACTGTATACCTACGAAACTGCACTCCAGAATTTCAAGGGAGCAAATACTACAGCACTAAGTTAAAAATGCACTGGGTCTCGGAGGAAGGAGAAAAACAGGAAAAAAAATGACAGGATTTGAGATACATAATAAAAGCACACTGTGAATGGAGAGTTGGCTGCTACAGATGCAATTGACTCTGCATAGTGGGGCGAGAAAAGCAAACGTCACCTGACAGAATTCACACTCAATTTAGCACTGAAGTGCCTGGAACAAAAGGCTCAAACAGAAATGGAAATTTCAAAGTTCTAAATATGCAAAGTAGAGAATAAGACCAGAGTTCACCACTGAACATTTCCACAGTTTTAAAGAAAACATAAACAAATAGAATTGCTCTGCACAAAAGAATACTTTAAAAAAATCCCTTTATATGATTAAGTGATTTTCTATACTTACCTGACTGATAGCAGACCACTTGTAATTAGGTTAAATTTCCCAGGTCAGGGACTTGAGTAAATGATCATAAACACTTGAGGCCAAGACTAACGTTTTTCCCAATTCTCACGAGCCCCCTATCTCCTGTTTTTGCCAGATTTTATTGAGTCTATGCTATCAACTTTTAAGAAAGTAGCCTCTTTCTGCACTGTTCTATGTTGTGGTTCTGAAAACATAATTCTGTTTGAGACAGTGACTCTAGCCATTTTTCTTCAGTTTTCTGAATATCACAGGTATGGGGTGATGATTTGATAATTCTGACGTGGAACCTAAAGCCTGGGGCTGTGGAAAGTCTTGGTATTAAAGAACTTCAATTTTGAGGTTTCAAATAAACTCCCTCATTGCTTGGTAGACAATTCAGGTTGCAGCAACTGATGAAACAGAGCTGACTGAGGATTTAAGCCTTTTGAACATTAATTTCCATTTACTTTATAGTACACCAAGAAAGGATATAGAGTTTGGCTTAAATTCCTCAATGGAAATTTAATAATTAATTATATTTAATGTTCAAATTTGTATCAATCTGATATCTTGTTTGCATGCAATGAAAATGAATACTGATAAACACAAGAAAAAAAGATTCACTGGAACATTATCAGAGATGCATGGCATTGGGGAGCAGGAGTCTGGACAATGAGCAGGAGTCAAGGTAACTGTGGAGGAAGGAGTGGAATAATTCTAACAGCCATGTTTCAACCAGAAGAGTCTAGCTTGGCTACTGCTGTCACTGTTGGAGGACATCACAGCTAGAAATACCTAATGACACGTGCTATTGTACTTGCCACCAAACACTGTTGCAATTGCTTGTAATGAATTCTAATAATTTATTTCTATGTTGTCATCTGCTCCAGATTCAATTTTATGATCTCCAGAAACACTGAATTATCTAAGCATAGGTCCTATGCTAGTGCCCTGCCTGCTGGGAGCTGGATGGTGGTGAACAATGATGACCTTTCTCTTTGTGATTTTTGTTATAGACGGTTGGTCCCTTCATTACGGTAATGTTGGACACAATGGATTTTTTTATTGTATTTATTTATTTGAGAGAGAGAGAAAGTGGAAGAGAAAGAAAGCACAAGCAGGGGGAGCGGCAGGCAGAGGGAGAAGCAGGCTCCCTGCTGAGCAAGGAGCCTGACATGGGACTAGATTCCAGGACCCTGGGATCATGACCTGAGCCAAAGGCAGACACTTAACCAACTGAGTCACCCAGGTGTCCCAAGACATAATGGATACTTTTAAAAGTCTTCCCCAAAGCAGATATAGAATTGGATTTTTATCAGCCCTTTAAACCTATACATACACACAAATAAATTATATTTTATATTTTACAAATTTAAATCGTCTATAGTATATAAATATGTATTTGTATAAAATACATATTCATTTTATATATTTAAATACATATTTAAATCATATTATGTATAGGTTACATACATATTAATATGAATATTATATATATAATTCTTTGTTCCTTTTGCTACAGAATAACATTATAGGTCATCCTTCCAAATCACAACTTAACATGAATAAATAATTATGCCAAGTGAATTGCCAGTGACATAGATACTAAAAAGGAGCAAAACTATAAAAGCTCTGTAGGGAGCAACAACTATGAAGGAAAGTGAAAAGCGAGTGGGGCTGGCCAGATGAAAACACTGGACCATGTTCCCAGCCTGAGAGTCTCTGCCAGTGTGCTCCACCCAGAGACTGTCCACTAGAAAAGGACCTCATTCGACAGACGAGGCCCTTGCTTAACCCACTTGTTCAGTCATTGGCTGGGAGCTGCCTTGGGAAGAGCAGAAGCTTGTTGAAAAACTGAAGCAGGCCCTGAAAAATCTCACCACTACAGCCTCCGCTGATCCCGCTCTTTGCAGAGAAGCAGTGTATCATTTTTTGAAAGGGGTTCCAAGTTTCACATTTCTGTGTGCCCTGATAACTAGCTCCAAAAGAGCATAATATAATGATTCTTCTGTAATGGATTTCAAACTAATATTCAATCCCAAGGAAAATAACCCAAATCATTTTAATTTGTTTCTAGGTTCACAAGTTAAGATTTTTATATAATTCCTATTTCTAATCTAATACCATCTCAGTTTCATATTTTTATAATTCAAATCACAGCCTAAATTTGAAATGTAATTACCATCAACACTGTCTACAAGACATTGAGTAAAACAAATGAAAAAAGGCAGAGCAAATATATGTAATACAAATTAAAAACAGTAATTCAGGTAGTATCTTTGTGTGAGTGTGAATGTGTCTGTCTGTGTGGATATGTATGTGTGTGTGTTGGGCTGGCTGGTTTTTGTGACTATTTCTAGTTAACAATTAAAACGTTTTTTCTTTGTCTTCGGGTAGCACAGAATATCAAGAATCATTAAAAATAAAAGAACATGTATAAGAAAAAAATTGTTAACATATCTTGGTCAGATAAGAAAGTACTGAAAAAAAATTGTTAAGAGGTAGATTTAGGGGAAATTTACAATACAATTGAGATACAATGATTGACATCTTTACTAACAACAAAGCCCTTATCAAAAAAAAAATACAATTCCCTTTTCTTAATGAGCAATCTATATAAGAACACATTCAAATATCTATAAATCATAGTAAAAATACTTACATTCAATATTGTAAAGAAAATGCTAATTGAAATTAAAATAAATATAATGTCATAGTCAGCCCTTTTGTAAAAAATAAAATTACATTAAAATTGCTTGCTTGTTTTTAATAACTGGGTGATAATTTTATAAAATATATATATATTTGATGAATATCAGTGGCATAGCACCACGTTAAAAAGAAAATTGGAGAATGATTCCATTCCATGAAAAAATACTTTAAAATATGCATATTTGTACAGTTTCTTGCCTAAGTGTGTATGAGTCATAAATGAGGAGCTAGTGAGGAATTGAATGTTGTAGAGTGACATGGCTTCACTTCTGAGGCTGGGTTAAAAAAGGTAATGTTGCTTCCACCTTGTGCTCTCTTGTGGGACACTCTTAGAAAGCCACCCCATATTGTGAGAAAGGTCAGGTCACATGGCAAGGGGCTAGCTTGCAAATGCAGCTAATTTCCCACTGGTTAAGAGGTGATAGCTGAGAGAATGAGCCTTCAGAACATTCCAGTCCCCAGTCTTTGAGCCACCCCAGATGTTGCTGAATGGAAGAGTTTACAGGTTGACCCCCTGTATCCTTCACAAGTTGCCCACTGTTGTCATTGTTTACAATCATTAAGTTTTGGGGTATTTTTTTTTTTTTTTTTGAGAGATAGATACCAGGAAAACCTGTTTATCCCATAAATGCCATGTTGCCTCAAAAGATATAAACATACTTAATTTCACTAAGTACTAATATTATGTGTTCCTGAATATCTGGATAACTTTGACTGGAGTCCCAGCGCAAAAAATTTGCTACTTTCTCACATTTATGTTAACACTTTAAAAAATAACTTAAAAATTTATTTATTTGACAGAGAGAGAAAGAGAAAGAGGAGAGCACAAGCAGGGGGAGCTACAGAGGGAGGGGGGAAGCAAGTTCCCCACTGAGCTGGGAGCCTGATGAGGGAGCTGAATCCCAGGACCCTGGGATTATGACCTGAGCCAAAGGCAAATGACCAACCGACTGAGCCACCCAGGTGCCCCTAAAAAATAACCTTTAATATTTTTCTATGTAATGGATATAATGTGGAACATAATCACTGTTTTGATTTGTATTTCTCTGATTGTAAATAAAACTGACCATTTTGTTCTGCACTTATTAACTGTTCAATTTTTCATTATGTAATTTTTTATGCATAAAATTTGCCTATTATTCTTATTATTCTTTTGTCTTGTTGATTTATGGACATTCCTTGCTTTTCTAGATATGATCCCATGTTATGTTTGGCTTCCGCAATTATCTCACTCGGCTATCTACTGATTATTTTGACAAGTGTATCCATGTAAAGTAGAAATTTGAATTTTGATATTTTAAAATCTCTCTTTCAGGGTGCCTGGACGGCTCAGTCAGTTAAGGATCTATCTGCCTTCGGCTCAGGTCAGGATCCCAGGCTGCTGGGATCGAGCCCCATATCCAGCTCCCTGCTCAGTGGTGAGTCAGCTTCCTCCTTTCCCTCTGTACTCTCTCACTTTCATTCTCTCTCCCATAAATAAATAAAAATCTTTAAAAAATGAAAAAATAATAAAATATTTCTCTCTACCTTATGGTTTTGCTTTCAGGATACTTTTATTTCCCCATTCCAAGTTCACATATCGTTATTCTACACTGTTTTCTATTTCCTTTATCGTTCACATTTAGGTCTTGAGACCTACAAATGGTACAGACAGGAACAGAGAATGTTAGGTTAACAAGCACTTTGGAAGCCAATTGGGGAGGATGAGCTAATAATTGGTCTTCATTTGTCCAGGGAAGGAATATATAGTGTTTGATATACCATGAATCAGAATACTGTAGTTTATGTCCCAACTCTTTCTCCGTGACCTTGACCACAACAACATTTAATTTCCCTTGGCAACAGTTTCCATTATCTATAAAATTCAGGGTTTGATTAATGTAATCCTCTAAATCAGTCACCATTTTATGGCTTCATTTTAGAATGGATATGTTTAGCAATAAAACCAATTCTTCAACAATGCAATGATTATATCTATCCTGTCATGATAGAGTAGTCAAAGATACACAAATTTGAGGACATTCCTCAAAGTATCTACCCCTTTTCACAGATCTTCACAACTATGTATTAGATGTATGTATCATTTCAGATGTTAAAACAGCTACTAACGTACAAGTGTTTTTAGCAGGTCCTACCATATTATACCATCACCATCGACAAGCAACTTTGGTTAGAATACTATTTTGATCATCAGGTATTGATTTAGCTAGTTCAAATAAGTTCTAAAAGCTGAGAAACAGCAAACACTCACTGAGCTACAGGATACAGAATGAAGAATGCTCAATGTCAACAATTTCTAATTTTCACAGAGTGCCACCTTAATTAAATTTTTTAAAAAATTATTTAAAATATATTATATTTTATAATATGTGATAACATATTATTTAAAATTTTTAAAATTTTGAAGTCTTTTAAAAATCCTTCAAATAAAACAACTAAAACTTCCCTTTTCCTACTCATGATTCTAAAACATTTGATGCTCATGAGTGATACATTCATTCCTGAGACTACAGAAGTTTGACTCTGCCCAATATATTTCATGAGTACTATTGTCACTGTGGTAGCAGATGATTCTTCCACTTTGTTTATTAAAGTGAAAACATTATTTTAAATCCTACTGTATTTTGGTCTCTTAATAGATAAATTTACCCACTGCTGTTTTATTTTCTTTTTTACTACTAGCCCCCCTTAACTTTTGTGATTTACTTGTGACACTGCTGACTACTTGGTCTCAAATCGTGAGTGTGAGCTCCTGTCTCTATTCATTTTGTGAATTTAGATCTTTCAAGGTGTTTTTCTTTCCTAGGCCTTCTATTTTTCTGACTTCCCAACAATGATTAGAAGCTAAACCAGACCCCAGATTTCTCCTAAAAATATATTTTAATATCCCTTGACTCTCCTGAAATAAAAGATGAAATGTTTCCACCTCAGAACATAGAGATGTAAAGTAATGATTGCCTCAGGATGGGATGAAAGGGGAACTGGGAGCTATGGGATATCTTTCTGGACTAATAAAAATATTCTCAAATTAGATACTTGTACTGATGCACATGTAAAAATACCAACCCACCCCCCTTCCAAAAAAACAAAATAACACCCACATTGAATTGTATTTAAAATGGTTAAAATGATTTTGTTTACATTAAGTTCACCCAAAACAAGTATCTGAAACATTTCAGCTAAGACAACACATATATGTCATACACACACACACACACACACACACACACATATACACACACACATACATACAGGACAATGTGCTGAGGGCTGAGGGACCTTGCGAATATGGCTCCTGGAGGTAGGAAGCACAACAATAAGGTGTTATTTAAAATGCTGGGGAAAAAGTGACCCATATTGAGTAGAGGTGTAAGTCTGACAACACTGTTGTCTATAGTAACATAGTAAACAAAGAGTTTGTACAATGAACTTGTCATTGCAGCTAAATATTTTCAGAGATATTTAGACATATTAGCACCTTCAACCCAGAAGGTGCTGATTGGCTTTTTCTAGCTGTCTCAGGTAATATATGAGAAGAAAGACATACAATAAGAAGAAATTTTAAAAGTTGTAGAGGAATTTAGAAATATTAAGGATGTTTTCCAGTCAACAAATGTTTCTTAAAAAAAAAAAAAAGTGTCCTTAAGAAAAATATGAAACTCAGGGTGCCGCCAGAAAAAAAAAAAAAAAAAAGTCTCTGTTTCAAGATGTTGTATCATCTTTTTTAATACTTCATAAAAATTGAAGGTGCTACTTCATAGACCATTATAGCAAAAAAAAAAAAAAATCAGGAAATCTTAGAACACTCCTCTTCAATCCTTTTACTAGAAATGAAGTTTTGTCTAGGAATCCCACATAAACCTGATTCTCAGTGTTAATTATAGAAGGGCCTGTGCTGAAGATTTATGTAGTTAGAGCTTTTATCTAATGGAGTAGAAAATAATTTCATTCACACAAAATTCAGTTTTCAACCAAATCATATTTGCTAAAAAACAGAGGTAATTAAGTTCTAAAGACCTGCTGTGTGACACTGTCCTATAGCTGACAATACTATACTGTAACCCTTAAAAACTCATTAAGAGGATAGATCTCATTGTAGGTGTTCTTAATATAATAAAAAATCTAACTCATTAAATTTTAAAAATAATAAAATGAAATGGGGTCTTTCAGTTCTCAACTTAGCAGGCTGAGAAAGCTTTCAACTGCTAACAGCATTCTCCAGGAAAAGGGAGAACACCAAGAGTTGAAGAAAACCACATTAAGAGGTGTGGGTACTAGTGAACTAAAGCAGGCTGGATATCGGAATTGCTATGAAACACCATGTTCCCCATCTGCAAACATTTAAATGCACGTGTTTGTTCCAATCATCCTGTTCTTTTCTCAGCACAGTATGTTGGAGGCTTACGAGTCCGCAAGTCTTTGAGTCCACCGAACTGCACCTGACAGGCTGAACCCAATGAGCCCATCTACACCTTGAACTGATTTAAATGATAAACCTTGAACTTGTAAATAATAACATAATGAGAAGAGAGGGAAGAAGGGAAGGCATTTTCATATGGAAATGCAGTATTGTAACAAGAAACTGAACAATGGTATGTGTTTTAAAAAATAATATCCCCAGAATTCCCTCTTTCCCTGCATAAGCCCCTGAATCTAAGGCTGTCCTGTAATAATTTGATGAAGGGATTGTGATGGAAAGGATATTCAGAGGTTTCTGATCCCAGGCCTTAAAATGATAAAACAGATCTGCTTATTTTCTTCTGGAAAACCTGATCTTGGGTTGTTTCCCTTGGAACCGCACCATATAGAGAAGGAACACAATGGGAGACAGGCAGTCTGGTGGACGGTGGCAGCAAGAGCTCCCAAGGAGACACCTCTAGGTATATGAGTGAACCACCTTGTACATATCGGCCCGCTGATGTCTGCACGTGGCCGGAACGCCAACCATCATTCAGTGGGGCAGGAGAACTCAGGGGAGGAGACCGAGGTGAGGAGACTCAGTGAGCTGAATCCATGCAAGACTGTGAGAAATAATAAAATAATTGTTTAAAGGCACCAACTTTTTGTGGCCTTTTGCAGCAGGGAATTACTTAAACATCCACTACAGGTGCTTGTATAAACAAACTGTCGCACAGTCCTTCAATAAAATATGAGAATGCATAAATATAAAACATGGAAGAGACTCACGACTGTGATGTTGAACAAAAGAAGCCGGACACAAAACATTGCACACTGTTTGATTCCAATAAGATAGTATTCATTCTCTACCAGGCACAAGTTATCAAAGAGGTTAGAAGTCAGGGTATCAGTTACTCATGAAAGGAGGCAGCGACTGAAACGGTGAACATGGGGGCCTCTGGGGATCAGGCCATGTGGCAATATTTTGTTTTCTGATCTGGATGTTGGTTACAAGTATGAGTTATAAAAATTCATCAAGTTGTGCACTGCGCTTTGTACCCTTTTCTGTTTATTTGGTATAACTTTAAGAAAACTTCTATTTGACTGAAAAACTTACAATGGTATATAATTTCATTCCTATCTGATTAGAAAATTTTAAAAGACTGATAATGCACATTGTAGCAAGTATTTACAAAAACAAGAATATTCTTACACTGCTGGAACATACAGATTGTCATGACCACTTTAGAAAGAAATTTGGCAATAGATAACATGTGCAAAAATACTAACACAAGGGCCAGAATTCTGCAGTTCTGCCTCTTTATATGCCTTAGTGAAGTCTGCCATGTGTGCATGAGAAAATATGTACAGCAATGTGCACTTCAGCATTTTGTAATATATAATTTTCAGAAAAAAAACAACAAATAATTACTCATCCGTAAATAAAAGAATGGCAAAATAAGTTGGAGTATAATTGTAAAACTGAGTACTATACAACTATTAAAATGAATAATTATAGGGTCTCCTGGTGGCTCAGTTAAGTGTCCTACTTTTGATTTTGGTCCAGGTTGTGATCTCAGGGTCATGAGATCGAGCCCTGCGTGGGGCTCCACTCTCAGTGCCGAGTCTGCTTGAGATTCTCTCTCCCTCTCCCTCTGCCCCTCCTGCTCTCAGTATCTCTCTTTCACAAATAAATAAATAAATCTTTTTAAAAATGAATAATTATAAGTAAATGTATCAATATGAACATACCTCAAAAGCAGGAAGTTTAATTAAACAAGAAGCAAGACACAGACTGATAAAATTCCTAAAATATTTAAAACAAAAATACAATAGTTTTTTTTTTAATTTTTTATGGATACAAAACACATTTAGTGACCATAAAAATACTTTTGTGGGTTACTTTAAAAAATGTTGCTTAATATCTTTAGGGAAGGAATGTAGAATATAGAATTGGGTGGGAGAACACAGGAACTTGAATGGCATCTGTACTATTTAATTCCTAAAAGATAATCTGAAACAAATACGGCAAAATATTAAAAGCTGATGATATATCCTTCATCCATAGATAAAATTAAGTATATAATTTCTCCAACTTAAAGATGTATTTTTTTGATCAAAAGTTTATCGACTTACGATTTTTGTCTATCTGCAACATTTGACACTTAAAATTCAGCCTTGTGTCAAGATCTAACTTTAAGATAATATGGATTTTAAATCTTTACAATCAATTTAATAAGGACTTTACTCTCACTGATATATTTTGTTTTCAAATATTTTGAGGGCATGAATTTATTTATGCTATCTGTGCTCAAAAGTGTTTTTGTCTTGATGAAATTGAATCCCTTTGGAGAATCCCAAAGGAGATATTGGAAAGCTCACAGATAGTAATGGAAATGCCATTTTGGTTACTAAGTAATAGCTAACACCTTTATGATTGTTACCATGTCCAAAAGATTGCCTTTGAAATTCAGACAGGACACCACCAAAGTCCTAGTGCATTATCCCCAGTTGTGCTAAATGTCAAAGGAGATCAATGAGTTTTGTGATCTGAAAGACCTCTCTGTGGTTTCTGTGTTCGGGCAATTTGTTGTGACATTCAGTATTATTTATACTCTCTTGGTGATAGACATGCACCAGTGTTTACCTGAATAAAGTTTCAGTGCTCTCTAATTACTTGACTATTACTGGGATTACCATTGGTCACCATTATTCTGTTTTTTTTTTTTTAAATCACATTTCCAAAAATCAGAATTAATATTATAACATAGCTGTCTCCTTATGACATAGTTTTGCATCCCATTACTCAGGTCACAAACTGGCAAGAGATAATTTATTTTTTATATTAACTCTTTTATAAACCTCTGAAAGGATTCTGCCCCAGGAGCAGGAAAATAGGAATTTGAGTATTCACTCAATAGGTTTATTGAGCTCCTAAGATATGCCAAGTTGTGAAGTGCTGTCCTTATAAAGCTTATGGTCTAATGGTGCATATAGTTAGGTAATAGGTGCATTACTATGCAGTTAGTCAAGCAAGGTAACAGATGCATTACTATACAATATAATAGGTATGCAGACAGTGATAAGCGAAGGGTCAATGAAACACTCAAAGGAGGTTTTGGGGGCAGTGCCTGGAATCACAGGAGGAAAAAGCAAATGTTCTTTAAGTGGATATTTGCAAGACATGTCCATGTTTTTAAGTTTGAATTGAGAGCTGAAGGTGGAGTGTTCTAAGATGGCAGAGTTATCAAAAAATAATAGATGCAACACAGCAAAGCAGGAAAGCAGCATGCAAATAAGTAAATATTCAAATGAATATTCAGTGAATGTAAGAATGGTATTGATAGGAATAGAGGGATAAAATAAGGACCAGATTATTACAGGATGTCTAGGAGGGACTGGAAAGAGGTCACATTTCAGAAATAGAATCAACAGAGCTTGGATGTACCAGATTCTCATCCATATGGTATGCCTTCTTTTCATTACCAAAGAGGAATTATCCAAACACACTGCAAAGGCAGTTCCTTGGTTGCTGAACCAGGTCCCATCCTCTTGCCTACAAATAAAATTTCTCTCCTTCTTCTACATAATCATTATTTTGCATTAGAGAAGATAATCTCCACTGGTATACAAACATGCTGTTTTTACTGCCATCTTAAAAGCAAAATTGAAAAAAAAAATCATTCTCTTGCAAGCTACTGCCCAATATCTTTGCTCCCTCTTGTCAGATTATCTTTAAACACTTTGCCAATTTATTTTTCTGTAACAAGTAACATTGGATAGTCCTGGTCATGCCAGAAGAGTTGATGGCTCCTGAATCATGCCTTCTATAAGCCCATCCAAAATCTGATGTGCAGTTCTGCTATTATATCCGCCCTGCCCCAGAATGCAATGGGCAATGAAGAAATCTCAAAACGCTATAAATATTCTTTCTGACAGCCTATGATATGAACTGTGATGTTATGTGACATTGATACCTAGTTTTTTTGTTTTGCTTTTTTTTTTTTTTTTTTTTTAATCTAGAGCCCAAATGGCTCTCATGAAATCTAGACGCACATATCCAAAAACCTATTGGGCGCCTAAATTTGGA
Organism: Ursus arctos; assembly: GCF_023065955.2. Taxonomy (NCBI): domain Eukaryota; kingdom Metazoa; phylum Chordata; class Mammalia; order Carnivora; family Ursidae; genus Ursus; species Ursus arctos. Next base: position 20,230,293 of record NW_026622764.1, read on the forward strand.
TGTTCTCTAGTTCTAAATTTAACATTCCCATACTGTACCCATCTTTCTTTTTCCACTCCCCTAACTATGCTATTGTCTCTGTGTTCTCTAACCTGACAAATGATAAATGACACATCAATCTTCAAAGGGCATCATCACTTACTCTATCCTACATATCACTCATTTATTCCTTTGGTCATTCAAAATATTTATTGACACGTGCTATTTTCTAGACAATACTTTGGATGGTGGAGCTTTAGCAATGAAAAAAACAGATCTCCACCTTTAATAGTTTGTATTTCAGTGATTGAGATGAACAGTACACATGGGGAAATGTCAATACAAGTTGATTTCCTCTCCTAGGGGCAGCTCTCCACTCTATTGTCATCAACAGAATAGCCCTCTATTTCTATAAATTGTAGAATTTTTTTCTTTGGTATGTTGGTCACCATCCTGCTATGTTCCACTAACTTTGGTGAACTCAAGTACAAACTTTTAAAGCGGTCTTCTTGAGTTTATCTCATTAAGCTTATGGGGAAAAGGAAGTACTCCTTCCTTCCTGCATCAGAGGGGTGAAGCTCAGCCCACAAGAACCTCTTCCGAATTTCCAACTACTCCTCCCTCATTTCAATCTCTTTCACACCTGGAGGAGTCTGGTCTGCTTTGGTCTCAAAACCAGTTTTCTCATATCTCCTCAGCTTATCATGTCCAAGTTCTTAAATATGTCATTTTGGAAAGTAACTATAGTTGTCACCTTTTAAAAAATAAGTTGTAACAGCGAAAGAATACATCAGAGGCATGTAATTCCTACAGAAGTGCATAAAGCAATGGTTCTTAAAGTATCCAACCATAGGGGATAAGAGTATTTAGAAATTGGTGCTGCTATTGTATTCTGTCTCATTAATTGGTACTGCTATTTGCGTTTAGTGGCTTGGTGATATAGCACACAAATGGATGTTATCTGATCTGCAATGTACATATCACTTTGGATTTGTACAATTTGGGAGTGTACAAATCAGTCAAAAAAAAAAAACTTAAGTGTTTTCCCTAATCCTCCAGAACATTCATATATTCTGCCTATCATTCATGGTGGTAAAAAATATGCATATATTTGTCTGAACAACACAATTCTACATAATAAAATGATTTTTGCAGGAATTTACTATTTACAAAACATTCTACAAATGCAACTACCATGTCAACTGAAAGAATATAGTACTTCGCTTTGTTCAAAATTATCCTATTTTTCCACTGTGTCAAGAGAAGGTGTTATTATCATGGTAATGCTGCTTGTGATTTGAAATTTACCATATAGCATTCCTATCACATTCACAGTTAGGCTACATGTAGGTGTAAGTACATGGGGACTTAGCTATATCTTCCAAGCTAGTCAGGATACACATGTAATAGGGGAATCCATATTTGGTTGCTTTCCTTTTATTTCAATTTTATGTTAATCTAAGAAACTAAAGAGACTGTTAAAATATATTTGATAGTGGTTTTGATTAGCTTTTCTCTAATGTCTAACAATGTTGACCATCTTCCCATGTGCTTATTGGCCATTTGTATGTCATTTTGGAGAAATGTCTATTACTTTAAGTGATTACTTGTATTCTTTTTGTTCAATTGTATACTGAGCAAAATATTTTATGTTTAATATATATTTATATACTTAATAAATATATTAATATTTCATATGTTTAATATATCTCAATATATTCTGAATATAAGATTCTTATCAGATATATGATTTGTAACTCCTTCCATTTTATGTATTTTCTTTTCACCTTCTCATTAGTGTCTTTTGATGCACAAAAGTTTTCTGACATAATATGGAACATTTTTTCACAAATAAGATCAGGTCACTGCCCTTTTCAAAACTATATAACATGGCACAAATTTTACTGATTTTAATTATGTCAGTGTATATTTTCTCAGAAAATTACAGCCATGTTTGACTTTCTAGGTAAAACAGACATGTGTCTATTTGCCCCATTAAAAGAAATACATAACAAATTAATAATTGAGCCTTAGAGACCAGTATAACTTTTCATATTAGCTTTTCATAGATTATAAAATAAAGGCATTTTTTATTTATACTAAATTCATATAACTATACCTTTAAAATGGCAAGAAAAAATATCTTCTTTAATGGAGGTTAAGGTCAATAAACAGATCAGAATATCTGCAGGCCAAACGTGTAAATATGAACATGAGAATCTATTTAGGACAGGAAATAGGGAGAGGAAGGGCAGAGTGGAGATCAAATGTCACCCCCTCCCCAAGAAAAGCCATTCAGTCTTTAATATAAGTTACTGTGAAGACAAAACATTTCAATCTAATCTTTTTTTTTCCTCTGTCTAATCTTATATACACCATTCTCCATTTCTATTTTATACATACACTTCATTACGGCATTCATTGTGTGAAATTATTTTTTCTTAACTCACAATATCAAAAAAATCTCCTCTCTCATTCTGTCTCCTTCCAGTTTTGAAGGTTCTGTGTACTTTATTTTGAGATGACCAAGAAAGACTTTGAAGATAATATTTACTCCCAATGTTATAGAACTGTGCTATACAATATAGGAGCCACTAGCCATATGTGGTTATTTAAATTTATATTCAAATTAAGTAAAATAAAATGAAATAGAAATTTTCTCCCTCAGTCACACTGGCCACATATCAAGCACTCAATACATGTGATTGGTGACTATCACAACATATACTGAAGTTATTAAAAGTTTCTGTCATTGAAGAAAATTCTCTTGGATAGCACTGTTCGAGATCATGACAGTATTAATATGCACTAGTTTAAGTCACTAAATTACTGCCATTCAATGTGGGAAATTGTTGAGGAACTGCTAAGAAAAAATATATAAACTGATTAATGTATTTACTGGAAAATGTGAAAACATTAAAAAAAACCATCAGTTTAATTTTCAGACTCTCATATATTCCAATATATTCTATAGCCCAATATTTCCAAAAGTATTACAAGTGTGAGAAAGATTTTAGAGTAAATAAAACTGAATATAATTAAGGATATTAACAAGTGTTTTTCTAACTTATCAAAATTATACATGCACATGCACACATATTTTATAAATATAATTTCTCAAAATAAGTTAACTTACATAAATCACTGATTCTAGAAAACAGAAGGGCTATTATAAATCTGAGTTTAGATATAGTTTTGTGAAAGCATCCACAATTTCTAAAATTGCTTGTCTCTCCCCAGCTGTTGCTTTTCAAATGTATCAGGGTTCAAATACAAAGAGAAACAAAATGAAAAGAAAATAGAATATTAACATTTCTTATTTTTTATAGCACAAATCTCCCAAATCACTTTAAAAATAGAAGACCACATGCAGATATTTTTCTGAATCCAAATCCTTGAATATATAAGTAACTAATCATGACAGAATTTGTTGAATTTGCATCAAATTGTTCAAGTCAGTAGGGTGCACACATTTTGCATTCCAAAAAATATCCAAAAATAGTCTTCAATAATGGATAATATACTGCATTGATAATTTAATCTTATATAAACATATAGACTATATTAAGCTCTAAGTAATGCACCCAGTTCAACACACACACATAACCACACACACACACACACACACACACACACACACACACTTAATAATATTTCCTGAGTATAACCTTTGTTCACTAGTTAGAGGGTTTCATTTGCATTCTTAGAATTACTCATAAGGTTATTTTCCTTATTATTTTATCTCCTAATATTTAAAATTAATTTCCTCAGTTCAAGTCTTATAGAAAAATAAAATAGTCACCCATCTACATCCAATGGCTTTGAGTATTGTTTCAGGGTTTTCTTTCTGGGGCACCTGGGTGGCTCAGTTGGCTAAGCATCTGTCTTAGCTCAGGTCATGATCCTGGGGTCCAGGGATTGAGCCCGCTGTAGGGCTTCCCGCTTGGTGGGGAGTCTTTCTCCCTATCCCTCTCCCCCTGCTCGTGCTCTCTTTTTCTCTCTCTGTCTCCCTCTCTCTCTCTCTAATAAATAAATGAAATCTTAAAAAAAAAGAGAGCGAGAAAGAGAGTTTTGTTACCAGTTGATCTCTGGAGTTGATTCTCTTGATCTCTTGATCTGAATGATCAGGTAGATTCTCCATTTTCCCTACTGGGTTATATCAAACATACCTGCAGGTCCATTCATAATATAATTTGAGGATCTCCTAAATATCTCCAAAGAATGTCTTATATTCTGACTTTAGGTGGTAATACATTTTTCAACTCTACTCTAAGGTGAAATGGATTATGAACTTTCCTCTTCAAAACTAGGTTGCTGGGAACAAGTACACTTTGAAGAGCAGACTAGAGAGATCAGTCTAAGACATCGAATAGTGCCTCGGAGGCACATGTCAGAAATTACCATAAAATAGGGAGCCCTAAATTGTGAGAGAATAACTGGTAAAGAAAGTAGAAGGAAAGAAAAGTAGAACATGATAAGATACAAAGAAAATTTGGCATTTTCCTCTGAGTACTCCCACTAACCTTAGGCTTTACCCTTTAGAATCAGATCCGCAATTTTTCTGTTTTGGCTTCAAGTATAGGAAATTTAATAAAATCAAATTTGTGCTTAAGACCTATAATTTTTAACATATAAATCTGTCACTTAACGTGATAAATAAGACTTAATGCTATAGAAAACAAATTGATGGTTACCAGAGGTTGGAGGGGTAGAGTGGGGGAGGGGAATAGGTGATGGGGATTAAGGAATACACTTGCCCTGATAAGCGCCAGGTGATGTATGGAAGTGTGAATCACTATATTGTATACCTGAAACTAATATGATACTGTATGTTAACTGGAATTAAAATAAAAACTTAAAGACTTAATGAAATATTATAGTTTAAATTCTTGTAGACATATATATATATATAATAGCTATATTATATGCATAATATCATTAATTTGTTATTTGTTGCATCCCATCCCATAACATTCCATTTCAACTACAGCAATTATTTTAGCAATGTGTTTCAATAATTATTGCTCCTCCCACTATCAGTTATAAATTATACCTTTTCTAGTTCTTTGTAAAGCAGATATAAAATATTTTTTCTAAGTGATTATGCTTTTATTATTATTCATTAAATACTTATTGAATGCTTAGTTTGTGCTATGCACCAGATATACAAAACTAAGTATGATCGCTGACCTCTAATATCTCCAATGAATTATATCCAATTGAAATGTTCTAAATAATTTACTTTTGACAATATGGTTTCCTAATAAAGAATCTTAGTGTTCATAGAGAAATGGCATCAATTTTCATATTTTCTGTTTTAAATTATCACGTTGAACTCACTAACCAATTGCCACCCAGCTAGTGGAACTTCATGGCTCATACTGAACTCATCTTTATATTCATTGGAATATTTTCAGATGCACATAATATACTTCTCTCAACTGAATTTTAAAAGTAAGGAAAGTATTTTCTCTAATAGGTCAAGAAGTTCCAAATAGGTGTTACCGGAGCTCTTACCTACTCAATGATAGTACTAAAGTTTTCATTTCTTTCCATTTACTCTGTCAGAAGCTTTGCTGCTTTCTGTCATGTTCTAAAGATGGTTACTATGGTTTCAGGGGAAAGGTGGGGGGTGGAGGTTGAGGGGAGGAGAACACTTTTCCAAAGTGTTTTTGTCTTCTCAGTGAGAAAAAGCTTTTAGAAGTTTGCCAAATGTGCTCTTCCTATGTTATAGCTAAGAATTATGTCATATTCCCACTCCTAAGCCAATCCATGATGACAGTAATTGGACCATCATACTTAGACCAAGAGGATTTTATTTTGTGGACTAAGTTCTATTCCCCTGGAGGATTGTGGCAACATAAAGTAGGGTGAATCCTTGAGAAACCAATAAACAAATAAAAAAATTATGGCTTGACTGAGGAGGAAGACAGAGGATATATTTGGTAGTGAAGGCAGGCAACAACAGGGTCTTCTACCCTCTGATCTGTCACATCTCCTCCATCCAGCAGGACTTACTAAACCATCTGTTTTATAGTTTCAAAGTGCTGAGAGGGTCTATTTACCCTGCTTAAAATTATAGATAAAAAAGAGCTACTCATTCTGTCACCAGTAAGACTATTTTCCTAGACACTCATGTTCTCAATCATTGAAATCTTTTTTAAATAATATTTAGTTTCGAAATATCTCCCCAAACCTCTCACAGCTGTAAAGAAAAACACAGCCTTACTTAATATGCAAAGATTCTAACACAAATTACTGCCATTTCTTAATCCACTTTAATTTTATAAATTTAAAATTCTTATTCCTGCTTCATTGGTAAAGAAGATGGGATTCAGGAGCATAATAATTTGCCTAATAGCTTCATTCCCCTATCAAAATATTTCCCTTTTTTGGTGTTTGCCAGGCAGGGAAATATTTACAGGGCAAATGTCCTTGCTAAATACACAAAAGCTGCAGTTTGTGTAATACAACTGGGAAAAATCAGATCTGAAACTTGAACCCAAGTTTTCTCATCAACTTCTATGTTCCACCAGAACAACATTACATACAGGAATCATAACTTAAGGTCCATGGGTTGATTATTTTCACCAAAATTAACTAGAATTAATTAGGAAATTTCTATAGTTAAGATACAAGAAGAATAGGGTATAGATGATCACAAGAGGCCATTACTCCCATTCTAAAAACCACCCCCCCAAAAAAACATGTTTCATAAGCTACAAAAACATTGTTTTTTTAATCTCAGAGAGCTGACAATAGAAAAAAGAAGCCTAAGAGAACTAAGTGCTAGAAGTGAGAAGCAGCGTATGAGAGAACAGATTGATGACCTCCCTTCATGATGGTAGACCGATTAGAGAATCAATCAGGTGGGTGTGGTAAGAAACCAGAGACCCATGGTTGAACTCTTAATGTAGGTATGATAGAATCCCAGGGTTCTCTAGCCAAAAAGGGAGTTTAATGCATGGCAATATTTTCCTTGGGTCTTCATCAAGTGATTTGGGGCAGTATGCCAAAAGATGGGGCTCTGGGCAGAAGATCTTAGAGAGATCTTCCGTGAAGCAGCTGAGTCTCCCTAAGAGTGTGGTCAGGAGAGTCAGGATAAGAAACTTGAGAGAAATCACACATGAGACCTTGTACCTAAGGAAGCAATGATCGTTATTCATTTATACATATATTAATTTATGCATTTATTCTTCTCCTGCCTCAATATTAATAATCAATTACTAATTGGATACTATACGCCAAGCACTGTGCTTCGTGTTTTTTAAGCATTGTATTATAAAGCTAGTGTAATGACTCTAAGAACTCAAAGTAGAAACTGAGACTTACAGGATTTAAGCAATTTGCCCAGAACCACAAACCAGTAAGTAATGGAATCATAATTTGAGGCTATGACAGACCATACTATCTGTGCTCTGCCTGAATAATTCAGAGATAATTCATCCTCCACAATATCTGAGGTTCTTATTAATATGAACAATTAGTAAAAGAGGACCGTGTATTCATATGTATGATGTAAACTGATGTGCTAACATATAAAAATGGGTTGTTTTAAAATCTTCTAATATCACTTGTGTACCTTAGTCAGATTTATATTACATAATCATGATAAATATTCACAGAGGTTTCCTTTTTGAACACGTGATTGGTGCTTTAATAAGAAATATGAAATTGCACATCTTTAAAGAAAATGAGATGTGTCTTTAGACCCTTAGAGATAGTATTTCTGTTTCAACTTATTTTGATAATAAAAGTGATTAAAATATCAGAACATATGCTGGAAACATGAAGGTACTACTGTAACATTTATTTGATTCAGAAAATCCACGCCTCAGGGTATTTTTGTTTTGCTTTGCTTTGTTTTTCTTCCAGTAGTAACAGATTAACAATGCCATCAGTAGTGAATTATTTTAGGAACTGCTGAGAGTCTAATAAATCTGACTAGGTAAGAATAAGAAATAAAATTAAGCAGGTAGAACTAGAAAAGTAAAGTTGATCTAGTAAGGGCCAGAGAGATGTAACTATAATCGGAATTTATTTATTTACTTATTTATTTTTTGCCTAAGATATCATTCCTTTCTTTTACCTGTGCATTGTGTTAAACACGAACTCTTAAATTAATCTCCCTACAATATAAGCTGCAAGTAATATCCGTGTTTGTCAAGGTTAATCTTGGCTCATTAGAGAACTGAATTTAAAATGTCTTAAGCCAAAATAATAAAGGCATAAAGGGGGAAGAAATTTATGAAAAGGATGTCAGCAAAGAATGCAGTTGTATTTCATGGGACACAAGGGCAGGCAGTACATTCAGACCTCCTGAGGGCTGAGAATTGACATGCGGAAATCTACCAAGGATCAAAGCTTCCACATCATCAGTCTTTCCCTTACTCCTCCCTTGGAGCCACATGACCTCTCATCTCTTCACCACTTTGTATGCCTGCTTCATTCCTTTCTCTATAGAGTGGCTTTCTCTACTCCTTAGCAGATGAACACAGCCTTGCAATTTACATTATCTTGATTCCAGACACAAATGGAGTTTTACAGAATCACTGAATTGCAAGTTTAAGTTCCTGAAACTATAATATAGTGGGGTTAAAAAAGTTGCAACACTCTACCATACCTGGTATATAAGATAGTAGACTCTATAGCCACTTGTTGGTAAACAAGAAGTTCAAAGGAAACACTCTAATCGTTAGGCTGATAAACAGACTCCAATACGTCCAAACATTTTGGACATATATGGTTTGAGACACTGTTAGCAGAACCTTCACTGCTAAACAAGCATTAGACATGATCAGTCCTTAACTTTATGTGTAGAGTTAATTCCTTTCTATAGAAGAATTTGGGAAAAAAAAGAAGAAGAAGAAGAAAGAAAGAAACTACTAAGACATCACCAAAAAGAGAGGTCTGAGTTTGAAAAGGCAAATATCTGAAATGTATAAAACCGATGCCTGATAACAATGAAAGTGGGATATTTCTTGAATTCTTTTCTTCACTCAGAGGAAATAAAAGTTCTCTTAATAATAGGTGAGAATAGTAGAAGCAAATAGTAGAAGCAAAACAGTAAGATAGATGAAAGTGCTTGAGAAGAGACCTTGGCGCTGTCCTTCTTTCATCCCTAAGACTGAGCATCACAGAGTCAGACTGGATATGTGAGAAAATGCCAAATCAAGCAGGGGAATCTGACATCTCCCTTTATGGAGGAAAAAAGATTAAGCAAGACTTCCCAGGATCCCCTTTATCGACAGAGGAACAGAGAGGATGCTGAGCCACAATGTTCAAAACACTGAAAACAAAACGAAAATCCAAAAAGTTTGCAATGAATAAGAATGGCCAACTTCAAATGAATGAGAATAGTTATTACCAGAATTTACACTGGCAAGTACGTGCAACACAATGAAATGGTATAAAATATAATATAATTCTATACCAAGTTTAACTCTATTTTAAGTATGAGGCCTATGAACATATACTAAAAACAAACAAACAAAAAACAACAATAAAAAAGCCTACATAATATGTTCAGGCTACACAGAATATCTCCAGGAATTCCAACTAAGATCAATTCGTTAGATCATATCCAATGACTTCAGTGTATTAATGCAATGTAAATAGGAAATAATAACAATGAACAATCCAAATATACCTGTGAACAATCAAAAGAAATTTATAATAGTGTTTCATTTATAAATGATAGTAGAAATGAAAATAGAAAAAGTAGAAATAAAAATAGAAAAAACAGAAATAAACAAAAAAAGTAGAATGTATAAAATAACTTGGACTGAACCTTCTCTTCATAGTTTAAGACACCTATCTCAGAAGTAGCTTAAAATAAAAATTAAAAAAAAAACTATAGAAGACAAAATATATAATGTACCTAACAAGTAGCTCACAAATGAAATAACGTAGCTTTAAGATGGCTTAGGAAAAAAATGGACAAAACTTTAATACCAGGAATCTACAAAAAAAAACCAGCAAAATAAAACAAACTGAAAAATGGAAATAATAAATTTGCAAGGCTAAGATGAGAAATTAAGGGATCTGCTACCAACCAAAATTGTAGAGTCGTTAATTAAAATTTAAGTTGGCTCTTAGAAAAGACAAATATATACACATAATTTTAGCAAGTGTGAGAAAAATATGTAATATACACATCTAAATATATATATATACACACATATTAATATAATACATAATATACATAATATGTATATTAATCTATATGGTATATATATAAATTTAACATAACAATGCATATACTTATACTCCCATACATTTGTGATTATATATTATATGGATTATTTTCCACTGAATTATAATTTATAATATTTAGGTCAAATAAAATTGAGAGAGGAGATGAAATAAACCTAAAAGAAAATGAAATGGCAACACAAGTTCAGTTCCTAAAATCCCCGGGTATGCATGACTTATTTAACTCATTTATTCATTTTATAAAGTTAGGTTAATGTGGCTGAGACATTAAGTAGGAATCTCACATTATAAAAACCAAAAATATAACTTTATAAAAAAAGCAGAAAATTTGAAAAATATTACATCTTACATCATGTCTAAGAATGATTTCAAAGTTTCAAGGGTGTCTTATTTTATGAATTATTAATTCTAGTTTAAAAACTGCAGATTGAGAACATCCTGGAATTTATACTTACAAACACAGTTTATAGAATGAAAAAAGATATACTAAAGTATACGCTACAAATATAAAAGTTCATAGATGGCTTCAAAGTAAGTCAGTTAAGGGACTCTTCTATGTTCAGGAGACTATTAAATAAATCTGAAGAGGAAAACCAAGAAAAAGACTTACCCATGAGGCTGATTCTTCGTAAAGAAAGAGTGTCAGCAGCTGTTCTCTCAGCCTGGTCAGGGCTCATACTGGAAGACATAAAGCCAGATTAATCTGACCTTGCCATATGTTCTGAAAAATCCAAATTTTTAAAATGAGAAATTGAGTTCACAAAATTCTTTAGAACACAGTATAAAAATTTAAGAAATTAAAAGATATGGGGTGCCTGGGTGGCTCAGTCGCTAAGCGTCTGCCTTCGGCTCAGGGCGTGATCCCGGAGTCCTGGGATCGAGCCCCACATCGGGCTCCTGGGCTGGGAGCCTGCTTCTTCCTCTCCCACTCCCCCTGCCTGTGTTCCCTCTCTCGCTGACTGTCTGTCTCTCCATCAAATAAATAAATAAAATCTTTAAAAAAAAAAAAAGAAAAAAAAAGAAATTAAAAGATAAATTAAAATTCAGAAGACTAGCAGTTACAGCCAGGGCTCCAACAATTAGTAATAGTGGTTGCAAAAACAAAGAAAAGGAAGATGCAGTATTTGAAATATTGATGGTCATTTCAAAATTAAAATGGACAAATGTCCTCCCTTTGAGAAGCAGTTAGAAAATCCGCATGATTAATGCTCTAATAGGGATTTTTAAATTAGAACAAAAAGATTATTTTGTTTTGTTTCGTTTTTCTGGAATAAGTACATAAGATCATCTAAAAGCATTTGTCAAAGAAAAACAACATGAAGATTTTTGCCTTACCTGATAAAAGCAAACATATAAATATTTATAAAATGTACTATTATCTCAATGATGTATAAATAAACCCAAGGCATAGCAGAGAGAATTTAGTAACATTCTTATATATTAATTAAACAGTCAAAAGCAAATTTAGAGAAGCAAAGGCATTTTCAATAATTAATAATAGAGCAATGGCTGTTTGTGAAAATGTAGTCTACAAAAAGTATTGGTTACAAAACTGACAGCTAATTTAAATTGGTTACAAAAAAACAATTACAGAAGTGTTACAAATATAGGAAGGTTTTATACATTTACAATAGGCATCTTAGTAGTTTTCTAATGCTGCTGCAACAAATTAACAAAACTTTGGTGGCTGAAAACAATACAAAAGTTTATTCTGTTCTAAAGGTCAAAGTAAAAAATGGGTTTTATTGTTCTGAAATCAGGGTGCCTGCATGGCTGCCATTCCTCCAGAGACTCCCAGGAAGAATCCCTTTCCTTGTCTTTTCCAACTTCTAAAACTGCATTCCTTGTCTCCTGACCCCTTCCTGCATCTTTAAAGCCAGATGTACAGAACCTTCCAATGTCTCCATGCAATGTTTCATAGTGAATTTTCTCTTATAAAGATCCTTGTGATTACATTGGACCCACCAGATAATCTAGGATATTCTTCACATCTCAAGATCCTTAATTTAATCACATTTGCAATGTCCATTTTGCCATTTAAGGTAATATTCATAGATTTGGAAGATTAGGACACGGAGGTATTTGGGCATATAACTCAGCCCACCAGAGACACCTTTGCCTTCTCTCAATAGCATGCAAAATCCATAAAGATAAGTACTGCTAAATTAGATGGCATTAATATTTAAACTCCCAAAAAGCAAAAGCACTACAAAGTTACATATCAAGAAGCAGACTGGAAGAAAAAAAGTTGGTATACCTACAACAAATATTATTATCTAACATGTTAAAAAATTACCAACAAACTAAAAATTTAAAACAACCCAATAGTAACATAGTTGAATAAAATATAAATGAGTAGTAAAACTCTGAAAAGTCAACATCATGGACAGGAAGAATGCAAATTAAAATAAATTATTGTTTTTTACCATGAAAGTCAAAAATGAAAATAGATTGAATTTATACTTGTATGTTGTAAGGGAAGACAACATTTTCTTCACCCTTCTAAGTTCTTTATCTGGCCTATTACTTAAACTGGCGTAAAACAGATTAGCAGGAGAAAACCAGATTTAATTTTGTATGTATGGGAGCTCAACAAAGACATGCGAAGCTCAAAGACAGCCAACAATCAGGTTTACATGCCATCCTAAACTAAGGAGATTGGAAGTAGGGGCGGGTAGGGGTCTGAGGCTTCAAAAGCAAAGAAGACAATTCACAGGAAGATGGAAAGAACAAATATTTGGTAAACACATGCCATGACATCCAGAGACAATGGGACACATACTTGAACAAACAAGCTTTGCCAAGCTTTCCTCAGTTTACCAGACCTCGCCATACTCAACCCATATTCTTTGCAGTCATCTCTGGCAGGAGCTCTCTCCCTGGACTGGGCCCTCTATCTAAATTCTTAGAAGCAGTTAAGGGGGAGGTAAAAAGTTATTCCTAAATCCTTTGGGCCTTGTCTATCAACTCAAAATAATAAATGTGTGAAAGTGGCACATTTTGGGAAGACTCATTCTGAACACCTTCAATACATTGATTAAACATTCTGAAGGGAAAGTCAGTTTTATTCAAATGAAAATAGGTCTGAATGTAAACTTCGCCTTCTAATATTTACTTTGGAGAGGTATTTGTCATATACCCAAAGGAACACATGCAAGAATATACTTTTAGGTTTTCCTTACTGTGTGACATTACAATATCTACAAAATGAAATGGCTCTTACTGGAAAAACCTTTGAATAAAGACAGTATGTAAATGCTATAGCATGCTATGCAATAGTGAGTGATATCAATAGATACGAATATATCTCCATATCATTAATTTGAAAAGACAGGGACACTGTATTTGATTTATGAAAAAAAATACACATTTATCAATTCTTTTAACGGAAATTAGAGTTTCAAGACTTGACAAATAAAATTATAAAATACCCAGTTAAATCTGAATTTTAGATAAATAGCAGACAATATTATATTTCTGAATGTTATTTGATTCTGTTACACCATTATAAGTTTGAAATCACAGGCTGATAACATTGTGAAGTTTTATTTTTTCAAGAATAAACATATTTCATCAATATTTTATTATTGAATGGGAAAACTGTTATAATAATAGCTTTCATTAACACAAATTCTAGACATGTTTATTAATGAATATGTCATTTCCACTAATAATCAAAGTAGCATTGCACTTAATAGTCAAAAGCTTAATGCCTGATAATATTAACGATAACAGTAATTAAATCTGGAGGGCTTTCTGGGTCTCTATATTCTTTTGTATTACAGAAATTTTCTTATGTTACCATAAGAACATTTTCTCTCCTCAACTAGACGTAGGCCCTCAAAGACAGAGTACTTGGTCCTTAATTCTTTTCTAACTATATAATGAATAATAAAGTATTACTTTTAGCAGATTTTTCTGTAATTTTAGTAGCTATTTTTTTTTTTTTTTTTTTTTAGACTTTATCCATTTATTTTTCCGGGGGGGGGGGGCACTGGTGGAGAGCATATGAGCAGGTAGGAAGGGCAAAGGGAGAAGAAGCCTCCCTGCTGAGCAAGAAATCTTATGAAGAACTGGATCCTAGGACCAAAGGCAGTTGGGGCTATTCTGACAAATATTTTAAATTTTCACATGGGCTTAAACTAATCGTGACTAGATTGGTCACAATTTCTAATGTGGGCAAGGAAATATTTTGAAATGTGAAGTCTTGAAACCCTTCTATGCTGAGGATTTTTTTTTGAGTTCAAAAATAGCAATTGCATTAAAAATACATTATTTTTTGTGTATTAGATAATGTGGTAATCAAATTATTTAATCTTCATGCCAGTGAGATTCTTTCTCTTTCATGGACATTAACTAATCTCTAACTCCAGCCAGATAGTGACAGGGTACTAAAAGATGGGTACCTGACCACTTAGTCAGTAGAACACATGACTCTTAATCTCAGGGTCATGAGTTCAGGCCCCTGTTGAGTATGGAGCCTACGTAAAAAAATTTTAAAAAAGAACATGGATGGAAGAACCACTATCCTTCACCACTGTTGAAATCAATTCAAAAATCAGAGCTCCTGAATTGTATGTCAGAAGAATATATAATTTTTTTAGCTCTAATACCTTTTGTTAAGGATTACCTTCTCTCCATCTCTTGGATCTTCTTGCACTGTCCCAGATTTTTGTTTAGACTGTATCTTCTTTGTGGAATACATGACAATGTGACAGTGTAAATTGATTTGATACACATGGTCCATATGTTTTCATCTATAAGTTTAAGGAATATGGAGTTAGAAAAAGAGGGGAAAGTATAACTTTTGCCAACGTGTCTTCTTAGATTCTGCTCACTGAAAATCTGTGGTAGGTACCCCCATCTATAAATTCTGCAAAGTATTTCACCTTAGAATGGCAGATGGATGTTTAAACACTATCAAGTTAGGACAGACTATGGCTGTTTTTAAAACAATAGAAACAATCATTCTTAATATAAACATGGTGCATCTTTGTAGAAGTTCAATGTTTTCTCACTGGGCCAGCAATCCTACTCCAGGTAAAAGTTGGACAGCTTTTAAAAAGACACTATTTGTATGGCAAATTCATACATACCTAAAATTTTTAAGAAATATTCTTAAATTCACGTACAAATAGCTCATAGTATATTCATAGGAAATAATACAAATAAGAAAAACACACTTGTTAGCAGCAGATGGTAAGGAAGTATAGCCATTCAAGTTGTTACCCTGCTCTCTGACTTCCCTTGCATCATAATTCTACTTGTATCTGATGAGATGGAAAGGCGGAAGAACTTTTGGGGACCTAGCTGAAAAACAGTTGAGTCGGAACTGTGCAATTTTTTTAGTGAGTTGGAAAAATGTCTTTGCATGTCAGTAAAACAAATAAGGAACACTTAAAATATCCAAACTTGGAAGTCCAGGAAGTGTACCTTCTTTTACTAACTTTAAATTTATATATTACAAAAAAATTAGAGAAATTTCAGATAAATTTAATAGGAATATAAAACAAGTCTGATATAAATGATAAAATAGTAGAAATTTTTCTGATATTGAAAAGCAAATTCTAACATTTCAAAATGTTTCAAAACAATTTTTGTTGAAGTATGATTAACATACAATGTTATATTAGTTTCAGTTGTACATTTTTCAGATTTTAATAAATGCTTAAACTTATTTAAAAATATGTAACTTTTGAACCGAAATAATGAATGGTAACTTTGATTATTAGATAATTTATGAAAACTAGTGATTCATGAAGTGCATTTAAAAATGAGATTCATGCTGATCTGGGAAGAAATATTGACATTGAAAAAGATATTAAAATTGAAATATACCAAAAAAGGATATATTATATATATTATAACTCACATATGAAAAAATTATGTCTTCCAAAATTTGATATCAACAATAATCCTATGTATTTGTAATATATCACTAATAGAATATGTAAAACCAAAATATGTTTATACAAATCATCGATAGTAAAAAGTAAATTTTGAATCGCGGTGCTAGAAGAAATGTCTCTCTCTTTCACTTAAGGATATATCATATACCCTGTGTTTCAAAATATTGTGCTATACAGATCATTTAAGTAAAATTGACAAGAACAAAATAAGATAATCAATCATGATTAGAGAAGGTCACTTTAGCCAGTTTGTTTCTTCTCAATTTTAGAAAACATTTAAAAATGTATAGACTTTAAGGAAAACAATAGCTTAAATTGCACATGATTCTTTGAAAACAGACCTATTTGTAAATTCTTATTACAATAATTTCATCTGAAAGAGTCTGTGGTCAGAGGATACATCCCAAGTTAATGTGGTGAGTTACTACGCCAGTTCACCTTTAACTCACAGAAGAAATTTTGCACCAACCAGCTCATTTACTGTGCAATTCTTATGTTCCAGAGGCTGTGTTATACAACATATTGAGAGTTCATAGATTTAATGGACACAGTGCTTAGGATTCTCAAATTTAAAGTCAATAATACATGCATATAAATAATTACAGTAAATTATGATGTTTTGATATATGCATCAATGTGGTTCTTTAAAACAAGAAAACATTAAAGCAGACTTCTTAGAGAAATTGTCCAAGATTTGAATCTTGGTGACTAAGTAGGAAATCACTATATGGGTGAGTTTGGGAAAGAAGTTTGCCCAGACCACACACAGGGTTACACAGTAACAGAGTGGAGAGCATGGCATGATCAGTGAATTTTATGAAATTCAGTATCAGGGGTCTTCATTCCTTCTTGTTTCCATATTACCCAAAAGAATTTTGTGAAACTATATACCACCTTGGTCTTCTTGTTGACATCTAGAATTTTCATCATGCATTTAAAATATAAACATTTTAAGTTACATCACTCATTTAAATATATCAAATCAAATCTAAATATCTGAGAAGTTTGACATCACTATCTTCCACTTAAGAAAACACATAAGTCCACTCCTGTTGCACATTTAGGCATTATTACATCATCCTTTTTACTCTTGACCAAACAGGTCCATCCTATTTCTTACACAGACTGGTATCCTCAAGTAAAATACATTTACGCTTTAAAGTCCGTTATCAGTGACCATGTTAAAATGATATTCAATAAAATTTATATGTAAAGTAATTTTTAGTTCAATTTTCTGTGAGTAGAGTCTATGTTTTAAAAAGTTCTTTAGACTTATCATTATAATTATTGGTAGCACATAGTTGAGTAAAACACTAAAATTAAGTTTTCTTAAATATTTATTATAACAACTTAAAATTTTCTCAAAATAAATCCCTCAGTGAGATTGAGAGGGCTTTTTTTTTTGGTCACATCACATAAGTGAATGCTACTTATTACTAGAACAAGATGGTTTCCAGCACAATTTTATTTCCATATTTCTTTCCTTTTCTTAGGTATATGTTGAGAAAATATGCTTACATAAATAGATGGTAATGGAAGAGTGTTCATTTTGCTGAGAATTGTTTCTCAGCTTTTTTTAAATTTATAGTTATACGGAAAAATTATGTAGTTACCTAGTTCTGAAATTATTTTTAATAATCTATCATCTGACAACTTCATTAGGATTTCCTTCCACTGTGTTCAAAGTAAATAACAGTAAGCCTGAAAAAGGGGGTTTATTACTTAGTCATTAGTGTCACTCACTTTTGCAATACCAAACTCAATGCTTCTAATTATATCTGAGGGTGCTTCAGTCATTCGCCCTCTAGGGCAATGCACCAGAGTAAAGGTGACTGTATAACTTACTATCCAAACTGAGAATAAACGTGGACGATATTAAGAAGCAAGCAAGAAAACAGGCATAGTCCAGACTGACACTGACAAACCAGCACATAACTGTCACTTTATTGAGAAAAAAATGCTAAAAACAGATGAGAGGCTTGTCATTCTCTGAAAAGTTAGGGAAGGCAGTTGGTAGGAAGATAGATGAAAAATTGCAGTCTTGTTTTCTTAGGCACATACATTTTTAAATAGATACATTTTACACTTCAAAAATTGCATACGTGAAGGGTCTTAAAATGGCCAGTCATATATGCCACTTTTTGAGGACAATCTCTAGTGATTAAAGAAAATGAGGAGTAGAACAATGTGGGTCCATGATGTTACTGCATTTGGAACTTTTTCTTTCAGTAACAGGAAACTGCGATCACTGAGTCTAGTTCTATGTATCTTATGCCAGGGTACCATGTACTGTTCAAGAGTCTGCAAGCATGTGCTGGTCAAAGACATAACCCAAGTTAACGAGGTGAGTTACTACCCCAGTTCACCTTTAACTCACAGAAGAAATTTTGCACAAACAGCTTATATGGTCCTAAATTTAGGTGCTATAACCTCCCAGTTTATGCACTCCCATCACAAACTCATGCCCTTCATATTCACAGGGCAAAGCTGCAGAGTGGGGCTGGGGGAAGGGGAGCTGCCGAGAAATGAGCCTCTCAGGAGGGGAAAGCTTCCTGCTGCACATTTTTCTTTCCTTTTCTTTCTTTTCACTTTCTCCCTTCCTCCCTCCCTTCCTTCCTTCACTCCTTCCTTCTTTCCTTCTTTTATCTTTGTTTTTCCTTCCCTTCCCTTCCTTTTCTTTTCCTTCATTCTCTTAAAAGCTTTTTGTTTGTTTGTTTTACCTTGTTTGAAGAACATGTCTCATCATTTATTTCAGATAGGTCATGAACAGATTCCTTGTTATTTCCATGACAAACTGCAGAAGTCTAAGTACTTATGCTTTTTAGCTCCAAACATATATTATCCATCATTTTAATATATATCTAACCTTCTTACCAGTGCAGTCAGTAAACTGGGTTTCCTCATACTAGCAGAGGCATTCCATTCAGTTTGCTGGGAGGCAAACAATAGTAAAAAAGCCAAGTTCCTGAAGGTTTAAACCATACTGCTTAAAATGCCAGTCCTGTTCTGCCCTTCCTTTCTTTTCCCCTTCTCAAGGACTTCATTTTGTCTCTCTGGTGGATCACAATTTCTCTGTCTTTCCTGGAATAGCCTTTAGTATGTAGAAGAAGACATAAATTCTCCTTGACATCATATTTCAGACCTAGAGAGAGCCACATGGCAGAATTCTCCCATTTCCATTTCAACAGTGTCTCCATTTTCTGACCGCGCATTCCTTCCCCATCTGCTCCTTCAGGGAAGACGACACTGATGGGCAAATCCGGTCTGCAGTCCTCCGGCTTCCTTGTCATCGGCACGTTCACACATACTTTGGCCACACTGCTTGCAAAAATTTCATTGTGCGCTGGTATGTTTTCCTGGTTATCTGATGTTTACTTGTGTCATGGGTTACATATTTGCTTTTTGATTATTTATTTTCTGTGGGTTTTTTGTTGTTTATTGTTTGTTTGTTTTGCCTTAATAATAAGAGCTTCCTAAAGTCAGAATTCTTTCCTTTTTATTCACTGGTGCAGAGTGAAAGGTATTCTTTATAAAATTATTTTATAGAATGTATAGAATCCAGAGATCTATAACTGATGCAGCGCCACATATTTAATCAGTAATTAGAAATAAGTTCATTTGAGTAATCGTTGAAAGGAAGTAAATTTAGTTTTTCTTCATTTTCTCAATTTTAAGTACCTTACCTGTTTTATTGATCTTAGATCTTTACTTATTATTTCTTTGTTTCTTTTGATTTATTTTGTTTTCTTTATCTAGTTTTGTTCTATTTTCAAATATATGCACTTAAGTCTGTAGATTTCTCCCTGTGCCGTTATAGCTACAACTAACATCTCTACTATGTCTTATTTTTATTATTTGGTTCAAAATATTTCCTACTTCCTAATGATCGTTCTGTATAAATGGAAGTTATTTAGAAGTACATGGGTAATGTCCAATCACATGAAATTTTATAGTTGTTTTTAAACAATTGATTTGTAATTGAATTTATCCCTTGTCAAAGAACATACTAAAAGGCTGATATCCATAATCTCATTTGAAAAAGTGATTCATTGGTACATTTGGTACCACCTTTGTATAACCTCAAGTCAGCAGCTATAACTTATTTTTTTACTATACTTGCCTCTAGCATCACCCCCTCACTGCCTCCAAATTGCTGCTTTTAATTTTCTTTGTGCTAGGAAATCAAATAAGCAAGCACTTTTTTTTTTCTTTTTAATGGTGTCTAAAATAAGAGTGTGTAAGACCTGAGGGACTTTTCTATGAAGAAAGTGCTTGGCTTTTAGTTCACAATTTATGTCACATTTATGTCTTTTGAGGCCACTAAGAGACATGTGTTTGTTGATTTTCAGGTTCATGACTCTGTGATCTGATTAGTTGAGTTTATCAAATTTATAATGAGTGCCCACTAAATGGCAGGCACTGGACCTGAGCTGAATTTACAAACGCGGATAAGACAGTACTCACCCTCTAAACTCTTGAGTTCAGAAGGGTAGAAAGTCACACACATATACAGAAAATTTCAACATACTATGACAAATGCTGTGAAAAAGGCTAACGCATGGAACTAGGCATCTAATGCATCCAGGAGTGTGTGTGGGTAGTGAGCTGGGGCAGAGGAGATAAGAAAAGGAAGTGTGCCAGCGAGGACACTTGAAAAGCATTCCAAACAGAAAAGAAACATCATTAAAAGTATAGATGAAAGCAAACAAACAGCACAGTGCTCTGGGGAACTACAACCCCCCACACCATTGGATTGTAAATTGTGTACCTGGAAAATAACAAAGGAAGTGATCACTGCTTTGCTTGATCTCTACTAAAATGTTTATCTCTACCTGGAAGGGAAAAGAAAGTTATCAGTAGATATTACTATATGATTTAAATGATTTTGTAAACACAACAAACACACAGGGCTAAACATTTTTTTTTTTTTTTTTTTGTCTACCACTGAAGTTCAAGCATGTCTACCACAAAGTATGGATTCACGAGGTTGGTGGAACCGTCCACCCATGCTTATCACAATTTTATTCTTCATGGTCCTCAACAAGTTTGGAAAATCTTATGAAATTCAGAGTCTGAAGTCTTTTGAATTTTACATTTTGTGATGGAGGAAACGTACACGATGTTGCACATATTTCTCTGTAGGTAACCTATCTCCAATCATCCATTTTTCCCAGGCGGGTACTTCATATCTCCAGTAATCACCAATATTTTATGCTGGCATTGTGCTGGTAATCCAAGTACCACCACATCTATGTCTGAACAATGGTTAATCCTCACAGCATTGTTTCTCATTGTTTCTCAAACTTGAA
Organism: Ursus arctos; assembly: GCF_023065955.2. Lineage (NCBI taxonomy): Eukaryota > Metazoa > Chordata > Mammalia > Carnivora > Ursidae > Ursus > Ursus arctos. The sequence goes on from NW_026622764.1 coordinate 20,251,705, forward strand.
CGTGCAGAGTAAATAATTACCTTGTTAACATATAGAATCTGGGACTCCATTTCCAGGGATTCTGTTCTATAGGCCTGGAATTAAGTCAGGTAATCTACATGCCTAAAAAGCGCCCAAGTGATGCTGATGTGCTGGCCACAGCCCACTTTACATGACCCCGCTTCACAGCATAATTTCAGTAAGAAAGCTAACATGTCTTGTAAAATCATGTTAGTGTGTTTCATAATGTCTGTTTTAAGTCTCAAGTAGCCTGTACCGTGATTTTTGTAATTACTTCCAAGTAAGCCCCTACTAACAAAAAACAAAATAAAACTTTTGTGCTTTTCTTGAAGAATTATGCATCCATGTTATAGATGAAACATAAAGAAATAATAAAGTGCTAAAAGCTATGTTGTATTCTGTAGGCTACAAAGTGCTCTGCAATTTCCAGTAACTGATGTCACAAAATATTTATTAGGACTATGTAAACTGATGGAAAAAAAGAAAAAGATAAATATATGAAAACTAGTATGCAGTCATTTCACACATATTACCAATGGCCCAGAAAAAATTGAAATTATATTTTAATAATTATGTTCATTTTTGTGACAAAACTTAAAAAAAATCATACATTATTTGTCCTAGTAACTTCATTTATTAAAAAAATTGAAGATATAATTTTAATTAAAAATGTGGATATTAACTTATGCAAGGAAGTTAATCACTATGTAATAGTATTTTAATACTAAAAGGATAAGAAATAGCTAAAAAAAAGACTAGAAAATGCTAATACTACATTTATTCTTTTACTATTTTACACATATGATAGTAATACTTAAAATATATTCAATGGCATAGAAAAATGTTTTAGTGCATAAGGCCATGAGAATCATGACTATAAGACAAACTAGTAGAGAATATCTTACAATTTGTGTGTGAGTAGGGTTAGAACAGAAATTTTAAACAAACTCTGAAAAGCAACACACATTCATAGTGTTTAACTTTTGGAAATGCTATTTGGAGTGATTTGTTTTCTTTTTCTATGTAATTTCCCTATGAGTCAGTCATTTATATTTGACATAAACCATTTGCCTATTCAGTTAAAAACAGTGTGTGCTTTAGAATAAATGAGTATTTTTATTAACAAATGATTTTTATAGAATATTACCTACTAATACTTTTATTAATGTGTTCATTTCCTACTGATAAACTACAGACCTTGAACTAGCTGAAAGGAAAATAAATTGGAGTGAAGCTGAGGAAAAGAAATAGTATTTAAAATACAATCTGACTGTCTCTACGTCTTCTAAAAATGCTAAAAAATTCAGATTATTTTTATATTTGATGGCTCCCCATCTATGTGTAGAAACTTGTGAGAAAAAGAAATGATGAAACTCAGTTACTGATTCTGTGCCTCAAAAGGATGAGGGGAAGAATGCTCTTTTTCTAGCAGATGTCATTAACATTCAAATGCTGGGAAAATTAAGAATAAAGGGCTCTGAAGGTCAGGATGAAAGGAAAAAATAATTGGGGAAGGAACAGGGAAAGAGATGGTGCTATTTGCACTTTATGAAGAAATATGTAGACTTATTACACACTTTGTAGTCACAATAGGGACCAACCATAAAATAAAACTTAAACCTTGACTGGCATATCAGAGCGTGGGAAGATTCTAGTTTCTCTATAGCTGAGTTGCGGAGGACTCTGTCTCTAGATGCCTTCTTATGGAAGAGTACACATTTCCTGTTTGTTTAAGCCAACAGGGCTGATACTGTAACTTGTGGTCAATGGCATTACAACTGATACATTATTTTCAGGTAACCTCAGATGACAACTGGACTTTACAGGGATATAGAGGTATCAAGATATGTAGTTGCACCTCCAAGGAGACCAGAATCAGAAACAAAATCCATTTAAAAAAAAAGTAGCACCACAGTTTCAGTCCGCCTCTCTCTCCCTATGTCTCACCCTTCCCATGTCTCTCTTTCTCTTTCTCCAGATGTTTGCCAGCATTGCATTACCTCTGCTTTGAACACACAACAAAGTCTGATAGAGAGCCTGGTCTTAAACTTCAAATTCCCAATAAATTATTGACATTTGCTGAATCACAGTTGCCTCTTGCAAAGGGAAATTTTTCTTAATGTTTTATGTGGAGGAAAGAAAATGACTACGGATAACGTTGAAATCAGTTTCTCTAATCTACATATCCAACTGATAAAGTCTCTTCAACTTTTTTTTAAAAGAGTTATTTATTTTAGAGAGAAAGAGAGTGAAAATAACATCTAACAATCTTCTCTTGAATAAAGACGTGCTTGAGATTATGAAAATTTGTTTACCAAATTTAGAAAACATAACTAGGAATGTACAACCTGAAGACTGAGTCAGTACAAATAAAGACAGAACTTATTCTAGTTACTAATGATGCATAAGAATCTACCCCAATTTTTAAGCATAAAACAGTCATTTCATTGTGCTTGGGGCTCTGAAGCTTAGAAATTCAAGAACGGAGCTGTGATGACTTACTCATGGGTACGTTTGGGCCTCTTAGAAAAATACTAAGTCTGACTGAACTTAATGGATAAGGGCTGGAATCATCTGAAAACATTTTAATTCACATGTCTGGCAATCAATGATAGTGGCAGTAGAACCTCTACTGGACTGGCGGCTTAAATGAGTCCTCTTCCAAGTGATTTCTTCTTCGTGTATGCTCATTTGGGCCTCCCTACAAGATGGCCACAGTTGAGTTCCAAAAGTAGGTGTCTCAAAAGAGCAAGAAAAGTCTATGCTACTTTAATGACCTAGCCTCAGAAATTACTTCAATTATACTTGTCACCAAAGGCAGTTGTGACCCTCCATGTGGTCCAAGGGGGGAGACACTTGGGAGGAATGCCAAAGTTACATTGTTAGAAGACATGTAGGATAGCAGCTATTATTGTGGTCATCTGTGAAAAAGGCAATATGCCATAGGGCTTACATTCAACAATCTTTAATGATACACAGTTGAGTATTCTAAAAATCAAAGGGGTCTATTAATATATGTGAGATGGGCACAGCAGCCTGCCTACCTAAAGTATCGACAACATACAATTAGATTTCACAGATGTGCAACCCTGAGTCAAGACAAGGTAGTCTGCTGAATATCAGCATGATCTGAGGAGCAGTCAATAAGTTTCCAGTAACAAGTATATAATTTTAAAAGGTTTGTACATACTGTCTTTTAGTTTCAATGAAGAGGACATTTCACAAAACCATATATCATAAATATGCACCTAACAGGGCAATAACATTTTTGAGATCACACTGGTCCTGAGCTACCCTGTTTTTCCACCCCTTCTTCAATAGTCCCTCAAAAGCAACTAAGCATGTAACTGTGATAATGATCCGTTTACATAAAAGCTTTATATAATTGGCATGAAATTTGGCATTTGTTCTACCACCTCAGGGGAAAAAAACTTTTCTTAATATTTGCACTTTATCTTCTATTTAATTTTATAATAAACTTCTTTCCTTGGAACCAGAAGAAAAGTTTCTATTGTTTTGCACGCTCGTGTCTCTGTGGAGATACACTATGGACTTACAGGAAACTTAGCGGTTTTTAACAGTTGGAAGGCCAACACTCAATATTTATCCTGAAGTTGCCATGGCTACTAATGCAGACAAAATTTGCTGAACAAGTTCAAGTTCAAGAAAGCCCAAAAAGCGCAAGGGGTCTCATTAATGGTTTCAACGATTAACCACAGTGAAAATTAGTGAGTGAATGTGCTGTCTTGATTTCCTATTCTGTTGATCTTGCTCATGATAAAGTGAGACTATTTAGGGAAAAAAGTGTACATAAATATAGTTTGATAAGTGTCATTCTTTTTGTTGATGAGATGACAAAGAGAAAATTACTCTAATCTTACCCCATTATCACCTAAAATCGTTGATGTAAACAACATCTGGTAATGTTCTTTACCTACAGTCAGAGATCCATATGCCTCTGTTGTTAAATATTTGTACTATACTTTCAAATACATTAAAGTATTAGTAGAAACACATGCATAAAAGAGATAGTATATATAAGTATATGTGTGTATTTACGGAATATTGGTTTATGCAGGATGTAAGAATATTTCTCAGGATTGACCTCTTTTGGCTTTGTTTTTGTCATTAAAAATTATACTTGTTCATATTTTAAATGCTAAATTATGAGTGAGTCTACTCTTTTTTATGTTGACTGATTTTTGCAAATATAGTCATATAGGTAAACTCACTTCCAATTTTATTCAAAGGTTTTTTGCTACATATGTCACTAATAACTTTACTATAGAATTATTTTATTCAGGTAGGATACACTCAGCGGTTAGAACAGAATATCCAAATACCTGCAGCTTAGAAACAAAGAGAACAATCCAGAAGAGGTAAAGGAATTTAGATCTTAGATTCTGGGCACTAATTCATTTGATTTATTGGAGAATTCATGGATCCAAGCCTTCCCATTTTTCCACTCTTTGTCACTCAGTATATAATTGATATCCCCATTCATGATTTAGAATATTGTGGCCATCCCTTTGAATATGACACCCTTGATTTTTAGCAATATCAAAAAATTGTGTTTTTTTTTAATTTACCTAATTCTTTCTTTTAATTGGGGAACAAAATCTTCCTTGGAAGTTTATTTTTCCAGTATGAGTTACATGTCCAGTGCTCTATCTGGCAAAAGGGAATATTATTACACAGTAGTCTATATTAATCGTGATTTATTTACTGGCATTCAAATAACAAAAATTAAGCAATACAGTCATGGGATAGGCAACCAAAATTGTGTATTACAGATCTGGTCAATTAATGGTAGGATAAGTAGGCAATATAACCTTATTAAAAAGCCAACCTCTGAGTCACGCCCAAATCCTTTGCCTTTCTTAATACACTACTGAATTATTAAATTTAATTTGTGAGGGCTCGGGGGAGAATAGGGCAGGAACCCATTCCTCTTCCTCCAAAGTCTGTTGTTCATTCTGGGAAACTATCTCCTCTCTTCAGCCATGATGCTTTGATGTTACTTAACCATTGTTATCTATTCATAAAAATTGAAGAACCATTGTTCATCCTTACATTTAAGTTACACTCCCTACTTCAGGGCCAGTATTATTAACTAGGTAAAACGGTTGCTCAAAAATCCAAGTAATATATGATATCCTGGGAGAAAAGTGAAACTCCAGCTGGCTCCTGTTCCTTGGATTAAATAATGTAGTTTTGAAAGCTATTTCACTTAATCTGAAAGCACTTATAATTCTAGTCTACCAGTGCTTATGCAGAGATATCAGATGTTCTATTAGTGTCATCCTAATAGTGTGACTTCCCCAAAGATAGAGTATAATAGCAACATTGTGAGCTGTCTGCATTTTCTGAAAAAAGAAAACAAAACTACTCTAATTATTCTTCAGTCACTATGTTTCTTGGTGTCTATAAAAAGATACAGACATTTTTATGATTTACTATCTAAAATTTTAGATAGGTCATTGCTTACAATGGGGGAATTCTAAATATAAACTTGCCACATAACTCTTTTTCAATATCTGTGGTAGATACCAGTGCAATTCCACATTTTCTTTCCTCTATTTATTGGCTGAATAAATTTGGACATTTTCTTTCACCCTTCTGAGGTCATATTTTCTTTTGTAGAAAAATGCATAATTTACCCGCAAAATTACTAATCGCTGAACTAGGCACCATAAACACAAAAATGAATCAACCGCCATCTTTGTTGTGCCCCTCTCCCCCCTAGATTCTATCTCGCCTTGGTGGTTCCGGGGATGGGGGACATAATTCCTGATAGAAAGCGAAAGGAGTACATAAACAGTGTTCCAAAAACATTTTCTGGAGTTGGAAAGGAACCCGGAACCTTGAATTAGAGCCGGAGAGGATTGTCCGAGGAGAAAATATTTAGGTAGCGTCATGGAGTTTGAGAAGTTTTATGTTAGTGGGATAAAGAAAAGCTATTAAGATAGTATAGATAGAAGTCTCCATATAGAATCCTAGGTTTAAAGTGTAAGTAGGTTACACAACTGTCCCAAATGGCCCGGGACTTAGGATTTCCCAGGATGTGTGATTTTAGGGTGAAATCTAGGAGAGTCACAGTCAGACTAAGACAACTGCTCATACAAAACCTGAGTTATCAACTTAGGGAAAAAAAACCAAAAAAAGGTATATTATGGTATGGTAGGGCAGCCTCTAAATCTGACCCCTAATCATTCCCATCCCCTGTTATTCATGCCTTGTGTTACGACTCTTGAGTGTGGCCCGGACCTAGTAATTTATCTTTAACAAACAGAAGACAATAAAGCTATGAGATGTTACCTCTGAGATTAGGTTACAAAAATGTCTTGTTTCCTTCTTACTTGCCTTCTTCTCTCACTCTGAGGGAAGCCAGCCACTGTACTGTGAGCTGCTCTACTGGGTGACCAACAAAGTTAAGGACATACTAAGTAAGGCGGGTCTCCAGCTAACAGCCAACAAGGAATTGAAGACTTCCAACAGTCTTGTAAGTTTGGGGTGGATCCCTCCCTCAGTCCATGCTTCAGTCGAGACCTCAGTCCTGGACAATACCTTGATTGTAACTTTGTGAGAAAAGCTAAGCCAGAGTTACCCAGGTATGCTGTGTTTAGATTTCTGATTCATAGAAAATGTGATATAATAAATATTATTTTTTTAAGTTACTAATTGTTGAGATTATTTGTTACACAGTAATATAACTAATGCATACTATGGTTGAAGAGGAGTGGGATCAATAGGAGCATGGGCATAAGATATGTGTGATGGAAATACAGTTTTAGGCAAGACTTTAAAATGATTTAGTATCTATATTTAAAGGTACCTGCATCTCTACCTTCCACTCAGAGATGCGTGTGTCCAGGGTTAGTATTCTCTTCTTTTCTCCTGATATCTTACTCTTAGTTTTCTTACATTCTGCCATAAATCCTCTAAAAATAAAAAAATAATTTCTAGGGGCGCCTGGGTGGCACAGCGGTTAAGCGTCTGCCTTCGGCTCAGGGAGTGATCCCGGTGTTATGGGATTGAGCCCCACATCAGGCTCTTCCTCTATGAGCCTGCTTCTCCCACTCCCCCTGCTTGTGTTCCCTCTCTCGCTGGCTGTCTCTATCTCTGTCGAATAAATAAATAAAATCTTAAAAAATTAATTTCTAAAAATTAAAAATATGTATTATGTGACTCCCCATTCATGATTCTAAATAAGTCACCATTATTGTTCCTCTTAAGTTACCCTCCTTCTTATCTTTGGAGGACTGTCAAAATTTATAAAGATAAATCCATTTGTGTACCTTCTTTTAAATTGCTTATCTCTACATCACTATTTCTGTTTGGTTTCACAATGTATGTGGCTGCTAGCCCTTGACTATCATAGAGTAGCCATTTAATAAAGTTCTGTTAACATTACTGAGTTAGTATCTGCATATTCATTCTGAGCAATTAATCCTGACCTTCTCTAGAAAAGCTAAGTAAAAGAGTTCATGCATTATCAGGATATTCCATGAATCCTCCCATTCCCTAGAAGAGAATGAAAAGATAAAATACATAGAAGGTAGAAAGTATTGATGATAAAAATGAAAATAAATTCAAGAAAAGGAAGAATATACTTTCCAAGCTTCTCTTCTATTGTGGAGAATATTTTGTCATAATCACAGTACAACTGTCATATTAAAAAATAAGTTAAGAGAGAAGATCAGATACTAAGTTAAGGAAAAAAATACAGACCAAGATTTAACTATGGTAGACTAAAATGTATGTAATATATCTGAGGAAGTGGAATGATTATATTACATCTATATAAAGAAGTTCTAGTTTAATTTCTGTAAAAGAGGTAATTTCCAAAACTGATCCAGAATATATCCAAACTCTAAAATTGCCCATCCACTTCCCATTCTTCCCTTTCTTCATTCATCCATTCATCAAAACACAAGGGTTTATTGTTTATTTTATTTGGTACCACTTTATGAACTGGTTTGCTGAAGATACTAAAATGAATATCCACCAACTATGTCCTCAAAGATATAACTGATACATAGAAAAAGTAATTGTAAGTATAATGGATCCATCCAAATGCCCAAGGATGGGCATGTATATATATCTATTACTTTCCCCACCAGTGATCTCCTTGGATGACCTCCAAAAATGTTTATCATAACTTTTCAAGTTTTGGCTCATATAACATATTGATATGTCAGTTGGATCTGGAAAATGGCAATGCCAAGTTGTAGAGGTTTGTCATTCTAATCTCTAGGTTAAAATAGGAAGAAAAGGCATAGAATGGAGCAGGAGAATTGGTAATTTAGTTTACTATAAGAAGATCTTGTCATGTGAACACCTCTGTACTATGTCCAGCACGGAATTCCAATGGATAATTGATATTCTTCCTAAATGTAAGTTTTCTATCTCACGGGATGGGGTAAAAGAAAATTTAGATCAAGTTTTTATTTCAAATTGCATTAATCTAAATGGGGTCCACCGAAATTGTGGGACCTGTAGCCTATACAAATTTGGCTTAATTTTAAGAAAAGAAAATATCAATGTTAAAAAGATAAAATTAGGTATGAAAATGCAATTTGATTAGATTACTTTAAGGGAAAAATTCTAATAAAGAAGATATAAGTAGAGCTTTGATATGTCCCATAAAACAACAAATATTACAAAAAAGAAAGTAGATACTTTGGTGGCAAGGTTAGGGAAATAATCAAGTGTAAAGTGCAATTTAATTGTAGATGTTAGAGCAATGAAGCAAAAATGTGAGAATCATGACAAAAGTTTTCATTTCCACTTTGAAAATTCAATAACTAGAAAATTAAACTATGCCTCCAGTAAGCAGTTTTGGCAAAATACTTTTTAATCTGTGTTGAATGACTGAAATAGTCACAATTTATTTATATTTGTGAATCTATCAATTACAATCAATAAATATAAAAATTTCTTCAGTCTCAATATTATGTCTATTTTTGTCTGTTGTTGAAAACCATCATCATTTTAATAAGGTAACAATTTACTGTCCACCCTAAATGTGAAAGTATATATGTCTATTTAAAAATTTTTTTTACTTGAATGACAATGTAAATTAATAACTTCCTTTTAGTTGATAGTTACCCTAATTGCTGGCACTATCATATCACAGTATGAAAATATGACCAGGGGCTCCTGGGTGGCTCAGTTGGTTAAGCATCTGACTTTTGATTTTGGGTCAGGTCATGGTCTCAGGGTTGTGGGACTGAGCCCTGCTATGGGCTCTGCACTCCGCATGGAATCTGCTTGTCCCTCTCCTTCTGCTCCTCCCCTCACTTTCTCTTGCACATGTTCTCGCTCTCAAATAAATAAATAAAATCTTCTCAAAAAACGTGACCAAAGCAAGCTTTACAAATTAACAAAACCTAAAAAAATCATAAACTTAGTAAGTTAGATATCTTTTAATCATAACCATTTTTTTTCATTTACATTACACAGACCATGTAGCAGGTCACCATTGCTTGTGAGAGCAGTTGGGATTATGATAGATATTACTGTGTCTGGGTTCTTTTGAGACATAATGTCTCAGCATTGTGGGAAATGTATCACTGAATTATTCAGGTAGCTTATTTATATCTCAAAAATACATGGTTTAATGAAAATTCAGTGAATTTCATTTTTTCACTAATGCTGGACGTCCTCATTTTAGAAAGTCTAGGTGGTTAAAAAAAGCTAGGCTGTTTTTCTGGCTTTGCAACATGTATTATTAGCAGTATACTTAAAACAACAACAAAAATAACAATGATAAAAATAATCAGAAAAAAGAACTGAGATGACTGAATTAATGAGAATAATAGGGAATAATGAAGAGTGAAAAACATCCAGAACTTATCTTTAATAAACTAAAGAGCACTGTAAAATGCAAATTGGGAGCCCAAAAAGTACTTTATATTTCCCTTTACTGATTTTCATGCTATAAAAGAATGTATACTATAGAAAATACATTGAATAAAATGCAAAAATTAGAAAATAAATGAATATATTTGCCAAAGAGTAAAAATGTTAGTTAACATAATTATCTGATTTGTTAATGCATATTTTTATATAGCTCAGATCATAGAGCATAGATGCCTTGGTATTCTGCATTTTCACAAACATTTTCCAGGTAATTAGTTTTAATGTAATCATAATTCCTAATGGTTTCATTCCTAAGTGGATATATGGTAATATACTTAACCTCTTTACAAATGTGGATATTTAGGAGATTTTTACCCACATTCTTTAGTATTATAAATATCAGTGTAAGGGGAAATTATACGTTGTTTAAATGTATATTATTTAATATATAAATAGTTTTGGCATTTTATAAAGTCTAATATTTCTATTTTTCCTTTTATGTTTTGGGTGTTCTTCCATTGCATGTTATTTATAATATTTTATTTAATAAGTTGGCCTCCACTTCATCTCTATTTTTGTTGTTATTATATGCTATGTGATGAAATTCTGAATCACCATCCTAAGGTACTACTGATCTTCATTACAATGATGAGATTTTTATTATGTAACAATAATGTTAATACATCTTTGGTTTTTCTATTTTTTTCCTAGAAAGCGATATAGTATATATATGGTATATTGCATCGTCCAAATCTGTATTGGGATTTAATTCTATTTAAATATAGAATTAAATTTAAGAAAAATTAACATCTTTTCAATATTTAGTTTTCAAGCATCAAAAGGTACTAATAAAAGATAATATACAGAACAACAAAAGAAATGCACAAATCACAATAATTAAAATCACAATTTCTGTGATTAACACAAGCTAATAAAGATTCAATTGTTCTATGACAAGTTAGGTTATATTGAGGAAATCCTACACAAAAATTAAAAACTCCCTAAAAATCATGAGGAAGCTATTTTATAACTTTCTAGTCTTACTGATTTGTGTTTTTTACTAATACATACTTTTAGGAGCAACTAGAAATCTGGATAGCTTTCCTCTTCTCAACAGGCTTCATTTAAATGTCACCTAATGCTTTCACTAATGTTATTGCAAGGATCACTCATATCACAATTATGTTTAATAAATTCATGGCCCTTCTGGTCAACACTATAAAGGGAAGAATAATAAAGAAATAAGATAAGATTTGGATAAGAATAAATAAAGGTGTCATTATTTAGGGATTATATAATCTGTATACAAAATCTCAATATAATCAAAATACAAACTATTAGAATAAGAGACTTTCACATATTTGCCAAATTTAAAATCAGACCCAAAATATAATAGAATTTCTTAACATCAACAATAAATAACTACAGAACTTACTAAATATGATACCATTCACAAGATTCTATGTTATAAAGTATCACAGAATTAATGTAACTGAGAATTTATAATATCTCTAAGAACAAAGCTTTAAAGCTCTAAAAATTATGCTATGTGTTCTAATTTTTCCCATTTTATAACATCTTCAAATTTGGAATGTTTTACAACCAATGAGGTATGAAAACATAATTAATTTGATTAACAGTATTTTTTTTCTTAATTGCCCATAAAATAAGAGTGTATCTTCCAACCAACAGCATCTTAGATTCAATGATTCATGGTAAAGGATATAGAAGATGCTCTGAATTACTGGACACATATTAAATTCTTTTGTATGTGATGACTTAATGCAGTAAAGATGTCTATTTTCCCTAAAATAAGCTACTGAGTTGATGCAATCCTAATTTAAATCCAGTTTTTTCAAAAAGTTGGAAACTCTAAATAAAATTCAAATGGAAAAATAAAGGATTACAAAAACTAGTTATTCTTATTTAAAAAAAAAGTGAGGATCTTGTCCTACCAAATCTTAGAATATGCAGGTAATCCTCACTTTTCACAGTGGTGCGAGACCACACACACACACACACACACACACACACACATAACCATAAAGGCCACAATCTTGAAAACAGTCTAAACAATCAACAGGAAAAATTACTATTGTTCCAAGACTTTTACTTTTTTCCAAAATATTAAATTCTAGTGTTGGTTATAAAAATGGTACAGGAATAAAAATGATAAAATTAATATTCATTGCACCGTAATATAAAGCAGTAGATATACTGAGAAAGTGTTCTGTGAATGTGTAAAAAAATATCAAGAGTTTGAATATTGTTTGCCTTCCCCTTTTATCATAACTCGTGATATGGAGTGAACACCTTTTCTACACTTTAAAGATTGTTATACTTCTTTTTAAGTTTGGATCAGCTTCCAATATTTTATCCTTTGCACTTCCAAGGCCTTGAAATACCTCTGTGAGTTTCTTTCATATGAACATTTTGGCTGGTGACACTTCCTCTGGAATATCTTCCTCCCATTCATCAAAGTACTTTTCTCATTTATGCCAATAATTTCACATTCACTAAGTTCCTCTTGTTGGACAGCTATAGTCTCTAACAGCAACAGTGTCCATATTCTCATGGGCAGTTTTTTTCTTCTGTAACTCCATTTACATTTGGTTTATTTCCAGCATTATCTATTTTCACTTCTTTGCTGCACTTTCATTTTTATGAGATAATTTCTTCTTTCTTTATTTACTTTTTATAAAATGTCATATATCAGTGAGACACTGAGACAACACAATTAATAACGTGCTTTTCTGTGTGTGACCTGAAAAACAGATTTACCGTGACCAATCGCCAACAGATGTTGAAGAAGTGAGATGATTGGTCTCTGATCATGATGTGCACCTTTTATATGCTTCATGGTAAGTGAAATGAAAAGCTAGCAATGAAGTCTGTACTTTGTGCAATTACACAAAATTAATTTACCCAACCCAGGCAACTAAATTTTGAATTACGTGGTCGGAGGAGTGGTGTTATTTAATTCACATGTTCACTGAAATTCATGCAGGTCAGAACCATGCAAATCAGAACCAAAGGACTGCATGTACTTTAAAGGCAAATAATAAAATGGCATGTTATTGTCACAACCACAGACCAACAGAGCAATGGAGAAAGAATAGAGATATCAAGGTCAGCTGCAGGCAAAACAAATATACAGGGAAAGAAGCATTTCTTTCACAGATGAAGTTACGCCACTAGCTCTCTTCATGAGGAAACATACAACTGGATAACTCCTGATACAAAAAAGATGGAATCTAGTAAGACTAAATTTTTAAGTGTTTGAAACAAAACTATAAATTTAACATAGAAAAGTACAAAAAATATTTTTGTGAATGTGAAGTGAAATGATTAAGATTTTATTTATTTATTTGAGATTTTATTTATTTATTTGACAGAGAGAGAGAGCAAGCACAAGCAAGGGGGGAGTGGCAGAGGGAGAGGGAAAAACAGATTTCCCGCTGAGCAGGGAGCCTGATGTAGGGCTTGATCCCAGGATCCTGAGCCAAAGGCAGACGCTTAACCTACTGAGTCACCCAGGCGTCCCAAAATAATTATTTTTAAATCCATTTTTTGTTTTCCTTCATCCTCTTCATTTATTATTTGATTATGTGAAATGTTAACACGATTCTAACACCACATTTATACAAAAAAACTCCATTCCCATCCCTCCTATCCTGCACACTTTTTGTTCCGCATGGATATTAAAGGAAGTTAAAGTATATCATAAACAGAACAAGAACATATGTGATTGAAATTCTAAAGTATTTTTAGAAATGAAGAAAAAAGTCAGTAAACTAATAGAAAAAATCGGTATTTATCTGAAGAAAAATATTTGAATATCCAATAACAATATAAAAGGAGCTCATAATCTCCATGATGTTTAGATAAATCACATGTCCCATCTATTATCTGTACAGATTTTTAAAAATTTTAAGTAAAATATTGATTTTTGGTAAGTATTCACCATAATGAAAACACAGCGTTTTGTTGTGTAAATTTATAAAATAACTTTAGAAAACATCATCCATTCCTATCACCTACTATGGATGAAAATGTGAACCACTTATTAAACATAAAATTCATTCTTGTTAAAAATGGTAAACACCAAATTCAGAATAATGGTTACTTCTAAAACTGGAGATAAGGAATGAGGTAAATGACCCTTTGAAGTTAGGAGAAATGATCTGTTTCATAAACGGGTTAGTAGATACACTGGTATTCATCTTATCACTCACTGCTGAAGGCAGAATCATTCACCAAAGATACCCACCCTCTAATCCCTGGATAATGTCAGTACCTTATGTTACATGATAAAAAAGGGTTTGCAGATATAAGTGAAGTTAAGGGCTTCAAAAACAGGGAGCTTATCCTGGATTATGTCAATGGGCCAAATCTAATCACAGGAGTCCTTAAAAGCAGAGGATTTTTTTTTTTTTTTTTTTTTTTTTTAGCGAGAATTACATAGATGTGGCAGGAAGATATTCCAAGTGTGAGTAGGACCCCTCCCGCTGTTACTGGAGGGGCCACAGGGAAAGCAGGAGAAGGGATGCAGGAGCTGCTAGGAGCAAAGAGGGCCTTCACAGACAGGCTGTAAGGAAATGGAGACCTCAGTCCCACATCTGCAAGGAACTAAATCTAGCCGCCCAACTCCATGAGATTGGCAGCAGATTCATCCCTAGAGCCTCCAGAATGCAATACAGTTCTGCCAATACCATGATTCTGACCTTATGAGAGTTTAAGCAGAGGACCCATCTGAGTTATGCTGTAATTACACTTCCGACCACGGAAGTATGAGATAGTAGAGGAGTGTTGATTTAAGCCACAAAATGCATAGTAATTTATTAAGACAGCAATAAAAAACAGATGCACTACTATTTTCATGCTACACATATAAACATTTATTGTAATGCTGTCAGGTTTTTTGCTTTGTTTTTGTTTTTGTTTTGTTTTTTTAAGAGGGAGTGGGGAAGAAGCAGAGGGAGAGGAAGAGGGGAATCTTAAGCAGACTCCATGCCCAGAGCAGAGCCCAACATGGGGCTCGATCTCACAACCCTGAGATCATGACCTGAGCCAAAATCAAGAGTCAGATGCTTCACTGACTGAGCCACCAGGCTCCCCGTTACTGTTTTATATACAAAAAAAATATCAAAAATGAAACTTACAAAATCTTAATTTTTCTTATATATTTTGTGTCAGCTCATAACTTAGAATTCCAATTTTATATTATTTAGAAATTTAAAAATAAGAATGGTAAATATTAATATTAGGGATGAGTAAAATGTGTACTCAAAGGAAATTCATAACTTTATGGCTTCCAGAACTAAAGATGTTTTGCTATATAGTAAATAGAAGGTTTCAAATTCACAAGGTTGTTAAAATAATTTCAGGTTCTTGTACATTTCATATGATTTTTATGCTATTTATGCTTTTCTATTAAGAGCAAAATGCAAAGTTTCTCAATCCAACTCAAATGTACTTTGACTCAAGCAAATGACAGTTATCCTTACATTTTAAATTTATTAGCAGTATTTTGGTGCTGTTTTGTATGTTTTCACTGTATACATAATGAAGTAGTTTAAGGCAAGGCTTGGCAATCTATGGCTCACAAGCCAAATTTGGCCTGCCATCTATTTATGTAAATCAAATTTTACTGAAACACAAAATCCATTTGTTTAGTTATTGTCTACAGATGCTTTAATGCACCAAGAGACAGTTAAGTGGTTGCAACAGAAAATATATGGTCCATGATTCCTAGATTATTTACTATCTTGCTCTTCATACAAAAGTTGCCAAATCCTGTTTTAAAAAAAAAAATAGGACTTTTTCATGATAACTTCATGGTGTAAAAATCCATCAAAAGCAAATTAATGATGACCAAATTATAAAAAAAAAAACCTATTCTCTTTCAAAATTTGAAAAATACATAATTATAACAGATGTTCAGAAATTATACTAAACCTCTTTTAATCAAAGAGAAAGCTTATCAAAAAAGCATAGGTAATAAAGTGGAAATTTGTATGGAAACATATCCAAGTACCTAAAAAGTGTGCTCTTGATTTTCCTATCTCTTCATATTTTTAGTGTTGTAATATGCTTTCCCTTTCCTCTTTTTATTTTTTTTAAATTAATGGTCCTTTATTTCATTAGTAGCTCTTTCAATTACATATAAGACTGGCAAGTTTTGCTCTATAAATTCAAAAGGTGAAAAGATTAAATTGAATAAATATATATCTTAACTTTTGAAGTATGAAAGGAAAAATAATCTTGTAGCTTATCTTTATTCATAGAATTGCTAGAAGAAGAAATCATGAATTGATTTCTCTGGAGTAAAAAAAAAAAAAAAGTGAAAGTTGAATTGGACCATATTCTAAGAGAAGTATAATTAGATAAAGTTAATGTTCCAAGCAGGATCTATATGTTCTATTTCTAATTTTTAATCTTCACAGAGATTCTAAATCTTTTCTGACTCCTGGCATAGATTTAATCATCACTCTCCTTGAGTGTGATTTGAAATGAATTATATAACAGTTGAACAAGGAAAGTCTCCAAGACTAAGCAAAGCCTAAAACAAATATAATATAGTGTATAAATAAACAATAGCCACAATATAGTATGCACAATTAGAGTTTTATTTGTACATTTTTTTTCCTTGGGTCATCAGAATTTGGAGAAATGCATTTCAATTAGAATAGCTAGGTATCAGGATGGGCCTTTTGAGTTTTTAAGTCTTTTCTCTGCTAAAAATGGATAAATACACAGAATGATTGATTTCCCTCTCCTGAAAAGGAATACTAGACTGTTAGATGGTCTTTAAACATTCACCCCTGACATGGTTCCTAAACTTTCTACTGGATAGTCAGATAAGGAGGGCAGGGGCATATGTCAGCCTGGATCTTGATGTTGGTGTGATCAAAATAGTGGTTTGAAGAGTTTGTGATGGAGGCAGAAATGGTTTGTCGGGAGAAGAGAAAGATCAAAACATATTACTCTCGAAAGCTTGAAAGTTAAGTTTATTTTTTCCCTTGTCCTTAAATTTGTGACTTTGTGTTCTCTACTTCATGGAGTTAAGAACGCTTACATGTTTAGGAAAAAAGTGTCCTTGCAAAGAATTATTTAAAAGGGAGTAAGCTAAGAAGGAAAGGCCGAATAAGCATCCTGTTACTTACTCAATATACAGCAAACACTTACTAAGAAGCCCAGTACCGCCATTTCTTGAGCTGGGTGATCTGGTACAAACCGCCGTGCACCATTTGCAACCTATGATTAGTCACCAAAAGCAGAGAAAGCAGTGGGTTCTCAAAGCAGTTTAGCAATTCTCAAACCATAGGAAGTCAGCATCTACCCAAGCAGAAAATCTGGAATCAGCCCAGTTGAGGATTTGTACTCATTGCTGGAGAAGTGTTATTATAACTCCCTGGGAAAAGATAGTTGAATTGGCAATTATGCATGTATTCCTGGGATAACGGGATCAAATAAAACAATGAAATCTCTCTGAATCTAAATGTGAAAGGGGGAAATTTTTCCCCCTTTAATTTCAAGGTGGTATTTTGAGAATTAAATGACAATGTTTGAGTCTCTAGCTTCTTGTATGCTCCTGTGCCCTTTTTTACTTTCCTAACCAGTCCTTTTCTTTGATTTGTATATATTGCTCAACTTCCTTTGTGCTACTAGAACAGTCTATCAAAAATGTAAATGTGATTATACCACAATCCATCTTAACACCTCAACAATGACATAAAAAAAAAAAAATCCTGAAGATGGCCCTACCTACTGCCTAATTTTTATGTTTTGCATGTAAAATACCAAATCACCTGTTTTTCTAAGCAGTTGCTGTATTTTGCATCGGTGTCTTTCCACTTACACCAGCATTTTTACGTTCCTCACTCTTTGGCATACGTGCATGTGGGTGAGGGGTGTTTCTACCTCTAGTTATCAGTGACTTCGTTAACCCAATCCTGTAAGACCATGGCTTTCATGGCCTTAGTAAATTCCCCCTGATAAAACAACCTAAACCAATCACTCTTCACCCTAAACATGAATAGCTAGATTATATGTTATTCTCCCGGAGTCTTAATCCAAGCTTCATCGATACTATTTTAATATGTCTGGCTCTCCATGGTGCTTGTAAAATCTTTGAGGCCAGGAAGGACAATTTATTCATAGTTATAAGCCTAAGTAACAGAGACTATAAATTTGTGCTGAACTAAACAGAAAACAGTGTTTTGAGTAGACAATGGTAGTACTTGATACACACGAGTTAAATATAAGCGTTTTATTTTTAACTTTCTTTCTTAGACTTTTTTTTTTTTTTTTAAAGATTTTTTTTATTTATTTATGTGACAGAGAGACAGCCAGGGAGAGAAGGAACACAGCAGGAGAGTGAGAGAGGAAGAAGCAGGCTCCCAGCGGAGGAGCCCGATGTGGGACTCGATCCCGGAACGCCGGGATCACGCCCTGAGCCGAAGGCAGACGCTTTAACGACTGCGCTACCCAGGCGCCCTCTTTCTTAGACTTTTTAAAAAAGATTTTATTTATTTGTCAGAGAGAAAGAGAGAGCACAAGTGTGGGGGGACAGGCAGAGGGAGAAGCAGCCTCCCTGATGCAGGGCTAAGTCCCAGGACCCTGGGATCATGACCTGAGCCCAAAGCAGACACTTAACTGACTGAGCTACCCAGGCGTTCCAAATGTAAGCATTTTAAAAACAACAGAAAAGCAGTACAAAATAAGATGAATATTAAAATTACCTCTATATATTCAAACTTATAAGATATTCTTTACAAAAAAACTAACAAAAACATAGGAGGGGAGATTTCAATAACATCTCTTTGTAGAATTTTATCATTATTATTACTTTTCTATAATAATGTCTAACATCTTGTGGGTTTTCACAGACCTTATCTTCTTTTGACTCTCACAATGCACTTCAGCCCCCTGGAATTTACCAAAAAAAAAAAAAAAAGAAAGAAAAAATTGCTTTTAAGTGCCCTCAATCTATGACAGAAGTTTCGAGAGGATGTCGGAGATATATTTATTGATTTAAGTCTCTCAATACTTTTGTAAATGTTGCTCCTTATATAAACAGCCCTTGGCCTTTGAAAAGTGTGTTCTCATCAGAAGTGTCTTTAAATGTGGGGAAAATTTATCATTCACAGTAATGCTTGATGAGGTTTGTTTTTTTAAAGAACTAAAAATGCATCTTATTATTTTTACTGCATGCATTCACCTAATATTTTAAAATGATTCAGTTATAACTCTAAAGTTAATCACTTCTTATTTAATTTATGCTTTAATTTTTAGTAACACCAAATGAATGGTAATAGGGTGGTAGATTCATCAATTATTTTTTATGCTTTTTTTTAAATTGTGTGACAGCAAAATAATTTGGGATTCATATTACTATAGAAAAGGTCTGTTATCTCCTGCTGTGGAAGCAATTAAATGGTGCTCTGGCCTGGTTTAATTCTAAGCTCATTTATATCCCCATTCTCTTTAAATAAATTGTATAACATAAAAAAATGAAAAATATTCCAAGATTTTTATAAAAACAATAATTTTATAAATTTAAAATGATATCACAGTACAATCATAGAATACAGAATTTTCAGTTCTACACTCTTTAGCAACATATCTTAGATAATATGATCCAAGTACAGAAATTAAATTTAGAATTTAAAGTGGCAATCTGTCTCCGAATAACAACCTACCTGAAAATAAATTACATATGTAATGGCTATTTGGCTAGTGAATCATTTACTCATTCACTTGATAAATATTCATTGGGTAGCATGCTGAGTGAGGCACTCTTCTAAACGATGGGAACATAGTATGCACAAAGTGAACATGAAATGGTCCCCACATTCGGGGAGCTGATTTCCAAAAGTTGAAAGATATCTGACAATGTTTAAATGGACAAGATGATTTCAGAGAGAGACAGATACCATAACAAAAAGAGAATAAGGTGAAGTGACTCTGGGGAGAAAAGACTTCAGATATGATGGTCAGGAAATGCCTCCATGGGAAACAGGAAATGTTGTATGTGCTAAATCCTGAAGATAAAAAAGCAGTCATACTCATATGGTCTCAATATAAATCAGAAAAAAAGGTATAGCAAGTTAATCTTTATAGGAAAGCCAGCCAGTCTGCGCAGTTTGAGAGGACTGACCAATGTAAAGATGGAAAGAAGTGATCTCAAAGTGAGAGGCACAGGGTCTGCGGATCCTGTTGTCAAGAGAAAGGGGTGTGGCTCTTATTACAAGATGACGTAGATGTGGAACAGCATACAACGCATAGACTTAAGAGGAAGTGACATTATATAGTTTATATATATAATAAATGCAGCATGGAAAATGAATATTCTGTGGAAAAAGTAGATAAAAAGGAGCAGAGAGTCCAGTTATATAGCTACTGCAGGACCCTGGTTAACTACAGGCACTATAAAACACTGTTTTCAGTGCTGAAAGAAAATCTATGCACCTACCTGTCTATTCTTTTATTAATTATACAAATGTTTGTTAATATTATACTTGGTCAAAGAATGTGCTAGAAATGAGATAACAAAAATGAATTGGACACAATCTCTGCAGAGGATGGAAGGCATAGAACATGACAGACTAAGTCCTCTATATGTGAGTACGTACCCAGGTTAAACTGCATAAGAAAGAAAGGAGATCGGGAACTGACTGGGACCGGGTGGATTTCCATGAAGAATTTTCACCAGGGCAAACACAGTGCTGAGTCTATTAGATTGATATCATGTCACTAATTCTGAAAGCCATCATTCATTGCCTACACATAGGGGAAGTACTATCTACTAAAAGTAAATAAAGAAGGTCAGGATTTCCCCAAATATCATTACTTGTTTAGCTACATAAAATATTTCTGGCATTCTACTTGAGAAAAACAACATTTTTTGTAAGAATATACATTCAGAGGTAAATTTACCATGAAGTAAATGAAGTTAAAGGTTCACAGGTCCTCAATGAATAGATGCCTTAAAGTGCTTTAGCAATGGGTCACTTTGCTTTTTCTAATGCTTTTGTAGAATTTTAAAATTCAGATGGTATGTTTTCTTACTCTGCCTCTCCGTCTCCGTCAGACTTACTCTGTGGTCCGTTAGCATAAGTGCGGCTGCAGGTATTTTAAGAATAACGAAAGGGTGAACGGGAGTAGGAAGTACTTGCAACTTCATTTTCATGAGATATGTTTAAATGGTTACAGTCCCGTCTACTTACAGCTAATTTATTGCTAGAACCCTCAGTTTAGAAATTGCTTCCAGGAATCGGTATGGAGTTGTTCCAGATATATTTATTCATGAACTTTTTAATTTATTCAACTATCATTTACTGAGTACCTTTTACGGGTCAGGAACTGTGCTAGGAACCAGGAATATAATGATGAACATAAGAGACATAACCCCACACTGATGTTTCCGACTTCATTTCTTTCTAATAATATCTTTTGTTCACTCTGTTTTACATTTATGAATCTTCCTTCCTGTTCTCATTCTAGGGGCGCTGTGACGACTTTCCTGGCATCCTAAGTCTAAGCACAGATAATGTGTTCACTTTTTGAATGTCATTTAAAGCAGGTAGTGATGAAAGTTTGTAGATGTAAAGGATAAAAGATCTTTCAAAAGACTGAATTTTCTTTACGTTATCTCTACAGAAAATACTTCAGGTTATTTTCATAGGAAGAGGTGATCAAGAAGTATTCATCCAAATAATATATAGGGAATAATGTTATAGAGATGTCAGAGAGTCAATTATAGAGCATAATGGTATTTTTTTCTGGATTTTGTGATATTTGTAGCAAATTCCAATTTTATTAGTTTTGTAATTTACTGTGATTTCTCTTAATCCTAAGTAACTATTAATGTGAATGTTCAATATTATTTATAATGTCTAGCCTTTATTTTACATTATATAAGATTCAAGGCCCACAAAAAATCTACTCATAGATTAATGAGGGAATTGTTTATATAGAGCATCTTTCATATAGTTTCTCAACCAGTGCTCTTTCAAATGTGGATTTTCTATTCTTATTTTGCATCTGAGTAAGACATTACGGTTCAGATATTTAAAGACATTTATCCCCTAGGGTCATTTAAGTGAATTGAGGCTCTTCCCACTCTAAGCCCTGTACTTTCCCAAGTACAAAATGTTTCTTTATTTATACTATGAAAAAAGACAGATTAATTTGCTGAATCTTGCAGAGCTGGGTTATTTATTTTCTCGAACACATTCTTACATAATAATACAAATATTTTATACATTATTGTCTTGACTTTCCAACATACTTCTGACAGTGCATAATGCATACTCTTATTATAGCGTGTTTGATAACTTGTCTAAGGTCATGGATGTGCTTAATTTCGACTAGAATCTTGGTGTATTTTAAAAAAAATCTTGTATGAATTCTTTCACAAGATAATCATACGCTCCTTGAGAAGCAAAAGAACAACGTACACCCAAAGAATTTTCAAGCGTTTGCCAGTATGCAATTAGAATTTACCCACAAAACTGCTATGAATCATTTTTATAATAATTTATGACACTGTATCTTTGTATTTCTAAAGTAAGATTTTAGTGTTTTTAACCACAGAGGGAGGGAGTAAGGATTAAGCCAGTGAACCGGAAAATCAGAAAACTCATTTTACATCCAATAGTATTTCCTAGACAAGCTTTTTATGAGCAACTTGTTCTAGTAAAATCCAAAGTAAAATGACAGCATACTTGTGGAAAATATTGATCAATACTGCAATAGTTCAATAAGGTTGAAAGATAGTGGTAGTTTTTATAATAGTACATGATAAAATAAGATACATTTAAGATTATATATATTAAGTATAAAGACTATATTTAAAATATGAAAATTATAGCATAACATCCCTTGTTGATCATAAAAACACCAAAAAATGCCACTTGATGTGGAAGGCAAATGCTAGAGGAAAGATGATACAAGTGAATAATTTATTAATTGAGAAACAAAGTAAATTAACTCAAAGCATATTTTAGTATAAGAACTTACTGATAATTTTTAACATATATCAAGGTCCGTGCCTCCAAATACACTATGCTAAAACTAGACAGCAATTATAGTCTATTATTTCTGGTGTTATATGTAATTTCTATAGAACATTAGCAAAAATGACTAGAACTCAGAATTCCAATTAAATTAATTTTCCAGATTTTTCAGGATAGTCCATGATAGATGAAACAATTGTAGTGCATGCTTACTTTCCATCATACCATGTAAGCTGGGAAAATGGGATGGATATATTAACCCATGAAAAATGTAAGATATTATTTGCAGTGTCCAGGTATATGACAGGAAAAATATAAGCTGTCAAGATGAATATTTATCAGCTCCCTTCTACATCTCTAATTCCAGGTTTCCTTCACTCCCGGCCTGTCCTTACAGGGGACTGAGATTTTGCCTGCTGTAGTGCAGAAGACTTTCCTTCCCTAGAAAGTCTGAGCCCTTCGCAGCCTTGCCTTTGCTGGGCTAACGTTACTGCATGCTCTATTCACAGTTACCACCAGGCACAAAGCATCAAGAGACACTCTGGAGAATCTCTTGAGTTCATGACATAGTTCCAGCTTTCTGAGGATACTAGGATCAGTAACTCCAGCCAGTGTGATAAATCTTCTATTTACCTTTAAATCATTGGCAGGAAGAGCCTTCGTTGGCCAGGTGGTGTTCCTCTAAAGGGAGCCAGGGCCTCAGACTTGGCAGAGACTACATTAATAGTGACAAGTAACACATTCTCCACAAGTGGGTGACTTGTGAAAAGGACACAAGAGGAGTCAATACTATCTTCACTCCACTGTCTAATTCTAAGTCCTCTAGATTTTCGGGAAAAGAGAGTGTAGGATCACATACTGGCTATTGATAAAGGGCATATATTTCATCCCAAATAAAAGCTCCCAAACATTGCAGGGTGTTTCCCAAAGCTGGAGATTTAGCTAAATCTTTAGCAGACTACACCACCAGGCCAAATTTAAATTGCTTTAAATGTGCCTTCTGGATCTGATGTGATATTTAACAGGGTCTCTTGCTGATGAGTCAGGCATATTGTAAGTACTCAAATTGTGGTGTTGCTGGAGGCAATGGTAGCAGGGAAAACTCATTTTGATCTAGAGTATGTGTAAGTTCCTCTAAAGGCAAATGCTGGATCTCTAGGTAAAAGATGTTTGCATCCTCCAACTTGGCACCAACGTGCTAGCAGGTGAAGGGAGTTCACAACAGCCTCAAGAGGGAGTTCTTATTGCCCATGTATGCCCTCTCTCCTTGCTACTACTCCCATCCCATTTTGCAATCCTTTGATTAAATACTGGGGTGTTTAAGAGAGAATTCAGCTGACATTGAGAAAATGACACTTTCAGTCCATTCTTTACTGGATGCCTTCTTTGCTATTTGTTGATACTCTTTGGTGGGTAATAATACAAGAAACCCAAATTCATATGCTTTGTGCTCACTCCTATAAGCAAATTCACATGCTTCTTTCCCATGTAGATTTGTTTTCAATATTCCATTTCAATCGTTTCTAGCTCCTGTCCAATCAGTTAAATCTTTAGCTATTGTCTAAAAGTGTGTATGTGTAATGTCTAAAAGTGTGTCATGTACAAAGTCAATAACTAGGTTAACTCCTCTCACATGTCCCCATAGAAGATACACCTTTATCATCACTTGCCGAGGCACCTCTGACTGGGTCTGTACAGTATCAATAGTTCATGTAAGCTTGCATAAACGTATTATATTTTGCTACACTTATGAACCAGGGAAGCTTATCTCTTCCTCCATAAGCAAATCATAAGGAATATTTACCGGAGAGTAGGTGTATGTTGAAGGAAAGGTGTTATAAGAAATGTATATGACATGAGAGAGTCTAGATACCTGTTCTTATAAACTGTACCTTCTGGAGATTGTTAGGCTTTATTTTGAATGTACTGTTTCTACCATATGATGTTTACTGGGTTGGGCCTGACTCTAAATGTATCATTTCAATTTTGTGCCCTTTCCACACTTATTATTTCATAGATCTGAAACACCCAACTCATAACGGGCAGCTGTCACTGCCTACTAGTTTCCAACTGCAGGCTAGAGGCTGCTTTTCAGACAATGAGTAGTTCTCCACCAAAGAATGCACAGTTTGCTTCAGGATCCTAAAAGTCTAATCTTAAAATCACCTCTTGAATCTTCCCAGAGACTTCACACAGCATCCATTCTCACCATGGATGTCTCCACCACCAGGAAACATGCTGAGTCATGCGTTTTCAGGGCAAAAAAGTTGACTAAAGCTTGGTACCACTGCAGAGTCCTCTATAGTTCTAGGCCCTGCTGTAAACTGACAAACTTCTGCATAATCTCATCAATAAACAATATTCCGAAAGTGTGGCAAATAGTGCCTTAAAATTCCAAATGGATGTCCTGAGTGCTGTGTGTCCTACTCACTGCAGGGAACAAAGAGGGGTATGAAAAGAATGGAAAATACAATAACTTGATCGTTTCTTTTTTTTTTTTTAAGTCTTTCTTTCTTTCTTTTCTTTTCTTTTCTTTTCTTTTCTTTTTTTTTTTTTAAAGATTTTATTTGTTTATGTGACAGAGAGACAGCCAGCGAGAGAGGGAACACAGCAGGGGAGTGGGAGAGAAAGAAGCAGGCTGCCAGCGGAGGAGCCCGATGTGGGACTCGATCTGGGAACTCCGGAATCACACCCTGAACCGAAGGCAGACGCTTAACGACTGCGCTACCCAGGCACCCCAACTTGATTGTTTCTTTAGGGGAGATGTCCTGGAAATTCCCAAGTCACTGGATCTAAAGGCTTCATGGGAATAGTAGACCTTTGAATTTTTCATGGATTCTTTTTGTTTGCAAACTTGGGTAGAAGAATCTTACTGAAAGTGCATTAAGAGTGTTTGCCAGGTCCATTAGCAAAATGCCATCAATATAATAGAGACTACTAAATTCAGATAATTTAGTTTCCTTTGGTCTATACGTAACTGAGACATGGAAAGCCCTAGGGCAAAACAGTGACTGTGAACTCCATTTGACCCTTCTTACTGAGGGAACTGAAAAAAGTACCTCATAACATGTTTCACATTATTATCAACAAAAATACTACTTCTGGTCTAGCAACTATGGGTAGGGTTATGACTTCTTGGTTTAACCTATACTTATCTGTGACTGATGTCTTTCAGGGACACACACGTAGGAGAGTTGAATGGGGAAATGGCAGGCACCAACAACCTTTAATCCTTTAAATCTTTCATGAGGGGCCCTAATTTCTGAATTTTCCCTGGAATGTGGTCTTGCTTATCACTTCTGATTTACTTTCTTGGCTAGGTTGGGGATTAGGTTTAGAGATAGCCTTTCCTACTGTGATAGTTCTTATTCCACAGTCAGGAAACAAGTATGGAAGTTCTATTCACAACTACGTGTATCTATTGCAATCATAGTTCTAGAACTAAAGAAAAGACTACAGTGTGAGTCTACAAATCCATTAGCCCCAGGCAAGATGAACCTGTGCCAACACTTCATGGCATAGAGAGATAGAGTGATACACACACAGATAAATTTTTATCTTGCCAAATAAGCCTTCTTCTTTATTTTTCAATGTTTTTCTTCAAGTTTTTATTTAAATTCCAGTTGGTGAACATGCAGTATAATATTAGTTTTAGATATAAAATTTAGTGATTCATCACTTACATACAATGCCCAGTGCTTGTAACTATAAGCCCTCTTCTTTACTGAAGGACGATGATATCATTTGGATCCCCTGATACTTCAGGTCCTATATTCAATAGCATACACAAGGTTTTAGAATTTTTCTTTCTTCAATGCCCAGTTCCCTGGTACATACCTGCATGTAGTTTAGGAAAAGACTGGACATATACTGGCTATATAATTAAGGTGATACTGTAGAGAGCTTCCTTGAAAGGATAAAATGTCCTCTTTAGTCTGTGAACTGTCTTAGACCTAGAAACTTGGCAAGGGACCAGAATTTTCCATTGCAGCATCTGACATCTTTTGCTTCTGCTTCTCACCTCTTATTATTTTCAGGAAAATAAGTATAATTATGGTAAAATACAACTATAAAGTACCATTAAGTTAAACTATACTTGTTCACTCATCTAATTATCTATTTATGTTTAACAAATAAATCCAAAACGTACTGGCTTAAAACACACATTTAAATTTGCTCACAAAATTGTGGGTCAGAAATTCAGAAAGGCTCAGCTTATTGATCTGTGTCTGATTCATGTGCCCCCACGGCCTGAGAAATTTGCAGCCATGATGTTTTTTAACTCACATTTCTAGTAAATATGGCTCACTGCCTTCTCTTTCTGTCTTTGTGTCTGTCTCTTTACACATAGTATATCATTCCTGGTGTCCTACATGGTTTGAACTTCTCATATCAGAGTTTTCTCTAAGCCTGCATTTCTACAGTATATTTTCCAAGAGATAGAATATAGAAGCTGTCAGTCTTTTAAGGCCTGGATGTGGAAACTGGTACAAGGAGACATCTACCATATTCTTTTGGTTAAAGAAGTCACAGAGGCCACCCAGATAGAAGGGGAGAATGTTTAGACCCTACCACCTCTCAGTGGTAGGAGTGTCAAAGAATTTGGATCGATTTTTAATCTACCACACTATTTTGCCCATGGAAAATCTACGGATTAAGGTACTCTGTCTGCCACTCCAGATCTGCTGTCCAGAATTATAATTATAATCCTGAAGTGCCATAATATGGCTTCTGCCAACTTAAATAAATATATATAGAATATATTAAAATATATAAAAAAATAATATATATATATATATATATATATATATATATATATATATATATATAAATAACCATTAATACCAAGGAATCTAGGTCCCTGGTGGCATTTTTAAAGTCAATTCCAGCCTACATATTATATCAAACATTGACATGATCTAAAGTTCCAAGGCCCCATCACCAGTGCATCTCTTATTGCCTTAGTGGAGGCAGGAGACATTCTTCACTCTTACATAATAGATCCATTCTAACATCCCCATCATTTATGTAGCCTTCTGAATCCTTCTTCAAAACTTTACTGTGACAATTTTATCATTTCACCTCCTTTACAGCAGGCCATGATTATGTTCACAATTGAGGAACCAACCCAACAAAGTCTTATCCACTAGCTCCAAGTGTCCTGAGTAAGAAGTTAAACACAAGACATGAATACGTGCTCTCAGATCAATAAGTTCCTTCTTGCCAAGTTTTATATTCCGCCCACTCATTCAATTACAACAAGATCTATTCATTCACATGTTCTTTTGTTTTCCTTCTAGTTTGTATTAACTAGTAACTCCAATTCTTCCCCATGTAAGACCTTTCCTTAGAGTAAAAACTCTATTGCCCTGTCGGTGTGTGCTGAAGCGTGACTAGTTATTGGTCCGGGAGCAAATAAATAGAAGCAGACATGGACCTCAATAAAGACAAGTATCATCTTATACTTCTCTAACAAATAAGAGAAGTTAAGTCCTCCACCTTGTCTGGGGGATTAATGAGAATTTGGAGGTTCAAAATTTTCACAATCATCTACTGAGATATCCCAATCACAGAGCTCTGAATCTTACTATTTTCTTATCAGAGTCTGAATAGCTAGCAAAAGATGTCTGCAAAAACTATGCATTCAGTATTTTTTGCTGCTCAGCCACTCTTAAAATTAAAACTAAGGCCTGTTTTTATCCATAAAATCCTTGTAGTTGCAAGAAATATGGGTCTCTTTAGTTTAGCCATGGAAGCTTCTAGCTTGCCCAACATGTTTCATGTTTTTAATTTTAAAGGAATTAATTACTGGTTACCCAATGCTTCAACTTCCACATGTACCTCATCAGAATGCTCCACTCACGACATTCTAGAAATTGTATGCCCAGCCTGATCACCACCTGACTTACAACCACAATGTGGTCCTTCTCTCATCAGGTAAGTATGTGGCCCACTTCCAGAATGCTATATGATGCACAGTGGGCCTGCTCTTTGTGCCAACCGTCAGCCTGGGTTCCCCTTTTAAATCTCAGTGTGAATTAATGTCTAGCTTATAGGCTATTTATTTAGAATGTGATTCCAGGAGAAGGAGCGAGAATAAAATGAGAGAAGGTAGGAGAAAAGGCCAATACAAGGATGTGTTTTTGAGTTGAGAAACCCTGTGCGGGATTAGTGTTCTCATCCTCCAGGAACCTCTGAGGAATCCTATAAATGTGTCTCAACATAGACTACTGAGAGAAGGGATAGAGAAATCATAATCATTGTTTCTATTCTGATTGGTTGAAGGCTTCCCCAAGCCACTGGCTCTGCTGCACTTGTGGGATGCACTCGTATAGGTGTCAAGAGGGCCCCTGTAGACACCCCAAGCCACCTCATCAGAGATGTTCCAGACAAGCCAGAAAAATGTGGCAGCTGCTAAAGTGAGACCCTTTCAATGTGAAGTATGTCAAAGCCTGTGCAGAATTGTTTTCTCCGTGACTCGAATAAGACGTGAGGCCAATAGTATCTTAGATATTGCTTCAGAGCCTACCTTAGAGAAGGTCTAAAAAAGAGATGGAAAAGAAAAGCTGACAAATTTTAAACATGAAGTAAAAACAACAAAAGTTGCCAATGGCTTTAGGTAAAAATAGGAGTATTCAAATATTGTGGCTCTCGGAACTAGGTGTATGAAAAAACGTGAACAAAAACAGGCTTTGGATTAAAAAACAATCGCAGTAGGTTTGACATAAAGTAGTACCTGCCCCAAGTGTTACATTTCATGCAGGATTCTTACTTAATCACAGGAAGGTAAAATAGGGGCCTAATTCCCATCCTTTTTGAAAATGGGGTGAGAGTGGCATGTAAATGTCAGAGATTTTAAGGAATTTTGCCAGAAAGAATACTGATGGGAACAAATTTGAAAAACACAGAAAACTTCCAGGCTCATCACCAGTGAATCATTTACCAGATTAAGAAGCACTCACTGCTTTAGCTAATCCATAATGAGAACAAAGAGCAGAGCCACCATGCAAAGTTATCTCTTCCATGCCAGAGCAAACCGGGAAGGAGCTCTAATAATCACAAAGTTAAAGCTCCCTGCCAAAAAATCTTTCAGATCTGGCTTTCTCCCATTTCTCCATAGGAGATTTTTTGAAATGGTGAATTTAAGCCTATGTCAGTTCTTAAAACATTTAGACAGAGAAGCCTACATGGTTCTCTAAATCAAAGTTCCACTTCCAATTGTAGATTAAAAAAAATGTATCCCCCCATAAAGATAAATAAAGGAAAAAGTAACGTGCACTGAGCATAAAATATAATAGTACAAAAGAGTTGAACAACCCTATAGTCTTATAAATCTCTTTTTAATGTAGAATCAATACAAGAAAACTAGGCTCATGATAATTTTTAAAAGAATGCATATAGTTTTGTGTGTGAAAAACTCCAAAACATTCTACAACTATGAAGCTCGTTGAAAGATAAGAGGAAATCTGGGAATTAGGATAAATGACTTGAAATTAAAAACTACATTTAATAAAGTAGTATAACTAATCCAAATCAGATTGGATTCAGAAGCCATTTTGAAAATCAAAGCAGAGGCTCCTGAAATTGTCTAGAACATACGAGAAAGGGATGGAAATGAAACAAGAGTAAAGAAGAGACACAATAGTTCATATAAATAAGAAGGACAAAAAATAATCAAGGAATGGAGAATTTTTTTAAATTATGTAAAGAAACTAATGAATTAGAGAAATGAGTCTGTAAATTAGTGAAACGATCAATTTGTCTAGCTCAGAGAATGTTTAAAAAGTATAAACAAGAGACAACATAAACGATGCCTATAAGCATCATTACAATGGAAACAGATTAACTGCAAAAACAAAATTAAAACAGTTTATGCTCATCTAGATTTCACTTGTAAATCAGTTCAAACAAAAACTTAAGCAATGAGTTCCAGAAGACATACTGAAATCCAAAGGATTTTAATTGATTTCAATTTTTAATTTATCTACAAAAGCAGCAGAAATACAATTTCATGAGTAAACACACAGGAAATAAAGTGCTCACGGCTTCAATAATTTCACACACACAAAAACACACACATGCACACACACCCTAAACATCACATCCACTAGTCAGAGAGCAATCTAAAGACAGACTCAAAAGCTTTTGACAACATCTATAAGTTTATATGCTAATTCTATAAATGAATGCATGGAAGTGCCCCAAATCAGAGACCTGAAAGCATTGCTTGTCTATTCTTACAGTAAAATAAATGTAGCCATTAATAAATGCTGTAAAAAGTGGTAATGTAAATGTCAAAAGAAAAATGGATGCTTAAATTTTTTTCTCTTCTAAGTGCCTACAGGGCTGAACGAAGTATAGTCATTCCCTTTTAGCTCTGCAGGGAAAAGTTTATAGATACCTTTGAAAAAACAGAGATGCTAGTCTTATTATCAGTGCAGCAAATTACAACCAGGCAAATCAGTCTAAATTCTCTAACACTGCAGAATAATTTTACTTTTCAGAGAAGAGTCTTGTTAAAAATAAACTTCGCTAGATCAGTTTTTTAAATTCAGAATAATACTTGCATTTTTTAGTGCTATAAGAGGAAAAGGCATTTTCCTCCTAATCTTGCCGAAATACCTTTACAAGTGGTTAGAATCATCTATAATTTCAAAGTTGAATATTGGAATTCCTTTACTTAGCTCCCAGAGTAGGAAAAAAAGAAGTCGGAGATCTTCTAAACTCAAAATGGAAGAGAAAAATGAAAGGAATAATTTTAACAAATGGTTTATGAGACCTGTGATATCTTGTCTCTATTTTTGTTCTCTGTTGTTTATTAAGGAATATTTTGTTCCCTGTCGTTTTTAAGGAATAATTTCCTTAAATGTCTATCTTTTTAAGACCCTTTATCTCTTGCTTTTCTGATAATTTAAAGCATATTCTTAGTGTACCTTGCTTAATATCCAAATGAGTTATATAGTGAGACATTTTTAAGGCTTCAATTTATAGCACGTTTGGCACATTTTAGAATTACTGCTTTATATGGATCATTTTTTTTAGCACTACTATTACACATTATATAATTTTATCCCTAAGTTCCTATAAAGGTGACCTGTCAATGTGAGTAGATCCTGGATAGCTATCTTGTAAAATGTAGAATCTTCTTTTTGGAAATGGTTTGAAAATTTATGAACATATTTGTATTCATTTGAAAATAGAGGCAATGGGAGTGCAAACTGGCGCACTCTGGTAAACAGTATGAAGGTTCCCATAAAAGTTAAAATAGAGCTACCATACGACACAGCAATTGCACTACCAGGTATTTATCTGAAGGATACAAACATAGTGATTTGAAGGGGCACGTGCATCCCAATGTTTATAGCAGCAATGTCCACAATAGCCAAACTATGGAAAGAGATTCGATGTCCATTGACAGACGAATGGATAAAGAAGAGGTGGTCTATATATATAATGGAATATTACTCAACCACCAAAAAATGATAAAATTTTGCCGTTTGCAACAATGTGGATGGAATTAGAGGGCATTATGCAAAGTGAAATAAGTCATTCACAGAAGGACAAATACTATATAATTTCATTCATCTGTGGAATGTAAGAAAAAAAACAGATGAACATAGGGGGAGGGAAGGAAAAATAAAATAAGATGAAAACAGAGATGAAGGCAAACCATAAGAGACTTTAAACTACAGGAAACAAACTGAGGGTCACTGGAGGGGAGGGAGTAGGGGGTAGGGTAATTGGGTGATAGGTATTAAGGAGGGCACGTGCTGTAATGAGCCCTGGGTGTTATATGCAACTGACGAATCACTAATTTCCACCCCTGAAACTAATAATATACAATATGTTAACTAAAGTGAATTTAAAATAATAAAAAAAAAAAAAACAAGAAAACATAAAGAAAAGGAAAATAGAGGCAGAATTCCTGGTTAATAAGAGAATTAACCCTTTCCTATGCTCTGAAAGGTGAACAAAGACACGTAATTCTGTAAGTCCATAGTTCTAATGGAAATCATCACAGTTCTAAGTAGGTTGAAGCCATGTAGAAAAGGCATCCTGTATCATTGTTCTAAAATATTTGCTAAGTATTTGATCTCTCGAATAGACCCTGCAATGGCATAAAAGAAGAGTGTTACTTCCCCAAATTTGATGTTTTATGTAAGTCATAGGTGTTCTTAGCCTTTTCCTTAGAGAGGGTTGGAGGCTGACACAAGATAGGAGCAAAGTAGCATACAAATCAGGAGCCAACCCAAACACAGATAAGTCCACAATGACATATGTGCCACGGTAAATCACCATGCCTTCTTCCTTAAATCTGTGAGTCACATGCAGAAACAAAGTGGCATGGTCTTTTGTAAAGGCTGGATTTTCAGTATAGGCAATAGGATGACTACATGCACAGAATCTTTTCCACAGGTTACCATCATTCACAGAGTACAATGATCCAGGGACTCTAGTAAATGCTAAGTAAAGGCAGGTTTACAACTTGCATTTTGGCAGAGACCCAAAGAAAGACAGAGGAGTGGGAAAACTGTAAGGTGGAAAAAGGGAAAGCTTCATGTATGCCTTGTTTAAAGGCTGTTAGCATGGGAAAGCTGCAGGTGGGTGCCTACAAGCAGGCACCTATGTGATTAGTTAGGGGTGAATATTTAGCTCTCTTCATTTGGCCTTAAGTTGGAAGTGGGGGCAAAGGTTAGGGAAGCTGTCAGTTATTAACACATTCTGGTCATTTGGGGCCAATTGCTACAAGGGTTATTGCCTGGCTTCTTGAAGTGGTTGCTTAAGATAACAGGTTGGCTTTTTGGACTGGTTACTTCAGACACTAAGTTGGCTTCCTGGATTGCTTGCTGCAAATAGTGGGTCAGAGTTTTTTTATATACAATATGGCTATTGTCCATTTGTATATTCAGTTTCTCAACTTATTAGTCACTCTGCAAAAGATTTTGTGTACAGTAATTTATCAGGGTGAAAATCCTATGATACAGGTAACAATTATTGTCCTTATTATAAATATGAGGAAATTAAAACTTAAATGAATCAGGAAACAGTTTAAGGTCACTCAGGTTTAGAAGTGATGGTGATGTGCTTTCAGTTCTCTAATGCATTAGTCCTAATTTGTATAGCAGTGCTAACCAATAGAACTTTCTGTGAACAAATATTAATAAACTATGCTGTACAATAAGATAACTCGTGGTCACTTATGGCTACTGAGTACTTGAAATGTGGCTACTGTGACTGAAGAACTTAATTTTTAACCATGCTTATGTTTAATTAGTTTAAGTATATATTCATATAGCCACATATGGCTCATGGCCACTTTATGAAAAAACACCACTCTATAGAATACAGGTTTTTTGAAACCAGGAGTTTTGAGGGAAATATCTTTGTTCAGGATGCATTAACAAAAAATCATAACTATGTAGCATTAAAACAAAGGAAAAAAAAAGGTATTCGTCATGG
The DNA here is from genome assembly GCF_023065955.2 of Ursus arctos. Lineage (NCBI taxonomy): Eukaryota > Metazoa > Chordata > Mammalia > Carnivora > Ursidae > Ursus > Ursus arctos. The sequence goes on from NW_026622764.1 coordinate 20,286,051, forward strand.
TTCTGGAGGCTGGCAAGTCCAAGATTAAGGTGCCGGCATAATTAGGTTCTGGTAAGAGCCCTCTTACTGGTCTCAGATACCTGTCTTCTTGCTGTTTCCTTACATGGGAGAGAAAGATTATCTCTCTCCTGTCTCTTCCCATAAGGGGACGAATCTCATTTGTGAGGGATCCACCCTCATGACCTACTTATCTCCCAAAGGCCCCACAGCCAAATACCATCACTAGGGATCAGGCTTCAATATATGAATTTTGGGAACACTAATAATCATTCCAGGAAGTAAAACATCATTTTTAAACCTAAGCCATTTAGAAAGAAAAAAAAGAGTCATTTAGAAAGAAAACAAATGGAACAGAGTAGAAGACACTAGCATGAAATATAATTGTGTTACATCATATACTTGTATCTATGTATGTGTGTTTATATTACATATTCACTCTATATATGTGTATATTCTATATTTCATATGTATGCACATGTGTTGCATATAAAATAGAATTACAGTAGTTATAACCATAGACTAGAATAGAACAGAAAAGAATAGAATACTAGTAGTGGTGTAACAACTATAGCGAAGAATAAAGCTGACTCACTATAATATTGAAAGATTAAGAATTCAGTTGTTGAAAGATCAAAGAAATAACTGAGTTGCCAAAGATCTTTCTATATTCCAACTGTGCTGTAGTCTCCATAGGAACAGTTGTCACTGGGTTTATATGACATTTTTGATAATCTTATTTCTATACCCCATTAGTTGATATTACTTGGTACTCTCAGTTCTTGAAAATGAAATGAACCAAATACATTACACTTAATGTGTATAATTTTTCATTGAAACTAAACACTAATTTCCTCTTTAATCCCATATGCCTTTTATGATACATCATACTTTAGGTGATGAGATTTAGACAGTCCTTCTCCCTATTCAGGCATTCCGAATACAAAAAAAAAAAAAATGGTAATCAGATACATAAAATGAAAATGTAAATGTATCATTTCTGAAATAAGGATCTTAAAGTTGTTATATCTCAATACACATTCTACCAAGCCAATATTTTATACTTCTGTTCAACCCTAACAAATTCTTAATGGAATATATATTCTCCTATTATTGACAAATGCTAAGCATCAACTTCTGTACCCTTTTATTTTGCATAGATATTTCCAGTTAAAATCAAGTCAAAACTATGTTGCTTAAACGACTGGATTGCTTACGTCTCTGTAATGGTAAATCTTACTTTTGAGTCCACCATTAAAGAAAGAATCAACTTTGTTAATCCAGATGCTGCTTTAGAATCTTATCTTTTTTTTTTTTTTTTTTTTTAGCAAGGAATATTTTAAATTCTTCCTTCTGCATTAACCAGTTGTGAGTTTTACTTCTCAGAATTTCTAGCAATCTTGCATCTGTTTAGAGACAGAAAATCTTTATGCTTTTTATTTTCTTCCATCACTTCATTTGACCACTGTGCAGAGCAACTACTGTTCTCATGCACTCAAGATAACCACAGCCTTGATCCTCACGTTAATTCCTGGGTTGGGGCAAACAGACAGTAAACTTTTGAAAAAGTGAACATTTGTAATATAATATGATTATTATAATGAGGGGCAATGGCAGCTTTACATACAGAATGCTATGGAAACACAGACATGAAGCACTCTAGCAAACTTGAAGTTCAAGGAAAGCTTCCTGAGAGAAGTATGATCATATGATAAAGCTAATAATAAGTCAACTATAATATTAACACCAAATGAAATAAAACAGCTTTTTTACTCACTCTTTTAAGTTCCTTTTCAGTTATTTTGGATGCAGAAATTGTAAGGAAATTATTCAAAGAATATTGCTTTGTAGATTTGCACCATCAATGAGAGCTTGGAAGCACTGACATGCATTTGTTTTCGTAATATGGTTTTGATAATGGATAATCAATCCAGATTTACATTTTTGACAGTTTAGAAACAAAGTGAAACAAAGTAAATCAAATATGAATCAAGACATGATAAATTACTCGTGAATAATCCCATTTCAGCATTTCCAAATGTAGTTTCCTTCCCAATTCATAACTAAAAGTAAAGTGACTGCTTATTATAGATTTTCCTGGATGGAAGACTCTGGATCATTAAATTAGGTCAGAATTACACTTTAAAAATATTAACTAAGTCAATGATAAAGAATGTATTAGGTAGGAAATAGGCTAACAAGTTTATGACTCATTCACTAATTGAATCATTCCTATAACAAATATTTTCTGAGCACTTTCTACATATGAAACAGTCCTTGGTGCTAAGTATCTGGCAGTGGAAAACAAAACAAAGCAAAACAAGAAAAGTATCTGCCTTCCTCGAGTCTACTTTCTGGATGGGGGAGAAATAAGTAACAAATGCAGAAATATACTCTATAGTATTTTGTATGTGAATGTATGAATATGAATACATTTTAGGAAATGGTCATATGCATTAAACATCCTTGGATTTGGAAAACCTGCATTTCCTTTTTAAAAATTTCAATGTTTATGGGCACAGTCTTTGATTTAAAACATCTTTGGAAAATATTCCATTTTAATGTCTTTTGACTTAAGGTGAGACTTTGCAGGCCGTTGTAACTTTAACAAAGGCAAAGCTGATATTCAGATTTAGAGATCTAGAAATTGCGACTTATTCGTTAGCACTAAGAGATGATAACCTGACAGTTTAATCTGTAAAACATATCTGAACAAGAGGAACAACCTGCAGATAGGTTGTTTGATAAATTTAAAATAGGATACTGCCTATTCTTTAGAGCTATTTTCATAGCAGGTTTATAAGTAGTTCTGTACGATTGTGCAGACATTCCTTTAAGGATCAAAAATTTAAGCGCACTTAACAGGGATAAAAAGATACAGAAAACTTCTTAATCTTTTATTTTTCCTTACTTGGATACCACACAGACTTGGGTATAATAATCCTGCTATGTTAAGCATGCAAATGTGGGTCTTTTTTGAGGTCTGAACTTTGAAGATCCTCTTTTCGTCTTTGACAGAAACATTTGGGCTTCTGTAAATGTAAGAAACACCCATACTCTTCCCTCAGACATCTGTAAATCATCTTCTGACTTCATTCAAACTGCTTATACATTTTATTTTAACACCACTTTACTGTTTTCAGTTTTAAAGAGCACATTTTCTCACTTAGTCCTTCAATTTTAAGTGACCAGGATACAAATGATATTCTTAAATGTGTTAAGGTAGGAGTAGAAATTCATTAGAAAAATATGATGAAAACGTTGTGGTGGAGGAATGTTCTCAGAAAAAAGAACCTCAGCCAATAGTTTTAGATTCTTATAGATAGGGCGGATTAGGAACTCTGACTCTTGCCGCTACCTAAAAACTGGAATCGGGAATTCACTGGTCAGCACTGTTGCCAGTGTGCTTGATATCATGCCTTAAAGGCAACATGTAGCCTCTTCTACTGCCAAATTCAGGGAACACCAAGAAGAGTGATCAGTGTGTTTCCTATATCTGTGGGGCAAAATTAATTCTGTTTAATTTCCTCTTTAGAGTAGGGACCAGTGGTGAATCAGCTCATTTCTCTGCGGATTCAGTTACTCTTCAATTCAAGAACTAGGGACATGAATCAACCCACTTTGACCTTAGGAACTAATTTCATTTTTCTACCTAGACTACCGGAAATTCTTCAGAAACATTAATTACTTCTTTGTTCAATCATTTCTTTATTTCACTATGGATTCAGGAATATTTATTTTATACTTTTGGCTATAAATCAATTTTTATTTTATTTTATTTCATTTTATTGCTCTTTCTTTTCCTTTTTAAAATTTTTTTAAAGATTTTATTTGTCGGAGAGAATGAGAGAGAGAGAGAGAGCACAAGCAGGGGGAGTGGCAGGCAGGGCGAGAAGCAGGCTCCTCACCGAGCAAGGAGCCCAATGCAGGACTCGATCCCAGGACCCCAGGATCATGACCCAAGCCAAAGGTAGATGCTTAACTGACTGAACCACCCAGGCATCCCTATTTTATTTTTTTTTAATTTAAGTTAAATTAGACAACATATAGTAATAATCAGTTTCAGATGTAGTGTTCAATAATTTATCAGTTGCATATAACACCCAGTGCTCATCACATCACGTGCCCTCTTTAATGCCCATCACCCAATTACCCCATCTCTCCACCCACCTTCGCTCCAGCAACCCTCAGTTTGTTTCCTATGGTTAAGACCCTCTCATGGTTTGTCTCCCTCTCTGATTACTTCCCATTCGGTTTTCCTTCCCTTTCCCTATGATCCTCTGTGCTGTTCCTTATATTCCGCATATGAGTGAAACCACATAATTGTCTTTCTCTGATTGACTTATTTTGCTCAGCATAATCCCAGTTCCATCCACATCAATGTAAATGGTAAGTATTCATCCTTTCTGATGACTAAATAATATTCCATTACATATATAAATGTATACCACATCTTCTTTATCCATTCATATCTTGATGGACATCTCGGCTCTCCATAGTTTGGCTATTGTAGACGTAATGATCCGAAGGGGCACCTGCACCCCAACGGTTATCACAGCAATGTTCACTTTATTTTATTTAATTCAAATCATTCCAGCTTTGGTTGTTGGGAGCTTTATAATTGTCTCCTGTATCTTTTTGACATCCCCCCATCATTAGTTTTTCTTCTTTCATCGAATACTTTATTTTCTGGTACTACAAGATGCTTTAGATGCTTCTTGTATATCTCCTGCCCAGTCCTAAAATTAGTTATTTTTCAGAGGAGTCTTGTCAAACACATAGCAACTATCTCTGATCTGTTTAGCATCTCTAATTCTTCTCTTTCTGTAATGTCATATAAATGGAATCATACTCTGGGTAGCTTTTTCACACTGCTTGTTTCACTTAGAAATATCCTTTTAAGATTCATCTATATCATTCCAAGGTTTTACTGCTCATTTTTTAAAACAATAAAATTCCATTAACGGATGCATCAAGTTCATTTGTCTATTCACCTATTGAAGTATACCTAGTTGTTTCCAAGTTTGAGAAAATCTGAGCAAAGCTGCTATTAACATTCACATGCAGGTTTTGAATACAATTTTCAGATCAGCTGGGTAAATACTTAGGAATGCAAGTGCCAGCTTTTTGTCTTGCAAAAAACTGCTAAGCTTTCTTCCATACTGGCTATCCCATTGTCACTACCTCCAGCAATAGATGAGAGTGTCTATTACCTGAAAATCTTTCCAGCAATTTGCAGTGTCTGTTTTCTGGGTTTTAGGGATTCTGATAGGTATTAGAATTGTTGTTTTAATTTGAAATTCCCAGATGACAGAGATTGAGCATATTTTCACATACTTATTTGCCTTCTGTATATCTCCTTTGGCAAGATGTCTGTTTAGATCTTTGGCTCATTTGTTAACTTGGTTGTTAATTTTCTTACTGAATTTTTTTGTATATTTTGAATACAAGTGCTTTTGCAGTTAAGTGTTTTGCAAATAACTTTTCTCCATTTGTGCATTTTTTTTATTCTCCCAACACTATCACAGAGTTAAGAGTTTTTAATGTTAATAAGGTTAAACTTATTATGTATTGCTTGCATTGATCATAGTTCGTGGTTGTACTTAAATACTCATCATAAAACATGTTCATCTAGACTTTTTCCTATAGTTTCTTTAAGAAATTTAAGAGCTTAGCATTTTATATTCAGGCTAATGATCAGTTTCGCATTAATTTTTGTAAAAAGTGGAAGATCTATGTCTATGCTCTTTTTATATATATACACATTATTATATATATACACATACATATATAGTATGTATATATACATTTGTATATAATATATATAATGTACACATTATATTGTATATATAATGTATATATAATTGTTCCAATACCATTTGTTAAAAAAGACTTCTCCATCAAATTTTCTTTACTTTGTTCTTTAGTCAAAGATCAGTTAAGAACACTTTTGTGTGTCTATTCTCATGCTATCTGTGCTATCCCGTGGAACTTGTCTGTTTCCTTGTCATATTATGCTGTTTTGATTACTGTGACTTTACAATAAGAGTCAATATCAGGTACTGTAAGTCCAACTTTGTTCTTTGTCAGTGTTGTCTTGTATATACCAGGTCTATCACCTTTCCAGTTAATCATCTGAAAGAGTTTGTTGATATCTACAAAATAGTTTGCTGTGGTTTTGATTGGGATTGTGTTGGATCTGTATATCAAGTGGGAAATAACTGACATGCGAACAACATTGAATCTTCTAATCCATGAATGTGGAAATAGACCTGTAATGTGAGGATTTATGTTAATCTAGCAAGTAGTTGGACTTTAATATCTGCTGTTACTAGAAACACCAGAACGTTCAAAATTCTAGTATTTGTTCTTTCTCCCTTCTTGATTTAGGTGCACTCTAAATAATGGGAGGGTAAAATGAGGGCAAAAGGCAAGCTGACAGCCCACCAGGTCCCCCTCTCCCCAAGTTGGGATACATTTGACATTTCTCAGATACTCCTGACTGCCTAAGAACAAAGGCAGAGGAGAAACAAATGATGAACTGATAAAGATTGCAGTCGTGCAGAACATGAAACTCCATCATAGTATGTAACTGTCTTAATAATTTACTAGAAAAACATAATCACAACAATTGCCAGACCTCCAGGAGATTATAGACTCAACTTCCTGGAGCCCTAATGCCACCTTCAATCCCATAGGATAGAAAACCCTGTATAATCAGTCACTCTTCACAAACACAAGGGCAGCTCTTTCTGCCCATGGGTCCTGTCCCCATGCTATAATCAAAGCACCTTTTTTTTTTTTTTTCACGGTAAAACCTCTCAAGAATTCTTTGTTAATGATTGTGCTCAACTACCCCACATCACTACATATGCCACTCTAACCCTAGGTTGGGTTCTGAGAGGACCACACCCAGAAGCTTGGTTCCAAAGCCCCAGGGACTGGGGACACCTGAGCAATACCAGAGGACTCAGCCTGCCACACAGAAGGAAACCCTGCCATTTGGAACTCCAGAATGGATTTAGAGCAGAAGAAGTCTGAAAGCAAACCTGAGCCAATCCCAGCAAACCCACACTTTCAGCAACACCCTGAACACAAGCCCTGAAACTGACACTCACCTAAATCACGCCCTCAACTCAGCCCCCAGGAAGTTCGCCACAATGCCACAATGCCACCAGATCAGACCTTTTATACTCCCGGGCCCTAACCCTAACCCTAGGTTGGGTTCTGAGAGGACTACCTCCAGAAGCCTGGCTCCATTCCATTCCCAGGGAATGGGGACACCTGGGAAATACCAGAGGACTCAGGCTGCCACAAAGAAGGAAACCGTGCCATTTGCAACTCCAGAAAGGATTTAGAAAAGGAGAAATCTGAATGCAAACCTGAGACAAATTCAGGGAACCCACACTTTCAGTGACGCCCTATAAAAAAAAAACCCAGGTCCTGACGCTCACCCTAACCTGGGCCCTCTGGCCAGGTCGCCACTATTGCGGCAGATCAGACCTTCCATGGCCCCAACACTAAGCCTAGGTTGGGCTCTGAGAGGACCATCCCCAGGAGACTGACAACAAAGCCCCAGGACTGGGGACACCTGAGCAATACCAGAGGACTGAGCCTGCCACACAGAAGGAAACCCTGCCCTTTGGAACTCCAGAATGGATTTAAAAGCAGGAGAAATCTGAAAGCAAACCTGAGCCAATCCAACTAACAGTCACATATTCTTTACTATTGTGGAAGTTTAATACCATGCTCTCTATTTTCTTCAGCTTTTTGTACTTAATGCAAAATCTACCTGGTGATAAAGATGACCTGCTGCCAAAGAATAGAAAATTCCTTCTCTGATTAACTGATTTACTGGGAGATATTCTATCTGATTGTGAGTAATGGAGCTACAAACATTCAAAGATGCTTCTTATTCCCATGACAATTGTGAGCCCCTGTACAATATTCACTATGTCATGGACTTTCAAACTTACAAAATGGCTCATGTAGCCTATGTCCTTTGATTCATGTCATTAACTTATTATCCCTTCTATCTTTTTTAAGCCTCAGATTGGCACCAACTGAAGTAACAGAAAAACCAATGTCCATCCCTTCAAAGAGAATCTTGTTCTATGAAGTTCATTCTTCTTTGCCTTAATAGTGGCTATTTCCTCATTATTCTCATGACAATGATACTACATTCAGTAGATAAAATTTGAAGAAAAACCACATCGGATCTGGAAAATAACTGAAATCAAAGATGTTCAGTTTTCTAGTAAACACAAAGTGAATAGGGCCAAATAGAAAAGTGAGTGACTGACATACCTGACCTCATGAGCAAAATATCATAATAGAGAAGAAATTAAGGAGAACACTTAGAGAGTAACAGATAATTCTCCAATCATCTGCAAGACCTGACCAAAAATATTTTAAATCTTAACTAGCAAACTCTGTCTCCTGTAATGAGATAAAACATTTGATCTAATGCAAAACTGATACCACACCACTCTGGGAGGATCTTAGAGGGGATAAAATGATTCAAGCAATGAGTGGGCTCCCTTCTCTTATGTAAAAATTTGGGGGGAGAATGATTAGGAACAGCCCTGCTAATCTGAAAAAGAACATGTTAGCAGATGGGAGAGGGAGGTAATAACGCACTCAAATGCCTGACTCTGGTTATAGGACGAAATGTAGTGCTGGACAACATGTTTGCTGACATTAGATTTGGCAAACAACTCAGCAGAAAAAAAAAAAATTAAGAAATAATAAACAACAGAAAACACACAGGCCCAGCTCCAAGCTTCACTCAAATTATAGGACCAGAATGAGCACTTATATTATTATATGCCATCCCTAATCTGAAGAAGAGTTTCTGGCCTACAAAAGCATCCTGACTAGGATTAACAGTTTAAGAAAGGACATGTAACTCAAGTATTTATTTCATTGGTTGAAGAAAATAAACACTGCCTTTTCCTTTTGCACCCAAATAAATACTCCACCTTCCTGTCTTCCTCACCTCCTCCCCGTCTGTCCTCTCCTCTCTTCTCCTTTCTATCTCATTTCCTTTGCTCTTCTTCCCTTTAAATCAAACAAAAGGAGTGCTTAATTTACTGAAAAATGTGTTGTGCCATGAATGATTTATACAAACCATTCCATAATCCATTTTGCAACAAAATCCATGCAAATTAATTGTTTTCACCCACTGCTGACAAGTTAAAGCTTTACACAGTCATTTCACATAAACTGGATAAAATTTGACTTTAGCTGGAAAAAAGATGAACATTCTCTCCCATAATCTCAATAGACTATTTTGCCAATGGAATAGAAGAACTCAGATTCCCACAAAGTGAATACAGATACGCTGAGCTCAGTTTAAAAACAAAACAACAACAATAAAAAAAACCCAAAAAATGAAATTCAAAGGTTGTTCCAACTTGTCAGTGTTTGTACAAACAAAATGAATTAGAGGCATTGAATTAAAACAAAGATGAAGAATTAGTTTGTAGCTTGAAGGCTAAACTAGAACAGAAAAAGGAAAGAAAAAAGAACAGAGATTCAGAAAAACATAGTAACAACACCAAGTTGTTTTTTCTAGCCACAGAGGATATGAATATAACTTCTCTAGAGATATAAAACTGTATACTGTTTTAATGACACATTGCATATCAATATAATTCATTGTTTAGAAAAACAGTTAATATATACTTTGTATTATTATTATTATTATTATTATTATTTTCATAGAGAGGGAATTGGTCATTTTTGTAATTTCTGGTAACGAAGAAACTCAATTGGTATTGGTATATACATTAACAATATTGATATATTAGCTATTTAAACCAAATATTAGTTTCAAAAAGGGCAAAACCAGATAATCAAATGCCTTTCAGATTTTGTCTGTATGAATATTCCCCATTAATCTTCATCTATAATTTTTTTCTATTTCTCTAAATACAATTATTTTTCTTTGGTCTAAAAAATATTTCAATTCTTTTGTTTCATGAAATCTACTTACTTCAAGATAGACAAGGCTTGTACATACTGAGCACGTGCTAGTATTTATTTATTTTTAACTCAAGGTGAACCTTGATAAAGAAGCAACATTCCTTCCTGACCTTTTGGGTTGAGTCAAGCATGAACTGCTTAATACTCAACAAAACTCATTTTTTAGTGATAAAAATTCCAGAAGAATTAAAGGAGCTTATTTCCAATTTTGTTTTGGCTGTTGACACACAGATTCATACTAGTCCCACTAACATTTTCATTAATGCATCCACTAGATTGTTTGGCTTTTATTTCCACTGGCACTGGAAGATTGTGAGGCATCCATTTACTCCAGAGTCTCCCCCACAGTCTCATCTCTATACCGGTGCAGACTGTAAACGGAAAACCAAAACTGGCTATGACTAGTGAGTAACCAGCCCTGATCCCCAATCTGCCATTGTAAGTGCCTGCTAACCCACTCACCCAGAATTCACAATTATTTATTATTTGATTCCCCAATTCTACAAATACTCCATTATAGATGTGAGAGTCCGGATATTTGGCAACGGGAGCATTGGCTTATTTGTAAAACCATAGGCACTGATGAATAATCATTAGCTGATTCTGGCAACATGAATGTTTTCATCTCAACCTGGATTTTACAAATCTTAAAAAAAACTAAGTAACGAAATATAGGAGATTCACATCTGGGGAATGTGATCACTACGCCTGCCCTTGTTTCTTTCCAAGGAGGATAGTTAGAAATGACATTTGCATATTTGTTCAACTTTCTTTAAGTCAAAAGACCATCTTCTCGCGTACACACATTTGGCTAGAAGTCTGCCAAAGCCATGGCTTAGTGGGCCTGCAGATTCATTATGAAAGTACTGCAAGCAATAGTCACATCAGCTGTGATCATCTGTAACGTGGTGGTACATGGTCTTATGCCACAGTGGAAGATTCCTAATGAGAAGCCACAACGCCAAGACCCTGCAGTCAGTAACAATCTGTTGCTAGTAAATGCATTTGAGAGCATTAACATGTGTCCCACGCAGGATTGCTTTCAAAAGAGAAACTCATTCCAAAACAGTTCAAAAAGTGATTGTTTTTATGGATGTATGTATGTAAATATATATAATGTATTCATGTAAACATAATAAAAATATCAATACAGTGTAAAGGTATTTTTAGCACTAATCAAGGACTAGCCGCTGAACTGATAATTTAACAAAGATTCTCTCTCTGAGTTCTCACACACACAAAAAAACAAAACCACCTTTCTGTGCTCGTTGCACAGTTGTGATAACTGAGGCTCAGCCATTTTAGTCATTTGTTTATGTTACAACAGCCAAAAACTAGTTGGCAGAGGTTTCCGCGTGCTTATAATCACCATGGAATAGGAGCCTGCCATTGAATCTGATTTATTGTAAATGTACCTTATCTCCATTGGAAGGAATAAATTATCAGGCAGCTCATTTTTCATAGTATCTCATGCTCGCATTGTTACTCCTTCACTCCCCCATTTTTCCACCCTCCTTTCCCCCCAATCTCTCACCTCTGGTTCTCTCTGAATTTTCCCCATAACTTCTTGTCTGCAGACAAGTTTCCTCTGGTAAAAATTCCATAATCTGACTGGTTTCTATGTCTAACTTAATTGGGTTATATACCTCTTTTAAAAGTTCTCAAAAGACAACCAATTGTCTGAATTGGGTTCAGAGGATGGCTACTTACTCATACAGATTTTTAATCCTATGAAACTGGTGAAGTGGTCAATTAAAAAATTGATTATTAAGCTCTGAGTGTTGATAGGTTATTTCATATGATATATCTGACCTATGATTTAATGGAAAACCTGAAATAGATAAGTCAAATTATCTTCACTTAGAGCAGTTATTCCAAGTATTCTAAAATTTTAGAAATCGCATGTGAATCTTTCAATCTTTTATTTACATCTAAACATCTATAGCTATACAATAGACTGTATATCTATTTTGAATCCCACTTCAAGAGTCACCTCATGCTTGTATTTTTCTTTCACCTACCCTAGAAACACTATTCTGTTCCTTCAGAGTACATCAGTGTCTTACTTTCTTCACCTGCCCTGTTCAGCATTTAGAATGTAATAGAGATAAGGTTGACACCCTTGTCTGTTCTGCTATATTCAATTTCACAGTAGTTAGCAATTCCACAGAAGAGCCTGTCATTACTCTGAATCTATTTCATGTAAAAACTCAGGAAATTTATCTCAGGCTGTTTATTTCAAAGACAGACACCCTGAATTGGGACTGGGATATACATGTTCACTTTTATTCAATATTCTTCTGGCATATGCTATGACAAGTACATTTCCATTCTGAAGTTGATGTTAGACAGCCTCTAAGCAAGCAGCAGTAGTATTAGCAGCATAAGGCAAATGCAATAATCCCGTTATCAATCCCTTTGCTTCTAGTTTATTCCCTACCAAAATCAATCATTTTAACTGCTGCTATGTAATCTTCCAAAATATCACTTTCATCATGTCATAATATTGGCCAAAATGCTATATTTGTCAAAACTCGTTGTCTCAAAGAATAAGAATAATTTCCTTTCTACATTTTTTTACAGTTCCCAAACTGGCTTTCTAGTTATATATTAATACTGTAATATCAATGTTTTCCATGCTAATTGAAATGTTTGACTAAAAGCTTTCATACTGCATCTTCTGGATTTTCTAACACTCCCTTCAATAATACTGAAGACGTGCTTCTTTATAAGTCACAATCTTCTCTAATTTTGCATGGGGATTTCAGAATATATATTTATCTTTTTCTGATTCCACCTCCCCAAAAAGGTCTGGAATTGATTTGGTCACAATTCTATAACCTCTATTAACTTGCTAATTAAAGGATAATACTGTGCACTATGTCTGTCTTAAATTGTAACAGTTTTCTCTTATTTACGATTTGTAAATCGTAGGACTTGTGTAAGGCAGTTTATGTGCTGCCAAACTGCTGAGTTAAATATCTGAAGATAACCCAAGATTCAGTAAATCTAGTAAAGCCCAGTTATGTTGTAATTATTGGTGATGTTACAACAGGTCAAAAGCTCAAGGAAAAAAATACACATTAAAAGACTAAAGTACAATTGTAAGTTCATTTAAATGTGTCTCCTAGTACTGTATCCCCCTCTACATTTATATCATATATACACTTACCATATTATGTTGTAGAGAGAATAAAATTAAAGCCATTTGTTGAATGTGTGTGTGAAAATACTGACATCGACTAGTTCTGGTTTGGGTAAAACTGCAAAAAAATCATGTCACAGGTTTTAGCCTTAATATGCACAAATTTGTATATTGTTCTCAGGTTTCATGAAAATCGTGCATTGCCCTCAGCCAGGTTACTTTTGTCTTGAGTATGACAGAACACCAATGAAGCACGATTTTTCAAAGTTTCCTGGAAGTTCTATCAATGTCACGTTAGGTCACATCTACAAGCCTACTTCATACATCAAAATTACTTTGACCTTCCCAATACGATGTCATAACATTTTTATTTAAAATCCCTATGTTCTCAATTACTTTCTTCAGTATAATGTAATATATGTATTGTATGTTCATGACCTATGTCAACATACAGATTACGTTTTGAAGGCTGGCATCTTGTCTAGAGTTGGTATATAGCTAGAAGAGTTCCAAATCTCTTTTATTATCTGTACCATTTTAAGAAATATCCTACATCTTTATACATAAAAAGTGATTCAATAATTGTTCATTTGTTCACTTGTTAATTTAATGAATATTTACTAGATGTACTTAGATATCAGGCACAGTGTATAAAAGTATGTGTAAAGTAGAGTTCCCACCTTCAAGATCTTAAATACTAATGAAAGCCAATGGCTCAACAATGAAAATCTCGATTTCTGATGTTTATAGGCAAGAAGAAAAGGATGTATGGAAATGTAGACTTCAGCAAGTACCCAATCTTATCAGGTGGAGGAGGGCACAAATATAAAGAAGCTAGTAATAATGGAAATTAGCACTTGTTTACTATATAAAGCGCAGAGTACATTATTTAGCTTAATCGCATAACAAAATTTTAGGTATACTGGCATTCTAGATAGGATAATGAAGGCTAGATAAGTTCAGAAAGTTGCACTGGTACCCAGTATGTTTATTAGTTATACTACATCCTGTCAGAGTTAGCGTATCTTTAAACTGAGGTCTGAACGGTAAGTCTAAGATAGAAAGAAAAAAAGAGAGTGAGGAGGGTAGATTCTATACAGAACTAGGTCATGTTCAAAGGCCAGAGGCAAGGAAAACAAAATGCATTTTTGGAATAAGAGCTTTTCAGGATCAACTGAATAAAGATTAGAGTGAGATATAACTCTACTCTAGGTCTCAAGTGTCATATCATTACATACTAAATTTAGAGACAATTTTAAGAAAGGAATGAAAGTGAAAAGAAGGTAGTAAATATTTTAAGACAAGGATATGATAAGGTTTGTAGGAAGGTATGCAGAAAGATCATTCTGCCTGCAATGTGAAAAATAAATTGCAGAAAGTCCAGTACTAATAAGGATAGGTCAAATTATTTAAAGCAAACCTGAAATGAGAAAAATTCTACCCAAATTTGAGCACCAGGTGTTATATACAACTAATGAATTGTTGAGCACAAATAAAATAAAATAAAAGATATAATCTAAAAGTTTGATGAAATTAAAAAAAAAAATACAACAGTTTGAAATTTCCATGCCAAATTATGGAGAAAAGCCTGAATTTATAAAGGTAAACAGAGTATTGAAGCAACAAAGCTCTTCATATTCTGATGGCATTTGTGGATACCACAGACCTAGACTTAAGTTCAAAACTTTCTAGCATAAGAAGGAAAAAGTCAAAGCCTACAAATACCTCAAGGTAGGGAGTTTCTAAGACACTCTGCCCTGCATTATGGTGACAGCACAAATTTCTACATACCTTAAGGGTAGTAGCAAAGGAAAAATTCAACCATCCCACCCTACTCACAATAAAACTCAGTTGGTGCTGAGCAGGGCAGAACAACCATAGCAACCACAACAATAAAGCTGAGACATGGGAGGGATCCCTAAAAAGCGCTGGCGGAGATGAGCAGTGTAAAAATTCCTATCCTAGAGACACATGATCTGTGCTGATCAAGGAACATGAAGTAAGGAATGTGTATTTTATTAGTTTCAGTCTGCTTATGCTCCTGGGAAGCAAACACAAAGCATTTCCAAAACACCTTTTTCTTAGACAATGATCAGCACACAAAGAACCCAGGTGCACAAGGAGGCAAAGCAAGGTGCCAAGCATTCATGACAACAGACCCACACACGTTTTGCAGACATACATTATCAAACTACACAGCAGCCGAAAAAGATCAATATAAAAAGCTTGGGCAAGTTTACTATAAGAACCATTATGAGGCTTTATTTAAAGATATTTAAAGAAGACTTAAGTAAATATGTACATCATGCTCATCAACTGGAAGACTCAGTTATGTAAAGCTTTAGTGATCGATTAATAGTCTTAAAAAATTCAGCACAATATTAAGTCTTAATAGAGTCAGTGCAATATTAAGTAAAACTTCATTTTTTTAAAAAATTTCAACATTTTTAAAATGGAAATGTATAAGCTGAAACTTATAAGCAAACCCAAGGAAGAGCCAAGATACTCTTGAAGACTGAAGAACGATTATGAGAAGAGAAGTTACTCTACCAGATACAGAGATTGACTACAAAGCAAAATGAGTAATACTCTCTCAGTCACAGGAATAGATAAATAAATGTCTGAAAGAGAGAAGAGCGCCCCTAAATAAACCTATGTATGCATGGTAATTTGATGCATAACAGATGTGCCCCTGCAAATCAAAGGTGAAAACAGAGTCTTTGTTTTTTTTTAATAAATGAAGCTTGGCAATACTATGCTACTATAAAGATTTTATAAGACAGAATACTTTAGGTAGCATATCAATAAATTCAACACTTGGTAGGAAGAAAAGTATACAAAGAAAACTCCAAAGCAACTCCAAGGGACTAAAAACAATCAAACAAAAAAGAAAGCCATTTTCAGAGCCAAAGTGGGAGGAAAAAAACAATTATTCAGAGGTAAACATTGTCAAGGTTTTTGAAAATATTCTTTGGAAACCTCATCAACGTGATATTGATGTTGTTCATGCAATTTTTACAGATTTGAAGAACTAACATATTGTGAGGAATTCCTGGTGTAATAAAGTCAATTGTAACTTCCTGTAACAGGCTTGGTGCTATGTATGTGAGGTCTACACAGGAAGAGAGCTTTGACTGGGCTTTCTGTTCTCTGTCACATGCCTCTGAGATAATTATTACATCACTGTGAGCCAGGTACATAACAGGGTGGTCACATCTAGGGTGGAGGGAAGAGCAGGTATCAGTAGGTTCCTCCCTATTTTACTACGAATATAAAAGCTAATGAAACAGGTGAAGACGGTTTCCCTGAGATTCAGAATTTTTAAAGAGAAAATTCCTGATCTGAATGGCCAGGCTCAACCATGATACTGCAGCCTCTGCCATGGAGAACGCTTGCCCTACTTCACACTTTAAAACAACAGGCTCCTTCCACCTTCTACACACTACAAGCCAAGTATGTGGTACCTCCAGGGACAAGTTCAAAACCCAAAATAATAGGTACTTGAGAATCAAACTACAATAAGAAAAAGACATCGGAATAAAAAACCCACACTACTTAAACTAGATACGATGAAACACAAGAAAATATTAAATTAAGAATAATACCTCAGAGATGATACATCACAACAACATCATGAAAAAGAAAGAACTAATTAAAAGAAGACTGAGTATAAATATTAGGTAAAAAATAATGAGTTGAAATAATTAAGTAGATGGAGAAATAACAGAACCAACGTAACTTAAAAATATAAATTAAACTGGAAATTCAATAAAGGAACTCTTAAAAAATTCACATGAAAAATAAAGGAACACGTGACATATAATAAGTATTAGGTGTAGGATTACTATTCAGATATTCCAGATGTATGAGAAAGAAAAAAAATAAAAAAATTAATATACAGAATTTCAAGGTATTTATAAGAACATAAAAGACCTCTCATTGAAAGGAATATGATAGTTTCCAACAGAACAGTTAAAAATCCACAGATAGAATAATAATTAGATCATCAAAGAAAGAGTCATTTTCAAAAGTTGTTAAAATTAATAAAGTCTCAAAGGAAAAAAAAAATCAGATTTTGACCAGTAGTCATAGTAGTGACAGGGGACAAGAAAACAGTAAACGATCTTTTCTAAATATTCAAAGAAAAAAATTTTTGAACTACTGATTTTATATCTAACCAACATATTAATAAAACATGAGCATATAATACATATGTTCTCCATATACGTAAAGTTTAAAAAGTTAACCAATAACAATCTTTGATAAAAACTCTTCGTAGAAATAACAAAATAAATAAATAAATAAGAGACAGGAGAGGGATAGAGAGAGAAATATTTTTTGAAGAGATAATTAAAAATTTAAATAGGACATAAAGATAGACATTTATTTGTTTGTTTGTTTGCCAGAGAGAGAGCAAAGGAGCAAGAGCACAAGCAGGGGGAGCGGAGGCAAAGAGAAGAAGGCTCCCCCCTGAGCAGGAAGCCTGATCTGGGACTGGATCCCAGGACTCCGGGATCATGACCTGAGCCCAAGGCAGACGCTTAACTGACTGAGCCACTCAGGAGTCCCAAGACAAGTAAATATTTAATAAAGAGAAGAAACAGAGGTTAGATAAACCTCTTTCAATACCAGTCAAGTAATCATGGGACAAGAATCAAATAAACAAAACAGAGAAGAAAAAAATAAAAATTAAAAAATTTTAAGAAAAGGACAGGCGTTCATCCAAAGCAGGGACACAGGCATGGAAGTGCGCAAGCAGCCCTGACAAATGGACAGGGCTGAGCACCACCCAAAGTGACTCCTGCACCAGGGAGAGGGAAGAAAACCACACATACCCATTCACTGCAGCCCCAGCAGTGGGCAGGGAGCCCAGACACAGTCTGACAGCAGGACCGACCACCAGTGAGAGCTTTTCAGGGGGCAACAAAGGGAGAGCACCCTGCAGTTCGGGGCTACTCCAGCTCTGGCAGGTGCCTGGTCCCACTCGACTCATGCAGAAGCAGCCCAGACTGGCCCACTAACAACACAGGGACTAAACAATGCCCACAACAGGCACAGAAAGGCATTGCGGATGACTGAGCTGAAGGCAAATGTGGCTCAGCCACAACAGCAGGGTGCACACAACACACATAGGAGACACTCCCGAAATTCCAGGTTCTGGTGAATAGGGGACACTGTACTGCAGGGCATTCTAGGATCACTTCTTAACAAGGCTGCTATTTTCAAAAGAAGGAGACATAGCTGACTTTCCTAACACAGAGAAAAAGACTCAATGAGTTAAAAATAGAATTACCATATGATTCTATAACTCCAAACTGGATATTTACCCAAAGAATACAAAAACACTAATTTGAAAGAATATATGCACCCCTATGTTTACTGCAGCATTAGTTACAATAGCTAAAATATGGAAGCAATCCAATGTCCATCAATAGGTGAATAAAGAAATGTATACACACACACACACACACACACACAATGGAATATTGCTCAGCCATAAAAATGAATGAGGTCTTGCCATTTGTAACAACCTGGATGAATCTAGAGGATATAATGCTAAATGAAATAAGTCAGAGAAAGACAAATATGATTCCGTTCATATGCGGAATTTAAGAAACAAAGCAAACACAGAAAAAAAGAAAAAAACCACACTCTTAAGTAGAGAGAACTGGTGGTTACAAGAGGGAAAGTGGGGGGTGGGATGGGTGAAATAGGTGAAGGGGATTAAGAGTACACATTGTGATGAGCACTGAGTAATGTATAGAATTGTTGAATCACTATATTATACAACCAAAACCAATAAAAAATTTAAAAATAGGAAATTAAAAACAAACCCTACAGGTACAGAAAAAATTAAATGAATGAGAAAGAATATTAGAAGAAAAGTACACTAAATTTGGATCTTTATGAATGAGAGAGGTATCCACTTGAAAAATAAAATAAAAATAAAAATCTTGACTTTCGAACTCTGGCAAATAGACTTTCAGATGGTCTCCATGATCTTTTCCTCTGGTGTTCAAATCTTTGTGTAATTCCCTATGCTTGAGTGTGTCTAGGAACTGTATGTTTTTTCTAACAAATACAATATGGCAAAGATAAGGGGATGTCAGTCTCATGATTATGTTATATTAGACTCAACGTGGCAGGCAGACTCACTTCTCCTTGCTAAGTGAATGTTTTATATTGAATGTTTGTGTTCCCCTCCAACTCCTGTGTTGAAAACCTAACCCCCAGTGTGGCTGTATTTGTTGGCTGTGTTTGTAGATGGACGCTCTAAAGACATAATTAAGTTTAAATGAGGTCATAAGGGCAGGGCCTTGATCTGACAGGATTAGTGCCCTTCTACTAAAAGATACCAGAAAAGCAGCTCTCCATACACTTGCATTAAGGAAAGGCCATGTGAGGATATAGTAAGAAGGTGGCCATCTACAGTGCAGGAAAAGAGCACTTACCAAAAACCAATCCTTCTGGTTTTTGATCTGGGGTTTACAGCCTCCAAAACTGTGAGGCCAATTTTTTTTTTTTTTTTTTTTTTTTTTGGTTAAGCTACCCTGTCTGTGGTGTTTGCCTTGATACCCTGAGAAAACTCATACACTGAATGATAAAAAAAAAAAAAAAGAAAGAAAAAGAAAAAGAAAAAGAAAAGTAGCCACGGTGAACACAGACCATATGGCAGAAACTGCAGGCAGCCCCAGAGGTGAGGGCAGTCTCCACTCAACAGACAGGAGAAACTGCAGGTTTACAACTGCAAGGAAATGAATTCTGCCAACGAACTGAGGAGTCCTGAAAGCAAATTCTTCCTTAGTCAAGTCTCCAGAGGAAAACTAGTAAATAAGAATCAAACTAAGTAAATTTCAGGACATGAAAATCAACATGTAAAAATCAGTTTTATTTCTATACGCTAACAGTGAACTATCTGAAAAGGAAATTAAGAAAATAATCCCATTTACAACAGCACCAAAAAGAATAAAAACAGGAATACATATACCCAGAGACAGGAGGAGATAAAAAGTAACAGAAAAATTACTTGAAAAAAAGATGAGCAAAAACTTCTCAAAAACAAATATCTACACATTTAAGAACCTCAATAATTCAGAGCATGTGAAGAAATGCACACTGAAATACATTATCATCAAATTGTCAAAAGCCAAAGATAAACAGAGAATCCTGAAAGCAACAAGAGAGAAGCAACTCATCTCAAAGGATCCTTAAAACCATTCTCAGCAATTTTCTTATCAGAAACCACAGAGACAGAGCAATTGGGGTAATATTTTCAAAGTGCTGAGAGAGATAACTGGCAACCAAGAATTCTACATTCGGCAAAACTAGCGTTCCAAAATCAATCAGAAATTAAAGCATTCCCAGTAAACAAAGTTGAGAAGGTTAGTCATTAGAACACCCACCCTATAAGAAATGTTAATTGTTCTTGGGGCGCCTGGGTGGCACAGCGGTTAAGCATCTGCCTTCGGCTCAGGGCGTGATCCCGGCATTATGGGATTGAGCCCCACATCAGGCTCCTCCGCTATGAGCCTGCTTCTTCCTCTCCCACTCCCCCTGCTTGTGTTCCCTCTCTCACTGGCTGTCTCTATCTCTGTCGAATAAATAAATAAAATCTTAAAAAAAAAAAAAGAAATGTTAATATTGTTCAGGCTAAATAAAAAGATGCTAGATAGTAACTCTAAGCAATATGAGGAAATAATGAACTCTGGTAAAGGTAAATTAAAAGTAAAAGCCAATATTGTATTTTTGGACTGCAAAACCTCCTTTCATTTCCATATAATTTAAAAGACAAAGGCATAAAACAATAATTATAAATCCATATTAATGGTCACATAATGTATAAGAATGTATATTATGAAATAAAATAAGAGGAGGAGCTATATACACCAGAAATGTATTTATGCTATTTAAGCTAAGTTGGTATCAATTCAAATTAGACTTATAAATTTGGAATGTTATACTCTGTATGGTAATCACTAAAAAAATATCTAAAAAAACAAACATAAAAGGAAATAAGGGGGATGGGATTAAAAAGACAGACTACAAAAAAAAAAACACGAAAGAAGGCAATAATAGAGAAAACAAGGAACAAAAATGGTATGTGACATATAGAAATCATACAGTAAAATGAAAGAAGTCCTTCTTTACCAATAATTATTTTATATGCAAATAAATTCAACTATCCAAAAGCTAAAGTCTGTAATGAAACTGTTAGAAGAAAACATAGGGGTAAATCTTCACGACCTTAGACTTGGCAATGAATTTTTAGATATGGCACCAAAAATATGAGTTGCAATAGGAAAAAAAAAAAAACAAAATAGAACAGATAAATTGGACTTCATAAAATTAAAAACTTGTATGCATAAAAAGACATTATTAAGAAAGTGCGGGGGCTCTGGGTGACTCAGTCCATTGAATGTCGGACTCTTGATTTTTTCTCAGGTCATGATCTTGGGGTCATGGAGTTGAGCCCCAGGTTGGGCTCCTCCTTCACTGCAGAGTTTGCCTGTCCCTCTCCCTCCCCTCTGCTTTACCCACACCCCTTGTATGTGCACAAGCCAGCTGTCTCTCTCTGTCTCAAAAAAATCTTTAAAAAAAAGTGAGTACACAAAATAACAAATGGGGGAAAATATTTTCAAATCATATATATGATAATATCTAGTATCCAGAAGAAAGAACTCTCAAACCCAACAACGAAAACATAAAAATCCAATGTAAAAGTAGGCAAAACTTGAATAGACATTTCTCTGCAGAAAATATAAAAATTTCCAACAAGCACATACAAAAATGCTTAACATCATTAATCATTACAAAAAATACAAATCAAAAGCAAAATAATATATCACTCACACAAACTAGTATGGCTACAATTAAAAAGGAAAGCAGTAAGTATTGGTGAGGACATGAAGTTAGACTTTTTACACTGCTGATGGAAATGTAAAATGATTCAGTTGTTGTGGAAAAGGATTTGGCAGTACCTCAAATAGTTAAACACAGAATTATCAAATGATTCAGCAATTTCACTCCTAGGTGTACACACACACACACACATACACAAAGAAAATGGATAAACAAGCACATGTACATGCATGTTCAGAGCATCATTGCTCACAGCAGTAAAAAGGTGGAATCCACGGAAACGTCTGTCAACAGATGAATGAATAAATAAATTCTGGAATATACATACAGTGGAATATTATTCAGCCACAAAATGGAATGAAATACTAGGACATGGTATACAACATGCATGAACCTAGAAACACTATGTTTGGTGAAAGAAGTCAGAAACAATGAACTCCATATTACATCACGCATTTACATGAAGTATCTACAATAGGTAGATCCATAGAGGCAGAAGCAATTGGTGGTTGCCAGGTGCTTAAGGAGAGGCAATGGAGAGTTTAATGAGTATGGGGTTTCCTTTGGGACTGGTGAAAATTTTTTCGAGGTAGAAAGCTCTAGTTGCTGTACAACATTGTGAATATACTGAGTACAACTGAATTGGTCACTTTAAAACTGTTAATTTTATGTTATGTTAATTTTACCTCAAAAAAGAAATTAAAAAAAATACAGGAATGGAAATTCTACAGTAGAAAAATATAAACAAACCAAAAAAGCTTTGGAAGCAAGTTTTTAAACAAGCACACACACATACTGAAAATTCGTATTTTGATTAATACTAGAGAAATGCTATAAATTCAAGTATAAAAATACTAGTAAAAATTTAAAAAAATACTAACATATGTATCTGACAACTTGATCTCAAACTACCTAAAGCAACACTAGAAGAACAAAGGCTAGAGGTACTTAAATCAATATTTGTAGTAAGATACTTTAACATGTATTTCCAAGGGGAGAGGGTGGCAAAAAACCAGACATAAGTGAGAGAGACAGGGAGAGAGAGAGAATTTGAAGAACCAACAATGAAATGAAATTTATACACAGGGGTGCCTGGGTGGCACAGCGGTTAAGTGTCTGCCTTCGGCTCAGGGCGTGATCCCGGCGTTATGGGATTGAGCCCCACATCAGGCTCCTCCGCTATGAGCCTGCTTCTTCCTCTCCCACTCCCCCTGCTTTCTCTCTCTCTGGCTGGCTGTCTCTCTCTCTGTCAAATAAATAAATAAAATCTAAAAAAAAAAATTTATACACAAACACATTAATATGAATTTTTATATCAATTTTAAATGTGTTTGTGTTTTGCTATTACATGCTACAATGTAAATTTATTTAACCTCACATCAAAT
Organism: Ursus arctos; assembly: GCF_023065955.2. Taxonomy (NCBI): domain Eukaryota; kingdom Metazoa; phylum Chordata; class Mammalia; order Carnivora; family Ursidae; genus Ursus; species Ursus arctos. Next base: position 20,309,424 of record NW_026622764.1, read on the forward strand.
ATTTAAAAAATTAACTACTTACAAGTTTATAATGATATTCTACATACATTCAAAAAATCAACATGATATATATTGTGTTCTCTGGACCACAAATGAATTAATTTATAAATCACAACTGGAAGCAGAGTTAATAGCAATCCTTGTACTTGAAACCTAATGATATATTCTACAAAATCTAAGGTAAAAAGCTAAGACTTAAAACTGAACAATAATAAATATATTTTAACAACTTTTAATAATAAAATAATGTCAGTAATTAAAATGGTTGGTGAGACATAGTTTAGGAAGTACTTAAAACATAGTGTGTTTTTGATTACCTTTATCCAAAGAGGATAATAACTGACTAAAAAAATACCATTTAATTTAAGAAGTGAGAATAGGGAAATTGAAAAAACTAAGTGAAAACAGTATGAAGAAATAATAATACTAAGCACATTAAAATAACTGTCTCAGGGTGGCAGGGACATTAGATTGTAAATAAAGGCAGCAAGGTAAAAATAAAAGACACTAGAGAATATTGATATGCCATGGGCATGGGCAGAGATGTCAATGATTTCTGAAACAAGGAATTAAACTGGGTATTGAGTTATAGTCAAAGCTGAGTACAAGTTATTAAGTTCTTTCCTTTATTAGTGGAACTAGCTGACAGAAACATAGAGTGTGTATGCTTCTTTTAAATGTAGGAAGGACATGGAATTCAGAATTACAAATTGAAAGGCTTTAAGACATAATTTGGTGAAGAAAATTTTGAAGCTGAATTGAAACATAAAATTCAAATAAAATTAAAGACTTCAGTTTTTATGAGACATTTTTGGTGTCTAAGTTATTAAAAACTGAGAGTGTTTTGGATTTTAGAATTACAAATAAGGTCGTGGCTCTCTATATAATATAGAGATATATTTTGTATATATACATATATTTTATATAAAAGCTTTGATATGTAGTATTTTTAGTGTATGTCAATGCTAAAATAAATTTTCTAATTTCCCTTTTAATTACTTTATTCATCTATAAGTTAATTAACATTCTATTAATTTATAATAGTCTCTTATTGCTTGATATTTATAGTGTAATTGTTTTATGGCCAAAATATGTAGTCTATGTGATCCAACTCATCAAAAATTTATTGAAACTTGATTAATGGCATAAAGATTTGCCAGTGGATAGAACTGTTTCAGATGTATTTGAGAAAAAATATATTGTCACTAATTGTTAGGAGCTCAGTCCTAGATAGGTCCATTAAATCTTGTTAATTACATGATTAAATTTTTCTTTTTTCTTACTAATTTTTTGGTCTGCTTGATTAATGAATGATTGGAAGGGGTATGTTGAAAACTCTTGGACTATTATGGTAAAATTATTGATTTCTTTTTGTGTTCTAATAATTTGAAGGGATTTTATTAGGTGCATACAATTGAAAAAATACTATATCTTATAGTGAACTGAATCTTAAATGATAACATAGTTAGCCCCTTTATCATCAGAAATACAATTTGTCAGAACAAACAATCCTAAAATTTGTATGGAACCAGAAAAGACTCCCCAATTGCCAAGGAAATGTTGAAAAAGAAAAACAAAGCTGGGGCATCATGTTCCCTGATTTCATCCTATATTACAAAGCTGTAATCACCAAGACAGTATGGTATTGGCACAAAAACAGACACACAGATCAATGGAATGGAATAGAGAGCCCAGAAATGGACCCTCACTAACTATATGGTCAACTAATATTCGACGAATCAGGAAAAAATATCCAACAGAAAAAAGTTTCTTCAGTAAGCAGTGCTGGGAAAATTGGACACTCACATGCAGAAGAATGAAACTCGACCATTCTCTTACACCTTACATAAAGATAAACTCTAAATGGGTGAAAGACCTCAATGTGAGACAGGAATCCATCAAAATCCTAGAGGAGAGCATAGGCAGTAACCTCTTTAACATCTGCCATAGCAACTTCTTTCATGACACGTCTCCAAAGGCAAGGGAAACAAAAGCAAAACTGAACTACTGGAACTTCAAGATAAACAGCTGACTAACATAATATAACAAAAAAATATTATTATAATAAAAAAGAAAAAATAAAATAAAATAAATTTTAAAAAAAGATATACATTCTGCATGGCAAAGGAAACAGTCAACAAAACTAAGAGGCAAACCACGGAATGGGAGAAGATATTTATAAATGACATTACAGATGAAGGGCTGGTATCCAAGATCTATAAAGAACCTCTCAAACTCAACACTCAACAAACAAATAATCCAGTCAAAAAATGGCCAGAAGACATGAACAGACACTTCTCCAAAGACATACAAATGGCTAACAGACACATGAAAAAATGTTCAACATCATTAGCCATCAGAGAAATTCAAATCAAAACCACCTTACACCAGTTACAATGGCAAAAATTAACAAAGCAGGAAACAACAGATGTTGGAGACGATGTGGAGAAAGGGGAACCCTCTTACACTGTTGGTGGGAATAAGTTGGTATAGCCACTTTGGAAAACAGTATGGAGGTTCCTCAACAAGTTAAAAATAGAGCAATTGCATTACTGAGTATTTACCCCAAAGATACACAAGTAGTGATTCAAAGGGGAACCTGCACCCCAATGTTCATAACAGCAATGTCCACAATAGCCAAACTGTGAAAGGAGCTGAGATGCCCTTCAATTGATGAATGGATACAGAAGATGTGGTTCATATATGCAATGGAATATTACTCAGCCATCCAAAAAGATGAATACTCACCATTTGCATCAACATGGATGGAACTGAAGGGGATAATGCTAAATGAAAAAAGTCAAGCAGAGAAAGACAATTATCATATGGTTTCACTCATATGTGGAACATAAGGAATAGCATGGAGGACAATAGGGGAAGGAAGAGAAAACTTAAGGGGGGTAAATCAGAGGGGGAGACGAACCATGAGAGACTAGGGACTCTGGGAAACAATCTGAGGGTTTCAGAGGGGAGGGGGTGGGGAGATGGGGTAGCCGGTGATGGGTATTAAGGAGGGCACATGTTGTAATGAGTACTGGGTGTTATATGCAAATAATGAATCATGGAACACTACATCAAAAAATAAGGATGTACTGTATGATAACTAACATAATAGAAAATAAAAATAAAAATAAAATAAATTTGGCTCCAGGGGTGCAAAAAAAATAAAGAAATATAATTTGTCTAAAGTCTTATCTTCTTTTGCTATTAATGTAACTATAGAGCTCATTTTTATTAGTATTTCTGTAGTATGTCTTTTCCACCTGTTATTGGTAACTAATGTCCTTCAAAATTAATGTTGGAGTTTTAACCCCGAGTACCTCAGAATGTGACTCTATTTCAAAACTGGGGCTTTAAAGAAGTAATTCAATGAAAATGAGCTTACTAGGGTGGGCCTTACCCCAACTAGTGTCTTTACAGAGAAGGAAATTTGAACAGAGGCATGTACAGAGAAAAGATACGAAGACACAGGGAGATGATGACCGTACATGAGACAAGGAGAGAAAGCCTGGAACACATCCTTTCCTGTGGCCCTCAGGGGGGAAAAAAAAAAAAGACCATGCCAACACCTTGATTTTGAACTTACAGCCTCTATAACTGTGAGAGTACAAATTTTTGTTAAGACACCCAGTCTTTGGGACTTTATTATGGCAGTCCTAGCAAACTAATATGCTATTCTTTTCTTTCCACCCTATGCACTGGTGTTTCTCCTGTACACTGCATCTAGTATTTTTAGTTCAGCCTAAGTCTGGTTAAATTCATTAAATTATCCTGTGAATATGACATATTTGAATATTTTCCTACCATCTGGGTCTCTGGTTTCTATTTATCTCATCTTTTCTTTCTTCCAATACAATTTTCTTCTTCTTTTTGATTGTTTTATAATTTTCCTCATTTCCTTTTTCTACAGCCATTGATTTTTTTTAAAGACTGATTTATTAGGGAGAGAGAGAGAGAGCACACATGAGCATCAGGTAGGGGCAAAGGGAGAGGAAAAGAGAGAATCTCAAGCAGACTCCTCACAGACTGGGGGGCCCCACGCTGAGCTTAATCCTATGACCCTGAGATAATGATCAAGAGTCGGACACTTAACCTACTGAGCCAACCAGGCACCCCCACAGCCATTGATTTAGAAGATATACAACATTTCTGTTATTTTAGCAATTACCCTCAACACTTTAATAAGTGTAGTTAACTTTGCATATTCTAAAATGAATCAGTGGTTTACTCTTCTCCTGAACCAAAAAAAAAAAAAAAAAAAAAAAAAAAACCCACAAAAAAACCAGGAATCTAACATGTAGTAATAGCAAGCAAACCTATTCTAGTTCATACAAAATGGTTTAAGTACATTTCTTACTTTAATCTTGTTTTTAAACTCTGCCAATTAGGATTTGTTACTTTTGCTTTATATCACCCATGTTCGTTCAAACTTTACTTAGATTAAAAACCTGTTTACCATTTTACTAACACCTAATTCTTTTAGTATGGCCAGCTTCCACTTAGGATCATTTTTCCTCTTTTGAAATTTATTCACCTTTTATTTATTTATTTTTTTTTATTTTTTTATTTTTTATTTTTTTAAATGATTTTTTATTATATTATGTTAGTCACCATACAGTACATCCCCGATTTCCGATGTAAGGCTCGAGGATTCATTAGTTGTGTATAACACCCAGTGCACCATGCAATACGTGCCCTCCTTACTACCCATCACCGGTCTATCCCATTCCCCCACCCCCCTCCCCTCTGAAGTCCTCAGTTTGTTTCTCATAGTCCATAGTCTCTCATGTTTCATTCCCCCTTCTGATTACCCCCCCCTTTCTTTATCCCTTTCTTCCCCTACCGATCATCCTAGTTCTTATGTTCCATAGATGAGAGAAATCATATGATAGTTGTCTTTCTCTGCTTGACTTATTTCACTTAGCATTATCTCCTCCAGTGCTGTCCATGTTGTAGCAAATGTTGAGAACTCGTTCTTTCTGATAGCTGAGTAATATTCCATTGTATATATGGACCACAACTTCTTAATCCAGTCATCTGTTGAAGGGCATCTCGGCTCCTTCCACAATTTAGCTACTGTGGACATTGCTGCTATGAACATTGGGGTGCATATGGCCCTTCTCTTCACTACGTCTGTATCTTTGGGGTAAATACCCAGTAGTGCAATGGCTGGATCATAGGGTAGCTCAATTTTTAACTTTTTAAGGGACCTCCACACTGTTTTCCAGAGTGGCTGTACCAACTTGCATTCCCACCAACAATGTAGGAGGGATCCCCTTTCTCCACATCCTCTCCAACAATTGTTGTTTCTTGCCTTGTCTATTTTTGCCATTCTAACTGGCGTATTCACCTTTTAGTAATGGTTATTCCCATCAATAATTTAGAAGTATTATTCCTTGTCTTCCCACTGTTAGTGAGAAATCAGGAGTCCATATATTTTCCATTAATACATAATCAGCTCTTGTCCCCCATCTGTTTTTAAGGGCTTCTCTTTTCTCTGAGCAACCCTGAGTAACCTCTGAGTAACCCATTTACAAAGATGTATCTAGGAGCGCATTTCTTTGTATGATTACCTATGTGAGATTCTTCCTTTTCTGAATTCTGGGATTGTACATTTCATCCACAATGATAATTTCTGAGCTATTATCTCTTTGGATATTGTTTGTCTTTTATTCTTGTCACTACTAATTTCTAGAATTTTTAGGAGATGTATTTTGGACTACCTCATGTGTCTTTTTGCTAAGCCTTCATACATATTTTTTTAAAACTTTTGTGTCTCTGTTTATCCCTCAATAATCTACCTAACTTTATATGCCAATTAGTTTCATTTTCACTTATTGCCTAACATGCTGTTTGACTTCGTAACTGCTTAATTTCAATATCTTGCACCTTTCTTGAGTTTTCCATTGTCTATTTAATTTCTATATACACAATAAGTATCCTTAATACTTCTTCTACATTTGATAATTTCATTTGATGATATAGTCATTTATCTGGTTCTGTTTTTTCTTAAATTTCCTTCATTTGTTTACTTCAGCATTTTGTGTTTTTTTTTTTTTTTAATTATTACTACAACTTCCATTTCCTGGAATTCTATTTATGGAAATGTTTGAGAGTCATGCTGAGGAAGCATTTACTTTAGAGGGATTCATGTTTGTTTATATTAATTACCTAAGAATATTATAGTCCTATTTATTTTAAGTTTCAAAAAGCATGTAGCTTTTGAGGTTCCTTGAGAGTCCATAATCAAATTATATGAGAACTAGCTAGCATTAACAAATTTTCAAGGGAGCCCTTTCTTTCTTTGTTTGCTTCAACCTATACTCAGAGCCAGCGATGAAACAGAAAATTTCTCTTGCTCTTCTGTCTCTGTGCTGGGAATTTTTTTTTAATTCACTTGTTTCTTGAGAGATAAACTTTCTTTGGAACTTGACATACACAAGGTGGTCTTGGATCCAAATTCCCACTCTACTCAGGACAAGGTAGTAAATTTCTTGGCCACTACCATTGGTTTATATGTCCCTTGGTATCTGGAAGCTTCAGCATCTGTGTCACTTCCGGGACCTGGGAACATTGTTCCCATCCATAATGGATTTCCCTATTGTCTTTCACAGACTCTAATAATACAAACAAGCATAATTATTATTTCATTTAATATTCTTGTATACAAAATAGCAGATGATTGCCAAGATGTCTCTCATCTTACTAAAGGCAAAGGTGAATGCAATTCAATTAACATTTATTGAAATATATTATGTATTATATGTTATTGTGACTATCACTAATTCAATAATCTGTAAAAAGCTGAATTCTATCTTTTGCATTGTTATTCACACAGCAAATCACACTACTGAATCAAATTTAGAAAATAACATAGCTCTATGGCACATCATTAGAAATATATTTTGATTTGGCCAGTTGACCAAAAATGGTTCCTGTAAGACATGTTTGTGTGTGAGTCTCATATTCACTGTGTGATGATTACTCTTTCTGTAAATAGCTATTTGATGTATGGCTAATATAAATCTCTTTGAAACACTTACTGCTAGTGTAACTGCCACAGGATTTGCATATTGTTCCTAAATAGGTCAACTGTCAATATAGAAATATGCAATACAATTCTGTGATTCCACATGTCTTTAAAGCACAGGTAATTCCTAAAATTTATTGTTCTGCATTTTGTTAAAGGTATTATCTTCTTCTTTCATACTAGAACTTCAGTAAGCATCTGTCTCAAAATGTGAACAATATTATGACATTGTCTATTGTCATCCTATTATTTCTGAAGAAATTAAATTACCGGTAAGTTTATATTTGAAACAATCAATTTAAATTTAGAACAGGTAAGATACCATTTAGAAGCTAACAAAAAGTGTTGGTATATTACAAAAATGCATATAATTAAATGATTTTTGAAAAGCTAAAGTAGTTCTTTTCTTCTCTAAATAATCTCATAATGATTTGTTAAATTTTTTTAAATGTATTTTGCATTTGTTTTCTTAATTATTTTGTACTTGGAAATTATCTATAGTATCTATTTAACAATTGGATAATAATGACCATTTTCATCTGGAGACTCTAATTTTGAGAAGCAGTTTCTATTTTTAAACAGGCAAATATATTCATTTTTCTACCACTTTTTCTCTGAATTGCAACTTTATTTTGTACTTTTTTCCTGTTATTTCAGGTAATGCCAGATGATATCTCCTCAAAATGTTATTACTAAAATAACTTCTCTACCCCCTTTTAATATTACTTAATAAAGAGATTTTTACTTTAGATGTAACAAGTTATGGACAGTTTTTTTTTTTTTTTTAATGACCAGTGAAGCTTACAAAAATGGTTTAATATACCCAGGGGTATGATCTCACTTCATGTTTGTTGCAAAAGATATAGCAATAGTTACTACTCCAGGCTTTTCATGGCATATTATACATTTAAGGCATTAGAAGATCATCACAACTCTAAGCCTGAGTTTATTCACTCAGCATACTTTTATTGACTGACCACGTGCCGGGCACTGTTAAAGGCCCTGAGATTATGATGAAGAATAACGCAGATGTGAGCTTGAGCAGCGACATCCTGGGGACACAGTTGCTGGGGTATCAAAAATAAAAATCAAATGGTTAAGAAGTACAGATACAAATCCAAGAAACTTTATTAATTAATAAACTTATTTCCCTTCGGTTATGGTTGCTAGTTATTTTACTCTAGCAGTCAATTCTTCTCCAACGAAAATGACACGAATTCAATAAACTGATACAGAAGAAGTTTAAGTAATCTGATTAGGTTGATTGAAATGCCAAAAGCATGGTTCCTTAGTTTTGATAATTTATAAAAGCCATTTGCAATGTTTCTTACATCATTCCATAAAATTGTGACTAACATTTTAGGAATTCAGTAAGACTATCATCTCTATCTTTAAGCATCCAGTCCTCCTTCATGGCTTCGAAAAGATGAGATAATTGTTCTGTATGGTTGAAGAGTGAAAATTTAGGCACCATTTGCTGCCAAGCACACCAGAGATATCAGACTCATGAAAGTTTTCCAATTTGATACCCATGGAAAAACTAGCACTAGAATGTAGAAAGAGGAGAAATTTCATTTTGAAATTACCAAGAAGCTTCGTATATAAAAACCAATGGGCAATGTTTACAAAGGTGTATAAAATGTTCTTTATTTTAATTAGTAGTCATCTGCAGATCAATAATAGTATTTTAAATATATCAGTATGAATGTTCCATTATAGTTTTATTCAGACTAGAATTAAGTAATGTTCCATAGGGTAATGTATTTATAATCTCAATAGTTTTTGTTTGTCAAATATTTAGGATTAAATAGAGTAATAAAAAAACAAAAAAAGTAATTTATAAGTCAATAGATTTATGCCTACATCTATTTATCTAGATGAACAATGATTAGAGATTTTCATTGCAGTAGTTTTGATATAAAATTACCTAAATGATCAATATTAACAACATATAGTTACTTTAACGGTATTTAAATAACCAATCAATAACCACTAGATTATTCTGAAATTTCAAACCCTATTTACAACCCTATATAGTATGAATAACATGCAATTTGTGCAATACAATTGAAATAACCATTTTGGGGACTTTAAAATTTTATGACTCGGAGAACTGTTTCAATAAATATTTAATTTTCCAATGAATTTCTTTGATATCATGTAGGTATAGATTAAAGATGTTCCTATTCTTATTTAATCTAAATTTAATAGTACTTTAAATTTATCTACACTGTGTTATCAGTGATTACCAAACTGTATAAAACCAACTGTACTTCAGTATCACTAATGTATCTTTCCATGTGAATCTTTTGAAGCATATAGCAGGTAACTATAATTTAATGGCTCTTTTTGTTGTTTATTTGTTTTTAAAGATTTATTTATTTCAGAGAGAGAGCACAAGAGGGAGGGGCAGAGGAAGAGGGAGAGAGAATCACAGATAGACTCCACGATGAGTGTGGAGCCATATGCAGGTCTTGATCCCACAACCATGAGATCACAACCGGAGCCAAAACCAAGAACTGGACAATTAACCAACTGTGCTATCCATGTGCCCCTGCTGTACATTTAAATAAAGTTTAGAATATAAGAAAATAACAGCTTCTCTTTTTTTAAATTCAAATCATAATCTAAAACAATTTGCATAATATATTCATTCAGCCAGAAGATACACTTTAAAAAGCAGAGAGAATGGGTCATCTTTTCGTCTGTTAAAATATCTGTAGAAATTTTACAAAGGTCTAGGCCATTCTATACGTTGATCCCTAACACAAAATAAATTCTAATTGGTTCCTCTAATAGTCTATCTACTGAGGATACTTTCTTCTTTAAAATATTGTTACTTCTTGATGCAAAATAGTAACAACTAGCAACACTTTAAGAAGTTTTATAATGATTTATATGTATTCTGGGTCTAGCAAAATACATATTTCAATCTGAATGTCCAGCTACAGTGGTGATGAGAAAGAATCATGGATCCTCGTTTCCTCTACACTCAGCTTCAGGAAACGCTAACCACAATATATGCAATGCAATTATGTCATATATCATATTATATATCATACCATATGTATTAGTTTTCCAGAGCTGCCATAAGTGTATCACAAACTGGGTAGTTTAACACAACAGAAATTTATTCTCTCAAAGTTCTGGATGCTAGGATTCTGATATCAAGATATCGGCAGGGTTATCTTTCTTCCAAAGTCTATTCCTAGCCTGTGGTGGTCACCAACAAACATTGGTGTTTCTGCCTTGCATCTGCATCACTCCACTTTCTTCCTCTGTCATCACATGGCCTTCTTCCATCTGTGTTATGTCTCTGCTCTGTGTCTCTCTCTCCAAATAACTCTCTTTAAAAGGATACCAGTCATTGAATTTAGGACTCACACTAATCTGGCATGACCTCATTTTAACCTGATTACATTCACAAAGACTCTATTTCCAAATAGAGTTTCTAGTGGATATGAACTTTGGGGGAACATTATTCAACCCAGCACATCATATCATATTATATCATATCACATATTATATCGTACAGTATGAAGAGATTTTTAACAATTCTGGGATTATTGAGATAACTGGGTACAAGTTAAACCTAAAGTAGGTGCAGGCTTACCCATAATAGCAGAGTTTCTTCATCTTATCATTATTGGCATTTTGGATTAGATAATTTTTGTTTTCAGTGGCTGTCTTATTCATTATAGGATGTTTTGAAGCATCCCTGGCCTCTACACACCAGATACCAGTACCCCCCTCCCTCTTTTAATAATAATAATAATAATAATAATCATTTTCATAATAAAAAAAATGTCCTCTGACATTGTCAAATGTACCCTGAGGATAAAATTACTTCTAGTTGAGAACCAGGGTTGAGAAACTTTGGACAGTTTTATTTTTCTCACTGGAATATACTATAACATTAAGTCTTCTTTTTGTTTTTTCCTCTTAAAGATTTATTTCTTTCTTTAAGGGGGAAGGGGTGGAGGGAGAGAGAGAATCTCAAGCAGACTCCCCGCTGAGCAGAGAGCCAGATGTGGGGCTCCATCTCAGGACCCTAAAATCATGACCCTGAGATCATGACCCTAGCTGAAATCAAGAGTCGGACACTTAACCAACTGAGCCACCCAGGTGCCTGTCCTTCCCCGTTAGACCTACACCAGCTTCAATCTTCTTCCTTCTGTTCCTCCCAAGCCTCATGATATACTTGAAGTTATCCTTGATTCCTTTTTTTTCTGCACCCCATATTCTGTTCATCAGCAAATCGTGCTAGTTATGTCTCAAGAGCACATGCATTCTAATCACTTCTCACCACTTATACTAATAACACCCTGGTCTGAATCATCATCACCTTCTCATTCATCTGTGAAATGACCTCCTATTTAGTGTTTCTATCATTACATCTATAATCCACTCTTGAGATTTAATCCAAATGAATTTAGAGTGAATTATATCTCAGAATGTGTTAGTCTTCTGTACTAAACCCTGAAATGGCTTCTCTATGTGGCCCTACATGGAACTAACACTTCCAACTTTTTGGGAACGAGATGCATCTTAATATTGCCTTTGTTTGGATGGACTGAAGTTGGTATCTTCAAGACATGATTTGAGTTTGTTTCTGCATAACATCAAGTAGCACCACCACCATGAGAACACTTAAATTATATTCTCTTTGTGAGGTTTTGGGGGACACCATATTTGTTGTGTAAATTTAAAATTTAAATGTGAATCAGTGCTACCCTACAGTTCAAATATTCAATGGAGTTTTTACCCCCTTGTTCCATTCTTTGTCACGATAGAGACAGCTAAGCCTCCTTGCTACCATTTTCTATTTTTCACCTTTACAGTGTGTGAAATTATACCTAGTATCAGACTCTTAGCTGAGATTTTGTTTTTTAATGTTAAATGATGGTAAATGTTGGATTTGGGGAATTTAACATGAGATGCACATACATATTCTAATCTCTGCTCAGAAAACTTTATAAAACCTTTTGTGCATTCTTATTTCTTTCATCTTCCAGAAGTCAAGGCACATATAACATTCTGTGTTGGATTAACATTCTGCTTATAGAGGAGCCTCATTATATAAGAAGTGAAGTGGATTTAGTTTTAGGATTATATTTCACTACATATTAGGAGAGTTTGGCAATTTTTCAGTTTTATTTTTAACCAAAAAATAGTTCAATTAGATAATTATAAAAATGACTTTTAAAAAATTAGTATCTGTTGTTTCCAAGTAGGCTGCTCACAAGACTCAAGTCAGCTAGCTAATTATAAATAATATTATCCTATGCTCTTGGGCTAGTGAACAAATCCAGTCAGGAAGTTTCCTGAACCAGGAGGAAACCTATATTAGAAAGTATTGACCCTCGTTACAATATTATGAAGAAGAACATTCAGTTGTGTTAAAGGACTGAATTTTTGGTGCCAAAGAGAACAATTACCTACGTGGTGTCTACATTTGCCATTTTTCATCCAGTTACCACTCAAAATAACAAGATAATGTGTTTTTATCTACCTTCTTTAGATCCTCATTTCATTTTAATAAGTATTTCTAGAGATGAATAAGACTTAATGAAGGACAGGTACTTTGTAAACATTCCACTGAGTACTGAGGGGGAGACAGAAGTAAATCACTAACAGGTGCATTTAGGGAACCAGGTCTCAATAGTGTTAACTATGTCAGGGAGTTGTCAAGGACTGATAGACCTAGAGGCATAAAATTTAAGTTGTATTGATTCAAAATCTAGTCTGCAGTGGTTGACACCTTCATTAACTCTTTTGGAAGCAAAGAGGCCTCAATAAGCCAGTTGCATTCCTGTGATTAGAAAGCACAATCTGTTTGTCTCCGTGTGAATTAAAAATAAATCAACATGTTTCAGGTCACTCTTTCCTTTTAGGAGTATCCTGGTTTCCAGTAATAATTTTTGACATTTGTTTTTTAAATATAAGCTTGAAGAATCCCTAAGAAAGGCAATGAAAAAAGCATACAAACTTTCTTTCTTGTATAAGGTTTCAAAGGATTAAAAAACAATCTGAAGTCTTCTCATGGCCTCCTAAGTCCATAGGTCTAGGTTAAGAATGTCTGCCTGAAGGATACCATGCCAATGAACACCCTGAAGTGCTGGGCTCTTTTCCAGTGGGAATCTTGCTAGGATATTCCTTATATACATAAAGAACACTAGAATAGAGACTACAAATAGTATTTTTTTCTTAATTCATTTGTGGATATTGAGTTTGTAAGACCTAATTAGAATATAAAAGATCAAATTACAGTAGCAATGTAACATTTTCAATGGTAGAAATCAACTTAATGCTGTATATTAAGAACAGTGCTGGGAAATATGTATATACATAAATACACTATACATAATACACATTTGTTGTGTGTACCTTATCACATACAGCAATGAGATTCTGAATTTTCATCATTTTTATATCTCATCTTTCCTGGATATATCTTTTTTTCTTATCATATCACCCTCTACTGCCTCATCTATCTCACAAGACTTACTAATTTTTTTTGTTTTTGTTTTAATGGTTAGTGGATAACCACTTGTAAAAGCAGGCAGGGAGCAGATAAGACTTTTATTAGGAGGTTTTTGGAGTTAAGAAGAGTGGTATAGTTAGGGAGAAGATGTAAAGAAATGCTATCGAAAGAATGAGCCACTGGTAACTGGAAAGTCAAGCTTTCCAAGATAAATATAAATCTATGACCTAACATTCAGGATAATAAAATTTACATCTGAAGGATTACTACTTACAATGACTCTTTTTATTATTATTTGATTCAAAATGTCTTAAATTTTCATTTAAGGTATTTTATGATATCTTGCCAACCTATCACCTTAGATCCATCGTCCTGTTTTTTTGTAAATCTGGCTTTCTATCATGGCCAGGTTAAACTAATACTTCTTACCTGTGTACCTTTGGGAAGTTACTTAACTTCTCTCTGCCAATATCATCATCTGCCAAAAGAGGACCAAAGTACATGAGTGCGCATGTGCACGTGTGCATGCACGCACGCGCACGCACACACACACACACACAGATTGTAGGGAAGATTAAATGAGTTAAAACATGTAAAACTGCTTATATCCTGGGATTGAGCTCTGCATCAGGCTCCCTGCTCAGTGGGGAGTCTGCTTCTGCCTCTCCCTCAGCTCATGCCCTCTCTCTCTCTCTCTAATACATAAAATATTTAAGAAAAATAAAAAAAAAATAAATGAACTGTGTTCTATAACCTATTACCCTCTCTTCTACCCTTTTAATCAGCCATAATACATATGGGTTGCTTTTTAAGGGGTCTTCCAAAACTACTATTAAGTAACATAATGTTAGAAACTATCTACTGGTCAAACATTTTCTGGTTTAGTCATAAACAAACACTTAAAGTTTATATTGTGCAAAACTTTTCAACCAGCAGATTGAGCAAAGCAGATAGCAATCCCTAAAGTGAGTGGCCCTCATCAAATTACCTGAAGGACTGAATGGGGGTGGGGAAGGCTGGCCCTCCCAATATGTTCTAAGGAACTCCTCCCTGCTTGGACACTGGCTTTTCCCAGCTTCATTCTTAAAATGAAACAGCTCTATTTAAATTTCAAACATTCTGGCTTTTTGACTGAAGCTACTACACCATTGGCTCTCCTGGGTCTCTGGCTTTCTGACTGCATATTTTGGGATTTGTCAGCTTCCCAAATCACAGCACAATTCCCCTATAATGAATTTCTTTCTCTACTTCCCTCCCTCCCTCCCTCTCGATAGATAGATAGATAGATATCTTTATCTGTATCTATATCCCTTGATAGTGCTCCCCTGGAGAACCTGACTAATACAGATCTCTTGCCTGCTTGCTTCCATTTGGGTTTGGCCAGTGAGAGGCATCAGAGAAAATGGGAAGGTTTGAGGAATTTTCTCTTTTAGGTCTAGTGGTTGTAAGAAATTCCCTAATGTCCCCACGCCCTTATTTTTAATATTATATTCTAACATTTGTGAAGTAGAATGTTATCTTTTTGTTCTACAAATAAAAATAGTAGAAAGTTATTCATTTAGAAGACATATGAATCCTTGCTTGACTTAAGGAGCTATTTATTTCTATTCTAAACATTGAAAATATCCTTTCAAATACAATGAAGAAAAATTTTGCAATGTTACCTAGTCTGTTTCATTTCTGTCATGATTTTGTGACTGACCATGTTGAATTATACTTTTCCCTTTGCACTATTTCTTCCCCCAAGGTTGAAACAATAGGCTATTGTAGTTATTAAGTTTATAACAGATATAGCATTTATTGCATTGCATATTATTTTTCTCTTAGATCAAGTTCTTATGTATCCTTTCACCAACTAACCTGAGTCATGAAGGTTATTACCACAAGCTACATTGTTTGTAGGCAGCTGGTATAGGAGGAAAATGGGATATTTGAACTACCCTTAGCAGGCCTAAAACTAAAGGAAAGACATATATTAAGTAGTTTGAGGAAATGAAGAAAAATAGCATTGGGTCGCTGTGTTTAGAGACAAGGAAAAAGCTCAAATAAGTATTTCTAAACTTTCCTTGGCACTGATGTAGCACTAAAGGGACTAAAAGTTTCCAAATACTCTAAAACAAGACACTGAATACAGGCAGGGTACTAATTCGACTGATTCCATAAGTGGTCTCTGGCAGAGGCAGCAATCATGTACTTGAGGGTTGTGTGGCAATCAGCTCTGACAAATAAATAACTTGTGTTCGAGATTTCAAACCATACCAACAAGAAACAAAGTGTGGCAAGTTGTAGTAGAGGACCATAATGTCACAATCATCTGTGAAAGAGACCACATGTTCCCCTATTTCTAAAATCAATAACAGATACTAAGAACAGAATACTTAAAAATAAAGGTACCAAAAAAGTACAAAACGTATACTCTGAAAACTACAAAACCTCACTGAAAGTAATTAAGAACTAAATAAATAAAAGAGCATACCATGAATAGTTGAACACTACATCAAAAACTAAAGATGTACTATATGTTGGCTAATTGAACATAATAAAAAAATAAATTAAAAAAGCATACCATGTTCATAGATTTGCAGACCTCACATTGCTAAGATGATATTCTCCCCAAATTTATATTCAAACTGAAGACATTTCTATCAGAATTCAAGCTTGCTTTTTTTATAGAAATCCATAAGCTGATTCTAAAATTCATATAGAATTGCAAAGGATCTCAACTAGCCATAACAATTATGAAAAAAAAGAACAAAGGTGGAAGACCGATACTTCCTGACTTGAAAACTTACTTAAATCTAGTATGGTGGCATAAGAATAAACTATAGATCATTGGAATAGAATTGAGAATGCTGAAATGAACCCATGTGTTTGTAGTCAACAGATTTTTGACAAGGGACAGGACCATTCAAGGGGAATAAACTGTCTCTTAAGTAATGCTAGGGCCCTTGGGTAGCCATATGAAAAAGAATGAAGTTGGACCCTTACCTCATAGCATATATAAAAATTAACTCAAAGTGGATCAAAAGCACTATAATACTCTTAGAGAAAAACACAGAGGTAAATTCTCATCACTTTGGATTTGGCAATGGATCATTTGATATAACACTGAAAGCATAACCAACAAAAGAAAAAAACAGAGTAAACTTCATCAAAATTAAGGACTTTAGTGCTTCAAAGGATACCGTCAATAAAATGAAAAGACGATCCAAAGAATGGGAGAAAATATTTGCAAATTACATATTTGGAAAGAGATTTAGATCTAGAATATATGTTTATAACTCCATAATATTAATAATATATATTATCTATAACTTACATCTCAATAATAAAAAGACAAACGACCCAACTGAAAAAACTACATAGTATCTGAATAGACATTTCTCCAAATATATACAAGTGGCCAACTAGCCATGAAGAGATGCTCAGCATCACTATTTATTAGAAAAATGTAAATCAAAACCATGAGATAGCATTCACACACACTAAAATTACTCTAATAAAACTTTAGATAATAACAAATGTTAATGGGGTTGTGGAGAAATTAGACCACTTTCACACTCCTGTTGAAAGAGCAAAATGGTGTAGCCATTTTGGAAAATAATCTGGAAGTTCTGAAAAACATGGCTAAATATATTAAATGCTGAGTTAACATACGATTCAGCTATTCCACTCATAGGTGTACACATTGAGGAAATAAAAATATATATTCTCACAAAAACCTGTACATGGATATGTACAGGATCATTCATAATAGCCAAAAGGTCTGAAAACATTTCAAATATCCATCAACTGATGAATAAACAAAATGTGTATATTGACACAATGAAATATTATTTGACAACACAGAAACGTTAAGAAATGATACATACTATAATATGGATGATCATTGAAAACATTATGCTAAGGGAAGGATGCCAGTCACAAAAGACCATGTGTGATATGATTCCATTTATATTAAGTGTCCAGAAAAGACAAATGTATAGAAATAGAAAGTAGATGAGAGGTTACTGAGGGCTGGACAGATTGCGGAATAGTGGAGTGATGGCTAAAAGTTACCCAAGGTGGTCAAAATGTTCTGAAATTGACAGTGGTGATGTTGCATATTCTTGTAAATAAGCTAAACCCCACTGAATTGTACAGATTAAACACTTGAATTGTGTGGTATTTTAATTATATCTCAGTAAACATACTATAAAAAACATATTAGCATAAGTGTAAAAATGAGTTTGTAGAGTTAGTCTCAAGTGAAACTCAGTGCTTAAAATTTCAGATATATGCACACGCATGTACACGCACACAGATATATACAAACTTAGTGCTGAGAACCCAAGGTTATAATATTATGCCCAGTGATACACATATATATTTATACATATGTATATGTTTGTGCATCAATGATATATTCAAGAATGGCAACAGAAGCAATTTTCCAAAGGAATAGTAGTAGAAGTTCCATGCCTACAGGGAAAAATCAGAAAGCATTACAAATATATACTGCAAAATAGTCCAAATAAAAATAAAATGTAATGTTAAATTTTTTGTTTCCTTTTCACATTTTCTTAATTTGCTTTATAGTGGACAGCCCTGATACTTTTCATCAAAACTTCATCATATTTTCAAAGGCATTAAAATTTACATAGTTTATCAGTTGAAAATTAATATTTTCTTTGGCAAATGACTGTTATATTAGAATGCTGGGAAAATTAATAGTAAGTTTGAGTTTATAATATAAAATGTTATTTTAATTTTAACCATAAAAACAGGCATGAAAAAGTCACAATGTACTGAGAAAGAAAAGATCCTGATGTGAGTGTTGGCGGGGGGGCTGTTGCCACCTGGCTTTGTAACTACTATTTACATCCGTTTCTCTTATCTAGTACTCTCTGTTATATATCATTTTTGAAAAACCTTATTTATATGTTGAATCTTGAGACGACACATTGTTATCTATTTCCTTAGTAAGAATCAAATTGGTTTTTTTTTTCAGCAAATAATTTTGACTGAGTTCTCCCTCTACTATGTAATGTACTAATTGATTACATTAGAGAACGTAATAAAACAAAACAACGCATCTTTGGTTTATGCACAACACATTAGGAAAAATAGAAAAGTTTGCTTTTTGGAATGATTTTCAGAAATGAAAATAATTCTGTATTTTCAGAACCTGACAAAATTGTAGAATAGTGAGGTACTTAATTATACTTAGAGCTAAACTGTATAGGAGTTTTTCCTATTGATTTCACCTTGTGTTGTCATTTGCATTGGTACATACTGCCAATAGATTTTATGCCTTTTCAAAATAGAAAATAGGAAATACATGGTGAAATATATGTTGAAATTTATGTTGATAAAATCCGGACTCAATTGCTAATGATGAACTGATAACTATTCTTTGGGTTTTTAAAATTCCTTTGTAATGACCAATTTTCCCCCCATTTTATAGACATTACTCTCATTTTATACAGATAAGCAGGAATCTAGGTAGAGTGCTTGCACCAATACATTACTAAAAATGACAGAGTGCTTGATGTTTTCTGGGGTAGGTCATGTTTGCTTACGTAGGAGAATGAGATTTTGAACTTTCTTCCATAGGACTATCCCTTTAGGAGATATAGATACGTATTGGTGAAGAATATGGAAAAAGTTTCCCTTCTTTATTGTTTTAGAAAATACACACGCATTTCAAAAAAATCATTTTCAACATGGATCTGATAAAAATATTATATTTAATAATTGCAGCTTCACTTACTTTAGACATTTTTCCTGTCAAAAAATAAATGATTGATAGGGATAAAGCATGCGTGTAATGGGTATTAGCCACTATAACTTATTCTTTAATCTCATCTTTCTAGTTACATTAGCTAAAAGCAGTTATGAGCAGATTAGCACAGTGAGGTAAATAGCACTGGATACTGCTAAACACATGAGAGGGCCAAAGGCTCTCAAGTGGAGAGGGAGGTGAGGCCAAAAGCGAGATCACATCAAAAACAAACGTTTCTGATCTAATTATGTTACTCTGGGTCGGTCTTCATTATCCATTACTGGAAAACCATAAAGCCTAAGACATTTATCATTTCCCTATCTTGTCTTCCTTTTAGAACATACCAATTATTTTATTTAGTTTAAAATGCTACAGATATTCTTAGAATCGTGAGTGATTATTCTTTAAAATGGAGAAGAGATAAGTTTATCACAAAAGCATAATTTATCAACAGAGGTTGAGAGAATAGAAGGAGGAATTTCAATCCTATTCCCTTGGAAAATGACGGATCTTCAACATGGAAAATGTTTTAAGAAAAAGCTAGATGAAACTAAATAGATGGAAGAATGTAGTGCAGAATACAGAAAATGTCAAGCACCCTAAACATCACAATCAGTATATATGTAAGAAACAAAACAGGAAAACAAAAAACCAAAAACACCACATAATGCTCGGAATAGAACAGGAATGGAAATTATCTGGTAACCTGACTGTGGCTTCTGGTACTTTTAGCATATAACTAAATAGAAATGTAGGGAAAATAAGTTTCTTCTAAATAACCCACAGTAGAGAGAAGGTAATAGAATAAGATTACAAAACTATGTATCTTTGTATTGTATTTCAATTCTCTCAGGTTTATGAACAATGAATTCAATAGCAAGCTATTAAAAAGGTGTTGGTGAATTTACATGGGTCAGTAAGGGGGAACGTGAGTGTCCTGTTAATAATCATTTTCCATCTTGCTGTGTATGTAATGACCTTACTTGCACATTCTTTAGGTCTACACAGGAGGGGAATTTGCTGGATTAGGAGCTGATGCATAAGAAGTTATGTTGACAACTGTCAAAGTCAGCAGCCATACAAGCAAGGAGTTTTTAGTTGAGGTGTTTATTTGTTGGAGTGTGGTAAAGTAGATCCCAGAGAATATTATGAAGTATAAAGTTTTCTATTCCTAATATGCAGAAAATTACTCCCTAGATAGTTGATGGTAAATTCACTATTACTTCACTCTAATTTTTTAAAAGATAAAGAAAAGCATATAATTCATTTGGATAGCTCTGAAATAATAAACGATCGTTCAGTGTTGAAAAAGTTAGATTTTTCACAAATCATAAATTCAAACAGAATTTGACTTTTATTTCCAATGTCAATATTTAAAAGCATCAACAAGAGGGAAATCAGAAAATCTATATATGACACGTGTGTGTGTTTGTGTGTGTGTATAGTGTATAATGAGTGTAGTGGAAGACACACAATTATGGAATAATTATCAAATAAATAAAATAACTACCCTTGATCGTAATGAAGAAAACACCTATATCATACTGTACTACATTCATTTATTGAACCCACACAATTTCTCTGGTTGAATTCACTTTAAAAAATTATGTACTAGCAAATCTTATGTTTGAGTGTAAATTAAAGAAATGAAATTTAGTATTCAGGATAACACTATTGTAAAGATGACAGAAGAATATTTGTTACTCATAGTCAACAAGTATATAAAGTAGGGAATCCAGGCCTCCACTCCGCCAGATGTTGACATGGATAAATTACTTCCCATCAGGTACTATACCTTCCCTGGTTTATATTCCAAGGTCACCACAGTACAGGATAATGGCTAAAGATTTATCTGTTATGCTTGAATTTCAGGCAGCAAGAGGGAAGAATAGGAAAGAGATACAGTTCCTTCCCTTTAAGAATACCCACCAGAGCTATTTTTATATGCCACCAGTAAGAATTAAATCACATGATCAAAACAGTAAACAAGGGTCTCTAGGATATCCAGTCTGATCTTCATACCTATGCATCCAACTAAGAATCATATTTTCATCATTGAAAAACAAAGAGCACATATATTTGAGATAAGCAATCATTTCTAAAAATTTTGATAATAGTATCTAATACTGTAGTTTTCTGTTATTTATATGAGATTATATAAGAAATAACATCTTAAAATATATATCACTTTATAAAACTTCAATGGTACCTGATTGTCTAAAGGTTATCTGAATGCTATCTTTCCAAGAACATCTCCTCTTTCTTCAGAACATTCTTTTTTCTTCATCAGTAATAATTATGTTGATACTAGGGATGCTGTCTCCCCTGTCTTTGTCCTTAGAAAGTTTTACTTACTTAAAGCTAAGTGAAATAAATGATTGGAGATAAAGGCAGGCGCGCGCACACACACATACACCCCCCACACAATTCTTAAGTTTTAAATCAAGGGATACTATTCTAAAAATTTAGAAAACTGGGCATAAATGGATTTGAAAAAAATACATATACAAATATATAAAGAGGAATCTGGATCACTCACAAAAGATTAGGGTTCTGAATTGGTCACTTAAAAGGTTTAAGAATCTGAATGGCATAAAATTTATCCATAGTCTAAAGGATAATGTGCAAATTATCTTCAAAAATCTGAGAAAAAAATGATTACCAACCTAAAATTCCATATCCAGAAAAACTATAAATCAACTATTGTAAAATAAAGACATATTCAGGCATGCACCACTTAAAAATTTTTGCCTAACGCACAGAAACATCTCAGAAACATATAGAGAGACTCATGCTAACAAAGTTAGGTTGCAAATCAGTGTAACTTTAACAGTAACATATCAATATTGGTTCATTAATTGTGACCAACGCACCATACTAACATAGGATGTTGATAACATAGCATTTCACACGTATCCAGGCGGAGCAGTGGAGTTGCCGCCTGGCTTCATCTAACTGCCCACAGTAAAATTAAAAAGGAAAAACAGGAGTTTAAAATAAAGAATCTTTCAGTATTCAAACAAAAGTTAAGAAAATAGAAAGGCAGAAGAGATTTCTGGGTTTGAAATTTAAATTATTTCTCATTCCCACCTACTCAAAATTTTCAAATAAAGAAAGAGCTTCAGAGCAAAAATGAAACTCAGCATGTAAATATGAGATCATTGGTAAAGACCCGGGAAGTATTTGAAGAATTACCTGAGAAAAGTATTCAATTAGGTGAAAGACCCACCAGTGGTCTTGTAGATGTGCCTTATAGTTTTCATTTTATGTTAGAGCTTCAGAAAAATCTTAAGAAAGCATTCTTCAGCAGCTTTGCTGGAAGCCCATGGCAGAAAAGCTCCTATGTTGGGAGAAAATTTTTAATATGGATTTTATCTAATTGACCAGATTACCAATTGATTCATAAGAATCCACAAAATTTTTATAAAGAGCTATTTCAGCTTGAACTAAAAGGGACAGAGGCAGTGCAAAATGAAAAGGGAACTTTGGATCCTCACAGTTTTGAAGGGCAGCAGTAGGCCCCCAAAACGTAACTGGCAACTTCTGCCCAGCTACGTTTTAGAATCACTATCAATCCGTGCGCCTCCGAGATGCCTCTCGAATTCCCCCTTTCTGAATGGAATGGCTATAGTGATTATTCTATTCCTGTGTGAATGTTGTATTTGAGTTATGAGTGTCAGAGAACTTGTTTTAGTTTTGGGTCTCAAGATTGAGAAAACCTAAATTCACAGAATTTTATAAAAGGAACCACATATAAGGACCTGATTCGGAGTAGCAGATCCTAGACTTCAAGCATAAGCATTATGTAGTATAGATCACAGGTCAATAAACTATGGGCAGGAGGGCAATTCTTGTCCACATGTTTTTATAAATAAAGTATTATTAGAACACAAGCATATATGCTCATTTACAGTCTATGTATGTTTTCAAGCTCTAATGGCAGAACTAAGTAGTCTTGATAGAGACCATACATACTGCATTAAACGTTACAGTATTTACTACAACATAAATGATTCTTCAGAGATGGGTCTTAGGAAGTGATAAATGCATTTTTCATATGAAAATAATACATATAAATTTAAAAAGTAATGTAAATTTATGTAACCAATGGTCTCAGAGTGATGGTTTTAAAACATGTCTGCACATTTATCAATTCTCCCACAAATATGAGTATAATTTCTCTCTCCTCAGAGTCCAGACTTAGTTTCTGATTTCAAAAGAAGAGACTGTAAGTACCAGCATCCAAAGCAAGGTCCCCCAAAATACTACAGCTCTTGCTTGGCTTAATCTTTCTCAGGATACACACTCTTGGCACCCAACTAATGTGCTCTGAGGAAGCCCAGATTTATTTACAGGGAGAGAAACATGGAGAAGCCTAAGTGGAGAGAAACTGTGAGCCAACTTCAAAGCCAGCAACAACCACCAGACACCAGTGGGAAAAAGATGTAGATGGTTTCAGTTCCCTCACAGAGAAAGTATGAACATGGATACGTTATCTTAGGACTTACTGGTTTTAATATATATATCTCACCATTCAAAACAACCTAATAGAATGGTAGAATGTCCTTATAAAGACTGAGTTAATTTGCCAGCTTAGGAAAACACCCTTTGGGTTGGGGTATTTTTCTCTGGGATGTAGTGTATAAGCTTATACATAGCATTGTGCCCCAAATAGCTAAAATATGTGAGTCCAGGAAATAAGGAGTGGAAGTGATATTGGCTCCCTCTCTTAATCACCCCCTGTGATCACCTATAACTTCTGGCTTTGCAAGTTTGAAATACTACTTTTTGTTTTGTTTTATTTTTATTAGGGATGGCGAATTCACATCTATTAAATAGAAATGTAAGGGTTATAATAGACCTGAAGCTATAAATAACCACTTGGTCATTTGGGCTTCTCAGAAAAGAGGATTAGCAGGGGGAAAAGTGCTCCTTTATTGTAAAGTCCATCCAGATCCAGATCCTTAAAACCATGAAGGACTAAAGTACTTGTATACAACTGTAGCAGGAACAGTATGTTTGGAAGCTAAGAAATTCATCAGGTTGCCTCTACATTCATCCAGATGTGTGACAATAGTGAATGACCAGTATCCATGATTATGGTGCACCATGAGTAATTGGACACTTTATGGACAAAGATGCAAGTGACTCTATCAGCCAAGAAGATAGATATGCCAGATTCATGAAGGAAATCAAAATGTTCACTTAAGCAGGAAGAGGACATGTATCAGTTACAGCCTCAGAAACAGTTGCAGTAATAGAAATTGTTGCATATATTATTAGGCCTTTTGTATTAGAACCTTAAAGAAATTGCTATTAAGAATTAACTAGAAAGGACTCTGTGAAGAATTCAGCTTAATGGTGGGCAAGAGTTGATTTATGTTGTCCACCAAGGGGATTGTATTGATTCTCCTTATCTAACAATTTAAAATCCTCTTGGGGTGCCTGGGTGACTCAGTCTGTTAAGCATCTTCAGCTCAGGTCATGATACCAGAGTCCTGGGAACCGCCCATGTTGGGGTCCCTGCTCAACAGGATATCTGTTTGTCCCTCTGCCCCCCTCCATGTGTGTGCGCTCTCTCTGTCGTGTTCTCTCGAGAGTGCTCTCTCTCCCCAATAAATGAAAAATCTTTAAGAAAATTTTAAAAAATACTCTTGTTTCCTCCTCTTCTTCCAGCTTAGTCATTATATCATGGAAGGTTGTACTGGTTCCATGTGAGTGGAAACTGGCCATATTTTACTTGAAATCATTGCTGTGTACCTCATACTTTTTGTTCTGGAGATTTTTTAACATCATAATGTAGGATGCCAGTAGGAAAGACTCCACCTGTGCATGGTCAGCTCCAGAGTGCAGAAGTTTACCAGCCATAGAATTTATGATATACAAATACTGCTTTCTTAATGATCCAGGCTAAGAACTCTGACGTGCATTTCAAAACACTCTGTACGCTGTTCTTGATCCAGGTGGGATCCAGTACCAGTCACCTGAGCAGTGGCTAAATCCATAACGCATCCTTCTTTTGGCTCTTCTCCCTTCATGTTTCACTCCCTTGCACTTTATATCCACTTCCTTGGATCATATCCCTAAACAAACTAAATGCATGCAAGCTTTTGTCTCAGACTCTGCTTTATGGAGAACCAAGGATAACCTTGGTTTTCTCATTTTCCAATGTTTTATTGACAACTCTTCCTTGTGATTATCTGCTTCTTTTAGTTTTGTAGATTATGATTTTTATTCTGTTACTAATATCCCAAAGCCACGCTGGAAGAAACAGTGATAGGTAGATAGGCAGGTAGGCAGAGATAGACAAGATAGGTAGATGTAGAAATGCATATAGAGATATTATGTGTGGGAATATGTTCAATTGTATTTACACAGATGCTTAAAATTCGGTGTTTATGTTACTTAATGTTAAATACACTCTGCATGAACTCCTTGTAGGCAAGGAGAGTTTCTAATTTATCTTTGTATAATTTTTGAATTTACTCTTGCTCAAAAGTGATCTCTCTCCTACCCCCACCCCAGAAAAAAGGAAAATTGAGCAAAAATAAAAAGCTAATGCACATAATTTAATATTAAGTCTGATAATTCATATTTTACTGAGACTACTTATTTAAAAAGAATAAAATTAAGCATTCCAAAGGTACAGTATTTTTTGTTGTGCTTTAGTTCTTTTTCAGATATGTGAACAGGAACACTAACATTTTAGATGTTTTACATTTATGAAAAAAAAAAAACTTTGGCAGACTTAGATTTTATTCTTTTATAAAATACTGAAATACACTTAGGTAGAAAAACGGGTGTTATAAAGAGAAAGTCTATAGGTTGTGAAAAGATCAAGTGTAACTGGTTCCTTCAATTAACTTTATTCTAAGTCCTTCACCTACCTTTGTCATAGAAGTAATGTGAGCAGAAAGAAAGACTCTAAGCCAGACCATACATACAGGAATCATACATGTTGATGAACTATACATGAAGTTATATTCCTAAGTAGATGATGGATTACTCAGATCCAATGCCTACAGGATCTTAACTCTTTCTAAAAGCTAATACATTTATATAGCGGTAAATCATTTAAATATTTGTATTATGAAACATTTGGAATAGTTAAGATAAATATGGAAACAGGTAAAACATAAAGAATACTTTCAGTTTTATTTTTTATATTCTTCTCTTGTGATTTTATACTTTGATGTTAACAAACATTTCAGCCTTTTAAATATATGTAAGTTTAGAAAATGTTTTTTATCAGGAAAAACTATGAAAACCATTATTTTAACATCATTAAATTATTAAGTTTAACTCTCATGTAGGTTTAAACTATTCACTGGACACCATTATGTTTTCAAAACCTAAAGGCAAATTGGTGAATTAATAAACAGTCATTAATGTATAAAAATGTGTGTGCATATATGGCAGAAAGAATCACTATGTGGCAGGTGCACATCCAGACCTTCAGTCAGATTTGTACATATTCTTTTCTACTCTGTCCATTGTATATGTCACCATCATAAGTCACAAACTCAAATATAACAGCCCAAAACAAAAAGCATTAAATATAAGAGGCATACTATCATTTTAAAGTACTGAAATTAAAAAAATACTTGAAATCTATAAAATCAGCATTTAACAATATTCTCACAATTGAGGTAAAGTGGAAATGTTGTTTGGAATGACTGGACTATATTCTCCCTTTCCTATGTTTTCTTCACACATTGATAGAAACATCAAATCTTTATTTGTCCTATCACACATTTTCTCTTTACTCTATTTTTGTGCTGCATACCCCTCTCCTGTGCCAAGAAGATTCTTTACATTAAACAAGGCACATCTGTCCAGAGCAAGTATGTAAAAAGGTTAAAAAAAGAAAAAGAGTATTCTCAATACTCTTCTTTCCAAATTTCAGGAAGCAAATTTAAAGCATAGGCTGAAAACCATATCTGATAGCACACATACATTGTTCTTGTTGATTTGAAATTACACTTTCTATCCAGGATGAGTTTGATTCACCTTGGATTTGAGATTAATCCTCTAGACAATGTTTTAAAATAATCATTTACCTTGGTATCAGTCTTTATTTCCCTGTCACTGCAATTCCACTGCACAAAATTAATCCCTATCCTCTTTGGATTACCTCACCAGCTGATAATAAAGCGCTGATTTTTCATCAGAATAATATTTGCTATATTAACTGATGATTTTCCTTTGAGTATCCTTTTCATTTCCTCCTTCTTATTCAGTTAGCTTGTATTTTTTTTTCTCATTTGATCACTGAATGGATAGCATGATGAAATACAAAAGGGTTCATTCGTGATTTTTTTTTACTAAGAGAATAGTTTGGTAAAAAAGTTTCTTCAATATGAAAACCAAAATACTGAACTAAAAGTAAATAATTTTCTTGCCACACATCATAGACTGGAGGAAAATGAAAGAAGTATCTTGGTAGGAAACTGATGTATGTTCCTGATAAAGAGAGCAGAAACTTCTCCCTTCATCCCTCCCTCCTCCACTTGCTCCAAAGGTAATGGCTATAGCGTGCAAAAAGTTGTTTAAGAAAGCATGTATCAGGGGCGCCTGGGTGGCACAGCGGTTAAGCGTCTGCCTTAGGCTCAGGGCGTGATCCTGGCGTTATGGGTTCGAGCCCCACATCAGGCTCCTCCGCTATGAGCCTGCTTCTTCCTCTCCCACTCCCCCTGCTTGTGTTCCCTCTCTCGCTGGCTGTCTCTATCTCTGTTGAGTAAATAAATAAAATCTTTAAAAAAAAAAAAAAAAAAAAAAGAAAGCATGTATCAGAACAAAACAAAACAAGAAGTTTGGGGGTGAGGAAAGTATATTTGAATAGAGCAGTGCTGCCCCCGTGGGTAGATTTTGGAGAAGCAGCAAGGCTATGAAATCATAAATTATGACTAGAAAAGCAAAAGAGCATTGAAATGGGAGAGATGTCCTCATATGAGAGTGGGTATTTTCCACATATCTCTGGGAGAAGGGTGAACGCCTTCAGGAGGACATGTGGTGAGGAGGATGTACAGCCGTTTGCAAAGGCAATAAAGACTATCTAGAAAAAGGATTTGCTACCAGTATTATTGGATGACAAACAAGGACAAAGATCTGTGCCCCCCCCAAAAAAATAAAACCCAAGAAGAAATTATCAAACAAACCAAAAAAACTAATATCTTGATTCTTCTTAAGGAACCCATAGATTATTAAACCATATCAAGAATGAGATGAGGAGAGACCTTGAATTCCTTGAGACTAAATTTCTAAGATCTAGGAAGAGGAGATTCTAAGTAGAATTCAAATTCACTTATTAAAACACAAAATAATATTCCTTCCATATTCATATTTATGACTTCTAACCTCTATATGTGCAAATTTAGGCATGTGAACACTAAATACTATAATGAAAAAACTTAAGTGTTGGCAAAATATACTTTGATAATACATTTGACTATTGCAGGAGTATGGCATTAGGTGTGGGACACAAAACTAAGTGTTTATAGATGTATTATTTAAAAAAATAATAATAACAAGTCTTTGTTAGAGTTCTCAAAATGTTCTCCTATAAGTTATTGGTTCTTCAAGATACACAAGTGATATCACAAAATATAAATCAAAATTAAAATCAGCTCAAATTTACTGAATTAGTCAGTCTGGGCTGCCATGACAAAATACCACAGACTGGGTGTCTTAAACAATAGAAATTTATTTTCTCACAGCTCTGGAGGTAAAAGTCTTAGATCAGGGACACATTTGTCAGTGTTATTTCTGATGAGGAAGCTTTCTGGCTTGCAGACACACCTCTCTTGCTATACCCTCAAGTGGTCTTTCCTAGGTGAGTGCACACAGGGTGAGGCTCGAGTCAGGGGTTCTCTGGTGACTTTCTTCCAAGGACACCAACCCTATCAGATCAGGTTTCCCCCTTATGACCTCTTTTAACCTTAATTATTTCCCTACTTCAAATACAGCCACACTGGAGGTTAGAGCTTCAACAAATGAATTTGGAGGGATGGGAAGGAATACAAATATTCAGTCCTTAATGCTTACCATCTTGAGATTAAAACACTAAATTTATTTTTGTCATAAATTCCGTAGTTTGTATATTAAACATGAAGATGTTTTGTTTTATCTTGAACACATATATTTACTAAGAATATCTAAGAGCAGTTTTGGTGTTAAACACATATATTAGTACTGGGAATATATAAGATCATTTTTGATTGCCACCATATTAGTTGGCCCTCCTTGCATTTAATTATCAGAGACAAATGATTCTAAGTGTTCTACACAATGCTAGATAGTCCTGCTTAACAAATTTTGCCATGGCCAAAATATAAGTAATGATTCAATTTAGTGACAGCATTTCAGTCTTTTTTTTTTTTTTTTTTAATTCACTTGTCATCTGAAGTTATCCCCTATGCTAGCCATGACCTTTCCCTCAGGTATTCGATGATAGCAACATAGCAACATGGTACCTATACTTGCATATTTTTCCATCCCATATGTTCATAACACACTATATTGCTTACCTATTGCCACAATGATGCTGTGTAACAAAACACACCAAAATTCAGTGTAAAAAAATCAAGTAATTATTGAGTGCCCAAGTGTACAGCTCAAGCAAGGATTTTCTTGCTGGCTTGGTTTGGCTCACTTGAGTATCTGCACGAGAACTACAGTTTGGCTGGGCAGTGCTGGGGATCTTGGCTGGGCTCTCTCACATATCTCAGGCCCAGGTGGCTGTCCATGGTCTATTATGGCCTGGGCTGGGATGGGACATGGAGGTGAAACAACTCTAGTTCATGTGTCTCTTCCTCCAGCAGGCTTGCTCAGGAATACTCTCATGGCAAAGAACAATAGCAAGAGACTAAACTGAAATGTACAAGTGTTTGCTCAGTCCTTTGCAATTACTGGCTACACTGAATCATGTGGATGTGTAGAGAATCAAGGAGGGCTTATGTTCCTCCTGTTGACTGGAGGAGCTGCAAAACTCCATTGCAAAGGAAGTAGACATCAGAACTGGCAAATAATTTGGACCATTAAAGCAATATATGAATCATATATGCATGCATGCACACATACTTACCTATGGAATTCATCATTATTTTTTCTGTATTAATCGGATCCTATTATCCTATATACTATTTTGCATTTCTTACAGTAGACTGGTAGAAATTTTTGACTGCTACTATTTAAGCCTTTCTTTTAGCTGCCTATGTAATAGTTGCATATACTTATTCTCTTCTAAATAAATAACCAAATGTACTATCTATCACTATTTATCAAGTACATCTTTTATTTCTCAAGACATATATTTAAAGTCCACATATACTCATATATACGTCCATATATACTTGACTATTTTTCTAGTCTTTCCATTAATCAGAAAATAATAGTAATATGAATAATTATTATTTTATTATTGTATTAAATAATCATAATCATAATGCTTGATTCAAAGTGCTGTGATGATAAAGTCCTAGAACAGTTCTTTGTATAAAAGTATTCTATGTTGGCTTTAATATTATCACTAAATTTATTATTATAAGTAATAGAACTTCGAGAAAGTACTTAAGTGCTATAGACTTCCATCACTATTTAAAAGTGGAATAATAATTTTGCAAGTTAATTTATTTTTTAAAGATTTTATTTATTTGAGAGAGAGAGAGAGCACGCACAAGCAGGGAGAGGGGCAGAGGGAGAGGGATAAGCAGACTCTCCACTGAGCAAGGAGTCTGACGTGGGCTTTGATCCCAGGACCTTGGGATCGTGACCTGAGCTAAAGCCAACTGCTTAACAAACTGAGCCACCCAGGGACGCTTTGCAAGTTAATTTAAAAAATAAGTGATAAAATGTAAGTGTAGATATTACAAACCTACATATTTTTTCCTATCGTATTAATATTCTAATTTTAAAAAGTGAAGACCAAAATAATTGCAAGCTCATGCTTTTTTGTTTAACTTTAGAATGAAACATTTTAAACTATAAATTCACATTTTTACTTATTTCCATTTGTAGTTTTGCTCTTCTCAAGGAAATAGATCCAAGTAACTGTGACTATGTATACTATGGAATGTGTTAAAAAACAACTCATGCCCACCGAATCCACTGAAATTCAAAGAAAACATAAATAAAATGATGTGTTAATAACCCACCCAAGCAATATATTTGCTTATTGTATTTCACTGTCATGTCAGTACATGTATGTTGGTATAATTTTCACATACACATACTCACTTGCCTTATATATTATGCAGCTTCTAGGCCTGGTATAATCTATTTTAATTAGATGAATCACCTTAATATATTTTTACCAAAATTATCCTTCGGAGATTTTTAGTTTTGAAATAATTTCTAGTATGTTATCTGGTTCCAGTATGTTACCTGGTATGTTGTCTTTGACCTTAGAACTGTGGCAGGAAACAGCAGTGCAGCTGATTTCCCAAAACTGTCAGTAAATATGTTGATACTTGTAGTCAACAAAATTCTACCTATAAGATACAGGTCTTTTGAAAAGAAGCATATTTTGGTGTTGTGACATACATCTGTATTCTAAGATTTGTATATAATGCATGAGTTAGTTAAAATTTAAAATTTTATAGACTTATTTCCTTTACTTTATTGAATGGAATATTACCACTGATAGGGTGTCAGCCTTTACCCCTAAGCTTAAAACCTTGAACTAAATACATCTTTTATAGACTCATGCATAATTTGCATCCACGGATAATCTTAGACAACATTCTTGAAATATTCATTAAGGTTATTATCTAAGAATTGTCATGTCTCAATATTCATTTTGTCCTAAAAATAATATGGGTAGTTGTTTTTTGTTTGCTTTTAAAATCTTTATATCGTTTTGCCCGGTCTCCAAAATTTTAGTAGTCCTAAGGTTTTAAGAGTAAACATTACAATTTTTTTAAGTCATTAAAATGATTCTGTAGTTTGTGAATGTCAGTTTCCCTTTCAACCAAAATGTCCTCATGTTATTTTGGGAAGGCAGCTAAGCATATGTATTAACAGTATCACCTATGCATTCGAAATACCTAAAGATGGATCCTTAGCCTCTACCCTCCAGAGAGCTACTGAACATCTGAATGCCTTAGTTATCCCCTCCCCAAGCTGGGAACATAATACTACCTTACTCCATAACACTACTGTAAGGACTGAATGAGTGCTGTTGTTTATGTTATGCTAGAATACTGCCCGGCAGACAATAAGAAATAAAAATATAAGTCAGCTGCTATTGTTTTTGTTGTGTTTACATTATTAAATGAAATTACTGCCAAATGCATGGACTCTTCTACAAATTTGTCTCTACTTTGAAGTATATCTGAAAGCTATCCACACTGAGTAAATATGACCTCTTATAGCCATATATATATGGCATATATATATATGTGTGTATATATATATATGAGAAAGAAGATAAAATATGTGATATATATTTTATATATATATTATATATTATATATATAATATATATATATGAGAAAGAAGATAAAATACATCATCTAATTACCTCAGTGTGATGACTATTTATGTATATGGTGTGTCTGAATTTAAAAAAATGTAAGTTCTCCTCTCAAGGTATAAATCAGTTATGTTTGGAAGCTAATTTAACACTCGGTTACTTTCAAAATTTACAATTTCAGTAAACTGTGTACTTTTGTGTATACATGGAATTTAAATTTACTGGCATAAAGTGTACTTTGTATTAGTAAACACATTAGTACTGGAAAAATTATTTTCATTTATTCAGGTCAATATTTCTATACTCACAAACTGAAAACACTGAATTAGCTAATAATTAATTTGTATCATATTCTTTACTTCTCTAATGAAAGAACAGTATTTGAGGCATTTTTTTCATATCTGACATTGTTTTGATGATAATCATTCATCATTTTAAAGCCATTTTCACATTTTCTCAAAATCCATCCAAAGGTGATCTTTTTAGTAGAGTTACCAGCTCCTTCATTTTCTCACCTTTGTATATAGATTAACAGAAACTACCACATCTTCAGCATGCAGTCTGCACAACACAGAATCTTTAATTAATACAACAATCTGTCAGTAATATTGTGCAGATTCTATCTACAATGCTATGAGTAATACAATGCTTTTGGCTGCCAACAATTTAAAAGAAAAGAACTAAGGCTCATTGGTTTAAGTACATGATCTGTCAAAAATGAATCATAGGCAATTAAATTTGACACTTATAGAAATGTTTTTCTGAAGTTTCTCAAAAGGCAGAATGATTCCAAGTTTTTTTTTTTTAAAGACAATAATTCAGATTCTCAGTACTAACAGGGGTTATAAATATGTGTGGTATAACCATGTATTTCTCTGTGGTGTATTTAAGAATGTACATAATACAACACTCAAATATGAAATGCATTTGTCATGAGTTACCACAAATCATACTCATATTTACCATAAGGCATTGATGAAATACTGATCCATAAGGAAACTTTCTGTATTGTGTATGTGTGTGCATGCAAATATCCTTCTTTTAAAAGGATGATGACAGGACTACACCAAAGTCACCTATTTTCAATTTGCTGCACCACCACTCAAAGGGACTAAGTGATCTTTTTTTTTTTTTAAAGAATTTATAGAATTATAAGGGATCAAAGTTGGGTTAGCAGCTTTTGTTTTGTTTTTTAAAGATTTTATTTTTTTATTTGACAGAGAGATAGCCAGCTAGAGAGGGAACACAAGCAGAGGGAGTGAGAGAGGGAGAAGCAGGCTTCCCTCTGTGCAGGGAGCCTGAGGCGGGCGGGGGGGGGGGGGGGGGGGGCTCCATCCCAGGACCCTGGGATCAGGCCCAGAGCCTAAGGCAGATGCTTAACGACTGAGCCACCCAGGTTCCCCAGCAGCTGTTTTTTATATAACCTTCTTATTTCACAATTGAACCCAATATACCTAACAGATTAGGCAGATGAAAAATGTTTGTTGAATGAAGTGGGTTATATTTCTCAGTAATACAAAAAAAGATACTAATGGGAGATACAAAAAAGAGTCTCTGGAATCCCAATCATTTACAAAAGGGCTATAACCTAACTGCCTTTGATAAGAGTTCATTTTAATGTGCTTACTAGTACTATATTTAAATACATACATACATGTATAAATATATACCTAATTCCACATCTACTTGGAGATGAAGGACATTTTATTTATTTACTTGAGAGAGAGAGAGAGAGAGAGTGCGTAAGAGCAGGGGGAGGAGCAGAGGGAGGGGGAAAGAATGTTAAGCTGACTCACTGACCACAGTCCATCACGGGGCTCGTGGTTGCTGGATCTCATGACTCGGGGATCATGACCTGAGTCAAATCCAAGAGTCAGACTGAGCCACCCAGAAGCCCCAAGAAAGGAAAGACATTTTGAAAAGTACATCTTTTCCGATCCGTGTTTCACCTCAAGCAATATGCTAGACTTATTACTATTTTAGCCAACTTCTAACTGTACTTACTCACTGCTTTTGAAAGATGACAGTGATGAGAAGATAACACTTTTTTTCAGAGCTCTGCAACTCACATAATTTTAATTATTTGGTTATTTATTTCATCTCTAAGATATCTCTTTTTCACTATTTCAACTACACAATTTAATGATTACAAATCCATATTCCATCATGCATGTGCCTCTATCTACAGATAACATTTATTTCCACAGGCATTATTCATGTTATTTTCTGAAGAGGAGAATATTGTAAATAAGTTATATCTCTATGGGGAATTTCTACTCAATGATCCCAAAGTTCAAGAATGACAGTTGGGGAAATTATACCTTCTAATTATTTTTAAATTATTAATATTGTTCCTTAATAATTATTTTGCTCTGTTGACATTAAAGTTTTCATATGTTGAAGTTGTAAATAATTTCTAAGATCCCTTTCAAAAACAGTAGATAAATACTAAGAGATGAACTGGTATCTTGTCTCTTTTAATACAGATCTATGTATTGATTAATTAGTACCATATATAGTCAATTCTTCATTCTCAGCTATAGAAGAAAAAATGCATTAAAAAAAAAAAACAGAAGAACCTCAACAAAAGAAGGCATGTGGTGGGGTTGGGGGGCAACAGAGAGAGAGATTGATTTTCTTAAATTCCATTTCTGAATGATACAATCACATCCCCTTTAAAAATGGAGTGTTACGGGTTGGTATCTTAGTGGCTGATAACAGAGTATAGGTGAAACAAGATTAGCTATGAGCTGATAGTTTTTGAAGCCAGGGAATTCAAATATGAGGTTTTAGTATATCCTTCTACATACTGTTAGATACATTGGAACTTTTCATAATAAAAAGTTAAAAAAATAAAAATATTACCAGAGTAAAAATTCAGCAAACTTTATCATTTTTTTTTTTTTAAATCAAGGCTCTTTTGAAGCATTTAAGTAGATGACAACCTAATCTTGACATTTTTTATGTTGGGAATTTATGTTACTAATTGCCTGGATTTATGCATGCCTAACAGAACTGATCTTCCATTAAGGTTGTCAATCTATTGTGATGTAACTGGGCCACAAGGCTCTTACAGGAGAAGAGGCAAAAATCATTCCATAAACAGGTTTAAGGAACTGTAGGAAGCCAGAATACAAACCTGTTCCTAACAGGAATCAAGTATATCTGGGCCTGAATGATAGAAGGCAGATTCATCCCGTAAGTGGTACATTTTCAAATGCTGACTTGAATGTACTGTATTAGTCAGCTTGGGCTCCCATAACAAAATACTGTAGACTCGGTGGCTTAAACAACAGAATTGTATTTCCTCACAGCTCTGAGGGCTGACGTCTGAGACAGAGTTGGGTTCTGGTTAAAGAACTGTCTGGCTCACAGGTGACAGCCTTCTCTCTGCATCCTTAGAAGGTAGATAGAGTGATCTTCCTCTTCCTCTTCTTACAAAAGCTACTAATCCCATCATGAAGGCCCCACACCCAAAATCTCATCTAACCCTAATTAACCCCCAAAGTCTCTATCTCCAAACTTCCTGGCATTGGGGCTTAGACTAAGCTTCAACATATGAATCTGGGGGAGAACATATTCAGTCCAAACAGCTGTTTTTGCTTTTATTTGTTTATTTATTTATTTATTTTCTGTAGTAGGGTTTTCTATATAGCTAAATTTTATTTTTTTATGGTTTTTAAATTTTTTTAAAAAATTATGTTCAACTATATGTTTTTGCTTTTAAAAAGAGGAAGAATTTGGAAAATGTCTTCTGAAAGGAACACAATATGGAGGCATATGGCAGGAGTGTTTTCAGAATCTGATTTCTTGACTAAAATCAGAGCTTGGCATTTGTTGACCTAAGTTTAAGGTGCTTGAAACTCAGCACAGTGGTTAAAATGAGGGCTCCATCACAATTTGGACTACTAGATAATCCAATTTGTAACCTTGACACAGACATATCTATCCTCAACTTTATAGGCAGGGTTTGCTTAATGGCTGCAAGGGAACTATTAAGTTAGGCACTCGAAATCTGTACATGAGAGATCCACAGGGTAAAGAAAGACTTTTTGTGAGGTCTTATTAGATGAATACACCCCAACAACTGAATAAACTTTTGAGCATGGCTACAACTCCTGAATCACACAGTTGGAAACATGGTCCCAGGGATTTCAGTTACTTCTGTTGAATGTGATCACATTAGTAAAATTGATCAACTTTGGGTGAATTCTGTTACATGCAAAAAATAAAGTGCAAAAACATCCCAAGTCTGCTATGCTAACACAGATCAAACCTATAAAGAACATTTTTTTTTTTTTAAGGGATAATAGAGGTGGTTGGGTGGCTCAGTAGGTTAAGCCTCTGCCTTCTGCCTTCTGCTCAAGTCATGATCCCAGGGTCCTGGGACCAATTCCTGCATTGGGCTCCTTGCTCAGTGGAGAACCACCCTCTGCGCTTCTCCCCCTGCTTGTGCACGCTTTCTCTCTCCTCTCTCTGTCAAATAAATAAAATATTTAAAAAAAAAGATGATAGTTAATAGTTAAGGGGAAAGAAAAAAACACAGATATTTTCTATTTTAAATATTGCACATCATTGGTATATTCCCACAATCACAGGGAATCTAATAAAAGTATATATGTTTAAATAAAGTGGTGATAACATACAACATATTCAACATCTAGGTTATACTCCTCTTATCTGTTCAACCCCAGCATCCCGTCTCCATCGCCTACAGTCTCAAAAGACTGTTTCATCAGTCTCTCCTAGGGACAAGGGCTGAGCTTTGTCCCGGTCACCATCACACCAATAAGGCAGTAGCTGCAGAGATTCTAGAACCTAGGTCTAATTCAGTTAGAACCATGCAGGCTCCAGGTTCCCGAGGGTCTGCTGGGAGAGCCAATAATGCAGTACAGAAAGGTGGGAATTTAAACCCCAAGGGGCCAGCTCTAAACCATTCAAGAGAGCTGATGTGAAGTAGCGGTCATACAAAGAGATCGATCCTCCTTCTCTCCCATCCTAAAGAACAATTCCAGACACAGTAATTCCACATCACCAGAGATGTTCCGTGTGCCTGTTACTTCCTTGTGAATTTGTGGCTGGCATGGTTATTCACAAACTTTTATTTCTCTCCTTCCCTAGAGTATCCCTCACATTTGTTCTCTGTCTTGTTGCCCTGGTAATGTAGTGATCTCCCACCAACTAGCCACACAAGCCCCCAAAACAACAACAACAACAACAACAACAACAACAACAACAACAACGTGTAAGCTATACCTCTGCCTGGATTTTCAAAAAATATCTGGGCTAAGACAATAAGTTGCAACAGTGACCCTACAAATAAACCCTCAGAATGAGATGTCAGGCTTGCATTCTCACTGATCTGAAGTCAACAGAAATACATTTGTGTGTGCATGTGGATAATTAGGTTGAGTAATAATCCCTGGCATTCACTGGAATCATATTTACTCAGGCTTTTAGCAGTGTTTAATTAGGAAGAAGCTCAGATGCAAGGTAAGGAGTTGGAATGGGACTAAACTTGATTAGTGTAGAGGCAATGATAATTATAAGAAATGTTATGCGAGGTGTCTGCTTTTGCCAGACTTGGAGACCTTGCAAGTGTGCATGCGCAAACAGAAGCATGCACACGGGCATGCACACGTACACAGGCCCAAAGGAGATTGTCCCTAAGCTTAAGCATGTTATGAAAAAGCTCAATAATTCTTTGGCAATATTAGAAGAAATTCTTAACTATTTTAGCTACAAGGAAGATTGTGCCAGCAATCAGGCCAGTGAATGGTTATAAGGTCGTGAATGTTGCATAGACTATATAAGCAGACTTAATATGTCTTGACTATTATAATGAAGAACAGGAACTTAAGTCCTATCAGGATATTTGTGTGAATACGATTAAAAGTATTGAACACACATATTTTCTTGAATCCTGCTGCACTGGAGAAGCAGTGTTCTCTTCTTTTACAAAGAACAGCCTCATGCAACTGCCTGGTGTATAGCAAGTTCCTTATAGGCTTCTGGTTTTGTGCCATATTTTCTGCAACTGTAGGCTTGAAAGGGTCAGTCTCAGTACAGACTGAGGGAGGAAATGCAAGACCTGATCCCCCACCCCCCCCCAAAAAAAAAGCCCACAGACCAAGAAATTTCAGGCTAGTTAATAAATAGTGGCAAGCAAAAAGGGACCTGGAGAGTTCAGCCTGGGGGAATGGGAGGGGAAATGCGAGGAGGGCTGAGGTTCCAGCTGCCATACTACTTGGGTCATAGGACAGTACTGATGGGACTCTAGGAATCCATGGAAGATCTCCATGCAGCATGTCTTAAGGTTCTGAAACAAAGCCAAGCAGCACAATGTTTGTTCTCTAGGGAACTGAGCTGAAAACAGAGTTTACATGTGACTTTTTGGTTTCCTGTGGAGTGCATTAGCCATTCTTGGATTGCCTTTCACAACTACCCAGCTTATTCAGACTTTTGCAGCCAATCCTTTTCTTCAGTAAAATTTGAGGAAGCTTTTTAACTTGAGTCTCAATTATTTTACAGTAGAGATATTGCTAATAACATGTAAGCCTGAACCAAATAAATCATTAAGTCTATAGGTGAATGTGATAAATCAATGAACACTTAGGTTAAATCAGAATATTACTTCATGACTTTCAACCTAGAGCGTGTAAGGCTACCCTAATTGTCACTCTTTAGAAATTCTCCTATTCATTCATTTGCATTAGTGAACATCTGCCCTACCACATACCAGCGTGAGTACCAGCGTGATCCAAGGGCTTGGTATGATAGTGGAGTACAAGGTAGACTTCCATTTTAGAAGTCACAGGCACACTGCCAAGCCACACAATTCACATATAAATAACATGGAAATCTTTCATGCAGACCTATGCAACAACTCCTTCATCTTGGATATTAAACCTTGTAGGTTGTGAAACATACAACAAATAAATGATTTTAGAGAATGATCATTTGGATGAAACAAAAAATTAAAAAGACAGTGGACTGACTAGTGAGTATATGGAAAGAGGTGTGCTTTATCTAGAGAGAACAGCTGAGAGTCAGTTCAGCTCATTTGAGAAGACCTAGCAATAGGGAGATCTAGGGGAGAACATTCTGAGCATAATTTATTGCCAGTGCAAAAGTCAGGATATGTTTGGACTGTTTGAGGATCAAGCAAAAAAGTAATGCTGTTGCAGATTGGGAACCAGGTGACAGCACTGCTATCTTTTCCTAAGATATATATGCGTTATGAAGGTAGTAGAGGGACCTAAGGCCTCATACGTCACAGAAAGAGACTGGCATTTTATTCCAATTGCAATGGAAAGCCACTGGTATATTTTAAGCATGTAAGCAACATGATCTTGATTTGTACTGTAAAATTGTTATGAGGAGAGGAAGCTGTGGAGGGGGTGGGTATGAGCAGAAGAAGACTGGTTAGGAAAGCTGACTCACAGTTCTCAGTCCTCAGCAACTGACTGATGAAACCATTAATTGAGATGGAGAAGGCAAAAGGAAGATGGAAAGGGCAAGGAAATGGATTCTTTCTTGAGCACTCACCAAGTAATGCAGCCCTGACAACACCGTGATTTTAGCCCAGCGAGACATAAGACTTCTGATGTGAAGAACTATAAGATAATAAATTTGTGTCACTAAGTTCTTTTTTTATTGTTTTTTGAGATATAATTGATATATAACATTACATTAGTTTCAGGTATACAACATGGTTCAATTTTAAGTCACTAAGTTTTAGTAGTTTGTTAGAGGAACAATAGAAAACTATTACAGTCATGATATCTGAAAGTACAGCCCTTAAAACCTCGTTTTTTTCTGCTTTTTCTCATAGCCCTTATACTTTTCTGACACTACTTTTACTTATTCATTTATTAGCTTTACCACTAGATTATATGTTAAATAAGGCAGGAATCCCTGTGCTGTTTTTCTTTGTTTGTTTGAATTTTTAGCTCTACCCCAATAATCTTGAAGAGTGCTTAGTGGACAGGAGCTCCTGAATTAATATTGTTTGCAATAACTAACAAATTAGTAAATCCAATTAAGTTTTCATTGACTTAAGTAAAACTATTCTAGCTCTGGTATCCCCATGGTGGAAATTCAATGGACATTTTTATATCCTTATCTTTCTTGACTACCTAGAAGTCAAAATTCACACTAGAGAACCACTTTTAAGTTACCAAAACATTGTTTCATCATCCGTCAAGACACCACATATTCCTGGAATTCTTGGCTTTCTTTACTAAAAACCTTCAGGCAAAATGTCCTTAAGGCCCCAATGTAGGCCCTCACCTCTTTGTACACATGCTCATTTTAGCTAATCTCACTGATCCTTATTTTAATAGCACCTATGTGCTAACCACCAAATGTACACCTGCAGTCTAGACCTGCTTTCTGGGCTCCAGATATCTATGTCCAAATGTTTACTAAAGATTCCTGGGGTGCCTGGGTGGCACAGCGGTTAAGCGTCTGCCTTCGGCTCAGGGCGTGATCCCAGCGTTCTGGGATCGAGCCCCACATCAGGCTCCTCCGCTGTGAGCCTGCTTCTTCCTCTCCCACTCCCCCTGCTTGTGTTCCCTCTCTCGCTGGCTGTCTCTATCTCTGTCGGATAAATAAATAAAATCTTAAAAAAAAAAAAAAAAAAAAGATCCCTTTGGTCCCACAAAGGCATGTCAAAGGATCCTATCCAATCCGAAATCTGATATCTTCCTGATTGGATGAAGTGAGTAATTTTACATATTTAGTCCAAAGTTTATAAACCACTAAAAGTCTTGGGATCCCAGTGGGCATTTTAAACCATAGTAACAAAATTTTCAATGGAAAATAAAAAACTCGTATGGTGCTAGAGTCAAGTGGGTTTGACATCATTCTGATAAAGGAATAAAAAAGCACCCCTTCCTTCAAACACATAGTTTTCTATTGTGTAGAATAAAGGACATTTCACCACTTGACTCTTGGAATACTCACTGTTAGTAGACATTGAGAGAAAGGAAGGGAGGTTAGGCTCAATTAATCTATTCTCTGTGAGGCATACACTTTTATCGAAACTGCCAGTTAAGGCAATTTTCCTTTTTGGTTTCCAGGTCTTCTATTTTGGCTTACCTTCCTGGGTTAAATGATTATCAGTTCTTTGGAAACAGCCTGTCACTGGTGTCAGGTTATGCAATGAACTACTAACTGAGGCAGCTTGCTGGTGGACTGCTCCTATTACTAGACTCGTTTAGAGGGAAAATTGTATTCTTTAATGTGAAGAATTAGTAAAATGAAGAAAATACTGATATACAATAAAATAATTTACCAATCAGAAAATGCCCTATCACAGCTTATCTCCCACCTCTCAGTTTCAGATGAGATAAATGAAACCTAAACTGATAAATTACTTTCTGCAGGTCACATTGTTAGACAAGTAGAATTTCAACTAAATTTTCCTGACTTTTTATAAAGTGATTTTACCAGAAAACTATTATTTTGTTCTTTTGGAGTTCTGGGGAAAGAACTCAGCTCTATGTAAGCACAGAGGCTGGGATTATAATAACAACAATCTTAGGGTTTATTAAACACTATGGGCCAGGCTTTGTGCTCCACACTCCATGTTTAATATTATCTCTTTAATAAAACATATTAGGGGCACTTGGCTGGCTCAGTCGGAGGAGCATGCGACTTGATCTTGGGGGCATGATTTTGAGCCCCACAATGGGTGGAGAGATTAAATAAATACAACTTAAAAAAAACATTAAATATTCTAATATTTTTGTTTCAGAGATGAGAAAAAAAAGGCACTAAGAGATGAAATAACTTTTCAACAATCATACATAATAGTAAATGGCTGAGACATATCCTAGCAGTAGGGAGACATTCTCAAAATGGGCACGTCCTTTGAGCAATGTGATCAGTGGGGCTGCTGGTGACTAGGATTCCAAATTGAGATGCAGGGAATTCAAGGTCCCCATCCTCTAAAGAGAATCATAAACACTTGCAATTCAGGCATTTACTTTAGAGATAATTAAGGGTTTTCTCAACCTTTACTATATATCCCAGATCATATAAGCAATACCTATAGAGGGGACATGAAGTATTTAGGAGAGAGAGAGATGGAGATGGACCTAGTAAGAAGCAGCTTAGCTTTTCCCTCCCATCCCATGTGGGTTTTTTTTTTCCTAAGATACGTATGCTCCTCAAGATTGAAGTACCTGCTGTGTTTTCTCTTTACCCTTCTTGACCAAACACATTAAACAATGTAGAGCCTATAAGACAGAATGAGTCTCCTATTCCAAGATGAAACAGGAAGAGTCATTAAAAAAAAAATATATATATATATATATATATATATATACACACACATACACACATACACTGAAGTCTGGACAGTTTGTGGAAGTAGAAGTAAAAATCTAAATATGAGTGACATTTTGAACCAGATACTAGATGATACAAAGATACAATAATCAAATGTAATCAGAACCTTGTCAAATCTGTTCAAGATGATAGTGAAACAGTGTTTATCATATTATGATCTACAAAATGTTACTGGGTGGTGAAGGGATGAGGAACTTATACCAGAATGTAAATAAGCATACTATTTGTTTAATATGTTGGTCAAAGTAGTATATTAAAACAAACAAAAAAAATAATATAGCAGGGCTTCAATAGTAAGAAAAAATAGTTATGCCCATAACTTTCCATATGCAGGATTATCCAGAGGCAACTGGGTACATTGATTTATCTCCTGCAATGCTGGTGGTTACTTTAACGTTTTCACATATATTGTATGCATCTGCATGTGTATGGTGTGTGTGTGTGTGTATGTGTATACACATATCTGTGTGTTCGTAATATGCCAGAACGTTTAATGAAAACACATATATTTGAATGGGAACTACGAATTAAGTACTTGAAGTACTTGAAAATATTAAAATACTATTTACATGTTTTATTTTTATTTCAGGTTTCCTGGATTCCCTGTATCTCTTACTTTTTATACATATTTTAAGTGATTTTATCTTTTTTTTTTGATGTATCTAACCTGTGGGGGTTTCTTTTGTTTGTTTGTTTGTTTTTTAATAGCAGGGAGATCATTAGGAGAAGGAAGGGAAAAATGAAGGAGGGGACAACAGAGGGGGAGATGAACCATGAGAGACTATGGACTCTGGGAAAGAAACTGAGGGTTTTAGAGGGGAGAGGGGTGGGGGGATGGGCTAGCTGGGTGAAGGGTATTAGAGGAGGGCATATATTGCATGGAGCACTGGGTGCTTTATGCAAACAATGAATCATTATTTTATCATTTTTTAAAAAGATTTATTTA
Organism: Ursus arctos; assembly: GCF_023065955.2. Taxonomy (NCBI): domain Eukaryota; kingdom Metazoa; phylum Chordata; class Mammalia; order Carnivora; family Ursidae; genus Ursus; species Ursus arctos. The sequence continues at coordinate 20,353,475 of NW_026622764.1, forward strand.
TTTATTTACTTATTTGAGAGAGAGTGGGCATGAGTGGGAGAAGCAGAGAGGCAGGGAGAATCTCAAGCAGACTCTGCACTGAGCCTAGAGCCCCATGGGGGCTAGATCCCACCAGCCTGAGATCAGAATCTGAGCTGGAACCAAGAGTCAGGTACTTAACTGACTGCGCCACCCAGGCATCCCATGATTTTATCATTTTTAAATATTTCAGCATATTATAACCAATTATATTTCTGCAACAAATCTACTACTATATTTTAATTTTGGAAATCATGTTTTAATATTCTCAAAGATATCTTTTCTTACCTTATTCCATTTTCATATAATTCTTTTCATTATGAACCCAAGATCTTTGTAAATTTTTCTAATATTTGGAGTTCTTAAATTAAAAAAAAAAACTGCCTTCTTACTCATCACATACCTATTTTTTAAGTCAACTTTCCTGCATTTTTAATATTTGTATTTTACCTTTGATTTTAGGCCTTTTCAAATACTTCATAAATGTTTCGTGTTTCTGTGGCTCTTACTTTAGAGAAGTACTGGTACGTGGCAAGCAGTAAGCACATCCTTTAAAATTATTATTTTCTTTGTAACAATAAGAAAAGCCCGGCTACACAGATATTATCCTTTACAGTAAGTATAAGAGGAACTGACCCATATATTAAGGGCTATCCAAGTGTCAGAATAAGAAAGGCTATTCTTAAATCAACTCCGCCCATACTAACTGTTCACTCTTTCTTCTGAGAGATTATATAATACATCAGAAAAGAATCCTACTTTTTTTCTTGTGGTAGGCAAATTCCTGGCTGCCCTGCAATCTCTAAATAAAGGCAGGGGTGGGAAGTGTGAATGCATAATATACTGTTATATAAATGACATTCAAGTCTTCAGTTAGTACTGCTGATTCCTGCCTCCACCTCTCACTCGTTCCCCCAGAAATACCTGCTGTCTCCAAGTCCAAAGTCCCCTTGGTTCCCAAAGCAGCTCAGTTTCTTTGTTCTCAGCACTCTCCATATGTATATAAGCTGTGTCTTTCTCTACTTTGCTTCATCAATAAATAATCTACTATCCATTTTTCAAATTGCAGAAATTGGTTAAAAGTTCATATGTTTAGATACTCCTTTAAATGATATGAAATCACACTTATTAATTACTGTTACATTGATTTGATAAGATGGGGAAATAAGAGGGGCGCCTGGGTGGCACAGCGGTTAAGTGTCTGCCTTCGGCTCAGGGCGTGATCCTGGTGTTATGGGATCGAGCCCCACATCAGGCTCCTCCGCTATGAGCCTGCTTCTTCCTCTCCCACTCCCCCTGCTTGTGTTCCCTCTCTCGATGGCTGTCTCTATCTCTGTCGAATAAATAAATAAAATCTAAAAAAAAAAAAAAAAAAGATGGGGAAATAAGAATGTTATGAAAGCATGGACTTAGACTTTCATTTTATTCTGGAAGTCACTCTAAGGATATTTATGCCTTTAAAATGTCTATCATTCTTGCAGCTTCTAACCCAATTTTAACCTAGGTCATGGAGTCCTAGGAGGAGAACCTCTGCAAATCTTACAGGGGAAATAATTAATTAATTAATTAATTAACTAATATGAACTAATTTGAAAATTACACATTTTTGAACCTACTGAAGGAAAGAAATCACAGAGCAACCAACTAGTATAAAATCTTTAAAAGATGATGCATACAGAGAAGGAAGAAATGTTTAAGGACTCATTCACCTGGGGCAGATGCAAAGGTGAGTTTAGTTAGAATTGTAAATTGATGAAAGCTGTGTGGGGGCTGGAACGACCATGTGAAACTTTTGGGAGCCAAGGACACTGGAAGTTTACATCCTCTTGCATAATTTCACCATGAACCCCAGCCGGTGTTCGCTGAAAATATTGGGAAAACACCTAAGAAGCACCCACAAGGTGCAGACCTGCGCTAGGAGAAAGTGGCTGTGCAGGAGTAGTAGGAAGCTCCACTCAGACCCTCTTCCCTACCCACCGCTGTGCAAAACCCACACTCTTTGGGAATGAATGGCAACCAAAAACCGCAATCCTCAGGCACTGGTGAAAACTTATCACATGCGGGGCTAAAAACAAAAGAAAAAACAAAACAAAACAAAACAAAACAAAACAAAACAAAAAAACAGACTCTGACCTAAAGAGAACAGGGGCGCCTGGGTGGCACAGTCAGTTAAGCGCCCAACTCTTGGTTTCTGCTCAGGTCATGATCTCAGGTTGTGAGATTGAGCCCCAGGTGGGGCTCCGTGCTGAATGGGGAGTCTGCCTGAGATTCTCTCTCCTTGTTCCTCTGCCCCTTCCACTCATGCTCTCTCTCCTCCTTTCTCTCTTTAAAATAAATAAATCTTTAAAAAAAAAAAAAAAAAAAAAACTACAGAGAACAAGCTGACGGTTGCCAGAGGTGAGCTGAGTGGCGGGATGGGTGAAATAAAGGGGATTAAGAGTACCCTTATCTTGATGAGCACTGAGAGATGTATATAATTGTTGAATCATTGTATCGTACACCAAAAACTAATATAACGCTGTATGTTAATTACACTTCAATAAAAACAAGCAGACAGTCTTTGGAAAGATTATGCATAGGCCCACAACTACAGTCAGGGAAGGGACAACAAGACCAAAGAGGCTATAACCTCACATCCAGGGACATTACTCAGGGTTAACAGTGAGCCTTAATTAGAACATTAGAGAATGCACCTCTACAACCACACCACACTAGTAAGTGAAGAAGCTTCAATTAACACATAACTGCTGAATACTGTTTGAAGAGGGGTAAGAGAAGAAAAAGAACATGCAGAGACTCTGAGGCAGGCCACAAGGGGTAGAACCCTACACTGCTTTAGAAAACCAGCCCCATTCTAAATACAAAGCATTTCTATAGGAATTTGAAGGCTGTAGTACACCAAGGATAACCACAGCAAAAACTCTACAAGTCCAGCCCAGCTCTTAACTATATATGACCCAGTTTTTGCATTAAAGGCCTAGTGGAGAGGTGTGCCCATTTCCAAGCATACATAGTATTCACTTCGGTTTATCTCACCTATATATGATGTCAGCATAAACATGAAATATGATATATATATGCATATATATGCATATATATATGCATATATATATATATATATATATATATATATGCAAGAATAAACTCACTAAGAATAGGCAAATCAATATCTGAACCAGACTCAGATATGACACAGATGTTGGAAATATCTGACTGGGAATTTTAAATCACTATAATAAATGTTAACTAATATGCCAGGTGGGAGGGGAGAATTGGCCAGCAGAAACTATATAGCAAAACCAGAAATGAAGCATTCTTTCCCTGAGGTGTCATGATCTAGGGAATAAGAAGGAATTTGACCCTGGATTGGTTCAATCCTTAAATTTTCCTTCCTCCAAGTTCTTCTAAGGGAGGACCAGCTGCCCATTTTGAGCTCAGGGTAGCCTCTTCAATCATTATTAGCCTCACCTCGCTTGTCAGGAAACCAATCCTGTCCCTTCAGAGTGGGCCTGGCTGCTCTATTTTGTACCTAGTACTATAGAATAGTGCCAAGTTCTTAGTAGTCCTTAGTAGCTTCTACACGAGGTTCCCATCCTCTCCCCGTGAAAGCCAAACCAACTCTTTATGTAGTCATACACACATTTACAGTGGCATAGCAAGATGTAATAAAGAGCTTTGAACCTGGCTGGCCCAGGAAAGAAGTAGGGATGGACAGAGCTGTCTTTCCTTCCCGGCCGTCTCCATCTATATCCCTACCCTTCCATGCCCCATCCTGCTCCCACCAAAAAGTAAAACAAACAAAACACAGGATGCTTTTTACTGCCCATTGCTTTGTCTTTTAATAAACACTCAGTAAAAATAAAATAAAATAAAATAAAATAAAAATTCTAATTAAAAAGGTGAGCAACATGTAAGATCAAATACATAATTTCAGCAGAGGGATAGAAAATATATGAAAGAATCAAACAGAAATGGTAGAAATAAGAAAAGAGCAATGGAAAAAAAAAGAAAGAAAGAAAAGAGCAATGGAAATGAAGAATACCTTTGATAGGCTCATCAAAAATTTGATGCAGCCGAGGAAAGAATCAGTGAATTTAAAGAGAGGTAGAAATTATATAAATTGAAACACAAAGAGAAAAAAAAATCCAAGAGCTGTGGAACAATATTAAGTGTTCTAACTTAAGTGTGATTGATATCCCAAAAGGAGAAAAGAGACTAGACAAAGAATATTTTAAAAAATAATTGCAGAGAATGTTCCAGAATCAATGACAGACAACATAGCACATATCTAAGAAGCCCAGAGAGCATTAAGCAGGGACAAACAGATATATTAAGCATATCATATTCAAACGGATTTGAATTTCATTTTGCATTTCACTTTGTTCTTAAGGTCCATCCATGCTGCAGCATCTTGCAGAATCTCCTTCATTAAGGCTGAGTATATACACTGCCCTTTCCTTGTCCATTCATGGACCGATGAACATTGAGGTTGTTTGCACTTCTTAACTATCATGAATAATGCTGCAGTGAATATGGGAGTACAGACATCTCTTTGAGATCCTCATTCCAATTATATGAAGTATCTAAAATAGTCATATCCACAGAATCAAATAGTGAAATGGTGGTTTGCCAGGGTCTGGAGGGAGAAGGTAGTGATGAGTAGCTAATCATCAGGCATAAAGTTTCAGTTACATGAGATGAATGAGCTCTGGAGATTTATAACATTGCATCTATAGTCAATAATAATGTACACTTAATATTTTATTAAGGGAGTAGATCTCGTGTTAAGTATTCCTACCACAAAACTAAATGTAAAAAAGCAAATGAGACTAATACTTCATGTAAAAGACAGATTTTCAGATTTGATTAACAAAAAAAGAGCCAACTGTATGCTGTTTAAAAGAAACTCACTTTAAATGTAATGTTTAAAAGATAGGGAAAGATACACCATACACACACACACACACAACACACACACACACACAAAAAAAAACTGCAATAGCAATATTAACATCCAGAGAATTAGAATTTATAACAAGGAACACTGTCAGGGATATAGAGAGGTATTAAATAATGATAAAGGAGACTACAACTCTATGAAGACATGTAAAAACTAAATGTGTATGTATCTGAAAATAGAGTATCTAAACTTGCGAAGTGAAAAGCTTCAATTAAATTTTTAATTTAAAAATTAAAGGAGAAATAGATAAATCCACAATTGTATTTGAAGACGTCAGCATTATCCTTTTCAGTAATCAACAGAATAGGCAGAAAATCAGAAATGATAAAAAACCAAAAACCAAAACAAAAAAATGCAAACAAGACCATCAAGTAACTAGTATTAATTGGCTATTAGTACAAAATATTCCTTTTTCAAACAGCATAATATGCTTTCTTTTAAAGTGAACATAAAACAAAGAACATTCACTAGAGAAAATTCATATTCTAGACACCAAAACAAAAACAAACAAAACACTCAACAAATTTAAAATAAAACAAATCAAGCCAAGTATGTTCTTTGTTTGACACAAAACAGAATCAAGCTAGAAATAAATAGCAAACATATGTCTGGAAATTTATCTAAATATACAAAAGTAATCAACATACACCTAAACAACCATTTGATCAAAGACGGATTGTCATATGACACTTAAAAAGATATTTAAACTGTAGGAAAATCAAAATGCAACATATAAAAACTTGTGGGATGTGGCTAAATCCTTGTTGCGTATATATAAATGTGCATGTTTGTGTATGTTGGTGGAGTTTAATGATAAAATACAACAAAAATAAAAAAATGTTTTACTATTTATTTCTATAGGAATTATTTGATCTTTTATTTTAATGTCATAACACTAATGAATGTTTGATACTCAAGATAAAATACACACACGTGTGTGTATGTTGTGTAAAGGTTGGACTAAATTATGATTAATAAAAGGCTTTCAATTTTTCCCATGTATTTATTAGATTAAGGCCTTGATATGTATCCAGGACTTCTCTTAACCATACCTAACAGCTCTTACTCTTCAATTATTAAATATGTATATGATACATAACTTTACATAAATTATATTTCCTGACAGTGAGGGCTATTACTATTAAAACAAAAAAAATTTAAACATACCTCTTTATAATAATTAAAACAAAAGATACATTTAAAATTTTTTTTAATTTTAAATTTTTTTATTATTAACATATAATGTATTATTTGTTTCAGGGGTACAGGTCTGTGATTCATCAGTCTTACACAATACACAGTGCTCACCACAACACATACCCTCCCCAATGTCCATCCCCCAGCCACCCCATCCCTACCACCCCTCTCCACTCCAGCAACCCTCTCAGTTTGTTTCCTGAGATTAAGAGTCTCTTATGGTTTGTCTCCTTCTCTGGTTTCATCTTGTTTCATTTTCTCCTATCTTCCCCTATGATCCTCTGCCTTGTTTCTCATATTCCACATATCACTGAGATCATATGATAACTGTTCAAGTTGTTTTTTAATTAAACTCAAAGATTCTAATATTCTATAATTAATTTTATTAAAAAATCTGTTTTCATGCTTGAAATTCTCATAATTAATAGTGTGTAGAATATCTTTTCTCCAGTATGAAATAAACTGTGATCATGTTTTATCAGGCATAGATTTTGATATGGAACTCCAGAACAAGTATGAACTAGGAATTAATGAGGTTAGGAAAAAAATGGTTTAATATCCCAAAAATATTATGCTAAGATATTTAATTTTTATGGTTGAATTGCAATATATCTTATAAAATAAGTAGCAGGTGGAAAGATTACTAGTCCAATAAGAGCTCTGGGAAAAAAGAAGCATTTAGAAGTGAGAGGTGTGAGGATTTTCCCTCTGGCTTGAAACCAGAGTACTTCTAAAATGCAAATCAACCGTTTCTTTTCCTTGCTTTAAACATTTTCAAGACTTCCTATTGCCCTTAAAATAAAATTACTTTACATGGTCATATAGAAGTCTCGCCTGTTTATCTTGCCTGTCTTATTTTTCTCCATCCTTAACCTTTACCTCCTCTCGTATTCTAAGAAACAGTTATATTGAAAGCCTCTCAGTTACAAGCATAAAATGTCTTCTCTAGCCCATAGATTCTCAAAAAAAGCATTTTTACTCTGTCTCAAACAATTTTGGCCTTTCTACTTCAGTTATCAGATTAAATATAATCTTTCCTGACCATCACTTGACTGGTGTGGCTAGGTAACATTTTTAGATATAATTTGGGAAGCTTTTTTTCTTCCTGCCTAACCACATTTTCTTCTTTGTCTTTCTCCAAAATTCTTGGAATAGCAGTTCTCATGCCTTTCTGCCTCAGGGGAGTTGTCTGCCAGGGGAAAATATAAGTAGAACAAGTTGGCAGAACTTCTGGGCTTTTGTCTTCAAAATCTTAAAATCACTGAGGATGGATGGGATTTCAACAAAAACAAAAAAAAGAAAAAGGAATATATTAGAGTAGAAGGAAGAGAGTGGGCCCTGCCAATAATTATATGAAAAAATGACCCCAGGAAAGATAAGCGCTCGAGAATCTGTATTGGATTCCTCGCTCTCAGCACCTGTTCTCTGTTCTCTGACATTGCCAAGAAGACCAATCCTCGAGATAGCTCCTGCCCTACAATGTCTCTGGGCTACAGAGGGGGCAAGAATCCTAATAGTGCTCATTATAGACACTCAAGTCATGTTCTTTGACTGAATAACTGTACCAGAATATAAACCCAGAGCACAATACCCCTGGATTAATGAAACCACATTTACTAAGGGCCTGGAGGCATTGAGGGCTTGTAGGAAAACTTAAATTAATTACAGAAAATAAAGTGTCATTTCTCATACATGTGCATTTGGAGACAGAGCAGTATGGCTATAGTGGCGTACTGTCCCATAGCCATCTACCACTACTAGAATAGAATGTGCTGCATTTTATGTCTATTGTTTAGTCATGTGTTTTCCCTAGAAAAGGGACTGTTCCCAAAGCTATGTTGCTTTGTATTTTATTCCAAAATGTCTAACATTAAATGGCAATTAAAGATCTTATGTTTAAAGAATTGGATAAGAGACTACAAATTTAAAAAGTCTGACCACCTGGGGCGCCTGGGTGGCACAGCGGTTAAGCGTCTGCCTTCGGCTCAGGGCGTGATCCCGGCGTTATGGGATCGAGCCCCACATCAGGCTCCTCCACTATGAGTCTGCTTCTTCCTCTCCCACTCCCCCTGCTTGTGTTCCCTCTCTCGATGGCTGTCTCTATCTCCGTCAAATAAATAAATAAAATCTTTAAAAAAAAAAAAAAGTCTGACCACCTGAAATGATTTCTCTTCAAATAATATTGTTATTAGAAATTTCAAAAACCATCTAATTCAGAGTTTTATGTGAGCCATCTCACATAATCTCTCCACTCTCTGTAGCCCACCCCCCTTTCTAAAACTGCAGCCACATACCCTCATGGCAATAGCCTTTGTAAAACACCCAAAGTAATGTTTACATATTATTTATTTTCATCTATATTGAAGGGTAATATTCTCTCTGATCAGATTTTAAACTTATTTAGGAAATAAACATGCATATAAAGATCTATTTAAGAAGATGGCATTATATGTCAGCAAGTGGCCTCCATAAACATTAATTCCACTGTAGGGGTCCTTCTTTGGCGTTCCCTCCCCTATAAAACTTTCAAAAGAGGAATGAAGAGGTATTTGTTTTATCTGTAAGCTGGCAGCTAAGAAAAAGAGAAAGTTATTGAGCCAGGAATTTCTAGTTCATTCTTCCCCAAATTTATCAGTCAAATATGTGGAAAACCAGGCTTATCTTAGAGTCACTGAAGTCTAGGTAGCAGGTGGAATTTGTCATCATTGTGTGTGCATAAGAATGAAACTTTTAAGATAGATGTTAGCAGCTGGGAAGAAAATCCCTGAGACAACAGTAAAGTGCTATCTTAAGAAATGTGTCAAAAAATAAATTAAAAAGAAATGTGTCAAACCAACTCTCTTGATGTCCCAGAAGATGATATTTTATGGAGAAATATGAACACTGATAACTCTGAGTAAAAATAAATTTTGGACATACCTTCATTCATTTATTTAATTTATATTTTATTTTCCTATGAATACACAAGAATGATACATAATAAATATCTAGATCTAAATAAACTTGAGTTATTTCTGTAAGTATAAAACAAAATACAATGTGGTCAGAATTTTTTCCATAATTACATCTGTAGTGTTTTGTTTCCCTTTTTTATTAATTAGTGTCATATAAAATAATGGAGTACCTTGCAGTTAATGCCATCTTGTAGTATGGGAAATAAGATAGTTCATTAAAATATACTTGCAATTAACTAGTCAATATCAAGTGGGATCAAGTGAGAATAGTGCTTGTTTGGTTATTTCAGAGGTAACCAACTCCCAGACTCTTTTGAACAACTGACAATGGATATTAATTTAATTCGGATTATCTAAATTAATAAGGCAATAACGAAAATTCTATTTGAACCAAGATGCATAAGAAACTTTCTGTATATATAGCTATTAATAGCTTAATAGTTTTTAATCCCCTTATAAATAAGTTCTGGCTTCCAAAACTTAATTCTATCTTCAAGAAAAAGAAAGTATCAGGATCCATTTTATTTTCATTCCACTCTGGTGTGAGAAATAAGATTTTATTAGACTGGGCGGGCTAATCTTGGCTACTGAATCCATATTCTCTTCATAGATCTCTTTCTTACAGTATAAGATTTACATGTTCTTTTCTGACTAATCTGATGTGAGAGCCTGGCTTCATTTTCCTTAATTCTTGTTCAATGTGCACATTTTGACCTTAAGTTGCCCTCCCTGGCTCCCAGCTCTCTCACATTTCAATTTTACTTATATGTGCATGTAATGGATTCTGCATTCTCTACCACAGAGCCTCCTCTTTATTACAACTCAGACCTAACCTTGGGTAAAAATGCTTTACTGAGATCCTGGAGCCCACAGCTCCTGGAGAGTCCTCTGTCTTTCTGGCAGACAGCACATTTCACAGTGAAGACCCACCAGTACTTTAACAAATCTCCTCCCATCTCCTAGTAATCCGAACAAACAAATCTCAACACACTTTCTCTAGTTGTCTAGCCATCGTAATTTTTCCAGATAGAATCTCAAGAATTTTTCTAGTTGTGCTCACAAAGAGCTGTAGCTTTTATTCTTTTAAAATTCCAGAACAGGGAGGCCTGGGAGGCTCAACTGGTTAAGCATCTGCCTTTGGTTCAGGTCATGATCCCAGGGTCCTAGGATCCAGTCCCACTTTGGGCTCCTTGCTCAGCAGGGAGCCTGCTTCTCCCTCTGCCTGCCACTCCCCTGCTGGTGCCCTCTGACAAATAAATAAATAAAATCTTTAAAAAATGTAAAAAGTTCCAGAATAGTACAGTATCAATTCCTGCTGGTTCTTCAATATATAGCTTAACATAGGGGTGTGTGTGTGTGTGTGTGTGTGTGTGTGTGTGTGTGTATAAGTGCTTGGCTTATTGGACTAGAAATAACTACTTCACTTTATGGACATAAGATTTCAGCTCCAGCTGCTATCCCTGTCTTACTTGTAAACACTTCTTGACCTCACTGACTTTATAGGAATGACAGAAATCATTTTAATAAGGAGAAAACTATTAAAACAGATCATATATATAAATAAAACACACACACACACAGACACACACACACACCTTGGCTTCTCAGTGCCTTTCTACTGCTGAAAGAAGCATGTCCTGGTCCTCAGGGTGACTATCCTCACCTTTCCTCCTCATTTCCACTGTGGACCCCAGGTCCTGCTCCCCACCTGCCAGGAATTTCTCTTGTTCTAGGGACATGAACTACAGGTATATACTTCTTCTAAAGCCGAACTTTTAAAAATGTACTGTTTTCATTTTTATTTTAGTAAAAACATATTACAAAATTAACCATCTGAACCATTTTTAAGTGTATGATTCAATAGTTTTTAATTTTCATTGTGAAACAGATCCCAGAAATTTTTCACCTTGCAGAAATGAAACGCCAAGCCCGTTAATCAACAACTTCTCTCTTCCCCCTTCTACCAGCGCCTTGTAATCACCATCCTACTTCCTACTTCTATGTTTTGATTTCTTTAAATGCCTCATTTAAGAAAAATCATACAGTCTTTGTCTTTTTGTGACTGGCTTATTTAGCCTACCATAAAGTCCTCAAGTTTCATCTATGTTGTAGCAGGTAACAGGATTTCCTTTTTTTTTTTTTTAAGGCTGAATAGTATTTCCCTGTGTGATATGTGTACACACACACATACATCATGTCATATATACCACATTTTGTTTATCCATTCATCTGTTGATGGACCATTAGCCACAGCCCGTGAACAGGTATATAATAATGATTCTGGCCATTTCTCCTTACATGTAACGTGAATAACCAATTGCACTGCTCAATGTTCCACCCACTGAGAAGATATTTCTTCACCATTGTCTTCAGGGATCTTCCAGAAAGGGGCTATAGTACAGTTTTGGGTGATGTCTGCATATTATGCAGAACCACCTATGAGCCACGCCTGAGTCTTCTCTTCCTTAGTCAACTGATCATAGAAAATTCCCCATGAGGTCCCAGGTACAGGCTGGGGGAGAGAAGGAAGTATATGTAATAGAAATGGTGACTACGAACATTTGGGCTCATTCCTCATGTGACTTGTAACTTCAGGGTCTACTAAGGCCCAATCTCATATATAAAACTTCCATCTGATGAGAGAGTGTTGCTGTACATAACCTAGTTCACGTCTTCATGGGTCAGACAGCACCCAGAACAAGATGGGAAGCTCAGATCACACGGCAACTTTGTGGCCTATGGTTGGGCATTCAGTCTCTACTATGGCCTAGTGGCAGGCTAAAAGCTATATCTCAAAGGGGAGGAGTTAAAACAATCTGATTAAAAAAAATGGGTAGAGGATCTGAATAGACATTTTTCCAAAGAAGACATACAGATGGCCAACTGGCACATGAAAAGACTAGTCATCAGGGAAGTGCAAATCAAAATCACAGTATCACCTCACACCTGTTAGAATACTTATTATCAAAAAGACACAAACACCAAGTGTTGGTGAGGATGTGGAGAAAGGGGAACCCTCATATCCTGCAGATGGGAATGTGAATTGGTGCAGCCACTATGGAAAACAGTACGGAGGTTCCCTGAAAAATTAAAAATAACATTATCATATTATCCATTGATTCTATATCTGGGTATTTATCTGAACAAAATGAAAACATGAATTTAAAAAGATTTATGTGCCCCCATATTCACTGCTGCATTATTTACAATAGCCAAGATATGGAAATAACCTAAGTGTCCACTGATGGATGAATAAAGAAGATGTGGGATGGAATACACAATAGAATACTATTCAGCCATTAAAAATGAAATCTTACCATCATGACAATATGAATGAAACTTGAGGGCATTATGTCAAGTGAAAGAAGTCAGACAGAGAAAGATAAACGCTGTATGTTCTCACTTACACATGGAATCTAAAAAAATAAAAAGAAAAAAAGCAAGCTCATGGACGCAGAGAACAACTGGTGTTTGCCAGAGGCAGGGGGAGGGAACAGGCAAAATGGATGAAGGGGGTCCAAAGGTACAAACTTTCAGTTACGAAGTAAGTCGGTCATAAAGTAAGGACAAGTCATTCTACAGCATAACGACTACAATTAATAACACTGTACTGCATAATTGGAAGTTGTTAAAACGGTAAATCTTAAAAGTCATCACCATAAAAAAATTGTAACTATGTATGGTGATGGGTGTTAACTAGACTTATTGTGATCATTTTGCAATGTATACAAATACTGAATCATTATGCTATATACCTGAAACAGATATGCTGTCAATTACTCCTCAATAAAAGAAGAGGAAGAAGTTATATGCAGAAAATGACAGAACTTTGCCCTCAAATCCTAAGGACGTGTCCTTAGGGGTTTGCCAAAGTTTCGAAATAGCATCCCTACCTGCTACTAACATTTCAAATACTAGGTCTCCTCGATCACGAGGCCCAAGTGGCAGAGAAGCTTGTACCTTGAAGAGCCTTCTTCTGTTCTGAGCTTCATTCAAACTAGCAGTAGTCACTCAATAAATGAGCTGTAGTATAATAGTGTAAAATGAGCTGTATTTCTCATTTCTCCAAATGAGAAATATGTTGCTTCCAAAATCCATACAGGTTCACTCGGTATTGTGTTTCTTTCTTGACTGTAGGTGAGGCCACAGATAATTACTTATCCTTCTCCTTAGAAGGGATATCCTAAGATACTCCACACCACTGGAGCCCTAGAAATTTCACTGAGATAGAAAGACCCTGAATTTCTGTCAGATTGATTTTCCACCATTTGACACACATATATCTTGCCACTCGGTCTAGAGTACCTACTACTTTTCACTGTTATTCAAGTCCTATGTCCTTGCTTATCTTCTGTCTTGATATATCCATTATTGAAAATGGAGTGATAATATTTCTTCCTTTCTACCTCTCCCTTCAATTTTGCCAAAGTTTACATCATGTATTTAGGATCCTTGATGTTTGGTGCATAAATATATCTAATTGTTATATCTCCTTATTGAGTTAATCCTTTTAATTAAAAAATGTCCTTTATCTTCTTTTTTTAATTTAAAGTCTATTTTTTTTTTTTTGATATTAGTAGATGACCCCTGCTCTCTTTGGGATAACATTTGCAAGAAAAATGTTTCCATCTTTTCACTTTCAGTCTATGTGTACCATTAGATCTAAAGTGAGTTTCTTGCAGATGGCACATAGTTAGATCCTCTGTTTTTCATCCATTCAGCTAAACTATTTTGATTGAGAAGTTCAATGCAGTTATATTTAAAGTAATTACTGATATGAAAGGATTATTTCCATTTGTTTTCTGTATGTCCTGCAACTTTTCGTCCTTCTTTTCTTAATGCCTCCCTTTGTGTTTTTTTGTTTTTTGCTTTTTCTGTAGTGACATGCTTTGATTGCCTTCTCATTCCTGTGCATGTATCTCACAATAACACATTTATTTTCATAGGAATCACATCCACCTCATAAAAATGTGATTTTACTTCATTTTTAAAAAGTTTGATTCCAATACAGTTACTATACAGTGTTATACTAATTTCAGGTGTACAATATAGTGAGTGGTTCAACAACTCTATATACATCACTCAGTGCTCATCAAGGTAAGTGTACTCCTAAGGCCCTTCACCTATTTCACCCATCCCCTGACCTACCTCCCCTTTGGTAACCATCAGTTTGTTCTCTATAGTTAAGAGTCCGTTTTTTTGTCTCTTTTCCCTTGTCCATTTGTTTCTTAAATTCCACATGAGTGAAATCAGACGGTATTTCTCTTTTCTGACTGACATTTCACTTAGTATCATTATACTCTCTAGATCCATGTGTTGTTGCACATGGCACAATTTCATTATTTTTATGTCTGAGTAATATTCCATTACATATATGTGATAATCGTCTTTAACCACTCATCTGTTGATGGTCACCTGGGCTGCTTCCATAATTTGGTTATTGTAAATAATGTTGCAATAAACATAGGGGTGCACATAACTTTTTGAATTAATGTTTTCATATATCATGGGTAATTACTCCATAGTTCAATTACAGGATCATATGTTAATTCTATTCTTACTTTTTTAGGCACCTCCCATACTGCTTTCCACAGTGGCTACACTAGTTTGCATTCCCACCAACAGTGCATGAGGGTTCCTTTATCTCCACATCCTTGCTAACACTTGTTGTTTCTTGTGTTTTTGATGTTAGCCATTCTGACAGGTATGAGGTGATAAATCACTGTAGTTTTGATTTGCATTTTCCTGATGATGAGTGATGCTTAGCATCTTTTCATGTGTTTTTGGCCAACTGTATGTCTTCTTTGGAGATATGTCTATTCATGCTTTCTGCCCATTTTTTTATTGGATTATTTGTGGGTTTTTGGTGTTGAGTTTTATAAATTCTTTATATATTCTGAATACTAATCACATATGTCATTTGCAAATAGCTTCTCCCATTCAGTATGTACACTTTTAGTTTTGTTTATTGTTTCCTTTGCTGTGCTCTTTCTCATTTCCTTTTATGTATGTTCCATAGATATTTTCTTTGTGGTTACCACTGCAGTTGCATAAAAATAAAGTTTTCTAAATTATTTGAATTCTATATTAAACTGATAACAAATTTCAATTGCATATAAAAACTGTACTATTGAGTAACTGCTCCCCCTACTTTATGTTATTGCTGTCACACATTACATCTTTATATATTGTATGATAATTAAATAGGTTATTTTTTATGATTTAGAAATTTAAATTATATACAAGAATCAAGAGTGACTTTATGTACCAAATTTACCTTAACATAGGCTACTATATTTGTCCATGAATTTACTTTTACCTGAGAACTTATATTTTCATTGGCTTCATGTCACTTTCTAGCATCCTTTACTTTTACCTTGAAGGGCTGCCTTTTATATTTCTTTCAGAGCAGTTCTAGTAGTAATGAACATCCTCAGCTTTTGTCTATCTTGCAAAATTTTCATTTCTCCATTTTGGAAGGACATTTTTCTGGATACAATATTCTTGGTTGATGGTTTTTTGGTTGTTGCTGTTGTTGTTCTTTCAGTACTTTGAATATATTATCCCATTCCTTTCTGTTCTAACAAATTTTTGTTGAGAAATCTGATAATCATACGGAAGCTCCCTTGTACATGAAAATTTACCTTTCTCTTGCTGCTTTCAAGGTTCTTTGCCTTTTGATAGTTTGATTATAACATGTCTCAATGTGAGTCTCTTTCATTTATCTGATTGGAATTCCTTGAGCTTCTTGAATTTATATGCTCATTCCTTCCTCATTTGGGGGAGGTTTTCAATCATTATTTCTTCAAATAAACTCCCTGTCCCTTTCTCTCTTTTTCCTTCTGCAACTCCTATTAAGCATATATTGATCTACTTGATAACATCTCATAACTCCCTTAGGCTCTCTTCATTCTTTTTTTTTTCCATTTTGCTCTTGTGACTTGATGAATTCCAAAGAACTGTTTTCAAATTAACTGATTATTTCTTCCACTTATTCAAGTCTGCTGTTCAACCCATATAGTGAATTTCTCCATTTATTGTATTTTTCAGCTTCAGAATTACTGTTTGTTTCTTAATATCTTCTGTTTGTTGATACTACCATTTTGTACCTGCATGATTTTTTCTAATTTTGTTTGGCTGCTTTCTCTTTTAGCTCAATGAGCATGCTTAAGACAGTTATTTTAAATCCTTTTTAAGGCAGCTCATAACTTACATTTCTTTAGGATTGGTTTCTGGAGTTTAATTTTGTTTATTTGACTGGTTCATGTTTCTGTGTTTCTTAGAGTGGGATAAAATATTTGCAAATTCAGATGTATGATAAGGAATTTGTATCTAGAATATATCAAGAACTTTTTAAAAAGATTTTATTTATTTATTTGACAGAGAAAGAGAGAGCACAAGCAGGGTGGAGCGGTAGAAGGAGAAGCAGGCTCTCTGCTGAGCAAGGAGCCTGATGTGGGGGCATGATCCCAGGACCCTGGGATCATGACCTGAGCCAAACGAAGACACTTAACTGACTAAGCCACCCAGGGGTCCCATCAAAAAATCTTAAAACACTGCAATTAAAACAAAACCCAATTAAAAAGTGGTCCAAATATCTGACTAGACTAATTTCTCCCAACAAGATATAAAGATGCCCAACAAGCAAATGAAAAGATGTTCAATATCTTTAGTCATCTAGAAAATGCAAAACAAAACCATAATGAGATACTATTTCACACCACTAGCATAGTGGAATCAAAAAGTCAGATAACAAGTATTGGTGAACATGTAGATAAATTAGAACTCTCATACACTGCTGGTGGAAGTGAAAAATGGCACAGATATCATCTCACAATTCCTCAAATGTTTAAACACAGAGTAACCATATATCCAGCAATTTCTATTCCTAGGTATATATCCAAGATTTTGAAACTCATTCACATACAAACATACATTAATATTTACAGCAGGATTACACACGATAGCCAAAGATGAAAACAACTCAAAAGCCTATCAATAGACAAATGTCATAGAAAATAGAGTATTATCGATGCAATGGAATATTATTTGGCCATAAAAAGAAAGATAGTGTTAATGCATAACACAACATAGATAAGCCTTGAAAACATTATGCTAAGTGAAAGAAGCCAGTCATGAAAGACCACATACTATAAGATTTCATTCATAGGAAAGGCCAGAATAGGGAAATCTACATATTCAAAAAGTAGAGTAGTGGTTGCTTAAGGTTATGGGGTGGTGAGAGTGGGAGAATGGGGAGAGCGAGAATTAAAAGGTACAGTAGTTTACGGGTGCCTGGGTGGCTCAGTTGATTAAGTGTCTGCCTTTGGCTCAGGTCATGATCTCAGAGACCCACACTGGGCTCCCTGCTCAGCTGGGAGTCTGCTTCTCCCTCTCCCTCTGCCCCTCCCCCCTGCTCCTGCGTACTCTCTCAATAAGTAAAATCTTTAAAAAAAAAGGTACAGTAGTTTAGATATGAAGTGATAGAAATGTTCTAAAATTGTGGTGGTTGCACAAATCTATAAATAGACTATAAAACATTGAATTATTTATCTTAAATGGGTGAGTTGGATAATATGTTAATTATATCTCAATAAGGTAACAAAAATTTTACTAAAAGGACAAAAGGACTCTAATGAACATTTCTCCAAGGATAAAATACAAATAAAAACCAAGCATATTAAAATACGTTAAACATCATTCATCCTCATGGAAATGTAAGTCAAAATACAATGAGAAACCACTTCATACCAACTAAGATAACAAAAGTCAAGAAAGTTAAAGTCAGTGTTTGCAAGAATATGGAGAAATTAGTACCCGTATATATTCCTGGTGGGAATGTGAAATGGCATAGCAGCTGTGAAAAACACTTCAGTAGTTCCTCAATAAGTTAAATATATAATTACCATTAACCCAGCTACTCCAGTTCTAGATGCCCATAACAACTGAAGACAGGTTAAAACAGAAACTTTCATACAAATGTTCATAGCAGCATTATTCTATTTACAATAGTCAAATGTTAGAAAACAGCTCAAATGTCTGTTACCTAACAGACAAAATATGGCATATTCATACAATGGAATATTCACCCACAAATAAACGTACAACACAGATGATCCCTGAAAACATTATGCTATGTAAAGAAAGCCAGACAAAAAGTCACATATTCCACTCATATGAAATAGCCACAATAGGCAAATACATAGAGACAGACAGTAATCATCTCAGAATTTGGGAGGACAGATAATAGGCATACAACTTTATGGGTACTGGTTTTCCTTTGGGGCAAAGAAAAATTCTGGAACTAAATAATGGTGAATGTGTTAAATGCTATTGGATTGTATACTTTAAAATGTTTAAAGTACTTAGTTTTATGCTATGTGCATTTTACCATAATAGTAAAGTTTAAAAAATGGTTTTTGTGAACATAGCACTATATAAAATTTAATCATCTTTATCTGATAAATTAACATGCATTTTTCTAAGAAAATGAAAACCTGAACAAAATGATTTAAGTAACTGTTTCAACTGAATTTTCTCCCAGATATATAATGTGAATAATGTTGAAGGATCTTTAGAGTTTGAGTTTTCTCCTTCATTTGTTCAAATCTATTCATGTTTTTAAAAAGAAAACAATTCTACCTATTTGTCTTTGGCTTAATCACTATCTGGCTCATTTAATATGAAGATTTTTATTTAAATTTTCACCTTTCTCATATTTGTCAAGGTGGGATAGCACAGTGTTTTATCCATTTCGATATGAATTATTAAAATAAAGGTGTAAGATGATGTTCCAGTGTCAGACTGCCAAATATTTTTTGTCTGGTTTTGATTTATGATTAAGGTGAATGTAAGTTGTTGGTAGTGTTTTCTACTATGTATGTCAAGTACATCTCAAAGATTAAATCAAAACAGAAGGATAATATCCCTGGTTTGTGAGGCAGAACCACTTAAACTATTCCCATTAGGATAGTGATCTGTGAAAACGGGGTAGGGTCTATGTTATGTGAATGATATTAAATCATGGCAACAAAGAAATCAAGGCATGTAAAATTTAAACTCTGGAGAGCGAAGTGAGCAAGGACTAGGAAGCTTCAGGCCCCCCTTTTCTCACATAGGGACCAAGTCAACAACAATATAATGACCAGAATAACTTGTGAGAACCCTAGAGACCAACTGAGAAGCTATAAATAGCACACAGACTAGTGCAAAACCAAAAAATTATTCCAGAAAAATGACTAGGAAAATTTGTGACATTTTGTGTACCCTACCATGCCCTTCCCTTATTTGACTTAAGTGGTGAAACCAGGAGGAAACGTGTCACACTGGGGATCCTCCTTTAGGACAGAAACTAAAGAGTACATCAAAAGTTAATGTGCTTGGTAGTCTGGGGCTTCCCTGAAGGACTGGAATCCATCTCACCTGACTCAAAGCATTGAGAGGACCACCAGCGGCAGTTTTTGGAAGCCCCTGAAAACAGACTCTAACACTGCAGCATGTTAGGGGTGCAGTTTTGCAGGCACACATCAGGTGGAACAAGAGATGGTGGGGTTATGAAAAGAAGCACTGATAAATTATTTGGGTAATTTGAGAGAACTACAAGCATATGCACACGCGCAAAGATACATCATCAGAAAAAGTTTGAGAGGTCCTAGAACTCTAGTTGTGATCAGTTAAGGTCATCCCCTCTACACTAAGACAACCCATAAATACTGGGAGAGAGAGTTGTTTTTTCCAATGCTGAAGTCTCAATACAAATTAC
Organism: Ursus arctos; assembly: GCF_023065955.2. Classification (NCBI taxonomy): domain Eukaryota; kingdom Metazoa; phylum Chordata; class Mammalia; order Carnivora; family Ursidae; genus Ursus; species Ursus arctos. Next base: position 20,373,366 of record NW_026622764.1, read on the forward strand.
AAGGCACAGAAAGAAACAGGAAAACATGACCCAATCGAAGAAATAAAATGAAGCTCTAGAAACTAATCCTAAAGAAATGTAAATTTATGAGCGACTTTACAAAGAATTAAAAATAACTATCTTAAACATGCTCATTGAGCTAAAAGAGAACACAGATAATAAATGAAATCAGAAAAAAATAGAGGCATAGACAAATTTATACTATCAACAAAGAGAATCTATCTAAAAGAACCAAACAGACATTCTGAAGCTGAAAAATACAATGAACCCAGAAATTCACTAGATGGGTTGAACAGCAAATCTGATCAGGCAGAAGACAGAAACAGTTAATTTGAAAACGGGTCTTCTGAAATCATCTTCTGAAGCAAGAGAAAAAAAGAATGAAAGTGAAGGGAGCCTAAGGGAATTATGGGACATTATTAAGTAGACCAATATATGCTTAATGGGAGTCTCAAAAAAGAGAAGAAAGAGGGGGAAAAAGGGGACAGAAATTTGAAGAAATAATGGCTGAAAGATTCCCAAATCTGAGGAAAGAGATGAGTATACAAATTTAAGAAGCTCAAGAAATATGAACCAGATAAATCCAAAGAGACTCACATCAAAACACATTATAATCAAACTATTAAGAGACAAGACAAAGAAACAGCCTTAAAAGCAGCAAGAAAACATTGCAAGATAGAGATATTTCATGAAGTCCATAATTTAGATTCTAAAATACTATAATCTATTTATTAAACATTTCAAAACAACTTTCTTTTTAAAGCATGCACGCTGCTTATTTCTGGCAAACAAATGTCAACTAAAATGTCCTCTGATTTTAATGAATTTTATTTATTATAAAACATAGCATATACACACATAAAACATGGAGAAAGAATAGTCACTGTGTACATATATCTTTGTGGATCTCTTAATGCTACCTCCTTTCAAGCAAAAATAATTTCAAGAACTACAGTCAGTACTTTATCACCACTACTGTGTAGGGATAATGGGAAAGAACAATGAACAAATAAGTAAATGTGATGATATTGTTGAGATACTGTGTTACCACTGAATTGAGGGAGATACAAATACAGAATGTCTAAATGCAAAAAATCCTGTGGCACAGAATGAAATTAGAAGTACACATATGAATATCTTTTTTAAGATTTGAGAGATGAGCCTTCAGTATCTTATATTTCAGAGAGTAAAAAAGTCCTTCTCTTACAAAATAAAATTTTAATGGGTCATATTAAAAGGAGACAGGAACCAGGTTGAAGCGTTTCTTCTAGCTAAACCTGGAACAATTTGAACATTACACAATTCAAAACAGTAATAGGGGTGCCTGGGTGGCTCAGTCGGTTGAGCGTCTGCCTTTGGCTCAGGTCATGATCCCAGGGTCCTGGGATCAAGTCCCATGACCAGCTAGCTCTCTACTCAGCAGGGAGCCTGCTTCTCCCTCTCCCTCTGCCCCTGCTTGTGCTCTCACTCTCTCTCTCTCTCTCAAATAAATAAAATATTTTTTAAAAAAACAGTAATAAATTCTGAAGGAAGAATAGGAAGGAAGGGAGGGAGGGACTAAACATACATAAACTCTTGATGGAGAAGGTAGCGATCTTAACAGGAAAATGGTGACTGATCACTTTATAGAAAAATGAATTTGTCATGACAGACTATGGACTCTGGGAATCTGAGGGCTTCAGAGGGGAGGGGGGTGGGGGAATGGGATAGGCTGGTGATGGGTATTAAGGAGGGCATGTATTGCATGGTGCACTGGGTGTTATACGCAAGTAATGAATCATGGAACTTTACATCAAAAACTAGGGATGCACTGTATGGTGACTAACATAATAAAAAATTATTATTAAAAAAAGAAAAATGAATTTGGAAAATCATAATCATAGAATGACTGCTCCAGGCACAAATAATCAATAAATGATAAATTGGTGGGGAGAATGGACAGAAGGTATAAGGAGCAGAATATTTCCATTCTTGAAACCAGGGATGTACTGTACGGTGACTAACATAATAAAAAAACATTTAAAAAAATATTTCCATTGTCTTAAATGTCTTCCTACAGATTGCTTGTCATGTGCAAGAACATACAGTGGAGAAGCCAGAGAATACCTTGACCAGGTGATCAAACTTAAAATCACAAATGAAAAACAGATGGAACTTGAAAAGGACACACATTATTTATGTAATATTCTGACCTGAAATACAGAATCTAAGCATGAATTGTTTCAGATTAAGCACATTTATTAAAATAACGAAATAGCAAATGAACGAAGTTGATAAATATACTTGATCTTTCAGGATATGAAGCCCCACACTGGTGAAGAAAGACTCTGCAACACTTTTGGTATTCAATCAATAGGTACTGTGATTCCTCCTCCAAGCACTTCCTAACTATTCTGGGGTATTAAACAAATGAACCTAAAATGTGTTTCCCATAACAGAATTGGTAGCATCCATACCAGAACCAGGCGTGACTTGTCTTACCTTACGTTCCAATTAAACTCATGGCAAAGACAAGCAAGACATTCAGAGGGCTTAAGAAGTGGAAAGATTTTTTAATTAAATTAAATATTCTTTTGGTGGTTTGCATTACTCCCTTGGAAATATTTTCCAGAAAGATTTTTTATTTTGTGATATTGAAAATGGCTGTAAAGACTGTGAGGATACTGTGAATTTTATTCCCTCTATGTAACCTTTGTGTCAATATCAGTATTTTTTTAATCTCTGTTTTTTAGTATATTACCAAAATATATTTTGACCTTATTAAATTTTCCTGAAACATGGTGATACTTATCAATCTACAGATTCAAGCCTTCACTTTTCACAATTTTGAATATTTTTCTGTGCCTTTTGTTTGCTCTCTAAAGATATCAGTTATCCATATGTTTTTTATAGATAGTCTTTTTTTATAATTTATTTTATTGCATTTATATAAATTTTTCTTGTTCCTCTGTATTCGGTGATGTTTCAAAAGCAACTCACTTTCAGTTTTTCTTTGAGTAAATTCCATATATTGTTATGTGTTATAATCATTTATAAGATTTCCACTTACAATCCTTATAATAATACTTCTGCTTTTCCAATTTTATTTCAGATCCCCAGTGGAGAGGGGAAAAAAAAAAAAACAGATTTCCCACAGCAGAGATCATTGTTATCTGATGTCTGCAACAATTTTTCCTTCATTTAATTTTATTTCTTTAAAGATTTATTTTAGTGAGAGTGAGGGAGTGTGAGTGGGAAAAGGAACAGAGGGAGAGGAGAGAGAGAGAAGCAGACTCTCAGCTGAGTATGAAGCCTGACATGGGGCCTGATCCCATGACCCTGAGATCATGAACCGAGCTGAAATCAAGAGTCAGACGTTCAACCAACTGAGCCACCCAGGTGCCCCTCTTCATTTAATTTTAATCTTTCTCTTCAGATCTCCTATTTCATTCCACATTTTAATGCATCCATTAGAATATATGTATCTTGAAATAGTATTATTTGATGTATCTGTTAATTTTCATAAATGATTTTGTGTTATGAATTACCATCTATTTTCTCCTTTTTTAGGCAACACACACTCTTCTTTTTTCCTTTCTTTAAAACATGTAGTTATGTATTCATTTTCTTAGTAACGATCATTTAGATTACGTGCAAATATCTTCCACCACAAACAACACTATTATAAAAATCTTGTTCTAAATCAAGTAATGGAATTTAGGCCTTGAAGCATGTGCATATTGGTTTACTTGAATAATACCAGATTATTTTTCCATAATATATGTACCGGTACAAATGCCTACCAGAGATGGATAATAGTATCAATCTCCCAACATTATCACCTACATGTGTATTATTTAATATACGAAGTTTCACAAATTGATAGCTTTAAGGCACTACCTTGTTTTAATTTGCATTCAATTTAATAGTAATTACACAGATAATCTTCACATATGGCATTTAGTAATTTTATCTTTCCCATCTCCCTATTTATCATTGTGTTCCCATTTCCATATTTCATTTATCCCCAAGTGACACGCCATCTGAAGTTTCTGCCCAGTGTTCTATACACAAAATCATGGGTTTTAAAAGCACTATATATTTGTTATATAATATATATATATTATATAAAACAAATGACTTGCAACGGGTTTGATATTTGATATGAATTTGAAACACACTGTAGTTTGTTTCATTACATAGTTACCTCTCTTCCTTAGTTAATATGAAAACTTATTTTGGGGTTCAGAAAAATTATTAGACATTGCCAGCTTTTTGTGACTGACTTGTGACAACATTATCAATGACAACAACCACAGAAAATGAAACCGTGTAAAGTGTAAGAAAATCTTCAATCTGTATTACCCACTTACGGATAATCATGAATTAACTATATAAATTAGGGTGCTGATATAAAAGTTCCCCATTGGACCATTATTTCACCCAGTAGTGCAAAGTTACCTTTCATGGTACTATGAATTACACACTACAGGGAGTTTCTATAAAGAACAAGATTAATTTAGGAATAACAATGTTTTAAATCTTAGTTGGAACCCTGAAATCCTGGGAGCACACTAAAAATATAGTTTCACAGTCACTAGTGTACAAATACATAAATCAGGAAGGTTTATGTAAACAGAATAACATACACAGAATAGAGAGATTTCCTATATCCGAGGTAAGTTACTTTTTGCGTTTGGAATATATCTTATGAAAACACATCACCTAAAATATCAGTGCACAAAAGCATTTTGAAATGATAAAATTTCAGTTATACATTAAATTGACAATTGAAAAATTATTTATGATTAAAAAAACCTTCACTGCATACTCGATATTTTTCTTACTGTCATTTTCCCCAGCTTTTTCAGAAGGTTTAGGACATCTACCACCCTCAGTTGAGTGATAATATTCTGAGATGTGATTATTCTTGAAAGTTTAATATCTTGAAAATCCTAAGAAAGTTAATACTATATGTAAATATTTTATTAAGACATGTTACATTTAAATTCTAATCTTTGCTATTCTTTGTTTAGCAACTCACTCCTCGGGCTACAGCAATACTTATTGATTATTTATATGCACCTCTGGAACTTAGGTGATTTAACAACCTCTTTTCCTTTCTGTTTCTCATTGATGTAATACTTTCAGACATTCTTACTTTCTTGCTTCTTTTAGACCAGTCTCAAATCATTTGTAATATACCTTGATACTTAGTCTTTTTTGCAGTGCTTCACCCATGCTATATATATTTTGATACAACTATAATTTAGATTTATTTGAAGCTAAGCTCATACAGCAAATTGAATTCAACACAACTTGCATGTATTGACAATCTATTACATGATAAAAACTGGGCTAAATTTGAAGTTACAGAGTTGACTAAGGCAGTCCCTGCTGATTAGTACATTATCCAAATTAGGTAACTAAATATTAACTGTGGATAAAGTACATATGATAAATGCCAAGCCCTGGCAAAAATATTATACTTAGTTGAGCATGGATGGCTTAGACATATTTACATATTCTCATAAAAAAATCTAAAAGTCCCTCCATTTATAGTTAGAAATAAAGAAGAGATAATCCAAACTTAGGCTGAGCCCTATTGAAAAACTGAATCAGCTTACTTGATTCTAATATAATTTACCAACCACCAACATGATATCAAGTCGAAACTTAGTTTAAAAAAAATTAAGTTTCTATCTCAAGCCTTCTGGGAAATGCATTCCATTATAACCAACCCAAAATGACATACTTGTGTAATTGAAAAAGTTAATATATTCATATTTAATAAATATTTTAATAACATTACAGTAATATGAATAGCTAACTGCTAATTTAATTTCCTAGAAAACATAAAATTATCCAAAGTGAAAGAAATTACATTGTATTGTAAACACACAGGTAAAATCTGTTTTTCAAAACAGAATGGCATAAGTAATAGATTGTCATGAAAATAAAAGCAATGCCTAAGGCATAGACAATGTAATATATGAATACAATATAGTGTTGTAGGTAATGGAAACTAGACACAGGAATCATGGTATACCATATCACTGAAGATAAGATTAGTCATGGTAACTCCTTAAAATGAAACCTACACTATTAAGTTTATATTCAATATGATTTCATTTTCAGTTTTGCTTGTTTTGTTGTAAATAACTAGAATAGAAACATATTCAGTTGTAATCTGACATCTCAGATACCTGCAGTACAGGTATGAAATGGTTCTTTGTTTTGCTTTTAGTTATAAAATATTTCACAAATTAAGGGAATGTTTATTCAATTACATCATTTTAATCATATATATATGATTATATGATATGACATATGATATATATGACACATATATGAAACATATATACACATACACACACATATATGTACACACATACATATGTGTGTATGAAATATCACTCTAAGGAATAAAAGGTTAATTTAGTTGTTACTGATGCCAGCTATTCCTTTCATTAATATGTTGCAAAAAAAGTGGGGGACACCTAGGTGGCTCAGTCAGTTAAGCATCTGCCTTAGGCTCAGGTCATGATCTCAGGGTTCTGGGATAGAGCCCCACATTGGGCTCCCTGCTCAGGGGGGAGTCAGCTTCTCCTTCTCCCTCTGCCTCTCCTCCCTGCTCGTGTCCTCTCTCTCCCAAAATAAATAAAATCTTTAAAAAAATAAATAAAATTTTGAAAACCTACAGCAAATTTGTGTGACTTTAGCTCTGGACTAGAGCATATGACTTAATACTTCTTGGAGAACAGACACTTGCTCTCTCACACACACAAATTGAATTAACAGAAGGTACCTGTTTGCATGTGTACTAAAGTGGAGAGTAACAATGAATGTAGTTAAAAGGGAAGAATATTTATCTCCCATCATATAATAGCCATTTTGAACTAAAATTTATAATTCTATCAGTCACAGAATCAAAGTCATATTGATTTGTGTTAGATCAGAGAAAGAAGAAAATTCTTTTATTTATTTTTTTTTTCATTTGTTCATTCAACAAATGATACACACCTTAGAGAATTTTAATGGGCTAAAGAATGAGTCTACCTAGTGGAGTGTGGTTGAGAGGGAAAACAGTCCTATCAAAGCAGAAAGAATAACTGGAGCAAAGGAAGTGAAGCAGGAACCCAAAAGGTATATTTGACTATCATAATAGTGAGTAAGGAACAGGTTAAGGTATAGGCAGAGAGAGATAGGGGGTCCTCAACTAGGCTGTGAAAGAATGAACAAGCGATAAGGGAATAGGCCAGACCACCTGGTCCGGGATGTTAGGGAGTATTTTTCTTTGGTGGCTGCAGTGTAATCACAGAAGATGACCAAACCTCAAAGAATTAAGTCTTTAAGGGCATTATCAATAGTCTTTGTTCAAACCAAGCTACAAGAATCTCAAGGTCACAAGCTTCCCAGTCAGTTCTCAATAAATGACTGTCATTAAAAGCCCTCAGTGGCAACCCATTTGGGACCCCTCTCACTCTAGAGAGCTTTCTCTTTCCTTTCTGTTCTAACCTTCACTTGATAAACTTTGACTTCCCCCTTTTGTGTCCGCGAGATTCATTCTTCGACTCTGTAAGACCAGAACCCTGCAATCATGCAACAATAGGATGATTAGAAGCTGTGTTCCCAAAAGTAGACTTAGCAGCATTGACACGGCAGCAAAGCCTATAAACAGATCCATCATAAAAATACACACCACCACAGAGACTCCTGTCCTCAACAAGGCATCTCAAGAGATTGTTATCTGGTTGAATCATATCCTGTTGTAAAAAATTCACAGATGATAAAGATATGATTAAGGTCAAACTACAAAATATCTGTGAAAGCAAATACTCCATGAGAATAGTCATACCATTCTTATTAATATCAAAGGAACCTGCCTAGCTTACGTACTTTTCAATTCAATTGTCACTGAAATTCCCTACAGCCATTCCAATTAGGAGGTTGTAAGTTATAGTTCCTTTCTGTTATGAGGAATTAAAATGCCCGGAGAGAGATATGAGACACTGCATTAAATGCCCACTTCTCTTGAAATGCAGTCTTTTTTTTTTTTTTTTTTTAAGACTTACAGAGGGGAGGGGGGTGGGGGAATGGGATAGACCGGTGATGGGTAGTAAGGAGGGCACATATTGCATGGTGCACTGGGTGTTATACACAACTAATGAATCATCGAGCCTTACATCGAAAACCGGGGATGTATTGTATGGTGACTAACATAATATAATAAAAAATCATTATTAAAAAAAAAAAAAAAGACTTATTGAGAGAGAGAGAGAGATCGAGAGAGACAGCATGAGTGAGGGAGAGTAGCAGAGGGGGAGAGGGAGAGGCAGATTTCCCACTGAGCAGGGAGCCCAATGTGGGACCCTGGGATCATGACCTGAGCCGAAGGCAGACACTTAACCGACTGAGCCACTCAGGCACCATCTTGAAATGTAGTCTTAAGTCATGTCTGGGAATAAATATAGTGGTTAGATAATTCATGTGTGTCACGATTGTGAAGTTTTCAAAACCATGAAATCTGCTTTTGGAAAATTATTCTGTAACTTATCACTCCTATAGTATTTATTAATTGGATCATAGGATATTTACATTATGTTAAAACTTTACAGTGTGAAAAAGGAAAACTTATCAGGAAACCAAATCACAATACGCATTCACTTGCAAATGAGTACGAAGATGATGATTTTTATAATTATCAGTATGGTAACTAGCAGGTGATTTTCTCTCCTCTTATCTCTGGTCCTATTGCCACATAAGCAACCCAGTTTATGTATAGAGCCAAACACGTAAGCCAAGGGAAATTTGAAAGGAACACCATGCCCAGTTAAACTGCAAGTACAACTGAAATTGACATACGGTCTGCTCATACTCCCGTAACAGACTACTCCAAGTTTAATGATTTATTCAGATTTGTTGGATAAAGTCATCTTCTTTTTTCACAAATAGTATGCCACTGTACTTCTCAGGCCTATATTTTATTTACTTACCAGGGAAAATTTAAATGTTGAAAATTTTATCTCTAATGACATTGGAGAAGAGAAAAAGTGTACAATTAACAGCCCATCAACTTACAATTTCTGGAAGTTATGAAGTATTGAAATAGATTAAGAGAAACATCAATCAGCATCAAGTAACACTGGAAATTATTTGTGAAGTCCTTTGAAAAAAGTTGGGGACAATATAAAGTCATGATAAGTATATCTATTTGGCTAAACATTGCCATGTTGTTATATATTTAATATATATGCATTTGTAGGTTTCTTTGGAAACTGCAAATCACTCAAATATTATTTTTATTCATAAAAATGCAATGGCAAAATACTTCAGTTTGACAATTACAGACTATGCAAGTAATAATTAACAGATTAGAACTTAAAACCATATGCCACCTTTTGTGATATTTTGAGTTCATGACACTTGCTACTAAATAGCTATAACATATATATATATGTGTGTGTGTGTGTGTGTATATATATATATGTATATATATATACATATATATGTGTGTGTGTGTGTGTATATATATATATATATATATATATATAATACATACACATTTGTTTTGTTTTACTTTGTTTTGTCTGAATGTTTAAGGTTGCTAGTTTTGCATCCTCAACTTTTCTCCCCTTCTTTCCCAGAGAAAGACTCAAACAAAGTACCATGCATTGTTTCAATCCCAGGGAAGGACTGTAAACACATCTGTCTATTGCATCTTGGTATCAGAGTTGCACAAGGAAAATAAAACACAGTCAAGCACTGGGTGGAACAATGCCTTATTTACATAGAGAAGAGACAGAGCAAAATCAGCTTTCAGAGGTGGGTGGGTGTTGGTTCCCCAAGGCTAGGAGATCTCTCTTAGTGATTTTCCTTGCACATATGCACATCCCTTTCATCCCACCATGGAAGAAACATGCTCCCCTCCCTAGGGAAGACAGATGTCACAGTTGGCCGGGTGCCATGTAATATACATGCTTTAAGAAAAGACAAAAGAGTAGTCATTGAACATGAAACAAGAAAGATATCCCCACTGAAGGTGATAATCCCCGTATAGACTGTCTGGGCTCTTTATCTCTTGGTAAAGAAGTGTTCTGGGCCCAAAGCCCATTCTTACGTGGCTGAGTAGACCTCAAAAGAGTGTGCACATGAGATAGGCATTTGGATAAAAAGAAGGGTACAAATGCAGATGAGAAGGTTAGCCTGGAAACCCTGTGAAGAACTTTGTCTTAAATAAGCTTTCAGTAATATGAAAATACACATTCTCTGAAGTTTTCATTACTGTGATGTGACAACTTCAGAGGCAGAATAAAGTCATTTTTAGTGTTTTTAATAATAATTGTAATATCAAACATTTCTAGCTGAAAATGTTATGTCGTCTGTCAAATTTGCATTCATTTTCTCCTTAATGTCTGAGTCCAAAAGAGTACTATCAGGTATCTCTTTTTGAATGCAAAATAATGTCATAGTCTGAAGGTGAATATGAGGTCAACATTTTTAAAAAATGCAACTAAAGTTAATTAAATGTAAAAGAAAGCATAGTGCAAAGCAATTATATCTTCATCATCTTTCACATCAAAATAAAAATTACACTGTTTTTTAAGTTCTTTTATTCTTATACATTATTTTTAAAAAAAGTTTACATAGTACAGAATGATTTCAATGGATACAGGACTTCAAACATTTGGGAGGACAGCAAGTTATTACATCATATATCATCAAGGAAATATTTCATTGTTTTAAATTTCATACCTGCCCGTCTATGACTCATTTTTTCCAGTTTTATTAAGATATAATGACGGAACAGTGTGTAAATTTAAGATGTACAACATAATGATCTGAATTGCATATATTGTGAAATGATTAACAATAAGTTTAGTTAACATCCATCACCTCACACAGATACAAAACAAGTTACCTTGTTATGTGAACTCTTAGTATTTTCTAAACTATAATACACACACACACACACACACAAACACACACGTCATATTATATATGCAGCATGGTTAACTATAGTCATTTTGTTAGACATTACATCCCAATACTTAATTAAAACTAGAAGTTTGTGCCTTTGATCACCTTCCTCCAGTTCTCCCTAGCCCCATCCCCTGCTTCTGGTAATCATGAATCTGATCTCTTTTTCTATGAGGATTGTTTGTGTTTGTTCATTGGCTTGCTTTTTGAGATTCCACACATAAGTGAGATCATATAGTATCTGTCTTTCCCTGTCTGATAGCATTATGCTTTCAAGATTTGATCATGTTGTCTCAAATGACAGGATTTCTTTTTTTTTATACCCAGATAACAGCGCATTGCATATAATGCATATACCACATCTTCATCCATTTACCTGCCAATGGACACTTAGGTTGTTTCCATGTCTTGGTTTCTCTAAATAATGCTGCTACGAACATAGGGATGCAGATACTTCTTCAACATAGTGATTTTATTTTCTTCAGGTAAATTACTACAAATGGAATTACTGACTCATGGTTGTTCTATTGTTAATTTTCTGATAAGCCTCCATTCTGTTTCCCATAGTGGCTGTTTCAAATTACAATCTCACCCCCAGTGCACAAGGGTTCCCTTCTCTCTACATCCTCACCAGTATCTGTTATCTCGTCTTTTTGACACTAGCTATTCGAATAGGCATGAGATGATATCTCACTGTGGTTTTACTTTGTATCTCCCTGACGGTTAATAATATTAAGCATCTTTCTATATATTTGTGGGCCATCTGTATATCTTCTTTGGAAAAATGTCTATTTGGGTCCTTTGCCCATTTTTAAGTTGCATTATTGGGTTTTGTGTGTGTGTGTGTGTTTTGCTATTGAGATGTAGGAATTCTTTTTATATTTTGGATATTAACCCCTTATCAGATACATGGTTTGCAAGTATTCTTCACAATTCCATAGGCTATCTTTTCATTTTCGCGATCATTTCTTTGGCTGTGCAGAAAATCTTTAGTTTGATGCAGTCTCACATGTTTATTATTTATTTCATTGCTTTGTTTTAGGTGTTACATCCAAGAAATCATTGCCACGACCTATGTCAAGGAGCTTTTTTCCTATGTTTTCATCTAGGGCTTTCATGGTTTCTGGTGTTACATTTAAGTCTTTAATATATTTCTAGTTTGTTTTTTTGTTTGTTTGTTTGTTTGTTTGTTTGTTTGTTTAGAAAGGGAGAGAGAGCAAGGGGAGTGGGAGAGGGAAAGGGAGAGAGAATCTTAAGCAGGCTCCACGCCCACTGCAGAGCCCAATGTGAGGCTCCATTTCACAACCCTGAGATCATGACCTGAGCTGAAATCAAGAGTTGGACGCTTAAATACCTGAGCCACCCAGATGCCCCTATTTCTAGTAAATTTTTATGAGTGATATAAGATAAAAGTCTGGTTTCATTCTTTTACCTATGAATATACAATATTCTCAGCACAATTTATTGAAGAGATTGTCTTTTTTCCATTGAGTATTCTCGGCTCCAATGTCAAATACTAGTTGACTATACATGCATAGGTTTATTTTTGGGCTCCTGATTCTGTTCCATTGTTCTACATCTGTTTTTATGTCAGGAACATACTATTTCAACTGCCACAATTTTATAATATAGCTTGAAATCAGGAAGTTTGATGGTCTTCATTACTAAAATTTTTGAACATACAAATAAAATTACCATGATCTTTGTAAATGATCTCCCAACCTCTTAATTTATTATTTATTCCCTTTGAAATTTTTAAATGCTCACTTCAAATAATATTTAGAATTATGCATCAATGTTCAAAAAATTAGCAGGCATAAAGTTTTGTATTCACTATGCAAAGGATACAACTAAAGTGAAATGACATAAAAATAAAAGCATTGGAGAGATGAAGAAGAGACCTTTGTAAGACTCACATATTAAAACAGAAAAATCTTTGTCATCAAAATTTTATAGGCCCTTGAATACTTTCTTATTATGAAGAATCCTAACGTCTTACTCTGTAAAATATGGCTCATGCATATAGATTTATCCTACCTTTGGAAAGTCTGTATCTGACTTTATTGAGTTAATTCAATCTCTAAAATATACATTTTCTGTTATCTCCCATAATGTAAGACTTTGGATTCCTTCCCCTTTTCTTCTTCAAATGTGATAAGATGAAATCATTATTATGAACTAGAAATCAGTAAGAGATTGACCCCTGCAACATGAATTTATTACATATATATATATGATAAACTGTTCCATTCCCAAACTTTTTCAACTGTTTCCTGGTATTTGCTCACATAATCTGGATTTTGAATCCAAACTGCCAAACATTTAAAATGTGCTACTAAGAGTGCATATGGATTTCCATAAATGTCACACACTCAACATATAACATCTTAGTAGCCTAGATAGGAAAATGACATACGTCAATACCTAAAAATTGCTGTCTAATTCCTCCTTTATACAGAGTTCACATTATCACAAATAAATCAGAAACAGCTTCTGCAGGTCTTCAGTTTACTAAGGAGGACTTGCCCTGTCAGGCATAGTAAATCCTAAGTAGTTCCATCTGCTGCTTGTTTCACAGTTGTTCAAGGTCTCATTCATTTCACATCATTCACTAATTAACACTTACCTGAGTCTTTTTTTTTTTTTTTTTAAGAATTTATTTAGCTATTTGAGAGAGAGAGAGCATGCGCAAGCAAGCACCAGCAGAGGAAGGGAGAGGGAGAAGCAGACTCTCTGCTGAGCAGGGAGCCCGATGCGGGGCTCAATCCTAGGACCCTGGAATCACAACCTGAGCCGAAGGCAGATGCTTAACGACTGAGCTATCCAGGCGTCCCAACACTTACCTGAGTTTTAACCACAAATATCTGCTTAGCTAAGCAATTTCCACATATATATCCAGACCAGATAGTCCCAAAGTGAAGCAAAACCTTCATCCACAAAAACTATGATAAACAATACTTTTTTTTTTCTAAATTAATTTTATGAAATTCAGAAAAATCAAGACACTTCAGATAAAAAGCACAGAATCTAACGTGGTATAAAATAATTCATGTAACTCTTTAAATATAAAAAGTAGTACAGTATGAGGATTACCAAAACATTACCATTTAAGAAAACCATGAAACCACATTGCTAAAAAAGAAGACACAGTCTAAGGGGAGTTAGTGATTGGCCATGGCCAGTAATCAGCTTTTTATATTTTATTTCCCCTACCTTTTAATTTCTTTTCAGCAAAGGACTTTAGTTACAAACCTTGAAACACTTGAAACTTCAACACCAGAGTGAAAAAAATCCACTGGCTTTCATTTTGGCCTCAACATTTCCTCCCTCTAGAAGAGTCTTTCATTCACTTTCTACTCATAACTCACAGGGATGGAAGATTAAACTCCTTTTCCTTTCAATACCAACTGTTTTTCAGCCAAAACTGTAAATCTCATTTCAGTCATTTTAAATTAAATTATTTATAGGACACTTTATTTAGGTATAACCACATTATCCTATGCAAAAACACAGTTACCACATCACTGCTACTTTCTATTTTAAAGAGTATCCAATTACCATTATATCACAAATTCCTTCCAAAAGGATATTTTACTTTTCTTTCTTGTTTCTAAGAAACTTGAGAAAACTATTTTCTCTGTTTTATATATATATATAACAAAAAGCAAAAAACTTCCTTTCTTCCCACCAAGTTTGACCCTCCATTACAGCGTTTTCACCTACCGTGTACTGAGACATCTTTAACTGCTACGCTTTGTTCTTCTTCCTCAAGTTTGCTTTTGTTGTTGACATAATTACAGTCTCTGGTCCCGCCTGCCACTGCTCTATCACCTTGTTCTTCTGTCATCTCCTATTGAACGTGAGGATCCCTTAGAGACAGAGGAAAAAAATAAAAACAGGTGTAGGCATCAACTTTTCACTGTGGTTAAATACCATAAAATAACTCACACCTTTTATAAAAATCTGTGTGAACTCAAATAACAAGGACAGCACAAAAATATTTACAGAGATACAATTATTTACACTGAAATAACAGACATCTCTCTAGTCAATATTATTTTGATTAAACTAAGAAACCTATATATCTAAGAAAGTTAGACACATTATTTGCCTTTCTTGACTTTACACTTTTAACTGGAAATGTACCTCATATGCATTAATTGAGATTTAACTGCGTAAGTCAAAACCCTGTAAAAATCCTATTTAAAAAAAAGGAATTAAGTTCCAGTCATGGAGTATCTAATAATATATGTTTAATATAGATGTATTAAATACATGTCATATTTAATATACAGATGTTAAATATATGTCAGGGGAAATTAATTGCTCATTTTTAGACATAACTAGAAAATTTTACTATAGCAATTAATATTAAATATTTATTTGTAGTCAGTCTCTTTGAAATAAACTAAAGGGTTATTATCAGAGAGCAAATTCATACATTAAGAACATTAATTATAATAAATGCTACATTTCATTATAAATGAAACTAAATGACAGAGTCTTATGTTGCAGTGGGAATCCATTTAAGTGTTAATTCCCATTGTGCAGGAGCCATTTGAGTTATTAAATGTGCCCTTTAACTCATAAATACTACACGTTATGGGTTGGATTGTGTTTCATATATTGAAAATCCTAACCCCCAGGATCTCCAAATGTGACATTATTTGAAAACAGGATTTGTTGAAAATATCATTAGTTAAAACGAGGTCATACTGGAGTAGGATAGGCCCTTAATCCAATAAGACCTGTGTCCTTATTAAAAGGGGATATTTGGACACTGACAGACACACAGGAAAAACACTATACAAAGATGAAGACAGAGATCAAGGTGATGCAGCTGAAGCCAAGGGAATGCCAAAGGCTGCCAGCAAACCACTGGAAGCCAAAGGGGCTCCTTTATGGCGCTCAGAAGGAACGAACGCTACTAACACCTTGATCTCAGACTTCTAGCCACCACAACTGCGAGATAATAAGTCTCTGTTTAAGCTAAGAAGAACTTAATATTCCCCTCAGCTTGACTAAACTTTAGGCAGGTTTCTTCCTGACCTTTTGTCTCTGAGCTTCTTTATCTTAGCTTATCTACTTTAGAAAACTTGCAATTATATATTTTTTTTCCCTCTCTACCCCTTGGAGATGTAAATCTTCTCCCCTCCTCTTGAGAATTTTACAAGCCAGGAAAATCTTTCTCGAAGACCCAGAAAACATTCCTTTGAAATGTGGACATCAAGAAAAATAGGGTCCCAATATCCTCAGGCTCTGTGGTGGAGTAGAAGTCAGACTTCTTTAAGCAACTGGCAAACATGGACGACCTATTCACATTGGCTGATCTATCCTCCATTGTCTTGTACATTTCCACTAGATCACCCCAGTGCTGAAAAACTCTCCTGCCTTTTATTTGAACAAAGTTGAGTTCAATCTCTCATCCTTATTGCATACGTCTTGAATAAAGACTCACTTGCATATTTAACTCTGTCCAATTCTATTTTTCATGGACAAAGCCACCCAACCTGTGGTACTTTGTTACAGCAACCCTAGAAACGACTATGGTAAGTAATGTCAATTGAATGTCTGGTAAATTAATAAGGCAGAAAGCATCAAATACTTGATTTAGAAAGAGTGGACTTGGAAAGAGCAGGAGTCCTATCTCTAGAATTTTATAGCTAGGATTACCCTTGGTGATGGTTTATACATACCTAAGAAAATGCATTGGCAGCTAAAAACAGTATAAAAAGACAATCAACTACAACGTTATACAGAGACCCAAGTCAGATAAGATAGTAAAATATTTAGGGAAGAGTTTAGCATCTATTTATAGTCTCAATAAATGTTAGTCATATGTGTGTTTGCATATATGTATATACATATGTGTATATACAAACATGTGTATGTATATATACATACATTATTTATATATATATACATGCATATTTCAGTCATTACTATTAGATACACATTTCAAGTTTTGTGTAGAGGTAGGTGTAATTAATATTAATGTAAAAGCACTGAATGATGATCTAGATATTTTCATTTTCACTTTCTTTGTGGGTAGATATTAAAATATCCTTGAGATCTCATTGGCTTAAACTCTTCAGCCAATCCCTATCACAGATCAAGCCAATAAAGTCAACCAACACAATGAAATCTTCCTTAGATACACCAATGGCATCAAATCTCACAGCTCCCGACTATGTTCTTATAACCTGCAAGTATTTGTCATTTTGTTTCACTCATCATACTTTTCAGGCTACCCTTCTTTTACTCATACTATCCCCTTTTCCAGGAAAGCCCTTGACCACTTTTCTTCACCTACTACACTCAAATTTCTTCAAGAGTCACCTCAGGCTCCATCCCTCTAACAAGTCCACCCTGAGCGTGGAGGATGGAATAATGGTCTTACTGTGTGTGGGTGTCCTTCTGTGCCTTTTTCCCCCCCTACTTTCCATCTTACAGTCAAAAGTACAGGTTATGTCTGAGTCCCTTCAAATAACTGAAAAAAATCTTGAGTTTTTCTAGTCTAGGGCTAGTATTTAATAAATGCTCGATAAATGTCCATGTAAACAAACAGAGCTATCAATTCTGGTTTTTCCTAGGTAATGTAGAGGTAAGTGAATATTTTTTCACTTACAATAATTTCAATTGCCCCTCATATCATGTCCAAATTAATATAAGAGGATTTTAATGTATATCACTTAAAGACTTCTATTTTTTAAGAGACTTATAAATTAAACATCAGAAAACAAACCAGTGTTCCTATAAGAAATGGCTATTATCTTCCCCTATAACCTCTACCTTTGTGACAGTACTAAAAGCATTCAGGTTCTTTTCCTTTTTTTTTTTTTTTAAAGGTTTTATTTATTTATGTGACAGAGAGACAGCCAGCGAGAGAGGGAACACAGCAGGGGAGTGGGAGAGGAAGAAGCAGGCTGCCAGCGGAGGAGCCCGATGTGGGACTTGATCCCAGAACGCTGGGATCACGCCCTGAGCTGAAGGCAGACGCTTAAAGACTGCACTACTCAGGCGCCCCTATTTTCTAAAAGTTCTGCTTCCCCATTCCTCCCAGGAAAGATGAAGCTTTCAAACTGGTTGCAGATGTCATTCATGTGTTTACAGTGAAAATAAATTATTTTGCTGTGGGGGGTGGTGAGTGAGAAAAATATATAAAATACTATACATTATACCATTCATCTTAGATATGTGATATGCTGTCATACAGCCACAGCCTGATCTATTCATACCAGCTGTCAAATTCGATCTTAAACTCTGCTTATCCTTCTAACCCCTCGTTCCGTGCAGGGGAACATGTTGTAATTCATTAATTAGCATCATGCTCTTACTAAATTATGAAGGGTGAGATTTTCTTCTGGAGTGATGTTTCTAAGTAAATCAATGATCGCAAATACATTCTCTGACTTCCTAACCAAGCCACCACTCCCTTACATCTGGATAACTGGAACCACTTCCTAGTGCTTGTCTGTGCCTTTTCATTTCCACTCCTATAATCCATTCTCCACACAGCAGTCAGCGTGAAATTTTACCACACAAATCAGATTATGTTATTTTCTTTCTTAAAAACCCTCGAGCAGAATTCTATTGCCTTGAAATAAAATCCAAACTTCTTCCTACAGCCTGAAGGCAATACAGGGCTGCTGCCGCTTACCCCACCTCACCTCCTACCTCTGGCCCACACACACCAACCTGCAGCCTGTGGGCCTCCTTCTGACACTCAAACACACCAAAGTTTTTATTTTCTTTTTTGTGGTCTCTGCATCTGTTATTATTTCTTCCTTCAGAAAAATCCAAACTTAAATCTCCCCATGACTACCTCCTCCTCATTATTTCTAATCAGGGTGAGTGACCCCTGTCTATAAGATGTCTGTGGTCACTTTTTATTTAACTGGGTTCACAGTACTTTCTTTACCCCATGTTATGGCATTAGCTTAGTACAGTCATTTACTTTTCTCTCCATCTGCAGAATGTAAGTTGCACAATGACAGGGAATTCCCCTGTCAACTTTATACCTATGACACCACTAGGCACATGGTAGCTGCTCAAGAAATATTTGTTGAATAAATGAGAAAAAGAATGGGCATTTAAACATCTACCAAATAAGCAATATCTCTCTTTCAGGACTGTTGGGACATTCATGTTTGTATGCGGACCAATGACTGGCATATATATAGTAACCCTTTAGTAACTAGCTTGTACTATGTTATAACTATATTGTGTAGTGTTTTAAGTGTAAACTAAAATGAATTAAAATACTTAATACTCAAAATACTTTTATGAACTAGATGCTATCCTCTTTATACCAAGGAGAATATTTAGGCACTAGGAGGTTAAAGAAATTGCCCAAGATCATACACCTTATATGTGGCTACACAAAGATTCATAAAGAAGAGTTATTATTAGTATAATGAACTACATTGGAAATCTTTTTCTTCCATAATTCACAGATCACTGTTGATTCACATATCAACGTGGAAAGTATTTAACTGTGAAATCACAAGCCCATACTACTATAAACTGAACAATCTTTTTGTTCATTCACAGAAGTGAAATAAAATTTGTTAACCGAGGTCCAGGATGATTAGATATCTATTCTTAATGAATATTTGTTCTCATTTAACTTTCCAAATGATTAATACTGTATCTTACATTTCTATATGTATTTATGGTTTATTTTCAAGTACATGAATACCTTTTGATTTTAGAGAACAAAACTGAAGTTACAATGATAAAATAAGATGTGTATATATATGAATAAAAACATTCCAATAAACATTCAGATTACTGCTTTATGCACACACATGGACAAAACTGGGGATGAAAAGGAGGTAATAACTATATAAAGAAAAAATACAGATAAAAATCCAGATTATTATATATTTCCAACAGATGATGATAAGTGGCAATAGTTAAACATTTTGTGGGAAAGAACACAATTGGCTCAGTTATTGATCCATAGTATTCAATATACTTGAATCCTATTCAAGAATACTCTATCAAAGTATTCAAGAATAAATATATGGCCATTGGCATGGCATTAAAGGATGGTTAGGATTTTGATAAGCAGAAATAAACAGGAACCAGTCTTTTTTTGACACTATAATACTTCTACTAAGACAGGTAACTGACACAGGGAAGGGCTAGATACCCAAGAAGCTAAGGCACCAAAGGATGATCTAATTAACCTGGAAAGGAAGTGACCGTGGAAAGTGAACTTGTAGATATAAGCTCTGTTCTCTACATCAATACATGGCACAGGGCAATGGTGTCCTGTGTATGTGTTGCAATCAATGGAATGCTCTGAAGAAAAGGAGAAAAAGCAGAGATGTATCTTCAGAAAAAAAAAAATGGATTAGGGCACCTGGGTGGCTCAGTCAGTTAAGCATCTGCCTTTGGCTCAGGTCATGATCCCAGGGTCCTGGGATCGAGTCCTACATTGGGCTCCCTGCTCACTGGGGAGTCTGCTTCTTCCTTTACCCCTCCCCTCTGCTTGTGTTCTGTCTCTCATACTCTCTCAAATAAATAAATAAAATCTTTTAAAAAATGGATTAAATCTCTTTCCATTCCCTTCTTTGGAATGGGGAAGAGTTTAAGAAGAATCATGGTTTATATGTAAATACACAGGGACTTGATAATTTGCTTTTGATAAACTGTGTCTACTACAAACTCATGAGATCACAATGCAAGTCCCTAGGATACCCACCATTGTGGGAAATGATACCTTTCCTGGAGAAGAGACAAATGAGCATATTTACTAGGGGTCTCACAACAACAAATCTATAAGAATTCAATCACGAAAAACACTTAATTCCAGGTTCAGCACATGGAGAAGGTGAATACATTTTGGGGATGTTAAAATAATTTTGTGACACAAACTTGTCCTATGTTTCAAATAATTCCAGAAGTGTTGTTCCAGAAGCAAATATATTTCTATGAGATTTTACAAAATGTACTTAGCTGGAGGTACCACAGACATAGAGGCAGGTTTTTACTACTCAGAATCAATTATTTTTCAGAAAAATGACCGCAATTTGTGGCTCAGCCCAGCTTGGGGGGCAGCCTGTGCTGCTCATGGTCAGGGGCGGCCATGTCTGCAAGAGTATGTCCACTTGTACTTCCTTTTGCTCTTTATCAGTTGAGAAGCCATAAAGCCTCTTTCCACAAACTGTAACTTAGAAGAGGTCACATTTATATTTCTCAGTTTGGGTGGAAGAGGGAGGGATTCCACCCTCCTAAGTATTTCTCCTTTTCATTCATGGTCAGATAACCCCTCTGCTAAACACAGCTGGCAAAAATACAGAGAGTTGAAAACTACTTGATCATGTTGAGAGGGAGAACGAAGAGAAGGTGGTTTTTTTGTTTGTTTGTTTGTTTGTTTGTTTTAAAGATTTTTTATTTATTTATTTGACAGAGATAGAGACAGCCAGCGAGAGAGGGAACACAAGCAGGGGGAGGGGGAGAGGAAGAAGCAGGCTCCTAGCGGAGGAGCCCGATGTGGGGCCCGATCCCATAACACCGGGATCACGCCCTGAGCCAAAGGCAGACGCTTAACCGCTGTGCCACCCAGGCGCCCCTGTTTTGTTTTTTGTTTTTTTTTTTAAGATTTTATTTATTTATTTGACAGACAGCCAGTAAGAGAGGGAACACAAGGAGGGGGAGTGGGAGAGGAAGAAGCAGGCTCCCAGTGGAGCAGGGAGCCTGATGCGGGGCTCGATCCTAGGACCCTGGGATCAGGCGCTCCGCCTAAGTCAGACGCCTAATGACTGAGCCACCCAGGCACCCGAGAAGGTGTTTTCTAGAGCAGCCAGGATGTTCCAGTTTTCATCTTCCCTGTTAGAAAAATAAATCCCCGTTGCTGTGATGGAGAGGGGACTGTAGAAATAATAACAGTGACTTAGCTTGTATAACTTGGTTCACACTATCCCATAGCAGAATTCCTCAAAGTGCTATCAGATCTACCTCCTGGACCAGAACTATTTAGTGTTTGCTAATGTGCGGATCCCTGAATCACATCACCATCCTTTGAATTACAATATCTACGGAGGAGAGTGTGGGCATCTGTACTGTTTAATACCACCCATAATTTAGGATTATACAAATGATTGAAAAAATTGTGTTCAAAACTGATTCTCAGTACAAATTCCTTGGCTCAAATTTTAAAATATATTGAAAACTAATCTCAACATTTTTTTACCAGTTTCCTATTCATTTTATTTAACAAAAACACAAATAACATTTATGATATGCTAACCACTGTTACAGGTACTTTACAAATGTCAATTGTCATGGAAGTCCCATTAGTTCACTATAGTTGAAATAGTTCACTATTTAAATATATATATATATCTATATATATATATAGATATAGATATCTATATATCTATATATATATCCCGTATATACATAAGCAATGTAGCTTCTCAGCCCCTCCATGTTTTCCCCTCCAATATGCTATTTTATTACTTGAAACGCTACATGTTGGATGTACAGGTTTTTGTTCAACTTGCTAGATATGGATTTTGGGGAGATTTTCTTTACTGTATTATTACTTCTTAGAAGCAGACATGTTTGCTTTATACAGAGTTGGCACATCTGTGTTTTTTCACTGTTATGAAACGTAAATGCCTTTCCCAGTGCAGCATTCTTCAATCCCTATCTTCATCTCATGATTTTGATACCTCCTACTTTGTGAAAAAGAAATAGAATACATCTGTCACAGCATATTTTATCATATCTTAAGGAAATTCTTTGAAAACCACAAAGTAAAATATCAATATTACGTGAATTAAAGAAGGATAAAACCTGAAGTTTACTGAGATTACAATATGTCAGATATTATTCTGAGTATCATTTTTCATATATTTGCACATTGTGCCCTATTAATGACCCTGAATTAGGTATCTATATCATTATTTTTTCATATAGCTGAGGAAACTGAGGCACAGTGAAGTTAAGAATAATAGATCCTAAGAACCAGAATTTGAATGCAGACAGTATGACTTGAGGGCAAAAATTCTTTTTTTTTTTTGTTTTTTTAAGATTTTATTTATTTATTTGACAGAGAGACAGACAGCCAGTGAGAGAGGGAACACAAGCAGGGGGAGTGGGAGAGGAAGAAGCAGACTCCCAGTGGAGGAGTAGAGGGCAAAAATTCCTAATAAAATACTAGCAAATCAAATTAAACAGCTACATTAAAAGAATCATCCAACATCATCAGGTGGGATTTATTCCTGGGCTACAAGGGTGGTTCAATATTCACAAGTCAATCTGATACATCACATTAATAAAAGAGTGAATAAGAACCATATGATCCTCTCAATAGACACAGAAAAAGCATTTGAAAAACACCGCATCCACTCTTGATGAAAATTCTCAATAAATGGGGATAGAGGGAACATACCACAACATCATAAAGGCCATATAGAACAGAGCCACAGCTAATATCATCCTCAATGGGGAAAAACTGAGAGCTGTTCCTCTACAATCAGGAACAAGACAAGGATGTCCACTCTCACACTGTTATTTAATATAGTATTGGAAGCCCTAACCTCAGTAATCAGACAACAAAAAGAAATAAAAGGAATCTAAATAGGCAATAAAGAAGTCAAACTTCCAGTATTTGCAGATGATATGATACTCTATGTAGGAAACCTTAAAGACTTCACCAAAAAATTGCTAAACTAATATCCAAATTCAACAAAGTCACAGGATACAAAATCTATGTACAAAACTCTGTTGCATTTCGATACACTAATAATGAAGCAGCAAAAAAAAAGAAATCAAGGAATAGATCCCAATTACGATTGCACCAAAAACCATAAGATACCTAGGAATAACCAAATAGGTTAAAGATCTGTACTCTGAAAACTACAGAACACTTATGAAAGAAATTGAAGATGACATTTAAAAAAATGGAAAAACATCCCATACTCATGGATTTGAAGCACAAATATTGTTAAAATGTCTATACTACCCAAAGCAATCTACATATTTAATTCAGTCCCTACCAAAATACCATCAGCATTTTTCACAGAGCTAGAACAAATAATCTAAAAATTTGTATGGAACCACAAAGGACCCTGAATAGCCAAAGTAATCTTGAAAAAGAAATGCAAAACTGGAGGCATCACAATTCTGGACTTCCAAGGTGTATTAAAAAAAGCTGTAGTCATCAAGACAGTATGGTACTGGTACAAAAATAGATGCATAGATCAATGGAACAGAATAGAAAACCCAGAACTAGACCCACAATTATATGGTCAACTAATCTTCAACAAAGCAGGAAAGAATATTCAATGGGAAAAAGACCATCTCTTCAACAAATGGTGTTGGGAAAACAAGACAGCAACATGTAAAAGAATGAAACTGGACCACTCTCTTACACCATACATAAAAATAAATTCAAAATGGATGAAAGACCTAAATGCGAGACAGGAAACCATCAAAATCCTAGAGGAGAACAAAGGCAGTAACCTTTTTGACACTGGCCATAGGAACTTCTTACTAGACATGTCTCCAGAGCCAAGGGAAACAAAAGAGAAAGTAAACTACTGGGACTTCATCAAGAGAAACAGCTTCTGCATAGTAAAGGAAACAATCAATAAAACTAAAAGGCAGCCTTTGGAATGGGAGAAGATATTTGCAAATGAAATATCTGATAAAAGGTTAGTATTCAAAATCTATAAAAAAAAAAACTTATCAAACTCAACACCCAAAAACAAATAATCCAGTTAAAAAATGGTCAGGAGACAAGCACAGACATTTTTCCAAATAAGACATCCAGATGGCTAACAGACACATGAAAAGATGCTCAATATCACCCATCATCAGGGAAATACAAATCAAAACTACAATGAGATATCACCTCATACCTGTCAGAATGGCTTAAATTATTAACACAGTAAACAACAGATGTTGGCGAGGATGTGGAGAAAGGGAGCCCTCTTAAGCTGTTGGTGGGAATGCAAACTGGTACTGACACTCTGGAAGACAGTACGGAAGTTCCTCACAAAGTTAAAAATAGAACTATCCTGCAATCCAGCAATTATACTACTAGGTATTTACCCAAAGGACACAAAATACTGACCCAAAGGGATACATGCACTCCAGTGTTTACAGCAACATTATCAACAACAGTCAAATTATGGAAACAGCAGTAAAGAAGTGGCATACACAAACATACACACACACGAATATTACTCAGCCATCAAAAAGAATGAAATCTTGCCATTTGCAACAATGTGGATGGAGCTAGAATATATTATGCTAAGCAATATAAGTCAAAGACAAATACCATATGATTTCACTTATATGTGGAACTTATGAAATGAAACATATGAACACAGACGGAAAAAAAGAGAGGCAAAGCATAAAACAGACTCTTAACTATGGAGGACATCTGAGGGTTGCTGGAGAGGAGGTGGGCAGGGGGGATGGGTTAAATAGGTGATAGGCATTAAGGAGGGCACTTGTGATGAGCACTGGGTATTGTATGTAAGTGATGAATCACTAAATTCTACTCCTGAAACTAATATTACACTAAATGTTAATTAACTGGACTTTAAATAAAAACTTGAAACTACAAAAGAAGATAGAGGGCAAAAGTTAAACTACAACACTATCCTACTCTCTGTGGGGGGGAAACAGAAGGGTTTGTCGGTCACAGTTTATATTTCATGCCTTTTTTGGGTGTGGTGGGAATGCAGTGAACCTTACCAGGCAAATAAGAAAATAAGAAGGGTATGTGAGCGTATGTCTTCTGTCAAAGTTGAATGATATCTTAAGTTGGTAGTCTTTGTTTGACCCAACTTCATTAATAAATGTGACTTAAAAACACATAGCACAGGGACACCTGGGTGGCTCAGCCGGCTCAGGTCATGATCTCAGGATCCTGGGATGGAGTCCTGCATCAGGCTCCTTGCTCAGCGGGGAGCCTGATTCTCCCTCTGCCTCTGTCTGCTGCTCCCCCTGCTTTTGCTAGTGCTCTTTCTCTCCTCTCTGACAAGTAAATACATAAAATCTTAAACAACAACAACAACAACAACAACAACACATAGCACAAACAGGCAGCATTAATGAGAGTTTTAAGACCATTAGACATTAAGTGATGAACACTCCTTCCTCTGCTGATCATCATTTACATATTCTCTTTCTACATCTACATCCTTAAAACTAAGTAAAAATCAATAAAATAAGCATTAGGGAGGAGATATGTATACATAAAATATATGTTTATATGTCCATGCATGCTATATACGCATATAAGAAATATACATACAGATATATATGTATCTGTGTGTATATGCATAGATTCCAATTCAGCAGACCAGAGAGGTGTATGTCCATTATACTTTTCAATCACAGCTTCTAAAGTGGCACATGGGTGATAAAACAGTAGAGAACAGATAGCAGTCTTGCATTCTCGGAATAATATAAAGAATGTAGAGGAGGTGACATACTTCAAGGGAAAGTTGCCCAACACCTAGACCTATAGAAAGATAGAACATGTGGCCCTGGGATGCGCTGGGCCAGGAAAAGCAGATTGAATTCTTATGTGAATATGACAGAGAAAAGCCAAGCACTTGGTATGTAATTGGATTAAATACCTTTAGTTTAAAAAGGCATTAAAAGTATTTACTTTTCAAACCCTGAAATTCTGAGATTTAGTTGAAAAATAAAACTGTTTCTGAAGGATATATCCTCTGATATAAAAATTGTCTCTGTAACACCCTTACTTCTCTTTACTAATAAAAACTTCCCAACACTGTTCCTAAGGTGTGTGTTTCTTGCATATATACATACATGATTATGTGTGAGTATGTATCTGTTTATGTGTGAATGAGTACTCGGTATAGTTAAAACTATTCTAAATAGTTTATTTTTATCTTTATAGGATTCCATTTTAAATCATAATGATTTGCAGGTGGCAGCCATGGTTTTTTTCTGTGTTGTACTTATAATATTTACTGTAGAAAATATGAAAGCTTAGATTGAAAGAAAATATCAGGCCATAACCTGTCACTTCTATAGGTTTTAGTGAAATGGAAACAAAGCAAATATTTGTAACTGTTTTGTTAAATTGGTAACTCAGTATTCTGGGGAACTTAATCCATTTTTTGTTTATGGTTAGCCATATGCCTAGGTGGGTATCTATTTCTTGTCTATATCCAGAGGAAACCATATTTAATATCGCTTGTAGAAAATTTAAGACTTTGTTCATATTTTCTGCTTAAACATGTGTACTTCCTTCTCTCTGCAAAACCCTAACGGTTTTATTATCATATTAACTTAATTTAAAAATCCAGAAAACATCTAACATAAAGGTAAAAGAGAAAGAAAGGTACTGGAAATATGACAGTTGTTCAATTGCAATAAGTTCTCCTTTCCGAGAAAACAACCTGGGATTTATTATACAAGGTCACGTCCAGAAGAAAAGATTAAATACTGCGGCACCATTAAAGTCTACAGTTACCACTCTCTTGCACCTTTATTTAAAGGCTACGTGATTGACATGTTTTATTAGCTAGCTCATGCCTATAGCTTTGTTACAGCAATTGCTAAATTAATTTACAAATTTCAGTCAACCTGTTGTGTCTTTATAACTGTCTCCCTGAATATCCTTCACAAGCAATACCAGAATTCCCCCCAGACAGAGCACTGCTGTTCCAACTAATTCTTCCCTTGTTAAATAGTTGTGTTCTTTTGACTGCAGCATAGGTCTAAAGGGTAAGCTTCTTTTCGCATGTGCTATTTTGTCAATGACTACTTTGGAAAGTCATCAAATTATAATGTGTATGCGATAAAACACTTACCTTGTATTATGACAAAAGCCATTGTAATTTGTTGTTTTCTATAATATTTAAATTATAAGGTATTGGCAAATTAGACTCCAGTACAGAGTGTAGGAATAGTTACTTAAAATGAGTTGGCTTAAAATATCAATTCAATGACACTGGAATTTAAGTTTGTTTTTAGCAAAAAGCTACACTTTGGGGATATTCTACTTACAGATACATGCATTATAACAGGAGGGGAAAAGTCCTGATAATGAGAGAATATAGCAATAAAAGTAAGGTACTATAAGCTTAAATCCTGTCGGGGATGGCAGGAACAGGTATGAAGTAAGCACTGCTATTAGTTGGTACCTCTCAAGTTCTACTTACACAGAATAATGAAGACGGGGTAATGGCAGAGAAACTGGTCTCCTGATATCACTGAGGGTCCCACCAAGAAGATAAGCCACACTCAAAACTGGAAAATTTGAGAACTTCTCTACAAAGGAACTTATGGTAGGCACAGTAATACCTCCATCACCACCACCAAAGGTCCATGTCCTCATCCCCAGAACCAGTGAACACATTACCTTACACAGAAAAGGAGACTTTGGTGATGTGATTAAGTCAAGGATTAGCAGGTGGGAAAACTATTTTGGGTGGTCTAGATGGGTGAAATGTAATCACACAGGTTTTTGTAAGAGAAAGAGGGAGTTTTGTAAGAGATGAGGGGCGCCTGGGTGGCGCAGTCGTTAAGCGTCTGCCTTCGGCTCAGGGCGTGATCCCAGCGTTCTGGGATCGAGCCTCACATCAGGCTTCTCCGCTAGGAGCCTTCTTCCTCTCCCACTCCCCGTGCTTGTGTTCCCTCTCTCGCTGGCTCTCTCTGCCAAATAAATAAAAATCTTAAAAAAAAAAAAAAATAGAAAGAGGGAGGCGAGAGAGAGAAGAGATACGATGAGAGAAACAAAAATCAGAGTAACCCAGGACCATAGGCCAAGTAGGCCAGGTAGACTCGAGAAGCTGGAAAAGGTAAAGAATCTCTCCTAGAATATCCAGTAGGACAGCAGCTCCACTGACACCTGGACTTTCAAACTTCCGATTTCTAGAACTGTAAACTAATTTGTCTTACACAATTAAGTTTGCAGTAACTTGTTACAACAGCAGTAAGAAAATAATAAAGGATTCTACATAAAGTAAGTGTAGGAGAACTTCAAGAGTTGAGGGACGAGAGAAGAGAAAAATTACCAGAGCCCACAGGCTCTGAATTCATACTGTCAGTCACCTCGAAAAACACAGTGACCTTTGCTTGAGGGATCAAGCCTTATATATAAAGGCGACCTTGCAAGTGGGGAGCGAAGGGAATAAGCATGCCACCAATGTCACTTTCCCTCTGTATTTAGTATCCTTCTAGGCCTTCCCATGCCGTGATTCCAACGGAAAGCAACAGGCAGGAGATCCTGATTGGAATGGACTGCTGGGACTGAACACCTGGTAGGGAAGAGCAGAGAGAGACCCGGTGCATCTCCCTTTGGCATTCTGCCACACTCGCAATGCACAGCGTGTGCTGCCTGAGGAGTTGTTAGTAATGGGCCTGCAAGTAAGGTATCTGTTGCTTCTACCTGCCTATGCATGCAGCAACAAAACACATTTTCTGGCCTTGTTCTTGAATCCTTCTCATTATTTTTATTATAAGGAAAAAAAAAAAGCTACTGAGAATCTAAGAAAATGGACTCCTGGAAATTTTCTAAACAGGATGAAAAAACTAAAATAACAATAATAGTATTACAATTGGAATAGATAACACTGTGAGCTTAGAATATCTTTATCCTGTTGAACCAATCTGTGATTTAGATACTGTCCACCTTACAGTATTTTTTTTTTTTACAAGAGGTATTCAAACACTTAAGTAATTTGTCCCAAATCACACAAACAGTATATGGGATAGCTGGAATACAAAGGCCATGTGCTCATCAGCAACACCGTTTCCATCTATGCATTTGAAACACCATCTCTCCCCTTTTCCAATCACACGCATGCCCAGACTGCCCAAAAATGATTCACAGATATTTTAAATATATTTTTAATAAGCGAAAGAATGATAATTTTCAAATATCATAGGAGAATGTTAAAGCAGATGCTCATGAATTGTGCCTAAAATCTTAGAGCATACCCAGGAATACACACTGACCTACAATAAAACTAAAAAAAAATAGTATTCTTATCAAGGCCATGCTTTAACTTTAGTGACTAAGGTTTTCCTCCAATGCAAGTTTTCTAGTTATTTTCGTACTTGCATGCTGTCTTATTTGCAGCTTGTTTTCCTGCACTCTTTGTGCAGAAAAAGTGCTTCATGGTGCATATTCTTTTAAACTATTAAATCAATTTGGAATTCTCTTGGAAAATAATTGAGATCATTGGGGATGTGAACGGCTGTTCCTAAACCTCTACTCTTGTCCTGTTTTTTTCTTTCCCATGAGAAATATAACTAAACTCATTGTGTCTCTGTGTATGAGGTTTCTAATCTATATGCAATGCAGGAAAATCAAAGAGCTAAGCAGGTTCAACATAGCTATTACTGAAGGGCATAGGAAATTTCTGGATCTAACGAAGGCCACTGTGTACTGGCTGTCCCCTGAACTCACAATTAATCATATTTGACAACTGACTACAAAATGCAGATTACTTGGCAGATAGTACCTTATGTTTCACATAATTCTCCTTCTTCTCCTTGAAGTAACTGTTTATTTTCTACTTCATGAACCTGGTGTTTTATACACAATCTATTACGCAAAGTTGCTTTAAACATTTGGTACTTATGTTTCCATTTAATTATCTGATATGTTAGCAGTATGTCAAGTGAGTTGAATTACAGTGAAGGATATAGAATTTCAAGGACACTTATTTTGTTTGCCAATGAACATAATGCATCTTTCTTAATGTTTATAGAGTCACACTTTTGAAGCAGGAAGGATAAGGCATTTGATTAATTCCTCCGTCATCAACAACACTGTTTTTACATCATTCCAGAATAGAATTGATTCTTATATATTAACTGTAATCAAAATAATTTTCACTTTCAGAAAATTTGTTTTCAATATACAATACTATTTGTATCACTTAAGATCAACCATCCATATTTTAATTTTCCAGCTGTTATTTTGTGAAAAATATCAGCGTTAGACCCCCCCCAAAAAAGTTGGATATTATCAAAAAGTTGGTAGGCGATTTGCAGAATGGCATTTATTTTAAATAAATGTGGCATGATATGAATCTGAATTGCTTAAGTAATGAAACAGTAAGAAAAAATTTAAAAAGGAAACAACATTCATATAGTAAGTAGGATTATGGTCATATTCAAGCAAATGAATAAATATCCTCTTCAACATACTGGCAATTTTCTATTGGTATT
This sequence comes from Ursus arctos, assembly GCF_023065955.2. Lineage (NCBI taxonomy): Eukaryota > Metazoa > Chordata > Mammalia > Carnivora > Ursidae > Ursus > Ursus arctos. The sequence continues at coordinate 20,404,515 of NW_026622764.1, forward strand.
TTCTTGTTGATTGTGCAAGAGTAGTAAAAGCATGAGCATGGATAAGTGTTTAAGATAAATCAATTTAAATATATTAAAAAAGCAAAAAATGTTCATTCATAAATGAATTTATTCCATTCAAGTGTGGGAGCATGTCATGTTATTATTGCCACACTTTGGAGGAGACAGATTTAGATATGCATACATGGGTTGAAATAAAAAATCATTCTTCACTATTATTTTTCTTCCATGTCCTATGAATAATCAATAGGAAACCAGCTATGTGAGTTTGGTAATTATTCTCAACTTTTATTTTGAAGTACATTGGAGTATTCCAGACACTAATGCTACTTATAGCAATGACTAATTTTAATCAGTCATTTTATGGAAGTGGTGATAAAAAAAAAAAAAAGATGATTAAAAAGTCTCCAAGTGAAGTATTTCTTTAAATAGAACATTGCATAAACAGTAAAGTCAGGACATATTCTGGGTCTAAGGGCAAAATCAGCAAAACTGAACACTGTAGATAGTGCAGCATTTGTAACTATAACCTAGATGAAATACATACAAAAGCTATATGCATGCAGTAATATGTTTAAATCTTCTGCAAAGACTCTTTTACCTCAGGTCAAAAAGTAGAGATATATATCCATATGTTTTTGCAAGTTGGAAGTCTATCATAAGTACAAAGGTACTTAAAAACTCCTCAAAATTTCCGAGAAGGCTTTGTCTAAAATAAGAGAATGGTTTCTCTTTGCCCTAGTTTACTCACAAAAAGAAAAACATTAAAACTAAATAAAAACATTTATCTTAGCATGCCATCCTGAAATCTAAGTACAATTGTGGCATGGTGTACAAAGTTGTGCCCACTAAGCTACAGTCACTCTTATTATTATGTCTATGATCAAAATATCAGATGAATTCATTTGCTCAATGAAACCACACTGCTACAGTAGTTACAATTGGAGTCACCATCTGGTGGAGCCTATGATAATCCACTGTAATTCTCCAAGATCCATCTATCTTCTACACGGGCCAAACAGTCTAATTGAATGGGTTAAGTGGTGAGAATCACCACCTCTACATCCTTCAAATCCATGATGGTGGTACAAATATTGCCAATCCTTCCAGTTCTGTGATATTGCCTCTAATTTACAATTTTCCTAGGTAGACACAGTGCTAGTGGCTTCCACTTGACCTTTCCTATGATAATAGTCCTCACTCTACAGGTCAGGAAACCCATGTGGAGATTCTGCCAACTACTGAGTATGTCTATTCCAAATGTGCAATCCAGAAATGGGGAAATAATAGAATGGGTCAGGGATTCAGTTGGTCCACTGTGAGAAAGACTTGACCTCCACAGCCTCCTCTCTGGCTGGACTAGAGTGACATTTTAAGTGCCCTGGAATTACTATCAGTTCAGAACCAGTGTCCAACAGTATTCAAAATTCTATGTCTCTTTTTCTAATGCAGTTATCCTGGTGAAAAGTCACAGGCCCCCTTGAGGAAGGCTAGGAGCATATATAAAATTTTGTCAAGTTATTGGGGTCTTTCCTCAAGGGGTCCCAGTTCTATACACTGGCTCAAGTCTGGGCATTGATTGAGGAATCATGACTCTGTTTTTGTGACTGAGATTTAGACTTTTGTTCACTTGACCTAGAACTTTTCTGTTTACACAGATCAAGTAAGAATTTAATAGTCTTCTATTTCTCTTCCAGGGACACCATGATCAGCTAGTTAATAGGTCTGTGTAAGTTAGTCTATTCTACTCTTTGACTCTGCTCTCCATTAGAGTAACTATGCCCACCTTGTCTTTAATGGTTGAATGCTGCCATTTGGCCCCTGCAACCCTGAGATGCAATTATTCCCATTGCACTTTATTTTCCCGATTCACTCACTCTAGTTCCCACAGTAAGACCTGGACTACAGAGAAGAAAGATCTGATGAGCTCTTCAAAGATAACGGGGCTCCCCTCACAAATTTACTTCTCACAGTTTTGTGAAAGGTTAAGTCTTTGGGATTCCAAGTGTGGATGAGTACATCTTAATGATGAATCCACTCTAAAATTTTAATCTCCTTAAGCTTATGAATCTTTTCCTATACATTAAACCAAGGCACGTCTGGCATTTCCAACTCACTAATTATAGGTAAACTTTTAGTATGTGTTTCAGCTAACCAACTAAACAGTTTGAGTCCTCTCTACCTCCTTCAGCTGCAACACTAACACAGAATCTCTGCTCAGTGAGCCCATCAATAAATCTGTCCTACCACCATTTTGCATTCCTTCCATCATTATCCCACATCCTTAAAAGCCATTCCCACACATGTTTCTGGAATCTTTCTGGATAAATTAGAAAACTCAAATAGTGTTTTTGGAGTGAGCATGGCCTCATGAATCATGCTTACTACCTCACTGTCAGAAGTCAGCTAGAACATGAGTCTAGTTATAGGTCTAGAAGCAAAGAGGAGTGGTGGGGTGGGTTCCCAAGAAGAACTGGCATTGTCTTGCAAGGCAACTACCTCAAAGGGTGCCACTGTAGGGTCCTTAGTCAATGCAGGGTTAATCCCCTCAGAAGGGGTAGAAAGGCCACTTCCGCTATGGCTAGGGAAGCTGTTTCTACTACCAAAGAAGACTCACCAGATTAAGGGGCTCAGTGTCCTCAGCTTTAACAAGATCTTCCCACATATACACATTCCAGTTTTCAGGATCCCATTCCTTGCCAATCAAGGTATCAGTAGACAACTTGAGAAGCGGGGAGTTCACCTTGCATTGTCTATCAGCCAGCTTGCAGGATGAGATTATGAGTTTGACTGTCAGCAACCTCAGCCAAGCTGCTACAGGAGATAAGGGTGCCCTTCAGGGCACACACAGAAGGCTTCAGATCTTTTATACGGCACTTGAACTAGGAATTTGAATCCCTGAATTCATCCTTTTCTTTTACCACTTTGTTCAGTAGCATTAGGCACAATCAGACAACCTCAATACATTTGTAAGTTTGTAAAAAATATTTGTTATACACAGTCACCTAGCCCCTTGTTTTTTATGTCATTAAGAGTAACCAATGGTGATATTTTGCCTAACCCTATTGCCAGATCACAACCAGAAACTATCGGTTCTCTTTTTTACTAGAAATAGAAACCATCAGCACCTTTAAATCTGTTTGGATTTGAGTCAATTCCAGAAGCCTTCTCACTCATAGGAAGGTCAGCTTTTTTATTCTTTTTAGATCTTCAATCCATTGGAGGAGCCCTATTTACAATACAGAAGGTGATCTGCTGTATTCATTTTACCAATTTAAATGTTTATCTCACTCCAAAATACACACACATAAATACTCAGAATAATGTCTGATCAAATATCTGGGCACTCAGGGGCGCCTGGGTGGCGCAGTCGTTAAGCGTCTGCCTTCGGCTCAGGGCGTGATCCCGGCGTTATGGGATCGAGCTCCACATCAGGCTCCTCCGCTATGAGCCTGCTTCTTCCTCTCCCACTCCCCCTGACTGTGTTCCCTCTCTCTCTGGCTGTCTCTATCTCTGTCGAATAAATAAATAAAATCTTTAAAAAAAAAATATCTGGGCACTCAATGGCCCAGTGAAGTTGACACATAAAATCAGCTGTCACAATCAGTAAGTATTAGCAATTTCTACTAAATGAGAAAACAATTTGTTCTTATACATAAATAGGTTGCATTCCCATCGCTATGTAACACCAAGTTGAGTGATTTAGGTCAAGCCACATTAATTGTATTGTAATTTCCTTGATCAGGAATCTGTACATATCAAAGCTGGGTCCTCTGCTCAGAGCATTTCAAGGCTGCAGTCAAGGTCTGACTGGACTGGGTTCTTGAGAAGCTCTGAAGAAGAATCCACTCCAAAGCTCATTCCAGCTGTTGGCAGAATTCATTGTCTTTGGCTATATGACTCAGAGTCCAGCTTCTGTCAATGAAGGCCACCTACAGGTCCTATAGTTCTAGTGCACTGACCTGCCACTTGACCCCCTCCACAGACTGTTCAAAACATGGTTATTGATTTCCTTCTTTAACCACAGATGGATAGTGTTTTCCTCCATTCTTCTAAGAAAGAGCCTAACGGAATGAATCATGATCTTGGGCATTTCATCCCATTGCCTTTGTCATGCAATATAACCCGAGAAAGATAGCAGCATTCCATTGTCACTCTTGTCATATTATATTGGTTAGAAGAAAATCACGGATCCCAAACAAAGGAGGATATTATACAAAGGTGTGATTCATTTAAGGTTACTTTCAGGTGTGTCCATAACAAGAAAAATTATGCTTTCTTCCATCTGAAAAGTTATTAATAACAGGTTTTGTTATATGCTTTGTTCATTAATTTACTCATTCTGTAGTTTATTGAGGATCTACTATGAGTCAGATATTGCAACACATATGATAAAGTGATTGAAAAAAAAGTTATGCATGTAAGTAAAATTGCCATATGCATTTTAAAATGTACAGTAACCTGAAACAAAAGCAATGCTATGAGAGTGAACAAATGGATGGTGTGGTAATTTAAATCAGAACTCTGTCAAAATGAGATTTGAGCTGAGGTCTGCATTTTTTCCCAAAGTCAATCACAAGCCATCTATGAAGATTTTGTCAAAAGAAAAAAAGACCAAATTTACATATTCAAAATAACGATCTCCTTATAGAGAATGTCTATGAAGAATGGCAGCTATGTGGAACATCATAAAAGTAGTACATTAGTTGAGATGACACTGTACAGTTTATGTTAGAGACAGATTTCAGCAGGATCGAGGTTAAAAAAGAGAAAAGGAAAAAACCCATAATTATTCTGTACACTAGATCTAGGGACTTGACAGGTTTGATACTGGAAGTATATACTTAAGGCTATTAAGAGAAAACTAGGGGTACCTCTAAATCGTGAATGTTCCTCCTATACCCTCAAGCAAAAATGCTATAACTTAATCACCAAATTAGAAAAGATGTGGAAATACTGCCTGATATATTTAATGTGGTTGTGAAATAACCAAATAAAATAGGAACTTATTGTATCGAGAATACATGTGTGCACACATATATATAGTAAGATACCTGTTAATGTTTCATAACTGGCCCCCATAAGAACTAAGATAATGGCAAAACATGTTATTAAGCTAAGGTGTGAAGAATATTGTGGAGGCTGAGATAGTCCTAAGAAAAATCATCTGCAATATTAAGTATCCTTCTGAGCAGAAGTGTCACAACCAAGAGAAGAAGAAGATAGGGTATCTATCATCACATAGACAGAAAATACATGCTATTTGGGGAGGTCTCTGGAAAAGGAGTAAATGTCCAGTAATTTGGATGTTGTTTCACATGTTAGATTTATATATAGCTGAACTGTTAATATTCCCCCCAAAAAACATCTTCAGAATGTGTTTTCATCTCAAATTTGCTTCAAATGCATTCTTACCATCTACTATATTTTTTTAAAAATTGATTTATTTTAGAGAGATAGAGAGAGTGAGAGCAAGGGGGAGGGGGAGAAGGAGAGGCAGACAGAAATGTAAGCAGACTCTGCGCTGAGCACGGAGCCCGATGTGGAGCTCCATCCCATGACCCTGAGATCACAACCTGAACCAAAACCAACAGCTGGATGCTTAACTGACTGTGCCATCCGGGTGTCCCCATCTACTATATTTTTAAAGAATTTTTGAAATTACTCTAATATTTGTGATTCCAGAGTGAACACAGAGATGATCATAGGTCATTTTTCTTACTTGACACCTCCTTTTAATATTCAAACTCAAAAGGAGGTATTAAGATTCATGCACAAATTTCTGCCTTGGCCAACTGATCGAATGGAGCTTTCACTTACTAATAATAGAATGACTGGAGTAGGATTAGGCCATATTGCTTATTTCTAAAAATCACTTAGTGAGAAAATAAAAGATCAAATAAAGTATAAAATATATGGGCCAAAAATAAAGTCCAGATACGTATTATAAACTTTGCAATTATTAGCCTACAATTGGTATATGAAATGCAAGAAATAAGGTTACTATGAAGTGGACACCTAATTTCTAGACATTAGATATCTTAACAATTAAAAAATCACCAGAGAAAGGTTTGGGAAGTTAGAATGACATGTGTCCAATGAAATGAGAAAACTCGGGATTTAATGAGAACTGAGGCTGGTTTCATGGACATGTGATCTGCAATCATATAGGGCCTCATATTTGGTTTAATTAATGTTTTCTCACCATTTTTAAATTTTTAATAATTTATGAACAAGGCACTACACATTTTCACTTTTTGCTGGGCCTCATAAATTACGTGGCTGGTGTTAGTTCTATGGAAGACAAGAGAAAACAGGGATTTCCCACATGATCTAGAAATATAGATTTTATGAAACTTTACTATAGAATTAAAAGAGAAAGAATGTATGACTACATAATGAAAGAGAAATACGAGTCAGAGAAAGATTTTTTTTATTTGTTTATATATAAAGATGTTTATTTTTTTAAGATTTTATTTATTTTGTGTGGGGAGGGGGGAGCAGAGGGAGAGGGACAAGCAGACTCCAAGGCTGAACGTGGTACCTGATGAGGGGCTCAATCCATGACCCTGCAATCATGACTTCAGCCGAAATAGAATTGGATGCTTAACTGACTGAGCCACTCAGGCGCCCCTAAAGATGTTTCTAAGGCATGTCTGAACATGATGAGTAACAATCCAGTAGACAGGCAGAAGCTGAAGATACAGCCAAAGAGAAGGTAACCAGAAGAATGAGGTCCATGAAAAAAAAAGACAAGGGAATTAGATTTTAAATGCATAGAAATGTTGGTTTTTCAGTGCAGAGAGCCCTTTACTTTGTTTTAAGAGAAAAGACAGTTACCCATTCAGGTAGAATTTTAAATGGGGCCATGGGAAGAAGATGTATTTTCAATATGAGAGCCTGCATGCTACCAGTGATCAGTTCAGAGTAAGAAGACTGGCAATCTGTTGAGAAAAATCAAGAAGACATAAAATAATTGCAGAAAGAGTGTGATGGATCTAGTTTACCACAAAAATGATGAAACTACCGCTGGGCTTTAAGTAATTCTCTGATCAAAGGATAGATCAACAAAGCTGAGCTGTAGGCTGTCTTTGTTTATCTTAAAGGAAGGTAGACCTCTGAGAGATATAGTGCTGAGCTGGGTTTCAGACCCCACTTCCGACCTCTGTCTCTGCAGCAGAGGTGAAAGGAAGGAAGAATCACCTTCACAAAATATGACACACCCTGGAAATCCACCGCACAAGCAGAAAGTATACTGACACTTGAATTCCTACCTTCATATTACAGACCCAATCCCAGTTAAATTCCACCAGTGTTAATAGTTTTTCAAAAGTGAAGTCCCTTTAATAAATAAGAAAATGGGTCTTTCAATGAGATTACATTATATATAGTAAAAGAGAAAAAAATAGGAAAGCACAAGTATTTCTAAATCTTAGGATACAAGTTACACTTTACATCTTAATTTTTTTTTCTTATAGGAAATTACCGAAATATTTTTCAATTATTTTCTTTTTAATCTCCTCATACTCGATCTTGGTAGTAAAAGATAAATTTAAATATTTTAGCTATAACACTTAGAGCATCCCACATCAAGACCAATAAAGTACATAAAACATGAAGTTTTTAAAAATCAATTTTTTTTCACATTATGTTTTTTCTTCTTGGAAACAAAATAAGAATTTGACCTTTTTTTCTGAATATGACCACTTGACCATTAGAGATTTAATTTTGATTCTTGATTTTTACCATGTCACATTTATTTACTTATTTGTTGCATTGTTAGATTTTTGAAGTATAATCCACCTCCTAAAAAACTCATATCGTATCATACTGCTCAGAGAATTATCACAAAGTAAACATATCTCTGAAAATAAAAAAAAAGCCATATAATCAATACCCCACAAAGACAACTCATCCCATGACATCACCCAATTATCTCCTCCTTTGTCCACAGAAGTGACAACTATCATGATTACACCCTAAATACGTTTTGCCCATTTGAACATTATGAAAATAGAGTCATAGAATATATATTCTATTTTTGGCTTCTTCCACTCAATATTTGTCTTGCAATTACACCATGTTGCAATTGTAATTAATTATCCATGCTTAATAGCACTCCATTTATGAATCATTTATTTATATTTTCTACTCTACATGGACATTTGAAACTGTTTTCCATTACAATTCAACTATTATGACACACATATTTTTATCACACATAGGAACACATTTTTGGGGGGTAACAATATATCCAAGACCAAAGTGGCAGCTTTTAGCATTATTTTTTAGGATTACATAGTCACGTACTGATCTTTAAAGATTCACACATACAAGAATAAGATATGTGTGAAGGGCTGTGTAGGTCTGAGCAGCAAGGTATAGGCAACGAGGCCACCCATTTTGCCCAAGATCATGAAAGGCAGCATTTACTAACATTTTTTTTTTCCTTTTCTTTCAAACCTCTGGATAAACTTGAGCCATAAAACATGACAATAATTTGAATCGGGTATATAGAAGTAGGGAAGTCAGACACAGGAAGTGGGAAACAGAAAGTAGCAACATTGTTTATGAATTCAATAAAAATAAAATTGTTTATGGTACACATTTGCCTTTTAATATTTTTATAGATATACCACAAAAATATTGAAAATTTTTAGATTAGGATATATTAAGGAAAATATTCTATTTAAATTACAAAAATTAAGTTTGCTTAATTTCTGGACACATCACAACCCACTCCCCCAGCCCCCTAAACTTTCACGTCCTATTGCTTGACTCAACAAACATTATGCATGGAAAATGATCTTAAAAACTTTAAGATATATTTTCCTTTTCCAATGACAGAAAATAGTATTTGATACAGTTGCATTGATGTGTGTCTCAGAAATGAGTGTTATTTTAATTAGGTAATTATACATAATTGTAATTATACACATGTAATTGTAATTATACATAATTTGAATTATACTGTACATTATGTAATTACACATAATTTTAATTATACATTTGTCATAAAATCTAAGAAGTTAGAGATAAAATATCTACTAGGTCACCTAGTCAGTCCTTTCCTTAGAATTCTGCCCCAGAGATTTTCCTAAGGATTATTCTTACCCTTCAAATGAGTTAAATAATGAAGCTGATTTGTGCTCAATGGTCTTTCTTTATAGTCAATCAGCAGCTCAAATTTTTTTTTTTTGTTCGTCTGTTAAAGCCTAATATTATGCCTTTCAGAGTGTGTTGTGAGTCATGTTGTGATGTGTTTATTAATGAACACATAGGAAAAATTCAATGTAATGAGTCTCATTTACAGATACGTAAATTTTATGAACTGCAGCTACAGGAGAGATTCCTTTTTCCTAATCTGATTGATATCCTGGTGTTGACAGGATGGAAACCTATAGAAAAAGTATTGTTCAGGAACTGTGACTTAATAGCACCCTTGTCTCGTAGTATAGCTGGTCCTGACTAGGTTGGAAGCTTGTTTTTCTTCAATCCTGAACCGAAGACACATCTCAGAACACTACGGTGCAGGTAAGGGGTCAAAATTGATGCTACTCTCACAACCCTTGATATGGTATTTATTTTATATGCTGGGTTTTGATATGCAGATCATTGGGTCAGATGCTTTTTAACTTGAAAATGAGTTTAATCCATAAATTGAAGCTTTGCACAAGCAGTATTAACTTACACGATCAGCAATTTCTTAGAAAATCACCTCAGGGAGGTGCCTGGGTGGCTAAATTGGTTAAGCATCCTCCTCTTGGTTTTAGCTCAGGTCATAATCTCAGGTTATGAGATCAAGCCCCACGCTAGGCTCTGTGCTCAGCATGGAATCTGCTTCAGATTATCTCTCCCTCTCCCTCCTGCTCACTCTCAAATAAATGAAAATCTTAAAAAAAAAAAAAATCACCTCAGGGCTGACTTTAGCAATATGTTTGCAGTATTCACATGATGAATTGTTCTTCTGCACTATTGTTAAATTACAAATAGGCACACATTTCCTTTCAGTGGAAGCCAAGGTAAGTTTCTGCCTCCACCTCCCACTCGCGCTCCATCTTGACAGATGTGCATGGATATGTATATACATGTGCACTTTTAAATTTGTATGTATATAAATGGGTGTATACACATTTATTATGGATAAGAAGCTATTTTTCTTTTCTATGGATCTGTTTAGGATATCTACCCAACCATCTAAAATCAAAATCATCATCCAGTGGTGATGGTTTAACCTGTGGACATAGGTCTTAATCTCTCAAGTAGAAAAAACAGAGGTGTCCTACTGAGAGCATGGACAGTGGTAATTACTAAGACAAACTTTCTTAATTAGGAAAATGAAATTACATATCTTCTACTTTGTTTTCAATAGACTTTAACTCTTAATGGACATACAATACCAATAGAGTGTGTTCTATTTGGCATTGTGGCAAGGTGCAGTGGAAAGAAAATGAGCTTTGGATCCATGAAGACATCTCTGACACTGAATAAGTTAGGTAATCAATTTGAAACACTATCTCTTTACCCATTAATTAGAATTGGTTATACTTTCCCTTCTAAAGCTTAGATAAGAGTTTTCTCTACACTTCTAACAGAATGTTTACTTAGCACAAGGTAACTTTACAATAAATGTTGATTTTTTTGTTCCGTGTGTCTATTCACCATATTCTGTTCAAACCTGACTTACGTGTCCTGGCCCTAACTGAGCTGTGCTTCTGGTTACCTTCTGTACTCTGACTTGGACCCTATTCAGGATATTGATACTTGTACGTACCCTTAATAACTGTAAGCATAGGCTGCATCTACCGTGCAGCAGACAGCTATGTGCTTAGGACTCAAAATAGTAAAAAAAAAAAAAAAAAAATGCCTTGGATATCCTTGCATTTTAGTGGAGAACTTGGTTGTCACAGCCTAAGATAAGCAATGATTATGTCTTATGCAGGAAACTAAAGTAATATAAAAATAATACCTATATCATCATGGGCATTATCTCCTTTCCCAAGACAGTTTCCATTTTCCTTTCTGTGAATTGGGGAAAATGATGGCACCTATTCCACGGCGTATTTGTTTGTGAAGGTGGAATGAGCTAATATTGTATAAAGTGGACAAAGCAATATCTCACATACAACAAACTTTAAATGGTTTGGAAAAGGAAAGAATTTTTGCTTAAACTCCTAGATTAAGTCTTTCTTAAAGAATTAAGTGAATTAATAGAACGAGGTCTTTGAATCAGGCTTGAAGCCAGGTAATCTGATCAAACTTGCCTCTTTCTGAGCCTCTGAAGCCCTCATGACTTTTCCCAACCAGTAGTTTTATATGAATAATTTATAAATAAGCTATTAGGAGCTCTAGAGTTGCCTCTTCCTATGTGATTTTACATATTGGCTAGCAGCATGCTTTTAATTTTGTAACTCAGTATTGTGTGTTATGAAGTGTACGGTGTCTGATACATCACATACCTAGCGAATATCTGTCAACTTCCTTGATAACACACAAGGAGTAAGAGGAGCTATTCGGAAATTCATTCTGGTTGTAGCGCATTGTTCTACACGGAGTACAATCTGAATACAAGTGGTGCTTTAGCCTTTTATCTATCCGAGTTTCTTAATTTTTGTTCACAATCTCTTTCTTTATACACTTGGGATGATTGTCTTAATTGCAATCGGAGCCTCAACGATGCAAGTTCCAAAAGTTGGTCTCACCCACACTGTATTACTAGTCGCCTGTACAAGAACACTAATATATTAATGACCTTAGAATCTGCCTATTTCAGACCTCTTTCCCTATTTCCTAGGTTCAACAGCCAGATTTCCAATGCCTACTGGATATTATCCGTTGGATACCCCATAGGCATTTTGAACTTATTTTGTCCAAAACATAAATCATCACTTTTTTTTTTCACTTGAACCTAATATGTTTCTTATCTTGTTTAATAACACTGTCACTCACCCGTTGCCCAAGGCAATTTCTTGGGAATCGTTCCACATATTTTTTTCTCTCTCCTTCTCAAACATAAATCTCCTGTCTCCAATTCTCTCTAATTCAACTGAGTTTGTCCTATGGGCATACTATCTCTAGCGCAAATTATGATACTAATGCTGCTGGTCTTCAGCGCTCCAGTCTGTTCGCCACTTTCTCAATCACTCACAATTCTGTCAAGGCCTCATCATGAAACACAAGTAGGATTGTCATTGCCCTACTTAAATTGCTTCTCTTCCCATTTCCTACAGGCTAAAAATTAATTTCTTAGAAAAGTCTGTAAGTACTCTATGATTTACTGCTACTGTATGCTTTTGTTTCATACCAGTAGAAACAACAAAAAGATCCTCAGGCATTCTAAACTGCATGAATTATACCAAATGAGACCTATCCCATCGGACCTCCCACTTTTTATTCAGGTTTTTGTTTCAGTCTGTCATGCTCTCTTCTACTTTTGGTAAGTCCTGTTTCTCCTATAAAAAATCTGACTGAAGGTCTCCTATCCTGTGACTCTTTCTTAAGCTGCTGAGGCAGCTCTGTTTGTAGTGCCCGTATATGTTCTCCCATAACTGCTAGAACATAATTTTAAAATGGAAACTAATATATATTGCAATTTGTATGTTAATGGGGCTTTCATCACATCTTTTCTGTGAATGCTTGGTAAGTAAACAGAGTCCTTTGCCTAACATAGTATTTGATGCCTCACACAGAAAAGAGGTTCAGTAATGTTGTTTCAATGTATTAAGAGTTCCCTAACTTGAAAATCAAGACTGTAGAATAAACAGCCTTTCAATGTCAAACTGGGGCATTATTTAACAAGCCCACCCATAGATGAATGAATTCTTTTGAGTATTTATCTATGTCTGACTTTGTTATTTACTATTTGATTAGAGCCCTGTAATTGTGAAGTTACGTGTTAGCCTGGAGATTTCTATTCAGTAGAAAAGACAGCTCCAATCGTTATGATTGCATTGTCCTGTAGGACAAAACTGAACCAGTTTTGAACTGAATACAGAGACTGAGAAGTGGACTTCAGCCAATAGCAGAATAATACAGGTCACAGGCTGACTTGATACACTGGAATGAAGTAACTATTCAGATTCGGGTGCTATTATTCCTTTGAATTTCTTATTGCTAATCAGCCAAATCATATTTATTTCCTGTTTTCAAGATAATTGATGGATATATGAAGTATGAAATATATTAATTTAAAACTATAACACAGCAGCACATGAACCAATGCCTGAGTTCTGAAAGTTAAGTCTATTCAATGCTACCATTTGATAGTTACTAATTAGGGGTTTTCTGCCCATGTGACAATAAATAAGAACGTATTCAACACAAAAATCAAGAATATTTCCTGTCTTCCTTCCAAGAATGTTTTATTCCCTACATAAAAAACCCAGTGCTTCTTATAATTAGAATTGAAATTCTTCAATATTAATTTGTATTCTGCAATGCAATTTATCTTAATAAACCACTGAAAAAATTCATAATGGTTAAAACTCACTATATTAGAAGTTTTTTGTTTCATAATTTAGTGTATATAATATCCAAATTCAAACTTTTTAAAAAATAAAAAAATAAAATATTTTAAAAATCTATGTAGCAAAAGCAGAATTCATCTGATGACAAATTTTGGACTGCAAGAAGCAATTAACAAATAACTATGCATTATATCCAGCCTTAATAATAGAGGCGTTGGTTTAGACTTAACAGTATATTTCTAGCTACCTCTATCAACCCTACTATGCATTTTATTACAGTTATTCTGGCCAACATTTAATAATGACTTCATGTTTTTTCAAGTAAAACATCCTAAGAATAATAGTCATGTTGCTATTCCCATTTTGCAAAGATACAATTGAGATATGGACTCATTTCAAAAATTCAATGTTACTTATAAAGAGCAATACACTGTGAGCCTTGCATCTGCCTCCCTGCTCAGTGGGGAGCCTGCTTCTCCCTCTGCCCCTCACCCCATTGGTGCTCTCTCGCTCTCTCCCTCTCTCAAATAAAAATAAATTTTAAAAAAAGGGCAATACACTGTATTTCAAGGTAAATATTAATTTCCTCTAAAACTTAACCTCTATAAACTTTGTTTACAAAATACATGAATAAAGAACTGTTCAAATTCATAGATTTGCAATGTAGTTTACAACATCCTCAAAATCACCACTCAGATTTTAATCAGACCCAAAACTTCCTCAGAAAATCCGTAGACTGATTATTAGAAAGCATGGCAAGGAAACCAATTCATAGCTATTACAGAACAACCAGGGATAGTCTGTAAATGGATCAATGAGGTGTCACAGCCACCCTGCTCCCATCCTGTCAAAAGGTCCTCACAAACTAGTAATGAAAGACAACCTCTGTCAGCAGTAGTCATGGAGCTGTTATACACTTTTAATAGAGCAATTCTGAGATCACGATGTGCACAGAATCCTACTTGAAATGGCTCAAATGAATCCAGCTATCTCAGGCAAGGCTATATCTGAATTAAGAAAGTTTTCCATGTACATTGAGTTTTAGGCTTCAGGTATTTTTAAATTTCACTGTCCCCTTTTTTATTCTCATAAAACCCATCTCTTCCAAAAATTGTGGTTAAGAATGACAATGGACATTTTGGAGAGAAAATAAATATATTCAGCTATTGTTATCACCCCCATTCTTGTATTCCTTTTTCCAAGTCTCCAATTTTAAGATTTTATTTTCCAAAATATAAATTGATTGGATCTTTTCCATGTAATAATACCCATTGCTCCCTGGGTGGCTAAAACTCTTACATTTAAAGATTATAACCTGTTAGTACATTTAAAAAATAAATTCCACAACATCTCAAAGCTATTTGATAGAGAGTTTTCATCAGTAAAATAAAAATAAAGGAAATCCAATAAGAGGAAATAAGTACATTTATTTGGAAAATATATTCAAATTAGAAAATATTGGAGAAAATAAAGTAAAACTTGAATTAGTAATTAATACTAAAATTTAGTGAAACTAGGGTTAAATAGAATGCAGTATTTGGGAAAAGAAGATACTAAAATTGCTACAGGTAAGGTACAAATTTGAATTTTCCAAAGGGTATGCATTCATGTGTTATACCTTCATGTGTTACCCAAGATACAGTTCTGTCTATAAGCACTTCTCTGAGGTGTGAACAGCTCATATCCCCTCAAAATTCATACTGTTCTTTTTGTCAAGAGAACTGAGAATTTGTTATTTATATTTACATATTTTCTTATTTCTAGGTTTAAAGACTCTTTAAGAATTCACTTATAAATTTACCAGGGATGCCTGATACTGACAGTTTGTAATTGACAGAAACAAAGGGATGTATTTGAATGGAGAGAGGAGGGGGAGAGAACCTGTGGAAGACAGGGGGAGGGGAAGGGAAGGAAAAGGGGAGAAGGGAGGGAGAGGGAGGAGGAGGAGGGGACAGGGACAATGACAGAGGAAGGAGGGGAGGTGAGGGAGAGAGGAAGGGGACAGAGAAGAAGGAGAGAGAGAAGTAGGAGGGGAGACAGAGAAGAGGAGGAGGAGAGAGAGAGAGAAAGGGGAGAGAGAGAGAGGGGAGAGAGAGGGATGAAGGGGAGGAGGAGGGAGGGAGGGAGGGGAGAAAGAAGGAGGGAGAAAGGGGGGAGGGAGTGAGAGAGGAGAGTTTGTGTATTTTTCTCCCATATGACTTTCAGATGTTCAAACTCATCCTTTTTCTATGGGTTCACCCTCCAGATCCTAGTTTCTATCTATATTTTTTATCTAAAAATATTACATATCTCTTCAATTCACACATGATTGTGTATTTGAAGATGAGAAAGATAAAGATATCCTCCCTGATTAACAAACTATACAACTTCCAATTAGCTCAAGTCATTTCCTACATCTAGATTTGCTTAAAATCTGTGATAGTCCATGTGCAGTAGCAATCTCAGCTGGAACAGCAATTATTTTTCTCCTTATTACACTGACGCTATCCTGCCCCCTCCACATCATCCCACCTATTAAATATAGCTATATTTGTGATCACGTGTGTGCCTTAAAAAAGAAGAAAAGTAGGGAGAAAAGTTCCTTCCTAGATCCCCATATATCTACAACACCTATATAAACAAATATTTTCCTTAGCTATAAAACAAGTTTAAGCAATTCTTTTTTCCTCTATTATCAATAAATTGTGTAAAGGCACAGTGCATACACTGACTGCTGGAGAAGGTAATGCTATTTATAGATGTAGATAGACTCAGAAATTCTGATTTTTATATTGCAATTGTAAATGACTTGCACAATCTACAACTATGTACATATTTCCTGAGTTGACTTTCTAAATCAGCAGATACAGAGTAAAATTGACATCCTTAAAGGAGAATTGAACTATATTTAATAAATTTCCCCTTCTGGCACTGGAAAACTATTAGTCATCATTTTCCCCATGAATGTATGTTAAAACACCTAGTAAACTGCTGGGCACTTGTTAACTGCTCAATACTGCCTATAGGAAACCCTCCATCCAAATCAGCTTATTTTGCAGGAATTTCCAGCATGATATCACAAAAATGTATCCATCTGTCCCTATACCCATTTGTAAATTGAATGATACTGAAAATATTTAATTATAATGGTCAGAAACAGGCCAATAATGTTACCCAGTGTTGCCTATACACTGAAAGAGACTCCTGGAAGTATTCTGTGATGATAAGTGTTAACAAGGACCTTCTGGGGGTTTACAGGGAGGGGACAGATTAATGAGAGAAGGGCAATGTGGGAGCTGAAGCACTATATATTTTACAACTTGCATGGGGATGAATTTAAGTAATTTAACAATTGGTACGGCTGTACTGGTTCATAGGGACTTAACATAAACCTTAGTATGAGACCATCTTTGTCCCTATATCTTGTCAATTTTTTTTCTTTTTTTCTTTAAAGATTTTGCTTATTTATTTGAGAGAGACAGAGAGAGGGGGAGAGAGAGAAAGCATGAGCAGGGGAGAGGGAGAGGAAGGGGGAAAGAATCCCAAACAGACTCTATGCTGAGCCCAGAGCCAGAGGTAGGGCTCTGTCTCACAGCCCTAATATCATGACCAGAGCCAAAACCAAAAGTCAGACACTTAAACGACAGAGCCACCCAGGTGCCCTTATATTTTAATTTTTAAAAGATGTAAATATACCAATTTTGTCTTTTTTAACTAAGGAGTTAGAAAACCTTCAGCTAAAATATACTTTGCAGTTGGAAACCTGAGTTCTATTAATCATTTCTTATCTTAGGAACTACCTAACCTTAAGCAAGTCATTTAATCTTACTGTACTTCAATTTTATCACTTGAATTACAGGTATAAAATAATACAACCTATATATTATGCGATTTAAAAGACATTATTATTGTGTAGAATATGATTAAATAATAAAAGTTTACATTATATTGTAAAGCAAAATGGTCCTATATTAACTAAAATGTATTCAGTGCATACTATATATGAGACACTTGTCTCTTTTTCTGTTCTCCAAAACTCTTCGGAATAATACTTTTTAACTGCCAATTAATAAATACAAAGTAAATAAATATCTCAAGTCTGAATAGTTAATAAGTGGCAGAGCAAATTTTACTTCAAGGTGCCTGTCTGACACTCTAAACCAATTATTCTACCTCCTTTTCATGCAAATATTTCATACGTGCATATATGATAACATTTTATGTAAACAATGAACAAACTGACATAATTAAATATTTGTTCTATTATGTTCAATGTCAGTAACTGATAGAATTAAACAAAAAATCAGTAAGGATATAGCAGATCTGAACAACTCTAAAAACCAATTTAAACTAAAAAGACATTACAGAACACTTTATCCAAATGGCAATTAATATACATAGGCTTCAAATACACAGAAAATACTTCTGAAAATGACACCATAGTCTGGGCTATGTAACAAATTGCAAATCATTAAAAGATTTATGTCATACAAAATATGTTCTATGATCACAACAATATTAAAATAAAATTCAGTAACAGAAAGATAAATTCATTTGGAAACTAACATATCTAAATAGCTCATATGTCACAAAAGCAATCAAAAGGAAATTATAAATTATACTTAATAAAAAGGAAAGCATAGCATATTAGTTAAAAATACCATTAAATTTATATCTAGTATAAAAAATGTATCCAGCTACAGTAGACCCCTCCAACCTCGCTTTGATGATCTGCTTTGATTATACCTCCTTCCTACTTACCTTCCCAGAGATAACTACTACCCTGAATTTTGTGATAATTATATCCTCTTGCTTTGCATTTTGGTTTTACTTCTTAAACAAGGTGTATCTTTTTTAATTAAAAAAAAAAAACCTATATGAGAAGAGATGTCTGAAATGTGCTTTCTTTCAGCTGGCTTCATTTTCTACCTTAGGAAACTAGGAAAACACGAGCAAATTAAACCCAAAATAGGAGGAAATAATTCAGATTAAGGCAGAAGTCAAAGAAAAATGGTGAAAAACAATGAACCCAAAAAGTGGCTAAGTATCAAATAAATTGTTAAACGATACATGTCAGAAAAAAAGAGAAAAAAAATTTAGTGGTGTCAGAATTTATAGAGACCACAGGAGTAAAACTGAACAGATATTTTTAAATAAGAAAACATAGGGGTGCCTGGGTGGCTCAGTATGGTAAGTATTTGCCTTTGGGACTCAGGTCATGATCCCTGGATCCTGGGACTGAGCCCCTTTTTGGACTCCCTTCTCAGCAGGGAGCCTGTTACTCCCTCTGCCCCTCCCCTGGCCCGCTCATGTGCTCTCCGGAGCTCTCTCTCAAATACATAAAATCTTGAAAAAAATAAGAAAATATAATGAATAACTTTATGATAATCAATTATAGAATGTAGATTAGATGGACAAATTGCTTGAAAGATGCACACTTTTAAATTTCACTTAAGAAAAAATTAGACAGGGGCGCCTGGGTGGCACAGCGGTTAAGCGTCTGCCTTCGGCTCAGGGCGTGATCCCGGCGTTCCGGGATCGAGCCCCACATCAGGCTCCTCCGCTAGGAGCCTGCTTCTTCCTCTCCCACTCCCCCTGCTTGTGTTCCCTCTCTCGCTGGCTGTCTCTATCTCTGTCAATTAAATAAATAAAAAATCTTTAAAAAAAAAAAAAAGAAAAGAAAAAAATTAGACAACCTGAGAAATCCTGTATTTATTGATTAAATATAATGTGTACTAAACACCTACACACAAAACATACACCGGACCCTGATACCTTCACTGTTGAATACAATGAAATATTTAATGATGAAATAATGTAAATTCTTTGCTACCTCTGTAATAAAATTGAAAGTAAATGAATAATTCCCACCTCATTCTACAAAGGCCACTATTTCATGATACCAAAACAAGACAGTAACAAAATTTCGTATGATTATCTCTCATGAAGAAAGATGCAGAAATTCTTTTTTTAAAAAGCAAACCAAAGCTAACAATATATAAAAGTGATTAAATACCATAGTCAAACATACTTTGTCCCAGAAATGAAAGGCTGGTTTAACAGTAAAAAAAAAAAAATAAATTCATCCATC
Source organism: Ursus arctos (assembly GCF_023065955.2). NCBI lineage: Eukaryota > Metazoa > Chordata > Mammalia > Carnivora > Ursidae > Ursus > Ursus arctos. The sequence continues at coordinate 20,424,051 of NW_026622764.1, forward strand.
TAACTCACCACATTAATAATCACAAAAGGGAGTGCATCTCAGTAGATGCATAAAAAGCATTCAACAAAATTTAACATTCATTCCTAATAAAACTCTCAGCAAGGGACACCTGGCTGGTTCAATCAGTAGAGCATGAGACTCTTGATCTTGGTGTTGTAAATTTGGGCCCCACATTGGGTATGAAGATTACTAAAAAAAAAAAAAAAAACCAAAAAAACAACTCTCAGCAAAATCAAACTAAAAGGAAACATCCTCAGTATGGAGCATCTACAAAAGTCCTAGAGCAAAGATCATACCTAATGTTGAAAGGCTCTTATTTTTGCCTCTAATATCAAGAACAAAATAAGGATCCCTGTTTTCACCATTTATCATCGTACTAAGTTTTCAGTCAGTGCAACAGGCAAAATAAATAAATAAAGCCATCTCAATTGTAAAGAAAGAAGTTAAACTCTCTATTCATAAATGGCATGATTGTCTATGTTAATAATCTTATGAACTTCATAAATAAGCTAAAAGAACTATTAAGTGAGTTCAGCTTGTATGCAGAGTATAAGATCACTGTTCAAAATTCAATTGCATTGCTATATACTAAGAACAAACAACTGGAAATTACAAATTTTTAATATGCCATTTACAATCGCATCAAAATATATATTATTTAGGGATAAATCTAATAAATGTTGTGCAAGATTTGTAATTTGAAATGTAAATATTGCTTAGAGAGATTAAAACAGACCTAATAAATGTATCAATACACCATGTGTGAAGAAGACTAAGTATCTTGCAAATATCGCTGAAACAACTAAAGTGAATTCTGAGCTCCTTTTCAATTCAGGCATGAGAGTCTATAATTTGAATTAAAACAAGTTAATTTCCACCAACAATAATTTTTTTTAAATCAATACTATTTGGAGCAATTAAGACAACTCCAAATCTCCACAAAATATCACTTATATCAAAGACACAATAATGCAAGCCTCAAAATATAAAGACCCAGGAACCATAATCCATTCTTAAGTTTCAAGACAATCAACAGGTGTCAATCCTAAAATAATATACATAAGAAAAACATTTAGTAGCTATTTTAACTATGCAAAGTGTGGTAAAGTAATATGCAGTTTTAGTGAATATAAATCTAAGAATGTCTGCAAAGTAATATAGGATAGAAAAGGAAATTTTAGAACTGAAAACAAGTCTGAAATAAAATAGAATGAAGATGAAAGAAAAAATTCACAGAAAGGAAAGAAAGATAAATATAAAGTATTCAAATTGAGTTAAGAAAAATAAAAAGATTGATGAAATATAAAGACGGCCTCATGGGCTTTGGGACAATATCAGATTGAACATGAGAGAGAAAAGAAGACAAGAAATATAAATAATAAAGCAATGAACAAAAACTTCCCTGAAGTTTAAAAAGACTTAGCTTTATATATCCAAGAGCTCAGCAAAGCTCAATAGGATAAATCTGAAGAAGACATCATCTAGATAAATCAAAGGTAACATCTGGAAACCAAAGATAAAGAAAAAAGTCTTGACAGTAGCCAGAGAAAAATGATAAAATGATGACTATCAATTATGCTTCTGATCAGAAACAATGGAGACCAAAATCTGTGGTGCAGTATTTTTGAGATGCTTAAAGAATAAAAAACTCTCTCCTTTTTCTAGATCTGGCAAAAATATACTTCAAGATAAGGTCAATGACAGGTATCTTCAGATGAAAGAAAAGTAAAATAACATCTTGTTCCATACTAGTAGTATAAGAAATGCTAAAAGAAGTTTTTCAATCTGAAGTGAAATGAAGCTAGAAGGAAACTAAATCTTCAAGACTGAGTGCAAATATTGGAAATGATAAATATGTCAGTAAAATGTTACATTTTTTTCTTTATTAAAATAGGTACGACTGCCAAAAACAAAAATAATGAAATGTTATTATGGGGTGTGGAACAGAGGTAGATGTAATGCATGTCATATACAGCTAGAGGATGGCAGAGTGAAGGACTCATATGATTGCAAGGTTTCTATATTTTATGTGATGTAACTTTTTTTTTTTAAAGATTTTATTTATTTATTCCCCAGAGATAGAGACAGCCAGTGAGAGAGGGAACACAAGCAGGGGGAGTGGGAGAGGAAGAAGCAGGCTCATAGCAGAGGAGCCTGATGCGGGGCTCGATCCCATAACACCGGGATCACGCCCTGAGCCGAAGGCAGACGCTTAACCGCTGTGCCACCCAGGCGCCCCTATGTGATGTAACTCTTGATAAACTGAACACTTAAGTATAATATTGTACTCCTTAGAGTAATTATTAAATTATTAAATCTGTATAGCTGAATGTGCCACTATATAAACTAAGATAGTTATATACTTTAAAACATGACAATATGAAAACAGAATAGTCAGCAAATACTAAATGATAAATATAAATTCAGTCATATCAATAATTATAATAAATGTTAATTAACTAAATACTGCAGTTAAAAGGTAGAAATATGTTGAATCACTGTTACACTTGAAACTAATATAAATTGTGTGTCAACTATACCTCAATAAAAAAAATATTGTCAAAAGTTTTGTAAGATATTTTTGACATTTCCTTTAATAAGTTAATAAAAATAAATAACAGGTATAAAATATATAAAACATAAGACCCAATTATGTGTTATCTAGAAGAAATTCATTTTAAATATTAAGATATAAATAAACTAAAAATATTAGAATGGAAAATGTGTACATACAATGCAAACCATAAGCACAGAACTGCTTGAATGGCTAGAGTAACATCAGATGAAATAAACTTGATGACAAAGAGTACTAAAAAGGAAGAACAATTTCATAATAATAAAAGATTCACTTCTTGGGGCGCATCGGTGGCTCAGTCGGTACAGCAGCCAACTCTTGCTTTCAGCTCAGGTCATGATCTTGGGGTCCTGGATCAAGCCCTGCATCAGGCTCTGTGTTCACAGGGAGTCTGCTTCAAGATCCTCTCTCTCCCTCTGCCCCCACCCCTCCCTAAAATAAATAATCTTAAAAAGAAAAGAATCACTTCTTTCAGCAAGACTTAAGTATCATAAATATGTGTACACCTAATTAGAGACCATGATCATTTAAAAAAGGCAAAAATTGAAAGAACCAATGGGAGAAATAAATAAATGCACATAGTGGAGATTTTAACACTCCTCCCTCAGCAGTTAAAAGCATGAAGAGTTAGAAAATATAGAGAATTAGAATTAGAAAAATATAGAGTATTTGAGCAATGCTATCAACTGTCTTGGTCTGATTGATACATATATGACACTATAAACAAAAAGGAAGAATATTCTTATAAAGTGCACATGGCATACTCACCAAGATAAACATGCTGAACAAAAAGAAAAACCAAAAACAACAACAAAAAAAGAAAAAGACTTGGAAAACGTGAAAGGTTTGATGTTATACAGAAGTAGTTAATAATAAGGAATCTGGTAGAATTTCAAAAGTTTGGAAATTATTCTTCATACTTTGAAATAATGTATGGGTAAAAAATAATAAGTCTCCAAGGAGTAATTTACTCATAGTTATGTCCACTGATTGGAGGAAAGTAGTTCGTTTCCTTGATAGCACAGAAGCGTACCTAACTACCAGAAGGGTACTTCCTCTAATTATCTTCTCCTTCAACTTTCTCTAATTCTAACCACTATTTATCTCTAACTCTAAAAAAAATTAAGAAAATATTTCAAACTATATAAAACTAATGTTTTAGATTATTTTATAAAATCACCATTACACTGTCACCAATAACAAAGACCACGTCAAGAAGAGCAAAACAAAACAAAATTTCAAACCAATATCCCTGGAGAGTATAAATGAATAACCTTTAACAAAATTTAACTATTAGAATAAAACAACATGAGTAAGTGGGGTTTATCTCAGGAATGCAAGGTTGATTTAACAGGCAAAAATCACATTATGAAATAGTCTATTAATGGAAAAAGAGACAAATCACATCATCTTTTCTAAAGGCACAGAAAAGGATTCGAAAAATTTGAAAAATTCCACACATTCATGATGAAAACTCTCATAAAAACTAGTGGAATGGAATTCCCTTCATCTAATAAAAGCCATACACAAAAAACTATAATATTTCAACGTTCTCCTACTAAGACTATGCATAAACAAGAATGTCTGTTCACTTCTACACACCATTATACCACCATCATTAGCCTTTCAGATAAAGTGGAAGAAAGGAAGGAAAGAGGAGGCTATAAAAACTGAAAAGTTAAAACTTTCTATTTGTATCTGACATGACTTCTTTTGAATGAAATTTACTGGATTCTACAAAACAACAGAATAAATTTTACAATGTCAAGGTACAAGATTCACATATAAAGGGGCGCCTGGGTGGCACAACGGTTAAGCGTCTGCCTTCGGCTCAGGGCGTGATCCCGGCGTTATGGGATCGAGCCCCACATCAGGCTCCTCCGCTATGAGCCTGCTTCTTCCTCTCCCACTCCCCCTGCTTGTGTTCCCTCTTGCTGGCTGTCTCTATCTCTGTTGAATAAATAAATAAAATCTTTAAAAAAAAAAAAGATTCACATATAAAACTCAGGTGTATTCTTATACGAAATAAAATATTAGGTAAATGAAATAAAAGAACAGTTTAATCCACACCAGTGTCAAACAACATTAAATACTTTTTTTTTTTTAATGCACACTCTGCAAACTACAGAATGCTGAGATACATTAAAGACCTAAACAATTGAAGAGATACAATACCCATAGTTTGGAATACTGTAAGATTTCAATTTTACAAAATCATCAACACTTTCAGGTAAACTCCATACAAATCCAGGAGGCATTCTGATTTAAACTGACAAGTTGATGTTCCAGCTTTTATGAAAATATAACTGCCAAAACAAATCTGAGAAAGTAAAGTGAAAGTACTTACTCTAATTTCAAGGTTTATATAAAGCAGTAAAAAATTAAAAATGTAGATCAATGAAACTGATGAGAGTCTAGAATAGAGCCACACATACATGTTCAATTGTTTTTTGACAAAGTTACCACATAATTCAACGTGTGAAGAAAGGCTTTCAAAACAGAGTACTACGGAGAAAAAGGAACCGTCAACACTTAGCTTATGCTGTGTCTTTTTCTAATTTAATCATAACCCTAAATATGAAAGTTGAAACTAAAATATCCTAGAAGAAAATATCAGGAAAGTCTTTCTGATACATGGGTTTCTTACATAAGGCACAGTAAATCATAAAGTGAAGAAAAATACACAATTTGAGCTTTTTGAAAATGAAAAAAAGATGGTAGTACAATATTACCATTAACAGAGAGAAAAGGAGAAAGTACTGCAACTCAATAAAATCAACAAGCCACTACTGGTTGAAAGTAAGGCCATACTTCCACTCTGGAAAAGTTTTGCAGTTTCTTATAAAGTTAGCAAGCACCTAAAACCTAGAAATCCCACTCCAAGATATTTAGCAAAGAGAAATGAAAATATACCCTACTCAAATACCTACACATGAATATACATGAAAATATACCCTACTCAAATACCTATACATGAATATACATGAAAATATACCCTACTCAAATACTTTTAATCATGATGGCCAAATTTGCAAATAATAAAAATGTCCATCAAGAGGTTAATAAAATATACTGTATGTATATGACAGGACACTAGTCAATAGTAAAACGGAATCGATGGTTGATACATGAAAGCACCAGGATGGATCTCAAAGCATTAGGTTCATGAAAAAGAGTCAATCTTAAAAGATTACATACTCCATGATTCCATTTATGTAACATTACTGAAATGACAAAATTATAGAGAAAGAGAACAAAATAGTAGTTGCCAAGAGACACAGATGGTGGGGGTTGGGGACAGGATGAGAATATAAAGGAGTAGCACAGAGGATTTCTTTATGGTGATAGAATAATTCTGTATCTCGATTTCGTTGGTGGTTACACAATTCTATATACTGGGTAGACCCCACACAGAACTACGCACACACACTTCCACGAAAGTATGTAAAGAAATGATGAAAACTGAATACTTAAATACGTCATGTCATATTTTTATATCCTACTATAGTTATGCCAGGTATGAAAAATTGACCTGATTGGAGAAGCCACTACAGAGAAACTGCCTTACCTGCCTTTGTCTGACCTGGGCCAAAACCTTTGGTCTAGGCAAAATGGCAATTGTTTTAGACAACTACTTGAGAAGTCAGCAGGCAAACAGACATCCTGATCACAAGACTGACGGTTGTGGACTTTCTGAAGATGGAGTCAGCGGTCAATCAATGTATGACCCGGAGCACCTTAGCCTGTTCATCCCCATGCTTTTCCCTTCAACTCTTGTCTTTGCGCCTCTCCCTTTTCCTCATAAAAACACTTTGCTTTCACCCTACAAGCGGTCCACTATTTTCATTTCTACTAGAATCTATGCTTCCTGAATTGCAATTCTTTGATCACAAATAAACTCCTTTGCCTCTCATTGCACCTCTGCTTTCAGGTTGACAAAGGCATCCTCCTAGGGGAGAAGCTGGGTGAAGCACTCACGTGGCCTCTAGGTGATAAGGATGACTAGTGTGACACCGACAACATAGATGAATCTCAAAGTCATGTCAAAGGAAAGAAGCCAGTCACAAAAAATTGCATATGTTATGATTGCATTTATATAAAAATGCTAATTATAATAACAGAAAGCCAATCAATGGCTGCACAAGCCTGGGCCAGAGAGAGATACAGACTGAAAGCAACATGAGAAAACTCTTGCAGTGAGCAAAATGTTCTGTATCTTTATTTTGTTACCGATTTCACAGGTTTCTGCAACAGTCAAAACTCACCAAATTATACATTTTGGATAGATGCAGTTTATTATATGTGAAGTATTCCCTAATAAAATTGACAAGGTAAAATATAGGAGGAAGGAAGTTACCTTTGGGGTGTTTCAATTATACTCATATCAGTAATGTTAAATTTCTTAAGGGTCATAGCTTGAAATTTTCTGTTCACCTCTGTTTACATATTAAAGATTTATAGTAAAATTTTAGAGGAATACAAGACATTTAGTCTTTGCAAGAATGTATTTCGAAGATTTGTGGAAAAACATGTCAAAGAGCACTTACCTCAATTTTATATTCAACCAGCTTCATTTACAGTTTTGTAAAGTGGATGTTTTCTGTCTATGAATGCTACAGTGAGGTCAAAGAAAACTGTCAAGAAAAACTTTTTTTTCATTGGCTAATATGGTCAGAATTTTTTTTTAAATCATCACTATTTATATAAGCATTGTTGGAGGGAGGCATGAGGAAAGATAAGCAGGTGAATAATCATTAATGAAAGCATATTTATTAATGAAAGTGTTTGTGGCATGCTATTAATTTATCCTTTTTACTGTTTTTAAGCTCATTTTACTCTAATTTGTGGTTAATCTCATTGTAAATATGTGGAACATTACATTTACAATGAGCTGATTTAACAGACTATACCTGGTGTTTTTCATAGACTGAATTCCCCAGAAGGAAACTGTAAGACCGGAAACTTTAGGGAGATGATTTATTAGGGAGGAAATAGTATTTCCAGGAAAGACCAGTATACAGTGGGACAGTGGGACTGTAAGAGGAAGAAGGGCAAGTTAAGTTTGTGATATTAAGTTCCACTCAGCACATAACACAGTAGAGCACAGAGCTCAATGAAGTCCAAATCAGCAGTCCTATGCCAATCAGACATTAGTGCAGGAATGCCCCTGTGGCAATGTAAATTCCCAGGTACTTCCAACTGTTAGGATTACAGGGAAAGAGCTCTGTCTGGGAGAGGAAGGGGAGCCCTCCCACAAAGGCACTCAGTGCTGGTTGCTGGTAAGTGCTGCAGGCTGGAGAGCAGCAGGCATCAAACTGATGAAGGGGTATGGCAAGGCACAGAAAAGCAACACCAGCCACTTTTGCAGCCTTATATACACTCACGCTTCACGCTGGATTCTCTATACTGATTCTTCGGAGTTGTTGCTAATCAGGATCCCAGAAAGGAACAGTACAAAAGGACAATCACTGTGATGAGCTGCAGTCCCTGCTGCTGAAGTTGCTGCCAAGGCTGTGATTGCCACACAGTATTTAAATTCTGGTTAGGCAAGGTCACTGCCCTTCCAGAGGTGAAAGGACTGCCTCTACCACCCATCACTGTTTACCCCAACACTGGGCCTATGTTCCTGCAATCTATAGTGCTTTTCTGAGTAACCTGCATTGCTGACAACCCCAACCCCAGATCACCGTTCACTTGTCTGTTAGTTGTTTATTCACACTTGAATCATACTTGGAAGCACGAAGAGATGCTCAGTGGATTCCCTGGGTTTCCAGACTTACATATACCAGCAAGACTTCCAACAGAAATCTGCTCTTACTGTTCATAAACAGTGTCACCTACAGTGCCATTCCCTGTCCACACTAAGTACCTGATATCCTACCTTCTCCTATGATTAAGGATCTGTATACAGAGGGCAACATCTCTATTCCAGATTTACATTTTTTTACATTTACTTTGCAAAAGATGTATAGTCATTGTTACAGATGGCATGACCTTGCTCTTGAATCCTATATGTCTATACTGCAAATCCCTATTAAAGCTTTCAAAGTTTCCAAATGGCATGTTATCTACCACCAATCTCTCTAGCAGTGCCACTACACGGGTTAGGTTGCACAACTAGAGAAACTGTGACTGTATTCTCTCACAATAAACAGCCTTTGAAATTACCCTGTAAGTATTCAGAGCAATATTCCCAAATAAACCAAAATCCAAGCTGGCCTACCATGTACAGAGTGGTAGTGACAGAAACTGTAGTACATAAAAACTATTCTTTCAACTTGGAAAATACCTCTTGACAAGCTCCTTACCACTGTAATCCTAAAAGTTTCTACACTATAGAAGGCCCCTGAATCTTCAGAGTTAATTTTCCATCGTTTAGACTAACTGTATCTTACAAAAGCATCTGTAGTAATTACCACTTTCTGTTCTTCAGGTCCAATAAACATATCTATATACTTCTGTGGATTGTCCAGATTTTAGGGCCCTCTGCAAAGAGCCTATGAGTAAGCATAGCCATGGAGAAAAGACTTTCCATGTGACGGACGTACTGTCCATTCTAAGTGAATATTTTTTGTGCTTATGCATTTTAAAATGAATGCATATGCCAGATGTATACAATGTATGATGTGCCAGAACAGAGGTTGTATTGATCTCTTCTAGTAAAGATGTCTCATCGAGCACAGAAAATGGGTAAACACTTAAGTTTGTAATGGTGTACTGTCACCTACCATGAATTGCCTTCTCCTCCCCACCCCACCCCGGGCCCCCCCTCAGGGAACTAAACTGTGAAATAAATAGGGACAGGACAGGGCCAACAAACTCATTATCGTTTACAGTTTTGAAAGAGACCGTAATCTCTACTATTTACTCATTGCATGGCATTGCTTTTAATTTACAATCTTGGGAAGGGGGGGTACTTCAAGAAGCCTTACTCTAGTGTTCAAGAAACAAATCCTGAAATACCAGATTATGTGGCAGTGCACAGAAAATGCTCCAGGAGAAGACTGGGGTACTAGGAGGGTGAGGAATTGAAACTTAGAAGCTAAGGAGCTCAAGCAAATGTTCAACAGCAAGCAAAATTCCACAGAAGGTTACCATGATTCAAATCTGCATTGGAATTTTGGTGACAATACAGACCCTACATAAATGTGTACTAATCAGGAGTAAGGTACCTAGAATATTATATCCCATCTATTATTCATTGTTTAAGGTGTTCCCCACCCCACCAAGGGGACATGAATTCCCTAGCATTTAAGCCTCTCAGTACCCAGTGGTACAATGTGATCTGAGAAACTAGGACAGGTCCCTGATAAGGAGATGCATATGCTGGTGGCTGAGAATGACAGCACACCCAAGGACCAAGTACATGAAAAAGGTAAAGACATCAGAATTAATCTTGGGTGGAACACTGATACCTGCTACCGTGATATTTAAAGTTCCTTGGAAATTTCTGATTTTTTTCAAATTCTCAGCAGTCTCAATAGAATAGAACAATAATTTTGGTGTCTCCAACTCATTCATGATTATTTTTAGTGCTGTGAGATAAAAATTATTTGTATAAGGCTGACACAGGAAATAGCCTATGTACTTGCAACGTCATATAACCTGAAAAAATATGACATTTTCAATTTGCCTTTAATGTTGTCCTTATGCCAATGCACAACTGTGCAGTTTAAGCAACCTGGATAAATCATTCAAAATATTTTTCCTTCAAAACTGATATTAATTGGTACATAAAAGTTTCCTTTTCAATAAGTCCTATATTTGTATACATAATTAAAAATAATGTAATAGTAATGTTTCTGGTGAATTATAAAAGATTTTATTGCATAGGGATAATTTTTACAATTAAAAAAATCTAAAAGAAATGTTTTAATTAACTATATAGTATTTTAAGTATTGCAGTATAAGTATATATAGCATATATTATAATAATTTACAATATATACTATAATATATATATATATACTACACTATATAGTATACATTATATACTAATGTGTAGTATTTTAAACATTATCATGTTAAGTATATATAGTATATAGTATATGTTGTAATAATTTTTAAAGATTTTATTTATTTTAGAGAGGGGGTAGGGACAGAGAAGGGGAGAGAGAATCTAAAGTAGACTCCCTGCTGAGCCCAGAGCTAGACATGCAGCTCGATCTCATAACTCTGAGATCATGACCTGAGCTGAAGTCAAGAGTGGGATGCTTAACTGACTGAGCCACCAGAGTGCCCCATATTATAATAATAATTATTTTATTATTTATCAATAAACTGGAAAACCAAAAAAAAAATTATAATATAGCCTGTATTGTTGTATTGAAACACAGCTTCCATACAAGTGCAATAATGGCTATATTGGCTTCATTGCTGAGTGTTTGTCATTGGGGTAGGTGACAGGGCTAACTTTAATCTGACGGCAGTTGGAGATGTAGAACTTTTTTTTTTTTTTTTTGGTGTACTTCAAGTGGCTACTAAAAATAAAATTTAAAGTAATTAAAATACTAATATCAAATTTCAAGTGTATACATATTTACTACAATATATTCTTCATTTTCATCAAGAAAAGTTTTACGGTATAAAGGTTGATACTACATAACAGTGTTTCTCTAGCCATTCAGCATCCACTAGAGAAAGCCCATCAATTCTCAATGAAAACATCTACTAGAACTGAACTTAAAGAGATTTTGGTATAAGCAAGTAAAATACTGTTATCAACAAGGCAATAAAGAAAAGAAGAGGTATATAGGATAAAACCCAAAACTGGTAGAATTGTATTGGATTTATGTCATGAATAGATAATTGCACTTGAAGAGGCAATTTACAATACAGTGACCCTACTCCCTGTCCTCTGTCAAGTTCAATTCCCCTCCCCCAGATGACATGAACTATTCGTACATTCTGTCTATACAAGCAAAGTAAAATGGACAGTTGAACATTTATCCACTGACTTTAATAAAAGTAGATAGATTCTTTATAAATTCTTGGTTTTTAAGAAGAAACAATTTCTTTTTCATTAACTATCTGGATAGCTGTTTCCATTTTTCTCTAAAGTATGACCTTCTAAATGTTTTCTTAGGCCCTAATTTGTTCATCAGTAATCTGAAATTCTACTCTATTCTATGAAAAAGAACTGGATAATTTTGTGTATTATAATTCTTTCAAAACCCAATTCTTTGCCTGTGCATTTAAATGTTTTCAGTCCCTTAAATTTCACCAATGTGCTAAAATAAGAATTGTACCATTTGAAATATCTAGTTCCCTTTTCTTATCACATGATTTGGATAATGTTAACTTCCAGAAGCACAAGTTTTAAACAGAGTAGCTGTCTTGGCATATGTTTGTGTATCTGTGGCTTAAAAAACAACTTTGAGATTCATATTTTAATATGATTTCACAATATATCTGTTCACAATACAATTTGACTTTGACATGTAATATACTATTTAATAAAATCTTTAATGACAGACATCTGCCAATAGAAAAGAGAAACATCTATGGAACACTGATAGGCTTCTAAAATTTCCAAACAAAATTTCGAAGATGAAAATACAAGCTCTCTACTCACACTGATTTATTTTTTTTTTTCAAATGCATGTCACAAAGTCTGATAGGCCACTGATATTATTTTTTTATGCTAACAATGTTATTATCCATTGAAATATAAGTAGTGTCACATATAAAATCATACTTATATAGGGCATAAGCCTAAAGCAGGAAACAGGAAGTTGGTCAAAGAAAAGGAAGGAGTAAAGGATATGCAGAAATCTTGATCAAAAGTCAACTTAAAGAGTCAGATCATTGACAGAAGCCCCACTACGACTAATATATTCAAAATACAGTTTCTCTGACAACTTGTTTAGAAAATAACACAGTGTTTGGAGTAATCCATATGAATAGTTCCACAAGCATGAAAAAGAAGATTCAGAAAAGTAACTGAACATTTTCACCTTTACTAAAATTTCTAATTATACTCCACAATGAACTAATTTACTTACATTTTAGAAGTGCTTAAGTATTTACATTCTCCGAATTCCTATCACCTCCTGATATTACCAAATGATCACATTTCTCCCCATTAGATGGTATGATATAGCATATTATTTTATTATGAAATAAATCAAATATAGCACACATATAAAGTTTATGTGAGGTTTGCAAGTAAGATGAAAATATGCCTACTCTTAGATTAAGAAATAGAACCATACCAAAACCTTGTAATCACTGTGTGTACATAATAATGGAGCGTTTCAGACTTTTCAATTCCCCTAAGAAGTACCTTTCATCCTGAATTTTTGCTTGTTTGTACACCTTTTCTTTCTTAATCAGAGATACAAATATTTCTTTATATAAATGGAAACATACTAGTGAATTTTAGTCCAACGTATCTCTGTATTCAACATTTAGGATTTTAGATTTGTGATATTTACCAATTCAGATTTCATCTGTAGCTTAATCCTTTCCATGATGGAACAGTAGTATGATGTCTTAAAATTGAATAATACATCTATGCATTCTCCTGCTGGTAGACAGTTGCTATTAAGATATTTTGTTACTTATAAACAGTATTTTTTCATGGATTTGGAGAAAAATGAAACTATTATTAATGATTAGGGACCAAATATTTGAGAACCAAATCATTTTATAGGTCATATACAGATAAATCAAAATATACTCAGACAAAAGATAAAAGGTAAGCTTGCAACATGGAGCCATGAGAAATACTGTAGATCTTTCTCACCAAACAAGGGAGAGTTGTCTACCATTACAAAAAGGTACCATTAAGAAGTAAAGAAGGTTACACAAGTAATATTTTATGCACAGGAAAAAAGAAAAATAGAACTAGAGAAGAATGATCAGGCAATGGAAAAGTCTCATAGGAGCTTTCTTAAGTATCCAGGTCCATTAACAACGCCATGGTTTCTCTTCAAAATCTGTGCTTATGAGACAAGGAAAAGCAGAGAGAAAAGATTTCAAAGCTTCTGAATGGTAATCCAAATATATAAAAAAGTAGGCTGCTATTGTCATCAATGGCTAGAGTATGCTCAAAATATTCTTTGACTTGATACCATCACTACATACTGAAAAAAATATAGGAGGAGGAAACTAAACATGAGGTCATATAAAAGACACTAGACCATTATGAATCTGCCGCAGAGGTGATTTCTCAGTTTTGGAAGGCATTTACTCTCATACTGGAAGAAGTTTATCTCTGTATGTTGTAATAAACGTAAAACCACATGCAAATACATAACAACAGTTTCCTGTAGGTAAAATGTACCCAAGAGTGAGAAATTTTCAATTTATATTGAACTTACATTGAGTTGTTTAATTTGCAAATGTTAATTTATCTGGTCAAAATACTAGGGGTAATCTGATAATTTTATGTTAACTACAAATGCTATATTCTGAGAAATAAATAAACCTAAAGGAGGGGTCAATCTTTCCTATAATGAAACTGGTTCCATTCACTCTATGATTTTGCCCTTCAAATTTATGCACGTTTATCAGTACAGTTTGATCAGAGAAACAAAAGGTACTGAGTGGAAATATTTATTTTTCCATATTTCTTCATTATATATTATCACTATATTATATAATATTATATTGCATACATTATACTATATACTATATATGTATGATAGGACTTGACTTTAGATTATTACTAGAGATTATTACAGAGTCTCTGTTCTACATGTAAAACTATTTTCTTTGCATCTGGGGAGTTACAGCCAAAGGTCTACAGGCAGACAGGCAGAAGAGGAGGAAGGATGGATGTGAAGTAGGGAAAACAAGGACAAACTAGACCCTACAAAACCATGCTATAACCCAGAAAGGACAGACTGAAACCCATACCAGTATTTCATCACCCTTAAGCCCCCAACTCCAATGACGTTGGTGTCCTGCAGGGGAGGCTTGTACCTCTCATCAGATTGAAGAATGCACATGGTCCAGCAATCACAGAAGCTAAATGCATCTCTGGAGGGACCTCCATGAACCACAGCTCTGCTGTGGCCCCTCACCGAAAGACCCAGCCAGCAGATTAAGAGAACCCATGTGTGGGGCGCCTGAGTGGCTCAGTCGTTAAGCGTCTGCCTTCGGCTCAGGGCATGATCCCAGCGTTCTGGGATCGAGCCCCACAACAGGCTCCTCTGCTGGGAGCCTGCTTCTTCCTCTTCCACTCCCCCTGCTTGTGGTCCCTCTCTCACTGGCTGTCTCTATCTCTGTCAAATAAATAAATAAAATATTAAAAAAAAAAAAAGAGTACCCATGTGTGAACTAAAACAGTGTATGCTGCACTTGCCGTGATCATCTGACTATAAAAATAATGCGGCTGCTGGTTTACTTCTGCCTTCTAAACATTAGTTTCTTTTGATCCAGGGTGACTGGGAACTCTGCAGGAAAGGAATTATGGGGACCGTAACTCTAGCTTAGCTGGACTGACACAATAAAAATCCCCTAGAATGTTAGACCAAGTAAATAATGGTAAGTTAGTATTTTAAGACACACTGTATGAGAAAGACATGTTGACATGAGGAGTGGTCCAATTTATTTGTACTCCAATGAGTTTAACTATAATTACATGGCCTGACAAGGGAGGTCTTCCATTTGCAATTAAATTAACTCTCAAAAGGAAAAAGAGTCTAAATTACCATTAGAGAAAATACAGAAAACTCTGTTAGACTTCTACTTTCAGATTGGCAATGTGAAGAGACATGCAGATCGATCCCCAAAAAACCATGAAACCTGGTGAAAATTAAGAAAAATCAACCACTTAAAATCTCTGGAATTGTCCTAAGAGCATACAGTGTATGAAGAAACTTTTATTCAAGAAAATTGACTATATCTCTGTACAAAAAAGAAGAGCCTCTGGTACCTGTGCCATTACCCAATCCCTCCCCACCCACCACCATCCCATCCCAAGGACAATGACAGAAGATCCAATCGGGGTAAATGTGGCCAAATCAACAGGGCTCCTTCTCCCCTCTGCTCCTGTCAAGGAATATAGTACCTCCCCAAGAGAAGCAGGCTGCCAGATTTTCTCAAACCTCCAGCTCCAAATTGCAGAGACTAAATTCCTGGCAACTGCTATTGAGAGATTAGAGGCTTCCTTCCACCCACCCAACCCACGCTGAAAGAGTGGAAGCCTGACCCCAGGCATTGCAGACTGAGAATATCAGGACCCAAATGTTTCTGAAGTAGAGGCTCCATCTTGAGAAAGGCTAGCTGAGAAAACCAGAGGCCATTTTCTCCAATCCAGTGCCCTGCTCATAAAAAAGAGACAGTCACTGTCCCCACTCCTGGCTCCAAAGCAAGGGCTCTGAGATTGTGTCCAGGAAGAGAGGCACTCCATTAAAACAGAAAATTCCAAAGTTCTCCCCAAGCAACTATTTGAAATAGTGTCGGCAAGTTCAAACCTTAAAGCGCTATCAAAATGATGGTGATTTTGGTGGTAAATAATTAAGAGTGATACCTAAACTATAGGCTAGTTTACCAGAGGAGACTCAGGGAAAGAGACATACGATGATTTCTGGGTCAGGAAAAAAGCTTCAAACGCTGGCCTAAGAAAACTACTTCTGCAAAGGAGCGGAAGCTAAATTAGGTCAGATTGTCAAGTAATTTGTGACACAGTTCTTTGAGAATAGAATAATCAGCTGACAAACAGTGGAACCTAAAATCTAAGTGTGATACCAACAGAGGCAAGTGGTTTACCACAGAAACCAAGGAAAGAGACAGTCAAAGAGAGTCCTGCTAAAACCTGTCATCCAAGAATGATTGGGAATAAGCACAAGGCTGCAACCTCTGTGAGTGAAATCAGAGATTTAATACTAAAGGGAAAATAGACTTCATGAGAATAGTCCAGCCAAGGCACCTAACAAATAAATAAGAGCAACATAAGAACTGGAGTGAAGGGTGGGAATCAATATTTTAAGTGGCTATCATACATAGAAAATAAGACAGGCTTGTGAAACCTCTTGTGAGCAGGACCAGATGTTAGATTTAAGAGACCAAGACATCAAATCAAAGGAAAGCACAGTTTTAAAAGGAAAGCATTATGGCAGTGTCTCATCAAATAAAGAAAATCAATAAAGAGACAGAAATTATAAAAAAGCAGCAAATGGAAATTCTGGAGTTAAAAAGTACAACTGAAATAAAAGGAATTCACTAGGAAGACTCAACAGATCTGATCTGGTAGAAAAATGGGATATATAAATGATTACGTAAGTTGAATAGCCCTAAAGTTTCCAGATACAAAAATTAATCTATCAATGTATCAAAAAAAGTTCTTATAGAAACTAAACTAAAAGGTTTAATAATTAAATTCCATAATTTAGACAAATCATTGGCAAACAAGACCAAAGTATTGATCAGATAAAAACAGAGAAGTTTTCTGAATTACTAGTATTAACTATAATATAAACATACATTTTTATTCTACCTATGCGTATTACTCCTAAATTTCTGCAGGTCTGCTGACTGAATTGCTACATTGTATCTGCTAGATGTACAAGATTATGAAAGATGTAAACTTGCGTTTAATTCAATTGAATCATTATTGTGACAAACTTTATTCCAAAAGTAATTATATTTTATAGTATGTCAGCTTGTTTCAAAGATCTTTAGATAACTTAAAATCTTACACTTTTACTATATGCATTAAGTACATAATTTCTACGATAGAATATTGAATATTAATTAATAAGCATAATATTAAGTTTATGTGCTTGTGCCTCTTATTGTTATAGGATACAGTTAAGCCATGTACATGTTTGAGTATGTTAATGTGTTCATTTTTGCTACATTTGAGAAACTGTACTCTAAGTATATGTCTATAAAAAATTGTGATATGCTCAAATTTCTGCAAGTCTGTCCAAAATGCTGATTTAAAATCAACAATGGAAATGATCCACATCCTTGTTTTCTTTATGAAAATGAAGTTACTGTGGTTAGTCACAATTAATATATATGAATAAGACTCTGCTAGGACCAATATGGCAAAAAAAAACAACTGTGTACGTAAGTGTTCAGGTTACATTTTATTAAGAAAAAAAGAGTAGACTTGTCCTAAGTAAAACAATTGTTTTCAGAATGAGAAACACAGAGGATAAAACCTGAATGGATGTAGAAAGTTGTAGAAAGCTTACAAAAAGGGAATTTTGTCATGTTCAAAGGTGGCCAAAATTTGAGAGTTTTAATACCTGTAGTTTTAAACATCACAGTTAGGCAAAACTTTAGTTTGATTTTCTCTGTTTAAAAAAAAAAAAAGAAGAAGAAGAGGAAAGGGAGATGGCTGAGTAGGAAGATCCTAAGCTCACTTCATCTCATGGCTACAACTACATAACACCCATTACTGTGTAAACAACCCAGAAAATGACCAGAAGACTGTCAGAATAGACTTACCGAAACTAAATGCAGAGAACAGGTTACAGTGAAGAAGGCAAAAAGGGTGGAGACACAGAAGCTAAAGGGACCCAGGAGGGTGGGAGAGATGCTGTGGGCTCAGAGAGGGGAGAGAAACAGACCCCCACACCAGGCAACGGGAAGTCCTCATGGAAAGACAAATCCGTATAACATTTGGCTTTGAAAACCATGGGGGCCTAATTTTACCAGTTCTTACAATCTTTTTTTTTTTTTTTAAGTTTTTTTTTTTTTTTTTCTTAATTCAATTTAGTTAACAAATAATGTATTATTAGTTTCAGGAGTAGAATTTAGGGATTCATCAGTTACATATAACACCCAGTGCTCATTACATCAAGTGTCCTTCTTAATGCCCATCACCTAATTACCCCATTGCCCCACCCACCTTCCTTCCAGCAACCCTCAGTTTGTTCCCTACAGTTAATAGTCTCTTATGGTTTTCCTCCCTCTCTGTTTTAATCTTATTTTATTTTCCTTCCCTTTGCCAGTGTTCATCTGTTTTTTTTTCTTAAATTCCACATATGATGAAATCATATGGTATTTGTCTTTCTCTTGACTTATTTCATTTAGCATAATACCTCAAGTTCCATCCATATCCTTGCAAATGGCAAGATTTCATTCCTTTTGTTGGCTGAGTAATATTCCATTGTATATATATGGTACATCTTCTTTACCCATTCATCTGTCGATGGACATCGGGGTTCTTTCCATGTTTTGGCTATTGTGTATATTGCTGCTACAAACATTGGGCATGTGCCCCTTCAAGTCACTGTGTATGTATCCTTTGGATAAATACTTAGTAGTGCAATTGCTGTGTGTAGGGTAATCTATTTTTAATTTTTTAAGGAACCTCCATACTGTTTTCCAGAGTGGCTACACCATTTTGCATCCCCACCAGCAACGTAAGGGGGTTCCCCTTTCTCCTCATTCTCACCAACATCTGTTGCTTCCTGAGTTGTTAATTTTAGCCATTTTGACCACTGTAAGGTGGTATCTCATTGTGATTTTGATTTGTATTTCCCTGATGCTGACTGATGTTGAGTGTTTTTTCATGTGTCTGTTAGCTATTTGTATGTCTTCCTTGGAGAAATGTTTGTTCATGACTTTTGCTCATTTCTTGACTGGATTTTTTGGTTTTTGAGTAACACCAGGAACTTTAAAAATCAGCAGGCTGGGCTCTGGGAGAGCCAAGAGTGGGAACAGGAAACTGAGTCCCCACCCTTAAAGAGACAGCACAACAAACAACCCTGCTGAAATACAGCATAGAAGCAGAAGTTCAAAAAATACCTGGGATATATGAAATGGAGATTTATTTAATCTCAAAGTATGTGCTGGAGGAACAGGCATCTTTAGGAGACTTCTCTAGGAAAAAGGTTGCTGGTGGGCACCATATCCCCCCACCCAAACCCCAGTCCAGACAGACACCTGTGGGAATCAGCACAGCACCAACACTTTCCCCCTAACTTGCTCACAACACACCCCACTGCACCTTCTCCTGCAGACACACGCCCTCCAGCCTGGCCTCAGATTCAGGTCTCCTCCCACAGCAAATATGAGCAAACCCTGTTAACATCCTAAGCCCCACCTATGCATTCTGTAGATCCACCCCCTTTCAAACAAGCAGGGTTTTTTTCCCAGGCATCTGCAGATCCTCTCCCACAACAGACCTGCACAAACCTTGGTAAAACCTCAGACTGACCTGGAGTTCTCCTGCAGACCTGCCCCTTCCAAAAAGCAGAGGCCAGAGCCTATCCAAAGCAGTGCCACAAACCTGACAGTGTGCAAGAAGCCCAGACAGGGGGCAGCACCACTCCAAAGTGACTCCTGCCCTAGGGAGACAGGAAGAAAACCAAACACAGCAGTCCTACTGTGGCCCCAACAGTGGGCTGAGGGGGATTGGACATTTGGTTTGACTGCAGGCTCCACTCACCAACAAAAGCTCCTTATAGAGAACACTGAGAAAGCACCTATAGTGCTACCACAGCTCTGGAAAATGCCTGGTCTGACCCAACTCAAGCCCAATGAGTCTCTAGATTGACCCATTAACAACATAGGGACCAAACCCTGCTCACAATAGTCAAAAAGAGCCACTGCAGATGACTAGACTGAAGGCAAATGTGGCTCAGTCACCACATTAGGCACAGGCAACACACATCGGAGACACCCCTAAAGCTCTAGGTTCTGGTGAACAGGGACATTGCACTGCAGGGTACTACAGGATGCCTTCTTCATAAGACCACTACTTTCAAGAGCAGGAGGCATAGCTGACTTTCCTAATATACAGAAACAAACACAGAGAGTTAAACAAAATGAGAAAGGAATATGTCCCAAATGGAAGAACAGGATAAAATCACAGCAAGAGACCTAAATGAAATGGAGATACTATGCCCAATAGAGAATTTAAAGTGACAGTCATAATGATATTCACTGGGTTTGAGAGAAGAGTGGAGAACCTCCATGAGATCCTCAACAAAGAGATTAAAAACAAAAAAAGAACCAATCAGAGATGAAGAACTGAGGAACTGAAATTAAAAATATACTAGATGGAATAAATACTAGAGAAAGCAGAAGAACAGATCAGCAACCTGGAAGACAAAGTAATGGAAAGCAACCAGGATGAAGAGGAGAGAGAGAAAAAAAATAAAGGAAAATCGACTTAGGGAACTCAGCAACACCATCAAGTATAATAACATTTGCATTATAGGGATCCCAGAAGGAGAAGAGAGAGAAAAGGAGGCAGGAAATATATTTGAAGAAATAATAGCTGAAAATTTCCTGAATCAGGAATAAGAAACAGAAATCCAAATTCAGGAGGCATAGAAATCCCCCAACAAAATCAACCCAAGGAAGCCCACACCAAGACACATTGTAATTAAAATGGCAAAAAGCAATGACAGAGAATTTTAAAAGCAGTAAGAGAAAGAGAAAATAGTTATTATAAGGGAAACCCCATAAGGCTATTAGCTGATTTTTCAGCAGAAACTTTGCAGGCCAGAGAGACTGCCCTGAGATATTCAAAGTGCTGAAGGAAAAACCTGCAACCATACTCTTTCCAGCCTTGTTATCATTCATAATAGAAGGAGAAATAAAGAAGTTCCCAGGGAACAAAAGTTAAAGGAATTCATGACCAGTAAATGGACTCTGAGTGGAAAGAGCATAAATATGAGTAAGAAAAGTAGAAATCTAGTACAAAAGCAGTAAATTAAATAGATCTATACAAATCAGCCAAGGGATTCCAAAATAAAAGGATGTAAAGTATGAGACCATATTCCTAAAATGTGGGGAGGAAAGGAGAAAAGAATGAGTTTAAATTTGACTATCAACTTAATATAGATTGCTCTATGCAGAAGATGTTATTTATAAAATTAATAGTAAAAAGAAAGGAGTCCAAGTACATCACTGAAGAAAGCCAGCAAACTCTGAGAACAGAGATAAAGAGAGGAACAGAAGAATTACAAAACAACAATAAAATTAGTAACAAAATGGCAACATTTACATACCTATCAATAATTATTCTGAATATATATGGAATAAACACTCCAATCAAACACAAAGGGTGAAATATGGATTAAAAAAAAAAAAAAGACCCACCTATATGCTGCCTACAAGAGACTCCTTTCAGACCCAAAGACACATGCAGACAGAAAGTAAAGGAATGGAAAAGCATCATGCAAATGGGGCTCCTGGGAACATCATAAAGGATTCTTTCACCTTGTATAAAGAGAAATGGCAGAAATAACTAGGTGTATTTGATAGGAGTTATGAGGAAAGTGTTGTCAACTCAAAAGAGCAGATAACCCTTCCCTGGGCTGAACATGAGAAAATGTTATTAATATAAATACTACAGAAATCCTATGAGATTTCAACAGATTTGTCACTGCACTTGCTATATTTCTATTTGATTATCAGTCTCCTGGTGTTAATTTGCCTGATATTAGACCATGAGAGTTTAGTGTGATCTATCATAATTCCAGTAGCTGTTAAAATACTGATTTGGTCACAATTTTACTTATTGAATCCAGTATATTCTAGTGGTTTTCACTTGGAGATTCACATCACTTATGAAATAATATACAGGTATTTGGTACCTTTCTCAGGCTTACTAAATCTGTTTTTTAAAGATTTAGTATTTGACAGAGAGAGAGAGAAAGAGCACACGCAAAGGGAGTGGCAGAGGGAGAGAGAGAAGCAGGCTCCCTGAGCAGGGAGGCTGAGGCAGAGCCTGATCCCAGGACTCTGGGAATATGACCTGAGCCCCAGGCAGACACTTAACTGACTGAACCACCCAGGCACCCCACTGAGCCACCCGGGTGCCCTGGCTTACTAAATCTTCTTACTTGATAATCTTGATATATTCTTAGTATATTATGATCCATTAGGTCTCAGAGTTATTACACATCAGAAGATTTTTTTTCTCTCTAATGAGATTATGTTCCACTATTTTCATAAATTAGATATAATATCCTGTTCTTTGAAAACAGAGACATTCATTATGTTTAGATATTTTATCTAAAACTTTTGATTGACTTTAGTTTGTTTTGCATGTCACAAAGACAAGAAAATTGTCTTGTCAGTTACATTATTCCTACAATAAAATCTCATCAGATCTGTCACTTTTGAAATTTATCATTAGTAAGTAAGCCACAGTGATGTCAGATTTTTTTCACCTACAGATAGTTGTTTTCTTTGATGCTTTTCTCAAAGTACTTGCAAATCAGCTATAGAGAAGTTCTTTAACAAGTGACTCAGAGAGACCCTTAGAAAACGACTATACCAGTCAAGTAGTCTTGGGCTCTGATTCCTGAAGGGATTTCATGAATAAGTTTAAGACCACATAGAACAAATCAGGATTTCCATAATTCTAGTGGAGAAGCAGATGTGGTCATGAGATTGCTAACCCAAAATCAGAGTAAGAATTCATTTCTTTATTTTTAAGATTTTATTTATTTATTTTGTCAGAAAGAGAGAAAGAGCACAAGCAAGGGGAGCGGTAGGCAGAGTGAGAAGCAGGCTTCCTGCCAAACAAGGAGTCCAATGCAGCACTCAAACCCAGGACCCTAAGATTATGACCTGAGCTGAAGGCAGTCACTTAACCGACTGAGTCAGCTCGGTGTCCCCAAACAGAATAAGAATTAAATACATAGGATTGAATGACTATAAGTTTTGTTTGGAATAATGCTGATGCTTTAATATCATATTTTCTGGATATATGGAACTACTTTCTCTTTTAAGCTATATATAACTCAAAATAATTGAGCAGACTATGGTTTTGCAAACAAGTATTTATTTCTCTTTGCTGTACCCTTCAGAATTTGGAAACTTTTATTGAGTATTCTTATCCTCATGGCAATATATTTGTATAGACTCAGTAAGTGTCTGACATGTTAACAGGACATAACCAGAAATACCTGTTATGAACATTTCCAGTTTTCTTCAATATCAGCCCCAACCCTCCAAATTAACATTTCCAATTTAGTCCCAAGAACTAAAACCTGAACACTTAGATCCTTATCAGGACTTTAGATTGACACACATCTGGTTTTCCTCCCAAAGAACTGAAGAAATGCTGTCAGCAAAAGCCTAACAAATTCACATGTTCATCAAAGGACTCATCAGTGCATTAGACCAAGCACAGGCTGGATTTCTCCCTGAACAAGCAACCCAATTTCTGGACCATAAAGTATGTCTAAAGAAATGCTTGGGTTATGCATGCCTCTATACAATAGGTAATCAATATTTTGGACAATATCACCAAGAACAGTGTCATATTTTAAAAAATAAAAATACATTTAAAAAGATTTCCTATTTAATGAGGAATGAAGCACAATAGGAAGACTTTCATCCACCAACCTCTTGGAATATGCTGAAATGAAGAGTCTCAGGATTCATCTCCTGTCTCTTTAACACAACTTTTATATGAATTATTTCTTTTATTTCAGGTATCCCTCTTTTAAGAGACCTTATCTCCAGGGCTATAAATCAATTGATGGTTTTCATCATGCCTCAACAGGATTCAACTGATTTTGGAGTTTTCAAGAGATTATTTTTTAGGACCAGATTAACCCTACTCAGAAGGTTTATCACTGCTTCTGAGTTTTTCAGTGATGAATGATAACCATCATGAACAAAAGAAATGGCTATGTTGAACTTTGAGATGCCATACCAAAACTTATGAGATACAACTAACTGCTTATAGGAAAGAGTGTTAACTATAAATAAATATTTAAAAAAGAATTTAAATCTATAAGCTAACCTTTCCCTTTAACTGAAAAATAAGAGCAAATTGAATACAAAGCAGGTAGAAGGAAGGAAGTAGTAAAGATCAGAGTGTTGACAAAATGTTGCATTTTATCTGATAAAAGGTCCTGGAAAACAGCAAGTCCCTCCATCCTTCTGTGTTCTGGGAAATGGATTACAACAAAAAACAACCTGCCCCATATGATTTCAGTAATACTGGCTGTTCGCTCCTCTTCATGACTTCTGTAAGCCTCAGAAATGACTCATTTACTTGCAACCCGGCCACACACAGACATTTCTCTTTTACTTGAACATACTGACAAGCCAGACAGAGAACCAACTACATTTTTAGCTCATGAAATATTAGGTGAACTATTTACCTATGTGAAACTAGCTAGGTGCACAGGTATTTCCTATCCAGTTGATTGACTGAGACTTCCTATGATCACAAAAAAAAATCCAAAATATATGTTACCCAGTTATAACCTAATTCTCTCTATAAAAGTATAAAGCAAAACTACCCTGCTCAGACTCTTTGATATTTGATCTGGGGTTTCCCTCGTATTGTAAGAGCCTAAATAAAATAAATTTCCTTACTTGAGCAGGGTTGCCTTTGGCAGCAGAAATTAGTGAAAATCAACAAAACTGTATCTAGACTATTACCTTTTATTGTGGTGATGGTATCGTGGGTGCTTGTGTATGCCCAAACTCATCAAATTGTACATACTAAATTCATACAATTCTTTATATATTAGTTATACCTCAATATATACATATATACTGTTAAAATTTATATAAAAATTTCAAGAGGAAACAGAATGTACTAGTAAATTTGGTAAATTGCTAAATTGAGATTGTTTAAGATGACTTACATACAATGCATTCTTCAAGTTTATTTTGTTGGGAACATATATTATGCACGTAAAATTGGGTAAAAATTTAATGAAATAGAAGGCCAAATTGAAAACATCATTGGATTTAAACATAATTATTATTGAAATGTCTAATAGTTTTCTTTAGTAGACTTTTAAAACCAAGATTAAATTTCAGGTAATTCCACAATTGTGGAGTGTTACTCCACAAATGACAATTCATTCAACTACTTCATGATAAATTTTGGAAGCCATCACTGAGGTGTAATTATTTGCGTTTTGGAATAATAAGTAGATACAAAACTAATAACTGCTTCCTTTTAATATTTGAGATTAGATACCAGCTACACCAGCCTCTCAACCAGTCTCCAGACATACTAAGTTAGCACACTAAAAAGTCCTCTCATCAGGGAAGAAAATTGTTATACGTGCTCTTTGCCTTTGTCAAGGAGAACTAGAATTCATCTTATAGATTGCAGCTGATGTAAATATAACAAATCTAGTGGTAAGTAGACATCCTGGTCAGAAAAAGGCCCCAATTTAGAAGGCCAAGATTTATGTGTAGAATTCTAGTCAGAATTCAAAAGAATTCCTGCTAAGCCAACCAAAATGTTTTGTATACTATATAATTAAACTCATCTGATGGAATATTAATGATACCAATAAATAATGATGTATTGAGCACTTACATGTACTAAACAATATGTAAATTTAGAGTTACTTTTTGCCATTTAGCCATTTACAATTAGACAACTGAAACACAGAGCAATTAATATCACTTTGGTTAATTGCATGTATGTGAAAACTGATAGAATCCAATGGGCCTATCTTTTCAGAAGTCATGAAACTTGTGAATTTGAAGATATTCTTGAAAAAGAACTCCCACTTATAGATTCAACCATTAAACAAATTTCTATAGTAAGTATAATTAAAATAGTCATCACCAAAATAAACACAATTAAGTTTTGATTCAAGTACATTACCTATCAGCTGTAGTGTGATTCCTAATAGAACCTATGCTCATTTGCCCAAATTTTCAGGCTCTAGTTTTAATGATCCTTAAAAACAATGTAAGTTCCATCACTATTTCCTCTTATTCTTGAAGTCTCCACATGAAACCACTAGAGTTTCTTTCTGTTAAAGCTTACATTTTCAAATGACATTCCTGAGGTAAATGCAGACATTCGCCATGTAGACATGTAGGCATGATTGTTTCTACTATGCCTCTTCTGCATTTCATAAGGCCATTTGTGATCTAGATGGCTTCACTGACCATGAAGAACTCATCTAAAAGTAGGTCTGGACTGATGAGGATGACTATGTGGTGGAATATATGTCTTTGGATTGCAAGTAATTTGCCCCCGCAGTTTCCTTTTCAAGATTTTTTTAGACCAAATACAGATTATATTTGTTTCCTTCCACTGTCAATAGAGCACAGTTATTTCTCACTAGAGATGCACTTATTATGAATATGATCTTACATCTCTGCTTTCTCAGGTCTCTATTCACAACATATCTAGAAAACTTCTAAAACCCTAACACTTCATCATGATATTCTACACACTGTTCTTTAACAATTATACTTCACTGGAAAAAAAAAATGTAAGTCAACAGTCTTACACCAAAGGGCTTATTAATCTAATTTTGTCCTCGATTTATACAGAAGAGGAGGGTCTTAAAGTAGACTGGTGCACTGAACAATTGGCTAAGGGTTTAAAGAAAATTTATGAAAATTTTAAAGAAATTTTAGAAAGTTTAAAGAAAATTTATGTTTAAAGAAAGTTTAAAGAAAAATTATGTGCTGTCATATTCTGTGTAACTGTATTTGAACAAGTGTCTAATACATGGTGCTTTTCTAACAAAATCATAATATATTGGTCTAGGAACCAACAAGATGCCCTGAGAGTTGAGATATACTCAACTCCTACTGCCTCTATTGATAATCAGTATTCACACCATACATACGATAAATGCTTTTAATTTCTGCAACTAATGAGAATATTTCTATTCATGTGTAAAAGTTTTCAGAATAAGCGGGGACATTTTAGCCAGGACAAAATAATATTCACACTTAATTAGAAGTTGAAACAGCTGCCTAGCATAAATGAGGCAAACAGGCAAAATCTGAGATGTTGACTGAGCTAATTGACCCTAGACAACTCTAAGGAATGAAGATTTTGACTTATTCAATGTAGCAAAGTTTCAGTCCAGCCGAAGGTCCACTTGAAGGCAGGAATAAAGGTAATAAGATATGGAACACGGGAGTCACAAAGATCAGTTTCAGAAGGGATGAGGCCACTGATGTTAAGTGGGAGCCTATAAAAAGTATCCTGTTTTCCCTTGCTTGCTAGACACACATGCACGATACACAACATCAAGCATTTATTATATATGATGTGTATTTTACTTTTTACTTTTCTGTCTCTTTTCTCCACTCTTATGATGAAATCAGAGGAGGAGAGAGGCCAGTTGAAGATTATATCATTAGAGGTCAGTGAACTCATAAAAGTACCTCTGGTTGTGACTTTGTAGCCTGTCCTATTAAGAAGACATTACATAGTCTCTGCTAGCATTTTTAATTTTTTATTTATTTTTTGAAAGATTTGAGAGAAACAGAGAGAGAGAGAGAGAGAGAGAGATCATGTGCACAAGTTGGGGGAAGGGCAGAGGGAGACAATCTTTCAAGCAGACTCCATGCTGAGTACAGAGGCTAACACAGGACTCAATTCCATGATCCAGGAGTCATGACCTGAGCCTAAATGAAGAGTCTGATGCTTAACCCAGTCAGCCAGGTGATCCTGTGAGCATGTTTTGGAATTATTTAACAAACAGTGTGTATGTGCAGGTCTGTACATGTGCATTTATTTGACACCCAAGGAGTAGAATGTAGAGTAAACTTTTTCTAAATTATGATTTTATCTCTTCAGCATTTATCCATATTAAGGAATTGCTTCTGCTATCTGAAGGGTAAATGCATGAAATAATACAAAAAAGGCTCAACCCTTCCAGGAACTTGAATATTGAGCAGAACATCTGAAGGAAATTTGAGTTGAATTAGCCTAAGAAATACTTCAAAGCACTTTCCACAAGCTCCAACTACCCTAGCAGCCCAAAACTCCCTTACTTTGTAGTTTCCACGTTGCTTGGTCTTCAAGACCTGTGCCTGGTTTTTGATGGATTGTATTTTCATATGTTTGAGTTTGACTACTGTGTTCTGGTAATTTTCTACTAAATAGCCTGCATCACTCAGAAATCCTCTTGCCTTAATGTAAGAGCAAACTCGATTTTCTGTGGCTTTTACAAATGTGAGATTGTTATTCTTACTTCACATTTGAGAGGATTTTGAGTTGAAATATAAAATGTAAATTTATAATTTTGCCTATGATATAGGCTTTAAGTTGTTTTCAAGCAGAACATCTAATTTCCAGAATGGATCACTGAAGTGGAAGCCTATATTTCGCTTATACTATTTTTTTCTTAATAGAAAGGAGCAACAGGGAAGGTTTGAAAATGAGCATTGGTTCAGGAAATTAGCTCTATCTGCCACAAACCCTTTATAAGATAATCCACATCTGTTCCCCTCTTTTATTCCTTAAATGCTAGGAGATTCTGTTTTTGGCTGGTTTTAATTTAAAGAGACTCTGTTTTCTTTGGCATAATGCTGATGGCAGCATATTTCACACAGAACAAGTAGTTGTTAATGAAAGAGCTACTGTCAGACTAGGAACAAAGAAGAGGTTGTAGAAACAGGTTTGTGATTGTTTCTGACTGGGCCCCAAAGTCATGGTTCAATTAGACTTGCATAAAATGAACAATGTTCTGTGTATTAATACTTAGGTCAAAAAACTTACATTCCCAACTTGCCTCTTCCCTCCACCACTCTCACCTGCAATCCATTTTCCACAGTGCAGACAACACTTTCTAGATTATATTTCTATTACTTCCTGACTAATACCCTTTTAAAAGCATCATCTGCCCTATGGGCAATGTCCAACCCCCTTTTCACCACTTCTTATCATATATCATGAATAATATTCATGAAAATTAATTCTGTAACATTTGGAAAAACATAAAGCATCACACCTGAAATAAAGACTGGAAAGAAAAGCTATTGAATAGATTAAAAAACTAAGAATCAGTAACCAAGAAATCTTCATTCAGGAGGTAAAGAACATCCAGGGCAATGAAAAAAACAAAACAACAATAACAAACCCTATAGGAAGAACCAGTAAATAAATAGGGATCTATTTAAAGGAATTAAGTTCACTCATACAATTTTGCATATACATTCTATGATAAACAACTGCCTTGTCTGGAAGATTTGTATTCAGAAATGTTCTGAAATGCAGATCTTGAATAAATGTGTAAGGACAGTACATTGGTACTGAACTGAAAATACAGGAAACCAAGAAAATATAAAGCTCATGTAATATTTTTTTCTGAAAATGTATAATTCAGTATACTAAACAGATCAAGGGTGTAATAAACTAGGCCATGGCAAAAACTTGAGGCTTCAATGTTCAGTAGAAAGAATCCTGATTTAGAAGGATCTGATCTTTGATTGTCTCAGACACTGTCTAGTATTATGGCACTATATAAGGCAAAGCAACTCCCTTAAATATATCATTTGCACCTAAAGGAAACAACATCGTAAAAGAAAGTGAATGTATAGCCTGACAGGATTTTTTTTTTTTAATAATCTATCATTCGGGGCACCTGGGTGGCTCAGTTGGTTGAGTATCCATCTCCTGGTTTCAGTTCACGTCATGATCTTGGGGTCCTGAACTCAAGCCAGGCATTGCACTCTATGTTCAGTGTGGAGTCTGCTTAAGATTCTCTCTCTCCTCCCTTTACCTCTCCCCTCAGGCCCGTGCTCTTTCTCTAATAATCGTTTTAAAAAAATAAAAATAATCATTCACTGGATAGGACTTCAGCAAATGATCTAACTTCTTCATATTTTTTAGTCTATGAAAGTACAGATAATTTAAGTTCATTAAATATTAGTCCCTTTTTTCCTATAAAATAGAAATGACATTTAGATTTTACTCATGTATCCTAAAAGAAACGATGTGAGCTGAATATTAAGTGTTCCTGTTAATCTTAACAAGATAAATTTACATGAAATTTATTCATTTCATACCATATTTTTTTAAGAGATTCTGTATAAACATTCATAAATACACCTCTCCCTAGAATCAATGACTAACAAAAACTATGAGCAGGAATGAGTTCTAGAGACTGTAAAATATAAGGAGACTGGGGAGTAGAAACACAGGGTTTTTGTTAGCCAGGAGAAACAATCTGGACACTTTTCGGAGGGCAAGTAATTCATCTTTTAATGTGTATTAATCAGGAATATAATGAAAATTATAATTCAGAAAGATGTCTCTATACGCAATGCAAAAACCAGATTGCACTATGACAACTGTGAGGCAAGAAACAATTTTAGTGGCTGTGGCAAAAGCCAGCAAAGAAATGACAATGTCCAAAACTAAAACTTGGGAGTTAAAAAACTCTGTTGTACGGATAGAGGCTTCTGTGAACTGTCCTGCATAACCCACCACCCTGACCTGCATGCACGCAGGTGGGCTAAGGAATGTTGTTTTTGAGACTTGTGCTGCATAAATGACCTGGGGAACCTGATTAGTGGACATTAGCTGGCCTCCAGGTCAGAATTGGCCCTTCTGGTCTGGACGCCAAGAGCTGTAAATTTTGCCTTGCATTCCCTCCAGCTCCAGGCTGGGCTGGCCCCCAGAATGGAATCCAGGAGAGGAGGCAAGCCCACCTAACCCAGGCTCCTTGAATATGTCAAGACACAGTAATATCGGAATGTGGCTCACTCCAAACTGCACAGAGGCAAACATATACTTAACTTCAAACCCCCATTTATTTGCCCTATAAATACAGCCCTTCTGGGGATGGTCATTTGGAAGTCTCACTGGAAGGGAGGATCCCTGCCCAGCCCTCTCCATCAGGACTCCAGCCCGGCTGTCTCCACGGGGCTGCCCCAGCTAATGAGGTAGGAGGGTAAGTACCCGATTTGATGTAACTCTGCCTTAGTCTCCTTTACTGCTTACTATTGCCCTCAACTATGTGTAGATTTCCCTTTTCTTCTGTTTTTATTAGATTTTTATAATATCAATAGTGTTTTTTCCCCTTCGAAACTGAGACTATGGCTGCCGTGAATCTTCAGAAAAAAGACAGACTCATAACCCTGGAGACTGCTTGGGAATGGAAAGTTGAGCAGAATAAGAAAGAATTCTGTGATGGCCCCAAAAAACAAATTTCTCAGGAAGGCATTCTGGAATGATTTAGATCACTTCCCAGACAGCAAGGATCATATTGCTGGAAATCAGAGGTAAGTACTGCAGATGTTCTACCGCTTTGCTTCAAAGTGTGGTTCCTGAACCGGCAGCACCGGCTTCACCTGCAGGTTCGCTAGGGATTCCGGGTCATAGATCCTACCTTCAAACTACTGCATCTGAATCAGAATTTTCACATTATACACGTGACCTAGATAATCACTGGAAACAAAGGCAGAATTAGAGATGACCTCCTCACCATCACCCACAGTCACTACTCACTTGAGAAATTTATGTTTCTTGCCTCTAACTTGTTTCCGCAAATCTAAAGCTCCTGGTTTCTGGAAATGGGATGGACCACATACCACTGGACAGAGCATGTAGTCCACTAAAAGCTACTACTGCTAATGCTCATTTTGGGCTCTTACAAAGTCGGCATGTATGTAAAGAAAGGAGTTACTTTACAGTCAAGAGGAATGACCTTTATTATAAAGTGTTTCTGCCACAAAATGTGAACTGTTAGAGTATTTCTTAAATTCAGTGGATTCCACAAACATGTGCTTGAATATGCAACTGCAGCAATGATGACCTGATATAACATTGTAGTCGGGGGCTCAGATCCCCAGGGATAAAAATCTAGGTTCCCCGCTGAGCAAGAGACCCAGACCAGCAAGTATGCTTCTGAGAGTAAAGAATTCTAGAAGAAGATGATGGCTGCTGATTACTAACTTGAGACCAACTTCATCAATCAACAGGTAATGATGACTGGCTCAATAAGCTTTGTCTTTTTAAAGTTACTAATACCCACTACCTTAGAGAATCAGCAATAGTACACTATAAACTTGGTATGTGCTGAGTACAGCACAGATGGACTGTAGCTGATCCCACATCTGACCCATCCATAACCCTCCACTTCTATTCCATAAATACTGGCTCACCTACCAGCTACCAGCACTTAGGTGTTTTTGGCTGAAATTTTTTTTGACACTATACTCCTCTCTGTTAATAGGCCGTAAGTATGGGGCATAAACAACTTTAGAAGTCACCTACTGATGGATAAATACACCTTCTTTCTGGCAGCTCTGGTCACATAACTGCATCATACATTCTACTCTGACTCTAAGAATTAGCCCACAGAATTTTTTCCAGTTGCTCATAGTAGTAACATCTGATAATGCACTTTTTGCCTTCCTTCCCATCCTTATCCCATTTTACACTCACCACTCTTTCTTGAGATCCTTTCACATGTAAAACACTAGCACCCAAATCAGTGCCTCAGGGGACTCCAAAAAGAGATGGATGCCATCAGCATATAGTTACCTTATAATCACGAACTTGGAAGATATTGCTTATGGAGACTTGGTAAATCATAGAGGTACAAAGAGATTCACAATAAGAAAGCAACATTTAAGGACAAGGGAAAAATGTCTACAATGGTCCTAGAAAAGAATCAGTAAAACAGGAGAAAAAATTGAAAATCTGCTGTCAATAAGCCAAAAGTTGGCAAGAAAGGCAGGAAACACACAGTGCTAACAAATGGGAAAATGTGAAGTATTTTACCTAAAAATTCTCAATTGTTTTTAGCACCACTGATAATATCTATGGCATGTGTAGTCAGGGGTCAGATACCAGTCAATGAGATATAAAAGAGGTTAATTTGGTAGGTGAATGACAAAAGGGAATGGAGAAAAGCAAAATTTGTTGGCAAAGGAATTGTGAGAGAGAAATTTTGAAGAGATGAAAGTAGTGAAGATAGATAATGAATGACAAAAAATATAAAGGGACACTAGGGGCATCAGGTCAAAGACACCTGGGTGAGAATATAGCGTGACAAAGTAATAAATATGAAATGGTAATAGTCTGGGGCAGAGAATACTGAAACTGAACTTTAAAAGAGCAAAGGTTGAAAACCATTTTCTCTATAAAGATATACTTTTCAAATGAAAATGGTGTTTTTGTGACACGCAATCACACAAAGTTAAACTCCCTTCAAGATGTGACAAAATATGAGGTCCTTCCTCAAATAGAGGAACTTAATAAGATACTTTTTTTAGCCTGAATTTCACATAGTCATTATCAAAACAGCTTAAGTTTTATGAAGTAAATAAAAAGTCTCCACTTAATTAAAGCTCAATAAGCCAATGCCTGAGGGGATCCTTGAGTAACTGACACTTGCCAAAATTACTCCAGACAGGTCTGGTGTTAGAGAAGAGTCAAGTAATTCATGCAGGATTTTGGTGCTAAATAGTACTGCTTGGTGATCTTTATCCGAGGTTTACTTAGTAACTGTCATTGTTTCATTTAACTTTTTATTTATTTTTACTTATTGACTTATTTTTAAATTATGAATTATGACCTGTGTACAAAGATGAGTGATTCATAAACATTGATTTCAGTTAATTATCATAAAGTGAAGAAGTGTTTGACCACTACTTAAGAAGAAAAAGTGCATGGCCAGGAACCCAGGAACTGCCTTTCTTCACTTTCAATCAACATCCATTCCCTATTCAAGGTAACTACTGTTCTAACACTATAATTCAGAATTGCGTGATTTTGCGCTTAACCAGAATGATATAGATTTCTCCATATATGACTTGGGCCTAACATTAAGTTTGTAAGACTAACCCGTGCTGTTGCACACAAATGTGCATTACTTTAATTGAACTAGAATATCCTACAGTGTGAATATAGTCTAATTTACTTATCCTTATTTTATTTATTTATTTATTTATTTATTTATTTATTTATTTATTTATTTATTTTTAAGGGAGGAAGAGGGCTTGGACCAGGGGCTGAGGGAGAGGGTGAGAGAATTTTAAGCACATGCCCACCGCAGAGCACCACACAAAGCCCCACCAGAAGCCCCATACAAAGCCCCACCAGGAGCCCCACACAAGGCTAGATCTCACAATCCTGAGATCATGACCTGAGCCAAAATCAGGAGTTGGAAGCTTAAATGACTGAGCCACACAGGCATCTCTGCTTTGAACATTTTTGCACATGGCCCTTGGTGCACATGGAATTATGGGGTAACAGATTACACAATCTGTACACTCAACTTTAACAGGGAACACTGTCAGTGCTTGACAGTTTCAGTTACTCCTCCTTGGTCTTGACAGTTATTTTTTAGCCATTTTGGTTTGGCATTTATCCAGTTTAGACATTCCCATTGCAAAAAGTATCTTTTGGATTTAACATGTTATATCAGGAGTGTTAAAAGGACCCCAGACTCACTAGTAAATGTAAATCAGATCTAGTCATCAGTCACAATTGAGCATAGATCATTAATATTTGAGCATTTTGAACTAGAAAAGATCCTCTAATTGTTCTAACATAACCCTTCTGTAGACATAAAAGTAGTAATCTTTGGAGTCAGACGAGTTAGACCCGAAGCCTATACAAATTATGTAACATATTTGAATCTAACTTTTTCTTATTTAAAATAAGACTAACAGGACTCACCCTCATAATTTTGATTGAAAATATCTATGAAATAATGGAATGGAATGCCCTTGGACATTATATATGGTCAGATCTCAGATTCTTTACCCTTTTATTTTGCAAATGTAGAAACAGGATCAGAGACTTAAATTAACTAAATCTACATTACCAAAAAAGTCCTTAAATAGATGCCCTGGGGGTAAAAACAGAACCTCCTAATTCACTTCCCCAAGTATTCTTCTAATGAACTTTGTGATTTCAACTGCATACAAAACAAAGAAGAAAAACTCTGACTATGGGAGTAAAGCATAGATATAATATCTAAACCTATGTAACTTCTATTAAACTTTCATTATTAAATATAAGATGCTCTGAAAAAGAATGATAAAGTTACTAGAAATACAAAGATATGTTTTTAGATTTTATGTAAAATTATTTTTCATTTATTAAAAAATGTTCATTAAATTTTTATTTCACCAATTAATTATAAAAGTCAAACTTTGACAGTTTTACATCTCAGGCCTAAGACTTCACTCACCATCTTTGGGATATCTTTACTGCTTCCTGTTACTTATAGGAGACACCTCCACCTACATGTTTAGAATTTTTTTTTTCCTCTACCATGGTCCCATTCTTTCTCCTATGTATGTATTTATGTTTGTCTTTTTGTAACAAAACAACAGGGCTTAGAAAAAAGGTATGAATCAATGTCTAACAAGAGAGTTTTGAGAAAGCATTTTTCTTCCTATTACTGTCTGTAGCATTTCCAACCCTCTGAACAATTAACCAGGGCATTGTAGGTTAGCCAGAGGGAAGTTAAGTTGGATGAGCTAGCTTAATCAGAACCCACAGGCATTGTCAACAGGAGCAACTAACAGCTCATCTAGGCTGTGAAAATAGGAGATGGACTCCACAAGAATATTCTCATGGCAGCACTGAGCTCCGTCATCTCCGCACCAATGTGAAAAAGAGAGCAATTTCTTCTACAGAGAAAGATTTAATTTAGATCTAGTGTCCATCATACAAATAGCACTTTTTTTTATAGCCCATTACACATTCTAAAAAATCTCTTTTGCTGCAGTGCTTACAAAATACATCTCATCAGCACCGTGCATCAAAGTCCAGCACTTTGACTCTATTAAACATATGAAGCAAATTTTTTATCCATGTTCTCATGATTCTTTTCTTCCAGTAAAGAATAGCTACCTTTTGATGTTAATTTCTCATTGCTATTAACCATCAGTTTATGTTCATCCTTGCTTCTCAATCCTACAATTCCTAAGGGTTTTGTGTGTCTTACTCAAATCTTGGCTCCATAAACATTACCTTCATATGTATTTTAAACAGAGCACTTGCAATTATTTTATCCTATAGAACACTTGAATCAAACATCAAACACATTTTCTTCCTGGTTTGTTCACATGATAATGTGAGAGACTAAAGCAACAATTAAAACAAAAACAAAAACACAGAGTGGGTTGCTGTTAAGATGCTCAGGACATTTTTCCTCTGAAGGTTATATTAATAATACAAATTTAAGATAACCTGTATGCTTAATGAGAACAATTAACCTGTCAATTTGCTACACTCTTACATCTGACCTTCTATGGATGAAGTTATCACCTAACACTTTTATTAGCTTTTGATTTTTTTTTTATAATGCACATTTTAAAGTGACAATAAGTCACACACCATGGCCTAATGATGCTATTAAAATTCAAACCACTGCTCATAAAACAGTTTAAGTCTCTTTGCCCTTTATAAGCCACATTTCTGTAGATCTATCAGCTGGAGGTGGAGAAGTATAAAGGTATCTCCAGGCTTTTCTCAGCAGGTAACCATGTTACTTGAATACTCATTGGCACCAATTCCTTCTGTGCCACTGATTCACCTGGAGGTGCCTGAATACAGAGGCAGATGAGTTCAGTCTGCATCGACTACTCTGGCTGTGTCTCTGCTTTTTTTCATCAAGATCTAATATCTACTTTTGAGCTTCATCTTCTGCAGCCTTTCCAGGAAATGTATTTGGATCAGATATTTGCTTAAAAGAAACCATTACCAAAGTCCTTATGTCAAGTGACTTAAAAATATCTCAAACACTTCTTAGAGACAGTGCTGCACAAGTGCCTGTAAGTCTTTGTGAAAAGAACTCAGGGGTGTATTTAATGTATCATACCAGTGACATTTCAAATGTTTTCATGAAACAAAGCTTGCAACATACACTGACAATCCTATTTACATGTCACTAAAAAACTAGCTTCCAGAATGTGTTCCATTGTAAGTGGTATTTTAGTCTCAATTCAGACCTGATACTTCTAACCTAGTAGACCTACACATTAATTTTCAGTTTCACTCAAAACTTAAATAGTCACCCACATTCAAAATAGTGTTTTTCTTTTCAAGGTCAAAGATCAAAGGTAATCCTCTAAAAAGGCCCATACCATTTTCTCCAAAGTCATATTGTTCCAAACATCTCACATACTTAAGAAGGAATCAGATTATACCAAAAGTCTTATCTATATTTATGAAGTATGTTTTCTTGACTTATTTCTAAAATGCCACTACAATTACATATAAAGATTGTGTGTGTGCACCTTCTCAGTGAATAAACACATGATCACCTTCGTAAATTATTTTCCTCTAACCTCTCATTCCATATTTCTTCTTAGATTTAACTGAAAGAGCGCTGTAAGACCTATTAATAGAAAACAATGCCAGTATAATTGAAAGACATGTATCTGTCAGGAAGCAGATTTAGTACCATCAGCATAAATCCGACATGAATTACTTGACTCCTCTATACCACCTAACTTGTCTAGGATAATTTTGGCAAATGCCAATTGCTCAATGATCTCTTTAGAAGCTGTATGGCTTTCTATTTTGTTAATTATGTAGTATTTATTTTATTTTCATAACAATATTATAAGTTAGGCAAAGGAGATACTTTTACCCCAAGTTAACAGGTATAGAAACTGAGCCTTTGGAATATTCAAATACATTTTTAAAAGTCGTCTATCAGGTTGTCCAGATGCCCGTTAAAGAAAAAATATTCCAAATAGCTGGAATTTAAATAAAAAAAATTTGTTTCTAGAATACATATAACTTAAGTACTGTCAGTCTAGGTTTGGTCTGGCAAGTCCATGGTATTTTTCAGTTCCCAGACTCCTGCTACCCACTAAGACACAGCTCTTGCCTTTATGGTTCAATGTAGCAGTTGAAGTTCCAATGGAAGAAGTAATACATATGTATTCATACTTATACCATGTCCCAAACTTAGTATCATGGCTACATTTCTCTACAAATGAAGTTAGAAAATACTGTATTTTCACTGCATGAATATAATCAGTGCAGACTGAGATAAAGGATGAGATCACATGCTTGAGTAGGGAACTTAAATAATTTTCAAATATGAATGAATTAGAACACACAAGTATCTAGCTTTAGAATCTTCTCTTAGTTGTTAATATTCCCAACATATTTCATAATTGTTTGCTTTTCTTTCTAAATCTAAACTCTGTATAAATGCTTTTGCATGTCCTTATAGTTCAGATAAATATAAGTAAGGAAATCTAATAACAGCAGGCAGGTAAAAATATATATATATTATTCCTATACATATTATACAGTAATATGCTAAACCATATATGTATCTAATCATATACAGTATTTTTATATATGAGAAATATACATAGGTAAATAAAGCAATATTTCTTATAATAGAGATAAAAACAATTTATTATAAGGAAACATTCTTAAATTTCAATTCATTTACTTATAAGCAAATCTAAACTTGTCGCTTTACAAAACAGAAGCCAGAGAAGCAATAAAAATACATTATAAGAACACAAAAGTATAAAATCAATACCTAATAGAATATATTGCATGTATTTTAATGTCTGTGTATTATCCTTTTGTCTGGATTACTTATAAATGACTTAACAAAATTTTTCATGGTCAGCTCAGTACCTGATGTGGTTAGGATCTGCTGTACATCAGACTCCAGTTCAATAACCAGCAATGACAATAACATTAACAGCCCAATTTAAGTGCTAGTGATGAAGATGGTTTCAAATACTACATAAGGTTCCCTATTTTACATTTGCATTCCATTTTAAGTAAAAAAATATTTTCCCCCTAAGGAAAAATTTTAATGTATCTAATTTTCTTTTACGTAGGTATCTTTAGACTCCAATATCTGTTAAGTGCCAGTGATATTCCCTTGTGTGTGGGCAAATTTTTTTCTTTAGCGTTTGATGCTCCCTCGGGAATTTATTTCCAACTTACCATCTTCCTGTAATCCAGTTATAAAAATAATATACTGCTATTTTCCTTAGAGATTTTATCCAAAATATATTCTTAGTTTTACCATAGAGAAAAAAATATCGTACAACTTAAGCCATCTCAATAAAAATTACATAGGACAGAGGGGAGGAGTTAAGATGGCGGAGGAGTAGGGGACCCCTTTTTCAGCCGGTCCCCTGAGTCGAGCTGGATAGGTACCAGACCAGCCTAAATAACCACGGAATCAGCCTAAGACGCAGGATGATGCATCTGGATCTCTACAAATGAACATCTCCAGCGCTGAGTATTGAGGTACGAAGAGGGGAGCTGTAAACCGTGCATGGATATCGGAAGATAAACGGAAGGGGGAGGGAGCCGCCGCGTTTGGGCGCCGGGAAGCGGC
This sequence comes from Ursus arctos, assembly GCF_023065955.2. Taxonomy (NCBI): domain Eukaryota; kingdom Metazoa; phylum Chordata; class Mammalia; order Carnivora; family Ursidae; genus Ursus; species Ursus arctos. Next base: position 20,463,588 of record NW_026622764.1, read on the forward strand.
AGCCACCTGCACGGGGGAGCGGGCGGACTCACAGAGGGCACCCGCGAGAGAGCGGACTGAGACCGGTGAGCCGTGAACGCGCGCGCCACCAGGCATCTCCCAGAACACCGGAATCCCGGTGTGCTCACGGGATCCAGACTGAGACCGGGAACTCCCGGAGCGCGCGCGGGGCGGCTGGCGGCTGGCGGGCCACCTGCACGGGGGAGCGGGCGGACTCGCGGTCGGCACCCGCGAAACAGTAGACTGAGACCCTGAACCGGGTGCGCGCGCCACCAGGCTTCTCACGGAACTCCGGAATCGAGGTGTGCTCACCGGGCATAGACTGAGACCGGGAGACCCGGGAGCGCGCGGGGCGGCCGGTGGCCGGCGGCATTAGAAACACAAAGGACAGAGACGCGCCGGCCCTGGAAGTGAGGGCAGGGACGCCGGGTGTGGGGCGCACATCCCGGGACGCTGCAGGGTTGAGCAGCACCAACAGTAATAGAGTTAAAGTGGCCAGAACATCAGTGGAGAACGGGCCGCAATCCCTCTGTTCTGTGACAATGCAGCCTCTGCTGCTCTGACTCTCAGAAGAGGCATAGCCGGCCGCCAGGGAAAGCCGCCAGAGAACAAAAGCCTGGAAATACCGGCTCAGAGAGTGCCCATCCTCATCCTCCCTCGCAGGGGACACGGAGACTCTACCCAAACAGGGTTGCCTGAGTATCGGCGCGGCAGGCCCCTCCCCCAGAACACAGAAGGCAGGCTGAAAATCAAGAAGCCCACAACCCAGGCGCCTGGGTGGCGCAGTCACTGAGCTCCTGTCTCCGGCTTAGGGCGTGATCCCAGCGTTCCGGAAAGGAGTCCCTCATCGGGCTCCTCCGCTGGGAGCCTGCTTCTTCCTCTCTCACTCCCCTGCTTCTGTTTCGTTCTTGCTGACTGTATGTCTCCCTCTCTCAGATAAGTAAATAAATAAAATCTTTAAAGAAGAAGCCCACATCTCTAAGATCCCTATAAAACAAGGGGCACGGCCTGGGACCCAGTCAATAATTTTGGGCTCTGGAAACCCCGCAACCTCTCTTCATCAGAATGACAAGAAGGAGAAGCCCCCCCCAGCAAAGAAAAGACAGTGAGTCAGTGGCCTCTGCCACAGAAGTAACGGATATGGATGTAACCAAATTATCAGAAATGGAATTCAGAGTAACAATGGTCAAGATAATGAGTAGACTTGAAAAAAGTATTCAGGAAAATATTACTGAGAATATAGAATCCCTAAGGGCGGAAATGAGAGCGAATTTGACAGAAATTAAAAATTCTATGAGCCAAATGCAGGCAAAACTAGAGGCTCTGACGGCCAGGGTCACGGAAGCGGAGGAAAGGGTTAGTGAATTGGAGGATGGGTTAATAGAGGAAAAAATAAAAATAGAAGATGGTCTTAAAAAAATCCACGCCCACGAATGTTGGCTACGGGAGATTACTGACTCAACGAAACGATCCAATGTTAGAATCATCGGCATCCCCGAGGGGGTGGAGAAAAACAGAGGCCTAGAAGAGATATTTGAACAAATTGTAGCTGAAAACTTCCCTAATCTAGCAAGGGAAACAAAAATTCGTGTCCAAGAGGCAGAGAGGACCCCTCCCAAGCTCAACCATGACAGACCTACACCACGTCACGTCATAGGGCATATTCGCAAATATGAGATCCAAGGATACAGTATTGAAAGCGGCCAGGGCAAAGAAATTTCTCACGTACCAAGGCAAAGGCATCAGAATTACGTCAGACCTGTCTACACAGACCTGGAATGAGAGAAAGGGTTGGGGGAGCATTTTTAAAGCTCTTTCAGAGAAAAACATGCAGCCAAGGATCCTTTATCCAGCAAGGCTGTCATTCAGAATTGATGGAGAAATAAAGACATTTCAGAATCGACAGTCACTAGCCAATTTCGTAACCACGAAACCAGCCCTACAGGAGGTATTACGGGGGGTTCTATAAAAGTAAAAAGGCCCCAAGAGTGATACAAAACAGAAAGTCACAGCCAATACAAACAAAGACTTTACTGACAACATGGCAGAATTAAAAGCATATCTCTCAGTACTCAGCCTGAACATTAATGGTTTAAATTCTTGCTTTAACGCCACAGGGTTGCAGATTGGATAAAAAGAAATGACCCATCCATTTGCTGTCTACAAGAGACTCATTTTGAACCTAAAGATACATTCAGACTGAGAGTAAGGGGATGGAGTACCATCTTTCACGCAAATGGACCTCAAAAGAAAGCTGGGGTAGCAATTCTCATATCAGATAAATTGGATTTTAAACTACAGACTATAGTTAGAGATGCAGAAGGGCACTATATTATTCTTAAAGGAAGTATTCAACAAGTGGATATGACAATTATAAATATATATGCCCCCAACAGGGGAGCAGCAAGATACACAAGCCAACTCTTAACCAGAATAAAGAGACATATAGATAAAAATACATTAATAGTAGGGGACCTCAACACTCCACTCTCAGAAATAGACAGAACACCCTGGCAAAAACTAAGCAAAGAATCAAAGGCTTTGAATGCCATACTTGACGAGTTGGACCTCTTAGATATATATAGAACACTACACCCCAGAACCAAAGAATACTCATTCTATTCTAATGCCCATGGAACATTTTCAAGAATAGACCATGTTCTGGGACACAAAACAGGTCTCAGCCGATACCAAAAGATTGAAATTATCCCCTGCATATTCTCAGACCACAACGCTCTGAAATTGGAACTCAACCACAAGGAAAAATTTGGAAGAAACTCAAACACTTGGAGACTAAGAACCATCCTGCTCAGGAATGACTCGATAAACCAGGAAATCAAAAATCAAATTAAACAATTTATGGAGACCAATGAGAATGAAAATACAACAGTCCAAAACCTATGGGATACTGCAAAGGCAGTCCTAAGGGGGAAATACATAGCCATCCAAGCCTCACTCAAAAGAATAGAAAAATCTAAAATGCAGTTTTTATATTCTCACCTCAAGAAGCTGGAACAGCAACAGAGGGACAGGCCTAATCCACGCACAAGGAAGCAGTTGACCAAAATTAAAGCTGAAATCAATCAAGCAGAAACCAGAAGTACAGTAGAGCAGATCAACAGGACTAGAAGCTGGTTCTTGGAGAGAATCAATAAAATTGACAGACCACTGGCAAGACTTATCCAAAAGAAAAGAGAAAGGACCCAGATTATTAAAATTATGAATGAAAAAGGAGAGGTCACGACGAACACCATTGAAATTGGAAGGATTATTAGAAATTTTTATCAACAGCTATATGCCAATAAACTAAGCAATCTGGAAGAGATGGAATCCTTCCTGGAAACCTATAAACTACCAAGATTGAAAAAGGAAGAAATTGATTTCTTAAACAGGCCAATTAATTATGAAGAAATTGAGTCAGTAATAAACAACCTTCCAAATAACAAAACTCCAGGCCCGGACGGTTTTCCTGGGGAATTCTACCAAACATTCAAAGAAGAAATAATACCTATTCTCCTAAAGCTATTTCAAAAAATAGAAACAGAAGGAAAGCTACCAAACTCATTCTATGAGGCCAATATTACCTTGATCCCCAAACCAGGCAAAGACCCCCTCAAAAAGGAGAATTACAGACCGATTTCCTTAATGAATATGGACGCCAAAATCCTCAACAAGATACTTGCTAATAGAATCCAACAGTTCATTAAAAGGATTATCCACCACGATCAAGTGGGATTCATACCTGGGATGCAAGCGTGGTTCAATATTCGCAAATCAATCAGCGTGATACATCATATCAACAAGAAAAGACTCAAGAACGATATGATCCTCTCAATCGATGCCGAAAAAGCATTTGACAAAATACAGCATCCTTTCCTGATTAAAACCCTTCAGAGTGTAGGAATAGAAGGTACATTTCTCAATCTCATAAAAGCCATCTATGAAAAGCCTACTGCAAATATTATTCTCAATGGGGAAAAGCTGGAAGCCTTTCCCTTAAGATCAGGAACACGACAAGGATGCCCACTCTCGCCACTATTATTCAACATAGTACTAGAAGTCCTTGCAACAGCAATCAGACAACAAAAAGGGATCAAAGGTATTCAAATCGGCAAAGAAGAAGTCAAAATGTCTCTCTTTGCAGATGACATGATACTCTATATGGAAAACCCAAAAGAAGCCACTCCCAAACTATTAGAAGTTTTAGAGCAATTCAGTAACGTGGCGGGATACAAAATCAATGCTCAGAAATCAGTTGCATTTCTGTACACGAATAACGAGAACGAAGAAAGAGAAATCAGGGAATCCATCCCATTTACAATAGCACCAAAAACCATACGTTACCTTGGAATTAACTTAACCAGAGACGTAAAGGACCTTTATTCTAGAAACTATAAATCACTCTTAAAAGACATTGAGGAAGACATAAAAAGATGGAAAGATATTCCATGCTCATGGATCGGAAGAATTAACATAGTTAAAATGTCCATGCTACCCAGAGCAATCTACACTTTCAATGCTATCCCGATCAAAATACCGAGAACGTTTTTCAAAGAACTGGAACAAATAGTCCTTAAATTTGTATGGAACCAGAAAAGACCCCGAATCTCCAAGGAACTGTTGAAAAGGAAAAACAAAGCTGGGGGCATCACAATGCCGGATTTCGAGCTGTACTACAAAGCTGTGATCACAAAGACAGCATGGTACTGGCACAAAACAGACACATAGACCAATGGAACAGAATAGAGAGCCCAGAAATGGACCCTCAGCTCTTTGGGCAACTAATATTTGATAAAGCAGGAAAAAACATCCGGTGGGAAAAAGACAGTCTCTTCAAAAAATGGTGCTGGGAAAATTGGACAGCTACATGCAAGAGAATGAAACTTGACCACTATCTCACACCATACACAAAAATAAACTCCAAATGGATGAAAGACCTCGATGTGAGACAGGAATCCATCAAAATTCTAGAGGAGAACATAGGCAGCAACCTCTACGACATCGGCCAAAGCAACCTTTTTCATGACACATCCCCAAAGGCAAGAGAAACAAAAGATAAAATGAATTTATGGGACTTCATCAAGATTAAAAGTTTCTGCACATCCAAGGAAACAGTCAGAAAAACTAAGAGGCAGCCCACGGAATGGGAGAATATATTTGCAAAGGACACTACAAATAAAGGACTGGTATCCAAGATCTACAAAGAACTTCTCAAACTCAATACACGAGAAACAAATAAACAAATCAAAAAATGGGCAGAAGATATGAACAGACACTTTTCCAATGAAGACATACAAATGGCTAACAGACACATGAAAAAATGTTCAAAATCATTAGCCATCAAGGAAATTCAAATCAAAACCACACTGAGATACCACCTTACGCCAGTTAGAATGGCAAAAATAGACAAGGCAAGAAACAACAATTGTTGGAGAGGATGTGGAGAAAGGGGATCCCTCCTACATTGTTGGTGGGAATGCAAGTTGGTACAGCCACTCTGGAAAACCGTGTGGAGGTCCCTTAAAAAGTTAAAAATTGAGCTACCCTATGATCCAGCCATTGCACTACTGGGTGTTTACCCCAAAGATACAGACGTAGTGAAGAGAAGGGCCATATGCACCCCAATGTTCATAGCAGCAATGTCCACAATAGCTAAATCGTGGAAGGAGCCGAGATGCCCTTCAACAGATGACTGGATTAAGAAGTTGTGGTCCATATATACAATGGAATATTACTCAGCAATCAGAAAGAATGAGTTCTCAACATTTGCTACAACATGGACGGCACTGGAGGAGATAATGCTTAGTGAAATAAGTCAAGCAGAGAAAGACAACTATCATATGATTTCTCTCATCTATGGAACATAAGAACTAGAATGATCAGTAGGGGAAGAAAGGGATAAAGAAAGGGGGGGTAATCAGAAGGGGGAATGAAACATGAGAGACTATGGACTATGAGAAACAAACTGAGGGCTACAGAGGGGAGGGGGGTGGGGGAATGGGATAGACCGGTGATGGGTAGTAAGGAGGGCACATATTGCATGGTGCACTGGGTGTTATACACAACTAATGAATCATCGAGCCTTACATCGAAAACCGGGGATGTACTGTATGGTGACTAACATAATATAATAAAAAATCATTATTAAAAAAAAAAAAATTACATAGGACACAAAATTCAAATTATAAGATTATGAAAATATCACCCAACTTGATACATATTCCTTTTAAAGAGGTCCTATCATCAACTAGAACAGAAACCATGGTCTTAAATTGTCAATTCAGAAAATTTAAAATGTTTCCATAAATGTGTACTAAATGTACACATTTTACAAAGAGGTTAGCAAATACAGTCGAGCTTATTATTTCCAGTTTGCGTTAGGATAAAATGAGCAGAAAATTTTAGAAGGTCCTAAAGTAAATCTAACTTGACCTACATGACTCAAAAGGTTAATCTTACTGCATATCTATCTAGCACAATGAGAACTAGAATAGGCATTTTAGACAAATTGAGGGACCTAAAACAGCTCCAAAATGTAGCAAGAACATTCTTAATATAGACAGACTTCTACTTTTGGCTATAATAAACACCCTTATACCAGACCAATTCTCCTTGCAGAAACAACAGAATCACATTTTTAAAAATCAGTTTGACGTCATTAGGGAATTCCAAATTAGAACACTGAGCTACCTCTATGTACCAATCACAGTGACTAAAATCCAAGACACTGACAATACCAAGTGCTGACAGGGGTGTACAGCACCAGCAACTCTCATTCATTGCTGGTAGAAATGCAAAAATGGTGCAACCACTTTGGAAAAAAGTTTGGCTGGTAAAAAAAAAAACACCTCATCATACTCTTACCATAACAACACAGTAATCAAAGAAGCTGGAAACTTACATCCACAAAAGATGTCACCAAAGGAGTTGAAAATGTACATATGGAAAAAAACCTGTCCATGAATATTTATATACGATTTATAATTGCCCAAACTTGGAAGCAATCAAGATGCCTCTTAATACATAAATGGACATTCTGTGGTATATCCATACAATGGGGTATTATTTAGTGATCAAAAGAAGTGAGCTATCAAGGCACAAAAAGATACAAAGAAACCTTAAATGCATATTGCTAGGTGAAAGAAGCAAAAGGGTCAATGGTTTACAGATGTTGGGGGAAGAGGAAGTGTGAAGAATAGGTAGAACACAGAGATTTTTAGGGCAGTTTTTTTTGTATGATACTATAATTGTGGACATCTGTCATTACACATTTGTCAAGACCCACAGAATGTATAATACAGAGTAAACCCTAATATAAGTTATTAATTTTATTTAAAAATAATGTATACATGTTGGCTCATTAATTGTAAAAAATGTACCACACTCATACAAGATGTTCATTATAGGAAAAATCAGGGGTAAGGGGCAGTACAAGACATATAGGATAATTCCCTGTGCTTTTTACTAAATTTTCCTGTAAATCTAAAACTACTTTAAAAATGTTTAACCATTTTAAAAACACACAAAGTATCCTCAAAACACAGCAATATAGTCCTTTCATGAAGCTGCTAGGCAGAATTGCTAGTTTGAATATTAAAGCAAAACTGAAAACACAAAATATGGCTTATAAACCAATGCCTGATGAAACCTTCAACAAAGTTCTCTCTCATCGTGTTTTAAAAATTCTTAAATTGTGTTGTTTTCAGCAGTAAATGTACTTTATTTACAGTTTCCTAAGCATCGTGTATGAAAATTCTCCAGAGAAGCAGAACTGATAGGATATAAAGAGTAAGATACTGGCATAAAAACAGACACATATATCAATGAAACAGAATTGAGACCCAGAAGTAAACACACACGCATATGGTCAATTAATTTATGACAAAGGAAGGAGGCAAGAATATACAATGGGGAAAGAACACTCCCATTGATAAATGTTGTTAGGAAAACTTGACAGCCACATACAAAAGAATAAAATTAGACTACTATCTGACACCATATACAAAAATTAATTCAAAATGGATTAAGGACTTGAATATAAGACCTGAATCTATAAAAGTCCTAGAAGAAAACATAGGCGGTGAGCTCCCTGACATTAGTCTTGGTGATGATTTTTTGGATCATAAAAGCAAAGGCAACAAAAACAAAATTAGCAAGTGGGACTACATAAAACTAAAAAGCTTTGCACAGCAAAGGAAACCATTAACAAAATAAAAAGACAACCAGCTGAATGAGAGAACATTTTCTTTTTCAAAGAAGACATACAGATGGCCAACATGCACATGAAAAGACGGTCAACATTACTAATCATCTAGGAAATACAAATCAAACTACAATGAAATATCATTTCATGTCTGCTAGAATAACTAATACTAAAAAGACAAAAAGTGTGGGCAAGGATGTGGAGAAAATGAATCCCCTGTACACTGTTGATGGGAATGCAAACTAGTGCAGCACTATGTAAAACAGTATGGAGGTTCCTCAAAAAACTAAATATAGAAATATCTATGACCCAGAAATTTCACTTCTGGGTAATTATCCCAAAAAACCCAAAAACACTAATTGAAAAAGATACACATTCATCCCTATGTCCACTGCAACATTATTTACAATAGGCAAGATATGGAACAACCTGAGTGTCCATTAACGGATGAATGCATATAGAAGATCGTTGTATGTGTGTACATACACACAACATTTATGAATGCAATGGAACGCTGCATATGAAATCTTGCCATGTGCCCTAACAACATGCATGGACCTTGAGGATATTAATGCTAAATAAGTCAAAGACAAACACCACATGGTTTCACTTATATCCAGAACCTAACAAGACAAATGACAAAACAAAACTCTTAGATACAGAGAACAGATTGGTGGTTGCCAGAGAGGGTTTGGAGGGTGGGTGAAATAATGACTGGGTCAAGAGTTATAAATAAGTCATGGGAATGTAACATAATATTTAGCATTATGACTATAGTTAATACTGTACTGCATATGTGAAAGTTGCTTTAAGAGTACATCATAAAAGTGTTCATTGCAAGAAAAAATTATTTGTAACACTGGTGACTGATGTTAACTAGACTTACTACTGTGATCTTGTTTCAGCATATACAAATGTCAAATCATTATACTGTACACCTGTTTTACACTTGCCTCAGCCTATCAATAAGCAATGCTGTGGTTGGACCAGCCTCTGCAGTTCTCATTATTGCAAGACGCCCTTCAGCCATAATAATCAGGAAACGTGGAAAAATAAACGTTCATTACTTAAGAGAGATAGAAATCATACAACATACCTAGGGCTACAAAGTGAGGTCACAGGTAGAGAGAGAGAGCATGCCAAGTACCTAATAGTTCACTGTTTTCATTGAACCTAATGGTTCACTTTCACTTCGAAAGTGGGGTCTTACAGTTTCATGCACTCACTATGTATTGGTGAATTTGAAACATAAGAGCAGGCGCAAATAATGAATCATGGAACACTTCATCAAAAACTAAGGATGTACTGTATGGTGACTAACATAATAAAAAAATTATTATTAAAAAATGTTTGTGTAAGAGCAGGAATTTAAAGCATGGGAAGGGGCAAAGATGGTCAGCTAGAGCAATCAACCAAGATCTCTAAAACAAAGATGAGTCAGTCAGGGGAGGCAGCCTGGCTTTTTATCTAGTGTTAGGCTGGCTATGTGTTTACTAGAGGTAATCCTCTTTGAAGTGGATGCCCCACATCGGGCTCCCTGCTCAGTGGGGAGTCTGCTTCTCCCTCTCCCCCTCCATATGCTCTCTTGCTCTCTCTTTCTCTAATAAAAAAGTCTTTAAAAAAATAATACATCCTTCTAAATCGTATAATTTTCACTAACCCCCCCCATGGAACTAATTTTTGTGAATGGTGTACAGCAAAAATCAAACCTGATTTTCTCAGTTACAAGGCCACCTCTTCCATAAATCAAATATGTATATTTATAAATAAATATATTATATAAATATTTTACCAACATTTTATGAACATGGCTAGAATTATTTATACTGCTATCAGTGGGTGTTTTGTTTCCAGTTTTACTTATTATCTAATCTTGAACATGGGTAAGCATTCCATCATTGTTTGCTGTTACACATTTTTAAAAGTCTCTCACGCATACAGATACACCCTCCCCATATGGGCAACTTCATCTTGCAAGTCTCGTGAAACTTCAAATTTTTACCCATAGTAGAGGATAACCATTCTCTCCTAATACTTATTGTCCAGCTTTTCCAAGGTTTACTAAAATGGTTTTTATGATATTTATTGTGGCTTTAGATATCACTGTTTCCATCACCTTTCATCCACCCTTTTGGTGAGAGAGAGAGATTCCACACTGGGGTGATGGAGATAAGAGTCTAATTCATGACACTGGATATTAGAAAGAAGATATCAAGGCTAGTTTTTCAGTTTACTAGTTTATCACATGAATTCAGAGACTAGCTGTGGGGGACACAGCATGTCACGCAAGGTCACATGGGTGGGTGCTACACTTGGGATCATAGTGAAAAGTCAGGGGCCTTGGGGGACAGAGTTCATAGCATCAAAAGGGTGCATACCCATTGGGTCCTGCTGGAAGCTATAACTGGTTGGTTCCAAAGCTCTGAGAGCTGGTGAGGAACAAACCTGTCACCCAGGGATAAACAGGATATGAACTTGTTCATTTGGTATTAAGGACTTTTTAAGCAAAGGAACCATGAGGGAAGAGTGAGAAGGGGAAGTTGTAGTCAGGCCATGGCCCTCAAGTTCTTACCAACTGTCATGGAAGCACATTTTATTAGTATTTGCCCGTACCACGGTCACTTACTCTTATATGTTTCTTGGTCACTTATTGATCTTCTGTGGAATGATCTGTTCTTGGCTTTTTTCTATTAATAGTCACTTTTTATATTTTGCTTTCTAATTCAGACATACTTTATACTCTGGCTATTATTATCTTATTACAATGGCTGCCTGGGTGACTCACTTGGTTAAGTGTCCACCTTTGGCTCAGGTCATGATACCAGGTCCTGGGACTGAGCCCCCACATCGGGCTCCCGGCTCAGTGGGGAGTCTACTTCTCCCTCTCCCCCTCCATATGCTTTCTTGCTCTCTCTTTCTCTAATAAAAAAGTCTTTAAAAAAATAATACATCCTTCTAAATCGTATAATTTTCACTAACCCCCCCCCCCATGGAACTAATTTTTGTGAATGGTGTACAGCAAAAATCAAACCTGATTTTCTCAGTTACAAGGCCACCTCTTCCATAAATCAAATATGTATATTTATAAATCTATTTTGAGGTCATTTTGCCTTTTCATTGTCTTTTATTCCTATCCCTATACCGATGGAACACAATATTAATATGGTCATAAGTCTCGATATGTTTTAAGGAAAATATCTAGCTGTGTTCCTATTTTTCTCCTTAGCTATTGTTGATGCTTTCTTCTTCTTTACAATATTAGTGTGAGCTTATCAAGTTACAGAAATCCCTTCTGGAAGTTTGATTGTACAATACTGAAAATCCGTTTTTTTTGTTGTTGTTGTTGTTTGGTTTTGGTTTTTTTTCTTTGAAATGTTCTCAGTTCTCTGATGACCTTTTGTTGTTGTTGTTGTTGTTGTTGTTGTTGTTGTTTTTAAATCCATGAGAAGGTAACAGAGACTCCCCTACAATATTAAAACAAACACACAAACAAACAAACCAAAGAGGTACCATACAGTTTCATAATCATTCTTTCATGAGAATGTACAGGAGTTTCTCTGCCTCCTTAACTTACTCTCAAATTCTCTTTCCTCCTGACATTTGTATTTTGTTTTGCTTTTCTATTCATGTTCTCCCTCTATTATATTAAAAAAAATAGTTCTACACTATTTGCTGAAACATTTTTAGTGATTAATTCACCATTAGCATCAATTTAGTCAATGTTAAAAAAAATCCAGTTCAATATCTGAGTTCTGTTAACCTACAATATAATAAACTATGAAAATTAATTCCCCCATAACCTTAGTTTATTCATTAAATTGTACTCAATATTTAAAATTTCAAAGATGAGCTCTATAATTATATTTATTAATGATAATTAAGTATCTTAGAGTACTTTTATCTTGTTGATAAAGTTATATTCCATGTTTACAAAATCCATATTCCATATTCCAACTTTAGTATGCTGGGCATGAAGGGATATGAGCTAGTTAGTCAAATGCATTAACAAGTTCTTCTAGCCATTAGCCACTCCACTCCGATATCTAAAGTACATTCATATGTATCTTAAGATAGGTGTCTAACTCAGTGTTTACACATAATGGTAGCAATATATTTACTATATGACACTGATGAAAATTTAGAGAATTAATAGATATCCTAAACTGTTTTCCAGAAAATGTTTTATGTAAATATTTAAACTCATTCAAAAGTTGATTACAGTTGTCTTTTTATATTTGCACAGTTTCAATTTTTAAAGCTAAAAGGCCAACTCTGTGACTTACTAAACTATGAATGTGATGTTAATTAGGATTTTGAAAATTTATATAAATAGCAATATGATTTATTTTTAAGGCTGAATTTACGGAAGAATTGGGAGTACAATGAATACTCTGAATCTCTGGGTACTTAAGATTCAGGTTTATCCCTTCAAATGGAACAACTAGAATTTTCACTGTAGTTAAAAATAAGAGTCAAGAAGTATTTGTATTTGACACATTTTAGCACAGTTTTTTCCTTCAAAATAAGTTCTAATTTGTTTCTGTTTTATTCTTTTTATCTAATAACTATTCACTTCTATCAAATTGCTTGGCAAGGAATGAGCATCTTTGTCATAATGGAATCTGATGAACCACAATCAGAATAATGACACATTTAACAAATGCATACATCTGGGTTCTTTTTTACTTAACAGTGGGTGTTATTTTAGTGATTTATTGTAAATAGACTTTTACCACATATACATTCAACTATTATATTTTTTCCATTTTTTTAGAGTTTTAAAAGAGCACTATGATCTTATTAGCATCACACATTCTGATGTTTGTTAATTTGGCTACAAAGTGACTTACGTAGAAATATATAGATACTATGGGATCACTGCTGGAAATTCTATTAGCTCTCCTATTGGCATGAACATGAAATACATAATAACATCAATTAAAGATTAGTGGGTTTTATTAGCATTAATGGAAATTATGCATGAGAATCAAATGGAGAGATACTAGACTTCCTTAATTTAAGCATTATAACAGGGTGAGTATTTAAATTAAGAACAATTATTTCCAAGAAATGTTTAAAATTGAAGCATGGAATATTAAGGTTTTAGGTAATTTCCCCTTAATATATGTCAGAACATCATACATCTTTCTTATTCAGAATTCCTGACCTCTACCATATAAATCATTTTCTCTGCTGGCAATAAAAAGTGCCAAGTGCTTCCTATTTAGCACACCAATGCTATACAACACAAATTGGCTTAATGCCTACTCATTTTTCAAGGTCTAGTGCAAATGCTATTGCTTTCCTGAAGCTTTTCCAAAAGCCACCATTACCAGACAAATTCAGTTATTAGTAAAACCTGAGGTGTTAACATATAATGTGATATTTACATCTGCATTTGAATACAGAACAAAAATAATACCTATAACATTATTTTATGGACAAATTTCTATATGTATATAATTATTATCATGAGAGGACTTGCTTTGTAAAAGGCCCCTTGTAAATTGAAATAAAATTCCTTCAGCATAAACAGCTTTTAGACATCTTTGAGTTCAACAGACTGTCCTTCAGTATATCGAATATGAATAAAAACAGTATTATCAGAAAAATACTAGATATTAGACAATTGAATTAAAGGTACAGAATATTATGAGTAAAAAAGTACACAGTTTCAAAACACAATCCCTTATTACTAAGTGAGAAGAACATCACTTAGTCATGTGTTTCCCTTTGGGAAGGGAAAAGCTGTCAAATTCATGGAAAGTTTTTTTCTGCCAAGGGAAAAAGTATCTGGCCAATTTTTTAATTTTTCTTTGTTTTTTTAAGACAGCCTTTTTAATTTAATTTTTTATTATTAAGATTTTATTATTTTATTATTAAGATATTATTAAGATTATTAAGATTTTTATTTATTTATTTGAAAGCGAGCACGAGCAGGGAGAGAAGGGATGGGAGAAGTAGACTCTCTGCTGAGCACAGAGCCAGATGCAGGGCTTGATCCCAGGACACTGGGATCATGACCTGAGATGAAGGCAAACACTTAACTGACTGAGCCACCCAGGTGCCCTGACAGACTTTTTTTAAAAAAGAAAAGACAAGTATCCAAATGTGTCATTTCAATGACATTCTTATCTAGAGTTGCCTACTTGATACAAGATTCTAAGATTTCTAATCATATTATACTAATGTTCTCAATTTTTAAATGAGTATTCTTAAATACGTTATATAATCTATGTAAGTCTTTCTTGTCCCAAGCCCTCCTTTTTCTTCAGAAATCATATAATGTTCACGATTTTTGCAATTTTCAACATATTAAACTGGCTTCCACATATTGCCTTTGCTTTTCCAAAATTTCCAGTTGCCCTTCCAAAGCAACGTCTTTTTGGCAGCAGCCCCTCCCAGAAAAGGTTTGATTAACTTATGAATGGGCATCATGCCATGTAAACAGATGTGGAAAGTGTAAACAGAATATATCTGTCAATATAGCCACTGTGCTGGTATAATCCGTGATTTCATTCTAAGTAACCATATTAATATACAGATTAAACTGCATACACCTAGTATATAAGCTCTTTAAACAGGGACTTCTGGAAGCTGCCACAACTTTTTCAGGCCAGTTGGATAATATTTTATGCATTAAAGCAGCTTAATAAATCAGACAAGTACAAAAATCTGCACTCTACCAATCCATTTGGAGAGTAGTGATGACAGCCTGAAAGGCAGTCTAAATCCCCATGCATTGTTTTATTTCTTCTTCAATCAAATATTACATGTCTTTTAACGTTTCAGGAAATGTGACATATTCTTTTAAATATGTTGTTCACTAGGTACAAAATTCAATCTACAAATATAATTCTTATCATTCCTATTATTCCTATCATCTTTCAAAGATGAGGAAAACAGTCAAACTCCCTCTCCTTTGTTATTACAACTGTTACTTATGAAAGATTTTCTCTTAGCTATATGTAAAACTGACAATCAACTGCTAATGAAGAGCGTGAATTTCTTCACCTGAGTCACAATATCTGAGGAAGTGCAGAGAAACCATCTGTGGATGCTGATAATGCAGGGTAAGATTCTCTACAACTGACATTTTGGTTTTATCACAAATTGAGCAAGATGGCCTGGGTGTAAGTAAGATCAAGTACCTACTGTAAAAATCTTTTTTACCTCTGAGATTGATGATCTGCTATAAGTACTCAATTTGGTCCAGAAGTGAAGGTTTTGACTACTGCTTCTCATTCAGGGTGGAACTTTTGGGCAATCTCCTCTGGACACCCAGACTGTGTAAGGTAAAACCAGAGAAAAACACTACCTTTTCCCTTTCCAGTCAGTGAAAGTGAACACAAGTCTGGGAAATAGATTTTAATGGTCAAACCCTTTTCTTGACAAAGTTCTGTAGCCAGTGGACTCCATAAACATACTTGAATTCCTTAAATTAAAAACAAAACTATTCAATCAATGCCTGTCTTCCTCTTTTCTTAAATCCAACATATAATGGCCACAAAAATAGTTAAGCAATAAAGTCAGTGAAATACAAAGAGACAGAGTTTAAATCTACACCCTCCTACACAGTGAATAAGTAGTGAGGTGGAGAGTAAAAACTCAGAAGCGGATGACATTGGAGCAATGAGGTGACATACAAAATGCACTTAAATATGAAACATGAATCTATTTCCCAGACTAAATGCAGGGAGATCAACATCCAGTGTTTAACAAGAGGCATAAACCCAGATACAAGCAAACAAACAAAAAAAAGTATTCACATGAAAAATAAAGCCACTTAGCAACGTGTAGGTGGGACAAAAATCTGGTACATGCATCCTAGACACCGTGTGAAAAGACAAATAGAAATTTGTTGCCAGGTGGCAGTTTAAGTACTGCTTTTCTCCTCCCCTTCCTCCCTCCTTTTTAATAGCAAAGCTATTCTACCTCAATTGTCACTCCACTCAGTGACTTCAAATAACTATAAAATCTGGGTACCCCAAAGGGTGAAGATCCCAAAAACTTATTTTTCCAAGATGAAAAGGTACTACTCTGTTACCCACAGTGAATGGGAAACAGTGGCTTGAATCTTATTTACCCCTTATTCTTCCAGTAGAAAGCCGAAAGATACTTAATATTGTTACACTTAAACTATGTGTAAGTGACATTTGAAACAAGATGTATCAGGTGGCAATAATTTGAATTCTCTACGGGAAAAAAAACTTTAACAAAAGTCTTATCTTGTAACAAAAAGTTTTAGTAGAAAATATAAGGACACAATCTGTTTCTGTACTTGATATTAGCATCACTGGCTAGTATTTGCTGAGAGCCAGAACAAAGCTGGGAGAACCCCCACTACAGATGCTATCATTCCACCTGAAGTCATGTTTCAATCTAAACATTTAGTTTATACCCTGAGTACTAAACATTTTTATTGCATCACAAATCTCAGCAAATATTGCAACTAGTCTTCTTAGTAATTAAGAAAATAATGCTGTGATTATTCCACTCTAGTTTGGGCAAAATATTTTAAGTAATTTGTCTAATCATAGTTTTGATATGTCAGCAAGTATAACCTCAGTTAATGAACTTGGCTAAAAGGAGTTTATGCATAATAAATGAGCTACTTATTAAGGAATTATTTTATGGAGAAGAGGGAAATGGTTTACCTTATTTGTGATAATATGAATTGATGCTACATTTTTCAATGACCTAATATAGTGCAGCGTCAGCAAGTGTATTGTTATAAACGTTCTAAATCTGCCATAAATCACCTTATATACAGAAAACCTAAATGAATGCAATATTCTATTTATGTTTTATTATAATCATTTAAAACACATTTTTTCTGTTTTCTTACAAAGCTGTTCTTGTAGTTAGTTAGAGTGATAATTAAATAGATTCTCCTCTGTGCTCCTCATACTATTTTAGACTACTTCAGAGATGGTCTTTCTGCATGCAGAAGCTATTTAATTCTGATTAAATTCTACTTTATCTTATAGTATGCTCATGGATAACACCTTTTACACTTGAGTTAAGAAACTCTGGCATTATGCAAATCTGAAGTGGATGATATGTTTGGCATCTAAGGAGCAAAGACTGTACAGTCAACCATCTCTACCTACATCTATACTTATGTTTATATGTAGCTCTTATTTCTGTTTATACACATATATGTATATGATGTGTAATGCGTGTGTTAATTTGAATCTCTACTGATGTCCTACCAATAAGGGATATTGACGCCTGTATGCATATATACGTATAAATCTATAACTATGGCATTCAAATCATTATCAACACATTATCATACACGTTCAACCTTAATTGACCCTTGACTTCTCATATCGATGGACTGGCGTAATAAGATACTATAGTTACCACACATATGCACAACTTATTTGGATTCAGTTTCTTAAGTCACTCCCATGTGACTAAATTAAAATTATCTCCAGCTTGCCTGTTAAATCACTCCCATTAGCACCATTCCTCAGTTTTATTGTCATGTCCCATTTTTGACTCCACTAATTATATTATGTCATTATCCCCTTTCTTACTTTCAGTTATTTCTATGTTCTGTTACTGCAAAAGTACATTCTAGAACACATTAAATCTCCCTGTGCTTATCCATTTTCATAATGCATTTATATTAGTTTGGACAGGCTAGTGTGAGGTAACAAATGCTTAATACCAATGATAGCACATTCTAGGTGACTTAGCACATGGCCTTTCTAGTAAATAAAGTTTAATAGAACACAGAAATGCTTCTTTATGTATTGCCTAGGTCTGCCTTTGCATTACAGGGTTACAGCTGAATAGTTGTTACAGAGACCTTATTAGCCCACAAAGCAACAACTGTTTTCTATCTGGTTTTACAGGCGAAGAAAAATACTACCACCTTGACACAAATGAAGTTTATTTTCTGCTCACAAAAAAAGTCTTGGTTTGTCCTAAGATTCCCTGGGTACCTCTCTTTCATGTGGTCACTGAGGGAACTTGTTTGGTGGTTACTCTGTTATCTACAGCATGTGGCTTTCAAAACTGCCTTGTTGTTTTTATCCAAGATGAAAGAAAGACCACAGAAGACTAGATGGGATTATTTGAGGTGTCAGGCCTCAATATGCCTTAAGATACCCTCACATTCCTTTGGCTGGAAATCAACCACTAGTCAGTCCAGATGCAAGGGACGATGGAGTAAGTATCCCACTTTTGTAAACAGGAAAAGAATAATGCTGAATAAGTAGTATTTGCCGCAAGTTCTAAGAGTGTCAGTCCTGGAAGAATTCAACAATCTGATTTCTCCAGGTCTGCCACTGAACACCCTAATAATGCTATAGAAATTTAAAAAGGAGGGGTGATTATTGCCACAATAAAAAAGCCACGAGTCTCAAGTGGGCTCTCGGTCTGGCCCGTCATGTTCTATTTCTCTGTTGAATGCTCAGACTTTCAAAGTCACAATTTCAAATTCTCCTTACTTTGTCCAACCACTTATTTCTCTTCCATCTGTTCCATCCCCTCTGTCTTAAAATTGCACCTGGTTTGTAGAAAAATAGAAACCATGAGACAGTTGTCTCTCAACCTTTGTGTCACTTACATCAACTTATCTGCAGCTACAGGCATCCCCCTTCTCCTCTTCCTTCTGTATGTAAGGGTTGTCCAACAGCCAACTACAGGACAAAATTTAGACTAGAGACATGCCTTTAAGACTGTTACATAATTTATTATCCTTCAGGCTTATTTTGTTCAAAACATCCTTCTCGAATAATAATGCCCCTTTGGAATGTCTATCTTATCTTAACTCAGACAATAAATAATCCAGCCATTACTATTTCCCCCATCTTTACATAGCTTCTAATTGATGCCATTCTTCAAAACTGAAATTCCACGCTCTTCTCTCAGGTCAGAGAGAAGGTGATTCATTAACAAACACTGTCTACCTATAGCTGTGTCCATGATCAGCAATCTCCCCTCTGAACTACGTACTCCAGATTCATGTGTTCTATTGTACAAAAACACACTAAAGGACATCCTGTTAATCATATCTTTTTTCTTCCACTGTCACAAAGGCCAATGAATACCATGACCCCTCATTCAAGTTGCACAACCAAGAAACGGACATATCTAAACTTGATAAACCTAAATATATCTGTCATCTTCATACCTTCCTCCCTCTGCCCACTGTCTCCATGACATGTCCATTTTAAACACACATTAACTTCAAAATATACAATGTTGAAACATCTCAAATTCTGTTTAAGTCTCTCCTTTCTAGCCCAAGCTATTATTTACTTCAAATAACAGAACAATCTTACCTACTTATATCCATTGGTAAACCATTTTTTCAATTTCTAGCCTCCACAATGTAGGCAGAGCAACAGTATTAGTATGAAAATACAATAATTTCTCCTTACATCAGTTTCTTTCCTAAACATAATTGTTCCCCTTTAAACAAGATGCTCAAGAACAAATTTGGGGAATTTGGGAAAAAAATGTTTAAACCCTGAATAGACAAGGTACTTATCTTCAAACTCATCCCTTACAGGTACTCTATATCCCAGCCTCACACATCTTTTCTTCATGGCACTTTGACCATTCTGTTTCTTCCTTCCATTGCTACTCAACCAGGATGTCTCCTCTTTGAAGGGTTAACTTTTGTTTAGACCTCAGGTCTAATACTATTTCAAGGAAAATTAAGATTATATCATTTCCCACCCACCTCCAATAGTGCACCTTTTACTTTACTTTTATAGCACTTACTAGAGTTGCCATTTGGTTTTAACGTGACCACTATTCATGTGCTTATTCAATTAATGTTTGCCTAATTCATTAGACTGTGAACTCCAGGAAAGCAAGATGCTTAATTTTGCTCTCCAGCTTAATTCCAGCACCTGGCATAGTGCTCGAAATTAGGTAGAAAATGAAAAAGTATATAATAAAGTATCTCACAAATAATCTGATAAATAAAATTAAAGCAATTCAAATTGTCACATGAATTCACAGTATTATCTTGTCCAAAATTAATAAGTTTTTGACCCCCTCAACTCTACTCACCCTCCAGATATCCAGGCATTTTCCACTTGTATACTACTAATAAGTATAATTTAAAAAGACAGTGCATCCCACGGATGAGCTGCTCTAATTTAGTGGAACAAACTTTGTTATATTGAATTAATCTTTCTAAACTGCCACCACATCATGCCTTTATATGAGCAAAGTGGAGTCTGCTCTGTTGACCTGTTTCTATACGTGATTACATAATATCTTCTATATGTATTTATCTTTTCTATAATAAGTAAAATAAATAGCTTTTTATTTTCTATTCAAGATGTCTTAGCCTGTTTGGGTTGCTATAGCAAAACACCATAGACTTGATGGCTTATAAACAAATTTCTCACAGTTCAGGAGGCTGGGAATTCCAAGATCAAGGCACTGCCAGATTCTGTTATCTGGTGAGGACATGCTTCCTGGTTCATACAGACTCCTGCTTACTGTGTCCTCGACAAGGCAGAAGGGTGAAGGAGCCCTCCGAGTTCTCTTTTACAAGGGTACTTTATCCCATTAATAAGGACTCTGACCTCATGTTCTTATTATCTACTAAAGAACAAATCTCCTAATACTATCACATTGGGCATTAGGATAACCTGAATTTTGAAGGCAAACATTCAGTCTGGAGCACAAGTCCTGTTTTTCTAATATTTAAGTATGGTTGATTTTTTTTAAGGTAAAATGTAAATATCAAATTGAAATTTTAATTAAGAGAATTATACAGTCACATGTACATGTAACAAAGAATACAGAAATTACATGTACATTTGCCACATAACCCTAGTGATGTCACATTGAGGATATTAACATTGATTAAAAAAAAAACTGATCTTATTCTGATATTCTGTTATACTTTCATTCATTTGTATACATATATATTTTTTTATAAAATTTTACCCATTGTACAGGTACATTTATCCATTACCACAGCCAAGATGAACAGTTCAATATAATATCCCTTGTATTCTCTGATAGCTATGGCTTTTTCCTCCAATATCCCCTGGCCTTCACCACTAACCCCTAGCAATCTGCTCTCCTGTTCTAAAATTTCATCATTTCAAAAATGTTATATAAATGAGGGGCACCTGGGTGGCTCACTCGGTTAAGCGTCTGACTTTGGCTCAGGTTATGATCTGAGAGTCCTGGGATCAAGCCCCATGTCAGGCTCTATACTCCGCAGGGAGTCTGCTTCTCCCTCTCCCTCTGACTCCCCCCCCCCACTCATGCTGTCTCTCTCCAATAAATAAAACCTTTTAAAAATGTTACATAAATTAAATCATATAGTATGTAACCTTTTAAAACTGCTTTTTACATGCATAATTCCCCGAGGTGATGTTGTAAAAATCAATAGCTTTTTCTTTTTATTGATGAGTATTCCACAGAGTGGATGGATGGGTATGGGTGTATTTGTGTATCGGAGTTTAACCATTCATTCCTTGAAGGGATATCTGGGCTATTTCCAATTTAGGGCTATTCCGAATAATGCTGTTAGGAACTCTCATATACAGCTGACCCTTGAACAACATAGGTTTGAACTGCATGGATGACTTAATGCAGGTCTTTTAAGAGTTGACAGCAAAAACCAGAAAGTATTTATTTACAACTGCCCAGCCTAGAATGCACGAGACCAAACTGAAGGCGACTGGGCAGGGCTGTAGGTTTCCTCTTGTGCCTGTGGGGTGGTTGATGGAGCACCCAGGGATGATGGGCAGGGATGCTGGGCTAAAATGGAGGCACGTATTTTTAAAGGTTACACCAATCTTACATTACTAAAATAAATACAGCATGAATACGTTAAAAAAATAAAAAAATTTAAAGAAAGAAGGAGAAAGAAAGAAAGAAAGAAAGAAAGAAAGAAAGAAAGAAAGAAAGAATAAAATGGTGGAATGTGTCTCCTTCCCCCAAGTCCTCAGCACACCGGGCTCTGGGGCTGCACTGGTGTGGCCTTGGGCCCTGGCCCCATGGCTTCTCAGACACCAACCCACTTGCGTGGCTGCAGCTGCTGATGGTCTTGACCTGGTGGTACACCTCTAGGCACATAAGGAGCTTTGTTGCCTGTGGTTCCACCATGAAGCTATTACCGCTGGGCTGAGGTCACCGGGCTGTGGAACATCACCACCCCTGGGCGAGGCCTACTGTTGCCACAGCCCATGGCCCAGTTGGCCTGGCCTACGTCTACATGGAATTTCAATAAATATAAGTACAGTTCTGTTCATTTATTTTCTTTATGATTTTCTTAACATTCTCTTCTACTGTATTTTATTGCAAGAATACAGTATACAATACATAAAACACAAAAAATGTCTTAATCAACTGTTTATGTTATTGATAAGGTTTCTAGTCAACAGCAGGCTATTAGTTAAGTTTGGGGCGAATTAAAAGTTAGACACAGATTTTAATTTTCCACTGTGCACAGGGTCAATGTCCAAACCCCTGCCTTGTTTAAGGGTTAACTGTATATGTTTTTGTATGAACATGTCGACAGTGCTCTGGGATAAATGGCAAAAAATGCAGTTGCTAGGTTATATGGTAATTGCAAGGAATTACTTTAAAAACTTCTCCCTACACTTTCACAAATTACCAGAAGTGTATTATGAATAGCAAAACTACTTGAGTACAGGATTGTTAGTGTCTTTGAGTAATATGTATTCACAAATCAAAAACTGACTTGATGTACTGAGATATAATAAAGGTTAAGTCACAGAAAGGATATCTTCTACCCTAAGCAACGATTTACCAATAGTTCAAAGGATGCAGACAGTCACAAATCACAGGTTAATAAACCTGGCAACATCTGAGAACAGCACTGAAGCTTTCCAGATCCTTTCTTTCCTACATCAGAGCAAGCTCCTATTCAAATTTAATATACAAGTTCCCAAGGGATGCATCAGGGCATCACCTACACAAATGGAGTCATTTTAGTCATACAATATCTTCATTTATACTGTGATAATTACAAGCTGTCACTGACATTTTCTAGCAGTCTTTGCCCTATACATCCACAATTTTGAGGTTTATAAGCCATTTAGACAGACAAGGTATCTGCTGTTAAAAGTATTTGGTAAAAACTCTACATTGTTTCCACTAATAAATAACACGTGTAGGTAAGATTAGCTTGTTTACAAGGAGGTCAGACCACATTGCTTTTTTATTTCTTCATGAGAATTTATGAGGGCAAGGAAAATGGATTGGAGGCCACTTGCTAACCCCTCCTTTCTGGTCCACATTTTTTAGTTTGGAGTCCAATAATAGTATTTTTATAACAAATATAAACGTGGTAGAATACACAACATACACACACACAAAGAACTTCTGAATTTTTCATCTATACTAGGAAACATAAAATTAACCTCCTATCCATAGCATCTTTGTATACTGGTCTTTTTTTTTTTTTTCCCTAGCAGAATTTATTCATGCTTTTTCATAGAGAAAATACTGATTATGCTCACCATAAATATATTTTCAACCTTTCCTCCCATCTCTAAAACTCACTTGCAATCTTGACCTACACATAATATAAAAGCCACCCTTTTGTGTATTGATTTTTTTTTTTTTTTTTTTTTTGGTGTTCTGTGGTCATGTTTTGCAATGCCTATGGGTAGGAATCTTATATAAGCTACTAACAGTTTTCTTAAGAACATTATTTTATAGGATATTTTCAGTTAGTATTTGATAGGAACTTTATAAAATATTTCAGTGAAGGTGGCAAAAGCCACAAATAAATGAAATTTTTAAAAATTTTTTTAAAGATTTTATTTATTTGAGAGAGAGAGAGCGTGTGCGTGGGTGCAGGAGTACAAACACAAGCAAGGGGAGTGGCAGGTGGAGGGAGAGGGAGAAGGCGGCTTCCACTAAGCAGAGAGCCCAGTGCAGGGTTGGATCCCAGGATCCTGGGATCATGACCTGAGCTGAAGGCAGATGCTTAACCGACTAAGTCAACCAGGTGCCCTTAAATGAAAATATTTAAATAGATGGACGTCCATATGAAAAACGCAAAACAAAAAACAACTGCAAGGGCTCTAGTACCAAATATAAGAAAAACAAACCAAGCAAAATTTTTAAAGACGAACACCACAGAGCAGGAAGTTGAGACAGTCCCTGTCCTTTCCATAGACAGATTCACATGTCCAGTTGAAACCCACACTGATCTGAATGTATTGCTTTTTGTGAAGCAATATGGCATGCAGTTTGTTGTGATGGGAATACAGGATCCTAGCTTAGAATAAAAAGAGCAGTTTTGGAAGATGGGCTCACTCAACATTAACTACCATATACATATTTTTCTATTTCATTGGTATCTACAATCTCACACTATTTAAATTATGAGAAATAAAGCTCCAACTCTTTAAAATCATATGTAAAAGCTAACTTTGACAGTGTAAGCAAAGTGAAAAAGAAAAACAAAGGGAAATAGAAAAGTAAAATTCACTATACGAAAAATTCAAAATACAGTGTTCTCATAAACACAGAGGTGCTTTTTACCCTTTTGGTATGCTATTTTTATCATATATTTACTGTACAAGCAGGAAATGCAAAATTGAATGTAACACTTCACTTCCGAGTATATTTTGTACTTTATATACGAAAATATTCTGTCTTGATTTAAAAAATAGAAATGGGTCCACAGTCCGAACTTTTTATTATGTTTTTCGTAAACAAGATCATTATCTCTAGCTGTACAAGGACAAATCACATTTAAAACCTTGAACTTGGGGGGGCACCTGGGTAGCTCAGTTGTTAAGCATCTGCCTTCAGCCCAGGGCATGGTCCCGGGGTCCTGGGCTCAAGCCCCACATCAGGCTCCCTGCTCTGCTGGGAGCCTGCTTCTTCCTCTCCCACTCCCCCTGCTTGTGTTCCCTCTCTCGCTGGCTGTCTCTCTCTCTGTCAAATATATAAATAAAATCTTTTAAAAAAATAAATTAAAAAAATAAAACCTTGACCTTGGTTTCTCTATGAACACAGGAACAAATAAGAGAAGTCTCTTACTCTGAATCTTGAAGACCTCCTACCAAGACAATTTCCCCACAATACCTACTGTAAAAGGTCCAGGGGCGGGGCTATACAAACTAGAAACTCCAAAATATAGAGTATACTACCATATCTGATTTTATGTTTCTATGATTGTCTTTAATAATACTATAGTTAGTACCAGAATATGCAAATATCCAAATATTCGCTAAGGAAATACACTTCGGAAATTTTGTTACAATGCCCCACCCTCCACCATCTCCTAGCAAGCGGATCAACTTACTATTCTTGTAATTCCTTTTCATACTCCCTCCTCTGAACCTCATTTAGAACTTTAAAACTTAGCAAGTATTGTTTTTAAGTGCTTTATCAATGTTTGAGACACAATTCATACCCATTATTTCAAATTTACTTTTCTTAGCTTCAATCTCTTTTTCATCTGTTTAAAAACAAGGCTTTGAATATTTTGTCCAGTTACCATATTTACTGGACTTCAAAGTCTCCAAACATGCTTTGAGATTCTGGATAGCAAGGATATTCGACCTATCTCGGTATCCTCACAGTACCTACACCAAGCAGTACCTACCCCATTGCATATGTTCCTTCCCTGCTCAATTAACTGAACTGCAAAATATCTGGTGGAAAAACCCTTCCAAATATGTCCCAAGTGCCAACATTTCATTTGTGCAATCTCAGGTTTTTTCCCTTAACAAAAGTACCCTTTTGAAAATACTGAAAGTTTCCTCAAATGTTATTATAAAATGTTAAATATTGTTTTTTGCTGAACTCTACAACCAACTCAAGAAAGAAAATAAAATTTTTAAAGGCAATTTAAAAAGTAATTTGTTTTTGCTACTGTGGTGACTAAAATTCTCTTCCGAGAACACCTAACTTTGGTTTCTTGGGTTAAACATTCTGTTGGAGATATTCATATTTATAGTATGATTTTTTTTTTAATTTGAGCAAGCAGAAGTAATATATCCTGATTATTTTGGCATGCCCACCTCTAATTCAAAGAGTACATTTTCAGGTTTTTTAGATATTATTTGGGTGTGAGAAATTAATTTCAAATGTCTAAGGGTTTCTTAAACCTAGCTATAGGCTAAACTCTGCTAAATCAGACCCACATCATAACAATAACTTAATGTTACAAGATTAAAATGTCTGCACATGGACTCATTATACTCACATACAGCAACCTTGTTGACCTGAATTGTCTGAATGTGCAAACCAGGGAGCTGATGATTCTACAGGCTGTAGGTCATTTGATAATTCCAGCTGTGCTAGCTGTGGAGCTTGCCAATAAATCCTGCCATCACCCAGGGCTTTTCCTAAAATCTGTGCTGTCATGGATTTAGAGGCTCACTGATAAGTGATAAGAACACTTGATAAAAATAGCATCAGTTAGCTTAGTCCTGATTTTTTTGTCATTATTCTTACAGATTTTCTGACAGAGACAATAACCTGTATTCTCAGTGAATGGATACAATTTTACCTTAAAAGAGTTCCAAGTTTGCTTTATTACAAAGACTATTATGTATTTTTTGTGTGTGTGCTCCTGGGGATATATTAGACAGTAAGAAAAACCAAACTGTAAAATCTCCCCTGCCAATGAAGCAGATGACAGTCTAGCCCTCTGTGATGAGCACAGAGCATATAACTCACCAAAACACAAGCCAGACAGTGATTACAGGAAAGAGAGACAGTAAAGGGATCTTCTTAGAAGATACCATCATGTCCAAGTGATCTATGGAAACAGGGTATAATTTTCTAGGTTCACAACAACAACAAAAACCTAATAGTTACACCATGTGTAACAGTTTGCACAACAATTTTGGATGCATTCACCTTTATATTTTAGACAAAGAAAAGAGAATGAACAAAGAATGAAAGGAACATGAAAATCCCTACATTTCCCTACAAACATTTATGAAGGATAAGACTTCAGTTATGAGGGTTCCTTTACACATAAGCCATGTTTTACCAGTGTGCCAATATGCAAGCGTGTGTGGTGCCTCTAACGTGGAACGGGCTTGACTTGCTTCTCACAGGACAACACAGTGACAGGCACATGGCAGGCAGTCAATAGGCATTAGCTGCTTCAGGAAAGTGTGAGATTGTAAAAGGATTTTTCATATCAAAGGAGTAATTAAAAATACTTTAATACTAGGAAACGGTTTCTATGTTATTTCTTTAATTAATAGAAAAAATATAAAAATACTTTGTCAGATTTGGCAATGTGCGTATTTATTTCTCCAGTAAATATTGAGCAAATTCTGTGTGTCACAAACTGATGAATGCTGAAGACGCGCCAGTGAGTGAAAAGAATGGCAGAAAAATTCTTCTCATGGTGCTTGCATTCAGAGGATTATTTTGTTTTCGAAGAGAAAATATTTCTTGAATAAAGAATTTAATTATTCACACTAATTTCTTTATAAAAATTTCATTTTTTTAAGAGTTATTTATTTACTTTAGAGAGAGAGAGCTTGCCAGCAGCAGGAGGGTCAGAGGGAGAGGAAAAGAATCTATGGCAGACTCCTCGCTGAGC
Organism: Ursus arctos; assembly: GCF_023065955.2. Taxonomy (NCBI): domain Eukaryota; kingdom Metazoa; phylum Chordata; class Mammalia; order Carnivora; family Ursidae; genus Ursus; species Ursus arctos. The sequence continues at coordinate 20,491,340 of NW_026622764.1, forward strand.
TTGGACCGCCCCACGCCCTCTGCGTGACACAGGGCTCAGTCCCAGGACCCTGAGATCATTACCTGAACCAAAATCAAGAGTCTGCCACTCAACTGACTGAGGCACCCAAGCACCCCTAAAATTTCACTTAATTTCCGAGTGTTTGGAAGCCCAAACTGCAGAGTCAATCTTACATGTCACAGCAGTAAGCTTCTAAATGAGAAAGCCCCTACACTGGCACAATTCACTTGGTTACTAATCTCTCCCTGCAACAGATTCAGATGCGTGTACCTATATTTATGTTGTATGCACAGCAAAACATGTAGAATATATTTCTTAAAGAGGTCTCTGATTTAATATTAAGACTGCATCATCTAACTTCCCATTAATGTCCATTCATGTAGCATAATTAAGCTTCAAAATTACAGAATTTTTTGATAAAATTCCCAATGCTTTACTTATCAACTGGTCATTTTATACACAAATTTTATATACCATCTTCAGAATCTAAAAAGTCAAACTGATCCATTTTCTAAATAAGATACTAGCAAGATACTTGGAGGTGAATATGGTTTTATATTCTTGAGATATCGGCAATCAAGGTCCTTTTTATTAATGCTGAAAAAGGAGTTTGAACTGATAAATCACTCTGATAAAGTCTGCTTATCAATCATAATGTAGGCTTAAAGACAATAATCAAAATAAATCTTAAATTTTGGTAGCACTTTATTTTTATGAGAAAATCTTGGGTTGGTAGATAATGTGCAATTTTATTTTAAAGACAGGATTAATCACTAGGAATTTTTTTTTTTTTTGGTACAACAAAATTTTATCACCTTCCTGGATTCCAACTCTCTTACGTTTTAGATGTTTGAGGCCTAGTATATTGCTACAGTTGTTTTTTACCGACAGAAAAATTCTTTATATGTCTCAATGATAAGACATTTGATGGACTTGTTGGGGCACTGGGGTCACAGGGAGATGATGCAGTAAAAAAATAGTGACAGAATACATTAATCAGGGCACCTGGGTGGCTCAGTCAGTTAAGCATCTGCCTTCAGCTCAGGTCATGATCCCAGGATCCTGGGTTCAAGCCCCATGTGAGGCTTCCTGTTCGGCTGGGAGCCTGCTTCTCCCTCTCCCTACCCACCCTGCTCATGCTCAGGAGCACTCTCTCACTCAAATAAATAAAAACTTAAAAAAATACATTAATCAAAATTCAAATGATAAATTCTCCATTCTGTCCTCTGCATATACGGTTCTATATTTTAGGTAGAATAGATATTTATGAGCTTAATTGTATAAGTTAAGGTTAAATAATACTGAATTATTTAACCTAAAAGTGTGCCTTTATAAACATATCAAAACATCAACTCATACAGACAACAAACACATAAAAAGATGCTCAACAACACTGATCATCAGGGAAATGTACGATGAGCTATCTCCTCACACCAGTCAGATTGGTTAGTATCAAAAAGACAAGAAATAACTGTTGGTGAGCATGTGAAGGAAAGGGAACCCTTGTGCACTCCTGGTGGGAATGTAAACTGGTGCAAGTACTGGAGAAAACAGTATGGAGATTCCTCAAATTAAAAATAGAGATACTATATGATCCAGTAATTCCACTTCTGGGTAGTTACCCAAAGAAAACAAAACACTAATTCAAAAAACATATATGCATCACTTTGTTTATTGCAGCATTATTTATAATAACCAAGATAGGGAAGAAACTCAAGTGTCCATAAACAGATGAATAAAGACGACATGATGTGTATGTATACACACACACACACACACACACACACACACACGCACACTAGAACATTAGTCATAAGAAGGACTGGACCTTACCATTTGCAACAACATGGACAGACTTAGAGGGTATTATGCTAAATGAAATAAGTCAAAAAGACAAATACTCCAAGATTTCACTTAGGTGAATATTTTTAAGTGACTTAGGGTCTGTTCAGTATTAGAAAATATATCTTATACTGTATGTAATTATGCTTTTCTAGTTCTAAAATGATTCATGTATCAAAATCAGAAAAAAATACATTTCTTAAAGTTACTTTTGGACTTTCATGGGAATTAAGTTGTATAGATTAACTTGAAAATTGTAATTTTTGAAATGTTCAGTAATATATGTGACAAATGAAAAAAAAATTGGGTAGCATAAAACCACTCAGAATAGACATTTTCAAAAGGTGAAGAAATACTTGGGACACCTGGGTGGCTCAGTTAAACAGCTGCCTTTGGCTCAGGGCATGATCTCGGGGTCCTGGGATGGACTCAAGCCTATGTAACATCAGCAGAGTCTCAGCTTTTAGTAATGTATTTTCAGGCAAATTTTAGTAACAGTTACATTTAGAAGAAAATCAAAACAAGTGCATAAGATAGTTTGCATCCTTCATTTTTCCAGAGGGTGAAGATTTTTACAAATTGGTTATGTAATAAAATAAACACAGGTGGTCAATGCCTTCCAAAGGATCAGATTAGGTCTCCCAAGCCACTAAGGACACCTCACCAGCTGCTGGGCATCTTTGCAATAGTTTTGCATGTAGACTATCCTTCCTTTTCCATGCAGACCAAAAACAGTCATAATTTTCATGTATAAATATCAGCATATTAAATATTACCTTGCAACTTCTCCCCAGTCTCTTGCAATATTCCCCTTTCCTCCTTTCTCTGAGGACATGATATTTATTTTTGCCCTCCAGGTAACAGAAGTTCCCCTCTATGCCATCCAGCCAAAATGCTCTTTAGGTAACACCTAATCTTCAAAATAGGAACATTATTTGAAATTTAAAATACTGCAAGCTAAATTGATTAACATAAAAAATGTAAATGACTCATCTTATTCTTGAGGTAATAGCTTCTGAGAGTGATTTACATTGTTAATCCAAAAGAACAAGTATTGCCTGGATTACACAGAGTGGAGACATCAAGTTGTACATAAGGAAGAATATTCTATGTAGGTTTGTAATTTCTCTGCTTATGGAAAAATTGTTCTCTGCTTGTAGAGTTAGAGAGAGAAAACACTATAAGGCTACAACTTGGTTCTGTTTCCTTTTGGTCTAATATATTTTATATCCAGAGGTTTTTAATATTTTCTCCTATCTTTATTACCATGGACTGAGGAGCATGGTTACCCCCGAGGAAACAGAAGGGAAATGCCCAAGTGCAAATAATCATTGCTATACAAATGATCTCACTGTATTAGCAAAGTTTCCTTTGTTACATTGGGGTGACAGATACATCACTTGTCAATATATTGTTATTTATAGTTTTAAGTATAGAATATATTTGTAAAAATGGAGAAGGCCAGCCCTATACCAGACATCATGAATTCTAACATCCAGGCATTTACACATCTTTAATAAGATCCTCAATGCTACTCACATAACCAAAATTTTAGATTCACCAATTTAAATACAGCTTTTCTGGTCTTCGTTTAATTTCATTAGGGAAACGCAACCATTTTTCTAAATTAAAATTAGCTAATACAGCAGTTCCCCCCTTATCTGCAGTTATGCTTTGCAAGGTTTCAGTTACTGTCAACCATGGTCCTTAAGCAGATGATCCTCTGACAAACGATCATCAGATCAATAGTAGCCCAACACTATGCCACAATGCCTATGTCACTCATCTCACTTCATCTCATCACGTAGGTACTTTATCCTCTCACATGATTACAAGAAGGGGGAGTACAGTACGGTAAGATTTGAGACCATATTCTCATAACTTTTTATTACAGTATATTGTTATAATTGTCTATTTTACTATTGTCAAGCTCTTACTGTGCCTAATTTATAAGTTAAACTATGTCATAGGTATGTATGCAAAAGAAAAAATGTAATACATATGGTATTCGGTACTACCCGTGGTTTCAAGCATCCACTAAGGGTCTTGGAATGCATTCCCTAAAGATAAGAGACTACTGTGCAATAAAATTTTTGACCACAGTATGGTATTTGGTGTTTTACTAATTTTAGAAAGTATATCTTCCTGGTGTACTAGATTATGTATAAATTATAATAGCTGCCACTGAGTTGATGTTTCTACTCACTTCTTGATGATGTCTGAGTTTTTTCTAAAAATATTTTGAGTCAGGTATTAGTGGAGGAAAATATGATGACTTGCTATAGTCATATGTTTGCATATATATGTAGTCATATATATAAGTTACACACTCTTAATACAGAACTTTTAAATTACAATTACTATAAATATTCAAAGAAGTATATCATTTCAAGTGATGAATACAGGGATCCTATTTTCCTGGGCAGAGGGCTATCTAAATGATAGCTTTTTTGATAGCATTATATAAATCCAGATTTGAAAAACCAGTCATTTGTGCATGCATCACATGGGTTACATCTCAGGGAACCTTAATTCTATGACAAAGAGCTTAAAAATATTAACCAAAGAAATAATTGAATGTTCCTGAAGCCACTTCATATTTACATATCTGTCAACCACCAACACAGCACCACTTGACAGAATAATGCAACTAATTAAAATGAAATGGAAAAGAAAATAAAACATTCTCTATAAAACCAAAGTCAGAGTCATATAAATTTGAGGTGAACTATTCAGTGTACCTCTAAATCATTTTCTGTATCTTCCTATCTTCTTGTGGTGATTGTTTTCATTTAAGAATGATAAATTTAGCCTATTATATTTGTACTATCCAGGCCAATACACTTTTAATGAATAGCAAGCATACAACTGTAACTAGAAAATATATTTATTTATTATTTATGATGTATGTTCTTGACAGTGATAAAGGAGGGGGTAGCAGGTACATAATCAAGACAGTTAAAATACTGCCAATACAAAGAAAAAAAAAGAAAAATTTAACGTAGTCCAAAGTGACATTAGCGATTATATTTATCTAAATGTGTAATTAAAAATAATATATGGCTTCATTAAGTGTCCCAGATTTCTATGTGGTATATTTCTCCTAATTATATGTTAAGAGAATGTGGCAAAAAAATGAATTTGGAGTTAGTGAAGCAATTGTGTCTCCTGAACATATCTCTTAACTAATGGGATAATTTATACATTGTGCTTTTTCCTTCTCCATCCTTCCAGTAGGATGATATTTCTTCCAAATAACAGAGTTTCTTCAACAAAAATTGTGTACCATCACTAAAATAGTCGATCTGACAAATGTATTATGACATGTGTTTTTTCTTATCCTTAAACTGGATGATTATTTTCAATGTTTCCATTTTTTCCTCAAATTGATAGTTATGTAAAACTTCTATTCTCAAAAAAATTCAATCCTACTATTTTTTTCTTTTATATTATAAAATGCAAGAGAATTCTCAAGATCTTATCCTATTAGGTATTATGATTTGAAATAACAGTAAATGATGAAGAAACAGGATAAAACGAAACTTAAAACCAAAAACCTAAAAACACACATAGGTATTTTTACACACAAAATATATTTTGACATATATTCCCAGAAACTGTCTATCAGTGTTACATCTATTCTTTAGGAACAGAGTGTCTATTTTGGTTACCTTTCCTTTTTTGGCACTCATCTACCTCAAGACCCTAATAAAGTATTCTTTGGAGATTTTCATTTATATTAATGTAAGCACTGGGGCCACCACTGAATCATATCCACACAGAAAGTGTCGAGGTTATTTTATCACTGGTTTCCTTACCTCAATCAGTCATTTCAACTTATAATCTTCAGTCACTGCCTATTTATGCTTCTTTTAAACTATTATGTGAATCTCACATAAACTCTTTATAAATACAAAATTCACATTTAAATTTAAAATTTTAATCTAATTTAAAAATTAGAATTACCTCTAGGATAAAAGGATGGTTCAACATATGCAAATCAATAGCTGTGACACATATTAACAGAATGAAGGATAAAAATCACATGATGTTATATACAGAATAAGCATCTGACAAAATTCAGTACTCTTTCATGATAAAAACACCCAGAAAAGTATAGAAGGAACGTATCTCAACATAATAAAGGCCATATAAGTAAAGCCTAGAACTAGTGAACTAGTGAACAACATAGTGAACCGTGAAAAACGGGAAGTGTTTCCTTTAAGATTGGGAACAAATAAAACTGCCTCTTCTTGCCACCATTCTATCAACATAGTACTGGAAATCCTTACTAGAGCAATTAGACAAGAATAGAAATAAAAGGAATACAAATTGAAAAGGAAGAAGTAAAATCATCTGTTTGCAAATGGCATGATCCTATATGGGAAAAACCCTAAAATTTCTATCAAAAAACTTTAGAATAAATTCAATAAAGTTGTTAGATAGAAAATCACCATAAAAATCAGTTGATTTCTATATACTAACAATCCACCCTAAAAGAAAATTAACAAAACAATCCCATCCACAATAACATCTAAAAGAATAAAATACTTAAGAATAAATTTAACCAAGGAGATGAGAGACCTGCACAAAACAAAAAATGAAATTAAAGCACAGTCAAATAAAGACATCTTGTGTTCACAGATTGGAAGAATTATTAAAAATTTCCATACTATTCAAAGTGATCAACAATTTTTGTCACCCTCATCAAAATCTGAATGTCAGGCTTTACAGAAATAGAAAAACCATCTAAAATTCACATGAAACAACAAAAGATTCAGAACAGAAAGGAAAGCAAATGTGGAAGTACCACAATTTCTGATTTCAATATGTATTACAAGGCTACAGTAATTAGAATAGTATGATATAGGCATAAAGACACACCTATATACTAATAGAACAGAAAAGTCCAGGAAAAAATCCACATATATACAGTCAACTAATCTTTGACAAGTATTTCAAGAATATACAACAAGGTAAAGCTAGATCTTCCACAATGATATTAGGAAAATTAGAAACACACATGCAAAAAGAAAAAAATTAAGCTGGGCCCCTATCTTACACCATGCACATAAATCAACTCAAAATCAATTAAAGATTTAAACATAAGACCTGAAGCTGTAGAACTCCTGGAAGATAATATAGGGGGAAAGCTTCTTGACCTTAGTCTTATCAACTTCTGGGATACAACTCTAAAGACACTGGCAACAAAAGCAAAAAATAGATAAGTGGGATTATCAAACTGAGAAGTCTCTGTACACCAAAGGAAATAATCCACAGAATTAAAAGCAACCTATAGGGCGCCTGGGTAGCGCAGTCGTTAAGCGTCTGCCTTCGGCTCAGGGCGTGATCCCGGAGTTCCAGGATCGAGTCCCACATCAGGCTCCTCCGCTATGAGCCTGCTTCTTCCTCTCCCACTCCCTCTGCCTGTGTTCCCTCTCTCGCTGGCTGTCTCTCTGTCACATAAATAAATAAAAAAATCTTTAAAAAAAAAAAAAAACAATTAAAAAAAAAAATAAAAAATAAAAGCAACCTATAAATGGGAGAAAACATTTACAAACCATATATTTAATAAGGGGTTAATCTCCAAGATATATAAATAATATATAACTCAATAGCCAAAAACAATAAAATTAAAAAAGAGCAGAAGACTTGAATAGACATTTTTCCAAAAAAGACACACAAATAACCCACAGGTACATGAAAGGTGCACCATATCACTAATTACCAGGGAAATGCAAATCAAAACCACACTGAAATATCACTTCACATCCGTCAGGATGGCTTTTATCAAAAAGACAATAGGTAACAAGTGCTGGTGAAGATGTGAAGAAAAGAGACACCTGCCACATTATTGGTGGAGATGTAAATGGGTACAGCCATTATGGGAAACAGTATGGAGATTCCTCAAAAAATTAAAATAGAACCAACAAATGACCCAGCAATTCCCGTTCTTGATATATACCTGATGAAAACAAAATAAGGTTTTTTTGTTTTGTTTTACAGATATTATTTATTTGAGAGAAGAGACAGAGAGAGAGCATGAGCAGGGGGAGGGAGAGAGGGAGAGAGAGAGAAGCAGATTCCCCCACTGGGTAGGGAGCCCAACGGCAGAACTCAATCCCAGGATCCTGAGGGGAAAAACAGAGGCTTAACCAGCTGAGCCACTCAGGTGCCCCCAAAATAGATACCTAAAATACCACAGCAGAAGTATATAGAAACAAGTTCATTGCTGCATTGTTCACAACAGCCAATTTATGGAAACAAACCAAGTATTCACTGACAGATGAATGGATAAAGAAAATGTGTTATAAACACACAATAGAGTATTATTCAGCCTCCAAAGGAAGGAAATCTTGCCATTTACAATACGTAGGTGGACCTGGAGGACATTATGCTAGGTAAATAAACCAGTCACAGACAAATACTATATTATTCCACTCATACACAGTACCTAATTAATCAAACTCATAAAGTAGAAAATACAACCATTATTGCCAGGGGCTGAGGGAAATAGGAAGTTATCCAATGGACATAAAGTTTCAGTTATTCTAGATAAGTTCTAGAGATCTGCTCTATAACACAGTGCCTGTAGTTAATGTGGCATTGTACATTTCAAAATTTAAAAGTGTAGATCTCATGTTAAGCATTCTACCACAAACAAATAAAGGGTGACACAAGGAAACTTTGGGAGCTATTTAAAGTGTCTATTCCTTGAATATGGTAATGATATTATAGGCATTTGCATAAGTCAACACTCATCAAACCATACACATTAAACAGGTACATTTCTTTTGTATATAGTTCAATAAAGTTGTTTTATTTATTTTAAAGATTTGAGAGAGAGAGAGAGAGTGTGTGTGGGGGGGGAGCACGGGGAGGGGAGAGGGAGAAAGAGAATCTCACGAAGACTCACCACTGAGCACGAAGTCTGATTCTGGGCTGGATCCCATGACCCTGAGACCAAGACCCCAGCTGAAACCAAGGGTTGGACGCTCAACCCAGCAAGCCACCAGGCACCCCTCAATAAGGTTATTTTAAAAAACAAACTTAAACATGGCATGGACTTTAAAGAATAGGCCATCACCTCAGCCAAAACTTATTTCTTCATTATCTAGAGGAAAATAATCATGGACTCAATCTGACCCAATCAGACCCAGTCCGAACACTTGTCATCACCCAACTGAACTGTAAGTTCAGTTACTACATTCATGTTAGTGTACTTATTTTATTATAGTTTCTTATGTATGCACACTTCCCTTTCATATATTGTGAATTTATTCATTCCTTCAACACATGTTGAGCACATGCATATTTTGGACCCTAAATACAGAAAATTCAGGGTAGACTATAAACACCCGGTTTTTAAATAATCATACAAACACAGAGTACATATGTATTAGGAATATTTAATAAACATTTTTGGTCCTATTCCTTAGGTTAAATGTTAAACGTAGAGGAATCTCATGAAAACTATAAGCTTATATGTAGAAGGAGCTCTGATCCAAAAAGATGGTAGTACCGGAGGAAAGGCATTCTAGAAGTACTGAAATTTTAGTTAATGTCTGAAGCAAATATAGAGACAAGCAGTTAAAGAAGCATAAGAAGGGAGTTTAAGCTTCCTAAAACGTGTTACTATAACCATGCTTCGTACCATGAAGGAAAATAAAATAAAGCAAAGTGAAGAAAGAATAATAAAGCACTTACTAAAGAAAGATATCATAAACAAGGATGTTTTTACCTCACTATCATCTGCTCAATGGAAGACGCCAACAGAGTTAGATGATGATAAGGTCAAAAGAGGGGCTAAGAGATGGAGAACATTTTAGAATAATAAACATGAAATTCTATAGTTTTTCTTAGATTAATCTCAAACATAACTTCTCTAATGCAGCTTTCCTGGATTCTCAGTGACCTAGCCTGATACTCCCTTCATCATCATACCAAAAACGAAACGTACCCATTTCTGAACTCCTAAAGCTTTTAATACTCTTCTATAACAGCACTCAGTAGTTATTCGTTTATCTTACCTTACCTTATTTGTTCCACTAAACTATAATTTGCAATACTTTATACATTAATTTACATTCCTGAATTGTACAATTATCACCTAACTAGTATATTTTCATACAATTGGCTAATCAAACTGGTGAGCTCACAGCTACATTGTTAGTGACATAAATCATTTGTATCTGCCAGACATTACAGTTGACCCTTGAATAACAGGGGGTTTGAAATGCACAGGTCCACTTATAGATTTTTTTCAATAAATACAATGGAAAATTTTTTAGAGATTTGCAATGATGTGATAACACTAACAAATCTTGTACCCTAAAAATATTGGAAAACTAGGTATGCCATGAGTATATAAAATATGTGTAGATACTATTCTATCATTTACCACCATAAAATATACACGAATCTATTATAAATATTACAAATATACACAGAATCGGGGCCTTCAGCTGAGGTCATGAACCCAGAGTCCTAGAATTGAGCCCCACATTGGGTTTCCTGCTCAGCAGGGGAGTCGACTTCTCCCTCTCCCTCTGCCTCTGCCCCTGCTTGTGTGTTCTCTCTTGCTCACCCTCTATCTCAAATAAAATCTTTAAAAAAACCAAATATACACAAAATCAGTATTTAAAATAATTAACAGTAGTATAAATATACACAGAATCTATTATCAAAACTTACACAAAAGCTTATAGACATACATGACGCCAATCACAGTAGAGATAAATGTAAACACACGTAATAATGCCAATATTAAATCATAATTGCATAAAATTATAATACATACCGTACTACCATCATACATTTGTAGCAACCTCTTATTTCAACTGCAGGATGCTCAAGTGTTGGGAGTATTCCCTTAAAATGACATGTGACATGAATCATCTCCATGTGACCAGTTCATCTCTCCAGTAAATTGCATATTGCAGTTAAAAGTGATCTCTCATGGTTCTCATGTATTTTTCATCATATTTAGTCAAATACCATAAACCTCCAATAGCACCATGGGATGCTAGGAAGTACCACTAGTGATGCTGGAAGTGCTTCCAGGAAGCAGCAAAAAATCATGACATTATAAGAAAAAGTTGAATTGCTTAATATGTACCAAAGACTGAGGTCTATAGCTGTGGTTGCCCACCATTTCAAGATGAATCCAGCTTAAGGACCACGGTTAAAAAAAAAAAAAAAATCTGTAAAGCTGTCATTGCACCTATACCAGGAGGCATGAAAACCTGACACTTTTTAAAAAATACCATTTTACCTCATATTGAAAATGCAGCTTTTATGTGGGTGTAGGATTGCTGTAAAAAACACAAACCTATGGACTAATACAATTTGACAAAAAGCAAAGTCAAAGTTGTTATATGACAATTTAAAACAAAAGGAAGGGGAAGGATCTAAAGCTGGACAATTTAATGCCAGCAAAAGATGGTTTGATCATTTTAGAAGGTTTAGCTTTAAAAATATTTAGGTAACAGGAGCAGCAGCTTCCGCTGACCAAGAGGCAGGAGATGAGTTCCCAGATGCCATTAAGAAAATCACGGAGGAGAAAGAATATCTGCCTGAAAAGGTTTTAAATGTAGATAAAAGTACCCTATTCCGGGGGGGAGGGGGAGTCACAAAGAACTTGATTAGTAAAGAACAGAAGCAAGCACCAGAATTTAAGGCTGGAAGGGATAAGCAAATTCTGTTTTGTATAAATGCAATCAGGTTTACAATCGGGAGTGCCCTTAAGTATAAAGCTGCTAACACCCCAAGTCGGGAAGAGGTAAACACCAGCTACCAGTCTTTTGGTTGTACAACACAGACTGGACAACCACCCTTTGTTGGAGATTGGTTCGTTTCATTGATGCTTTGTCCCTGAAGTCCAGAAGTATCTTGCCAGTATACAATGTCCCTAATACAATGTCCCTAATTCAGCCTTTATATCAGAGGGTCATAGGGACCCTTAAGGTTCATTACACAGAGTACTCTGTGGAAAGGATTATCAATGCTATGAAAGAGAACCCCAATAGAGAGGACATCTGGAAGAATTATACCCTTTAAGATGTAATCATGGCTATAGAAAAAGCCATGAAAGCCATCAAGCCTGAAACAAGTTTCTCCTGGTGAAAATTTTGTCCAGATGTTATGCATGACTTCATAGGATTTACACCAAAGCCAATCAAGAAAAATATGAAAGACTGTGGATATGGCAAAGAAAAAAAGGGGGGGCAGAGGGCGGTGTGAAGAGTTTCTAGATAATGGGTCTTAGAGAAATTCAAGCGCTAATAGCAAACCAGAAGAATTAACCAGATGACCTCATGGAGAAGTGCTTCCGAACCAGCGACAGACAAATGAGGAAAATGTTGAAAAAGCAATGCCAGAAAACAAATGGCCATTAGACAATCTGGCAGAAGGACTCCAATTATTCAAGGCTGCTTTTGACTTCATTTATAACATGGACCCTTCTATGATACGGACACTGAAACTAAAGCAAACAGTGGAAGAATTGGCACCATACAGAAACATATTTAGAGAAATGAAAAAGCAAAAAGCAGGCAGGATTTCTGATATACTTTCATAAAGTAACACCAAGTGTTCCTGCCTCTCCTGGGCCCTCTTCTACATTTGAGAGGGCAAGATCAATCCCTCCTTTGTTTCCTCCTCAGCCTACTCAATGTGAAGAAAATGAGGATGAACACCTTTATGATGATATGCTTTCACTTGATGAATAGTAAATAATCATTATGCTGTACAGTAGATTAACTTATGTTGTGTGTCTTCAGGTACAAATGTAATAACTGTATGGCAAGATCTGTAAGATGACTTTGTCATCATCGCTGCCTAAGTATTTATCGTATAGAATATCATGTACAAAACTTATATAGAAGTAGATAGACTATCCTTACACAGGCATAAAGTGATATTTAATATAAAATTAATGTGCTTATTTTATAACTTCGCTCTCAGAGAATTACATCACCATACGCTTCTTTCACTCAGAGAAACTCTCTATCAGCCTATCATCACAGGTAAGGCGGTTTTTTAAAACCATAAAAATATTTCAAATACTGATTATGAATATGACTATAATACTGTATGCCATAAAAATTTTATGATTCATTCATTAGCGTATAAGCTAACTGACTCACAGTATCAATCATATTATATTGGGCTACAAAAAAAAACAATTCTATTGCTGCTTGTTATCAATGCATAAATTACACCTATAAATATGAATTTTCTTTTTTCATCTTTTCATTTTTGATGTCTACTATTAGTAACACCTCTACCATCTACAGTTTTTGTATCCTAAAATAAGATAATATTGAAGTAGGTGCTGACAGAAAATTCATCTTATAAATGGAAGATATGAACTTGTATCAATTTATGTATCAATAAGCATAATATAGTACTGTAAATGTATTTTCTTTGCTCTAGCTTACTTTATTGTAAGAATATAGCACATAATACATATAACATACAAAATATGTGCTAATCAACAGCTATGTTAAGTTTTAAGGGAGTCAAAAGTACATAGACTTTTGACTACATGGGGGGAGGGGTTCAGCACCCCTCACCATCAAATTGCTCAAGGGTCAACTGTAGTATGCTTTTTCTGGTAAAAACATATACTTTGAAAATATTTTGAACTGGCAAACATTGGAGAATATGGGCTATTGATAGTTGCAAAGAAAATGGGAAGTTTGAATTTAGAAATTCAAATGTATCGTAGTTATTATCCAGTTTGTATTTATCATATCTATATAAGACATATGAAAGAAAAAACATGTGACAGTTAATGAGGCCAAATGAACAGAATCCAATATATTTCTCTTTTCTTGACTCCATGCCTTTGCACATAAGTGACATATGTCCTGGTTATTCTCGCACAGATGCATGTTTTTTGTGTTTCTTATTATCTCTAAGCCCTGAAATATCTGACTTACTAATCTATTTTAAGATTTTATTTATTTGACAGAAAGAGAGAAAGCATGAGGACAAGCAGGGTGAACAGCAGGCAGAGGGAGAAGCAGGCTCCCAGCTGAGCAGGGAGACTGATGCAGGACTCGATCCCAAGACCCTGGATCAACCTGAGCTGACGGCAGATGCTTAACCAACAGAGTCACCCACGCATCCCATATCTGACTCACTATATATTAACTTTGATCTATTTTGTTCTCCTTTATTTGTAAGAGCCCAACACTTCACTCTTAAGAAATTTCACCTCCTCCTTCATTTATTCAAAAAATATTATCAGGCAGTTTTCTGTTTAATTTACAATTTTAGTATTGTGAATATATATCTTTAAAAAACAAATATTTCTGCTCTCATAGAATAGCCATTTCTTATCCATTGCCTAAAAATATTCTAACCAAATCCCAGTATTGTTACCTTAATGGTTTATGTTTTATTGGGTTTGCAGAATGACTAAATCATCCATGCTGTATCAATAAGAGGAAAACAGAAAAACTTCTATGATTTAGAATATACTGAGTTATGGCTAAGTATCGATGGGGAAATGGGGATGCACAGGTCTCAGCATACATTCTAATACTTGTATCCTATGTAAACTGTGAGTTGGCTGTAATATAAATGAAACACTTGACAATTCAGGATTATAAAACAGATGCCTAGATTTTGTTTCTGAAATATTGGTATAGACTCTCAATAAAGTAACCACCTCACAGCTATAAACTCTGTAAAATACAAAATAAAAATCAATTTTTCAATGGCTATGGAACGTGGAAGAAAGACGTCGGTTTTGACAGGAGTAAAACCTTGCAGAGAGGGTTGGGACCATGAAGGGAGTGCCATATTGGTGGCTTTGACCTGAGGAAAGGCTGCAGTTGTGTGGCTAAAATTTCAACTGGTAGTCTGCTGCCTTTTTCAAATGAAAATCCAGGAGATGGAGTAACCATGACTGCTAGAGAGATGGTCAGAGAGAGCAGAAGTAGGGTAACAGATTTAATTGAAAATCAAACTAATGCTGACATTTTCCAGTTTTAATTTAAACAAACTTAAAAAAAATCAACATTCTTCAGAATCTTCTGAAAAATGTAACAGAACCCAGAGTCCTCAAAAGCCAGTATTTACAATGTTCAGAGTTCATTCCAAAATGCATGAAATGTAAAGACTCAGATAAACATGGGCCATTTTCAAGGAATAATATGAAATTAGAAGGTGGTTCTGATATGACCCTGATTTTGGAGAACAGGATTTTAAAAAGTTATTCTACTTACAACTTAGTGAGGTGAAAGAAAAACACATCATAAACAAAAATTGAGGAAATCTTAACAGAGAAGAAAACATATGGAAGAACAAAAGGAGCTGATAATTTTTTTTTTCTGAAGATTTTATTTATTTATTTGAGAGAAAAAGACACAGAACACAAGCAGGGGGAGCTGCTCAGAGAAACGGAGAAGGAGACTCCCTGCTGAGCAGAGAGCCTGATGCTGGGCTCCATCCTAGGACCCCTAGATCATGACCTGAGCTGAAGGCAAAAGCTTAACTGACTGAGCCATCCAGATACCCCTAAAATAAAACATCTGAAACAAAGAATTTGGAGGCTTATTAGCAATATAATGATGAGAAAACAGTCGACAAGATAATGCAATTATGTATCTGAAGACAAAGAAAAAAACAGTTTGGAAAAACAACAGAATTTTAGGCACCGAAATACACAAAGAAACCTAATAATACAAAGAAGTCTAACCTATCAGCAATTATAATTTCAGAATAGAAGAGAATGTGATAGGGAAAAACATGGTCCAAAGCTTACCAAATTTGATGAAAGGCATAAATTTAGTATTTCAAGATGCTCAATGAATCCTGTCCTGGATTCATACAAAGGAGACCACACACAAACATATAATTGTTTAAATACTGAAATCCAGAGGGAAAGAGAAAATCTGAAAAGTTACAAGAGTAAAATGACTTTAAATAACAGAGCCAACAGCAAACTGATTGACAACTTTCTCATCAGAAACTATGGCATCCAAAAGAGAATAAAATAATGTTCTTAAATTTCTAAAAGAATTAAAACAGCTATCAATGCAGGATTCTAGATTTATTGGAAATATCCTTCAAGAAGTAAGGCAAAAAAAGACTTTTCATATAAAGGAAAACTAATAGATTCACTGTCTTAAATCCTCCATGACAGTAAGTGCTCATTAAAGCTTCTTCAGGTTGAAGGGAAATATCAGAATGAAATTTGGACATAAAGAAGTATAGGGCATCATAAATGTTAAGTATCTGTATAAATATTTTTGTCCTTTGACTTCATAATTCATATTACACCTCAAAGCATAAATCAAAAGATTGTCATGTGGAGTTTACATCATCCCTACGACTAAAACCAATACAGCATAAGAATAAGAGGAAGAGAAGAATCTTATGTTTTTAAGTTTTCTACATTTCATAAAGTGTACAACATTAATTCTAGCCAGATTATAAAGTTACAGCCGTACAATATTCACACTGGGAAATACTTAAGAGCTTGTTAGAAAGTTACACATATAGCTATCATATATCCCAAACATTCAACTCCTAAGTAATTTACAAAGCAAATGCTCATGGCAGCTTTATCCAGAAAAAAAAAGGTTTAAATTAAGTATATCTATCCACAGATAAATGAATAAAATGTGGTGTATCAATATTGATACACTCAACATGGATCAACTTCAAAATATTTATGCTGAATAAATAAATGCCAAACCAAGAAGAGTGTGTGTGTTTGTGTGTGTATTTATATGTATGTATATACATATATATATGTATATATATATGTATATACATGAATGAAAAGCAATCTATCTTGATAGAAAACAGGTCAGTAGTAATAGGAGTTGTTTATGGAGAGAAGGAACCGTACAAAAAGGACACTGGAAAACATTTGTGGGTGATGAAAATGTTTTGAATCTTTATTATGTTGGAGACTCAATGGCTGTGTGTACATGCCAAAACTCATCAAATTATATATATGTGTACAGATTTTATAATTATTCGTCAATAGAGTTGTTAAAATATAGGTGTTACCTAATGATTAGTAAAAGGTGTCCAACTATACATATACATATACTTATGCATATATTAATTTTACATTAATGCTTAACAAATTACAAATTTATCACCTTGAAGCAATACAATTTTTTTATCTCCAAGTCTGTAGGTCAGAAGTACAATACAGCATAACTTGCTTCTGTGATGAAGATATCATAAGGCTAAAAGCAAGGAACTTGACAAACTGATTTCTCATCTAGAGTCTAGAAAAATATCAACCTCATTCTTATTGTTGGCAGGACTCGGTGACTTGGGATTTTAAAACTAAGATCCCTGTTTCTTGCAGGTTGACAGCTAGGACCATTTTCAGCTCTTAGAGGTCCCTAACATTCCCTTGCCATATGCCATTTTCAAACTAAAAACTGTATAAAACTTTTCTTACACTTGAATTTCTCGGACTTCATCTTTTCTGACCAGAGGAAACTTCTTCTGAAAGGTATAATTTGATTAGGCCGCCCAGATAATGTTGCCAAAGTCAACTGTGCCACATAACTACCACTGGACTAGCTCATTAATTTCATAGCCTTCAAAATTATGCAGAGTGCACATAAGAGGGGTAGAAAATCTTGGGGATAACTTAGACTCTAATACATATGTCTGTTCACAGAGACATACAGACATACACACTTTCTGAGGGTATAGAAGGCAGGGTAGATAACAGCATTAGGTGAATAAATTGGCTGTATAATGCTGCAGAAAAAGCAACTCCAATATCTCTCTGAATTAATAATTTTGCCCCTCACTTATACAACATGATCATCATAAGTTAGCTTGTACTTATTTTGTTTCTATGTCATGCCTTCTAAGATCCAGAGCTAGACAGTACAGTGTAATGTACTGGGAATATACACCACAGAGGAAGAGAAACCTGTGTGTTGAAGAATAACACTACTAAATAATTTAATTTTGTGTATTTTCCCTTCTGTTCTTCTTCAAACAAGACATATTTCAATATTACTTCTTGTTCCTGATAGTTTCTCTATATCAAGTTTTTTAAAATTTATTTTTCTATTTCTTCTTTTATTTTTTAACAATGGAGTTAAAAAAGACTAAAGAGATGCATTGAGAAGGGTAGAAGAGGCAAAGACATGGTCTTTTTTTAAAATTTTTTATTATGTTATGTTAGTCACCATACAGTACATCATTAGTTTTTGATGTAGTGTTCCACAATTCATTGTTTGCGTATAACACTCAGTGCTCCATGCAATATGTGCCCTCCTTAATACCCATCACCAGGCTAGCCCATCCCCCCATCCCCCTACTCTCTGAAACTCTGTTGTTTCCCAGAGTCCATAGCTTCTCATGGTTCATTCCCCCTTCTGTTTACCCCTCTTCATTCTTCCCTTCCTTCTCCTATCAATCTCCCTACTATTCCTTATGTTCCACAAATGAGTGAAACCATATGATAACTGTCTTTCTCTGCTTGACTTATTTCACTTAGCATAATCTCCTCCAGTCCCATCCATGTTGCCACAAATGTTGGGTAATCGTTCTTTCTGATGGCTGAGTAATATTCCATTGTATATATGGACCACATCTTCAAAGACATGGTCACACCAAGGGTTCCATTCCAGAAGCAGTGACCCACAATGGGGAGGGATCACAAAAACAGAACCTTTCCATGCTGTAACCCTATGGGTCAACACCAGGAAGACAAGCCCCCAAATTATCAGGTTTTAACACTCAACAATGATTAAAACTAGGAGAATCCTAGAACTATAGGTAATAATAGTTTGTGCTTTTCAAGGACTGGCACAAAAATCTAATGGCCCTAAAACCCAGCACAAAAGCAACAAATTGAAAAATGTCTAAACCATAAGCGAAGGAGACTCATTTAAAGTTGCCGCTTAAGAGGTAAGAATTTGCAGGGCCTTTATCTGGGACAGAACCACTGGCAGAGGTCATTTTTCCAATTTAATCCTAACTTGTTGGTGATGAAGCTCATGGGTACCATTTCTTCTACCCTTCCTGTAGCCTGCTAAGCCCAGAGGGCATACTCTGTTTACCTCATGACATAAGCACCCTCGGTGAATGCCCTGTGTCCCACCTAGAGCCAAGATGGGCAAGTGCCCTGAGCCCCACCCTCTATGCACAGCCAGGCAAGTGCCCTAAGCCCTGACAACCATGCAAAGAGATTGAGCCTCAACCACTCTGGACAAGTACCTCAAGCCCTGCCTTCCCCATGCAGCAGCCTCAGCACTACACAGCGCACACAATGAATGCCCATCAGAGTACAGAACTCTGGTGGCCAGGGGAGACTGCATTTCTGGGCCACACAGAACAGCTCCCACACAAGACCATTCCTTCAAAACTGAGAAAAGCAGCTATTTTGCCTAATAAACACAGACATACAGAGACAGGCAAATGAGAAGACAGGATATGTGCCAAACCAAAGATCAAGGTAAATCTCAAAAAAACAAACAAACAACAACAACAACAAAAAACCCGAAGAAAACAGAGATAAGCAGCCTACCAAATAGAGAGTTCAAAGTAACATTCATAAATACGCTCACTGATCTCAACAGAAGAATGGACAACATAGCAAAAGCTTCAACAAAGAGATACCAAAACATAAAAGTACCGAACAGAAGTGGTAACTGAGCCGGAAAATATATCAGACAGATTAAAACAGCAGAGTGAATGAAAAAGCAGCAGCAATCAATGAGTTGGAAGACAAAGCAATAGAAAACACCCAGACAGAGCAGCAAAATTTTTAAAAAATTGAGATAAAAAAGAAACGATACCTGAAGGGAGCTCTGAGACAAGATCGAGTGAAATAACATTCAGGAAAGGAGAAAGGGACAGAAAATTTATTTGAAGGAATAAGTGATGAACACTTTACTTATCCGGGAAAGAAAACAGGCATCCAGGTCCAGGGAACTGGAGAATTCCAAATAAGATAAACCCAAAGAGAAACATACTGAGACACATTATAATTAAAATGGTAAAAGTTAAGGATAAAGGGACAATCTTATAAGCAGTAAGAGAAAAGCAACATATTATGTACAAGAAAAACTCCATAAATCAGCACATTTTTCATCAGAAAATTTACAGGCCAGAATGGAATGGCATGACAAATTTAAAGTGCTGGGGAAAAAAGAAGAAGGAGAAGGAGAAGGAGAAGAAGAAGGCAACGACGAAGACGAAGAAGACGACGATGAAGAAAACGAAGAAGACGATGAAGAAGAAGAAGAAGAAAAATAAATAAATAAACTACCAATAAAGAATTAATTACCAAGCAAGGTTATCATTCAGAATTGAAGGAGAGATGAGTTTTTGAGATAAGCAAAAGCTGAAAGGGCTCATCACCACTAAACTGGCCTTACAAGAAATGTTAATGGGACCTTCCTAAGCTAAATAAAATAGGCACTGATAATAAGAAAACATGAAAGGAAAAACCTCACCAGAAAAGGTAAACAAATAATAAAGGTAGTGGGTTAACCACTAACAAGCACGAAGGGCAAAGGACAAAAGAGCAAAATTAAAAATACAGTAATTAGCTAAGAAATCATAAAATAAATAGATGTAAAATATATCATCAAACATATAAAATGTAGGGGAGGGAAGGCAGAAATATAAGGCTTTGGAATATGTTCAAAATTAAGTTATTCCCAAGTTAAAAAAGTATTATACACATAAGATGTTATACATGAACTTCACAATAAACAAAAGGTAAAACTTATAGTAAATTCACAAAATAAAAATGAAGGAATCTAAACATAACACCAAAGAAAACCACAAGACAGAAAGAGAACAGACAACCTACAAAAACAGCCAGAAAATTATTAACAAATTGGCAATCAGTACTTACCTATCCATCACTTTAAATGTAAATGGACTAAATTCTTCAATCAAAAGACAGTGTGGCTGAATGGATTAAAAAAAAACCCAAGACCCTATTATATGCTGCCTACAACAGACTCACTTCAAAACTAACGACACTCACAGATGGAAAGTGAAGGGATGGAAAGATACATCATGTCAACATAACCAAACAGAAAGCCAGAATAGCAATACTTCTATCAGACAAAATACAATTTCAAAAAGAGACTGTAATAAAATTACATAATGAAAGGGCTTAATTCAATAAGAGGATGTAATATTTTGTAAACATCTATGCACCCAACGCAGGACTACCTAAACATACAAAGCAAATATTAACAGAAATATGGGGAAGTAGATAGCAATACAATAATAGTAGGGGACTTTAATACCCTACTTACATCAATGGATAGATCACGGACAGAAAATCAGTAAGAAAATATTAGCATATAGCAACACATTAGACTAGATGACCTTAATAGATACATACAGAGCATTCCATCCAAAAACAGAATACACATTCTTTTCAAGTGTACTTGGAACATTCTTCAGGATAGATCACGTTAGGCCACAAGACAAGTCTCAGTAAATTGAAGAAGATGGATATCATACCAAGCATCCTTTCCAACCACAATAAAATGAAGCTAAAAATCAATTACAAGAAGTAAAAGAACACTGTTAAAAATTCAACATGTGGATACTGAACAACATGTTATTAAACACCCTATGGGTGACCTAAACGTCAGAGAGAAAATAAAAAAATACCTTGGAACAAATGAAAATAGAAACAACGTCTAAAATCTGTGGGACATAGCAAAAGCAGTTCTAAGAGGGAGGTTCATAGAGATACAGGACCTACCTCAAGAAACAAAAATTCAAACCATCTAAATTTACGTTAGAAGAAAGTAGAAAGAGAACAAAGCCCAAAGTTAGTAGAAAGAAGGAAATAATAAAGACCAGAATGGAAATAAAGACTAAATAAATAAGCTCAATGAAACTTAGAGCTGGTTCTTTGAAAAGAAAATTAACAAATATTTAGTCAACTCATCAAAAAAAAAAGTTAAATTAAAAATGGAAGAACAGAAATTACACCTGATACCACAGAAATGCAAAGAATCATAAGAGAATCTATGAACAATTACATACCAACAAATTAGCCTAAAAGAAATGAATAAATTCCAAAAAACATACAATCTTCCATGACTAAATCATGAAGACATAGAAAATCTAAATAAACCAATTGCTAGAAATGTAATTAAATCACTGACCAAAAAAATCTCCAAACAAACAGAAATTCAGGTCCAGTTAGTTCCACAGGTGAATCCTACTAACCCAATCAGAGTTAATATCTGTCCTCAAACTATTCCAAAAAACTGAAGAGGAAAGAACACTTCCAACCCTTCTCTATGATGCCAGCATTACCTGGATACCAAAACTAGACAGTTACCACAAAAGTAAAATAAATATAAATATAAATATAAATTACAAGCCAATATCTCTAATGAACAAAAAATCTTCAACAAAACATTAGCAATCTGAATCCAACAATACATTAAAAGGATCATACACCATGACCAGGTGGGATTTACTCCACGGATATCAGGATGGTTTAACATTTGCTAATTAACTTGATACACCACATTAACAAAATGAAGGCTAAAAATCACATGATCACCTCAATAGATGCAGAAAAAAATGTGACAAAATTCAACATCTACTTAACATAAAACCCCAACAAAGCAGGTGTAGAGGCAATGTACCTCCACATAATAAAGCCATATAGGATAATCCTAGAGTCAACACCATACTCAATGGTGAAAAGCCAACATCCGGGGCGCCTCGGTGGCTCAGTCGGTTAAGTGTCTGCCTTCACCTCAGTTCATAATCCTGGAGTCCTAGGATCGAACTCCACATCAGGTTCCCTGCTCACCAGAGAGTCTGCTTCTCCCTCTCTCTCTGCACCTCACCCTGCTCGAGTCTGCTTCTCCCTCTGCTCCTTACCCCACTTGTGATCTCTCTCAAAGAAACAAAAATCTAGAGTATGCTAAAACCAGCAGATGCCCTAAATGTAGTGAATGTGTGTATGTTTATATAATGTTTGTAATATTAACAGTAGCCAATAATTACAAATATATTTTTATTTCAGACAAAAATTAAAAGTCCTCTCTGAAAACAGTACCATAATCTTATTAGGTTTTCTATTTCACCTGTCCCCCTGTGCTGTTGACACACCCCTAAACTTGTGGGTTAGGGTTTTAATATTTTATATACAACAAATTATATTTTACTACCTACTAGTTCCATTTAATCTTTCCCTCTTTAATTTCTAGAATACATTCTAGAATATTTTAATCGATCAGGGTGGAATTATCCTTGATTCTTTGCATCTTCCTCAAATGTCTGTATATTGTATTCCTATTTGAGACACTAATTTTCTTTTTCAAAGCAGAAATGTCAACCCTGGGCCGTTCTGATTTTTGTGCTCCTAATTGACTACTTAATGTTCCCAGGTCACTCATGAGTAAGCAACTCAAGACAGCTATTTACCTAATGGAACTTTTATCCATTTTTCCCCACCCTTTGTGTTCCTTCATTGAGTGTCCCCATCTGAGTTTGTAACAGGATTTGACCAGTCAGTTTCACCAGAAACTTGGTAGTTGTGATTGATGGCTCACTTTCCTTTGACAGCTTTTTTCTAAGAGATCAGTGAGCTCTATTGTTCTGAATATGTACTTTGCATATCTGCCTTGAACCCTTTGTGCAGGTCTCCAGTTTTTGTCCCCAATATAATTGAGATATAGGTGCTAGAATAGCCAACTAAGTGATCTTCCTGTTTTCCCTCTTGCTCTTATACATGCTAGTCTTCATAAAATAGTCATGGATCACCCTTAAAAACAAAATTCATATCATAGTTGACCTTTGTCTTCCCATTTATTTAGAATAAAACCAAACCAGCTTACCTTGTCTTCAGTGTCCTTTTGTGATCTTTGTCTCTAGTTCAGTCCCACACCTTGTTTTGAATCTCTCTTCTCTCCTTTGGTTATTTGTAAAATCACTGTCTTTCCTATTTCCAGGTCTTTCTACTTTCTGTTCCCTCTTTTCAGAAACCTTTACCTTTGGTTCAAGGCCATCTACATTCTTCACATTCCAAATTTAATGTCTTTTATTTAGAGAACTTCTCTAATATCAGATGTTCTTCCAAGTTGTACTTGGTATCTTTATACCCTATTGATTTTTTTTAATGGATCTATGAATCTATAGTTACTTCATTTATTTGTTTTTTTTTTGTTTTCATCCACTAAAATGTAAGACTTACAAAGTCTAGGACTGCATATATTAATCTCATTCACTGCTGTGTCCTCACAGCCTATTATACAGTAAGTAATGGTAGTTTGAATATATTTCCAAATAGGTATCTCCTGACTAAATAATGACACAGTATTACCTGTGAGTTCTGGGCCATTTCAAGTAGTGCTTTCAGGAAAAACATCATGGAAAAGAGAAAGAGTTCTGATTGATTACAGAAAATTAAGGTTAGAAACTCATTCCAACTTTTTCATGTTAAATAATTGCTTGTGCATATTTGATTAGTTTCCATCTGTCTTAAAAATAAAGTGCTATCTGTACCCAAAGTTGCAATTATAAGAGCAACGTTAATCTGTACTAATTGATTTGCTAGTCTTTTCTGTCCTCTCTTAAAGACTGGAACTTCATGGTTCAAAATCAGTTTGAGAAACTCTTGTAAATAATTCTGATTAACATGGATTGGTTTGCATGATTGTTCTCGGAAACCATCACTGTGCCCATGAGGGTAAAGTTAAAATAATTGTCAGTCCCCTGTAGAGCCATATGTTTGGATTGGAGAAGGAGCAGTTCCCTAAAAAGAGGATGTAGATTCAAAGACATAGAGGAGAAGAAAGTTATTGGTCAGAAAAAAAAAAAAAAATTCATCACATTTTATGTTACCCCTTTCATGTGTTGAGGCTATTCCTAGAATAGGAAATAACATCTACCAAAACAGCAGTGGTGTGTGACTCAACAAAGCATTTGCTAAAGTCTCTTACGACATCTTCAGAAATATGGAGTATTGGCCAGAAATGATGAAGTGTATTCATATCTGTCAGAGTCCTAATTAAAAAATGTTGATTAATAAAGATTTCTAGTGAAGTGTCATAGGGTTTTGTCCTTGGCTCTTAAGTGCTCAGTATTTTTTATTGGTGACTAGAATGACTACATGTGCAAGTGAGTTTAAAGCTTTTGTGGGGTAATCTCACAGATAAATATGTGGAGGCTTCTCTCTATTTGAAGTTCAACAGCTCACAATCTTTAGAATATTGTTTAACCTCTTTAATTTATCTTAATAGACTTTTTATAACCTTAGATTATTCTCAAACAGGCCTTCTTGGACCTACCCATGCAAAATTACTTGCAGTTCCATGATCATGTCATGTTCCATCACTCCACCTGGGTGATTTTCTCTGCTCACTAACCCCCTTTTCATCTAGTGGACTCTGTTTCTCAGTACAGTCAACCTTTGAACAACATGGGTGTGAACTGTGTGGGTCCAATTATGTCTGGATTTTTTTCGATAAGTACAGTATACTATGTGTTTTGTAACAACATTCTTTTCTGTAGCTTTATTGTAAGACTACAGTATATAATATATAAAACTTGTTAATTGACTTAGTGGTAAAATTTCCAGTCAATAGTAGGCTATTAGTAGTTAAGTTTTTGGGGAATCAGAAGTTATACACACATTTCAACTGCATGGTGTCCCAAACCCCATGTTCAATGTGTGAAAGAGCAGAAACTTTTATAAAAGCCCAGATGAATGTAGTTATATAACTCTTGTTTATGTATCATCCTGAGTAAAAGTGTAATAGAACACATCTTTACAAAGTATCATGTTTTTTGGTTTGCTTTTATTTTTTCTTTTTCTCCACAAAGCTGAGAGCCACCGAGAAGGGCCTGAAATAAGCAATGAGTGCCTCTGTTTCTAACACTGAGCATGGTGCCTAACAACAAATAATAGAAAAATTAGTAAGTGTCAGTTTAATAAATGGAAGTAGGAAGAAAGAAACCTGACGTGATCTTACAAATGTAGAAGGTAAGTTGTAAGAGATATAGGATGTTCTAGACTTTGATTGAGGGGAAACTTGCAGTTAAGGTGATATTTGATATGGCAGATATGGGGAGAAAATGTAAGTTTTAGCTTATAATCAATATGAAGTAATAGCATGATGCTTCTTCATAAATAGCCTTTAGTGAAGAATGTGTGCTCCAACAGAAAACAATAACATGACTTTTGCGTGCTTATTCATTTGTTCAACAGATTGTGACTGTTTTAGGGAAGGATTGCCCCATGCCCTGGGGATATAAGCTGGACCAGACAGTCCATGTTCTCAAAGCTCTTAGTCTCACACAAAGATTGTCAGTTATTTTTCAATTTTAAGTGCTCGAATAGTGAAAATAACAAGATGGTGTGGGAACACAGAAGAGGCACGTCCTGCATCCTTTAAAGGTCTCAGAGGAACTAGAACTCCAGCAAGACGGAATAGCTTGTGTGGAAACTTGGAGGTGAAGACCATAACCCATTCAACTTAGGTGTACCGTCTGACCGTAGCAGACATGATGCAATAAGCAACTGAAATAGATGCTCTATTTTGTAAGGCAAATGGTCTGACTCTGCTGCAGTGAAACATTGGAAAATTGGATTTCACTTTTACAATCTTTTATTACTTTAATGTGGTACTGAATTTCAAGTAAGGTTGTATCGTGCATGTTTTGGAGCCATTTTGGATTGCCTCAGACAGGCATTGCACCCATTAACTCCTATCTAGACGGAAGTTTTATGGAGGTGGTGCACCTCTGATTTTATATTAGACCCACTTTCTCTCTCTTCCTTCCTTTCCTGCCTTTATTTTACCAGTACAGTGGTTTTTTTTTTTCATTTTTCCTGTGAATTCTTTTTTACTGAGAACATGATTTCCAGTGAACTACATTCCTACCAGTTTCTGCTCTTTCACACATTGTTGTCCTTGCTAATGGGAAACTTTTGGGGCCCTTGTCCTGGGTAATGTCTTTGAGAAGCTTCATCTCATCTGGTTCCTGTCCTCCTATAGAAAGCTTAAAATATTACTACAGAGGCAGAGTTAAACCTTAGGTGGTTCCTACCCCAAGTGGTAGACTTACATTTAACTATTTTAATTAAAGACCTATAAGTATTTAGGATTTAAAATCATTGACAGAGGTAGACCTGTTTAAGTTCAAGTGATGTGGGAAACAAAGGCAGAAGAAAAATTATTAAATTTCCTTACTACCAGGGCGCCTGGGTAGCGCAGTCCTTAAAGCGTCTGCCTTCGGCTCAGGGTGTGATCCTGGCGATCCGGGTTGGAGTCCCACATCCGGCTCCTCCCCTGGGAGCCTGCTTCTTCCTCTCCCACTCCCCTGCTGTGTTCCCTCTCTCGCTGGCTGTCTCTGTCAAATAAATACATAAAATCTTAAAAAAAAAAATTTTTTCCTTACTACCTACAGCCCATAGAGAAGTCCTTGAAACAAACAGAGTGACATTTCTCTAGGGACTCAACTGCCTCAATGTTAATACTTTGATAAGGGCAAAAGGCAATCCTAGCGTGAGCCCCCCCCCCCCGCCCCCATCCTGTAATTCGACTTTACCGTATAAAAATTCCTTTGGAAACTTCCTTTATCTCTAAACCCCTCAGATATGTGTTGGCAATGCATCCCCCAAGCATATGGCTCACGCATATACATCTGAAGGGTCTCATGACTAAGGGTTTTTTAGAGGGTAATAAATTACATTTTCCCAACAATAGCTAGCCCTCTCAAGGTCCTGGAAACCTTGCTTCCAAAATTCCTTAGAGACTTACCCTATCCCTAACCCCCTCCCAACTTGAAAGTATCTAATGGGCTACTCCTTATGGCCCCAGTGCAGCTCTTTCTGCCCATGGGTCCTGTCCCTGTGTTTTAATAAAATCACCTTTTTGCACCAAAGACATCCCAAGAATTCTTTCTTGGCTGTCAGCTTCGAACCCTAATGTCTTTCCTACATCACAAGGACTTTAAAATCTCCAGTCATTAAGTGGTCAAATCACTTTTAAAAACAGCCAAAGGCATAATTATTCCAAATAAACTAGGTACTTGAACTGGTATTGCTATGTATATTAATCACTCCATTTGCAATTTGTTTCTGGAGGGATGATTGAGAGCTAAAACTCAGTGTTGTAATAAGCAACCAAGTTTTTCTGATGCAAGGGAACCAGAAGTAAGCCAGAAATCTTTAAACATATGTGACTACCCAGTGCATAGATATGTAAATTATGTATAACATAGGAAGTGTGAAGATGAACTAAAGTATTAGGCAAGGATAATAATCATGAGTTCTAAAGATTTGGATAGAACAACCAAAGTCCTTATTCTAGAAAATGGATGTTTTCAGGGATGTGTAAAAGCCCTATCCCACTCAAAATTGTCTTATGTGGAAGACGGAAAAGTTTTAACCACGGGTTTAATTTTTGCTTTAGAATGGGGGTAGAAGACATTGCAAGTTTAAGTAAAATGGGGAGATAATTTGCATCCTTAAAGGGATTTCTCCATAACAACGAGGACAATCAAGAGGTGGTGAATATTTCTTCCACAAATAGAACCTTGCTAGGGGCACCTAGGTGGCTCAGTCTGTTAAATTTCTGACTCTTGGCTTCAGCTCAGGTCTTGATCCAGGGGTCCTGGGATAGAGCCCCATTGGGCTCTGTGCTTACCACAGAGTCTGCTTGTCCCTCTCCCTCCCCCTCTGCTCCTCCTTGCTCTCTCAAATAAAAATCCTTAAAAAATAGGACCTTGCTATCATGCATCATTTAAGTGTTAATTTTGTGGGAATTGTACTAGTCCTCTAAACTCCCAATTCTCTGCATTTTCATGAATAATCCTAGTATATGCTTTAAAGACAAAAATTGATTAAAAAAATACGTTTTAGTTAGCTATACAGTTCCTTTTTGATTAAAGCTTGCTTTTCACTGTCCAGAATGGATTATTGAAAATTGCCTGCCCTAAATTATTTCCACTTGCTCTTTAACCTTCTATCTATAAGCCTCTTAATGCCTTGACCCTAATCTCTAACAGTACATGATGGTCTGAATGTAAGCTCTGGAGAAAGCTGGCTCATTCCACCTACTAGCTGAAAGATCTTGGATAAGTAATTTAATATCACCCCAGTTTCTTAATCTACAAAATCGAGAAAATAGGATTGTAATCCAGAATTGCTGTAAAATGAGTAAGATATATTGGCATGCAAAGAGCTTATCATGCTTGAAAGGTAGTTTTTTAAAACCAAAGTTATTCCAAAGGATTTTAGCATCTATTATATAATTTGATAAAACTAATACGTTAGACCTGCTAATGTTGCCAGGTTACATATATACAATATGTATTTTTCCAGTAAAACAGTACCCTCTAATTTACAACTACAAGATCATTTTCAAGTATTTTTTAGAAGTGTCAGAAATTATATATACCACAGATGTGCAGTTTTGGAGAGGGGGAGCATTTAATATATTCAGGAGAAGAAATACTTGTGAGTTTGAACCATGCTTACATAAATAATAAAGAAGGTAAACTGATGTAGTTTACAATCTAAAATCAATTTTGAAATCATTCCAGTTGATTCTTAGTGTTAGTTACACTAGTATTTTTTGACATATCAATTTCAGGTATGCAACTTTTCGTAAAAATTGCAGAATTCTCACCACAGTAAGTCTAGTTAACATCACTATAAAGAGTTAAATATTGTCATCAGAACTTAAGATTTACTCTTTAAGCAACTTTTAAATCTCAATACAGTTTTAACTATAATCATCATTCTGTATATGACATCTCGATAACTTATAACTGGAAGTTTGTATCCCTTCACCCATTTCTCCCACCTTCTACCTCCCATGTCTGGCAACACCAACCTGTTACCCATGAGCCTTTTTTTTTTTTTTTTTTTTCATCCCACATATAAGGGAGATCAGATGGTATTTTTCCTTCTTGGTTTTATTTCACTTAGCATAATACCCATGAGTTCCAACCATGTTGTTACAGATGCCAATATTTCACTTTTTATGGCTGAATAATATTCTGTTGTGCTTTTTATTTTTTTTTAAAGATTTTATTTATTTGACAGAGACAGCCAGCGAGAGAGGGAAGACAAGCAGGGGGAGTGGGAGAGGAAGCAGCAGGCTCCCAGCAGAGGAGCCTGATGTGGGGCTTGATCCCAGAACGGCGGGATCACGCCCTGAGCTGAAGGCAGACGCTTAAGGACTGAGCCACCCAGGTGCCCCTATTCTTTGTACTTATGCACATTTTCTTTATCCATTCATCCATTGATGGACACTTAGGTCACTTCCATATCTTGGCTGTTGTAAGTAATGCTACGACAAACATAGGGTACACAGATCTTTTCAATTCATTGTTATAGTTTCCTTTGAATAAATATCCACAAGTGTAGTTGCTAGATCATATGGTAGTTCCAGTAACTTTTTGAGGATCCTCTATATTCCTTTCCATAGTGGTTTTTCCAATTTACATTCTCACAAACAGTATATATATAAGTGTTCTCCTTTTCTCTACATCCTAGCCAACCTGGTCTTTTTGATATAGCCCTTCTAATAGGTATGGCAGGATTTCTCATTGTGATGTGCATTTCCCTAATTAGTCACGTAGAGCATTTTTTCATGTGCCTTTGGCCATCTCTGTGTTTTTGGAAAAATACCTATTCAGATCTCCTGCCCATCTTCTAATTGCTTTGCTGTTGTTGTTGTTGTTGTTTTTGCTATTGAACTGTATCTCTTTATATATTTTGGTTATTAACTCCTTATCAGATATATAATTTGCAAATATTTCATTCAGTTGGTTGCCTTTTCATTTTGTTGATTTTCTTTGCTGCACAGAATTTTTTTAGTTCAGTATAGTCATGCTTAGTTTTTGCTTTTTGGTCTTTGCTTTTAGAATCCTATCCAAAAAATTATCACCAAGACTGATAACAAGGTATTTACTGCCTATGTTTTCTTCTAGGAGTTTTAGGGTTTCAAGTCTTACATTGAACTAGGATCCATTTTTTTTTAATTTGATCCATTTTGAGTTTATTTTTCTGTATGGTATAAGATAATGGTCAAGTTTTATTTGTGCCTGTCCAGTTTTCCTGACACCATTTGTTGAAGAGACTTCTTTTCCCATTGAATATTCTTGGCTCTTTTGTCATAAATTGGCCATATATGCATGGGTATATTTCTAGGTTTTCCATTCTTTTCCATTGATCTGTCTGCTTTGGTGCAATGCTATTCTATTTTGATTATTATAGTTTTGTATTTTTGAAATCCGGCTGTGATGCCTTGAGCTTTCAGATTTCTTTGGATATTCAGGACCTTTTGTGGTTCCATACACATTTTAGGACAGGTGGTTCTATTTCTGTGAAAAATGCCATTGGAAATCTGATAGAGATTACATTGAATCTGTGGATTGCTTTGGGAACTGTGAACATGGCAACACTATTCTTCCAATCTGCGAACATGGAATATCTACTTATTTGTGTCATCTTCAATTTCTTTTGTTACTGTCTTAGTTTTCAGTGTACAGGTCTTTCACCTCCTTGCTTAAATTCATTCTTAAGTATTTTTTTTTGATACAATTGTAAATGGGATTGATTTACTGTAATTTATTAGTGTCTAGAAACAACACATTTTTTTGTATTGTGTATCTAGCAACCTTAGGGGATTTGATTATTCTACCAGGTTTTTTGCTTTAAGGTTTTCTGCATATAGTATGTCATCTGCAGACAGTAAGAGAGTGGGCATCCTTGTCTTGTTCCTGATCTTAGAGGAAAGCTTTCACTCTTCACCATTAAGTGTAATTTTAATTCTGGGCTTTTCATATGACTGTTATGTGGAGTTACATTTTCTCTGCACCTACTTTAAGAGTGCTTATCATAAATGAATGTCCCTTTGACTTTAAGCATTTTTCTGTCCAAATATTGATGAATGACTGATTCAACTTGAACTGGTATCAAAGCAAAAATTGTACTGGGCAAAACTAAAGAGGCAAGGAAGAGGCACTCTGAAGTCAACTCCATTGAAATGCATAGAGACCTAACCGTGGGGGTAGGGTTATAGGAGTCCTAGGCCATCTGTGTTTGCTAACTGGCCTTACCCAAAGAAAAAGTCAACTTTTATTTTCCTGACAGAAGCCAGTTTTACAACATGGAGAAGGTGCCAGTCTATATTAGGCTCCTGCCTTCCTATAAAGACTGGGTATATAAAGGTGCTATATCGATCATTACATTTCAAAGAGATGTCTCCCAGGTCCATGAAAAAGACAGTCCTGGGTTGTAAAAGTGATAAATGATTAAAAAAAAAATTGCATCTCAAGGCGGACAGAGAGAGAACTTAGAAATTTCCTAAAGTGCATGCTCTAAGAAATGGAGGGGAGGGACCTCTTTGATTAGGCCATCTGGATTCTGTAAGTGCCAGGGTGAGAGGGAAGTAAGTGGTCCGTAGGCATAAAGTTTAATCCAGCTGAGAGAAACATTGTGATGGTCACTAGAATAATTTTAGAATTGCACAGAGGGGAGGAGTAGAAGGAAAAATCCGGTTTTAACTGTGTGCAATGAACAAGCTATTCCAGCACATAGTTATTACTGAAACTTAGGTTGCATCATAACTTGAACTGATCTATTCTTAATCATGTTGTATTTCTGAACGGTACCAAGAAACAGGTCATGATTTGTGTCCAAAAGATAGACTGAACACATCTGCGTCCTCCTTACTCCTGTTCTCATTGGCAACTCTGCGATATAAAAGGCATACTGGCACTTATTTGTTGAACCAACCCCACCCTTCTGTGTCTTTTCTAAAATTGCAAACAATAAGGTAGATGATGATGATGATGGGGTTCCTAAATTGGATGAGAGAAATTGTAGCAAGGGGAGGATAAGCCCTTTTGGAGACTAGGAAAATGAATATGTTTAGTGACAACGTTGAGTTTTCCATGAGCCCTGTAAAATGGGGAGGGTTAAGAAAACCTCTTATCCTTGGTTTTAAGAAATGGTTTACTGTACAGAACTACCTTCCCCATATGATTTAAATAAGATTCATGGATGTCCCCCTTTCCAAATTCCCATTTTTTACTTCATAAATAGCTGATCTGCTTGTCCTCACAGAACATTGACAACAAAAAAAAATGCTTGTCAACCAAACTTTGGCTAAGATTCCTTTCTTCCTCCATGACGTGAGCCAGCAAACGACTTCTGAGAATAGGCTGGCCTCAGCACAAAATGTTGTCTGGTCACTGGACCATACTTCCCTTCCACTTCTCCTTATTCAGTTCTTTCTAGCTTTGTTTACTTTTCTCTGTAAAAGAGAATCCCTTTTTGCCTGATAATTGAAACACTGGCAGATCTTATGGTCACAGCATTCTCCCTCTTGTAGCAGTCCTTTTCTTCCCTTGAAAGTCTTTTTTGAATAAACTCCCTCCTTACTAAGTCTGAAGTTCTTCTTCTTATTTTTTTTAAACCTAACTACAGGACCCAAGTGTATGTTGTGGGTACAGTTAAGGAGAAAGCAATAACGGGGTAACGTTTCCGGAGCTCCCACAGTCATAGCTTGAAACAAAAGTAGACCTGAAGGGACCTTATAGATTATAACAAGAGGTGTCTTTAGGTAAACTATGCGGACTGAGGGTCTGAGGATGGATTGTGATTGATTTTTCTACATTCTGGGCACAGTGGGAAATTCAGAGTTAGACTGTTTGTGGCTTTTCAGGTGAGGAGTTCATCAAACTGCTCAGTTCATGGTGTGTAATCATTAGCATACACAAGGTTTTCTCATTTGTTTCCTCTCTATTCCCATATGAATATCCCCTAGATGCAACCGCATTAGCATGTCTTGATACAGGTTTGTGTGGGTCTGTTTGTTTTTAAATTACATTAACTTACTTGACAGATTTGATTTCAGTCTCATTCTGATTCTTTTTTTTTCTAAGAACAGTTTTTAAATCCTATTAGCTTTTCTATATATCCATTTACTCCATAGCTTATAAATGCTGCATAGTATGCTTATGAATCGAATGCATTTCATTTAGCTCTTGCTCCAGATCCGGCATAGAAGTTGCCTTCCTTCTGTTCTATATTAAATACAGTGTTAAAGCAAACATACCTATATGTAACTTTGTGTCCACGTTAGTGGAAAAAATTCTCTGGTACATAAGACCAAGAATGGAATCACTGCTTAATTGGACAACTCTATTTTAGTTGTTTGCTAAATGAGACTGATTAATTTGCAAAATAGCTAAAAATTTCTGTCTTGTCACAAGTACATAGGAGTTTCTTATGAAGTCCTTTCTAATCCATGGTATGATATCGTTTTATCGTTACATAGGATTTGTGCTTTTAGGATTACTAGTGACTTTAACCATCTTTTTACGTACCTATTAGTGTTGGGGAGAAAATTTTTCACATTTCGAGATTATTCTAGCTGGTCTAAGTTAAATTGTCATGACACAGATGAACAGGAGAAAAAACAAAATTATATATACATAGAGCTCCAGTAATTTGATACCCAAAGAAATGACCAAGGTATGCATCTTTTATACATTTTAGACAATCTGAGGAATTGACAGGGCAAAGAACTTACGTTTGGGTGCTTTAGTAAGGAATTCTAAACTGAATTTGGGCTGAGGTTGTAAATTAGTAAAAGTAACAAGGTTTGTTTATATAGCCTCCTTCAGCCTGGAATTGCTGTTCTCTCTACCTCCTGGTGCAGGAAGGGTAAGTTTCACATAAGAGATTTCCTGCTTCAAGGGGAACAAAGGAGGGTCAGCGTGTCCTTGAACTGGGTGTGTAAGTAACTTTAATACAAAATAATATGCCATTGTGGCACATTTTGGAGAACTCTGCCCCGGAGCTTTATGTTAGCTAATGCAATTTTTTTTTTCCTGAAAACTTTTTTTCGTTCTGGTTCTCCAGTTTTTTTCTTTGTAGATTTCTTTTGTATATATCAAATAAATGTCAATACCTTGTCTTTAAAGTGTGGCAAATAGATTGATTTATGATATGGTCTGTATCATCTTTTGTTTAATACAAGTCCTGAATTTTGAGATCAAATCTAACAAAAACCCCACATCTTTTATACATGTTAGGAGTTCACTCTGACAAGATATCTTCCAATTTTGCATGTTAAGTTACAATTTGTTCTATATTGTCTTTAATTCATTCCAGGCTCACTTTTATATGTGGCAGAAGATAGGATCTTTATTTTGGCCATGTATTGAGCCATTTTTCCTCAAATCTATCTAATTTACATTTCCTATTAGTTTTTATATGTTACCATTTATATATTGCTTATGCTTTCTACTTTGTTAGAGGAATTTGTCTTTTCTAAACAAAGACCTTTTACTGTTTTCAAGCTGTGGGTTTAGAATGTCACAATATTTGATGGGTTCAAATCTTCTGTCCTTGCTGCCTTTTTGAAAATTCACATAACTTTTCTCTAATTTTGAAATAATTTCTAAAATCTCTGCAATAAAGTAGGATTCTAAACTGTAATGTGGCTTAATTTACAAATTCATTGAGAGTTAACAAAAGAACATAGTGAGTTGGAGCCAATATCCTAGAGTTTTCCTTTTATTCAGATCTACTTTTAGATTGTAATATATTATAATTAAACATTAAACATTTTCCCCTTCAAATTCTACATTTTTTTCTAAGAAAACATTCCAGGATAGATTATAAAAATATTTCTCTAAAATGCAAACCTTTCTACACTGGTGGTAATAGATCGTTTTTATCACTCTTTGGTTTATCTTATTTAATAATTTAAAAATCCTTGTTTTTTTTTCATGTTATAGAATAACAGTGCTCAGAGTAAATATCAGAACTAGAGAAATAAAAGAACAAGTTGTGCCCCCCAGAAAACCTCTTTAATATATGAATATCCTTTAAGTTTTTCTTTTTATATTTTCCAGTGATTAAGAAGGTACATTTACTTTTATTTCTCTCAAATTTCACAAGTTAAAAAATTTCAAATAATGCTATATCTATATTTATTTAATGAAGACAAAATTTTAAGCTATCTCTTATATCTGAACTATAAAAAATATTTTTAAGATTTGTTTTAGAGAGTGCATGCTTGCATTGGGGGAAGGGCAGAGGGAAAGGGAGAAAATCCTCAAACTGACTCCTTGCTGAGCATGGAGCCCAGTGGTGGGGCTTGATCCCAGGACCCCAGATCATGACCTGAGCTGAAATCAAGAGTCAGATGTTTAACTGACTGAGCCACCCAGGTGACCCCCAAAATATTTCTTATTAAAATTTCTCAGATGAATAGATAAATGAATTTCTGTAACAATTCTTGGGAACAAGATCAACAATATTAGATTAGGTTGAAAGGAAATACTTAACATAAACATGCAGAGTCACCTGAGGCCCTATTTATTGTTTTTTAAAACCGTGTGTGAAATGGAGATTGTCAAAAAGCTTATTTGTCTTTATATCCCTAAAAGTACTAAGTTCAAACCAGTGTGAATCCTCTCAAACTGATAAGAAATTATCTGTTATTTGCAGTGAATCAAATAGCATTAAGGAAAGACAGTTTATTTTTATAATCTTAGTAGGAAATTATATTTACTCAAGAATATATAACAAAATTCATAAGAGAATTACAAGAGATTTTGTCACAAAAAATTACTTAATTTAAAAATCAGTGTCTGTTCACGATGTAAATTTATTTTCTATTAGTGTGATCGAAACCTTATGGAGTACTAGATTTTGCCATTTTTCTTTATTTTGTAATTTTTATACATAAAAATACACATTGATATTAAAATCTTAAATACTGCCAATAACCTGAAGAGAGTTGTAAATGAAATAGGAACATTATAAGTTTGACACACTTTGTTATACTAACCTGTGGTTCCAAGAAATAAATAATGGCAAATTAGCTACTTTCACTTATTTGTAATTTTAGTCTGGGAGAATTAATAAAATCTTAAAGTATTTTGTTCTTCTCCAGCTCATTTTCCCATTTCCATGCCACAGAAAAGAAAATCTATAAGAGAAAAATATGACTAATAGGAATTTTAGGTATTTAGTAATTATATATATAATTAACATTTTATCATCTAAGTTACTTATCTAAAAGACCAACCATGTTATGAGTTGAATTGCTTCTCCACCCCCCCATTTTTTTATATGTTGAAGTCTTGATTCCTAGTGTATCATAATGAGATCTTTATTTAAAAATAAGGTCATTGTAAATCACATTAGTTAAAATGAGGTCATGCTGGAGTCCACTGGGGCCCTAAATCCAGTATGACTGGTGTTTTTGTAAAAAAAAAAAAAAAAAAAAAGACCGTTTGGAATAAACACAAGGAGAACACCAGGTGAAGACTGGAGTTACAGAGCCGTGAGCAAAGCAATTACCAGAAGCTAGGTGGGGGGACCATAACTTGGTCCTTCTTTAGTGCCTTCATGAGGGAGGATGGCCCTGCTGACATCTTGATTTTGACCTTCAAGTCTCCAGAACTGAGACAATAAACTTCTATTTAAGCCACCCAGTCCTTAGGACTTTGTTACCTGAGCTTTAGCAAACATACAGATTTTGGTACTAGAAACTGGGAGTGCTACTCTAATACCTGAACATGTGGAAGTAGTTTTGGAATTGGATAATTGGTAGAGCCTGGAAGAGTTTTGAGGGTCATGATAGAAAGCTTAGACTGTCTTGAAGATTGTTGCTAGAATTATGAATGTCAGAGGTGCACATTTAGTGAGTTCTCAAATGATAAACACATTATTGGAAACGGGGAGAAAGGTGATCTTTGTTATAAAGTGGCAGAGAACTTGAGTGAATTCTGTTCTATGGAAAATAGAACTTACAAGTGATGAACTGGTTTCTCACTGTTCAAAAATAAAATATGATAGAAAAGAAATAGATTAAAGAAACAATTTTCAAGCAGAAAGGAATGAAACTTGAAGACTTAGAAAATTCTCAGCCTATTCATATTGCAAAAACATGAGAAAACATCCTCTGGAGAGAACACTGAGGGTATAACTGGACAACTGTTTGCTAAAGAGATTAAGCATTTGATGTGTGGATCCAATCAAACATCTAGGCAAAAATGCTGTCAATTTGGAATGAAGAGATCAGTGACACGATGGAATAAAGGAAGGCTGTTGGGCTTCTGGGATTCTAGAGTCATAGAATGGGTCCATAATATATATGCATCTGAATGTGTTATTCCTTGTGAAAAGGGAAGAATGGCCCCAGAGGTGGATTGGGGGCTGGCTCTTCTTTGGTTACCAAAGGCAGGGCTGCCTTATTGGTCAGGGCTGACAGAACAGAAAACTAATGCCTTGTAATGGTGAGTGAAATCTCCATGTCTTATCCTTTTTAAGAAACCGCATATACAAGAGAGTTATTATTTAGAATACCCAGTGCCATTATATAAGATGTAAGCTAAGAGGAAACATTTTTGTCTCTATTATGAGACTATTTCCTCTGTCAGCAGATGGAAAATGTCTTTTTAAAAGCCCAGCGCTAGAATTCTATTAGAGAACACTAGGAGAAAAGAGTTAATCTTGATGACTCAAATTTACAAAACTGAAAAGAGTGTATTAACAAACGCAATGTAGAGCTAGAAATGTTTTCTATTGATATTTTCTAAGATTGGATTTAAAAATGAAGATTTTAAGCATCCCATGCAAGAAACCTAATATTTAGGGGCAGAACATTTCTGCTGAAAACTCAGAAATGTTTCCCTTAGGAACCCTCAGATTTTCACAGAGGTATGTCTTGAGGTATGTGTAAAAAATATGCACTATAAATCAGAATGTCACAGAACTTTCAAACTGAATCCAAAAAAACCCTCATTTTAATGAGCTGTTTAAAACTAACTCAGTACAAAGTAGAAATCCAGAATACATGGCCTACGTGACCACTCAAATGTAAAAATTATAAAATGTCCAACATCATTGAATGTCAAATTATTTTATTGTGTTGATTTAAACTAAAGAGGGTCCATGAGAGGGAATTAAAAATCCTGCAATGTCATAGAACCTGGAATAAATTGTTGCAATGTATTGAGGAATTCCTCACAACTCAGAGCTAAATTTCCAGAGCATCAGGAATTTCTCTAGCTATAATAGGATGTGTCCAAATGGTTTAGTACTTTTTGTGTCATTTTGTAAGGATTGTGCGTCAATGCAATTTAACTATAGTGAAGTTTCTCCTCTTTCTTTGAAGGACTTCCATGAAATTTAAAGGGAGCATCATTCCACAAATATAGCTTTGAAATGCTTTGTCTACATAACCCACACTCTTAATCACAGAAAGTTAACAGACATTACCACTTATGCCAAATATTTTGCAGGCCAAGATTTCATAAAGTGCAACAAAATTTAGTTAATTTAGCAAAGGCTTTGGAAGCTTTTATTCATTCTGCCTCTGTTGTGAGGGTTCTAATTAAATGTGTCTTATCTTACTGGTTTAACTGTGATAAATTCCTGCTTCAAAATTAATCTTTTGTCTTGGTTTCATTCTTCTGTTTAAATTGTATTTTTACTTTCCAGTTAGAGGAACATCATTCTAATTAAGGCACGGGCCTAAATGAAATACCTACACTTTGTTCAATAAACACAAGCAATACACACATTGAAAAAAATAATTTAACGGGGAAATTATTGTCTTAAATTTGGGTAATTGCATAAATAACCCTTGACAATTTAGTGGTAGAAAATAGTAGCATATTTGGGGTGCCTGGGTGGCTCAATCATTAAGCGTCTGCCTTCGGCTCAGGTCATGATCCCAGCGTCCTGGGATCAAGGCCCGCATGGAGCCCTGCATCAGGCTCCCTGCTCAGTGGGAAGCCTGCTTCTCCCTCTTACACTCCCCCTGCTGGTGTTCCCTCTCTTCTTGTGTCTCTCTCTGTCCAATAAATAAAATCTTAAAAAAAAAAAAAAAAAAAAGAAAAAAATAGTCATATATTTGCTAATAGGATTAACATTTTAACTTATTAACAATGAGGTGCCAAAAATATGTCCTAAATATTTGTAAAGGATTTCAAACTTCTATGGAGATGATAAAAATATTTCAGCAAATTTCTAGATTAAAGATCCTCTATACATCATGATCATCACTATCATGAGGACTTAGAGCTTTTTGAGTTATGATTGAAGCACCTTTTCTCCTTGCCAAAGAAAATTTGAAATAGCACTACCCATTCGAAATTACTGATTTTGAGAGTCTTTTGGAGATGATAGAAGTTTGCCCCAGCTCTGCAGTTAAAGCCTTAAAGTGTTCAATTCCTGAATGTTTCAGAACTAGGTTAATTATTTAATTACTCCATCCTTCAGTATCAAATAGTCTTTTATTTGAAATATTGATGGTCTGTTTTCATATGGTTTTGGAATTTTTAGCTAGAACTGAGGGTCTCTGGGATTACCATATTTGCACTAAGCCATTTGACCACTTGATAAATGAAATATTAACAAACTAGTTTTTAGTGATAGCATTTTAAATTATTCACTATAGTAACAGTCACATTTTGCTATATTAATGACGGTTAGTTCATATGAGGGTTGGCTACAATTTTCTGCAAAGATCTAAACAGTAAATATTTCGAGACTATAAGTCTGGTGCACTAGTCAACTCTGCTGCTCTGTAAGAGCGGTCACAGACCATACGTAAACGAATGAGTGTGGCTGAGTCCATTACAACTTTATCTATAAAAACAGGCACTAGCCCGGATTGAGCTCCTGGGTCTAGTTGATGCCTAGTTGATACCATTTTAAAGATAGTATATAAATATCTTTGTATTTATTATGTATATTAGGCACAAAAATCTTAGTTATCTAAAACTTATTTCACCTTTTATTCCATCAATTACATATTTTTGTAGGCTTTAGTTTCAGGTTTTCAAATCTTATGGCTCTATTCTTCTCTGTGATGCCACTCTAATTTAGCATTTCCCACTCTTGCCTTGAACATGTTAAGAAACATCCTAAATCAATTTCTCCATAATTTTTTATACTCTTATAGTCTTTAAAAAAAAACATATTGGACATTAGTACAACTCTAGATTACAAGTCCATTTTTCTGTTGAACCCAATCCAGCCAGGTTTTTCCTGTCTGTTCTACCAGATTGCTTCTTCTGGTTGACACTACCCACTGAATTGATCAATGTAGTGGCCAATTTTCACTTCTGATTACACTTGATTATTTAGTATTTGACAAAGTGTTCATTCCTTCCTCCCTGAGACACGTTTTTCTTTTGGCTTGTTTGTTTTGTTTTGTTTGGCTTTCAGCACCTTACATACATGTCCTTGGTGTTTATCTCCAAAGTCACTAGCTGCAGGTTTTGTCCTCTTTGCCCTCACTTCTGTGCTCTCTTAATGTCAGAATTCCCTAGAGCTGAGACTTTCCCTATTCAGTGTAAATCTGCACATTTTCAATATGTGTTTCAAGTTTTTGTCTTTATGGTATGGCTGATTTAAATATTTTCAAAGGTATTGGAGGTTAATTTTTGTTAAAAAGGGGGTTTTATAAAAGTAATGTACATATTTAATAGGGGATTTCAGCATTTTAAAATAGGTACGTTGCTTTCGCAGTAGGCAAGCAATAAGTCCCCCCCCCCCCAAAGCAGTTACGTACATAGAAGAAATGAAAGGATTTTAAAATCCTCATAGTCTTTGTTGGAAGTCTCATCTATTCCATTACATAATGTTGGCAGTCAATTTTTTTTTTTTTTAATATTAGGGGAAATTACACAAGCCAATGTACATTACCATGAACACTTCAACAAAAGTTTTAACAAATGTTAACAAGCTCATGATAGCTCTTAAATTTAACCTTTGAATCTTAAAATGGTTGATATTTTTAAGATATCTCCAATTTGTGGTTTTTCCTATGTTAATCATGCAGTTGTGCAAATATGAGGTCTTCTTTAAATTGAATAAACAACTTAAAAATGTGAATTTTTTCAAGGAAAAACTAAGATGTGATTATGTAAGTACTAGTTTATTTGAAAAAAAAATGTGGCATGTTCTGTAGTCAAATAGTTTGAAAATAATTTTTAATGGTGTGGTAGATCATTTCCAAAGATGAGTGTCATTCTTCCCACATATATTGGATCTGTTTCCCACCCTTGTATACAGAAGACCCTGCATTGATACCAGTAGGATGTGGCAGAAATAAAACCATCTCAAATATAGTGCTTATACCTTAAGACCTGGTAGGATCCACTTATTCTCTTGGAATAATATCTCCGGCTCAAGAGACCATTGCCTTGTCCACATCTAGCATTGAGGTGCCAGGCATTTGATGGAAGCTTTTTTTTTTTTTTTTTTTTTTTAAATTTTTGGGCTCTTCTTGACCTTTTAGAGGACTACAGACCAATGAGAGATCTTAAACCTTCATATATGAGGTGGGAACTTTGAGGGAAGTTAGGTGAAAATTTGTGATTCAGATGGTATTGGCATCAATTACAGTAGCCAAGAATGAGGTATTAATTCATTACTGAATCTGAGAATGAGGACGCTCTGCATCAAATCCTTCTGTATTCAATCCAGTCTCAATAATTGGCTAAAAAGAAGAAAAATCCCAGTCTAATTCAAAAGGGATAATCTTTATTTCTAGCATTTACAGCATTAACTATGTACAAAAGTCCTCTGATAAGCTCTGATAGCCTCTTTGCCTTTATTTCGGAAATTTAAGACTTCATCTTGTAATCAAGGAGAAAGAACTCTGAGAGCCAATGAGTGTTTTACAGTTGATTTTTCTATTTTATTTCTACTTCTTCCATATTTTCTATTGAGTTGGGGGCAGACAGCTGTGTCTACTTTAGGGCATGAACATTGAAGAAGTATGTGTAATTCTGTTAGGTATCCAGAGTATTTGTGATATAATGATGATGATCATTATTTTCATGTAAATGCTCTTGCATTAATGTATAATAATCTCTTTTTAAATGCCTATACTTCATCTAATTGTAGGGCTTTTGATCAACTGGTATCTGTCAATGACAATTATCTTCTACATAATTGAAATCAAATCCAAACCTCCTGTATGTTTGCTTTTGTCTCCTTTCCCACGTTCTACTTATGTATTTTATAGGGGTCTTTTGTTGGGAGGGAGGGAGTTAAAAATGTATACTCAAAGAATCATTTAAATTTGCTTGACTCATTAAAGCAAAAGACACTTCTATCACTGGGGAAATCACAAGGGTTTCAGCAGCTCTGCTAGGAACCAGGGGAAGAAATATGATTTTCCATTATCTCACATCCTATCTCAAAATGAACCTATTAAGTGCTAAGATAAGAATGTTTAGACTGTGCTTTTTTTTTTTTTTTTAAGATTTTATTTATTTATTTGACAGAGAGACAGCCAGCCAGCAAAGGAACACAATGGGGGGGGGGGTTGGGACAGGAAGAAGCAGGCTCCCAGCAGAGCAGGGAGCCCGATGTGGGGCTTGATCCCAGGACCTTGGGATCACTCCCTGAACAGAAGGCAGATGCTTAATGACTGAGCCACCCAGGTGCCCCAAGATTTTTTTTATTTTTAGAGTGTGCCATGGGGTATGGGCAGGGGGGTGGTGGGGGTGGGGAGGGAGAGGGACAAGCAGACTCTCTGCTGAGCATGGAGCCCAGTGCAGGGCTGCATCTCATGACCCTGAGATCATGACCTGAGCCGAAATCAAGAGTTGGACACTTAACCGACAGAGCCACACAGGTGCCCCTAGATTTTGCCATTTTTAACTATAATTATGTATTTTGCTATCAACACTAAATAGGTTTGGTTCAATGTACTGCATTGCTATATCCATATTCTATTGGAAGACATTGAATATTGGGCAGGATTCCTGCATGATGCCACTAATGATGGCATTAGAATAGGGGAGCACTGGAGGTCAGTGTTTTCTTTAGGCCTTGGTACAGGCCCTGAATATCACAAATTTTAGTTATTTTAAGGAATTTTTAGAGAGTTAACCTTAGTGGAGCAAAATGGGGTTAAAGGTGAGGGAAACATGAACCAAGGGAGACATCCAGGCTACAGGATAAGGTTCTGAGTGGGATGCAGGCTAAGATTCCAGGTGCTAATAGTAGGAAATATTTTTTAATTAGTGGTATAGAAAGATGTTTGTATAAAAGCCTTAAGAGGAAAAACATGTTTTCTGGTAATTATAGCTTAACATGGCAATATATATGCCCCTGAAGAGTTGATCCTGGGGAGAAGTGAAAGATTACTTAATGTTTAACATGAGAGTGCTTTTATAACTGTCATTTATCTTTAAATATAGCAAACTGAATACAAAGCCTTTTTTGAATCTGTTTTGGGGCTGCTAGGTCAGTGGTTTATTCAAATATATTTAATGCACAGTAAAAATAAGAAACCTCGTAACCAAGATGGTTTGGAATTTTAAAAATACAGTACCCCAAGACCATTGCCCTCTAAGGCCTTAAAATCAAGGCAAGGTAATGTGAATCGCCTGGCCAGAATTAATTAGGTATTGTCTATTGATGGGAGTGATCAGAGATTCCTACGTGAAGCAGGTGACACAAGAATTAAGGATACACCAAACATCTTAATTGTAACTTATGTGTTTGAACCTTTGTTGATAGGTGTGTTATAGGCAATATCTCCACAGAATTCTGATCTTCTGTCTAAAATATTAAAGTGGTATTTGAATACATTTATGTAACTTGTATATTTAGTTTCTGCCACTTCTCATTGACATAGGTGGTTTTGGATCTGTAAGCATCTTTCATTTCTACGAACTAGATTTGTAGGAAACAATTTTGATTTCTCAATTTCCTTTATCCACCGAACTTACTGTAAAATTAAGTCCTATAACTCTTATTCCTTATACAGCTTTGTTATCCATTTCATTCTTGCCAT
The DNA here is from genome assembly GCF_023065955.2 of Ursus arctos. Taxonomy (NCBI): domain Eukaryota; kingdom Metazoa; phylum Chordata; class Mammalia; order Carnivora; family Ursidae; genus Ursus; species Ursus arctos. The sequence continues at coordinate 20,535,994 of NW_026622764.1, forward strand.
TCTGACTGCTACCACCTAAGTGTAGACTTTAGCATCCTTTTATAATATGGCCCCTACCAAAATTTTCAATCTCCGCTTTTAATAGTACCTTTCATCTAATGTCTGTGCCTCAACTGTAAACCCAAGAGGATGGCTTTTCGTAAGAGTTTTTCCTTTGAAGTGTTTAGCTTCCAAGAGGAAAAGATAAATGTTAAACTGAATGAGTAGAATATTGTTGTTTTTAAGCAACTGAAAATAGTAAAGAGCCTTGTATTAGAAATCAAAGACTGTTGAATTTTAACTTTCAATATGACCAGTGAGTGACATGTAATTTGAGTGCCGATTTTATTTGAAAGTGGCTTAAAACAAATTCGAGGTTCAAAACTTGATTGGCTAATCCAGACACAAACTTGTAAATATTCCAACTCAACTTTAGGGATCTTGACAAAATTTACTTTTTCTGTCATGGAGGAACAGATCATACATTGGGTAGTTTTTCAAGAATGCTTTGTTTGTTGCTTGATTTATTTCTGGTTTTCTTCCTGTTAAGAATGTTTGAAGATAGATGAAATAGCTTAATCCTGGTTTTTCCAATATAAAACTCTGTGAAATTGTTGAGACAGTTAATGTCTCTGAACTAGCTCCTCGTTTATTGTAATTCTGACATATTTGTCAAGAAATACAAAGAAATGCAGTTATTATTCGCCTAGCATACTTCTTGGCTCATACACTATGAAGATACTGAATTTTGACTTTCCACAAAATTTTTAAAAACCTACAAAAACACATACTTTTTTCTTCCAGTTCTAAAATAAGGACCTAACTAATTTTTAACACCTAAAAAGTATGCTGAGCTATTCTGGATGAAACAGTTTCGGGGCTTGGTATTGAGGGGATATGGTGTGATTGCAGGTGAACTCAGGAAAGGGCCAAGTTCCCTTTTCTTCTCCAGCAATCGACTTCATTGTTAATATTTTATGGTGCTGTTTTCTATGTTTTCAGAAAGTATGTGTTTATTTTGAAAATGTAAAAGGGCTTCCATCTCCCGACAAAACACACAGACACATTTCTCATGGGAAAATTCAGTGGTGTTCAGTTGAGTATCATGAATGGAAAGGAGGTAACTTGAATGAGAAGCCATTCAAGTTGCATATGAAGATATCTTACTATTATGCTCAGTCTGAATAGTCTTAAAATGCTCTTCTAAATTTTGGAAATAGTACCATGAGAAGGGAGATATATTTTGCTTTAAACATTTGAAATCAGTGGGAAGGTAGATAATACATATCAGAAAAGGGACTAGCAAGTAAATAGCAGCTGGTTGTTAAAGAGACAATTAATCCTTTGATCTAAACAATTATCTACATGAATATGTGCCAAGCCTTAACAACATACCCCTGCTTTTGTTTTGTATGACAGCTGCTCATGCGTTGGGTCATAGGCAGAAGAAAAGTCAGCCCCTGTGAAATGACGAATTCCTCAGAAATCCATGCTTTTCTTTTTATCTGGTTGCCTGTTTGTTTTGGAGTAATCTCTCCATATACTTAGAATCCAGAACAAGAAATCACCCTCAGAACCTCCAAATTCAGTGGGTAAGCCAAATATTCACAGTATATACACAAATATTAACAGGTAGTTTGTATTGATAATTTATAATTCTTTACAGATGTTTTCAGGCAGTTTTTCAGTTTTTCATGATCACACTATTTGCAACTTAGCATTTCTAGTGGAGTGAATTGTTTAATATAGCGATGTAAATTCATACTAAGATAAAAAATCAATTGCTAAATATATGTCCAAGAGTGGGTTAGGAAATCTTTGAGATGCATGGTGGATACCTAATACTTCTTTTGCCCATCAGTTGAGACCCTCAAAATACCTTTCCCAGTCTTTGCTGAGAAGATGATCAATTAGCCATGCTGAGAGGACATCAGATATCAGATTAGGATTTTATTAGTGCACATATCAGAGCTTTCATGGGTCAGGGAAGTTATATGCCAGAGGAAAGGAGTAATTATAAGAGCTCCTGCTTCCTTCCTTCACTATAAAGTGAAGATATATTTTTATTTAGGAAATGGAAGGAATGGTAGGTCAGAGAAAATGAAAATAATTTGATTTCAGTCAATGAAAGAAGGAGCTGCATGTCTTCTGCCTATACATTTACAAAATTTTCATGATGGAGAAAAATAGCCTGGCTATCCGTAATGCCTTTTCTATGGTTCCTGCTGTTACACTTTTATCAAGCAGGATTTGTCTGCTTTTCTATGTAGTTAGCTCCTGGTGCTGAAAATATTTCACTAGATTCAATAATAGTATGTAAAGAATTGTTACAAGTATCTGAATATCTGTGGTAAAAGTCCTTCATGGAGGAGGAGTTCAGTTATGAGCTTCAGTTATCTAAGCTGCAATACTAGAAAAGTGGTATATGTCCTTGGTCTTCTATTTGTCACTTAGAGATCAGATGTTGTAACATATTTGAAATCATAGGAAAAATTATCAAAAACTTAGTTTGTAGTCCCACTAGTTTATTTTTGCTTTTGTTGCTTGTGCTTTTAGTGTCATGTCCAAAAAAATTGTTACCAAGCTCATGTCAAGGAACTTTTCCCCTCTTCCCCGCTCCCCCCCTCCCCCGGAGTTTTGATGGCTCAAAATATTTGTAAGTGCTATAAAATTGAGGTCCCATTTTATTCCTTTATGTGTAAATATCCAGTTTCCCCAGTATCATTTATTGAAAAAACTACCCTTTCCCCATTGAATACTCTTGGCTTCCTTGTCAAATGTTAGTTGGCCCTACGTGTGTAGTTTATTTCTGGACTCTTCATTCTGTTGCATTGATGCATATGATGTTTTTGTGCAGGTACTGTACTGTTCTGGTTTCTACAGTTTTGTATTATAGTTTGAGGTGAAGATGTGATACCTTCTGCCCCCCTTCCCCTGATTACTTTGAATATTCATGATCTCTTGGGTTCCATACAAATTCTAGGAATGTTTCTTCTATTTCTGTGAAAGTAAAAATACCACTAGAATTTTTGATAGCTTGTATTAAATCTATAGATGTCATTGGATAGTGTAGATATTTTAACAATATTTTTCTATTCCATGGACATATAGTATCTTTCCATTTGTGTCTTTAAATCTTCAATATCATTGTTTTCAAAATACACATCTTTTACCTCAGTTAAATTTAAGTATTGTTTTTTATGCTATTGTACATCAAACTGAAAAGCTGCATGGAGAAGAAACAAAGGGTAGCCTATGGGATGAGAGACAATATCTGCAAACTGTATATCAGATAGGTTAATTTCTGAAATGTATAAGGAACTCCTACAACTCAGAAAAACAAAATCCAGTCAGAAAATGGGCAGAGGTTCTGAATAGACATTTTTCCAAAAAAGATATACAGACAGGTATGTGAAAGATGCTCAACATTAGTAATCATCAGGAAAAAGCAAATCAAAATCGCCTTTATAACACTTAGAATGGCAATTATCAAAAGGACAGGATATGGAGAAAATAGAATCCTACTACACTGTTGGTGGGAATGTAAGCTGGCACAGCCACTATGGAAAAAAGTACGGAGGTTTGTCAAGAAATTAAAAATAGAAATACCATATGATCCAGCAATTCCTCTTTTGGGTATGTATCTGAAAGCACTATCTTAAAGAGATACCTGTATCACCATGTCTACTGCAGCATTGTTTGCAATAGTCGAGATATGGGGACACAATGTGAATGTTCATGGTTGGAAGAATAAAGAAAATGTGACACATATATATATATATGTGTGTGTGTGTGTGTATTATATATGTATAATGTATATACACACACATACATACATACACATACATACAATGGAATATTATTTAGTCATAAAGAAGTAAATCTTGTCATTTGCAACATGGATGGACTTTGAGGGCAGTATGTAAAGTGAAAAAAGTCAGACACTATCTGATCCCACTCAAATGTGGAATCTTAAACCCTACCCCCCACCCAAAAAACAAGCCCAAATCCTAGAAACAGTAGAGTGGTGGTTACCAGGGGTGCTGGGGGAATAGGGAGATGTGGGTCAAAGTGTACAAACTTCCAATTGTAAGATGAATGATGTTTGGAGATCTAATGTATAGCATGGTTACATAAATTAAAAATACCATAGTATATGCTTGAAAGTTGCAGAGACTAAATCTTAAATGTTCTCAGCACACACACAAGCAAATCATGTGATGGATGCTTTAACCAGATTGTGGTAATCATTTCATAACATGTATTGGATTATCACATTGTACACTTTAAACTTAAGTCAGTCTTAGTAAAGCTGGAAAATACGTATATAATTAGATATTGTTACAGAATATAATTAGATATTCTTGGGACACAAGATTCTGAAATGACCGCCTTAGTCTCCATTGAGGTCAGTTCCTTAATTCACTTAGTTATGCAATGACATTATAGTAGTACTAAAAGATTACAGTACACATTTGTTGCCAGAATAAAGACTCAAGACAATTATTCCTAACTTGAAGACAGTAATCAGAAAAACTTAAAAGAATGGAAATGGAACATGTAGAATCTAAAAGCAAAAGAACCTTTAGATTTACAAAACAAATTGGTGGTTGCCAGATGGGAGTTGGGGGCTGGTGGTGAAATGGGTGAAGGGGACCAAGAAGTATAAACTTCCATTTTAAATCATGGGAATGTAAAACACAGGATGGGGAATATAGTCAATAATAACTTTATAGAGTAACAGATGATAACACTTTATTGTGTCATTTTACAATGCATATAAATGTTGAATCACACTGTTGTATACCTGAAACTGATCTTTCAGTTACACATCAAAAAAGTATTTCATCATGGAAGAACTTCACACACAAAACAATGAAGCTGTAACCAAATTTTCTAAGTTAGCCAACCAGTGAAAGCCATTTATGCTGGTGAATTAATTAAAATACGTGTGATTGCAGCAGTTGAAGTTTGTCAAAAAAACAACAAAAACAACAAAAAAAGCCACGATCAGCTTTTTAGAACAGTTGCATTAAAGAGTTGAGGCCATTGGAAACAATATTCATAGTCAATTAAAATCATTTTAAAAATTTAGATAAATTAAATTTTTTACTATTTTTTAATCTTAACTTTTTTAATTCCAGTTAATGTACAGTGCAATATTAGTTTCAGGTATACAATATAGGGATTCAACATGTATGTACATCACCCAGCACTCACCGCAACAAGTGCACTCCTTAATCCTCATCACCTGTTTAACCCATTTCCTCACCCACCTCACCCCTGGTATCCAGTAGTTTCTTCTTTACAGTTAAGAGTCTGTTTCTTCTTTTGCATCTGTTTTTTTCCCCTATGCTCGTTTGTTTTGTTTCTTAAATTCTACATACCAGTGAAATCATACGGTATTTGTCTTTGACTTATTTTACTTCGCATAATACTCTAGCTCCATCCTTGTCATTGCAAATGGCAAGATTTCCTTCTTTTCTATGACTAATATTCTATTTGTGTGTGTGTGTGTGTGTGTGTGTGTGTATCTTTATCCATTCATGAGTTGATGGTCACTTGGGCTGTTTCCATAGTTTGGCCAGTGTAGATAATGCTGCTGTAAATATTGGGATGCATGTATCACTTTGAATTAGTGTTGTTGGATTTCTTGGGTAAATACCTAGCAATGCAATTGCTACATTGTAGGGAGGCAGTATTTTATTGTTTTCTTTGATTCTTGCAAAGTTGACAAACTTTACCAATATGGCTCATGTCTTTATCAGGTGAGCTGATAAGTAGTAAGTGAAGAATTAAACTCTCTAAAAGGTCTGTGTAGAATAATGTAAGAGACAAACTGTCAAAGTGAGAAAATGTTCAGTACAACCTGAAGTGGAATCTGCTAATATTTGTTAGAACTGATAGTTGGGGAGAATGTTTTGAGCAGAAGAAGGATTAGTTGGAAAAGTTGACAAAGCTAATGAAAACACAAGGTTTCTAAAGCCTCCAGTAATTGTGTTATTCATTATCAAATAGTTTGCAGAAAATATTGTATCATGTACAATTTAACCAGTTCATTGAATTTCCTTTCTCTTGTGGATTTACCATTTTTAAGTTCTGTGATATTTAGTCAGAAATACAAGTGGATTAACCTGACTTGCCCTATCACCTTGCAGTCTGATGGGTTAGCTGTGGTAATGTTTTACTGGAATTTTTTGAGCTCAGAGCAACACTGACATTTTTCTGAATGAGAAGAACCATTCTCAGTCACTATTAGAAAATACTGCATGGCTTTGGAAGTTAGCTTTTTATACTATTTCTCCAAGAATTTAACCAAGAAATAAAAGAGAAAATGGTAGTTATGTATGAAACTTATACTGCAGTAAAATCATTTTGATGACTGTTAACTTCCTTGCATCTCAAGTAATAATCAAGCTTCTATATTCACTTCCCATGCTGCCAAAAGTTAAAACAAAAAGCATTATCTCCATTCCAACAGATTTTCAGTGGATATGTTTTCTGAAATTTCTAGAGGAAATTTCCATATTTAGAATCTATTTAACTGTAATTGGGGAGCTCTATGTAGCCTTCAGTTGTGAGTGACTACTTTGCAGTATGAGGACATTCTAAGAGGCAAATATCAAAAGAATAGACTTCCATAAATGCCTTCTAAGCAATAAAACTCAATAAAGTTATATGCTTGTGGATTATTGTCAGAGTATCTCTCTGTGTAAAGGTATTTTCAAAGATAAAATGCATAAAATATCAGCATTAACTTATGAACCTTTGCACTTAGTTTTGATTGTGCTTGAAATTTGTTATTTCCCATGATCAAGCAAAATGTTTTTTCTCCAAAGTAACAAAATAATTATTCTCAATATGCCTGTACTATTAAAATCGCATTTTCATAAAACATAAATATAATATTAAAAAACTGTTTTTTCTTATATAAATATATAATATCCAGTTTTTGCCTTTTGGGCTACAAAGTCTAAATACTATCTGAAAGTTAGTCTTTACAGAGAGTTTGTCTAATTATTCTGACATTTACCCTATATTATAATAGGATCATTGGGGAAATAACGTCTGATGTGTAAAGTTAAAAGACAGGGTCTCCTTCTTTCCTTCCCTGCTCTGGGGAGGATTTTGACAAATGCTTAGAACACTCTTTGCATGTTTTTAGGCAGAGAGCTCAGGCTTGAAACTCTTCTTGCTACTTTCATTGGTAAGAACATGGGCCTAAACAGGCAGGATGTTTTCCTTCTGAAACTTTTCTGACCAGTCAGGGTTGTAAGTTGCTGTAAGGCTTTCTATTTTTTATTTTTTTACTATGCACATCTGCTCATATGAGCACTTGGGAACTCGGGAGGTCTCCTTTGTTGCTCAGTGCTTGGATAGTGGGAGATTTGAATTCAGCAGGAGAATTATTTCAGCAGAAAGTATTCAAACCAGTAATTTGTGCCTTTGTTGTTGGAACTTAACTTTTCAGAGACTGAAAGAAGGATATAGGTTGGAAGATTGGAAGGGTAGGACTCAAATGTTCTTAAACATGGTTTATTTTGTTCATAACAACAGTTTTATCCCAACAAAACTATATTTCTAATATTTGTAGGTGATTTCTGAGGGGATCTAGAAGACCTCTTTGAGAAGGGGCAAGGATCCTGTTACTACAATTATGTTCTCATAAAGTTATTGAAATTATCGAAGCTCTTCTCAGAAACTTAAAAGTTATCAAGGAGGTTGAGGAATAATGTATTGTGTGACTTCTGCTTTTTTTACCATTATGAAAATAAATTCCTACTCCCTATTCTATCTCTAACTCATTCTCAGGAACAGAGAAATGATACTATTTCTTCAACTTCATCAGATAGTCTCAGACTTAGAGCTAAGTTGATATGCCTACACATCTTCCCATATTTTTAGTAGTTTCTATCATGTGTGCAAACACTGAAATTAGAATTTTTTGGGTTATTTGCCATGATATATTTGTTACCAGTATACATTCAGATACAGAAGATATGTTAATGGTTTGTAAAGCATACAATAATTGTAGATACCAGATCAGAAAACCATTGTTTATTGCAGGCAGCAAAGTCTATGACAAGTCTCAGGCTGTTCTGTTGCAGGATCTTGGGAAATTTTCAAAATATGTATTTCTCCTACTTGTTTTTCACTTTTAAATACAAAATAGGACAAAAATTAAAGGGCATTTAGGTATTTTTTTTTCTCTTTCAGAGACTGGTATGGCACAGAAACTGTTGTATTCTAAAATTATGTTGCAGTATGAGCATGTGAGGTATTTTTTCTGGTGGTCAGTATTAACAAAATGTCAATGCCAAAAATAGCAATCAGTGGAGAGAATTAAAATTGGACATCATTAAAGAACACAAAGATGGATAAGAGCCTTAAGTATCCATATGGTACAATAAGGGCAATATGTTAATAAACATAACCTCTTTAAAAGCTATGTTCTGGGAATTCTATGTTATAACCTGCATAAGGACTTGCAGGCCATGCTTCCTAACAAATTTTACTATAGGATTCAGTACTAGCTTTTTACTTGAAGATGAAAATTCATTAAAATGTCTCAATAACTAAAGCTTTCAATTTTTAGAACAGATGTTTACATGTATGCTTCACTGCATTTTGAATAATATGACCATTGCAATTACCTTTCAAAATGTTGAAACAGTTGCTCTGCAGAAACATGAGCATATAATAAGAATTCCCCAAATTTATAAATTATCTGATCTACATGAAATGCATATGTATTCAAATCACCTGCACTGCTGTCACTATCAAACTAATTGTATTAGTTGCAGGTACTTTTATACTGATGACATCCTAGGATCCTTATATTCAGTTTATTTCTAATCTCTGGGAATATTAGTGACATTATGTTAGAGGATATCTGTGATTTGGAAAGCTAAAACATATTTCAGTTTCTGAAGTTCAGAGAACTTTAATAACTTCAATACAACAATTTATTGTGAATTAAATCTCAGATATTTTGAACTTTTTGATATTTACCATGGGATATGTAAAATGATGCCAATATACTGATAAACTGGCATCATTTTTATAGACCAGGTCATTCTTTGAAATAGCTGTTGTATGTTAAAGTCTAGGAAAAGTTGCCTAAAAATAGAATTCTATAATTTGATGTATTTTCCTGAAATTTGGACACTAACCTTCATATCTCTACTGATAATGACACTTCAAGATGAGTTCTATTCTATTGGGTGGTGAGGTGTGGGTACTCAGTGCCTTCGTTGAATGAATCTTTTCCTTGGATTATTTTCATATTCCATCACTAATGCCTTGATTTCTAAATGTGACAAGATTTTCTCTGAGCTACAATTCTGCTCTAATATTGGAGCAGAGCCAGGTCAATGCCATAATGTCTTGATGATGATAGCTTTGTAATAGCTTTGGAAATCTAAAATGGTGAGTCCTCTAACATTAGCTCTGTTAATTCTTCACTTTCTCCTTTTTCTTCAAACTGGATGTATCCCTTGTCTTCTCTTCATGTTACCAGTGCTTTCTCTGCCTGCTGAATCTGTATTGATCCTTTCTAGGGAATTTTCCATTTTGATTCTACTATTTTTAATTTAGAATGTGTGTTCGGGATGAATTTTATAATTTCTATCTCTATATTCGTATTCTGTATTTGGTGAAATATCTATCTCATACTTAGTAGATGTGATATCCTATAACTGCTTGAGCACATTTAAAATAGCTGATCTTTTAGCGTTGTGGAAGTATTTAAAATAGCTGCTTTAAAGTCTATGACTAGTACGTCTGTCTTTTTGGTGTTTCTTCCTGGACAGTTTGTATTGAGTGTTTTTCCTCTTGTCTGGGTCATGCTTTTTTTTTTTTAACACGGCTTATATTTTTCTTGCAAACTAGACTATCTCAAATCATGGTCATCTTTGGAAATTAGGTCCCTTCCTGAGTTAGGGTTCACTGTTTTTGCTGCTGGTTGTGGTGGTTTAGTGACTTTTGTGAACTAATTCTGCAAAATCAGTATCTTTATGTGTGGCCTCTAATGTCTATACTGGCTTAGTTTCTTGTCAGTAAAAGACTAGAAAGAGATTTCTTTGACAAATGGAATAGTGGATCTCTGTCACTGCTGTGGGACCCTGAATTTGGAGCATGCCTTCGACAATCACTCTGGCACTTAATAGCCCTGCCTCAGTCTTTACTTTATGCTTCCACAGAACTTCAAGGTCAGTCAGAGTTGTGCGTTTAGTGCCTCCTTAGGTCTTTTTGAGAACGTGTGTACAGCCCAGGGCGTATGTGTAGTCACTTGGGAGTATGTTCGATCTTTTTACAAACCTCTTTGGGCATCTCACTCAGCTGCTTTTAAGCTTTTTGTTAGTCTGTTATTTGCCCCAATTGTTACCCTCCCTTCAGGAAACTGCGATGTTAAAACATTTGATAAATGCCTTCAGTACTGGGCAGTTTCTCTTGAGTTCAACAACAACAAAAAACCCAAAAAAAACAAAAACAAACAAACAAACAAAAACTCCTTTTGAGTGGATTCTTTCAGCAAACACTAGCCAGGTGACAGGTCAGATAAAGTCAGTTGGAACTTGAACTTTTTGAAAGTTTGATTCACATCCGCTCTCTCCAGTGCCAGGAAAGCAGTTTGTTACTTTTCAAGGCTGCCACTGAGCTGGGGAATGGGCAGAAGGACCACAGTAGCTGAAATTGTCTCAAAACTTACTGTTACAAGATTAAGCCATTTTTATTGACAAAATTGGTTTCTGTAAACCCTTGGTTAATTTCTAGTTATGAAAAATGGATTCTTACAATATTTGCCTATTTTTTTCATTGCTTTTTGGAGGGGAAAACCTTGGAGGTCCTTACTTTGACACTTTGGCTCATGTCTGTTTTACCAAGAAATTCTGATACAATCATATTCATAGGTCAAGGAAAAGTCATATGTGTACTCCATAGTGTACAGTCATACATATTTATTTTGCTTTGCAGATACTGCTTTTTTTTTTTTTTTTTAACAAATTGAGGATTTGTGACAAACCCACACTGAGCAGGTCTATTGGTCCTATTTTCCAAAGCTCTCCCTCACCTTGTGAGTCATCAAAGAGAATGAAATTTTGCCGTTTGCAACAACATGGATGGAGCTAGAGAGTATTATGCTAAGCGAAATAAGTCAGAGAAAGACAAATACCATTGATTTCATGTGAAATTTAAGAAACAAAACAAATGAACGAAGGGGAAAAAAAAGAGGTAGGCAAACCAAGGAGACTCTTAAATATAGAAAACAAACGGATGGTTACCAGACGGGAGGTGGCGGTGGGATGGAGGAAATAGGTGATGAGAGTTTAGGAGTGCATTTGGTGTGATGAGCATTGGGTGATGTTGGAAGTATTGAATCACTACATTGTACACCTGAAACTAATATTACATTGTGTGTTAACTGGAATTTAAATAAAAAACTTGAAAAAAGATCAATTGCAGCCAACTTTTTTTTAGAGTACTTGGTGGATCATCTTGCATTCATTCTTTTTCTGTATTATCACATTTAGTTCTTACAACTCTGCTGTTACGTAGGCATATAATTAATATCCTCTTGATTTTACAAAACACAGAAAAATAATGGAAAATGGATACTAAGTTTCTTGCACTACATCGCTCCCAGGGGGAGGAGTGAATATATAAACCAAGGCAAAATGACCTCAGGGCCCATCATCTTGGTAATTCTTGCAGTATTTCAAACATTTTCATTATTCTGTTATGGTGGTCTGGGATTAGAGATGTTACTACTGTAACTGTTTTGAGGTATCAAAAACTGCACCCATATAAGATAGTTAATTGATAAATGTTTTGTGTGTTGACTGTTCCACTGGCTAGCCATTTTCCCATTTCTGCCTCTCCTTGGACCTTCCTATTCCCAGAGACACAGAAATACTGAAATTAGCATAATTAATAACCCTACAGTGGCCGCTAAGCATTCAAGTGAAAGGAAGAGTCACATGTCCTACTTTAAATCAAAAGTTAAAAATGATTAAGCTTAGTGAGGAATACTTGTCTAAAGCCAAGAGAGGCTGAAAGCTAGGCCTCTAGAACTAGTTAGCAGAGTTGTGAATGCAAAGGGAAAGTTCTTGGAGGAAATTAAAAGTGCTACTCCAGTTGAACACATGAATGATAAAAGCAAAACAGCCATATTGTTAATATAGAGAGTTTTAATGGTCTCAATAAAAGATCAGATCAAACACCACATTCCCTTAAGCCAAAGCCTACTTCAGAACAAGGCCCCTAACCCCAATTTTTTGAAGGCTGAGAGGTGAGGAAGCTGCAGAATTAAAGTTAGAAACAAGCAGAGGTTGGTTCATGTGGCTTAAGGAAGGAAGCCATAAACATGCAAGGTGAAGCAGCAAATTATTCAGAGATCTAGCCAAGATCATTCATGAAAGTAGCTACACTAAACAGAGTGTAGAGGAAGCAGCCTTCTATTTAAATAATAAACCATTTAGGACTTTCATAGCTAGAAAGTTAAAGTCAGTGCTTGGCTTCAAAGCCTCAAAGGACTGACTCTTGTTGGGGGCTAATGCTGCTGGTGACTTTAAGTTGGAGCCAGTGCTCACTGACAATTCTAAAAATCCCAGGGCTCTTCAGAATTATGCTAAATCTACTCTGCATCTGTAAATGGAACAGCACAGTCTGGCTGATAGCACATCTATTCACAACATAGTTTACTGAATATTTTAAACCCACTATTGAGAACTGCACAGCAAAAAAGATTCCTTGAAGCTTATTATTGCTCAGTGATAATGCACCTGGTCACCCAAGAGCTCTGATGAAGATGTACAATGAGATTAATGTTTTTATGCCTGCCAGCACAACCTCCGTTTTGTAGCCCATGGATCAAGGTGCAGTTTGAGTTTCAACTCTTATAAAATTTTATAAGGTTGTAGTTTCCATAGATGATTCTTCTCATGGATCTGGGCAAAACAAATGGAAAACCTTCTAGAAAGCATTAATAATTCTAGCTGCCTTTAAGAACATTCATGATTCGTGGAAAGAGGTCAAAATATCATTATTAACAGGAGTTTGCCAGAAGTTGATTCCAGCCCTCATGGATGACTTAAAGGTGTTCAGGACTTAAGTGGAGGAAGTCAGGACAAATGTGGTGGAGACAGCATGAGAACTAGAATTTGAAGTGGACTGAAGATGTGACTCAATTGTTGTAGTCTCATGATAATACTTCAAATGGAAAAAGAGTTGCTTCTTATGGATGAACAAAGTGGTTTCTTGATGGAATCTACTCCTAGTGAAGATGCAGGGAAGATTGTTGAAATGACAGCAAAGGATTTAGAATATTACAGAAATTTAGTTGGTATGATAAAGCCGTTCCAGGGTTTGAAAAGATTTTTTTTTTTTTTTTTAGATTGACTAATTTTGAAAGCACTTTACCCACAGTAAAACTTCTATCAAACAGCATCACACCCTACAGAGAACTTCTTTGTGAAAGGAAGAATCAGTATGGTAAACTTCACTGTTGGTTTTATTTTAAGAAGTTGCCACAGTCACTCCAGCCTTTAGCCACCACTACTCTGATGACTCCGCAACAATCAACATGGAGGCAAAACATTCCACTAGCTTGCTGAAAGCTCAGATGATGGTTAGCATTTTTTAGCAATAAAATACTTAAGGTATGTGTATTTTTTGGCATAATGCCATTACATACTTTTATATGCACTGGGAAACCAGAAAATTCATTTGACTGGGATTATGGTGACATTCACTTTATTGTGGTGGTCTGAAATCAAACAGAAACTGAGGTATGCTTGTGCAGAGCCTTATTCAAACTTATCTTTATACAGTATACCACTCTGAGGACATTGCTAACCAAAGTGTTAAAGAGCATAACTCTGTAAAGAATATAAACACAAATAAAACTCATCTTTAAAATGTGTTCACAATTTTCTTTTGTTTGATAAATGTACCTTTTAAGAAACTTGGAATATAATAGATATTTAATACATCATTATCATGCCACTGTCTTCTGTCTTGCCAAGTTTCTGTTGAGAAATTTCCAGTTAGCCTTATGGATTTTTCCTTTTAAGGACTTCTTTTAAGAATTTTTCTTTATCACTGTATTTCACAAATTTAATTGTAGTATGCTTGGTATTGGCTTGCTTTTGTTGATTTTGGTGGGAGTTCTCTGTGCCTCCTGGATCTGGATGTCTGTTTCCTTCCCTAGATTAGAGAAGTTTTCTGCTCTTCTTGGAATAGATTTTCTGCCCCCCTTTCTCTCTCTTCTCCTGGGACTCCTATAATATGAATATGATTATGTTTGATGTAGTCACTGAGTTCCCTAGGTCTGTTCTCATGTTGCATAATTCTTTTGTTCAACTTCATTAACTTCCATTTTTTTGTCTTCTGGGTTGTTAGTTCTTTCCTTTGTTTCTTCCAGCCTACTGTTCATTGCATTAAGCTTGTTCTTAATCCTTGTTTATTGCATTCTTCATCTCTGATTTTTTTTTTTTTTTTTTTTTTTAGCTCTTTTATCTCTGTGGTAAGGGTCTCCCTGAAGTCTTTTCTTGAGCCCACTGACTATCTTTATGGCTGTTGCTTTAAATTCTCCACCAGGCATGTTACTTACATCTGTTTGTTTAGATCTCTGGCCATGGCCTTTTCCAGTTCTTTCATTTGGTTTAAATTCCTCCATCTTGGCATTTTAAGTCTCTGCTGCCTTCTCTGTGTTAGAAAAGCCAGTTATGTCTTCTGCTCCTGAAAGTAATGGCCTTATGAGGCAGAGGTCATATAATGCGCAGGGTCTGGTGCTTCAAGGACTGTCTCCAGTATGTGCTGAGTGGGCTCTGCTGTCAGGTTTTGGCTGTTTTGTCCATTAAGCCAGTCATCTGCAGAGGCTTTCCTTGCCTGCTGTGGAGAGTGTTTGGTGTCTGGCCTGAATATGGTGAGTTTTAATTAGGTGTGCTCTTGTCTGTTTGTGAAATGAAACCTGACACCAACTCCACCAGAACTGATGCCCTGCAGAACTCTGGTTGGGAGATGTGTTGTGGGCAGGGTCCCCTGCTGGTCTAATGGGGGAGAGGCCTGCCCCGCTGGAACTGAGGCAATCTTGGCTGAGAAGGGCGGTCCTGCCAGAGTGCCGTAGGGTGGGGCTTGGTGTCAGTAAGTTAGGCAGCCAGGGTTTTATGCTGCTTCCCTCAGGTGCCTTGTGTTTATGCTAAGGGATAGGGTAGGGAAATGGCATCAGCCAGCTCTTTTGTTCCCAGAGATGCATTTCTGTGAGCACTGCTTCTCAGGGACATGCTCTGAGAAGAGCAAATATCTACCAACTATGAGTCCCAGTCTTTCTTCAGATCACTGTTTCTGTACTGTCTGCCCCTGGGTTGTTTGTCTGCCTTCGCTCCAGGAGCAGGGGGGTACTTACTGGGCTCTGTCCAGCCTAGCCTGCTGAACTTTAAAACTCCAGACTTTAAGCCCACACTGGCTGCAAGAATTCATCAAATTTAGCCCTTCTCATTTACCAGGCCAAAGTCTTTGAGGAAATGTTCTCTTTGTGCATCTCCCTATGTGCTCCTCTCTCTTACCTTTCTCTGTGACCATGGCTCCCCCCTCTGCAGCACTAGGGGTCTGCTTCTCCCACAACGCATGTCTCTGCACTTTCTACCTTCTTCCATGTGGCCTCTTCTCTCCCTTTAGTTGTGGAGTTTGTTCTGTCTTCAGGTTGATTTCTGGGGTATATAGGATGATTTGATAGTTACCTAGTTGTGTTCATGGGATGAGATGAGCCTTCGGTCCTCCTACTCTGCCACCATCTGCCTCCTAGAAGAAAAATACGTAATATACAAAGTGTTGGTATTTCTCACTGAGGGGAATTGAATGACCTCTTCTGAAATCAAATCAGTATAAAAATGTGATTTTTATAAATTGTAAAATCCTAGGAAGTTTACAAGATATTCCAAGATTTAATTTTTGCATTTTCATTGGAAGAAGAAAAAAAATATGCTGTACCTAAAGGCATCCTTCTTTAAAAAAGAGGATTCATATAGAAATCTTGTAGAAATATTTTTAGTCTTTTGCACAGTAGCTGGGCACATGCCAACTGATAATATGAATTCTCAAAATAATGTTCACTTTTTCCTCAAGCATTGATCCTCCTGACACAGGACATGAAGTTAAGTGCTTTTATAGGGGGTGGGACATTTCAAAGAAAAAATATGATTAATGAGGAATATAAAGGATAATTTGTGGTGCTGTTTAAAGTTTTAATGGAATATAGATGACCTTACTGATGTAAGGTAATTTAAATGTTTTGAACACAGTATTGAATTTCACTGAAAATTGAAAGGGGAATAGTGTATTGCCAATGGTGGTGATAAGCTGTAGTAAATTCAAATGAAAAAAACCCACAAACCCAACAGCTCTAGTTTTGGATATATTTCACATTTAGTAAGCTAGAGTTCAGAGAGTCAAAGATAAAAAACAAAATTGAGGATTTATAAATTTAGAATCTTTAAGGTGTGCAGAAAATAAAAACATGAATAATGGCTTTTATAACAAATGGTGTATATGGAAATGTTTAAAATATGCTGAATTACTGAAACATACATGAGTTTAAAAATATTGGCTATTGATGGTTAGTTGCATATCTAAGTTATTTGGGAAGAGCAGACATCTCTGTAGTGTAATTTTAGGGAAAACATTTCGTAAGTAAGAAATTACTCGATTATATCTATAACTAAAGTGTCAATCATTTTCACACATTGGATTGTAGTAAAAGCTGATGTGTAATTGTAATTCAGGTCTTCAATAAGTAAGAAATTAAAAATTCAATGTCAACATTTCAGATAAAATCAGTTTATCAATTAGTAAAATACTATGCAGAAACGGAACATCAAAAACACCTCTTGACTAGTGGGCTTTTTAGAAGAATGAGGCGTTCTATGGGGCGCCTGGGTAGCGCAGTCATTAGGTGGCTGCCTTCGGCTCAGGGCGTGATCCCGGCATTCTGGGATCGAGTCCCACATCGGGCTCCTCCGCTGGGAGCCTGCTTCTTCCTCTCCCACTCCCCCTGCTTGTGTTCCCTCTCTCGCTGGCTGTCTCTCTCTGTCAAATAAAAAAAAAAAAAAAAAAAAAAAAGAATGAGGCGTTCTAGAGTTAAAATCTGTTATATGGGTCAATAATTGCTGCAAGGGGCTGAATTGTCCATTATTGTGGCATGCCAAAATACAGAGGGTATCCAAGCAAGAAGAGACATGATGATCTTATAGCTGGGATGGCTATACTCTTTTGACCTATTTCCTTGTTGTGTTCTGGTGACTTCATTTTGGAAAAGTCTGGGGTTTGTGAGATACTGTAGAGAGGTAGATTTAAGCAATCTCTATATAAAGCGAACCCCTCCCATATATGTTCACAGAGTACTTCATTGTGTGAGCTACAAATTCATGCAGTTCTTTAGTAAGTTGAGGATTTATTGCAATGATCCTTTTCTGAGCCTGCATTCCAGATAAAATCCTATCACTCCCCAAATTCTTGCTTATAAATTTTTCTCTGAAGTTTTAGTATCTAAAATTTGAAAATAAGGGAAAAAGTTTGGGTAACTGTCTTTTTAATGTTATGTTAGGGTAAAAAAATTAGTGAGAATATATCTAACTCATGTATTTACTATTGATTAGAGGTTCAAAGATTAGGGAGGTTTACATGTTAAATTGTAGAATTTCTGTGAAACTTTCTTTTTGAGATGCAAATAATCTGGAAAAGATAGCCCAGTGTTATGATTTATGATACTGTTGGGCATTGCTCAGCTTTGTAACTCGGTAATGGGTTTATCCTAATATTGTCTAAAAACCACCAATTTCTCAAATGCTCTTTGAATGTTTTATTATCTTATTGGCTCCTTTATTGAGTTCAATAAAATATTTGTGATCTTCTATTTAGATGAGAGTCGTATTTTAAAACTTTTAATTATTTTTCAATTCCTTATCCATTTTAAATCACTGTTTTCAGAGCAAAATTTTCCTCTCTCTACAAACTTCCTGCTACTGCAGACATTATTTGTATGAGGATATTGTGTATTAGCTTTCATGAATTGAAGAATATTTGAATGTATACTGTTCTGAGTGATCTGCATTAAGATAATTCTGTTTTAGCAGGAATGACATGGATTCAACTTGTAAAAATAAGAAGTATTAAGGTCATTAGATGATGTAAGTAATCTGTTGAGCATATAGGAGAAAGTTAACTATTCTGGCTGCTGTTTTTCCCCTCATTCCAGGAACATCATTATTACTTGGAACTTCTTGAAAATATAAATCCTCATGCCTGAATCCATACTTACTGACACAGTATATCTAGGAGTGATGCTGTATAGATAATATGTCCTTTTTGAAAAAGTATCCCTGTTGATTAGGATGAAGAATCTACTTTTGAATTATAGATCTAGTTTCAAGATGGCGAGCTTTTGAGTAATGATTTCTAATCTCAGATGAGTGGTAGACACATAAGAATAGAAAACCAAAAATATATATGAAGATATTCTTTCCAGGGGTAAACTTTGGTATATGTGGCAAAGTATGGGGAAAGTTTAATCTTTTATGTCGAACTCAAATATGTAGATACTCTGTTTTGTATTTTGGAAATAGAAGAAAAGAATCCCATCTGCCAGCTTCAAAGAATGACTTTTTAATGGCACTTTTAATAATCATAAAAAATTCATATAGGCCAGCATTAAAGAAGTCACCCTTAGAAAAGAAATCAAAGCCCAGAAAACTTTATTAGCTTTGAAAGAGACATTAGAGGACAGACAATGGGGCAGTGAAGCTGCTTTGAGAACATGTTGGAAGCATAACTTCACTTCGATTTGAGTAGTAAAAGGGTGACTGTATGAAGTCAGCCTTGCAAAAAGAATAAACCTTCTGCAATGAGGTCATCAAGAAGCTCATTCTGTTAGAGGTATCAGCACACAATGAAATCCAAATATTTTTAATTAGTACCTATTTTTCTTAATGTCATCTCTATAGCTACGAAATTTGTAAATTCTAGTGTTCCGTTCAATCATCAGAAACACTCAGATGCAGCAGGACAACAACAAACAAAATATAGTTAAATTTTATTTCCTTTTCATTTGTTCTATTGCTGTAATGGTGGGAAGTCACCACACCGGCTTTAGAGCCAGTGGAACAGCCCTAAGGAAAATCCTTCTTGGTCATGTTGAAGTGTAGTTGGCTGATCAAAAACAGATGAAATATTAAGTACAGTGTCTGTTTTCCTCAAATTTCACTGTAATTTACAGACTCAATATGTACTTTTCAGGTCAATCTGAATGTCATATTCACATAATGTTCCTAAACTGCTGGGTACACATTGATATATCCAATTTAGAAGTACACATAAAATAGTTATAGCATGAGTGTATGTGTGACTGTGTGGATGTGTTTGTGTGAGAAAGGATGTGTGTGTGAAGGTGTGTTTGAGGGTGTAGGTATGAAGTTGAGAATGTGTGTGTAATTGTGTGTGATTATGAGTGAAAATAGGTGTTAATGGTGTGTTTTCCTGCTTGGAGCAGTCATGGTTTATAATGTCTTATTCTGAAAGGTGTCACAAAATCACCTTAGAGTGTGTGTGTGTGTGTGTGTGTGTGTGTGTGTGTGTGTGTGAATGCATCTCATATTAGACAAATTCAGCAAGCCACATGATAAAGAATAACTTCTTTTTTTTTTTTTTTTAAAGGTTTTATTTATTTATTTGACAGAGTTAGAGACAGCCAGCGAGAGAGGGAACACAAGCAGGGGGAGTGGGAGAGGAAGAAGCAGGCTCATAGCGGAGGAGCCTGATGTGGGGCTCGATCCCAGAATGCCGGGATCACGCCCTGAGCCGAAGGCAGACGCTTAACTGCTGTGCCACCCAGGCGCCCCTAAAGAATAACTTCTGTTCCTGTCCAGCAGAGTTGAACTAAATTAATGCCTGCCAGAGCAGTATGTATTGAAAAGGCATTACAGAACTGTACTGTCCTATGTGGATGTCATAGAGAGGTTTTTATTGCTATGCAAGTATTCAGAACTCAGTTAAATAATCCTTATTTTTAAAAAATATATTGAGTTGGTAGGGGTTTCGTTTCAGGAAAATTAAAGTTTTAAGCCTACTATGATGTAAGAAGAGGAACACAAAATATTTTTTATATAAAAATTAAAGGAAACATCACACAGTGTATCATCTGTAGGAGTCCTACACGTTTCCTTAACTTTAGCACAGGGATTAAAGTACAAAGTGGCAGATATTTCATTCTAATATCCTTTCCCACAGTATGTTCTGTGGAATTCTAATGGGATGTGTCCTGAAGAAAGGTCTTAATCAAAAGTATTTGGGTTAAGAGGGTAGATCACACGTTAAATGTGTTTACCACAATTAAAAATATTTAAGAAAGAATAGTAACTCTCCTACTGCTTACTCTGTTAAGCATTTTACCTCATTTCCAAAATGAGATATGGTAAGTTCTATTATCCTGATTTTTCAAATGGTGTTGACTCACAGGTAGAGTGACAAATACCTTTTCTAAGGTTTCATATATTTAGTCAGTCACTGGTGGGTGCGGAGTAAATCCCTTTGGTCTGGCTTAATTTCACTGCTATGTATTGACTCCTTCTGTATTATACTGATAACTTTTATGTGAAATGTTTTTCATATTTTTCTGCAGTAAATTAATCTATGTTTTTATTTAAGCCTGAATTTCCATCACATTTTCCATATAAAATTTATTTTTATAGGGGTAACATATTAACACCTCCCAGAACTAATGTTCAGTGGAACGTACTCTATAAGGTCCCTGTTGTAGCAACATGTGAAGGTTACAGTCTATTTTTATTTCTACCAATTAATACAGTGCTGGATTGGATTTCCTGGGAAATGTAATCTGAGCTAGAGATTTAGCTTAAAGTTTGTGAAGAGTTCTCTGGAGAAAAATACCTGTACAGTAAGGAGAATAACTAGATTAAAGTGAGGGAGAAGTATAATTCATTTGCAAGCTTAAAGTTTGTGAAGAGTTCTCTGGAGAAAAATACCTGTACAGTAAGGAGAATAACTAGATTAAAGTGAGGGAAAAGTATAATTCATTTGCAACACAAAAGGTTGATCCCATGGGAGAAATCTAGATTTGGCATGGCCCTTCACACTACCCAAATTGAATTCTTGGTTTGACCAGTCACTGAGTGTGGGTTGATCGCAGGGAGTGAGATACAGTTTTGTGCAAGGTAACTCCCTTCCATAGCAACCCAAGGAGGGCATCAGCTGCAAGTCAACAGCAGCCAAGATTCCCAGGAGCTGAGTAAATGCATGTGTTAGTATTGAGTGGATTACAACAGAATAACACCAAATCCACTATACCCTTCTGAAATTTGGGTTTGAGTTTTTTATACCTTGTAAATTTAACCATTTTTAGCATAAAGTTCTGAGTTTTGGAGTTATGCTCACCTAACCACAATCGAGAGAGAAAACGGTTCCATTTGTCAATGATATTTCTTTGAAAGGCCTTACTGAAGTATACTTCAAAAGAAATAACTAACATGTCCCAGAATTTTAAGTCCTTTTTATTTTTGTAGTAAGAATGTGTATTACAAGGCTTACCCTTCTAGCAAATTTTAAAGTGCACAATGTCGTATTGTTAACTGTAGGCACTGTATTGTACAGCATATCTTTAGACATTATTCACCTAGTGCTATAGATTGAGTCTCCTAAAAGTCTATGTTGAAACCTCATCCCCAGTGTGATTGTATTTGTTGGGAAGTAGTCACTGGTTATGAGGCTGGAACTCTCATGAATGGGAATATTGCCTTTATAAAAGAGACTACCATGCGAGGACACAAGAAGCAGATGCCCCTTAGCAGACACCAAATCTACTGGAGCCTTGATCTTGCATTTTCCAGCCTCCAGAACTGTGAGAACCCTTGTTGTTTAAGCTACCCAATTTGTCAAATGTTTGTGAGAGCAGCCCAATTTGGCTATGACCAATAACATACCTAAAACTTTATGCCCACTGAATAACAGTTCCCTATTTCCCCCACATAGCATCCCCTGGTAGCCACTGTTGTATTCCTTGCTTTTATGAGTTTGACTCTTTTAGCTACTTCATATGAATGGAAGCATGCAGAATTTGTCTGGCTTATTTCACTTAGGATAATGTCCTCCAGGCTTATTCATGCTGTTGAAAGTGGCAGGATTTCCTTTTTGAAAACTGAAGGATAATCCATTTGTATACCACATAACTAATTCATGTGTAGTATAAAAAAACAATTGCTCCCTCCTATTTATCGTGCAATTGCTTTTATATGACTTTTTCATATGCTATAATTCCAAAATATATTGCTACTATTTATAAAGTCATTAATTTTTAAAGCAATTAAAATCTTTTATATTTACCTTTATTTTAACCATTCTCATGGGTCTTCATTTCTTGGTGTTGATCTAAACTTCTCTTACCATATTGTTCAAAGAAATTCCTTTCATATTTCTTTTAGCATAGGTCTGTTGATAATTCTGTCAGTCTTTGGTTAAAAATCTTTACTGCTTTGTTTTTGAAATTATCTTTTGCTCGTTTCATTTTTTTTTCCTTCTAGAACTTTAAAGGTGTCAATACATTGTCTTTTGGTTTACATATATTCCCGTGAGAATTCCGTTTCCTCACTTTCATGTAATGCATCCTCTCTTTTGCAAGTTGGTACTGTTTTGTTTTTTTGTTTGGTTTTGTTTTTTTGGTTTTTTTTTTTTTTTTTTTTTTGGTTAAAACACATTGAAGTATGTTTGCATGTGTGGCTTTTTTTTAATTTTAGATTTTTGGTATTTTAAGGTGCTGTGAGCTGCTTGAATCTATGGTTAGGTCATTTTTTATTGTTTTTGGAAACTTCAGTCATTGTGTCTTTAAATGTTTTTGTGTTCACTTTTCCTTCTAGGATTTTAGTTATTATACCATCCAATATTTTCCTGCATTTCTTGGATGCTCAGTTTACTTTTTCTCTTCTGTTTCAGTTTGTATACTTTTATGGACCTATCTTAATGTTTGCTAATATTTGTCTTGGTTCTGACAAGTCTGCTGATGAGTCCTTTAAAAGGCATTCATCATCTTTGTGATGGAGTCCTTTTTTTTTTCTCTCTCTAGCATTATCTTGTTCTTTTATATAATTTCCACTTTGTTAAAGCTATCTGTTCATACATGCTGATCACTTTCTACTGGAGGCTTTCGTACATTAAGCATAGTCATTTTACAGTTTCTCACCAATAACCCTATAGGGGATAGTCTCTGAATAAAGTTCTTTTAATTGTTTTGGCTCTTGGCAGATAGTTTATCCTCACTTCTTTTTGTGTTTGAAATTTTTAATTGACTGGTTAACATAGTATCTAGAACATTTAGAGGCTGAAGTGTATGAAATTCATGCTTTGAAATGGTACATGTCTCTTTATCTGCTAAAATGGTAGTGTAGGTGGTTGGTTCAATCCTGTCAGGAGTTGAGCTGGGTTTGGATAGAACTTGTGTTCCATCTCTACTTTCAAATTTACACCTTCCCCCTGTGTCTCTCAACAGTCTCACTTCATTTTTGACCTCTCTTTACATGGTTGACTGCTAGGCCTTGCTAATTGATGCTTGCTTGTCTGCAGTCCTGGGCAAGATTTGAGTGATCCTGTCCCTCACCCAGGGTAGGTCATCTCTTCTTGGCTGGGCCCAGGACAGTTTTATGCAGTGATTTTCTTTTAATGTTCCCTCAGCTGTGCTGTGTGCCTTCCCCTGACCCAGGAGGGGGAAATAGTTTGCTGCCTCTCATTTAAAAAATATTCTTCACTAACTATGAAATGTCAAATAACTTTTGGTTTCTTTCTGTATTACGTGGAGTGGAAACAAACGACTTTACTATTTAAAGTCCTTTCCTTCTCCTTGGAATACAAATGCCTATTGATAAATTATTAATATTTGTTTTATATATAAGGAATTATTTATAACTTGCATTTTATTTACTGAAGACATGCAGGAATATTCATTTCTAGAATTAACTGCCAAACTTTTAAAAATGAATTTTCTATACTTAGTCTCATTTTTTTCTTTATTGTTTTCATCTATTCTTTTACATATCTTTATATGAACACTTATTTTTGCTTACTATATGCCAAACATTATTGCTGTACTTAGAACTTTACATAAATTCTTAGTTCTCATGGTCTGCTATAATGGTATAGTTATTTATACAGAAAGGCTAAGTAAATTTTTCCAAATTACATAGAGTCAGAAACTAGAGCTAAGTAGACTGACTTTAGTCTAATAAGCCTGTAAGTTATACTCTGTCCTTCAGTTAATTTGAGCTCTCATACAGCTGTGCTATATCTGTGTGCACATACACAGTAGAAACTTGTGCTTTTAAAAGGGATGTACATTTCTACAAATGTCTAATTTCTTTGAAAAAATTTTATTCACTTGGACTTTCTTCGAATATTTTATATTTTTTAAATGTAATAATTTTAGTCCAAAACTTTTATTTTGTAATTTAATTATTGACTCATACTGAATTTTTCTCTTATACTTGACATTCTAAAAAGGCTATATATCTTGGGGTTGATTTTCTGAATTTTATCTGATATGGTTGCTTTTATATCTGTAGTATTGTCCCTAACTTTAGTATTTTAATTTTTAAAAATGGATTCCTTATGAATTTATCCTAGAGTCTCTTTACTGAACATTAATTATCCCCATTTGAGACCCACATGTTCTGATGTATTTATTCTGATTTCCATTTTTACTTCTGTTTTAAAAGGATATATTTAAGAGGTTTTTAGCACCGTTGATTACATTTTCTTTAGTGTTGATTCTGCCTATACATTCTGTAATGCAGATTTTGTCTTTACTGTTTCACTTGTAAGGTCTGTGAATGATTTCACTCTCTTAAGCTCTACCTTTATTTTGGCTTGATAACAAATTATTTAATTTTTCAAGTTTTTTTTCTCCAATTCCATGCTTTTTAAAATATGAGAATTCAGGGCAGGCAATATCTAGGTGTTCTATCATACATTTTTGAAAAAGTTTTATATACATTTTATAGGCAGAATAACTTTCCCCTCTTGTATTCACACTTGAATGAAGAGCGATCAATTCAAGCCTGGCTTTTGCTGGAAAAGTGTAGATTTTTCTAAAACGGTAACTGTCCAATTGGTTTCCATTAGCATCATTCCCTAAAATGCTAAGGAAGAAGTATGGTTGATGTAAATTTTGAGAGCCAGTTCAATTATCCAACAGAGCAAGTTGGCAGGCAGCCAGAGCCCTAGGAAGTAATTTAGATAAATTTCATATTCATATAATTTATTCTCTATTTGGTGGAGATGCTGTGCTAGAGGCCATGTTTTCTGTGAACCAATTTCAGTTGGACCAATTACTACCCCAATTACTCTCTTCTGCCTCTGTCCTTTTAAAGCATGATACTTTGTTTGGAAGAAGCCATGCCTCATCAAGAAACAGTTGTCCAATGGCATGGTTTTTGCTTGAGGGTGCTGATATGAAAAACTAGAAGCCTCATAATTTAACTATGAAAATTATTGAATCACAGCTGTGAAAGACAAAACTGTTGAGAATTCTCTAGTTCTTGCACATCAAATTTGGATGTATATTTGGGTTGTTACAGTGTTCCCCCAGGGCTGTGTATGCGGTGTTGTTAGTGGGCAGAGTTGTAAGCACATGCTGGTTTCTCTGAAGCCAGTCCTTTTTGAACTACCCTGACTTTTTGGTTGTGATGTGGGTCTTGACATTTTTACAGCTTTGCATTGATCATCGTAATACCGATAAATATCTTCCTTAATTCATCAGAATCATAAATGCACTTTTTCAGTTTGAAACTTTTACATTTTTTTTGGCCTTTGACACATCTGTCATTCTCTCATCTTCCAGCATTTCTTGATATTTCTTCCCATTTTTCTTTTGTATTTTCTGGCTTCTTTCCTTTTAATATAGTGTCCTTCAGCTTTCTTCTTTGAGTTTCTGCTTTTAGCCTCTACACATTCTTCCTAGGAACATATCATTTGATTGAAATATTACACACATACTCTTTCTCTCGCTAATGATGCTTCCAGACCATGTATCTTCTCCAGCTCTAGTGCTTTACACTCCTCTGTCTTTGGGAGATCATCACTCAGATATCCAACAGGCATCTCAACTGCAATATGTTAAAGTTTTCCTAATAATTTAGGATCCTTTATTGCGTTTTGCTTTGAATGACGTCATTTTTAAAAAACCGTAAGCCCTGAAGCAATATTTATGTCTTTTGTATGTGCCTGATGGGCCATTAGGGAATTGGTTTTATTTGGTTATCATTATATTTATTGATTATATCTGAGTTTTACTACTGCTATCGCTGCTAACTTAGAGTCTTGGACTTTTTTTTGTTTGTTTGTTTGTTTTTTTTTTTTTTTTTTTGTCAACTTTTAGCCCAAATGACTTCCTCATCCATCATATACATTGTGACAACCCCTGTCATTTTTTCATGAGTTCCAATTTTGTTTAAATACAAATAAGAACACATTTTTAAAAGTACAAAGTCACCCATTAAAAGAAATATTTCATACAAGAATGTTTAAAATATTTTGCTTAATGAAGATATACAGACACTTTGTGGATATTTTGATAAACTTTTTATTACCATTTTTCCTTATTGAAACCGTATTGTATAACACTTCTATAATGTAATTTTCTCAAATTTTGTAAGTATTTTTCTATAAGATTTTTGTTAAGGGATAAGGGACTTTTTTTTTTTAAACCTATTGTGGATAAGACTGTCATTGCAACTGGCAGGTTTTGTAGAATTACCTGCATGTATTTGTTTTCTGCATTGGACTTTGAGGTTCCTGAAGTCAGAATTTGTATTTTAGTCATCCTTTCATTCTTAACATAAATTTTTGTGGCTGTTGTACGGGATCTGTTCAGGAAGTGTTGAAAGAATCAGCAGAGTGGATCTCAGAAGGTTGTTACACATTACCAAATTGCCTAAACTTATAGGCTTTTTTAAAACTAGTACAATATTAATGTTTTTTTTCCTTTTAAGTATAAAACAGTAATTCATGGACCTAAAGGTAATATGGGAGAACCAAGGCATCATGCCTTAAGGGAATGTCTCTTGATTTTGTTTAATAAAATTTCAGAGGAAAGAAAAAAAATGCACTTGATGTGCTAGTGATTTGTTAGTCAACTTGAAAAAATAAGAAGTTTTTGAACACTATAATGTTCATTCTAAATCCTCTATATTAAAACTACATATATGATTGAGGCAATGAAATAAAAACACCTACTGAACCACTTTAGAACTTTTAGAATCTAATGTTTCTGAATATAAAGTTTGACTTTCAGTAATTATAAGTCATTATTAGAAATTAGAGGTTACTTGAATGTATTGTAAACTGTTATAAGTCTTGTGATAATTTCTTATCCTAAATTTTTAACCTTATTAGAGAAAATGGAAGAATTCACTAAGAAAGGTAAACCTTTAGAGATTAATATTCAGGAGTGCCTGGGTGGCTCAGTTAAGCTTCTGCCTTTGACTTTGACTCAGGTTATGATCTTCAGGTCCTGGTATCAAGCCCCAGGTTTGGCTCCCTGCTCAGGGGGCAGTCTGCTTCTCCTTCCACCGTCCCCCTACTTGCATGCACGCGTGCTCTCAAATATTTTTTTTTAAAGATTTTATTTATTTATCTGACACAGAGAGACAGACAGCGAGAGAGGGAACACAAGCAGGGGGAGTGGAAGAGAAAGAAGCAGGCTCCCAGCAGAACAGCCTGATGCGGGGCTCGATCCCAGAATGCCAGGATCACCCCCTGAGCCGAAGGCAGACGCTTAACGACTGAGCCACCCAGGCGCCCCTCTCAAATATTTTTTTAAAATATTTTACTTATTCACTTTAAAATGTTAAGTTGAACTTACTTTTAAGTGTATGCACATATATAGATAGAATAATAATACATTTACCATAGAAATACTCACTAGGTTCATTTTAAAACAGGGAAATTTATAGACTAAATAAAAGGGAAATAAAGACAACCTTTTTTTTTTTTTTGGCTTACGCAGTAGACATTTATTTTCTTTAATTTTTTTTATTATATTATGTTAGTCACCATACAGTACATCCCTGGTTTTTGATGTAAAGTTCGATGATTCATTAGTTGCGTATAACACCCAGTGCACCATGCAATACGTGCCCTCCTTACTACCCATCACCAGCCTATCCCATTCCCCCACCCCTCTCCCCTCTGAAGCCCTCAGTTTGTTTCTCAGAGTCCATAGTCTCTCACGCTTCATTCCCCCTTCTGATTACCCCCCTTTCTTTATCCCTTTCTTCCCCTACCGATCTTCCTAGTTTTTATGTTCCATAGATGAGAGTAATCATATAATTGTCTTTCTCTGCTTGACTTATTTCACTTAGCATTATCTCCTCCAGTGCGGTCCATGTTGCAGCAAATGTTGAGAACTCATTCCTTCTGACAGCTGAGTAATATTCCATTGTATATATGGACCACAACTTCTTAATCCAGTCATCTGTTGAAGGGCATCTCGGTTCCTTCCACGATTTAGCTATTGTGGACAATGCTGCTATGAACATTGGGGTGCATATGGCCCTTCTCTTCACTATGTCTGTATCTTTGGGGTAAATACCCAGTAGTGCAATGGCTGGGTCATAGGGTAGCTCAATTTTTAACTTTTTAAGGGACCTCCACACTGTTTTCCAGAGTGGCTGTACCAACTTGCATTCCCACCAACAATGTAGGAGGGATCCCCTTTCTCCACATCCTCTCCAGCAATTGTTGTTTCTTGCCTTGTCAATTTTTGCCATTCTAACTGGCATAAGGTGGTATCTTAGTGTGGTTTTGATTTGAATTTCCCTGATGGCTAATGATTTTGAACATTTTTTTATGTGTCTGTTAGCCATTTGTATGTCATCATTGGAAAAGTGTCTGTTCATATCTTCTGCCCATTTTATGATTTATTTGTTTCTCACATATTGAGTTTGAGAAGTTCTTTGTAGATCTTGGATACCAGTCTTTTATCTGTAGTATCATTTGCAAATGTATTCTCCCATTCTGTGGGCTGCCTCTTAGTTTTTTTGACTATTTTCTTGGCTGTGCAGAAGCTTTTTATCTTGATGAAGTCCCATAAGTTCATTTTTTCTTTTGTTTCTCTTGCCTTTGGAGATGTGTCATGAAAAAGGTTGCTTTGGCCGATGTCATAAAGGTTGCTGCCTATGCTCTCCTCTAGGATTTTGATGGATTCCTGTCTCACATCGAGGTCTTTCATCCATTTGGAGTTTATCTTTGCGTATGGTGTGAGAGAGTGGTCAAGTTTCATTCTTTTGCATGTAGCTGTCCAATTTTCCCAGCACCATTTATTGAAGAGACTGTCTTTTTTCCACTGGATGTTTTTTCCTGCTTTATCAAAGATTAGTTGCCCAAAGAGCCGAGGGTCCATTTCTGGGTTCTCTAGTCTGTTCCATTGGTCTGTGTGTCTGTTTTTGTGCTAGTACCATGCTGTCTTTGTGATCACAGCTTTGTAGTACAGCTCGAAATCTGGTATTGTGATGCCCCCAGCTTTGTTTTTCCTTTTCAACAGTTCCTTGGTGATTCGGGGCCTTTTCTGGTTCCATACAAATTTAAGGACTCTCTGTTCCAGTTCTTTGAAAAATGTCCTTGGTATTTTGATCGGGATAGCATTGAAAGTGTAGATTGCTCTGGGTAGCATGGACATTTTAACTATGTTAATTCTTCTGATCCATGAGCATGGAATATTTTTCCATCTTTTTGTGTCTTCCTCAATGTCTTTCAAGAGTGATTTATAGTTTCTAGAATATAGGTCCTTTACGTCTCTGGTTAAGTTAATTCCAAGTTAACGTATGGTTTTGGTGCTATTGTAACTGGGATGGATTCCCTAATTTCTCTTTCTTCAGTCTCATTATTCGTGTATAGACATGCAACTGATTTCTGAGCATTGATTTTGTATCCCATCACATTACTGAATTGCTCTATAACTTCTAATAGTTTGGGAGTGGATTCTTTTGAGTTTACATAATTAGTTTTTCTTTAGAAAATCCTCAGTCATTGCTTAATTGTTTACACCTAAAATTGGCAATCAGAAATCTTAGGTTATATTCTTTGTAGAATAGGATAATAATGGGTTAATATATTAAACTCGAAATGATAAATTTTCAGCCACAGACATGTCTGAAACCATATTAGGACTTGGATTTAGTTCTAATCACTTACACCGAAAAAAATCGCATCACATTTTTTTAAACTGTGAAGGTAGACATTAAAGATCAGTTGTATTATCAGTTCTCATTTACCCATCACCAATTTCAACACCCTTGAACTCATGGGCACTTTTATTTCATCTATATCCTCACCTCATCCTTTACCACCACCATGTCTGATATCTTTGAAGCTAATGCCAAGTATCCTATGACTTAATCTATTTATGTTTCATAATATTTTAATTGGTTAGATTATAATCTAGGAAAAGGAAATAGATTATAATCTGTTTATAAATTCTAGTTCCCTTTCAAAACCTATGGTGATTCAGTCTTCATCTTTCTTCATTGTTCTTGGAATTTGTTGAAGAAAGTAAGTCCTTTTCCTTGTAGAGTTTCTCGGTCTGAGTTTTGCTGATTTTACCCATTAACATAATTTTATACTCATTTTCTGTAAATTGTCAGTAACACTAAAATGCTGAATCTGGGGCACCTGGGTGGCTCAGTTGGTTAAGCATCTGCCTTCAGCTCAGGTCATGATCCCAGGGTCCTGGGATCAAGCCCCACATCGGGCTCCCTGCTCAGCTGGGAGTCTGCTTCTCCCTCTCCCTCTGCCTTCCTCTCTGCCTACTTGTGCGCACGCTCTCTCCCTCTCTCTCTCTTTCTGTCAAATAAATAAATAAAAATCTTAAAAAAATAAAATGCTGAATCTTCCAAATATTTTTGTAAGAATATTTCATAGATAGAATTGTATACTCATTATGAGGAATATATCCTTTGTCTCCATTTTTTTTGATTTTGCTAGCCTTAATTTTCATTGCAAGATCAAGCGGCAGTGTGAAATTGGTGATATTTTAATTCTGTTATTGCTTGTCTATTTAAACCGTTTCCTGTATAATTTGCTTACCTTGCAAAGAAAGGCAAGTCAAATACTTTTTTTCTTCTGATGGTTAGTTTTCAGAATGGATTGATATCCTAGGTTTCTCCCAAGTTGACCAGTGTGTGTTTATTTCTTAGTATCATTATTTAATTTATTGGGTTTAATATATGTGGTATGTTTCAGTCTCTTGTGGCTGTTACTCTTCCTGATGCCTATGTTGTCCTGCCATTGATCATTAGGAATCAAGTTGTTGCCTGAGACCTCTTGGCAAAAGGCAAGTAGTAATAAGGTTATTTTCCTAGTATTAGAAGTTCTGTTAGGCTTATATTTACATGTGCTGTCCCAAAAGAGTAAGTGTATTTCCACATAGTGTTGGTTGTATTGAAGAGAAAATGACAATTAGAGACCCAAATCTGATACTAGTAGTGCTTGTTTTTATTGGTTTGGTCATTATTTCAAACTACAAAAGATCAGAACTAGAAAACAATCTCTGCATTCCAATTTTAGAATTTTAGAAATTTTACTGAAGTTTATATTTCTATCACTTTTCTCTCATGACAACTTTGGTTCCAAATAATTACTAGCTTGCTTATTGTATCAACTGATGGCTAAAAAGTTGAGATTTAGCTGCTGTTGTCAGATTGAGTTATAAGATTTCCTAGTGAACACCCAGTGATAATTTTTGGTTTTCTACCTCACAGGAATACCAGAAGTCCTTTTGTCTTTCCACCTTTTCCTTCTTCATGTTGGTGACATTGTAGGAGTCTTTTGCCATTTGTGATTTGGCCAAATTGAGGAATGGTAATAAGAATACATTTTCATCTAGTTGCTATAGATGTTGCCTTTGGGATTTGTTTTACTAACGTAATCGCTTTGGTGTTTTAGAGGGAGGGAAGTTGGAAATACAAAACTGATGTTTCTACCATTTTCTTGCACTTTTGATATTCTTGATCGTCACACAGAAACAAAACTAGATTATATATGCTATTTTTCTTCGTCTCATAATTGAGTGAATACACATGAGGAAATGGAATATTTTTCACATTCCATCAATATCAATTTGCTGAGATATTAAAAAATGCAGATTTCAGCTTCTGGTTTTGAAGCACACGTCACTCTGCTCTCCCATGAGATGCAACTAAAAATCGTGAAAGAATGCATGGAACATCCTGTGAGAAGAGCTAGACTTCTAGTAGGTAGATAGAGAAAGAAAACCAGAACTCAAACCATGCATGATCTGTGGTGAATTTCATGGAGCTTTTTTTTCTTCCCTTCTGGCACAGACACCATGCAATACAAATCTTTAAGCTGTGCACTGAGCACAGACATAAAGGTCTTCAAAAGAAATACCTTTTTTGCTGGCTTGAGTGTGAAAAGGGGGCCACTATGGAACAGAGAAAGTAGGAAAAAGCATCTTTTTTTAAATCTTATGCCTTCAAGTTCCATTTCTGAACCTGATATCCAGTAGCAGAGACAGTGAAATGGTGTCTATTCTTGCATCTAAACTCCGAAAAGGGAATCTTTCTTACCAAAGGAACAGAGCTCTAAAGAGTGTAAGGAGAATTCCTATTGCTGTTTTATTTTATTCTCTTCTCATTTAGCCCCCAAACCAGAAACAGTCATAGGGAATGTGCAACATGAGAGCCGTTAGCTTTTTAGCAAGAGGACTAGGAAGTGTTTCCATTGGTAGTAGGGAAACACTGAGCAGAAAAGAGAGGGATTGAGAATGAAATGGCATAAAATTCTATATGGATACCAGGGCTTATTCCTAAATTGTACTTTTATAGCATCTGATTTTAATAAAATAGCAAAGTATTTGAGGATCGAACTGGCAATTAGACTATGACTAAGGTTTTAGTTTGGCCTTTGGGTGGAATATGTGCAGGACAGACCTAAATAGCACTGAAAAGTCATGAAATATAACTGACAGTAGAAACAAAATGCACAGAAGGTGGGTTGGAACTTGTGGTGTAAACTATAGAAGATTGATTTCCTATTAAAACAAGAACAAAACCTATTTTCCACAGAATTTAAATAAAACACCTATTCTGATGATAATAAAAATGCCAAATACAATCCAACATGACTCAACAAACAAGATATGACAAATTATCTAGGGAAGGATAATCAATAGATGCTAAACCCAAGATGAACAAGATGTCAGAATTATCAAAGAATCTAAAAGTGGTATTCTAAACATGCAAGCGAGGGTAAAGCAAAACACTCCTAGAATAATGCAGAGATAGAAATTCCCTGGAGGAAAACAGAGTAGATAATGGAGTACCAAATGGGAATTTTAGAATTGAAAATTGCAATAACTAAAAAATTTCAGTTGATAGGCTTAATAGCAGAATGGAGATTACTGGGGAGTTCAGTAAATATGAGGATGGGATAATAGAAATTACTCAGTTTGAATAACAGAGGCAAAAATATGGAAGAAAAATGAACAGACTGAGGATCCTGTAGCATAATAACAGATGTTCTAACATTCTTGTCATTGGAGTTCTAGAACCAGAGAATGAATAAGATATAAAAAAACCCATATCTGAAATGTGGAAAACACAGAAAATACTCTGTTTCAGCATGTTTTAATGCTTCTGATCAAACAAAAATGAATTTAGATTAAAAGAAAACCCTCAAAAGTGAAAATGTTGTTGAACAGATTTCCAGATTTCTGTTGGTTTACATTTCAAGGGGGGATAAAACCTAGAACAATCTTTAAGAGTTTGATTGCATTAGGGAGATAAGATTTCTTTTTCTGGGGAGGGAAGCAGCTTAATAGTTTTTCTATAAGCACCTGGATGCATAATTTTGAGGTTCTTTAATATTACAAAATTATCAAGCTTAAGAAATATGGTAATTTAATAGCTCTATATCAAAAGAGATTAAATGGGTCCATTAAAACTTTCATCATAAACTCCAGGTCTGGTTGGTTTCATTAGCAAATGCTACACATTGTTTAAAGAACAAATATCACCAATTATACAAAATCTCTTTGAGAAAAGAAAATATTTCCCATGTTATTTTTATGAGACAACATTGCTTTGAGGTTTACAACTACATTTTAGGTTTTTAATTTCAAAATCAGTGTATTCTACCATATTAATAAAGCTGAAAACCAGTCATACCATTGGGTGAAGAAAAATAATTTGAAAAATCCGTTCATGCTTTAAAACTCTAGTCAACTTTGATAGAAGTTTATTTCTTTAATGAGGTCATCTAAAAAAACCAGCAGCTAACATATTGATGAAAAGCTTGGTGCTTGGTGCCCTCCCCTACCCCCCTCCAGTCAGAACTAGGCAAGGATGTTAACTGACACCCTTCTTATTCATCATTGTACTGGAAGTCTTATTAAGAGCAATAAAGAAAGAAAAACACATGGCATAAACTTTGGAAAGGAAAATATGAAACTGTCCTTTTAAAGAAATTATATGAATATTTAAAAACTGATACACACATGTGATAAAAGTCTCTCTTGAAAATGTTAATTTCGAATGTTGTAAATTATAATAAATTCGGTTGTATTTATATTCTATTGGATAAATGTGTAAGAATGAGGTAATTGTTTAATTCTAAATTTTCAGTTTTAATATCCCGGAACATTATTTTCAACTATTAAAAGAAATTATGAAGTTGCAAATTAATGATGGACTGAGTCTTAGTTGTGTTTCCCATAAAAGAACTGGAACTTCGGCAGTTTCTTTTGGAGGTGGTCCCAGGCAGCACGCTAGAGGAAGTGGGGAAAGTGAAACAGAGTAGAGTTTTATAGTACATCACCGAATGCGTTAATTAGTGGGTTATAATGAAGGACAAATAGGACTCAGTCTTGCTTTATGTCCTGAGTTATCATGTAGAATATGCCCAAAGATTGTGTAGCTGGATTTTAGGAAGATCGAAGCTGCCCCCAAAGACATTATCTATATTCTTTTGTACTGTATATAGCTGTGGACACTCATTACTGCAGATAAAGTCATCACAATTAAAAATATTCCTTGGAAATTCAAACTTAAGTAGATGTCCTCTGTTTCATCTGTCAACTATAGCAGGTGGACACTATATCCTAAGGCGTAGTGGCGTCATCCTTAAGGTAACTAAAGGCGGATTTATTTTCCACTTTATCTGCTGTGTCTTGAGTTACGGTGTTTTTGGTAAAAGATTTTTTATGGAGTCAAATTTATCAGTTTTTTGTTTTGCTTTGCATTTTGTAGGAGAAAAGCCATTCTTTGCCTACAGTAAGCTTAAAATATTTACATGGTTTTGTTTCCATTTATATCTCTTATGCATTTGGAGTTCATTCTCAGTAAGAACATAGATCTAAATTTTATCTTTTTAAATAGCTATCCATTTACCCAGGTACTGTTTATTTAAAAGTTCATATTTGTCCTACTTATTTGAGATGCCACCATTACTGTATACTAAATTTCCATATGTACTTGGATGTTTCTGCTTTCCTGTTGTATTTTTTCTATTTACAACAAAATCATCACTTTTATTTATAAGGGTTTTATAGTATGTTTTAATGTCTAAGAAGGTTAGATTCCCTCAGTGTTTTTTTTTCCCTTAGTTTTAGTGTCTATTTCCGAATGTTTCTCTACATAAACTTTAGTATCAACTTGTTTAAAAACATAAAAAGACAATGAATTTTTTCCTTGTGAATGAATTAACTTTGTAAATTGACTTGGGGAAAACAGACATCTTTATAGTGTTGAGTCATCATATTTAAGACCTAGGGGACATTTTTCCAAGTCTATCTTTTTGTCATTGAGAAGTTTAAAAAATTTTTTCTTCTAGATTTTTTATATAATTCTTAGTAAATACTGTTAATTTATTTGCTGCTATTGTAAGTATTGTGTTCTTTTACCTTATTCTAATTTTGTTGGATATATAAAGGCTTTTGGCTTTTTCCTGTGTAAGTTTCTAATTATTGTCATTGATTTCATTAATTTTATAGATTCTCTTAGCATTTTCATTCTGCCACCCTATCATTTCCAAGCAGATACAATTTAACTTTTACCGTATCTTGTGATTCTAATAACCTCTATTTAATTGCATTGACTATCCGTGATACTATGTTGAGTATTAGTGGTCAGGCTGCTAGTGATCTTTCATTTAGTAAGGTAATGACCTAGTGTCTCAAAGTCTGTGGTGTTTGTACGTAATCAATTTAACATATTCCTAGTTTAAAAACCTTAAGTATTCCTAGTTCTTGTGTGTTTTTTTTTCCCCCAGAAATACATGTTAAATATTTTCTAAGTTTTTTCTGGAATTTATGGAGA
Organism: Ursus arctos; assembly: GCF_023065955.2. Classification (NCBI taxonomy): domain Eukaryota; kingdom Metazoa; phylum Chordata; class Mammalia; order Carnivora; family Ursidae; genus Ursus; species Ursus arctos. Next base: position 20,572,359 of record NW_026622764.1, read on the forward strand.
CAAACATAGTTTTTTACCCTTCCTTCTATTAATGTGTTGTAAGATTTTAATAGACTTTCTAAAATTCAAGTAATTTTATATTTAGAATAAATCTATTACTAGTGTACTATCACTAGTATTGTGTATTGTGCTAATACCATATTTAGCATTTCTGCACACACAACACACATATTAATAAGTGACATTGGTTTGAGTTTTTATGTTATGTTTATCAGGTGTAGATATTGATATTATGATTATTTCATTAAAGTGTAGGGAGTTTTCTTTTGTATTCAGGGCTCCAGAACAATCTATAATACAGTGGAACTATCTAGACATTGAACATTTGGTGGAAATTCACTATGCCTGGTGCTTTGTATGTAATTCTTTGGTAAATTTCAATGTTCTATGGAAAGTTCATGTAGACTTTGTGTCTCTATGTTGCTTTAGCTTTTTGTAAAAGTCCTTTTATATTGGATGGTAGGGCGTTGGGGATAGAGTATGGATGGGTGGAATACTCATTCTTTTAATTTTGCTCATACTAACAAGTCTGATAAATGAATAAAAATTTGACCTTTTGAGTAGCTGAAAAATTATTTTCTACTTTTGGCCACAGTTTAATGGGCATTTCTCTTTCTCAATTTTTTAAAACTGAATCAGACTGGAATGTGTGATGGATGTGGTGGCATCTGGTATTTTAAAATATTTGGTTTGCTCCTCTTATAACATTTTTAAAACTTGTTTTAAGATTAAAATAGGTGCTTCTCATAGGGAATAAATTATAGCGTCGAATTCTGTATGCGATCCTGAAGTCTCTTCCCCTGACACAGAACATCATGCAACGTGGGTCCTTCCCTTACATGCCCATTGCTCCTCTGAGTATTTTCCTACCTCTAGCAGCTACTCACCTGTTCTCCAGTCAGTATGACTTCCTCCATTTGCAAGTGTATTACCTATTTCTGTGTAACAAATTATCCCAAACTCTTAGCAGTTAAAAACTAAACAAATATTACCTCAATTTTTTGGGGGTCGGGAATCCAGGACCAGCTTAGCTCTATGGTTCTTCATCAGTGTTTCTCATTAGGTTGAAGTAAAGCTATCAACCAGGTATTAGTTATTTGAAGGCTTGACTGAGGCTGAAGGATTCACATCCAAGCTCAACGTGATTGTGGGTAGTGTTCAGTTATTTATGTTCTATTGGATTGACAGCCACAGTTCCTTAGTGCGCCATGTGTTCCTCTCCATAATAGGACTGTTCATAACATGCCATCTTATTTACACTAATGATTGTGATCAGACAGAGACCAAGACACACACACACACAAACACACATAGGAGGAGAGAAACCAAGATGGAAACCAGAACCTTTTTATAACCTAGTATAACATTTTATAACTTATACCACACTTTTTTTTTTTATTTATTTAGAAATGAACCAGTAAGTCCAGCCCACATGCATGGAGCTTTAATAAATTCCAAGAAGGTAGTACCATTTGGGGTTATCTTAGGGGCCACAAAGTCATAGAAATCAAGGTTGTGAGCTTTTGGCTTTCTTCATGGTAAGACACCCCCCCCCCCTTTTTTTTTCCTTTTAGGTCACCAGGCTACAAAATTAACTTTAGGTTGTGCTTCCTTCCTTGTTTTGTTTTATTTTATTTTGCTAGTGGCATATTTTTTGTTGGTTTTCTTTTGTCTGTTGCCATTGTGGGAAAAAAAATTCTCCAGAGTCAGTCTGCCAAAATAACTTTTGGAAATCTCGCAGAATATCATTGATACTATCTAAAATTTTCCCCTAATGTAATAGTATGCTTGGCAAGATAGTGAGATACACAGGACTGCATCTACTTTATCAGCACTGAACCATCAGACAAGCATTTTATGAAAAAATTTGATGTATTAGGTTAAACTAATCACTGTCAGTTCTCAAGTTACTCCAACTTTAAGCTTCTATAATTCCAGTTCTAAAAGTCTGATATCATCTTCTGTGGGATCCCTGTGAGTCAAAGTCATTGGTGACCCACTTTAATATTTAGGTGTCAAACATTTGGCAACTATTTTATGGATTTATCTGTCAAGGCCATTTCCTAGGTGATCTGAGACAGCTGGCTGATTGAATGTCTGCCCTATATATTATTAATTTCACTCTTTTAGAACCACTTCCAGTCACAAACCATGTCCTGTCATTTTCAACCTTCTTTATGCCATAATAGTTGACATCTCCTGAATATCTACATGAAGATTTGTTTCTGCCAACACGGAAATATTTTCCAGAATGAGACAGGAGTCTCGAACTAGTCTCTGAAGTGGTCATTCCCAGTTGACTAAATTGCAGGTCTATATGTGTGGTGTCAAAGTAGAGAAGATAATGGAATAACAAAACCTGTGGCATAAACATACAATATAAAAACAAATATTTTTTTAACATTTAGGTATTTTTAAGAACTTCTACATGTGTTAAAGTGTTTAGGATATAATGCCATTATTCACCTGGTTAAGATTTACTATCTTAGCTATATGAATAAAGGAAAATGAAGGTAAGAAAGGGCAGTAATTGTCCAATGATAAAGCCTTTTTGCTGTGGAATCTAAATAGAATCCCAAATCTAACTCCTATTCCAGAAAAGTTTCTATGATACTGTTCTGTCTTCTCTTACTACAGTAATCCTGAATAATTGAAGCCAGTTTCCACTTGCTTTAGTTAAAAAATAGTTATGGGCTAATCCCAGAAATAATCAACAGAAACCTCACATTTCACACTTCTCATCCCTAATGTATACTGTCTTCAACCTGCCCTGAAATTGAACACTCTGATGTTTCTTAACATCATGCAAACTCCAAGCCAATTTCAAATTCTCTGTATTTTCAGAATGTCCCTATAATTTAGACTGAGATAGGAAAGTTTTATTCATTTTGAACTCCTTCCCAGTCTAGCATTCATAGCTCCTGGCTATAGAATCTCTCAGAGGCTGAGACTATAAATATATAAATTTATTTCTCCTTATTCTTTCTGCCCTATTTATCTCAGGTAATCTAATGGGGTTCAGTTTAGTCTTGATTGTGCTATAACTTCATACTCACTGCCAAGTCAACTCCACCTTTTTTCTATTTTGTCTAAAACAATCTATTGAGATAATTAGATAAACCTAGAGAAGCAGCCCGAGGTTGACCAGAGTCCATCTAGATGTGTTTTCCAGTTACACTGAAAGAACAAGCACAGTATCCTCAATATTGTCATAAATTAAAAGTGTACTTGTTATGGTGGTATTATATAAGCCAGGAACATAGTTTAAAAATGTATCTAGAAGTACTTGGTATTTCCTGGGTATAAGGTAAATGACGCCATTTTTGGTACAGCATTCATAATATTGCTATGAAACAGACAATTTTTCTACTTTTTTAGAAGGGGGTTTATGTTGTGTTTTATGTAGCGAATGAATTTGTGCACTCACGCATGCTCAGGCAATGAGGGAGTAAACTGATTCCTTCTTAAAGCATTAGGTGAGGGGTATGTTGGGTGGCTCAGTTGGTTAGGTATCCTACTCTTGATTTCGGCTCAGGTGGTGAGATCGATCCCTGCATTGGGCTCTGCACTGGATCCTGCTTAAGATAGTCTTTCACCCTCTGCCCCTCCCACCCCTCTTGTGGGCAAGTGTGTGTTCTCTCTCTCTCCCTCTCAGGGAGAAAAATAAATAAATAGGTGGGATGTTTTAGGCCTGACTGTCGAAAGTATTGTTTTGTACAGAATAGTGGAAAAATTTTCAGTGTCTGTATGAGATGAAGAAAAAAAACAATGAGACTAGTATGCAATCATAAACTAGTAGAAGAATCATCAAAACTTTCATAAAGTTATTAACCTTATCACTGAGTGTGAATAAATCATTTTTCACAGAACCTAGTCAACAGGCTTGATTTCATAACCAAGGTGTCACAAAGACAAAAAAGAACAGGAATTTATGGAAACTTTGAATTCTTTTCTGGAATTTTACACATCCCTAAAATTGATTCCAATCAAGTTTAATTTGCTCTTTGGGAGGCCAAGTGCCTTGCTTATATCTGCTTGATACAACGGTATGGTAATACTAAATTTTATTAATAATTTATACACATTTCAGTTAAAGAATGTCAATAAACTAAGAAAATTGTGTGGGAGCATATCAGCCATGAACCTCTAAGTGAAAGAGAAGTTGTGATGTACAAATTCTGTAGTTCATCAATGTATCATACTTAAGAATGTCCAAATCAGTAGGAAGATTTTACATCATTATAACCTACAAATGCTTGAAAGGGATTTGAGAGTAAAGTAGAAATTTCTAGCTGGCTAGGTAACCATAATTTATCTAAAATCCAGTAGAAATTTATAAGCAAGAGTGTGTGGCATCAGATTACCTCAAGTTTCACATCTACATCCCAGTATTGTCAGCTTAAAAACCTTTGAAAAGTTACTTCATCTTTCTGTTTCTGTTTTGCTGTCTGAGATGGATATCATATCTGTCCTAGGATCATTGTTAGGACGAAGTTAATATAAATGAGCCAATAAGGGAAAGAATTTAAAAGTGTAATATAGACAACCCAGTATGCTATTTATTGCCATTATTTTTGTCTCTTGTAGATTTAAGTTAAATTGCCCTCCAGTATTCTGGGATGAAATGGGAAAAATGCATAAAGTATTTCTGAAGCATGATTCTCTCTGGGAAAGTGTCCTGTGTGGCCAGAGTTATAAAGTGAACTAGCTACTTTCTTCTTGGAATGCCATTTTTACTTGAAAGAACAACTTCAAACTGGTTATTCAGACTTGAGGATTTGGCAGATATATTCTAGAAATGAATGTCATTTCAAGGAAAACAATTGCAAATATGTGTTGCCGATGATAAAATTTGGGCTTTCCAGGAAAATTAGAATTTTGGAAAACATGTATTTGCCACTCTGAGCTTGACAGCCTCTCATCTGATGAGACTGGTGGGATATTGACAATTGTGATTTTTTTTTTGATATGGTTTGATGAAGGACGTCAACATTTAGAATCATATTATAATTTAGTGAACCGGTATTTTTCAAGTGTCTAGTGTATGATATTTTAAATTATGCATGGGTAAAAGTCATTCAAAGTGCAAGATACAGCAGTGGATTGCAAATAGACCAATGGATTTCAACATAACAGAGTACATAAAGTTCACTGATAGGGCTTCAGATGGCACATTGCAGTTGTGACCTTTAAGACAATATCACTTACTGAGTTTTAGTGTTGATTCAGAAATATCCACAATTAACTAAAAAAGCTGTTAAAATATTTCTCCCTTATTATATATCTGAGGCCAGATTTTCTCCACATATTTCAACTGAAACTATATAATACCACAGACTGAATTCAGAAGCATATTTGAGAATCCAGCTGTTTTCTAGAAATCCAGATATTAAAGAGATTTGTAAAACTGTGGAACACCAGCTCTATTCTCATGAATCTTTTATTTTTGGGAAATAGTTCTCATTAAAAAAAAAAGGCCTCCTTGGTATTTATCAAACACACTTAGCTTATGTCTGTCTCAGCATTTTGAACAAGGATTTGTCTGATTTGGAGCTCACTTCCCTCATTCGTTTTCATAGCTCACTACCTTGGTTCATTCAGGTTTCTTTTTAGAATGACCTAATCAGAGATTCCTTCTCTTCTTTACGTAATCAAATGGTGTTCTCAACTAGTTTTCTTTATATCAATCACCATTTGGTATTAAACCTATTTATAGTTTGTGCCCCCCACACTAACATGGAACCTCAATGAGCAGAGACATGTTGACTTCTCCCCATTTTCCCAGTGCAAACATTTCTTTTACTGAAACTGAAATAACACTCTTATGGAAATGTGGTCAAGAATGCATAGCGAAGTTTCGGGTACCCGGCTAGCTCAGTTAGAAGAGAACGTGACTCTTGATCTTGAGTTTGAATCCCATGGTGGGTGTAGAGATTACTTAAGATAACTAAATAAACTTAAAATATCATTATCTTTTGGCGGCACCTGGGTGTTTCAGTTTGTTGAGGGTCTGATTCAGTTTCAGCTCAGGTCATGACATGAGGTGGTCAGATCAAGTCCCATACTGGGCGTGGAGCCTGCTTAAGATTTTTCTTCTCCTTCTTCCTCTCCCCACTCCCCCCCCCCAAAAAAAAATGCATAGGGAAGTTTACAGAGTAACATATTATTGTAAAAGTCTTAAGGGATAATCAATGGAAAAAGAATGAACTAAGCTCTTCAGTAAGTAGTTGAAGAAAAAGGCCGTGAATGAAAGAGTGATATGAAGTATCCAAATACTCCTAGTTGTCATGTGTTTAATTTTACTTTCACAGATAAAATTTTAATACATGTAAAATAGTCTATATTAACCATTACTAAATTGAATAAGCTGAAATAAATTTTATTTAAAATGTTGACAACTCACCTTTGAGAGATGTTTAATGAATGCACAGATTTGGAGGTGGGGGCTGTTTGAATTTCAAAGTATGTTAATAGTAGTTAAATGAAAATCTGTTGTGTGGTAGAAATCATTGTGGTAGTAAGGTGCCCTGTTCTTCTGTCTTGCTTTAACATGCTTTACCCACCACCCCACCAGTAATACACATGTAGGTGGGCACATAATACAGATAATACATTTATCTTTTTCTATGAGAATTCTTGATTTGACATTGGGAACATTTGCCTGCTAGAAGAAAGTGATATAGTATTGGGAGAGTCAGTGCCAATAGGAAGCAAAGACCTAATCATATATCCATATGACTATAGAATGAAGCCATTCATTGACAAGTAGAGACTGATTCATGGTGGTAGTACTGGTCCTAGGGAGTGACCACCATGATTCCTGAAATTCATTCAATTCTATAAACTGTTTTGTATTTTTCCCCACATACGTGAGCCAAAATGTTCACTTTTTTTTTGTTTGTTTGTTTGTTTAAGAGCACGTACATCCAGGGGTGGGGCCGGGGGGGGGCGAGTGGGTGGAGGGAGAGAATCTTAAGCAGGCTCCATGCCCAGGACAGAGCCAGACGTGGGGCTCAATATCATGACCTGAGCCAAAATCAAGAGTTGGATACTTAACTGTCTGAGCCACTCAGGTGCCCCCAAATGTTCACTTTAGATTATCTGGTACACTTTTTAACTTATGATGGAAAATGTTTACCATTACTGTAATCTAACAGTTTTGGAAAATTCTGAATTGACGAAAGAATCAAGATCTTTATAAATATCTAACCCACAAAATTTTGCAGAGTATGTGATGTTTCACAAATGTATTTGATCACAAAATATTCTATTACCTGCAAAAAATACTTTGAGAACAGATTTCACCCTAGAAATACCTTAGGATTAGGAAATTTTTCTCCTGTCTGATCTCATACTAATTTCTCTGTTCTATTTCTACTACATGGGTTTCTCTTTGTACCCGAACACTTACGGCACATTGACTTGTTAAATATTTAGCATATCTCCCAAATACTCTGTCAAACCTATTCCATTATATGTGCTTTCCCTCTGTTTAATAGTTTACTCAAGAGTCAGTAGTCGTCTTCTATAAACAGATTTCCACTCACACATTGTTAGAGTTCAGTTTTTACTTTTTGCAGGTTTTTTTAATGCTTGTCATTTTCATCTTCTATTTCTACTGTCTCAGACATTATAATTATGTATTTGTCTCTTGCCCTAGAGTATGAGCTTCTTACTTTCAGGAGCAGCATTTTATTCATTCTCGTGTCCTGTGTCATCCTTACTATATACAATAATAGAGAATAACATCTTGAATTGACTTGAAATATTAGTCACAAATTATAACAAGTTAACAGCGCATATAGTACTGCACAGATCTCAGTTCATCTTGATTGCTCCATAAATGTTTTTCTTCCTTTATTTCATTTTTACGTGTAAATTTACACAGAGTATAAAGTCAGAAACTGAAATAAGAGGTAGATCAACAGAAAAAGAGAAATTCCTCATTCCACTGAACCCATGCATTAGATCCGAGTTGGTCCTCATTGCTGCTTTCAGATCATTCACCCTCCCTTGTCCCTGAATTTCCCTTTGATTTTTTATACAGTATACTCTGTCACCTGCTATAACCCAATTGTACAGTCCAGGCATCCTATAAAGATTTTAATAATTGGCCTGTTTATTCTCTTCATTACTACTCTTATGGTAATTCTGGGTGACTTCAATGTACTCATAGATGACCTTCCCTATAATCTAAGCTCTCAGTTTTAAGTTCTACTTTTGCAGTCAGCTTCTCTCCCACCACTACTGTAGCCACCACATCTGTGAATGCAAAGTAAGATTTGGCCATTACCAACAACTGCTGATAAGAATCCTACCCTTCAACATATTCCCCCATGTTTCCAGCAGTCCAGTCCCACAAAACTCTAGCATGCATTTATTCTACTTTACTACCTTAATCTTATAATTTTTCTTTTTATCCAAATTTAGTTCATCAGTCTTAAAAGTCCATGTGCACACCTCTCATAAACCCTTCTGTAGACTTCTATAGTGTTTAAGTTATGCTGCATGAGAGTAGATACAACGTACTTCCTGCTTCATACCTGTACTCACTAAGCTGAATGTGGCTGGAAAAAACATGCAAGTTATCTGACCGGTCTCAATTTAAAATCATGAGCATCAACCTTGGTTGGATTCTTAGAACATCCAAGCAATCAGAAAACATTATTTCATTCACTAGTCCAATGTCCTAGAAAGTGTTTGTATTTTCACTTTTCCTAATATCACCAGCAATTATTTCTGTTTTCCTCATTCTAGCAGATGTGCTTCTTCCTATTTCTCTATAAAGAGTGAAGCAATTAGAAGAATAATCCATCTATGACCTGCCATCACTATCTGAACCTACCTCTCTCTTGCTGTGGTGAAGGAAATGCCCATTTTCCTGTCACAGCTTAATTTCAGTGCTTCTACACTGGTTTCTATTCTCTCTTACTAAAATTCATAGCTAATCTATTATTACCTGTTCTTGCACATCATTCTTTTCCTGGTCAATGTGATTTTGCTTTTCAGCATAAAACCATGTGTCATACTTCTTGTTTTGAGAAAAAAGCATAATTCCCTAACCCAGTACCCTTCCCTTAAGTTTTTACTTTATCTTCTATACTTATAATAAAACTCAACAGCTTCAACTCTGTTTCCCGTTTTTATCCATTCTTTCATCTCATAAAGCCTTTATATCTCAGATTATTTTCCAGGTTAAGAGTGAAATTGTTTACAACAATGGAAATTTCTGAGTCCTTGAATTTGCAGACAGCACACTAATTCAGTTTTCATCTTAATTCATGAGCCCCTCCCTTTTGTTCTCTTTGCTGATTTACATCTCCTCTTCCTCATCTTTAAGCTTTAAAGTAGTTCAAGTTTCAATTTTGATTACCTTTTCTATCTGTACACAATTTTTGATTTCATCCATTCTGTGGTTCAAATACCATAGATACACTCTTGACATCTAAAATAGTATTTCTGGACTAGATCTTCTCATTGAACTCTAGATTTATAAATTCAACTTACTGTTCACCCTCTCTATTGAAGTGTCTGATAGGTGTCGTAAAATTAACACAATCATCACTGAACTCTTCATCTTCCCCATAATACCTAAAACCTTGATAATTTATTCTTTTCAATGACTCTTATCCAATCTGTCAGCAACTCTGTTGGCTCTGATTCCATGATATATGCAAAATAAAGGCATCTCTTATCATCTCTTCTGCCAAATAATTTCAAAATAGTTTCTACTTCTATGTAAAATGTCACTAGAATTTTGATAGGGATTGCATTGGATTTCTATATTCCTTTCTGTAGTATGGATATTTTAACATTACTAATTCTTTCAATTAAAGAACATGGGATTTCTTTCTATTTCTGTTGTCAGTTTTTTTTTTCAATCAGTGTCTTATAGTTTCCAGTTTATATTCAGTGATTATTCATCACCTTGGTTAAATTTATTCCTGAATATTTTATTCTTCTTAAAGCTATTGAAAATAGTACTGTTATCTTAATTTCTTTTTTGGATAGTTCACTGCTAGTGAATAGGAAAGCAATTGATTTTTGTATGTTGTTGTATCCTTCAACTTTACTGAATTTTTTTTCACTCATACCAATTTCTTGTGGAGTCTTTAGGGTTGTCTATATATAATGTCTTCTGTAAAGAGACCTTTTTTCCTTTCCTTCCAGTTTTTTTTTTTTTTAATCGCTTAATTTCTCTGGCTCAGGGACACCTAAGAGGTTCATTCAGTTAAGCGTCTACCTTTGGCTCAGGTCATGGTCCTGGGATGGAGCCCCATGTCGGGCTCTCTGCTCAGTGGGGGGTCTGCTTCTCCCTCTCCCTCTGCCTGCTTCTCTCTCTCTTTCTCTCCCTGTCAAATAAATAAATAAAATCTTTAAAAAAATTATCTGGCTCAGACTATTTTGTTGGATAGAAATGGTGAGATTGGGCATCCTTGTCTTTTTCCTGATAAGACCAAATCCCTGCCTTCATAAAAATATGGTTTACTAATATAGAATAAACTATAATTTAAAAACTAACATTACAACCTAGAGTAGACTCTAAAGAATAATGTAAGTATGGATGGTACTTCAGATCAGAATAGAGTAAAAAAAAAAAAAATCCCAAATGTGTCAAGAAAAATGAAATTAAATACCAAAATAAAATGAAAAGGAAACAAATGGAAAACAAGATGACTGATTTAACCTTAACCCATACCAATAACTACCTTAAGTGTAGATGGTCTAATATCTAACTTTTTAATTAGAGCTATCAAAATAAGTGAAGACCTATATACTGTTTATAAGAGATAAACTCTATAAAGACACAAACAGGTGGCAATCAGAATGCTAGAAAGAAATATACAGTGCAAATTTTAATTCTAAGAAACCTGACATGGTATATGTTACCATAAGACAGACTTGACTTCAAAACAAAGAATGTTACTGAAGATAGATACACAAATACTGTAACAGTCACATTACATGTATATATACCTAATAGAGCTTCACATACACACTAAAAAAAAAAAATTTTTTAAGATTTTATTTACTTGAGAGTGTGTTTGCGAGAGAGAGCGAGAGCGCGCACCTGTGTGTGAAGGAAAGAGAATCTAAAGCAGACTCAGCAGAGAGCCTGATGTGAGGCTCTGTCCTACAAAGGTGAGATCATGACCTGAGCTGAAACCAAGAGTCGTACGCTCAACCAGCTTAGCCAGCCAGGTGCCCTGACACTTCTAAATGTGCAGTAGAAACATAACTAACAGATTGAAAGAAAAAAGGACATACCCATAATTGTGAAATTGAGGTTTAATATTTCTCTCAATAATTGCAAGTAGTAGACAAAATAGTGATATTCATACTATTTAAGCAATGCTACCAGCCAATTTGAACTAATAGAAAGATCTAGAACACTATAGCCAACAGATGGAATGCACATGCTATTTTTAAGTTCCTTGTTATGGAGGGCATGTTTGTGCACCCCTAAAATTTATATGTTGAAACCCTAACTCCCAATGAGATGGTATTTGGAAGTATAGGTCCTTTGGGAAGCCATTAGATTTAGAGGAAGGTCATGAAGGTGGAGCCTCTATGATGGGTTTAGTATGGTTGTAAAGAAGAGGAAGGACAAGCCAGGAAGAGGGCTTTCACCAGAACCCTACCAGTGCTGGCACCCTGACCACAGACTTCTAGTCACCAGAACTATGAGAAATACATTTGTTAAGTCACCTAGTCTATGGTATTTTGTAATAAGAACCTTACCAGACTAAGGCATATCCCAGTGTAGGCAACATATTAGTCTTTAACCCAAGCCACAGTCAATTTCAAAAGTTGAAACCTTTCTTAATAGGCTTTGTAAAGGTAATTAAACTAAAAAATAATAAAAAGATGTAGATCATCCCAAGTTACTTAGAAGCTAATCAATGTACTTTTTGTTTTACGCTGAAGTATAGTTGATTCACTGTGTTACGTTAGTTTCAGATGTACAGTGTAATGATCCCACAAGTCTGTGTTATCCTGTGCTCACCACAAGTGTAGCTATCCTCTGTCACCATGCAATGCTATTATAATACCCTTGATTATCATCCCTATGCTGTACCTTTCTACCTTGTGACTTATTCATCCCATAAATGGAAGCCTGTATGCCCCACTCCTCTTCTCCCATTTTGCTCAACCCCCATCCTCGGTGTGCTTTCTAAACCCACTGATCAGTGAAGAAATAGATCAGAAAACGTTTGTAACTGAACACTCATAAAAACACATTATATCAAACCTTGTGGGTGCAGTTAAAGCAGTGCTATGATAAAAATTGTAATTATAAATACTTATATTAGAAAAAAGTAACATGTAAATATAAATGTCCTAAGGGATCAGCTTTAGAATCTGGGGGAAAAAAAAAAAGCAAACCCGACATAAACAGAAGGGGGGGAGAAAAACAACAACACCCCGTATCATTCTAGTTCTATGAAGTAGAACCCATAAAGGTAATCTGAAATTGGAGTAGCGCTCGTCTCTGTGATGAAATGAAAGGGACAGATGAAAGGGGCATGAGGGAAGATTTCAGGGTGATAACAGTGCTCCATATTTTGATATGTGAAATTCATGTGTTTATAGGTTGGTCAGAGCTCAAATGTGTAGCAGTTATTTTCTGCGTGTAATTTTACCTTTAGGAAAAAAGTAAACTCAGTTTCAAAATGCATTGTACGTAAATATGTTAACCTATCCAAAGCAAAATGTCATGTGTGCTTAGAATGCGTTCTGATAGTTCATATTCTATTTTCAAGTCTATGTTTTATTTAATACAGCTGGTTACAAATATTTTTATTGATTTCCTCACCTTAATATCACTGCTTGCAGGGTAAAGAACAATACCTTAGAATCCAGAATGTACTTTTACTTCACTCTATATAGTAAGACAGTGTGATCATTGAGTATACAGAGACCAAGACTTAAAACTAATTTGTTTCTATATTTGAAATATGAACTAAATGCAACAGAATTTTAATGCTTGCATTAGTAATTCATTGTTTAGGAGTTTCTCCCTGGGGGTGTGATGGAGGAAGAAATCTATATGTATTCTTTACTCAGCAGCTGTAATATGATGTTAGACTAAAATGGGACCAATGTTTATCTGAAATACAATCCTCACAGCTGGCAAGTGTTAGAACATTATCTCTTAGAACTTCTGTAAAATCTGTAGCAAATTATCTTTAAAACTGCAAGAAATCAGTATCTATTGAATTTTTATTATTTCATTTGTTTTGATGTTTTTAAACTTGGTTGAGGATCACATGTACAGACGTACTCATATACATGCTCAAATGATTTGATAAAGACTTGACAGAAATATAGGTCAAGAAGTGAAGTGAAATTGTCAAAATTGAAGAATTATAAAGATCAGATAAGTGCAGAGTTTCTTTCAAATATAACAGAAATGTGGGGGTGAGGTGTGGATCCATCCACTCCATCCCGATAAATTCTTTTGACGATGTAATTTCTACTTCAAATGTAGGTGTTTATGTAGGTCTTGTGTGGGTGTAGGTGTGATTGTGTGTATAAAGTGTGAAGTGGGAAATAAAGAGTAATCTATTTTTAGTAGACACATCTTCTGCCTGTGAAGACGTCAATATATCAATGAATCTGTAGCTTCTAGGCCTTCTTGCTTATATCCTAGCAAGTATTGAGAGAATTGAACTCAAACCAATTTGTCTCTTTCATATTGGAGAATTCAGGGTATCTTTTCTGATAGAAGGGAAGACCAGGCCCAAAAAGAGAGTGGAGAACTTTCTTTGAAAGCACAGATTTGGGTTGAATTCGAGGAAGTCTGGGGAATATTGGAGGGAGAGAGATGGGGGATACACACCGTATCAGTTCTTGAGGCTTTTGAAAGATAATTGGGTGACACATACTTTAAGAACTTTTCCCAGGCTTTATTTCAGCACCTTTGGCATTTTTTAAGAGGGTTATGAAGAATTAAATTGCTTTGTCTTTGCTTTTGGATGTGCATCTGAATTCAACAACATGCTAAAATAGTCATAAAGAGACCCACTTTTACAGAGTTGTATTAGTAAGTTCAGACTTTTTATGTGTTTAAACCATACTTGTCAGCTATTTTGTTTTCAGAATTAAAGTAGCTCATTATTAAAGAGCATCTCTTTCCTTTTGTTTTAAAAGTGTGTCTAGTCCATGGTGAATTCATGATAATTATTTGACTCACTAATGTGCTTTCAGTTTTTATGTCTTCAGGTTTCTTATTTTCTGTTTTTTTATTTTTATTTTTTGTGACTTAACACTTAATTCACTATTTTGGCCAAGTATACATTGCAGCAACATCAAGCTTTTTTTTTTTTTTTTTAAATACCTGTACATCTTTTATTCCTCCCATTACTGTCAATTCTGCCCCAAATTGACAATTATTTTGTAGGGCATTAATAGTGTTCCTTTTATTTGAATAACTTAATAGATAATGATGGGTTAAATCTGTATCATAATCTGTAATTATGATATGTTCAGTATTTCTTGATAATTTTGGTCACTGAATATTAGGCAGCCCTATCTTGTTGACCTGTAACCCTAACCCTTTCCCTTATCCTGGTGGTGTATCTTTTGTGAAGTGCCATCTGTTGGCACTAACTCTGTGTGTTTCTAAGGCAGTCCTACCAAGAACAGTATGTATGTCAACTGACTCCTTGCTCCTTCAGTGAGAACTCTTCCAGAAGGGCTAGAGTGACTCATATTAGATCAGGAAACCAGAAGCCAGTATCCTGCATATCCTTTGCTCTTAATGAGAACCATAATTTGATTAATCAGATGGATGAACAAAAACTCATGTCATGCCCAGTTGTAGCACTTCATGATCTGCTCCTCCCAGTACTGAATCCATTTACAGTATTGGACTTCTGCCTTGGCATGTTCCTTTAATTTTCAAAATTGAACTGCTGCCTAGGATGCCTTGTTTCTATCTTCTACTTATTAGTTGGAACTCTGGAGGCCAACAATTACCTGAATGGTATTCAAAGTACTAATTTCTTAGTATTCATTTTACCACTTTGCTATTTCTTTTGGGACCAACCTTTGCAATTTTGGCAATTCCAATATCCCGTTATTCTCTGCCTGATCCTGGATTTCAGAAGCCCTAGTGGTACACAGGCTCATGAATGGTTTGTATGTGAACTCATCAGTAAACATTTTTCCGAACTAAATGGAAAACTTTGCCTTAGATTTGAATATATTTATTAGGACATAAATTACTATGAAGCTATGAAAGTAATTAAGCCTGTTTTATTATTTTATAATCAACTGTTTCATATCCAGCTTTACTATAGAAAGATGAAATAATGATATTTCTAACTTTGTGGTATTTCATGTAAATACTAGGACTCTTTGTGAAGAAGTGGATTCATGACTTAAATGGATTCAAATGATTCTACAAGTCATCCAATGCTTCATTGTCAATGGAAGCAACCCACTTTTTTCTTTTTTTATCTTAAAAAGATTGTAAAAGAATGTAAAAGAGTTACCCTTGGATGGCTCAGTTAGTTAAGTGTCTGACTCTTGGTTTTGGCTCACGTCATGAACTCAGAGTCTTGAGATGGAGCCCCACTTGGGGCTCTGCATTCAGCACTGAGTTGGCTTGAGATTCTCTCTCCCTTTCCTTCTGCCCCAACCCTACTCAAGCTTGTGTATTCTCTCTCAAAAAAATCTTGGGGGAAAAATATTATAAAAGAGAATGTTTATTCTTCTGAAAACCCACTACTTCAAATTCCTATCTCATCCATAGCTAGAATCGTAATATGTTGTAGGAATTCAAGTGTGAGATGGGAAAAGATAATATTTTTGCTAATTTGTATTTATGGAGGGTTAAGGGGACAATTGTAAAATTGGATTTTAAAGATGCTAGAGTAAGGAGGATAAAATATGATGGGAGAAATTTATAGGTAACTTATCAGATCTGGGTTTTATGTCTTTAAGTAGTTGGAAGTGGTTCAATGTATTTGTGGTGGACTGATTGAAAGCTGAACTCGATAGGAGCCGTTCCTCACTGAGGTTAGGGTGTCAAATTCTCTGTTGTAAGGTAAAGGGATGAATAAAATGGAAATGCAGTGGAGAGGAGTGCATTTTTTGTGAAAGACCTGCACATATACACACTGACACATACTTAAGACTCAGAAGAATATCCTTTATTAAACACTTGAGAAATGCGTTAGGGAGGACCAGCTTCCATATAAAGCTCTGTGATCGCTGAACCCTTTAGGAGGGGATCATGGTAGCAGATGCTGCTATGAAGATGATAGCCCTGATTTCAGTGGTAATTGTGGAGTGAGGGAAGCTTTCTTGCTATCCTTAATCTCTAGCAACAAAGGGGATAAAATTATTATATTTGGAAGCAGGGACGAGGGTAAAGAACTATTTAAACTGCAGAGATTTTGGTGGTGATAAAATGATCCTAAGCTTACCAAGAAATGAAATATGTAAACGATATACCAAAGTATTTGATTAAATAAATGCATAACTTCTAAATCTCAGGGCACAAATCTGACTTAAATTTACACAGGATAACTCAAGAATATTTGAAATTGATATATTATAAATCTTGTAGTCTACGTTTATTAGAAACCATGGCTACTTCTAAGAACTGCATAAAATAAAACTATCCAAAGGTTTTAAAAAATTTAAAAATAATACTATTCATGTTTTTGTAACCATAAGTTTTGAGTTATGAGTCCCTGGGCACTCAGTATGTGACTGTGGACCACCAATCAAAGTGGAGTTTTATAGGCCTCAAATAATTAAGTTTGAGTGGAAATCTTGCACATGGATAGGCCATTTGGTTCATGAAACTAATCTGTCATTCTTTAGTTTTTGAATGTACAGATGGAATAAATTTATGGTAATCCTATATTGACTTTCCAACAAATGGATTGACGGCTGGTAGAGTCGGTAGTATTACGTGGAAGCCCTTTGGTAGTCTTTTTTTTTTTTTTTTTTTAAACCAGTCTGATAAAAAATACTGTATCTCTGGGTAGACTCAATAAATGCCATTAAAGAAAACAACTTTGAAGATTAGTGGTTTGTCACATTCTTACCTGACACATTAAGTCTATTCAGAGTGTTTGTTAATCGCCAAGAATGGCTATAGATTGTATGACATTTTACTTGGTCCTTATTCAGTTGTGGTTTCAAGTGTGATATCCTTACTGGAACAAGGTCTGCATGACTTAAGCCCCTAACCTGACAATTGCTCTTTGCATTATACTAATTAAGAAGGACTACTAGAAGTAGTTTCTTTTACCTGGAGAGGAAAACAATACATTTTCATGTTCTTGCCTCAAGTCTATATTAATTTTCATCCTCTGCAGAGAGCGGTGCAGAGGTCTTGAGTTCCTTTACATAATGCAGAGTAGAACACAGATTATCTATTGATGACAACATGCTAACGAGGCTTGAGGAGGAGGGAGCAAATCAGGGCACATACCTGCCAGAAGGGTAAGGAATCTTGTGAAAATTCAGGGTCCTTCCACTTCAGTGAAATTTACAAGGTTCTAATTGTCTAAAAAATTAGTCACGGTATGCTCTTCAAATCGGGATGCAGGTTGCTATTCCATATACACCCTATCACTAAAGACCTAAAAAGCTTGGTTGGGCCCCTTAAATATTAGGGGAAGCATACATTGCATTCAAGTAATTCATGAGGCTCCAGAGTTTGAGTGGGACCCTGAGCAAGAAAAGGTTCTGCAGCAATTGCAGGGTAGAATGCAAAATTATCTCCTTGACTGGTTTTTCTAACCTGGCGGATACCAGTTGTGCTTTAATAAATAGGTATGCCATATTAAACCTCTGAAAAGTCACAGCAGAAGAGTCACAAAGGAGATCCCTAGGTATTTGGGTCTTTCAGATGCCTGAGAGACTCTCCGTAGCTGGCTATAGGGCTTTAGAACCTAATACCTGTCCTTGGGACGTAAGGTGCTCATGTAGCCTGACGTGCCATTATAAATTATAAGTAATCTATCACATTATAGGCTTTGGTGTAGTAGCAATACGTTGTCCAGCTGAAAACGGTATATATGCTCCTGACTGAGCAAGATCAGTTCCTCAGGCACAAATTTTGTAAGTATGTTTGAAACACATCTGTAGTATCCACTCCTAGTTGCCGGCCTTTCCCCTCAATCCGTATCTGTTCTCTCACAGGATTTTTTTTTTTTTTATTATTATTTTTTGTCAATCTTTTTAAAAGTCTAAATTCTGCCCAGTATTTTTTTAAAGATTTTAGTTAGAGAGTGGGGGGTTTGCAGTGTGGAGGGGCAGAGGTAGAGGAGAGACCGAGAATCCCCGCTGAGCACAGAGACCGACACTGGGCTTGATTCCGGGATCCTGAGATCGTGACCTGAGCTGAAATCAAGAGCCTGACGCTCAACTTATGAGCTACCCAGGGACTCACTCCCCAATATTTTTATTTCAAGTGGCAACAGGCTGCAGGAGCATCAAAAGCATCCCTGTAAGTTACTAACATAGTCCTCAATACATGTGTTTGTTCATTGTCTAAATGTGAAGAAGTCAAATGTATACCTTTCCACTTATGATCAGAAATTAATGATTGGCTGGATAGTCAGGAATGGGGGAATAAAGGGTTGGAATTTCTCTGACAAAGATGCCTGGGGTTTTGGATTGACATTCTGGAATAGGAATAGAATTACTATGTTGATGCTATGTTTATATACTATACACATATATGTGCATATAGGATTTGTGTGCATATACATAAATACGTCACAAACACATACATGTGGGTATATATAGGGCTACTATATATCACACACATTCATAGTATGTTCTAATTAATATTCATGCTGACACTGATCTAAAACTATATTTTTTAGTCAATAAAGCAACTCTTGCCACTATGTCTACTCTTTGTTATGTCAGTTGAAGGTTTGGAATGATTATAAATTTATTTTGATCCTGGATTAATGTGTTTCATTGCCTGAGGGGATTTTAAATCTACTTGAGATATTGTATTTAAAATTACAGAAACTATATACATGTATAATTTGTATTTTTATACATGCATATACATGTATAGGTTTTTGTGTGTTTATATGCATATGTATATGTGTATATATATAACATGTATGTTAACTAATATGCTGTGGAATATGTAAGTGAGGGAATGTATAGGATATAAAAATTAACAATGTATTCGTGGTTCACTCATTTCATTACACTTTGACTTCGTTGAATAGCTTTTTCTCGACCACTCTATGGGAAATAACAACCTCCCCCAGCAACTTTTTTCTTAACCTGCATATATCTTAGTTTATTCATATAAATCATGTAGTTATTTCTTTAATTGCTGATTTCCTCTATCCATCTAAGAAATATGAGTTATACAGTGACAGTCCGTGACTTTGTTCCTAGCACACAGAAGAGTGCCTGTTTCAAAAATCTTGCTGGATGAACTTAGAGGCCAGGAGATCATTAAGTTGCATTGTCACAAGTATGGTTACTGGCTTTGCCACCAAATGGTCATGAGTTTTTTTTGGTGTTCTTAATGTCACCACATTTCAGTTTTATCACCTGCAAAATGGGAGTAATAAAGGTATCTTCCAGGAGGATGATTTGTTTGTATCAAGTGACGTACCGTGAAAGAAAGCATGACTGCTACTTACTATTTACATACAGGTTCTAGCAGAATCTTCATTCCCAATCACTAGACACTGTGTGCCAGTGCTGATCTGAACGTTAACGTCAAATGATGAATGTTCACTTAAGAATAAATTTTCATATTATCAGTAATGTACAGATATAGTATGTTTATTGAAGATGATAAAACAGATATAATTCCAAATTCTCTTCTACCAGTTTATCTCAATTTAAACATTAACATAGTTTATTATTTTTCTATGCATTGAATTTCTGTATTTAAGCTGGATGAGACATCAAGCTGTGTTTTCAATTAACTAAAAAAAAAAAAAAACTCTTTCCATTTGCAACAGCAAGGAGTCCCATCACAGAGGGTAATATCAGCAATCTGTTTTTCATGTTATAATTACACAAAAAATCTAACAATGGAATGCTCACAAGAGACACAATCCAGTATCATCAAACGTACATCAGCTAAAATGTCTGTCTTCATGTGATCTTCATTTTTTAAAAGACCTAGCTACTCCTCTTTGCAGATTTGACCCAAAGGGAAACAAGCATTTAAGAAACACATGTACACTTTTCTTCATCTTGAGTTGTGTGTTTTGTTTTTGTTTTCCTTAGTTGATGGATTTCCTTTTCTGTTAGATTTTCTTTATATAATGTAGTAGCTACATATACTACCTTGTGTAGCCTAAATTTGTATCCTGTATTAATTTATCAACTGTATGCACTTAAGCAAATTACTCAATATTTGTGGCTTATAATTTCATCTTTAAAATGGAATAATAGTAACACCTTACTGAATTGGTATAATTCTTAAAGAAACTAATTGACTTACAGCAGGTAAAACATTTCTGAAAAACATTAGTTTTTTCTTATGTAGTCCCTTTATTCAAGCATATGAACTTCCGGGTGCTTTCTGAAAATCTGACCAATTCACTTACGAGCTTTTTGTAGTCTAAAGCAAACTTCTTAGCTCAGCAAGAGGTCTTTGATCATTTGTAAATTGCCTTTCTGTCCATCCTCTGCATAGGTTCTCCTTTGGTAATTTCTTTGACAGGTAGGTCAGGAGACAGTCTCCCTAAAACACCGTATTTATTCTTTGTATTGTTTTTGTTTAGGATGAACTAAAAATTTTTGTTTGGAAAATTGTGCTCCTTCTTCAAGCTTCAGTAACATTATAATGTTCTCTAAGATGTTAAAGAGTGAGTCCAAAATGGTTCATACATACACAGTGAAAGTCAAACAGGAAAAGGGAGAAGAAAGAAAAAAAGAAAAAAAAAGAAAAAAGAAAAAAAATGCAAACCACTGTTTTGTGCTTTTACTGTTGGAAGAAGAAATTAAGTACTGAGATACAGTATTAAATTAAAAAAAATGAATTTGTACAATTGTCTAATAGAAGGTTGTAAAAAAAGTTATTTTGCATGGGAAGGAGTAGGTTTCAGTTAAAGTAGGTTTCAGTATGACAACTATATATAACTTTTAAGATGGCATTTAAAGAGTTTTTCTTAAAGCCTTTTCCTAGAATCAGACTTTAACTTTGTAAAAAGGGACCAGAGTGAAATAAGTTGAAAGTGTATAATTAATACCAATGAAAATCTTAAAATTTTTAAAATTGACAGATATGTCGGGCTTAAGGGTTCTTGCTCTTTCTCTCCTTTATTATTCAATATATTTATTGTATATCATAGAGAATATGTAAAGCACTGCATATATGGAGTGTATTGAAATACAAAGTCTTTTAACTTTGGACCTGGGATATGGAGGAGGAGGAGCAGGCTAATAACCAGTATTCAGTATCCTGGATAAGAATATACCAAGAAAAAGAACACGTATGAAGACATAGAGTTTAGAGGAAACAAGGATGTTAATTAGGAAGTTTGGTATCCTTCGATTGTAGACAGGTGAAGTAGGGGACAGAAATCAGTCTAGACAGAAGAGCCAAAATTAAGATATGTACTCCTTTGTAGACTTTTTGTTGTTCGGACTTTATCTGAAGTGGGATGACTAACTACCAAAGGGTTTTAATTAGGTGGATGACACTTTCAAATATGAATTTAAGGGAAAAAAATTAATCTTCCTGCAGGAAGGGAAGAGAATGATTAAAGGCTGGGAAAGTGGTTATGATGTTACTGTAGAAGTGCTGAGCCAGAGAGATGATAGTTATCTGCAACCAAGATAGTATAGTGGAGATAGAACTAGATTGATATATTACTTTCAGGATTTTGATTAAAAATAAGATCTCACAAGAAAAACTTAAAGATGGTGCTATAGATGCTAACATTGGCAAATGGATGAATATTGTGCTTATTAAGCTAGAGACCTATTAAATCTATTGAAATAGATTAGAGAAGATAAATTCCAATTCTGGACACACTGAGGTAAAAGTCCTATAAATCTGCAAGTAGAAATCAGCAATCAGTTGCTGCCTTAATTGGAGAGATTTAGGCTGAAGTTTTAAATTTGAAAAATTTGCAAGTTAATCGAATTCATTAGAGTGTGAAGATTGAGACAGGGTCAATTGCAGACTTAGAGAAACTTCAAAATGTACAATTGGAGGAAAAGATTGAAAAGTTTGGGGTGGAAATAGATATTACACCCCCCCCCCCAAAGTAAAAACAGGTCGATATGCAAAGTAATTGAAGAGGAAGTTTTGAGAAGTTTGGAGTTGCTGAATATTGCTAAGTTGTCAAGGAAGGTTTTTTTGTTGTTTTAGAAATAAGGAGTTAGTGTACCTTGAGGACACGCTTATTGGAGTGGTAAGAAGAAAGGCTATAGATGGCATAGGCCTGAAAGATTGTGGGGGAGGAGAGAATGTGTCTCTTTCATCAAATAATGGGAGTGGGAAGGTTTTTAGAAGAGTATCACAAGGATTGATATTTGTCTAAAGTATGAGGACCTTCAATCATATTGTGATAATAGCAGGAAGTGTGTGATGGCATGTGTAAATTAAATTAAAATTTCAGTGTATTGGGGGGGGACACCCGACAAAACAAAAAAACAGCATGTTAGGAAAAGGGCTCCCTGGCAGCAAGAGATTGAGGATTGAGGAAAAGCGAAAAGCATGAAGAGTAGAGAGCTGGAGAAATAAAGCCCCTAAATCTGTGTACAGAGTCCTGAGTTCAAGCCTGAGTATTATATCTCTGAAACTGACCCGACAACGATAAAGCATTGCCTTTAAGAACTAAGCTGTGGCCCAGAACACTGCTCAGTCTTCACCACACTGGGCCCTGAGTAGTGCATATGTGTGGCACACTCAACCAAGTAGCATTGGAAATCTTTGAAAACTGGTTATCTGAAACAATGCCCACAGAAATGTTTGTGGTATGAATCTAACCAAGTTGATCTCCTGCCTTAAACATTTATTTTGAAAATCAAAATTCTTCAAAAGGTATAACAGGAAACAAAGTTGCATTACAAAATAGAAAAAATGCCTAGGATATAATCCAGAATTCCTTGCTAAAACACAAAAAAAATAACTCTCAAGAGAAAGGTTAATTAACAAACTTCAGAAAGTTTTTGAAATTATCAGACTTTAAATAAATTATTATAGCCATGCTCTATTAAATATAGGCAAATATAGTTCAAATTAATAGGCGGAAGCCTTAGAGAACTGAAACATTCGAAAATTAAAATAATTCAGCTGTGTATTCTCAAGAATGGAAAGAAAATGACAAAATCAGTAAACTTGAGGGTTGAGCAATATATATATATATATATATATATATACATCTATCTGAAAAAGGGAGCAAAAAAATCTTAAAAGACAATGTAGGGCAGTATCAAAGGGTCTTACATTCATTTTTTTGGAGTCTCTGAAGTAAAGGGTAAATGTTAGTGAAGGAAAAAAAATATTTGAAGTAATTATGGTTTAAAACTTTCCAACTTTAAAGAAATAATTTACACACCGAAGAATCTTGGACAGTTTAAATTCAAAGAATGCCATAGCTTAGATGCATTGTGACAAAACAGGTGAAAATTTAAGGTGTAAAGATAAACAAAACCAAGATTTCAATGCATTATAAATAAACATTGATACAGGTGATTACATATTTCTCATCCAAAAAAAAATTAGGATATAGTGTAACTACTTTTAAAATATTGAAAATAAATGATGGTAAACCTCAGCATCCTATCCAGCAAAAATATCCTTCTGAAAGAAAGATAATGGAAAAGACATTCTAAAATTTAAACACAAAGCAACCAATGACAATAGAAAAAGAGGCGAATTAATCAGTAGCAAGGCTGTTCTAGCAGAAATGCTGAATGAAGTTCTTCGGGCAGAGGGGAAGTAATATTATAGGAAAACTTGGAACTTCAGAACTAAAAGAAACAATGATCATGTCTCATAGTGTAATAGCCTATATTTTCTTTTTAAAAATGATTGTTGAAAGCAAAATTATTTTATCTGAAAGATGTTGAATGTATGAGAATGTGCATATGACAACTACAGTTTAAGGTAGGGAATTTAAGGGATTATAGTGTGTTAAGTTCTACGCTTCACTTGACATTGTAAAATACTAGGTCTAGGTAGACTGAGTAGTTGGGCATTTGTATTCTAATCACTATATCACCACTAAAAACACAGTTCAAAGAAATATAGTAAAAAAATAGCTATATTAGATAAGGTTTTAAAAAATATTTGAAAAGAGGCAGGAAAAATGAAACAAGAATGAATACGGTGGAGATATAGAAAACAAAATAAGACTGAAATCCAGCCACGCCAATAATTAAATGTAAATTACTTAAACATAGCACATGGACTCTGTCACTGGGATTATTCATTGTTCCTAAGACCCTGCTTTAAATATAATTAAAGATTGTTAAAGGGTAAAGGAATGGAAAATGATACATACAAGCTAAAGAAGTCTTTTTTTTTTTTTTTTAAGATTTTATTTATTTATTTGACAGAGATAGAGAGAGCCAGCGAGAGAGGGAACACAAGCAGGGGGAGTGGGAGAGGAAGAAGCAGGCTCATAGCGGAGGAGCCTGATGTGGGCTTGATCCTAGAACGCCGGGATCACGCCCTGAGCCGAAGGCAGATGCTTAACCGCTGTGCCACCCAGGCGCCCCATAAACTAAAGAAGTCTTGAATGTGTTTCTCATCAGGTAAATTGAACTTCAAAATGAGGACAATACCTCCTTAAGGTATGTCAAACAGTGAAAATGAGGTTAATTCACCAAAAAGACATCAGTCCTAAATGTGTGTGCAACTAAGAAAAGAGCTTCAAACTACATAAAACAAAAACTAGCAGAACTGAATATGTATATCCGGACATTTCAGCATTTCTTTCTTGTTAATTGATAGAACAAGTGGAGAAAAATAACAGTGAATGAGAAACCTTGTATAACTGTATCAACCAACATTATCCAACTGGTATTTTATAGAATACATAACTCCAGAGGAGTCAAATATATATTCTTTTGAAGTGCCTATGGAACATCACAAAATAGACCATATCTTGGGGTCTAAAACAAACTACCAAATTTAAAAGAATTGAAATTATACAAAATATATCCTTTGACCATAACGGAAATAATCCAAGGATCAATAATTAAGTGTAAATTAAAAACCTGCAGATATTTAGACACTAAATTATATACTTCTAAATCGTGTTGAAAAGGAAAGAACATATTTTAAACTCAATGAAAATACAACATACCAAAATGTGAATTGAAGTTAAAAGCAGTGGTTGGAGAAAAAGCAACATTAAGACTACTCTTTGATACCTTTACACAATGAAGATGTGTCACTTGAGTGAAAGGAAATAGGATTTGCTTGTTGTCTAAAGCATTTTGTAAACATCAATCACCTGAGCTATGTTGAAGTGACACCACGCATCCAATACAATCAATCAAATTGATTTACCCTGAGTCAGGAGTCTATTCACCCAGATGGTTGACTAAAGTGTTGATAATATTGGTGTATTTTATATTGCAAGAACACTCAGGTGATAATGTTTGTGTATTATATGTGGTAGTAATATTACCAATAAATAGAAAATGGTGCTTCTGAGGAATGATTTTTTTAAAAAATTTTTCCTAATTTCAGGATCTACTCAGTAGTTTAAAAACTCAAGTTCATAGAATGAAATGATTAAGGCAATTTAAGGCACTTTTTTTTTTCTAAAGTATGTATTTTTCCCCAGTGATAAGAGATTTTAAATAGTTTTTGAAATAATATGCCTTTAAAATGAATAAATGAAGGAGCATCTTAGGGCAAGTTCCTTTACTCTGTTCTCAAAGGACTTTTTATTGAAAAATAAATAAAACTGAAGACTATATAAATGACTCTTTTACTATTCCAATATATAGGAAGATTCCAGAACTTATTGCATGATTCATAGGCTTGAGGATGTTTTGTCCCTTTCATCCACAACATCCATTCTTATGTGATTAAATGGAAATTTCAGGACACCAGATCATGGTGATAGTTGCAAAGGTTTTGCTATACGTGTACCTTTTAAGCTGTATGTTACCTAAATAATGCATAGATCTGCTTTACTTTTGGATCACTGATGGAAGGCAAATTATATTAATTGCCTGAATTTTCCTAAGTCCAAGATCTGAGCTTGCTCTTTGAGTTTGGGGCAGGTTTAGGGAATGGGTGGCAGAGTGGTTTTACCTGCATCCTTTGGCAGTCCTTCTACTGAAGTACTAGGTAAGACTGTTTATTTCCAGGCTAATATTGTCACTCTATGCTAAAATGCTATAATCTGAAACTACTTGAAATTCTGTTTTATTTTGTCTTGGACACATAAGGTCATGTTTTTTTTTTTCTTATACCCTTTAGGGAGCTATACATATTAATAAAGTATAGAAAAGGGTTCAACCTAGGGTTTGAATTCTACAGTCATTAAAGCTGACCTGAGAGTCGTCTGAGACAGCAACTTCAAACATGCTGCACATAGGACTAGTGAAACTCATTAAAGGACACTTTGAACTTTTGTCTGAAATCTTCAAATGCATGAAGCCATCAGTGTTAGAGCTCTATAAATTATAGAAAGTAGTTTCTTCATGAGAGCTATAATATTATGTGATAATTATAATTTTGGCTGAGAGTTACCAATGAAGAAAGCAGGCAAAACAAAAAGTATTGCTTTTGCATAATTATTTTGGTAATTTCAACAGATGCAGGATTTTTGATAAACACACTTTTTTATTACTGAGCTTCTATAATGGAAAATGTACCTAGTTTAGTAACGTTAAATAAATTAGGTCATATCATAATTTATGTATTGTAATAACATTCTGTTCTTCTAGCACATTTTGCTTTCCATCTTGGCATCCTCAGACTTCCTGGCTGGTTTTTAATTTGCATAGTAAGTTCTAATTCTGTATATTGTTTATGAAAAATGCATTGTATCCTGTATCTACCATCACAGTACCTTCCAGATGGCTTCTACCACCCTAAAAACTCCCTGATTTTCCCTGGTTGAACACCCCACACTAATCTGTTGTCTGTATTTCTAATTTCATGTTTGCCAGATCCCAGGTCAGTGATCTGCATCTTATGTAATTGTTCTGATCTAGCTTCTTCTACTTAGCATGGTATCCTTAGGATTTGTCCGCGGCTCTTTTATCTTTCATTATTGACTAGTATTCCAGTGCGTAGATGTACCACTGTTTCTTTAGCCATTTACGTTCTGAAAGACCTCTTAGCTGCTTCCACTTTTTACCAATTGTGAATATAGTTGCTATAAACATTCATGTTTTGTGTGGACCTAAGTTTTCAAGTCAGTGTGGTGAAATATGTGGGACCATGATTGCTGGGTCCTATGTTAAGTAAAGTTGACTCTTTTTTTTTTTTTTTTTTTTAAGATTTTATTTATTTATTCGACAGAGATAGAGACAGCCAGCGAGAAAGGGAACACAAGCAGGGGGAGTGGGAGAGGAAGAAGCAGGCTCATAGCGGAGGAGCCTGATGTGGGGCTTGATCCCAGAACGCCGGGATCACGCCCTGAGCCGAAGGCAGATGCTTAACCGCTGTGCCACCCAGGCGCCCCAAATAAAGTTGACTCTTGAACAATGTGATTGTTAGGGGTGCCCAACCCCTCCCCCAGCACAGTTGAAAATCCAGGTTAAAACTTTAACCCCTACAAAAAAATTAATTGCCTACTGTTGAACAAAAGCCTTAGCAATTGACATAAACAGTTGACTAAAACTTTTTGTGTATTCTGTGTATTATACACTGCATTCTTACAATAAAAGTAAGCTAGGGAAAAGAAAATATTAAGAAATCATAGGAAAGAGGAAACACATTTACACTACTGAAATGTATTTATTGAAAAAAATCTGCTTGGAAGTGGAATCATGCAGTTCAGACTCATATTGTTCAAGGGTCAACTGTTTATTAAAAGGGTTTCTTACAAAGTGCTGTGCTTTGTGTTCCTACCAGCAACAAGTGAGAGTTCTTGCTCTGCATCTTCATGTCATAGCGACATTTTTGCAATTGCAGCCATTTAAATACGTGTTTTAATTTGCTTTTCCCTAATGACCAAAGATGTTGAGCATCTTTTCATATGCTTATTTGCCATCTATGTATCTTCTTTGGTTCCTGTTTAGTCAAGTGCTTTTAAGAAAACTTTTTATTTTCTAGGATATTAAAATTCTACCAACCTTCTTTTAAATCACTGTGAATTTTTAATTGGCAGTCCTTCTAGGATAATTTCTAGCAAAATCTCACAGGGAGGACATGACCAAAAACATGTTGCCATTCTAATTGTCCTAAAGCAGATGTTTACTTCACTGAAATAACTGGTATTTCTGTTGGAAAATGTTTGCCAAAACAACATTTTATTTTGACCAATAAACTATGATTGTTACCAAATAACGGATTTGTTGAGAAAAACACATGTTTGGTTGTGAAAAAGGAAGCCAACTTCCAATATTACACTATTACACTGACAGCCTGAAATGAAACTATATAAAATTACATATTTTAATACTAATAATTTATAATTTTATTTTAGGGGTCAAAGCTATACTTCTAATTGTTAGAAAGTGTTAACATTTAAATTTAAATATTTACACCATCTTTAGATAGTATACAATTTTACTTAACTGAATCCACTTTCTAAAATTGATCTTTGTGAACTTAAATATGGTTGATTGTAATATAATAAATATTACATAATAACAATTAGCTCACCTCTTGGCTATAAGTCACATTTAATCAATTATGTAATTCATAACTTTTTCATATTTCTTATATTTTGCACTTTAAATATTTACTACAGTTTGGGATTTCAGTATTTTCTGACTATCTTTATGGAGAATAAACTAGATAGAGTTAGGGTTATTCTTGAAAGTAGCACCATTCATTTATACAATGAAGTAAGGTATTTCATAATAAGTACCAGTTATCTCTGAAATACAGATTTATGTTTATTTGATTCACTACATGTACTTCCCTCTTTAATATTTGTAACCTGAAGATATATTTTAAAACTGGTGCTTATACACATATGTAGCAGAAAACAAGATGGCTGCCCGAGATGAGTGAGAATATTCAGTGTATCTACCATAACCCTAGCAGCTTAAAAACAACAACGAACAAAACTTTATTATCATTTTTGTAGGTCAGAAATCTGGGTCCAGTGTGGCACAGCTGCTTTCTCTACTCCAGGTCCACAGGATCAAAATCAAGGTGTCAGCAAGGCTGGGTTCCTTCCTTTAGGCCCTGGGGAAGAATGGACTTCCAAACTCACCTAGGTTGTTAGCAGAATTTGGTTACTTGTGGTTGTAGGACTGAAATATTTGTTTCCCATTTGGATGTCAGCCAGGAAACACCCTTTTCTCCTAGAGACCTCTCTTATAAGTATGCCATGTGAATGGATCTGTCTTAGAAAACTGAGGGCTTCAGAGGGGAGGGGGGTGGGGGATTGGGATAGGCCGGTGATGGGTATTAAGGAGGGCACATATTGCATGGTGCACTGGGTGTTATATGCAAGTAATGAATCATGGAACATTACATCAAAAACTAGTGATGTACTATATGGTGACTAACATAACATAATAAAAAATTATTATAAAAAAATAGAACCTGTATTAGTGTATCAAACGTTTTTCCCTCTTGGAATCATTCTGCCTTCCTCTTCTGCATCTCTTCTGATTTTTGTAATGCATCTTTCTGACTCCTGCCAGAGAAAGTTGTTTTTTAAATCTCATTAGATCGGACCAACCTTACATAATCCATAGTCTCCCTAATTTAAATTCTTAAAATTAATATAATCTTTAAAGTTCCTTTTGCTATGGAACATAACACATTCAAAGGCTCCAGGGATTAGGATGTGGACTTCTTTGGGTGACCATTTTACCTACCACATTTAGATACTAGACTAAGTTTACTGAAAAGTAATAGATGCCAGATGTTAAAGACTTTGAATGCTTCCATCTAAAATTGGCTTCTTATCAATTAAAATATGATTGAATAAATCTTAATTATGCTCATATTGACTGAATAGTAAATATTAGAAACATTATATACTGTGAACTATATATTTAACTTACCATAAATTTGCGTTTAAAAGTGGCTTAAGGATAAGCAATAAAATTATAATGATATAATCTACAAATATGAAAAAATGCATTTTGCAGACATCCTAGAGTTGGGTAATTTTTAACAAAATTTGTTTAATAAAGTATAATTTTTTTTGTCCTTGATGCATATACATATGAAAATGGGAGGATAGATACTATCATTGTGATATACAAGTTATTTTATATAGCTTTAATTGCTTAAGTTAGACCAAATGTACTATTGCTTTATTTAGCAATAATTGTTAGTGATTTCCGTGAGTGAAAGTAAACTCTTAGTTTTTGTAATAGTAAAATTTCTACCTGTAGTAAAAACTAAATGTGAATTAAGGGGAAGCATTCTGGTGTTTTATTCAGACCAAACCTCAAAGTTCAATCTTGAGCCAAGTCATTGAGATAGTTCAATCATGTTCATGATGAAAATCATGGAAACTCTGCCATTTATAGTGGAACAATTTGATTGCAATCAAGCTTCTGACCAAAGGTATTGAAAATTAAATATATTTGATATTATCTTTAGTATGTGGTATTTCCATTTCTCCTTCTAAATTATATCTCCCCAACCTACTTTAAAGAAAATTCTTCAAGAATCAAGGGAAGAATGGTATTATGATTTTAAAATTTATCTGAAAACTTTTCTCTGAGTTCATGCAGTTTTTTTATACTTTAGTTCCCTCTATCCTCTTGGCAATTTAGCAGTAGACAATGTTCTGTTCTTGGGTCAGTATGCCTTCTCAATCTGAAGATAATTATAGTTGGGAAAGTAGGGAAATGAGAGTAGCTTTCTTCTACATTATTTGATCCACTGTCTTGGGGAGTTCATAAGAAGTGTCATTCTACCAAATAAGTAATATAGCATTTTATTGTGCTCAGAAATTCCTGTTGGATTTGTGAGTATTATATTAACTGGAGGACATCAAATACAGATTGGAATAAGCTGTATGTCAGATAGCTCAAAAAAGAAATAAGGAAACTAGCCATTCAAATGAGACAATTTAGGAGGTCTGTAAGTTATGGCACTTAATGTTAGTTTGTCTAAAAATCCAGTGTTCAACATTAAAAAGGTTATTTCTCATCTATAATATCCCTAGTGGCCAGGAATTCAAACTCTTCATTTCATGATGCTGACAATTTAAACATGTGATACAGGCCATTTTTTGCTCACATTTCATTATTCATAACTCAAACACATGAGCTCAGAGGGAAGGCTGGAAAACATTGTTTTCCCTTGTGTCTGAGTATATTGAAGTGCTTGGTCAACACTCAGCATATTTGTGTCCTAGAAAATTAGAGGCATTGATATAAAGAGATGACTAAGCCATAAAAGGATAAATAAGCTGGAAATCAGTAAAATATATAAGATGATATATATAGTGTGATCAGAGATGCAAAAAGATATGAGAAAATAAGACTCAAGGAAAAAGCTCTACTCAAGGCTTCTGTGTGGTTGTGTGTAGATTAAGAGCAAAACATTGGGGGCGCCTGGGTGGCACAGCGGTTAAGCGTCTGCCTCCGGCTCAGGGCGTGATACCGGCGTTATGGGATCGAGCCCCACGTCAGGCTCCTCCCCTATGAGCCTGCTTCTTCCTCTCCCACTCCCCCTGCTTGTGTTCCCTCTCTTGCTGGCTGTCTCTATCTCTGTCAAATAAATAAATAAAATCTTTAAAAAAAAAAAAGAGCAAAACATTGCTGGTTATTCTAAATTTCTTCCACACATATCCATTATCTGGCATTCCTTGCCATACTCTGTGCCCCCAGAAGACTGATCTCTCTGGTGTCCAACTGGGTTTGACCTTTGAGTTGTACAGGGAGGCGATGGGGGTGGATAAGAGGACTCTTATCTACTTCAGGGCCATGTGTCTGGTTGTGGTGCCTCCTTCCAAACTGTCATGACTGTAGCTTCTCTTGAGTGGGTCTTCATCAGTCGTTACTACTCTCATTGGCCCTTAGTAGCACTTTTCTTCTCTTTTACTTCAGTTTTGTAGGTGAGGATATTGGTTTCCTGAGGTGGTTGATATTTGCTGTGTTCTTGTTTGGTCATAACTACCTGAATCTATGTAAACCTTGTGTTAAAATTTCTCACCACAATCTTGGACCAGTCTGGTTGCCTACTATGTTCACATCCAATATATTTGAAACTGTGGTTTTGATTCGTTGGTTTCCAAAGGACATCCAGGGGATGTACATATGTAGGTTTATATATAAATAATTTCTGTAGTTGATCCATATTTTAACATATTTCAGAGATACAACTTGATTAGAAACAAGCTATAGTTTTTCCCCCAAAGGAATGTTTTTATAGTTACATGCCAATATATAATATTTTTTGTTATTGCCTCAAATATAGTTTTATGAAGAGAAGAGGTCAACTATCTGTATGAAGAACTAAAAGAATATTATTTAGAGCTTTCTTATTGAAGAATACTCTAGACTTTAATTCAAGTAAAAATGATTTTTCTTTTCTGTCCACCTAATGAAGATACTTGGGTTGTTTTCAGCTTTAGGTTTTTACTAATAAAGCTGCCAGAAGTTTTTGTATAAGTTTTTGTTGTTGATCTTGTTTTAAGCTCTCAAAAGTCCTGTGAAAATGAATAATTATATTATTGTAGCTATTATTATAGTAATTAGTATGTTCTAATCCAGGCCTGGATTACACTTCAAAACCAAATTTGACAACCACATAGTGATACTTTCTGATATTTCCCACATCATTATATTTCATATTTCAGGACTCCCAGTAACAACTAATGAATAAGATCTTAACTAAGAAGGTGGTTAAGTACTCAGTATTATTTATGAAATGTTTGCTTCATTCCAATGAGCACCACAAAATACTGATGTGTTTTGTGGTGAACATAATGATAGTTATCTAACTAGAGTGATTTAGCCCTATGTCTGTATGTTCTATTCCTTCTCAGATAAATGAGCTCCATGCTTAATTAGTGGAAAAACATTAACATTTTTTTTATTGGGTTGATTATTTCCTCATTGAAGAATGAAAAGAGCATCTCTTTTCTGTTTATTCAGTTCCATTGAATTTCTGTGGAATATCATTAAATATTCCTAGACCTTCTAACAATGCTGGGCAATTTAGATTTGATAACCTTATCATACACATTGTGAAGCTAATGGAGATTAAAAGATTTTGTGTATGATAAAGAATGTGGTGGGCCGAATAATGGCCTTCCAAGACACCCGTGTCCTAAATACCTAGAATCTGTGAATATGACATGTAACAAAGAATTAAAGTTGCCAGTGGAACTAAGGTTGCCAGTAAACTGATTTTAAGTAGATGATCCTAGATTATTCAGGTGGGCCAAATATAATCAGAAGAGGCTTTACAGGTTGAATAAAAAGACAAAGAGTCGAAATTAGAGGAGAAGATGCGACAGTGGGACCAGAGACATGGTGATGTGAGAAAGACTGCCTGATGTTACTGGCTTTAGAGGTAACCATTGGGGGCCCAGGAATTGAAGAATGAAGGCGGCTGTGAGAAGCTAGAAAAGGCAAAGGAACGGATTCTTCCTAGAAGAGTCTGAAAGGAAAACAGTCTTTTTTTCCTATTGAAGTCAATAACTTGAATTTTGCCCAGTGATCCCATTTCTTATTTCTGACCTTCAGAAATGTGAAATAAATCTGCCTTGTTTTAAGCTACGTTTGTGGTTGTACCAGCAATAGAAAACATTCATATAATGACATGGTACTGAGCAGTAAATGTGAATGAGTAAACTATGGATATATGCTACAACATGGGTGGTCTTCAGGGTATTAGGCTTAGAGAAAACAACTCTTCCCAAAATATTATATACTGTGATCCCATTTACACAACATTCTCAAAATAATAAAACTAGGAGGAGAGAGAACTGATAGATAGTTGTTAACAGTTAAGGACAGGATGGGTTGTAATTACAAAGGGTAGCATGAAGGAGTTTCTTTGCAGTAATTGAAGAATTCTGTTTCATCTTAATTGAGATAAGTTATATAAATGTGTATGTATGTGTGTGTGTATATATATATGTGTATATATATAAATATAAATATATATATATATTTAATAAAATTGCCTAAAACTGCACATACACACATATGAGGGCAAACACACAAGTGAGTGTATATAATCAAGTTAACAGCAATGCCCTGATGTCAGTTTACAGGTTTTGATATTGTGCTATTAGTTACATAAGATGGCATGTTAGGGGATGGTGTGTGAAAAGCTCATGGAACTCTGTACTATTGTGGTAGCTTCCTGGAAGTACATAATCATTTCAAAATTGAAAGGAAAAATGAGATCAACCATGTGAACCACTTAGCACAAGACCTGCTACACAGTGAGTACATATATTTGACTAGTTGGAAATAGTTGTCATATCAAGTTGGAAACAGAAATAATATATATGCGGGGAGAGGGGGAGAATGAATATGGGAAAATGGAAACTTTGTTATTAGCAAATAACGGTTTGTGATTGCATCTGGTTAATGTATATTTCGTGTGGAGGAAAATGTGAGATGCCAGTGGAAGATTATATACTATTATACTTTATTTTATTTTATTCAGTATTTTATTCGTATTCTTTGTACTTAACATGTTCAAAGAAAACTGTGGTAATGTTAAAATAGGTAGGATTGTTCATATATATATATACTTCTGGGGGATATCATTTTTATGTTGATTTATTGAAATCTTTCAGTGATATACTCGATAAAAATGCTACACTGATGGATCAGGTCTGTTTTCCATCACAGCTTCAACTACAAATTCTGTTTGATGAACAAGGTAATGAGCTAATTTTAACACGGAAAAATTTTCATCAGCAGCACAATCTTTTTCCTTTTTTTGGTTTTCTCCATCTTTGATTTACTGATTCCTACTCTAGTGTATTAAATGCATCTTCTCACATATCTTTGAGGATGATAAAAAATTGTGGGCTCCTTTGTCTGTTACTTCTTTGTTTTTAAATTCTGTATTTTGAATGTCACTGAAATAAGTGTAACTCACTAAAATTAATTACACACCTGCATATATGAATCTGATGATAGTGAACACCTTTAAAAAAGTAATAGATTTTCTCCTTTTACATTTCTCAATTTCCTTGTCATTCTTCAAAATTGGTGATTATAAATGTTGAAAATACTTTCAAATAGGCAAAATAAAAAATCCTGCGTTTTCATATTTTGTTAAATCTTTCATAATTCAGAATTGTTCTGAATTCTAAATAACCAGAGAATTATCAATATATTAAGCAATCTAATTCATCTAGTAACAAAAACATTACAAAATTTAAACTATTTCCTTTAATCAATATTGCAATGATACTGAATAATAATAATAAAGCTTATAAGCCACTTGTAATACAACCAGATAAAGAATGTTCAGTCAGTCCTCCTAATTTGAATTAAAACTAAAAATAATTTTAGCCTTAGTGATTATGATTATAGCTGTAATAGATAAAGCCTCCTAAAATATACCCTCATCCTTGGGTGGAATTAGAAATGTTAGTTTTCTATGTTCTAGGACATATAGCACATATTTCCAATTCACATACTCATCACATTTTCTTATAATTAATATTTTATCATCAGTGTTCTTCAGTGGGCTGTGATCTCCCTGAGGGCAGAGTCCATATATCTATATATAGATATAGATATATCTATCTAGATATATCTATCTATATATCTACCTAGATACATCTATATATATGCTATATATATATATATATATAACATATATATTTGTATATTTATATATATATTATATATTTTTATATATTTCTTTTTTTTTAACCCAAATGACTTGTTCAGTGTCAAGTCATTATTCTACAAGTGTTCATTAAATGATTGGATATATAAGCTAATTTATTGTCTTTTTAGGGTAGTCTTTATCGGAGGTAACAAGCATTTCAGTCTCAGAAGATCTCCTAGAGTAGTTGTATTAAATTTTCTGCTAAAATAGTTGACTAAATTCATTGGCCTTTGAGACATAGAGACTTATGTTTGAATCCCAGTTCACTCACTTAATAGCTGTACCAAATTGCACTCATGGTTTATATGATTATATAAGGTATGTGCACTTTAATTCAGAGAATCAGCCTTTCTTACTCTGCATAGCGCTTGGACAAAATAAGCACCTTTTCATTCCTTCTTCCAAGGGACTTAATTCCTTAATTTACTAAGTATTCATTAACCTCACTCTTAGTGCTTTACAATATACCATCTC
Source organism: Ursus arctos (assembly GCF_023065955.2). Classification (NCBI taxonomy): domain Eukaryota; kingdom Metazoa; phylum Chordata; class Mammalia; order Carnivora; family Ursidae; genus Ursus; species Ursus arctos. The sequence goes on from NW_026622764.1 coordinate 20,608,735, forward strand.
TCTCTCTCTCTCTCTCTCTCTCTCTCTCTCACACACACACACACACACACACACACACACACACACACAAGGAAAAAGAAATGTGGAAGATCGGTTTCCTATCTTGAAAAATTTGTATTATTGCGGTGACAAAATACACAAACACACAGGAAAGAAAGATATATTTGTTTCGATATCACTTCTAAAATATTTGAGAACACTATCAGTCTGCATTAAAGTTCAGAGAAAGAGTGGTTGGTGAATACGCCAAGGAGAAAATTCAGAGTGACAAGGAATCTTGAAGAAAAGGTTGAGTTATAAGTAAACATGTTTTATATTAGGTATCCTTGAAGCAAACATTAGATGACATTTTTTGTACAAGTGATTTATTAAAGTGTTCCCAGGAGCATGAGGAAAAAGGGACAGAAAGGACAGAAAAGGAGATTTTGATCTTGGGTAAAATCACATAGTGGATGCTTTCGGCCTCATCTGCAGAGGAAATCTGGGGTTTCAGTTGTAATCCAGAGTCGCTGGACTGGGACAAAGAAGCAGGGACTTTCAGAGTCAGTCACCCATCAGTGTTGAGGTAAAAGGTATATGTGTACATGTAGTGGGAAGGAAGGAGAGATGACAAGAATTGCAAGACCCTCCTCGCTCTCTCTACATAATGAGAACATGGGATCCCAGTCTGAAGGCCATGTTTGCTAAAAAGAGCCACTGCTAACTGTGCATCCAAAGACAAAGTACAGTGAAGCCTAGGCACTTAAAAAAAATAGGGGAAAAGGTGAAGTTAAGCATCTTTATGAGGTGCAATCATTGCCTAATATGTGTATGTGTCAGGTAGAAGGGGGTTGCTGACAATTTATAGGAAAAACAAAGGATAACCCTAAATGGGGGAAAGAGTTTTCCTTGAAACATGACACCATTGACCTGAAATTCATTTCATCCAACTTCTCTTCCAGGGCAGAAGTGAAATTCTGCTTACAGTGGTTTTGGAAAGTTATTCTTCAGTCTTTGCTTAAGATTTCTAGAACTCAGTGTTTCTGGGGTCAGCTACTGTTAGAATGAATCAGTGTCCTTTTGGTTTGTTCAGATTATTGGGCTCTTACTCATTCCCTGTTCACAGGTTACAAGGGATTCCAATTACCAGCTAGAAAGCTTTGTATTTTTGTTTTCCTTCAAAAGAGAGACTGCTATAGTTGTGCATCTTTATGCTCCCCTGAAGTCATGCCACAAGCTATTACAATCTTACTGGCTTGCATTTTATTACAGATCGCTAAGTCTCCTACTCAGATACTTCAGACACCACAGTGCACTTAATTTTTCTTTTTTAAAGTTGTCTTTTAGCCCAGGCATTTCCAAGACAACCTAAGGGTATTGAATATTCTTATTTATCTTATTAGTTCTCCCTGCACTTCTAGGTAAGTAGAAACGTTGTTCACCATATCTATAGTCCCACTGTTGTGAACCTAAGTAAATGAGGACCATGGAATACAGTTCCTTATTCTTTCCCAATGACCTTTTCCTGCTATGAGTGTTTCACTTACTTTTTTTTTTTTTCATTCAAGGCGGAGGTGGGGAAGTGGAAAGGAAATTTGGGAAACATTGAATTCTTCAGGAAAAGAATTAGCATCTCTGATTTTAGTAATATTTAGTTCACATATAAAATTCTAAATGATAAATAATGATATGAATTTCTTTTTATATATTCCAATGAGATTAGATTTAAAAGGGTTAAGATGTACTGTCCTTGGGAAATATTTAATATTCTGTGAATTTTCAAATTTATATCCTATTTTTTGAGATTGCTTTTACTAACTGAAAATGATTTTTAGTGAGAAATGGGGTTTTGTGTATTTTCTATTTTGTCTTTTTAATACCACATTTCTGAGTTTCTCCTGTAATTATTAAAGTGCTTACTTACTGTCTAAGGAACACATGCAGGTTTTAACCTCCCCAAATGTATCCATCTTAGCCCTTGTCACAAATACATTAACTGGATTATGAACTCTTTATTTTCCAGCTATGACCATCAGTTTTGAAAACTTTTACTCATGGTAATTGCTGGAAACTGAAACTCTTTTATAACCAAGAGGGAAAAAGAAATCTGCTTAAGGGGGGGCTCCTTAAAATTTCCCACAGAAGAGTGGAGATTTACTGATCAAATAACAACATAGTATATTTATATCTCTGTTTTTTTCTAATAGACTATAATTCCAAGATGGCTGAGCAAGGTTATAGTCACTTTTCTATATTATGCTTGGTGTCTGTCATATATTAAATGGTCAATAGTTATGCAGTAAATGGAGGCATTAACTTTGTTCAAGATTGTAGTAAAGCACTTTTCTTATATAGTTAAATATTTACAACTCAATTGTATATATTTTGATATCGTCTTAAAATTGTTTTATCAATTGTATGCTAGAATTGTTTAAAATATTCTAATTCATGCCCAGCCATTCCCTAAATCCTGCTCTAAATGTTGTTGCTTGAATGGTTTGTTTATATTCTGTTACTGTGATTAGTGTTAACAGCAACCTGGGACTCTTTTCAACCCAGAGAGTATCCATATTTCTTTATTACTATATTCAAATTAATCTCTGGGAAATAATATGTAATGGGATATTATATGACTTAAGTCTGATTACACCCAAAAGCATATGATTAGAATTTAGAATTTACTCCTCAAATAAAAATAATCAGTTAAGAGCCTATGTAGCTTCCTAACTCCATTTTTGTTTGAGTGTTTAATTTAATTTCAGTGTCAGAAGTACAATTTGAAGCATAATTTATGGGTTTGTAGTAAAGAAGCTTATATAGAAAGAAGGAAGCAAGGGTGCTATGAGGCAGAAATATACTCCAGAATTGGTCTGAAGCAGATTCCATTTGAGCCAATGTATTAAATGTAGAGTAGGGCCAACTGTAAATCTCAATTCTTCCTCCAACTCCTGGGGACACATACACTAAATGCATATATTTTCTTAAGTATTATATTTCATTTCTATAGTTGTCATCAAATATTTTGGCCATACTGTATTTTTATTAAAGAAGGAAATTGTGATCTTTCTTTATAATCTCTAGGAGTTGAAAAATGTAGGGTATTATATTTAGCATTGAAATAGTATAAGTTTTAAGTACCTGTGATATGATTATTTTTAACATGTTTTCATGTTTTTATTGAGGATGGGGACATAGAGTGCTTTTGTCCAGTGCTCTTTCCCAGCTCTTTCCCTTTCACGGAAATGGTGAAAGATACAGAAGAACTAAATGAATTAGGCATAAATATTCAAAGACGCAATGAGATATCTTGTATTCATTTTTGTGTAGAACTTGCATTCAGGTTATGTGTGTCCAGCTGTGTGTAGCTCAGAGACATAGCTCTTTTCTTGCCAAGGAAGTTCCAGGTAGAAGGAAGAGCATTGGTGACCATCTTCTTCCTAGAATTATCGGAATTATTTCCTGATGATGGATCTCTTTTTTGTTTGGTTGAAGCACCAGTGCTTAGTACCAGGCCTGACTCAGAGCAACTGCTCACTAAGTATCTATTGAGTGTGAATGAATGGATGTACATACCCTATTGAGCTTTTCTTTAGGTTTCCTGAATAGAATCAGCATTCACACATTATGAAGCAAGGGCTTTGTGATTTCAACATCTGTAATATTGAATTTTGTCATTTCACTTTAGTATTAAATTATAAGAATTCAGTGATAAAGTATATGTGTAATTATCAGACATTTTAAAAACTGAGTGTTTCAAAAGATAGCATGTAGTCAAGAAGGAACAGAAAATTGAAGGAAAAAATGTGCAGAGTTATCAAAAGAAAGACTGAGTATCTGGAGACTTCAGGTGTGAAAAGTAGAAAAGTATGATATGATACAGTCCTGGAAACTCAGCAGAGTAGAAGTCTTTGTGCATAGTGAAGTACATTTAAAATTATTTGATTTTCACTTCCCTTTAATTCAACAGTTATTAATTCTCAGCTTATCCTCTGCAGAATAATTTGCTAGACATGGTGGAGAGTAGCTTTTAATAGAATAGGAAAAATAAAGTATGTAGGAGATAATATTCCTGTAAAAACCTTACAAGTAGCATGATGTTGCTTTATAAATATTTTAGCTTCTACATCATATATTATCTCATAAAAAAGTAATAGTCATCCCAGTACTTTATTGGAAGCTTTCAAAAAGCAAGGAGATCAACAATAGTAACAACAACAGAGTTGCTTCAAAGAATATTCTTGGCTATTTATTGAAATCTAATTTGAGTCATTATGGGGTTGAAAATGTTTGACAGAGCTTACCAGATATGGTTCTAAAAATAGAGTGTACTAGAAACATGAGACCTTTAAATTCAATGATGGTAACAGGTGCAACTGTAATGAAACACATTAGCATGTTAAAATAAAGCTAAACATAGTCAGATGAATAATGATCAACATCTTTATTTACTGAATTCCACAGCAAAGACTAAAGACGTCGGAGAAACATATCTTTAAAATGAGATGTGCAATCTCAGGGAACCTATTTTAGCTTTTGCAGATTTTAAAACATAGTTGCTCTGTTTTTTCTTTCTGCACAGTTAGAATATAAAGAGCTGGTAAAATTATTTATATGCTTCAATAAAATTTTCAAAGTTACTAAGTAATGCAAAGCCCCACTTATGAGTATAGACCCAGAAAGCACAGAACCACAAACATAGGAAGTGCTCCCGTGTAGTTTCTAACAAATAACCAGATGAAGCCACTTTCCCAAGTCCAATTTCAAAAACTTTTCTTGTGAGGAACATTAGGAAATTTTCTCTAGGAACACTATTCTTGGCATATAGAGTACTCTCCAATGTTTGGAGAGCCCTGGCTGTTATCATGGTGTGAGTGAATTCTCTATCTTTCCTTGAAAGTTTTAGGAACAAAGTGAATGTTCATGAAGACTCTGATGATCTGAGAGTGGTGTGGAATGAAAGCCCTTGAAATTGATATGATTTGAAAGGTGAGACTGATAGTGCCAGTGGATTGCCAAAGGCCATGTCTGTGGAGCTTGTATAGCCTGGAGAAAATACAAGGGGACTGAAAACCTTGATGGGGTAAAAAAGTAAATTTTTCTTTCCCAAGCTACTTGCTTGGGTTAGGCAAAAAGAAATTGCATCTTCCAGTGACAAAAGGGAATATGCTGACTTACGTGTTTCAGAAGACAATAATTATATTGTTTCTGGCCAACTTAAAACAATCGATGTACATTTTTACAGTCATTTTTTTTTTTTTTTTTTTTTTAGTGTCTTGGTGGGCCAAATGAATTTCTGCCATTAGCAGATTCTAAATCTATGTTTTAGAAGGTAAAGAAAGCACTTTTTTTCTTGCAGGATCGATTGCTGTAAAAATAACAAGATCATTTACAAGAGTGAGAATAACAAAACTGATGGAATAGATATGAAATAGTTAAGTCATAATTTCAGCTAGGTGATTTAGAATCCTACCTTTGAAGAAAAGCTTCACACTTTAGCAGCAGTAAAATAAAAAGGGGGGAATCAGCAATAAGAAAGGTATTCAAGTTCATTTAGAAAAAAATGGATGGCAGTTTTTGCATTGAATTATAATTGACCTACAATATTATATTAGTTTCAGGTGTACAACATAGTGATTAGATATTTTTATACATTACTCAGGGCTCACCAGGTTAGGTCTAGTTACTATCTGTTGTTCTACAAAGTTCTAATATTGACTATTTACTGTGCTTTACATTACAACCCTGTTGTCTTATAACTAAAGTTTGTGCCTGTTAATCCCCTCCACCTATTTTTCCCATCCCACCACCTTCCTCCCCCTCTGGCAGCCACCAGTTCTCTGTCTCTGAGTCTATTTCTGATCTGTTTTGCTTTGCATTTTTAGATTCTACATACAAATGAAATCGTATAGTATTTGACTTTTTCTAATTTATTTCCCTTAGCATAATACCCTCTAAGTCCATCCATGTTGTCACAAATGTCAAGAGCTCATCCTGTTTTATGGCTGTGAAATATTCCGTGTGTGTGTGTGTGTGTGTGTGTGTGTGTGTGTGTGTATGTGTACGACGCCTTTTTTAATCCACGTATCTGTCAAGGAACACTTAGGTTGTTTCCATTTTTGGTTATTAGAAATAATTCTGCAATGAAAGTGGGGGTACATTATCTTTTCAAATTAGTGTTTTTATTTTTTTTTCAGGTAAATACTCAGAAAGGGAATTGCTGGATGGTATAATTCTGTTTTTAATTTTTTGAGGAACCTCCACACTGGTTCACATAGTGGTTGCATCAACTTACTTTCCCCCCAACAGTGCATGAAGGTTCCCTTTTTTCCACATTCTTGCCAACACCTATTTTTTGCTTTTGATAATAGCCATTCTACCTGTGTGAGGTGGGATCTCATAGGGGTTTTGATTTGTCTTTCCCTGATGATTAGTGATTTGAGCATCTTTTCATGTGCCTGTTGGCCTTCTGTATGTCTTGTTTGGAAAAATGTTTATTCAGGTCCTTTGCCCGTTATTTTTTTTTAAGTTTTCTTTTAAATTCCATTTAGTTGACACAGCATAATATTAGTTTCAGTTATACAATTTAATGATTTAACACTTACATACAACACCTGGTGCTCAGCAAAATAAATGCCCATTTTAATCCCCATCACCTATTTAACCCATCTCCCCGCCCCACCTCTCCTCTGGTTACCATCTCTGTTCTCTAGAGTTAAGTGTCTGTTTCCTGGTTTGCCTCTCTCTCTCTTTTCCCCCATGCTCATTTGTTGTTGTTGTTGTTGTTTTTAATTCCACATATGAGTGAAATCATGTGATATTTGTCTTTCTCTGACTGACTTATTTTGCTTACCATAATACTCTCTACCTCCATCCAAGTCATTGCAAATAGCAAGAATTCATTCTTTTTTATAGCTCAGTAATATTCCATTGTATATATATTTTACTGGCTTTATTTTTGTTGTTTTTTGAATTCTTTATACGTTTTGTATACCGACTTATATACCGTTTGCATGTATCATCTCCCATTTAGTAGGTTGCCTTTTCATTTTATTGATTTCCTTTGCTGTGCAAAAGCCTTTTAGTTTAATGTAGTCCCATTTGTTTATTTTTGCTTTTATTGCCCTTGTCCGAGGAGACATAGCCTATACACACACACACACACACACACACACACACACACACACACACATTGCTGAGAACAATGTCAAAGTGCCTACTACCTATGTTTTCTTCTAGGAACTTCAGGTTTCAGGTCTTACATATAAGTCTTTAATCCATTTCAAGTTTATCTTTGTTTATGATGTAAGAAAATGGTCCAGTTTAAGTCTTTTGCATGTAGCTGTCCAGTTTTTTTTTTGGTCATCATTTAATCAAGAGTTGATCTTTTCCCATTTTATGTTTTTGCTTCCTTTGTTTGGATGAATTACTCATGTAAGCATGGATTTATTTTTGGGCTGTCTTCTCTTCCATTGATAGATGTGTCCACTTTTTGCCAGTACCATATGGTTTTGATTACAATAGGTTTTTTTATTTTTTTTTTTTAGATTTTATTTGAGAGAGAGAACAAGCAGTGGGGAGGGGTCAGGGGAGAGGGTGAGAGAGAGAGAAGCAAACTCCCTCCAGAGCAGGAAGCCTAATGTGGGGCTTGATCCCAGGACTTCGACTGAGATTATGACCTGAGCCGAAGGCACACAGTTAACTGACTGAGCCACCCAGGTGCCCCTGATTACTATAGTTTTGTACTGTAGTTTGAAATCAGGGAGAGTGCTGCTTCCAACTTAGTGCTTTTCTTTTCCCCACTTAAGATTTCTTTGGCTATTTGGGGTCTTTTGTGGTTCCATACAAATTTTAGTACCATTATCTCTACTTGTGTGAAAAAATGCTGTTGGTACTTTGATAGGGATTGCATTGAATCTGTAGATTTTTTTTGGTAGTATGGACATCTTAAAGTATTTTTCCAGTCTGTGAGCATGATACATCTTTCTGTTTGTGTCATCTTCAGTTTTTTTCATGAATATCTTCGCAGAGTACAGTTCTTTCACTTTCTTACATAATTTATTCCTAGGTATTTTATTCTTTTGATGCAACCATAAATGGGATTGTTTTCTTGATTTCTTTTGACAGTTATTAGTATATAGAAATTCAATAGATTTCTCTATATTATGTTGTATCCTGCAACTTTACTGAATTCTCCTTTATTTGCTGGAGTCTTTAGTGTTTTTTATATATAGTATTGTGTCATCTCCAAATAATGACAGTTGTACTCTTTTCATTTTGGATTTTTTTTTCTTTTTCTTGCCTAATTGCTATTCCTAGACCTCCAATACTGTGTTGAATAAAGATGTGGATTGTAGGCATCCTTGTCTTGTTTCTGATCTTACAGAGAAGATGTTAGCTTTTCTTTTCTCTTTTAAAAAATATTTCTTTGTAAGCTTGATGTATTTTTAAGAGAGCTTCAAAAACACTTTGACATCTATATCTAAGAAACATTTTAAAAATAAATTGCCTAATTTTACAACACACAGGTTTTTTATATGGGTATAGAACTATTTCACTCTTCTAAAGGTTTTATAGCAATTGGGCTACAAATTTTGTATTTCGGTCAGTTTATATTTTCTGAGAAAAATCTTTCCGTTTTCCCAGATTTATGTATATTGACACTGTTAAAATTCTATAAATTCTGTGAGCTTATTTGCTTCGTATCTCCTTGTCCCATCAACTCCTGAAAGGGGTGTAGGAAAGTCTCCAGGATTGTAATATTGTGTTAGTGAACCCTGAAGATCATTTCAAATTATCTAAAGCAAAACTGATAGACAACACATTATGTACTTCACATACATCTGATTATTTAAGTTAGAGGGAATGAACTTTAGAAACTTCAGTTAATAGGTAAGTCTTATTTAAAAGAATTATGTGGGACTCCTGAGTAGCTCAGTTGGTTAAGTGTTCAAGTTTGGCTCAGTTCATGATCTTAGGGTCCTGGGATTGAGCCCTGCACTGGGTTCTCCACTCAGCGGAGAGCCCTGCTTCTCTCTCTCCCTCTGCTCATACTCTCTCAAATAAATAAAATCTTTTAAAAAAGAAGAATTATGGATAAGTATTCCATTATTTTAGATAAAAGATGCAAACTACCCAAATTGTTTTATGAGGTACAACAACCTGAATATCAATACTAGAACAGGACAATGATTTGTTTTTTTTTTTTTTTTTACAAAGACAGAATGAATCACTTCACATAAAACAAATACAATTTACAGACCACTGTTACATAAACTTAAGTCACAGGTTCACAAGGTATTTGCTATATGATCTTAGGCAAACTCACACTCTGGAAGCTTTAGTTTTTCTTAGAAATACGCTGTGTAAAAATTATATGAAAATTCCCTTTAAGTTTCTACAAACCCTTGCCACCTTCTATTGGCCTTACCAGCCCCAAAAAGCTCTTCAATATATTCTATGGCCTTATGTAAGGAACCTAACTAAGCCAGGTGGCAGAATAAACATGAACATCCCCACCTGGCAATGGCCCTTACAGGTTTTGAGCAATCATCACACTGAGTTTAACATGGGTATTAAGTGTTCTCCACCTGGGTGAGCATCTCCGTCCAGAACTAGGGGTCAAATGACAATAAAAGCTGTCCTGCCAAGAAAGAGTAAGACAGAAATCCCTGTAGTCCATAAAGTTGAAAGAACATTATCTTTCTTCTTGATTTGTCATGTCGTTACTCCTACATGTATTCATGCTGTATTTCCTATTTTTTCTGTTCCATGAAATACAGCCAAGTCTTTTCAATAAGATCATTTTTTGGCCTTAAGCTTATTTGAAAGTTTCATCTTCCCTTTCAATAAAATTATAACGTAATAACACCCAGTGTATAGGATTATTGCTGCAATAGTATGTTCTTTATATTAAACCTTCAAAAATTACTCAAGTATCTATACTTAGGTTTATAAGTTTATTTAATATACAATGTAGTACATAAATAATGATTGTACACTACCAGGTGGCAGTGGTAGAGGCAGAGAGAATGAGGCTCTGGATAGATTTTGAAGACAACACCAAAATCCCTGACACTGACTACTGGTTGTCAAAAATGTGAAGAGCCCAGAAAAAGCAGGTGGAAGGACGTTGATGTTATCAAGTTAGAGCACAGGGATTGAGGGTGGTTTGGGGTGAAAGCAATGTTCAGTTTCACATGTTATCATTTAGATATTCAGTTGAGATTTAAGTAGAAATGTTCAAGTATTTAGGTATGTGAATTCAGAGTTCAGATTAAAAAGTCCAGCTGGAGATAATTATGTAGTTGTTGGCTTATAGAGGATACATGAAACTGGAGATCAGAAGAGTAGGCGCAGACTGTTAGACCAAATACTAAGCCCCAGAACACCCCACAATGACAGCTCTGAGGCAACAAAAGGGAAGAAGAGAGAAATCAGAGTAGAAGCAACCTGTAAGAAAAGAGATGGTGGAGTTCTGAAAGCAAAATCAACATGGTATTTCAAGGAGTAACTAACAGTGTCAAATGCTGATAACTCGATTTGCAAACAGGGATATGTTGGTGACCTCGGAAAGAGGTCTCTCGCTGTAAGTGTGCATTATATATGTGTTTTTTTTGAGTGTTAGGGGAAGCTGTGTGTTTCTAGCAGGAGATAGACAAGATTGAGGGGCAGAAACACTTAATATATACTTTATTTCATGGTAGAGAATTCCATTTTAATAAAAGGTCAAGAACCAAATTTTAATAAAGTTCCAAAAACAGATGATGTTTGTTTAAAAACTCTGGAAACCTTCTAGTTTATGTGTTTTAAAGTTCATACAACAGTTCCAAAAAAGCTTAACTGACTCAGGAATTGTAATCCCACCATAAAACACCAAAAAATTGGACAAAATATACAAAAAGGCTATTTTCAATATTGGACTACAGGCCTTGCAGGGCTGTGACACCTAGGACAAGGAAAAAATGAGGTAAATGTTACAATTATCCTTGATGGAGTCGGTTTCAAAACCCCAGCAAAGGCTGTATGAAATAAGAGTCTAACTATCTCACCAAATTGGAAAGATAGATGTTGGAGTTCAGAGAGGCTAATGTGGCTATATACTCTGTATAGAATACTGGAGTTAAGGCAGCTGCACAGAGAAAGGTCCATAAAACTACACATGATACCCTCCCCTCAAGTCTTTGGCAGAGTATTTATCTACACATGCATAGGGTAAAACTCCAAAATGAAAGAATTAACCACTACCAAGCAGTCCATCAAACAGTTCCTGGAGTTTACATAGGGCTGGAAGTGTTCGCATTCCCACCAATCAGAAACCAGAGACTTCATAACACATAGGACATCAGAAGAATAGACACAATTATTGTGTTTTAGTAGTGGGGCCATATTAGCTTTAGAATATGAGCTGCTATCTTTACAAAAGCTTGGAAGCAAATTGATCCCAATAAAAAATATAATATTAGTAGCATATCAATAGAGTTAATATGATGAAATATTAAAATATCTAGAATTTTACACTGGATGAGATTAACAGACTACATACTGAAGATCAATGAACTTAAGACATTATACAAACTATGCAAAACGAAGCACAGAGACTTAAAAAGAAAAAACAAAACAAAACAAAAAAACCAGCATAGCCTCAGTAACCTGAGGGACAAAATCTAACAGTCTAATAGATGTATCATTAGAATCATGAGTAAAGGTCCATGGATGGGGAAAATATGCGTTTAAAGAGTGGCAGAGAATGGTCTAAACTTGGCCAAAAGTATGAATCCACAGATCTAATAAGTTTAATGACCTATAAGCATAATAAAGAAAACTGTATCAAGGCACATCATAAAACTGCTTAATAAATAAAGGGAAAATCATAATAACAGTCAGAAAATTTATACGAAGGAACAGTAAAGGTAACAGCCAGCTTAGTGCAACCATTCAAGATTGATAATAGATCATGAAAATGCTAAAAGAAAAATACTGAATCCTAGGTACTCTAAAAATAGATTTTAAAAATACAGGCAAAATAAAACCTTTCTCAGAATGGGAGAATTAACGGCCAACACTTCACAATAAAGTAAAGTGATACTATAAGAGAATTAGAATCTAAACATAAGATTTTTTTTCTAATTTTTTAATCTCTTTAAAATAGATGAAACAAAATACATACCAATGTTTTGGGAGGCTTATAATATATGAAAAAAATGCAGAATAGTACACATGATGGAAGGGAATAAATAGAAATACACTGACTCAACACAATTACTATAACATTTGATAGACTATTATACATTTTAGGGTTCCTTAATCTTGGCATCAATGACATTTTAAGTTAAATAAATCTTTGTGTGGGATTGTTGTACATTTTAGGATGTTGAGCAGAATCATTAGCCTCTATTCACTCAGTGCCAGTAGAGTACATACGTGTACACACACACACACACACACACACACACACACACGCACACACTCCTCCCCCAAGTGTAACCAAAAATATCTCCAGACATTGCCAAACATACCACTGGGGGGAAAAAAAAAGTCACTACCTTAGAGTAAAAAAAATATAAATAAAAGTCACAGCTAAATAAGTGAATAAAGATAGAATGAAATATTAGACTGACATTATTCCAAAAGAAAGCAAGAAGAATTTAAGAAATAACAGATGCGACAAAATGGAAAACAAACAGCAAGGTGATGGATTCAAACCTAATCACATATCAAAAAGCACATTAAACGTAAATGATTTAAACAAGATAAAAATGTACGTCTGGATAAACAAGACTCAGGTGTATCTTTGTTAAGAACGCACTTTTCAGATATAAATACAGAGAAATAGAGATCGGTCAGTATACTGTGCAAACACTATTCAAAAACAATACAATAAGGTAGACTTCTAGACGAGGAACAGGAATAGAGATTTTATAATAAGAACATCCTATCCTGGCTGTATATACACACCTAATGACAGAGCATCAAAACGCATGGGAAAACAAAGTGAAATAAAACTTAAAAGCAGAAATCAAAATGGAAAATAGATAAAAATCAAGGCAACATAAATAGTGTCTTTCTTAAAAGAGGAAACAAGTGTTATAAATTCCTAGCCAGACTAATCAGCAAGAGAAGCACAAAAACCAGAAGAATGGATATTCCTACAGATACAACAGACATTGAAAGGATCACAAAGGAGTAGCATCAAGTACGGTGTTATTTTATTACATTATCTGGACAACTTAGATGAAGTGGAAAGATTCTTCAGAACACACACTACTGAAGTTCACTCAAAATAGATAATCTGCATCTCAACAGGAAACCTCACCACAACAATCTAGGTCCAACTGACTTCAGGATTGAAATCTAACAAAGATTTAAGACAGAAATAATGTGAATTCTTTCAAAACTCAGAAAATAAAAGAGGACACTTTCCACATAAGTCCTGTGCGTAACTGATTTTTAAAAACAGTACTACAGACCAATATCCATTACAGACTTGGTGCAACAATCCTTAAGATTCTAGATAAAATTCATCAACATATAAAAAGGATAAACCATGTTGGAGTTTCTCAGGAATAGAAGCCTGCATTATCATGTGAAAAGCAATGAATGTGACTGAAAATATTAATTGGTCACGTAAGTAAAAATCATGATCTCATTAGCTGGAGATAACTACTGACAATTTCAACACCCATTCGTGATTTAAATGAATGCAAAATCTGTAAACTGAGCACAACAGGGAATTTAATCTGAAAATGGCATCTACACAAAACTCACATCCACTATTTCACTTACTGTTGAAAGATTAAATGCTTCCATCTGCTTTCGCCCTAAGATCAAGAACAGGGCAAATATGTCCAGGCTCATCACCTATTCAACCTTGTTTTGTGCCAGGACAGTAAGAGAATAAGAAATACAAACTATAGCAAAACAAAATCAAAGAGGAGTGGTCTTTAACCACAGATCACTGAAAAAGCCACAAGGACTACTGAGTTTAGAAAGACCATGTAACACAATGTGTGTGTGTTTGTGTATCTATCTCACAAGCATATCTAAATTCAGACAATATCGAACTGGAAAGTCAAAATAACCTTAAAAATACTCTATAGCAAGAAATATACATTAGACCTGTGTACTTAAAACCACAACACATTGCAGAGACAAATAAAAGACGTAAATAAAGGAGAGACAGTGCCTGTTTCTGTATTCAAAAAACGAATAAATAATTATATGTTTAAAAAAAAAAAAAAAGCCCTGGTAGTAAGTTTATCTACTGATTTAGTGCATTTCTGATCAAAATTCCAGCAGTTTGGGAGCAACTGACAAGGTTGTTATAAAAAGCGTTTTTGAAAAGTAAATGACCTAGTATAATATTATTTCTTTAAAGAAATCAAAGTTTATGGCTTCTACCATGTGATTTCAAAACTTTCTCTAAATCTAGTTATTAAGACAGTATGGTACTGGCATAAACAAAGATAACCATGTAGATCAATAGCTCAGAATAGAGTTCAAAAATGGGCTCATAGCCAACAGATATTAGAAAACACAAAAGTAATTCAATGGTGAAAGGTAGCCTTTTAAAGAAAATTAACTGAGATAGTTCAATATCCATTTTGACAAGGAGATTGTAACATATAGCTTATATTCAAGGTACAAGTTAAAGTGAACTTGGTCATTGATCTTTGCCATTTTTTTCCCTCTAATTTGCAACTATATTATGGATAGCTACTCATCCAGATTTTAATTTTTTCTCCCATCTAGATATTGACTTATGTTTTCACATTTGAAAACATTAAACTTTTGCATAAGTCTGCTTAGATTCCTTTTTTTGAGCAAAGATTTCAGTTTTTTTAAAAGTCACTTCCAACATTGTTATGTATGTATTCTCCTAGATATTTTTTCTAAATTTGTTTTTTTGCTTTTAACCTCCTAACCTATCTGAATTGTATGCTTTCAAATTTCTTTCTAAATGGATATTCAGTAGTTCTAGTATGCATAAACTATTACATCCTGTTCTACTGAACTGAACATTATTTGCATAAATTATATTCCCTTATTTATTGGGATCACTATCTGTGGTTAACACATAGTTCTCATTTGCTACTGCCAAGTCTCCTTGGCAGGTTTTTTATTTGCTTGCTCACTGGAGCTCAGGTACAGGTTTAGAGGGCTTTGAACAGGGCACTGATAAAAAGCCCAACAGTCTTTGTGTCATGTAGATAGAGCATCAGTGACTAAGTTGCAGTCCCTTCCCTAAAAAGTACCCTGTACTACAAAAGCTTGATAGAGTTGAATCCTAACCAGCTTTACAGGGAGAGAGACTACCCTGCAGCTTCTTAGGACCCAGTGAAGTTAGCTGGTCCTGCCAAATAATAATTAATAATAATAATTAATTATATAATAATATTATTTAAATTAAATTTTAAAAACCCCACATACTCCATTGTACAAGCATGGTACCCTCTCTCCCCCAAGACCCAGGGAACATGCATTTTTGCAGACCTAGCTCCCACTTCAGACCCTATGACTGGGACTTCTATATCCATAGTACTGAACCTTTCTGCCAGTTCCCAGGATTCTTTTGGGCCAGGCTGAAATCACTCTTATCCATTTCTCCTTCAAAAAGCTTGGAGTGGATGTAGCCATCAGTGCATATAGTCATCAGCTAAGAATGTGTGATACCCTCTATGTCCTGAAAGAGCATGACTTCAGCAGTTATCTGGAATGAACGGCAACAGTGGCGAAGACAGCAAGACTCATTTAAGCTCAGTATTTTCAGAATCTGTGTTATTTTTAAAGTAACTCAAAATTATGGGAATAATGCCCCTTCCTTAAAATATCAAAAACACATCCAAAAATAACTAAGTCACATAAGAATCATATAAATATACTTTGCCATTTTATCCTCACTGGCAATTGTGTTTTCAATCTGAGTATTCTATGTAAAAATGTGATTTATTGAACTCAGCATATATTCTGCACTTATTTATGGGGGGGGGCAAGTTGAAGTAGAACTGTCAAAATAAGCAAATATCTAAGTTAGGCATTAATACATGGCATTTATCCAAATCACCATTTATATAACAGGCTAAGTGGTATGTATTCTTTCTAGGCCCCAGAAGCACTTGCAAAATGATCTTAAAACATACTCAATGAAAGCATTTCTCTATGAAGTATAAATATGAGATAAAAATAAACCATTAGGTAGTACCCTTAACACTGTAATACAAAGAAAAAGTAAATGGGTTAATAATGTGGTTTGAAGGATAAGTTATTCAAAAACCAGTGTAAGAAATAAAAATATATTGGAGTTTAAGAACATCATTCCCCTACTCATTTTGGTAGTGCAGAGTTTATGACCAGATATATACCTGACCAAAATTTGAGCCAAAGAATGGTTCATAAACTAAATAATATGGCCTTGAAGACAGGCAATTGATGTTAGTCTCATTCTTTCACATCAAGAAACTTTAGTTTTCATTGCCTTTGGTTTCAGCACATTAGTCTATTCTTCCTGAAAGATATACTGCCCGAGAATAAAATAAAAAACCTGATAATTTTTAAATCGTTTGAGAAATGATGGTTCAGTTTTTAAAAGAGTGAACAACTGAGAATGAGAATCAGAATTATTAGGGGCGCCTGGGTGGCTCAGTCATTAAGCGTCTGCCTGTGGCTCAGGGAGTTATCCCAGCGTTTGGGGATCGAGCCCCACATCGGGCTCCTCCGCTGGGAGCCTGCTTCTTCCTCTCCCACTCCCCCTGCCTGTGTTTCCTCTCTCGCTGGCTGTCTCTCTCTCTGTCAAATAAATAAAATCTTTAAAAAAAAAAAAAAAGAAATATTAGAAGCCATAGACAATCAGACGATAGATAATTTTCTCTGCCAGCTTAGCTGATCACAAAAATGCTTTAAGTGCTACAATGGTTATTTTTAGCAATAATCTCTCCCAGTATTTCAAGTTCTATTTTATGGGTTGTTTGTTCGTTTGTTTGGCATTTCTGTAATCCACCATATCAGATGGGCAAATCTAATATACCCTGTTTTTATACACAAGCATATTAAAATAAATGAGGATATATTTCTTGAGATCTAATCTTATATTTAATATGATTTTACAAACAGGAATTTATACTAAAGACAACTACAAATATCATAAAGCCATAGTAAAGCTATCCCAACAAAACTTTATGTAGTTTAAGATTCAGAACACTAAGTGATATGAGCTCTACGGTCTTCTTCAAAGAAATAAGTCTGAGGGTATGTGAGCTTCTTTGAAACTGTATGACAGCCTTGCCACTCATGGCAAATTTAAGTACCATCTGTGTGTGGGACTGCATTAAATGATCAGGTCTCCTTGGGCTCTTCTGGGCTATAACACTTTTTTTTTAAGGGGGGAGGAGGTAGGGGAGGGGAGAGAGAGAGAACAAAGAGACAGGGAGAGAACAGAGAGACAGGGAGAGATCAGAGAGAGAGAAGAGAGAGAGAACAGAGAAAACAGGGAGAGTGTATGCCCACACACATATGCATAATGGAAGGGGCAGAGGAAGACGGAGAGAAAAAATCTCAAGCAGGCTCCACGTCCAGCACAGAGCCCAAGGCAGAGCTGCATCTCACGACCCTGAGATCATGACCTGAGCTGAAATCAAGAGCAGGATGCTTTACTGATTGAGTGACCCAGGTGGCCCAAGGCTACGACACATTAAGGTTTCCTTATTTTTGGTGGTCTTGATAGTTTTGAGGAACACTGGTCAGGTATTCTATAGAATGTACATCAGTTTTGTAGGAGATACTTCTCATGCTAAGATAGCAGGAGTGGGCTTTTGGCAGAATGACTACAGAAGTAAAGAGCCCTTAATAAGGCTGACAACATAACAGGGAGATTAGTTATTAACACAACTTACCACGGATGAGTGTTTGACAGGTTTCTGCACCATGAAATAATCACTACCCTTTTCTTACTGTAATCTTTGCAAGCCAATACCTAAACATAAGCCACATTCAAAGGATAAAGAGTGATGTAGATACTACACCCTCAAGGAGAGAGAGCCTAAATTATATGAAATTTTACGTAGAAACTGTCACCTTTCCATTTATACGTTCAATTGTTTATCAATATGGACTTATGGGTCTTCGCTCTATACTTTGGGTTATAATCTAATGCTACATTATTACTCAAATTTCTCTAGCTTTGGCCGCTGGGAGTTCTTTCAGTTCTTTCCTGTTCTCTTTGACCATCACTGCATTTCTTTTTCTTACTCTCATACTACAAGATGCTTAAGGATCTTTTTGTATATTCCATATACTGCTCTAGTATCAACCATTTCTCCAAGGAAGATGGTTTTAGAAACCAAAATATTGTTGGGTAAGCTCACTGCCACTAGGACATTGTTGCTTCTAGGTTCTCTCCAGGAGCAGAACTAGGAAATATATACTGTTAAATACAAAATGGAGACCAAACTGGAAAATTCCCAGAGCAGACAAAACCATTCAAGCCATATAAAGTAAAACCCGATTTAGCTTATCCTACAAAAGAAGCAAAAAATTAGTTTGGGCTGCTTCTTGTAGAGGACTCTGAAAATCATAAATGAAACTAAAGCTGTTCCCCAAAGTTGGCATGACATAACCACTTTTAACCAATCTCTTACCACTAGGAAAACTAATGCTATAACCAATCTTTGTAAATAACAGTCTCTGCATTCTTACTATACATGCCATCTCATAATACACCTTTGAGCCTCATTCTATTCCTGATTCGAGAACTTCCAGTTCACCAACTGTGCTTATATGCACAATAAACTCTTACTACTTTACTTGGTGATTTTAATTTTGCTACTTTTGTATTTGATAGTATGTATACTATCCATGTATACAAACATTTATGATTGTTTGTCTCTATATTATGTTAAACATGAGTTCACACTGATGGGTCTGTTTTGAATCCAGCAATATGGTTTATTCCATCCTTCTCCCCTTATCTATAGCTTCCTCCTCCAGTAATGAGAAACTGGTTCCCACCATCTGCCATCCTTTTATAATTATTTAATACTAGCATAAATGCACAGCACTTTCAGAATTAACCGGTAGGGGTGAACTTTTAAGTTCCTAGGTAGTACCATGTTTTTAGGAAGTAACTATTCTCATCAGAATTTGTCAACTTTGTAATGTTTTTGTTTCTATGTTCTGCTCAAGGATGCCACTGTATCTTGAGGTTTATGTGTAATTACATTCAGATCTGATGGCCAATCTCTAACAGCTTCATATACAGCAAGTATTTTAAAGTACATTCTACTATGAAGGATTAATAAGCACAGCACTATTCCTGACCTCAACTCATAATAGCATTACCAGTTAGATGGTTACATGGTATAATAGGAAACACGAAGAACTTTTTTAAAGATTTTATTTGGGGGGGGGGAGCGGTACAGAGGGAAAAGGAAAGAATCTCAAGCAGGCTACCCACTAAGCACAGAAACTGACATGGGGTTCAATCCCAGGACCCTGAGATCATGACCTGGGCAGAAATCAAGAGGGGGACACTAAAGTGACTGAGCCACACAGGTGGCCCCCAAATTCAACTTTATTGACACATGTTAGCACATTGTGCCAATATCACCTACACTCTTAAATTGACTTAAATAAAAGCACACTTGAAATCCTTAATCATATGATCATTATTATATTTTTTTAAAAAGCTATTGGTATAAATTTGAGTTTATATTTAACCAAAGAAACAATCTGGGAAATAGTCTTGATTATAAAAATAGGACTCATGACTTATAATCAGTAATTTTAGGAATGGCCAGCACATGCTTTCTAAGTTCTCTAATTGTTAAAGCACCTCAGTATGGAATCTGTGTTAAATAATTGGAGTTTTTTGTTTTGTTTTGTTTTGTTTAGGACTCAGAATAAAGTTGTAAATCCACAGGTTATGGATTTAGACCTAAATAATCTAAGTAAAAAATTTGAAACTCTCCATAAATGTATTCAAATAAGTCATGACACACATTTCTAAAAATTGGCTTTTGATCTAAGCTACTACAGCTTTAAACTCATAGCAATATAAATTTTGAAACTAGTACTATGTTAGTGTATTTGCCTTATAAAATAAAAGATAGGAACTAAATATAACATACTATCTTTATCTTGGGATATTTAGTAATTTTAATTTGTAAGGCCAAGGGAATAACTCCATTTGTTTTATTTAAGTGGAAATATTCTCAAGGAGAGTCCAAGGAATAATTCACAATAGTTTGGGTAATAATTATAATTTGTTTTTTACCCCTTTCATTGTGCAATACATAACCTATGCATCTAAAATATTTTGAAACAGTAATAAGGAGAAGTTCAAAGGTTGTATCAACTGCGTTTTTAAGAAGTTATGGGGGGGGGGAAGTCAGATGATTAACAACTTGTTAAACTAGATTTCTAGCAGCCAAACTTCCTCATAATCTTTACAGCTGGGAAGGGCAATAGGACAAGTTTTGGCCAATGGATCATGGAAGGTGGTGCCAAAACACTGTGGGTTAGTGGTTATTCTGCCACATAATCCTATCCTTGCAGGATCTCTGCTATAAATCTTTAGGTGTTGAGGGAAGTGGGTATTAGAAAAGGCAGAACATACAACATCTGAGCTTCCAAGTATTTGGTCAAAACCACCTGTGGCACTCAAGATGCACGTAGCATACCTAATCAACTGTAGTAGTTGATTGTAAGAACATCAGTAGTACAGGGTGATTGCTGGCGCACTTTGTAAGTTATTGTAAGAAACAGACAACTTCCAGAAAACAAAACTGCCTGCCTTGTAAACAGAAGAGTTCAGAAATTTTGGCCATCAGAAGCAGCAAAGGATTCTTAAGTTCTACCATTAGAAGGTCTGTTAAAAATGTTTCCCGAGACAAAGACCAAACAAATGGGAGGGCCTTCTTCCCATTGTTAAAATCTCAGAAAGGATTAAACTGCCACTAGCTAAAAATCAAATTAGGAGCATGGTGCCCACTCTTTAATTAGATCTTATGGCCCAGGGAAAGACTTTAATCTTGTGACTCTCCCTCCTAAAACTGATAGGTTTAAGGTACTTTCAATTAAGTTTCTAGTTCAGTCTGGGAACCCCTAAGGATACCAAGACGCTTTAAGGAGTTCTGTGAGTTCAGAACTATGTTCTCAGTAACATTAAGATATTATATGCCTTTTTTTACTTTACATTTTCACAAATGGTGGAAACTAATGATGAAAGCACTGTCACAAAGCTACACTGACACTCTATCCTTCACTGCAAAGCACTTTCAGGAAACATTATATTTAACAACATCCATGATAAAACATTAAAATTAAGTCTTGAATCTTGAGCTCCTATTTCTAATACCTTGCATGACACAAAGCAGGAAGTATACATAAAACTGGTCAGCCTATGTTGGGGAAATAAAATTGGAAATAAAATTTCCCAGCCCAGAGAACTTCACAAAAGGTAGTAAAGAAAAAACAGTTTTATTATTTAATAAGCACTGAACCAGTATGATAGTTCTATTACCGGCATTCCATTAAGAGACTGCAAAGAAAGCAAGCAGTCGTTTATATACAGATACAATCCGTTACATATATGTTTGAAAGATACTAACTAGTCAAGAGGACTTGACAGCACCATTTGTTACACAATTCATCCTAAATTCACCTGGTAATTGCAGTGACCATCTGTGTTAGTTTTCTACAATGGCAAAATAAACTTCTATTTCCATGACATAAGGTAGTTTTACAACTAGGAGAGGGGCATCCATAAGGTTAAGCTCATACCCACTCCCAGAAACTGACAAATGGGGGCGCATCTGTCCCTGGTTATTTACATTCCAGAGAGATTACCAGGTCCTTGAAAAAAACTTTCCTAGAACGTTGAACTGGCAAGAGGTTTAGCTTTTAAAGATTTAAGTATAATTCAGAGTGATAGAATTTAAAATTACAAGGTTTCTAAAGTAAACGCACTAAGAAAAGGGAAAGGGGGTGGGAAGTTTCCCTTATTTTCAACAGCAAGAATTAAGCCTCATTATTTTTAATTTGTATTTGCCCTTACTCATACTGAAACACAAATGTTTCAAGGAAAAGTCCTGGTACAACTGAGACCCAAGTCTGAGACCCAAGACGCTTTTTCCATGGAATCATTTGCATTCCAAGGATCAACTAAAAAAATTTGGTTAAGCTGACTTGGAATATTTGGCAAATATTTTCTCAAACAAATTAAGCCAATTACTTGAAGGGAAACAATTGAGACTACTTTCTGCCAATGATCCAATTTAAGCTTAGCCATAACTTGAATCTGCTATCATATGCCTGACATGGTATTTAAAGGCTTACAAAACTAGTACATGTAGTTTTGAGATTGTGTAATAAAGCATTAACAATGAAAAGAACTGCTTAACTCAGTGAACCTGTACTTTCCAAATGAATGGTATGATTTACGGAATTGTATAGGGGTAGAAAAGATCCATGTACAGTATGAGATATTCCAGTGGGTTTTAAAGAAATAATTTGGTTTCTACATAGTTTTAAATTCCACATTACAACTAAACTGTATACTGCACTAGTACTGAACAAGTGGTAAACAATATCCAATGTTATCTGAAAATACAGCTATCACAAGTACTCTTGCCCCTTTTCCAACTTTACGTAACATGTGAGGCAATTTTCCTCAAGACTTCAACCAAGACCGCATCACAAGAGACTGAGGCAGAAGCAAATACAAAAATCTAGTTATGTTCCCCTACACTTGTCATTAGAACTGCAAAATATAAGGAACTGGATTTTTTTGTGGTTTTAGAAAATAGTTTTGTTCTTCCAAAAATAAGGTATTTCTATTAACAGGATTGAACAATATTTTTAAATGAATTAAAAATAAACATTTAAGATGTTTTATAGGATACAGAAGTAACCAGATAAACTGAAGCTCTTTGAGATTTTTCGAAGATTTTTAGGAAGAAAAAAGGATTCTTACTGTCAAAAGGTAAGAGAACCAAAGACAGAAATGAGAAGAGTAGATGAAAAACCAAATAAGTAGCTGTTCTGGGAACCACGTTTTTAATATACAGGAGTGGCTACTGGTACATAGACTATGAAATAAGCATAGCAGATTTCAGATATGCTGTCAGAAAGAAACAAACCTGGCTTTTAAGATTTACTGTGATGGTTAACACCTTTTACAGCTCTAGGGAAGGCAGAGGTCCTTTGCCCACCTCCAATGTGGTCAGGAAGAGAGTGGACAGGGGACAGTTTCCAGGAGTGGATTCTGAGCATAAGAAAGTGAACTAACATTTACTGCATACCTACTGGGGGCATCGTTTAGTCCTCAAAACAATTCTTTCAAAATATTTCACCCCTTTTGTATAAAGAACCTAAAACATGGGAAGTTGAAAGCAACTTTGCCTCAAGTCACCAGGAAATGGTTGCACAGCCAGCATTTATGCCTATGTTGTATCAGATAAGGCTCCGTAAATTTGCTTGCTTGCTCATCACTCAGCACACTTTGAATAGCCACTGTATAAATGGCACTATATATGAAACTAGTTATAAAGAGGCCATAATAAAATGACTTAGAGTTTACCTTCAAGGAGTTTATAGGCTCATAGGGAGAAAAAACATTTCCCTGAGATTTCGTAATATGGAGAAAATATGAATTGATGGATTTGTCCAAACAAAATTATAACTTCAATGAGAATTATCAGAACAGGATTGATAAAAAGGTCATCCTTGCAAAATGTTTTGTTCTTGTTAATATATGCCTCCATGTCAGTTTTTTCTCCATTGTCCAGGTAGGATCTTGATATGTTATCCATGTAAAAAAGAAAATCATTTACTAGAAGAATTATTTGGACATAGAAGTGGTAGGACAGACTAAAGAGAAGCAAGCTTTCTAGCTAAGGTTATTCAAAGACTGCATATCAGTGTATACAAGGAACTAGTTAGTTTCTTTTCATTCTGACCTAAGAAGTGAGAATTATAAATTTAAAGCAAACAGGATTATAAGGATACCTGGCATATGATGCAAAAGAGGCCATGAGGAGAATTAAGGTTTTCAGTTTAGAAACATGGTGCTATATTCAGAGATTTATGTTCCATAGAAAACCGTTAAGTATTCAACATAACACGCAATAAGGAAAAAAATAAAGCAGAGTAAGGGAACTAAATATTGGAGGAGCTTCTCTGAGGTGACATTTGAGCAGAAACCTGAATAAGGAGTACTATGTAATAATACCAGGGGAAAGCTTTCTAGGCAGAAGGAGCTGTCAGCCCAAATCCCTGAGAAAAGTGAGCTTGGAGATAGTGATGACTTCTAAGGTAGGGCAGTTCCCTCAGGATCTCTTTCACCTTATAAGGCTGTCCTGCTTTTGTTCTCTACCAGTCTACTCCCTGCTTCTGTAATAGTGTCCTGAAAAGTTCTGTTGGAAAATCTATCACATACCTGGAGTTTTTGTCAGTGCTGTTAAGACATCATGGTATAATCACCATTTTGCCAATGAGAAATTTGTTTCAAAGCAATTAAATTATTTCTCCAAGATAATCATCTGTGGGATCTGAATTCATTGATTTACCTCAAAGCCTGGACCCTTGTCTCAAAGGAAGACTCAGATGAAGTTGTAATTTTTTCCAGTACCTAGGCCTCAAAAAGAATTCTGGAAACTAGACTGATGCCAGTTTTATAGGAAATTAGGAGACTGTATACTGAACCACTGTGGTGTGAATAGAAATTGAGTAGCATGCAACCCTGTCAACTTTCCCTGAATTAGGAGTACTTTGGGGAAGACTAATAAGGACTACACTGTGGTCCTCATTCAAACACTCCCAAGATAAAAGCATCAAAATCTCAGGCCTTGAAGCATGCACATCTTGAAGCATGAAAAGTTCATTTTAGTTGCAGAACAGAACTCTGGGTCGGTGGGAGAAGGAATCCAGACTTCACTGTTTTTCTTTTCTGTAAATAAGCTTAATAGTTAACCTTTCTATACTCTATGTGAATGGTCTTCCCAAATATAGTCCAAATGTGAGAACATTCCATCTATGGAAAAGGAGTTCAACAGTTCTAGTTGATGGATGCAGTCTACTGCATTCAAATATCTTGTGCCCATAACACCAAGGAACACAGGCCTTTAAGCACAGTGAGACTTGAATCTGCTTATCTTTGAAAGCAGGTACGTCGTCTAACTCAAGGCAAATAGGATGAAAATCATGAACGAATCCTCTATCTTTAAGATCCAGGTGTGGACCATTCACTCATTTGTATTCCCCAGTTTCTTGGCTCTTAAAGCAGGTTGGACTTGTAGAGTTTTGTCAGACTTGCAATGTATTTATCCAGTTCAGTAGATAGGTGCATGTCTTCCTAGTGCTTTAAAAGAGTAGGTATCAGTTTCACTGTCATGACACAGACCACTGGTCTTCTAAAGCTATCAGTATGTATTTATATTTAATTTCAACTGCTTTCAATACATGAGATGTATTTGGATTGTTCAAGTAGACTATATAAATAAGGAAGAGTTCGTAGAGGGAAGCTAGAAACCTGGGAAATGGAGTTCATCTTATAGAACTCATGGAGGATAAAAATAGCCAAATAAAAAGGAATACCAAGAGAAAATGGTTATTATGGAAACACATGTTTTCAGTGCTATCATTCAAGAAAAGTGAAGATCTAGCCACCTAGAAAGAAGTATATTTACTTAAAGATTTTAGAGACAGCATGCACACACGGGGCTGTGGGTTGGGTGTGAGAGAGGGAGAGAGAATCTCAAGCAGACTCTGCACTGAGCATGGAGCCCGACTCAGTGCTCAGTCCCACGACCCTGAGATCATGACCTGAGCCGAAATCCAGAGTCCACCACCTAACTGACTGAGCCACCCAGGTGCCCCAGAAGTATATTTATTTTTAAGGCTACATAAAACTGTAGCATTAGTATATGCTTAGCTAATGTACTGGTATGCCACTGGCTTGGTGCATTGTACAGATTTGGAGTGACTATGTTGAAATTAAAATCCCCACTCAGATGCTCACAAAATTTCAAGTTAAACATCGTTCTGACTCTTTTCTAAATTGAATCTTTACGTAAATTTGTAGGAATTATTGCTTTTTTATTGAACATCTTTATCACGTTACTATTTCATTTCATACCAAGGCCTCATTGAGTTGGCATAATACAATTGCAATGTATTTCACTAGAAGTAATTCAATGTTTCGACTTTGAATGACATAATAGCTCATGCTTCACATATTATAAGCCCAGTTCTTTACTGGGAAGAATATGCTATACTGTGGGTTGGGGAAGGGCAACGATCATTCAGTGTATTACCTGAATGTGTATTAACTTGTATTAATCATGCCTGACTGCTGCTAAATTTTGTGCTTGTGAATAGTTACTGATAACTCACTCAGTGGGGAGTTACAAAAAATTAAGCAGTTATTTGAAAAAAGAAATCTCAATGGTAAGTCCTAGTCTCTTAAGCATTTAAATGTAAAAAGTAAATTTCAAGGAAAATAGAAGATTCATGAATTTTGTTTGTGCTAGTGTATCATAACCCCAAAGTAGAAACCTACAGGGATTGCTACATTATTCTGAAAAAATTTTATACATTTAACAAGTAAAACATTTGCACTGACAAAAGTTAAATGTTTTACATAAACAGTTCATATCAATAAAAACTGAAAAGTAGGCTTAAGAAATAATCTCCAAGAAGTGAAAGTGTCACTATTTGCAGATAACATAAGGTTATATATAGAAAGTCCTAAAGACTCAATCAAAAAAAAAATTAGAACAAATTCAGTAACACTGCAGGATACAAATACAAAAATCAATATACAGAAATGAAACTCAGAAAGAAAACAATCCCATTTACAATTTTATCCAAAATACTTCATAATAAATTTAACCAGAAGAGGGGAAAGACCTGTAAAAACTTAAAAGCATAATAAATTAAAGCTGAAGTTCGAAGTCAAAAGTAAAAATATTATATGCTCATACATTAGAATGCTGTTAAGATGCCCATACTACACTAAGCAGTCTACAAATTCAGTGCAACCCCTATCAAAATTCCAATGGCATTTTCCACCAAAATAGAAAAATTCTAAAATTTGAATGGAACCAGAAAAGACCCTGAATAGCAAAAGCAATCTTGGGGTTGGGGGCTGGGCAGCTAGAGGTTATCGCTCTCTCCGATTTCAAACTATTTTACAAAGCTATAGTAATCAAAACAGTATGGTATTGGCATCAAAACAGACACATAAGTCAATGGAAGAAAACAGAGAGCCCAGAAATAAACCCAGGCACATATGGTCAATTTATGACAAAGGAGGCAAGGGTATACAGTATGGAATGGACAGTCTCAGAGTGTTGGGAAAACCAGAGTGCCACATATAAAAGAATGAAACTGGAGCACTATCTCACATCATACAAAAAATAAACTCAAAATGAATTACAGGCTTGAACGTAAGACCTGAAATCAAGGAAGAAAACATACGTAGGAAAGCTCCCTCACATTGGTTCTGGCAATAATTTTTTGGATCTGACTCCAAAAGCAAAGGCAACAAAAGCAGAAAAACAATTGGAACCAGGTCAAACTGAAATGTTTCTACGTAGCTAAAGAAACCAACAAAATGAAAAAGCAACCCACCCATGGGAGAAAATACTTGCAAATCATGTAGGACAGGTAAAAATTTGAAATATATATTTTAATAACTCAAATAGAAAAAAAAAAAAAAACTGAAAGAAATGGGACATTCTGAATAGACCTTTTTCCAAAGACGAACCACAGATGATCAACAGGTACAAGGAAAGATGCTCAACATCACTAATCAGGAAAACACAAATCAAAACTAAACTGAGTTATTACCTCATCTCTCACATTGGCTATTATTTCAGGTGTGTCTTAAATTGCATTTATAATTTTTTTCTACTTCTTATAATGGATATTAAAAGTAACATTTTCAGAGAAATGAGGTACTCAAGAATGAGTGAACTGACTAGTACTATTGATATGCACACTCCTGCCCTTGAATAGCAAATAACTTAGCTATCCCAATAGCCTAAACACTTGGAATGGTAACTTGTGCTTAAGATTCTAATTTCTTCTTGGGGTGCCTAGGTGGCTCAGTCCTTAAGCGTCTGCCTTCAGCTCAGGGCCTGATCCCAGGTTCCTGGGATGGAGCCGCGCATCGAGCCCCACATTGGGCTTCTCCGCTGGGAGCCGGCTTCTTCCTCTCCCACTCCCCTGGCTTGTTTTCCCTCTCTCGCCGGCTGTCTCTCTGTCAAATAAATACAATCTTTAAAAAAACCAAACAAACAAAAAGATTCTAATTTCTTCTTGATGTACCTGGTTTAAAGATTATGTCACCTGACTGATTTGAAGGTTGGCAGAGTCCTGCTGCCAGGATATTGCTATACCTGCTTGAATCCAAGCTTTCATGCACCGTGCTTTCAGAGTGTCTGAAAAGGCAGAAAGTTGGCATTTCTCTGAACTTACCTATCATTGAATGACTTTTTGGTCTTAAAAAAAAATTGTGGGAAAAAATGTTAAATATAGTTGATATACAGTTACATTAGTTTCAGGTACACAAGAGCAATTCCACAATTCTTCTACATGCTACGCAATACTCACCATGCAAAGTACAGCTACCGTTTGTCACTATTCCTAATTAAAATGTGATTGACTATATCCCTATGCTGTGTTTTTTATGTCCATGACTTTTATAACTGGAAGTTTGTACCTCTTCTTCCCTTCACACATTCTTTCTTAAAAAAATCATTTTATCTTTGGCAGAGAACTATTTTCAAATTCATGTAAGATCTTGCTCTTAAGGTTAAATTTTCACAAGTTACAGGAAAACTGGCCTTAAAGTGATTAGGGTTGAGATAATCACATTTTCTTCATAGTAAGCTTTACATTCAGAGTATGGTACACACCAAACTCCTGTCTTATCAGATTGTGAGGATTTAATTAATTGCAGCAATTTTGTGTTTTTGTTTATATCTTCTGTTTGCAGTTTTCCATTCTGATCCTCCCCCAGAGAAAGATACTTTATGCATAAGAATGTTTACGGTTAATTACTTTAACCAAATTATCAGAAACTATAGGAGTCTTGTGAATATAGTATGCCTATATATAAACCATGTTATTTGATGAGTTTGGGAAAATAGCATCTCATTTTGTCAGAAATAGACTAATGTCTCTACTGAGGCACAGAATTTTGAAAGATTTGCAGTTATTTCATTGAAGTTTAACTGGACATGGACAATTAAGGAAGAATTTGTACAGATGTACGGTTTCTTGAGATTTTTTCTCATAGCTTTTCACATCAGTCTGAAATGGTCTCCCTGGTTCTGACAGTAAGTGTAAGAAAATTGCTCAGTGAAGTTTCTTCATTCTCCACACACAGGAAAGCTCATAATCAAAGTGCCCTATAAGATGCTGACAGTTCAAGGGTATAAAAACTGTGCAACAAACAGAAAAGGGCAGTCTATTAGGGAATATGTTAGAAGGCCCTGAAATGAAGTTTGATTGCAGCAAAGACTCCTGAGTAAGAATTAATGGTAACCTGACATTGCTTTTTAATGCATGCTCTTCACTGCTTTAAATGCACTGAGAATGAGTTTTGCAGAGAATCATTTTCTCAGAAAGCAGTAAATTTAAGGGAACTACTCAAGAAAAAAGAGGGAAGCATTACTATAGAATTTACTGAGTCATTAATGTGAAACTAATTCTCAAAATACTAAAAATGGGAACCAGTTGCATCTTTGTCTTCCTTTAATTGGTAGATTAAAATGGAACAGCAAGAATTCATTATTACTTGAATGAAGTTCTTTACCCACAAAGGTTAAGTGGGATTGATTGCAAAAACACCCCTTCCATCTCTCCATGTCTTATCCTACAAAGGGACTTTGCAGCTCCTCTCATCGAGATGAGACCTCTTTCTCCACTCCTTGAATTGGGCTGGCTTTTAGGACTTCATTTGGACAAGAGAACACGATGATGTGGAATTATGGGAGGACCACCTAAATGACAACAAGCAAAAGCTGCTTATTCAGAGCTTGTGACAGCAAAGGAGTCAGCCACCATCACTTGTGCTTTGGCAGACTCAAAGGCAGGCAGAAGAGTGGGAAAGCATTATAGTTTGGGGGTGGGAGGGTTGGACAGGAAAGGTTTCAGGTACGTACTGATTAGAGGCTATTGGCATGGGGAAGCTGCAGGCAGGCTAACCAGAAGCTGGAAGATTCTATGTGATTGACTATGGGTGTATATTTGGCTTTTTCCAGCTGGAAGTTGGGACAAAAATTAGGGAGCAGTCAGTTTTTAATCAAATCTCAGCTACTTAGGGCTGATTGCTAGAGGGGTAATTGTTTAGCTTCCTTAACTGGTTACTGCAGACTGTGGGTCAGAATTCTGTTTCTGTATACAGTCTGCCAATTTTCCCTTTGCTATATTTAGTCTCTCATTGAGCCTCAGCCTCAAGAGTCCAAGAAGTACTCCTGGAATCTGCTATTGCCATGTAAACAAGGATGAAGTAGCCACTAATATTTAAGAAGCCATGTGGTAGAAAGCCCAACTGCCCCCAGCCAAGGCTAGCCTAAATGAGCCTACTGTCCAGCTGATTCTCAAACACTGTAGAGCACCCAGCCAAAGTTGAGGATCTGTCTGTCCAACAAACACAGGAGTGAGCTTAGCTGACACCATAACTGAGTATTAGAATCATGAATAGTAATAACTGCTTACTGTTTTAAGCCACTGAGCTGTAAGGTACTTGCTACTGTAAATTTGGTATTTACAGTATAATTGGAAAAATTTGTAACCCAATTAAGTCCCAAGTCTTCAAATAACCATTGAGAAAACCCCCAGGCTTGAAGACACAAAGGTGGAATTGATACCACAGATTTTTGAAATTAAAAGATGTTCCATTTATTTACATCTTAATACCTTCATTTGCAAAATGTGGAACCACATAGCCTTTCTATTCTACTCCTTTATCAACATTCCTTGTTCATGCCACAGTGACAGTGTGGTTTTTCTTTGCATAAATTACATCCCACTGATATAACTAAGAGGAGGAAAGTAAGTAACTCCACTGGATCTTTAGCACCTTAAAACATTCCCAGGAAAGAGAAAAAGAGGTGTGGGACCATTAAAGTGCTAATGTCATTGCAACGGGCTCGCACATCATAAGTTTTATTTTACTATCTTTTAAATGATCAGTAACTGGTTTCCCCCAGTTTCGCATCAGTCATCAGTGTCACATCCAAGTTTCCTGCGGTGGGAGGGCCCAGCAGCAGCACTGAGAATATGGTGACCTCACCTGAGGGTTCTGCTAACATTACTTTGGTTCTTCCTCCCTTGGCTTCTCCTTGCCAAGCTTGGTTTTGGAGCCCTCCTACTGAATCTGTGGGTAGCCAATATATTACCAAAATAACTTTCTGACTAGTCAGAGTCAGCTTCTGGCTTTTTGGAAAAAAAGAAACCCTTGACAATGTAATGAGGCAGCAGGATCTCCTCACTAAAGATCTGGTAGGGTGTGTGTGTATGGGGGGGGGGCAGGGGGAGGAATCAAGTCCTAGCTAGGAAAATCATCTTTGTTTATTCAGGCCAATATTACCTTTTTTCTCCTAGCTCAGTTTATACTAACCTTCTGATTATGATAGTCTTTGTCTATCCTGGGCTATGCTTTAATATAGGGACTTTAAGCCTTACTTGTACCACTGCAAGGTCTTAGTCTTTTCTTACATATAAAAGACCAGTTTAATTGCTACATTCATACTACTTAGAGATGAGGCTTCCCCCCACCATCACCTATTGTCCATAAAATCTGTATGGACACCTCCATTTAATACATTTAGAAACACTTCACATCAGAGTCAGCTTTTTCTTCATTTACGTAGTTGGTTTTGGTTCGATAACTTCCCTTCCGGAATTTGAGCTCATAGGACCTCACTTCCTAATGTGTCATTGTTAAATGTCTTATTCTGATTCACCAATATCTATAGGTTACAATGGACACCTCTAAAAATAGGCAGTTTTCATTTAAAAGAAAAAAGTACAAACGTGCCTGAGCATGTGCATTCTTATACCTGGCAACTTGTGTACTTATCTTTATGGATTCTCAAAGAGAATCTCAAGCAGACCCCACACAGAGTATGGAGCCCAGTGCAGGGCTCTATTTCACGACTCTGATTATGACCTGAGTAGAAATCAAGAGTCAGACACTTAACCAACTGAGCCACCCAGATGCCCCAAGAAAAAAATATTTTATAAAATGTTTAGGATGTTTATGAGATTTTATGACTCTTGGTTTTAGAGAAGACACAAAAGCTCTTTCAAGAATGGTCTTCCATATACATTAGTGGTTATGTTTACAGATTAATATAGTGGAAGTATTTTTAGAAAGCACAAGAAATCACAATTAAAAAACCATTTTCCAAGTCTGACTGATACATAGTTAAGGGATTTCTAGATATTCTTAAAATGCTTATCAAGTGCCTGGTTAGCACAGAGAAAAATCTTCAAAGTACCCCTGTAGTGTTCCAATTTACAGAAGAATGCTTAACATTCTCGCTGACTGAACATTCAGGTGAGTGGTGTTAATCCTTTATACGTAAAGAATTAGATATTCTTAGGAAAATAAAATGATCTGAAGTCTACACAAATTTACAACAAAAAAACATTTTATTTTCCTAAAACATTAAGGAAATTTGAAAAATAAGCTTCAAATACTGTGTATTTACTATATTCTATATTCAAATGTATTTGATTATATGCTGTCCTATAAGCTTCCATACAAGTGCAGTGTGTTATTCTCTCCTTTTGATTTAATTATACCCTTTGAGGTGCATCAGGTAATGTAACTATAGTAATATCCTCAGTAGTATATATTTTGGTTCAGAGTATTTTGAAATCCTTAATTAACCCCTTTAACTTGATTGTCTGACACCAAGTGTTCTTTAAAGAATAGTGCCTAATCTAAGTGTTAACTGCAGTAATGAACAGAAGATATCAAAGTAATTTAGGTTAATTTGTCTAAATTCTGTATATTATTTACTGAAATCTCAAAGATTCAATACAGAATTTAACAAAGTCCTTTTAAACTAAATCCACTTTAAGTCACCAAAACTTGTAGAGAAGCTCAAAGGTAAAAACAAATGAAAAATAAAATTCTAATACAAGTCCTATCACGCCCAGATATATAGAGCAGTTTTCAGTTTATTGCCATTTCAATCCAAATTGCTGCCTTTGCAATGAGGTAATCCCATTGGAAAAGGATTACTCTTAGTTTAACATTTAAATTTTTGAACTAATGCCTGGGTATT
Source organism: Ursus arctos (assembly GCF_023065955.2). Taxonomy (NCBI): domain Eukaryota; kingdom Metazoa; phylum Chordata; class Mammalia; order Carnivora; family Ursidae; genus Ursus; species Ursus arctos. The sequence continues at coordinate 20,642,013 of NW_026622764.1, forward strand.
TATATTTTCAAGAGTTATGATTATGCATGTTGCAAACATGTAATACAGTTTCCATTACAGTCATTGATAAGATTCTCTATTAGAGGTTTTTCTGGTAACATAGCAAGTAGAATGCAAAGGGAGATTTTGAAGTCTTTGCATATCTCTTTTCAATCACTTGACCTCATGGGCAGGTAAGTTTTAGTTTTCTGAAAGTGTTAAGAATCATACTTCTGCCAGTTTAACTTTTTTCCCCCTACATTTCATTCTCTCCAAGAGTACAAAGAATAAATCCTTTCAGGGGATTAGCATCTGAAAGTGCTAATAGGAAAGAGGAAGATGTAATGCCTCATACTAAAGACATTTAAAAAGAGGCAATACAACCAAAGGAATTAAGTCTTAAAATGGAATTCACCTGTGCCCTAAAGTATTGGAAGCAATGTGTAAGATAGCTAAAAACTGAACCACTAGAATTTAGAAATACTGAAATATATTAGTTGATTCAAGAGACTTCTATAGAGACCAGTTACTAATGATTGCAGAGAAGTATAGACAGTTATAGAATACAAGTATTACCATGTAATATGTTTAGGGGTTTTGAAATCAAAGATGACGACAGAGTAGGAGGACCCTGGGTTCTTCTGGTCTCAGGAACAAAAGACATCAAGTTTTATTGTAAATACCCCAGAATTCGACCTGAAGACTGACAGAACAAACTCTACAACTAAAAGGAAGAAAAAGGCCACATCAAAGGTAGGAAGCACAGAGATATGGTTTATGGGAGAAGCAGATGCCCAGGGCTGCAGAGAAGAGGGAGATGTGGTCACAGAGAAAGGAGCACAGTTTTTTAATGCACATAGAGAACATTCCCCCAAATCCACTGGCCTGGAAAAATGAGAGGGGCTGAATTTCAGGAGTTCTTGCAACCAGTGAGTCTTAAAGCCTGGAGTATTAAAGGTCAGCAGGCTTGGCTGGGATAGAGCCCTAAGGCACTGCCCTGCTCCTGGAAAGAAGGCAGACAAACAACCTGGGGGCAGACGTTATGGAAACAGCAATCTGAGGAACAGCGGGGGGCACACAGTGGGGAGATTATTCACTCTTCTTGAGAACTATCCCTGGGATGCAATGTTCACAGAGATACCTCTTCTGGAACAGGGAAGCTGACTGGCGCCATTTCCCTCCCCCACCTCTCAACATAAACACAGAGCCACCAGTACTGACACTGGCTGACTGACTTGCTTCCACCAAGCCACAGCCTCCTGCCCTTCTCAGTCATGCTTGCCTGCGTGCCAGCGGGGCAGGCCACTCCCCCAGAAGACCAGAGCAGGCCCCTACCCCTACCACATCTCTAAAACCTATATTTTTGTTGTTGTTGTTAAGATTTTATTTATTTTACAGAGAGAGAGAGAGAACAAGCAGGGGGAGAGGGAGAAGCAGGCTGCCCGCTGAGCAGGGAGCCAGATGCAGGGCTCCATCTCAGGAACCTAGGATTGTGACCTGAGCCTAAGGCAGATCCTTAACTGACTGAGCCACCCAGGTACCCCTAAAGCCTGCATTTTTAAAGGTCCGTGGGCTTGCCTGAGATAGAGCCAGGAGGGCACTAGCTGCTCCTGGAAAGAAAGCAGGCAAACAATGAGGGGGTGGGGGAGGAGGGCGGCTAGACAGCATGGAAACAACAATCTGAAAAATATGTGGGGGCACACAGAGGGGAAACTGTTCACTATTCTAGGAGTGCTTCCCTGAGAGGCAGCATTTAGGGAGATGCCTCTTAGAGAACAAAAGAGCTGGCTGGTGCCATTTCCCCTCCCGACCCCTCAGCATAAACACAGAGCCACCTGAGGGAAGCAGCACAACATGACAGCAGCCTAATTTACTGACACCAAGGCCCACTCCCCCATGCTGCCCTGGAGCTGCCCTTCTGAGTCAAGCCTACCCCAGTCCCAGTGCAGCAGGCCCCCCCTCCATTAAACCAGCACAACCACCTGCCCACACCACATCTCCCAACCAGAGATCTGCAGGGCCTCAGTTCTCGTGCAGTTGGTGTCAAGCCTCATTTCACAGACAAGAGCACACCTAACTAAAACTCACCACATTCAGGCCAGGCACCAAATCTGTCCACAGCAGGCAAGGAGAGGCTTTGCACATGACTGGCCTGAAGGACAAAGCAGCCAAAACCTAACATCAGAGCCCATGCAGCACACACTGGAGACACCCCCTGAAGCACCAGACCCTGAGCATTACATGACCTTGTCTTCATAAGACCATTACTTTCAGGAGTAGACAAAATTGGCTTTTCTAACACAGAGAAGAGGGTAGAGAGTTAGACAAAATGCCAGGATGGAGGAATTTATTCCAAATGAAAGAACTGGGTAGGGTCATAGCCAGAGATCTAACAAAACAGATATAAGTAACATGCCTGATGGTGAATTTAAAGCAACAATCATAAAGATACTCACTGGGCTTGAGAAAAGAAGACATCAGGGAGACCCTAACCACAGAGATAAAGAATTAAAAAATCAGATGAAGAATGCAATAAACAGGATCGGAGACAGGATTGATGTAATGAACAGCGGGCTAGAAGACGCAGAGGAACGAGTTAGTGACCTGGAAAACAAAGTAGAAACTAATGACGCTAAGCAAAAGAAAGAACAATTATGGAATATGAGAACAGACTTAGGGAACTCAGTGACTCCATCATACATATTAGCATTCATATTATAGGAGACCCAGAGGAGAGAGAAAAGGGGACAAAGTTTATGTCAAGAAATTCTAGCACCAAACTTCCCTAATCTGGGGCTAGGAAGCGGACATCTAGATCCAGGAGTCGCAGAGAACTGCCATCAAAATCAACAAAAACATGCCAACATCAAGACATATAATTTTATTTCCAAAATACAGCGATAAAGAAAAAATATTAAAATCAGCAAATCAAAAGTCTTTAACTTACAAAGGAAAACACATAAGGCTAGCTGGAGATTTCTCAACAGAAACTTCACAAGCCAGAGGGGAGTGGCATGATATATTCGAAGTGCTGAATGAGAAAAATCTGCAGCCAAGAATATTGTATCCAGCAAGGCTATCATTCAGAATAGGAGAGATAAAGTTTCCCAAACAAAAACTAAAGGAGTTCATGACCACTAAATCAGCCCTGCAAAAAATATTAAAGGGGACTCTGAGTGCAAAGGAGAGAAAAGTGAGAAAAGATCAGAGAAAATATCCAGAAATGGCAAATAAAATAGCAACAAATACCTATCAATAATTACGTTGAATATAAATGGACTAAATGGTCCAACCAAAAGGCATAGGGTGTCAGAATGGGCAAAAAAAAAAAAAAAAAAAAAAAAAAAAAAAAAAAAAAAAAAATTTAAAAAAAAGACCCATCCAAATGCTGCCTACAAGAGACTCATTTTAGACCTAAAGATAACTGCAGATTGAAAGTGAGAGAGTGAAGAACATTTCTCATGCAAATGAATGTCAAAAGAAAGTCAAAGTAGCAATACTTACATGGAACAAAGTAGTCCTTTTCATCCTTTTGTTGTTTTTACTCTGCTTTATCATCAAACTAGTAGCACTGGCCTCATGGAATTAGTATAACTGTGTTCCCTCTATTCCATTATCTGTAAGATTTTCATGAATCTTGTCTTTTTTTAATGTTTGGTAGAATTCACCAATGAAACCATGTGGTCCTGGCTTTTCTGCTGTAAGATATTAGATTCCTAATTCAATTTTTCATTATTGGTCTAAAAAGATTTCCTATTTCTTGGTTTCAAGATTCATGATTCAATTGTGGTAACCTGTGCATTTTTAGGAATTTTTTTCCTCCTATAAGTTACTGGACCTGTTAGTATGTAATTGTTTATAGTAATCTATTGTCACACTATGTATTGCTCTGGTTATCTGAATTGTTTTCTCTGCCATTATTCATTTTGGTTTTTGAGTCTTAATGTAAAGCATTGCCAAGTTTATTTTTTTGGAAAAACTGGTCATTACTTTCAATGTTGTTATTGTTTATTCTGGTCTCTATTTCTGATTTTTATTTCCTTCCTCTACTAAATTTCTGCTAAGTTTCTTCTTTTTCTAGTTACTTGTGGTATAATTACTTGAACTTTTTCTTAATACATTTATAGCATAAATTTCACTCTAACATCTGCTTTTGCTGTATAACACACGTTTTGGAATATTGCATGTTCTTTGTTTTGAGACATTTTGATTTAGAGTTTGATTTCTAATTTATCCCATTGCTTGGGCAGCAGGGGGTTAATATTTATGTATCAAATATTTAATATTTACATTGTAGATTTTCCAGCTTTGTTTTATTGTTGATCTTTAACTTTGTACCACTGTGGCTAGAAAATATACTTGGCAGGATTTCAGTCTTCAATTTGTAATATTTGTTATGTCTCTTATGTGAATCAACCAGGGGCTTCTCCTGTATGTCCTTGAGGAAAATATGTGTTTTTCTTGGAATGTATTATATCTTTTAGAACCATGTATTCTGAAGTATGCTTCAAGTAAAAAAAACATTCTTGTTGAAAAAAAAAAATTAACTGAGGGTACTCATTTAAAATAAAGCATATCAGAAGGGAGGTGGGTGAGGGGATGGGTGAAATAGGTGGAAGGGATAAAGAGTACACTTATGAGTACTGAGTAATGTATAGAATTATTGAGTCACTATACTGTACACCTGAACATCTCTAACACTATGTTAATTCTACTGGGATTAAAATTAAAAAATTAAAGAATTACACAAAAATATATAAAGTATAAATGCTGCATATAACATCTATGTGTATCTTGAAGTATATGTAAGTCCATTTATGTAAAAAGGTCAGGTTCACCTGTAGGAGGAGATAAATGGCAATGATATGACCACAGCATTGCAGAGTCAATTGGATAAAGGACTACAATGTGGTAAATTGCAAATAGCACAAAGGTGCCATGAAACTTGCAACAAGAGTAGAGTAGTATAATGAATACCATATGGCTCAAGGCCAAGGTCTCAGGATTTTGAATATATAGGGATTTTTTTTTTTTAGACAAATTTAAGTATCTATCTTTAAGAGAAATTGTTCAATTAAGCAGTGACTTACTGTGGTCCCTTGAACACCAATCTGTCTCAAACTCAGCTGTAGCTTACAACCATACAGAAAGGAATGGATTTATAAGCAAACATATATCAAAAGTTAATGAAGTGCTTATGTGGCTCTAGTCAGTTAAATATCCAACTCTTGATTTTGGCTCATGTCATGATCTGCATTATGATATCGGGCCCTGTGTGGGGGTCCATGATGGGTATGGAGCCTGCTTAACATTCTCTCTCTCCCTCTGCCTCCCCACTGTCCACCCCCACCCTGCCCCACCCCCACGTCTCCCAACTCCCCAAAAAAGTTAAAAAATTATGACTAGTAGATAGAACTTTTTATCACTGTACTACAAAGTACAAAATAACCACAAATTTTTAAATTATTTTAGGTTAAAAATTTATTCTTTATACCTAGTTGTATAGGTTTTTCACAGACCCCAAAAAAGTTATGCACACTTTTACAATTATTGATTAGTTCATCTTTTAGTCATAGCAACTTTAAGGATTATCCTCCCCACCACAAGACTTAAACCAAGTAAATCCTACGTGCAACAGCACTGTTTTTCTGTTACACACATGAAGTACAAAAATGACCCCCCAATAAAAAGCTCAACAGGCTACAATATTGACAAGTATTCTATGTACAAACTTCTAAGATCAGATAGATCTGAAATTTAAACCAAAAGACTCAACATTTAAGACAATTTAAATGACCCTTGAGCAACATGGATTTGAACTGTACAGGTCCACTTAATACATAGAATTTGACAAATATTAGTACTGTAAATATGTTTTTTCTCCACCTTATTGTAAGAATTCAGTATATAATACATATAACACAACTGTTAAACTATCAGTAAGGTTTCTAGTCAGCAGCAGCCTATAGGTTTTCTTTTGGGTGGGTAGGAACGGGAGGGTCAGAAGTTATACATGGATTTTTGACCTCATGTGGGGGTTGGACCCTATAGCCCCGTTTTTTTCAAGAGTCAACTGGTTTTATCTTCATGCCACAAACTAGTATAAGGGCTGAATATTGCTGGACTTGGTGCTTTTACTGACCAGTTATCAGTGTTATATATACTTTGAGAAGTTTACTCCAATTATATGCAAGTGATTAATGCCATGGAATAAAGCAATCAGGCAAACATTCATAAAGAGCTTCCAGAGTATAGATTTAAAACCTTCGAAGAGCTGTTCTGGCATATTCCTAAGTCCTGACTGGAGCAAGGGGGAGCTCAGGATGCCTAAGTGCACCCCACAGGGAGACCTTGAGGCCAGGAAGGAGGGTTCTGGTTATTAGTTGCCTGTATATGAAGGGGCAGCTCCTTTGAGCTATTCCCACAAAGGTTGGTGCAGGGGCCTGCTGCTTCCCTGGGCTCCCTTCTTCCCTGCTGAGATTTGAGAGTTTGAACCTTTTTAAGAAAAATATTTTGCTAAGATGAATTTTTAAATGGGACAAAATGATAAATCTATTTCCTTCACCAGTTGGGCTTCTGGAATGGCCTCATCTTCAGTTTCTTGGGTTTGTTTCCAATTGTTAATAAAGCATTGGAACAAGAAACCAAATACAATGATTGGGGGGAAATATAAGACCCAAGTAATTTCACAAAAAATTACCCAAGTTTTATAATCATTGCATGTCTCAGACCTGGTTGGCATTTCAAAAAAATTGCTTTCATGTTTCATGTAAGAAAATACTAGATTTATGCAGATAGTTGAAAATGTGTGTACACAGATCCGCAAATATTGATCTTAAAAAAGGTCAAACAGAAGTGTAACTCTTAGCTTCAGGGATCATTAGGATGTGTTATTTTTCTGTTTTGATATCATTCTGCAAAGAAATAAAGCATTTAGAAAATATTATGTAAAAAGATATTAGAGTAGAAAAAGACAAGTTATCTGCAGATGGTATTTTGTGTACATAAACCTAAAAGAAATCAGTGGATAGAAAAGTAGAATGGCAATCTTATAACCACTCACTCAGATACTTAAGTGACCTTCAATGCAAAAAAGTGACCGTCCTACATTTTTTATCAATAGAAAGTAAAAAGTTTGATAAAAAAAACATTCAGAATATATGTAAGGAATTGACAAAAACATTCTGAAGGAGAAATACACAAAAATGACTGACTCTTAAGGAGTTCTAGAATGCTCTGGTTAGATCTTAAAAGAAAATAGGAGACTAAAGCATTGTCTAGTAATTACTAATTCAAGTTCTCAGTATTTTAAGCATATTGCTTCTTAAATGAACAAAAAGGTTGTTTTGTTTTTGTTTTTTCTTCTTCAAATCAGGGTTTATTTCCTGGGATTTTAAGAAACACAGGCTTAATATCTTACCATGGATTACTCTTTATATATTGAAGTGTAGATTCAATATACTACTTTCAAAAATTAAACACAAGAAAACATGCATCAAAAGCCTTAGATATGCACAGCTTAAGTACCAGTTTTAGGGATTCATGGGAGATTTAGGTTATAAATTAAGTGTACCTCTAACAGACTATGACAAAGAAAATTGGAAATAGTTTCAATGTTAATAAGAATGCAAATAAACATGATCTATTTAAATACTAGGAAGTTTGGGGTTTTAATATTTAATGTTTACTATCTAATGTTGAGAAAGCTAAATACCCAGGGACATACACATCATCTACTCCTTTCTTCCTCCCACTCAACCACCTCCCATGAGCACAAACATACAGAGCAAAATTTTAAAGGGAACACTAATTTAGGATTTCAGAGTTTGAAGAAATACTAAAGTACTGTTTAATTATAAACTGCTTTAAATGAGATATGAATTAAGTTCATGATTGTAATAATCAAGTCTTACCTCTCTTCTATAAAACTTGTGAAATTTAACTTGAAGATGGCACTGAATTAGTGCTTTCCAACACTTCTAATAGATCACATGTAGACATTTATTCCTAAAATATTGAAAGCTGAGTGCAATACAGTATCCTCAAACCATTCACTAAATAGCACATTAAAGCAAGTATTTTTACTGAAAAATAGAAGTTATCAAATAAGGATTCACTTTAGGAGAAAGAATCCTTGACATTAACTGGATTTGCTTTTATTGAAGTATAAATAACAGAATATCCTATTAATTTTACATATACATCCTAGTGATTCAATATTTTTATATATTAAGAAACAAGCTCACTATAAGCTTGGTTACCATCTGTCACCACACAAACATTCCATGGTCACTTGCATCCAGACTAATGGTTCATAACATCTCTAAGTTAGTTGTTCTCAGCCTTTACCTTCTCTTAGAGCCTCCCAGAGGGGATGGTGTGTAGGGAGGGGCTAGATATGTAATATTACCATGTAAAAGTTCTGGGTTTGAGACCAGGTTAAGGATTTTTAAAAGCTAACCAAGTGATCCTGATGTGCAACCAAGCTAGATACACTTCTGAGATTTAATCCCTACTTCCCACCTCCCAAGTGAAAGTTCCCTACCTTTTTAAAGTATGAATAGTGCTCATTTGTGGAGAGGACAAGGATTTTGATTTGGAATGACTTACCTGTAACTTGTTGACGGAATTTTGTTTCAAGTATTAAAGTGTAGAAACACATGTTGCAGTTTGGTCTATGACATGAGAAGTAGAAACTCAAATTACCTCAAGATTTAAGAAAACAAAACCCCACATAAACCTCTATTGCACTACACAGGGCTTGGAATGGAAAGCTAACAGCTGCTCTAAGGATCAGCTACTACGTGACCTCCTCAGGCTACAGAGGCTAATCACATCTCTGCTTCTTGCTAAAGTCTATTCTATTTCTCTCTACAGACTGGTTTCCCTTATTTTCTCAGTTGATATTCCCTCATTTAACTTACCCATATACACAATTTGATTGGTCAAACTGATTCTTATATTAGGTCAGTTTCATTAGATCAGGTGCTCAGTTCCAGTCTCCTCAGCTGGGGTACTGGCAAGGCCCACCGTCACCTAGATGTCATGCACATGAGTGGGGAAGATCCCCCCCCCCCCCAGAATTCCCCCAGGTGAGTGAGGACACCCAAGTTCTAGTAAACATAAGACAGCTGTCCAAGGCTTTCAGAGTAGCACTTGATATCCAGTTGAAAACTTTGGCAATGTTTGCAATTAACATGATTATTAGCAAACCTGGTTTTACCAGAATATTTTCCATGTAATTATCATGTCTATGAGACTGTTGCCTCTTTGGGGAGCATGAATGTAACTGAGTATTTCTGTCTTCTAAAAGGTGTTAGTTTTATCAAACCATGTTATTCAATTATGCACAAAATAAAGGCAGCAAATTGGTATTTGGCAAAGCAATTATGTACATGATCTCCCAAATTTCAGCTTATTTCTGTGAGGGGGGAACTCCTTAAATCATGAACAATCTTTCACTTCACTGAGATCTACATTACCCTATCTATAGTATGAACGTTGCATACAAGTTCATGTAACTTCATAGCAGGTTACTGCCTGCTTCATTATATTGTACATGTGAATCCTCAAGTCTCATTTAAAGACCAGCCAGTAGCAGTTACAAGATCCTGAGGCTGGGAGGACATACGGGCATACCGATGCATCATTTAGGTCTTCCCACTTCTCATTAAAGTTAAATTTTAAAATAGATCAAATGCAGTCTCTTTTTAACCATTTGGTTTGAAATTGTTCATTCCTAAGAGACTGTATTGTAATGCTATAATTTTGCCAAGTTGTTTAACTATCTATTTAATAAATAGGTCTTGATAGTGCAATAGTTCCAAAATAATTATTAACCCAGTTAAAAAGCTGTTGAAGTATTTACATTAGCTTTAATAACCAATTTATAAGAAATACAGGACACTGAGGAACACATCTTAAAGGGGCTTTAATCATCAAAATCCAAACTGTGGGAAACTGAAGGACAACTAATGGGTTTATTCTTTAACCATAAAAAAAGAAAATAGGAGGGAAAGAAAAGATCTATAAAAGACTTAATGAGCAAGTTTACCAATTTTAACTTGTGGACTATATTTGTATCCTAGTTTGAAAAAAACCTCAGAATTGTTTAAGATGTGAAAATTCAAACACTGAATATTTGATGATTAATTCAGATCTATACCTACCTTGAAATTTTTCATCAACATTGATCAAAATAAACATTTTCCCATTTTTCCAAAGGACAAGTTCAGTAAGATCTTACCTAAGAGCTCTGAAATTCCATTACAAAAATCAGGTAAGTGATCTAACAGAGGTTTCCTACTACTGTAATATTTGTATTACACCAAACAAGTTTTTTCACTAAGTCTGTTCTATCTGTTGCTTGGGAAAATTTCTGCTCATGTCCAACACCATCTGGTCTGGAAGGTGTTCCAAGCAGTAAACTGCTGCAGGGAGCTACTCATCTTCCCTATGGGGGGTATTTTTAAAAGACAAGGAAAAAGATAAACATAGTACATAATTTACTAGCTATTTCATGTTTGCAGCCAACTAGAATTTCTATACACCTAGATACATATGTAATTCTTTACCATATAGTTAGGTCATATATCTTCAATAAAAAGTTCAGGGGAGTGTTCTAACGTTTTCTAAGTTATAAAAAAAGCTATATAGAGATCTAAAAAGAACATCAAAATTCAAACTCTGCTCTTTAAAATTCAGAATGGAGATTCAATTTCTAAATTACTTGCCCAGGGTCACAGCCAGGACTAGATTCCAAATTCTAATACTAGAGCATTATTTTTCCAACACGATGTTGCTTATTTTAAAGCTCTAAGTGTGATCTATCATCTGATTTTGGCTAGGAAAGAATAGAGGAAAATAAATTCCAGAGCAGTTCCATATTAAATACTATTCTAGTAAAATGCCACCTGGGTAGCTTTAGAAAGTGCTACATTTCAAGAAGAAAAAAAAAAGGCTAACTTTATATTTAACTCATTAACTAACCTGTATAATCAGGTAGTCCATTGCCATCAAATCAGGACAGCTAATTGCCACAACCCAGAGGTGCTAACTTGACCAGGTCACTACACTTCTCTGGAATCAGCTTCATCAAATTTGTAAGATGTGCCTTAATCATCTGGATGATTCTAACACAAATTCTGTTTCTGTATTGTAAAATATAGATTCTTTTTCACGTTACTTTTCATTCTCAGAATTTTTAACAATAAGCTTCACATTACAATCAGCAAGTAGTTACCCTGTAATGAAGTCAGCCCTCATGTTCTGTAAACTTCAATACTACAATGGACAGAACTGGCTTTTCCCAACAGGCTGCCCAGAAAGCTGCCAGGATGACTTTTTGAAATACATCCCCTTGTTTAAAATCTTTCTGTGGCTTCCCCAACACCTGCTGAATCAAGTCCAAACTCCTTAATGTCCTATGAAATACGGTATCCTGATTTCTATCTGCCTACCTTCACTTTCTGTTCTCCTGTGCCACTTCATGCAAACTCTAACAGTTTACACTGTAACTTAAAACAGGTAAAGTTCCTTAGTGGTCTCTGTTAAGTGAAATATGAGTGGATTATAGGATATAACCAGTAAAAACTTCACTGTATTTGAGCAACCCAGACTCAAATTTTTGCCTATTTTACAATCTAGAAAGTAACAAAGCCAATCAGCTTTCCTAAGTACACCAAACCTGCCAGTATCCATGAGATGATCTATTATACACTAACCTGGAAGGTGAATATAGCTTCTTCCCTTTGTCTAATTGTCTTGAAAAGGTATTCTTGTGAATCACCTATCTTTAAATGTCAGTTTGTCTTTTCCAAAGATTTAACAGAAATACAAGTTCATTAAAAATCTACGTGCCAAATGATGTTCTATGTGCCAAGATACAGCAGTGAACAAATGTCCCTGTCCCCTGCGCTCATACTTTGTGGGAGGATATGGAAAGTACATCAGTAAACGTGTCAGATCAAAGCTTAGAAGAAAAAAAAAAAAGGCAGCATAAGGAAGATAATGATATTTCAGAAGTCAGCAAAGACTTCTCTGATAAGGTGGCATCTCCTTTGAACCTGAGAATGAGGAAGGCAGTTATGCAGGTATCTGGGGAAAGATCGGAACAGAGCAAAGACTCTGAGTGGAATGTGCTCGCTTAGGAGAGGAAGAAGGGGGCTAAGCATGGCTTGAGTGGTGTGGGCAAGTAAGAGCAGATGAGAGATGAGACCAAGTGTAGAGATGGGGTTTGGGGGGTGAAAGTGGAGCATATCCTGTAGGACTTCATGCCAGTCAGTTACAAGCAAGGCACCCTATTAAGTGTCTTACATAACTTCTCACAGCAATTCTAGGAAATAGGTATCTTCTATTAGAAAAAAAAACAAAAACAAAAAACAGGTTAAACAAAAGTTCCAAACCTAATAAGAGGTAGTACTGAAATTTGGCCTCACGGTCTAAATGACTTCAAGTTATTTATCAGCTATATAGGTCTTATGTATGTGTATGTATTTTCAAAAATAAATCTATTTTAATGGGACACCTGGGTGGCTCAGTCGTTAAGCGTCTGCCTTCAGCTCAGGGCGTGAGCCCAGCATTCTGGGATCGAGCCCTGCATCAGGCTCCTCTGCTGGGAGCCTGCTTCTTACTCTCCCACTCCCCCTGCTTGTGTTCCCTCCCTCTCTGGCTGTCTCTCTCTCTCTCTCTCTCTCTCAAATAAAATCTTTAAATAAATAAATAAATAAATCTATTTTAAGTTTCCTATTATGCAGGACTAAGACTGATGTACTTTTTAAAATGGTGTTAACAATTTGGTTTCTGCTGAATAAGAACTTAGGACCTACTGCAAAGATAGGGTAGTCCCAGAAATGAAGATTTTAGCCACATATGGAAACAAGCTTTCAAAGTTTTTCTATCATGCTATTCTCTACTGTAAAATTGATATTTGGCAAAACTAAAAACAGGAATAAAGTTGAACTTAGTTTTTAGTAAGTCAATGAAATGCAGTCTAGTTAATCATGAATTTGCTGGGTCCATTTTTTAAACACACTGCCCTTTTGTGTGTTACACTTTTTAGTGAGCCTCTAAAAATGCAGTGGTACTGTATTTTTAGGCTCCTGTTTAAGTATACTCCTTCATTTTTAGGATATTTTGGCAGAGATAGAAGTTACTATTGCCTTTAAGATGGTCTTAAAAGGAAAATACGCACCAGCGCAATCTTAAGAAATTATAATTAAACTGCTATTTATAACCTTCCTACCTTCCTAGGTAAAATAGAATGTATAAAATTGAAAGCCTAAGTTCCTGAAGGCTATTAAAACTGTTTAAAGCACTAATCATAAATTTTAAGTGGAACACTTGGAATTCATCTTTTGTGTTGTAAATATAGAAGTGCAGTGAACCACTACTGTTCTAGCAATTTTAATGTCTTCACCATGAAAGGACTAACATACACATAAAGTCATTTACTTTACATACATATTCCCAATACCAAAAAAATATATGGGTGATTTACCACTTAACCGTTACTGTTTTAGTTTAAAATAATCAAGATTGTTTATAATTTTCAAAATATTTAACGGAAAATACTTCATAGGCAAGTACTAAACAAAGCAATTGTTGCCATTCTTCCAAACAGCCAGTAAGGTGTTCCAAGATTTATGCAGAATTCACTGGATAAATCAAGGTAAAATGAGTTTTATCACTAGTACAGCATTCAGTCTCTACTGAAAAAGAGCTAGAAGCACTTGGGGGCGCCTGGGTGGCACAGCAGTTAAGCGTCTGCCTTTGGCTCAGGGCATGATCCCGGCGTTATGGGATCGAGCCCCACGTCAGGCTCCTCCACTATGAGCCTGCTTCTTCCTCTCCCACTCCCCCTGCTTGTGTTCCCTCTCTCGCTGGCTGTCTCTATCTCTGTCAAATAAATAAATAAAATCTTTAAAAAAAAAAAAAAAAAAAAGAGCTAGAAGCACTTGATAGAACCTCAAAAGAAGCCCAGATATAGCAACACTACTTTCAGCCACAATGTGAACAGAAAGTATTTTCACTGCTAATGCTCTTAACTTCCTAAAATACCAGAGATTCTAACTGACATTTAAAAGAATATCTGTTCAATATTTCCTCTTCATTTTATTATTAACAGCAAATACTGGAGTACCAACAATGTGATTATGGCTCTGCCTTCTCATTTAATCATACCTGAGCTTCCGTGAAATAATTCACCTTATTCTGAGGAAATGGAGGCTCAGTGAGTTCAACCTGCCCTCACGTATTCGTTTGCTCAGGATGCTGTAATGTTAGAACTGCTTAAGACTGGGTGGCTTAACTTTTCTCCTTTCTGGAGGCTAGAAGTGTCAGATCAAGGTTCTGGCCAGTTTGTTTCTGGCGAAAATGCTCTTCTTGCCTTGAAATGGGAAGCCTCACCAGGGCCTGTGCATGGCCTTCTTTGGTTTATGTGTTGGGACAGCTGCTCAGTATCTCTTCCTCTAAGAACAGTAACAAAGAATAGGGCAGATCTCTATGAGGCATAAGAACAAATACATCCCTCTCAGATACGAACATTTGGAAGGCCTAACGAAAGGCTCAGGAATTGTTTTAAGGTATATAGCACCCGACCCACACTCTTAAGGGACTGTAGAAGATCTAGGCTAGTTAACATTTTAAGCAGTCTCATCTTTTTTATTTGCTTGAAAATAGTTTTTCAGAACCAAAGACCTGTCCTTCCCACACATTGGAATTCAACCAAAACAAGTTTAATAAGAGGCATACTATTAAATACCAATGTAACCTTTGTAATACTAAAAATCATCTTTGCTAAGAACACACAATATGCCTTCAAAAATCGAGTGAAAGCAGACACGTCAATTACATTTACTCAAATTACAAGGGGATAATCAGCATCAATCATGATCCAGTCAACAATTACCCTGTGAATACTACCTAAAGGGGAAAAAAAAAAGTTTCTATAATCACTTCAAATAGTGAGATTAACATTCTTAAAAGCAAATCAATAAACATTATCTTACACTAGGGTCCAGTTATATAAACATACAGTTTACAGAACTCTACATGACTATTCAGCAGTTTTCATTCTCAGGCTTATACTGGACTAAAAATAAGTTACATGGCCCATGTTTTCCCACAAAACTTTAACAGTGAGCTAATGCACTATTTTTTCAAATATCCTTGTAGGTTTTTTCAACATTTTTTAATTTTAATTCAATTTACTTAACATATACTGTATTATTAGTTTCAGGGGTAGAATTTAGTGATTCCTCAGTTCATACAACACCCAGTGTTCATTACATGAAGTGCCCTCCTTAATGCCCATCACCCGATTACCCCATACCCCCCCCCCCAAACCCCTCAACTCTCCAGCAACCCTTAGCTTCCTTTAGTTAAGAATCTCTTATGGTGTGCTTCCCTCTCGGTTTTTACCTTTTTTCCTCCCCTTCCCGTATGTTCATCTGTTTTCTTAAATTCCACATGGGAGTGCAATCATATTATTCTTCTTTCTCGGACTTATTTTGCTTAGCATAATACCCTCTAGTTCCATTTTTAGAAGTTGAAATTATTTAATTGCTTCAGATTGCCTGAACACCATTCAATATTTCTTATTACCATCTACTAAAATACACCTTAGAAGTGTTAACCCATTGGTCAACACAATTCATTCAATATTTTTTATACATTGCCATCTACTGAAACACATCTTAGAAACATTACCCAGTGGTCAATTTTACCCTCATAAAATAAATGGCCACGTATGAAGATATTTTTGGTTGTTAGAATTATTAGCTGGTAAAGAGTGAGGAAGGTGAGAGTGCTACTAACATCTGGTGGGAGATGAGACAGGGATGCTATTAAACATCCTACAAACAGCCCTCCCAAAAAAGAAAGTACCAAAATGCTGAGGTTTAGAAACTTTGGGTTAACATGGGAATTACGCTAGTGCAGCAGGCACAGAGCTAATTACTACAAACACAAAGAACATGGATTTTGGCGTTCCAGGGACCTGGCTTCCATTCTCTGCTCCATCATTTACTAATAATGCAATCTTAGGCAAATTGCCTAACTGTTCTGTTGCAAAACCACTAATTCCACTTCAGTTATTAGGAGGAACACAGGAGGTACTACATGCAAAGTTGCTAGGGCAGTGACCAGGAATCAACAGATGTAGGACTAAAAGGTAATTGTCACAGTATAGAGGAGCCCAAGGAGACAGGACAACTTATCGCAGTATCTTGGATGGGATCCTGGAACAGAAGATTAGGTAAAGGCTGAAAAAATCTAAAGTTATAGACTTTAGTTAATAATCATGTAGCGGTATTGGTTAATTCTGATGTACCACACTAACGTAAGTTGTTAATAAAACCAGTGTGAGCTGTATGGAAAAGAACATTAAATTCATGCTTCCTAAATCTCAATCTATTCTGAAATTTTAAATGGAAAGTATGGTATTTCCTTCTTCTGACCTACGTAGTCTTCACCCTCAAGAAATTTTCCCTTTACCTACTCCTACTACCTAGATGAAGTCAAACTCCAAACAGTATTTAACAAAAGACGATCAGAAGGAGATAAGATGTGACACCAGAGCTTTAAACTTTATCAAAAGTTAAGTCCTAGAACATTTAGGACACAAGAACTTCAAAGAATATTTCCCACAAGAGGTTTTAAAACATTACAGAATCATCGAGATAAATGAAAAGGGCCACATTATTGGACAGTGACCAAAACCTCCTGAAAATAAATATAAAAGGTGTTATAGTTGTTAAAACTGAATGCCTTGACTGAGTGGGGGGAAAAAAGCTTCCTACACTACTATCCCAAGACTGCAACACGTTCACTAGATATTGTTTTTGCTAGTTCAAAGTTCACTTTTATCACATTAGAGTGTTCATGCTGAAGAGAGACTGCCTCCGAAGACCAGGCTACAGACAGGTAAAATATATAAAATAAATCTCTATTTCTCAAAACATTTAAAAATTATGTTAGGGAAGTACTGGTCCCTACTTTGAGTCAGATTAAGGAGATAACGTATGTGCTGTACTACGGATTCGCCTAGTATCAGTTTTCCAGGGAGCTCAAAGAATTAGGTGACAGTATAAAGGGATAACATACCATTTTCTTACGCATTTGTTTATATTTAAAAGCCAGTGTCTAAAGTACTGGCTGAAGGTTGGCATATATACCTTATTTCTCGTTTCTTTTATATAAGCCAGGTCCCTAATATGTGTAGTCCCTTTAAAGAAGTCTTACAAAGAGAAACGACAGTGCAAAGCTGCTTGCCAGAGTGCACAGAAAATGATAGGGGTTTTGAGTTGAATTGCGTCAGTGCCAAAATAGGTGGAATCCTAACCCAGGTGCTTGGTATTTGAAATTAGGGTCTTTGCAGACGTGATCACTTTAAAGTGAGGTCATTATGATAGGCCCTAATCCAACAGGGCTGGTATCCTTACAACAGACACATAAGGAAGAAAGCCACGTGACAACTGAGGCAGAAACAGGAAGGACACAGGTACAAGTGAAGGAATGCCAAGGCTTGCCAACAACAACGAGAAGCTACGAGGAAACAGCTAAGGCTTCCCTTGAGCCTTCAGAGGTAGTGGAGGCCTGCTGACTTCTTGATTACGGACTGCTGGCTGCCAGCACTGAGACATAAGTCTGTTGTTTTAAGCCACTTAGTTTGTGGCACTTTGGCAGCCCTGGGTACCTAACACAGTAAGAAACCTAGAAACACTGGCTGCCATTACTATGTCACTAGAACTATAAAGGCAGCCAATTATGGGAGAGGGATTAACAAATGCCAACGGGTAAGGAATCCAACTGTAGTAGGCAAAACAAGGGAGCAGCACAGTGAGCCCCCATTGTACCTGGTGTGCAGGGGAGAGTGGTCTTTTCCTTGGGTTCATATCTACATGCCAGCACTGCCACTCCTCCGAGATTTATTAACTTGATTTCAAAATACATTCTCTTACAGCACCTAGGAACCTATTCGCAAATACCCACAGCCTAGAATTGGTATTTCAGCCGTTAGAGAAGACAGTGCCATGTTTTTCCATCAGGTAAAATCTAGCAATTTCCTTCACTCATTAAATGAACCTGAAGACATCAAGACAGTTTTCAATTCTTAAGTATTAAAAATATTTCCCTTCACTTCCCCAAAACATAAAACAAGGCAAAATTTTGAATTTTGCCATCATGTGCTTATCTGAATCATTCAAATGGGAAAAGAGATTAAAATCTTTAAGTATAAATAGTCCTATAAATAGCTCAAAATTTGTTAGCATCTTGAAGATTAATAAGAGCATACGCTAGTAACAAATACAAGACTGGACCACCAAGATGCATCCACTTACCCTAAGTCTTTCACTGATCACTGTGACCCAGAGGAAAGAGTCACTGTTTAACTGGTGGGCATTTTACAAATGAAAGGGTGTTATTAAATGGAGAACCTAACTCCTAGATCACCCCAAAATGCAGCCCCGGAAGGGGGAAGAGTTGCAATTTACTTAAAAGAGAAAAAGCCAACTGTTATCTGGATATCTTAAGCCCTATTGAGTAGGGGACAGGCAGGGCTAGGTAGGGAGAGAGAGGTAGGTGGCTACCTGACATGGCTCATGCCGGGGGCTATGTGTTCAGGCTCCCAGAAATTCCAGATGTGGAAAAATGCTAAGGCATGCAAGACCCGAGATAAGGGAATATAATGAGACCAACAAGACTACCTCCTTTGTCTTAAATGTCAGAGACGAGATTCTCTTTAACAGCTACAGCGGGACTACTGAAAATTACCAAACATCAAAGAAAAAGTAAGCTTAGTGCTTGCTGTCAGTGGTAGAGATGTCAAGGAGATTTAACTTTTCCAGTCAGTTCTCAATAAAAGACTCCGTGTAAGCCCTCAGAAGCAAGCCATTCCAGACCCCTCTCACTCTGGAGTCTTTTTCCTTCCTTTCTGTTCTCACCTTCACTTAATAAACTTTTTCACTTCACCTGTTTGTGTCCGCAAGATTCATTCTTTGAGACTGTGAGACAAGAACCCTGCAATCCTGTAACGCTATGAACCACCTGTTTATGGAATTGCTAGAATCAGGATTTTTGATTTAATCCTCCAATTCCATTCACTAGTTTGCATCTGAAGAAATGAAACTCCTAGGAAAAATGCCCTAAAATGTAACATTTAGTGGGTTGGCAGAATCTACCAACTTCTCTCCTAGTGTCCTGTTGGTATTAAAAGAGGCAAAAAAAACTTATGTTTGTTAAAATATTGCTTATCCACAGGAAATGCAACTTACGTTTTATGCCAAGTTCCTGCTCTTGAAACATATAACAAGCTTCTCATCTTCCGTAGGCCTGGGAGAGGAGCTGACCACTGAATCCTATCAATCTGGAAAACAAGGTGGACAAGAGCAGCACTGGTTCCCCGGCCGTATTGGGGAGCCAAGGCTTATCACGACACAGGGGCGAAGAGCTCTACAAATTCCAGAGATCATCACACCTATCACGAGTAATGTTGCAGAACTACGGAAGAGCCTGGCACGGAGCGTGCGCAGAGAGAAACGCGCGAAGTTGGAGTAGCTGAGCTTTAGCAAAAACTGGGCCACGAGAGCAATTCAGCAGCCGGAAAGGAACCCCAGGCACATACACCGCAGAGACACCAGCCGACTGGCTGCCACTGTGCGGCTTCCTGAGGTCCCAGAGCTGCTTCTTCGCCCCGAGAGCCCGGGTCCACCACCCACCAGCCCCATGAGGGAGCCCCGGCCCGCGTTCCCTGCCCTGCCGAGGCCCTGGAAGGGGTCGAGAGCACCTACCCTCGGGCCTCTGCCCTGGGTCTTGGACTGGGTCGTGGAAGTGGGAGTTTCTCCATGGCCACCATCTCTGAACTGTGGTCAGGACTATGGCTGCCCAGCCGCCAACTCCTCAGACTGCGGCACCGCGAGAGTTCAGCGTTTCTTTTCTTTCTTTCAGTCCCCGCCTCCCCCCCCCCCCAGGCTGCCAATTAATAGACTCCGGGGAGGGGCTTCCGCCTCGTCCTGCCCCCCCCCCCCCCCCGGGCTGCACATGGAGGGCGTGGAGCACGTGCTGGGGGGGGGGTCCTATCATATGCATGGCACTGAGGCACACAAGGTCTTTGTCTCTGGGCAGTCAAGTGAGTCCAGCTGGGACTAAGGGCAGATGCGGGCTGCTTCGGCCAGACGCCATTACAACAAGTAACCAGGTGAAAGTACTTCCTGGGGCCTGCACACAGCTGGTCTGCATTCCCGGGATGACCATCACTACCCAAGCTCAGGGGTAAGTGCTTGGCCAACTCGACTCCGTGGCTTCAAACACCACAATTAACCCTGGGACTGGCCAAACTAATTAACCATAATTAACTGGGGGATTGGTTAACTCTTTCACCATTCTGTGCCTCAATATCCTCTCCTAAAATCTTTTGCGAGGATTACACAAACTAACCAGCATTTAGTCACTAGACTTGGAATATGAGTGCTTGAATATCGTCGTGGTAATAAATGTTCCTGTTTTTTCACATATTCCTTCCTGTAGAGAACAAATAAATCCTTATCAGGCCCACAAGAGCAATATCTAGAGGTCACAGTCCATAGGGCCCTAAACCACCACAGGGCTGGCTGCTAAGGAAATCTGTGTGGTCTCCCAAAGGAGATGGGGCTGGCGGACAGCTGAGAGGAGTAAGGGAATCATCCTAGTTGCAGGGAAAATTGAAGGCAGGGAGTCCAGGCTGGAGATCCATTGTAAGAGCAGGAGAACCAGGAGTAGGAGTTCTCTCTATAAGGACCTGAGAGACAAATATGTAGGTCTAAGAGACCAATAATCTACTTGCAAAAGTCTTGCCCATTTATTCAAGCTTGAGAATTTTGCAGTGATTTTTAAACGCATATAGTATAATACCTTTTTTAAAAAAAATAAGAATGATGCTTGTGTGATTCGGTTATAGATTAGAAAGAGGTTTAAGTGGAAGCTCATTATTTACCTTGTGGGGGAAAGCTATATGTGGTTGTTTCAGAGAATACATATTAAAAAGCTGTGAACCCAGAGACGTGGTAGTGGAGGGGACAGAAATAGCTGCTCCTAACACTGGAAAGTTTGTCAACTAGCAGGTCCTGTTTTAAAAAATGTATTCATTTTTTCTGGCAGTAGTAAACCATGACCTCATTTCTGTTCAAGAAATGTTCTTCATATTTATGCATTGACTATTGCTTACAGAGATAAGATAGAACTCAGCACCAGTTTCAGTCACCCAGCAGATTATTTAACTTTAGTCTGTTCCATGCTGCATAACTGAATGAATGCATAGCCCATCCTTACTATGTGGCAGGGGAAAAAAGCTCATCCTATTTCTGAAAACGAATCTTGACAATGATATTGGGTCTTTTGAAAAAACAGGTCTCTTGTCAGTTCAGGCTGCTATAACAAAAGGCACCGACTGGGTGGCTTATAAACAGCTGAAATGTATTTCTCACAGTTCAGGAGGCTGGAAGTCCAAGATCATGGCACTGGCCTGGTCAGGTGCGGACCCTTTTCTGGGTTGCAGACTTCTCATTAAAGCTCACGTGGCAAAAAGGGCTTGGGAGTTCTGCTGGCTCCCATTTATAAGAGCCCTAATCCCATTCATCAGGCCAGAGCCCAAGGCCCCATTCCCTAATACCATCATAGCAGACATTAGAATTTCACCGTATGAAGTGCGGGGGACACAAATATTCAGACCATGACAGCAGGTGACGTTGATGACCATTTTGATAGTTTATATAACATTTCAAAGAATTTTTCACCATTTTGTGCTGTATTTGTCCTCCCCATCTTTAACACTGTAGGTCTTCTCTGCCTCTCTACACTCTAAGCAACTTGGAGGCCTAAGCAAATCCCATATCCTTCTTTATCACTGGACAGATTTTTTTCAGGTTACCCTCATAAATTCCTTCTCTGACCTCTGATGGTACTTATCAAGTATATTACTATTTAGACACATATCACATTTTTTAAATAGTAGACTTTATTTTTAAAGCAATTTTAGTTTCACAGAAAAACAGAAAGGACAGAGTTGCCATATGCCACCTTCCCTCCCCTCTCACAGAGTCCCTTATTATTAATATCTTCTGTTACTGTGATACTTTTGTATAATTGATAAACTATTATTGATATATTTTTATTAACTAAAGCCCATAGTTTATATTAAAGATTCATACTTAGTCTTATATAGATCTATTATTGATATATTTTTATTAACTAAAGCCTATAGTTTATATTAAGGATTCATGCTTAGTCTTATATAGATCTATGAGTCTTGACAAATGAATAATATCCTATATCCAACATTATAGTATTATACAGAAAAGTTTCACTGCCCTAAAAGTTCCCTATGTTCCATGTGTTCATCCCTTCCTTCCTCCAACCAAGCCCTGGGAACCACTGATTTTTTTAAAAATTTTCTATAGTTTTGACTTTCCCATGAGGTCATACAGTTAGAATCATATAGTTTGTAGCCTTTAAGATTGGCTTCTTTAACTTAATAATATGCATTTAAAGTTCCTCCATGTCTTTTCATAGCTTAATAGCTTATTTCTTTTTAGCACCGAATAATATTCCAGTGCATAGATGTACCACTGTTTCTTTATCCATTCACCTTCTGAAGGCTATCTTGGTTACTTCTAAGTTTTGGTAATTATAAATATGTGTGTAAGTTTCATATGGTCATCAACTTTCAACTCCTATGGGTGAAAACACAATTGTTGGACTATATAGGAAGGTTGTTCAGCTTTATAAGAAACCGAAAGACTATCTTCTAAAATGGCTGTTCCATTGTACCTCTCTACCAGCAGTGAATGAGAACCTATGGCTCAGCCTCGTCAACAGCATTTTATGGTGTCGGTGTTTTGTATTCTAATCATTCTAATAGATGTGAAATGCTATTGAATTGTTTTACTTTGCTGTTGAAGTCATTCCTTAATGACAGAAATGTTGAGTATCTTTTCATTTGTTTTTTCTATCTGTGTATCTTCTTTAAAAAGATATTTGCTTTGATCTTTTGCCCTTTTTCTATTGGGGTGTTTTTGTTCTTACTGAGTTTTAAGAGTTCTTTGTATACTTTGGATACAAGTCCTTTATCAGTTGTGTGTTTTCAAATATTTTTTATAAGTGCATGGCTTGTTTTTTTCATTCTCTTAACACTGTCCTTCTCAGAGCAGAAGCTTTTCATTTTAACAAAGTCCCAACTCCCCCCCGCCATGGAGAGTGCATTTGATATTGTATATAAACCAAAAATCATCCAGATTTTCTCCTGTGCTATCTCCTGGAAGATTTTAAATGTATGTCTATAATCCACTTTGAGTGATTTTTTAAAAGAAAGATGTGTTATCTATGTCTACATTCATTTTTCTCCATGTAGATGTAGTCATTACAGCACCGTTGAAAAACTATCCTCTCTCCATTGAATTGTCTTCGCTTCTTGGTCAAAGATCAGTTGATAATATTTGTGTGGGCCTAATTATGGGCTCCCTATTCTATCTATTGGTCTATTTGTCTGTTCTTTTGCCAATACCACACTATCTTGACTAATGTAGGTTTATAAGTCTTGAATTCCTCTAAGATGCCAAGGACCAGATAAAGCAGTGTTTTGTAGACTGTAATGAAGAGTTGGAATTTTACTTTAAACATGAAGTAAAGCCATTTAAGAGATTTAAGTGGAAAATGGACTGATCTAATTTATCTATTTATGTGTTTATTTACCATTTTTAAAAAATTACCCTGGATAATGTTTGGAGAATGGATAGTGGAGCCAAGAATTTAGAATCAAATTGGTTAGGAGGCTTTGAAGCAAGTGAAAACTCCTAGAAGAGTCGGATGTCAGATTAGCTAGACATGAATATCTCCTTTCAAATTTCCTCCTGATTCAATAAGCATGGAGTCTGAACTGAAAATAGAAGCTGTGAAGAAAAGATCTGTTCATAAATTCAAGAATCCAAAGGTAAAATCTGACAGGCTCTGATAGTATAATATTAAGAGGGAGATGTCAGGCTTAGATCATCTCTAATAGCCTGTAGTTTAACAAACCATGTGCTCCCTTCTTTGGTGCATTTTCAAGGTGCTTGAGCTTAAAGAAATGATCTGAGGTTAGTTGAGGAAGATGAGCATAATTAAATGGCCATTTTGTTCAGGTGTATCCTAAAAGATAGTTACTGCTCTTTGAATCAAATGTCTAATTAGTTTCTTACTTGTGTGGTTGATAGGCCCAGTAGCAATATCTGCCTATCTAGGAGATTGAGTCTGCAACGTGATTTCCTAAATTGAAAGCTAAATTAACCTCCTCATGTGTTAGGACAGGTTCTTTATCTACCCTTTCCAGACTGCCTACCCCCCTGCTCTTTCCCTACAGTATTTTTACCAACCTAATTTTACCACGGTTAAAATCATACAACAAGTTGAATAAAACATGAGACTAAAAAGAAATATGAAAGATTAACTTTTGCAAAAAGAACAATAAACAATAGACCGTTGCTTAAGGATGCAGGCTTGGAAACTGTAGTGTTTGGGTTTGAGTATCAGCTCCACCAACTGACTGTTGACCTGGACACTTTTATTTTCATTTATCTTCTTATACATCAGTTTCTTAATGTAGAAAATGGAAATAAAACTAATAGCTTCATCCTAATGTTGTTTTGAAAATTGAAGCCTGACTACAAATCTCAGTCTTTTTTATGCCCAGGAAGGACAGGAAACTGATTATGGGTAAGCTCTAGAAGTCTATTCCACAGCAGATGATGCAGAGGTGCCTTTGATAGATAGGATTTACCAACCATACTAAAGACAGTAAGGATTAAGGTCCTCTGGTATTCTTCCTTAAGAGAGGATGGATGCAACATTTGGTATGCATGAAGCAATCTACATCCTACTAAGTAATGACTTACATGCAGATGTTCTGGAGTTCTTGGAATTACCAAGGCTCTACTGATTTTAAGTCTAACCCATCTGGCTATTATTTACCCCATCCCCACACAACTGCTACCCAGAATCTGCAGACCTCTTAACTGAATTTAACAGAAAACGGGCAAAGGGACAAGTTCAAAGAGAAGGAGACCCACGCCATATGGATTTCAAAAGACTTTAATTCTTTAGGCTTAATATGAATAGGAGGTGACATATCATTCGTCAAAATGACCTGATGGCATTGGGCCTGGAGACTTGTGGAAAAACAGCTACTCACATACAGAAACTACTCACTACATTTCCTGGAGTATTTCATAGAAGTGATGGAAGTAGTAAGCATTATTTTGGTTCTCTAGGCGCTTCAGTACCGACCAGAGTAGCTGAAATCCCAGCCTTTTCATGGTATTAGTCTAGTATTTTCTTGAGCTGGCTGGAGAGCAGTGCTCGGCCTCAGTTGTGACCTTTATATAGAAGCCTGGAGACAAAAAAAGCAGTCCTTGAATCTCACTTGCCTGTAGCTCCCTACTCTCTGGATGAGGAGGTATGTGTTGGGAGATGAGGGTACATTTGCCTATACTTTTTCCTAAAGGCTGAGAATGGGAAGAAGTTATTAGAACAAAATCCACAGGGCATTTTTCTTCCATGAGTTAGAAAAATGTTACATAGACTATAAAGGACTACTGGTATTTCTGGAGGAATTCTACAAATATTTCCCCATGATGATATTGTTTTAAGAATGATAAAAATAATACAACAAAAACTATTGGGCAATGGCAATACATCCAAATTCTGGAGTCCTTTCCCATCCATGTTCAATACTATATTAGTTCACTAGGACTGTCATAATAAAATGCCACAGACAGGGTGGCTTAAATTTATTTTTCTCACAGTTCTGGAGGCTCTAAGATCAAGGTGTTGGCTAGTTTGGCTTCTCCCGAAACCTCTCTCCCTGGCTTGCGGACGGCCACCTTCTCGCTGGGTCTTCAAATGGATTTTTATATATGTATGCCCCTTGGTGTTTTTTCTTTTCTAATAAGGACACCAAACATAATGGATTAGGGTCCCACCACTACGACTTCATTTAACCTTAATTACCTCTTAAAGCCCTGTCTCCAAATACAGTTATGTTCTGTAGTACTAGGGATTAGGTCTTCAACTTACGAATTTTGGGGAGACACATATCAGCCCATTACAGTACCTAAAGAACATGCCGGCTTGATATGGTGCACCTATCTTTGTGTTGACCAAGGAACGTAATGCCATCAACCATCCATATAACAGTGAGTAACAGTGAGACTTCTCCCTGGAAAATAGCTTTTGTTGCACTGGTAGAGAAAGCTGAAGGCTAAGTCTGCAGTGAGTTCAAGCTTTAAGCGTAATGGCAGCCTAGAGTTTAGAATACTTGAAAGATTAAGGTGGGTGTTCCTTAGAAGCCTCACCTAGATTGATAATTTAGAGAAGTACAGGTACAGTTAAGTAAATGTTAACTGTACTCCTTAATCTTCTCTTGGCTCTCATTTTTCCATCCGAGTCTCATTGTTAGTACCTCTGATTTTATTCCAGAAATATTAAAGCATGTTTCTGGCCAACTTGAATAAAGATCCATAGGAGAACTGTATGCTAACTATATTATTTGAAATGAAATAACAAAACTAAATGACAGAATAATTCTCACATTTTGCTGCTTGTTCAGAGTATTCTAAGAAAGATACGTATTTACCAAGTCATAACAATAATAGATAGCATTTGTTAAGTAACTACCTTGTGTAAGGTTTTTTCCCAAGATCTTTACAAGTATTATTTTGTCTTTACAACAGCACTGTGTTTTAGATTGTGTTATTATCTTCATTTTATGATGAGAAAATTGTGTAGGAGAGAGATTTTAAAACTTGCCCAAATGTAAAGAACTAGCAAGAGGTAGGGTTGTAATTACGATTCAATCAGATTGGTTAAGAGTCATCATGAGCTCTTTGTGCCTCCTTCCTGATTACAAAAGAAGACATATTTATATTTTAGTTATTCTCTTTTAAATACTAATTACATGAAATAGATTTATAAAAAGAAGCAATGAAGGGACCTGCCCTAAACACCTCTGAATGTTCAGTATTGGGTCTTCAAGAGACTGAAAATTTGAACTACAAGTACATATTCATGGAAAAAGCTTAAAATTTGCCATTTTGAATTCCTGGGATGAAATATGCTTTGAAAACTGGGGGGAAAAGTCAAAGATCTTAAACCAAAGAAATACTGAGGAAATTTCTCTATAAAGAACACAGGTATGTTTGTATTTCCCCCTAGACCCCTCTTGTTCAATGGTTATTACTTTAATCTAAACCACCTTCTTCCCCAGCACACTTGTAATGTCAATCGATATGGCTTCCTGTGCTACCAAAATTCCAGCAGAACTGATTTCACAATTCCATTTTTTTTTTAAAATCTTTCTAGCGATTGGCATAGCAATAGTAGCACAGACCGATTTATGTTAAATCAATGTTCAGAGGTCTTTTTAAATAAGTCTCCCATTTCCAAAAAAAAACCCAATAAAAACAAACCAAATAAGGAGAGGTACAAGTCAATATAGTGTACACTTGTACTCATGCACACATGACCTCGTCTTCAAAGCAAACTCCCTGTAGTTACTTTCTTTTCTGTACTTGGATTGAATTCATGACCATTAATGACTGCATTGTATTTAAAAAGAGACAATGCAATGTAAGGCACCTGAATTCTAAAAAATCATCGAAAACAGGAATTTTTTCTTACTGACATACCTGCTATTCCTATAGTAACGAAAATCTTTTTTAATATATTTTAAAATTAGAAACATTAAAAGGCTTATCCTGTGAAGTGATATGTAGTATTTATTTTTATGTCTGTTTTCAGCAAACTCATATAGAAGAAAAACTGAACCATATGTGCTAGAGTAGAAAAAATAAGCACTAGGCTAAGAACCCAAAGAGAAACCCTTAAGAGACATGAGCACACGCAACAGCTAGAGCATCATCTGAGACCTAGAAAAGACTTTGAGGTTCTCTAAGTGTATGCCCTTCAGTGCTATTTCCTGTTGTTTTGATTTTTGTCATGAACTCCTACCCAATCGATCCAGGTAAAAAACCAATCTGAGTAACCTGGTTTGTCATGTACACATTGAATTGGCATGACATGTTTTTGGAAATCCTAAGTAAATTTATTTTGTGTTGCCAGTTAAATTCATTGCTGATCTGCTCACATTCTGTAGTTGCATTATAATTCCCTCATGTGTATAATAAGGCGACTAACTCATAGGATTCGTAATGCCTTTCTCACTCACATTCATCCTCCAATCTTCTTAGAATTCGGGTGTGTCATTCTACATGAGACTGCCTTCTGTAAATAATAATTTAGCAGAGCCAGGGTAAACACAACCCACAGGATACAAACAATATAGCATTATTGCTCTAAGTTAATATTTATATAATTTTTCTTTATATGGGTTTTGATTATTTTTTTGTTTTTATTTTTTCCATGACTGGCCCCACTTCCCTTCCTGAGCCGCCTCTGTATTAAAAAGCTACCATCCTGGGATGCCTGGGTGGTTTAGTCAGTTAAGCATCTGCCCTCTGCTCAGGTCATGATCCCAGGGTCCTGGGATCAAGTCCCGCATCGGGATCCTTGCTCAATGGGGAGCCTGCTTCTCCCTCTGCCTGCTGCTCCCCCTGCTTGTGAATTTGCTCTCTCTCTCTCTAATAAATAAATAAAATCTTTAAAAAAAAAGCTACCATCCTTTCCCTTGGGTAAATTTTATGTGATAACTATATAACATGGTGTGGATATACTATAATCTATTTAGTCTTTTACTTATTTATTGGCTTTTATCTTTACTTATTTTTCTTTATTATAAATACTTGTTCATTAAATATCTTTGAAAAAAAGTCTGTATCTATTTGTACTTAATTTCAGGACTTGAGACTTTACCCTACTTCCAAGCTACCACAAACCTAAAATATTTAAAACAAATTTACTAACTCTTGTTTAGAATCTCATAGTTGGATTTTTAAAAAGACCACTCTCTCTTTTCATTCTTAAAGTGAAATTTGAGATGAAATTATGTTTTTAAGTCTCAGAATGGCTTTCGTTTAGGGCAGAGTGGAGTTCTTGTTATTTTTAGTTATTGCTGGTGTGTGTGTGTGTGTGAGAGAGAGAGAGATTGAGATTGAGAATTTGCTTTTTTGGTTTGAGTTTTAAATTTTAATACTGCTCACTGCTCTCTTTATGTACTCTTGGTATTTTTCGTTTTGTTCTGTTTTTACTCAGTTATCATTTAACAGTTTAGTTTCACTAAGCGGATGTCCTGATTATTCGACCTGATGGTCCTTTCTTTAGCTGTTGGGCCTCCTTTGGTGGGCTGTTATTTTTCTTCTAGGCTCTTAGAAACTCAGGGTTGTTCGTGAGAGTGTCTTCTTGCTGTGGAGACCCTGAAGGTGCAGAGATGATGGAGTCTGATTCCGTAAGCTTGCATCACAGGGCAGGCTGTCACCACTCTGCTGAGTCCCCTGAAGGAAACTTGCTGTTCTCCAAAATCCCCATATTCTTGCAGTGGCAAAGCAGGAAAGTCTGAGCCCACAAGCTCAACAACCATTTATACTTTCCTTTTTTAATGAGATGTTAAGGTGAAGGAATAGTTACACATATTCCTTCTCTTCAGCCTGGGGAGCCAAAGGTCAAACTCTTCACTGGATACTCTGTCCTGCAGCCCATTTTCCCCCCCTTGCTCAGATATTCTCCACCAGTTTTACCCATGCCTCAGCTGCATGCAACTGCCCAAAGATCATAGCATTTGTTGTATGATAAAAGGGAAGTACCACAGAATTGGGATCAGAGGAAAACGGAACCAAGTTCTAGAATCCCTATGCACATGTCAGAAGCTTTTAAGTATGCTGTTTCAATTTAATCTCTACAGCATTATTTTAGAAAGAAATGTCAGGGTTTATATAACAAATACAGAAGTTGAGGCTAGAAAATCTAGGACTTTCCCTAGATATTAATGGCAATAAAAATAACCCAAGCCCCCTAACAATTTATTTTCCAGTATGTTACTTCTCACCAGGAAAGATTATTTAGTTTCATACAATCCTCTGCTTCTATAAAAATTCCAGAATCCATTTTCAGAGATTTTTTTAGTCATTTTTCTTTCTATAGCAGAAGAGCTTGTTTAAACATCACACCAATTAACATATCAGTTTTGTCATGTATATGAAAAAAGTGAGGAATTCTATTTGACATAAAGAATGCAATATGCCAAAAATGGAAATAATGCATTTCATTTATCTAAATGCTTAATTAAGTGAATTAGATTAGCAATCTCTCCTGTAAAGATTAGAATAGAATTTATTTCCAACTAAGTCTATCTTCAAGCAACTTTTTTACCCAGAAAGGTAAAGTATGAATAGAGGGTCTTATACCCTAAAGAAAGAATTCAGTGGAAGAAAATGTCACAATTCTCTTTAAGACAGCCACCTCCCCTCTGCTATCATGTACAATATACATTTCATTTTCTGGTAGCAGACTTTTAAGTCCTGACAACTTATGTATCAAAATGTAAGCCTGAAATATTATAAGACTGCCTTTATATGAATTAGATCCATTTTAAGACCAAATACCTAAAGATGGAGAGAGTGAGAAAAAGATCCCATGTAATAGATTTGTCATTTTTATGCTCTAGTTCAAAGCTATATGATTTTCTCTATCGCCATCAATTATCTTTCAAAGGCTGTCAAATATGTTCTCTTTTCCTTCCTGTGCAGCTAGAAAATAGAAATAAGAAATGTGATTTTTAAAGGTAGATAAGTTATCAAAGCAGAAATGCCTTTGAATTAGATCATTCTTCCATAGCCTAATGAATTTGAAAACTCCAGTAGAGTTTTATAAGGAGCGTTTAGCAATAGTCAGGGAACGTCAAACATTGGGTATCAGTGAGACGTTTGCTGTAGTCCACACTTTATACAGCAGCCTTAACATTAATGGGGAGGGGGCGGAGAGGGAGGTGGCAATTCAGTGTCTGATTACACAGTGAGGAAAGATTTCTGTCTCAACAGTAGGTGAGCACCTCTAGTGGCTGTTCTTTCGCACTTATCAAAGGCAACATCATTTTGTCAGACATAGTTTGAGGCAGGGACTGGATAAGGCTTTCAGAATCACAGAGGTAATAGCTGCATACTTTAGATACTTTTCTGTACAGTTTGTATATATCCAAAGAATCAACTCCTTGGTAAGTGATTCTACATAGAGAGATTTTACAAAATGTATGGAAGGGTTAGAGAGGACTCTTCAACCTTTAATGAATAGAAAACACATTTCCCAATGCAGAGAGAATCAAGCCATGGGAATGATTTTTATCTATTATGCATGTCACATATTGTTCCAAAAACGATTTAAGATATCTTACAAGAATGCATAAAATGAAAAGATAAAGAGTGCCATTTCACACACCAAAAAAATGATGTAGGAACAAACTAGAATAAAAAAAAAAGTCATAATAATCCACAAGTCTACTGTAGATAAACCACAAAAATAGATCTCACTTATAAATTAAAAAGCTTGTAAGTTATAAAATTTACAATGGCCATGAGATTCAAGCAAAACAATTGCTGAAGTGAAGTGCACTATACTTCATACTTAAATCAGATAACAGTTTCTCCTGGGGACCCTCATGAAAAGGACACTGAGATGTGGATGAATCCCGTGTACCCAGAATGTCACATTCTGCTCTTAAGAGCTGAGAATTTCTTTGTTACAGAACCTTAAACCTTTTGAGATAAAGCACTGTTATGTAACTCATCCCATTTTCTACATAGAAAAATTCCTACAGGGGCGCCTGGGTGGCGCAGTCGTTAAGCGTCTGCCTTCGGCTCAGGGCCTGATCCTGGCATTATGGGATCGAGCCCCACATCAGGCTCCTCTGCTATGAGCCTGCTTCTTCCTTTCCCACTCCCCCTGCTTGTGTTCCCTCTCTTGCTGGCTGTCTCTGTCAAATAAACAAATAAAATCTTTAAAAAAAAAATTCCTACAGATTATCTTTATAGGAAAATATTTTTATCTGTGGTTAAATATGTGGTTATATGGTTAAAATAAAAGAGATATTGCTAAACCCAATTTTAAAATTAATGTCATGTTTAAAAAGCAAGAGGTACATTTTACAATAAGATTCGATGCTATTAAATTCCATAATTAGATTTTTTTTTCTCTTAGGAATTCACCTTTAAATTCAGCCTCTTTTTGGCCAAGACACCCCTTCGGTACCAGTCTGTAAGCTATGCTTTTTTAATACCTCCCAAATTCTTCCTCATTCCACCTAGCCATCACTACCACCACCATTCAGGGTCCCATCCTTTCTCATGTGGGCCATTTCCTCCAGCTGCTTCTTATATTCTGGTTTTCCTATGCCTTAAGCCAGCCTCCTTTCCACTCCCAGGTTGATTTTTCTAAAGTGCTGATATGTTTATGGCCATCCTTTGTTCAATATTTCAATAGTTTCTATAATGATTTACTTGACACTTTATAATATGTTCTTTTGTTTCCTTTCCAGGAGTGTTTGGAACATTAACTCCAAACACTCATTTCCAGCAGCCATCCCAAACCATGTGTACTTCCCAAAATTTGGCTTTATTTTCTTTCTCACATTCTCTCTTTCTGTCTTTGCACATTCTGTTGTCACTGTTTGAAGTGTCTTTCTTCACCTTAATTTCAGTATGATTGTCACCTTTCCTGGAATCACTTCCCTGGTGCCAATAATGTCGGTTGGCTTACGTTCAGAGGTGTTCTCTTAGTCCCCTGTTGTTTTTCATCTCTATTATAATCCTTATCACTATTCAAGCACCTTCCTTCCCTGTCTCCCAGGAGATGGTGAGCTTTCTAAGGATAGCAAACATCTTTTTAGTCCTCTAATTCAACTTCTGATAGATTTACTTATAGTTGCTAATAATAAAAACAACCTTGATGTCCATAGTTCTTCCAGTGGGGTAGCTTGTGTTATAAAACTTAGCACATATTTAATTATTTCAATAAGAATATAAGGTAGGGGCACCTGGATGGCTCAGTTGTTAAGCGTCTGCCTTCGCCTCAGGTCAGGATCCCAGGACCCTGGGATCCAGCCCCGCATCATCGAGCCCCACATCATCGGGCTCCCTGCTCAGCGGGAAGCCTGCTTCTCCCTCTCCCACTCCCCCTGCTTGTGTTTCCTCTCTTGCTGTGTCTCTCTCTGTCAAATAAATAAAATGTTAAAAAAAAAAAAAAACTAAGATAGATAGTAATGTTATCTCTAGTTGATAGGTAATAAAAGCAAAGATTGAGAGTGTAATCAATTTTTCAAAGGTCACCTAACTAGTGTATCTAGTACAGAAGAACTAGAACAAAAAAGGCTAACCAGCTTCACTAATTTTTTTAAAACTCTAGATGCCGGATGCCTGGATGGCTCAGTCCGTTAAGCATCTGCCTTGGGCTCAGGTCATGATCCCAAAATCCTGGGATTGAGTCCCACATCAGGCTCCTTGCTCAGCGGGGAGACTTCTTCTCCCTCTGCCTGCCGCCTCCCCTGCTTGTGCACATGCACGCTCGCTCGCTCTCTGACAGATAAATAAATAAACTCTTTAAAAGAGATAAAAATAAAATAAAAATAAAATTCTGTTTGAACAAAAATACCATACTCAAGCTCAAAAACAAACCAAAATCTGAAAGAATATATTTTAACTATTTTAGCAAGGAAGGAATAAATACTTAATTGCCAAAAACTTATACAAATCTGTACAAGCAAGATGAAATCAAACAAAAGAAAAAAACCCTCAAAAATGGCCAAGGAAGATAATAATGATATGAAAAATAAGAATGTATCGATAATTTGTTACTAACTTTTATTTAATACAGGCAGTTCTCCCTTTGCATGGTCGTACCACAAGGTAAAAATGGCCGTGTAAGCTGAAATTGTACAAAGTAATCATAATCAATGGGAAAGATTACAGTTGTTCTATGATCTTTAAATTATTTCATCAGGACATTAAAAACTCTTACTGTAGGCTATAAATGTACAGTAAAATCAAATTAGTACAATGAATATTTACTTAGTACATTGCACTTTAAAACATTGAAACATTGGGAATCGGTGTTTTATTTCTATGTTTTATTTCCTTATAAATATGAGTAGTAGTTTGGAACTTGTTCTTACCTTCTGCTTCACCTTGTTTAATTTATGATATAGAGTGAGCATCTTCTTTATGCCTTGGCAAATTGTCATTCTCCTTTCAAGTTTGGGATCAGCTTCCAACATTTCATCCTTTTTGCTTTCCGTGTTGTGAAATGCCTCTGAGAGTTCCTTTAACATGAAATTTTTTGACAGTTGTTACTTCCTCTCGGACATCTTCATCTTTGTCGTCACAACCATTTTGCTCATATATACTAATAAATATTTCTTTTCACTTCATTTACCTTTTTCTAATTTCACTTAGTGTTATTTCTTTCCATTTGTTTCAGCATCTTCATCGTTGTTATCTAATTCTCTTTTAAATTATCCACTTTTAAAAGAGATCACATGGGTTTATTTCCATGAGACAAGGAGAAGACCCAACTAAATTCTTTGCTGCCTGTTTGTGAACTGGGTAACAGATGTGTAGGGGCCAATTACGGACAGACCTTGGAAGAAGTAGTATGAGTGCCTTCTGATCAAGATGCCTATCTGTTGTTTCTGTAATGATTTGTGGACTGAAGAACAAGTAGTGCAGATTGCCCCTAATGCTAGTACTCCTGGTTAATATAGCAGTTAATATAGTAACTGAAATTTGATCTGTGTTCTTGGGGGAGGCTGGTGTTATTTAACTAAACTGTAGTAAATGAAACTACTGCATATCAGAACCATACAAAATAAGAACTCATCTATTTATTATACTACATCTCGTGCATTCCATACCATAAGTATTATCACAATAATCGTAAGCAGGCATTGTTACAATCCTAATTCTACATGTGATGAAACTGCAGCACAGAATTATGATGTTAATTCACATAAGGTCACATAATTATCTGTAATCAGGATTCAAATCCAGGATCTTTCTTTTGGAGGCTGAGCTCTTAGTCTTAATACCCTATTACTCCTGGTATTCTAAATTAATGAAATGAAATAATAAATGTACTGAATATAGAAAGTTACCTGTCCTTTGTGATTTTTCACAATAATAATTAATTAATTCTCTGTAGCGATGAATTGGTTTTAGAACCTTATTACCTGCTAATACTAGACTCAAAGGAGTAAATTCATACATGCATTTTTTTAGAATAGGTAAAATATATCAAACAAAACACTCTAAAAAGAGTGTTATTAACGCAAGTTGAACCTTAATCTAGCATCTCTCACTACAACTTGATGTTAAATTCTTCTACATGTATATAAACCATGTTGTTTTGTTTTTGTCTTGTTTTTTATTTTGCGCAGTTTCTTGGAAGCTGTGATTATATCAAAGAGAGGAAGGATCCCTTTGAAGTTTTGATAAACCCATGAGCGATCTCAGAAAGACAGACAGACACTCAGCATTTACTGTATAATTTAAATGCACGCATTAACCCTCTGAAGTCTATTCATTCAGTCTTCCTAGGGGATTGAGGGCTTACCTAGATCTTAGTTTCTTAACAGGCCAAAGGTTCATTTCTTTCTTCTGCTGTATCACTTAGTGAAGCTATGGTGTTAGGGGTCTCCTATATACTGCCATGCCATCATCTCAACACAAGCCTTCACTGTTGACCCTGGTGGAGAAAAGTACACAAGCTGTCATACACCAGCTCAGAGGCTGCTTTGATTTTCTTTTCTACCAGCGCCTCTTCTGGCACAAAGTTAAAAAAACAGTATTTTAAACATTCTCATATTCTTTTTTGCCTGTTCCTTTCATTCCACATGATGTCCTGTGTTTGATTGTCTTCAACCAGGTGTGTATTTGGTTGTATATTTCCACTTTACCAGTAAGGGCCTGTATTGGTTATCATCCATGCATTCAACTAATATTT
Organism: Ursus arctos; assembly: GCF_023065955.2. NCBI lineage: Eukaryota > Metazoa > Chordata > Mammalia > Carnivora > Ursidae > Ursus > Ursus arctos. The sequence continues at coordinate 20,677,935 of NW_026622764.1, forward strand.
ATTGGGTGCAAAAATATGTGAATAATGTGTTCTCGGTGCTGAGAATACACCAATAAATAATTCATATAAAGGCTCTGTTCTGAAGTGCCTTGCAAATTGATGGGGGCAGAGAGACAAAAAACAAGTAAAAATTGATTAAATACTTAATTTAATATGACACTATGTTCACAGAAATAAATTTAAAGGTGATTCTCATCCATAGAATCAGCTGGATGATTCTATGACACAGTCTACATTATATCACATTTAAAGAGTAGCTTTTTAGAAGAAGAGCCTATTTAGCGTCTTTTGGGAGAGGAATTTCTAAAGTCATATTTGAGTTGAGACCATCTCTTCAGGCACGTAGGATAGAAATATACTAGGTAAAGAGAGCAGCAAGTGAAAACGGCCCTGAGGTGGAAGAAGCCTATTTGTGCATTAGGGAAGATCTGCACATGTTGGAAAGAATTAAAAATAATAGTGAAAGGAAATTTTAAACCTATTGCCTGATCCTAAGGGATTCTAGAACAGGAATTGAAAAAGAGGCTAACCACCAAGTTTAGTAAATAGTTTATGAGATGCAGTTAGAGTTATACAGGACATTTGAAACAATTGAAAGGAAGTGATTGATTTAGTAATACCTTTATAGTACATCTTATAAATATTACTCTGGCTTCTTCTGGAGGTATTTAAAGCGATGTTGGGGAAGCAGTAGTAGTATCAGTAGAAGGCTACTTTTTTTTTTTTTTTTTTTTTTTTTTTTTTGCGGTTCAGGGGGCCTCCAGGAAGGTGAAGGCAATGATGATGAAAGGGTGTGGATGCTCAGGGATTGATTTTGGACAGGCCTATCTGATTTATATTAGAAAGAAAAAGCTTAGCTCAAGTTATTGACAGGGTGTATTGATTTAAAATGTTCATAGACCACAGTCACTGAAATAATATTCTTTACATTTTTATAATTTATTTTTTCAAGTAAACTATATATGAAAACATAAATTTCAATATAGTGTTCCTGCAAACTTTACTGAAATGTATCCTTTCTAGGGTTTTACAAACTATTTTATAGTATATAACCTTTTTTTCATTTAATCAATATTGCTCTCAGGTCTTAAATATCATAACATTCTATTTGGAATACTTTCTTCACCTGTAATTTTACAGAACATTTCTTACTTTCGAAAGAAAAATACTTTTCTAAATATCAAATGACTCATACAGAATTATATTATCTTATCGTCTCTTTAATTGATTTGTTTTACATCATATTTCATTTGTTAACCTTTGTCTTTTCTTACCTAAAAGTCTTACATATTTTATTTGTGCATATTTAGATATGGTGATATTACAGAAATTTTAAATATCTCAAAATTTTTCCTATTTTTCATTTTGATAAATCATAAACATGCCCTTAACAGATTTCCCCCAAAATATGTCAATGCAAAGATGTAAACTTCTTTTCATCTATAACCAAACTAAATCAGCGGTTCAGGCCAGAAATATTTGCCTAACAATTCAGTTCAGTAAATCTGACTGGAGAATCTATGTGACGGGCTCTGCGCCAGGTGCTGTGGGAGGCTCCTTGTGCAGTCATTGTCAGCCTTTAAAGTTCAATTTACATCATTAATGTAGGAATGACCTGTATTTTATTTTTTAATAGCATGTTGATAGTCTACGGGTAGATCGACCTCACAGAATTTTTTTTTTCCCCAATATCATTTGTCATGCTCTCACCAGTGCCTGTGAGTTTCAGTGATTTTTCTTGACTCATACCAGTTGCTAAGTAACATGGAAAAGTACAGCTGCAGCTTCACTTCCTTCAAACTGCTGCTCCTAAATATGAATAAAACCATAGACATTCTATTTTTGTGTTCAGAACTCACCGCTTTCAAAGCTTCTGTGTCAGATTCTCTGAAGCATAATGGGGAAGGCAGTAAAATTACAGACCGAATAAGACTTCTGAGAAATATTTGCTGCTGCTTTTTTTTTTTCTCCAGATGCAATTAGATTATTTTTTCTTCTACCTCTGAGCTTCCATTAAAGTTCTGTAATGGACGAATTGAACTAAGAACCAAGAAGACTCTGCTTGACCTTGAGCAACTTAAAAATTTCTCAAGTTTCTGTTTCTTAATCTGTAATGTATGAAGTGGTTAAATTCAGTGTTCATTTTTCCTCTTCCAGCTGGATGATTCTATGACACAGTCAACATTATATCATTCAACTACTGAATGGCATTCTTTTAAAATAAATTTTACAAATTATGTTATTATTTTTGTAGTTCATCTTTATTTGGCTTACACAGGATAAATACCAAAGATATTTTAAACAGATTTTTACTTCTAGACACAGACACTTGATAGTTCTTTGCATTCTCTATGGATAAGTAAAAATATTCACACAAAGGTAACATGATGTCATAACCCTTTGACGAAGTTCGAGGTCATTTCCCTAGTCAGAGTTCACATTGTAGGTGTCGGAGTTCAGCTTGCATCTTGGGGAATGAAACAAGAGTGTATGTTCCTTGCCTTCTAGCTCTCTCAATTCCAAGTTCCTAATTGCTTTAGTAAGATCTCCAGGGGTGGCAAGAGTTTCTTTAGAGTATGTTGAGTTTTTCAAATATAATATGTATCTCCCTCCATTGTAACTATGAGTCCTTGTCTGTTTCTCTCCCTAGGCCTTGACCTCCTGTAGAGAGAATGTTTTGTGTATTTCATCTTTACAATTCCAGGACCTAGCACAGTTCCTGTTGTATTGCAGTGATTAAATATTTTCTTTTAAGCAGCAGAAGTAAAAAGTGCTTTAGGAAACCTCACGTGTCTTTTGACTAGTGGGGATATAGTAAGCAAATTACTTTTTTTCAGGACAAAATTTCATGAAGCCTGTATCTCCATGTTCTGTATCCTCAGAAACAATCTAAGAAATAGCATTTTATGTGTTTCTATAGAGCATATCTTCACTCTAACTATAACAGAAAGTGTAAATTAAAAAAGTAATCACAATCATTTCAGAATCATCATTTCTATTTCTGCCGTTCTGTGTAGCCAGTGCGTGGTCCTGGGGGTAATTGGGAAAGGAGTTGCCCTTTATCTCAAAAGGATTTTTTATATTAATAGTGGCATTTGTAAAATATGTCCTAGGACAAAAATTATATATCAGAAGAATACTTTAAGTTAATTTGCAGTTAAATGGAAAGTTTAATAGCACTCTCGTCCCAAGTATATATGTATATAATGTATGTTTAAAAGGAGAGAGAGATAGACAAATCAAGAAACTGACTCAACTATAGAGAACAAACTGATGGTTACGAGAAGGGGGGGATGAATGAAATAGGTGATGGGGATTAAAGAATACACTTCGCATGATGAGCACTGAGTGATGTATAGAATTGTAGAATCACCATATTATACACCTGAAACTAATATAACACTGTATGTTAACTATACTGAAATTAAAATACAGAACTTAATTTAAAAAATCCTCTGTAGGGCCAAAGAAAATAACTAGCATCATATAGAATTTAAATAATTTGGGTTTTTAAAGTGGTATTAGCAAAAAACCCAGCCTCACTTTTGCCTTAAATTTAAGTATAATTTTTGAGTGGAGTAGGATAGAAGAAATATTTTATAATTTAAAAAATAGGTAAAGACAATTACCTTTTTCTCATTGTACCACTTAGGCTCAGTTTTCAAAACTGTAAATCAGAATGTGAAGACCTAAATAAATTCTTTCTTATATTCTTGCTTGCTTATGCAAATATATTATTATATTGAACAGTAGAATATAGATTTGTATCCGCTTTCATGGTAATTGTTCTCTATATTCAGTGACAATTTAATTAAATGGAGATGTCCCTAAAATGTATTGGTTTTCAGTGTTAATTATTGTCTCCTATAAGTGATTGGTAATTTTAAAATGCAATAAATTATCTAAAGCACTTTTTATATGTAGAAGCGTTTTTTTCTTTTTCACAATTTAAGTTTATTCACTAATTATTTTTCTAAGTATAAACGTATTACTGTGGAAGAATATACTGTGGAAATATATTATAAAATAGAGTTGATTCCAACCATGATTTTATGGTCTGAGTTTGGAGGAATTTTTTATACTTTTGAGGCCAAAGTATATTAATTGGAAGGAAAGAAAAGGAAAAGAGAGGAAAGAAGGAGGGAAGGAAAGAAAGAATGAAAGAAGAAAACAGATAAAGAAAAAGGGAAAAGAGAAACGGGGGATTTATTTTTTCTTCGTTGTTTTTTTGGGGGGTGGGGGAGGGACAGAGGGAGAGAAAGAGAGAAAGAGAATCTTAAGCAGGCTCCACATCCACACCCAGCACAGAGTCCACACAGGGCTCAAATTTACAACCCTGAGATCATGACCTGAGCCGAAATTAAGAGTTGGATGCTTAACCGACTAAGCCACCCAGGTGCCCCTGTTTATTATTTTTAGTACCCAAATTGTGTATGAAGCAAACAAAGTGTGTTATCTTGAAGACAGCATTTAACCTGCATGATATCACTTAAGCTAAGGCTCTTGATTGGCTCAGGGAGAAGACATATTTATGAATATGCTGCCAGGATTATGTCTCAAATTTTACATTAATCTGCTTTTTACACATATTCTGTTTTGTCAGTAGGACTACCAAGAGCAGTTTTGTACACTAGCCATAGCTTAACTTGGACTATTTCCTGTGTCTTTCTTTCTTTTTTTTTTTTTAAAGATTTTATTTATTTATTTGACAGCCAGAGAGACAGCCAGCGAGAGAGGGAACACAAGCAGGGGGAGTGGGAGAGGAAGAAGCAGGCTCCCAGCAGGGGAGCCTGATGTGGGACTCGATCCCATAACGCCGGGATCATGCCCTGAGCAGAAGGCAGACGCTTAGTGACTGAGCCACGCAGGCGCCCCTATTTCCTGTGTCTTAATTAGCTGGCACATAGGCTGAGAGATAACAGCTTAGGATGGTAAATATGGTGTTCTACATCTAATTGCAATGGGTGGGTTCCCTCACGCCCCCAAGCAACTCAGTTCTGACACCAATTGGAGATAGCATCAGATGTCTATGCTGGCTTTTAGATTATGAGCTAAATTCTACCAGACTGCCCTCCCACCACTCCCCATTTCAGATACCACTGCAAGTCCAGGCTATTATCTGTGCTTCTGACCAACTGGTTATAAATGGGAGGTTCCAACAACCCTGCCTTGGGTTCAATCAGTCTGCTAGAGCAGCTAACAGAAGTCAGAGAAACATTTTACTTACTAGATTGCTGGTTTATTATAAAAGGATAGAACTCAGGAAAACCAAATGAAAGAGATACAGAGAGCAAAGTATGGGGAAGGGACACAAGCTTCCGTGTTTGCTCTAGACAAGTTACTCTCCCTGAATCTCAAGTGTTCATCAACTTGGAAGCTCTCCAAACCCTGTCTTTTTGGGGTTTTAATGGAGGCTTCATGTTATAGGTAAGAGTGATTAAATCTTTGGCCATTGACAATTGATTCAACCTCCCTCACCCGATGTCAGGGGATGGACTGAAAGTTCCAACCCTCTAATCACATGGTTGGTTCTTCTGAAAACCAACCCTCAAACTTAGGTGAAGTCAACTCTTTAACATAACCAAAGACAAATTATGCCTCTCATCACTTGGGAAATTCCAAGGGTTTTATGGATTCTGTGCCTGAAAAGGAAGACCAAATTAATAGTACATATTATAAGATCACAATATGGTCTTGACTAAGACAACTCAGTTCTGCTTCACATGGTCCTTCTTTATGAAAACTAGTCTAGACATATTCTCATCAGAAGTGCAGAGGAGCAAGAGAACAGGCAGAAGTAATTGCTTTGTTTCAATGCAGATTATGCTCAGAGACTCAGGCTATCTGTGCCAGCCATGAATTTAACACAGTTTCACTGTGGGAAATTCACAAGCCAATAGTATACAAGGTAACATCTCTTAATAAGCCAATAAAGAATTAATATACTCCAAGGATAGATTAATCACACTATTGTCCCAGGTAAGGGGAGATGAAAGGAATACAGTCCAAATTTAGTTGAGATGTAACTTTATACTAGTCGGTACTCAGGACAGATGGCTTAACCAACGAAGAGTGAGGTCCAGCTGCTAGCGCAAAAGTCCTCTGTTACTAGAGCATATTGCTAAGAAACAAGGGTACCCGTGTTGTCAGGCAAGATAATCCTCATGGGGCCACTGCATGGTTTTCACTACTGCTGACAATGAGTTGCCTTGCTATGGCAGGAGCTAATGCCCCAAGGACTTTGGAAGGCTATTTAGGCCAGCAAAGTGTAGCCTCGTCTAGACTGAACACGTGGATATGTATAGTGTAAATGTACCCTTGCTGTAATTGTTTCTTCCTGGTTCTTATTAATAGTCAGTAGTGCCCCTCAGAAACTGAGCTCAGGAGTACTTATCAGCAACTGCAGGTGTTGAATGACAACACCCTGACACAATAATTTTATTCTTATATCAAAACAACTTTAATTATAAAAACAAATTTAGTCTTAAAAACAACTTATTTTATTTTACTTTATTTTATTTAAATTCAAGTTATTTAACATATAGTGTAGTATTGGTTTCAGAAGTAAAATTTAGTAATTCATCACTTACATATAACACCCAGTGCTCATCCCGACAAAGTGGCCTTTTTAAATACCCATCACCCATTTAGCCCATCCCCCACCCACCTCCCCTCCAGCAACCCTCTGTTCTCTTAACTGTAGAGTCTCTTATGGTTTGCCTCAAGTTAATTTTTGCCGTAAATAAGTACATTTGATTCATGTCAAACCACTACACAATAATAAGCCTGGTCTTTTCTATCCCCCTGATTGCTTCAAGATTGCTAATATTCTGTTACCCAAACCAGGTTAAATGGTCAATACCAGAGTCAGACTGGAAGTGGATTATAAATTTATCAAAAAACAAAAACAAAAACAAAACCTGTATGGCTATAGAAAGACCATTAACTGGCACTATCAATGTACTATACCACACCTCAACATATGGAAGGAGAGCTGCTTTCATTGGAAATAGGAATCTTAGTAGGATTTGGGTGTTCAACACATTCATAATTATTGGAAAACACCCAAATGTCTCCTTTTCAGTTCTTTGGCTTCTTTTCTTTCCTAAGCAATGGTGTATATTTGACATAAGAGTCCTGGAAATTTTAAGAATTCATTTTTTTTTCCATTTTATACCAGTCACCCATAAAATTAAAAACTTTGCTTTTCAGACAACTTGTCTTGCACCTCTAAAATAAGAGGAGTTCATTAAAGGTAGAACTAGCAGCTTATTTTTTTGTTCTCAATCATTATCTTAATGCACAAATTTAAAGCTCAGAAAATAGAAATCATCTGAGAACTTCAGATCTCTCAATACCAGTGACTCCATCAAAACATCTGCACTAAGCCACTTGACCAAATTCTACCATGGCTTCTCGCAGCCCACAGTCATGTCCTTGGGATGGCGCAGACCCCCCTAAGTTTTCACCTGGGAAGGCTCATCTGCCAAAATCATTTACTGTTTATTCCAGTCAAAATCTGATGACAGGCCCCTGATCTCCCTTCTACAACTCAGGAATATCTTTCTCAATGACTTGGGAGCCATTACTTTGAAATATAAATGTGAAGAAGGATAAGGCCCCTTTCTCCCAGTTTTTGTGCAAGGGTAGGAACCTAACTTCTATAAGCACTGGTTAGCAGACACAGGCTGCTCCCTCTGAATAAGTCACTTTGGTGGGCTATAACAAAAGCCCATAGACTGGGTGGCTTATAGACAATAGAAATTTATTTCTCACAGTTCTGAAGGCTAGTAAAGCTGATGATCAAGGAACTGGCAGATTTGTGCAGACCCTCTTTCTGGTTTCTAGGTAGCAGTCTTACTGTACTCTCATGTGGGGGAAAGACAGCAAGAAAATTCTTTGTGGTCCCTTTTATTAGGACACTAATCCCATTCATGAGGGTGCTACCCCCATGACCTAATTATCTCCCGGGGGCCCCACCTCTCATACCATCACATTGGGGGTTAGGATCTCAACATACAAATTTTGGGGAACATAAACATTCAGTCCATTACAACATTCCTGAATATCTTTCAGTACTTTCCCCTTAGCATACTCCAGTGTTTCAAAGGCCTCTTATCTTTAGTTCTGGTGAGTTGAGCTTGGGGTACACTAAGGTATCTGCTGTTCCAGTAGAGAATAAAACCTGTCCTACTAACTTAAACTAGCACCGGGCTTTGTTTCACTTTGACACAACCCAAGGCAAAGATAAAATTAAGGGTATGAACTTTCCACTTGAGTGTAGAATTAAGATTTGAAAATTTTAACTTAGCTCCTTTTGAAACCTGCTAATGATTCCAATAGTGTCTGGATTCTTTCTCATTTGTTTCATTTCTACTTTATTTCTTTAAAATTATTATACATAGTTTTTATATTCTACTTCCAATAATTCAAGTATCTGTGATCTTTGCAGGTATGGTTTTGTTGCTTATTTTCCTGCTGATTCCCACTTATGAATATTTTTTTGTACATTTTGCTTGTTGTATGTCTCTTTATTTCTGATCTCATTTTTTTTTTTTTTTGGAAAGTGGTCTGTAAATACTTAGTATCTAATTGAGGATGCTTTTCTGTAAGAATGCTTTCAGTATCTTTTTGTGAAGCACTTGAGTTGATGGCATACCCATGTCTATGTTAAAACATTTGATTTTCAGGGGCGACTGGGTGGCACAATGGTCAAGCGTCTGCCTTCGGCTCAGGGCGTGATCCCGGCGTTGTGGGATCAAGCCCCACATCAGGCTCTTCCGCTATGAGCCTGCTTCTTCCTCTCCCACTCCCACTGCTTGTGTTCCCTCTCTCGCTGGCTGTCTCTATCTCTGTCAGATAAATAAATAAAAAATCTTAAAAAAAAAATTTGATTTTCAGTTGTGGGTTTTTTTTTTCTTTTCTTTTTTATTAACTTTTTAAAATAACTTTCAGTTTTTTTTTGTTGCAAATACTATATACTCAAACCTGAAATCCATGTGTTGGCTGTCCCTTTTCCATGAGTTCTTGTGGATTTCTACTTTTAACTTCCTGCAAGAACTAAGGTTAAAACAGCGTTCTCTGTTGAATATCACTGCCAGATGTGTTTTTTTGTACTTCACCCTTTTCATCTTAACTTTTGAGATCTCAGTTGATGGTTTTCCTCTGGGAAAGATTAGAAATTCCTTCTAGAAGTGTCAGGCTCATCTACTGAGGTTCATAGTCAGACTGTACTGATGTGCTACAATACTTCCGACTGGCAGAATCTTTAAGTCTTTTTTCCTTGACTAATCAGATTTCCTAGTGTGAAGTGATATAATCCTGGAAGGCTTAAGCCATGCTGCCAGAATTCTGGGAGTGAAAGTGAAAAGACTTCTATATCAGATAAATTTAATTTATGCTACAGTAAAAATGGTCCCAACAGCTAAGTGATTCATACAGTTTTGTATTTTGATCTTATATTATTTTAGCCTTAAGGGTCAGCTGCATCTCCTCCCCAGTGTCATCTTTACTTTAGGACCCAAGCTATGGATCAGCCTATACATGGCAGTATTTTTAAATCGACCACTCAGAGGTTAGATATCTCATGTTCTTCACATTTCAAAAGTCTAGTTGAATAACACGAGTAAGTCTTTCTTGATAGCTACAGAAAAATAACCCTTCCCCAGGAAACGTAGTGCGTTTATGTAAATAATAAACAATTTATCATGATCTTACTATTTGTAGATATTCATTATTCTACCTTTTCCCCTACCTGTACTCTTCCTATTTTCCATGAATATAGAATCATTCTTATTTACCTTCTGTGAGAGTTAATTATTCTTCTGCCTAGATTATGTTAGGACAGTTCCCAGGATGCTCAGTGTATGGGTCCTGGCTCATGTCTGTATGCTCTGTGACATTCTTAGGCTCACCTTCAAGATGATACGAAGTACCAGAAACTGTTTTTTTCTGAGTTTAAGTATATATTAAAAAAAAACAATGACAATGAGAAATTTAAATATATACCAGTTAACTAGTGAGCTCATGTTTCTTGTTGAATGTTATTTATATATACATACAGTATTCCATTTTATTTAATACCGTATTTATTAGAATTTGAAAATGGCATAATAACAGTAACAAAACACAATATAAACATGGTAAAGATATCTAGAAAATTGAAAATGGAAATGAGTTAGGGGCACCTGGATTGCTCAGTCCATTAAGTGTCTGCCTTCTGCTTAGGTTATGATCTCAGGGGCCTGGGATTGAGCTCTGTGTCCAGCTCCCTGCTCAACGGGAGTCTGCTTCTCCCTCTGCCCCTCCCCCTGCTTGGGGTCTCTCTCTCTCTCTCTCTCATGCTCTGCGCTCTCTCTCTCTCAAATAAATAAATAAATAAATAATCTTTAAAAAATAAAAAAAAGAAGGATAACATAGTCCATGAACATAACTAGACATCTCTTTCTCCCACTTGCATTGAAAAGTGTTTTAAGTTACAGAAATAAAAAATAATCTCATGTGTCAAGGTGCGATTAAAAATGGTTTATAGCAATAAAAACTAAGTGAAAAATGATGATTGTATTCAAAATCTTAAACTGCTTAGTTTAGATTTAAGTAAAGGTAAAGAAATTGTTTCTAATTTTTCTGCAAGGATGAAAGATGCAGAGAGATCAGGGAATGTCACCGAAGAGGTCCATTTATAGCCCTGGGACAAAGGCATGGTGGGCTCTATTTTGCTGAAAAAGCTTAGTATAGGGTATTCTTACATTCTTAATAATTTTAGCAAAACTTTCGAATGTAATAAAGATTGAATCCCAGCATTGTCACTAACTAGTCACATGACTTTGAACAGTTTGTTTAACTTTGCTAAGATTTAATTTTATCTGAAAACAAGGTTGATTATACTTACATCTCAGGACATATATGAAGATCAGATGTTATTAGTTTTGTATCTTTTGTATTTTTCATTATTGGTTTTTGGCACTTAATTAGAACCTGATAAAGTGAAGTTTTACTGGTAATATCTGGGCATATTAAATCAATTATATTTTAAATAAATTATTAAAATGAAAATAATATAATGAAAAATGTTCATTTATTCAATAAAAAAATATGTTTATATAGATTACAGAAGAAAGACGAAAGACCGAGATAGCCAAACTCCTTATATAACCATGCATCTTATTCTCCATTTCTTACCACTTCTGTGGGGAAGTTTTAAATAAAAACATACAGACTTCCCATTCGCTAAAATTTCCCAGACACAAAGGCAGAATTGGAGAAACCACAACATGATGGTGTTGACATCTGTTTTAGTCAGCTCAAGATGCCATAACAAAATACAGTAGTTCCCTGGTTAGCTTTCCATAAAAGACCAACCCCAAAAGCCCTCATTGGCAACCTGTTGCAACCCTGTCGGAACCCGTCTCACCCTTGAGAGCTTTTTTTGTATTTTTGCTTAATAAACTTCTATCACTTTGCTCACCAAATAAATAAATAATAAAAACAAAACAAAACAGAACAAAATAAAATATAATAAAATAAAAATACGGTGGAATGGATGGCTTAAACAGCAGATGTTCATTTACTCACAGTTCTGAAGGCTGGAAGTTCAAGATCAGGGTGCCAGCATGGTCAGTAACTGATTTTATTTCTTTTTTGTTATTCAAATAGTTATTACAAAATATGATTATGGGGTGCCTGGATGGGTCAGTCGGTTAAGCATGTGAGTTCAGCTTGGGTCATGATCCCAGGGTCCTGGGTTCAAACCCTGCATCTCTGCTGAGCAGAAAGCCTGCTTCTCCCTCTCCGTCTGCCTGCCACTTCCCCTGCTTGTGCTCTCTCTGTCAAATAAATAAATAAAATCTTTAAAAAATATGACTTTGTGTTCATATTCATCCCATACATAAATAAAGCATACTATAAAATTTACATTGCAGGTTGTATTTTTCTCTTGAAAATATCAGTACATAAGCAATTTATTCATTAATATTTTTTTCTTTTAGTGTTTCTCTTGGTGCATAATAGTCATTTGTGTTGGCATATTGTATTGTTGTGAACCAGTCCTCTGTAATTAGGCATTTATTTTCAGTTTTTGCTGTTACTAACAACATTATGATAAACAACTTTGCATATATATAATTTTCTATATCTGCAGTAATGCCTAAAGGGAAACTCCCCAAAGTGTTTGTGGGAGGACCAAGCATAGATCATTTCATGATGATAGATACAGCCAGGTTATTCTCCATAAGAGTTTTAGCCAATTTGCAGTCTCACCTGTAATGCACTAGAAAGCAGATTTTCCTATAGTTGCACCAAATGAATATTGACAAACTCTTGGATTTTTTTCTGTCTCCGGGCTGAAAAACAATACCTTAATGCACTTTAAAACTGCATTTTCTTATGAATGTGATTAGAAATAATTTGAAGCAATAACTTTTTATGTGTAAATTTAAGTCTTTGACACCATTTTTATATTACTTATAGGCATTTTTTCTTCTCAAGTTATAATGATTCTGTACATAATAGAGTAATTCATCGCTTATACTATATTTCCTAGTGTGTTATTTGTATTTTGACTTTATTTATATATTATTTAAGTATACAGAGACTTAAAATACAGAAATCATTACAATTTCAATATTGATTTAGAATTTTTCTTGATAAATAGAAAATCCTTCATTTTAAAAGCCAAGACTCACTTCACAATTAAAGATGAAAAGTCCTTCACTTAGAGATTAAAAATCAAGGGGTAACTAGATGGCTCAGGCAGTTGAGTGTCCAACTTTTGGTTTTGGCTCAGATCTTGGTCTCAGAGTCATGGTCTCCAGGTAGTGGGATCAGCCTGCCTTGGGCTCCCTGCTAAGTGGGGAGTCTGCTTGGAATTCTTTCCCTCTGCCCGTCCTCCTGCTCACACTCTTGCTCTCTCTCATATAAATAAATAAATCTTTGAAAAAAATTAAAAGTCAAACTTACTTTAATAAGAGTAAAGATAATTTGCTCTTTTTTCTTATTTCTCTTATGGTTCAGTTTTGTTACATTTAAAACCGAGTCTCTCGTAATTTGCCCTGATATACAATGTGAGGGATGGATGCACGTTGTATTTTTTTCCAGATACCTTTTTTTAATCAAACACAGTTGATTAAAAAATTCATTTTTCCATTATTAACTTGAAATGCCACTTTTATTATGTGTTAATTCTGTGTGATTTGCATACATTTTGGATACTCCTTTCCAACCATTGGTCTTTCTAGCTATTCACAGAGTAGTACCACATTATTCTATTGAGGATTTGTAATATTTCAAGTAACTTGTAGAGCTAGTCTTGATTTATTGCTTTTCCTCTTCAGAGTTTTCTTGGCTAGTTGTGATTATTTTTTATCTGAATTTTACAATGAGCATCTGTAGTATCAAAAACTAAGGTGCACATTAAATTACCAAAAAATCTAATGAAAATTGACAACTTTATGCCAGTGGATATTCTTATTCAGTACCATGAAATTAATTTCTATTTTAAAAATATACATTTTTTTCCTTCATGTATGTTTTACATTTTTCCTAATGAGGTTTTGTACTTTCTTTTTTGTTAACTTTATTTTTATTTATCTTATTGATATATGTGTGTATTTGTGTGTCTGCACAAACTAATAAATGGGTTCTTCTCTCCTATTATGAATTTTAAGTAGTTGGTTTTTTTATAAATAAAGGTTAATGATTTCCACACAACAATTTCATATGCTGGTTGTAATTTTCTTTGTAGTGTTTTTCAATTAACTGGCCTGGGTTAATTGGATACATATTCATAGATCTGTACAAGGAGTAGTTTTTATTTTTCCTTTAAAATATTCATCATTTATTTTTTTGTTTAAATTCAATTAACATAGAGTGTATTATTAGATTCAGAGGTAGAGTTCAGTGATTCATCAGTCTTATGTAATACCCAATGTTCATTACATCATGTGCCCTCCTTGATGTCCATCACCCAGTTACATAATCTGCTCATTCTCCTCCCCTCCAGCAACCCTCAGTTTGTTTCCTATGATTAAGACTCTCCTATGTGTCTCCCTGATTATGTCTTGTTTTATTTTTCCCTCCTTTCCTTTATAATCCTCTGTTTTGTTTCTTAAATTCCACGTATGAGTGAGACCATATGATAATTGTCTTTCTCTGGTTGACTTATTTCACTTAACATAATACCCTCTAATTCCATCCACGTTATTGCAAATTGCAAGATTTCATTTTTTGATGGCTGAGTAGTAGTCCATTGAATATATATACCACATCTTCTTTAATCCATTCATCTGTCAGTGGACCTCTAGTCTCCTTCCATAGATTGGCTATTATGGACATTGCTGCTATAAATGTTGGGGTGCAGGTGTCCCTTCAGATCACTACATTTGTATCTTTGGGGTAACTACATAGCAGCGCAATTACTGGGTTGTAGGGTAGCTCTATTTTCAACATTTTGAGGAAACTACATACCTTTTTCCAGAGTGGCTGCACTAGCTTGCATTCCCACCAACAGTGTAAGAAGGTTTCTCTTTCTCCACATCCTTGCCAATATCTGTTGCTTCCTGGCTTGTTAATTTTATTTTTTTTTAAAGATTTTATTTATTTATTTGACACAGAGAGAGATAGCCAGAGAGAGGAAACACAAGCAGGGGGAGTGGGAAAGGAAGAAGCAGGCTCATAGCGGAGGAGCCTGATGTGGGGCTTGATCCTGTAATGCCGGGATCACGCCCTGAGCCGAAGGCAGACGCCTAACCGGTGTGCCACCCAGGCGCCCCCTGGCTTGTTAATTTTAGCCATTCTGACTGTTGGTGGTATCTCATTGTGGTTTTGATTTGTATTTCCCTGATGCCGAGAGATGTTGAGCATTTTTTCATGTGTCTGATGTCTATTTGTATGTCTTCTTTGGAGAAATATCTGTTCATGTCTTCTACCCGTTTCTTGATTGGATTATTTGTTCTTTGGGTGTTGAGTCTGATGAGTTCTTTATAGATTTTGGACACTAACCCTTTATCTGGTAAGACATTCGCTAATATCTTTTTCCCTTCCGTCCATTGTCTTTTGATTTTGTCAACTGTTTCCTTTGCTGTGCAAAAGCTTTTTATCTTGATGAAGTTACTAACAGTTGATTTTTGCCTTTGTTAACCTTGCCTTTGGAGAGGTGTCTAGCAAGAAGTTGCTGCAGCCGAGGTCACAGATGTTGCTACTTGTGTTCTTCTCTAGGATTTTTTTTTTAAAGATTTTATTTGTTTATTTGAGAGACAGAGAGAGAGGGAGGGAGAGAGAGAGACAGTGTGTGCAAGCATGCAAACGGTGGGAGGGACAGAGGGAGGAGAGAGGGAATCCCAAGCAGACTCCTGGCTAAATGTGGAGCCAGATGTGGGGATTGATCTCACAACCCAGAAATATGACCTGAGCTGAAATCAAGAGTCAGACGCTCAACTGACTGAGCCACCCAGGCACCCTTCCTCTAGGATTTTGAAGGATTGCTGTCTCACGTTTAGATCGTTGATCCATTTTGAGTCTATTTTTGTGTATGGATTAGAAAATGGTCCAGTTTCATTCTTCTGCATGTGGCTGTCCAATTTTCCCAACACCATTTGTTGAAGAGACTGTCTTTTTTCCATTCTTTACTGCTTTGTCAAAGATTGGTTGACCACAGAGTTGAGGATGCATTTCTGGGTTCTCTATTCTCTTCCATTGATGTATGTGTCTGTTTTTGTGCCAGTACCACACCGTCTTGATTACAGCTTTGTAATACAGATTGAAGTCTGGCATTGTGATGCCCCCAGCTTTGCTTTTCTTTTTCAACATTCTTTTGGCTATTTGATACAAATTTTAGGATTGCTTGTTCCAGCTCTGTGAAAAACGCTGATGGTATTTTGATAGGGATTGCATTGAATGTATAGATTGCTGTAGATAGCATAGACATTTTAACAATATTTATTCTTCCAATCCATGAGCATAGAACATTTTCGCACTTCTTTGTGTCTTCCTCAGTTTCTTTCATGATGTTCTATAGTTTTCTGAGTATGGATGCTTTTCCTCAATGATTAGGTTTATTCTTAGGTATCTTACAGGTTTTGGTGCAATTGTAAATGGTATCAATTTCTTAATTTCCGTTTCTTCTGTCTCATTGTTGGTGTGTAGAAATTCAGCTGATTTCTATGAATTGATTTTATATTCTGCCACATTGCTGAATTCTTATATGAGTTCTACTAATTTTGGGGTGAAATCTTTTGGGCTTTCCACAGAGTATCATGTCATCTGTGAAGAGTGAGAGTTTGATTTCTTCTCTGCTGATTTAGGTGTGTTTTATTTCTTTTTGTTGTCTGATTGCTGAGGCCAGGCCTTCTAGTACTATGTTCAACGACAGAACAGTGGTGATAGTGGACATCCCTGTCATGTTCCTACCCATAAGCTAAAAGTGCTCAGTTTTTCCCCATTGAGAATGATAATCTCTGTGGGCTTTTCATATATGGGTTTTATGATATTGAGGTATGTTCCTTCTATCCCTACACTGTGGAGAGTTTTAACCAAGAAAGGATGCTGTACTTAGTCAAATGCTTTTTCTGCATCCATTGTGAAGATCATATGGCTCTTGTCCTTTCTTTTATTAATGTAGTGTATCACATTGATTGATTTGAGGATATTGAACCACCCATGCAGCCCAGGAATAAATCTCACTTGGTCATGGTGAATAATCTTTTTAATGTACTGTTGGATGCTGTTGGTTACTGTTTTGGTGAGAATTTTGGCATCCATGTTCATCAGGGATATTGGTCTGTAATTCTCCTTTTTTGGTGGGGTCTTTGGATCAAGGTAATGCTGACCTCATAGAACGAGTTTAAAAGTTTTCCTTCCATTTCTATTTTTTGAAACAACTTCAGAAGACTAGGTACTAGTTCTTCTTTAAATGTTTGATAGAATTCCCGTAGGAAGCCATCTCATCCTGGACTCCTGTTTGTTGGGAGGTTTTTGATTACTGCTTCAATTTTCTTGCTGGTTATGGGTCTGTTCACGTTTTCTATTTTTTCCTCTTTCAGTTTTGGTAGTTTATACATATTTAGGAATGCATCCATTTCTTCCAGATTGCCTAATTTGTTGGCATATAGTTGCTCATAATGTATGTTCTTATAATTGCTTGTATTTCTTCAGTGTTGGTTGTGATCTCTCCTCCTTCATTCATGATTTATTTGAGTCCTTTCTCTTTTCTTTTTGATAAGTCTGGCCAGGGGTTTATCAGTCTTATTAATTCTTTCAGTGAACCAGCTCCTAGTTTCATTGATCTGTTCTACTGTTCTTTTGGTTTCTAGTTTATTGATTTCTGCTCTAATCTTTATTCATTCTTTTCTCTTGCTGGATTTAGGCTTTATTTGCTGTTCCTTCTCCAGTTCCTTTAGGTGTAAGGTTAGGTAGTGTATTTGAGACCTTTTTAGTTTCTTGAGAAAGGTTTGTATTGTTATATACTTCCCTCTTAGGACTGCCCTTCTTGCATCCCAAAGGTTTTGAACAGTTGTATTTACATTTTCATTTGTTTCCATGAATTTATTAAATTCTACTTTAATTTCCTTGTTGACCCATTCATTCTTTAGTGGGATGATTTTTAACCCCCATGTATTTGAGTTCTTTCCAAATTTCCTCTTGTAGATCAAGCTCAAATTTCAAACATTGTGGTCTGAAAATATGCATGGAATGATTTCAGCCTTTTGGCACTAGATGAGACTGATTTGTGACCTGGTATGTGATCTATTCTCTAACTTGAGAAAAATGTGTATCCTATTGCTTTAGAATAGAATGCCCTGAATATATCTGTGAAGTCCATCTTGTACAGTGTATCATTCAAAGCTCTTGTTTCCTTGTTGATCTGCTCAGATTATCTGTCCATTGTAGTGAGTGGGGTGTAAAAGTTCCCTACTATTATTGTATTATTATTGATGTGTTTCTTTAATTTTGTTATTAATTGATTTATATAATTGGCTGCTCTCATGTTAGGGGCATAAATATTTATAATTATTAGATCTTCATGTTGACTAACCCTTTAGTTATGATATAGTGTCCTTCCTCATCTCTTATTACAGTCTTTGGTTTAAAATCTAATTTGTCTGATGTAAGGGTTGCTACCCCAGCTTTCTTCTGATGTTCATTAGCATGATAAATCATTTTCCACCCTCTCACTTTAAATTTGGAGGTGTCTTTGGGTCTAAAATGTGTCTCTTGGGGCGCCTGGGTGGCTCAGTCATTGAGCATCTGCCTTCAACTCAGGGCGTGATCCTGGCTTCTGGGATCGAGCCCCACATCAGGCTCCTCTGCTGGGAGGCTGCTTCTTCCTCTCCCACTCCCCCTGCCTGTGTTCCCTCTCTCACTGGCTGTCTCTGTGTCAAATAAATAAAATCTTTAAAAAAATAAAAAATAAAGTATGTCTCTTGCAGACATTGTATCAATGGGTCTTGCTTTTTTTATCCTATCTGATACCCTGTATTTTTTATTGGGTCATTTAGCCCATTTACATTCAGAGTAACTATTGAAAAATATGAATTTAGTACCATTGTATTACCTGTAAAGTCACTGCTTCTGTGTGTTTTCTCTGTTCCTTTCTGGTCTATGCCACTTTGGGGCTCTCTCTTTGCTTAAAGGATCCCCTTTAATATTTCTTGCAGGGCTGGTTTAGTAATCACAAATTCTTTTTGTTTCTGTTTGTCCTGGAAACTTGTTATCACTCCTTCTATTTTGAATGACACCCTAGGTGGACAGAGTATTCTTGACTGCACTTTTTTCTCATTTAGCACCCTGAATATATCATGCCAATCCTTTCTGGCCTGCCAGGTCTCTGTGGATATGTCTGCTGCCAGTCTAATGATTCTACCCTTGTAGGTTAAGGATGTCTTATACCCAAGCTGCTTTCAGGATTTTCTCTTTGTCTCTGAGATTCGCAAGCTTTGCTATTATATGTCAAGGTGACATATGACCTATTTTTATCAATTTTGAGGGAGGTTTTCTGTGCCTCCTGGACTTGAATGCCTGTTTCCTTCCCCAGGTTAGGGAAGTTGTTAGCTATCATTTGCTCCAATATACCTTCTGTCCCTCTTTCTCTCTCTCTTTCCTCTTCTTCTGGGATCGTAATTATTCTAATGTTGTTTCACTTTATGGTGTCACATATCTCTCAAATTATCCCCTTGTGATTCAGTAGTTGTTTATCTCTCTTTTTTTCAGCTTCTTTATTCTTCATCATTTTTGTCTTCTATGTCACTAATTCTCTCTTCTGCCTCATTTATCCTAGCATTTAGAGCCTCTACTTTTGATTGCATCTTATTAATAGTCTTTTTGATTTTGACTGGATTAGATTCTAGTTCTTTTATTTCTCCAGAAAGGGACTCTCTAGTGTCTTTATGCTTTTTTCAAGCCCAGCTAGTATCTTTATCATCGTTATTCTGAACTCTAGTTCCAACATCTTACTTACGTCCATATTGATTAGGTCCCTGTCAGCCGTTACTGCTGCTTTTACTCTTTTTTGAGGTGAGGTTTTCCATCTTGTCGTCCGTCCAGAGAAAAATAGGTGAAAGAGAAAACAAAATACTGAAATGGCAACAATGACCCCAGAGAAATATACACTAAACAAATCAGAAGAGATCTGAAACTGAAAATAAATAAATAAATAAATAAATAAATAAATAAATAAATAAAGCAAAAATATGATAAGACAGGTAAACAGAACAGAGCAATACACTGGATCCTGTGTGTATTTTGGTCTGTTTGTTATAAAACTAGATCCCAAAATTATAAAGAAATAAAAACATACATACAAAAATAAAATTAAATACAATGAAAGGATAGAATGTAACTGTAAAAATGAAAATTAAAAAAGACTTAAGAGTCGATAAAACAAGAAATTTGTTGAAAAGGAAAGAGAAAAAAATTAAAATTGAAAGACTGAAGAATCATGAGAAAAATCCATGAGTTCTATATACTGTTTTACCCTAGTACTGGAGTTCTGCAGTTATGTGTGATCAGTAAACTTGGTCTTAGCCAGATGTTTTTGCTGATCTTCTTGGAGAGGGGCTTATTGTGCTGATTCTCAGGTGTCTTTGCCCCATGTGGAATTGCACCACCCTTGCCAGGGGTCCAGGCTAACTAAGCAGCTCCAGATTGCTCTATGCGGCTTTTGCTCCCTGAAGACTTTTTGTGCCACTTTAGAGGATGAGAATGAAAATGTCAGCCTCCTAATCTCCACCCCTGGTGCCAAAAGCTCAGGCCCCCCACTCTTCAGTGTACCCTCAGGGAAAAGTCACTCTCTCCTGTATCCACATTCCATGCTCACCCAGCCCATGACCAAACATTTCTATCTCAGGCACACAACCCCACTTCAAGTCTCCAAACCCTGCAAGTCCTGCAGTGTGCACTTGTGCCCCTCCTGGGGGAAGGAGGGACATTTCACCATGGCTCTGCTGCTTGCTGGGCCCCTACTCAGAGAGCAGTCACCCAACCGTGCTGTGGTTCGTGGTTTATGGCAACACTGAGCTGAAAGCCCACCCCTGGGCTCTCTGATTGCAGCTGGCTTCCCCACTCCAATGCCTGGGAACTCTGTCACACTCAGACACCCCTGTTCTTTCTATGACCCTGGGGATCCTGAAACCACGCTATTCCATCTAGAATTTCAGCCTGCTTCACCACCTGAGTGCCTTTCAAGCACTCAGGGATGTTTCTTACTAGATCAGACTTCTAAAAGTTCTGATTTTGCTCTCCACTGCTGTATCACTCTCCGGTAGTCAGCTTACAGAGGCTCCCTCTACCTGCAGTTTATCTTCCCATTATAACCCCTCAGATTCATTTCTCCACACTTCCTACCTTACAGAAAGCGGTCACTTTTCTATTTGTAGAGTTGCAGCAATTCTTTTCTTAGATCTCCCATTGAGTTCAGAGGTGTTCAGAATGATTTGATAGCTATCTAGCTGAATTCCTGGGACCAGACAAAACTAAGGTCTCCTACTCTTCTGCCACCTCGGAACATCAGTATTCATCATTTGTATCTTTACTTTTGTCTTAATTGCATTAACTCATATCTACAGATAATGCTAAATAGTGATGGAGATAATGGGCACCATTTTTGTTTCTGATTTCAGTAAGAATACTTTTTTTCTTGGTATAAAAGATCTGATTATCTAACTGTGCATATGGCTTGTCAAGATAGTATCACTGGATAGTATCACTATTCAAATTTTACTGAATTTCTTTTTAAAATGAAGTATAGGGGCACCTGAGAGGCTCAGTCAGTTAAGCATTTGCCTTCGGCTCAAGTCATGATC
Organism: Ursus arctos; assembly: GCF_023065955.2. NCBI lineage: Eukaryota > Metazoa > Chordata > Mammalia > Carnivora > Ursidae > Ursus > Ursus arctos. The sequence goes on from NW_026622764.1 coordinate 20,699,228, forward strand.
CCAGGGTCCTGAGATCGAGCCCCCACATCAGGCTACCTGCTCACCAGGGAGTCTGCTTCTGACTCTCCCCCTTCACTTGTGCTCGCTCTCTCTCGCTCACTGTCCCTCTCTCAAATAAATAAATAAATAAATAAATAAAATCTTCTAAAAAAATAAGCAAAATTAAAAATGAAGAATAGGTATTACATTTTTAAAAATTCTTTTTCATTATCTATGAAAATTATCAGGTTATTTTTCTGCTTAATAACTGTATAAAAAAAGTGGTATATTACTAGATTATCTAGTATAATAGAGTATATCTTGTATTTCTGGATTATCCTAATCGTATTCATGACACAGTATTCTTTAATAAGCTGGCAGATTCTGATTATTAATCAATTCTGCTTTTAGAATTTTATTGTCATAGTAAGATACCTCTGGCATCCTTCTGCTCCACATTCATGAAGTTTTAGTACCTCTCTCATACTGACTGACCTAATAAAATATATTTGGACCTTTTCTTCTTTTTCTCTATTTTAAAAACAAAATATAAGATTAGGATTTTCTGAGTTTTGAAGTTTTGGTAGATTTGCCCTCTAAATTTTCTGTGTATTTTTGACAAGTATAGTATTTTGTAATCAGACTACTGTCTACATAAATTCCACATTTATGTATTTACAAATACTGAGCTTTGGCACCTTAAATTTATTCCAAGTTTTAAATATTTCCTGAGTATTTGGCAAGAAAATGTATTGAATGTATATTCTATTATGAGGGTATAGTGTCCAATATATATCCTTAAAATATGCCTCATTTATTGCTTCACTTTATTTTTCCTCTTTTTGTCATCTAATGAATTTATTTTTGTTTTCTATTAAAAAAATTGACACAAATGTGACTTGTGTCAACATCTATGTAATTTATTTTTACCTTTTTCTCTAAGAAGAAAAATCTTACAAATACATAGTTGTTAATATTTCAAAAAATACCAGTGGTCCTCAGAAAATTGGTAATTTTGCCGAATTTTAGGTTTATAAAACTTGTATAGGGGCACCTAGGTGTCTCAGTTGTTACATCATCTGACTTTGGCTCAGGTCGTGATCTCAGGGTCCTGGAATCAAGCCCCACCTTGGGTTGCCCATTCAGCAGGAAGTCTGCTTTTCCCCCTCCACTGTCCCTCCCCCTGCTCTTGCTGTCTTCTGTCTCTCTCAAATAAATAAATAAAATCTTAAAAAAAATTTTTTTAAAGTAAAACCTGTATAAATCAGCTTTGAACTTTTTTCCATGGGGTAGAGATCCAGAACCCATAATATTAATAAAGAAATTGAGACCCGTTTGTAAACAATTAATTTAAGTCAAGTCTCGTTCCATTGTCCTTTCTAGTAGTAATGTTATCTATAAGCCAGGCTAAAGGTAGCACCCTATGATTCTTTAGCACTAGAGAGTTTCTTTTACACTGGCATTTATCCATTATAAACACTATTGAGGGAAAAGTAGTAACTAGTGTATTAAGTGTATATTTCACAGTATGTTTCTACATAGAAATTTTCATTTTATACAATTTTTTGAATTAAGAATACTTTTTTTTTTTTCTGTTTAACATAAAAGAAAATGATAGTTTTAAACGTTAACAGCCTTGCCAGGAAGATTAGTAAATAGCTGAGGCTTACCTCAATTTGGTCTTCTGACCCTATCTTAAATTCTGTCCACCCTGCCAGTGGATCTCCATTGCTAATCTTATATGTACAAGATTATACCTGGTCATGTAAAGGCTTTATATATCCAGAATAAAATGAGAAAAGCAAGTACAATGAAAGGGAAGTTTCGTGCACCTAAAGGTTTTGTCCTATATTTTTAAATGTTGCCTTTTTACTTTCAGGGAGTTATACATCATTCCATTATTAAGTGGTATTTATTGTGATCATGCATATATGAATTTGCATGGGTATGCAATAAAAATACATTAAACTTATTTTTTTAAATTTTTTTTTTTTAATTTGAGCGTAGTTAACACACAATGTTACATTAGTTTTTGGTGTACTGGGTTGTGATTGTTTATGCTATGCTTACCATAACTGTAGCTACCATTTGTCACCATATAGTGCTATTACAGTATCACTGATTCTATTCCTTATGCTGTACGGTTTATTCTCACAACTTGGACATTCCATAACGAGAAGCCTGTATCTCCCACTTCCCTTCTACACCCCCTCCCCCCTGGTAGCCATCAGTTTGTTCTCTGTATTTATAGATCTGGTTCTGATTTTGGTCATTTATTCATTTGTTTTTTAGAGTCCATATATGAGTGAAATCATAAGGTATTTGTCTTTCTCAGTCTGACTTATTTCACTTAACATAATACCCTCTATGTCTATCCATGTTGTCATAAATAACAAGATCCCATTATTTTTTATAGGTGTGTAATATTCCATTATATATATATATTACATCTTCCTTATCCATTTATGGCACACTAGGTTGAGTTGTGTAAGTTCTTTATATATTTTGGATCTTAACACCTTAGTAGAAATGTCATTTGCAAATATTTTCTCCTATGCAGTAGGTTGCCTTTCTGTTTTATTGATGTTTTCCTTTCCTGTGCAAAAGCTTTTTATTTTGATGCAGTCCCAATAGTTTATTTTTGCTTTTGTTTCCCTTGCCTTAGAAAATGATGTTATGCTGATGTCAAAGAAATTACTTCCTATGTTTTCTTCTAGAATTTTTATGGCTTTAGGTTTCACTTTTTGAGTTTATTTTTGTGTATGGTTATAGAAAGTACTCCAGTTTCATTCTTTTGCATGTAGCTGTCCATTTTTCTCCAACATCATTTATTGAAGACACTGTCTTTTCCTCATTGTGCATTCTCGCCTCCTGGGTCATAGACTAATTGACCACATAAGCATGGTTCTATTCCTGGGCTATTTATTGTATTGATCTATGTGTCTATGTATGTGCCATGACCATACTGTTTTAATTACCATAACTTTGTAGTATATCTTGAAATCCAAAACTGTGATACTTCCAGCTTTGTTCTTCTTTCTCAAGATTGTTTTGGTATCTGGGGTCTTTTGTGGTTCTATACAAATTTTAGTATTATTTGTTCTAGTTTTGTGAAAAATGTTGCTGGTATTTTGATAGGGATTGCATTGGATCATAAATTGCTTTGGCTAGTATAGACATTTTAACAATATTAATTCTTCCAGTCCATGTGCATGGACTATCTTTCTGTTTGTTTTATTTTCAGTTTCTTTCATCAATCATCAATGTTTTGTAGTTTTCAGACTACAGGTCATTTACCTCTTTGGTTAAGTTTATTCCAAGTTGTTTTCTGTTTGTTTCTTTGTTTTTAATGCAACAATAATTTGAGTTGTTTTCTTAATTTCTTTTTCTGCTACTTCACTATTATTGTATAGAAACACTAATGATTTCTGGCTATTAATTTTATATCCTGCAGATTTCCTGAATTCATTTATTATTTCTCGCAGTTATTTTGTGGAGTCTGTAAAGTTTTCTATGTATAATACCATGTTATCTGCAAATAATGACAGTTTATCTTTTTCTTTACCAATATGATGATTCATTTCTTTTCCTTGTCTGATTGCCATGGCTAGGACTATGTTGAATAAAAGTGGCAAGAGTGGACATCTTTGTCTTGTTTCTGATCTTGGAGGAAAAGCTCCCAGCTTTTCACCATTAAGTATGATGTTAACTGTGGGGTGTATATATATATATATATATATATATATATATATATACATTATTATTATTATGATAAGGCATGTTTCCTCTAAACCCAGTTTATTGAGAATTTTTGTCATGAATGGATGTCACATTTTCTCAAAAGCTTTTTCTGCATCTATTGAGATGATTGTATGATTTTTATCCTTCCTTTTATTGATGTGGTTCATCACATTGATTGATTTGAAAATGTTGAAACATTCTTTCATCTCTGGAATAAATCCCACTTGAATGTGTGAATGACCTTTTTAATGTTTTCTTGAATGTGGTTGGCTAATATTTTGTTGAGGATTCTTGCATCTATATTTATCAGGGATATTGGCCCGTAGTTTTCTCTTTTTGTGGTGTCTGTCTGCTTTTGGTATCAGGGTAGTGCTGGCCTCATAGAGCCTATTTGGAAGCTTTCCTTCCTCTTATATTTTTGGAATAGTTTGTGGTGAATAGGTCTTAGCTCTTCTTTAAGTGTTTGGTAGAATTCACCTGTAAACCCATCTAGTCATGGACTTTTATTTTTTGGCAGTTTTTTGCTACTAGTAATTATTCTGTTCAGATTTTTTTTATTTCTTCTTGATTTAGTTTTGGAAGAGTGTATATTTCTAGGAATTTATCCATTTATTCTAGGTTGTCCAGTTTGTTTGCAAATAATTTTTTTGTAGTATTCTCTTACACTTTTTTGTTTTTTCTGTGGTCTCAGTTAATTCTCTCTTCTGTTTCTGATTTTATTTATTTGAGCCTTTTCTCTCCCTCTCTCTCTCTCTCTTTTTTTTTTTTTTTCTTGATGTGTTTGGATGCAAGTTTATCAGTTTGGTTTACATTTAACCTATTTTAATGACAAAATCAAATGAGACCAACCCTAACCTAGGTCTCAGTTTATTTTCTAACTTACAAAACTCTGAATCCTGAGTAGTTTCTTCTACGCTACAGATGTCTGAAATGTATGTATTCAACATCAACCTCATGGGTTATTACCAAGTCTTTTCTATATCCTTATCACAAATACATCATGTAAGGGTTTGACTTACCCTGACTAAATAAGATGTGTAATTTCAAGTATAATATTTATCTAGTAAGTCAAGTTCCTATTAAAACCCTGAACAAATTTGACTCATGTCTTATTAATCCTCAGTGACCTTAAATTTTAAGTAATAAGACCAATGGTAATTAAAATAATTACTGCCAGGGGCGCCTGGGTGGCTCAGTCATTAAGCGTCTGCCTTCAGCTCAGGGCGTGATCCCGGGATCCTGGGATCAAGCCTCACATCAGGCTCCTCTGCTGGGAGCCCACTTCTTCCTCTCCCACTCCCCCTGCTTGTGTTCCCTCTCTCGCCGGCTGTCTCTCTCTCTGTCAAATAAATAAATAAAATCTTAAAAAAAAAAATTACTGCCAATGAATGTCATTTCAGATATTAATTCAACTCCCTATTTTTCACTTCAGGGAGTTTTTACCCAAATACTTCCAGCTTATTTATAGATACTAATTCATTCATCCACTTTACAGAGTGAGACATTCTTATAATTTTAGCTATTGCCAGTAAAATAAATTCATATTTTGGTATTATTTCATTTTTCTTCCTCTATTCAGGAAACATTCTCAACCAAGTATATAAAAAATATGTATTTCTGCTTTGGATGGGTTTTTTTTTTTTTTAGATTTAATCATTTTAGGACATTTTTCAAAACTTGATTTTTGAGGAGCATTTTCAGAAGTGTTCTTTATATTAGAAATATGCTCATATTAACTCAGTAAATGCTGAATTTCAGTCATATGGTTAATAAAATATTTAGCCAATAAGTATAGCTGATATCAAACTTCTTCCTAGTACAGTGGCATTGGCCTGTTTTGTGAGTTTGTTTGTATTTAGCAACTTAACACTTTAGAACGATCAAGCTCATTACCTCATAGCAGTCACTCACCCATGCAATGAAATCCCGAAAATTCAGTTGTTTTTTTTAAAGATGTCTTCAGTCTAGTTAAATGGTGCAGTCACAGTTGACTAACATGTGTTTCTTAAAAAGTATAATTCTGCTTCACTCTGAATTAAATACTTTTTACACTTCTTCATTTTTCTTGTAGAAGAAATTTAACATACACTTTTCACAATATTTTTAATTAAAAATTAATTCCAGTATAATTTATATATGGTGTTATTTTAGTTTCAGGTGTACAATATAATGATTCAGCAATTTCATGTGTTAGTGCTTATCATGATTACTGTACTCTTAATCTCCTTCACGTATTTCATTCATCCCCCTACCCACCTCCTCTCTGCTAACCATCAGTTTATTTGCTATATTTAAGACTGTCTTTTTGTTTGTCTCTTTTTTCTGTTTCCTTGTTTTGTTTCTTAAATTCCAAATATGCGGGAAATCATATGATATTGTAGTTCTTTGACTGACTTGTTTCATTTAGCATTACACCCTCTAGATCTAGTTATATTGTTGCACATGGCAGGTTTCATTTTTTTATGGCTGAGTAATATTCCATTATATATATACATATGCCACCTGTTCTTTCTCCATTCATCTATCATGGTCACTTGGGTTGCTTCCATATTTTGGCTATTTTAAACAATGCTTCAGTAAACATAGGGGTGTGTATATCTTTTCAAATTAGTGTTTTCATATTCCTTGTGTAAATACCCAGAAGTAGATTCACTGGACCACGTGGTAATGCTATTTTTATGTTTTTGAGGAATCGTCATACTGTTTTCCACAGTTTGCATTCCTACCAGTAGAATATAGGGGTTCCTTTTTCTCCACATGCTTGCCAACATTTGTTTCTTGTATCTTTGATTTTAGCCATTCTTACAGGTATGAAGTGATATCTCATTGTGGTTTTGATTTACATTTCCCTGCTGATGAGTGATGTTGACCATTTTTTCATGTGTGTTTGTCATTCATATGCCTTCTTTGAAAAAAAAATGTCTGTTTATATCTTCTGCCTTTTTTTAAATTTGGATTTTATTGGTGTTCACTTGTATCAGTTCTTTGTATATTTTGGATACTAACCCTTTATTGGATATGTCATTTGCAAATACCTTTTCCCATCCAGTAAGTTGTCTTTTAGTTTCGTTTATTTCCTTTGCTGTGCAGAAGCTTTTTATTTTGCTGTAGTCCCAGTAGTTTATTTTTTTTTCCTTTTGCTTCCCTTGCCTCAGAAGACATGTCTAGAAATATGTTGCTGTGGCTGATATTAGAGAAATTACTGCCTGTGCTTTCTTCCAGGAATGTCATGGTGTCAGGCCTCACATTTAGGTCTTTAATCCATTTTGAGTTTCTTTTGTGTGTGTGTTGTATTAAAAAAGTGGTGCAGTTTCATTCTTTTGCATGTAGCTTAAACATACACTTTTAATTTTAACGATACAAAATCAATCCAGATGTAAGAACTGATGGGTGCTAAGCAAGTTAGAATTTATGTAATTTTCACTGTAAGAGATAAAAACTTCATACCAAATAAGACTGAATGGGAGAGAGCAAGTAGATAAATGGTTGTTTTCACTGAAACTTTTATGAACGTTTCAAAACAAAATTTCGATATAAACTAGTTCTCATTGCTCTAGTAAAGGCATTATAAATAAGAATTTCAATCCAGAAGTACAGTTTCTACTTCTGCATTTTATAGAGGATAATGTGTGCATGAATAGGTGGATTGAATAGGGCTGTGCCTCAAATATTTTCCCTGTCTACATTCTTTTTGGGAGAAAGTAAACAAACCACTGACTTGTTACGTTATTACTCTAGGTAAATTCATTGGACTGAGAAAGGGTAGCTCATGAGGAGCAGCAAGCTCTGAAGAGGCCAGCATAGCAGATTTGTTCCATGGCAATAGTAGTAACTATTCAACAAGATATAACCTCTCAGGTGGTTTCAATGTGATACAGTACAGGTATGAGCAATTAGCAATGAGTCACATTCTTGCCCCTTACTACCAGCAAAACCACAAGAGGTTAATTCCAGTTTTCTGTCTACTCTAGCTAATGATGGCAGGTGAAAAGCATGCAGATTTGCTAGTTTAAATTTAAATCCATGGTTAATCTCAGATGGGCTTTAGTGCTGCTTGATATATTCTAATATATATAGTATATATACATATTATATTATCTATTGCATATGTATAAATAATTTTTGGTCTATTTATTCTCTCATTCTTCTAAAAATTCATTTCATATCTCTACTCTTTCCAACTCTCCCTTCCTTCAAATGTCCTACTCATTCTCAGCTGAAGAGTTTGTTTCACTGAACTTACAAGTGAAGAGTTTGCTTCACTTAACTGAGTTTACATCAGAACTGATGTAATGTTCTTTTCTTATGGTTTTTGTTCTACCGGTAAATAAGATCTCCCCAAACTGATGGGAACAAATGTGATGCCCCAAATCCTGAAGTTTATTTTTTTAATCCATATAAAAATCCCTGAGGACAAAGTCCTGAGATGCCATAGCAGCTCCTTAGTAATCATACAACTGTATTCCTCTTACTTTTCTGCTCTCCTATTCTTAATAAATGTCTTATTAAATGTCTTATACTCTCAAGTGTGACCCTGGGCATCAAATGATTGCAAGATTTCCAGTCATGACTTCTGAATTTCAAGTAGAAATAGAAAGGATAAAAGAAAAGTACACATCTCCTGCCAAATCAACTCCTTTTAAAGGAATTTGCAAGAAGCCTACACTCATTCTCTCTACTGATATTTTATCATCTCTCCATTTCATGGAAGACTGGGCACAGGGCAATACTAATCACAATATGATGCTATGTCTGTGAGAGATGGGACAATGGATATTGGATTAGCAGCCAACAGTTCCCTATGTGTCAAAATCTTCACACTTGATCTTAGCCCAAAGTCTGAGAAATGATAAAATCTTGATTCAAAATATGAGGTCTCTGAGTAATGAGTAGTCCTTTCGATCTGATCTGGATGTTTTGTTTTGTTTTGTTTTTTGGTTTTTTTTCCTGAGGAGAAAGAAGATACAAAGTAGAACACAATATATCTGGCCCATCACACCAAATATGCAATGGTAGAGAATGTGAAGGAAAATCACACACACACACACACACACACACACACACACACACAAACACCTTCCCAATCAGAAAAGAGAACAGAAACCACACCAGGCACTGGTTCAGAACAATGATCAAAACCCATTTATGAGGACTAACTAGTATTTCTTACCCTGGTAATAGAATAAGGCCCTCACTTTCTGGTTCTCCTCTGTACATGTGTCTCTGTGTCATAAAAGAAATGTGTCTTCACTATTAAGTACCTTTGTGACTCATTCTGAGATGAGTATTGAGGAAGAAGGGGTTTCATAGGACACTTCATCCTTCACAGACTAGTAGAGTTTAGGGGGTTTGAGATTGTTCTGAGGGCCATATGGTCACATGCAAAGGTGTGTGTGTGGGGGCGGGGAGAGAGAGAGAAAGAGAGGAGAGGGGTGGATGGTAGGCAGAGACAGCCACGTTTTAAAAATCTTATAAGGTTACCTTTACTTTCTGGGCAAGTCCTTATGTGACTAATTACAACTAAGAACTTGTCTAGATATCATTTTTCAAGCACAAAGATTCTTGTGTTTTACTTAATGACAATTACGTTCCATTTATCTTCTCAAGCCTCACATTGGCAGTGACCCTGAAACAAGATAAAACTATAATTAAGAAGAAAATATTTTAATATAGTCATCATGAGTAAAGTCAATCTCAATATATGGCAGGGATTATCAGTGGAAGCTACTTTTAAAAGTCTATAGTTAGACTATAGAGAAAAATATAGTTTCTCTCCTGCTAAGATTAATTCTCTGTGATAACTGCTTTAAGAGTTCCAGTTTGGGCTACAGAGCAGTAGTAGTTGGCTTTTTTCTCTGTGCTGGGCTCCAAATTATAGGACTCTCAGTGAACTCTGATTGCAGGGCATAGGCAGAGAATATCCCCACTATCAAAACAGCATTTACTTTCATTCGTGTTTGCAACCTTGATAACTTTATCATGAATTCACCTTTTTCTTGAAGAACTTTACTGAAAACAGTTTCCTAAAGGAGACATCATTTGGAATGTTCTAAACATTCCTATCATTTTCTTTAGTTTCAAAGTCTCAGTAAGCACATAGTCTATTTTTAAATATACACCAAGTAAAGGTTTGACCAAATATTACTTAGTAGTAGTAGTAGCAGCAGTATTTCTTAATATACAACTCTGTTTTGTATATATACTTGTGTAATGCCTCCTCACCACCTTTGTTCAGCCACATTTTACTTTGTGTTACTACCAACCTTTCACTTCCAAATTATGTCTATTTTAAGAATTGTGTTTAGCAAACACCAGAAGAGTGCATAAATAAGTTAGAGGTTTATTTTCTTTCAGGTAAAACATACCTGGAGGAAGACAGTCTGTGTGTGTTTCTGGTGTCTTCCTACTTACTAGAAATGAATAGCGAGTGTCTATTGTTCTCTGTATTAGACAAGATTCCTGATGGAGATTCAGCCTACTTTTCATCATTCTAAGGAAGTAGACAGAAGGATGGGTAAGGGAGAAAAGTCTTTGTTTTATTGATCACAGACAATGAATCATGCTTACTCTCACTAGCAAAGGCTTTTGCAAGACTGGCTGTGACATTTAGTTTTAAACTACAAATATTGTCCAACTCCAATAATGCAAGGATTATTCAATAATTAAGAAGGGGAGATTGATTATTGAAAAGAGTACATGATCCCATCATAACATCTGCATGTGTACTCACTCTACTTTAAATGAATATTTGGGCTCCTCATGAAAAATTTTGCAGTATATTAGCAATATATTTGGTGTTTCTGTATGTCGGCTCTTTTAAATAGTGCTAAAATGAACAGGAGAGTGCATACATCTTTTTTTGAATTAGTGTTTTCATTTTATTCTGATAAATATAATTGGAATTGCTGGATTATATGGTAGTTCTATTTTTTTTTTAATATTTTGAGAAACCTCCATACTGTTTTCCATAGTGGCTGCACCATTTTGCATTCCCATCAGTAGTGCACAAGAGTTCCCTTTTCTCTGCATCCTTGCCAACACTTGTTATTTCTTTTTGTGTGTTGTTGTTGTTGTTGTTGTTGTTGTTGTTTGTTTAATACATAAGGGCCATTCTGACAAGTGTGTGGTGATACCTCATTGTGGTTTTGATTTGCATTTCCCTAATGATTAGTATTGTTGAGTATCTTTTCATGTCCTTTTTGGCAATCTGTATGTCTTCTTTGAAAAAATGTCTATTCAGATTGATTGTTGTTGTTGTTTTCTAATGAGTTGTATGAGGTCTTTATGTATTTTGCTTATTAACTCCTTCTTAGATACAAGATTTGCAGGTACTTTCTCCCATTCAGTAGGTTACCTTTCATTTTGTTTATGGTTTCCTTTCCTGTGCAGAACCTTTTGAGTCTGATGTAGTCCTACTTGTTTATTTTTGCTTTTATTGCCTTTCTTTTGGTGTCAAAGTTTCAAAAAAAAAATCATAATCTCCAAGACCAGTGTCAAGGAGGTGACTGCCCGTGTTTTGTTCTAAGAGTTCTGTAGTTTCTGGTCTTACATTCAAATCTTCAATCCATTTTGAGATAATTCTTATTCATAATGTAAGATAGTCCAGTTTCATTCTTTTTCATGTGACTGACAAATTTTCCCAACACCATTTATTGAAGAGACTATCCTTTTCCCATTGTATATTCTTGGCTCCTTGGTCATAAATTAATTGATCATACAGTCATGGGTTTGTTTTTGGGTTCTCTGTTCTGTTCCATTGATCTATGTATCTGTTTTTATTTAAATAGCATACTATTTTGATTATTATAGCTTTGTAATATTGTTTGAAGTCAGGGATTATATGCCTCCAGTATAATTTCTACTTTAAAACATTTTTGTTATATACCATTTTCTACCAGCTGATGCCTCATTTCTTTCTTATGCTGAACTGTTCAATAAGGTTGGCATTAGCTGCATTTAGTTATTTAAATTTAAATATAATAAAATATTTAGTTTTTCACTTACACAGTACATTTTCAAGTATTCAATAACCGCACATTAGTACTGACTGTCACATTGGATAGTACTGATGATACACCTCCGTTGTAGAAAATCTACTAGAGAGCTCTATATAATGAAAACAAATAAGCTTTTAGCACTGGAAGAAAACAGAATAGTACGTCCCAAATCTTGACAGATGCAGCAAATGTCTTATGTAAAGGAAAATATATAGCTTCAAGTGCATAATTTGAAAAGAAGAAAGTTGAACTTTGATTAGTTTATAAAAACAACAAAATATAACCCCAATGTCTAGAAAATATATAATAAGAAAATAAATAAATAAAATGGAAAACAGACCAATAAGGATGGATAAAAAAAGCCAAAAGTTGGTTCTTTGAAATTAGTAATGAAATTCATCAACCAGTATTCAAGCTTATCCAGGAAAAACAAATGGAAAGAATTCATATGGAATTAATGGTAGATATAGCAACAATTAGAAAGAAAATGTGGATTTACTATTCATAACATTGTTCAGTAAATTTAAGTATAGACAAATATACTAATATCTAGAAAAAAGTAACTTGCTAGTACTAAGTCAAGAAAAAATAAACATCCTGAATAATGATGCAATTATTAAAATTATTGAAATAGTAGTAAAAAGAAAACAGTAGCACCAGAAAATTTTAAAAACTAGTTGTACCAGATTCTCAGTGTGTAGATCATACCAATATTATAGTAAACTAGACAATAGAAAAGAGTAATATTCTGAAACTCATGTGTTCATTCAACTTAATACTATAGCAGAAAAGAGTACAAAAAGGAAAATACAGACCAATGAACAAAGATGAAAATTTTTACTATATATTAGTAATTGGTATTAAATTCAGTAGCATATAAAGAAGTGATATAACATGAATAAACAGAATTTATCCTGAAAAAATCCAGGTTGATTTAACAATAGAAATATATGAATATATTTGCCATGTTTACCAATTAAAGGTTATAGAATCATTTTTATTGATGTTAAAAAACTTATAAAAATATATGTATTTAGTAACCATTTATTATAACTTTTCTTAGCAAACTAGAAATTGCAGATAACTCACTTAAAGTCATAAAGGATATACACAAAAAATACTCTATAACACACCCCATTATTAAATTTAAAAAGAAGTTGTAGTTCATACATAATGTTACATTAGTTTCAGGTGTACAACATAGTAATTTAGCAAGTCTGTAGGTTATGCCATGCTCACCGCAAGTGTAGCTGTCATCTGCCACTGTACAGTGGTATTACGGTACCATTGACTATATTCCCCTATGGTGTGCCTTTTATCCCCATGACTTATTGATTCCATAACTGGAGGCCTGTATCTCCCACTCCCCTTCACCCATTTTGCCCATCCCCCAGTCCTCTCCCCTTTAGCAATATCAGTTTGTTGCATGTATTTATGGGTCTGTTTCTGCTTCTTGCTCATTTGTTTTTAAGATTCCACATATAAGTTAGATCCTGTGGTATTTGTCTTTCTCAGTCTAACTTATTTTATTTACATAATACTCTTTAGATCCACCTATGTTGTCACAAATGTCAAGATCTCATTCTTTTTTGTGGCTGAGTTTTATACACACATACACACACACACACACACACACACACGTATACACCACATCTTCTTTATTCATCTATTGATGGACACTTAGGCTGCTTCCATCCTTGGCTATTGTAAATAATGCTGCAATAAATAAGGGTGCATATATCTTTCCAACTTAGTATTTTTTGTTTTCTTTGGATAAATACCCAGTAGTGAAATTACTGGTTCATATAGTATTATTTTCAACTAATTGAGGAACCTCCATACTTTTTCCCATAGTGGCTGCACTAGTTTACATTCTTACCAACAGTGTATGTTGGGCTTGAGTTTGTGACCCAGAGATTAAGACCTGAGCTGAGATCAAGAGTCAGATGCTCAACAGACTGAACCATCCAGAACTCAAACAACAGTCTATGATGAACTTTTTCAGGTAATAATAATGTATTCTGCTTGTCATAGAAAAATGATTTGACGAGATCGTGCGTGTTCAGGGTGGTATGACCGTAGACAAGAAAAATGATTTGAAAAACTTAATTATATGTGGAAATTAATCTGCTTATAAATCGATATTCATTTGTTAACTTTTTTATTTATTCTACAAATACTTATTGAGCATGTTATGTGCTAGGCAGTATCTGAGGTGCTGGGATTATGGCAGTGAATGAACATGTCAGAAAACCCCTGTCCTGATAGGGCTGACTCTAAAGTTGTTGTATGCTATGAGTGATGATTATCCATCTAATGAAATGTCAGTGTACTTTGGAAAAGTTTCAGTAATATAAACATGTGGGGCACCTGGGTGGCTCATTTGGTTGAGCGTCCAACTCTTGATTTTTGCTCAGGTCATGATCTTGGGGTCTTGCTGTTAAGCCCTGTGTTGGTCTCTGTGCTCAGTGGAAAGTCTGCTTGAGAATTTTCTCCCTTTCCCTCTCCTTCTGCCCCTCCTCTTGCTCATGCTGTAGCTCATTCTTGCTCTCTCTATCTAAAATAAATAAATCTTTAAAAAAATAATATAAACATGAAAATTCTCATACTGTGATAAATCCAACATAAAAAGTAGAAAAAATTTCCTAGATATCATACATGAATATGCCCAAATTTTGTATTAGATTATTTAAATGTGATAGATAACAAATCTCAGTTATAATACCTCTATTATAGTCGGTTTGGGGGAAAGTATGAATTTATAACCTTATAAACAAATCAATTTCTAGTTCACTTCCACTGAAGTGATGAACATCTCATTCCCAAAACACCAAATTTTATTATGATGGCCTTAGGAAATTCACCTTTTGTAACTTAATCATTATCATTTTCAATGCAGCATAATAAGTGTAAGAAAAATCAAACAATATTATAATCACACAACTACTAAATGAATCCATATCTCTGAAAGTAGAGAAACTTTTATGTCCACATGGAAAAAATCTATCTTTTGGTGTTTTATATTCCTTTAACAATGTAATGTAAACTTCTTACTTCTGTTTATACTGCATAGTTTACCTTAAGTGTTTGAAGATTCATGAATTTGTACATCTGCTTAACCTTAGAACCTGGCTTAAAAACGAAGTAGATTTTACAAGGAGAAATTTATAATATTAAAGTACACCTCAGGCTCTCAATATTTTATGCATTAAATTTAGAAAATTTATTATGAAGTACATGACATTGACTCCAATATTTTTAAATCTAGTTTTCATTAATTTTCCAGCATATACTAAAGAAAGGGAAATTATTAGTTTAAATGAATAAGATTTTTAATATTATCCAGTAGTAGAACACAGTGAGTAAAACACTCTCCTATTAGAAGGAATTGCTTTCCATTAGAGATATTATTAAATTTCATTGGAAGGGAGCGAAGATGAATTAGCAGCCTTTGTAACAAACCAGCAGCCACAGAAATCTTGGGAAGAGAATTGCTACTTAACCACACCTTGGATGAGTGCTTCACAGACAGGGAAATTCTAACATGACTTCAAATTTATTAGTTTGCGAGTCAGTGGAGTGGAAGGTCATGACAGCAATATCTTAAATAAGAAACAATATTAGTTTTACAGACCATTTTCATGATAAAATTAAATCACAAGTGTAGCATAATTACAAATGGAGGGGAAAAAACCCCACCAATATAATGATGTTAATAACTAGTTAAAAGAGGAAGGCATTAATATTAAAGGATATTCTCAGAGAATGTATTTGTTGACTTTATTCTTCTATCAAAGCATCTATAGCACCAAGACATGTAACTTACAAAGGTCCATCCTTGGTAATACAGATAACTTGATATAAGTATGTACCTTTATAAGAAAGAACTGTTACTTTTGCTATATTGTATGTATTATTTATATGAACGTTGTGTTATATATCATATTATATTATATTACATTATCATTATACTGTTTTCTTTCCTTTACCTATATCTGCATAGTAAAGAATTTATATGAGAGGTCTTTCAGTTTTGCCCTTTTCCTACAGTGACTTTGCATAGCTGCATTTTGGGCAGATGAGTGTTAATCTAAAATGTATTAAAATTCTTCAGTGATTCTCCAACTTCTTGTACCAGCTATAATATTTAGTATTATTCGATACTGTTTGAAACTGTCAGCCTTGACAAATCACTATTATTTTTTACAATGCCTTCACATATAAAAATATTTTCTTATTATATCAATATCACTTTCATTTCTCTACCCTCTACTTAATGTTTATCAACAGTATTAAACATTATAAGGCTTCATTCATTTCTTTTTTATTTTTTGCCTTTCTCAGGTTATATTTCTTCTGATATTTTTACCTACTTGTATTTTATTTCTTTACTTTCAAATCCTTACTTTCTTTTTGTTTTTTAAAGATTTTTATTTATTTATTCGACAGAGAGAGAGACAGCCAGCAAGAGAGGGAACACAAGGAGGGGGAGTGGGAGAGGAAGAAGCAGGCTCCCAGCGGAGGAGCCTGATGTGGGGCTCGATCGCATAACGCTGGGATCACGCCCTGAGCCGAAGGCAGACGCTTAACTGCTTGTGCCACCCAGGCGCCCCACCGATCCTTACTTTCTTATATAAAAAGTTAGTTGCTTCCTTTTCTCCTCATTAATTTTGTTTGTAATGTAATCACCTTACTCAGTGCTGAAAGACAAATGCAATTTCTTTAACATGGCCATCAAATAGACTGCCTCTTATAAAGAACTATAAAGGGCTTTTATGTGGAGGGCTGAGACATAATTCAATCTGGAAAAACAGTGTAAAATAATAGGTTTTTAAATGTGTATGTACAAAAGAGAAAAGTATAACAATTTTTATTAATTTTGAGCCTAAAAGTAAAATGCTGGTCATAATGGATTTTAAAATTTTAAAGCTAATATATCTAAAAAGGTGCTTTACTGTGAATAGCATTATTTATAATGTGTTAGCCCCCATTATTGTAAAATGCACGGTGGCTTAAGAGTTCAGAAACTGGGGCATGTTTCAGATATTTGACTTCAGAAAGTCACTGAATTCCCAAATCTTCTGCTTTTACAATGGCATGAGCAGCAAGACAGCCTGGAAAATGTCTTGGCACCCTTCCGAGGCAATGAGGCACTAATGCCTGTCCATGCAAGTGCAATTTGTATTTGCCTATGGAATCCCTGGTTACTTGGATTTAAATTTGGGTATCTCCTTTATGCTAGAAACCAATAAAATAATGAACTACCATTCTGAAGATCCAGAAAGCTAATCAATCTCCTTCCTGACAAGTATAAAACTTCTCTGTGTAATCTATTTCATGCTTCACATTCATTGTTTGCTTTTCAGACAGTTATAAAGCTTTCTACTAGGAAACGTTCTCTTTCAAATTCCCTTTAAACGGAAATTCTGTATGAACCATTTAGATACCCAGGACTTCCCTGTTAGAAGAACAAGTTTGATATATTGTAGGATGCATTGAATAAGTAAATCACTCATTTAAAAAAATTACTTTTACTGGTACTGTTGAAGAAGTAAGGGTTGGTTATACAATGAAACATATGACCGAGCCTACTGCATTATAATTGCTCACATTCTAATGGAGAGAACCCTCAAATATTTAAACAAGCTTAAAAATCGTGGGAAGCTCTATGTAAAAGACAACGTGTGAGTTATCTAAAGGGCAATTAGTATATAGTGCTATGAAGACAGAATGATCATTTCTGGAAGAAGATATAGCATGAATATTGCACAGTGAAGTCAGACAAGCATTAACACCAGAAGACATATAAATAACTTTGTATGTCAGGGACATGGGGATAAGTAAGAGCTATCAGAAGAGATAGAGAAGAGGAATTGTTAATGACATTTTGTATTTTGCTAAAGTTATTGGATTTTATCCTGGGGATTTGAGGTGGGGAAGTGACCCTATCAGAAGTATGTTTGAAAAAGATTATTGTATCAGCAGCGTGAAGGATAAATCCGACAGGGATCTGAAGCCAGAAGAACATTTAATAGATAGGAGATGCAAAGAGCAGCATAGACAGTGCACATTAGTGAGCCTTCAGAAATGTTTATTGAGTTGAAATGAATTGAAGAAGTTTGTTGAAACTTTCCTTTCTCACGTCTTATTTTTGGAAAATGTCAATAGCAACTATTCATTGGTTTGCTTCAAAGTTCCTCCGCTGAACCTCAGTGGGGGTGAGATAGTTGAAGTCTGGGTGAGTGACCCATCTCATCACAGATGCTTCAAAAATGTCATCAAACACTTCTCTACAGATGGTTCCATTGTTCAAATGGTCTTTATAGGTCCTGAGTCTTATGCTGCAGTCTAATGCACAAAATCGTATCCTCCTTTTTGCAGTGGAATTCAATAGGTACCTTAATTATTTCCTTTGCACCCAGCAAACAACATGTTAGTGACTGCAACCTCTTTGATTGTTATAATCACTCTCCTTGCCTGTTAACTACTCTTATGGCTATTGTATACTCCATTTCCTTTTCTAGGTCATCTTCAGAAAGTTTTGCCAATAAAATAAATCATTTAGCAGTCCCTTGTCAATAATTTTGAAAGCTAAGATATACCAAAGAGCAAGCTGCCTACTGATGATTGAAAGCTGACTGAAGCATTTTTTTTTTTTGGAACATTTCCACAATTTTCTAAATGTGTCATCATAACACTGTCATATACATGAAAGAAATATAACTTCTCTTATTTTACAAATGGATGAGTTAAGATACAAGAGATTGACTTAAAAGAAGTTAGTAAGAGTGCTTAGTTCAAAAGGAGGAAGAATATCACACCAGCACATGATAATATTTCAATACCTCTAGTATCCATATTGGCAGTAAGATTTTATTTGTTCACCTTAGGCAATGGAAAATATTATTGTCCATAAACCCACACACATGTACATTTTCTCCTTTGAATACATATATATTTTTAAGTCATATATATATTTTTTAGCCTTGCTAAAAAGCCTAGAAACAACAATGAACCAGTAACAGTGAGCACCTTGGCCAGATCATGGTCTCCTAGATAGTATTTCCCATTGAAATAAATTGGAGTCCTTAAAGAAATAGTTAAATCCAGATAGAGTGCAAAAAAAGTACAAACTTGGTCTGAAACTTCCCCAAAAATCAAGGAATCTACCAAAAGCTACTAGGAACACGTAAAAGGAACTCAGGGTCCAGTTTCAAGAGGCTTCTGTTGTTAGAATATGCAATTTGAGCAGCCAAACAAGTGAAACTAACTGAACAAATTACTGAAATTAATAATTAATAAGATATGATAAATTCATAAATTGGTAATGTTACCTAATGAAAAACTTATTAGTCACATTTGGTGCATACTAGATAACCAAAGTATTCTGAAACCTGAGAGATAAAGGAAAAGACTCAAGATTTCATTCTAACATTCTTGGACAAACTGCCACTAAATAATTGATGAATTTTTTAAAAATTAAGCATCCTGGCTAATAAAAAGCAGTATGATAGAGTTAGAATATCAACATAATGCAACCATTCATTAAATTATTGACATAGAAAATGATAATCTATGACTGCCTGAATTAGTAGGGGAGAAGCTAAAGACGATTGGGCTAGCAGCACTTGAACTCATTAATCAATATTAACATTTAAAAAAAGAAGAAGGAAGGCAGCAAACAAAAATGCTGATATCTTGGTCCTTAGAGGGGAGATCTGAGTAATGTATGGAGCAGTGTTTGGATGTCTTTCCTGGCTGTGTAACCTCCAAATGCATCTTTCTGGCCCTCCTAGAGATTGTGAGAGTTAAGAGGCTTAATCATGTGACTTTTGCTGTAGTAATTAAAATAGATTATGTTGAATGCTAGTAATAGTCCTGACTGATACAATATTGTTTTTCCTTAGATTATTCTAAATTCTTACATGAGATATTTTTGCCCATGTTAACTGAAAATTAGAATATATCACCATTTCTGCAAAATCCTTTCCAAGATTTTCTAAGGGTTATTGATAGGAAAATGAAGAATAACAGGAATCGGTCTTTACATGTATATTTCCATTTCTCTTTACATTAGAGCTTATAAATGAAGACCAGGTGCTGCAGAGGCATTGGGAGCTTGTAGGCATGACACACTTGTCAACTCCCCTTATGCTGCAACTGGCTTCATCCTTAACCAGCACAAACAGGAGCTAAGAAATCCACAGTGGGGATGCATTAGTTAAGTCTTCACAAGAAAGAAAGAAAGAAAGAAAGAAAGAAAGAAAGAAAGAAAGAAAGAAAGAAAGAAAGAAAGAAAGAAAGAAAGAGAAAGAAAGAAAGAAAGAAAGAAAGAAAGAAAGAAAGAAAGAAAGAAAGAAAGAAGAAAGAAAGAAAGAAAGAAAGAAAGAAAGAAAGAAAGAAAGAAAGAAAGAAAGAAAGAAAGAAAGAAAAGAGGGAAGAAAAAGGGAAGGGAAGAAAAAAGAAAAGAAAAGAAAAGAAAAAAGAAAAAAGAAAAGAAAAGATGAGATATCCAAATGGAGCAGCTGGGATGAAATGGGGATACTTGTTTTTGTTTTGCCATTTTTTCATAGGAGACAAATATAAATTGGGTAGAACTAAGCCAGTGTCCGCTGACACCATGATATCAGATACAAATATTCAGTGCAGTCTTTTCCCTTCATTATTTACTGTTTTCTTCATCCATGTTGTTTCCTTATAGTTTTATCATCTCTTCTCTTCTGAAAAATAAGGCAATAAGAAGAGTGTTTATAAGGTGCCTCCATCTCTTTAACATTCACTTGGCATTTTAATTACTTTTAATCTTTTGTATTATTTTGTTCCAATATTGAATTTCTGCATTGGGTAAAAGTTGGAAAAGTTAAAAAACAAAAACAACAACAACAAAAACCCAAACATTTGTGGAATCCCAGTAAAACACAGAGCATTTTAATTGGTCTCCAAAATTAAAAAATAAATGAATAAAGTGAATCAGGTGAACTTTTTTAGCTAGATTTATTCCATTTTGCTGATTATCATCTTTAATCTAGAGGCCTCCAATTCTAATGCAGGACTGTTGTTAAGACAGCAGGAATCATCTCTTGACCAGATCAACACAGTGTGTGGGAGCCCGGGAAAAAAATAAAAGGAAAATGGTGTCAGAAAAAAACTTGACATGTAGAAGAGTATTCTGGAGAACCTTGAGAGGAATTTGAGTAGTCATTGTAGAGGAAGCATTGGCAGGAAGCTTGAGGCTCAGGAAGGCCGGTGAAGTATAGATAGCACTCCTGATTTTCAAGTGATGTGGGCTGCTGATAGGACTATTAAACCTATGAAGGAAATCCATGCAGCCCCTGCTGTTAATCCATCTGCAGAAAGTTTCATATGCCAGTTTTCTTAATTAGAGTGGACAGAGAGGGGCATCCTGTTGAGATTAAGTCCACAGCACAATAAAGGAAGAAACTGTTTTTACTTATTGGGCTGCTACCAAGAAATGTGCTAATTACCAAGATAGGAGAACATTTTGTATATCTGATAAGTGAAATTCTTAACAAATAAAAAGATTGGAGGTGATCTTTGAAATTTCTACTCAACAAGGAAGAAGGCAGCCTACTGAGAACGCTGATTGAACTAACTGTTCTAATATGTTTACTTCATCTCTGACCCCAGTTTACATAGAATTTCACTATGCTAAAATGTGTGATGGACCTTTTCCATCCTAGAAGGGGAATTTATATTATTTTCAACAAGGCAAAGATATGTTTTATAATTTTGTTATTTAAGAAGTGTGAATGTCATTTATGCTTATGCTAGAAATTGAATAACAATTTGAAATACAGGAGGATCTACATGGTCATCACAAGAAATGTTTGATATCGTGGTATCAGATATAAATCTTCAATGCAAACTTTTCCTTTCATTATTTCCTATTTTCTTCACCCATGTTGGCTCCTGGTAGTTTTATAATCTCTTCCATTCTTTAAAATAGGCCAATATGAATAATGTTTATAAGGTGTGTTCATCTCTCTGACATTCAGTTGGCACTTCAATTACATTTAATCTTTTGTATTATTTTGTTCCAATATTAAATTTCTCCATTGGCTTCTGTAATTACATTGTCTGCCTTTGTGATTTAAGTAAGTGTGCAAAGATTTTCTTTTTTGTGGGTATCTTACATTTTTTTCTGAGTATTTTCAATACTCTAGTTGGTGTATTTGATTTTTCCTTAAAATGCCATTTACGAATTAGCTGGATGAAAATACTAGATTTATAATTTTACCTTTATTATTAATATGTTCACTTCATGTTTTCATTAGCATTTGGAGAATAAAGCAATGTCTACTTTAAGTTAAATTTCTTCTAAAATTAGAAGACATTTTAATAGCTAATTAATATAACAGGTTATTTTATATTCTATAACCTATCATAATTCTTTTTATTCATTAATAAATGTATATGTAAATATATACTATGCAAAAATAAGTATATAATAAATATATATGTTAACTATAGATATTTAGTGATTTCTAAATACTACATTATGTATGTAAATGTATTGATCAACAGATATAAATAGATACAGATAGATATACATATAAGTTATGTATATTTCTTTCATGCTGGGCTTTTTGTTGTCATCTACAGCGTCTCATGTCTGTGCTCTTTATACGGAACATTTATATACCAATACATTTTGTTAAGCAAAAACACTCAGTTTATATCTCTGTTTCGGAAACCTAAATTTGACTCTGATGCTCTTTTTTTTGTATCTTACGTGAGCAGAATGGACTTTAATTTATCTAGAATTAAGCATGGCTACATATTTACATATTCTTAGTCCTTTTGGGGACAATACCACCCCCTTTGAGAACGCAGGATCTAGTCCAGTAAGATTTTAAGCAAGTGGGATTTTTGAAAAGGACTTGATGCTGAAGAGATTGGAGAAATAAATACCCAGATATCATGGAAACTGATGAGTTATTCTAAGGTTTTTGAAACTCCATGGGTAAAGACAAAGTAGTAGAAAGTGGTGGCATAATTAGGAAACAGGAAACAACTCAGTTGAAAAACATAGGTAACAGAGTAGCAAATAGGAGGGGAAGTTTGAAAAAAGTTTTACCATGTGTGGAGGCACAGAATATTAAAGAAAGATTAAATTAATTTTTAGGCAAAGAAGCACACTTCAGAATGATTCATCTTGACTTTACATTCTAAATCTATGGAAATAGTTAACTCACATAGGGTATATATATATACATGTCTACGTAATGATGATAATGATTTTTTCATTTTCAGGGTGTTCAACAATTTTATGGAATAGGGTATTAACATGAGCTGCCACATAGTGAATTCCTCCTAAATTACTACTCCTTGCCAGTCTAAATCCACTGGCTTTTCAAGGAACCCAGTCAAATATGGAGTAACAAAAACACACTCCTTTCAGTGTATGTATTTATGAATAATTCCTGGCCTTTTCTATTGTCTTTATTCCCATCATAATAATGTAATTTGTAGATTTTACCCTACAATGATGAAAAGTATTTGCATATCAATCATTTTGTAGTTATAAAACATTTCAAATAAAGAATCAGCAAATGACAATAAACAAAATTTATTTTTCTCAACACAGTAGCAGTTATTTTTCTCATCCTCATTTTTCTAATGGCATTATGATAGATTTTGGTTTCTAGGCACATTTCCAGACTTTGCCAATCCCTGATATTAACGAACAAGTCATTCCACATGCTTTAGTAGCATATTCTGAAATAACAATGTACAAAACATAATGACCTAGATTGCATGTGTTTCATTTTCACTAGAGAATTTTAGATTTCAGAATTTCTCAAAATACAGCAGGTGTACTTAGATCCACCTGAGACAAGTTCATACCTGGGGCTAGTTGGTACCCAGTGCTGGAGGCTTAGGCTATACAAATAAGCAATGCGGGGGGCTGGACCAACCAAATATTCTTTACTCTGTAATGATGATGAATGCAAATTATTGCAGTCAAGAGACAGAGGCTCTCTCTAATCGTTTTTTTTTTTTTTTTTTTTTAGTTTAGTTTAAAATACACAGGATGGATTTTGCTAAGGGACGTGGAGAACATGGGAGAGAAGCCCATGGATGTTTTTCTTTTTCTTATCAGGTCTCATTACATTCTAATAGTGGGGAGAAATTAGTCACAGAGAAAAATAAATGAGGGTGGTAATGACAGAGTATCAACAACAATTAAAATTACTCAGATGCAACAGGTGTGTGTGTGTGTGAGAGAGAGAGAAAGTGAGAGAGAGAGAGAGGAAGAGAGATAAAGAAAGGATGTGCCTGTAGGTACAAATTGCATTATTACACATGCACACATATTTTACAACTAATTACAAACCCTCAATGGAAAAAAAAATTAGTGTCTATGTTTTATTTTAGCTGCATGTTTCCTATTTTGTAATGGAAGATTTGTTTCTTACATAATTTTACAAGAATATTTAGTGTTTGTAACAAATTCTTAGTGAAAACTGTCAGTTTGATTTAAATTGGAGTTAATGGAGTTCTGTGTTTGTTATATAAAATAGCAATTGTTATTGCAGCAGGTTTCTGTCAAGTATTGGCCCTTTTAAATTTTGATCATTACTGTTCTACATAGTGGTCATTTATTCAATCAGTGCCACCAATTTAACGTGTTGAAAAGAAATTTCAAAATTACATATCCTAATAATTTCAAGTCCATTGCTACTAAACCTATTAATGTAAAAGCTCATTTCATCTACTGCCATGAATTAATTACAGCGGATTTAGGAACATTTTGTTGTACTCCTGTTCCCTTTGGTCCCTTCCATGCTAATTTGCCCGTCATGTTTTCTTTCCTTGTTGTTCTCTCTGTCTTCCTTCCCCACTGGCATTTGTTTACCCTTCCTTTACAGGATCTTCTCATCTCTTCAGGATTCACTATTTTGCTTCTTTCCTTTTTCCTTCTCATCACTATATAGTTATTTCTTCCTTATTGTGCATTTTCTATGCCTCATATTTTCTTCCACTTCTCCGTCACGTTCATGGAATACTCTCTTCTCTTCTTCTTCCATTCTTCCTTCTTTTCTCTAGTAAAAGCGGAAGACCTTAGGTCAAGAGCAATGAATTTTTAATTTTTTTATTTCATACACTTAGCAAAAATGTTTGGCACATAAAAATTGATAAATATTTACTAATGTCTTCTTTTTTTGACAGTGTGCTTTTTAAAATTTTGGCTGGGAGGTTTATTTATTTATTTATTTATTTATTTATTTATTTATTTATATTTTTTATTATGTTCAGTTAGCCAACATAGAAAACATTATTAGTTTTTGATGTAACGTTCAATGATTCATTAGTTATGAATAAGACCCAGTGCTCATCACCGCACGTGTCCTCTTTAATGCCCATCACCCTGACACCCCATCCCCCACCCCCTCCCCTCTGTAACCCTCAGTTCGTTTCCTGAAGTCCAGAGTCTCTCTTGGTTTGTCTCCCTTTCTGATTCCTCCCATTCAGTTTACCCTCCCTTCCGCCCTATTCCTTATGTTCCACATATGAGTGAAACCATATGATAATTGTCTTTCTCTGCTTGAGTTATTTCACTTAGCATAATCCCCTCCAGTTCCATCCATGTCAGTGCAAATGGTGGATATTCATCCTTTCTGATGGCTGAGTAATATTACATTGTATAGATGTACCACGTCTTGTTTATTAAATATCTTTTTCAGGTCAGCTTTTGTGTAATATACTAAAGATAATACAGTGAATTAGATCTATTCTTACCCTATAAGGAATTTACTAGCATAAAATTATAACATGGTTTTGCTAACCACAAATATATCCACTCTGTATCTTTTTGCCATTGTTTGAATACATTCCGGCTGCAAAGCTTAGTCATGAGAATTTTATGTCTCCTTAGTTCAATTGCCTGGCTCTTATCTGAAATTTAATTCAGAAAAACTGGTTAGAAACTTGGCTTTCAGTTGGTTCCTGTCAAAACATCAACTTCAGTACTAGCAACTGCTACTCTATATCTGTCTCCTGAATTTATACTTGCTGAGTAGGAACACCAATAATCCTGGAGCTGTGTTTTATACACTGCAGTCTTACTAAGATTACTATAGTTTAGGGTTTATGTGCCAAATAGGAACTCTCCCCTACCAGGATACCTGAAGAGGAGCCTACGGAGAGAAAAAACAAAATAGTTAGGCCAAGAAAAAAATCTCAAGTAAAAGCTTGATTAAAAGTTGTGCTTTAGTCTTATAGTGAAAACTAGTTAACCTCCTATTGCAAAATATAGGCAAATATAGGCTTTTGACTCACGTGTTTGATTTTATGTGAAAGAAAATAGGCAGTCCTTAACCGTGTTCACTTAGTCAGTTAAAAAATAACATAATACAAGAACAATTGGATGTGAACAATCAAATGTGTAACAAAGGTATATTTTTAGCATCTCTGGAGGGGTCCATTGTTTATCAGTTCCCTTGCCCATATGTTTCTTAGTGTGCAGTATAAAGAGGCACAATGGACAAAAGCAGTTGTTGCCAGATTGTTGTTGTTGTTGTTTTTTTAAATAGGTCTTAGGCACGACATCAAGAGAAGGGACTAATCCATATGCAAAATGCCTAGAAAGGATTTTTCATAAACTTTATTCCAACATCATCTGGAGCTGTGTTCTAAAATGATAAGCTGTGGGGCGCCTGGGTGGCGCAGTCGTTAAGCGTCTGCCTTCCGCTTAGAGCGTGATCCCTGTGTTCTGGGATCAAGTCCCACATCAGGCTTCTCCGCTAGGAGCCTGCTTCTTCCTCTCTGACTCCCCCTGCTTGTGTTCCCTCTCTTGCTGTCTCTCTCTGTCAAAATAAATAAATAAAATCTTTAAAAAAAATAAATAAAATGATAAGCTCTGACTATGCCTGTATTAATTAAGGAAGATTGGGCAGAGAGAGATGTGCTGTGACTCTGAACTTGACCCAGCCATTGGCATATGACATGCAATGTGAAATAGACCCAGTCGCAGGACTTAAGAACAATTTGAGTTCACCCATAACCCCATGGCATTTACCACATTGTATCAAATATGTTATATTTCAATCAGGTTATAGTTCAGTCAAACCATCAATGATTCAATTCAAATAAAGGAAATTGCCAGCATTATGTAGAAAAAGTTATGTAGATTAAAGAGGTTGGTGACTCTGGAAATAGCAGAAAGGAAATACAGAATTATGGCAGTTTACACTCAAATAACAGTGAGAGATTATCTAATCTTTCAGTGCCAAGATCTATTTAAAGTCCTAATGGCAGAGTGAAGTAGTGCAGAGCCCATATTATCCAAAAAGGAATGTAGAAAAATAGAGTAAAACAGAAACATGTCTTAACAGCAACACCAATCAGAGCATAAATCTAAAATGAAGTAATATGCACAATTACAACTTTGATGATAATTTTACTAATGTATAAGATACTGGATTAGAATTCCTAGAATACACCTTGTGTTAATGGGCTGAATTTTGTTCCTGCAAATTCATATGTTGTAGTCCTAACCCCAGATACCTAAGAATCTGACTGTGTTTGGTGATTAGTGTCTCTGAAGAGGCAGTTAAGTTTAAATGAGATCATTAAGGAAGTCCCTAATTCAATATGACTGCTGTGCCTACAAAAAGAGATTAGAACACAAACATGTAAAGATGGAAGACCATGGGAAGACAGGGAGAAGATGCGTTCTACAACCCAAGGAGATAGAACCTCAGAAGAAATCAGCCTTGCCAACACCTTGGTTTCAGACTTCTAAACCTTAATTGTGAGAAAAGAAATATCTGTTTTTTATGCCATTCAGTCTGTGGTACTTTTTATGGTGGCCCTGATAAGGGGCTAATTGTGTTCCAATTGTGCAGAAAAGCTAAACTGTAGAATAATAATTCTCCACATCTTCACCAACATTTGTTGATTCCTGTTTTGTTAATTTTTGCCATTCTAACTGGTGTAAGGTGGTATCTTATTGTGGTTTTAGTTTGTATTTCCCTGATGGCTGGTGATGTGGAGCATTTTTTCATGTGTCTGTTAGCCATTTGTATGTCTTTTTTGGAGAAGTGGAACATAGGCAATAGCATGGAGGACCATAGGGGAAGGGAGGGAAATCTGAAGGGGGAGAAATCGGAGAGGGAGAAGAACCATGAGAGACTACGGACCCCAGGAAACAAACTGAGGGTTTCAGAGGGGAGAGGGATGGGGGGATGGGGTAACGGGGGGATGGGTACTAAAGAGGGCATGTGTTGTGATGAGCACGGGGCGTTAGACACAACTAATGAATCATTGAACACTACTCAAAAACTAATGATGTACTATACGGTGGCTAAACATAATTTAAAAAAAGGATAATTCTCTCTTGGACAAAATAATTCCCTTTCATATCCAGGGGCCTACCTTTTAATGTCTCTGAAGTCTATTGTATAGCAGGTCCCCTCTATATGTCCCTTAGTGTGCAAGAGTATGTTTGAGATGGTTTCCCAGGTGATTCTAATAAGCTCATCACCCCACTGATTACCACACCTGCTTTAGAACCACTGTTCCAATTTAAAATGGTAATGGGGGGAATGAGAAATGGAGTCATATTTGTCTGGCCCCTGGACAGTCTACCTAAAATTCCCCATTTTTCCTGCTCCCATTCTTCTAGTCATCATGATCCATCCAAACTCTCCTAAGAATGTCGTATCTTACCTTCTTGACAGCTTTGTACATCAATATCCAACTATTATCTATCTTCATATTTTCTGTGTGTCATATCTAAAATGCCAGACTAATTATTCAAACATTGCTTGTTATTGGTTCCACTTCCAATGGACTTCATTATGGACTCCATTTTGATTTCAATAGAAGAGGTCATTCATAAAAATCAAATGTATTTTCTGATTAACTGAGAGATTAATTTCTCAAGATAAGTACATTTGCTTGGTTTTTATTTTGGAGTATCAAATTTTATATATATGTATATATAAAATAACAGATATTTATACTTATAAATATTTATATATGGTATGTTCTTTCTCTATTTACATATACAAAAATAATTAAAATATAAATATACTATAAACGTGTTGAAATTCTACTGACTTTGAAGATCCTATTTCTAATCTTTACAGTCAATGTGATAGAAGTAAATTAAGACTAAGTTAAAAACTCTAAACCACATATGGCAAAGCAAGATTTTCATTCTGCCTCAACAGCTCTTTTCCTGTTTCTGCTTGACTTGGTGAAGAGTAAAGAAACATACTCCAGGACATGATTTATTCAAATGTTACTGTCAGTGTGGTCAACATTCCAAAGGAAATGGCTTGTGCTTTTTTTATTTTTATTTTTTAAGCTGTGCTTTATAGAGTATGGTAGTTGAAATAACACATTGGAACATGGTTGAAAAACTGCTGCCAGTTGTCCAAGGTGAAACCAAGATGATGACGTCCTCCAATGAAGCAGAATAATTACTGCCCATGAAGACAGAAGAATGACCAAGATCTCAGGGACCTCAGGGTATAGGAGTAAGGGTTCTGGGGGAGGGCAGAAGAGATAAAAGACTCAAGGAGAGAAAACAGAAAAAGGTGATGGAAAAACAGACTCTGATATAGACATCAAGGCTGGGCAAATAGCATCTAATTGGGAAAAAAGTATTTTCCACTTTTTTCTGGAGTCTGTGCACATTAGAGACCTTTTAATATAAAAATGTTTCCTTTCAGATAATGGACTGTATATACCCTCCTGTATTATGCTGTTTTAGCTGCAGAATTGGTGATTCATGCAAAATTGGAAACAAAATTCAAATTAAATTTTGTGTAATAACTGTGCATAGTGGATATATTAATGGTCCAACGATTTGTATGTGTGTTCTCAGCCTGAATAAATCCTTTAGCCTTACTTTCTTATATTAATTGAGAAAATGGAACTGCCTTCCATCTCTGTAGAAGTTAGAACCATACATTAAAGTATAAAGAGCATTGTAATGAATGCCAATCATTTGTGAGTTCCTGCTATTAACACAAATACAAAGAAAAAGAAATAAATAAAAACTGCATGGCACGCCCTAGAGATAAAGAAGGTAATCTCTAAAATCATCATCCCAGTGTCAGTATTACAATTTTCAATACAAATATACATCATTTTACAGAATGATGATGTATTCCTGAAAAGTCATGTGTATTTTTGCATCCAAAAAAATTGGGCTATGTATTAAACTTATTTAGGAGAGCTCTTACTTCAATTCCAAAGTGAAATATTTTGCAAGTTAAGAATTTTACTTTAAAATAAATATTAACCTGAGAAATTAACATTGTTAAGGCTTAATTTTTACATACTAAATAAAAAGAAAAAAAGTGATACCTGGATGGCTCAGTCAGTTAAGCATCTAACTTCAGCTCAGGTCATGATCTCAGGGTCCTGGGATCAAGCCCTGAGTCTGGCTTCCTGATCAGCAAGGAATCTGCTTCTCCCTGTCCCTCTGCCTGTCCCCCACCCTTCACGTGCACGCCCGTGCTCTCTCTCAAATAAATTAATAATATCTTTTAAAAATTTTTTAAAAATTAAAATAAAAAAAAGAAGAAAAACCCTTCGAGTCTTAGACAAGATGAATTGATATACTTCTCAGTATTCTTTATGGTAAATACAGCTAAAATATGACACCGACTTAAGACTCTAAAAAGTAGAGAGAAGAAGTTGGACCAGCTAGGAACTTTATAATTGAAGAACAACATGGCACAGAGTTCACTGGCTTTTCTTTTTGTCTCATTTATCCTGGACTGGGTGCTGGAGAAGCCTACAACCTACATGAAGGAATCATACTGAAGAAAAAAAAAAATCTCCAAGGAAAGTTCTTTCTCTCTAGCCAAAGGACTGGGAAAGGAGCAGCCTAGCACAACAGAAAATTAGATATTATTTCTTTAATCCAGCCAAACACATGGGAAAAACTTGTGGCTCCACTATACACACATCAACACAGGTAATGTAGGAAGTGGACTTTCACCATCGCCTGGCTGTAGGAAATACCGTCTCCTTCCCCACTGGAGTGGCGTGAGAAGAGGCCTAACGAAAGCCAGAACTTTCACTACTACCCAGCAGTACCGACACCCCCCCCCACACACACCTCTCCATTTCCACCCTCCATCCTCCATCCCTCACTCCCAGCAAAGGCATAAGAGTATTCTGGACTTCTACAACAACCTAGTGGTAATGAGGTGCCCGTCAGCTTCCCTCTGAGATGGTGTCCTAGGAGGCTAAAGGAGAAGACAGGATTGGTACCCCCTTCAGTGGATGAAGAGTACATGGGACCTCTGTGTACTGTTTTTGCAACTCCCCATGGATCTATAATTATGTAAAAATAAAAAGTTTTAAAAAGGAGAAATGCATTCATCAAAAATTTTAATGGTTGCTCCAACTTGACTTTCAATAAACTCCTTCACTTTTTAAATTGAAATGAAATGAAATTAAGTGCAGAAAATATGTTCAAAATTGCAAAGTCCCTATTTTTGTTTGCTGCTTCACCACACGCATTAATCTTTCCCTTTTTAAAAGACCACATTAAATTAATTTTAAAGGAACATTGAAGATTTAAACCAACCACATTTACATAAATAGGACAATCAGTAGAGGGGAGATTAACAATACATTTCTGGAAGATAAAAAGCAGCTGGAAAAGACATAACTGATAATTCAGGGAAGAGGGAATGTCAGCCTGACTCTCTTCTGGTTGTTGTAACATGAGAGAAAGAATCCATTCTGTGCGTCAGACACCTAAAAAGCCCAGGTTTCAAAGATTCTGAGACAGATGTTTGGGAAAAGGATAGTTTAGTTACTATCCTTGAAAACGTAGAAACATTTTAGAATAGTAATAAAGACATACAGTGTGAAGAGAATGGGAAGGTTGTAAGTAAGTAAGGATTTAAGGGTAGAACAAAAATGAAATGGCAAATTTTGGGCAAAACTTTGCTTAAAAATACCACTTTATTTATTCACAAATACATGTTGAAAGCAAAAAGGACAAAAGGGCTAAACTCAAGAGTGCTTATTTTAAGATGGGAGGAAAGAGATAACAAAAATTGGTTCACAATTTTCAGTTAAGTTACGTGGAAAAAATGGGACCTATTTTTTCCTTCAGTTCTAGGAGTATTTGCTTCATATTTGTCGATACTCTGTTATAAAGTACATACACATTTAGGATTGGCATGCTTTCTTGATGAATTCACTGCTTTTACATCTTGGAATGTCCCTCTTCAGCCCTAGAAATATTCCTCTGTCCACTATTTCAGATCGCTTTTTCTTTAACTTGCCATGATACATCATTTTTCCCCCAACACTTCGCTTAACATGTCCAGAGCAGCCTTGCTTTATTTGATACTCATGTAACCCTGCTCCTCAAATATGATGCTTCTGACAAATCCTTCCCAGTGCCTTGTGTACTATAAGGTCTCTCCACGCTAGCTGGTGGAAACACAAAACTATTCTCAGCCCTGTGGAAGCTCAAGGAATTGTTGGCCCACTGGGTGCCTCATGGTTTGTCTTTTCCTTGTCTTGGGGAGTTTCCACTCACAAGGGGACAGATCATTTCTGAGCAAGACAGAAGGGTATTCCTTAGTACACTCCTGGAACTCTTTCTCTGTACACAGCTTTCTCTTCTCAGGTACTCTACACATCAAATTCGAGCTGCCTTTTCCTTCCTGAACTTAATGTCATTATCCCCTCAGTTCAGCAGGGCTATAGGGTTCTTTCTAGATTCTCCCTACCTGTGCTGCAGCCTGGCAACCACCTACCAGCAGTAAACCGGAAAGTCTTATAATGTTTAAGACACATCTGAGAACAATTTAAAAGTAGAAGAAAAAAAAAAGGAGTGTTAGAGGGATGCATATACAAGCCATTATGTTATGTAATGGGTAGTCTGGTAATGAGATTAATACAGGAAGCATTGAAACTAGTTTGAATGTAGTCTTATTTTCGTAAGTTAAATGAGTCAGCTTTTTGAGAATTACAAATAATAAGACTATTAAAAATGTTGTATCAATCCCCCATCCTAAGTTTCTCCAACAGCTGACTCTTTTACTCAGTTGCTAGGTTATCATTTGCTCTTCTTCCATTACAGCTTTAAAAACAGTTCTACCATGCCCAAAATGGGAGCTAAAGAACCATGGGGGGGTGTGGTGATCCTTTCATATGTGAGGTGATTCACACTAGAGGAGGGACTGTAAGTCAGAGGAAAAATATTAGATCTCAGGCACGCCTACCTACTCTCACATGTATTTTTTCCCCTTTATTAGAGACCTGGTCTCTAAAGTTATAAACTGTTCTCATTAGCATTTAGGGGGAAAAATTACATTTGGTTAAGCATATTATCCCCTTAATAATGTTGAATAATTTAAAAATGCTTGCATAGCATTTATCACTTCCCAGGCACAGTTTCAGCTACACTACAAACAATATTTTCTTTAATCCATACCATTCTTCCTACATGGGAAGAATCATACCATTCTTGTTTGCAAAGTGTGGAAGCAGACACAGAGACTTCACGGACGTGATCATGATCTCAGGGCTGGTAGGTGTGACATCAGAATTCAAGTCCAGGCAGTCTGGCTCCAGAGTTTCTTCACAGGCTGGCAGTAGAGCAAGGTTTGCTTTTGATGCTATGCATTCTTTTCTATTTTTATTGGATCTTCTTTGAACTATTTTCTTCATTTCTCTGAATCTCTGAACATCCCTACAATTGATACAGTTGATTTTTGCTATGATCGGTAGTTATGTTGTAGACATTTACCATGAACACTGAATTAACAAATACTGAACCATTGCTCCTAGGGTGGAGAGGGGGAGAACACAGGGTAGGTTCCTTTTAGCTTCTGGTCACATTTTCATAAAACAGTCAATGCATAACCTGGTTTTATGTGTGTTTTGCTTAAAAACACTTGAATATATATTAAATACACGAATTCATTAATATCAAACTCACTGCCATCACCACTATAATTCATGACTGAATGAAGCTTATCGAACCCATTTATTTTCTTCCTAAGATATATCATAACCTCGTTGCATTTGGGAAAACTAAACAGTGCTTAAGGACTATGATTGGGCCGTTTTAAACAGTGAAATCAAAAAAATACAAAATTGTAAAAAAAAAAAAAATGGCACTAAATAGACCATGAAAGGGACACGGATTTATAGTAGTAGAGCTGAAATAAGTAGGCAGAGTTTTGCCTTGCTTGACTTCATCTAGGAACGCATGCAACAGGTGACTCTGTGTTTGCACCTCTCAACACATGCCCATGAATGACCATGAAGGTGCCACTAGTATTGATTTTGAGGTTACAAATAAATTTTAGCAAGTAGACAAATTTACAAATATGGAATACATGAAAAAAGAGGATCAACTGGTAAGAAAAATTAAGGAAAGTGAAATTGGTTCTCAAATTTAGAGTATGGATATAAAAACAAAAAATCAATATGGTTTCCATTTTGAAACTGAGAATGCACAGTAAGAATATTGAGAAGGAAGCATTTGATTTATGATTTTGATCAAGTTAAATAAAATACTTTTTCTTCCCTTTAAAGGCACTGCTCACAAGCCAGGGATAGCATCATCTAAAAGAAAGAGTTTTCTTTAAAAGAATAACTGATGCCTACTTTATTTTTACAATAAGACATTTATCTCTCTACTTAAAACTAAAAATTACATAACTTAAAAAAGATTCACAAAGGGGTAATGTAATGATGAGACCCTATAACTGAATGAAAAATGAGATTAGTGATAAGGAGATTATTAATCAAGGTAAACTAGTAACTACTGGTCCAGTATCTAGAAATTGAAGTTAATAGGCAAACAGAGTGAGTGATACATAAGACTTTACTGACAAAATTGGTACCTGTGTTATTTTACATTCAAAAGTACTTAACAATTCTATGAAACAGTTGCTGCTCAATTAGAACTCAATTATATGTTAAATGAACTAAATGCCATTTCATTTGCACAGAGGAATCTTTAATAATGATTAATGGAAATTTAATCAAATATGAGTTGAGACTGCAATGTGTTCAGCAAGAGAATTAGAATGAGGTATATTGGTACTAACCAGATCCATTATCTAGATCATGATGCTGTTGAGGTCAAGTTTGAGGGTTTGATCCTTACACAGCACATCAAGCAAAAAGAATATTATGTAGAGTTAACAGATGGCATCTCATAATCGGCTCTTCACTTTACAAATGTATCCCTTTGGCTACAATAGACAAAGTGATTAGGAAGAAGGAAAATCACTCAAAGTAGCTAAAAAATATGTCAGTTAGTAGTTTTGTTTGGAAAAGCGAACAGCAACAATTGAATGGATTTATTAGTAAATACGTTCTTGAATATTAGCATATAAGGCCCATACATCCAAAGAATTACATTTAGTAATTCTCATAAAAGGGAGAGTAAGATCTTTGTTCCTCTTTCTTCTACCTATATCCAGCATCCACCCATTATCTCAAACCTTGGGTATTTATATAATATTCTGATATTAGGGAAAAATAAATGGTTTATAATGTGTGTGTTTCAATCCAAATGGAAATAAATTTAATTTTTTTTAAATATGGAGGGTTTTGGTTTTTTAATATGTAAACACTGAACTCAACTTGAAAAGCTACATATTTTATGTAGCAACTTGTGTTCTTTGGCATATCTTATTCATAGTCTACTAGTTTTGGTTTTGGGTTTATATTATTTATTACAAATAATTATGCACTGTGTTATTTTCTAATGCTTGTGAAAAAACCGAAATGTTTATAATGTGTTCTTCTTTCTTCTAAATTCGTTTTGTTGTGCTGTGGGAGTCACAATCCTGTTCCCCCTATCTCTTAATTCTAATACTGACCCTCCAATTTATCTGTGTAATTATCCTGAATTCCTAGCATCCTTGCATTATTAGGGGAGCAGGAAGTATAATTCATTTCCCTCATTACCTGGTGTTTTATGAATACCTTTTCCTTTGGCAAAAATATTCTGGCTGTATGGATATTTGCCTTTTAGTCTTATAAATTGTACAGAGTTGAATAAAAGAAATAAATTCTTTTTGATTACTAGATTGTTATAAAAGTGAACAGATGCCACCACCTATTTTTTATTTATAAGCGTATTGAAAATGCTGTGCTGGTGAGTGAGGCAGGTATTCGAGATAATGCTTACACAATATCAAAACGCCCCTTTGGCAATTACACCGCTATGGGGGAAATCACTGTTAAATTTAGATTGGTATTATACAAATCTCAGCATAGTGACATGATTCGTGTAGTGGATAAATCCAAATTTTACCTTTATGGACAAGACACAGGTACTGAGTTATTAAGGTCTCATTTGAAGACACCCACTGAGAAAACTGCCTGCTATTCAATTTAACTATCTCAGAGGAATAACAAGAGAGACTTAGTTGTTGGAACTCAGGCCTATGTATCAAAGTATGTGAGCGATGCATAGGGGGCTTCAAGCTGAAGAGAAATGGCATTATTAATTCGTGAGAACTGTTCTTTCATCAGCAGTTCCAGTTTGCAAAACACTCTCCTTGTGCTAGGTACTCTTTTCAGCTTTATATTTTACAACTGAGCCTACTAGCATTTTAGACTTTGAAACACTGGTGTTTTAAAAGGTGTCATGACAAATAGCCCTAATCTAGCTATGTGATAATATCTGTTACATTTTTAACATTTAGCTTCAAATGTGTATTCAGTAGATCTAAAAGATCATGTAAATAGAGTTTACAGTGTTATATGCACTATAAACTCTCTTGAAAATGTAAAATTAGAAAAAGTACGCGACTGGGAATGAAAATTTACAAACTATCAGATGGGATTATTTTTAGAAGGTAGACAATAGTTTTCTTCCTTTAAAACTTACTAAGTTAAATGTCTATAACATATTAGCTCAGCTTATGTAAAATAACAAAGTATATAAAAGAAGTATACAGTATATAAGACATATTAGCTTTCCTCAGTTATAAACCATTTGATTCAAATTCTGTAAGTCTTTGTTGCTCTTTTTCAGCCACCCACATCTTTTCAATAAGCACAAAAATTTAGGTAAATACGAGGATGTCACATATATACTGTTTCTCCCTCCCACTCTCTATGTCATGACTTCCATTCCAGAGATGGAATTCTCTTTTTTTCCCCCTACATTCACCCCTCCACCCTGGCATCAGCCAGTACACTAGATCACAGAGATAAGGAAGAACTATATGTGCCTATCTGTCCTCCACCAAATAAGGGCCGCGTTGTGCCATCACCGTATCTCAGCCTGACACATTTCTGTTAACACCACTTCAAAATCTTTCACGTATTCAGACATTATCTACAGTTTGTTTCTAGCATCCAGCTCACTATATTGATATAGATATAGATAGATATAGATATAGAAATAGATATAGATAAATTTACCTCGGGATAAGCTTCCCTCATTCCTTCTCTTGTCCTCTCTCTCTTTGCCACCTTATTTCACTTTCTTCTATTCATTCTATCAGTGAGCCAAAGAAAAGCAGACAAAAACAAATGAAAAAATTTTAAAAAATATTTAATGGCTGAAAATCAAGGTAAATGTGAGCACTTAGAAAATCAAAAATAAATGGAATCCCATTTATTTTAGGTTTAATTAGACTTAATATACAGTTATCTTTTCAGTGGCTTAAAATGCTCATTTCATCTATTTAACCAATTTGGTATTTACTTCCATTATTTCCAAAATTTAAGTGGTTTTCTAAATTCACAAGGGTGAGGAAGTGTGAGGGAAACACTGTGTCAGGGAAAACTCTGGCAAGTGAAGCACAGATGGCTGCCATAGGTTTTCTACATATGTCGCATCAAATCAAACTGACCTGCTTGTGGGTTAGTCAAGTACTTAGTGGAGTTATTTTTCTCCCAGAAGTTACTGGTGGAGTTCTGTTAATACTGCTTTTCTTTCATTCTCATGACATTGCGGAAATACTTCAGGAAGTGATGGTTTTTCTTCTTAATTTTTGTTCATCTTGTTCTGCTTATACAATAGCAGCAAGAACATCTGCAAAATTTCTATTTGAAGATAGACTCCAGGGTCTCTAACATGTATCCGACTTTTCCAATGTGTTCACATGCTTTTGTACAAATCATATGTTTTTGATAAGTAACCGTGGAAGGCATATCAAGTGAGGAAAATGATGGATGCATGAGCTCATATCACTAAATTTCTAAGAAAACACCAATCCTATCTCTTAATGGCTCTTATGTTTAGAAGGGCCTTTTGATTTTTATTTAGGAACCTCCTGGAGTATAGAATCATGTTGTCAGAGATTTGGTTTTTGGAGGTACCAGCTTGATAAGGTTGACCTTGGGCAAATTAGTTAAAACCATGCTTCCTCATATATGAAAACAATTCCTACAAAAACTAATGTATAGTAAGCATTTTTTATTGAAGTCCAGGATTCATTGAGTATCAATACTGAATATTGTTATTGGATCAAATATATTTTCATTAATTTTAATTTATGCTTTATCTGTTAATCCATGGTATCACCCCATTACCACAGAGAATGAATATAACACTTTTACATATGGCAGTCCTTGAAATATTTATATTGTACAACCATGGTCCAAAAATCCTTATTTGCTTATGCGAAATCTTGTGACTTTAGAAATGATTATGACATGAGTTCCTCACAATTGATCCTCCAGGTCACCATTTTCTGGATATTTATTAATAAACATTCCTCTTCCATATGAAACCCTGAACTAAATTACTATATTCCAGATATATCTTTATTAATGATGCAAAGATTAGGGGCGCCTGGGTGGCACAGTCATTAAGCATCTGCCTTTGGCTCAGGGCGTGATCCCGGCGTTCTGGGATCAAGCCCCACATCAGGCTCCTCTGCTAGGAGCCTGCTTCTTCCTCTCCCACTCCCCCTGCTTGTGTTCCCTCTCTCGCTGGCTGTCTCTCTGTGTCAAATAAATAAATAAAAATTAAAAAAAAAAGATGCAAAGATTAATTATTTTTCAATTTTTTAGCCAGCACAGCATTATACATTATAATTGATGACCTTTAAGACTGTTTTGGACTCTATCTCTTCCTTGTTATTTTTCTCTTTCAAAACCATATTATCTCTCCTTCACCTTCTTCCCTTCAGCCATTTTTATCTAAGAACAAAGTAGGCATCTAAGTTTGGAGATGGGGGAGGCAGTGTTCCAGAGGAGGTATCAGGAGAGTGGGAGAGAATGGAGTAGGATGCTGTGGGGGCAGATTTAGTATGGGATATAGGAGGTCAATTACTGTGAGAAGGGCGTCTGAGCAGTATGGGGACTCAGGACACCATGCCAGGGCCAAAGCAAATCTGGAAGGAGTAGATTAGGAAGGTCTTCACGAACCTAGACAGTTCAGTAGAAGGCAGGGATGGGAGGAGACACAAGTGCAGCTTGTCAGAGACCATGCTGGG
Source organism: Ursus arctos (assembly GCF_023065955.2). Lineage (NCBI taxonomy): Eukaryota > Metazoa > Chordata > Mammalia > Carnivora > Ursidae > Ursus > Ursus arctos. Next base: position 20,738,379 of record NW_026622764.1, read on the forward strand.
TAGCAAAGTTTTGGGGTGGAGAAGGAACTGGCAGCCAACCTGGGAATTCAGAGTCTGAGTGCATCTACATATGGAAGAGGTATAGTCTGGTATAGGATATTAGAAATCGAGCAGGACTCACTTTAATGAACTAGTTTTTAATCACGCTATTTATTTTAGAGAATTGTCTTATTTACCATGTTTTTCTCTGTTTTGTAACTTACACAAGTATATATACTATATATATATACATTGAGCAACCTTAACATCCAATATAATACTATGTTATAAAGGATACTCAGTGAATATGGAAAATATTTCAAATTACGAGTAGTTGTAACAACATTAAGTTTCAGTCATACAAGATGAATAAGCTCCAAAGATGTGATATGCAGCTTGGTGACTATAGTTAACAGTATCATATTATATACTTGAAATTTGCTGAAAGAGTAGATCTTAAGTATTCTCACCACACACAGAACTAATGAACGAACAAAAGAAAGAAAGAAAAAAGGAAAAAGAAAGAAAACTATGTGAGGTGATGGATATTAATTAGGTTGACTGTGACGATCATTTCACAATGCATACATACATCAAAACATCAAGTTGTGTGCCTTAATTATATATAATTTTTATTTATCAGCTATACCTCAGCAAAGCTGAAAAATCACTCTACAAGACTGCCTAATGGTTTAGAAATTTTTTTCAGGGACACCTGGGTGGCTCAGTCGTTAAGCATCTGCCTTCAGCTCAGGGCATGATCCCAGCGTTCTGGGATCGAGCCCCACATCAGGCTCCTCCCCTGGAAGCCTGCTTCTTCCTCTCCCACTCCCCCTGCTGTGTTCCCTCTTTCGCTCGTTATCTCTCTGTCTGTCAAATAAATAAATAAAATCTTTAAAAAAAATTTTTTTTCAACACGTTATTTGGGAAAAATAAAAGATTAAAAGAGTACAATATGACTCCAAAATTATAAAAGAAAATTGGATATTTGCACATAAAAATAAGCTGGGAGGATATATAATCCCCCAAATAAACATAATAAAAGTAATACAAGCATATGGTAACAAATCCACACAGTAAGAGTATAAAAGAAAAAGTAAAAAGTCATTTCTCACTCTACTTTGAACTCCTGTTCTTCCAGAAGTAAACTGTTTTAACCATTTAAGATACTAGATTTTATCATAGCTATTATCCCATTTCAAACTATATACAACACTTAAATCTTTATTTCTTCAAATATCAACATAGAACAATCTGTGTTGAGTCCCCAAACCCGCTGTGAAATATGAAGAATGAAGCTTGGTTCCCCTCTTATAAGACTTTGAGAAGATGAAAGGAATAGCATGATTTTGGTCCTAAAACCTTGGAAAATGTAGGTTTTGTTATTTATGTGTTAGCATAATAGCCACATTTTTTGTACTCATTACTGTAAGACAGCTCTGTGTCTGAAATGAGGGAAATTGGCAAATGTGTCTTCATTTGAAATTACACCTGTTTTTATTTTAGAATCACATTTTCTTGGAAAGTCTCCATTAATGAGTTGAAGAGAAATAATGTCTTTAAATTTTAGGTAGACAAGTTGTTTTAAGTAAATAATCCTTTTAAGACACAATTTCAGACCTTGACGACTGATTTCTAAGGATCAGGGTATGCCTTTTTTGGGTAAAAGATATTATTTGGTTGAGTCAGTAGACATAGGCTCAGGTATCAAACACAGATTACCAGACCTCAAAAGATTCATATTACTGGTGTCTGCTTTCTCTGTCAGAAGACTTAATGCAGTCAGGAGGGTTTTAAACATTGTTTGGGTGTTATATTTAATAGGGAATAAAGGCCATGAAACAATTACAACCTAGTTCTGTCTTTAGAATTCCCGTCCTTTTTAAATTATTTTAGTGAAATACAGTACTGTTTAGGCCAAAAACAAAAACAAGATATAATAAATATAATAATATGCATTCACTTTAATGAACTAGTTTTTAATCACGCTATTTATTTTAGAGAATTATTTATTATGTTTTTCTCAGTGTTTTGTAACTTGCATATTTTTTCTAAACCAGCAATACTAATATATACTATTAATATATACTTGCAGTATATATCAATAGTAACATGTTAATGTATAATGTATAACAATATGTAGTGTTTAAAATGTATAAATATATAATCATGTATATATTTTTTTGTGGGAAGTGAAGGAGAATATAGTCAAGCAATCCATTCAAAAAAATTCAGTCTTTAGTTTTGCTTTCACTCTTAGCTGATAGATTTACTGGAAATAAAAATTCCAGATTAAAGGTATTTTCCCTCTAACAATTCAAAGGTATTTCCCAATTTCTCTCTAATATCAAGTGTTAGTAATAAGCAGCCTGATACCAATCTAATTTTGTTAGAGGTAGGCTTTTTTTTTTTTCCTCCTTGGGGACATTTTGAATTTCCTATTTGCTTTCATCAGGGTAAATGTTTACTTGTCACATAAAAGTAGGATACTGACTTTAAAAGCTGTAGACATTCCTTGAAATAATCAACATGGTTCCTGTTTCACTTGCTACAGTATCTCTGAAACTGCCCCCCACCATCTCCTAGACTACACTTGGAAACTCTTGGTGTGCCAAAGAAAGAATGGCTACCATCTGTAATATTGCCTTTTTAATGGTCTGTCTGTCTAGCTGTGGCTTACATGGTATATATTCCTATCTACTTGGCCTTCCCCATAATGTCTCTTCTCTACATGACTCTTTCCTTTCTTCCCTTTCTTAGAGCTGATGTGCACGTGTGTTAGTTTGTACATGTGTATGTTTGTGTAAGCATTTCTTTAGCATTGTTTCACTGGGTCATTCACGTGCTCATCATCAACTGTGAAAGAGAATGTTTAACTTCCTAAAATGGAGTGACTTCAGAACTAAGATTTATTGTTAAGGGAAAATCCATCCCTTTGAAACTGATCATTTTTTTAAATATTAAATTAATGTAAAAAGGTATCTCTTTAATATAATTTTTAAAAGTTGACTTATTTTAAGTCTTCCACTTAAAGAGACAATAATAGGATTCATAATCTATAAAAGCATTTGTTTTTAACCCATCTGTAGAAGGAAATTTAAGCTTTATATTCTTTATAATTTTATAGTAAAGCGCCATCCAGTGATGTGTGGAGTTCTTTAAAAAGTGGCAATAAATAATAACATTTATATATTGGGCGTGTGTGTGTGTGTGTGTGTGTGTTATCCTGTCAGCATGTACTGAATCTCTTTTGTGTGCTAAATGCTGTTGTATTTACTAAGCATAGAAATAAACAAACACCTTACTGCCATGGAGCTTCCATTCTACGTACAACCGTAAAGTAAGCTAAGTATCAGTGGTGAAACTAAGGCACTTACCTGACACCTACTTGAGAGATAAGAAGCACTTAGACAAGTCATGATGTGGGCAGCTCTGGGGAAACCTAGGTGATAGGAAGAAATTACCTAGATGCCTCTATATCTCAGTGACTTAGAAACTCTGAAATAGTGCCTTTCCATCCTTATTTCACTGAAGATCTAAGAACAGTATGAAAACTAAACATAACTCAAGAAAACATCACGGCAGCATGGGAAAAAATTGTCTGCAATTTAGTATAGGTCAATTTTGAAGCTTATTTGTGCCACTCACAAGCTTTATATTCACTGTCCATACCAAAACCAAAAAACAAAAAACATTTTGTATTGTTCAGTATAAGAATTAGTTACGTAGATCCTGTCAAGGGAAAAAAATAGCTTACGTTTAAGTGGCTCAAACAGAGGTAACAGTTTTTATTCAGTTGCACACTAGGGAAAATCTGATCAGGTAATTCCCTAAGGCATTGAATAATTAGAAATTTATAAGTTAAGGAGAAAAGGATAAAGGCCATGCCACTGTTTCCTTAATTTGCAACTGCCACTGAATCTATAATCAGAATGGCCGGAGATTCTTCCATTTTTCCTTGCCTCTTGCTCAGGATCCTTTGTTCAGTCTCATTCTGGAAACTTTCAGAACATTTCTCTCCAGAGCTGCTTTTATTAAACTGTTAGAGACCAGGTGCTATCTGCACTTGGAATTATACAAGGTTTGTACACTGGGGGTGAGGGGGCAGATCTTAGGGACTGTCTCATAGATTTTCTTATGGTAGGTAGGTAGGTAGGTAAGTAGAGAGAGGTAGGTAGACACTTAGGGGGCAGGAAGGGAGAAAAGGTTACTTCATTTGGATCTTATAAAGCTCAAATTTTATATCAGTTCAAAGTATCCTAGTCTTCTACTGTCTTAAAAATTAGAGAATTGTGAGGAATAGTTAAATGGCACTGCTTTAATTATGCAAAATATGAAAGTAAAAGTAACTGAAATGATTGTTATATACAGTTAATTTGAGAGTAATTTATCTGCAAACCTGCTATATGAGGTGAGTATCTTAGAAAAATGCTATAAACATGTAAATGAAAATATTGAACATGCCTTAAATTAGAAACTTAAAAAATACTGTGCACATTATTCTGGGTATATCCTCCTCACTGGTTACATGAGAATCGATGGGCTAATTTCCCCCATGTAACCTAGTGAAAAAAATATTCAAAGAAGGAAATATAATGTTTTAAGAGATGATTTTTAAAAAGAATAATCCAAACTATCTTGATTGTATTCAACAAGCAGGAAGCTATTTTAATGAAGGACTAGCATATACTTGTAAGGTACCCTTGAACTGTATGAGGGGGTAGCAACAGGTGTGTTTCAATAATCACTCATTTTCTTTAATATGCTGATCTTTAGAAGCCCTTTCTATAGTTAAAATCTAAGTATTGAATTTTTAATCTCCTTGCAGCAGAGTAATGGGAAAACTTATGTAGTGTCAATGTATTTTGCACTTGAGCACTTTCAAAAAACATTCACACTTGCCGCAGTTAATATGTAATTATGTCCTCTTGATCATTGGACTTGGCTATAATTTTACTAGGAGATTTTACAATTATTTTTGCTTATTTATGTAAAGGACATGGTAGCTACTTTCTTAAAATTATCAAGTAATTAAACATGTTTATGGTATGGAAATACGTTTAGTAAATACAGACAAAACATTAAGAATATGAGTGTGCTATTTCCAATGGAAAAATCTATCATAGAGTTGCTTACATATGTCAGTAGAAAGCATAAAACTATCAGAATTTTATTCCTTCTTTGGGATGAGGCAGAGGCTGTTAATTCACTAACTTTTATTTTCTCTGTGTTCAATCTTAAAACCAATAGATCAAAGATGTGTCCAAGAATTAAGTATGCACTTAGAGCTAACACAAAATCGGCATTTTAGTAACTTGACTCTGCTGAAATTAGAACTGGCTTAAATATTTACCCTTGGAGGTGTTGGATGTGCTTTTGACTTCATCTTTTTTACATGCTACACCATGTGCAGAATTAAAATTATCTGTATTTCATTTGCCAAGTAGGCCAGTATATCTCCCTAAAGTCTTATTAACCAGAGATTCTCACCACTTATATCATGCCTTTTAGAGATTTTCTATTCTCCATTCGGAGGTGCTACAAAGATATCTTGAAAAAGTTACAAGACATGTTTTAGATCAATACTGTTGCCAAAATTGGTAATACAATCTGAAAAATCTAAATACCAAATAACTATATTCTTTTAAATTGAATGCGGTACTTTACTTAGTGAACAGTTCCTCACCTAAGTTTTCTTTCCCAGTGATTCACAGCCCCATAAATTAATTTGCCGGTGTCTGAGATAAATTCATAGCCATTCACATCTCTATCCTTCATTATCAATCACTAAATCTGATTGACTCCATCTTTTATATTCTCAGATTGTCCGTTTCTTCCTTGTTCTCACATATATAGTACAGACAACCAATAATTCTAATTTGGATAAGGGACAGTGTTCAGTCATTTCCCTGAAAGCAACTCAGCTGAATTTTCCAAAACAAATTGTCACCCACCCCCAACTGAATTCACATTAAATTTAAGATGAAGTCCAAATGCTTCAGTAATGCCTATAAATTATTTATTATATAAATGTAGCCTAGCCAGACTTGCCCTTTTTCTCACTGTTTCTGAACCAGTCATACCAAATTGATCTTCAATTGCTTGCTTCCCCAAAACTTTTAGACTTTCAAACATCTCTCTGGTTAAAGTACTTGCAGATGGCAAGATTTTCTTCTTTCTCATCATTCTCATCCATTGTTGTATATCATATATATATGTATTATTACTATAGATTATAACATATTACAATATAATTGTATCATATGTATAGAAATATATATACATATGTATTTATATATACACACACATACACAAACCACATCTTCTTATCCATTCATTCATCCAATCCAATAATACCACTTCTAGGTATATATCCAAAGAAATCAGGACCTCAAAGAGATATCTGCACTCCTGTGTTTATTGCAGCTTTATTCACAATAGCCAAAATATAGAAACAACCTAAGTGTCTCCACTGTTTTAATTGTGGTGCTTCTCTGAAGTACTAGAACATAGAGCAGAACTAGGTGACATTGAAAAGTAGAGAATTTCCTATCATCTATGTTTAAATCTCTCATTTGTTTCCTTCCTTTTTCACTTTATGTTGCCCTTATGTTTCCAGGACAACCCACTGAATCTCTAATATTTCATGAAGATCTGTCCAACATTTATTCTTATCTTCTTAGCATCCCATCTGTGCTCTTTTCAATGTGACAAATAACTCATCTGAAAACCTAATTGTTAATTGTGTGTAAAAGGAGAAATCATTATTTATATGTTCATGAGAGGTTAGGTCTATATTCTTACAAGTAACTTTTTGCATAAAAATGTTAAATTAATAGTAGTATACAATAGAATAAAAACTAAATTTTAATCTTCATCCAAATTGACTATTTTAAAACTATTTTTATTTTCAATTTCTCTTCAATTGACCATGTCACCATACAAAATTTAATAATTGAAATAATAATGTGGAATATCATTTGTTAGTTCACTCACAGAACATTTATTGAATATTTACATCAAGTTTGGATTTTATTGATTTGTGCAGAGGAGCTTATTGTGTATTTGGAGATATGACAAATAAGAAGAATAATGACAAAGAGAGTGATAGCAAGTATATTAAAGTCATGTATGGGTGCTGTGTAAACACATCAAATTCCTGAGAATAATTTAAGTCAAAAATGAAATGAGACATTGAGAATACAAGAATCTTAACATTAAAGGTGGATTATGGATTAGGCAATGAATGAAATTCTAAGCAGAAAGAACAACTAGAAAGAAAGCAAGAAGAGGAGGGAGCATGATATATAAGGGAGCTGTAGAAGTGTGTGCAAAGTGCATGGTATACTTTGAGTATATGGAGGAGGTATTGGGAATAGGGGAGCAATTCCGGATGAGAAGATCAGTGCCAGGTCATGAAGGATATTGCAGGCCATGCTAGGAATTTTATCCTTTATTCTCAATGATATTTGATCTCTTGATGAATGTTAATTAGGAAATCATGTGATTATTCATGTTAGGAAGATTTTTTTTTTTTTTAAGAGCAGAGACTAGACTTTGGGCAACAAGACTGGAAGCATGAAGGACAGATAGTGACTGCAATTAATCAAACTTGGAAACATGAGGGACTGAACTAAAGTCATAAATAAGGTTAAATTGATAGAACTTGGATTTTGGTGGGGTGAGATGTTGAGGACTCCTGGGTTTCTGGATTTTCAAACTAAAATATTTACAACTGTTGGTGTCCCACTTGTAGCATACATCAGTCAAGAGTAGAAATTGACAGCACCATCACCATGTCTCCCCTGGATAAAAAAAAAAAAAAAAATTTGTTCACAATTGTTAGGGGTTTCCCAAATAGGATCCCTGTTGGTCAAGGATCACTGAGCTATGGAAAATGAATGAGAGTAGGGAAGACTTATGGAAGTGTATACAGGTATTTTTTTCTCAAAGATGCAGGAGCTGGGAACTTACTTAGCTTTTTCTGATAAAGTTTTGATAATGATAACAGAAATGGGGATTATTAAACCATGGCTGGAGCCACCGGGAGGAGAATGGCAGCTCTGTTGGTGAATTAAATTTAAGGAATTACCATCAGTTTGTGAGAGCCCCACCACAATATTTCTCTTTGTGAGGAAGGCTTTCAGGGGACACTTTGGGACACGATGATTTTGTGGTACTGGAGACTTATTTCAGTAGAATAAATATCATATTTATATCTTTAGATCATGTATATCTATATAAAGTTTCTCTCCCTCAGATTGGGGTTATTATTCTCCCTCCATTAGCACAAAATCATTGTGTTCCATTCCAGTAGCAAAACTTCCCCAAGAGTGGGACAAAAGTTTGATTTAGTCAATTTCCTGGCAGCAGTCTTGGGCAATTGCCTCATATTATTTTGTCTCTCTCACTGCATACGAATGGGTCAACTTCTGGTAAGAGTCATTGATTTGGCATGGAGTTGTGTACTCCACATCAGAACAATAGAGCCCTTTATTTATGTCCATTCTATTACAGTGAATATGTTTTCACGTCTGATTGGATGATAGATCCAGCCAGCAACAGTGACAGTCTGTGAGGTGCAGACTTGATCAGTGGTTTGATTGCAATTGGTCACATCAGAGAACAGGCCCTTAACATGAACACTACTTAATGGGTCATCTGTTGTTTTCTCAGGGAATTAGTTGTTCTCAGAGAAATCTCCTCAGTAGGGCCAATGAGCAGCCTTATAACGGTCAGGACCCACTAAAAAATCTCTGAGATAATTCCTGTCTCCAAATGGACTAAGACTGACTTGACATGCTACAGGGGAGGGTGGGCTGTAAAGTTGTTCAGGTGATACAATAATCCCTTAATAAACATTGTACACCTATTTTCTTCACAAGCCAACTATTCAAAGCTTCAGTTATTTGGCTAGTTTTTTACATAGCAGTTGCAAATTTCACCTTTTCATGCTTAGTATAGGGGTGCATGTCTGTAACTTTTACCTGAAAGGGATCAGAAATTCCTGTCCACCCAAGAGGACTGAAGACTGACTGCCATAGTGATGACAAAGTCCACTTGTCCAGAGAATGGTTAGCAACAACCATAGTATCACTGAAGTATTTGTCTTTGAATCTGCTTCCTTATTCCCTCAAGTTTTGTTAATCAGCCCACCAAGACTTATCCTTCCTCTTCCTGAGAGCCATGTCTCTGTCAGCATTCCACCCTCATTGCCCAAACTGTCAAGAACTGGGAAGGGTCTGAATTGTTACCATATATGCAGGTTTAAACATTAGCCTGTTACTATTTCTTGGATGCTGTCAGAAGATATGACCCTCCTAGAATAAAGACAAAGGAATTAGTCATTTCAGTTGCAATAGTCAGACTGTCAAGTTCTTATTGGAACTTGTTCTATAAGCCCATATTTCTAAAGAGTATGAAAAAAGATGCAAGTGACTGTACACACACAATGGCTTGAATTACAGGAGAGGAACCTTTTTCTTAGGAAATGTGGATCTTTTATGGTGGACAGTAAATATACCTATTATCTGCTCTGGAGGAAAATATCTTCCAAGGCTGTTTGCTATACACACGTCCTTCAAAATGTAGTCTAGAAATAAACAATCAGTGCCTCTGCTGAATGGATATATAGAAAGGGAGGACACCCATGGAGAATTGTCTCCATGTATGCAAAGTGGAGAAAGGGAAATTAAAGGAACAAAGAACAAGCTTTCTGTTGTGTAAAAACCTGAAATGCCTTTATCAGCGTCCTTGTCTCATGCATGGATGAAATTGTTCTCAAGACACTTTAAAAGACCCCTCCTATTACAAAAAGTTCTGTAATAAAACTAGATTACAGCATAATGGAGTTAGAGAAGTAAAAAGCCTGCTTTGGAGGGCAGAGCCTGCACACCAAAGCTGTTAAATAATTTTGCAAAATTGTATTGGAGAGAAATCTCCCATTAGATTTGAGAGAGGAGCTTAGATGTGACTTACCCAACCATCACTTTTTGGACATTAGAACATGGGCAGGACCTAGAAGCCCTTCCGAAACTGCAATGTTGGGAAACAGATTCTAAGCAGAGCACAGCCTCACCAAATTAAGGAGACAGTTCTAAGTTACAAGGTGCTTGTAACATAAACTTCTTTGCATCTTATTTATACAGTTCCACTCAATTGCCATTTCCTCATATTCCTAGGTTTTCCTTTACCATATTGCATCTTATTTTTACATTTACTCTGTTCTCTTTCAATACATAAGAAAAAGAAGACCATACCAAAGTTATACATTTATGATTGCTGGAGAATTGACTCTTGCCGGGTACTTAAGATAGGAGTGCTTAGTCCAAGGAGATTGTTTCAAATTAAAGCATTAAATATTATCCTGAGTGTGTCTGTCTGCCTGTCTGTCTGTCTCTTTTCTTTTCTAATGTAATGAAGCTTCACTTTTTATATCATGGGGTTTTATGTCTGTCTTTTATGATTGAAAACCTGTATATAGCTTAACAGTATTTCTTCAAAATTTATAAAGGAATTTAATAATTTTTAAAAATTTTTGACTAAGGGACCATGTCTATACAAGCCTATTCTTTGAAACATTTGACTAATTTATGTTTTTGAAATAATGACTGATCTTTTTAATAATTGGTCTTTTGGTATGATCACTAGTGATTGTCAGTATTTGGACTCACTCTCACCTTCCTCTTTTTTGCTGCATTTCTTCAGTATTTGAGGATATTTTTGTCTGAACATTTTAGTGTTTGTATTTTTCTGTTTTTAAAAGTTTGTGTGTATAAATATATAACACACACATATATATACATATATATGTACATGTTTATATGTTTCGTGACCAATTGCATATTCATTAGGATAAAATGCCCCTCTATATGAAAATAATTTAAAATTATAACTATTCTGTCATCCTTTTAATCTTGTCTATGTACTTAATTTTCTCTTTTGAACTCATAGATTTTTATAAATTCAAATGATCCAAATTACATAATAATTTTAATATTTAATTGTCTTATTTAATTATTACAATGCAGCCAGTGAGAGACCCTCTAAGATGGCTTCAACACATCTTGAATGTATTTTAAATGTTAGATAGTGACAAGAGAGTTCACACCAAGCGTATTTGTTTTTCCTACTCAAAGCCATGAAATCAAGGGGCAAGGAACCCTAGTAACTTTTTTTTTTAAGATTTTATTTATTTATTTGACAGAGAGACAGCCAGTGAGAGAGGGAACACAAGCAGGGGGAGTGGGAGAGGAAGAAGCAGGCTCCCAGAGGATGAGCCTGACGTGGGGCTCGATCCAGAACGCTGGGAGCACGCCCTGAGCCAAAGGCAGACGCTTAAGGACTGAGCCACCCAGGTGCCCCGGAACCCTAGTAACTTTTAATAGAGATTAGTAACAGAAGTGTAAATAACATCTGAATTATTTTGTAAGGATGTTCGTGAAAATTTTTCATGGACTAAGTCGCAATTATTCTATTAAAATACTTTCAGAAGTTATAGAGCTGGAAGATGAATCTTTTTGTAACTGATTTCCAACTAATTCTTCCATTACAACATATATCTTTCTTACAGTGTGAGGCTTTGTAGACACCAAAGACATTGTCATGTCTTGATATATGTCCTCTCTTCCTTTTAAACTTCAAGGTTGTTATACTTTTAATGCACTGAATTTCCGTGTCAATTAGCAATTTAAATTTATGTCAATTTAGAATTAATAAGTGATATGATGTTAATGAGGAATAGCAATGGTATAGATTTTATAAGGACTGAGCTACATCTTATAAAGATATAATTGTTTTCAGTCTCTTCTTTTTAACTGAAGTTTCAATGTAGGGCAGCCAAACCCAGCATATCACAGACTAAATCAGCCTTTCCAGGCTTCCTTACTGCAATTCCTCAGGCACACGTTTAAAGGAACAGGAGTTGACACTTTCATCTCCCAGCTTGAGCTTCCAAAGCTACAATTCTTGAAATCAGTCTTTCTCCCCCATTAACTTTATCCCCCACATCCGATTTATTGTCAAGTTCTCTTACTTATACTTCCTGGATATTGTTAGAATCCATCCTCTCTTCAAGGTCATCACTGTCACTGCTTTTGATAAAGCTGATACCATTTCTCCTCTCATTTATTGAATTATTTTCCTAACTTTTCTCTATTCCTCCAGTTTTGACCCTTTCTTGCAATTCCTTTTCAGGCTGCTGTCAGTAATTTTTATAAAATGAACATACAGTATTGTTTTATTTCTTAGAAAGTTTCCATGGTTTTCTACTACATTTAGAATAAAATTCAAACACCCAGTCACAGCATGGGAAAACACTTCATTCTCCTGATAATCTCTTCAGCCTTTCATGATATCTAAACTTGCTAAACTGAAGATATTTTTTCAAAACTGCCATTTCTTTTTTTTTCTTTTTTTTTCATTTCTTTTTTTCTGACTCATAAAATCTCTCTCTGAAATGTTCTTGCTAAACTAATTTTTCTTCCTCTGGGGACATCTTACTTATTCTTTAAAATTTGGCTTAGATGTATGTTTTTGTTAAGGACCTTACCTACTGTTTCCCTTGTGGATGGAATAATGCTTCTTTACCCCTGAAGATATCCAAACCCTGATCACCCGATCTATGTTATCTAACATGGCAAAAGAACTTACAGATGTAATTAAGGCTGAGGACATTGAGGGAAGATTTTCCTGCAGTACCTGTGTAGGCCCAACCTAAATATGAGTCTCTAAAAGTGGAAGAGAAAAGTAGAAGAGTGAGTCAGAAGAGACAGTGTGAGGACTAGACCTGCTATTGCTGGTTTTGAGGGGAGAAGAAGGAGAATAGGAGCCAAGAAATGTGGCAGCCTCCAGAAGTTGGGAGAAAACAGGGGCCTGAGCCCAACAGCTGCAAGGAACTGCATTCTGATGATAATATAATTGAGCAAGGAGATAGATTTTGTTCTGGGAGCCTCCAGACAGGAACACAGCCCTATGGACTTTTTGATGACCTATACAGGACTTCTGATGTACAGAACTATAAGGATGCCCTTTATATATACTCTAATAGCAGCTGGGATTATCTTTATTAAAACATTCGTAACGCAGTAATATGAGGTCGATAGACTTGTCAGTGTCCCCAATGGACTGCGCCTTCCTAGTTGGCATGGTCTATATTCTTGTCAACATTCAGAATGCCTGGAGCATAGTAAATATTCAATAAATCATGGATGGATTAATGCATAAATATAGCACTATTCATACATTTATCTTTTGTGCTTTATTACAAATAAAAATATCCTCATTTCATTTTTGATTTTTCAAGTGTCTTCTTCCCGTTTGTCTTTCCCTCTTTTACCTTCTTTTAATTATCTCTACTTTCTTTCTCTTTTTTCATTCTTCCTTTCTCTTATTACATCTGCCTCTTTCTACAAAAAAATGCTTCAATATCTCCTAAATATCAATAGATTTGGCCATTGAATAAAACTGTTTTTCACAAGTACAAAAAAAAACCCCAACAGAACTCAAAGCAAGTATATTAAATTTGACAATTTAGTACAACTTACCAACAACCAAGTTATAGCTTATTTATTGTAAGCTATTGACAAATAGATTATATTGGGCAAAAATAATCATTGGGCTAAGCAAGGTGCTATCACATTTCTGTTTGAAATTTGATAATGACAAATGGGAGAAGTATAGATAGATTATACGGAAAGTGACAACTGCACAGTATTTCATTACAACTAATAAAAGTTTTAAAATTTCTTAAGAACTATAAGAATTTGCAAATAAACCCTATTAGCATTAGTTAATAACGTGGCATGATTGTATTGATTATAGTTCTTCATATATGAACATTACACTGCTTATTTTTAGTAAATATAGTGTATCACTTCATATTCAATTAATATTAGTTTAATTGATTAATTAATTTACAGCCTTAGAAACTGGCATGATTTTGATCTTTATTTGTAACATGAATACTTTTAAATGCAAATGGATCTAGGAAAAGAGAGAGAGACGGAGAGAGATAAGCATGGTATAAATAATAAAATGTGTCTGTATCTTGACATCATGGAGAAGTATTATTACTATATGTCCTTTCCAAATTGTACGTTTGTCCTCTGATTTCCCCTTTCTCAAAATCCTATAAAATCAGAGTGGAAGAGAGATATTTTTTACATCTAACAAAATGGTGTTCACATCAGCAGGGAATTCTAACATTTTATTTTCCCTTTGAATAATACATTGCCATTTCTTTCCAGACAATGGTGGAGCATTTGATAAAGTGGTATTTAGAGGAGTAAGTTTTAGTTGTAAGTAGGCCACAACTAACTGTGGAAGAGAATGGAAATAAATTATCTGGACTGTATTCCCTGCTAAACGAAGATGGACTAGGGTGAGGAATTTTTCAACTCTGTTTCTTAGGCTGTTTTTTTTTTTTAATATTTTATTTATTCATTTGACAGAGATAGAGACAGCCAGCGAGAGAGGGAACACAAGCAAGGGGAGTGGGAGAGGAAGAAGCAGGCTCATAGCGGAGGAGCCTGATGTGGGGCTCGATCCCAGAACGCCGGGATCACGCCCTGAGCCGAAGGCAGACGCTTAACCGCTGTGCCACCCAGGCGCCCCTGCTTCTTAGGTTTTTGGTACGGTTTTTGGAAAGTGTCTCATGAGCCAACTCAGGATAGTCAAAATCAGTATCTACCATTCAGGGAATTAGACCCTTATCTTCACTTCGAACAGAGTAGGTTCACCTGCTTTTGTTTTCTTTTGTTTTTTCATAAAAGTCTGTGTAATATTCACATGAAACTTTTATAATGCTTCTATGTTTAAACTGCTGAATTGTAGTATATCAGTTACTTAGTCTAAATCTGAAACTCTATTTCTAAGTAATTTATGAGAGGTTTCAGAGTTTGTGAGTGGTAGAGTCAGAATCCGGTTTGAGTCAGGGTGGTTTCACTACTCATGTTCATTCTACAACAACATGAGTGAGTTTATTATTTATTTCAGTTAGGAATTACATTACCGAACAATCCTTCATTTTTCTCTTCGAATTCCTTAAGACATAGCATTGTATTCTACAGAATTAAAGATCAGAATACTGTCTTGTACACTGTATCTTAATTAATGTTCTAAACTGCTACTGCCTGATTCCAGCAAAGCAGCCTGATTTGTCATGGCTACCATTTTTTTTTCCCCTTTGGCCAAAAAAAAATTGGGAAAAGCAATCTTAAGATACTAAGAGAGTAGGGGCGCCTGGGTGGCACAGCGGTTAAGCGTCTGCCTTCGGCTCAGGGCGTGATCCTGGTGTTCTGGGATCGAGCCCCACATCAGGCTCCTCCGCTATGAGCCTGCTTCTTCCTCTCCCACTCCCCCTGCTTGTGTTCCCTCTCTCGCTGGCTGTCTCTATCCTGTCAAATAAATAAATAAAACCTTACAAAAAAAAAAAAGATACTAAGAGAGTAGGGGCACTGCCTTTCATGTGGCAGGTGTATTCTCAAAGCTGAATGCAATGACCGGGGAATAGCAGGTCCTCCATAAATGTGGGTGAATCTGCTTCTGTTAGATTAGTTTCTTTTTTTCTTTTTTTTTCTTTTTTTTTTTTGGTTGTTGTTTTGGATTTTTTTTTTTTTAATGATTTTTTATTATATTATGTTAGTCACCATACAGTACATCCCTGGTTTCCGATATAAAGTTCAATGACTCATTAGTTGCGTATAACACCCAGTGCACCATGCAATACGTGCCCTCCTTACTACCCATCACCGGTCTATCCCATTCCCCCACCCCCCTCCCCTCTGAGGCCCTCAGTTTGTTTCTCAGAGTCCATAGTCTCTCATGTTTCATTCCCCCTTCTGATTACCTCACCTTTCTTTATCCCTTTCTTCCCCTACCAATCATCCTTTTTCTTATGTTCCAAGGATGAGAGAAATCATATGATATATGTCTTTCTCTGCTTGACTTATTTCACTTAGCATTATCTCCTCCAGTGCCGTCCATGTTGCAGCAAATGTTGAGAATTCGTTCTTTCTGATAGCTGAGTAATATTCCATTGTATATATGGACCACAACTTCTTAATCCAGTCATCTGTTGAAGGGCATCTCGGCTCCTTCCACGATTTAGCTATTGTGGACAATGTTGCTATGAACATTGGGGTGCATATGGCCCTTCTCTTCACTACGTCTGTATCTTTGGGGTACACCCAGTAGTGCAATGGCTGGGTCATAGGGTAGCTCAATTTTTAACTTTTTAAGGGACCTCCACACTGTTTTCCAGAGCGGCTGTACCAACTTGCATTCCCACCAACAATGTAGGAGGGATCCCCTTTCTCCACATCCTCTCCAACAATTGTTGCTTCTTGCCTTGTCAATTTTTGCCATTCTAACTGGCGTAAGGTGGTATCTCAGTGTGGTTTTGATTTGAATTTCCCTGATGGCTAATAATTTTGAACATTTTTTCATGTGTCTCTTAGCCATTTGTATGTCTTCATTGGAAAAGTGTCTGTTCATATCTTCTGCCCATTTTTTGATTTGTTTATTTGTTTCTCGTGTATTGACTTTGAGAAGTTCTTTGTAGATCTTGGATACCAGTCTTTTATGTGTAGTGTCCTTTGCAAATATATTCTCCCATTCCGTGGGCTGCCTCTTAGTTTTTTTTACTGTTTCCTTGGCTGTGCAGAAGCTTTTTATCTTGATGAAGTCCCATAAGTTCATTTTATCTTTTGTTTCTCTTGCCTTTGGAGATGTGTCATGAAAAAGGTTGCTTTGGCCGATGTCGTAGAGGTTGCTGCCTATGTTCTCCTCTAGAATTTTGATGGATTCCTGTCTCACATAAAGGTCTTTCATCCATTTGGAGTTTATTTTTGGGTATGGTGTGAGAGAGTGGTCAAGTTTCATTTTTTGCATGTAGCTGTCCAATTTTCCCAGCACCATTTATTGAAGAGACTGTCTTTTTTCCACCAGATGTTTTTTCCTGCTTTATCAAAGATTAGTTGCCCAAAGAGCCAAGGGTCCATTTCTGGGTTCTCTATTCTATTCCATTGGTCTGTGTGTCTGTTTTTGTGCCAGTACCATGCTGTCTTTGTGATCACAGCTTTGTAGTACAGCTCGAAATCCAGTATTGTGATGCCCCCAGCGTTGTTTTTCCTTTTCAACAGTTCCTTGGAAGTTCGGGGCCTTTTCTGGTTCCATACAAATTTAAGAACTCTGTTCCAGTTCTTTGAAAAATGTCCTCGGTATTTTGATCGAGATAGCATTGAAAGTGTAGATTGCTCTGGGTAGCATGGACATTTTAACTATGTTAATTCTTCCGATCCATGAGCATGGAATATTTTTCCATCTTTTTATGTCTTCCTCAATGTCTTTCAAGAGTGATTTATAGTTTCTAGAATATAGGTCCTTTGCATCTCTGGTCAAGTTAATTCCAAGGTAACGTATGGTTTTTGGTGCTATTGTAAATGGGATGGATTCCCTAATTTCACTTTCTTCAGTCTCATTATTCGTGTATAGAAATGCAACTGATTTCTGAGCATTGATTTTGTATCCCGCCACATTACTGAATTGCTCTATAACTTCTAATAGTTTGGGAGTGGATTCTTTTGGGTTTTCCATATAGAGTATCATGTCATCTGCGAAGAGAGACATTTTGACTTCTTCCTTGCCGATTTGGATACCTTTTATCCCTTTTTGTTGTCTGATTGCTGTTGCAAGGACTTCTAGTACTATGTTGAATAATAGTGGCGAGAGTGGGCATCCTTGTCGTGTTCCTGATCTTAAGGGAAAGGCTTCTAGCTTTTCCCCATTGAGAATAATATTTGCTGTAGGCTTTTCATAGATGGCTTTTATGAGATTGAGAAATGTACCCTCTATTCCTACACTCTGTTGGGTTTTAATAAGGAAAGGATGCTGTATTTTGTCAAATGCTTTTTCTGCATCAATTGAGAGGATCATATGGTTTCTGAGACTTTTCTTGTTGATATGATGTATCACGCTGATCGACTTGCGAATGTTGAACCACGTTTGCATCCCAGGTATGAATCCCACTTGGTCATGATGGATAATCCTTTTAATGTACTGTTGGATTCTATTAGCCAGGATCTTGTTGAGGATTTTGGTGTCCATATTCATTAGGGAAATCGGTCTGTAATTCTCCTTTTTGATGGGGTCTTTGCCTGGTTTGGGGATCAAGGTAATATTGGCCTCATAGAATGAGTTTGGTAGCTTTCCTTCTGTTTCTATTTTTTGAAATAGCTTTAGAAGAATAGGTATTATTTCTTCTTTAAATGTTTGGTAGAATTCCACAGGAAAACCATCCGGGCCTGGTGTTTTGTTATTTGGAAGGTTGTTTATCACTGACTCAATCTTCTCATAATTAATTGGCCTGTTTAAGAAATCAATTTCTTCCTTTTTCAGTCTTGGTAGTTTATAGGTTTCCAGGAAGGCCTCCATCTCTTCCAGATTGCTTACTTTATTGGCATGTAGCTGTTGATAAACTTTTCTAATAATCCTTCCAATTTCCTTGGTGTTGGTCGTGACCTCTCCTTTTTCATTCATAATTTTATTGATTTGGGTCCTTTCTCTTTTCTTTTGGATAAGTCTTGCCAGTGGTCTGTCAATTGTATTGATTCTCTCAAAGAACCAGCTTCTAGTCCTGTTGATCTTCTATACTGTACTTCTGGTTTTAATTCATTGATTTCTGCTCTAATCTTGGTCAACTGCTTCCTCGTGAGTGGATTAGGCCTGTCCCTCTGTTGCTGTTCCAGCTTCTTGAGGTGAGAATATAAAAACTGCATTTTAGATTTTTCTATTCTTTTGAGTGAGGCTTGGATGGCTATGTATTTCTCCCTTAGGACTGCCTTTGCAGTATCCCATAGGTTTTGGACCGTTGTGTTTTCATTCTCATTGGTCTCCATAAATTGTTTAAATTGATTTTTGATTTCCTGGTTTATCAAGTCATTCCTGAGCAGGATGGTTATTGTACGTTTTTGGTATACCACTTACCTAGATTTTGTAACTGATAGCAACAATAATTTAGTAACAACACATAAAATAGATAACAATAATCTAGTCCACTAGACAATAAACATTTTGACAGTATAATTTGTGCCTTAGTCAACAGAACATGTTTACTTCTTTCCTACAATTTTGATCACACAGTCCCACTCCTGGAATTGAGTCTCCACTATTCTCCTTTAGGCCCTTTTAACCTTCACTCCCTTGTCATGGAGGAAGTTTACATCCTATGCCAACAATTTCAAAACTAGTGTTTATCCCACAGTTTGATGGGGTTTTTTTCCCTTTCTGTCCTCCCATTATTCATTTTTTACTGTGTTGCATTTTGTACCACTTACATTTTTCCTTGTGATGAGAGTGGTCTATAAATAAATTCGTATTGAACTAATATTTACTAAAATACCATGATCTCTGTAAATAACACGTTTGAGAATTTTTCTTTTTTTTCCTAAAATGAATCTTACTTTAAGCTGTCCTAATAAGATATTTCCTATTTAAGGACTCACTAACAAAAAGTATTTGCAGTTTTCCAATGATTCACACTTGAAGTCCTGTGTATATAATTTACTCAAATACCATGACCTTTGTAAATTACATATGTTTGAAAGGTTATTTTCTTTTTTCCCCTAAAACAAATCTTATTTTAAGCTGTCGCAATAAGATATTTCCTATTTAAGGACTCTCTAACAAGAAGTGTTTATAGTTTTCCAATGATTCACTCTGGATGTACCATGTATATATTAGTTAAATATTTTTACTTTAGCCAAAAAAGATGAAGTTGTTTTGAATTTATCTCATAAATATTAATTATTTGGGTTAATAATCTTTCTTTATGTATAAATAGAAGTAATCAATTACCATGAACCCTCTAGTAATCAATTTATTTAAATAAGGGCACCTGGCTGGCTCTGTCAGTAGAACATGCAACTCTTGACCTCAGGGTCATGAATTCAAGCCCCACATTGGGCATAAATCTTACTTAAAAAAATAATAATATTTGTAAGAGTAGTCTTTTATCTAAACAAAGTCTATATTTCATTGTGGGTCATATCCAATGTAATATAATATGGCAAGATATTAATATAATCACAGTTAAAATTGAGCAAAAGTTGATTTTTTACATGTGAGGATAATGTCAGAGCAAATCATCTCCTCCCCAAAAGAAGAATAAATAAAAAAAAGAACTAATAATTGAATTTAACTGAATACAAGGTAAACGTATTTTTGTCAATTACACTTCTTTTACTAACAAGTAACAATGATAATGGAATTTAAATAGGTAATTCTATTTGTTATAGCACCCAAACATTAAGTGCCTAGGAATATTGAAATAAATGTATAGTTACTCCAAGTTCATGGATTGTTAGACTGGTATTAGTAATATGTCAGTTCTTGCCAAATTGCACTAAAGATTCTGTGCCATCCCAGATGCCAGCAGGATTTTTTATATCTTAGAAATTGAAAGGATGATTCTAACATGTGGATGGAAATGCAAATGACCTAGAATATCCAAGGGAATTTTGAAGCAGAATAAAGCTGGAGGACATATATTACTACTAACCAAGACTTACTATAAATATACAGTCATTCAAATAATGTGATATTGGCTGAGAAAGAGACAAATGGTCCAATGGGACAGAACACAGAGTCCAATTAGAGACACACATAGTAATTTTAACTGAGTTTTGACAAAGGCTCCACTGCAGATTTATTGGGGAAAGAATGGTCTTTTCAATCAATTGGATATCCATAAAAGAAAAAATAATCTTAACCCGTTTCTCCTTCCAAACAAGTATGAATTAATCTTAGACAGTGCATAGACTTGAATGTTAAATCTAAAGTGATCAAACTTCTAGAAGAAAACACAAGAATGTCTTCATTAACTTCTAAGTTAGCGCATAGTAAGCAATAACTATAACAAAATGCTGAAAAATTATGCTTCATTAAAATTAAAAACTTCTGATTTTCAGAAGACCTGATCATTTGGGATTAAGGAAAAATAATACCCCCACATGGAGACATTCTTATATTTCCAAAAAAGAGAGGCTACAAAGAATTGAACATGTGCTTCACAAGAAATACAAAATAGCTTTTAAAAACTTATGGAAATGTTTCAAAATCATTATTCATTATAAAAATGCAAATTAATGTCACAAGGAATATTCACTGCATATCCATCAGAATGTATAAATAAATAAAATGAAATACCAAGAGTTGTCAATGTAGAGTGATGGAGAGGATTCTGTATTGCTGATAAGAATAAAAATGTGTAAAACCATTATGAAGAAAATGTTTTGCTAGTATCTGTTCGAAAAAAAAATTGCAGAACCCAGTCATACACTTGAAATCAGCACTTCTGTTTCTTAGTATATCTCCAATAGAAATGCACCAAAACATGGATAGAAGTTTTACTCAGAATCCCCAACTAGGAATAACTCAAATGTCCAGTAACAGTAGAATGAGTAAATCATGGTACCTTTCTATCTTGGAATTCTGTACAGAAAGGAAAAAGATCAAATTACTGTTATAGACATATTGTGGATGAATTTGACAGATATAATGTTGGTGAATAAAGTGAGATAAAAAAAGAGTTTGTGTTGTATGATCCCACTTGTGTTAAGTCACAAATAGGCAAAACGAATCTATGATTTTAGTGTTTACAACTGGGTATGATCCTGTCTGGGATATGGCATAAGGTAGACTTTTTCGGTAATAGTTCTGCAATCTTGATCTGGGTATTGGTTACATGAGCTGCACATTTAAGATATTAAGATATATTTAAGACTTTATATGTGTGATAACTCCGGAAAAGGGAAATAAGAATATTTGCCTACACTAATTCTATGATGTATATTATAAAATAATGCTTTCACAATTGGAAAAATGTCCTCATTCTGGAACTCATGAAGTAAAATATATAAAACACGGATTAATGGGGGCGCCTGGGTGGCACAGCGGTTAAGCGTCTGCCTTCGGCTCAGGGCAGGATCCCGGCGTTATGGGATCGAGCCCCACATCAGGCTCCTCTGCTGGGAGCCTGCTTCTTCCTCTCCCACTCCCCCTGCGTGTGTTCCCTCTCTCGCTGGCTGTCTCTCTCTCTGTCAAATAAATAAATAAAATCTTAAAAAAAAAAAAACACGGATTAATGCACCACTGTGAATTACATTATTCTTGGTTAGTTTTCTTGTTCCAGTAGTGTAATATGATATTGAAACCATAAAATATTTTAGGGAAGCATACATTTACTTAAAAAAGGAAATTAGCACCATCTTCCCTTGTCATCGTATCCATTGGTATCTTACTTAGAGTAAGGTATTATTAAAAAGACTCTAATAGGGATGCCTGGGTGGCTCAGTTGGTTAAGTATCTGTCTTTGGCTCAGGTCATGATCCCAGGGTCCTGGGATTAAGTCCCGCTTCAGGCTTCTTGCTCAGTGGAGAGCCTGCGTTTCCTTCTGCCTGCCGCTCCCCCTGCTGGTGCTCCCTCTCTCCCATCTCTGACAAAAAAATAAATAAAATCTTTAAAAAAAGACTCTAATAAAGTATAAAATTTCAGGTTTATAAGAATTCTAGCGTAGTGTGTGATACTAGTATGCATCAGATCAATGAATAGTACCTACATCATACCTGAATATCTTGAATAATAAAAATACAATTATCTTCCACAGCATAGCATTACACTGCATTTTTTAATATATGGAAATAATAGCATATAGAAACAAAATTCACTGACATAAAAGTGGAAGGAATTTGATCTTAGTTTTTGGAGATCATGGAAAAATGAAACTTATATATACAGTGCCAGTTGTTTGTCAGGCACTATTCTTTGTCCTAGAAAGGTAATGTATCACTTAATCTAATAATAATTACAGTATGTATTATTATCCTTTTTATTGGTGGGTAAACTAAATTCAGAATAAATAAGGCCCACATTCAAAAGACATCCGTGCACCTTCTATGTGTAATGAGACATGAAAGAGTTAATCTTTCCTGGAGCCATTATACGCAAGTTCCAAACCCATTACAACATTAGCAGTGTGATTATTAATATTGCTTCTACCAGGAATTCTTTCAAAAGTGGCATATTTGGGAGAAATTATATAAAATAATTCTTGGCTCTTTTTGTTAGAAGTGATATTTTCTTCTTCTGGTAGGTCTGTAGAGCCAAAATGTCCTTGGATAAGTCTTAATTTAAATCCTCCTTAATTATACCTCATCAGAAAAATTGTGAATTTAAATTGGAATATAGATAGAAATTTTGCTCACTGTGGTCAAGACTGAAGAACATTCTTAGCTACTCTAACACTTGATAGAATACAGCAAAAACTATTTTACATCAAGGTTTCCAATTAGGGGGAAAAGTACCTAAAGGAAAACAGCCAGAGTTGTCTTTGTTTTTGGTCGTCCTCCCTAGTTTTGTCTCCTTATAGTAATCTCCTCAATATCTTCCATGCTATAGAGAACTCCAGAATTGTTCACCAGCCTCCAATCTGCTGTATTTTTCAAGGATTCTCTGCCTCTCTATTTTTGCCAAAACTAGTGTTCTCATTTTTCTTGGTGAATGATTGTTTTAGTAAGGGAAACTGACAAAATTGTGGCAATTCAGAAGTACAGAAAAGTTCCCAAAAAGCAATATATGAAGGCGTTTCTTATTCCTAAAGGAGATAAAAGATAGGAATATTCTTTTGTCTGCTTCTTGATCCTATCCTCGACATGTGACAACTTGAAATGGGAGTGCCATCTTGGAACTATTTGTACAGAATCAATGTGCTGAGGAGGGAGTAACTGAAGTCTCCATTCTTATTTATACATGGAACTAACCATACCTGGAATTGCCATACCACCATTCCTGTTGTTGGATTTTTTGATACTTGCAACTCCAAACATAATAATTTTTTTTATATTATGAAGTTCTACAAAACTAATCCTGTGTCAGTTATAGTGCTAATTCTATATAAATGCAATTGAAATGTTGTTTAGATTCCGTTTTACTTGAAGGAGAGCCGAAGAGATCACTTCAGAAAACAACTCTGTATGGATTCAATGCGAAGAATGAGAGTATGATCCTTGTCCTCCACAAGATTAAAGTTGAGTAATCTCAAAATAGCATTGAAGGTATTAGGATCAATGTATAGAGCATCCAGTATTTTGTGAGCATAGGGAAACATTCTTACACTCCCAAATATTTTTAAAATGTGAGTAAACCTAAATTAGTCATTAACAGATATGAAAATGTGAAATTTTACATTTCACTCCTTATAAAAGTATAGTTGACAGTGGTATATTTGAGGGTGCAACTTAAGGATGCTAAAGAAAATGGAGTACTCAGTCTGAACATGACTTTTTGACTAAAGAAAGTTAAGTTGACAATGAGCTACTCTTCTTGTTATGTCATCACTTTGAAGGTAGTGTGAAGGCTCATGACACACAAAAAGAACATTGCAAGAAGAGAAGCCAAGTGGCATTGGCAGAAGTTTTGCAAAGAGTATCTGAAAGGGACATATACTTTTTATGATTCCATATTGCATGTAAATGAGCAGAAGAATATTTTTACCAGACCTAGCTGGAGGTACAGAAATATACACATACATAGATATGGATGTACTCAATCTGTGAAACCTAAATCTATAAATTTCATAAAAATTTAATACTTTCCATTTCTTTTGAAAAACCAGAAAATGTGCCTGCACTGAATTTGGATTCCCACAGGGTAGCAGTCAGCTGTGACTGCTTGAATTCTGCCTCCTTTAGTCAGGATATGTACTTTCTCTCCTCTGGGCCACAGTCCTCACTATTCTTGATTGCTTTTCAGAACATTAAAATCAGTGACCAGCTGCTTTTTGCTTTCAAACCCCAGCCAGCATTCTTCCATGAGGTTGCCAGCTTGGTACATGTATGTATTTGTGTTTGCAACCTTCACCATGCTTTCTTCAGACTGACATCTTCAGTGAACTCACCACAAAGTTTAATTTTATTTTTGCCCCTTGACACTTCTGAATTTTTAATTTTGAGTCTCACTTATCTCACCCTGGCTCTGCTTAGGAACAAAATTCTTTTTTTTTTCTTTCCAGTTTTCAGCTCCTTTCTGCATTGTATATAGTGTGCAGATCATGTATTTGTACCACATTGACTAGATAGGGTTTTTAAAACTTTTTTATGAACACTGCTTTCAGTACAGACTAAACACGGTCGGGATCTACAAGTTTGGAATAGGATACTGAATCCTTTAAGGGTTGAAGGTGAAAAAGAAGAGAGTCAAAGGGAATTATGTAGCTTTTTGCAGCATCCCCATCATCACTTCTTTTCCTTTTTATTGTTAACTTGTCTTCATTTACGATTTTCATTTCTTTAGAATGAAAGTGATTGACAGGAGACTATGAAAAAGATCTATACATTTAAAGATATTTTTATCAGTAGTTCACATATACCTCCAATTATGTTTTATTTTTTGCTACAAGTTAGAAGTGTGAAAATATTTTATAATTAAATGTATACTACTCATACTGTTATATTTCTTTTCTTTTTTTCAGTGTTGGGCATCATTTGGGTTATCTCTAGATGGTGCAAATATAAACAAAACTACGAAAATTTTTATAGAAATATTTTTGTGAACATGAGGATTCCATTTCTCTTGGTTAGACATCTACAATTACAATTACTTAGTCATGGGTGGGAGTATGTTTAATTTTATAAGAAATTGCCAAACCTTTTATCAAATTGGTTGTACCATTTATGTTTTCACTGACAAAGTATGAAAATTCCAGTTGCTTCATATCCTCATCAACATATGGTATTGTCAGTCTGTTTCTAACTTTAGCCATTCAAATATTTATATAATGGTATCTCATTGTGATTTTTTCTTGTATGATAAGAATTATTTGTTTTGTAAGGAACCATCAAACTGTCTTCCAAAGTGGCTCTACCATTGTGCATTCCCAACAGCAGTGGTTGAGAATTTCTTTTTTGTTTTAAGTTTCCATTTAAATTCCGATTAGTTAACATGAAGTAGTATTAGTTTCAGGTGTACAATATATTGATTCAACTCTTCCATACAATACCTGGTGCTCACCCCAAAGGTACTCCTAAATCCCCATCACCCATTTTACCCATCCTCCCACCTACCTCACCTCTGGTAACCATCAGTTTGTTCTTCATAGTTAAGAGTCTGTTTCTTGGTTTGCCTCTCTCTGTCTCTCTTTCTTCCCCCTTGCTTATTCATTTGTTTCTTAAATTCCACATATAAATGAAGTCATATGGTATTTGTCTTTCTCAGACTGACTTATAATTCAATTATTTATCTAACATACATTTACTGAGCTGCTTCTTAGTGAATTGCTCAAATTATTGAAGAGAAATTGGATAAAGCAGCAGCAACAGTATAATTAAAATAAAATATAATATACTTTTAAGGTGATCCTTAAGTGTTAAATAATTTTGCATGAAATTTATTTTCATTATTATTATTAATAGCTATATAAAGCAATTGCAAAATTATATTCAAGCTTATAGTATTTATCATGAAAATGGAGTTAAACAAACCAAATTATAGGATAATCTCAAGCAAAAAAATGCATAAATAACTAATATGACTAACTCCGTAGCTAGGATAGCAGCACTCATAGTCTCCAAGCTGGGGGGGGAAAAAGAGAGAGAGAAAGAGAACAGTACAATTGCAGATATAATTTCCTAGGATTGTTCTTTTATATTTCTCCCATAAACTTTCTCATTTCTTTTATTCACTATATCCTAAATTTAAATGGACACATTTAATTTCTGTGTCCTTGTCCATCTCTTTCTCCTCCTCCTCCTTCTCCTTCTACTTCTTCTTCTCCCTCTCTCTCCTTCTCCGTTTTTCCCACTCCGCCTCCTCGTCTTCTTCTTACACAATTGCCATACATTTAGACAGGTATCACAGATATTTGTATGGTGTTCAATGGCCTAACGCTTCTGGAGAAAATAAAGTCCTCAAAGAAGATTTAGTTGAATATCAAGTGAGGGACAATCAATTAGACATACACAGCAGGTAGAAGATTATTGACTTTTCAAAGAGATGGTAAGAAATAATGACACACTTTTTGGACTTAATTTAAAATATAATTACATAAAATTGGTATTAATGTTATAAGATTACAATTTTATTTTAATTGGATCTGTTTTTTGAATTATAGAAATATGATTCCATCATTCTTTCCAAATATGCCATTTCATAATAGTTTCAACTTCAAATCAAATTCTCATTATTGTTATTTTATATTAACCCTTTAAAAAGACATACCTATATTATAGAAAAATTTTGTCATTGTCCCTTTGCATTTAATGTTATCTAGTTTCCAATTTGGA
Organism: Ursus arctos; assembly: GCF_023065955.2. Taxonomy (NCBI): domain Eukaryota; kingdom Metazoa; phylum Chordata; class Mammalia; order Carnivora; family Ursidae; genus Ursus; species Ursus arctos. Next base: position 20,765,693 of record NW_026622764.1, read on the forward strand.
GAGAGAACAATTGTCAGAAAGGCAGAGAAACGTAAAGGTTATCCAAGAGAATATTTGCATGAACCATAAGGAAATATTTAGTTATTCTAACAGAGATGGTTTCAAAATAGATAATTCTGAAACAACATTCATATCATATTACAGCATAAAAAACAGTCTGAAAGGGAGACCACAGCAAAGGAAGAGGAAACACACATGGTGCCGTTTACCTGCTTATAGACTATTACTGGATAGGTGGCCTTCAAAATCATAAACTTCTGAGTGTTCTGGCTACTAAAGTTTGTTTTTTGTTTGCTTGTTGTGTTAGGAAATAAGAGAGAATAAATTTGGTATATTTATTTTAGAAGCAACTTTTATAAACAAGAGGTATGTTAGTGATGAGAACTAATGAGTAAAAGAGCAGTATAACAGGGGGACAAAGATGACAGTAGAGGGCACCTGTACACCTCAGGGTACAAATAAGAGAAGGACAAATAGCAATGTAGTAGAAAAATTACATTTCAGTCATGGCAATTTGTAGTTGACCTAATGACAAGGTCGAGTATTATGCACTGAGTGTAAAATTAATGTCAAGTCGAAATAGGCTTTTCATCTGGATGGCACTTGCTAATGCAAAGCATTTTAAAAAGAAGCCATCAGCAACACTTGGGGAAAGATAATTTTGAAAGGAGAAGTAATTCATGTCATTTATTTTAAGAGGAAAAATAAACCCTTGAGAGCAAAGCTTTCATTTCCACGTTTAATTTTGAAGAAAAAGAGTCAGATGCAGACAAAAGTCAGATAGATATCAATAATTATTTCTGTCCACCTGGAACCAGGATAGTAATTTAATTTGTATTAAGGCAAAATTGAACACTTTTTTTTTCTTTTTGCTGATAAAAGACCTTTGGTATAATGTCCAAACTTAACCAAAATAGCATTTATTATTCTAAAAAGAAAATGGTAAACAATGTAACTTAGACTAATAATCCTTGATGTGTTAGATGAGAAGCAGGTCTCCAGCCAAACACTAGACTTTCCAGGCCCCTGGAGCCTAAATGCCTATGTCAAAGCACGTGGGACATAGGTCATGGTTCTCAAACTTTTCTCTGCCAATCTGTCATTAAATGTTAAGGATCTAGATGCACTAAGAAATGGAAAGAATTCTGGTCTCTGGATCATCACATGGAAGTCTACTCATTGCCTCAACCATCCTCATTCAATGAAAGTGAGAACAAGAATAAACTCTACAGAGTTAAACCACTGAACTTCTAAAGTTCTATTTTTCATACCTAACTAATCCACCTACAAACACAATAGTTATATTTTCCTTGAAAAACAGTGAAACTTGACGCACTGTTAATGTTTAAGGGGAAACTTTTAAAATCTGAAATACAATAATGTACCATACTGATTTGGTAAATATCCATCTTCCAGAATCTTGTAGGTAGGATTTCCATATGGGTCTAATTGATCTACTGGAACATAGCCAACAGAAGAATAATTCCTTACAAAATCAGGCCAGGCTGGGTTATTTGCTTGTTTGTTTGTTTTCTGATTTTCAGTGTTATAAATACATCTTTCCAATTTCCATTCAATATGTACTTTAATATTCTGGGAAACACTCTATATTCACTTTATTTGGTGGAATTTGTGATACCAGATACACCAAATTTGATACTTATCAATTTTATACCTTCAAATAAATTATCTCAAGAATGAACACTCTCTTTTTTGAAAATTGAGTAATCACCATATATTTCTGTGTTGATATGTCAAACTCCAATACCAATTCAAAAAAAAAATCAAATTCCATATTGACAAATTTTGCACCCAACACTGAGAACGGTATCATAAGGGTTGCTCTATGGTAAACTAAACATCAATGCCAGGAATGCAGTTTGTTTTCTCAAGATCCAGAAGAAAGGAGAGCAAAGCAAAATTATAAAAGTAAAAGTCAGAAAGTAACTGACACACATATATGAAAAATTTAGATACAGTAGAACAATAAGAGTTTGTTTAAACTGAGCCTATAGACACATTTCTTGTGGTTTTCTCTTATTCATACTTGATTTGCTGGTTAACACATATTTTTATCTCTTTTTCTTTCTTTCTTTCTTTCTTTCTTTCTTTCTTTCTTTCTTTCTTTCTTTCTTCTAACTTTCTTTCAAAGCTGTATTTATCATGAATACCTGCCCCCCGCAACCAAACTACTCACATTGTGCAATACAGAGTGTGTACAAAGACATTTAAGTATGATACAAAAATAACTATTTCATAGATTTTATTTCCAAGCTGTTATTGCCCAGATTGGACTAACGTGTTTGAGATGTATCAGATGTTATATTAGGAAACATCCATCCTTGCTTAGGATATTTAAAGTAATATTTTCTTGGAATAATAAGAGTTTTTTATTTAAACTCCGTAAATAAATAAATAATATATTGCCAATATGATGATGTACAAAGGATATCAAATTAGCTAAATATTACATTAAATAGCTAAGTATTTAAATAAAATAAATAACACATTGCCTATATGACATACAGAGGATATCACATTAAGTTGCTAAATATTTTTACATTATCAATATTACATTACTAGCTCTTGTGAAGTGGAATAAAATTCATGCACAAAAATATTTTGAATTCTTACTGTCTTTGTACATTTTGAGTTCTTACTATCTGCTTGTATGAACCAATGTGACAAATTTTCAGTCTTTAAAGATCTGATATTATAGGAATACAGTAAGGAGATTGATTGTTTTAATATAAGATTAATAAAATAATTTTTTAAGTTGCCAAAGTCTCCAAAGGAGAAATATCAGTTAAAGCTACAACTCTGTTATAAATGGGGGTAGGGGTGGGGTTGCTAGGTAGCATTTATCTGAAGAACCTGCTGATTTTTTTTCCCCCAAATTAACCTATTCACATTATGTTTTCTTCTGGGGATCCTTAATGGACTTTGCCTGGGAAAAGGAGACTGTAGTTAACTAACCTCCCAGGGAATTATAATAGCTATTCTGCCTTCTTCAAGAGTATGATGTGTTTTATACTTGAAAGACTTCCCTTTACATGGATGACGTACAAGATCCCACATAGTGTTGAGAAAATGTGCTATAGACTGGATGGACTAAAACGGGAATATGGGTAACACAGAGACAGGTTAATGATTTTTTGCATATTTGATGGTTTAGCTAAGAAAATACATTTAAAGGGGCTTAAATGAATTGGCTCTTTAATTGTAAATTTTAAATTTGTCGTCTTTATTGCAATTGACAAATGAAACTAATTCTCACTAGCCTAGCAAATGGAAATGTGTTTTTCAAGTTACATGGGACAAATGTTTATAGTGATTCAATCTTAATTTTCTTCAGAAATAAAAATGACAGACTTTATGTACTATACTATTAAATTTTTATGTAACTCTAAGTCACCTTTGAATACTTCGAGAAGGGCATAGGTGTGAGAGACAATGTCCATGCACAAGGAAGAAAAGATAACTGAAAAATGAGGATCTAGACCAGGCAGAAGCAAATGGAACGTAGGGCAGATGCAAAGGTAGCAGCAGATGGAGTGCATTGCATGTGGTGAAGGATCGAAGTTTGATAAGTGCAATCACACATACTGTTTTGATTCAGGGAGAAAGAAAGAGGTAAGTAAGGACGCAGGTAGATTTATAGGTTTGGCATCTGGAAGTTGAAAAAGTTTCTTCGTAAGTACCTATTACCTTAATGATGTGTGAGAAAAGGGGGGAAAGAGGGCTTAAAAATGAGATTTAAGAATAGAGAAGGTATTTGCCTGAATTATTTCGGAAAGGTAGGAAAAGAAATAACTAAAGAAATGTGGCAAAATTTCTCTTAGTTGTTGAGCACCCAGATAGGGTTGCTGAATTGTATTTCATTTATTATGCTACTCACCTAGTAAAAAGCTCCCCAAGCCAGAGAAAGGATGACTGGATGTAATGAGGGGTGGTTGTACTGTGTGGGTACATCAGAAAGACAGAGCAGAAGGCCAATGGGGTATTTGTGAGGCAGTGACTATAATGATAGAAACTAATTTAACTTACGTGATTTTATTCAATAAATTTTAATAGTATATACGTAAGAGAACTATGTAAAAACTAATGGTGTTAGATTATACTATGAATGAGGTATGTAAAATGAAAAGATGGAATGTTTTAATATGTTACGCTTATCACAAAAAGTCAGTAACATTACTACATAAATGTATGGCCTTTTGAAAGTTACGTTATGAGGTCCATAATTACATTGTATACCTACGTACAGAAATACAATGATTATTGTCACATCATATTTAAAAAATACAATTTAAACCCCAAGTTTTATTAAAATTATACTTGAAAGGTTTCTATAATCCGTTTAATAATAAGTAAGCAAATTTTATACTTGCTCTAAATTCACCTTCTGGAATGGAGAACAAATGGATATTTTACACAAGCATATTTTGGGGGATTTTTGAGCAAACTTTTACATTTTCAGCCACATTTTGTCATAGTTTAACCAGTCTTGAAAGGAGTATGAATCAGGCAAGATTAGGTTATGGGGCAATAACAAAGAACCCCAAACACCAGCGATAAAGTTACAACGGTTGCCTTGTTTGTTTTTATTTTTTTTCTCAATTTCTCACCCAAGTCAAATATATAAAAGGGTCATTTAGTGTCTCTCCTCTGTGTCATTGTCATCCTCACTAAGTAGCCATCCACTGTTAGGAATATTGTCTCAAAAGGGGGAAAAAATGACACTGAGCATCCTCTGTATTTATTAAACAGTCCACCTGGAAATGAGACAAATCACTTCTGCTCACATTTCACTGGAAATAATAACAAGAAAAAATGTAATTTTAAGATGAGAAAGTTCAAACATACAGAGTGACTGGAGAGAAAGAGCCAGCATATTTGTGAAGAAACATAATGTGCATTAGACTCCCTGTTAAATAAAAGACATTTTATTTAATTTTATTTCTTGTGGTGTAAATGTCAAAATTCTGAAGTAAACATTAATTTTTCTGTGTGTCTTCCTGATTAGAAAAATTGATTTACTTTCTCGATTTCTCATGTCAACTAAATATCAAAGTTGAATTTGGAATTCAAAACTTCCATTTAGCAGTTGGTTGAGAAAAAAATTATTTTTTCAAAGTTAAAAATGGAGGAAGATTCCTTGTCGAGTTAACTGAATGCAAATGGTACTATAAATTTGATTCCAACTCTATTGAAAATAAATTCCACATTTACATGCTTCTGTAATTAGTTCCAATCAGCATGCTATAAATATGTAAAGGTTTTACCCATCTATCACTTGCATCTCCAGTTTAAAGTTCTTCAGTTGAAAAGACAAACACAAATTCTGAGCAGGCATTCCTTCAGAGTATATCTGACTGTGGCTGAAATAAAAGCTATGGATAACTCTTTTCATTTTCTTGAGTTTTAAAGTCTTATTTTTCCTTCTACTGACTATAATATTCATTGTTCTCTAAAATCAGAGAAAATCAAAAGAAGTCATGTTAAAATTGAAAAGAAATAGATTTTGGTTATCATGGAGGCCTGAGAGATGGTGATAAATCCTCTTTATTAATCATCTAAAGGTTTATACAATGATAGCAATAGCAGAATAGGAAAAGAAAGTTTGCTTAGTAAATATTTAGCTGAAAGAGTGTGGGAGTTTCCCATAATTCCTTGCCTTTCTTTTATAGTGTAGGTCTTCTAGTTAAGTCAGTAGTGTTCAACATATTTGCAACCATGAAACATATAAGAAGTCTGACACACTTCCAACAGCAGCAATGCTGCACTTTTGCAGTGATCCTTTTAAAGATTTACAGGTCGGATGGAACACATCACTTAAAGGATGCTTTGCATTTCAAAATTACCTCAACAGAGTGATGCCTTAAAATATGCAGTTGGAAAATTCCCCCTGCAAGGGATTCTGACATACTCAGCTTCACATCAGTTATTTTCTTTGAGAATGAATGAAAACTATTCCAACACTAATTTTCTTTACACTTAAAATAAGAAGTCAAGGCTGGAAATTTCAGTGGGTTCATATTCTTAGAAATTGTCAGAATGTCATGTTAAAGAATTTACTAGTATAGCTTCAAATTCATGCCATCAGAAGCATATACGTAAATAAATAATCCCCAATAACAGCAAACAAAACAATAAACAATGGAAAGTAACTATTCCAGTATGATTGGACTAGATAAGTTTAGGTATAATACAACAGATTCATGTGCAATTTGTGAATTTTAGTTCAGGTAATGAGATTTAGATCTCAAAACCAATTTAAATTTAGTGAAATTTTGTTTGGGGGCACCTCATTTTTATAGCTACTACAGATACTCAAAGATATTAAGAATCTTTCTTAATATCTCAATATAAACCTAGGCATTTTTAAGCAGTTCAGTACCCATTGATTCATTTATTTAGCATGTGTTTATTGAGCACCTCCTATGGCCAGGCATTGGTAATAAAAAGGTTAGAAAAAAATGATACATTCTGGAGTACCTGGGTGGCTCAGTTGGTTAAGCATCTGACTTCAGCTCAGGTCATTATCTCAGGGTCCTGGGATTAAGCCCATATCCTAAGGCTCCGTGCTCAGGAGAGAGTTTGCTTGTCTCTCTGCCCCTCCCTGCTCTTGTGCACCCTCACGCTTTCTCTCTCTCAAATAGATAAATAAAATCTTTGGGGCACCTGGGTGGCACAGCAGTTAAGCATCTGCCTTCGGCTCAGGGCGTGATCCCGGCGTTATGGGATCGAGCCCCATGTCAGGCTATTCCGCTATGAGCCTGCTTCTTCCTCTCCCACTCCCCCTGCTTGTGTTCCATCTCTCTCTGGCTGTCTCTGTCTGTCAAATACATAAATAAAAAATCTTTAAAAAAAAAATAAAAAATAAATAAAAAAATAAATAAAATCTTTTAAAAAATATACATTCTATCCTTTGGCAGTTTATAGCCTAGTGACAGAAGACAAATAGTCACCCAAGTAAATTAAAAATTACCAAATACAGATAATTGTAATAAAAGGAAATTATAAATCACTACTCATAAAGCATATATGACTGCAAAAATGACTTGTAGCTGTAGTGTTAAGAATTGATAGAAGTTAAATAGACAAAATTCAATGTTTGGGGGAATAGAAAATACTAGATCTCATAGGCCAACTTGTAGGTGTGTGTTTTGGGCCCATGAGTAATGAAAACTTAGCAAATTTTATAAATTTAATGGTATTATTAAATTATTAAATTTGCATTTTTAAAAGATAATTTTGTTTCCAATGTAAAGAACTAATCAGATGTGCGGGACTCAGTAAGCTGTGTGACTTATAAAATAAAGCTTTTCCTTCACCATGTAATAATCACCATGAGACTGTTATAGAGAACTTTTTTTCAATAAAAATTACTTTAAAAGTAATACTCTTATAGAATTTTTTGAAATTTTTTGGTAATCACTGTGGAGGTTTTCCATCTGAATACACATGTGTACTCAATCTCTAAAAAGAAAGGCCTAATAAACTGAAATAATGGCTATGTGATTTAGAATGAATAACTTAAAAGTGAAAATTAGCAAAAAATTGATAAAATACATTGCACAGGAAGAGGCAACTACAGGGTTTTTAAATTTTTTATTGGAAACAGTATTTTGGAACACTTTTATACTGATTATGGTACTATAACTTTTGTAAAACTCATAAGATATGTTGACAAATCCACTATTTTATTTTATATTATATTATAGTATCATATCATATTATATAGTATAGTATGTTACCATAAAGTGTTATTTCCCTATCTATACTAAAATAAACTTCTTATATTAAAATAGTCAAATCCAAATGGTTAAATAATTACAAAATTTACCAAAGATGTACAGATCAGTAGAGGCTACCTTATTACTGATTTATTGTTAATGTGGAAATAAAATGCAAACAAATCTAATTCTTATCTAATTTGACAATGGTCCTATTAATTCAACCAACATAACATGACTTTTTTTTTTTTCAATTTTTTTTAGGTAAGCTCCACGCCCATCATGGAGCCCATGCAGGGCGTGAACTCATGACCCTGAGATAAAGGCCTGAGCTGAGACCAAGAGTCAGATGCTTAACGGTGAGCCACTCAGGCACCCCATAACATTGCCATTTTAAGTTATTTTCTTAAATGTTAATAAAATGTAGGGTGTGATAATCATGTGCTGCTTTACTCTCATTTTAAGGAAAAGTAATTAAGATACATAAATGGGGACATTCAAATGCCAAATTTTCACTATTTGACCACTATAAAAAGAAATAATGCAGACTCAAGGACCATCTTCAAAAACCTCTGTTCCCATACTCAGGAAGGCCAAGAATAATTTCCAGATGAGGGCATAATTGTCCATTTTATGATTTTTTATAAAATGAGCTTTCTCACACTTGGCAGTCTCCAGAAATACATTAAGTCATGACAGGTATTAATTAACGATGGGTGCCCTTCTCTTGACATCCTGAGTCTCAAAAATACTTTATCTTTTGCTAGATTAGAGACTGTAAGAAATGACTAAAACCAAGAATAGGAATTAATTAAAGATTTCATTAACCTCAGAGGTAATGTCTGATTTGTTTTCAAGCTGAATTTCACAACAGCCTTGTCAGAATCAAGCTCAAATCAGGTGAGTTAATGGAGTATTTACTGAGTGAAGAATTAGCATTAACATCCTGAAAGAAAATAAACACAAGTACAAAAACTGTTAAAACACTTGAAGTCATGTGATTATATAGAATAGGCATTTAGAATTTAATATTAATAAATATGATTAGAGATTCTTTTTGATTATTTCTTCACCAACACATTGAGGCAGTCAAGTAAGTGTACATGTGGGTTTTTTTTTTAATTTCTAAAACAACGTACACCCATTGAAAATGAATATTCATGTCCTTCTCTTAATAACATTGTACATACAGTTAGTATTAAAATGTGGGATAATAAAATGGAGAGACTAACCTGTAGTCCTGCGATGGTGATTAATATTTATACTATAGCTTCATAGTTTTCATCCTCAACATCATAACAATTATAGGGATGGATTTATTTTTTTTAGTCAAAATGTCATAATCAAAACATGTCTCAAAGATGATGCTTAATGGAACTTAACAATTTAACCAGGAAAAAAAGAAAACTGTAGAAGGAAGATATTCAAAGTTGTTGTAACCTTTTCTGCAGTATTTTTGTCATTTTGACTATTATCTAATGTCAAGTTCTCTGATTGGAGGCTCAGTGAGTTAACTCCATCATGGACTATTCCTCTAGAAGGAACAACAAAATTTCTATTTGTAAGGGTCTTTAATAAAACAGATGTGAAAATCATTACCTAAGGTATGTATCGGGTTTGGCCAAGGATAATTCCTTACAACAATAAAAATCAAAGTGTATCCTGGTTACATCACAGTAGTTAAGGGCATATTTTTACAAATTCATTTGAAATATACCCATATTTAAATAAGCACCAGAAAGTGCTAATGATCTTTGAATCTTGAGTTTTGTCAAAAGGAACATATCCATCTTTTACAAGAAAGAGTGCATCTCTAATTATAACAAAGAAGATTTATATCATATATTTTACTGGCAATTTTCATCTAAGTGAAAATGGGATAGTTTATATGTTTATTAAGTTTGTAGCTTCTAAAACTGAAACAAAAGCAAAAATAAACTATTGGGGCTATATCAAAATAAAAAGATTTTCCTCAGATAAGGAAACCCTCAACAAAACAAAAAAGGCAACCTACTGGTGGGAGAAAATACTTTCAAATGATATATCTAATAAGGGGATAATATCTAAAATATAAAGAACTTCTACAACTCAACATCCCCCCCCAAAAAAACACAACATGGTAAAAAGGGCAGAGGACCTTAATGCACATTATTCAAAAGAAGCCAGCAGATACATGAAAAGATGCTCAACATCACTCATCAACAGCGAAATGTAAATGAAAATCATGCAATGAGATACCTCTACACACCTGTCAGAGTGGCTAAAATAAAAAAGATAAGAAATAGCAAGTGTTGGCAAGGATGTGGAGGAAAAGGAATTCTCACGTACTGTTGGTGGGACTGTAAATTGGTATAGCCACTGTGGAAAATAGTATGAAGTTTTCCCAAGAACTAAAAATAGAAATGCCATATTATCCAACAATTTCACTACTGGATATTTACCCAAAGAAAACAAAAAAACTAATTTGAAAAGATGTATGTACCATAATGTTTATTGCAGTATTATTTACAGTAGTCAAGATGTGGAAGCAACCTAAGTGCCCATAAATAGACAAACAGATAAGGAAGATGTGGTGTACACACACACACACACACACACACACACACACACACACACACACACAGAGGAATATTATGCAGCCACAAAAAAGGATGAGATGGTGCCATCTGCAACATCGATGGACCTAGAAGGTATTATGCTAAATGCGATAAGTCAGACTGAGAAAGACAAATACCATAAAATTTCACTGATACATGGAATCTAAAAAACCAAACAAATGAATAAACAACAAAAAGCAGAATCAGACCTACAAATACAGAGAACAAAGTGATGATTGCCAGAAGGAAGGGACATGGGCAAAATGAGAGGAGGAGAGTGGGAGGTATAGGCTTCCAGTTATGTAATGAATAAATCATGGGACTAAAAGTTGCAGGATAGGGAATATAGTCAGTGATACTGTAAGAGCACTGTATGGTGACAGGTGGTAGCCACACTTGGCAGGAAGCGTGGTAAACATACAGAGATGTTAAATCACTATGGCGTCCACCTGAAACTAATGTAACATTGTGTGTCAACTATCTGACACAAAAAAAATTATAAAGTGAAACATGATATTTAAGCTAATCTATTGCTTGATAAGATGCTGCCATTTGGCAAACTCTAATAATGGGAAAATAATTCCAAAGTCCTTACTTGGAAACTTAAACAGACTTAGCTCTGCATATTCTCCATTGTGACATAGGCTTTAGACACTTTTGATAATCAGGTAGCATTTGTATAAATCTTCCATCATGTGATGAAATGAGAGGAGTTGTGCATTTTCATCTCATTTCTGCTGCTTCTTAGTTGGGCAAGTCACTGAATTTGCCGTATCCTTAAGTTCCTCATAAATACCTGTACAATGCTCATTTAGACCAGAAGATCTCTAAGGTTTTTCATTACCTAATAGTCAATTGTTTTTACATTAACATTCCCAGAAGTGGAAAAACTCCATACTTTTTATTCACCAATATGTAGGTATTCTGCATGGGTTTTGTTGAATGATAATTATACCCAAAAAACTATTTTTACGTTTGCCTGTATAATACCGTGATTATGTGTGTCAAAATGACATTTTATAAAGCCTTTATAAGTAATTTAAATGAACCTTAAGACTTAACTGAACCTCAAAACGCCCTATGAGATGCAAATATAGATCTAGTTACTCCAAATTTAATTGATTCAGGAATTGATGCTCTCTTATTTGACTTGTATAAATTTAGTACAGTGGTGCCTGGATGGCTCAGTTGGTTTAGCATCCAACTCTTTCGCCTCAGGTCATGATCTCAGGGTTGTGAGATCAAGCTCCACGTCAGGCTCTGCTCTCAATGTGGAGTCTGCTTGGGATTCTTTCCCTCTTCATCTGCAACCCCATCTGCCTCTCTGTGCACTCCTCTCTCTCTCTCTTTCTCAAAGAAATAAATAAAATCTTCAAAATATATAAGTAAACATATAAATAAATTTGTAAGTATAAAAAGGTCATTACTAGCACTAAAAATGTAGTCCTCTAATTTATATATCAAAACAGCAATCATCATTGGTATAGCACTTTTAATTTTCAGTGTTCTGTTTTTCACACACATTATTTACCTTACTATTTTCCTGGGCTTGAAAATGTAAAGGAGATTGAAACCATCTACTTGGGTATCAGTGGGAACCACAGAAATCTAACATACAGGTTGAGGAGTTAGTAAGGGAAGAAAAAAGAACATATAAATAGTTGTAGAAGAAAGAGGAAGAGCGGGGTAGAGGGGGTAGGAGGAGGAAAAAGAAAAAGCAGCACGTAGGAAGTGATAAGACTAATATTGACCAATAATTTACAGCTTATTTTATGGTATCTGCCCCCAGGGACTTTGAAGCAGGAAAAACTCTCCTATGGAAGGATTTGGCATCACTGATTATTGCAATATGGCACAAAGTTTTGTTAGATCCATACATTAACTCAATTCTCAGCTCATTTCCTATTATCTAAATTCACAAGCCTGACACTTGAAAATAAACTCTTATAAATGAACTAGTTTTGATGTGTATTTGTAACATTCATTCAGTAACATTTCAAGTACCAATTGTGTGCTATGCTCTGTGTGAGGTGCTTAGATACAGTGAACATAAGTGCTGTCTTCAACAGAATAGTTCCTAAATTGTAATTTACATTAAGAATCACCAAGAACCTTGTTAAATTGTCAATGCTTGAGCCATAGAAAAAATAATATGATAAATTGGTTGTAGAGTGGACTTCACAAATTGGCATTTTTAATTATGAATACATGTGGTTATAGCTCTGATGTAAAAAACACTGCTTTGGAGTCAGAAAATGAGGATAAATAATTAAATATTGTAATAATATGAAGTAGGATCTTTTCGTGTGTGCAGCCAAAGTACAGGATAGCATATGAGGAAAATAACTAGAGAAAAATTAATCCAGTCTATGGTAAAGATCAAGTAACACTTAGTTTGAGACCTGGAAGGTGTGTAATACTTAGCCAGATGAAAATGTTACATTTTCATCATTTCTAATGTTATATCTTGGGAGAGATTTTTCAGGAACAGAAAACAACAGGTATAAAGATCCCAGTGATTGGGAGGAGTTTAACAAACTTGTATGTCAGAGGACGTATTAGTATAACTAGAGCCCAGAAGGAGAACAGCTGAGGAAAGAGAAATAAATGTCTTTACTCAGAGCCCCTCATACTCCTAGTTCTTCCTAGAAATTCTCTAACCACCCAAGATCCAAAAAACATAAAAGATAATGCCTAACACAGCATGAAGTCATTGGCTGGAATGTCTTCTGGCAGTTCCATGCCTATGATGTACAGTGTTTAAATATTTTCAATGTGATCTCTGTATATGGATAGAAGATACATCTGAAAAGTTAATTGGGAGCTAATGATGGAACACTTTGTGGGTAACATTAAGGATTTTTAACTGTATCCTGAGAATAATTAGAATCCACTGATAAAGTTTAAGCAAGTGAATTCCATGATTAGAAATAGATCAGTATCAAAGCATCTGTGGGTAAGAGTGTAAAAGAACAGAGACAAAAATACCTTTCTTTCAAAGCAGGACAGGGGAAATGTACAGAGGTCTATTACACCGTGAATGTTGAATATTAATTCTCAGAACATGAGAATCAAATTTAGAGTTCTCATCTGGTCACACAATATTGAAATAGTGTCTAGACTTGCTGATTGGCATCTGAGTGCCTGTTTCTCATTAAAGTGTAATACTCTAGCTAAACACGAGAGTAGTTGAGTCTTCAAATGAGATTTTCTATTCAGAGCCAGTATAATTTGGTTCTCCTCTCACCGAAGTCTATTATCACTTTGTCAAATTATACTACTGTATAACATAAAATCTAGTTATAGAGACTTGAAATCTAGATTTGGCAGTATTTAACACATTTTTATCTTGCTCCAGAAATCTCTTTTACTACTATAAGCTCAGGCTTTTCTGCCTATCACATCTAGGCAGGCAGTAAAATACACAATTACTTCATAGTTCAGGCCATAAACTTTGCACCATTATGCAATGAGGTAATATGTATTGTGATTTTTCTCTCAATTTTGTGTCTTCTAAAAAGTTGTTCTCATTTCTGATTTTAATATTAAAATGTTTTCAGTCCTGCCATAAAAATGCGTAATGTGACTGTTTGCATATATTCTCTGCCCAGTGAATAATGCGGTCTCCTAAATATTAAAATGTTCTCGCAATTAGTAGTGTCTGCTGTATCCACTTAATGTTGGGTGTGCTTCAATTTCTTTTGATGCTTCTGGTAATTTACTCAAGCAAACTGCATACAGTAAATGAAGTCAGTCATTATATGTTGCACACTGTAAACTAATGAATATGCATTTAAAAGTCTTTTCTTTTATCTCCAATGACTTATGTTATATTTTATTCATTGAAAATTAGAAGAGATGTTCAAATTACTGCTGAATTGATTAATTCAACTTGATAACACAGTTCATCAATGTGACTAAGCACTAAAGCAATTTCTTTCCTGTTTTTGGTTTTGTCCTATCCTTTTTAAATGTCTTCATTGTTGACCTGACTTCCAGAAAATTAATTCTTCACACATTTTATTTGTTCTATCAGCATAACAGAAACAAAAACTTCCAGCCATAAATTGTACTTGCAGTTAGAGCTCAATGATAAATAGGTTCTTGTTCTCTGCTACTTCCAGTGATGAAATGCTATTAGCACTGAACTTTTACTTTACTACTCTAGGCCCAATGAATAACATTAATTGTTTTATAACCCTACACCAACTCATTCTGCCTGATTCATAAAACAGTTATGCACCATTTAGAAGCATTTCTCAGTAGGCTTCATTTTCCCCCTAAAACAAAGAGTCTGACTTCATTAATCTCCTTTTTTCCCTCAAAATGCAGCATGAACTTTGAATTATACACTACATTTTCACAATTCTCATAGTCTCTGAATTAACTGAGGCAGAGAAGATTTAAAGTACATTCAAATGTATATTTAGCACAAAAGAGTTGTAAGGAAAAGATGTCAGTTATTTTTAACAAATACTTCTGTTACCTAAATTTCCTTGAGTTAAAATATTTTAGCAAATATTAAGCAAAAATGATATTTGGTGTCTAAACTTCAAAGAACAAAAACGATATTTGATGTCCACCACAAATGAACACTTAACAGCCAGTGCTATTCAGTCCAGTATTCAGAAAAATGGAGAAATAATATAAATCCTGTATATATGGTTCAATGAGAGGTGATAGGAAAGATTGGCTTTAATTCTTGGCAGAGGCTCTGAATATTCCAAATTATGTAACCCAGTAATCCAGAAAGGTGGAGAGAGCAGGCAGTGAAATTAAATTAGTAATTAAAAATCTTTTAGAAATTGATAAAGCAGTGTATATGGAATTTCATAAAGAATGTTGTTATCTCACTATGGAAATATAAAAAGCCATGTTTAATATGTGTTAGTGTAGAATGCAGTCTTCTGAGTAAATGAATTAGGTCTTTATTTGTATTAACCATTAAGACCAAGTAGTAAAAAAAAAAAAAAATGTTTTTGTTCCATCTTGTCTTCATTTCCCTATGCAGGGTTTAAAAAAATTAACTAATAATATTTACATCTCTGTTTTGAGCACCTATGAAATAGTTTTAAAAAACTATTAGAAAATAAGCCACTGGAAAAAATGGATCTGTATGAAACAGTACAAGTTTAAAATGAACAAGAATGGGACAGCAAAGAAGACCATGTATACAGGGCAAGACTGCAGAGCAGACATCTTTTTTATTATTTTTATTATTTAGTGGCACTATTAGAAAAAAAATCAGCCTCCTTTTTGTTTCTGCATTAAAAAAACACCAGAAATTTAAATAATGGTGGTCCAAAATGAATCAATAGGTAACAACCATCACCAAAAATAAGCTAGATATGGGAAAAACAAGTCTGTCCATGACCCCAATGAATGGAGCACATTGCTTTCATTAGTTACTACTATTAGGAGTACTGAAAGCAATTGGATCACAATAAAGGATTAGAATAGGCAGTCTTTAATTATGGCTATACATTTAGCAGCCATAGGAAATCTATGCACTTCTAGAATTATCTGATTTTACTAAAAGTGAAGAGTATTTCTAGACACGCTTTAAGGTTTTTGTCTCCATAATCATTAAATAAGATATTTTTGTTTATTTAAATTAAGCACATGTTACGACAGAATTAAAATGACTAAGATAACATCGGTCTTTATCTTCCATCCATATAAAACAACTAGTCAAGGATCTAAAGGGCAAGTTTATGGTGTAATATAAATAGCAATATTAATAAATAATAATGAAGGCAAAGAAATATACTTGCATATTTTTATTTTGTAAATTACATAGATAATCATATCTATTGATAATCATAGCTATTGATAATCATATTTAAGATGACTGCTGAGAGTAGCTCATCTCTTTATTCAGTTGTAAGTGCAGTAGAAAACTATATAATTATTTGGATAAATATTAACATTAGTAAGAGGTACAAAATTCTCTCTGGGAACATAGAGAAGAATGTCCGGGAAATGTATACATGTTTTTGCCTGGTGGAGAAGGTTGGAGAACTGACATAGAGGAATGAGCACCACTATGGACTGAATGCTTGTGTCTTCCCCAAATGCATATGTTGAAGCCCTAACCCCAAAGTGATCGTATTAGGAGGTGGGGCCTTTGGGAGTTCGTTAGGTTTAGTTTAGATGAGCTCATAAGGGTGAGGTCCTCATGATGGAATTAGTGCTTATGTTGGAAGAGACCAGAGAATTTTGTTCTCTTATTCTCTGTCTTTCCATCAGGCAAGTGTATAGCAAAAAGTAGCTGTCTGCAAACCAGGAAGTGGGCTCTCACCAGACACTGACTGAATATGCTGGCCCCTTGATCTTGGACCTCCAAGCTTCCCAAATTGTGAGAAACAAATGTCAGTCATGTAAGCCACTGAGTTTATGGTATTTTTTTATAACACCTCAAGCCAACTAAAACAAGAACAATTGCCAAACATTCTAGTAACTACTAATTCATGTGTGTGTTTCTGTGTCTTAGTGTATGTGTGTGTATAACAAGTTCCATATTTGCAGGTATAACAAATTCTATTTTAATGTGTGCTTTTGTATGTGTGTGTTCTTCATAAATAATTCTATAGAAAGGTACTGTTTGAATAAGAAAGAACATTCCTTAAACTTTTTGTGGATATGGCTTTGAGCTTTGGATTGTATTTCTATATGGGAAGCAGTTAATTTCTATTTGATTAATTTTACAAACTAACTCATAATTGTATGTATTGTGGTAGGAGAAAGCAAATAAGTAGAGTTGGCTAGAAGTGGTTTATGATGATTATAATAAAATAAGAGAAAAAATAAAAAGAAACTAAAAGATTTTTATAGTGAATCTGAAATATTTTGTAATAGGCTGACATCTTCGCCTCTGAGAAGGCAGGTTTTTACCTTTCCTTAAATACATGGCTGTTAAATGCAATGCAGAATTCAACCCTTTAAAAAATGACTTCTAAATAATGTAACATTTTATGCAACTATCAGGCTGATGTATGGATATTCCTATACTTTCATTTCCTTATTCTATGTTTAAAATATTTTTGAGTAACTGGAAACTGCAGCATATAAACTAAATAAAAGTCTTAAGGATGGTAAGGGGAAATATATTTAAAATAATAATGTATACACGAATAACAAGACTGAAGAAAGAGAAATTAGGGAATCCATCCCATTTACAATAGCACCAAAAACCATACGTTACCTTGGAATTAACTTAACGAGAGACGTAAAGGACCTAGATTCTAGAAACTATAAATCACTCTTGAAAGACATTGAGGAAGACATAAAAAGATGGAAAAATA